>NC_040105.1:11244499-14154768 GCF_003369695.1 Bos indicus x Bos taurus | reverse complement strand
GGCTGCACTCACCATCTGCAGTGATTTTGGAGCCCCCAAAACTAAAGAAAGTCTGACACTGTTTCCACTGTTTCCCCATCTATTTCCTATGAAGTGATGGGACCAGATGCCATGATCTTCGTTTTCTGAATGTTGAGCTTTAAACCAACTTCTTCACTCTCCTCTTTCACTTTCATCAAGAGGCTTTTGAGTTCCTCTTCACTTTCTGCCATAAGGGTGGTATCATCTGCATATCTGAGGTTATTGATATTGTAAACATGTATAAAATGCGTACTCATTCTGGTCAGTAACCACCTGTTAATGAGAATTACCAAATGCAATCATAGGCAATGTTAGGTTTTCTACTATATACAATCATACAACAGAATAAAACTTATTGCTTTTCATCTTTAGAGTTGTGATAGGTGATATTGGCAAAATACTAGCAGTTTTTCTCAATTACGGGAAGTAGTAATGGATCCAGGACCATAATAGGTAGGAAGGCCCAATATTAAAAACAAATAATGGTGCCTTGATTTTCTAAGAGAAAAGCCATAAATTCCTTAAACTGTTTGTTGTTGTTGTTTAATCGCTAAGTCTTACCCAACTCTTTGTGACCCCATGGACTGCAGCACACCAGGCTTTCCTGTCCTTCACCATCTCCCAGAGTTTGCTCCAACTCCTGTCCTTTGAGTTAGTGATTCCACCCAACCATATTATCCTCTGTCACTCCCTTCTCCTCCTGCCTTCAATCCTTCCCAACATCAGGGTCTTTTCCAAGGAGTCAGCTCTCTGCTTCAGGTGGATAAAGTATTGGATCTTCAGCTTCAGCATCAGTCCTTCCAATGGTTATTCAGGGTTGATCTCCTTTAAGATCGACTAATTTGACCTCCTTGCTGTCCAAGGGACTCTCAAGAGTCTTCTCTAGCACCACAGTTTGAAAGCATCAATTCTTCAGTACTCAGCCTTTTTTATTTGAGAGCTGGACCATACCAAAGGAACATTTCATGCAAAGATGAGCTCAATAAAGGACAGAAATGGTATGGACCGAACAGAAGCAGAAGATATTAAGAAGAGATGGCAAGAATACACAGAACTGTACAAAAAAGATCTTCACGACCCAGATAATCACAATGGTGTGATCACTCACCTAGAGCCAGACATCCGGGAATGTGAAGTCAAGTGGGCCTTAGAAAGCATCACTACGAACACAGCTAGTGGAGGTGATGGAATTCCAGTTGAGCTATTCCAAATCCTGAAAGATGATGCTGTGAAAGTGCTGCTGCACTCAATATGCCAGCAAATTTGGAAAACTCAGCAGTGGCCACAGGACTGGAAAAGGTCAGTTTTCATTCCAATCCCAAAGAAAGGCAATGCCAAAGAATGCTCAAACTACCACACAATTGCACTCATCTCACACGCTAGTAAAGTAATGCTCAAAATTCTCCAAGCCAGGCTTCAGCAATATGTGAACCGTGAACTTCCAGATGTTCAAGCTGGTTTTAGAAAAGGCAGAGGAACCAGAGATCAAATTGCCAACATCCGCTGGATCATGGAAAAAGCAAGAGAGTTCCAGAAAAACATCTATTTCTGCTTTATTGACTATGCCAAAGCCTTTGACTGTGTGGATCACAATAAACTGTGGAAAATTCTGAAAGAGATGGGAATACCAGAACACCTGATCTGCCTCTTGAGAAATTTGTATGCAGGTCAGGAAGCAACAGTTAGAACTGTACATGGAACAACAGACTGGTTCCAAATAGGAAAAGGAGTACGTCAAGGCTGTATATTGTCACCCTGTTTATTTAACTTATATGCAGAGTACATCATGAGAAATGTTGGACTGGAAGAAACACAAGCTGGAATCAAGATTGCCAGGAGAAATATCAATAACCTCAGATATGCAGAGGACACCACCCTTATGGCAGAAAGTGAAGAGGAACTCAAAAGCCTCTTGATGAAAGTGAAAGTGGAGAGTGAAAAAGTTGGCTTAAAGCTCAACAATTCAGAAAACGAAGATCATGGCATCCAGTCCCCTCACTTCATGGGAAATAGATGGGGAAACAGTGGAAACAGTGTCAGACTTTATTTTTCTGGGCTCCAAAATCACTACAGATGGTGACTGCAGGCATGAAATTAAAAGACGCTTACTCCTTGGAAGGAAAGTTATGACCAACCTAGATAGCATATTCAAAAGCAGACACATTACTTTGCCAACAAAGGTTCGTCTAGTCAAGGCTATGATTTTTCCTGTGGTCATCATGTATAGATATGAGAGTTGGACTGTGAAGAAGACTGAGCGCCGAAGAATTGATGCTTTTGAACTGTGGTGTTGGAGAAGACTCTTGAGAGTCCCTTGGACTGCAAGGAGATCCAACCAGTCCATTCTGAAGGAGATCAGCCCTGGGATTTCTTTGGAAGGAATGATGCTAAAGCTGAAACTCCAGTACTTTGGCCACCTCATGCAAAGAGTTGACTCATTGGAAAAGACTCTGATGCTGGGAGGGATTGGGGGCAGGAGGAGAAGGGGACGTCAGAGGATGAGATGGCTGTATGGCATCACTGACTCGATGGACGTGAGTCTCGGTGAACTCCGGGAGTTGGTGATGGACAGGGAGGCCTGGCGTGCTGCGATTCATGGGGTGGCAGAGAGTCGGACACGGCTGAGCGACTGATCTGATCTGGACCATAAAGAGCTGGACAGCTCTCACATAAAGAAGGCTGAGTGCTGAAGAATTGATGCTTTCAAATTGTGGTCCTGGAGAAGACTCTTTTGAGAGTGCTTTGTTTTTCCAAGAGCAAAGCCATAAATTCCTCAAACTCTAGACTGATTTTGATATTGGTTTTCAGCTAGAGGCCAGCAAACTTTATCTCTAAAGGGCCAGATAGTAAATATTTTAGGTTTTACCAGCCCCATAGTCTCCATCACAACTACTTCACTCTGCTCCTGAAGGGCAAAAGCAGCCATAGACAATGTGTACATGAAGGAGTGTGGTTTCGGTCCAACTAAACTGTATTTTTTAAAAATGGGTGAAGAGCCAGATAGCTCTTCAAATGAGCTTTAAAAATTTTTTTCAAGCTTTTTAAAAGAGATATGTTGATCCCCAGGGGTTTGCATAAGCACAGTGGCCCTCAGCCCTGGCTACACAAAAGAATTATTTGGAGGAGCTTTGAAAAATTCTGGTGCCCAGCCTCCATCCCAGACCAATTCAGTCAGAAGGAGTCCATCTTTTATTGAGGCTTCCCAAGTGATTCTAATATGAATCCAAGGCTGAGAACCATTGCATGTAGCCATGAAAATAGTGCCAAGTTAACCTCATTTCTTCCTTCTCCTCTGTCTTGTCCTCCTCCTTTGTCTCCTCCTCCTCCTGTGGGACGAAGTAGCCAAAGAGCTTTATTGGGGCAGAATAGAAGCTGCAGTTCACCTGGATTTATGTTGGTCATTTGCCAAAGCCTTTCATTTGTCCTCATAGACAAAGGAGAACAACGTGGTGGATGAGAGAGTCAGCCTCTGATGAATGGAGTAGATAACACCTAGAATTCTTTAAGGGTCCCGCCTCTCTCCAGTGGTGACTGCACAGCAGGCATCCGATAAATCTTTCCGGGGGGTACTCATGATCTACTGTATAAGAAATGGCTGAATGAGCCAGGGATTTAAACTTGGAAAGGAAAATAGTTGTGGTGGTACATGAGAGTTGTCTTAAAAAATGTGCCAGGCCATCATAGTGAAGAAAAACAGACTTTTGAATTTTGCAGAGTAGAAATAGAATTGTTGGGAGCCACTGGGAGGTGCTCATTCATTTAACAAGTGTTTGTTTGGTGACAGCTCTGTGCCAGGTACTGTTCAGTCACTGGAGCTGGATCAGTGAACAACACAGGCTAAGATCCACGGTCTGTAAGACTTACCATCTCGACACTTACTTTAATGGGTTTGATGATTAAAGCAGTAAGAAAATAGAATGGGTTGCTTCAGAAGGCATTGATCATAGGTTGGATGATCACATATTTGAGATCATTATGAGCCAACCAGAACCTCCAGCCCCAAGTTTTTCCAAGTCTAGGAAAGTAGACCCTAACCTCCCTTCCTTCTCTTTGCAGTCAACTTTCCTTCCACATCACTTTCTTACTCCCACCATTCATTTCCAAGGTAACAGAGTCAGACATTTACAGTTGGATCTTGAAATGCTAAGATTCTAAGCAGGAGAGTCACAGAGTGTGGATAAAGCTGTGGACAGATTGTCCATCTCTCACGTGACAAGGCCAGTGGAGGGAAGAAGGACTTGCCTCCTGCTTTGTGTGTCTGGGAATCCTTTCAAGCATATGCCATCCTGCACATTCCATATGATGGCAAGTTGACAAGCTAGTGTTTGGGCCTGTCAGACTTTCAATTATCTCTGGAGCCTTGAGGTCTCAAAAACCGCAGGCTGGCTGAATGATGCAGGGTGCTGGAGTGAGGTGTCCTGTTCGGTTTATGTGAGCATGCTTATTCCTTTTAACTCTTTGTCACAGCTACACACTAGGAAAGGGCTGAGATAATAGGGAAGCTGGGGGGAGGATTCTCTATTTCTTTCATGGATTCATAGTAATACACATACATATCCATACACACAAATATAGATACATACATGTACCTACTTTTGTATCTAGCCATATGTCTTTCATTTGTTCTGAGGCTGGTGGGCAAGAGAATGAGAGTGCCGGGGACAAAGTGGTCCCACAGAGTAAGGCACACCCCTATTTCAAATGCCCAGAGCTTACCTCCTAAGAAGAACAGAGCAGGAACGTTGCCCCATTTGGGGAGAATGGAGTTGAATTTGAGGGCAAGAGACCCAGGGGTGAGCCCATGCTCACAGCAGGCCTGTGTGGTGGGGTTTGGGGTGTGGCTTGAGTGGTTGGAGGAGTGTGACAGAAATAAGGGTTTGAGGGTCTTGGGATCTAGGGCCAAGGAGGGCCACAGGGATTTGTTTTTCTCTTAGTCTTGGGGCCCAGGAGGTTTACTTACATGACCAGGCTAGTTTTTATTATATATTACGGAGGAGGTGATTGACTGCAGCATTGAACACTCTGCAGATTTACATTCTGGATGTAAAGACTGTTGTCCTTTTTCAATAACTGGATTCGAGTTGCAGAAATATCTGGAAGCCATAAAGACTAAATGTTCTAGAAAGAGAAAGTTACCCTATCAGGAATAAAATATAATGTTATCTGAAGATTTCAGTCATTTTTAATTACAAGAGCTGTATCATCTCTGGTCTCCAGCTTTCTGTGTCACCTATAGTATTGAGCTAAAGCAAGCCTGACAAATTGTTTCAATTTTATTGTTTGAGGTTGTGTTTGTTCACTGATCTTTACCCTGAATCTCCCTGAGAATTCATTCTGGGAGCTTGGTTCCAAAGTCAGGAGTGGTTGGTACAAAAATCAGTGTTAAAACATAGCCATTCTGAGATGTCTTTTCTGTCTTTAAAATCTATTGAGAAGAAGTGATTTAATAGTAGTTTAAATTAAGTCAGAGGACAACAGGATTTCTCTGCAGAATTACAGATAAAATAGATTTTTTTCTCTAGAAGCAAGAGAGTGTTGCGGGAGAGTATAACTGATTCTCCTTACTGCTACGTGATGCTCGGAATACCAGAAAGATTCTGCATGTCTAGCTGGCCGTAGAAATGTGGCTGTCTCCTCACGGAGGCAGCATGTGTGGTCAAGGTTCCCTTCTTGAGGGGGCAGGTGTCATGGTCCTCTTGGGTGTCCCGGCCCCAGGCCTCTGCGTGGTGCCCAGGTTCTCTGAAGCTGGCATCCTTCTTTGCCCTGGCCAGCCTTCTCAAGAACTGGTGCACTGACCTGGCTCCTGAACCCCCTCCAGCTGACCTAGGAAGATCCCCTTTTCTGCTGAGACAGCAAGACGCAGCAGTGCTCTCAACCCTGGCCACATATCAGAATCAGAATACTGACATCTGGCCCAACCCTTGAGGTCCTGAATTAATTGACCTGGAGGGAGCACTGGGGATTCTGATGAATAGCCAGGGTTGAAGACAGAGCTTGAATCAGTTGTAATTTTGGTTCCAACCCTTTGAACATTCACCGGAAGTTAGGATAAACTTTCAGGAAAATCGTGTAGTGGGGAGTGTGTGACTGGATCAGGGCAACAGGTTTGGGGATATTTAAGTGGCATTACAGTGGTCTAATGATGGGAGTTTCAGAATGATTCCTTCCAAAGGGGATTTTAGACTCCTTTTAATAACACACAGATATTTCTGGGGATGATGCAGTGCATAACCCTTTAAACAATAATATATTTATTGCCTTAAATTTTGTCACCTCTGGCTCTGAATTTTTGGCAGCTGCATTGACTTGACATGTAGATGAGCAGGGCAGGATCACAAGCTATAAAATAGTATGAAAAAGGAATGAATTATGACACATTGCCAGTCTCACTCAAGCTCTGGGAAAATGCTGACACACGAGAGGTACTGAGCCAGTGATCCTGAGTGACTGATCCCCTTCCACTTTAAAACTCCTGTTGGCAGAGAGAAGCCAGTGAAGTTTTTTGAGTAGAGGTATGAAAACTGTGGTTAAGGATTACTTCGATAATATTCAATAATATATTGTATGGATGGAAGGATGGGGAGAACCCAAAGAAAGCAGCTCAACAATACAAATTATACCTGTAAGTTGAGAGAAGGAAAGAGCTGCTGTGGCCAGAAATTCTGAGAAGGCTTCTTGGGTGGAATGGAAATTGATCTGAGTCTTGAAAAGTGCGAAAAAGACTGAAAGAGGGATGAAAGGGTCATTCTGGGTGGGAGACATTTATGAATTGTTATCCGATTATGTTAAAAATTTTAGATTGAAAAAATATTTTTTGTTCTGATTTCAGAACGTGCCCTGCTGCCACCTGTATGTAAGCCCTCACAGTTCACAGTAAGGCAGTTGCCCTTACTTCTACCGCCCCTCCTGTGTCAAATCTGCACTCCATGCCAGGGCCTGTGTACACTTATGGCTCTCAAAAACTCCATTAATAGCTCAGCCATTCAGCCCAGACACCACCAGCCACCCCACTTATGGCTCCAGGCTACTCACCCTCCTCCATTCCTCTCCTTTCTTCTGCTGTCCAGACATCTTTCTCCAGTCTTGTGTGTGGCCACCCAGCAGTATTCCTCTGACATGGGAAAGCCGTTTTACTGAGGATAAGGCATTTGGGGTGCCTCCAGCTCTTCATATCCACCCACCATCAGCCTGCTGTTTCGGAGAAAATGGAAGATTTTTCTTTCTTTCTTTCTTTTTTATAAAAGTGCTTTTGGTTGTGCTACTTCAATATAAAACACTGACTTCAAGAAGCTTACAGTCTCAGTATTGGGTGGGAGACACAAGATGGAAGAGAGAAGCCAGGACAGGGGTAAAATCTTCACACAAGTAAGGTGGGTAGTGGTAACCAAGATGGAAGAAGAAGACGGTGGAATTACATGGCTCAGAGAGGAGATGTGGGAAGAGCTATTTATAGGAATAAAAACCAAATATTTTTAGGACAATATTGTATGCTATGCAATGGAATCAATCTTCTGTGGAGATGATCAGTAAAATTTTCACAAATTCTTTGGTCAGATGGATCCTTCATGGTATCTGCAGATATTTGCTCAGTCCTGTTTGTGTTGAGAGAACAGAGGCTGCAATCTGTGATGGTCAGCACAGGGACTTGCTTGCCCTTCTGTTTCCTCTTGGCCCTGCAGAAGGAAAAACACCAATACAGTATACTAACGCATATATATGGAATTTAGAAAGATGGTAACGATAACCCTGTATACGAGACAGCAAAAGAGACACCGACGTATAGAACAGTCTTATGGACTTTGTGGGAGAGGGAGAGGGTGGGAAGATTTGGGAGAATGGCATTGAAACATGTAAAATATCATGTATGAAATGAGATGCCAGTCCAGGTTCAATGCACGATACTGGATGCTTGGGGCTAGTGCACTGGGACGACCCAGAGGGATGGTATGGGGAGGGAGGAGGGAGGAGGGTTCAGGATGGGGAACACATGTATACCTGTGGTGGATTCATTTTGATATTTGGCAAAACTAATACAATTATGTAAAGTTTAAAAATAAAATAAAATTAATTAAAAAAAAATGAAGTATCACACTCTTGTTTCCCAGATTCTTGCAGGAGAGGCATTAGAGGATTTATGTCACATACCATCTTCTACTTTGCTTTCTATCAGAATGTACAGGTTACATTTCATCCATACAGCCTTCACTTCTGTGTCCCATTTTTACTTTTCAGCCCAAAGATTATATATTATAATCTTTAATATTTGAGTGATAAAATAGGGGACAATATTTGCCTCAAAGAAAGTAAAGTTCAGTCTGTCTATATTGAAGTTTTATCTCTTTCCTTCTTTGGTTCAACAGAAGACTGATGCCTAACAATGCAATGGTAAATAAGAGAAGTGTATTTCTTATAAGCTTGGTTAAGGGTTCAGGCCAGTGGGTACTCAAGGAATTTTAAAATACTTGAACCTATCAAGAATTCTGTTGACACTGTATCAGTGTTTGCTGGATTAAATGGTTTGTGATGGTTCCCTATGCTCTTTGAAATAGAGTGGCATTTGGAAAATGGGCTCATGTAGAACAGAACACTGTGTTTAAATGTTGTAGCTACTTTAGAGTTCAGGAAATTGTTTCTTAAACCAATGCAGAATGCTCATGATGAAAGGAACCCTGATGACAAGGAAGCTTAAACCCCCAGTAGACACTGAGTTTGGTCCAGGGCCCAGATTCCTTGAGGTTTAGCTTGATGTTCTTTTCATCAGACATTCTGCTTGCATTTGCTGGGGTAAAAGGTGTAATTGACACAGAGAGAATTTAATTTTTCATCTGGGAATATTGATTAAATAGCCTCTAAGAACTTATGACCTGGAACAGGAAATGGCAACCCACTCCAGTGTTCTAGCCGGGAGAATCCCGTGGACAGAGGAGTCTGGGCGGGGGGGCAACAGTCCATGGGGTCACAAAGAATCAGACACAACTGAGTGACTAAGCACAAGAACTTATGAAAGTCCATATTCCACGAAAACACATGAGGATGTTTATTTCCCCTTTAAGTCAATTTGTTGAAATTTTATAGCACTTATCTTTCCATCAGGAAATATCCTTTTGAAAATCATGTAGAAAATAATTGAGAACTTAATTTTTGACTTATTTTCTTGAACTTGAGATTCACCAAGATAGAAGTGAATATATTTTCCGCCCTTCTCAGGGTGGAAAAGGAAGAGTTTACTGGGAGGTGTGAAGTCTGCCCTGAATACAACCTGTAACTGGGTTGGCTATCAAAGAATGTGAGGAGGTGGAGGGTAGAGACTTCTGTTTAGAGATTTAAAGAGGGGAGAATCTTTTGTTTTTTGCTCTTCCTCACTTGCACATATATTTTTTTTTATTGAAGTGTAGTTGATTTACAACATTGTGTTAGTTTCAGGTGTATAGCAAAATGATTAAGGTATATATATACACATATATATGAAAGTGAAAGCCTCTCAGTCGTGTTTGACTCTTTGCAACCCCATGAACTCTACAGTCCATAGAATTCTCCAGGCTAGAATACTGGAGTGGGTAGCCTTTCCCATCTCCAGGGGATCTTCCCAACCCAGGGATTGAACCCAGGTCACCTGCATTGGAGTGGATTCTTTACCAGCTAAGCCACAAGGGAAGCCCAAGAATACTGGAGTGGATAGTCTATCCCTTCTCCAGAGGATCTTCCCGACCCAGGAATCAACCCAGGGTCTCCTGCATTGCAGGTGGATTCTTTACCAACTGAGCTATGAGGGAAGTCCCACACATGTATATGGTTTTTTATATATATATATATATATCCAGATTATTTTCCACTATAGGTTATTACAAGATATTAAACATTGTTCCCTGTGCTATACAGTAACTCCATGTTGCTTATCTATTTTATATTACAGTAATGTGTATCTGTTAAATAATTAGGATACTTCTAATCTATTCTTCTTCCCTCTCCCTTTCCCCTTTAGTAACCATAAGTTTCTTTTCTGTTTGTCTGTTTATGATTTGCTAATAGATTCATTTGTATTATTTTTTATATTCCACACATAAATGATATCATATAATATTTGTCTTTATCTGACTTCCTTTACTTAATGTGATATTCTCTAGATCCATCTATGTTACTGCAAATGGCAATATTTCCTTCTTTTCATGGCTGAGTAATAGTCCATTGTATATATGAACCACATTTTCTTTATCCATTTATCTGTCAATGGACATTTAGGTTATTTCCATGTCTTGGCTATTGTAAGTAGTACTGCTAATGAATATCGGGGTGCATGTATCTTTTCAAACTAGCATTTTTATCTTTTCTGGATATATACCCAGGAGTGGAATTGCTGGATCATATGGTAGTTCTATTTCTTGTTTTTTAAGAAACCTCCATATTGTCTTCCATAATGTCCAACATTGTAGGAGGGTTCCATTTTCTGCACACCCTCTCTAGTATTTATTATTTGTAGACTTTTTGATGATGGCCATTCTGACTGGTGTAAGGTGATACCTCATTGTGATTTTGATTTGCATTTCCCTAATAATTATCTATGTTGAGCATCTTTTCATGTGGCTATTTGCCATCTGTATGTCTTTTTTGGAGAAATGTCTATTTAGGTATTCCATCCATTTTTTGATTGGATTAGTTTTTCTTTTTTTGATATTGAGTTGTGTGAGGTGTTTATATATTTTGCAAATCAACCAAGAGGGGAGAATCTTGGTCCTGGGTGCTTTGAATCCTCAGAATACGGAAGAACAACCAGGCTTGCATGTTCCTCAACTGGAAGGGAGCCAAGTGAATAGGCATGTAGCACTTCAGAAGTGGGAGGACCACAGAGAATGCCCGGTAGATGGTTGAAGTAATCATGGTTAATAGCCACAATTGCAGTCTGCCCAGATCAGTGGTGCTCAACCAGTGCTGAGGGACCCTGCTTTACCAGAAGCCTCAAGATTGAGCAAGGAGAAATAGCTTGGTGCTGCTTCAGCACTGGGAGCCTGAGAAGGGACACTAAGAAACTGATGCTTTACTTTATGCCGGTACCGATTCAGGGGAGTGAGTGCTTGAGACAGATTTCCTTTGTCTTAGACCAAGTCATGCTGTTGGAGCTGTTTCCTGAGTGTCAATACCTGTTTTATTAATAATAATTTAGTGGTAATAACAGCTACCATTTACTTAATACCTACTGCTCACTGTTATGTACTGAATGTTTGTCTCCCCAAAATACATATGAAGCCCAAACCCCCAAAGTGATAGTGTTTAGAGAGGGGTCTTTGTGAGATAATTAGAGTTAGATTAGACTATGAGTGGACTTCCCTGGTGGCTCAGATGGTAAAAAGCATCTGCCTACAATGCGGGAGACCCAGGTTCAATCCCTGGGTCAGGAAGATCCCCTGGAGAAGGAAATGGCAACCCACTCCAGTACGCTTGCCTGGAAAATCCCATGGACGGATGGAGGAGCCTGGTAGGCTACAGTCCATGGGGTCACAAAGGGTCAGAGACGACTTCATTTCCACTTGCACTTTAGACTATGAGGGTAGGAGCCTCATGATGGGATTAGTGGCTTTATAAGAGAGGAAGAAAGAGAGCCCTCCCTTTCTGCAGCATGCACTGAAGAGAGGCTATGTGAGGACACAGTGAGGAGCTGAAGATCTGCAGCTCAGTAAGAGAGCTCTCCCCAGGAACTACATCAGCCAGGACTGGACTTCCTAGTTTCCAGAACCATGAGAAAATAAATTTCTGTTATTTAAGCCACCCAGTCCATGGTATTTTGTTACAGCAGCTTGAGCTAAGATAGCTTCCACATGCCAGGAACTTTCCACATGCTGTTTCAAGTAGTTCTCAAAACAACTTTGCAAGGTAGCTATCTCTATCTGGTAAAGCAAACAGAAACAGAGAAATTAACTACCTTGCCCAAAGTCACACAGCCTTTGGGGGTGAGGAATATATATATATAGTCCTTAGTGCAGTGTCTAGTACAAAAAGGCACTTAGTAAAGAAACTTAGGACTCAAAAGCCCATGTTTTTTTTTCCAATGTGCATTTGAACCTTTTATCCCAGCATGTCAGCTGTGTCTATGCCTTACATTCCATAGTTACCACTCAGTGCAGATTCTGATTCCATTATGACATAATGGAGGTTAATGGTGTTCAACCAAAGGTGGTTCCCGGCCTGGATGGAGAGCCCAGCTTCACAATCCCTTAAAGTTTCTCCTCTGAAGTGAGAGGACTTTGGCATAAGAACCAGTAACGGTAGGATCTTCATCAGGAACCTACAGGGGAACTTTGCTTGAGAAACTCCTCCACCAAGGCCTGGTCCTGGGCATCACTTCTTGCTGCTCCGAGGCTTACCTGGAGAAGTCGAGGCAATCACAGTAGAAGCCAGCTTAGAGGATGCTGGAAGATGTAGCCCACATGGGAAGCTGGGCTCACCATGCAGGGGGCTAGGGAAGGATGCTTGGCTCTTCCTTGGATGAGTCTAAATCCCAGAACTGGCCTGGCCTCCCAAGAATGACCCAGGGTAAAGGGCTTTTTGTTCCAAATCCTGTTTTGAGCTTCACCACAAACCCAGTGGGGTGTGGAGGGAGCTATGTACCTTCCCCCAACACGGGTCATATCTCCACATCATGCCTGAGATTCCCTGTTAGTCCCCATGTGCCCTCCAGGGGCTCTGCGGTCCAGAGGCAGGGGTGAGGGAAATAGGAGGAAGAAGAGAGGAGAGGGAGATGCAGGGCAGGCGGAGGAGGGTGTTGAGAAGCCTCAGGTCCTGGGAAGAAGTGAAGACAGAAAAGGTTTAAAGTGAATCAAAGAGCAGCTGGAGCCATGGACCCTCACTGCCTTCTTCCTTTCCCTGCTTCTCTCTTGAATGAGAAGCTCCGGGGAATGAGCAAGGAGGATGTTTCTAGCTACTAGCACACAGGAATCGAAGAAAGTGAACAGGCAAGATACGAAGTCCAGGGTTAATAAAAAGCACCTTTACTCTAGAATTCTTCTGTGAAAACCAGAAGTAAATTTCCAGGGTAAATTTTAGTTTATCTTTCATGGTGGGGAAATGTCGGTGCCTCTCTTCTAATTAGCATTGCTAAAATGCCATAGTGAGATGGGTGACTAGAATCAAGGCTTTCATTTCCTGTCGCTTTTGTATGTGGAGCTGCCAAAGCAATCAATGTCTGTGTAGTTCTATTCCCTCGATTCTTGGTGTTCTCTCTGACAGCAAGAAATTCTCTTCCTCCACGGACCACGTATCATTTTGTTAAAACTGAATGCCTGTCATCTGTTCTTGCAACTCATGTGCATTTTATCAAAAGGTTTGAATCATTCACACAGAAGTCCCACAATGCTCTTCTCCATAGGAAGCCATTTTTCTTTCCTGAGGCTATTAAGTGGCTCACAATAAAAACCTCTAAGCACTCTTTTTTTTTGAGAAAATTACTCGCAGAATCAGTAGCATTGAGCATAGATAATAGAAAGAGACAATCAGATCATGTTGCATGTAACCAACCTCCCGTTTAGCTCTAAGTTTGTCAGTCTAACCTAGGGAATTATGGGTGCCCAGCGAACCGTTCCTAAGATTTAAGTTGCACAGAGAATTTAGCACTATTGCTTAGACATTGATTCTTCTCAGAGTGGGTAATGGATCCAGCCATGTAACAGTCCCAGGCAGGACAGTGGGTGCATCCTTAGGATGAAGAAGAGCTCTCTTTGAGCCTAGGCATGGTTTCTCAAACGTGAAATGAAAGTGAAAGTGGCTCAGTCGTGTCTGACTCTTTGTGACCCCATGGACTGTATAGTCCATGGAATTCTCCAGGCCAGAATACTGGAGTGGATATAGCCGTTCCCTTCTCCAGGGGACCTTCCCAACCCAGGGATCGAACCAAGGTCTCCCACATTGTAGGCAGATTCTTTACCAGCTGAGCCACGAGGGAAGCCCAAGAATACTGGAGTGAGTAGCCTATCCCTTCGCCAGTGGATCTTCCAGACCCAGGGTCTCCTGCATTGCAGGCAAATTCTTTACCAGCTGTGGCTATTGACATTTTGAACTGAATAATTCTTTACTGTGGGGGCTGTCCTGTGCATTATAGGATATTTAGCAGCATTCCTGACCTCTACCCACTAGGATGCCAGCACCCTTCCTCCAGTGGTGACAACCAAAAATGTCTAGACAGTGCCAAGTATCCCATGAGGAAAATATCGCCCCCTATTGGAAAATACTGATCTAAAACACACCAAGTGTTTCTTCTGTTGCCCTTTTCTTCAAAGAGCTGCAGAACTTTAGGGAACCACTAGAGGGTGAGCGTGGGCTTCCCTGGTGGCTCAGACGGTAAAGCGTCTGTCTGCAATGCAGGAGACTTGGGTTCGATCCCTGGGTTGGGAAGGTCTGCTGGAGAAGGAAATGGCAGCCCACTCCAGTATTCTTGCCTGGAAAATCCCTGGGATGGCGGAGCCTGGTAGGCTACCGTCTGTGGGGTCACAAAGAGTCGGACACGACTGAGCGACTTCACTTTCACTGAGAGGATGAGCAGGGATGCTAATTGGAGCAGCTTTAGAGACATGTCCCTGAAGGACACCACAGAAGCTGTGGAGAAGGGAAGGTCCCTTGGGAAGTTTGATGGAACCATGGATGAGAATGAGGCCTGGGATTCTAAGAGCTTTAGGGAAGCAGCCCCCCAGTCAGAACACACCCCTCACCCCGAGAGCTGAGAAGATCCTGCATTGGGAGCTGGCTGTCAAGTGGTAGGCTCCATTATCCAGGGCGAGATGTTCCTCTGTGAGAAGGTGTCAGTCAGCCTCTTCCACCTGCATGATCTGGTGTCTTTTGTGTAGAGAAGGGGGAGGTTGTTGGTCTTCTTTTGGTTTTTTATGAAAGAGAGATAGCATTCAGTTCAATAAGCATTCATTTTGTGTCTACTCTTTATTAGATTCTGTGTCTGGTTATGGAGATATTAGTAGATTGCATAAATGGCCACAGATGAATTACCCCTCTGCCTCCATGCCTTTGAGTGGTCCCCTCTCAGACTGACTCTGGGCTTGGCCATGTGATTTGCTTTGGATAATAGGTCAATAGTAAATGTGATACAAGCAGAGACTTGAAAAACTCTTGCTCAGTGAGGCTTATCCACTCTTGAGACTCTTGGCACTCTGCCACTGCTCCCATGTGAGGAAGCCCAGACCAAACTGCTGCATGATCAGACACCTATGGCCAGGGGGTCTTACTGCCCCATCTGACAGCCTGCCAACTTCCAGAGGCAGAGACATCTAGCTGACCAGCAGTTAACTGGCATGGCTCAACTAAGCATGGCAGAAGACCAGCAAAAAAAAGGTCCAGCCCAAATGCCAACCCACAGAATTATGAGTGAAATTGATGGTTGTGGTCTTTAAGTACTTAAGTTTTGGGGTTGTTTGGTATGCAGCAAAAGCTAACTGGTACAGAAAACCAGATGAATTGCACGTTATTTTTGCCTTCAGGATTCCACAGTCTAATAGACCACTGGTTTCTCCCAAGGGAGCCTGCTTGTGTAATTGGACTCTTAAAGCCATGGTAGATGGTAGTACCAGTAAATCACAGTCTTTCCCTCTGGACTACTAGTTGAAAGCATGACTTCAACACCAAAGTGCTTAGGTTCAAATCCCGTTCATCGCTTACTAGTTGTGTGAGTCTGGGTAGATTACTTCATCTTTGTGCCTCCGTTTCCTCATCTGTGAAAAGGAGAGAAGTAATAACACCTACTTCATAGAGTTTTCAAGAAGACAATATATAAAAGTTTTTCTAATAAGGTCTCCTACTTAGTATTTTGAAAGTATTACCTATATATGGTTGGTCTAAAATAGAATAAGCATAAAAGTTTTTCCTTTTCCTTTTCTTTTTTGTTTAAACTCTTTTCCCTAATGTAATAGAAGTATGTGTTCTTTGTGGAAAATTGGGGGGAAAATTACAAAAAAGGCTTAAAGGTGAGAACAAATGCCATACTTTAGATTTTGTGTTGACCTAGCAATAGCACACTTTATTTTAAAGCAAATTACTATGATCAGCTGTTGCAGAACATTTGAGACACTCAGGGAATAAACGTGTAGAGCGCTGAGCCAGGTGGTGCCCTTTATGCAGACTTTACTCCGTGTACATTTCTCCAGTTGGATTGAAGGGTATCAAGTGGTTCTTTGTTCTACAGCAGCTGTGGGATAATTTACAGATCCCAATGGACTAACTGAGACATTAGGGCAAAGTGCAAAAGAAAACCAGCAAGGAAGGCAGTGATTAGCAATTCTGGACTGATGGGACATTTTAAATTAAAGAGCACATTCTCATACTCTGCCTCTTTTGATGTGCAGTGTTGCTCAGTAAGTTTGAATGGGCAGTTATTAAACTTGCAGAAGCTGAGGTCACACCTTAGAACTATATAGTAGGTACCTTCCAGGGGTCACCTGGTAATGATGGGTGAGGCTGGGCTTGTGCTCAGGGCCACTGACCTAAAATCCAGTGTTTTCTCACTTCCCTGTGATATCTCACACAACCTGGAAACAGTGCCTGCTGAATGGGGAAGACTTGGGGCCAACACTCATTTCAGGGGTTTCCATTGAAGTTAGTATGATCTCATCTCACACGTTAGCAATGTAATGCTCAAAATTCTCCAAGCCAGGCTTCAACAGTGCATGAACCGTGAACTTCCAGATGTTCAATCTGGATTTAGAAAAGGCAGAAGAACCAGAGATCAAATTGCCAACATCCATTGGATCATCGAAAAAGCAAGAGAGTTCCAGAAAAATATCTA
This sequence comes from Bos indicus x Bos taurus, assembly GCF_003369695.1. NCBI lineage: Eukaryota > Metazoa > Chordata > Mammalia > Artiodactyla > Bovidae > Bos > Bos indicus x Bos taurus. Next base: position 14,137,976 of record NC_040105.1, on the reverse strand, counting down.
CTTCTGCTTTATTGATTATACTAAAGCCTTTGACTGTGTGGCACAACAAACTGGAAAATTCTTAAAGAGATGGGAATACCAGACCACCTGACCTGCCTCCTGAGGAATCTGTATGCAGGTCAAGAAGCAACAGTTAGAACTGGACATGAAACAACAGACTGGTTCCAAATCAGGAAAGGAGTACGTCAAGGCTGTATATTATCACCCTGCTTATTTAACTTATATACAGAGTACATCATGAGAAATGCTGGGCTGGATGAAGCACAAGCTGGAATTAAGATTGCTGGGAGAAATATCAATAACCTCAGATATGCAGATGACACCACCCAAGGGATAGCAGAAAGTGAAGAAGAACTAAAGAGCGTCTTGATGAAAGTGAAAGAGGAGAGTGAAAAAGTTGGCTTAAAGCTCAACATTCAGAAAACTAAGATCATGACATCCAGTCCCATCACTTCATGGCAAATAGATGGGGAAACAATAGAAACAGTGAGAGACTATTTTCTTGGGCTCCAAAATCACTGCAGATGGTGACTGCAGCCATGAAATTAAAAGATGCTTGCTCCTTGGAAGTAAAGCTATGGCCAACCTAGACAGCATATTAAAAAGCAGAGACATTACTTTACCAACGAAGGTCTGTCTAGTCAAAGCTATGGTTTTTCCAGTAGTTATGTGTGGATGTGAGAGTTGGACTATAAAGAAAGCTGAGCATCGAAGAATTGATGCTTTGAACTGTGGTATTGGAGAAGACTCTTGAGAGTCCCTTGGACTGCAAGGAGATCCAACCAGTCCATCCTAAAGGAAATCAGTCCTGAATATTCATTGGAAGGACTGATGCTGAAGCTGAAACTCCAATACTTTGGCCACCTGATGCGAAGAACTAAGTCACTGGAAAAGACACTGATGCTGGGAAAGATTGAAGGCAAGAGGAGAAGGGGACGACAGAGGATGAGATGGTTGGATGGTATCACCGACTTGATGTACTTGAGTTTGAGCAAGCTTCTGGAGTTGATGATGAATAGGGAAGCCTGGTGTGCTGCAATCCATGGGGTTGCAAAGAGTCGGACACGACTGAGTGACTGAACTGAATGGACTGATGACCACATTAGGACAAGGAAGCTAAGAATCAGAGCATAGTACGGTTTCTAAGACACTCGGAAGCCTACAGGGCTACTGCTAACCAAACTGTGGGCCTGCAAATTGGAGTTGATGAGATTGGATGGCATTCTCCAAATTCTGTTCTTGACAGACTTTTAAGTCCATGTAAATGAACTGAGTATTTTAAGTACAGGTAGGAGTACGGGGAGTCCAGGTGGTTGAAGTGCAAGTCCAAGGGCAAGAATCACAACTATGCACATTGTGGGTATTTGTCGTGTTTCTACCAGCAACACTCATGCAGTCGAAAGATTGAAAGCCATACCTGTCAAAATAGGGAAACATTCAGTTTTAACCAGGACCCAACTCTTAGGCTTATAGTGCAAGGAATTATGAAGTTAAAATGCAACACATTTATTTATCTGGGGCTTTCCCTGGTGGCTCAGGTGGTAAAGCATCTGCTTGCAATGTGGGAGACCTGGGTTCATCCCTGGGTCAGGAAGATCCCTTCGAGAAGGGAATGGCAACCCACTCCAGTATTCTTGCCTGGAGAAATCCATGGATAGAGGAGCCTGGAATGAGCAGCAGTTAAGTTGCTTTATGTGTCAGGTGTGGTTTTAGGCATGGATGAAAAAAGCTTAGATAAGGCAGCACCCTTGGGACTTCAGCATCTGAGAATAGAAAGATCTAGAGAAAAAAGTGTACTGAGGCACAGAGGCCTTTAACAGGAGTAGGTACAGAGTACAGAGAGGTGTGACAGAGAAAAGAGGTATTTGGTTTGAGGATTTGGAAGGGGATAGGAAGGTCTTTACAGAGGGATTATCTTTGAGCTTAGGATTCCCCCCCTCCCAGTTTTATTGAGAAATTGACATAGAGACATCACATTAAAAGTTTAAAGTATATAGCGTGGTGGTTTGATTTACATATGTTGCATATTTTTAAAAAAATACCTTGACTGGGGCTTAATTTACATACCATACTGTTAGAGCCACTTGCTTTAGGTGTACGATTCAATGAATTACAGCTCAACTCCAGAAAAATAAATGACCCAATCAAAAAATGGGCCAAAGATCTAAATAGACATTTCTCCAAAGAAGACATACAGATGGCTAACAAACACATGAAAAGATGCTCAACATCACTCATTATCAGAGAAATGCAAATCAAAACCACTATGAGATATCATTTCACACCAGTCAGAATGGCTGCGACCCAAAAGTCTACAAATAATAAATGCTGGAGAGGGTGTGGAGAAAAGGGAACCCTCTTACACTGTTGGTGGGAATGCAAACTAGTACAGCCACTATGGAGAACAGTGTGGAGATTCCTTAAAAAACTGGAAATAGAACCGCCTTATGATCCAGCAATCCCACTGCTGGGCATACACACTGAGGAAACCAGAAGGGAAAGAGACACGTGTACCCCAATGTTCATCGCAGCACTGTTTATAATAGCCAGGACATGGAAGCAACCTAGATGTCCATCAGCAGATGAATGGATAAGAAAGCAGTGGTACATATACACAATGGAGTATTACTCAGCCATTAAAAAGAATACATTTGAATCAGTTCTAATGAGGTGGATGAAACTGGAGCCTATTATACAGAGTGAAGTAAGCCAGAAGGAAAAACACCAATACAGTATACTAACGCATATATATGGAATTTAGAAAGATGGTAACGATAACCCTGTATACGAGACAGCAAAAGAGACACTGATGTATAGAACTGGCTTATGGACTCTGTGGGAGAGGGAGAGGGTGGGAAGATTTGGGAGAATGGCAAAAAAAAAAAAAAGAAGTTACCCTCTCTTCCTTTTCATAGGATGGATTGACCCCTTATTATCAAACTGTCAAGTATTCATAGATTTAAGTACTATATATTTAAGTACCGAACATTCCCCAAGATCAACCTTCTGAGATTCACCTGGGAAATCCATTCTCTGTAAGTCAAAAATTCTCACTTTAGCTCTTTTAGAATAAATATTAAATTACTTAGCAAATATTTGAGGCAAGTCTGTCAATTACAATCAAACATATTAGTAAATAAGAGATTTCTGTCCACTTTTAAATACCAGGAAACAGTTTCTACTCCCATACTAAATGTTATTGCTCCAATAAGTAACTTTAATGGAAGCCATTGGCAGAAAGGATCCAGTTCTGTTTGAAAAGCAGTCACCCAGGAATTCCTGTAACACCTGTTCTGGCCTACAGGTAGGGAATGGCATTCATGAAAGGTATAAATGTCTACACTGCCCTTCTATAGTCTGGTCAAATTGCAACAGAAGGAGGGGAAGAAAAAAACATTCAGAGAGATTCATAAGATATAAATCATAAGACCAAAGGAAAAAGAAATACAAATGGAAGAACAGGTGTGCTGTTTCCAAATTATTCTGAGTTGAGCCCAAATCCCAAACATCTCATTTGGTACTGGCCAAAAAAAAGAAGTAAAAAAAAAAAAAAAAAAATACCTTGACTGGGGCTTAATTTACATACCATACTACTAGAGCCACTTGCTTTAGGTGTACAATTCAATGAATTTCAGTCAGTTTACAGTTGCAGTTACCACCACAACCCAATTTTAGAATGGCTCCATTACCCCAAAAGATCTCTAGTGGCCACAGCTTCAGGCAACCATGACTCAATTTTCTGAAGTTTTGCAAATACAGTAGGTGCCCAGCTGTCAGGGAAGGGAGAGGAAGTTCAGGATAGGAGGGCATAGAGAAATGGATGGACATGATGTGTTTGGGGAAATGTCAGCCATTTAATAAGGTTGGAGCCCAGGGTTTGTGGGGATGGACTTAGAGGGGCAGTTTGGGGAGGGCAGTGGGGCAACTTTCTGAGAAGTGAGTTTGGAGTGGCATGCAGTGACCAGGTCATGGAAAACCTTGCACTTCCTACTAAAGAACTAGGAGGCTTTATTACTTTTTACTAGTGGTATTCAGATTTTTTAATTGATATATAATTTGTATGCAACATGCACTGATTTTAAGTGTGCACTTTGAATTTTGACAAATGTACACCTATAAGGCAAAGGAGAAAAAGAAGGATATACCCACTTGAATGCAGAGTTCCAAAGAATAGCAAGGAGAGAGAAGAAAGCCTTCCTCGGTGATCAGTGCAAAGAAATAGAGGAAAACAATAGAATGGGAAAGACTAGAGATCTCTTCAAGAAAATTAGAGATACCAAGGGAACATTTCATGCAAAGATGAGCTCGATAAAGGACAGAAATGGTATGGACCTAACAGAAGCAGAAGATATTAAGAAGAGGGGGCAAGAATGCACAGAATAACTATACAAAAAAGATCTTCATGACCCAGATAACCATGATGGTGTGATCACTCACTTAGAGCCAGACATCCTGGAATGTGAAATCAAGTGGGCCTTAGGAAGCATCACTACGAACAAAGCTAGTGGAGGTGATGGAATTCCAGTTGAGCTATTTCAAATCCTAAAAGATGATGCTGTGAAAGTGCTGTAGTCAATATGCCAACAAATTTGGAAAACTCAGCAGTGGCCACAGGACTGGAAAGGGTCAGTTTTCATTCCAATTCCAAAGAAAAGCAATGCCAAAGAATGCTCAAACTACTGCACAATTGTACTCATCTCACATGCTAGTAAAATAATGCTCAAAATTCTCCAAGCCAGGCTTCAGCAATACGTGAACCATGAACTTCCAGATGTTCAATCTGGTTTTAGAAAAGGCAGAGGAACCAGAGATCAAATTGGCAACATCTGTTGGATCATTGAAAAAGCAAGAGAGTTCCAGAAAAACTTTTGCTTTATTGACTATGCTAAAGCCTTTGACTGTGTGGATCACACAATAAACTGTGGAAAATTCTTCAAGAGATGGGAATACCAGACCACCTGACCTGCCTCCTGAGAAATCTGTATGCAGGTCACGAAGCAACAGTTGGAACTGTACATGGAACAACAGACTGGTTCCGAATCGGGAAAGGAATACATCAAGGCTGTATATGGTCACCCTGCTTATTTAACTTATATGCAGAGTATATCATGTGAAATGCCAGGCATGATGAAGCACAAGCTGGAATCAAGATTGCCGGGAGAAATGTCAATAACCTCAGATATGCAAATGACACCACCATTATGGCAGAAAGCGAAGAAGAACTAAAGAGCCTCTCGATGAAAGTGAAAGCGGACAGTGAAAAAGCTGGCTTAAAACTCGACATTCAGAAAACTAAGATCATGGCATCCAGTCGCATTCAGTTCAGTTCAGTCACTCAGTCCTGTCCGACTCTTTGCGACCCCATGAACTGCGGCATGCCACGCCTCCCTGTCCGTCACGAACTCCCGGAGTCTACCCAAACCCATGTCCATCGAGTCAGTGATGCCATCCAGCCATCTCATCCTCTGTCGTCCCCTTCTCCTGCCCTCAATCTTTCCCAGCACCAGGGTCTTTTCAAATGAGTCAGCTCTTTGCATCAGGTGGCCAAAGTCTTGGAGCTTCAGCTTCAGCATCAGTCTCTCCAATGAACACCCAGGACCGATCTCCCTTAGGATGAACTGGCTGGATCTCCTTGCAGTCCAAGGGACTCTCAAGAATCTTCTCCAACACCACAGTTCAAAAGCATCAATTCTTCCGTGCTCAGCTTTCTTTATAGTCCAACTCTCACATCCATACATGACCACTGGAAAAACCAGAGCCTTGACTAGATGGACCTTTGTTGGCAAAGGTCTCTGCTTTTTAGTATTCTGCCTAGGTTGGTCATAACTTTCCTTCCAAGGAGTAAGCATCTTTTAATTTCATGGCTGCACTCAACATCTGCAGTGATTTTGGAGCCCAGAAAAATAAAGTCAGCCATTGTTTGCACTGTTCCTCCATCTATTTGCCATGAAGTGATGGGACCGGATGCCATGATCTTAGTTTTCTGAATGTTGAGTTTTAAGCCAACTTTTTCACTGTCCTCTTTCATCAAGACGCTCTTTAGTTCTTCTTCACTTTCTGCCATAAGGGTGGTGTCACCTACATATCTGAGGTTATTGATATTTCTCCCGGCAATCTTGATTCCAGCTTGTGCTTCCTCCAGCCCAACATTTCTCATGATGTACTCTGCATATAAGTTAAATAAGCAGGGTGACAATATACAGCCTTGACGTACTCCTTTTCCTATTTGGAACCAGTCTGTTGTTCCATGTCCAGTTCTGTTGCTTCCTGACCTGCATACAGGTTTCTCAAGAGGCAGGTCAGGTGGTCTGGTATTCCCATCTCTTGAAGAATTTTCCACAGTTTATTGTGGTCCACATAGTCAAAGGCTTTGGCATAGTCAATAAAGCAGAAATAGATGTTTTTCTGGAACTCTCTTGCTTTTTCGATGATCCAGCTACTTCATGGCAAATAAGATGGGGAAACAATGGAAACAGTGACAGACTTTATTTTCTTGGGCTCCAAAATCACTGCAGATAGTGAGTGCAGCCATGAAATTAAAAGACACTTGCTCCTTGGAAGAAAATTTATGGCCAACCTAGACAGCATATTAAAAAGCAGAGACATTACTTTACCAACAAAGGTCCACCTAGTCAAAGCTATGGTTTTTCCAGTAGTCATGTATGGATGTGAGAAAGCTGAGAACGGAAGAATTGATGCTTTTGAACTGTGGTGTTGGAGAAGACTCTTGAGAAGTCCCTTGGACTGCAAGGAGATCAACCTGTCAATCTGAAAGGAAATCAGTCCTGAATATTCATTGCAAGGACTGATGCTGAAGCTGAAACTCTAATACTTTGGCCACCTGATGCGAAGAACTTTCACTGGAAAAGACCCTGATGCTGAGAAAGATTGAAGGCTGAGGAGAAGGGGAGGACAGAGGATAAGATGGTTGGATGGCATGACTGCTGTGATGGACATGAGTTTGACTAAACTCCAGGAGTTGGTGATGGACAGGGAAACCTGGCATGCTGCAGTCCGTGGGGTCACAAAGAGTCAGACACGACTGAGCGACTGAACTGAACACCTATGTAACTGCCATCACCTTTGAGAGTTCTCTTGTACCCCTTCCCACTCAGTGCCTGCCCCCTGCTCTCCCAGGAAACCACTATTCAGAATATCAATTTTTCGCTGTTCTAGAATTTTATAAATGCAGTCATATAGTATAGTAGTCAGTGGTTTCTGGCTTCTTCCATAATGTTCATCCATGTTGTTGAGTGTGTTTTATTGCTGAGTAGGATTTTTAAGAACTTTAAGTGTCGGTGATTTTTTTTGAAATTGCCTAAGCAATTTATTCAGTATATTCAACAGCTGTTTGAGCCCCTGCTCTGGGCAAGGCATAGCGTGGATGGTGGGGCTACAACCAGGAGCAAGGCATGAATGGTTCTTCCCTGCCTGCAACTTAGGATCTGTTGGGAGGAGGCTGGGACTATAAAAGGTATGAAAATGTTACAACAGGATGTAAACATTCAAGTGGTTTTTTTTTGTTTTGCTACAAAAAGCTTTATTGTTTCCACTTGGTGCAAGGCTTAGGGGAAGTCTCCAGGTGGTTAACAAGCTGCCTAGTGGCTGTAGAAAGGGGCTTCAGGCAGAAGCCCTGACACCAGGGGGTCTTCCTGCTGTCAGGGAAGTCGAGAAGGTGGGGATTGCACTGGCAGAGCCCCGGGCCTGCAGGTCCATGAAGGCCGATTTTGGGTGCTTTTCCCTGAGCTCGATGGCTTCCACAGCGTCCTGGGTTTTACCCTGCTCCTTTTGGGTTAGGGTTAAGCATGAGGGAGTGAAAACTAGTAACAGGTTGCCTTACTGGCTCCCTAATGGGGGAGTGAGCTGGCCTCTCAAATGGAATAAGGGTAGGGATAGGTCCAGGGATGCTGAGTACAGGGCCAACACCCTGCTTTTGCTTCCAATTCTTGAGAAGTAGCAGTTGGGTTTTTAGTCTTTTTTCTTATTGTTCATAATTTGTCCCAACTATACATGCATGCAGTTATTTTTAGTTCCTTACAGTTTCTTTGTATTTCATTGCTCCAGAAGAGGGGAGGTTTGTCCAGGTGGAAGCACTGCAGCAAAGGGCCCCAGGGACCAGTTTCCAGCCTGTTTCAAATTCCTTGAGAAGGTGGCCCATGCACTCCAGAGCCATCGTGGTGGAAATAAGCCCAGAAAGGTGGGTGTAGGAGGCGTGCAGATACATGTTGACTGGGCAGTTGACAGCAGCCTCTACCTGGGTGGCATCATTCTGATGAGTCTGGGAGCTCATGGTTGATCAGTAAGGAGCTAAGCTCAAAAGAAGGTGTTGGCTGGTCTGGAGGCCCAGGATATTGGAGGGTGGACAGGCGTTGGAGGAAGGGGCATCCTTGCATCTATTCCATTCAAACACTGTGGAAGCAAGAGACAGAGCCTCAGGACTGCCCAATGCACTACCTCAGATTTATTTTTTAATTTATTGTGAGTATTTTACTTAAAATAATTTTATTGAGATAAATATTTTATGTCATAAAATTCACTCATTTTATGTGTGCTGAATTGCTTCAGTCATGTCCGACTCTGTGTGACCCTATGCACTGAGCCCACCAGGTTCCTCTGTCCATGGGATTCTCCAGGCGAGAATACTGGAGTGGGTTGCCACGCCCTCCTCCAGGGGATCGTCTCCAATCCAGGGATCAAACCCACATTTCTAACATCTCCTGCGTTGGCAGGCTGGTTCTTTACCACTAGCACCACCTGATTTTTAATAATTTTATAGAATTGTGCCACCATCACCATGACCCAGTTTTAGAACGGTTCCCTTATTCCCCAAAAGTCCCTGTGCCTATTTGCCGTCATTCTCCATCCTCATGCCCCCTAGGCAACTATTTATTTACTCTCTATCTCTGTGTGGTGGTTTAGTCACTAGGTCGTGTCCAACTCTTGGGACCCCATGGACTGTATGTAGCCTGCCAATATACTGGAGATGTAAGAGACTAATATAGTGGTAAAAATTCCATATACCAGTGCAGGGGAAATAAGACTCAGATTTGATTCCTGAGTTGCAAACAATCCCTGGAGTAAGCAAATGGTAACCCAGGTTATAGCCTGGGGGGAGGGGTCACAAAGTACTGGACTCCACTAAAGGAACTAAGCACACATACATGCACAGACATGTGCACAGACATGTACACATACACATGCACACATGCACACACACAAAATACGTTACCTTTTTACTTGTTGACGGACCTTTAGGGTTTGTCAGGTTAGTTTATTCCCATCTCTTGTCTTATGAAGCCTTGAATGACAGACTAATTATAGCTCTGACAGGACATCTCAACTCATATGTCATAATTGCAGTGATTAAAAAAAAACAACTGGTTACAGTCCTAGTGAACAAGTCTTCTGTTAAACAAGCACTCCCAAGACATGTGAGTAGGTCTTGGCTTTCCTTTTTATACTTCCTGTCTTCCTCTCTTGGTTCTGCCCTGTGTAAAATGCAAATCAGCATACACTCAAAGCCAATCAGGGAAGGGGGTGTGTCTGGGCACATGCAAAATAGAGTTTTTACATTTTCATTTATGTGGGTGTGGACTGAGCATTTTGATTGACAGTTGCAAGTTACATAACAAGAGGCTCTATTGCACATGTCTTTTCCATAATTCAGTCTGTTATAATCAGATATATGTATGTATAGAATATTTATGAACCCTACAGAATGGGAAAGATGAGAGATCTCTTCAAGAAAATTAGGGATACCAAGGGAACATTTCATGCAAAGATGCCCTTGATAAAGGACAGAAATGGTATGGACCGAACAGAAGCAGAAGATATTAAGGGGTGGCAACAATACACAGAAGAACTGTACAAAAAAGATCTTCACAACCAAGATAATCACGATGGTGTGATCACGTACCTAGAGCCAGACATCCTGGAATGTGAAGTCAAGTGGGCCTTAAAAGCATCACTATGAACAAAGCTAGTGGAGGTAATGGAATTCCCATTGAGCTATTTCAAATCCTAAAAGATGATGCTGTGAAAGTGCTGCTGCACTCAATATGCCAGCAAATTTGGAAAACTCAGCAGTGGCCACAGGACTGGAAAAGGTCAGTTTTCATTCCAATCCCAAAGAAAGGCAATGCCAAAGAATGCTCAAACCACCACACAATTGCACTCATCTCACACGCTAGTAAAGTAATGCTCAAAATTCTCCAAGCCAGGCTTCAGCAGTACATGAACCGTGAACTTCAGATGTTCAAGCTGGTTTTAGAAAAGGCAGAGGAGCCAGAGATCAAATTGCCAACATCCGCTGGATCATGGAAAAAGCAAGAGAGTTCCAGAAAAACATCTATTTCTGCTTTATTGACTATGCCAAAGCCTTTGACTGTGTGGATCACAATAAACTGTGGAAAATTCTGAAAGAGATGGGAATACCAGACCACCTGACCTGCCTCTTGAAAAACCTATATGCAGGTCAGGAAGCAACAGTTAGAACTGGACATGGAACAACAGACTGATTCCAAATAGGAAAAGGAGTACATCAGGTCTGTATATTGTCACCCTGCTTATTTAACTTATATGCAGAGTACGTCATAAGAAATGCTGGGCTGGAAGAAGCACAAGCTGGAATCAAGATTGCCAGGAGAAATATCAATAACCTCAGATATGCAGATAACACCACCCTTATGGCAGAAAATGAAGAGGAACTAAAGAGCCTCTTGATCAAAGTGAAAGAGGAGAGTGAAAAAGTTGGCTTAAAGCTCAACATTCAGAAAACTAAGATCATGGCATCTTGTCCCATCACTTCATGGGAAATAGATGGGGAAGCAGTGGAAACAGTGTCAGACTTTATTTTGGGGAGCTCCAAAATCACTGCAGATGGTGACTGCAGCCATGAAATTAAAAGATGCTTACTCCTTGGAAAGTTATGACCAACCTAGATAGCATATTCAAAAGCAGAGACATTACTTTGCCAACAAAGGTCCATCAAGTCAAGGCTCTGGTTTTTCCAGTGGTCATGTACGGATGTGAGAGTTGGACTGTGAAGAAAGCTGAGTGCTGAAGAATTGATGCTTTTGAACTGCGGTGTTGGAAAAGACTCTTGAGAGTCCCTTGGACTGCAAGGAGATCCAACCAGTCCATTCTAAAGGAGATCAGTCCTGGGTGTTCTTTGGAAGGAATGATGCTAAAGCTGAAACTCCAATACTTTGGCCACCTCATGGGAAGAGTTGACTCACTGGAAAAGACTCTGATGCTGGGAGGGATTGGGGGCAGGAGGAGAAGGGGACGAAAGAGGATGAGATGGCTGGATGGCATCACTGACTCGATGGACATGAGTTTGAGTGAACTCCGGGAGTTGGTGATGAACAGGGAGGTCTGGTGTGCTGCGATTCATGGGGTCGCCGAGTCTGACACGACTGAGCGACTGAACTGAACCGGCTCCTAGCTGCCTAAGGTTACTTGAGGACACAGCTGTGCATCACAGGCACATGTGCTGGAGTTGGAGAAGCCCCTGTGGTTAGTTTGTATCCACTGTGTGCTTATGGTGCTTGTGCAGGAGCTGGAAAAATCTCTGGTTGTTTTTGCAGCATATCTGTGAGCTCTCCTGGGCATGTCTGGGATGGAGTCTCGAGATCAGCTTGCATCCTTTTCGGCTAGGCCACCCCTCTTGCTTGTGCCTAATTTCTGACCTAACAGGTTATTCCTATGTCTGTATGGACATTTGTCTTGTGTAGACATACATCTTCATTTACTTCTCTTAGGTAAATACTTGGAAGTGGAATTGTAGGGTCTTATGATAACTATATTCAGCATTTTAAGGTACTGTCAGACTATTTCCCAAAGCAAGCACAACATTGTACAATCCTACCAGCAGTATATGAAAGTCCCAGCTTCTTCACGTTCTTGTCTATACTTGTTATTGTCTATTTTTTAGTTATAATCATTCTAGTGGATGTGAAGTGGTATCTCATCTTGATTTTAATTTGAATTTTCCTAATGACTGTTGAGTAGCTTTCATTTGCTTATTGGCCATTTGTGTATTTCCATTGGTGAAATGTCATTCAAATCTTATGGCCATTAAAAAAAGTTTGGTTGTGTTCTTTCAAAATTTTTGTTGTATGAAAACTTAATATGTATAAAGGACTAGGAAAATTCAAAGAATTGGATTTTGAGGACCTGAAGGTTAAATGGGTCCACAGCCTGAGAAGACTGAGTGTGTTGATCGCTCAGTATTGTCTGACTCTTTGCAACCTCATGGACTATAACCTGCCAGGCTCCTCTGTCCATGGAATTCTCCAGGCGAGAATACTGGAGTGGGTAGCCATTCCTTTCTCCAGGGGACCTTCCTGACCCAGGGATCGAACCCAGGTCTCTTGAATTGCAGGCAGATTCTTTACCATCTGAGCCATCAGGGAAACCCTGGCACAGTGTTGATCTGGTAGAGCTCCATTGTCCAGTATTGCGGCCCCTAGCCACTTGAGGCTGTGGAGCATGTGAAATATGGCTTGTCCAATTTGAGATGCACTGTAGAGTAAAATACACGTTGGACTTCAAACACTTAGTATGAAAACCTGAATGTAATATATTTCAATATTTTTTTAATGTTTTCCTTGGCTTTGAAATATAACTGATAAATAACATCATGTAAATTTAAGGTGTACAGTGCAATGATTTGAAACATGTATATGTGTCAAAATTATTACCACAATAAGGTTCATTAACACATTCATCACCTCACATAACTATATTTTTATAGTGGTAACAATTATACTTGAATTGTTGATTACATATTGAGATGATCATATTTTAGATAGACTGACTAAAATTGACTATAGTATTAAATTATTTTTACCATGTTTAAACTTTCTGAAAATACATGGCTGCTATAAAATTTAAAATTCAATACATGGTTCCCAATAGATTTCCATTGTATGGCACTGTTTTTGAACCTTGACCATCAGGGGACTTCCCTGGTGATCCAGTGAAGTCTGGCTCTGCCCTTCCACCGCAGGGGGCGTAAAGGTTCAATCCCTGGTCGAGGACCTGAGCTCTTGCATTTGCAGTGTAAAACAAACAAACAAACAAAAACCCAAAACAAAACTCTTGACCATCAGGAATTTGGATCTTCATTTGCAGAGAAATGGGAAGGCATTGGTAGATTTTAAACATGGGAAAATTATGACTATTTTTTAGAAAAAAAGAATGCAGTGAGGAGAACAAATTAAATATGCAGAATTATTAATAATAATAAAGTGGGCAGTTTAGCAATAGTCCAGATGAAAGATGATAGTCACTTGATAATGATTGGGAAAAACAGTTTTCTGCTCAGTATCTAACATAATTACAGTTCTGGAGAAAACATTTTTTTTTTAAATCTATGTGTGAGAGTGTATGTTAAGGCAAATATCAAATGAATGTCCTTCACAAGGGAGCTAAGATTTTAGATTCTTCAGTGTCTAAAGTGAAGATGAAAGGTTACTTGGGGCACAAACACTTGTTCAGGGAAGAGCCACTTAAGTGGCAACTCGAGACCATGCAAGGTATGCACTAGAGCAGGATAAAGATTAGGCTTTGACCCTGACTGAGGGAAACCTTTGGAATGTTTTGAGGACAGGAGTGATGTGGCCACTGTCACTGCACTAAAATGTTGTTGGTGTTGAGGTAAAATTGACATATAACATTATTTTAGTTTCAGATTTACAACATTATGATCCAATATTTGTGTCTTTTGCAAAACAATTGCTACAGTAAGTCAAGCATTCAAGTCATTGCATTTTAATTATAAGATGATGCTGGTTGCTGTGCTCGAAATAGACTGGAGAGGGTGAGAGTAGGAGAAGAAAGACCATTTAATTAAACAATTCTTCACTCATAAGCATTTTCATCATTTCTAATTTTCTCTAATTTTAAAGACAGAATAATTAATGTGCAATAATAAAATTATTTAAAGTGATAAAAGGAATAGTGTAAGTTTATTACATCATTCCTTTATTTTCTTAAGATAAATTCTAAGAAATATAAGTCTTGGTCAATGAGGTCATCTTTTATGACATCTTTTGACATATATATATATATATATATATATATATAGCCAAATTCCCTTCCAGAAATTTGGACTCAATTTATGATGCTGCTTTCCTCTACTTGTAGTGGCCCTTGGTGGTCTTCCTCTTTCTTAAACTTAATCAAGCGGGAGCTCAAAGTATGCCTTTAATAATTTATCTAAAATTAGATCACTATTTTCTTCCATGAAACATCTCTTCCCGGCATGTCCTAGTCAAGCTATTCCATTGAACTTTGGACAAATTATATAGTCAGTCTTTTTGATTGTTGTTCAGTGGCTAAAATCCAACTCTTTGTGACCCCATGGACTGTATCACACCAGGCTTTCCTGTCCATCACCAACTCCCAGAGCTTAATCAAACTCATGTCCATCCAGTCAGTGATGCCATCCAACCATCTCATCCTCTGTCATCCCCTTCTCCTGCGTTCAATCATACCCAGCATCAGGATCTATTCCAATGAGTCAGTTCTTCACATCATGTGGCCAAAGTATTGGAGTTTCAGCTTCAGCATCAGTCCTTCCAATGAAAATTCAGGACTGATTTCCTTTAGGATTGACTGGTTGGGTCTCCTTGCAGTCCAAGGGACTCTCAAGAGTCTTCTCCAACACCACAGTTCAAAAGCATCAATTCTTCAGTGCTCAGCTTTCTTTATGGTCCAACTCTCACATCCATACATGACCACTAGAAAAACCATAGCTTTAATTAGACAGACCATTGTTGGCAAAGTAATGTCTCTGCTTTTTAATATGCTGTCCAGGTTGGTCATAACTTTTCTTCCAAGGAGCAAGCGTCTTTTAATTTCATGGCTGCAATCACCATCTACAGTGATTTTGGAGCCCAAAAAAATAGTCTGTCACTGTTTCCATTGTATCCTCATCTATTTGCCATGAGGTGATTGGATCAGATGCCATGATCTTAATTTTCTCAATGTTGAGTTTAAGCCAGCTTTTTCACTCTCCTCTTTCACTTTCATCAAGAGGCTCTTTAGTTCCTCTTTGCTTTCTGCCATAAGGGTGTTGTCATCTGCATATCTGAGGTTATTAATATTTCTCCTGGCAATCTTGATTCCAGCTTGTGCTTCATCCAGCCCGGCATTTCTCATGATATACTCTGCATATAAGTTAAATAAGCAGGGTGACAACATATAGCCTTGATGTACTCCTTTCCCTATTTGGAACCAGTCTGTTGTTCCATGTCCAGTTCTAACTGATGCTTCTTGACCTGCATACACATTTCTCAGGAGGCAGGTCAGGTGGTCTGGTATTCCCATCTCTTGAAGAATTTTCCACAGTTTGTTGTGATCCACACAGTCAAAGGCTTTGGCGTAGTCAATAAAGCAGATGTTTTTCTGGAACTCTCTTGCTTTTATGATAATCCAGTGGATGTTGGCAATTTGAACTCTGATTCCTCTGTCTTTTCTAAATCCAACTTGAACATATGGAAGTTCACGGTTCATGTACTGTTGAAGCCTGGCTTGGAGAATTTTGAGCATTACTTTGCTAGTGTGTGAGAAGAGTGCAGTTGTGCAATAGTTTGAACATTCTCTGGCATTGCCTTTGGGATTAGACTGAAAACTGACCTTTTCCAATCCTGTGGCCACTGCTGAGTTTTCCAAATTTGCTGGCATACTGAGTGCAGCACTTTCACAGCATCATCTTTTAGGATTTGAAATAGCTCAACTGGAATTCCATCACTTCCTCTAGCTTTGTTATTAGTGACGCTTCCTTAGGCCCACTTGACTTCGCATTCCAGGATGTCTGGCTCTAAGTGAGTGATCACACCATCATGGTTATCTGGGTCATGAAGATCTTTTTTGTATAGTTATTCTGTGTATTGTTGCCACCTCTTCTTAATATCTTCTGCTTCTGTTAGGTCCATTCCATTTCTGTCCTTTATTGTGCTCATCTTTGCATGAAATGTTTCCTTGGTAGCTCTAATTTTCTTGAAGAGATCTCTAGTCTTTCCCATTCTATTGTTTTCCTCTATTTCTTTGCACTGATCACTGAGGAAGGCTTTCTTATCTCTCCTTGCTATTCTTTGGAACTCTGCATTCAAATGGGTATATCTTTCCCTTTCTCCTTTGCCTTTAGCTTCTCTTCTTTTCTCAGCTATTTGTAAGGCCTCCTCAGACAACCATTTTGCCTTTTTGCATTTCTATTTCTTGGGGATGGTCTTGATCACTGCCTCATGTACAGTGTCATGAACCTCTGTGCATAGTTCTTCAGGAACTCTGTCTATCATATCTAATGCCTTGAATCTATTTGTCATTTCCACTATGTAATTATAAGGGATTTGATTTAGGTCATACCTGAATAGTCTAGTGGTTTTCCCTCCTTTCTTCAATTTAAGTCTTAATTTTGTAATAAGGAGTTCATGATCTGAGCCACAGTCAGCTCCTGGTCTTGTGTTTTTTGCTGACTATATAGAGCTTCTCCATCTTCGGCTGCAAAGAAGATAATCAATCTGATTTTGATATTAACCATCTGGTGATGTCCATGTGTAGAGTCTTCTCTTGTGTTGTTGGAAGAGGGTGTTTGCTATGACCAATGCATTCTCTTGGAAAAACTCTATTAGCCTTTGCCCTGCTTCATTTTGTACTCCAAGGCCAAATTTGCCTGTTACTCCAGGTATCTCTTGACTTCCTACTTTTACATTCCAGTGGTCTATGATGAAAAGGACATTGTTTTTGGGTGTTACTTCTAGAAGGTCTTATAGGTCTTCATAGAATTGTTCAACTTCAGCTTCTTCAGCATTACTGGTTGGGGCATAGACTTGGATTACTGTGATATTGAATGGCTTCCCTTGGAAACGAACAGAGGTCATTGTGTCGTTTTTGAGGTTGCACCCAAGTACTGCATTTTGGACTCTTTTGTTGACTATGAGGGCTACTCCATTTCGTCTAAGGGATTCTTGCCCACAGTAGTAGATATAATGGTATCTGAATTAAATTCACCCATTCCAATACATTTTAGTTCACTGATTCCTAAAATGTCAATGTTCAGTCTTGCCATTTCCTGTTTGACCACTTCCAATTTACCTTGATTCTGAGATACTGAGAACCCCATGAACAGTGTCTCCTGGAGTTTGCTCAAATTCATGTCCATTGAATCAGTGATACTATCTAACCAACTCATCCTCTGCCACCCCCTTCTCCTTTTGCCTTCAATCTTTTCCAGCATCAGTCTTTTCCAATGAGTCAATTGTTCACATCAATTGGCCAAAATATTAGAACAGTGTAAAGAATTTGCTTGCTAGTGCAGGAGATACAAGAGACACAAGTTCGATTTCTGGGTTGGGCAGATCCCTTGGAGTAGGATATGACAACCCACTCCAGTATTCTTGACTGGAAAATTCCATGGACAGAGGAGACTGGTGGGCTACAATTCATGGTTCACAGTCAGGCGTGACTGAGCAGTGCATGCATGCACGCATTTCCTTTTCTGGTTAATGCTAACAATTTATTAAGTTTTTCTTGTTCCTAAAGATGGAAGAACCTTGTCAAATTGGTACATTATTGATTTCCACTTTAACATTTTTTAAGTGGAATTGAATAACAAACCCAAAATAAGTTTAGGACAGGAAGTCTGGGTAATTTTTTGAAGTTATTGTTGGATATTAACCTTTTGGTGAATTTTTAATCAGTAATCAGAGAATTACTAAAACCCAAAAGA
This sequence comes from Bos indicus x Bos taurus, assembly GCF_003369695.1. Lineage (NCBI taxonomy): Eukaryota > Metazoa > Chordata > Mammalia > Artiodactyla > Bovidae > Bos > Bos indicus x Bos taurus. The sequence goes on along the minus strand of NC_040105.1, from coordinate 14,120,239 downwards.
AAACTCATTACAAGTTGGCATAATTATGAGGGCAGAGTAAATGTTACACTTTTTGGTGAAGGATTTTTCAGAAATACTTCAAGATTAGACACTAGCCCTCCAGTTTTTCAGAATGAAGCCTCTTTTTCAAAGACTTTTTTTTTAAGCTGAGAAGCCTTAATGAGCAATCTGAAAATATTTGTTGGTAGAAAAAAAAAGATAAACTACAGTATGTTTATAAGTATGCATGCATATATTTAGTATAATTTCTCTTTCTTTCTGTTCCCTGGAGAATCACTGGGTGGAATTAATTTTAAGAGACCATTGGCCAGGCCCCTCAAAGGTTAAATTAAATTGAGGAATGCTACTGCAATTTGATTATGTTTTCATCTTTTCAAATCTGTCATCTAGTATAGATTTTAGTCCTATTTTCATACGTCTGTATAGGTCACCTAAAAGCCTTGTTCAAAATTGTATTTTTTTTCTCTCATGAGTAATTTCTCTCACTAGGTAACCTTTGTCTTCTATGGACATAATAGAGGTGTTTATTTAGAAATAGCAAAGGAGAATGGACTCTATTTTGTGACATATTGAGTCATAAGATAGAATTATGCTTGTGTACTCAGCAGCTGACCTTTTCTTTTTCCCAACTTAGAGGCTGAGAAGAGGGTTGACCTGCTGTTGTTGTTGTGTGGAGTGTAAAGAACCTGGGCTCCCAGACAGATAGAAGGAGAGGGTGACCACAGACAGGGTGAGATTTAAATCTAGTCAGTAAGCAAGAAAAATAAATTTCTATCACAGACTTGCCCCTAATGTCTCCCATTTCTGAGCACATTCCTTATGTTAAATTGCTCTTTACTGATTCTTCCAGAATTTTATTTCTTCCTCCTCCAACCCTCCAGCTTTGCATCAGACGTTACCACCTGCTACTCTGTTGTTGTGCTTGACCCCAGATGCATGCATGGTTCACTCTTTCTCAACAAAAATGTATCTTCAGGCTGCATGTCATTCTTCCCAGCTCTATTCCTGCATCATTTTGGTGATTTAAATACAGTTGATTCTCATTCTTTGTGGTTCCGTAAAGTCACCGTAAAGTGCTGCACTCAATATGCCAGCAAATTTGAAAAACTCAGTGGTGCTCACAGGACTGGAAAAGGTCAGTTTTCATTCCAATTCCAAAAAAGGCAATGCTAAAGAATATTCAAACTGCTGCACAATTGCACTCATCTCACATGCTAGCAAAGTAATGCTCAAAATTCTCCAAGCCAGGCTTCAACAATACGTGAGCTATGAACTTCCAGATGTTCAAGCTGGATTTAGAAAAGGCAGAGGAACCAGAGATCAAATTGCCAACATCCACTGGATCATTGAAAAAGCAAGAGAGTTCCAGAAAAACATCTGCTTTATTGACTACGTCAAAACCTTTGACTGTGTGGATCACAATAAGCTGTGGAAAACTCTGAAAGAGATGGGAATACCAGACCACCTGACTACCTCCTGAGAAATCTGTATGCAGGTCAAGAAGCAACAGTTAGAACTGGACATGGAACAACAGACTGTTTCCAAATCGGGAAAGGAGTATGTCAAGGTATATATTGTCACCCTGCTTATTTAACTTGTATGCAGAGTACATCATATGAAATCCCGGGCTGGATGAAGCACAAGCTGGAATCAGGATTGCTGGGAGAAATATCAATAACCTCAGATATACAGCAGAGAAGGCAATGGCACCCCACTCCAGTATTCTTGCCTGGAAAATCCCATGTACGGAGGAGCCTGGAAGGCTGAAGTCCATGAGGTTGCTGAGGGTTGGACACAACTGAGCGACTTCACTTTCACTTTTCACTTTCATGCATTGGAGAAGGAAATGGCAACCCATGCCAGTGTTCTTGCCTGGGGAATCCCGGGGACGGGGGAGCCTGGTGGGCTGCCATCTATGGGGCCTCACAGAGTCGGACACGACTGAAGTGACTTAGCAGCAGCAGCAGCAGATATACAGATGACACCACCCTTATGGCAGAAAGCGAAGAGGAACTAAAGAGCCTCTTGATGAAAGTGAAAGAGGACAGTGAAAAAGCTGGCTTAAAACTCAACATTCAGAAAACTAAGATCATGGCATCTGATCCCATCACTTCATGGCATATAGATGGGGAAACAATAGAAACAGTGACAGATTTTAATTTGGGGGGCTCCAAAATCACTGCAGATGGTGAGTGCAGCCGTGAAATTAAAAGACTCTTGCTCCTTGGAAGAAAAGTTATGACCAACCTGGACAGCATATTAAAAAGCAGAGACATTACTGCCAACAATTGTCTGTCTAATCAAAGCTATGGTTTTTCCAGGGGTCATGTATGGATGTGAGAGTTGGACTATAAAGAAAGCTGAGTGCTGAAGAATTGATGTTTTTGAATTGTGGTATTGGAGAAGACTCTTGAGAGTCCCTTGGACTGCAAGGAGATCCTACCAGTCCATTCTAAAGGAAATCAGTCCTGAATAGTCATTGGAAGAACTGAAGCTGAAGCTGAAGCTGAAACTCCAGTACTTTGGCCAACTGACGGGAAGAACTGACTCATTGGAAAAGACCCTGATGCTGGGAAAGATTGAAGGCAAGTGGAGAACGGGACAAGAGAGGATGAGATGGTTGGATGGCATCACTGACTCGATAGATATGAGTTTGAGCAAGCTCCGGGAGTTGGTGATAGACAGGGAAGCCTGGCGTGGTGCAGTCCATGGGGTTGCAGAGTCGAACATTACTGAGCGACTGAACTGAACACTGAATTAGTGAGCACTGAAACATTGATGTGTCCTTCTGCACTGTTTGGGTCAAGGGAAAGCAAGTCCCCTGTCTTTGATGTCTGTGGTAAGGGTACCCTATGTTCCAGATTCGAACAGTCTGAAATGTAGTAAATATCATGACATTGGGATCACAACTTTGAGGAAATGTTCATTTTAGCCCTGAGTTTATCCAGGTCTGCCTGTCAGAAGGACTTCAGAGTTCTGTGTCCCTACAGACTGCAGTGATCAATGAATGTGGGATGTTGTGTCTGTTTCGTTTGTCATGAGGCTTTGGTCTGGGGGAACTGCTCCTGACTGGGGCTACTGGGCACTGGCGTGCATGAGTGGGGCTTTTATCACAGGTACCATATGAAAGGTTGTTGGGAAGCTGTACGTGTGGTGTCTTTGTGTCCAGATGACCTATCCGCATCTTGGATGTTGTTCTGTGGCAGCTTTGCATTTCCTACATGGGTGTGGGGGCAATATAAATTGTGCAGCTGGGTACCTGATGAGTGTCATGTGAGTTTCCTATCACCGTGTACCAAATGACTACAAAGTTAGTACCTTAAAACAATGTAAATGTATTACTGTAAAGTTTTATAGGATATAGAAGTCTATCATGGATCTCATGGAGCTAGGATCAAGGTGTCAGCAGGTCTCTCTTCCTTTCTAGGCTTTAGGGGAGGATCCATTTCCTAGCCTCCTACATTCCTTGGCTTGTTGTCTCTCCATCTTTAAAGTCAACAACAGTAGATTGAGTCCATCTCACAGTGTATCACTCTAATCTCTTTTGCCTCCCTCTTCTACTTTTAAGGATTCCTGTGATTGCTTTAGGCGCATCTGGACAATCCAGAATAATCTCCGTATTTTAAGGTCAGCTGATTATCAACATTCATTCCATCTACAGTTTTAGTTCTCTTTCTCCATTTAACATAACATATTCATAGGTTCTGGGGATTAGGTCATGGACATATTTGGGGTGCCATGATTCTGCTTACTGCAGGTACCAGATGGAATGAAGATGCTGTTTCCTGTCCTCTGACCTTCTATGGAGGGATGTGAATGGAGATGAAGCCTGCAGTGTGTCTTGAATCTGATTGCCAGTTTGAATCTGCAACCACTGCTGTCTCGTGCCTATTAGAACACAGTGTTGAGAGGCTGGATTTTTACTGGGAACATTACACATGTTCAAGCACAATTTATTAACTCTCTGCAGGGGTCTGCTATTCTGATAATTGACTAATTTCTTAATTGTGCAGCTCCCAAGATATCTTTCTTTTTCAAAACCTCTGAAAATAATTTTAAGATGCTGGATAATGGGGTTCCTGGGACTCTGATAGCTATTCAAATCTCCAAAGCTTTAGGACTTTTCTTGGCCATCAGAAAGAATTGAAAGCTACTGTTTTCTTTTAGAGGAAAAAAAATTTTTTTAACCTGTGTGATACAAATTTTAAATGAAGCCAATATGCTAAGCTGGGCTGCTGTAAAATGATTTTCATCATTGCATTCATTGTGTCAACCAGATCTTTGGCTCCAAATATGCTGGTCTTGTAAAAATCTTATTTCAGCTGTCAGGGTAATCAGAATGGTTTCAAAAGCTTTCCCTGAATACTGCATTGAAGTAAAATAATAAGATATGCTATCAAATGTCAGACTCTACAGAAGGAAAATACCAGATATGGGCAGCTTTTGCTTTTTTTTTTTTTTTAAAAAAGTCTATTTTATTAACTTCTTTATTTGAGTATAATTTTGAAGAGACTATTCCTGAAATATACAGTTTCCAAGTCAGTTAGGTGGCTTTCAATCCAAAATTAAATTTGGGATAACATAATTAAACACAGAATTATAGAACAATATTTTCTTTATTAAAGTTATCTTTTAATGCCGCAGTTTGTTTTGTGTGATGGGATTTTTATAATGTTGTATTGCATGTGCAGAGAAAAAAAATGATGGCTACAGGTTTTATCCTTTAAAATTTTGATACTACAGATTTGCATTTCTAAAACTCTGTGGCCTACAGATGTCTTTAATCTACATGATCTTATTCTTCTTTATAGCATACAAACGTTGTTGATGTTGTAAATGACATAGATGTGGAAATGAGGGTAAAATTTTGGAGAGAACTCACTGAGTAGTCAAAGGATTATGCAGAAAATTGCTCAAAAGAAACTTGTATTTTAAAATATTACCTAGCAAAGTCAAGTTTGAAAACTAAAACAACCCAAGATCATGAGACTAGATCTTTTTGGAGACATCCTGAGGATAAAAATACCACATTTGCTGTTGTGTGAGCTGGCTGCTCTAGAGCAGCTGGGGGAATGTTTTCATCCTCCCCATGTCTCTTCCTCAATGAAAGCCTCTCAACAACCTTCCTATCTGTCCCAGGCTCCACCTCTGACCACTGCTGTATTCAAACCTCAGGATTTCTTCCCACTCTTGGCGTTGATTCTTGATCTCCATTCATCCATCTTTCTATCCAATAAGCTTTTGCTGAGCACCACTTTATAAGAAGTTAATTATAGAAGAGTCAATGAAGTTGGGAATGATACCGCTCTGCACTATCTCATCACTCAGACCTAGGGAAAAGAGGAAATAGATCAACTCACTAATTTCAGGGGTCTGAGTCTTGCCATCTTCGTTCTTGCTGACTACCTTTGTGTGTCAAGCACTGGCAGGGTATTAAGATAAAGAAGACATCAATTAGCAAATTGCAAATGAGGACCAATTAATTGGGGTTGAGGATGGGGGATATGGGAAGAGAGAGGTTAGGCTAGAAAAAAAGGGACTAGACAAAGTTGTGAGGTGACTGGAATTTTCCATCACCATTTCATGTGCCTACTATCTGTTAGTAGCTGCCCTCTCAAATTTCTAGGACATTCTATCACTCTGTAACTAGTAAAGAGACCTTTCCTTCCCAACCTCATTCCCATTCTCCACTGGGGGACCATGACTATCTCTGTCTCCATTCTCTGGATTCAAACTTTTCCATTTGTCCCGTCTGTCTTCTGTCCCACTCTGCTATGGCAGAGTCCTCTTCTAAGGGCCATCTTGCCACTTGATTAACCAGTTAATGAAGATACATAAAAGGGAACATTCACCCTGCAGGCTGTACAGCACTGCTAGTGACTCTAATGGCATTTAGCAGATCCACAGGGCCTTTACTACCAAACATACACACCATGTGACTGGTTACCTTTTAGTAGTCTTGATAGGAACTTTTCCAAAATACTGCTCCCAATTCAGGAGCAGCCAGTAAATGGCTCTTGTGCAAATTCCTCTATAGTAAGTGGCAGGAAGATGGCATACAGCTTTAGCTACAGTGTTTCTCTGCAGTAAGGGACAGTGAATTCAGAAATAGCAATAGTAGAACACATCGCAAAAAATGGCCTCAATACTTTTCAGCTCCTTTCAGCAAGAGATGGAGTCTATTTCCTGGTCCTTGAAACTGAGGCTGACTTGGGGACTTGCTGTGACCAGTGACATCAAGTAAGTCCCAAACTAAGGCATCAAGAGGCCGTTCGGCTTCTACTTTTTTTGTCCTGGGACCTTGTGATCCAGGCAGTCCTGCTGAGTGATGAAAAGCACATGGGTTGTCACTCCAGCCTGCCAACCACCAAACACATGAATGAGACCATGTTAGACCATCCAGTCATTAGCTGTCCACCAGCTGCCTCCGGAAGCACACACAAGTCCAGCAGGGATCTACTGAGCTAGCTCTGATCAGAATAACCAGCCAGCTCCCAGAATCATGAGCTAAATACACAGTAGTTGTTTTAATCCACTAGGAACTGCTATGAGCAGTCAAATGAAATGATTGTGATACTATTTTTCAACAGGAAAAATAGGATGGACTCAGCAGTAGAGTGGAGTGAAAACTATAAAATTTGACTTTGTGACCCAAAGAGGAGAATAAGTGAAGAAAACAGGATATGAATATGTATCTATCTAAAACTACCCAGAAAGCACAAATCTCTTGCCAGCATTTGCTATGAAAAATCCAGAGTATTTGAATGAGTCTGAATATCTTATTATTATTATTATTTAAGTTTATTTGGCTGTGCCAGGTCTTAGTTGTGACACTCAGGATCTACTAGTTGCTTCATGTGGGATCTAGTTCCCTGACCAAGGATCAAACCCAGGTTCCCTGCATTGGGAGCATGGAGTCTTAGCCACTGGACCACCAGGAAAGTCCTGGTCTGAGTATCTTAAACACACCTCCTAGTATGAAGGAAGATAGTCCCAGTTCTAGATGGTACTCAACATAAATGGCATATGTCCCAGTTCACATCAAACTGAGATTTAAAAGTTGTTGATCTTGGTTGATATCTGCTTATAGGTATGATATGCTTGAGGGCAATTTTTTTTTCCTGAAAAGAGAGGGGGTTCTTTGCTACTTTGTATGACCTGAGTGCAACTGGGAACACATATGGTTCAGTCTCTGAGCAATGTTGTCTTCAAAAGCAGTGTGTGGCAGAAAAACATAATTGACAGCAATTCATATCTGTACTCAGTCTCTTGGAGGAAAAGAAAAGCCAAAAGGGGGAGTACATGCTTAAAAGAGCATCTTCTTTCAGTTCAGTTCAGTCGTTCAGTCGTGTCCAACTCTTTGCGACCCCATGGACTGCAGCACACCAGGCCTCCCTGTTCGTCACCAACTCCAGGAGCTTGCTCAAACTCATGTCCATCAAGTCGGTGATGCCATTCAACCATCTCATCCTCTGTCGTCCCCTTCTCCTGCCTTCAATCTTTCCCAGCATCAGGGTCTTTTCCAATGAGTCAGTTCTTCGCATCAGGTGGCCAAAGTATTGGAGTTTCAGCTTCAGCCCTTCCAATGAATATTCAGGACTGATTTCCTTTAGAATGGACTGGTTGGATCTCCTTGCAGTCCAAGGGACTCTCAAGAGTCTTCTCCAACACCACAGTTCAAAAGCATCAATTCTTCTGTGCTCAGCTTTCTTTATAGTCCAACTCTCACATCCATGCATGACTACTGGAAAAACCATAGCTTTGACTGGACAGACTTTGTTGGCAAAGTAATGTCTCTGCTTTTTAATATGCTGTCTAGGTTGGTCGTAGCTTTTCTTCCAAGGAGCAAGCATCTTTTAATTTCATGGCTGCACTCACCATCTACAGTGATTTTGGACTCCCAAAAAACAGTCTCTCACTGTTTCCATTGTTTCCCCAACTATTTGCCATGAAGTGATGGGGACCAGATGCCATGATCTTAGTTTTCTGAGTACTGAGTTTTAAGCCAACTTTTTCACTCTTCTCTTTCACTTTCATCAAGAGGCTCTTTAGTTCTTCTTTGCTTTCTGCATAAGGGTGGTGTCATCTGCGTATCTGAGATTATTGGTATTTCTCCCTGCCATCTTGATTCCATGTTGTGCTTCATCCAGCCCAGCATTTCACATGATGTTCTCTGCATATAAGTTAAATAAGCAGGGTGACAGTATACAGCTTTGACATACTCCTTTCCTGATTTTGAACCAGTCTGTTGTTCCATGTCTAGTTCTAACTGTTGCTTCTTGACCTGCATACAGATTTCTCAGGAGGCAGGTAAGGTGGTCTGATATTCCCATCTCTTTAAAAATTTTCCACAGTTTGTTGTGATCCACACAGTACTTGGTGCATCTTCTTTAGACATCTTTATTGTTCTCAGTCTTTCTGTAATGCCTTGTAGCAGCACTCCTAAGAACTCTCTGGTAGTGGCTCATGAAAATATAAAATGTTCTCTTCCCATTTTCGCTATAGTCTTTGAAAACTTCCATGAAACAAAAAGACATGGCTTTTTGGTCTCTTGACTACAAGTCTCCAGTCAAGTGTAGAGCTAAAGGTCTCTTTCTTGTCCTGTCATCTAAACTTTCCCCTCATCACTGTGATATTCCCTCATTCACTTACTCCTCCTCATCCCTATGTTCATGCACAGTGATGTCTTCCTAAAACTAGTGCTCCCAGCATCTGACTCTCTGTGATACATTTGGGCTTCTGGGGTGGGTAATCTGTCTTTATTTCTCTAAAAATCATCTCATTTCCCGGATTTCACACTCAATAGGAGAAACTTGACACTTAACTCCCAAGTAAGATTCCTTCTTTAGAACTAGGGGGAAAGTGGAAAGGGCTGAAATATTCATGTATTAATATGTATATAGCCTTATGTGATTTTGGATTATGTAAATATGAAATAATGAGATTAAAAACATACTTAAAATATCTCATTTCTAGGACAAAATTTGAAATAATTTGGACCTCCCCAGATAAGAAAAAAAAAATAATCACACATGTTTAAAGCTGGTGAACTAATTGGAAACGATACTACTGCTGTGGTAGCTGATAAACAGAACTGCATGATGTTATTCTTTGTCAGTCCTACAGGACAGTTATTCTTGAATTATAGAAGTTTTAATTTATGAAAGATACTCTGGAAAATACCCTAGTATAAGCTGACTTCAATATTCTGTCCTCTTGTGGCTTGCTTTTGTGCCTGAGGTACAGCGGAGGGGACTGGGGAAAGCTAAAAGGAGGGTCAAATTTTGAATCTTGATGAGAAAGGGGAGAATTAGACACTGGATGAGCTGCTTCAAGGTCCATGTGACAATGGGCATCACTGTGAAAGGACAAGAGCCAGTGTTCCCATTTCTCTGTGGCATGCAGGACCACAGTGATATTTTCAAAACTGGCAACTCTGAGACCAGGAGGGGACGCAGGCAAGGATGTTCCAAGATGTCCATCAGCCATGTCAGCTTTGAGTCTCCCCCTAGTGGCTGCATTAGGAAAGACATCGATGCAAGGAATGTGTTAGTCGCTCAGTCGTCTCTTGAACTCTTTTCAACCCTACGGACTGAAGCCTGCCAGGTTCCTCTGACCATGGGATTCTCCAGGTGAGAATACTGGAGTGGGTAGCCATTCCCTTCTCCAGGCGAAAGGACTGTGAAAATGGTAGGTGCTGACAAACCAGTCCATGGGCACAGGAGAGGCATCTTTTGAAGGCTTTTATTGATACTTTGGGGTGGGAGGATGTTTTTGAGGGTCTGTGTGAGCAGGAAGAGTTCAATGCAAGAACTTTGAGATGCTGGTGATAATCACCCTGAATTTATGGACAGGCTACTTTGACCTTGGAATTCTTATGCTACCTGTCCACACTGGTATGGTAGCTTTGCTCCTTATTCTCTTGTTGGGCGTCAGCTATTTTACTTAACTCCTTCACCTTTGATTCCTTCCTTGTAGAATGGAGGCAAAGAATCACACTTAAAGAGATTTTTGTGAGAATTCAGCATTGCCATGGAGATGGAATGGGCAGAAGGAGTGGGCTGTGGTGTGGAGCAGACCCTACTTCTCGACTGACTGCTGCAGTCCCCGCATGATCGCAGGGCGGGTAACCGGATGAATTCAGGCCCAGCAGCTCCAGGACAGGGAGATGAGGCCAGCGTTTCTCCAGAGACCCAGCATGGCGCATTCCTCTCTGCGACAAGGGATCAGTGCTGCGGAAACTGGAGCTGCGGGCAGCGGGGATAGTGGCTTCCTGGTTGTGACGGGTCTTCTCTCACCCGGAGACCCAAAGTTGCTACCTAAGTGAACTTACCCTCCCGCTTACGTGAGAGTGTGTTCCATGGACACAGCCTAGCAGGAAGATGCAGCCTTTTATGTCTCACTGGCTGCTGACCCACCAGTCGGATGACAGCATCCCTGCGGGCTTTCCTGTTTCAGTTCCGGCAGCCCTTGGTCAGTGGCCTCTCACCGTCAGGAGCAGCCCGTACATCAGCAGCAGGGTGGCCGCCAGCAACAAGCTCGTGCTCTCCAGCAACCACATCAGCACAGTCATCAGCCTCTTGGGGGAGACGGTGAGCACCTAATCTGAGGACATCCACTACGTGCAGGAGCCTGTGGACGACACACCTACTTCGCAGCTCGACACCGCCCCCCCCACCCCGCCCCCAGCAGACCGCATCACAAGGTGGAGAGGAAGCAGGGCCGTACCCTGCCACAATGTGCTGTTGGCTGAGCCCCTCTGCCACCCTCTGTCTCGCCTATCTCCTGAAGTACCAGGCCATGTCCCTGCTGGACACGCACACATGGACCAAGTCCTGCCAGCTCATCCTCCAGCCCAAAAATGGCTTTTGGGAACAGCTCATCTACCATGAGTTCCCGCTGTTTGGCAAGAACACCATGACCATGGTCACTTCCCCCATGGACATGATCCCTGACGTCTAGGAGAAAGAGGTCTGTCTGATGATTCCACTGTGAGCCATTCTGCCAGCCCTGGGGTCAGAAGTAGGGATCTGCCACTGATCCTCCACCAAGATCTCTGCTTAAACATTTTTCTTTTGTTGATACAGAAAAACCAGATGATGCCTTTTGTAAGGGCACCAAAAAACAAAGAGTGCTGTAGCTCTTAATCTTATCGTTCATATTTTTAAAGATTCAGCTTACTAAATGTAAGATAGTGAAGATAAGTTTCCTACCCAGTGGGTGACAGATGCTGAACCATGTGGTGCCCAGGTCAAGGGGACCAGCGCCCACTGCATGTGGCAAACCTGGAATCCTGCAGTCCTCCCCACGGCCAACTAACCCAGGAGTGAGTCTGCCACAATCCTGTCTCATTCTTTTGAAACTGAAGCCAGCCTTAAGCATCACGGCGCCTCTCATGCTTCTCACAGTAAGTGCCAACCTCTTGGGTAAGTAGATTTCAAGCAGTGCTCCAGAAGCCCTGGGGGGCCCCAAGCCAACCCTGCGTCCACCTTCAGCCACCAGGGCCCAATTCTGGTTCTCTAGATTGTATGCATAAGATAGTTTTCAAAGGAAGCATTCACTTGTATAAAATTTTTTTTAAAATTTGTTTTTTTTGAGCACCGCTGTACATGGCAAGCTCTCCTCCAGCTTTTGACGAAAGATGGCATTGGTCTCTGTCTCAGGGCATGTGTGGAGAGAAGGTCTGACGTTGGGCCTCAGAGGTTCCTTGCACAGGCCTCGGCCCAGAAGGCTGGAGCTGTGGACTGGCCTGGCTGGCCACGAGGGTCCACAGGGGCATGTGCCTGAGGGATGAATGAGTGGGCCCTATCAGTAGACACTGAAATCCAGAGCTGTTCCAGCCCCCCAGTTGTGCAAGGATCTGGGTCAAGGCCATCTATTCTAACCCATGGGTTTTCAAACAAAAGCACAACTGCCATGTATGGGTTCAGAACCCAGTGGAGGCCAAATTCCCCTTTTCTCCAAACCTACCCCTCTGCCACTTCCACGAAGTGACTGCCCAGGGGTGTCATTTTAGGATCAAGGGAGACTGATCTCACTTTCTCCATGAATAAACAGACCCACAGATGCCAGGGCGTGTGTGGGGAGGCCCCCACAAAGCAGAAGAAACCCAAGTGGAAAATTTCTTTGAAAGCATTTTTCTTAAAGAGAAGTTTATTTGGGTATATTTTGTTTCAGGTTCTAAAATGTTTAAGTTAACATACCATGAAATGAACTTTCTTCTACATAAAGTTCTGTGTGTTCTGACACATTTGTGTAACTGCCTTATAATCAGGAAGCAGAGAAATTATGTCGCCCCAAATATTCCCTTATGCCACCGCTTTGCCCCACCCCAGCCTCTGGCAAACCACTGTCTGTTCTCCATCCCTATAGATTTGCCTTTCCCCCTTGTGGCTGTTTAGTTGCACAGTTGTGTCTGACTTCTTGTGACTTTGTGGACTGCAGCGTGCCAGGCTTCCCTGTCCTTCACCATCTCCTGGAGCTTGCTCAAATTCACGTCCATAGAGTCAGTGATGCCATCTACCCATCTCATCCTCTGTCGCCCCCTTCTCCTCCTGCCTTCAATCTTTCCCAGCATCAGGGTCTTTTCCAATGAGTCAGTTCTTCACATCAGGTGGCCAGAGTATTAGAACTTGAGCTTCAGCATCAGTCCTTTCAATGAATATTCAGGGTTGGTTCCCTTTAGGCTGGACTGGTTTGATCTCCTTGCTGTCCAAGGGACTTGCAGGAGTCTTCTCCAACACCACGCTTCCAAAGTATCAATTCTTCGGCTCTTAACCTTCTTTATGGTCCAACTTTCACATCCATACGTCACTACTGAAAACATCATAGCTTCGACTATATGGACCTTTGTTGGAAAAGTGATGTCTCTGCCTTTTTAATATGCTATCTAGATCTGTCATAGCTTTCCTTCCACGGAGCAAGGATCTATTAATTTCATGGCTGCAGTCACTATCTGCAGTGATTTTGGAGTCTAAGAAAATAAAGTCTATCACTGTTTGCATTTTCCCCCTATCTGTTTGCCATGAAGTTATGGGACTGGATGCCATGATCTTAGTTTTTTGAATGTTGAGTTTTATGCCAGACTTTTCACTCTCCTTTTTCACCCTCATCAAGAGGCAGTCTTGATTTCAATTTGTGCTTCATCCAGCCTGGCATTTCGCATGATGTACTCTGCATATTAGTTAAATAAGCAGGGTGACAACATACAACCTTGACATACTCCTTTCCCAATTTGGAACCAGTCTATTGTTCCATGTCTGGTTCTAACTGTTGCTTCTTGACCTGCATACAGGTTTCTCAGCAAGCAGATAAGGTGGTTTCTTTTAGACTTTACCACAGTTTGTTGTGATTCACACACTCAAAGCTTTCAGTGTAGTCAGTGAAGCAGAAGTAGATGTTTTTCTGGAATTCCCTTGCTTTTTTGATGATCCAGCTGCTGCTGCTGCTAAGTCACTTCAGTCGTGTCCGACTCTGTGCGCCCCATAAATGGCAGCCCACCAAGCTCCCCTGTCCCTGGGATTCTCCAGGCAAGAACACTGGAGTGGGTTGCCATTTCCTTCTCCAATGCATGAAAGTGAAAATTGAAAGTGAAGTCACTCAGTCGTGTCCGACTCTTCGCAACGCCATGGACTGCAGCCTACCAGGCTCCTCCGTCCGTGGGATTTCCCAGGCAAGAGTACTGGAGTAGGGTGCCATTGCCTTCTCCATGATGATCCAGCGGATGTTGGCAATTTGATCTCTGGTTCCTCTGCTTTTCCAGAAGGTCACATATATTAGACCACCATAGAGGATGTAACCTCTGGAGACTGAGATTTACACATGTTGCTTTTTATGGACGTGTTGTATTCCATTGAATGGATCTGCTGCAGTTTGTTTTACATTCACCCATTGAAGGATATCTGGGTTGTTTCCAGTTTTTGGTGATTTTGAATAAAACTGACAGATTAAAAAAAGGGGGGTGTTTATGAGAATTCAGTAAGCTGATGCAGGGAGGGTTCCTCCTGGTGCCTAGCCTCCACTGTCAGTGCTCAATGAGCTCTCTGTGTGGTCATCACATGCACAGACTCTTTGTAAGAGTCTGAAACGTACTTTCAATTTTATAGAACCCTTGGTGTTGCTAACATAACTCGCTGACTGGACTACCTTGATATTATTGGTAATGACTGGGTCTCGGATCCCTTTTAATCTTTAGTGATTGATGTAGCAAGAGAACAGAGCTCATGATTTCTTCTTAATTTCAGGCCCTCTGTAAAGAGAACTTCCATCACAGTTGACATTTTCTAGTTTTCTGCCACATCTTCTGAGAAAACAGTAACTTCTTACTCAGGGGAGATGGTATTTTATCAGGCAAGTTCAAGCCATTCTGAGAGAGGAGAAAACACCTGTATGTTCTTGATCACTGACCTTTGGTGAAAATTACTGCTGTTTTCTTTTTTCTTTATTAAATGGCAGAAAAATTTTATAATAGCAATTAATGGAAATGCTTAATTCAAACTATATTAAAGCCTATTTTTTGTGTCTCTGTTATGTCAGGATGGCAGGTCAAATGAATCTTTGAAAGTATAACTAGGGTATTTCCATGGAAACCAGGTAGGAATAAGGGAGGAAACTCAGCTCTGGGTCATTGGTACTTTTCTCCCACTCACTGGGGACCCTAGAGAATCTGTCTGTGGGTGGCGTCTTGCTGTGGCTCTCAGGGTACACAAGTCTCAAGCTCCAAATGCCTCTTGCTGCTCAAGGTGGTGCCAATGGAAGTTGGGGTGACTGCTTATAGCAAACTGATCCTAGTGAGTAATGATAAACTGGATTACATTTTTCAGTCCATGACATGTTTTCAGTTACATTATTTTATATAATCATGTTATTACTCAAGTTATCTCCATTCTAAAGGTGAGGAAGCAGGTTCTGAGACGTGAGGGCATTTGCTCGAGTCAAGAGGCACAGCCAGGGTTTGTAGCATCCAACTCTAAGAATAGTGGCCATTTTTCTGGGCAACGGTAGGTGCCAGAACCTCCTTCCCGGATCCTCCCTATCCACTGTTGCAGGTTGGGTGGTTGGAGAGAGTAGGGCTTTACCTCTGTCCTCATCAGAGGCTGTGATGGAGAGTGGGACACAGCTTTATGTATTTCCATGAAAGGCTCAGGGGCCAACATGGGAGACCAAAATACTTTGTGGGGAAAAATGCACATTGCCTTTCTTCCATGGCTCCTAATTTTTTGCCTGCTGGAGTGTGGGAAGTGTTAGTTTCTCAGTTGTGTCATACTCTTTGCAACTCCCAGGCTCCTCTGTCCATGGAATCCTCTTGGCAAGAATACTGGAGTGGATAGCCATTCCCTTCTCCAGGGGGTCCTCCCAACCTAGGGATTGAACCCAGGTCTCCTGCACTGCAGGCAGATTCTTTACCATCTGAGCCACCAGGAAACCCACTGGAGTGTGTGGGTCCTCATCAATTGCAATCATGAAAGACACTCTCTTATTGCATCTATTAACACATCCTTCCGGAGAAGGCAATGGCACCCCACTCCAGTACTCTTGCCTGGAAAATCCCATGGACGGAGGAGCCTGGTGGGCTGCAGTCCATGGGGTCGCTAAGAGTCAGACATGACTGAGCTACTTCATTTTCACTTTTCACTTTCATGCATTGGAGAAGGAAATGGCAACCCACTCCAGTATTCTTGCCTGGAGAATCCCAGGGACAAGGGAGCCTGGTGGGCTGCCATCTCTGGGGTCGCACAGAGTCGGACACGACTGAAGCGACTTAGCAGCAGCAGCAGCAACACATCTTTCTACAGTTTTCTTCAATTACACTAATTATTTCCTGTTATGAGTTTATTCTCTTCTGAGATTTTTCCTCAAGAAGCTTCTGCAATTTTGGTCTCAGTTATTATATTATTCTAAGAACTGGCCCTCCAGTGGCGCAGTAGAATGACTTGGGGTTGTATTATTTCGACCTCTCTCATGAAGCATCTTCTAATTTTTGTTGAGGACGAGAGAACTGGCTGCTGATTGGAACTGGATGGACTGCATGGGTATCCTGTGTCTTTAATTATGGTAAAATAACACTGCAATTATTTTCCAACTTTCACAGTATCTCCCTCCTCTCCTTTCTACTTCAAGCCTTCAGCTAAGCATTTTTTCTCTGGAGACTTTCCTGGCTCTTGTGCTTCCTTTTCATTCCCATCATAATCTCTAATATTCAATGACTACCTTAGATCCACAGTGCATCAGCTGCCTCCTTTCTGGCTTCTTAGTTTCTTGTCTTTATTCCCATGCATCCTACACATAGCAACATGAATACTTTTTTCAGCTTTTATTTGGATTAGGTCACTCCCATTCTAAGGAGCTCAGAATAACTGTCAATTACCTCTTGAATAAAATAAAACCTCCTAATTATATACGCTAAAGTCCTCAGCCTGTAAACTCCTCCACTTAATGGCCCCCTTGCCTGCCCTCCTCCACTTGGGCATCCTACTCCAGCTCCATAAGCCCATTGGCATCCTTAGGTGCATATTTATACCCATCTATTAACCCTTAAGCCTTTGCACATCCCACCTCTCCTGTTTACAGTGCCTCCCCTCTACATTCCTGGTAAAATGTTATAGTCATTTGACCAGGAATATAATTGGTTTAACTTTGTTTAACTCAGTGTTTCTCAAGTTGTTTTTTTTAACCATGTGACAGTTTTGCTTACAAGATGGTTGTTAAAACTGTGCTGGAGAGCTTCAGTCTCCTCTTCGCTCCTCCAGGCCTGCCCTCAACACTCCTTCACTCTGGTTGGTGCTACAGGGGAGGCTGACCTGCATGAACATATCAACAGGTCCCCCTTGACCTCTCTCATGATTACAGTGAATCGAGATGTTACTGAAGGTATTGCGTAGATGTGGCTAACTTCTATAGTCTATGCACTTTAAGTAAAGCAGATTACTTTCCATAGTGTGGGTGGGCTTCACCCAATCAGTTGAAGGCCTTAAGAGCAAATATTGAGGTTTCCTGAAGAAGGTTTTGGTATTAACCATGCCCCCATCCCCCGACCCCAACCGCATGAGCCAATTTCTTAAAATTAGTCTCTGTTTCTCAATACTGTTTCTGCTTCTCTGGAGAACCCTGATTGATAAATACCTTGATGTCTGGGTTGGCTTGGCCAATAAGGCCCACCTATATGTGATTAGAGGGAGGAAGGAGAATAGAGGTAGGGTGCTTATTCTCTGGGTCTCACTATGCTGGGTCACTTACAGTTGGCTGTGTCTGTGGACAGAACTCCCAGTTCCTATCTGGAACCTTCTCCCTAGGGCTGTTTCCCTCTCAGTAAATCATTCCACAGTCTTTCCTCTGGGGATGGTTTCCCTACATTTTGCCCCCATCTCTGTGACTAGCCCATTGTTAAACTTTCCTCCAATTGCCCAATTTGAAGTACCATTTGTTTCCTGACATAACCTTGACTGATGTCTCGTGAGACTAGTGTTCCAATGAACTTACTTTGGGAAACTATGCTTTCATTTCAACCTTTCTTAGGGTGATGAAGTTGTAGGGTTCACTGTTTCCCCAAACAGCCTGGAGGAAACCAGGAGAGACTTGAAAGAAAAAGAGATTCATGGGTTAGAAACTGAATCATGGATGGGTTTAGTTCAGCTGGAGGGAAGGTGGGCCTGGTGACAGAGTGAAAACTAACGTTTGTGGACTCAACAATTATAAAATACTTCTGCACATTTTATCTCGATTGATCCTCTCAAGAATCCCATGAGGTGGCAATTATCCCGTGTCACAGGTGATCAAGGAGATGAGCAAATGACCAGGATGTATTGGGGGATGTGGGAGAGACCTGTCTAATTAAAGTGGAGAGTTCTTCATGAAAAGTGGGGAGAAGTAAGGTTTCCAGAGGTCAGGCAGGGCCAAATTATACATGATCCTGAGGGTAGAGGTGAGGAATCTCATTTGATGTAAGAGGCTGCAGAGAGCTTTTGAAGGATTATTTTAAAAATTTAAATTGACTGTATGAATAATACACGTTCATGGTAGAATATTTAAGAAAGTAAAGTGTAAAGAAGAAAATAAACCTCACTCATAATTTTATCACCAGGTGATGTCCTCGTTTTATCCTCTTAAAGCTTGAAATTTGTCAGCATTCATAGCATTGTACATGTCTTATCTATCTGACAGTTTCTCAACTGTGGCACTATTGACAGGATAATTCTTTGTCATGGGGGGAGAGGGTTATAGGCTATTTAGCAGCATCCCTGGCCTCAACTCACTAGCTGCCAGTGATGCCCCTCCCCCAGCTTTGGTGACCAAAAATGACTCCAGACGTGGCCAAATGTCCCCTGGTAGGCAGAGTCACCCCCAGTTGAGAATCTCTGATCTGACCTTATATTGTGAACGTTTTCTCCCATATCATTAATAATCATAGAAAAATCCATGCAATATATATATACACCATACTTCATTTACTCATGGCTTTTTTGTTGGATGTTTAGTCTGTTATATAAATGTGTATATATATATATATGTATTAAAAATATGTATGTATTGCCATCATGAAGAGCACAGTGATGAGTATCCTTGCATATAAATCTTTAGTTGAATCTCTGATTATCTCCTTAGGACCATTTCCTAAGAGTCCATTTCTGAGTCAAAGGACAGGAACATTTCCGGACTCCTGGTATATTTTCCTGGAGAAGTACCTTCCAGAATGGTTGTCCAAATAGACAGACCCACTAAGCTGTGATGCATGAGTGTTCCCGTTTTACCAACCCTCACAAGCACTGCAAATTATCATTAGAAACACTATGTTCACAGGTAAAATAATAATAATATCCTGATATTTTAATTTGCCCTTTCTGATCTTCGGGAAAGTTTTCTCATGTGTTGCTTAGAAATTTGTTGACTTCCTCTTATGTAACTTATTAATTGTTTTTTATTTGTTTGCTTTTAAATTTTGTTTACTTCCTCTTACCTATCTTGTGAAGTGTTGACTATTTCAATCATTATGAAGGCAGAGTTTAGAAACACACCAGCTGGCTTGTGTTTAGGGGGACTATACTGATTTTAATTTTTTTCCTCAAGTGTCTTGTTTTCTCAATTTTCAGCTTAGATTCAGTTCCCTACCGTGTCAGAGAGTCATTCAACTTTGTGAAGGAAATCTGTCTCCTTCCTTAAAAGAGGCATGGAGAGAAAGAAAGAAAATGACTTTCAATAGGCTTTTCAATTTTATAGTTTACAACCTCAAAGTCGGATTTTATGTAGCTGAGTCCACCGGTGTTTTCTCATTAGTATTATAAAATAGATTGTTACTCTCTATTGTGCTCTCCCAGGGATGTAAAACTAAAATGGAAATCCAGTCCAGCTCTTCCCCCAACTACTTCTGTAATCTCAGGCAAATTGCTTCCTGTTCTAAACCTAACTCTTCTCATTTGTAAAATAACATGGTGAGAGAAGATGATCCCTCAGGGCCTTTAGAATTCTATATATTTGTGTTCATGTGATGGGAAGAGGAGAAACAACTCAACTAGCAACAACTTGGGGCCCTGGCGTCTTGTTTTGGGTGGCAAGGAGGATGAGATTCTAAAATAACTTGAAAAGGGAAAAATATGACACTTGTATGTGTCTTCCAGTTATTTAATGAACTTTGTTTCCTTCTATTATGCTCTAGCCCTTTTGTTCACCAATAGCAAGAATTTTCCTAAAGTGCTGAATGCTGAAAGAGGTAGAATGTGGATGTTTATATAGGGCTGTTGTTGAGACAGGAAAAGTCATGAAATTGGCCTTACCTGTGATATAGATGGAGGAGCCTGGTAGGCTTCAGTCCATGGGGTTGCTAAGAGTCGGACACGACTGAGTGACTTCACTTTCACTTTGCACTTTCATGCATTGGAAAGGGAAATGGCAACCCACTCCAGTGTTCTTGCCTGGAGAATCCCAGGGACAGGGGAGCCTGGTGGGCTGCCATCTATGGGATCGCACAGAGTCGGACACGACTGAAGCGACTTAGCAGTAGCAGTGGCAGTGATATAATATATATTATTGTTATCTATAGATGTTATGATTAATATATATAATAAATATATATAAAATCTATCCATTCATATTTCTGCTTGTTGAATATCTTCTCCACAGGAATGCAGGTTCTATGAGGCAGAGACCTTGTCTATCTTGTCTTTCTTGGGATCCTTAGTATCTAAGACAGTGCCCAGCTCTGGTACCTGCTCAATAGGTAAGTGAAGAACAGATGCATAAGTGAATAAATAAGGATGTCACCTATCAAAGAGACAGGAAATAAGTGTTGGTGAGGATATAGAGGAAAGGGAACCCTTGTGCTTTGTTGGTGAGAATGTAAACTGGTGCAGTCACTGTGGAAAACAGTATGGAAGCCCCTGGAAAAAAATAGAACTAGCAGGCGATCATAAATACAAAAGAAAGGAAATCACTGTCTTGAGATATCTGTACCCACTTGTTCACTGGAGCATTATTTACAGTAGCCAAGCTATGGAAGCAACCCAAGTGTCCATTGATGGATAAGCAGATAAGGAAAATGCGATGTATATATACACAATAGAATATTACTCTTCCATGAAAAAGAAGGAAATTCTGCCACTTGCAACAACAATGGTGAAACTTGAGGGCATTATACCAAGTGAAATAAACCAGACAGAAAGATGAATGCTGTATGGTATCACTTATATGTGAAATGTAAAAAACAAAAAACTCACAGAAACAGTTCAGCCATGGTTGCCAGAGGCTCGGGCTTGAGGAAAATGAAGAGACACTGGTCAAAGGGTACAAACTTTAAATCATAAGATAAATAAATTCTGAGGATCATGATGACTATAGTTAATAATTCTGTATTGTATACTTGAACTCTGCTAAGAGAATAGATCTTATCATTCTTAAGAAAAAAGGTGGGGGGGGGGGAAGTAACCGTGAAAGGTGATAGATGTATTAATGAACTTGATCATGTTAATCATTTCACAGTATATGTATACATCAAATCATCACATTGTACACTACAGATATATTACAATTTTTTGTTAATTACACCTCACTACAGCTGGAAAAAATAAATGAATATGTGAACTGGCTATTGGTGCAGCATGTACAAATAAAAGTTATGAAAACAACTTACAACTTCAGCTTCTTCTCCATCAGTGGTTGGGGCATGGACTTGGATTACTGTGTTATTGAATGGTTTGCTTTGGAAACCAAGATCATTGTGTCATTTTTGAGACTGCACCCAAGTACTGCATTTCGGACTTTTTTGTTGACTATGAGGGATACTCCATTTCTTCTCAGGGATTCTGGCTCACAGTAGTTTGTGGTAACTTTGCCAGTTATTTTCAAATGGGCAATCAGAGTGTATGGGCAGTCAAATAAATACTCAAAAGGAGTAAGACAAAGCGGAATTGATTTGAATTGCACATTCTCTCAGAGACAAACTTTTTCAGTCCCTAGACAAGTTATGTTGCTGCTGCTGCTGCTGCTAAGTCGCTTCAGTCGTGTCCGACTCTGTGAGATCCCATAGACGGCAGCCCACCAGGCTCCCTCGTCCCTGGGATTCTCCAGGCAAGAACACTGGAGTGGGTTGCCATTTGCCTTCTCCGAAACAAGTTATGTTACTACTTCTTAAAACAAATTACCAATTCCCCTATTAATTAAAAGGCATTTTTCATCATTTAACAAGAACTTTCCCTGGTGGCTCAGAGGTTAAAGCATCTGCCTCCAATGCAGGAAACCTGGGTTCGATCCCTGGGTCAGGAAGATCTCCTGGAAAAGGAAATGGCAACCGGCTCCAGTATTTTTGCCTGAAGAATCCCATGGACGGAGGAGCTTGGTAGGCTACAGTCCACGGGGTCACAAAGAGTCGGACACAACTGAATGACTTCACTTTCACTTTCATAATGTACATTTGGCAGTGAGCTTATACTTTAAGGTTTTTTTCTTCAGAAAGTGTTCCTTTAGCCTATTCTGAGGTTCTAATGACTACAGTAACTGGGTCTAATTAGTTTGTGGCCAATGCTAGTGGGTTGCTGGCTACACTTGTTTTCTTTCCTCTGAGGTCCCACAGCTTCCTGTTGGCTCAGACAGTAAAGAATCTACCTGCAATGTAGGAGACCTGGGTTCAATCCTTGAGTTGGGGAGATCCCCTGGAAAGGGAATGGAATCTCCTGGAGAGGGAATACCCATTCCAGTATTCTTGACTGGAGAATCCCATAGACGGAGGAGCCTGGTGGGCTACAGTCCATGGGGTCACAAAGAGTCAGACACGACTCAGTGACGTAACACTCAGGCCCACAGCTGGACTACATTACCTAGCTTCCCTTGATGTTAGATACTTAAGTGTGACTGAGCACTGGTCTGTGGAATGTAGGTGGAAGCTATGTAGGTCACTTTTAGGTTTGTTTTTCTTGTTCAGTTGCTCAGTCATGTCCATTCTTTGTGATCTCATGGACTGCAGCACACCAGGCCTCCTTGTCCTTCACCATCTCCCGGAGCTTGCTCAAATTCATGTTCATTGAGTCAGTGATGCTATCCAACCATCTCTTCCTTTGTTGTCCCCTTTTCCTCCTGCCTTCAATCTTTCCTGGCATCAGGGTCTTTTCCAATGAGTCAGTTCTTTACATCAGGTGGCCAAAGTATTGGAGCTTCAGCCTCAGCATCAATCATTCCAATGAATATTCAAGATTGATTTCCTTTAGGATTGACTGGCTAGATCTCCAAGGGACTCTCAAGAGTCTTCTCCAACACCACAGTTCAAAAGCATCAATTACTTGGCGCTCAGCCTTCTTTATGGTCCAACTCTCACATCCATACATGACTACTGGAAAAACCATAGCTTTGATTAGATGGACCTTTGTTGATAAAGTAATGTCTCTGCTTTTTAATATGCTGTCTAAGTTTTTCATAACTTTTTTTTCCAAGAAGCGTTTTTAATTTCATGGCCACAGTCACCATCTGCAGTGATTTTGTTTCCCCATCTATTTGCCATGAAGTGATGAAACCAGATGCCCATCAGTTAGTCAGTTAGGTTTGACTCATTACAACTTTCCATGTGGTCCGTGAAGACAGCAAAGTCTTAGTCAGCCTGAGTTTCTGGGATACTTTGTGGAGCAGAGACCCACCACATATCCCCAGTCTCCAGCCAACTGGGCTTGATTTGCAACAGCAATCAGCTTTGATGGTTTAAACCCCTGAGATTTCTGGGCAACTAGCATTCCCTAACTCATGTACAAGATAGAGAATAACATTCTAAAACAGAAGCAACAAAAATGTGGAACAAGCAACAGGAATGGAAATTGTGATGATCATTACAATCTTGAAAATAGAGACAACAGAAGTGTGAAGGCATGCTGGACCTCTCCCATTGTAGTGATCTGAGCCAATCCATTTTCAAAACATTACGCAACATGCTAGGAAGTAATTGAAGTGGGGCTGCAATAAAAGCCAACAAAAACAATAACCAGACTATAAAATGTTTCCATTTAAAGCACATTCATTAATAAAGGAGGACACTTGCTGCTAAGCTGCTAAGTCACTTCAGTCGTGTCCAACTCTGTGTGACCCCATAGACGGCAGCCCACCAGGCTCCCCCGTCCCTGGGATTCTCCAGGCAAGAACACTGGAGTGGGTTGCCATTTCCTTCTCCAGTGCATGAAAGTGAAAAGTGAAAGTGAAATTGCTCAGTCGTGTCCGACTCTTAGCAACCCCATGGACTGCAGCCTACCAGGCTCATCCGCCCATGGGATTTTCCAGGCAAGAGTACTGGAGTGGGGTGCCATTGCCTTCTCCAAGAAGGACACTTACCTATTCATAATTTAGTGACAAAGGGTTTTATTGCTTTTTTACTTACTATGGTAGCTTATTAAAAGTGGTGACTGTGGGGAGAGGGAAGAGAAAGAAAGGAGGGCTATATGGGAATAGCTACTGGCTTTCTCCAGCTGACTTTTCTGATTTAGGATTTGATCCAAATAAGATTGAGTGGGCTATGTGGGCTGTGACCACTCGGGAAAGGGGCACTGTGCTGGCCCAGGGCAAATATCCTAACCTTTACAAAAAGAACCCTTGAGGACTCTAGAGTGAGAAATCTTCCTTGAGCATCATAAAGATGGAATATAGTAGGAGGGAATGAGAAATTTAACCAGCAGGATGATCTAACATCAAATCTTGTTCCCCAAAGCTATCAGGCAAAAAAGATAGGGGAAAATAAAAAAGATCTTTTGTGCTGAGTGGAAATTGAGCATCTCTTCAGCCTCTCTTATGATGGCTATTTTAATACAATTGCATTAGACAGCCCTGTGGGAGTATAAATCATACATTTATAACTACAGTCACAATATAACTTTAGTCCAAACCAGGACTAATGCGAAAGGGGGAAGGTCTAAAATAAATATTTATTTACTGACAAATGATTTGGTTTTATTATACCAATGGATCTAAAAATAGTTTGATTAGGAATAAAATCTTTCAAAACTAAAAGTAATACATGTGTGTATATATTACAGTAAAATGTAAACATTTTTACATTGAATTAGCCTCCAATTAAAATAAATAAATTTAAATTAAAAAATAAAAAAAAGAAAAAATAACAGAAGCAGAGAAATTCTTGTACATATTTACACATTAAAAAATTGAGGTATAACTGACATATAACATTATTTTCAGGTATATAAATAGTTTAATATTTGTAATTTATATATTTTTACTAGGTTCCTAGCTGTCTTTCTTCAACTGACAGTGTGTCAGTGATGTTTATCTAAAGAATGTCTTTTAATATGATTTTATTGTTTTTAATCATTTTTAATAAAATTGTAATTTTCTTTAAAGTTGCATTTTTGTGGTTGATAATTTGAAATTGTTGACACACCAATCAACTATCTTTAGACCATAATATTTTTAGTTGCAAATTTACCCTCTTTATAGATTCTGAACAAATTCTGCTAATGGCAGATCTTCTCATCTCTATGCTTAATGTTGTTGTTCAGTCGCTCGGTCATGTGCAACTCTTTGTGACCCCATGAACTGCAGCATGCCAGGCTTCCCTGTCTTTCACCATCTCCCAGAGCTTGCTCAAACTCATGTCCATTGAGTCAGTGAAGCCATCCAACCATCTCGTCCTCTGTTGTTTCCTTCTCCTCCTGCCTTCAATCTTTCCCAGCATCAGGGTCTTTTCAAATGAGTCAGTTCTTTGCATCAGGTGGCCAAAGTATTGGAGCTCCAGCCTCAGCATCAGTCCTTCCAATGAACACCCAGGACTGATCTCCTTTAGGATGGACTGGTTGGATCTCCTTGCAGTCCAAAGGACTCTCAAGAGTCTTCTCCAACACCACAGCTCAAAAGCATCCTTTCTTCAGCACTCAGCCTTCCTTATGGTCCAACTCTCACAACCATACATGACTACTGGAAAAACTATAGTTTGACTATACTGACCTTTGTCGATAAAGTAATGTGTCTGTTTTTTAATATGCCATCTAGGTTGGTCATAACTTTTCTTGCAAGAAGCAAGTGTCTTTTAATTTCATGGCTGCAGTCACCATCTGCAGTGATTTTAGAGCCCAAGAAAATAAAGTCTGTCACTGTTTCCATTGTTTCCCCATCTGTTTAACATGAAGTGATGGGACTGGATGCCATGATCTTCGTTTTTTGAATGTGGAGTTTTAAGCCAGCTTTTTCACTCTCTCCTTTCATCTTCATAAAGAGGCTCTTTAGTTCCTCTTTGCTCTCTGCCATTAAGTTGTTGTCATCTGCATATCTGAGGTTATTGATATTTCTTGCAGCAATCTTGATTCTAGTTTGTGCTTTGTACAGCCTGGCTTTTCACATGATGTAGTCTGCATATAAGTTAGATAAGCAGGGTGACAATATACAGCCTTGATGTACTCCTTTCCCAATTTTGAATCAGCCTGTTGTTCATGTCCAGTTTTGACTGTTGCTTCTTGACCTGCATACAAGTTTTTCAGGAGGCAGGTAAGTTGGTCTGGTATTCCCATCTATTGAAGAATCTTCCACACTTTGTTGTGATCCACACAGTCAAAGGCTTTGGCGTAGTCAATACAGCAGAGAGAGATTTTTTTGGCAACTCCCTTGCTTGTCTATGATCCAAAAGATATTGGCAATTTGATCTCTGGTTTCTCTGCCTTTTCTAAAACCAGCTTGAACATCTGGAATTTCTCAATTCATGTATTGTTGAAGCCTAACTTGGAGAATTTTGAGCATTACTTTGCTAGTGGGTAAAATGAATGCAATTGTGTGGCAGTTTGAACATTCTTTGGCATTGCCCTTCTTTGGGATTGGAATGAAAACTGATCTTTTCCAGTCCTGTGGCCACTGCTGTGTTTTCCATATTTGCTGGCATATTGAGTGCAGCACTTTAACGGCATCATCCTTTAGGATTTGAAATAGCTCAGCTGGAATTCCATCACCTCCACTAGCTTTTTTCATAGTGATGCTTCCTAAGACGACTTGATTCACACTCCAAGATATCTGGCTCTAGGTGAGTGATCATACCATTGTGGTTATCTGGGTTTGTATAGTACTACTGTGTATTTTTGCCATCTCTTCTTAATAAATCTGCTTCTGTTAGGTCCATACCATTTCTGTCCTTTATTGTGCCCATCTTTGCATGAAATATTCCCTTGGTATCTCTAATTTTCTTGAAGAGATCTCTAGTCTTTCCCATTCTATTGTTTCCCTCTATTTCTTTGCATTGTTCACTTAGGAAGGCTTTCTTATGTCTCCTTGCTATTCTTTAAAGAACTCTGCATTCAGATGCCTATATCTTTCCTTTTCTCCTTTGCCTTTCACTTCTTTTCTCAGCTATTTGTAAGGCCTCTTCAGACAGCCATTTTGCCTTTTTGTATTTCTTTTTTTGGGGATGGTTTTGATCACCACCTCCTGTACAATGTCAAGTACTTCTGTCCATAGTTCTTCAGGCATTCTGTCTATCAGATCTAATCTCCTGAATCTATTTATCACTTTCATTGTATAATTGTAAGGGATTTGATTTAGGTCATACCTTTATGGCCTAGTGGTTTTCCTACTTTCTTCAATTTAAGTCTGAATTTTGCAATGAGGAATTCATGGTCTGAACCACAGTCAGCTCCTGGTCTTGTTTTTTTGCTGACTGTATAGAGCTTCTCCATCTTTGGCTGCAAAGAATATAATCAATCTGATTTTGGTATTGACCGTCTGGTGATGCCCACATGTAGAGTCATCTCCTGTGTTGTTGGAAGAGGGTGTTTGCTATGACCAGTTTGTTCTCTTGGCAAAACTCTGTTAGCCTTTGCCCTGCTTCATTTTATACTCCAATGCCAGACTCTATGTTTATGGATATTAAAATGTATAAGTATTTACGCCCGTGTAGTTTTGTTTTAAACAGGTATTATTATTTTGCTTCCAGGTATCTTCAACAAATATTTTATAGACAAAACTTACCCCCCTTCCAAATTGTCTCTTTTAATGATTCTTTTGGATGTCATGAAATTTAGGTGCAAAATAATAACATTCATCAATTTGAATTCATTTAGTGAAGAATATATTGATTTACCCAATTAATGATAGGAGTGCTATCTAAAGCTTCTTCCTAAGCAAGATACCCCAAATACAATAACAGACTCAAAATTAAATCATATGCATGATCTGAGGTCTCATCATCTATTTCATTTGTTTTCTCTCTTGCATTTGTATGGATATGTTTTAATGACTTCTGTTTACAGTCTTTGTTTCAATCACTACAGTTTGTTGAAAGCCAGATATTTTTGTTCTCCATCTGTTGAATACTTAACTAAAGATTTTCAATAGATTTTGGAAAAAATGTAACCATAATTTAGAGAGCTCTGTGCACACTTGCAAAAATCCTATGCCATGGGAAGACTTAAAAGCTCCAACAGTTCTGAAATCTGGTGAATGAGGGTAGCAAAGAAAGAAAGCATGTATTGCCATGATGATTGCTATTATTTTTCTCATTCAACACTCTGTCACAAAAATTTTGTAATTCAGTTACTTTGTGTATTTATAGACACATAATTGAAATTTTGATAGCTACAACTTCTATTTTGATTGGTAGAATACTGCTGCTTGTTTGAGTATGATCAGATCATGAGTAGTGTATGCAGCAAACCAATTCTAAGAACTTATTTTTTCCCATAGGTTTTTTAAAAAAATTAATTTATTGTAATTGGAGGCTAATTGATTTACAATATCGTGGTGGTTTTTGCCATACATTGACATGAATCAGCCACTGGTGTACATGTGTCCCACCATCCTGAACCCCTCTTCCACCTCTCTCCCCACCCTATCCTGAGAGGGTAACAGGCACGAAGGCCAGGGGTCTCCAAACAGAGGAAATAGGCTGCAAGTGTCAGACATTTTTATCTCTCTTAAGCGGCAGGAGGAAACTAACTAGCGAAATTTTTTTCCTTCTCTATACAAATTTCAAAGGTTTCTCTTAAAATACTGTGTTGCCATAATGACACCTGGTCTCACCTGAAGTTAACTATTCTCAAACCTTGAGTTAACCAATGCATTTTTCTTATGGAAATGTTTGTCTTAAGCTATGTTAATGTACTATGCATTTACCCCAGACTCTGTCTTCAAGTCGGTTTGCCTAGTAGGCTCAGAACCTACTTGACAAACCATTATGTTATACTCAGATATTGTTCCCCTAATCTATGTAAACGAAACTATTTGTATGGTAATCTGCCCATATATAAGATTCAAGTCAATCATTTTATGGCCCTGGATGAATTGTCTGGTGCTGAGATTATCCCAAAATACATCTTATGGATGAGGGGCCTGGTGCCATTCTGAGTTTTAAGACATTCCTTTCTTTCATTAACAGACTGCTAGTGACTATATAACATCCAGCTGAAGACTAGCAGGGGGGTATTCTTTCTGCCCCCTTCTGATGCCTGTGTCAGAAGCTTTCTCTATCTCCTTTATACTTTAATAAAACTTTATTACACAAAAGCTCTGAGCAATCAAGCCTCATCTCTGGCCCCGGATTGAATTCTTCTCCTCCGGAGGCCAAGAATCCCGGAGTCTTTTCGTGGGTCAGCGACAACCTTTCAGTCCCTTTGGGTTGTTCCAGAGCACCAGCTTTGAGTGCCCTGCTTCATGCATCAAACTTGCACTGGACATCTGTTTTACATATGCTAGTATACATGTTTCAGTGCTATTCTCTCATATCATCCCACCCTCGCCTTCTCCCACATAGTTCAAAAGTCTGTTCTTTACATCTGTGTCTCTTTTGCTGTCTTGCATATAGGGTCATCGTTACTGTCTTTCTAAATTCCATATATATGCATTAATATACTGTATTAGTGTTTCTCTTTCTGACTTACTTCACTCTGTATAATAGGCTTCAGTTTCATCCACCTCTTTAGAACTGATCCAAATGCATTCTTTTTATGCTGAGTAATATTCCATTGTGTATATGTACCACAACTTGCTTATCCATTCGTCTGCTGATGGATATCTAGGTTGCTTCCATGTCCTAACTATTGTAAACAGTGCTGCAGTGAACACTGGGGTACATGTGTCTCTTTCAATTCTGGTTTCCTCAGTGTATATGCCAGCAGTGGGATTGCTGGGTTGTATGGTAGTTCTATTTCCAGTTTTTAAAGGAATCTCCACACTGTTCTGCATAGTGGCTGTACTACTTTGCATTCCCACCAACAGTGTAAGAGGGTTCCCTTTTCTCCACACCCTCTCCAGCATTTATTGTTTGTAGACTTTTTGATGGCAGCCATCCTGACCAGCATGAGATGGTACCTCATTGTGGTTTTGATTTGAGTATCTCTGATAATGAGTGATGTTGAACATCTTTTCATCTGTTTGTTAGCCATCTGTATGTCTTCTTTGGAGAAATGTCTGTTGAGCTCTTTGGCCCATTTTTTGACTGGGTTGTTTACTTTTCTGGTATTGAGCTGCATGAGCTGCTTATATATTTTTGAGATTCTTTGTCAGTTGCTTCATTTGCTATTATTTTCTCCCATTCTGAAGGCTGCCTTTTCACCTTGCTTATAGTTTCCTTCATCGTGCAAAAGCTTTTAAGTTTAGTTAGGTCCCATTTGTTTATTTTTTTCTTTTATTTCCATTACTCTGGGAGGTGGGTGGGTCATAGAGGATCTTGCTGTGCTTATGTCAGAGAGTGTTCTGCCTATGTTTTCCTCTAAGAGTTTTATAGTTTCTGGTTTTACATTTAGGTCTTTAATCCATTTTGAGTTTATTTTTGTGTATGGTGTTAGAAAGTGTTCTAGTTTCATTCTTTTTTTTTTTTTGAAGTTAAAAATGCTTCCTTTATTACATAAAGCCAGTACTGCTACTTCTAAATTCCACCGTTTGTGGGTCTCTAGGTGCTCAGTGTTATGCCTGTGATGTGAAGGACAGTCACTTCCAGGGTGCTCAGCGCGGCTTCCCGTGTCGTCCATCATACCTGCTCCACATCGCATGTACAGTTGCAAGCTACTCTAGGAGAGGAAGTTCTCCCGGGCCCTAGAGTAAAAGTAACATTCTTCCATACTTTATTATACCAGAAGCAACAAAGTTCTGAAGGAGACATAATTAAAGACAGCACAGAGTCACAGTCTGTCAATACACCACCCTCACCGTTTTTCATTAACAAAGTGGGTTATGCTGGAGCCCAGGTCTGCTTTACAATTCGCTGTTATAAGATGGTGCACACTCTCCTGAATCCAGGGTGCAAGGCCACTCTCAGAACAGCCTCCTGACCAGCCCTGTGAGTGAGTGGCCCCAGGTTCACGAGTGGCTTCCTCTGCCAACTATGGGCTGCAACAGCGCTCTGCAAGGTCAGCACTGGTTCGAAGCCTACACCTTTCAAGGCAGTCTCTACCATGCATCCAGTAGAATCACCAAGTTAGTACTTTAGTGCTGTTACATGTTGTGAGGAGAACTACTTTCCATGATTCAGTTTAGCTCAACAGAATAAAGAAATTTGGGCCAAAATTACAACCAGATTATGACCAAATCTCTAAGCAAAAAAGAAAAAAGTAAATACCTGCTGAGGTTAACAAAGATGCAGTAATTCTTTTCATGTGGCCGCCTACTGGTTTGTGAACTGCACTATTAAATATTAAAAATTACGAGCTTTAACAAAAATGTTTATAACAAGCCAACTCATCCAAACAGGCATTTGGTCAGTAAGAAGTTAATTTCACACCAATAAAGTTTTAGAGTGTAGATTTATTTAGGGCCATTTGCACATGTTCATAGAATAGTTTACCCCCACAAATGACAAGACAGGTCCCCTTCAGTGAGTCCCTAGCCTAAACATTATCTGCTTTACTTATACATAGCAAGAGGATAACATTAAACACAGAAGCTTTTGATTTGTGGCACCAGATGATGGTCTACGCAGGGCCCTGTGTAGTTTCATTCTTTTACAGATGGTTGACTAGTTTTCCCAGCACCACTTGTTAAAGAGATTGTTTGTTCCTCCATTGTATATTTTTGCCTCCTTTGTCAAAGATAAAGTGTCCATAGGTGCATGGATTTATCTCTGAGCTTTCTATTTTGTTCCATTGATGTATATTTCTGTCTTTGTGCCAGTACCATACTGTCTTGATGAATGTAGCTTTGTAGTATAGTCTGAAGTCAGGCAGGTTGATTCCTCCAGTTCCATTTTTCTTTCTCAGGATTGCTTTGGCTATTTGAGGTTTTTTGTGTTTGCATAAAAATTTTGAAGTTATTTGTTCTAGTCCTGTGAAAAATACCATTGGTAGCTTGATAAGGGATTGCGTTGAATCTATAGATTGGGTAGTTAACTCATTTTCACTATATTGATTTTTCCCATCCATGAACATGGCATATTTCTCCATTTATTTGTGTCATCTTTGATTTCTTTCATCAGTGTTTTATAGTTTTCTATATATGGGTCTTTTGTTTCTTTAGGTAGATTTATTCCTAAGTATTCTTTTTGTTGCAGTGGTGAATGGGATGTTTCCTTAATTTCTCTTTCTGTTTTCTCATTGTTAGTGTATAGGCATGCAAGGGATTTTGCAAGGGATTTTTGTGTATTAATTTTATATCCTGCAACTTTACTATATTCATTGATTAGCTCTAGTAATTTTCTGGTTGCATCTTTAGGGTTTTCTATGTAGAAGATCATGGCATCTGCAGACAGTGAGAGTTTTACTTCTTTTCCGATCTGGATTCCTTTTATTTCTTTTTCTTCTCTGATTTCCATGACTAGGACTTCCAAAACTATGTTGAATAGTAGTGGTGAGAATGGGCATCCTTATCTTTTTCCTGATTTTAGAGGAAATGCTTTCAATTTTTCACCATTGAGGATAGTGTTTGCTGTGGGTTTGTCATATATGGCTTTTATTATGTTGAGGTATGTTCCTTCTATGCCTGCTTTATGGAGAGGTTTTTTTTTTATCTTAAATGGGTTTTGAATTTTGTCAAAGGCTTTCTCTGCATCTCTTGAGATCATCATATGGTTTTTATCTTTCAGTTTGATAATATGAGTATCACATTGATTGTTTTGTGAACACTAAAGAATCCTTGCATCCCTGGGATAAAGCCCACTTGGTCATGATGTATGATCTTTTTAATATGTTGTTGGATTCTGTTTGCTATAATTTTGTTGAGGATTTTTGCATCTATGTTCATCAGTGATATTGGCCTGTAGTTTTCTTTTTGTGTGTGGCATCTTTGTCTGGTTTTGCTATTAGAGTGATGGTGGCTTCATAGAATGAGTTTGGGAGTTTACCTTCCTATGCAATTTTCCAGAAGAGTTTGAGTAGGATAGGTGTTAGCTCTTCTCTAAATTTTTGGTAGACCTCACCTGTGAAGCCATCTAGTCCTGGGCTTTTGTTTGTTGCAAGATTTTTGATTACAGCTTCGATTTTTGTGCTTGTGATGGGTCTGTTAAGATTTTCTATTTCTTCCTGGTTCAGTTTTGGAAGGTTATACTTTTCTAAGAATTTGTCCATTTTTTCAAAGTTGTCCATTTTATTGACATAATTGCTCATAGTAGTCTCTTATGATTTTTTCTATTTCTGTGTTGTGATTTCTCCATTTTAATTTCTAATTTATTGATTTGATTCTTCTCCCTTTTGTTATTGATGAGACTGGCTAATGGTTTGTCTGTTTTATTTTATCTTCTCAAAGAATCAGCTTTTGGGTTTGTTGATTTTTGTTATAGTCCCCTCTGTTTCTTTTTCATTTATTTCTGCTCTAATTTTTTTTGACTTCTTTCCTTCTACTAACCCTGGGGTTCTTCATTTCTTCTTTTTCTAGTTGCTTTAGGTGTAAAGTTAGGTTGTTTATTTTATGTTTCTCTTATTTCTTGAGGTAGGCTTGTATTGCTATGAACCTCCCTTTTAGCACTGCTTTTACTGAATCCCAAAGGTTTTGGGTTGTTGTGTCTTCATTTTCATTTGTTTCAATGCATATTTTGATTTCCTTTTTGATTCTTCCATGATCTTTTGGTTATTCAGAAGTGTGTAGTTTAGCCTCCATATGTTTGTAGTTTTAATGTTGTTTTTTTTTCCCCCTGTAGTTGACATCTAATCTTATCGCATTGTGATTGGAAAAGATGCTTGAAATGATTTCAATTTTTTAAAAATTATCAAGGCTAGATTTATGGCCCAGGATATGATCTGTCTTGGAGAATGTTCCATGTGCACTTGAAAAAAATGTGAATTCCATTGTTTTGGGGTGAAATGCCCTATATATATCAATTAGGTCTAATTGGTCCAATGTATCATTTAGAGCTTGTGTTTTCTTTCTAATTTTCTGTTTGGTTTATCTATCCATAGGTGTGAGTCGGGTATTAAAAAGTTCCCCAGTATTATTGTGTTACTGTTAATTTCTCCTTTCATACTTGTTAGCATTTGCCTTACGTATTGAGGTGCTCCTATGTTGGGTGCATATATGCTTATAATTGTTGTATCTTCTTCTTGGATTGATCCTTTGATCATTATGTAGTGTCCTTCTTTGTCTCTTATCACAGTCTTTATTTCAAAGTCTATTTTATGTGATATAAGTATTGCTACTCCTGCTTTCTTTTGGTCCTCATTTGCTTGAAATATCTTTCTCCAGTCCTTCACTTTCAGCCTGTATGCATCCCTAGATTTGAGGTGGGTCTCTTGTAGACAGCATTTATAGGAGTCTTTTTTTATATCCATTCAGCCAGTCTTTGTCTTTTGGTTGGAGCATTTAACCCATTTACATTTAAGGTAATTGTTGATAAGTTGTTAAAGCTCAACATTCAGAAAATGAAGATCATGGCATCCGGTCCCATCACTTCATGGGAAATAGATGGGGAAACAGTGGAAACAGTGTCAGACTTTATTTTTCTGGGCTCCAAAATCACTGCAGATGGTGATTGCAGCCATGAAATTAAAAGACACTTACTCCTTGGAAGGAAAGTTATGACCAACCTAGATAGCATATTGAAAAGCAGAGACATTACTTTGCCAACAAAGGTTCATCTAGACAAGGCTATGGTTTTTCCTGTGGTCATGTATGGATGTGAGAGTTGGACTGTGAAGAAAGCTGAGCGCCAAAGAATTGATGCTTTTGAATTGTGGTGTTGGAGAAGACTCTTGAGAGTCTCTTGGACTGCAAGGAGATCCAACCAGTCCATTCTGAAGGAGATCAGCCCTGGGATTTCTTTGGAAGGAATGATGCTAAAGCTGAAACTCCAGTACTTTGGCCACCTCATGCGAGGAGTTGACTCATTGGAAAAGACTCTGATGCTGGGAGGGATTGGGGGCAGGAGGAGAAGGGGACGACAGAGGATAAGATGGCTGGATGGCATCACTGACTCGATGGACGTGAGTCTGAGTGAACTCCGGCAGTTGGTGATGGACAGAGAGGCCTGGCATGCTGCGATTCATGGGGTCGCAAAGAGTTGGACACAACTGAGCAACTGATCTGATCTGAGGATCCTGTTACCATTTACTTTGTTGTTTTGGGTTTGTTTTTATAAACCTTTACTTTGTTTCCTGTCTAAAGAAGATCCTTTAGCATTTGTTGAAGAGCTGGTTTGGTGGTGATGAATTCTCTCAGCTTTTGCTTGTCTATAAAGCTTTTGATTTCGGTCTCATATCTCAATGAGATCCCTGCTGGGTAGAGTATTCTTGGTTGTAGGTTTTTCTCTTTCATCACTTTAAGTATGTTCTGCCATTCCCTTCTGGCCTGAAGAGTTTCTACTGAAAGATCAGTTGTTATCCATATGGGTATTCCCTTGTGTGTTATTTGTTGCTTTTCCCTTGCTGCTTTTAATATTTGCTCTTTGGTTTAATCTTTATTAGTTTGATTAATATGTATCTTGGGGTGTTTTGCCTTGGGTTTATCCTGTCTGGGACTCTCTGGGTTTCTTGGACTTGGGTGGCTATTTCCTTCCCCATATTAGGGACGTTTTTGACTATTATCTCCTCAGATATTTTCTCATGCCTTTTTTTTTTTTTTTTTTTTTTTTGTCTTCTTCTTCTGGGACAGCTGTGATTTGAATGTTGGGGTGTTTAACATTGTCCCAGAGGTCTCTGAGGTTGTCCTCATTTCTTTTAATTCTTTTTTCTTTTTTCCTCCCTGCTTCATTTATTTCCACCATTCTATCTTCCATTTCACTTATCCTCTCTTCTGCCTCAGTTATTCTACTGTTGGTTCCCTCCAGAGTGCTTTTGATCTCAGTTATTGCATTATTCATTATTGATTGATTCTTCTTTATTTCTTCTAGGTCCTTGTTAAACATTCTTGCATCTTCTCGATCCTTGTCTCTAGTCTATTTACCTGTAACTCCATTTTGTTTTCAAGATTTTGGATCATCTTTACTATCATTTATTCTAAATTCTTTTTCAGGTAGACTCCCTATCTCCTCCTCTTTGGTTTGGTGGGTTTTTATCATGTTCCTTCACCTGCTGAATGTTTCTCTGCCTTTTCATTTTGTTTAGATTGCTGTGCTTGGGGTGCCCTTTCTGCAGGCTGGAAGTTTGTGGTTCCTCTTAATTGTGGAGTCTACTCTCCATGGGTGGGGTTGGACCAATAATGACTTGTCAAGGTTTCCTGGTTGGGGGAGCTTGCATCTGTGTTCTGGTGGGTGGAGCTGGATCTCTTCTTTCTGGAGTGCAATTAAAGTGTCCATTAGTGTGTTTTGGGGTTTCTATGGGTTTGGCATGGCTTTGGACAGCCCGTCTTTTAATATTCAGGGTTGTGTTCCTGTTTTGCTGGCGAATTAGCATGGTGTGTCTTGCACTGGATCTTGTTGGCTCTTGGGTGGAGCTTGGTTTCAGTGTAGGTATGGAGACTTTTGGGTGAGCTCTTGTCTATTAATGTTCCCTGGAGTCAGGAGTTCTCTGATGTTCTAAAGTTTTGGAGTTAAGCCCCCTGCCTCTGGCTTTTGGTCCTTCTCTTACAGTAACCTCAAGACTTTTCCATTCATGCAGTATAGAAGATAAAACCCCTAGGTTTGTTGGTGAAACAATTCTCTACAGCCAGGAATACCCAGAGAGATCCACAGAGTTATATAGAGAAGAGAAGAGGGAGGAGAGAGGTAGAGGTGACTAGGAGGAGAAAAGGGGGAGTAAAAAGGGGAGAGAGCAGTCTAGCCAGAAATCAAATCCCTAAGTGCCCTCCACAGCCTGGAACACCGAGAGAGATTCACAGAGTTACATAGAGAAGAGAAGAGGGAGGAAGGAGATAGAGGTGACCTGGAGGAGAAAAGGGAGAGTCAAAAGGGGAGAGAGGAATCAAGCCAGTAATAAAATCCCTCCTTTTGAAGAGATTGGGCTGCCTTTCTGGGTGCCTGTTTTCCTCTGACATTGTTCAGAAGTTTTTTTTTGTAGAAGTTGCTCAGCATTCAAATGATCTTTTGATGAATTTGTTGGGGAGAAAGTGGTCTCCCCGTCCTATTCCTCCACCACCTTGGGGCTGCCCCTCCCATAGGTTTATGTATGAAGTAAGGCCATCATTTGTATCACATCACTGTCCTGCACAAAATAAAAAGTAAATATTTCACATAAGAATAAATACCTGTGCCTTTCATGTTGAGCTTTATAACTGAATGTGTACTGCTGTTCACAGCATCAGCTCTTTCACTTTCAGCAGAATGAATTGAGCTTTACTTCATTTTCATAAAATGGATGAAAAATAAAGTTGTATAATTGTCACTGGTATTAACTGATTTTTCCATTTGAATCATCTGATACCATTGATATAAATCTGGCATCATTTAATTGGGAATTCTTTTCTTCTAATTGACTTGACACAATAGCTGTGATGTTATGTGCACCAGAACATTTGGAATTGAAAATGAACAAATGAAAAGTTGTCATTTGGTCAAAATGAACAGCCTCGCTGCAGGTCCTCAGACCTTTGGCAGCTGCTTGTATTAAATTATCTTCAGCTACAGGCTTTTTAAAATGGCAAATTTTGAAGAGATACTGATGCCTCTGTAGTAGGTTTGATCTTCTGGTTTTCACATGGAAAATTATGTCGTAAGGACCCCCATTGTAGATGGTAAATGTTAACAAATATTTTGTGCATATTGCACTTAGTCAATACCTTACTTGAGGAAAGGAAATTCAGTACTTAATGTTTCATCAAACCTTTTTATTAGCTCATTGCTGCAAAGTAAGAAAAGCTTTGCCAAACAATAAAACAAATAAATGTTTGAGATTTGTCCCATACAATAAATGACAGGAGTACAATTAAAAAGGAAAAATATTCCAACTATTTTCCACATACTCTATGAAAGGATTATTGCCCAGCCTTTATTTTCCACACATATTTCATATAGTCTTAACCTAAATTGTCTTGTGTTCCCACCAACACCAATAAGCGGTAACCTAGCTCATTTGTGTATTTCTCAGGCTGA
This sequence comes from Bos indicus x Bos taurus, assembly GCF_003369695.1. Classification (NCBI taxonomy): domain Eukaryota; kingdom Metazoa; phylum Chordata; class Mammalia; order Artiodactyla; family Bovidae; genus Bos; species Bos indicus x Bos taurus. The sequence goes on along the minus strand of NC_040105.1, from coordinate 14,082,408 downwards.
TAACAGACTGTGTACTACCAGATGGCTCGTGTGACTAGCTGAGTCTGCAGTGTCAAAAGTTTGTCCTATGGCCACCATGTTCTTTAAGGGGTCAGCTGTCTGAGGGAGATCGTTTGCCAAGAAGACCATATCTTTGCACTTCTTCCATCAAGAGGTAGATCCTACTTCCTCTCTGGAATAGTTTGAATCTGGGATAGTCCTGTGGTTTGTTTTGACCAATAGAAAGTAGTGGAAGCATCCTTGAGGGATTGCTGATTAAGGCTCCAAGACCCTTTATAGCTTCCTCTTCTACTCTGTTTGCTGCCCTGAGATCACCATGGCTGGGTGAATTAGAGGCCATATAATGAGAGAGAGGGCTTACCAGGTGGCGCTAGTGGTAAAGAATCTGCCTGCCAACACAGGAAACATAAGAGATGTGGGTTCAATCCCTGTGTTGGAAAGATCCCCTGGAGTGGGCTACAGTTCGTGAGTTTGCAAAGAGTCGGACACAACTGAAGTGACCTGGCACAACAGCACAACAGTGAGAGAGAGGCCCAGCTGTCAGCTGGTACCAATTTTCAGACATATGAATGAGATTATCTTAGGCCAGCAGTTCTCAGAGTGTGGTCTGATGACTTTTGGTGATCCCTGAGGCCCTTTCAGGGGATCCATGAGATCAAAACTATTTTCATAGTAATCCTAAGACATGTGCCTTCTTTGCTTTCCTTCACTCACAAGTGTGTATTTGAATTTTCCAGAGGCTATGTGATGTGTGATCACATCATTGTTCTGATGGTTAATAGACAATTCATGCTTATGTATTCATGTTTTAAAAAATTCTGTTTTTTAATATGGTGAGCATCTATAACTATAATCCAGTTAAATGAAAGCTCTTTGTGGTCCTCAACAATTTTTAAGTGTGTAAAGGGATCCCAAGAGCAAAATATTTGATACCACCGTCTAGATCATCTAGTGATATGACTGTACCCACATGAATAACCCCAGACTAGACCAGCAGAGGAATTGTTTAGCTCAGCCCAGCCCATGTCCCTTGCACACAGACTCATGAGCAAACAAAATGGTAGTTGTTTTAAGTCATGAAGTTTTAGGGTGGTTTGTTAAACAGTAACAGATAACTGATGTCCTGTCTGTCCTTAGATGTGCTAGTCTGAGAGCACTTCATTTTATCAGGTGGTTCTGCGCATGCTGTCCTTCAAAGGGTGGTAGTGATAAATCTGTGTCTGGAGAAGACTGGAAAAGAAGCAGTTGGTTATTAGTAGCCATATTTAGTACTTAATCACTTGTTAAATGGTGAATTCTTTTCGCTGCCTTTGGGTCTCACACACTACTACAGGAGACCATTTCAGAAGCTGGAATTACACAATAAGAAGTCTACTAAATTAATTCAGCTTATATAAATACATCTTTTAACAATATTACTTGTAAAATAGTCAAATACATAGAAGTGGAGTGTAGAATGATGTTTGCTAGGACATGAGGGGAGGGTAGAAATGGGGTGAGATTGGTCAAAGGGTGCAATGTTTCCATTATGCAAAGTGAATAAATTCTAGAGGTCTAATGTACAGAACAGTGAGGATAGTTAACAATATTGTATACTTGAAATTTGCTAAAAGGATAGATCTTAAATCTTCTCAACACACACACATTGATAACTATGCTGAGATGATGGACATGTTAATTAGCTTGATGTGGTGATCTTTTCACAAGATAGAGGTATACCAAAACATCAAATTGGATACCTTAAATACATATAATTTAAAATGTCAGAGATATCTCAAAAAAGCTGTCAAAAAACAGATTAACTTCATTAAAAATGAAAAATCCAGAACAAATGCTGAACTTGACAGGACACGGGAACGGTAGATATAAACTGGCCTGTTCTGAGTCAAGGAGTATGTATTGTTATTTTAGGTCTAGTCCACCACTGGCTGGAGATACATCCTGGGTGACCTTGTCTGTGGTGCCGGTGATGGTTTTGAAACATACCATGAGAAGCCAGGAGAAGTAGCACTGAGTAAAATTGTAAATAGCTTCAAGGCATTAAAACAGTAGACAGTTTTATTTTGTTTTGTTTTTTAAGAGAGAATGGTCCACAAGGAATATAGTCATTATTTTATAATAATTTTGTGTAGGGTATAATGTACATTGTATACCTGAAACTAATATAATATTGAAAGTCAACTGTACTTCAATTTAAAAAAAAGAATGGTCACCCTAGGCATTTAAAGCATCATTGAGGAAAGAATTTTGGGCTCTTTGAGAGGAGGAAGTAATCAAATATGGGTAGTAGAAAGTCAGACCTAGCATCAGCTGACACAGATTTGAATTCTGATGAATCTTCTGCTTAGTATTTGGGGGTTGGGGCACATATGTCTCCCTTCCCCTCCTCTGTATCATAGGAAAAATAACTACTTTTGTCACAGAGTTCATCCAGGGATTAAATGCATAATATATATAATACATTGAAAAGAGTGCCTGGTCAATAGCAAGTTGACAGCTTGTTATCATCCTCAGGCTCTTAAGATGTGTTAGTGAATACAGTCTGTCACAATGCTGGACTAGGAAAGCCACACGTCACACCCATGTCACACTATAACCTTTTTGTAGTTTATGTGTTTTATTTTTTTAGGTTATATGATCCATTAAGCAGTAATGATGGACATTTCATGGCCATTAATGTTGGGTTGGTAGATCACACACATCAACACAATTGGTGAAAATTACCAACAACACAAAGAAGCTGTAATCATTGGTTGCTGTACCTTCACCAGTGTAGCTTCAGCAAATATTTAGTTCTTTTCACATAACAAAGAACCTGGAATTGGACAGTCTAGGGCTGGTGGCTGCATAAGGACCCCCAGGCTCTAAACTCTAGCTCTTTTGTCAGCCATCCTCAGTGTGTGATTCCTGCTGGTGGGGCGGGGGTGTGGTAGTCAGCTATTCCCTGCTCCCTCTGTGCCCACATTGCTGGCACGAAGAAGGGCAAAACAGGGAGTGCACATTGGAGGATGCCCTCTCTGAGTATGCCTTGCTCAACTTCCTCCTGTACGTCACCAGCCTCAATTGAGTCATCTGGTCATCCTGTCTCCAAGAGAGGCTGGGGAATGAAGTTTTTAGCTGGGCATACTGCCTCTTCCAGTAAAAGCAGAATTAGGAAGGAAAAGAGGGAATAGCTATTGAATTGTTGTTTGTTTGAATTATTTTTTTATTGAGGTATAGTTGATTTACAATGCTGTGTTAGTTTCAGGTGAACAGCAAAGTGATGTATGTGTGTGTGTATGAAAAAATACATATATACTTTTTCAGATTATTTTCCCTTATAGGTTATTATAAAACACTGAGTATAGTTCCTTGTGCTATATAGTAGGTCCTTATTGGTTCTCTATTTTACATATAGTAGTGTGTATATGTTAATCGCATGCTCCTAATTTATCCCTCACCCCACCCCCTTTCCTCCTTTGGTAATCATAACTTTGTTTTCTATGTCTGTGGGTCTGTTTCCATTTGTATGTAAGTTCATTTGTATCTTTTTTGTTTTTTTAAGAGTCCACATATAAGTGATATCATATATTTGTCTTTCTCAGTTTGGCTTACTTCACTTAGTACAATAATCTCTAGGTTCATCCATGTTGCTGCAAGTGGCATTATTTCATTCTTTTATGACTGAGCAGTATTCCATTTTATATAGATAGATACACATACACACATATAACACACCTTTATCCATTCACCTGTCAATGGACTTCTGTAGAGGCTGCCTCCATGTCTTGGCTATTGTAAATAGTGCTGCTGTGAACATTGGGGTGCATGTATCTTTTCAAATTATGGTTTAGTCTAAATATATGCCCAGGAGTGGAACTGCAGGATTATATGCTCAACCTGGTGGCTCAAATGGTAAAGTCTGTCTACAGTGCGGGAGACCTGGGTTTGATCCCCAGGTCAGGAAGATCCCCTGGAGAAGGAAATGGGAATCCACTCCAGTACTATTGCCTGGAAAATCCCATGGACAGAGGAGCTTGGTAGGCTACAGTCCATGGGGTCACAAAGTGTCAGACATGACTGAGCGACTTCACTTTCTTCACTTTCTTTTCATGCTCAACCTGGTTTTAGTTTTTAAGGAATGGGGGTTCTCCATAGTTAGCTATACCAGTTTACATTCCTACCAACAGTGTAGGAAGTTTCCCTTTTCTCCATGCCCTCTCCAGCATTTATTATTTGTAGGCTTTTGGATGATGGCCATTGATTGGTATGAGGTGATACCTCATTGTAGTTTTGATATGCATTTCTTTAATAATTAGTGATGTTGAGCATCTTTTCATGTGACTGTTGGCCATCTGTAGATCTTCTTTAGAGAAATATTTATTTAGATCTCATTTTTTGATTGGGTTGTTTGTATTTTTGATACTGAGTTTTATGAGCTGTTTGAGGTTAATCCCTTGTTGTTTGTATCATTTGCAAATATTTTCTCCTATTCTGTAGGTTATCTTTTTGTTTATGGTTTCCTTTGCTATGCAAAAGCTTGTAAATTTGATTAGGTCCCATTTCTTTATTTTTGTTTTTATTTCCATTACTCTAAGAGATGGCTTCAAAATTTTGCTGCAAGTTATGTCAAGGAGTGTTCTGCCTATGTTTTCCTCTAGGAGTTTTATAGTATCTTTCTTACATTTAGGTCTTCAATTGGTTTTGAGTTTATTTTTGTGTATGGTGTTAGAGAGTGTTCCGAGTTCATTCTTTTACATGTTAGCTATTGGATTGTTAGAGGTAGAATTCTGTTTTCTGCCTTTAGATCTCACTTGCTATTGCATAACATCATTGCAAAGTTGGCATTACAAAGTGAATGACTGTTAAACCCACCCCAGCCAACTCTGCTCCACATCACATTTTTCATTTTCCATCCAATTGTCATGGAGTCACAGTGATACACTCATTAAGGGACTGGAGAAATTTATAAGCACTGGGGAGACCCATCTCTCAATATGTTTATTCGAAAGACCATTTAGCCAATTCAAGAGATTGCACTGTGAATAATTTGTCTTTTTAGAGGAGTACAGGGAAAGTCAAGCTGTAACCCTTTATTTTGGAGAATTTGTATCATCACATCTTTGAATAGATTTTAACACCACAGGCAAGAAATAAAAACAAGATTTGTTTTTGCTGTTCTCAGAGCATTTTAAGGACAATAATATCTTTGAGACTAGCTTTGGGTTGATTTTCTCTGATTCCTCTGCAACTGTTAGCAAATGCCTACTGTGATAGTATGCAAATCTCTGTGAGAAAAATGATGCCACAATACAGCAGGGTAATTTTCTATGTAGGAAATTCACCCGCCACCCCCCCTCCCCAAATCCCCCTCCAAGTGAGACCCAATGATGGAATGATTCCCTCCCCTTCACTTGGGTAGCACTTTGTCTCTCTATTGTTTTGTCTCACAGTTGCTCTGTCTTCTGTTAGTTACTTCTGGATCTGTTCCTTCTCTACATTTCTCTCTCCACTATACTGAAGTAATTTTAAAGCTCAGAGACTAAGCCACTCATCTTTCTATTTCTGATACCTTCTAAATCAGCACTGCCCAGTAGAAATAGAATGAGTCACTAAACTGTCTTCATGCTAGATGTTCTCGTAGCTACAATAAAAAAGTAAAAAGAAATAGGTAAAATTAATTTGAAGAGATTCCCCACATCCAAGATCAGGAGCAGCAGCTGCGCTTTGATGGACTGGCTGTGAGGAGATACCCCACATCCAAGGTCAGAGAAACCCCAGTAAGATGGTAGGTGCTGGAGCGGCTGTGAGGAGATACCCCACGTCCAAGGGCAAAGAAGAAGCCCCAGCAAGATGGTAGGAGGGGCAAATTCATGTTTAGAATCAGACCTCATTCCCACCAGAGATGCTAAGAGGGCTCAAACAAACCTCGTGCACACCAGGACCCAGGGACCCCACAGAGACTGGGACAGAACTGTGTTTGAGCATCTCCTGTGGACGTACAGGTCAGTAGTGGACTGCCGCAGGGACAGGGACTCTGGGTGCAAGAGCCCTGGGTGTGGTATAAGCCCTTTTGGAGGAGGTCGCCATTAACCCCACCATAGAGCTGCCAGAACTTACACAGGACTGGGAAATAGACTCTTGGAGGGCACAAACAGAACCTTGTGCACCAGGAGAAAGGAGCAGTGGCCCCACAAGAGACTGACCCAGACTTGCCTGTGAGTGTCCAGGATTCTCCCATGGAGGTGTGGGTCGATGGTGGCCTGCTGCAGGGCTGGGGGCACTGAGTGTAGCAGTGCATGCATGGGATCTTTTGAAGGAGGTGGCCATTATCTTCATTACCTCCACCATAGTTTGGCCCCAGTAAAGAGCAGGGATGGAACACAGCTCCACCCATCAACAGAAACTTTGGATTAAAGATTTACTAAGCATGGCCCCATGCATCAGAACAAGACCCAGTTTCCCCCTCAGTCAGTCTCTCCCATCAGGAAGCTTTCATAAGCCTCTTATCCTTCTCTAACAGAGGGCAGACAGATTGGTTAGTTTTCTGTGATTGTGGTTTTCAATCTGATCACATGGACCACAGCCTTGTCTAACTCAATGAAACTATGAGCCATGCCATGTAGGGCCACCCAAGATGGACGGGTCATGGTGGAGAGTTCTGCCAAAATGTGGTCCACTGGAGAAGGGAATGGCAAACCACTTCGGCATTCTTGCCTTGAGAACCCCATGAACAGTATGAAAAGGCAAAATGATAGGATACTGAAAGAGAAACTCCCCAGGTCAGTAGGTGCCCAATATGTTACTGGAGATCAGTGGAGAAATCACTCCAGAAAGAATGAAGAGATGAAGCCAAAGCAAAAACAACACCCAATTGTGGATGTGACTGATGATGGAAGCAAGGTCCAATGCTGTAAAGAGCAATATTGCATAGGAACCTGGAATGTTAGGTCCATGAATCAAGGCAAATTGGAAGTGGTCAAATAGGAGATGGCAAGAGTGAATGTCAACATTCTAGGAATCGGCAAACTAAAATGGACTGGAATGGGTGAATTTAACTCAGATGACCATTATATCTACTACTGCAGGCAGGAATCCCTCAGAAGAAATGGAGTGGCCATCATGGTCAACAAAAGAGTCCGAAATGCAGTACTTGGATGCAATCTCAAAAACGACAGAATGATCTCTGTTTGTTTCCAAGGCAAACCATTCAATATCACCACAATCCAAGTCTATGCCCCGACCAGTAATGCTGAAGAAGCTGAAGTTGAACGGTTCTATGAAGACCTACAAGACCTTTTAGAACTAACACCCAAAAAAGATGTCCTTTTCCTTATAGGGGACTGGAATGCAAAAGTAGGAAGTCAAGAAACACCTGGAGTAACAGGAAAATTTGGCCTTGGAGTATGAAATGAAGCAGGGCAAAGGCTAATAGAGTTTTGCCAAGAGAACGCACTGGTCATAGCAAACACCCTCTTCCAACAACACAAGAGAAGACTCTACACATGGACATCACCAGATGGTCAACACTGAAATCAGATTGATTATATTCTTTGAAGCCAAAGATGGAGAAGCTCTATACAGTCAGCAAAAACAAGACCAGGAGCTGACTGTGGCTCAGATCATGAACCCCTTTATTGCCAAATTCAGACTGAAATTGAAGAAAGTAGGGAAAACCACAGGACCATTCAGGTATGACCTAAATCAAATCCCTAACAATTATACAGTGGAAGTGAGAAATAGATTTAAGGGACTAGATTTAATAGACAGAGTGCCTGATGAGCTATGGACAGAGGTTCATGCCATTGCCCAGGAGACAGGGATCAAGACCATACCCAAGAAAAAGAAATGCAAAAAAAGCAAAATGGCTGTCTGAGGAGGCCTTACAAATAGCTGTGAAAAGAAGAGAAGTGAAAAGCAAAGGAAAAAAGGAAAGATATACCCATTTGAATGCAGAGTTCCAAAGAATATCAAGGAGAGATAAGAAAGACCTCCTCAGTGATCAATGCTAAGAAATAGAGGAAAACAATAGAATGGGAAAGACTAGAGATCTCTTCAAGAAAACTAGAGATACCAAGGGAACATTTCATGCAAAGATGGGCTCAATAAAGGACAGAAATGGTGTGGACCTAACAGAAGCAGAAGATATTAAGAAGAGGTGGCAAGAATACACAGAAGAACTATACAAAAAAGATCTTCATGACCCAGATAATCATGATGGTGTGATCACTCACCTAGAGCCAGAAATCCTGGAATGTGAAGTCCAGTGGGCCTTAGGAAGCATCACTATGAACAAAGCTAGTGGAGGTGATGGAATTCCAATTGAGCTATAACAAATCCTAAAAGATGATGCTGTAAAAGTGCTGCTGCACTCAATATGCCAGCAAATTTAGAAAACTCAGCAGTGGCCACAGGACTGGAAAAGGTCAGTTTTCATTCCAATCCCTAAGAAAGGCAATGCCAAAGAATGCTCAAACTACTGCACAATTGCACTCATCTCACATGCTAGCAAAGTAATGCTCAAAATTATCCAAGCCAGGCTTCAACAGTATATGAACTGTGAACTTCCAGATGTTCAAGCTGGTTTTAGAAAAGGCAGAGGAACCAGAGATCAAATTGCCAACATCTGTTGGATCATCGAAAAAGCAAGAGAGTTCCAGAAAAACATCTATTTCTGCTTTATTGACTATGACAAAGCCTTTGTGTGGATCACAACAAACTGTGGAAAATTCTGAAAGAGATGGGAATACCAGACCACCTGACCTGCCTCTTGAGAAACCTGTATGCAGGTCAGGAAGCAACAGTTAGAACTGTACATGAAACAAAAGACTTGTTCCAAATAGGAAAAGGAGTACGTCAAGGCTGTATATTATCACCCTGCTTATTTAACTTATATGCAGAGTACATCATGAAGAACACTGGGCTGGATGAAGCACAAGCTGGAATCAAGATTGCTGGGGAAAATATCAATAACCTCAGATATGCAGATAATACCACCCTTATGGCAGAAAGTGAAGAAGAACTAAAGAGCCTCTTGATGAAAGTGAAAGAGGAGACTGAAAATGGTGGCTTAAAGCTCAACATTCAGAAAACGAAGATCATGACATCTGGTCCGATCACTTCATGGCAAATAGATGGGGAAACAGTGTAAACAGTGGCTGAGTTTATTTTTGGGGGGGCTCTAAAATCACTGCAGATGGTTATTGCAGCCATGAAATTAAAAGACACTTACTCCTTGGAAGGAAAGTTATGACCAACCTAGATAGCATATTGAGAAGCAGAGACATTACTTTGCCAACAAAGGTCTGTCTAGTCAAAGCTATGGTTTTTCCAGTGGTAATGTATGGGTGTGAGTTGGACTTTAAGAAAGCTGAGCGCCGAAGAATTGATGCTTTTGAACTGTGGTGTTGGAGAAGTCTCTCTCTCTCTCTTTTTTTTTAAATTTTATTTTTATTTATTTATTTATTTATTTTACTTTACAATATTGTATTGGTTTTGCCATACATTAACATGTATCCGCCATGGATGGACACATGTTCCCCATCCTGAACCCCCCTCTTGAGAATCCCTTGGACAGCAAGGAGATTCAACCAGTCCATCCTATAGGAGATCAGTCCTGAGTGTCCATTGGAAGGACTGATGTTGAAGCTGAGATTCCAATACTTTGGCCACCTGATGCAAAGAGCTGACTCATTTGAAAAGACCCTGATGCTGGGAAAGATTGAAGACAGGAAGAGAAGGGAATGACAGAGGATGAGATAGTTGGATGGCATCACCGACTCAAAGGACATGAGTTTGGGTAAACTCTGGGAGTTGGTGATGGACAGGGAGGCCTGGTGTGCTGTAGTCCATGGTGTTGTAAAGAGTTGGACACAACTGACTGAACTGAAAATTAATTTTAATAATATTTAGTCCAAAATAAGGCAATGGCACCCCACTCCAGTACTCTTGCCTGGAAAATCCCATGGACGGAGGAGCCTGGTAGCCTACAGTCCATGGGGTCGCTAAGAGTCGGACACGACTGAGTGACTTCAATTTCACTTTTCACTTTCATGCATTGGAGAAGGAAATGGCAACCCACTCCAGTGTTCTTGCCTGGAGAATCCCAGGGATGGGGGAACCTGGTGGGCTGCCGTCTATGGGGTCACACAGAGTCGGACACAACTGAAGCTACTTAGCAACAGCAGCAGTCCAAAATACGATCATTTAAACATTTAATCAATGTAACATAATTGTTGAGATATTTTACAGTTTTTTTTTTTTTTTTTTTTGGTATTAAATGTTTGAAAGCCAGTATCTGTCACATTTTGGACTTTTCAAGTGTGCGTAGCCACATAGGACTGCTGATTGCCATATAGGACAGCATAGGTCTAGACAATACCTTGGGCAATGAGAGTACCAGTACAATTTTACTTCAGTCCCCAAAGAGTTTAAATGCTAAGATTTTAGGAGACATCGTAGTTACAGATTAATATGGTTTGAAAAGATTGGAATGTTCCTTTAATAGTGTGGTCAGCTTTATGCTTCATTAATCAGGCTTAAAAAATGATGGAATGGGGAGAGATTTTGTTTATCTGAAATCATATAATAACTTGACTTTAGAGAACATAGAGTTGAATTCTCTCATATTACAGACAGAAGTAACTGTGATTCAGATTGGTTAAGTGAGTTGTCTAAGGTCACACATCTAGTTTGTGGCAGAGCAGTGTTTGGACTCAGTGATTCATCCAGCACTTACTTAATGAACTTTTCATGAGCCTTCTCTATGCAAGGTACTGTGTTAGGTACTTAGGATACACAGTTAATAACTAAGACACAGTTCTAGTTTGTGAGGAGTTAGAGTGGGAGACCAGGAATAAGAATCATGCTCTAGAACACTCTGGGTATTATAAAGCTTGTACAGTGGAGTGCAAAGAGGGGGAAGTGGTGTAAAGGATGGGATAAGAAAGGTGTCACCCACATCAGTGCCTCCTATGTCCTGAATTTAAAATGGCGGGCAGGGGGAACACTTGACCCTTTAGCTAACACATCATTAAATGTGGAATTTCTTTCATTTTGAATACAGTTAGGCATTTTCCTCTGACACACCTTTGGGGCATGTCTTGGCTTGTGTTTCCCCAAAAGCATAGCCTAAGACAAACACGTGGGAACAGATCACCTAATTGGGGAATGACCCCAGGATGCACGAGTGAGGGAGTGGGAATGAGGCATAGAATAGGGAAAAACCTGAGAAAGGTGAGTTAATATGTATATTTCAGCTGTAGGCAGATGGGGCTCAGTCCTGCTGGAAGATAGTGTAGAAGACCCCTCAGAGTTGTCCTGGCCTGTGAAGGGGAAGCTGGAGCATTTACCCGTTGACTCCTGTCCCTCCTTGATTGATTTGACCTGGGGGTGTTGAATCTGGGCTGCCTGGTGCACAGGCTGAACATGCTTCCTCGGTAGCAGAGGGAGAGGGGTCCTTGAGTCAGGGGACTGCCAGTGGGTACAGGACCATCCACTGTAGCTGCAGGTGGGCTCTGAAGTGGGTGCAGGTGCAACCAGGCACGACAGCAGCAGTGTCCGCCACAGGAGGATGGCTGACCCTTCACCATTCAGAACCAGTGTTTTATCTTAGTAGCTTAAGTAGTAGCATTTTCTTCTACTTTATCTTCAAGTTTACTGTTTGCCCCCTTTATCCTGGTTCTCTCTTGCAATATCTGTTTGCAGAATCTTGTGTCTTTGTCCCTATAGCTATAATCTTTCATCATTTTCATCCTTTTGTTCATGTCATTTGGGGAGTGCTGTTCAGGTTGGCCTTACCCATTTTGATTGGTTTGTTCTCTAACATAGATTCTGCCTGTTTGTTAGCTGTGGTGGGCACTTCTGCCTTTGTAGCTTCCTTGAAGTCTTTTCAGTTGTTTTCAGCTCTCACTTCACCAGTGCCTTTTCCGTGCCTTCTGTTTTCATCCTGGCCTTTTGTGCTTTCATTTCACCATGCATTGCCTACTTCAGAGAGTTCAAATTTTCTTTATTTTTTGAAAGACCAATTTTCTTCTATTTCCCACAGTCCTATGTTTCACAGTTTGCTACTCAAACTGTGGTCTGAGCCCCAGCAGTATTACCATTCCCAGGGATCTTGTTAGAAATGCAGATTTTCAGTCTTCACTCCACATTTCCTGAATTAGAAGCTGTATTTTAACAAGATACCCTCACCCCCACTTCCACACCCTAATTTGTTTGTATAATGAGGTGGAAAGTGAAAGGGAAAGTCGTTCAGTCGTGTCTGACTCTTTGCGACCCTATGGAATAGTCCTGGAATTCTCTAGACCGGAATACTGCAGTGGGTAGCCATTACCTTCTCCAGGGGATCTTCCCAACCCAGGGATCGAATCCAGGTTTCCCGCATTGCAGGCTGATTCTTTACCAACTGAACCACCAGGGAAGCCCATAAGGGTGAGGTAAGGGGTGAGGAAGTGTGGAGAATTACTAATTCATGGTTCCCTGGAAGGTGGTTTGAGACTGTGATGAGGAGCAGAGACTCAGTTTTATTTGAATCTGAGTCTTGCCATTCACCAGTCACATGGCTTTGGGAGATTTAGCTGTCCTTCCTCAACTTTAGTTTCTTCACATCCAGAATGGGAATAATAATTTCTTTTTTATGAGAGGTTCTGAAAATTAGATAAGTACGTAAAATGCCAGCAGAGTAGCTGGACCACAATCATTTGAAAAATAGCCACTATATGATCAATTTTTAATGCTGCAAAATAATTTTATTGATCTTTCCATGTTCAATTCTTTTTTTTTTTTTTAATTCTGGCTAGTTCATCCTTGAAAGAAAGAGACCTAGCCTGTGTTGAGGAAGAAGAAATTTTCCTCTATCCTTTGTTGACTTAAAAAAAATAGTCATAACTTAAAGTTGAGAGTTATGTTTTATTCAGTGGGAATTTTTAGGATTTCAAGCCATGAGATAGCATCTCAAGTAACCCTGAGAGAGCTGCTCTGAGAAGGGGGGAGGGGAGGAGTCAGGTTATATAGAAGTTTTACACCAAAAGGAAGGTAGCCTGAACATCAAGAGATTATTGTTAATTAAAGGAAACCAGATATCTAGTTAAGGAATTTAGTGCTTTTCTATGTATGAAAAGATGCAAGAGTCTGGGCTCACAGACATCATTGTGGTTATCTGGGTCATTAAGATCATTTTTGTATAGTTCTTCTGTGTATTCTTGCCACCTCTTCTTAATTTCTTCTGCTTCTGTTAGGTCCATACCATTTCTGTCCTTTATTGTGCCCATCTTTGCATGAAATGTTCCCTTGGTATCTCTAATTTTCTTGAAGAGATCTCTAGTCTTTCCCTTTCTATTTCTTTGCAAATACAGTCCTTTCCCTCTATTTCTTTGCACTAATCACTTAGGAAGGCTTTCTTATCTCTCCTTGCTATTCTTTGGAAATTTGCATTCAGATGTGTATATCTTTCCTTTTCTCCTGTGCCTTTCACTTCTCTTCTTTTCTCAGCTATTTATAAGCCCTCCACAGACAACCATTTTTGCCTTTTTGCATTTCTTTTTCTTGGGGATGGTCTTGATTCCTGTCTCCTGTATAATGTCACGAACCTCTGTCCATAGTTCATCCAGCCCTCTGTCTATCAGATATAGTCCCTTAAATCTATTTCTCACTTCCACTGTATAGTCATAAGGGATTTGATTTAGGTCACACCTTAATGGTCTAGTGATTTTCCCTCCTTTCTTCAATATAAGTCTGAATTTAGTAATAAGGAGTTCATGATCTGAGCCACAGTCAGCTCCCAGTCTTGTTTTTGCTGACTGTTTAGAGCTTCTCCATCTTTGACTGCAAAGAATTTGGTATTGACCATCTGGTGATGTCCATGTGTAGAGTTGTCTCCTGTGTTGTTGGAAGAGGGTGTTTACTATGACCAGTGAGTTCTCTTGGCAAAACTCTGTTAGCCTCTGCTCTGCTTCATTTTGTACTCCAAGGCCAAACTTGCCTGTTACTCCAAGTATCTCTTGACTTACTACTCTTGCATTCCAATCCCCTGTGATGAAAAGGGCATCTTTGTGTGTTAGTTCTAGAAGGTCTTGTAGGTCTTCATAGAACCATTCAACTTCAGCTTCTTCGGCATTAGTGTTTGGGGCATGGACTTGGATTACTGTGATATTGAATAGTTTGCCTTGGAAATGAACAGAGATCCTTTTGTTGTTGTTCTTGAGATTTTACCCAAGTACTGCATTTTGGACTCTTGTTGACTATGAGGGCTACTCCATTTTGTCTAAGGGATTCTGGCCCACAGGAGGTGGAAAGACTTCCTATCTCTTTTGTTTCTTAATAGTAATCAACATAAGTTCATCCTCATGACAGAGAGACACATTTTGGGGTAGCAGATTTTGCTCCTGTACTCTAATATTGAAGGTGATGCTCCTCCCCCTGTTTAGGTTTGTGAACCAGCTAGGGATTCTTAGAGTTTCTGACTCAGATTTGCGCCTCAGGGGAGAAGGGGGTTTGATAGGTACAGCTCTTAGCCAAATTTCTGATATCTAAATGCCTCAGAAAATGTGCAACTCAGACCTGTTCTTTCTGAAGTAGGAGTAGTTATTTAGCCAGTTACATCTCATCCTCACCAGCTTCCTCTCTGGCTCTGTCCTGTTTCAAAGGACTAGAGGTAGTGGTCAGTTTCTCAGGCTTATCTCCCCAACAGCCCTCAAAATTTTTCCTGAAGAGTGGCGAGTCATTGATTGCTTTGCTCGGCTTCCAAGGCTACCCTGAATCAAAATATCCTGTGTCCCAGTGGACTATTTGCTGGAGGAATGGACATGGAGAGTCAGACAGTGCTTGCTAGCTACCATCACATCTGGGAAGTTGAGAAGTATTTTACCTTGGGGCTGTGCTGACCTTTGAAATTTGAGTTTTATTCATCCCATATGCTAATTCATGGGGAAATTCTTAAATTGCCTTTTCTAAGCCAAATTGAAATTTTCATAGAACAGGTGATAAATGAGAATTTTAAGCCGAGTATTTTAAGCTGTCAGGTATAGGGGCTACCAGTCATTCATTATAAGGAGCAGGACCCTATGGGGCCATCCCAGGACAGACCCCTCCCCCATATCTTTTGCTGTAACTCCTATCTGAAATACCTAGATAATAGTATCTGATGCATATCTCCAGAGTTGTTTTACACATGTGAAAACCACCACTAAATGGAAGAAATTAACTACCTATGGTCAGGAGCACATAGTCCCAGACCTACTGGTGCCTAAGGATTGATATTGTTAATCCCCCAACCCCCAAGACACTGTCCTGTTACCTTACATGCGCCAATCAGAGAATTGTGCATGAGCTGATCACGTACCCTGGGACGGGACGCATCTCCTTTACCTGCCCTTTAAAATTGCTTTCCTGAAACTCTGCTGCAAGTGACAGCTTTTTCAGCACCAACTGTCCTGATCTCCTTGCTTGGTGACCTGTGATAAACATTGCCCGTTCCTTCACCACAACCCATTGTCAGGAGATTGGCTTCACTGTGTGTGCGTGGGTGCACCCAAGTTTGGTTCAGTACCATCAACAGTTAGGTTTGGAAGCATCTCTGTCTTTGCACAGCAGTGCTTGCACCATTATTTGAATGTTTTATTACATTTTTTTCATTTTTTTATAAAAATGTCATTGAGAGGAAAGAGTGGGATGAAGTGAGAGAATAGTATGGAAACATACATTACCATATGTAAAATAGCAAGTGGGAATTGGCTGTGTGACACAGACCTCAAGCCAGAGCTCTGTGACAACTAGAGGGGTGGAATGGGGTAGGAGATGGAAGAGGGGGTTCAGGAGGGAGGGGACATATGTGTACCTGTGACTGATTCATGTTAAAAAAAAATGTCAGTGAGAGACGCCTAGATCTCAAACACAGTATAGCTTCTTAAGCATGCTGAAAGCTGATCGTCTTTAACTTTATTTGGAGCTCATCAGACTTAGACATGAGGAATACGCTAATTGTGAAGAACATGAATAAAAATAGTAAACATCTCAAAAATGGTGAAAATATATTATTGAACAGTGTGTCAAAATGATCGATGTATTTTGAGTTTTTCTAATATTTTTTAATATCTCTGGGAGTTAAATCTTCTTGTAAGGGAGGAAAAATAATTTTCCTTTCACTCTTCTAGATTCTTGGCTGAGATTGCATGATAAAAGACAGATTAATGGGAGAAAAACAGAAGTTTAGTATCATGTATGTGTCTTATATATATGAGAGACCCAGGAAGACTGAGTCACTGTCTCTAACCTTCAATACTATCTCCAGCTAAAAACAAAAGATGGTGGGCAAGGAGAGAACCAGGTTTTCAAGGCAAAACATAGTAAACAAAGGTAAGGATGTTATACAGATTTAAGTCTAAGCCTTCTTCCTTGATAGAGCATCTAAAGATCTAGTATGGCAAAACCAATACAATATTGTAAAGTAAAAAATAAATAAATAAAAAAATAAAGAAATATTGGGTTGCCAAAAAAAAAAAAAAAGTAAAATTCACACAAGATAAAAAAAAAAGATTTAGTGATCCTCCGCTTCTTGGTACTCAAAGGGTACCCTTGCATATGGAGATTCCCCTTATAACTGTAAATTGCTCTTACTAAAGGGTAACTTCTATTTGGTTTTCAGAGCTTTTCCCATGTCTGCTGTTTTCTTATTGTTGTTATTGTTTTTCCTTTAAAAACCAACCTTCTTAAAATAATCCTTATCTCAAAGAGGCATATTTTTGGTGGCAAATTCTGCTTTCATTCCTATACAATCCTATTATTTGACTTTCTTAAACTGGAATTTGTATACATTGTTAGGAAGATATTTTATTTCAAACTATGGGGCTCTTACACTGTGATATTTATGCTGGAAACATAATTAGGATGTAATTCCTATTTTTTCTCTCTACCTTTAAGGTAGTTTAAAAATTCAAAGGATGGCGATTCCTATTAATTAATAAATAATCCTGTTGCTTTTTCCCCCTCATAAATGAAACAAGTAAAGGAACAAGTCTCAAATGGAGTCACTAATGCTAAGACCTATGAAGACTTAATACCTGACCTAACTGCAGTTTCAGCCTTTACCAGTTGTGAAATTTTAAAACAATTTCCTAATCAGCACTAGTGAGAAAAGAATCCTTGAATAAAGCTGATTAGATCTTCAAATTTAGTTAGTTGAATTTTGTTTCTTAACGTGTGAGGTAACTTAAATAATTTTTCTGGGCCCTTGTTGACACTAGAAAAATGAGGACAACAGGTATCATTCACAAGTTATTATGAACCTCATAGTATTCAGGGAACTACTAAAAGAATTTGAGGATTTCCTAGAGGATAATGTATCATTGAATAGCTTTTACAAACGTAACAGCTTATGTTTTCCCATTCCACTTGGGGGAAGGTATTTTCAGGTCTCAATTTCTGGCTGGAGAGTGTATATTCTGGAAAAAAAATAGTGTTATTTTGTTGGCTCAGACACTAAATCCAAGTCTTTTACTAATAGCTTATGAAAATTCCCAGCTTCCAAGATGACTTTAATGTGTCGAAATGTGACCAAAAGAATCCTGTTCATATAGTTTGGAATTACATGTGAAATTGTGGTTCTTGCCATCAATCTGCTGTGTGATCTGAGGAGGTCTATTTAATCTATGGGAGTCCTGGCTTCCTCATATATAAAGCAGAACCTAGTAGGGTTATTTGGGCATTGACTGGGTCTTCCTAGGTGGCACTACTTGCAAAGAACCCACCTGCCAGTGCAGGAGACCTAAGAGACTCAGTTTCAATCCCTGGGTTGGAAAGATCCCCTGGAGTAGAAAATGGCAACCTACTATATTTCTTCATGTTAAGTGGATCATTTTTGGTATCTTAGGAGAAGGAAATGGCAACCCACTCCAGCATTCTTTCCTGGAGAATCCCATGGAGAGAGGAGCCTGGAGGGCTACAGTCCATGGGGTCACAGAGTCGGACACGACTAAAGTGACTTAGCAGCAGCACCAGCAGCAGCTATGAACATTCTGTGATTGCTTTCCAGATGATTTAAATAATAGGTTAGAACTATGTACAATCCTAATTTTAGTTCCCACATTTACATTTACCTGGAATGCTGAAATGACCCTGTGAAAACCTTTCTGGATTATTTGTTTCTTGGGAGATAATTCTCCATGGGTGTCTTGCATTTCTGCACACCTGAGCAAAGGCATCAGCAGATTGTCTTTCACAGGATGCTTGTGTAATGAAAAGCCTTACAAGATATAGTGTCTTCCTCCAAAGCAGAGGGCAGATTTGCTTGCTTTCCAGAATAGTAATGAAATTAGTCTCTCCCCAGGGCAGATTTAGTAGTGCTCTCTTATCAAAGATCTGCATTTCCAAGGTTCAGAGTTCCTCACTGCATGTTCAGGCATCACCTGGCCCTCACTGCATCTCTGTGGAAACTGGGCCTTGGGAATCAGTGCAATTGATGTCTGGCTACTGCTATTGTTGGCCTGTGTCTTTTGCCTCTGAGCCAAGAGTCCACCTATTTCATATGACTAGAACACAGAGGACAGGACTGGTACCTGAGAGATTTTATCTCGTTACTCCCAGCCTTTGCTTCCTCTCCTCTCACCTCTCAGCAGATGGGGCAGGGGGCAGAGGGAACCAAAAACTAATAGTAGGCCTGACTTCTTAGAGTTGCCTGAAGATTAGAGATGATACTTGTAAATCATTAAGTGCAGTGTCTGGCACAGAGGAAGTTCAATAAATCATAGCTATTTAATTTTTCTTCTTTCCATTAAAGAGCTTTGGATACATTTCCCCAAGGTTCATCTGAGTATGACTTTGGTTTTCTCTTAATTCGTGGATACTTGTGTCTCCATTGATTTGAGCGATCATTTGAAAATCAGCCCTAACTGACCCTTGGGGAAACATCCATAGATTCTTATATATATAGAAGATAATATGGTGGGATTTCCCTGGTGGTCCAGTGGTTTAGACTCCACACTTCCACTGTGGGCGGGGGTGGGGGAGGGGGCAGGATCCATCCCCGGTCAGAGAAGTAGCATCCCACATGCTGCAGGGCACAGCCAAAAAATAAAAAATGACCAGTGTAGTGCATAGTTTAAGGCAGAAATTCAGTGAGTGTTAGGTACAATGGAGATGATGACAACTGCTGGTGTTACTTTCCCTCCATCCAAACTCATGTATCTAGCATCTTACTCTATTGCTTAGCCCAGCTCTTTTCTACCCATGGCTATACATAAAATTTAAAGTTACAGAAGCAGAAAATATTTTAAAAACTTACATTTAAAATGTGGAAGATTCTGTGTATTTGAAGGGAGGTGTGGAGGGGGTCATTTTTTTTTCTTGTGCTTACTGCTTTATCTGATAAAGCAGATAAGGAAGCAAAATAGTGAAGACAGAAACTAAATGATCTTATATATCAGTAAATGCAGTAAGTAGGCCTTGTTTGGACCTGATTAAACAATCCAAAGTTTTTTGAGATGGGGGTGGGGGAAGAACTGAACATACACTAAGTATAAGAATTATTAGAGATTTATTTTTCATTGTGTTAGGTGTGATAATGGTATTTTTAACAATCCTTATCTGCTAGAGATACACAGAAATATTTATTGGTGAAATGATATGATGTCCAGGGAGTCTTTAACATACTTCAGGAAAAGAAGAATGCAAAAAGGGATAAGAAAGGCAAAATCTTAATTGTTGTTGAAACTGGTTGATGAGTATATGAAAGTCCATTGTAACTATTCTATTTTTTTTTTAATTATTTACTTATTTTTGGCTGTACTGAGTCTTTGTTGCTGTGCATGGGCTTTCTCAAATTGCGGCAGGTGGGGGCTACTCTCACTGCACAGGCTTCTCATGGCAGTGGCTTCTCTTGTTGTGGAACACAGGCTTAGTTGCTCCACAGCATGTGGAATCTTCCCGGACCAGGGATTGAACCTGTGTCCATGCATTATTAGGTGGATTCTTAACCACTGGACAACCAGAGAAGTCCTAACTATTCTACTTTTATGTGTTTGGAAATGATCTTAATAAAAATTTTAAAACAAATAAAAAGAAGCTACATGATTTTAGTTTATTTCAGCTTTACTATTTAACTAGTTACTTAAGTTTCCTTAATCTCTGTGTTTCCTCATCTGTAAATTGTAGAAAATAATAGTGTTAACCTCAAGGACTTGAAGATTAAATGAACTAATACTTCTAAAACAGTTGAGATTTATAGATATATTTCGCTCAGTGATTTCTGACTCTTTGCAGCCTCAGGGAGTATAGCCTGTCATGCTCCTCCATCCATGGAATTTTCCAGTCAACAATACTGGGGCAGGTTGCCATTTCCTACTCCAGGAGATCTTCCCAACCCAGGAATCCAGGGATTGAACCTGTGTCTCTTATGTCTTCTGCATTGGCAGGAGGGTTCTTTACCACTAGTGCCACCTGGAAAGCCCTAAAACACTTAGAACAGTGCTTTTTTCATAGTGAGCATTCAAAAAATGTTCATGAATACACTATTTCCTATTATTTAGGAAGGCAAGAGGGGCTTCCCTGATAGCTCAGTTGGTAAAGAATCTGCCTGCAATGTGGGAGACCTGGGTTGGATCCCTGGGTTGGGAAGATCCCCTGGAGGAGGGAACAGCTACCCACTCCAGTATTCTGGCCCAGAGAATTCCATGGACTGTATAGTCCATGGGGTCGAAGAGTCGGACATGACTGAGTGAATAACACTTGATGTTAATGAGCTTTCCAGGTGGTGCTGGTAGCAAAGAAACCGCCTGCCAATGCAGGAGACGTGGTAGATGAAGGTTCGATCCCTGGGTCAGGAAGATCCCCTGGAGTAGGAAATGGCAACCTGCTCTGGTATTCTTGCCTGGAAAATTCCAGGGGCCTAAGAGCCTAGCAGGCTACAGTCCATGGGGTTGCAAACAGTGGGACAGGACTGAGCAAAATATATTTCAACAGTTCATGGAATTCAGAGCAAAGGAGATGTATTTTGGGGAAAACTCTTCCTTACTTCTTTTGAAATCAGTCACTTTCCATGGTATTATATCAATTCAGATTGAATTTGGCTATAAGAAGTAAATAATAACTAAGTTACAAGGCGTAGTAACTTTTATGACTTCTAGAGTTGGGGAGCTATTGGCATTGGTTTGACAGCTCAGCTATGTCAGGGCCCAAGATGTTGTAATTCCCTAGGCTTTTCCCTCATGGCTACAAGATGCCTGCTACAGCTCCAGGCATTGGACTATAGCCAAGGCAGAAAGAAAGAGGGAAGAGTAGTGGCAGTCTTATCTGTCTATTTTTTCAGGAAATCAAAATCTTTCCTGGAAACTCTTTAAATAAGTGACCATTTCTGTCTCATTGGCCAGCGATATGTTACATGGCACTACTGGTAGCAAAGGAAGCTGAAACAAATCAATTAGTAGTGTTTCCAGTGTATAAGTGTGAAAGCAACAAGTGATAAGGGAAAGGTAGTTGGGTCATCCAATTAATGGTATTGTTTTCAGGTAGTATTTGGACTTGAAAAGTGAGCGTTTGATCTAGCAAATTGCAGACTTATTGAAAGAATAGTCTGACAGATTCTGTGATTATTCATGAAAATCAAAATGTTATTTCTGAAAGGAGCATTTAGTCCATCTCTCATGTTAATAATGTCTGGCATGTTAGACAGTAAATATTTGTTGATTGAAAAAAAAAATAACCTTAGAAATGGAAACATAAAATGGCTCCACCTACTGGGTAATTGTATTAGTTACCTATTGGTATTGTGCTGCTGCTGCTAAGTCACTTCAGTCGTGTCCGACTCTTAGCGACCCCATGGACTGCAGCCTACCAGGCTCCTCCGTCCATGGGATTTTCCAGGCAAGAGTACTGGAGTGGGGTGCCATTGCCTTCTCCCATTGGTATTGTAAGTACCCCCAAATTGGTATTGTAAGTACCCCCAAATTTAGTAACTTAAGAGAATATATACTTACAGTTGACCTTTGAATAAAACAAATTTGAACCACACGAGTCCACTTATATGCAGATTTTTTCCCAATATAATTGGCCCTTCATATCCATGGGTTCCATATCCGTGGATTCAACCAACTGCAGATAATGTAATGACATTTGAGATGTGTGGTTGGTTGTATCTGCAGATGCAGAACCTGTGCATACAGAGGGCCAACTATGGGACTTGAGCATCCAGGGATTTTGATATCAGTGGTGGGTCCTAAAACCAACTCTCCATGAATACCAAAGGACAGTTGTATTGTATCATAGTTTCTGAGGATCAGAAATTGAGAAACTACTTAAGTGGTTCTAGCTCAGAACCTCTCATGAGGTCACAATTAAATTGTCAGCCGGCCAAGAATTCAGTCATCAGAAGACTTCACTGGGGCTGGAAGATCTCATTCCAACTTCACTGGAGTGACAGTTGGTCATAAACCTCTGTTCCTCACCATGTGGGCTGTAGGGGGGGAACCTTTTCCTTCTTCCACTTAGGTTCTTTGGCTGGTATAATAATGGACATGAGACACATTAATTGTACGTGTGGGAGTCTTATGGACATGAGAGGGTCAAAAACAGTCAGGCAATTGAAACTTGTATGCCATCCTGAGGTAAGGAGAAGGGGATATGGGTCTGGGGCTGAAAAGGGGAGGAAGACAGTTTACAGGGAGAGAAGAAATGTCCCTTGAACAGGAAGGAGATCAAACCAGTCAATCCTAAAGGAAATCAATCCTGAATATTCACTGGAAGGACTGATGCTGAAGCTGAAGCTCCAATACTTAGGCCACATACTTTGATGTGAAGAGCCAACTGATTGGAAAAGACTCTGATGCTGGGAAAAATTGAAGGCAGGAGGAGAAGGGGGTGACAGAAGATGAGATGGTTGGATGACATCACCAAATCAATGGACATGAATTGAGTAATTGAAGGACAGGGAAGCCTGACATGCTGTAGTCCAAGGAGTCACAAAGAGTCAGGCACAATTGAGTGACTGAACAACATCAAGAAATGCAATGTTTGGTAAAAAAAAAAAGTTTGTCAGGCCACACAGAGACAAATGGGTCACACAGAAGGCTTTGAACAAACAGACTCTGCTGACAGGCGCCACCCCCCTCCACCCCCACCTCAGCTTACCACACCTAACCCAAACTTTATGGGTTATGTAAATTCTTATACGGTGTTAAAGGGGAGGTAAAAAGCTCTTCCTGAGTCTGTTGGACCTTGACTGTCTTCAGTGAAAAACAATCCGCGTGCAGACGGCACGTTCTGGAATGCCCTTGCCCTGAACCCCCTCAGGGGCCCTCCATAGGGCTGCTTGAGTGTTCTCATAACATAGGAACTGACTTCCTTCAGACCGAGTGATCCAAGAGAGCCAGGTAGACAAGCCATAGTGTCTCTTATGGTCTAGCCTCAACAGTGATAAACATTACTTCTGCCATATTCTGTCATTACACAGACCTATCCTGATAGAATGAAGGCAGGGACGATGTAAGAGTGTGAATCCTGGAAGGAAGAGATTGTTGGACACCATCTCGAAGGCTGGCTACCACACTCACAGAGCAATTTAGCTGAGAGATGAGAACTGCAAGCCCAGCTTTTCTGATGATCAGTCTGTGGCCCACATGACATTTCTTTCTCCTAGTAAAGAGAAATTTTTGTTAAAAACAATCATCATTTTAAATCAACCAATAGCTTTCTCTGTGTCTTATATGTGCCCACACAGACACATTGACATGAACACACAAACACATGAATATTTTGCTATGGTTCAATTTCTGTCAGTATTCTTTAGAGAGAAAAAACCAGAGTTCTTGCCTAATGCAACTAAAACCCACAATTGAACAATTAAGAGAGCTGTTTCATCAAAAAGGGTATAGATCTACCATAAGAATTAGGCAGTTGGCTTCCTCTTCCATAAGTGAAATGGAGAACAGTCAAGAAAGCAAAGGAATCGTCTGTAAGATAGACGGGAAGGAAGCAAAAGGTAATTGAAACATTTTTAAATGAAAAGACCAGCTTTTATTTTTTATTGTGGAGCAAACTGAGTTCCCAACCTCTTCTTTCAGTGTGCCTGTATTTGTATAGAGATACAGATTGTTCAAAAATTGCTAACTCTAGTTAAATCTTATTGCTAAAGGAGACCACCAGGGCTTCCCTGGTGGCTCAGACGGTAAAGAATCCGCCTGCAATGTGGGAGAGCTGGGTTCAATCCCTGGGTTGGGAAGATCCCCTGGAGAAGGGAACAGCTACTCACTCCAGTATTCTTGCTTGGAGAATCCCCATGGACAGAGGAGCCTGGCAGGCTACAGTCCATAAGGTCGCAAAGAGTCAGACACGACTGAGTGACTAAGCACAGCACACAAAGGAGACCACATTGAATTTCAACTTATTATAATGATATTATTTTCCAAGTATATCTTTTTTTTTGAGGACACATTCCACATTTTATTTACAATTTAAGACTAACTTTAATCTCAAAATCACATATCCATGCACTTATTTACTTTTTGTTGATTTTACTTACACGTAAATGCATGGTTTGTCCAACAAAGACTGTAAACAAATGTTTACCACGTCTGTTACATGGAACACAGGAACAGCTTGTGGCCGAAATTTGTCCACCTCCCCCACAACATTTTATTTTTTATTATAAATACAGGTATCACAACAATCCTGAACATATTTTTGATATTACTAGTAGTCAGCACCAATACCGATTCAAAAATTAACACAATTTGTGACAGTGTTTGTTGTACCTACTACTTTAAACGATTTCAACTGAAGCTCCTTCACTCAGCAAGATGGACAGAACACACCATTCTGGGCTTCCTTCTTGAACTTTCTCTTCAGAAACATACCTGCCTGCACAGCCATCTGACACTTCTCACCATGCTCCCACCTGCAAACCTGAGTTCCCCTTGAGTACTCCAGGTTCACGCTTAAATGATGCTGCCTTAACAAGAAAGAAACTCTGCTCAATTTTCCTCTTGTTACCATTGTCTACTCTTTTTTGTCCTTCTTCAAGTTCTTCCAACAAGTGAAAATTACAAGGAACTGTAAAGCCTGTGGAGACCGCCATCTTCTCCTGCACCCTGACCTCCTAAAGTATCTTATAGCAAGTATAAATTTGTTTTCAGAATGACCAGTCCTTTAGAACTTGCAGAAATAAGCAGTTTTAAATTTTTATCCATTCTAGTTTTGGAGCTAAAAATAACAGTAAGAATTTGCATGATTTTAATAGTGTCCTTTTGTTCCTATCTCTCTGAAGTCCCTGAAAACCACTTTCTGGGTTCAGTTCAGTTCAGTTGCTCAGTCGTGTCCAACTCTCTGTGACCCCATGAACCGCAGCACACCAGGCCTCCCTGTCCATCACCAACTCCCGGAGTCCACCAAACCCATGTCCATCGAGTCGGTGATGCCATCTAACCATCTCATCCTCTGTCCTCCTCTTCTCCTCCTGCCCTCAATCTTTCCCAGCATCAGGGCCTTTTCAAATGAGTCAGCTCTTTGCATGAGGTGGCCAAAGTATTGGAGTTTCCGCTTCAGCATCAATCCTTCCAATGAATACTCAGGACTGATCTCCTTTAGGATAAACTGGTTAGATCTCCTTGCAGTTCAAGGGACTCTCAAGAGTCTTCTGCAACACCACAGTTCAAAAGCATCGATTTTTCTGCGCTCAGATTTCTTTATAGTCCAACTCTCACATCCATACATGACCATTGGAAAAACCATAGCCTTGACTAGACGGACCTTTGTTGGCAAAGTCATGTCTCTACTTTTTAATATGCTGTCTAGGTTGGTCATAACTTTCCTTCCAAGGAGTAAGCGTCTTTTAATTTCATGCCTGCAATCACCATCTGCAGTGATTTTGGAGCCCAGAAAAATAAAGTCAGCCACTGTTTCCACTGTTTCGCCATCTATTTGCCATGAAGTGATGGGACCAGATGCCATGATCTTCATTTTCTGAATGTTGAGTTTTAAGCCAACTTTTTCACTCTCCTCTTCCTTTTTCATCAAGAGGCTCTTTAGTTCTTCTTCACTTTCTGCCATAAGGGTGGTGTCATCTGCATATCTGAGGTTATTGATATTTCTCCTGGGAATCTTGATTCCAGCTTGTGCTTCCTCCAGCCCAGTGTTTCTCATGATGTACCCTACATATAAGTTAACTAAGCAGGGTGACAATATACAGCCTTGACGTACTCCTTTTCCTATTTGGAACCAGGCTGTTGTTCCATGTCCAGTTCTAACTCTTGCTTCCTGACCTGCATACAGGTTTCTCAAGAGTCAGGTCAGGTGGTCTGGTATTCCCATCTCTTTCAGAATTTTCCACAGTTGATTGTGATCCACACAGTCAAAGGCTTTGGCATAGTCAATAAAGCAGAAGTAGATGTTTTTCTGGAACTCTCTTGCTTTTTCCATGATCCAACAGATGTTGCCAATTTGATCTCTGGTTCCTCTGCCTTTTCTAAAACCAGTTTGAACATCTGGAAGTTCATGGTTCACGTATTGCTGAAGCCTGGCTTGGAGATTTTTAAGCATTACTTTAGTAGCGTGTGAGATGAGTGCAATTGTGCGGTAGTTTGAGCATTCTTTGGCATTGCCTTTCTTTGGGATTGGAATGAAAACTGACCTTTTCCAGTCCTATGGCCACTGCTGAGTTTTCTAAATTTGCTGGCATATTGAGTGCAACACTTTCACAGGATCGTCTTTCAGGATGTATGTCAATAATTTGACACCTCTGGAATAATGAAGGAGGAAGGAACAAAGAAGACTCTTTTGGTCTGGCTTCTTCCTTATAGAAATAAACATTTCAATTACCTTCAGTTAAAATTGAAATGGGTTCCTTTGGGGATCATATATTTATGTTTTTAAAACAAGTGTACAAATCTTACTGAATATAGCTACTCATTGGTTTAATCTGAGTATATGAACTGGATCACACTCCAGGGCCAATTTTTTTTTAAGTCATTGAAAATACCACTTTTTGAAACAGAAAGGAAACTAACATTTCTGGATCAGAAAATAGGGAGTTAAAGACTGTGCCAGGTGATGTTGATGTTTTCAGGTAGGATCCCAGTTTACAGAACTGAGGTACAGAAAACTTAACTTTCTCACTTGATCAGTGACTATTTGTTGAGCTCTTGCTGTAAGTGATATGTACTGTACTAAATGGCAGAAACACAGTGATAAATAAGACTAGGCCACACAGCCTGTGAGTGGAAAAGGTATGAGTAGAAGGTTTCAAAGTCCAGTGTCTTTTGATTCCACCTCTGAGTACTTAGATGTGAAGACCCATGACACACAGAAGAACATATGATTGGTCATGGAGAGGTTGATATTGGGGACATGCTAACATTGAGTGCTGGCTTTTTGTAGGGCATGAGGCAAAAAGTTTGCCATGTTTTAGTGCGTATAACACTCAAAACCACCCTTTGAATTGGATATTAGTATTTTATTAATCCATGGAAAGTGGAGGCACAGAGGGGCTCAGATTGTTGCTCATGGTTGCTCAGATATTCAGGAATGGAAAATATGAGTCAAAGAGGGAGGGTCTACTTCCAGCAGGAAGGGTCAGAGAAAGCTTTTATGGAGGAGGAAAATATCTGCTCTGCCAAAAAATGGCAAAGATCTGGGACACACTTTATTCCTTCTTCTTTCTGTGGTGATGGTCAACTCCACTGAATCAGTCCTGGCACCTTTTCCCATTATGCTGGGACATGGTTTCAGAAATCTCTCAACATAAACTCCAGGCAGCCACCACCAGCCAACTAGAGACTGTACCTGAGAGAAACCATATTTTCCACTCATAGCAAGCATTTCTTAATGTTTTTGATTGTCCAGCATCCATTTCATCTGTCTCATATTATTTGGATTTCTTTTGAGGGAGTTAGGTTTTTGCATAGTGTAGTCTTGGTGGGAGAGCAATTCCAGATGCCAACAAGTTTTTACAGAAGCCAAGAGGACAAGGCAGGATAAAAGTATTAATATATAACCTGAGCTTGGCTGACGGGAAGTTATTTTCTGGGACTTTAACTCAAGGGCAGGAAGGAATGGTGTGCTAAACAGGCTTTGTTTGATTTAAGACGATGACTGTGGTTTTTGCTTCCTAATCCTCTGGGATTCTTTTGGTTCCTGTCCATTCTCAAGACCTGTCATTTCTGTAAGCATCGACAGCCCTCCAGCAAGTTGCCTTATGTTGAGGTCAACCAAATTTGGTTTCTGTTCCTTGCAAATATGGAAGCCTGATTGATACACAATCGGTTCATTGTCACTGCTGACCCTGACTAACTGTAATATCATCACCTGAAATTAATAAAAACAAAACAAAGCTCTCTTCTTACTTGACTCAAATTCACACTGTTGATTTGAATTTTACACTCTTAAGATAATTGCTGGGGCAGTCTCAGCTTGGAGTTAACCTCTACTTTCCAGCTTTTTCCATTTTCATGGTATTATTTTTATGCCTTTACTTATGAACTTGGGCTTTGAAACTCACTGGGCTTATTAATTCACTCAGGTAGGCTGAGCTGTCTTTTCCAAACCATCAGCATTTTCAAATAATTGAATCTTTCCCAAGTGTCCCATTATTGGCTTCAGGATGCAAGTACCCAGCAGGAGCAAGTTGTCCCTTTGATTGGGAAGCTCCTCTGGACATCCTGGCCAGGAGGCGTCCATACTGCTCTGCTTCAGTTATGGAGAACTGATTTTCCTCTTTCCTATGAGTGCATGTCTGTTCCTCTACTTAAGGTTTATTCCTTTTCATCTCATTTTTCCTCCCCTGGCTCTCAGTGTCCCAGGGACTCAGAGCATGGATGAGAAGCATTGGCATCACTCAGGAAAGGAAGAGTCTCAGGCCTCACCCCAGACCTACTCATTCAGAATCTACAGTTGAACAAAATCCCCAGGTAACTTACATGCACATTGAGTTGAGAAGCACTGCTCTAGAGGAGGCCCTAAGTGACTTGGCAGATACTGTATTCTAGACAATTTACGTTCCAACCAGTGTGTTCAAAGCTCTGCATTGACTAGTCATTCCACTTATGATCTAACTCTGGAGGCTGGGAAGCTAAGAACTTGTATCTCCAGCCCCCTTTCCAGCTAATGTGGGAGCCATGCTTTAGTCTTCACCAAATCAGACATAAGCAGAGTCCGCTGTGCTGTTGCTTCTGCCTCCCCCTTACTACTTGGAAAACCTCTGATGCTTAGAGTGCCAGCCCTGTTGCTAAGAATGGGAGAGACCAAAGGAGCCTCTATTCTCTTGCCATCTATGAGCTGCTGAGCCATCCCCCATTACCTTCTCCTAATATTCTTGGTGCCTGAAATAAACACATCCCTATTTGGGTGAACTATAATCAATGGGTTCTCAGACATGGCTAAGTAAAACACTGGCTTCCCCAGGTTGTCTGATTAAGCACCAAAGTCCTTTGGAAACATGTTTAGATTTTGATTTAAATTTAAATTTTGGCTTTCAACCTTGAGGCTCTGAGCCATTTCCAAGGAAACAGTGGAGTTTAGTGGTGAGAAGCAAACCTGTGGAGTTGAACATGCTCCCATATGCTCAGGAGGGCTTTATGTTTGGTTTAATGCTCTGTTGTTGTAATCTTAAAATTCTTAATTCTTGAAATGATGTAGGTGATTAAGGTGACAAACTGACACCAACCTGGTTCCAATTTATCTTATGAACTGAGTTGGGAGAGAATTAGTAGCAGAATTTAGACTTCTTACTATTTGGTTCAACATTACTTAAGTTGCATTGTGGAAATTTTTTTAGTTTTATTTTACTGCTTAACAGTGTTTCAAAGGAGACCCTGCTTTCAAACCTTAGTCAAGTCACAGAAAGGCTATGCATTTACCAGAACTTTGAGATTCAAGGAACAACTTTGTCCTGAGATTATTGCTGCTGAGGCCAAGTATGCTTAATATTAAACATAAATATATTACATATGTAAATACATAAATATTTTGGTAAATATATGTGAGAAATGAATACGAAATATTCATAACAGCTTCAGGGACTGGGAGTCAAATTTCGTCATCCATGACAAAGAAAGCAGAACTCTCTGAAGCCCCAGTGACAGTGCTGAGGAGCATCACGCAGCTGCTAGAGAGGAGCATGTCACAGAGAAGACCGAAGTCATCCCAGCCATCATCTTGATACCTGACGACAGCAGGAAGGCCCGAAGCCAGAAGAAAAATCAGCATAACAAGAATTCCCGTAGGTATTTGTAACTCTGCTGCCAAATTGATTTTATAGTATTGACAGCAGAAATTGAACAAGGGCTCATTTATAGACTAGTTGGTCTTTATAGACCACTTTCCGATGTCTGCATCTCTGAAATCCTTCATCGTGCACCTAATGACAATTTCTAGATGGATATTATAGCAATTTGCTGGACTAATCAGGCACTTGGGTCTTGATGGACACGTTCACACCCACTGAAATACAGTACACGTGATCTTGTGGTGTTGGCTTTTCAGAGCCCAGGCAATGCCAGGCTTTGCCAAAATCTTTCGAAAAATTTTTGAGTTAAGAGGTTACTCTAGAGAGGGAGGAGAGAACAATGAGATGAAAAGTAAAATTCGGGTATTCCATACTTTAATTTTTGAAAGGAAAGATATGATTTTTGTCAGGCAGTCAAGCACTCTGGCTCGGAGCCAGGCTCTGTATGCTGAGTGGTGGTGGGAGGTGCATCACCCAGAGACTCCCAGGTCCCCTGGCTCTGGGCAGCTGGGTGTGGGTGCCTGATGTGGAGGGGAGATGGGCGATTCCCATGGGTGTGTCAACAGTGATTCTGGCTGAGGTGCTAACGTGGATCCCTAAGGAAAGGAAGAAGAGATTCTTGTGTAGTGCAAAGGCCCTCCAGACTGGCTGGGGGTTTGACGTGTTTATGTGAAGAAATAAGAGGATACGAAAGAGGAATCCCCTTCTCTCCTCACCAGAGAAGGTAAGACAGCTGTAGGAGTGGTGGGCACAGGTGCAGGGGCGGCGGGAAGGCTCACTGACAGGGTTAGAGGGGACTGAGGCTGGTGGGCAGACTTGGGGAGATCCCTCCAAACCCTGTGGCAGCTGTGCTTGGAAGGCGGTGTGATCCAAGTAGGAAGAATTGGGGGTCAAACAGAAAAGGATGTTGCTCCAGAAGCCAAGTGGCAGAGGACAGTTAAGAGCCAAACAGAAACCACTTAGCCTTGGACATGCAGGGGAAAGGCAGGCTTTTGGGGAACTGTCATCTGGTGACAAGGAGTGGACTTGAAGGTTTAGACCTTTGAACAAAGGGACATAGTGGTTGGGACTTAGCCACTTGTGTCCAGACTGTGGCCCAAATGTTTGTAAAAATTAATTTACTTTTATATAATGTTTTATTATAATGTAGTTTGATTCACAAGAAATTGCAAAAATAGTACCAGAGTTTCCTTGTACCATTCAGCCAGTTTTCCTTATGAGATCATAGGAATAGAAGTTCTTTTAAAAAAGATATTATCTTGCATAACCATAGTACCTGTCTTAGTTCTTTCAGGATGCTATAACAAAGGACCATAGACTGTGTGGCCCATAAATGACAGAAATTTATTTCTACTAGCTCTGGAGGATGGAAGTCTGAGGTCAGGGTGCCAGCCTGGTCAGGTTTGGGTGAAGGCCCTC
This sequence comes from Bos indicus x Bos taurus, assembly GCF_003369695.1. Taxonomy (NCBI): domain Eukaryota; kingdom Metazoa; phylum Chordata; class Mammalia; order Artiodactyla; family Bovidae; genus Bos; species Bos indicus x Bos taurus. The sequence continues at coordinate 14,050,808 of NC_040105.1, read as the reverse complement.
TGGCAGCCTTCAGCTGCTTAGTTAGCTTTCTTGATGTCTTCTCTTATTCATCCATCCATCTGTCCATCTAGTGCTGCCAAAATAACTGTCCTATAACACTGCTTATATTAGGCTAGTCTTCTGCTCAAAAAGCTGTAAAAGCTTTCTGTTGTTTCAAGGAACAAGACTCCCAATGCTGGAGCAGGTGATCTCTGAAAGGGTGCATTTGATCTAAAGGGCAAATTCAAGCAAGTAGTCTCTACAAGGACACACTCACCTTAACTGATAGCCCCTTGAAACTCGGGGCCATATTTAGCTCAGTATTTTGCATTCTTAATTTGGGTTCCACAACAAATAGACCTGAAGACAAGGACTGAGTGCTAGTAGTTAATGTGTGAGGTCTTCCCAGGAAGCACCAGTAGGAGTGTGGGGAAATGAGATGGGGAAAGTAGGGAAGTCATTTGCAGGGTGTGGTATCAAAACATTAAACTAAGGGAAATGTGAGCTTAATCCCAGTCTGGGGAATGGTGGTTGACAGTAGAGATTATGGAGCTCGGTGTCATCCCACCCAAAGGGTGAGATGGCTGGAGTCGTACCCACCAACTCATGTCAGCCGGTGATTGAAGGCTGCTCCTGTATCGCTAGCCTGCTCTATAGTTTCAGCCTGGACATGGGCAGTGCAAGCTTCAACAGCTGGAGAAAGTCCCCTGGCAAAATGCTGCAGGCATTTACAGCTGGAAGCTTAGCCTATGTGCACTGTGGGCAGGGCACCAATGGCAGTTACTACACGGAAGTTCCTTTATCCCTCATGCACTGGGGAAGACTCTCGGAATTCAAAGATGTTTGTGATCATTTCTTTGTCTTTGGGGCACTCATACCCTGGACAGAAAATGGCAACAGAGTGTGGCCATGGCTGGAGTTGGGGTATACACTGTAAGAAAACAAAGGAAAGTAAAATCAACTCTGCTTGGGGTCAGTAAGGACCATCTCAGAAAGGAAGAGACGTATGCAGTTTTTTTGTTTTTGTTTTTTTAATTTTATTTCATTTGGCAGGGCGAAGTCTTAGTTGTGGCATGTGGGATGTTTGATCTTCACTGTGGCTTGTGAAATATTTAGTTGTGGCATGTGGAATTTAGTTCCCTGACCAGGAATCGAACCTGCCTTGGGAGCGCAGTCTTAGCCACTGGACCACCAGGGAAGTCCGTGTACTGGTTCTTAATGAGATCAAGGTAAGTACGATTTTGCCAGGATGCCAGGGGAGGGGTGGGGAGGGTGGGGGTGGGGAGGTAGGAAGAAGAGCATTCTAGGTGGAGGGAATAATAAATGACAAAGTAAGACGTAGAGTAATGACCTATTCTGGAAAGAATGGCTATTCTTTAATAATTAGAGCTTGGAAAGCATGGAGGGACAGGGTGTGATGGAAATGAATGTTGAAAGATATGTTGGAACCAGTTTGTAAAAGCCTTCTTTGCCATGCGTTTGGTACTGCAACTTCAGAATCACATTGGTTTTACAGATTTCCAAGAAAAGTTTTAAGGAATTCCAATTTGCAGTGACAGGCAAGAGTGGTTTCCTTTTATAAAAAAAGCTATGACTATACATTAAACTTAAAAATATTATGAAACTGAGATTCTATACTTAGGCTTATATAGGGAAACATATTTTTTTTCCATAAAATTTTTTATTTACAGTAGAATTTCTACCTGTATCTTGCCTAAGCCAAGAGCAGGAATTTCTTTCTGTCCCAGTTACTATATTTGGTACCACTGCCTTTATTAAGTTTTTTAAAAAACTTTTATTTATTTACACTTGTTTGTTTATTTACTTTGCTGGGTCTTCGTTGCTGTGGGTTTTCTCTGGTTGCAGCGAATGGGGGCTCCTTTCTAGTTGTGGTGCGAGGGCTTCTCATTGCGGCGGCTTCTTCTGTTGTGGAGCACAGGTTCCAGGGCGTATGGGCTTCAGCAGTTGCAGCTTGTGGGCTTAGTTGTCCCATGGCATGTGGAATCCTCCTGGACCAGGGATCAAACCCGTGTCCCTTGCATTGGCAGGCGGATTCATAACCACTGGACCACCAGGGAAGTCCTGGTACCATTGCCTTTAAAATATTGTGTCTCAAACTCCAGCTAGGATAATTTCCATGTGTGGATGTTAGCACTGATGTTTTAAATAATACCAAAGGTGGGGCTACTCTGGTGGCTCAGATGGTATAGAATCTGCCTGTGATGCAGTATACGTGGGTTTGATCCCTGGCTCAGGAAGATGCCCTGGAGTAGGAAATGGCAACCCACTCCAGTATTCTTCCCTGGGAAATCCCATGGACAGAGGAGCCTGGCGGGCTACAGTCCATGGGGCCGCAAAGAGTCAGAGAAGACTTAGTGACTAAACAATAACAATACCAAAGGTCATCAGTTATCCTTCTGAGATCCAGATAAATTGCCTCTGGTGGCAGTGCTAGCATCTATTATCCTTTTCTACCAATATAAAAAGCAATGTGATTTTTTTTTTTTTTAAAGATTTATCCCTTAGATGTAACTGTTGACAGCCACTTTATTTGCTACACTCTTCAACTTACATTCATCTCATTCTTTAGTAAAAGTAAACAGAAGTGCTGTGCAATGTATAGAAAGGCAGCCACAAAGAAGCCTCATGAGGTTTCATCCATTTTAAGATCTTACTCAACACAGATAAGTCATTAGCAGTTGAGACTCCGCTGCCTGAGGAAGGACCACTTTGTTTTTCCAACTATTCACCCATTTTATAATTGAATTGATTCCAGGTTCCATTTAGACTAATCTTCATATGAAATGCAATGGTTTGGATTATTCTGATCAATGTCAGTAATGAGGCAATTACATTTTTATTAAAAAAAAAAAAAAGGTGGTATTTTGGAACAATGTCTCCTTTGCTGCTGCTGCAGTGCCTCTTAGCTGTGCTTATCTAGAGGAATATATTATGGCTTCAGGAAAGAGCTGCCAAAAACTGAGGCGGGATATTGCATTTCTTGGTTCTGTACTTAAGGAAACCAGCTATTTTCTTCTCTCTCTTTTCCCCAAGGGTGTCTTAGTTAGAAATTAATGTGATTCATTTTCAGTAGAAGAGGGGCTGGAAGATGGCCTTGGGTATAACAACATCAAAGCATGTGATAAATAACACAAAGCCAGAGAAAAATACATTTAGGAGGCCATTTTGGACTTGATTGGTTAAAAACTGACAAGTCCTTTCCCTAATGCTTGGCTTTGAACCATGAGGGAAATATAAAAAGCAAGAGGGAGAAGGTTACTTAGCCAAACCTAGAAGGGACTTTGCAAAGTTTGTGTGTCGGATAAAGGTCCTTCCCCAAATGCCTGAGCTTGTGTTAGCACATTCTGTTCAGCAACACATCTGGGAAAGCATGACACTGAGGGCCAGTGCTTTCAGTGGGGAAGCGCTTACAATAACATGCAGGCACCCATCGTGCAAACAATAGGGCCCCTTGTTTGGAAACATTGAAGCCTGTGCCCCTTCACTGCTCTGATCCGTGCAGAGATTATGAAAGGGGTTTTGAAAGGCAGCTTTTTGCCCCCTGAATCCATTCTCCTTTCCCAGGTGGTAGAATCTACACCCCAAGATCCCCTTGCAATTAGGTGTGTCCACGGGACCAAGTTCTCCTCAAAGCTGTTTGAAAATGTGCAGCTTCCAACTCCTTTGCTGGGTCCTCTTTGTGCCGGCCATAATGCCAGACTTACTGCAGCCTGGCTTTGACCATGCAGATAAGAACTATGCCCTGGGGGTCTTGGAGTCACAGATGGAGGGACCCATGAGTCTTAAAGGACTTCATTCCCAGGATCCCTGGAGTCCTAGGATAATTAAAGGAGGACAAGGACCAATTCAATGGGAAGATTAGAAGAACCCTCACACAACCATTAGGCTGCATAGGAACCACATAATAACCGAATCCTGTCTCCAAGGTGTGGGTCCTTTATGGAGGCCTGGTGAGTAGTCAAGAATCTTCCAAACCAGCCTAACATTAAGCTTCTTCCACAGTGCATGACAGGGGACTGGAAGAACCCTGTAGGGATGTATGATAATTCACCCAATGCTGCAAACAATGATTCAGCTCATCTCCCATCTTCTCTTAGCGTGCTCTTGGCATCTCATGATCTCCAGCATATGAAGAATCTGGACTATTTTAGATATATTGGGCCTTAGGGTCTTCCACCACGTCCGTAATTTGTAGATAAGCAGGCAAATACTCAGATGTACGTAAATATTAAACTTCTTGAGAAAAGGGAAAAAAGTTGATGGAAGTAACCACCAGGTAACTCTCTTTTCTAGAAGTACAGACTGAAGAGCAGTAGCCGTGCTTGAAACAGGATGGGACACATGAACATGTGTCCTGATTCTGGAACACCTGTGTTCTTCCAAAGCACAGGATACTCCTCTGATGCCATTGATGCTGTCATAGGCCAAATCTTCAGTTTTTTCATCTTGCTTGATATTATGCAGATAGAGTAAAAGATGGGATCATAGCACTGTTTTGAGGTGAAAATTTTAAAAGTGGAATTTTGATTGGAATTGCATTAAATATAAATCATTTTGGGAAGAATTGACATCTTAATAACATTCTGTCATGACAACCAGGAGTATGGCACAATTTTATATATTTATCTCTGTCTTTAGATGTCTTAGTAAAAGTTTATAATCGGAGTTTTGCATATTAAATAAATGCACAGTTTGTTTTTGTTGCTCTTGTGGGTGTGATGTTTTTTAAGCATTTATTCTACTTGGTTACTTTGGGGAAGGAAAACTATTTCTGTATATTTACCTTGTGTGTAGCCACTGTACTGAACTTTCTTATTAATTTAAATAATTGTAAGTGGGTTTTATTTTTTATTATTTATATTGTTATTGAAGTATAGTTGATTTACAATGTTGTATTTTTTTTATTTACATTTATTTATTTTAATTAGAGTTGTATTAATTTCCACTATATAGCAAAGAGATTCAGTTATATATACATTCTTTTCATTCTTTTCCATTATGGTTTAGCATAGGATACTGAATGTAGTTCTCTATACTATACAGTCTGACCTTGTTGTTTATCCATTCCATATATGATAGTTTGTATCTCCTAACTCCAACCTCCCACTCCACCCCCTTCCCCCTTGGCAAACACAGGTTCTCTGTGTCCTTGAATCTGTTTCTATCTTGTAGATATTCTGTGAGAATCGTGTTGATGTACGAATATTTTTGGGAGAAGGTGAGCTTCATGTCCTACTACTCCACCATACTGATTACTCCTCCAAGTGGATTTTGTTTTGAAAATGTATTGTTTTTTTAATATTCTTTTTGATTTCTCATTGTTAGTGTATGGAAACACTATTTACTTTTGAGTGTTGATTTTGCATCCTGTAACTTTACTGAATTTGTTTATTAGTTCTAACAGTTCTTTTGGTAGTCTATAGAGCAAATAGAGACAATTTCACTTCTTCCTTTCCTATTTGGATGCCTTCTACTTCATTTTCTCATCTAAGGGCTCTGGTTAGGACTTTTAAAAGTGGGGAGTGGGCATCCAAGTCTTGTTCCTGATCTTAGAGGAAAAGTTTTCAACTTTTCACCATTCATTATGATGTTAACTGTGGGCTTGTCATATATGACCCTTGTTATGTTGAGGTACATTCCTTCTATACCTATGGAGAATTTTTTATTATGAAAGTATGTTGAATTTTGTCAAATAATTTTTCTGCATCCATTGAGACAATCATAGGATTTTTTCCCTTCATTTTGTTAATGTGGTATATCACATTCATTGATTTGCATGTGTTTAACCATTCTTGCATCCCACGGATAAATCCCACTTGACCATGGTATATGATTCTTTGAAAGCACTGGTTGAGTTTGGTTTGCTAATATTTTGTTGAGGATTTTTACATCTATGTTCATCAGAGATACTGCTCTGTAATTTTCTTGTAGTTTCACATGAATCCTTATTAAGATGAATTCTGGAGAAGTCAGAGTGAGAGTAGGAGGTGATGTGATGATGGAAGCAGAGATTGGGTGATGCATTTTAAAGATTCAGGAAGAGGCCAGAAGGCAAAGAATACTGATGTCCACTAGAAGGTTGGAGGAAGAGAAGGAGTGGATTCTCCCTGGAGATTCCAGAAGGAACCAGCCCTGCAGCACCTTGGCATTAGCCCAGTGAAACTGACTTTGAATTTCTTGCCTCCAAAACAGGAGAATAAGCTATTATATTTGTTACAACAGCAATAGAAAACTAATACACTTCCTTGCTCCCTACGGATTTCTATCTCTTAAAAAGTACTTGCAATCTCAACATGTCCTTCTGGGGGAATCTAAACTATAATACTCACCATCTTTGCTCTACTAGCCGCCCCCTTCTTACCACTCCAGGCAAAGTCCACAGTGTCTTTTTTCTGGACAGTTGCTGGCTGGAGTCTCTACCAGCAAATACTGAAATATTAAACCTGCTACCAACATGCAGCCATATTTATTGATTTAATTGGAGGTTATGCTTTCAGTACTCGTCACTCACTAAGACAGTGTGACAGGAGAAATGTTTACATGAAGTTAAGTCACTCTTGGAAGTTCAACATGATTTGGCATTCATTAATGTCATTTGATTAAAACTTTCATTTTCTTCACAATGATTTTGAAGATTTTTACTCATCAAGTAAATATATTGTAGTAAGAAAGCGAAGTAAACATCTATTGTATTTGGGAATTACTTACAGAGATAGAATCAATTATATCTGGGTTGAGTGGAAAGGAATAGTAAGGGGTATAAGGGCTTCCCTGGTGGCTCAGACGGTAAAGAATCCACCTGCAATGCAGGAGACCTGGGTTTGATCCCTTGGTTGGGTAGATCCCCTGGAGGAGGGCATGGTGACCCACTCTAGTATTCTTGCTTGGAGAATCCCGATGGACAGAGGAACCTGGCAGGCTACAGTCCATGGGGTCTCAAAGAATTGGACACGGCAGAGTGCGTCAGCACAAGGGGTGTAAAGTAGCAAAATTGTTGGATGGACTGAAGAGAGCTAGCTGGCCAGAACTCACTTCTAAAGCAAATCACAAAAGTGACTCTCCAGGGTGCTGGTGCTCCTGCCATAATCTGAAAGGTGCGTTTTGAGTGGCCCACTACCACTGAAGTGCTGCCAGGGGAGCCACTTCTGCTCAGTCAGGAAACTTCAGCCTCAGCTGCTGGCATTGGAACCAGGCCACCTCAGTTATGCTCTGCATCCACAGAGTGGAATTCTCGCACCTGGCCTCTATTGCTATATAACTTGGTTCCAAATTTGAGCATTAGATGTGTGCATCTGTTATGCAGAATCTAAATCTCATCCACAGTTTTAGTTGTAAGGGATCTGAAAAACAGACCTTGCAGCTTTCAAGTCTCTGTGAGCCAGGAAGGCCCAGAAGGGAGTTGGAGCAGAATTGAGCAAGCCAGTCCACAAAACCTAGTACCACCACGTCTTTCCAACAATATTGGAACCGTAAAACAGAAAAAAAATGTTTTGCTTAATGTTCCTTGGAATGGAAAACTCTATTAGGTACAGCAGCCCATTCCTGTTAATTGTGATCAATACTCTTATTACTATACTTTTTTTTCTGTAGCAATATTGGTTCTTTGCTTGTGCCAGTATTTTGGTAAGCTTTAGTGAGCCCATTTTTTAAAAAGCTGCAGGTCACAGACTGCAAGTTTCCTCTTTTCGCTTTCCATGTGTCAGCCAGTGTCTGAGAGCCTAGAGCATTGGATAATAGTTATTGGCTGATGATCTTGAGCCTTCATTCCATAACCAAAGGGGAAAGTTCTTGAATTAATGTAGAAATTATTTGTTGAATTAGATCCTGGGGCTATAAAATTTTGAATTCTGCCCAACCATAGTAATTTTTCTGGACTATTGCCATGCTATGATGTTTTCAGCATCCAGAATCCATGTTCAGAGGAAAGGAGAAAAGTTTGCTCTGCAGAGACATATGCATGAAGTCCTGTTTGAATGAACCTGAGGACCTTTGGGGGTGGTCACAATTTTCCCGTCTTTCTCGTTTCATAGTGTTTCATTTGCTAAGAGTTCTAGTTCTGTCAGATGCTGTAATGGGGAAAGAAGCCACACCAACTACTCTTCAATTGACAGTTGCTTTGCTTTTGCTCCTCATGGAAAACACTGGAAGCCATTTATTTAGCTTTGAGAAAATAGCATTTTAAAGGCAGATGATTATTAGCTTTTAGAATTTTACTCCCGGGTTTTCATGCATGCATCTTCAAAGATTTTTGGATTGCAACGAGAAACTAAAACATAACTTTGGGAAGATGGCTTATCCATCCAATGGTTGTGAAAATAACTGCTCAAATATGAATTGTGAAACTGGGCTCTTAGAGTTATAAGAGCAAGATGTTTCTTTTCAGAGAGCATCATCAAAGTTTGTGTATCACAGTAATTTGAATAATGATAAGGAATCTTGGCCAACCAGCAGCAAAATATAAAATGCAAACATCTGGGAAGTTGGCAGCAGTGACTTGGAAGGCTACCCCATGGGGTCACAGGTGTGCAAAGTAAATGCTAGGCGATCCAGCAGGAGCAGGTATTGCAGGTAGCAGGACTAGAGGCTGCAAGACAAGAGACTGAGGTTTGCTCTCTTTGCTCCCCAAACAGATGACCAGGGAACTAGCCATTAATTTATGCATGTATTGCATATTGTACACATCTCTCTAGAAATATTTTGTATTTTTATCAGACAAATCCAACACTGGGCCTTCTTTTACTTTTAATTGGAGGACAATTGCTTTACAATATTCTCTTATTTTCTGCCATATATAACATGAATAAGCCACAGGTATATAAATATGTCCCTTCCCTGTTGAACCTCCCTCCCACCTCCCACCCCATCCCTCCCCTCCAGGTTTGCGCAGAAAACTGGATTTGAGTTTCTTGCATCATACAGCAAATTCCCACTGACTATCTTACATACAGTGATGTGTATATTTCAACATTACTCCTTTAATTCATCCTTCCCTCTCCTTCCCTCTCCGTGTCCATAAGTCTGGTCTCTGTGTCTGCGTCTCCACTGCTGCCCTGCAAATAGGTTCATCAGTACCATCTTTCTAGACTCCGTATATATGCTAATATATGAGTATTTGTTTTTTCTTTCTGACTTACTTCACTCTATAGGATTGGCTTGGGCCTTCTTTTTTTTTAAATTTATTGTAGTTGTTTACAATGTTGTATTAGTTTCTGGTGAACGGAAAAGTGATTCATTTACATACTTTTCATTTCCAATATGCTTTATTACAGGATATTGACCACAGTGCCCTGTCTTATACACTAGGGCCTTGTTTCTTTTATATACAGTAGTGTGTATCTATTAATACCAAATTCCTAATCTATCCACAAACTGCTTAAATTATGTTTACCAAAGAGGAGGGCCCCAACTCCTTTCCTCTTGGTAACCATAACTTTGTTTTCTCTGTGAGTCTGTTTTGTAGGTAAGTTCATTTGTGTCATCTTTTAGATTCCACAAATAAGTGATATCATACAGCATTTGTCTTTCTCTTTCACTTGGTATAATAATCTCTATGTGCATCCATTTTGCTGCACATAGCATTTTTTTTTTTTAATGGCTGAGTAGCATTCCCTTTTATGTATGTACCACATCTTTGTGTCAACGGGCACATTGATTCCATGTTTTGGCTCTTGTAAATAGTGCTGCATGTGTCTCTTTGAATGGACATATGCCCAAGAGTGGGATTGCTAGACCATATGGCAACCGTATTTTAGTTTTTTAGGGAATAGCCATACTGTTTTCCACATTGGCTTCACCGATTTATATTCCCACCAGTAGTGTAGGAGGGTTCACTCTTCCTCCCACTCTCTCCAGCATGTTACTTGTAAACTTTTTAATGATAGCCATCGTGAGTGGTGTGTGGTGACACCTCATTGTAGTTTTGATTTGCATTTCTCTAATAATGCTGAGCATCTTTTCATGTGCCTATTGATTTATCTATATATCTTCTTTGGGAAAAAGTCTATTTAAAACTTTTGTCCATTAAAAAATAAAAAAGAATTGTGTTTTTGGCTGCACTAGGTCATCAATGCTGTGCAGGGCTTTCTCTAGTTGCAGCAATTGGGGGCTACTCTTCATTGTGGTTCACGCTTCTCATTATGGTGGCTTCTCTTGTTGCAGAGTGCAGGCTCTAGATGTGCGGGCTTTCGTGTTTTCTTTGGCAATTCTGGATCTTTTATGGTTCCATATTAATTTTAGGATTATTCTAGTTCTGTGAAAACTGTCATGGGTAATTTGATAGGGATCTCATTAAATCTGTAGGTTGCTTTGGGTGGTATGGTCATTTTAACAGTTTTCTTCCAGTCCAGAAGTGTGGGATATCTTCTCATCTTCAGTTCCCTTTATCAATGATTTATAGTCATATCGTTTTGTTTTGGTTTTGGTTTCTTGGCTCTATCACACAGCATGTAGGATTTCAATTCTCTAACCAGGGATTGAAGCCTTTAAGGGGACCCTGATGTGAGAAACACAGCTAGTCTAGGGTTAGAGACATTAGAGAGACAGTAGGCTGTGGTCATCTCAATTCAAACTTTTAATGAAATTGTGTTTCTTTCCATTTCAGAGGGTAAGCTTCTGTGCAGTTCATTTAGACTGGAAGACAGTGCTCCTGGAACTACATGTTGCTGAGATCATCCTCATTAAAGCTGGGAAAATTCCTTTCAGGTGACTAACCACAATGTAGGACTAGGAGGAAATGATCTCTTGCTTATTTATACTTGTGTGTTATCTGACAATTATTTTTTAATTTATGTATTTTTGAAAAAAATTTTTTAAAATTCAGAAATTACTGATTATGTGACAAATACCAGCCAGTTTGGATCAACAGACACATTTTGAATATTTTTTCCCTAGTGTTACTTGGTACCACATGGAATTGAAATGTTGTTTGTCCAAAACCTATTCTCCTTCCTCTGTCTTTACTTCTCTTCTTCCCCAGAGGCAACCCCCACCATGGATTTGGCAATGGGCTCCCCTGGTGGCTCAGATGGTAAAGAAACTGCCTGCAATGCAGGAGACCGAGGTTCAATCCCTGGGTCAGGAAGATCCCCTGGAGAAGGGAATGGAAACCCACTCCAGTATTCTTGCCTGGGAAATCCCATGGACAGAGGACCCTGGAGGGCTACAGTCCATGGGTCACAAAGAGTTGGGCACAACCACTTTTTACTCTGTGTTTACACTTTCATCATGTACATATGTATTCACAAATGATATTAGTACTATTTTTGGTAGTTTTCCCTCTACATTGACACAGATGGTGTTATATGAAGCACATGATATAAACTTGCTTTTTTCATTCAATTTTATGATTTTTGTCTTAATAAGGCCTATCTAATTGATAAACTAATTCTTGTTTCTTTTTCTTTCCTATGCTTTGTAGACTTTGCTTCACGACCTTGGTGACAGACAAGGGAAAGGATGAGGGGGTGGTGTTTGAAAACTAATGTTATTCACCTGCCAGAGGTGATAAAAAGTTACCTCTTGAAACAAAAGATGGTCTGCTTAGAGTTGGGAAGATGGCTAGTCTAACCTAGAAGAAATGAACTGGTCACTTGGTGCTGATTTCACAATAAAGAGTATCTGTAACATCAAGGTATTTGCACTCATGTTACAGTAATCTCTAAGTCAACGGGGCTCAAGCTTACTGTGGCCATTAAGGACTCAGTGGATCTTTCCTCTTCTGATTATCATCCCTAGGAGGCCTGGATTTGTGCATGCTGTTTCCCAGTTTGAACCTAAACTGGGGGAAATGCAAGAGAAGTGTTTGCTGCTGCAGGAAGTCCAGAGCCAATCCCACTGTTAACACATTCTCCTGCCCTGCATCAGGTGACCACGAAATTAAAATTTGTTTTTTTCCTTCAGTTTAAGGATGGGCAGGTTTTCACTGGGACTAAATTGTGGTATCTGCTTATGGAAAGGTATTATGGGTTGAATTGTGTTCCCCTCCGGGATATGTTTAAGTCCTAACTACCCAGTACCTCAGAATGTGATGTTATTTGGAAGTACGGTCACTGCAGATGAAGTAGTTAGGTAGAGATGAGGTCATAATGGAGTAGGGTGGGCCCTTAATCCAGTATGCCTGGTGTCCTTACAAGAAGAGGAGACACAGAGACAAGAGACACACAGGGAGAGCTTCATGAGATAAGAGGCAGAGAGTAAAGTGATGGATCTATAAACCCAGGAATGTGGAGGGTTGCTGGCAACCACCAGAGGCTAGAAGAGGCAAGGAAGGTTTAATTCCTAGAGCCCTCAGAGGGAGCATGACCCTGCTGACATCATGATTTTGGAATTCTAGGTTCCAGAATCATGAGAGAATAAATGTCTGTTGTTTGTGGTACTGTTACAGAAGCCCTAGGAGACGAATATAAATGAAAATTAAGAGTAAGTTTAGCTCAACTCAATATGTTAGAGAGAGCACCCATCACATGTACATAAACTGATTATTCCAGAAATGTTAAGGGATTAGTGGTTTAGTTAACTGAACGTTCTGGTTTGAGCATTAACCAGCTTACTCTGTAATTTCTACCAACAGTACTACATGTACATGTTTAAACATCTGGGTTGTGAGTTATAATGAAACTAAAAAACCCATATGGCCACCAAGGTCCCTGTAGATCCTATAATGTTACCATGTTCTTTTAATAATGACATTAAAGTACTGGGGAAAACTTGCAGATGAAAGACATATTTAACTGAACTAACTTCCAGGAGTAAGAAGATAATGTGATATAACTGAAACTAAAGCTATATTGCCCTTAATTTTCCTCTTTTGATATTTCATAAAATACTTTTAGATATTACAGATATATGCTCATTATAAATCTAGTTATGGTTGTTAGTCCAGTACTATAGAATAATTCAGTTTATTCCTTTCATTTCTTCTTCCTCTTTCATCACTTCCACTGTGGCCACCAGCACTGATCAACTGCCTCCTCATCCACCAACTTCAATGCCACCGCCACCCTCACTTCATGCTTTAGGCAGATTTTGTGTTGCTGGGTTGGCCAAGAGTTATCAAACATTTCCCAAAAGCAAGACTTGAGGAAAAAGGACAGATGATTCCGAGTCTACATATGTAGCAAGGTAGGGGACATAAAAATTTATATGCATATCCTTAATAAGGCAAAACATGAAAATGGGAGATTCTTAAGATGCAAAAATAAAGTATTATATTAGTCCAGATCCAGATGACTACTTTTAGCCATAGATGTCTTCAGCCATCATGATGAGTTTGGGGTAGATCTTCTATTAGGTAAGTCATTGATTCATTAAAAAAACACGGCAGTCACACAGTCATTTTGAGTGATCTCTATTGACCAGGTTTTAGAACTTTTACACGAAGAGATAGAGTCTTATTTATTTTTGTTTTTCCATTTTGTGTAGGATAAGCATGGATGATAGAGAATAAGTATTTGATGATTTAATTCCTATTGTGATTCTGAGAGTTGAAACTACAAATAATTTTGAGTTTGAAAGTACACATGTGTACTTATTTTTATTTTCTTTGAAACAGTAATACAGATTTGGCCAGATCTACCAAACTTAGAGATGTATTTATGTACATATGTACGTATGTGTTTATATTGAAGTATAGTTGCTGTACAACTTATATAAGTAACAGGTGTAGAACATAGTGATTCATGGTTTTTAAAGGTTACACTTCATCTAGTTAATATAAAGTATTACCTATATTTTTTGTGTTGTAGCATACATGCTTATAGCTTATTTTATACATAATAGTTGGTACCAGATGTATTTATTCTTTGCCCCAGTAATTCCACCTCTTAACATTGCTACCACAGATACACATGTACATGGAAGAAAGGCCATGTGGAGAAGGTTACTTCTTGCAGCATTGCTCTCATCCTAGAGTCCAACACTGGGGAACTAGGTTGTGAGAAAGGCCTGTTTCACTGGAACACAGCCACATGCAATCATTACATACGGGTTAAAGGCTGTTTTTGTGTTACAGGGAGGACCTGAGTGGTTATGACAGAGACTACATGGCCCATAAAACCTAAAGTAATTACTATCTGGCCCCTGGTGGATAAAAAGGCTTATGAACCTCAGCTCTAGGTGATTCAATTTAAAAAAATCTTACATATGCTTGTATAGTACACTCAGATACAAGCACAAAACAGTTAAAGTACAAAACAGTTAAAAAAATAAAACCCAAACCATGAGCTTCACTCCTAAGAATGCATAGGAGGGATGGTGTTCTTTTTCAGTCTGACAGTCCTTCCCCTCAAGAGAAAAAGTGGGAAGCAAGATTGCTTCATTTTTAATTTACCTGACAAATATTCGTTGGGTGTATACTCAGGGGAAGGTACTCCAGGGACTTCAGGATGCAGAGACGAAGAAAGCATGATCCTTCTTCTTGGGGGCAAGGGAGTCAGACATGTTAAACAATTACGAAACAAAATGACGAGTGCTGTAAGAAAGAGAAGGAAAAAGTGCTGTGGGAGCATCCGCAGCCACACAAAATGTGTGAATCTGCCCAAGGCCTTTAAAAAAAATCATGAGAGGTTATTTACAAAAGGGTGTCAAGGTGAAATAAAAATTGCCAGTGAGACAGGTTTTACTCTTTCTGAGCGAAGGAGGCTAGTGAAAGAACACCTGTCTAATTTAAAACCAAACAAACAGAGAGGTGAGAAACCACTGGCTCACTTCCCCTGTGCTGAGTTTTAATTTTCACTTTAGTTCACATGGCTTGTTTTGGACACTGTTCTAAGCGAGGTTTCCTTAGTATTGCTCAGATATAAAACAAATGGCAAAGACATAGGACAGTTTCATCCATAAAGTAGAAAGTTCCGGATCACACCGTTTCCTAGATGGCCTCCATTTGCTCCGGCAGACCAACTCTCCACCCTTTCTACTCTCCTTTCAGGACTCAAAGGCTGACCTGCACAGATTCCACGAATATGCTTTCTGGCCTCTGGCTTCCACTTGGGTTCAGCCAAGGAGAAGACCTGGCTGATCGCATGAAGGGGGAGAGAGTGCAGTTCCAGGTATTTGTTTCCCCACTTTGTCCTGTAGGATCGTGATACGCTGCATCCCTCCGCTGAAGGGAAGACGGGGCAGGTTTCACTCAACTCTCACTGTATCCGGGTTCCAGTAACTGCCTTTCCATTGGCTTTTCTGTGCTCTGTTGTTACTGGCCTGGGGGTACTTCATTGTTTCTGGTGATTTCCCTATTGCCTCCCACACGTTTGTCAGCAATTTCTTTATAAAAGTCTCCTCACATTAGCCCAGCTGACTGCTATGCCAGGGATGTGAGCGATGTAAGGTTGTTTCACAAATCAAAAACTTTATTCTGTTCCACAGCACTGATTTCCACAACCTTGTCTTCCAGCACACTCATATCCAGAACATCTGAGGCAGATGTTCTTCTGCCTCATTTATCCTGCTGTTGATTCCTTCTAGTGCTTTTCATTCAGTTGTCATATTCTTCAACTCTGGTTGTTCTATTTTATATTTCTGATTCTTTGTTAGAAACTTGTAACTTCTCAATCTCCGCATCCATTCTTTTTCTGAGTTCTTGAGTCATTTTTACCATCATTACTCTAAACTCTTTCTCGAAGTGGGGATTTCCTATCTCCACTTCACTGAGTTGTTCTTCCTGGATTTTATTTTGTTCCTTCACCTGGAGTATGTTCCATTGCCATCTCATTTTGTTTAAATTTCTGTATTTTTACATATGTGGCAGGTGACATTTCTTGACTTCGGTGATGTGGCCCTCTATAGGGGATGTTCTGTGTGACCCCTCTTGTAACCCAAGGGCCAGGGACCAGCTAGTCCAGGGTAGGTTCTGACCTGTGTTTGCAGACTCAGTTCCACAGGTTCCATGATCGCTGTTTACTTGTTTCTGATGCCTGCCCCCTGGTCGGTGAGGCTGGGTCTCAGCTCTATGTGGGCAGGGCCATGTCAAGACGGAAGTCTTCAGGCAGCTTCTCTGTTGACTGGTGGGGCTGTGTTCTGAGCCTGTTAGTTGTTTGGCCTGAGGCACCCCAGCATAGGAGCCTACAGGCTCTTGGGTGGGGCCATGTTTCAGTGCTAATGACCCAAGTAAGAGGTCCACCTGCAGCAGGATCTCCGCCACCAGCGTCCATGTCTCCAGGGAAGGCCACAGCCACCACCCCCCTCCCTAGGAAACCCCATGAGACCAGCAGAGAGGTCTAGCCCAGGCTCCTTTGAAGTCACTGCTTTTGCCCTCTGTCCCAGTGAGTGTGAGACCTTGACTGCGCCCTCTAAGAGTGAAGTCTGTTTCCCCCAGTCACGTGCTGTTCATGCACTTAAGTCCTGCTGGCCTTCAAAGCCAAGTGCTCTGGGGGCTTCTCCTAAGGCTGGCTCCCTAGGCTGGGAGCCTGACATGGGGCTTAGAACTCTCACTTCTGTGGAAGAATATACTTAACATAATTAATCTCCAGTTTGTGGGTCACCCACCCAGATGGTATGGGATTTGATTATATTGCAAGTGTGCCCCTCTTGCTATCTCACTGTAGTTTCTTCTTTATATCTTGAGATATAGAATCTTTTTTGCAATGTTCCAGTCTTTTTTACTCATAGCTGTTCAACAATTCCTTGTGATTTTGGTGTGCTCATGAGAAGAGGTGAGTTCACGGTCCTTCTAGTCTGCCATCTTGTCTCCAATTCAGTTTTTGTGAGTCAGAAATCCAGATATGGCTTAGCAGAGGGCCTCTGATTCAGATTTATTTACCAGGTTGCAGTGTTCAGTACAATTCAGCTCAGCCATGTCTGACTCTTTGCGACCCCATGGACTGCAGCATGCCAGGTTTCCCTGTCTATCACCAACTTAGGAAGCTTACTCAAACTCATGTCCATCAAGTCGGTGATGCCATCCAACCATCTCATCCTCTGTCCTCCCCTTCTCCTCCCACCTTCAATCTTTCCCAGCATCAGGGTCTTTTCCAATGAGTCAGTTCTTTGCCAATACAGGTGGCCAAAGTATTGGAGTTTCAGCTTCAGCATTAGTCCTTCCAATGAACATTCAGGACTAATTTCCTTTAGGATGGACTGGTTGGATCTCCTTGCAGTCCAAGGGACTCTCAAGAGTCTTCTCCAACATCACAGTTCAAAAGCATCAATTCTTTGGTGCTAAGCCTTCTTTATACTCCAACTCTCGCATCCATACATGACCACTGGAAAAACTATGCCTTGACTAGACGGACCTTTGTTGGCAAAGTAATGTCTCTGCTTTTTAATATGCTGTCTGGGTTGGTCATAGCTTTTCTTCCAAGGAGCAAGCATCTTTTAATTTCATGGCTGCAGTCACCATCTGCAGTGATTTTGGAGCCCCAAAGTCTGTCACTGTTTCCATTGTTTCCCCAGTGGTGGGACCAGATGGCATAATCTTAGTTTTCTGAATGTTGAGTTTTAAGCCAACTTTTTCACTGTCCTCTTTCACTTTCATCAAGAGGCTCTTTAGTTCTTCTTTGCTTTCTGCCATAAGGGTGGTATCATCTGCATATCTGAGGTTATTGATATTTCTCCTGGCAATCTTGATTCCAGCTTGTGCTTCATCCAGCCCAGCATTTCTCATGATGTACTCTGCATATAAGTTAAATAAGCAGGGTGACAATATATAGCCTTGATGTATTCCTTTCCCGATTTGGAACCAGTCTGTTGTTCCATGTCCAGTTCTAACTGTTGCTTCTTGACCTGCATACAGATTTCTCAGGAGGCAGGTCAGGTGGTCTAGTTTTCCCATCTCTTGAAGAATTTTCCACAGTTTGTTGTGATTGGCATAGTCAATAAAGCAAAAGTAGATGTTTTTCTGGAACTCTCTTGCTTTTCAATGATCCAATGGATGTTGGCAATTTGATCTCTGGTTCCTCTGCCTTTTCTAAATCCAGGTTGAACATCTGGAAGTTTACATACTGTTGAAGCCTGGCTTGGAGAATTTTGAGGATTACTTTGCTAGTATGTGAGATGAGTGCAATTGTGTGGTAGGTTAAGCATTCTTTGGCATTACCTTTTTTTGGATTGGAATGAAAACAGACCTTTTCCAGTCCTGTGGCCATTGCATCACTACAAACAAAGCTAGTGGAGGTGATGGAATTCTGGTTGACTTATTTCAAATCCTAAGAGATGATGCACTCAGTATGCCAGCAAATTTGGAAAACTCAGTAGTGGCCACAGGTTGCAGGGTAGTTGTCTGCTAAGGCTGCTGTCATCTTGAAGCTCAAATGAGGAAGACAGGGTGGTAGAATTCACTGTCGCAGAACAGAATGAAGAAAAAAGAATGAAAAGAAATGAGGACAGTCTTTGGGACAACATAAAATTCACCAACACTTGCATTACAGGGCTCCCAGAAGGATAGGAGAGAGAACCAGGAGGATAAGAGAAAGAAAGAGCCTGGAAGGTATTTGAACAGATACTACTGAAAAATTCCCTAGCATGGGAAAGGAGAAAGCCACCCAAGTCCAGGGAACTCAGTGAGTCACATACATGATTCACCCTCTTTCTCCACAGTTTCTGACTTACGGTGCTCCTCCAAGCTCAGGACCCCACGCTGCTCTCCAAGTCAGTACCTCTTCCTACTTTGACTTACTGCCATCCTCCTCATGCAGGAACTCCACTCCACACCAAGGACTATCTCTGCATAGTTTTTGTCTCACAGCGCTTCTCCTCATCAGGAACCCTCACCTTCTCCAAGTGAGTATCTCTTCCCGTGATCTCAACTATGCCCTCCTCCTCACTCAAGACCCTCCAGTCCTCCCCATGTTAGTATCTGAGCCTAGCTTCCAACATAGTGCACAACTAGTCACACAGGACCTCCACTGTTCTCCAAGTGAGTACATCTGCCCACGTTCTGATCCATGGCTTGATCCTTTCTCACAAAATCCACTCCTTTCCAAGTGAGAACCTCTTCCTAGTTTCTGCCTTCCTTCCCAATCAGGAACTACACACCTGTCGAGTTTTGTATCAGCCTAGTTTCCGAATTACTGTGCTCCTGCTCACTCAGGTTCTCCACTTGTCTCCAAGTGAACATCTCTTCCAGCTTTGAACTAACCCTCTTCCTCACTCAGGACCCTTCCCTCCTCTCGAGCGAGTATCTCTGCTTAGTTTCTAATTGACTGTGCTACTCCTGTCTCAAGAGCAGCACTTCTTTCAAAGTCAATCTCTCTGCCCATTTTCTGTCCTATGTTCTCCTCCTCACCCAGGACCTCCTCTATTCTCCAAGTGACTGTCTCACCTATGTGACCTTCTTCCCTCAGGACTTCCTCTCGTCTCCAAGTGAGTATCCCTGCCCGGTTTCTTACCTACATGCAACTCCTTTCTCAAGACCCTTCAGTCCTCTCCGTGTTAGTATCTCTTCATAGCTTTCAACTTATTGTGTTCCACAGCACCTCCACTTTCCTCTATCAGCTGTACACTTTCTGACCTATGGCCTGTCCTCACTACAACACCCACTCCCCTCCAAGGAGAACCTCTCCTTAGTTTCTGACTGACTTCCCTCCTCCTCAGTCAGGAACTACTCACCTGTAGAATGTAGTAGTTCTACGTGATTTCTGATTTACTGTCTTCTGCTCACTCAGGGTTTCCTTTCTTTCCATGTGAAGATCTCTTCCTAGATTTGAACTCTGCACTCCTCACTCAGGGCCCTTCACACCATTCCATTAAGTATAACTGCCCAGTTTCTAACTACCTGTGCTACTGCTCACTCAGGACCTCTACTTGCTTCCAAGTGATCATCCGAACTCAGGACCTCCTCTTGTCTCCAAGTTGAAGATGGTTGCCCAGTCTCTCACCTACCCGCTCCTCCTCACTCAAGACCCTCCCGCCCTCCCCATGTTTGTATATGTGCCTGGCTTCTACCTTAGGGCTCTACTTCTCACACAGGACCTCCATTGATCTCCAAGTTAGTATATCTGCCCACTTTCTGACCTATGGCTTCATCCTTTTCAAAGTGACAAGCTCTTCCTTGTTCCTGACTTACTTCCCTCCTCAGGGGGGGAGGAACGACACACCTGTAGAATTTAGAAGCTCTGCCTAAATTCTAACTTACTGTTCTTCTGGTGTCTCAGGATCTCCATTCTCTCTATGTGAGTATCTCTCCCGGGTTTGATCTATGTTCTCCTCACTTGTGGCCTACACACGTCTCCAGTTATCACTGCCTAGTTGTAACTGCCTGCACGCCTCCTTCCTCAAGACCACCTCTTCTTTCTGAGTCACCAGCTCTTAACTTTCTGCCCCATGTGCTCCATTCACTCAGGACCACCTTGCCCCTGCAAGTGACTCTCTCTACGCATTGTCACCAATGTGATCCTCTTCAATCAGGACTTCCTCTCCTCTCCAAGTGACTACCCCTCCCCAATTTCTCATCCCTGTGCTCCTACTCACTCAAGACCCTCCAGTCCTCTCTATGTTAGTATCTCTGCCTTCGTCCTACCTTACTGTGCTAATACACACTCAGGACCTCCGCTGTTTTCCAAGTCCATATATAACCCACTTACTGACTTTTGTTTGTACAGCTTTATCATTCTTCTAGAATACCCACTCCTTTCCAAGTGAGAACCTCTTCCAAGTTTCTGAAATCCCTCCTTCTCAATGAGGAACTAAACACCCGTAGACTTTTGTTTCTCTGCCTAGTTTCTCTTAGTGTTCTGCTGCTCACTCAGGGTGTCCACTTCTCTCCAAGTAAGTATCTCTTCCTGTTTTGACCTACACTCTACCTCACTTAGGACCCTTCACTCCTCTCCAATGAGTATATCTGCTTAGTTTCTAAATGATTGGTACTGCTCTTATCTCAAGGCCACCACTTCTTTCCGAGTCAGTGTCTATTCCCATTTTCTGACCAATTCTGTGCTTCTTCTCACTCAGGACTTCCTCTCCTCTCCAAGTGAGCATCTCTGCCCAGTTCCTCCCCTGTTCACTCCTATCACTCCAGTCTCCCAGTCCTCTCCATGTAGCATCTCTGCCCAGTGTTTAACTTAGTGCACTACGACTCACACAGACCACCTTTCTCCAAGTGAGTGTGTCTGTCCACTTTCTGATGTGTGGCCAGTCCTCTTTCACATGACCCACTCCTTTCCAAGGGAGAGCCTCTTCCTAGTTTCTGACTTACATCCCTCTGTCTCTATCAGGAACTATGCAGCCATAGAGTTTGAGTTTCCACCTAATTTCTGAATTACTGGTCTTCAGATCACTCTGGATCTCTGTTCTCCCACGTGAGGATCTCTTCCCAGATTTGAACTCTGCGCTCCTCCTCACTCAGGGCCCTTCACACCTGCCCAGTGAGTATCACTGCCTAGTTTCTGACTGACTGTGCAACTGCTCATTCAGGACCTCTACTTGCTTCCACGTGAGGATGTCTGGCCATGTTCCAACCTATGTGCTCCTCCTCACTGAGGACCTCCTCTCCTCTCCAAGTGAGTGTCTCTATGCAGTTTCACACCTGTGCAATCCTCTTCCCTCAGGGATTCCTCTCTTCTCCAGGCGAGTGTCCCAGCTGTTTCTCACCTATGTGCAACTCCTCACTCAAGACCCTCCATCCTCTCCCTGTTGCTCTCTCCACCTAGTTTCTAAATTAGTGTGCTGCTGCTCACACAGGACCTCAACTATTTTCCAACTAAATATCTGTGCCTATTTTCTGAACCATGTTCTCCTCCTCACTCAGGACCTCCTCTTGTCTCCAAGTTGAGTATCCCTGCCCATTATATAACCTTTCTTCCTCCTCACTCAAGACCCTCCAGTCCTCTCCATGTTAGTATCCGTGCCTAGCTTCTAACTGATTGCGCTACTACACACAGGAACTCCACTTTTCTCTGAGTATCTCTGCCCACGTTCTGGCCTCTCTCCTGATTCCTTTCACAACACCCACTCCTTTCCAATTGAGAACCTTTTCTCAGTTTCTGACTGACTTCCCTTCTTCTCAATCAGGAACTGCACAGCTGTAGAATTTGGTATTTCTGCCTGGTTTCTGACCTAGTGTTCTCCTGCTCACTTGGGATCTCCATTTCGAAGCAAGTGAGTATCTCTTCCCATTATCTGAACTATGTTCTCCTCCTCACTCAAGACCCTCCCCTCCTCTCCTTGTCAGTATCTCTGGCTATCTACTACTCACACCGGACCTCCACTTTTGTCCAAGTGAGCATCTCTGCCCAGATTCTGACCTATGGCTTGACCATCATTCACAACATTCACTCCTTTCCAAGTGAGCACCTCTTCCTAGTTTCTGACCGACTGCCCTCCTTCTCATTCAGGATCTACCCACCTGTAATTTGGCATTTCTGCCTGCTTTCTGAATTAGTGTGCTCCTGCTCACTCAGGATCTCTACTTCTCTCCAAGTGAGCGTCTCATCCAGTTTTGAATTATGCGTCCTCCTCACTCAGGACTCTCTAGTCCTCTCCATGTAAGTACCTCTGCCTAGCTTCTAACCCAGTGTGCTACTACTCACACGGATCTTCACTTTTCTCCAAATGAGTATCTCTGACCAGTTTCTGTCCTATGTCCTGGTTCTCATTCATAACACCCGCCGTTTTCCATTTGAGCACTCTTCCTCGTTTCTTACTTCCTATATTCCTTTCTCAATTTTATATGCTTTTGTACCTTTCCTAGTTTTTGACTTACTGTGCTCCTGCTCTCTCAGGCTCTTCACTTCTCTCCAAGTCAGTGTGTTCCCATTTTAACTGTGCTCCCCTCCTTGCTCAGAACCTCCACTCCTCTCTGAGTTTGTATTTTTTTACTTGCTTCTGATCTTTTCACTCCTCCTCACTCAGAACCCTCCACTCCTCTCCGAGTGAGTATCTGTACCCAGTATGTGACCTACGCGCTCATCACTAAGAATCCCTCACTCCTCTCCAAGTAAGTACATCTTGCTATCTCTGCTCTACTGTTGTCCTTCTAAATCTGCAAGTCCACTACTGTTGAATTTGAGTATCTGCCTACTTTCGACTAACTGTGCTCCCCCTCACTCAGGACCTCCACTCGTCTCAAGTGAGCATCTCTCCCTAGTTTCTGACTGCCTTCCCTCGTCCTCAGTCAGGTCCCTCCACTCCTCTCCACGTGAGTATCTCTGCCCAGTTTCTCACCTAATCGCTCCTCCTCATTCAGGACATCTACTCATCTCCAAGTGAGCATCACTGCCTACTTAACTGACTCCACTCAAGACTTCTCTCCCAGTGTGTATCTCTACCCAGTGTCTGACCGATGCGCCCCTGCTTACTCAGATCCTCTCACATCTTGCTAGTTTTGCGCACTGCCCTCCTTGTCAGTTAGGAACGCCATTCCTGTGGAATCTCTGCCTAGTTTGACTCACTGTGCTCCTCCTCATCAGAAACCTCTGGTCCTGAGTATCTGCTCAATATCCTATGTGCTCTTCCTCACTCAAGACCCTCTTTCCTCTTCAAGTGAGTATCTCAGACTAGTTTCTAACTTACTGAACTTCTCCTAAGTGACGACCCCCTGCCCCTGTCCTCTCCAAGTAAGTATCTCGGACTACTTTCTAGTTGCGCTCCTCATCACTCAAGACCTCCTCTCATTTCCAAGTGAGTACCTCTTCCTAGTTTCTGACTTACTGCCCTCCTCGTCGCTCAAGACCTCCCACTCCTCTCCAAATGAATGTCTTTGTCTACCTTCTGACTTACCGCTCTCCTCCTCATTGAGGATGCCAGCACTGGTCACTGGGTGTGAATTTTCTCCATGTTTCTGTGTTCAATAAATAGTTTTTGGCGTGCTCTCCCATACACTGTGATGTGTTTGTAATGATAAATGTCTTACCTCTTTTGAATGTTTCCACTTCCTTGAACCATTCCTGCTTTCATAAGGTGAAAGAACCAGGTTCTCTTTCCTTATAGCATCAATCCCCTGGTGCTCTTTGGGCTAGCATTCCTGGTTTGTATCCTGTCTCCCCAGGTTCAGTGGCTTGGCTGGGAATTCCTTTGTTGCCTCAGGAACTTTAGTGTTGTCTCTCCAAGATCAGATATATATATATATATACACATACATATATACATACATATTTGAAAGGAAACAGCTTGATTTTGTCCTATAGCTGGCTATTTCTGAATGGGGAAAGAATGAGAGGAAAAGTACAGTTATAGAAATGTGCAGAATGTTTGTTGAATAACATTGAGAAAAGAATTTTGTATGTGGTTAGGACTTTCAACGTGTGGATTTAATTAAATTAGATAAATGAATTTCATTAAGAATAGGATGATATAAGACTGAATTTGGGGGCTTCCCTGGTGGCTCAATGGTAAAGATCACCTGTCAATACAGGAGACACAGGTTTGATACCTGATCCAGGAAGATCCCACATGCCATGTAGCAACTGTGTCCGTTTGCTTCGAGTATTTTCTTGTGCTCTAGAGGCCAGGGGCCACAACTGCTGAGTCTACACGCCCCCATTACTGAAGCCTGAACACCCTAGAGCCCGTGTGCTGCAATAAAAGAAACCATGGCAATGAGAAGCCTGCGTACCACCAACTACAGAGAAGCCCCCGTTCAGCACAACTAGAGCAAAGCCCATATAGCAGTGAAGACCAGCAGAGTCAAAAATAAGTAAATAAATAAAATTAGTAAACTATCCTGTGAATTCCTGTTTCTTCTAACTGATCTATATTTACTTTTGATTTTTTTCCCCCACCTTAGCTCAAAGTTTTAAGTATTATTTCCTAGAAACCCATGATCCTATTTAACTAGGTGTTTTAAAACTTTTTAAAATTGTTGAGAAACTTTCCAAATATAAAATTCTAATTTAAATTCTCTTGACTTCCAGTTCACTTTGGGGTGCTTCAAGGGGCCTCTGGAACATCCCAAAGAGAGATTCCAAACTAATTGGGTTACTGTGTAGGAAGACGTTTGCCAGGTTCTCAGAGAATGAGACAAGTTTAGGGATGAATTTATCAGGCTGAGGCTGGCATTCTGTCTCCCCTGGCAGGACATCATGGTTATTCTGGCCCACTGTTGCACCCTGGATGAAAAGGAGTGTATACTGAGAAAGGCCAGGGAAACATCAACGGCCTACAGGACACCCATCCACATCACCAAATTGATCAGATGGGTGGGGATGCAACCCCAGAACATGACCCACACTGGGTCTGAGAAGATCATGTAGGCCAGGCTCGGTTGAGATGTTACATTACTTTTCCACCAGAAGGAATGAAAAGGTGTATGGAAGCCTGAAAATTATGATAAAGTCCAAGAGAATAGGAAAAAGATGAAAACCTGGCAGCCTTCCTGAGCCGGGTGACAGAGGCATTCAGGAAGAACACCAAAACAGACCGTGAATCCACAGAAGGGCAGACACTGTTGGTCAGGCATTTATCAC
Source organism: Bos indicus x Bos taurus (assembly GCF_003369695.1). Taxonomy (NCBI): domain Eukaryota; kingdom Metazoa; phylum Chordata; class Mammalia; order Artiodactyla; family Bovidae; genus Bos; species Bos indicus x Bos taurus. The sequence goes on along the minus strand of NC_040105.1, from coordinate 14,025,477 downwards.
CAGGCTACTTCTGCTAGCCGGAGAGAATTACAGAAGCTTGAGGCTAGGCCCCAAGCCCCATTGTCAATTTGGTAGAGGAGGCCTTCAAGGTCTCTAACAACCAAGACTTGACAGAAGAGGCTGTTGGTGCCCAAGGGACAAAAAACCAAGATAAGCCTGAAGGGCCTCCAAACATGGAGCCAGAAAGCACCAGACCCTCCTCGCCCTTCCCACCACGTTGCAACTGTTGCAGAATTTCTGAGCCCTCCTGGGCAGCATGGCTTGTACCTTTTCTACCCCATACAAGGAAAGGTGTTTGTCCTGTTCCTCTCCTTCTGTGTATAAGGAAAGAATATGTATCACATGTAATCAGCAAATGACAGCAAGATTTTTATCCTGCTCTAATAAACTCTATTCTCTTTCATCCTGTCTCTTGTCCAGAAATTCTTTTCCAACCCACACATGGATCACAACAGAGGCCAAGAAGGATAAGAGGCAGCTTTTGGGTGCTCTGATCCACCCACCACCTCGAGGGGACCCTAGAGGGCTGAGAAGGCCAGACAGACAGCAGAAAACCCAGCTTGCCCCAAACCTGTGTGGCCTTTTGTTAGAAGGAGGGGCCCTGGAGCAGGAATGTCCTGAGCACCCTCCTGTGGGGCAACCCTACTGGCCCCAGTTCCTTGTGAAATTCTTGGATTAGAGAGTCCCACACAGCAATTGATGGGGCCTGAGTGCCTACCCAGTTCCAGATCCCACTCATCCATCCTCACTACTCCATCAGAGCCTTGGGTCTCCCCAGATAAAAAGGAGTGTATACTGAGTCAGGCCAGGGAACATGCAGACGGCCCACGGGCCACCCATCCATACCACCAAATGGCTTGTTGACACTGGAGCCGCCTGCTCTGTTCTGACTTGGCCGGACGGCCCCCCTCTCCAACCGTGGCTGCACTGTGATGGGAGCCAATAGACAGCCAAAGGAAGACGATTTACATCTCCCCTTGCTTGCAGAATTGGGTCCATTATTGTTTACCTACTCCTTTTTGTACATGCCAGAATGACCTATCCCCTCCTCGGGAAAGATCTGATATTTGAATCAGGAGCTAGTATATTCTTAGGACAGGGTGAAGTCCAAGGAGGTAAAGAATCTGAGCAGAGAATACATCTATTAGTAACCCTGGATGACCCACCTAGGGCATCAAAATATTCCCCAAAACATCCCCCAAGAAATTAGACAACAGTTAGATCCTGCAGTCTGAGATACCTTGGTGCCAGGAAGGGCAAAATGTGATCCCCTAATAAGCTGGAATCAAGATTGCCAGGAGAAATATCAATAACCTCACATATGCAGATGACACCACCCTTATGGCAGAAAGTGAAGAGGAACTCAAAAGCCTCTTGATGAAAGTGAAAGAGGAGAGTGAAAAAGTTGGCTTAAAGCTCAACATTCAGAAAACGAAGATCATGGCATCTGGTCCCATCACTTCATGGGAAATAGATGGGGAAACAGTGTCAGACTTTATTTTTGGGGGCTCCAAAATCACTGCAGATGGTGATTGCAGCCATGAAATTAAAAGACGCTTACTCCTTGGAAGAAAAGTTATGACCAACCTAGACAACATATTGAAAAGCAGAGACATTACTTTGTCAACAAAGGTCCGTCTAGTCAAGACTATGGTTTTTCCAGTGGTCATGTATGGATGTGAAAGTTGGACTGTGAAGAAAGCTGAGCGCCGAAGAATTGATGGTTTTGGACTGTGTTGGAGAAGACTCTTGAGAGTCCCCTGGACTGCAAGGAGATCCAACCAGTCCATTCTAAAGGAGATCAGCCCTGGATGTTCTTTGGAAGGAATGATGCTAAAGCTGAAACTCCAGTACTTTGGCCACCTCATGCGAAGAGTTGACTCATTGGAAAAGACTCTGATGCTGGGAGGGATGGAGGCAGGAGGAAGAGGGGACGACAGAGGATGAGATGGCTGGATGGCATCACCGACTCGATGGACATGAGTTTGAGTGAACTCCAGGAGTTGGTGATGGACAGGGAGGCCTGGCGTGCTGCGATTCATGGGGTCGCAAAGAGTCAGACAGGACTGAGCGACTGAACTGAACTGAATAAGGTTAAGCCCTGGGGGAAAATATGCACGGAAGAGAAAATATCCTTTAATGCCTGAGGCCCTGAGGGGAATTCATCAGCTGCTCAGCCAGTTCCTAAAACCCAGTCTCATTAGGCCCTGACAATCCCCTTGCAACAGCCAGAGCCTCCCCATTCAGAGGCCCAGTAGTGAGTAACAGCTGTGCAAGACGAGCAGTGAATGAGGCCATCATTCCTATTCACCCAACGGTGCCAAACCCACACACGCTCATCACGCAAAAGCCAGAGAGCACCCAGTATTTCTGTTTTGGACCTCAAAGACACATTTTTCTGTGTTCCCCTACATCCAGATTCTCAATATCTTTTTGTCTTTGAATGGAGGGATCCTGACACCATGGAGGTTTACCCAATAAACATGGACAGTGTTTCTGCAAGGTTTTTGGGACAGCCCCCATCTTTTTGGAAATGTATTAGCAAGGGACCTGAGCCTTGAGACAGGAACTCTGCTACCATATATTGATGACTTATTGATAAGTATTGAGACCAAACAAGATTCTGATTAAAATACTGTCATGGTCCTAAATTTTCTGGCAAAAAGGAGATATAAAGTCTCTCCAACCAAGGCTCAGATCTCACAACAATGAGTTTAATATTAAGGATGTGTTTGGGCCCCAGTGGCACATGCCATGGATCAAAAAACAGCAATTAGTGCATTACCATCCCCAACCACAAAGAGGCAACTCCACGGCCTTCTCGGGATGGCTGGGTTCTGTCGTATCTGGATTCTAAATTATGACCTTATAGCAAAACCCCTCTATGAGGCTCTAAAGGGAGGAGAAAGAGAACTCCTTCAATGGAATAGGAACCACCAGCTGGCCTTTGAGATTCTAAAGACTGAGCTGAGTAGAGCAGCGGCACTGGGGCTTCCAAATTTGGATGAGCCCTTTACCCTATATGTTCATGAGAAGTCAGGGATAGCACTAGGTGTCCTGAGCCAAACCTGGGACTGAGTCAGAGACTAGTGGCTTGCTTTTCAAAACAAGTGGACTCAGTGGTCCTGAGATGGCCAAGCTGCCTTCAGGCAGTAGCAGACACAGCACTATAGGTTAATGAGGCTTCCAAGCTCACCCTGGGCCAACACTTAAATGTGTTAACTCTCATTACGCTTACTCCTTGGAAGGAAAGTTTTGACCAACCTAAGTAGCATATTAAAAAGCAGAGACATTACTTTGCCAACAAAGGTCCGTCTAGTCAAGGCTATGGTTTTTCCGGTGGTCATGTATGGATTTGACAGTTGGATCATAAAGAAAGCTGAGCGCCAAAGAATTGATGCTTTTGAACTGTGGTGTTGGAGAAGACTCTTGAGAGTCCCTTGGACTGCAAGGAGGTCCGACCAGCCCATCCTAAAGGAGATCAGTCTTGGGTGTTCATTGGAAGGACTGATGCTGAAGCTGAAACTTTGACCACCTGATGCAAAGAGCTGACTCATTTGAAAGATTGGGAAAGACTGAAGGCAGGAGAAGAAGGGGATGACACAGGATGAGATGGTTGGATGGCATCACCGACTCAATGGACATGAGTCTGGGTAAACTCCAGGAGCTAGTGATGGACAGGGAGGCTGGCGTGCTGTGGTCCATGGGGTCGCAAAGAGTCGGACACGACTGAGCGACTGAACTGAACTGAACCCTCATTAGGTGCTGGAATTTAAAGGACATTATTGGTTGACTGGAGGAAAGTCAGCAAGATATCAGGCCCTCCTAATGGACACCCCCGACATTACCTTAAAGGTGACCCAAACCCTGAACCCAGCAACTCTGCTTGTAGCAGTCAAGAGTGGTGACTTCTTGTATCAGTGTATGCTGCTGCTGGGTCGCTTCAGTCGTGTCCGACTCTGTGCGACCCCATAGATGGCAGCCCAGCAAGCTTCTTCGTCCCTGGGATTCTCCAGGCAAGAACACTGGAGTGTGTAGAGACCCTAAAATGAACTCACTCCAGCAGGTCTGATCTTCTAGAGGAGACTTGACAGCCCTGAGGTTGCATGGTTTACTGATGGGAGCTGTTTTGTACAAATGGGAACCCAAAAGGAGGGGTATGCCATAGTTAGTCCAGATGAATTTATAGAAACCAAGGCCCTGCCACCCCAGATTTCGGCCCAGAAGCCTGAACTAACTGCATTAGTGAGAGCTTTGCAATTAGGGAAGGAAAAGAAATTGAAGATTTTTACTGACTCTAAATGTGGGTTCCACATGCTACATGCTCATGCTGCCATTTGGAAAGAATGTTAAGCACTAGAAATTCCCCCAGAAATCATAAAGATTTGGTTCCGGCTCTTTGAGTAAGCTTTCAACCCAGGTAACAGGAATCCACTGCAGGGGCCATCAGAGGGATGGGTCTTTTGTGAGCCAAGGGAATAGCAACGCTCATCAAACTGCAAAGCAGGCAGCTCCACTGCAGGAACCTAAACAGGTTATGGCTCTAAAGATTGGGCCCCTGAATTCCCGAGCTTTCCCCAGTATTCCCCACCAGAACAAGAAAATGCTGAGAAATGGGGCTATGAGAAGGGAACTGGATAAAAAGTGTATAGGCTGGATAAAAAGGAGGAAAAGGTTCTAATCCCTGAGGCCCAACAATGGAAACTCACCAAGAGTTTACATGATGCCAACCACTATGGGAGGGATGCACTATGGGATTTGATGCAAAAGGCTTTTACAGGGAAGGGGCTCAAAAGAACAGTAAAACAAGTAATGCTTGCCTGTGATTTAATGTGCCTGGCACAGACCCATCCAATCCTCCTTTTGTTACTCACGTCAATTTGATGCCGAGGGGCATAACTAGGGGAAGACTGGCAGTTTCACCCAAATTCCTCACAATCAGGATAAAAATATCTTCTGAGGTTTGTGGATACTTTCACACAGTGGGCTGAAGCCTTCCCCACCTGATCTGAAAAGACTATCAAAGTCCATAAGTCCCTTTAAGAGAAATAATTCCTCCTTTTGAACTTCCAAAATCTCTCCAGAGGCTCACAACAGCTGTAGGGATGGACTACAAGCTACACACCTCTTGGCAACCCCAGGGAAGGTAGAGAAAATGAACCATACTTTAAAGAGAACCCTAGCACAGCTCTGCCAAGAAACTCATGAACCGTGAACCAGCTCACTTCCTACTGCACTTCTCAGGGTCTGTGTAGCCCCCAGGATTGGTCTGAGGCTTAGCCCATTTGAATGACCTTTTCTTACTACTGACATTCCACTGGATGAGGAAGTGAACCAGGTCCTGAGACATATTATTGATCTAGGACAAGTTTAGAAGGCAATCCAGGACTATGTCTACAAGGAACTGCCAGCTCCCACTGAAAACACAGAGGAAGGAGCAGTTCATTCACAAATAAATACCAGGTCCCTAGTTCTTCTTAAAACATGGAAAGAGGAGTCCCCCCAAGACCAACTATTATCAAAGTGGAAGGGCCCCTATAAAGTAATTTAAATAGCCACTATGGAGAACAGTATGGAGGTTGCTTAAAAAAGTAAAAATAGAACTATCATATGACCCAGCAATCCCACTCCTGGGCATATACCCTGAGAAAACGACAATTCAAAAAGATACATGTACCCCAATGTTCACTGCAGCACCATTCACAATAGCCAAGATATAGAAGCAACCAAATTGTCCACTGACAGATGAATGGATAAAGAAGATCTGGTACATATATACAATAGAATATTACTCAGCCATTAAAAGGAACGAAATTGGGTCATTTGTAGAGATGTGGATGAACCTACAGTCTGTCATACACAGTGAAGTAAGTCAGAAAGAGAAAAACAAATAACATATATTAATGTATATATACAAAACATGATCTACTGGAGGACGGAACAGCAAACCACCCCAGTATACTTGCTGTGAGAACATCATGAACTGTATAAAAAGACATAAAGATATGACACTGAAAGATGAGTCTGCCAGGTCAGAAAGTGTTCAATATGCTACTGGGGAAGAGCGAAGGATAACTACTAAAAGCCCCAGAGAGACTGAAGCAGCTGGGCCAAAGCAGAAACATTGCTCACTTGTGGATGTGTCTGGTGATGAAGGCTCCCCTGGTAGCTCAGATGGTAAACAATCTGCCTGCAGTGCAGGAGACTCGGGTTTGATTCCTGGGTTGGGAAGATCCCCCTGGAGAAGGGAATGGCAACCCACTGCAGTATTCTTGCCTGGAAAACCCCATGGATAGAAGAGCCTGGAGGGCTATAGTCCAAGGGGTAGCATACAGACACCACTGAGCGACTCACACACTTTCTGGTGATGAAAGTAAAATCTGATGCTGCAAAGAACAGTATGGCACAGGAACCTGGAAATTTAGGCCCATGAATCAGGTAAATTGGAAGTGGTCAAACAGGAGAAAGCAAGAATAAACATCAACATCTTAGGATTCAGTGAACTAAAGTGGAAGGAAATGGGCGAATTTAACTCGCAAGAATCCCTTAGAAGAAATGGAGTAGCCCTCATAATCAACAAAAGAGTCCAAAATACAGTACTTGGGTGCAACCTCAAAAACAACAGAATGATCTCGGTTCATTTCCAAGGCAAGCCATTCAACATCACAGTTAATTCAAGTCTATGCCCCTACCACCAATGCCGAAGAAGCTGAAGTTAATCAGTTCTATGAAGACCTAGAAGACCTCCTAGAACTAACACCAAAAAAAAAGATGTTCTATTCATCACTGAGGACTGGAATGCAAAAGTAGGAAGTCAAGAGATACCTAGAGTAACAGGCAAATTTGGCCTTAGTACAAAATGAAGCAGGACAAAGGTTAACTGAATTCTGCCAAAAGAATGCACTGGTCATAGCAAACACCCTGTTCCAACAACAAAGGAGATGACTCTACACATGGACATCACCATGTAGTCAATACTGAAATCATATTGATTATATTCTTTGCAGTCGAAGATGGAGAGGCTCTATACAGTCAATAAAAACAAGACTGGGAGCTAACTGTGGCTCAGATCATGAACTCCTTATTGCCAAATTCAAAATTAAATTGAAGAAAGTAGGGAAAACCACTAGACCATTTAGGTATGACCTAAATCAAATCCCTTAAGATTATACAGTGTAAGTGACAAATTGAAATTGATTCAAGGGATTAGATCTGATAGAGTGCCTGAAGAACTATGGATGGAGGTTTGTGACATTGTACAGGAGGTGGTCATCAAAATCATCCCCAAGAAAAATAAATGCAAAAAGGCAAAATGGTTGTCTGAGGAGGCCTTATGAATATTGAGAAAGGAAGAAAGTCTATAGGCAAAGGAGAAAAGGAAAGATACACCCATCTGAATCCAGAGTTCCAAAGAATAGTGAGGAGAGATAAGAAAGCCTTCTTACATGAATAATGCAAAGACATAGAGGAAACCAATAGAATAGGAAAGACTAGAGATCTCTTCAAGAAAATGAGAGATACCAAGGGAACATTTCCCTTGGGAAATGAAAGGGAAAAGAAAGGGAAGAGAAAGGCACCATAAAGGACAGAAACGGTATGAACCTAACAGAAGCAGAAGATATTAAGAAAAGGTGACAAGAATTGTATAGAAAACTGTACAAAAAGATCTTAATGACCTAGATAACCACGATGGTGTGATCACTCACCTACAGACAGACATCCTGGAATGTAAAGTCAAGTGGGCCTTAGGAAGCATCACTATGAACAAAGCTAGTGGAGGTGCTGGAATTCCAGCTAAGCTAGTTCAAATCCTAAAAGATGATGCTGTTAAAGTGCTGCACTCAATATGCCAGCAAATTGGGAGAATTCAGCAGTGGCCACAGGACTGGAAAAGGTCAATGTTCATTCCAATCCCAAAGAAAGGCAATGCCAAAGAATGCTCAAACTACCACACAGTTGCACTCATTTAACACCCTAGCAAATTAATGCTCAAAATTCTACAAGCTAGGCTTCAACAGTATATGAACTGAGAACTTCCAGATATTCAAGCTGGATTTAGAAAAGACAGAGGAACCACAGATCAAATTACCAACATCCATTGGATCATCGAAAAAGCAAGAGAATTGCAGAAAAACATGCACTTCTGCTTCACTGACTATGCTAAAGCCTTTGCGTGGACTACAAAACTGTGGGAAATTCTTAAGGAGATGGGAATACCAGACCATCTTCCTGCCTCCTTAGAAACCTGTATGCAGGTCAAGAAGCAACATTTAGAACTGGACATGGAACAATAGACTGGTTCCAAATTGGGAAAGGAGTACGTCAAGGTTGTATGTTGTCACCCTGCTTTATTTAACTTATATGCAGAGTATATCATGTGAAATGTTGGGTTGGATGAAGCACAAGCTGGAATTAAGATTGCAGGGAGAAACATCAATAACCTCAGATATGCAGATGACACCACCCTTATGGCAGAAAGCAAAGAGGAACTAAAGAGCCTCTTGATGAAAGTGAAAGAGGAGAGTGAAAAAGCTGGCTTAAAACTCAACATTCAAAAAATGAAGATCATGGCATCCAGTCCCATCACTTCATGGCAAATAGATGGGGAAACAATGGAAACAGTGAGAGACTTTATTTTCTTGGGCTCCCAAATCACTGCAGATGGTGACTGCAGCCATGAAATTAAAAGACGCTTGCTCCTTGGAAGAAAAGCTATGACAAACCTAGACAGTGTATTAAAAACCAGAGACATTACTTTGCCAACAAACGTCCATATAGTCAAAGCTATGGTTTTTCCAGCAGTCATGTATGGATGTGAGAGATGGACCATAAAGAAAGCTGAGCACTGAAGAATTGATGTTTTTGAACTGTGGTGTTGGAGAAGACTCTTGAAAGTCCCTTGGACTGCAAGGAGATCAAACCAGTCAATCCTGAAGGAAATCAATCCTGAATATTCATTGGAAGGACTGATGCTGAAGCTGAAGCTCCAATACCTTGGCCACCTGATGTGAAGAGCTCACTCATTAGAAAAGACCCTGATGCTAGGAAAGAGTGAAGGCAGGAGAAGAAGGAGATGACCAAGGATGAGATGGTTGGATGGCACCACTGAGTCAATGGACATGAGTTTGAGCAAGCTCCAGGAGATGGTGAAGGACAGGGAAGCCTGGTATGCTGCAGTCCATGGGGTCACAAAGAGTCAGACACAATTTAGCAATTGAACAACAACTTACTGTTAAAAGAACACTTAGGTAGATCTTTTTTTTACAGAGGGGATAATTCTTCAGTCTAAATGGGAATTGCTTAATTAACTTTTAAAAAATATCCAGGTGTTTATACATCAGGTTTATATGGGATGATTTTTTTTTTTTAGTACAGTTTCAATTTCTGGATTTTCAGATCCCATTCAGAATACATCTCATCCCTCTTCTAAAAGTTCCCCCAATATTTGAGGATATCCACTATTTTGTCTCTCTGAGGCTTCTCTTCATTATTGTGGACCACTGCCTTCCCACTTAAGTCCAACAAATACTCCTAATAGAACATAATTTAAACTTTGCCCATCATTCTAATTCATCTCCTCTGAATACACTGTGTTGGAAGCATTCAGATTGCCTGATTCAGATATAGTCGACCAGAACATTAAAGGCAAAAATAATACTTTTAACCACATTCACTAGCATCCATGGAACACTAAGGTATAATCAAATTCCCATAAGGTACCAGAGGAGCCCTGTCAAAGAAACACGAGTCTGCACTGTGAATTGTGAACTGCCACTGTGAAGGGCAGAAAGACTTCAATCTGACCATTACTGCCTTCATCTTGCATGGCACCCTTGTAGAACTGCATTCATTTCCACATCCTCCCTTTCCCCTCCATACAGTTGTAGCCCACTGAGTTATATTAATCTTCCCATCAACCTAAAACCATCAAGTCTCTTTTCAAACATGGGGCTGTTAAGATAGATTTCCTCTATTCTGTATTTGTGTGGCCATTAAATTTTTCTTTTGACAAAAGGTCACTCTGTGACATTGACCCATGCTTCCCTGCTTATATACTAGGCAGTCTCACTCTCACCTTGAACCTTGTGAAGACTAAGAAACCATAACAAAGAGACCCTTCATACAATGGCTTATATCAATATATCATGTAACAGCTATGAAAAGCAGAGACATTAAAAAGCAGAGACATTACTTTGCCAACAAAGGTCCTTATAGTCAAAGCTATGGTTTTTCCAGCAGTCATGTATGGATGTGAGAATTGGACCATAAAGAAAGCTGAATGCTGAAGAATTGATGCTTTTCAACTGTAGTGTTGGAAAAGACACTTGAGAGTCCCTTGGAGAGCAAGGAGATCAAACTAATCAATTCTAAAGGAAATCAATCCTAAATATTCATTGGAAGGACTGATGCTGAAGCTCCAATAGGTTGGCTACCTGATGTGAACAGCTGACTTATTAGAAAAGACCCTGATGCTGGGAAAGATTGAAGGCAGGAGGAGAAGGATGACAGAGGATGAGACGGTTGGACGGCATCACCGACTAAATGGACATGAGTTTGAGGAAGCTCTGGAAGATGGTGATGGACAGGGAAACCTGGCATGCTGCAGTCCATGGGGTCGTGAAGAGTTGGACACGACTGAGTGACTGAACTGAACTGAACAGCTATGAAGTGAGCAATCCAAGTCATCAGACAACCTTTGCTCAATATGGTCATCCAGGGACTCAGGCCCCCTCCACATTGTAGCTCAGCTGTTGTCTCAGGGCACTGTCTTCAACTGCATTCTTGATGCTGGGCCACTGTCAAGTCTATTCCAGTTTCATCCAGTGGGAAAAGGTAGGAGAATACATAGGAGATACCTCAACATCTTAAGACAGACCTGGAAGTAGCATTCATCTTGTATGCCAAGATTTAATGAGTGAAAACTCAATTATATGACCAAACCTAACTGCAAGGGAAGCTGGGAAATATAGCCTAGTTATCATGTGCCCAGCCACAACTCCATTTCTGTGTAAGGTAAGAAGGACAAATCTTGGTGGCCAACCAGCAGTTTCCATGACTAACCTCATCTTCTTAGATCCTTTCTATTGTTTGTTCATTCATAACACTTTCATTGAGAACTTAATGGCATGTTAGAGGAATTCAAAAGACAGGTACCATATAATGAAACAACTGAAAATCTAGTCTGCTGAAACGTCTTTGGATCTGCATTATGCCACCCAACGTACTACTTAATATATCCAGCTTCTTGTCATTCCCACGTATACCAGCAATTTTCACCTTCAATATGTGATCAATGTCAAATGGTCAGAGGTAAGAACAGAGCCTTTTGGTAGTGAGAGTGTCAATTCCTAGGCAGGTTGATAAGAAGACCGGGGGTCCCCAAGGAGAGAGGCTGTCTGGAATTCTCAAGGAGGAAGAAAGGACAAACATTTTTTTCCCTCTACATTCCTTAGGATTATATAACAATAATGTATCCTGCTTGAGGACAGTTTCTGGAAAAAACCTTCTGGCTAATCCTGTTATCTTAAAATGTAAATTATGGGAGTGGGTCTAGTAAGGTCTTTACAACCTCCAGACATTCTTTTGATTCACTGTAATAACTAATTAAAAGGTATATAACTCCATTGCTAACACTATCGAGGGAGCACTCTTTCTGCTCCCTTCTGATGTCTATATCAGAAGCCTCCTCTCTTTTATACTTTAATAAAACTTTATTATACAAAAGCTCTGAGTGATCAAGCCTTGTCTCTGGCCCTGGATTGAATTCTTCTCCTCTGGAGGCCAAGAATCCTCGTGTCTTTCATGGTTCAGCAGCAACCTTTCAGTAGCCATTGAGAACTTTCCCCCTAGGTTGAGGTGACCCAGCAATGAAGTACTGGATATCCTTCCCAATGAGGTCAACTCTCACTCAGTCTGTCCTCAAGGATATCTTGACAGACTGTCAATGACCGTGCTAGTCTTCACATTCTCTCTGGCTGCCACATTCTCTAGTTTACCATTCAAATGTCCCCATTAAAAGTGAGATTAAAATGACCAGATGTTACTGGTCCTGAGAGAATCTCCCCCCCAACCCATGACTACCACATCCACCAATCAGTCCTCATAGTCCTTTTAATAAGTTACTCTAAAATTTTGTTCTAGCAATTGCTCATTAGCCTATAGATAACAGAATTCTTTGTCCTTTAAAAAATTAAGACTACTTCATCTGTTCATGCTTTTAATATCTTTCAATACCTTGATTCTTCAAAGTTGTTATATAATAATAATAATATTTTAATATATATTATATAATAATATAATCTCATATGCAAGTTTTTCCAGAGTTCTGGGATGTAACTGGTTCAAGCCAAAGAACTTAAAATAAAAAGACTTATTACCCTCTTAAAGTCTTCTCGCCCATCTTTGTCTCCAATTCACTCTTAATACTGCTTGATTTATACCATCCAGTCCAAAGATCATTCTTCTTAATAGAAATATGGCTTCAGGTTGAGTAGGGTTGCTTTCTCTATCATCTATTAACATTACATTATCTGCCCCAAGTAACATCTTTTTTCCTTCTTAATTTGTCTTTTTCCTACTAGACATTTAAAAATGGGAGCTCCTGTCATCTCTGTGCTACCTTGGCTAAGCTCACTATATTTGATGCTGCCTCCCTTAGGTTTGGGATCTGCTGGTCCTCTACAGCTTAACTACTCTCCCAAATCAAAGATAACCAACCTCTTATCCTCTCGCCCTTATGCTGCTGCTACTGCTGCTAAGTTGCTTCAGTCGTGTCTGACTCTGTGCGACCCCACAGACGGCAGCCCACTAGGCTCCCCCGTCCCTGGGATTCTCCAGGCAAGAACACTGGAGTGGGTTGCCATTTCCTTCTCCAATGCATGAAAGTGAAAAGTGAAAGCAAAGTCACTCAGTCATGTCCGACTCTTCTCGACCCCATGGACTGCAGCCTACCAGGCTCCTCTGTCCATGAGATTTTCCAGGCAAGAGTACTGGAGTGGGTTGCTATTGCCTTCTCGGTCTCACCCTTATATCTCCACTCAATAATTTATCCTCTTTTTCTCCCATCTTGGAGTGGTCTAATCTCCTGGGTTCAAACTTTTGCCAGCATCTCCTGGTTTCTTGCCCTCTTCCTTGGCCAGATTTCTGAGAATTAGGGTTAAATCATATATGGGGTGTGTGTGTGTAAGAGAAAAATGACAAAGAGGGTCTGTGTGATGAACTACTCCCCCTTACTTGCTTAGTTATTTCTCATTTGGTGGCAAAATATCCATGTAGACAAGATGCTACCTTGCTCACCAGTGTAATCCCTGTATCTAGCACAGTGCTTGGTATTAACATGCCTATAAAAGGTTACTGAATGAATGACTTCTTCCTCATGCAAAGGCTTTGTAAGCACCATTTCCTTGAATCAAGCTCTCACATGCTTTGTGGTCAAACTAAGTAACATATAAGCAACCTGTTTCCATGACTTGGGCTTCACTGGTGGCTCATATGGTAAAGAATCTGCCTGCAATACAGGAGACCTGGGTTCAATACTGGGTTGGGAAGATCCCCTGGAGAAGGGAATGGCAACCCACTCAAGAATTCTTGACTGGAGAATCCCATGGACAGAGAAGTCTGGCACTACAGTCCAAGGGGTCACAGAGAGTCATACATGACTGAGTGACTAGTACTAACTTTACATAACTTACTAAAAAGCTAGTACCCACAGAAGATGGACTCTTTCCAATAGAAAGAATAGACAAAACAGTAGACATGAAAGGAAGACAAGGTACATTGGTTGTCAGCAATCCCTGAGCATTTCATTTGTCCTTCAGCCAACAGCATCCCTTTATACCTAATGATCTTAGGGATTTTTCCTTAACTAAAACAGACATTGAGGCAAAATATTGGTCAAGGGCTTGTATTTGTTAGTCCCTGTGCTAAGACTCACACTTGCATCTCTTCACATATCCATGACAACATTTTCATGAAATAGGTGGGCTTATTCTCAATTTTCCAGATGAGAAAGTTAGGCATGGAGGTTATTAGTGTCAGTGTCTGGTTCATAGTTTAGTGCTCAATAAGTTCTAGCTATAGTTATTGTTATCATTTTGTGTGTGTGTAAGTGTGCTGCAGGAAGTATAGAGAAAATGCTTTTGTAGAGAATGTGGTGATGAACTGCCATGTGCAGTCACTGCCCTAGAGATTATGTAAGACATCTTCATTCTCAGAAGGAAATGAGCAAGACATCTTCATTCTCAGAGAATTAATATGTCTGTGTGCCTGTTTGAGAAGAAGACAAAATGTCCTAAAAATTATCATAAAGGCACAAAGAAAGCACAGAGAAGATACCACCAACCCTGTGAAGGAGATAGGATTGCCTATGTGGGCAAAGGCAGAGAGGAAGGAGAGTACAGGGCACAGTTGGGCAATGACGGACTGCCTGGTGGCTTTACATTCCTGTTCCTTCCAATCTCTGATCTGTTTTACGCTCTGGTTCCCCCAGCTTTTGGTCTGTTAATATAACACACACCCCAAATTTCCCAACACATATCATCTAGGGCCCCATCACTTATTTTGCAATTGCTCTCAGCCCATTTGCCCTAATCCAAACTCTCAGTTCAGTAATCTTGTTTTACAGAACAAATCCTGCCTGTGCTCTTTTGGACTTTGTTTGTTCTTAGTAATACTGACAACATGGTAGCTGCTGTTTCCCCAGATCTTGGCTCATCCCTTTTCTTGGTTCATTATCAATTTCTGCCTTGAGTCACCAAGAACCTCTCTCAGATTTCAGTTCTTAATGATTTAACCCCTTCTCTCCTCTCTTGGTCCACTTCTCATGCTCTCCACCCAACACATTGTTGTTGTTCAGTCGCTCAGTCATGTCAAACTCTTTGTGAGCCCAAGGACGGCAGCATGCCAGGCTTCCCTGTCCTTCACCATCTCCTGGAGCTTGCTCAAACTCATGTCCATTAAGTTGGTGATGCCATCCAACCATCTCATCCTCTGTAGTCTCCTTCTCCTCTTGCCTTTAATCCATCCAACAACATCAATCTTTCCAAACCCTGATGTTGGGAAAGAGCCAACTCTTTTCTAATCAGTTGGCTCTTCACATCAGGTGGCCAAGGTATTGGAGCTTCAGCTTCAGCATCAGTCCTTTAAATGTATATATTCAGGATTGAGTTCCTTCAGGACTGACTGGTTTGATCTCCTTGCAGTCCAAGGGACTCTCAAGAGTCTTCTCTAACACCACAGTTCAAAAGCATCAATTCTTCAGCACTCAGTCTTCTTTACGGTCCAACTCTTACATTCATACATGACTATTGGAAACACCACAGCTTTGCCTAGATGGACCCTTGTCGGCAAAGTAATGTCTCTGCTTTTTAATATGCTGTATAGTTTGTCATAGCTTTTCTTCCAAGGAGCAAGCGTCTTTTAATTTCATGGCTGCAGTCACCATCTGCAGTGATTTGGGAGCCCAAGAAAATAAAGTCTCTCACTGTTTCCATCGTTTCCCTATCTATTTGCCAGGAAGTGATGGGCCAGATGCCATGATCTTCATTTTTTGAATGTTGAGTTTTAAGCCAGCTTTTTCACTCTCCTCTTTCACCTTCATCAAGAGGCTCTTTAGTTCCTCTTTGCTTTCTGCCATAAGGGTGGTGTCATCTGCATCCCTGAGGTTATTGATGTTTCTCCCTGGAATCTTGATTCTAGCTTGCACTTCATCCAGCCCAGGATTTCACATGATGTACTCTGCATATAAGTTAAATGAGTAGGATGGACAATATACAGCCTTGATGTACTCTTTTCCTAATTTGGAACCAGTCTGTTGTTCCATGTGTGGTTCTAACTGTTGCTTCTTGACCTGCACACAAGTTTCTCAGGAGGCAGGTAAGATGGTCTGGTATTCCCATCGCTTAAAGAATTTTCCACAGTGTGTTGTGATACACATAGTCAAAGGCTTTAGTGTAGTCAATGAGGCAGAAGTAGATGTTTTTCTGGAACTCTCTTGCTTTTTCAATGATTGAACGGATGTTGGTAATTTGATCTGTGGTTCCTCTGCCTTTTCTAAATCCAGCTTGAACATCTGGAAGTTCTCAGTTCACGTACTGTTGAAGCGTAGCTTGGAGAATTTTGAGCATTACTTTGTTGGCATGTGAAATGCGACCAATTGTGTGGTAGTCTGAACATTCTTTCCACTGCCCTTCTTTGTGATTGGAATGAAAACCGATCTTTTCCAACCTTGTGGCCACTGCTGAGTTTTCCAAATTTGCTGGCATATTGATGCAACATCTTAACAGCATTATCTTTTAGGATTTGAACTAGCTCAGCTGGAATTCCATCATCGCTACCTGCTTTGTTCATAGTGATGCTTCTTAAGGCCCAGTTGACTTTGCACTCCAAGATGTCTGGCTCTAGGTGAGTGATCATACCATCTGGGTCATTAAGATCTTTTTGTATAGTTCTTCTGTGTATTCTTGCCATCTCTTCTTACTATCTTCTGCTTCTGTTAGGTTTGTACTGTTTCTGTCCTTTATGGTGTGCATCTTTGCATGATGTGTTCCCTTAGTATCTCTAATTTTCTTGAAGAGCTCTCCAGTCTTTCCCATTCTATTGCTTTTGTCTATTCGTTTGCATTGTTCACTTACGAAGGCTTCTTTAAATCTCTCCTTGGTATTCTTTGGAACTCTGAATTCAGATAGGGTATAACTTTCCTTTTCTCCTTTGCCTTTTGCTTCTCTTTTCTCAGGTATTTGTAAGGCCTCCTCCTCACCCCACACATACAGTTTATTCTGAAGGACACAAGGGTGTAAAAGTCAATAGACGAACTTGACCTCTATTTTCCATTTTGAAATAACCTGAAGACAGTTCTCCCACTCCCCCTAATTTCCCAGCCAAAGATGTTCAATCATCAGTTTCCCTGTCACATGATTTACAGCTACATTATCATCAGCTTTAGTGGCTTCTGGATAACTCTCACTTCTCTTTGCCTTTTACCCTGCCAATCTGATGCTTCCAATTGAGGAGAATTAAAGTCCCCATGTATGAGTTACTAAAATCACTACCAAGAACAAAACCAACGTAAAAACTAATGGAGTTTTGAGAAGGCCAAAATTAGTATTTCAAACAGGGCAGAGATCGTATCCTAATCATCTTTATCTTTGGATGCCTATTTATTAGCATGGTGACTGGAAATTTGTGGGATTATATTAAAGAAGTTGTATTTAAGTTATGAAATTAGTAGACAACAAAGCTAGACAGTGTATTAAAAAGCAGAGATATTACTTTGCCAACAATGGTCTGTCTAGTCAATGCTATGGTTTTTCTAGTAGTCATGTATGGATGTGAGAGTTGGACCATAAAGAAAGCTGAGCACTGAAGAATTGATGCTTTTGAACTGTGGTATTGGAGAAGACTCTTGGGAGTACCTTGGACTGCAAGGACATCAAACCAGTCAATCCTAAAGGAAATCAATCCTGAATATTCATTGGAGGGACTGATGCTGAAGCTCCAATTCTTTGGCCACCTGATATGAAGAACTGACTCATTGGAAAAGACCCTGATGCTGGGAAACATTGAGTGCAGGAGGAGAAGGAGATGACAGAGGATGAGATCATTGGATGGCATCACCAACTCAATGAACGTGAATTTGAGCAAGCTCTGGGAGATGGTAAAGGACAGGGAAGCCTGGCATGCAGCAGTCCATGGGGTCACAAAGAGTTGGACAGGACTGAGTGACTCAACAACAACAATTTCTTAGTCAGGAAACCCTTCAGTCATTGCCAGGGGATTACGGGATGTATCATGACTATTTAAAGAGTTTAACATACTGCTTTAATGGAAATCTTTGGTTACTTCGTTTGCTTTTCAGATTCCCTCTCCTCCCACTTTAGTCACTGAGAATCATTTTCTGTAGGAACTAATTTCTAGATCTTGTCTTATACTCTGTATCATTTTTCCTTAGAAACAAACACTTTGCTCCTGCTCTTTCCATATTCTCTTGACATTCACACTCAGGCTCAGCCTTGTTCCAGCAGTGGAGCAGGCAGGAATTGCCAGTGAGTTAGTATTATTAGAATAGCACTCAGCCAGCTACAGACTTCCTCATCTCTTAGTTAGGCAACTCTGAGTCACACTCTGCACTATTTTATAGAATTCAGGTGTTTTAGCTCCAGGTGCCCACAAAAGGTACTTTCTTGATAACATCCTTTGTTTGCTTCCTCCCTTTCTCTTTCTCACTTATCCATTCCACTCCTGGTCTTCCGTGAGCTCATCTCCCAAATGAACTCTTTACACTCGAATCCTTCATTGGGCATGGGTTCTGGGGGACAACACAGATTAAGACAACATTTCTATAGATTTCCTGCATCTCACAAAGGTAGAATGTTACATGTGGGTTTGTCTCATTTGTTCCTCTGTACTTTACATATATTTAAAATCATAATGGCAATATTATCTATATTAAACTTCTTTTATTAATCTTAAAAAATTAGAAATGAGGAGTGTTTACGTGTTCATGAACAAGAACACAGATTCCTATTTCAT
Source organism: Bos indicus x Bos taurus (assembly GCF_003369695.1). Taxonomy (NCBI): domain Eukaryota; kingdom Metazoa; phylum Chordata; class Mammalia; order Artiodactyla; family Bovidae; genus Bos; species Bos indicus x Bos taurus. The sequence goes on along the minus strand of NC_040105.1, from coordinate 14,006,949 downwards.
CTTTTAGGGGCTCATCTGGGATCCTTCAATGCCTACACAAGTGACCTGTTGGTTATTCAGAAGTGTATTGTTAAAAGGAACAGAGGGCAGAGGTGTAGGTGGATGTGGAGTACATCTCTCTCTATGGATATATCAGGAATACACCTTCACACACAGAAGTGCTTGCAGAACACCAGCCAAGAGGGGGCAGGAGTACCTGACCACTGGAAAAGAATATATAGAACCATGCAAAACTCACCAGAGATCATGCCCTGAGCTTTTGGAGTGGGAGCACTGACTCCAAGACCCTAGAATACCCAAGAACTCCTAACCCTAAGGAGCATCACATAGTGAGAACTCCCACAAAGGCAACCACTTGTATACAAGACCCGGCATCACCCAACTGCCAGTAGCATCCTGTGCAGGATGCCTCATCCAAAAAACAAGACAAAAGACAAAAATACAAACCCAGTCATCAGCAGACAGAATTACCACATCACTCAGCTCTGCCCATCAGAGGGAAAAAAAAAATTAAACTTACCTCCTCCCACAGAAAAGAAGTCACACTTACATGAAGCTTACACAAACCACTGGACCAACCTTATGAGGGCAGAAACCAAAGGGAAGAAAGAATTAAACATTGATGCCTGGGAAAATGAGACCTCAAACATGAGAAGCTAAAAAAAATTAATGAAAAGGCAGAGAAAGACTACACAAATGAAGGAACAACCTAGAAACACAGAAGTCCAAATAAATGAAGAAGAAATAGGCAAACTACCTGAAAAAGAATTCAGAATAATGATAGTAAAGATGATTCAAAACCTTGAAAACAGAATGGAGAAAATGCAAGAATCAGTTAACAAAGACCTATAATAATTGAAGAATAAACATACAGAGACAAACAACACAATTACTGAAATTAAAAATACTCTAGAAGGGATCGATAGCAGAATATGTGTGAAGCAGAAGAACGGAACAGACATTTCTCCAAAGAAGACTGAAAATGGCTAACAAACACATGAAAAGATGCTCAACATCACTCACTATTAGAAAAATGCAAATCAAAACCATAATGAGATATCACCCCACACCAGTCACAATGGCCATCATCAAAAAGTCTACAAACAGTAAATGCTGAAGAGGGTGTGGAGAAATGGCAGCCCCCGTGCACTGTTGATGGGAATGCAAATTTATACAGCCACTATGGAAGATGGTATAGAGATTCCTTTAAAAGTAGGAATAAAACCATCATATGACCCAGCAATCCCACTCCTAGGCATATATGCCAAGGAAACCAAACTTGAAAAAGACACATGTACCCCAATGTTCATTGCAGCACTATTTACAATAGCTAGAACATGGAAGCAACCTAGATGCCTATTGACAGAAGAATGGATAAAGAAGCTGTGGTACATAAATAGAATGGAATATTACTCAGCCATAAAAATGAATGCATTTGAGTCAGTTCTACTGAGGAGGATGAACCTAGAGCATATCATACAGAGTGAAGTAAGTCAGAAAGAGAAAGGTAAATATTGTATACTCATGAATATATATGGCATCTAGAAAGATGGTACCAATGAATTTATCTGCAGGGCAGCAGTGGAGAAACAGACATAGAAAACAGACTTATGGACCTGGTGGTGGGGAGGGTAGGAGAGAGTGAGATGTATGGAGAGAGTATCATGGAAACTTACATTACCATATGTAAAATAGATAGCCAATGGGAATTTGCTGTATGACTCAGGGAACTCTCAAACAGGGGCTCTGTGACAACCTAGAGGGGTGGGATGGGGATGGAGATAGGAGGGAGGTTCAAAAGGGAGGGGACATATGTATACCTATGGCTTATTCATGTTGATGTTTGACAGAAAACCACAAAATTCTGTAAAGCAATTATCCTTCAATGAAAAAATAAATTAAAAAAATAATTAGAAATGAATAATGTTATCACCAAATTATAATTATCAAATATTCAGTTGATGTAACAATAAATTCCCTGAAACTATGGCTTTATGGCATACTCTAAATATGGTGCTTGTCCCTCAAGGTACTTTCAGGCCAACAATATTGGGGCATCTGCCAGCAATAAAAGCATTGCTCACATCACAGTAACTTTACAATCAAGTAAAATATTGGGGAAACGCTTTCCCACTCGACTTTGTGCACCTTTTGAGAGCTTCCTCTTTGGCAACTCCAATACAGATGTCCCATCTCCCCTCATTATGATCTCAATTTTAAAAATGAATGCATTTTTGACTGAAATAAAGATCAACTGGATTGGAAATAAACTGAAATAAAGATCAGCATAAAGGAAAAGCTAGTTCATTTTTTAATGAGTTCCCATATTTGAAAGAGAAGATCAGGTTAAGCCATCAGACTAGTCAAGATTCTAGAAGATGGTAAAGGAAAGCTTTAGACAATTTAAACTGAACACATGCGGCATTTTGCTTTGAGCAGAAAGCACTCAAACAAGGCTTAGGACTTGTAAATGGATAAACAATTTTCACTGTAGGCACGGATCTGCAAGTAACACTTTGGCACTAAATTTTTGAGAAAGCAACTTGGGGATTGACAGCTGCATTATTCAGTATGAAAATAATTTTCACAGAGAGCAAATACTCATCCATTTTCTCACACCTGAAAACTTTCTTCCTTAGTGAAACTGCTCATTTACATTTCCCTAGAGAAAAGCCTCCAATGCAAACTTCAAGTCAGCAGTGAATTGGAAAATTCTTAAAAACATGCCCAAATGATGAAGAAGATTAATTACCCTCATTCAATGAACACTAAGACAATGGTGAGGCCAAGAAGAAAGCTGGAGGGGAACCACAGGAAAATCAAAGGCAGTCAGTGCTCATATCACATGCCTTTCTCCATCTCATTTCACAGTGTTGCCTTTCCCTACTACCTCCTGCTCCCCTAGACATCCCACAATCTTTCCAGCCCAAATACAGATTCATAAGCAGTGGGAATAATACCCAAAACCCAAACCTCACCCTTGGAAATGTGAGATTTTCACTGCCCTGTGCATGTCATGAAAAAAGTAGTTATCAAGAATCCTATACAAATGGTTGAGTCTGGGAGAACTGAGTTCCCTGGGATATCTGGAGGAAAGGATGAAGCTAACCTGTACAGCAAACAAGTATTCATGAGGGGTATGAATTTCTTTTCTTTTTGGCTATGCTAAGAGGCTTGTGGGATCTTCGTTTTCTGACCAGGGATTGAACCCTGGCCCTTGGCAGTAGAAGCATGGAGTCCTAACAACTGGAAGGGAATTCCCTGGATGGGTTGATGGTCAAAGCTAACAGCAGATAACTAATGGAAGTGCGAAGATGCTCAGGACTGCCAAGTCCAACCCTTATAACAGAAAACCCAAGCAAAGTGGAGGCATCCATAATCAAAATATTCAAGACTAACGCCAATGCCACATACCAAAAAAGTTCCTCCAAATTGATCAACCATCTAAAAATTTTTTTTAAAAGAAATAACAGGGATCTGCTCAGTTTCAGGACCACTATACTGTTTCACTTTGCCAACTGAGTTCCGTCTAGTCAAGGCTATGGTTTTTCCAGTGATCATGTATGGATGTGAGAGTTGGACTGTGAAGAAAGCTGAGCGCTGAAGAACTGATGCTTTTGAACTGTGGTGCTGGAGAAGACTCTTGACAGTCCCTTGGACTGCAAGGAGGTCCAACCAGCTCATCCTAAAGGAGATCAGTCCCAGGTGTTCATTGGAAGGACTGATGCTAAAGCTGAAACTCCAATACTTTGGCCACCTCATGCGAAGAGTTGACTCATTGGAAAAGACTCTGATGCTGGGAGGGATTGGGGGCAGAAGGAGAAGGGGACGACAGAGGATGAGATGGCTGGATGGCATCACTGAGTCAATGGACATGAGTTTGAGTGAACTCCAGGAGTTGGTGATGGACAGGGAGGCCTGGCGTGCTGCGATTCATGGGGTTGCAAAGAGTCGGACACGACTGAGCAACTGAACTGAACTGATACTTTGTCACAGAGAATAACATCAAGCCCTGAGCCTTTGGAGTGGGAGCTCTGACTCCAAGACCCTAGACTACCAGAGAACTAACTCTAGGGAGTATCAAATAGTGAGAACTCACACAAAGGAAACCACTTGAATATAAGGCCTGGCACCACCCAACCACCAGTAGCACTCTGTGCAGGACGCCTCATCTAAACAGCAAACAAAACAAAAATACAAACCCTATCATCAGCAGACATGATTACCACCTCACTCAGCCTTGACCATTGGAGGAAAAACAAACAAAAACCCAGCACAAATCTCACCCTATACAAAGCTAACATAAACCACTGGACCAACCTTAGGAGGGCAGAAACCAAAAGGAAGAAAGATTGAACCTTGAAACCTGGGAAAAGGAGACCTCAAACACAATATGTTAAAAAAAAAAAAATGAAAAGGCAGAGAAATACTACAAAAATGAAGGAACAAACTAGAAACACAAATAAATGAAGAGGAAAGCAAACTACTGGAAAAATAATTCAGAATAATGATAGTAAAGGTGATCAAAAATCTTGAAAACAAAATGTGGAAAATGCAAGAATCAATTAACAAAGACCCAGAAGAATTAAAGAATAAACATACAGAAACAAACAATGCAAGTACTGAAATTAAAAATACTCTAGAAGGAATCGATAGCAGAATATCTAAAGCAGAAGAATGAATCAGTGAGCTGGAAGATAAAACGGTGGAAATAACTGCTGAAGAGCAGAATAAGGTAAAAAGAATGAAAAGAACTGAGGATAGTCTGAGAGACCTCTGGGACAATATCAATTGCACCAACAGTTGAATTATAGGGTGTCCCAGAAGAAGAAGAGAAAAATAAAGGGTATGAGAAAATTATTGAAGAGATTATAGTTGAAAATTTCCCCAACATGGAAAAGGAAATAGTCGATCAAATCCAAGAGGCACAAAGAGTCCCACACAGGATAAACCCAAGGAGAAACATGCCAAAACACATACTAATCAAACTAACAAAGACTAAACACAAAGAATGTATATTAAAAGCATCAAGGGAGAAGCAACAAGTAACATACAAGGGAAACTTCATATGCTTAACAGCTGATCTTTCAGCAGAAACTCTGCAGGCCAGAAGGGAATGGCAGGATATATTTAAAGTATTGAAAGGGAAAAATCTACATCCAAGATTACAGTACCTGGTAAGGATCTCATTCAAAACTGATGGAGAAATCAAAAGCTTTTCAGACAAGCAGAAATTAAGAGAACTAAGTACCACCAAACCAGCTTTACAACAAATGTTAAATGGACTTAAATAGTCAAGAAATACAAGAGAAGAAAAAAGATCTACAAAATCAACCCCAAACAATTAAGAAAATGGCAATAGGAACATATATATCAATGATTACTTTAAATGTAAATGGATTAAATGCCCCAACCCAAAGACACAGACGGGCTGAACTGATACAAAAACAAGACCCATATATATGCTGTCTACAAGAAACACACTTTAGACCTAAAGACACATATAGACTGAAAGTGAGAGGATGGAAAAATATATTCTATGCAAATGGGAAGCAAAAGAAAGCTGGAGTAGCAATCCTCATATCATATAAGGAGAAACTGACAGTAACACAATCATAGTAGGAGATTTTAACACCCCACTCATGTCAATCATCAAAACGGAAAATTAATAAGGAAACCCAAGTCTTAAATGATACATTAAATGAGATGGATCTCATTGATATCTTCAAGACATTCTATCCAAATGCAGAAGAATACACCTTCTTCTCAAGTGTACATGGAACATTCTCCAGGATAGACCACATCTTGGGTCACAAATCAAACCTCAGTAAATTTAAGAAAACTGAAATCATATCAAGCATCTTCTCCAACCACAATGCTATGAGACTAGATATCAATTACAAAAAAAAAAAAACTAAGAAACACAAACACATGGAGATTAAACAACACGCTTCTAAATAATCAACAGGTTACTGAAGAAATCAAAAGGGAAATAAAAAAAATTTCTAGAAACAAATGACAATGAAAACATGACAACTCAAAACCTATGGGATGCAGCAAAAGCAGTTCTAAAATTACTAGAGCTAATCAGTGAATTTAGCAAAGTTGCAGGATACAAAATAAATACACAGAAATCACTTGCATTTCTATATACTAACAATGAAAAGTCAGAACGAGAAATTAAGGAATCAATCCCATTCACCATTGCAACAACAAGAATTAAATATCTAGGGATAAACTTACCTAAGGATACGAACTGTACACGGAAAATTAGACACTAAGGAAAAAAATCAAAGATGACATAAACAGGTGCAGAGACATTCCATGTGTTTGGGTAGGAACAATCAATACTGTGAAAATGACCATACTACCAAATGCAATCTACAGATTCAATGTGATCCCTATCAAATTACCAGTGGCATTTTTCACAGAACTAGAACAAAAAATTTCACAATTCATATGGAAACACGAAAAAACCCCAAATAGCCAAAGCAGTCTTGAGAAAGAAGAATGGAGCTCAAAGAATCAAACTTCCTGACTTCAGATTATACTACAAAGCTACAGTTATCAAGACAGTATGATACTGGCACAAAAACAGAAATATAGACCAATGCAACAAGATAAAAAGCCCAGAAATAAGCCCATGCACCTATGGGTACCTTATTTTTGACAAAGGAGGCAAGAATATACAATGGGACAAAGACAGCCTCTTCAATAAATGGTGCTGGGAAAACTGGACAGCTACATGTGAAAGAATGAAATTAGAACACTTCCTAACACCATAAACAAAGATCAATTCAAAATGGACTAAAGACCTAAATGTAAGACCAGAAACTATAAAACTCTTAGCAGAAAACATAAGCAGAACACTCGATGACATAAATCAAAGCAAGATCCTCTATGACCCACCTCCTAGAGAAATGGAAATAAAAACAAAAGCAAACAAGTGGGACCTGATTAAACTTAAAAGTTTTTGCACAGCAAAGGAAACTATAACCAAGGTGATAAGACAACCCTCAGAATGGGAGAAAATAATAGCAAATGAACCAACTGACAAAGGATTAATTTCCAAAATATACAAGTAGCTCATACAACTCAATACCAGAAAAACAAACAACCCAATCAAAAAGTAGGAAAAAGACCTAAACAGACATTTCTCCAAAGAAGACATACAGATGGCTAACAAACATGAAAAGATGCTCAATATCACTCATTATTAGAGAAATGAAAGTCAAAAGTACAATCAGGTATCACCTCATACCGGTCAGAATGGCCATCATCAAAAAGTCTACAAAGAATAAATGCTGGAGAGGATATGGAGAAAAGGGAATGCTCTTGCACTGTTGGTGGGAATTCAAATTGACACAGCCACTACGGAAGACGTTATGCTAAGTCACTTCAGTCGTGTCCGACTCTCTGTGACCCCATGGGCGGCAGCTCACCAGGCTCCGCCGTCCGTGGGATTCTCCAGGCAAGAGTACTGGAGTGGGTTGCCATTTCCTTCTCCAGAAGGAAGACGTTATGGAGATTCCTTAAAAAACTAGGAATAAAATCACCATATGACCCAGCAATCCCACTTCTAGGCATATACCCTGAGGAAACCAGGGTTGAAAAGGACACGTGTATCCCATTCTTCACTGCAGCACTATTTACAACAGCTAGAACATGGAAGCAACCTAGATGTCCACTGACAGATGAATGGATAAAGAAGTTGTGCTACACATACACAATGGAATATTATTCAGCCATAAAAAGGAATGCATTTGAGTCAGTTCTGATGAGGTGGATGAATCTAGAACATATTATACAAAGTGAAGTGAGTCAGAAAGAGAAAGATAAATATCATATTCCAATGCATATATACAGAATCTAGAAAAATGGTACTGAAGAATTTATTTATAGGGCAGCAGTGGAGAAACAGACATAGAGAATAGACTTATGGGCATGGGGAGAGGGGAGGAGAGGGTGTGATGCATGGAAAGAGTAACATGGAAACTTACATTACCACCTGTAAAATAGATAGCCAACGGGGATTTGCTGTATGGCTCAGGAAACTCAAACAGGGGCTCTGTATCCATCTTGAGGGGTGGGATGGGGCAGGAGATGGGAGGGAGGTTCAAAAGGGAGGGGATATACCTATACCTATGGCTCATTCATGTTGAGGTTTGACAGAAAATAACAAAATTCTGTAAAGCAATTATCCTTCAATTAAAAAAAGAAACAACAGAAGAAAACAAAGGTGAATTCCTTTATAACCTGGGAGTGATGAAAGCCGTTCTAATTATGACAAACTCCAGAAGCCAAAAAAGAAGAGATTAGTTTCATATTAGACTATACTTAAAAAGAAAAAAAAATTGCCTGGCTAAAAGTACAAAAAAAGGCATAAGACAAATGACAATCTGGGAAAAGCTTTTGTAATTTATATCACAAAATTAAGGTTAATGTCTTTCCTAAAATCTGTGTGTGTGTGCTCAGTTGTGTCCAACTCTTTTGTGACCCCATGGACTGTAGCCTGATGCTCCTCTGTTTTTGGGATTTTCCAGGCAGGAATACTAGAGTGGGCTGCTATTCCCTCCTCCAGGGGATCTTTCTGAGTCAGGGATCAAACCCACGTCCCCTGCGTCTTCTGCATTGGCAGGTGGATTCTTTACCAGTGAACCACCCTGGGAAGCCCAAAATTTATATGAAAAAGACCAAAAGCAAACTAGAAAAATAGACAGTATAGCAAAAGAGGTGTAAATAGGACTTTACACACCTAAAAAGATGACCAATTTCACCAATAATAGCAGAAATACAGGTTAAAATACACTGAGAGACCATTTCTATTCCAAAGTTTGACAGCACACTCTATAGGCAAGACTATGGAAAAGAGCACTAAAAACACTACTGGGGGGAAGCAAACTATAACTTCTATGAAAGGGAGTTTCACAATGTCTAATGAAATTAAAGATGCATTTATTCTTTGACCCAAGAATCCCTCTTCTAGGAATCTATCTTAAGGATATTCTTGCATATTTATGACATGACAGATGACAAGATTACTGACTGCAGTATTCTCTGAGTAGCAAAATATTGTAAATAACCCAAACATGTATGATACAGGACTAGTGAAAATAAACTATGTCACGTTCATACCATAGAGTTCCATGTGGCCATAAAAATGGACTGAGAAAGCTACTGGTACAGTGTGGTCTCCAGGCTATCTTGTTCAATGACAAAGCACAAGATGCAGAACTGTGTATGCAGTACTCTGTATTTTGTGCAACAAAGGGGTGGGAGATGAGAATACATCTACATACTTGATCCTGTCTGCAGGGAGAAATGCTGGGAAAAATAAATAAACAACTTATTAAAATGGTTGCCTCTAGCATGTGGGAGGTGGGAGGGATTAAGAATGGAGGAAGGAAGCAAGACTTACTGAGTTAACGTTTTTACATAACATGTCAATATTTTACATATTCAAAGAATAAAATTATTTCAGAATGTCAACAAATGCTTAACTTGAAAATAAAAGGAAATACATGCTCTAAGTCAATATCAAATTGATAATATGGCCATATGGAGAGGAAACATGTTTCAAGCAACTTTCAGTCAGTTCAGTCGCTCAGTCGTGTCTGACTCTTTGCGACACCATGGACTGCAGCACGCCAGGCTTCCCTGTCCATCACCAACTCCCAGAGTTTACTGAAACTCATGTCCATTGAGTTAATGATGCCATCCAACCATCTCATCCTCTGTCGTCCCCTTCTCCTCCTGCCTTCAATCTTTCCCAGCATTGGAGTCTTTTCCAATGAGTCAGTTCTTCGTACCAGGTAGCCAAAATATTGGAGTTTCAGCTTTAGCATCAGTCCTTCCAATGAATATTCAGGACTGATTTCCTTTAGTATGGACTGGTTGGATCGCCTTGCTGTCCAAGGGACTCTCAAGAGTCTTCTCCAACACCACAGTTCAAAAGCATCAATTCTTCGGCACTCAACTTTCTTTATAGGCCAACTCTCACATCCATATATGACTTCTGTGAAAACCATAGCTTTGACTAGATGGACCTTTGTTGGCAAAGTAATGTCTCTGCTTTTTAATATGCTATCTAGGTTGGTCATAGCTTTTCTTCCAAGGAGCAAGCATCTTTTAATTTCATGGCTGCAGTTACCATCTGCACTGATTTTGGAGTCCTCTAAAAATAAAGTCTCTCACTGTTTCCTGATCTATTTGCCATGAAGTGATGGGTCCAGATGCCACAAACCTAATTTTCTGAATGTTGAGTTTCAAGCTAACTTCTTCACTCTTCTCTTTCACTTTCACCAAGAGGCTCTTTAGTTCTTTGCTTTCTGCCATAGGGTAGTGTCATCTGCATATCTGAGGTTATTGATATGATATTTCTCCTGGCAATCTTGATTCCAGCTTGCGCTTCATCCAGTCCAGCATTTCTCATGATGTACTCTGCATACTCGTTAAATAAGCAGGGTGACAATATACAGCCTTGACGTACTCCTTTCCTGATTTGGAACCAGTCTGTTGTTCCATGTTCAGTTCTGTTGCTTCTTGACCTGCACACAAATTTCTCAGGTCTGAATGTTGAGTTTCAAGCTAACTTCTTCACTCTTCTCTTTCACTTTCACCAAGAGGCTCTTTAGTTCTTTGCTTTCTGCCATAGGGTAGTGTCATCTGCATATCTGAGGTTATTGATATGATATTTCTCCTGGCAATCTTGATTCCAGCTTGCGCTTCATCCAGTCCAGCATTTCTCATTATGTACTCTGCATACTCGTTAAATAAGCAGGGTGACAATATACAGCCTTGACGTACTCCTTTCCTGATTTGGAACCAGTCTGTTGTTCCATGTTCAGTTCTGTTGCTTCTTGACCTGCACACAAATTTCTCAGGAGGCAGGTCAGGTGGTCTGGTATTCCCATTTCTTTCAGAATTTTCCACAGTTTGTTGTGATCTACACAGTCAAAAGCTTTGTCATACTCAGTAAAGCAGAAGTAGTTGTTTTTCTGGAACTTTCTTGCTTTTTCAGTGATCTAACAGATGTTATTGATCAACTTTAGAGCACAGAATTTGGACTCTGCCTCCTGGCTGTACAGTCCCTATAATGCCGAAAGGCAAGGAGAACTGCAAGAAAGTGAACTGTCACTAGCAGAATGAGAATATTTTAAGAGAGACAGGGTCCTGATAATATTTTTGGTGCCTGAGGCAAGAAAACAAGAATATCTACACACCTTTATGTCTGCTGCTGCTGCTAAGTTGCTTCAGTCGTGTCTGACTCTGTGTGACCCCATAGACAGAAGCCCACCAGGCTCCCCCGTCCCTGGGATTCTCCAGGCAAGAACACTGGAGTGGGGTGCCATTTCCTTCTCCAATGCATGAAAGTGAAAAGTAAAAGTGAAGTCGCTCAGTCGTGTCCGACTCTTAGCGACCCCATGGACTGCAGCCTACCAGGCTCCTCTGTCCATGGGATTTTCCAGGCAAGAGTACTGGAGTGGGGTGCCACTGCCTTTATGTCTAAGTGGTTAAAAGGTGCCAGTCGAGCTAACAAATATAAGTAAGATATGTTCTCTGCCTTGACAGATACACCCTGTTGTGGCTGGCCGGCCAGATTGGAATACAGGCTTCTTGGATTCCAGGCTCCACAACACATGGTGGCAACACAGAGGATCCCCCTTTCCCCTCCTTCTTTAGGGTCTAGCCCTCACCGGGAGAGGACCCCGTGCACGCATGTGGATACCCCAGGCCACACAGTAAAGCTCCACCCATCTCTTGCCAACAAGGAAAACCTAGCACAGTACACCCTAGCTGGGGGTCTTAGGGAACATGTTTGCTCAGGTCCTAGAAGTAGGCTTGAGGCCTTCTGGATGGGAAATTCCAGGATCTGGGCCTAGAAAGGAGAAGAATAGTGAGCACATCTGCCTGACCCCTCTGAGTCAGCTCACCCAGATTTAAGTTGGCATTGAGGAAGAATATGACAAGCTGATTTATTATGGCATGAATTTTTACTTACTCTCTCCTTATTATCCATTTCTTTTATTTCCAACAAGCGCTAATATTTCCTTGCTTCACAGAATTTTTACAGGCCACGAAATTTCAATTTGGTCACATAAGGGAAGTTGATGGGGCTAGGGATAAGCAAGTGGTTTTGGGAACAGCAAGAGAGAGAAGGAGAGAGATTTGTTTTGAACTGGAAAATGGTTGGAAATTATGCATACTGGAGGAGTGAGGGTCTTTTAGGAGGAAGAGGAGATAGACATGTGCTCACATCACCATCTTGAATCCTCTGGTGATAATTTCTCAAGACTCTTAGAATGCTAATAGAATATGGTTTTGGATTTAGACCATTTGATAGCAGAACACATACTAATAAGCAGCAGCTTGGAGGCTTGGTTCTAAAGAGGGAAAATATACAACTGCCTATGATAAGGTTTATGCTTTCAATGTGCCAAAATTCTGCTTAATTTAATGTTACCTATCAAATCTGATCATCAACTCACCATGCTGGCAGTGCTAATACAACATACCTATGATTTGGTAAATACAAGAGAAGATTCTGGTTTTCACTGAACGTTATCCTGGATGGAGATAATCTTACCTACTAAACAAATGACTCTTGTTTTCCTTGGCATTATCCAAACCTTCCCAGGTTTTACTTGAGGGATAATGTCTAGTAAAGTAGGCATGTAACATGTCATTTCACTCATGTGAGGTACTTAGAACAGGCAAATTCATACAGAAAGTAGAAAGGTGCTTACCAGGGACTGAGGGAGGGCGGAATGGAGAATTAGTATTATGGGTACAAAGTTTCTACTTGGGAAGATGAAAAAGTTCCAGAAATGGATAGTGATGATGGCTGTACAACACTGTGAATGTACTTAATGCCAGGGAAGTGTACACTTAAAAATGGTTAAAATGATAAATTTTATGTTATACATTTTTTGTTATATATATATAACAAAAAATATATTTTACCACAATAAAAAGTATTTACAGATTAATTTTATATTTATTGGGTCTAATAATAGAAAAACCAGGTTTTATATGTTGCATTCTAGGTTTGCTTCCTATTTCCCTTTATTCTAGGGATTCATTTCTATTGGATTTGTATAAAAGCAATGGTCCAGAAGAGATTAAACTTAAAACCAAAGCAAACAAAACCAACTTGGTGCTTTGGGACATACACTTTTGAGATGCACTGTGCTATGGAATGAATCGTCTTCACCCCAAATTCATATGCTGAAGCGCAAACCCCCAGTGTGGCTATATTTGGGTAAGAATGTCACTAGGTTAAATCAGGCCATAAGGGTGGTGCCCTGATCCAAAAAGATTAGTGTCCTGAGAGCTGGCTCGCTCTGTGCCATGTGAAGACAGTGAGAAGGTAGCTATCTACAAACCACAAAGAGGGCTCTCACCAGGAACTGAATTGATTGCCACCTTGATCTTGGACTTTCCAGCCTCTAGAAATGAACTCTCAACAAACAAGATGGCTTCACAGAAAAATTCCCTGAAGCATTGAGAGTTAACACCTATCCTTCTGAAACTATTCCGAAAAGTTGCAGAGGAAAGAATACTCCCAAAATCATTCTAAGGCCACTATCACCAAACCAAAAACAGACATCACACCAAAAAGAAAATTCCAGACCAGTATCACTGATAAACATAAGACACAAAAATCCTCAACAAAATACTAGCAATTCAAATCCAAGAATACATTAAAAGGATCATACACCATGATCAAGTGGGATTTATTCCAGGGATGCAAAGGTTTTTCAATAACCACAAATCAATCAGTTGAACCATATCAACTTAAAGAATAAAAAGCATATGATCATCTCAATAGATGCAGAAAAAGCTTTTGACAAATTTCAATACCCATTTATGATAAAAAAAAAAAAAACTCTCCAGAAAATCGGCACAGAGGGAACCTACCTCAACATAATAAAGACTACAATAAATAATAAAGACCACCATAATAAATACATAACAAACCCACAGTTAACATCATACTCAATGGTAAAAGCAGAAAGCATTTCTTCTTAGATCAGAAAAAAGACAAGAATGTCTACTCTTGTCACTTTTATTCAACATAGGCCCCAAAGCAATAAAACAATGGTGGCATGAGAACTACATCCTGCTCAGTGAGTTCACGACCATCAAAACATGCTCTCTGGCCCCTAAGACATGTTTTTTGCACAATGCCCCCAAAACAATAAAACAATAGAGAATATGGCCTACAACCTGCCCAATGGTGTCATCAAGTTAATGACCCCTAGGACATGCTTTGTGCACATTACAAAAACATTCACTTATGGAAAGGTGACTTTTCAAAATGAAAGACCCTCATTGTCATGAGACATGAAATAATTTTTCCAAAGTGCTATGACAGTCCTGGCCTGACCATATAGGGACAAGAAAACTCCTCTACCCAAACTGGGGGAGAAACTGATGATGGAAGTGTGACATCTACTCAAAAAAGACAAAGAAGGCCTTCTCCCTTGCTTCCCTCTCTTCCTTTGATCATAAAAAATGTAACTCACTGAGTTACTGAGGCGGCACAATGCTAGTCTACCCATTTGTAACCTTACAAGTGTCTTAGTCTAATAAATCACTTCTTATCTATCACTGTATCTCTCGCTGAATTCTTTTCTGTGCTGAGACATAGAGGACCAGGAGTTCTTTGAAGTCCCCCTAAACACCACCAAAATGATTTCAAAACGGACACTGTTTGCATATAACATGATACTATACATAGAAAATCGTAAAGATGCTACCAGAGCTCCATGAATTCAGTAACCTTGCAGGATGTCAGAATCTATATATACAGAAATCTGTTGCACTTCTGTACACTAACAACAAAAGATCAGAAAGAGAATTTAAGAAATAATCCCATTTTCCATTGCATCAAAAAAACTAAAATATCTAGGAATAAGCCTTACCTGGGGCGGGTGGACAGACGGACGCCGAGGGCGCGTCGGCTGGCCCCGGTGTGGCCTGGCCGAGGGTCCCCGGCCCGGCTCCCGGGGCCGCCAGGGCGGGCGGGCTCGCGACCGGGGTGTGGTGGGGAGGAGGAGGGGGCCGGCTGCCCTCCTCCTCTTGTTCCTCCACGCGGTGGCGGCGGCACGCTGCGACCCTCGTGGACCAAGGGTGTGCGCGCAATCGCGATCCGGGCAGGGGCAGGGCAGGGCGGTAGGTCCGTTGGGTTTCCGGCCCTGGTGAGCGCCTTCCCCGACCCTCTCTCCCCAGTGAGCGCCTTCCCAGACCCTCTCTCCCCCGCTTCCTCACCCCGCGGGTCTTCCGGCTCTCCCACCTCAGCGAATCGCATCCTGGGCCACCAGCCCTCCCCCTGCTCCCTGCACGCCCAGCTCCTCGTGCTCAATTTTTGAGTAACTTCCCTGGTGGCTCAGACTGTAAAGCGTCTGCCTGCAATGCAGGAGACCTGGGTTCAATCCCTGGGTCGGGAAGATCCCCTGGAGAAGGAAATGGCAACCCACTCCAGTACTCTCGCCTGGAAAATCCCATGGATGGGGAAGCCTGGTAGGCTACAGTCCATGGGGTCGCAAAGAGTTGGACACGACTGAGTGACTTCACTCCACTAGGGAAACAAAAGACCTGTACTCTGATAACCATAAAATGCTGATGAAAGAAACTGAAAATGACACAAACACATGGAAAGATATACCATGTTCTTAGATTGGAAAAATCAATATTGTCAAAATGACTACACTACCTAAGGCAGTCTATAGAGTCAATGCAACCCCTGTCAAATTAACAATGGTATTTTTCATAGAACTAGAACAATACAAACCCTAAAATTTGTATGAGGTCACAGAAGACCCTGACTAACCAAAGCAATTATAAGAAAGAAAAACAGAGCTGGAGGAATCAGGTTCCCCGACCTCAGACTACACTACAAAGCTACAGTAATCAAGACAGTATGAAATTGGCACAAAAATAGAAATATAGATCAATAAAACAGGATAGCCCAGAAATAAACCCACACATGTATGGTCAATTAATCTTTGACAAAGGAAACAAGACTATAAAATTGAGGAAAGGTAGACTCTTCAATAAATGGTCCTGGGAAAAGTGGACAGCTACATGTTAAAAAGTGAAATTAGAATATTCTCTAACACCACACACAAAAATAAACTCAAAATATATTACAAACATAAATGTAAAATCAGATACTGTACAACTCTTAGAGGAAAACAATATACTCCTACATAAATTGCAGTAGTATCTTCTTTGAGCTGTCTCCTAGAGTAATGGAAATAAAAACAAAAAGAAACAAATGAGACCTAATTAAACTCAAAAGCTTTTTGCACAGCAAAGGAAACTATAGACAAAATGAAAACACAATGCACAGAATAAGAGAAAACATTTGCAAAAAATGCAACTGACAAGGGATTAGTCTCCAAAATTTACAAAGAGCTCATTGGCCTCAATATCAAAAAACAAACAACCCAATCAAAAAATGTGCAGAAGACCTAAATAGACATCTATTCAAAGAAGACATACTGATGGCCAACAGGCAAATGAAAAGATGCTCAACACCACTAATTATTAGAGAAATGAAAAACTACAATGAGATATTACCTCATACCAGTCAGAATGACCATCATCAAAAATCTACAAAAAATAAATGCTAGAGAGGGTGTGGAGAAAACAGGAAACATCCTACACTGTTGGTGGGAATATAAACTGCTACAGCCACTATGGAGAAAAGTATGGAGGTTCCTTTTTAAAAAACTAAAAATAGAGCTATCATATGACTAAGCAATCCTATTCCTGGGCATATATCTGGAGAAAAATTTAGTTCGAAAGGACAGATGCCCCCCATTGTTCATTGCAGCATTATTTATAATAATTAGGACATGGAAGCACCCTAAATGTCCATCAACAGAAAATGGATAAAGAAATGGCACATATAGACAATGGAATATAACTCAGCAATTAAAAAGAATGAAACACGTCATCTGCAAATAGTTAGAGTTTTACTTCTTCCTTTCCAATGTAGATTCCTTTTCATTCTCTTTTCTGATTGCTGTAGCTAGACTTTCAGAACTGTGTTGAATAATAGTAGTGAGAGTGGGCACCCTTGTCTTCTTCCTGATCTTGGAATACTTTCAATTTCTCACCATTGAGAATAATGTTGGCTGTGGGTTTGTTGTATACGGCCTTTATTATGTTAAGGTTTATTATGTTAAGTATGTCCTTTATTATGAAGAGTTTTTATCATAAATGGGTACTGAATTCTGTCAAGTTTTTTCTGCATCTATTGATATCATGCAGTTTTTATCTTTCAATCTGTTAATATAGTGTATCACATTGATTGATTTCCATATACTGAAGAATCCTTGCATCCCTGGGATAAACCTGACTTGATCATGGTGTATGATCTTTTTAATGTGTTGTTGAATTCTGTTTCCTGGAATTTTGTTGAGGATTTTTGCATCTATGTTCATCAGTGACATTGCACTGTAATTTTCTTTTTTCGTGGTATCTTTGTATAGTTTTGGTATTAGGGTGATGGTGGCCTCATAGAATGAGTTTGGAAGTGTTCCTTCCTCCACAATTTTTTGGAAAAGTTTCAGAAGGATAGGCATTAGCTCTTCTCTAAATGTTTGACAGAATTCCCCTGTGAAGCCATCTGGCCCTGGGCTTTGTTTTGGGGGAGATTTTTGATCACAGTTTCAATTTTAGTGTTTGTGGGTTGTTTATAATTTCTATTTCTTCCTGGTTTAGTCTTGGGAGGTTGAACTTTTCTAAGAATCTGTCCATTTCCTCTTATGATCATGATACTGTACATAGAAAACCCTAAAGATACTATCAGAAAACTACTAGAACTAATCAGGGAATTTAGTAAAGTCTCAGGATACAAAATCAATACATGGAAATCACTTGCATTCCTATACACTAACAATGAAAAATCAAAAAGAGAAATTAAAGAATCAATCCCACTTACCATTGCAACTAAAAGAATAAAATATATAGGAATAAACCTACCTAGGGAGACGAAAGAGCTGCATACAGAAAACTATAAGACACTGATGAAAAAAATCAAAGATGACATAAACGGATGGAGGGATATTCCATGCTCCTGGGTTGGAAGAATCTATATTGTGAAAATGACTATACTGCTGCTGCTGCTTAGTTGCTTCAGGCGTGTCCAACTCTATGCAACCCTGTGGACTACAGCCTACCAGGCTCTTCTGTCCATGGGATTCTCCAAGCAAGAGTACTAGAGTGGGTTGCCATGGCCTCCTCCAGGGGATCTTCCAAACCCAGATCTCTTGCATTGTACGAAGATTCTTTACCACTGAGCCACCAGGGAAGCCCCTATGACTATACTACCAAAAGCAATCTACAGATTAAATGCAACTCCTATCAAATTACCAATGGCATTTTTCACAGAACTAGAACAAAAAATGTCAAAATTTGTATGGAAACACAAAAGGCCCTAAATAGCCAAAGCAATCTTGAGAAAAGAAGAATGGAGCTGGAGGAATCAACTTATCTGACTTCAGACTATATTACAAAGCTACAGTCATCAAGACAGTATGGAACTGGCACAAAAACAGAAGCATAAGTATAGATCAGTGAACAGGATATAAAGTCCAGAGATAAACCCACACACATATGGGCACCTTATCTTTGACAAAGGAGGCAAGAATATACAATGGGATAAAGACAGTCTCTTCAATAAGTGGTGCTGGAAGAATTGGACAACTGCGTGTGAAAGAATAAAATTAGAACACTTCCTAACACCATGCTGCTGCTGCTGCTGCTGCTGCTGCTAATTCACTTCAGTCATGTCCGACTCTGTGCGACCCCATAGACAGAAGCCCACCAGGCTCCCCCGTCCCTGGGATTCTCCAGGCAAGAACACTGGAGTGGGTTGCCATTTCCTTCTGCAATGCATGAAAGTGAAAAGTGACAGTGAAGTCATTCAGTTGTGTCCGACTCTTCGAGACCCCATGGACTGCAGCCTACCAGGCTCCTCTGTCCATGGGATTTCCCAGGCAAGAGTACTGGAGTGGGGTGCCATTGCCTTCTGTGTCCTAACACCATACACAAAGATAAATTCAAAATGGATTAAAGACCTAAATTTAAGACCAGAAACTATAAAACACTTAGAAGAAAACATAGGCAGAATACTGTATGATATAAATCATATCAAGATCCCTCATGACCCACCTTCTAGAATAATGGGAATAAAAACAAAAATAAATGGGACCTAATTAAACTTAAAAGCTTTTGCGCAGCAAAGGAAACTATAACCAGGTGAAAAGACAACCCTCAGAATGGGAGAAAATAATAGCAATTGAAACAACTGACAATTAATTTCCAAAATGTACAAGCAGCTCATACAACTCAATATCAAAAAACCAACCCAATCAAAAAGTGGAGAAAAGACCTAAACAGACGTTTCTCCAAAGACATACAGATGGCTAATAAACATATGAAAATATGCTTGACATCACTCATTATTAGAGAAATGCAAATCAAAACTACAATGAGTTATCACTTCACCCCAGACAGAACGGCCATAATAAAAAATCCACAAACAACAAGTGTTGGAGAGGGTGTGAAGAAAAGGGAACCTTCCTACACTGCTGGTGGGAATGTAATTAATACAGCCACTATGGAAGACAGTATGGAGATTCCTTAGAAAACTAGGAATAAAGCCACCATATGACCCAGCAATACCACTTCTAGGCTATATATACCCTGAGGAAACCAAAACTGAAAAAGACACATGTACCCCAATGTTCACTGCAGCACTATTTACAATAGCTAGAACACAGAAGCAACCTAGATGCCCATTGACAGATGAATGGATAAAAAAGCTGTGGTGTATACATACAGTGGAATACTGCTGCTAAGCTGCTAAGTCACTTCACTCGTGTCCGACTCTGTGCGACCCCATAGACGGCAGCCCACCAGGCTCCCCCGTCCCTGGGATTCTCCTGGCAAGAACACTGGAGTGGGTTGCCATTTCCTTCTCCAATGCATGAAAGGAAAAGTGAAATGTTGTTGCTTAGTCGTGTCTGACTCTGTGCAACCCCATAGATGGCAGCCTACCAGGCTCCTCCGTCCATGGGATTTTCCAGGCGAGAGTACTGGAGTGGGTTGCCATTGCCTTCTCCCTACTTAGCCATAAAAAGTAACACATTTGAGTCAGTTCTAATGAGGTAGCTGAACTTAGAGCCTATTATACAGAGTGAAGTCAGAAAGAGAAAAACAAATATCGTATATTAACACATATATGGAATCTAGAAGGATGATACTGACGAATCTGTTCACAGAGCAGCAATGGAGACGTAGATACAGAGAACAGACTTATGGACAAGGGTGTGGGAGAAGAGGGAGAGGGTGAAATAAATGGAGAGAATAGCATGGATGCATATATACTAACATATGTACATAGATAGCCAATAGGAATTTGCTGTATGACTCAGGGAACTCAAACAGGGGCTCTGTAACAACCTAGAGGGTTGGGAACGGACAGGAGGTTGGAGGGAGATTCAAGAGAGAAGGGGCATATGTATACCTATGGTTAATATGTATGACAGAAATCAAACCAATATTGCAAGTCAATCATCAATCAATTAAAAATAAATAAATATTTTTTAAAAAGAACAAAACAGACAACTAGGGCACCTACCAGGCACTGGTGAGGGGCCTTGGACACCTAAAGTGACAACAGGAATCCCCATGAGACCAGGTAGGATGTGGGGATGGAAAGTTGGGGAGGGGAAGAGGGACAGGACTGGTGCCTCTGAGGGGCAGTGGGAGAAGAGGAGTTCCCACGCTCAGAGGTATCCACCCATGAAGCAGAGATTAAAGAGGACAGGGAGAGATCTTTGGGGAACTGGAGGGGAACTCGGCTAGAGTCTCTTCTGTCTGCTTGGGCCCCAATGAGTCTGCTGGGGTCTCTGGCTTGCATCCATACCTCTGGGGACCCCTCTGGGCACGAGGGCCCTAAGCATAAGCCCCACCCCCCTTCAAGGGCCTTTTATGGTCATTTTATTTCCTGTCATTATGGTTGTTTTGCTTTGTTGTTGTTTCATTTTCATTTTTACTTATTTATTTTTCTAATTTTATTTTTATTTTATTCTTTCTTTCCTTTTTGCTTATTGCCTTTTTTTTTTTTTTTTTTTTTTGATAAACAGCTTGTGGGATCTTGGCTCCCAGGACAGGGGTCAAACCTGAGCACCTGTGCTGGGAGGGCCAAGTTAAAACCACTGGACTAACAGAGAACCTCAGACCCTAAGGAATATAAATCAGTGTGAGCTCTCCTAGTAGTCCTCATCTTAGCACCAAGACCTGGCTCCACCCAACTGCCTGCAAACCCCAACGCCAGATGCCTCAGACACAGTCTCGCCTATAAAAAAAAAAAAAAGAGAGACGACAAAAAATATGGTACAGATGACGGTGTGTGTATTAGTTGCTCAGTCATGTCCAATTCTTTGCAACCCCATAGACTGTAGCCTTGGAGAAGGCAATGGCACCCCACTCCAGTACTCTTGCCTGGAAAATCCCATGGACAGAGGAGCCTGGTAGGCTGCAGTCCATGGGGTTGCTAAGAGTCAGACACGACTGAGCGACTTCACTTTCACTTTCACTTTCATGCATTGGAGAAGGAAATGGCAACCCACTCCAGTGTTCTTGCCAGGAGAATCCCAGGGACGGGGGAGCCTGGTGGGCTGCCCTCTACGGGGTTGCACAGAGTCGGACATGACTGAAGTGACTTAGCAGCAGACTGTAGCCCACCAGGTTCCTCTGTCTATGGGATTCTCCAGACAAGAATACTGGAGTGGATTGCCATTTCCTTCTCCAGGGGATCATCCCGACCCAGGGATCGAATCTGGGTCTCTTGCATTGCAGGCAGATTCTTTACTATCTGAGCCAACAGTGAAGCCCACAAGATAAAAAACCACAAAGACTATGAAAAGGAAATAGGCA
The DNA here is from genome assembly GCF_003369695.1 of Bos indicus x Bos taurus. Taxonomy (NCBI): domain Eukaryota; kingdom Metazoa; phylum Chordata; class Mammalia; order Artiodactyla; family Bovidae; genus Bos; species Bos indicus x Bos taurus. Next base: position 13,984,989 of record NC_040105.1, on the reverse strand, counting down.
ACCAAAATCTCAGAAATAGAATGGAGGCATGGATCAAGAAAATACAAGACATGTTTAACAAGCTCTTGCCTGGAAAATCCCATGGACAGAGGAGCCTGGTAGGCAGCAGTCTATGAGGTTGCGGAGAGTCGGACACGACTGAGCGACTTCACTTTTCACTTTCATGCTTTGGAGAAGGAAATGGCAACCCACTCCAGTGTTCTTGCCTGGAGAATCCCAGGGATGAGGGGAGCCTGGTGGGCTTCCGTCTATGGGGTTGCACAAAGTCAGACACGACTGAAGTGACTTAGCAGCAGCAGCAGCAGAAGAAGAACTAAAGAACAAACAGTGAGGAATAGCATAATAACTGAAATGAAAAATACACTAGAAAGAATCAATAGCAGAATAACTGAGGCAGAAGAACGAATAAATGAGCTGGAAAATAGAAAGGTGGGAATAACTGCCAAAAAGAATAAAGAAAAAAGAATGAAAAGAAATAAGAACAGTCTCAGAGACCTCTGCAGCTACATTAAATGCACCAACATTTAAATTGGAGACGTCCCAGAAGAATAGAAAGAGAAAGGGTCAGAGAAAATATTTGCAGAGATAGTAAAAAACTTCTCTAATGTGGGAAAGGAAATAGTCAACCAAGTCCAGGAAGTGCAGAGAGTTTCATACGGGATAAATCCAATGAGAAACACACTGGGACATATATTAATCAAACTAACAAAAATTAAATTTAAAGAAAAAATATTAAAAGAGCGAGGGAAAAGCAACAAATAACATACAAGGGAATCCCCATAATGTGATTAGCTGATTTTTCAGCAGAGACTCTGCAGGCCAGAAAGGAGTGGCAGGATAAACATGAAGGGAAAAACCTACAACCAAGTTACTCTACCCAACAAGGATCTCACTCATATTCGACAGAGAAATCAAAAGCTTTACTGACAAGCTAAAGCTAAGAGAATTCACCACCACTAAACCAAGCTTCCGTGGTGGCTCAGATGGTAAAGAGTCTGCCTGCAGTGTGGGAGACCTGGGTTCGATCCCTGGGTCAGGAAGATCCCCTGGAAAAGGAAATGGCACCCCACTCCAGGACTCTTTCCTGGAAAATCCCACGGACGGAGGAGCCTGGCAGGCTACAATCCATGGGGTTGCAAAGAGTTGGACACGACTGAGCGACATCACTTTCTTTCACTTTCAAACCAACTTTACAACAAATGCTAAATGAACTTCTCTAGGCAGAAAACACTTAAGAAAAAGGCTCACAAAAACAAAACCAACACAATTAAACAGATTAAATGCTCCAAACAAAAGACACAGACTGGTTGAATGGATACAAAAACAAGACCCATATATATGCTGCCTACAAGAGACTCACTTCAGATCTAGGGACATACACAGACGGAAAGTGAGGGGATGGAAAAAGATATTCCATGCAAATGGAAATCAAAAGAAAGCTGGAGTAGCAATACTTAGGTAAAATAGACTTTAAAAATAAAGACTGTTACAAGGGACAAAGAATGTCACTACATAATGATCAAGCATTACTGGGTCACAAATCAAACTTGCTAAGTTTAAGAAAACTGAAATCTTTTTAATGGCTGAGTAATTGGGGAGGGAGGAGGGAGGGGGGCTCAGGTTGGGGAACACGTGCATACCTGTGGCAGATTCATGTTGATGTATGGCAAAACCAATACAATACTGTAAAGTAATTAACCTCCAATTAAAAGAAATAAATTTATATTAAAAAAAGAAAACTGAAATCATATCAAGCATCTTTTCCAATCACAATGCTATGAGAATAGAAGTCAATTACAGGACAAAAATTATTAAAAATGCAAATACATGGAGATTAAACAATATGCTACTAATCACCAATAGATCAGTGAAGAAATCAAAGAGGAAATTTAAAAATACATAGGAAAAAATGACAATGAAAACATGAGGACCCAAAACCTATGGGACACAACAAAAGCAATTTTAAGAGGGAAGTTTATAGCAATTCAATCTTACCTCAAGAAATAAGAAAAATCTCAAATAAAGAATAAACTTACACCTAAAGCAACTAGAGAAAGAACAAAAAACCCCAAAGTTAGTAAAAGGAATCATAAATATCAGAGCAGAAATAAATAAAATGGAAATGAAGAAAACAACAGCAAAAAAATCGATAAAACTAAAAGCTAGATCTTTGAGAAGATAAACAGAATTGATAAACCTTTAGCCAGACTCATCCAGAAAAAAAAGGAAGAAGACTCAAATCAATAAAATCATAAGTGAAAAAGAAAAATTACAAATGACACCACAGAAATACTAAAGATCATAAGAGATTACCACAAGCAGCTATATGCCAATAAAAGGGACATACTGGAAGAAATGGACAAATTCATAGAAAGGTACAACTTCTAAGACTGAACCAGGAAGAAATAGAAAATATAAACAGAGCAATCACAAGTAATGAAATTGAGGCTGTAATTTAAAATCTTCCAATAAACAAAAGTACAGGGCCAGATGACTTCACACATGAATTATACCAAACATTCAGAGAAGAGCTAAAATCTATCCTTCTCAAGTTCTTCCAAAAAACTGCAGAGGAAGGAAAACTCCCAAACTCTTTTTGAGGCCACCATCACTCTGATACCAAAATCAGACAAAGATATCACAAAAAAGAAAAGTACAGACCAATATCATAGATAAGCACAGACATAAGAATCCTCAACAAAATACTAGTAAACAGAATCCAACAACACATTAAAAGAATCATACAACATGACTAAGTGGGACTTATCCCAGGGATGCAAGGATTCTTCAACACATGCAAATAAATCAATGTGATACACCACATTAAGGAAGAATAAAAAACCCTGCTGTTGTTTAGTTGCTAAGTTGTGTCCAACACTTTTGCGATCCCATGGACTATACCTACCAGGCTCCTCTGTCCATGGGATTTCCCAGGCAAGAATACTGGACTGGATTGCCATTTCCTCTTCCAGAGTACTTTCCCAACCCAGGGATCAAACCCTTGCCTCCCGCATTGCAAGCTGATTCTTTACACTGAGCCACCAGGGAAGCCCTCAAAACCATATGATCATCTCAATAAATGCAGAAAAAGCTTTGACAAAATTCAACATCTCAATAAATGCAGAAAAAGCTTTGACAAAATTCAACACCCATTTATGATCAAATTCTCTAGAAAGTGGACACATAGGGAACCTACTTCAACATAATAAAGGCCACATACAACAAACCCACAGAAAACATCATTCTCAATGGTGAAAAACTGAAAGCATTTCCTCTAAGATCAGAAACACAACAAGGATGTGCATTCTCACCACTATTATTCAAAACAGTTTTGGAAGTCCTTGACATGGAAATCATGGCATCTGGTCCCATCACTTCATGGCAAATAGATGGGGAAACAGTGGCAGACTTTATTTTTCTGGGATCCAAAATCATAGCAGATGGTGATCTCAACCATGAAATTAAAAGACGCTTGCTCCTTGGAAGAAAAGCTATGACCAACCTAGATAGTATATTAAAAAGCAAAGACATCATTTTGCCAGCAAAGGTCCATCTACTCAAGGCTATGGTTTTTCCAGTAGTCATGTATGGATGTGAGAGTTGGACTATAAAGAAAGCTGAGTGCCGAAGAATTGATGCTTTTGAACTGTGGTGTTGGAGAAGACTCTTGAGAGTCCCTTGGACTGCAAGGAGATCCAACCAGTCCATCCTAAAGGAGATCAGTCCTGGGTGTTCATTGGAAGGACTGATGTGGAGCCTGAAACTCCAATACTCTGGCCACCTGATGCAAAGGGCTGACTCATTTGAAAAGACCCTGAGGCTGGGAAAGACTGAGGGCAGGAGGAGAAGGGGACGACAGAGGATCAGATGGTTGGATGGCATCACTGACTCAATAGACATGAGTTTGAGTAAAGTCCGGGAGTTGGTGATGGACAGGGAGGCCTGGCGTGCTGCAGTCCATGGGTCGCAAAGAGTCGGACACAACTGAGCGACTGAACTGAACTGAACTGACAAGGAAATCAAAAAAGAAAAAGAAATATAAATTGGAAAAGAAGAATTAAAATTGTCACTGTGCAGATGACATGATACTATATACATAGAATAATCCTATAGGTGCCAGCAGAAAAATACTAGAGCTTAACAGTTCTATGAAGACCTACAAGATCTTCTAGAACTAACACCCAAAAAAGATGTCCTTTTCATTATAGGGGACTGGAATGCAAAAGTAGGAAGTCAGGAAACACCTGGAGTAACAGGCAAATTTGGCCTTGGAATACAGAATGAAGCAGGGGAAAGGCTAATAGAGTTCTGCCAAGAGAATGCACTGGTCATAGCAAACACCCTCTTCCAACAACACAAGAGAAGACTCTACACATGGACATCACCAGATGGTTGACACCAAAATCAGATTGATTATTTGCAGCCAAAGATGGAGAAGCTCTATACAGTCAGCAAAGACAAGACTAGGAGCTGACTGTGGCTCAGACCATGAACTCCTTATTGCCAAATTCAGACTTAAATTGAAAAAAGTAGGGAAAACCACTAGACCATTCAGGTATGACCTAAATCAAATCCCTTATGACTATACAGTGGAAGTGAGAAATAGATTTAAGGGACTAGATCTGATAGAGTGCCTGATGAACTATGGACGGAGGTTCGTGACATTGTACAGGAGACAGGAATAAAGATCATCCCCAAGAAAAAGAAATGCAAAAAAGCAAAATGGCTGTCTGGGGAGGCCTTACAAATAGCTGGGAAAAGAAAGGAAGTGAAAAGCAAAGGAGAAAAGGAAAGACATACCCATTTGAATGCAGAGTTCCAAAGAATAGCAAGGAGAGATAAGAAAGCCTTCCTCAGTGATCAATGCAAAGAAATAGAGGAAAACAATAGAATGGGAAAGACTAGAGATCTCTTCAAGAAAATTAGAGATATCAAGGGAACATTTCATGCAAAGATGGGCTCAATAAAGGACAGAAATGGTATAGACCTAACAGAAGCAGAAGATATTAAGAAGAGGTGGCAAGAATACACAGAAGAACTGGTACAAAAAAGATCTTCACAACCCAGATAATCATGATGGTGTGATCACTCACTCACCTAGAGCCAGACATCCTGGAATGTGAAGTCAAGTGGGCCTTAGAAAGCATCACTATGAACAAAGCTAGTGGAGGTGATGGAATTCCAGTGGAGCTATTTCAAATCCTGAAAGATGATGCTGTGAAAGTGCTGCACTCATTATGCCAGCAAATTTGGAAAACTCAGCAGTGGCCACAGGACTGGAAAAGGTCAGTTTTCATTCCAATCCCAAAGAAAGGCAATGCCAAAGAATGCTCAAACTACCACACAATTGCACTCATCTCACACGCTAGTAAAGGAATGCTTAAAATTCTCCAAGCCAGGCTTCAACGAAACGTGAACCGTGAACTTCCAGATGTTCAAGCTGGTTTTAGAAAAGGCAGAGGGACCAGAGATAAAATTGCCAACATCCGCTGGATCATCGAAAAAGCAAGAGAATTCCAGAAAAACATCTATTTCTGCTTTATTGACTATGCCAAAGCCTTTGACTGGATCACAATGAACTGTGGAAACTTTTGAAAGAGATGGCAATACCAGACCACCCGACCTGCCTCTTGAGAAACCTATATGCAGGTCAAGAAGCAACAGTTAGAACTGGACATGGAACAACAGACTGGTTCCAAATACGAAAAGGAGTACGTCAAGGCTGTATATTGTCACCCTGCTTATTTAACTTATATGCAGAGTACATCATGAGAAACGCTGGGCTGGAAGAAGCACAAGCTGGAATCAAGATTGCCAGGAGAAATATGAATAACCTCAGATATGCAGATAACACCACCCTTATGGCAGAAAATGAAGAAGAACTAAAGAGCCTCTTGATGAAAGTCAAAGAGGAGAGTGAAAAAGTTGGCTTGAAGCTCAACATTCAGAAAACGAAGATTTGGCATCCAGTCCCATCTTTTCATGGCAAATGGATGGGGAAACAGTGGAAACAGTGGCTGACTTTATTTTTCTGGGCTCCAAAATCACTGCTGATGGTGATTGCAGCCATGAAATTAAAAGATGCTTACTCCTTGGAAGGAAAGTTATGACCAACCTAGATAGCATATCAAAAAGCAGAGACTTTACTTTGCCAACAAAGGTCCATCTAGTCAAGGCTATGGTTTTTCCAGTGGTCATGTATGGATGTGACAGTTGGACTATAAAGAAAGCTGAGCACCAAAGAATTGAAGCTTTTGAACTGTGGTGTTGGAGAAGACTCTTGAGAGTCCCTTGGACTGCAAGGAAATCCAACCAGTCCATCCTAAAGGAGATCAGTCCTGGGTGTTCATTGAAAGGACTGATGTTGAAGTTGAAACTCCAATACTTTGGCCACCTGATGTGAAGAGCTGACTCATTTGAAAAGACCCTGATGCTAGGCCAGATTGAGGGCAGGAGGAGAAGGGGACGGCAGAAGATGAGATGGTTAGATGGCATCACCGACTCAATGGAAGTGGGGTGCGTGGACTCTGGGAGTTGGTGATGGATGGGGAGGCCTAGTGTGCTGTGGTTCATGGAGTCACAAAGAGTCGTATATGACTGAGCAACTGAGCTGAACTGATCAAAGAATTTGCAAAGGATACAAAATTAATGCACATAAATCCCTTGCATTCCTATACACTAATAATGGAAGATCCGAGAAAGAAATTAAGAAAACAATTTCATTTACCACTGCAACAATAAAATACAATATCCTACCTACCTAAGGAGGCAAAAGATCTATACTCAGAAAAGGATAAAACAATGATGAAAGAAACCAAAGATGACACAATCAGATGGAGAGATATACCATGTTCTTGGTTTGGAATTATCAACATTGTGAAAATGACTATATTACTGAAAACAATCTACAGATTCATTGAAATCCTTATCAAGCTACCAATGGCACTTATCAGAGAATTAGAACAAAAAATTTTATAATTTGTATGGAAACACAAAAGACCCCAAATAGCCAAAGCAGTCTTTTTTCACAAATCGAAGTGTTATCTTTTATTCATCTGTGTTAGATTCTCCTTAATGTTTTAAACAGATTAAAGACATTTACTGTAATTCATCTAATGTAATTCTAACAAACATCTTCTAACAGAATATTTTTGATAAAATTATATTTAATTAAACCCAACATTAGAAACTGTCTTCTTGGTGGCTCAGTGGTAAAGATTCTACCTGCCAATATAGGAAATATGAATTTGATCCTTGTGTTGGGAAGATCCCCTGGAGGAGGAAATTGCAATCCATTCCAGTATTCTTGCTGGGAAAATTCCATGGACAGAGAAGCCTGGCAGGCTGAAGTCCATGGGGTTGCAAAGAGTCAGACATGACTGACCAACTAAGCATGCACACACATCTTCCAAACATTAGAAAATATTTTTCCAGTTTATAGATCTTCAACTATAAACATTCTTAGTTAAGATTCACAGTAAACTTTCTTTTTTTCAGCCGAAGCCATCTTGAGAGGGGGAAAAAAAACAGAGCTGGAAGAATCAGGTGCCCCAACTTCAGACTACACGACAAAGCTATAATAATCAAGATAGTATGGTACCGGTGGCACAAAGAGAAATATAGATCAATGGAACAGAATAGAAAGCCCAGAGATAAACCCATGCACCTATGGTCACCTAATCTATAACAAAGGTGGCAAGAATATAAGATGGAGAAAAGACAGTCTCTTCAGTAAGTGGTGCTGGGAAAACCAGACAGCAGCATGCAAAAGAATGAACTTAAGAATACTACCTAACACCATGCTGCTGCTGTTTAGTCACTAAGTTGTATCTGACTCTTTTGTGACCCCATGGACTGTAGCCTGCCAGGCTTCTCTCTCCATGGGATTTCCCAGCCAAGAAACTGGAATGGGTTGCCATTTCCTTCTCCAGGGGAATCTACCTGATTGAGGGATCAAACCTGTGTTTCCTGCATTGTAGGTGGATTCTCTACTGCTGAGCCACCAGGGAAGCCCACCTTCACAAAAACACTATACACAAAAGTAAGTTCAAGATGGATTAAAGATCTAAATGTAAGACTGCTGCTGCTGCTGCTGCTAAGTCACTTCAGTCGTGTCCGACTCTGTGTGACCCCATAGACGGCAGCCCACCAGGCTCCCCCGTCCCTGGGATTCTCCAGGCAAGAACACTGGCGTGGGTTGCCATTTCCTTCTCCAAAATGTAAGACTGGATACTATCAAACTCTTAGAGGAAAACATGCTTTTGACATATATCACAGCAAGATCTTTTTTGATCCACTTCCTACAGTAATTAAAAACAAAAATAAACAAATGAGACCTAATTAAACTCAGAAGTTTTTGCACAGCAAAAGAAGCCATAAACAAGATGAAAAGACAACCCTTAGGAGAAAATATTTGCAAACAAAGCAACTGAGGGATTATTTTTCAAAATATACAAACAACTCATACAACTCAATATCAAAATAACAAGCAACCAAATCAAAAAATGGACAGGGGACTTCCCTGGTGGTCCAGTGGTTAAGAATCTGCCTTGCATTGCAGGGTATGTAGGTTTGATCCCTGGTCAGGGAACTAAGATCCCACATGTCATGGAGCAACTAAGTCTGCAAGCCACAACTACTGAACCCCACAGACTCTGGAGCCCCATAAGCTGCAACTACTGAGCCCACGTGCCACAACTAGAGAGTCTGTGAATTGTAACAGAAGATCCCACATGACACAGCAAAGATCCCATGTGCTACAACTAAGACACAGCACAGCCAAATAAAAAAAATTTTTTAATGGGTGAAAGGGGACTTCCCTGGTGGTTCAGTAGTTAAGAATCCATCTTTCAATGCAGGGGATTCAGGTTTGATCCCCAGTCAGGGAACTAAGATCCCACATGTTGTGGGAGCAACTAAGCCTATGTGATGCAACTATAGAGCCCATGTGCTCTAAAGTCCACATTCTCTGGAGCCCAGGCACTGCAACTAGAGTCTGTACCCTCTGGAGCTTGTGTGTCACACTACAGAAGCCTGTGTTGCAATGAAGATCCCGTGACCATCAAATAAGACTCAACATAGCCAAATAAATAAATACATAAATAACTTTTCAAAAAATAGGCAGAAGACTTAAATACTTGACATTTCTCCAAAGAAGATATACAGAAAGGCAACAAACACATGAATGGATGCTCAACATCACTAATTATTAGAGAAATACAAATCAAAACTACAATGAGGTATCATCTCACACTGGTCACAATTGCCATCATCAAAAAAAAATCCACAAACAATACATGCTGGTTAGGGTGTGGAGAAAAGGAAACCCTCTTGCACTGTTGGTGAGAATGTAAATTGATATACCCACTATGGAGAACAGTATGGAGGTTCCTTTAAAACACTAAAAATAGCACTACCATATGACTCAGCAAACCCACTCCTAGGCATGTACCCTGAGAAAACCATGATTCAAAAGATACAGGTATACCCTGATGTTCATTGTAGCACTATTTACAATAGCCAGGACATGGAAGCAACCTAAATGTCCATCAGTAAATGAATGGATAAAGACTATGTGGTACATATACACAATGGAATATTACTCAGCCATAAAAAGGAACAAATTTGAGCCAGTTGTAGTGAGGCAGATGAACTCTGAGCCTTTATACAGAATGAAGTAAGTCAGAAAGAGAAAAACAAATATATATTAATGCATATATATGGAATCTAGAAAAATAGTACTGATGAAGCTATTTGCAGGAAGGAATAGAGACTAGATGTAGAGAAAAGACTTGTGGGCACAGTGGAGGAAGGAGAGAATACGATGAATGAGAAAGTAGCATGACATATACACACTCATGCTCGTGCTTAGTTGTATCCAATGCATAGTTGTATCCAACTCTCTGTGACCTCATGGACTGTCGCCCACCAGGCTCCTCTGTCCATGGGATTCTCCAGGCAAGAATACTGGAGTGGGTTGCCATTTCCTCCTCCAGGGATCTTCCCAACCCAGGGATCGAACCCACATCTCTTGTGTCTCCTGCATCGCAGGCAGATTTTTTACCACTGATCCACCAGGGAAGCCCCATATATACATCATGTGTAAAATAGATAGCTAGTGGGAAGCTTCTGTATAACACAGGGAGCTCAGCCTGGTACTCTCTGACAACCTAGAGGGGTGGGATGGAAGCAGGTTCAAGAGGGGACATACATAAAATTATGACTGATTCACATTGTTGTACAGCAGAAACCAATACAATATTGTAAAGCAATTATCCTCCAATTAAAAAATAAAATAAAACTGAAAAAAAAAAAAAAAAAGAACTACCATATGACCTAGCAATCTCACTACTGGGCATATACCCTGAGAAAACCATAATGCAAAAAGACACATGTACCCCAGTGTTCACTGCAACACTATTTATAATAGTCCAGGCATGGAAGCAACCTAAATGTCCATTGAGAGGTAAAGATGTGGTTCATATGTACAGTGGAATATTACTTAGCCATAAAAGGAACAAAATTGGGTCATTTGTACTGATGTGGATGGACCTAGAATCTGTCATACAGAGTGAAAAAGAAAAAAAAAATATCATACATTAATGCATATATGTGGAATCTAGAAAAATGGTACAGATGAACCTATCTGAAAGGCAGGAACAGAGCCACAGACAGAGGATGGACATGTGGGCACAGGGTGGGGAGGGGAGGATGGGATAAATTAGGAGATTAGAATGGAAACATATAGACTGCCATGTGTAAACTAGATAGCTAGTGCAAACCTGTTGTATACTACAGGGAGCTCAGTTTGATGCTCTGTGGTGACTTAGATGGGTGGGATAAGGGAGGTTCAAAAGGGAGGGGATATATGTATGCATATAGTTGATTTACTTTGCTGTACAGCAGAAACTAATGCAACGTTGTAGAGCAATTATACTCCAATTTTAAAAAAAAGAATGAAATAATGCCATTTGTAGCAACAACATGGATAGATCTGGAGAATATCATACTAAGTGAAGACAGAGAAAGACAATTATCATATGACATCACTTATATGTAGAATCTAAAAAAAAAAATTATACAAGCAAACTTTATCTACAAAACATAAATAGACTCACAGACTTACAGAACAAATCTATGGTTTCCAGGGGTAAGGGTAGAGGTGAGGATTGGGAGTTTGGGATTGACATGTACACACTGCTATAATTAAAACAGATAACCAACAAGGACCTACTGTATAGCACAGGGAACTCTGCTGAATATTCTGTAATAACCTAAGTGGGAAAAGAATTTGGAAAAGAATAGATACATTTTATATAAAAAATTTAAAACAAATAAAATTAAAAACAGAAAATGAAAAAAGTATACATATACAAAGTCTTAATATTAAGAAAACAAACAACCCAAGTGAAAAATGGGCCAAAGACCTGAATAGACAGTCATCAAAAATTAGATATACAGATGGCAAATAAGTATATGAAAAGATGTTCAACATCATGTCATTAGGGGAATTACACATCAAAACAACATGATATTACAACACATCTGTTGGAATGACTAAAATCCAAAACATTAACACCACCAAATGCTGACAAGGATGTGGAGCAACTAGAACTCTCATTCACTGTTGGTGGGAATGCAAAATGGTACACCCACTTTGGAAATAGTTTGGCACTTTCTTACAAAATTCAACATACCTCTACCATACAACCCAGCAATTGCACTTCTTTGTATTTACCCAAAGGAGTTGAAACTTATGTCCACACAAAAATATGCATATGGATATTTACAGCAGCTTTATTCATAACTGCCAAAACCTGGATATAACCAAGATGTTTTTCAGTAAGTGAATGATAAATAAACTGTGGTACATTCATTCAATAGAATACTATCCAGCAGTAAAAAGAAATGCGCTTTCAAGCTATGAAAAGACATGGAGGAACCTTAAACACATATTACTAAATGAAAGAAGCTAGTCTGAAGATATTACAATTGTGTGCTTTCAACTGTGTGACATTCTGGAAAGGTGAAACTAAGGAGACAGTAGTAAGAAGATCAGCCAGCAGGCAGGAAGACGAGAAAAGGAACAGGTAGAGCACAGACTACTTTGTGTGCTACTCTAATGGTTGATATATATGATTTTACATTTTCCCAAACCCATAGAATGTACATCAAGAGTGAAATCTCAATAAACTATAGACTTTAGGTGGGAAAAAAAGAAATCTCTTGTTTAAGCCACCCAGTTCGTGGTACTGTGTTGACACCCCAAGCTCACTAGCACACTGGCTTAGAGGATCAGGGTGAAGTCCCTGCTGCCAGCCTGTGCTCTACTTTCAACTCAAGGAGGCCATGTCAGGCTGAGTGTGGGAGAAGAAGAGCGGCTCAGTTTTGTGTAACTGAAAAAAAGAAGCATCTCTGAAGTGTTTTAATAACATTCTGGGTCTTAACTTTAGCTTTCAGGGCAGAAACATACTAGGATAAATTAAGAACATTTACAATGTTTTAAATAGGGAGAAGGGTGCTGTTGAATAATAATGTCAATGCTAACTAGATGTTAACAAATCCTAGTCTTTTAGAAGGCTTGTGACCCTTATTTGAACCACTGTGAACAAAGGTTGAAACAGTGAGCTTTTATTTAGGCTGAAAGGAAAGCAAATTATTGAAAAATTGACGCCCAATTCTAGGATAAGACACAACTGTTATCTATCACAAAGAAAGAAGAACCACTTCTATTTTGATCAAAAGACTGAGGGCACTAAAACAATTTAATCTAACTCCATACTTCGTGCATTTGATATAAAATTGAATGTTAAAGTTTCTTCTTTTGGAGTCACTATGTAGTGACACATTCAAACTCTAGAGAAGAGACCCAGAGAAATAAAAATATGTGCAGTCCTTTGTCTGTGAGGGTGCCATCACAGTGTGCTTCCTAGGTTTGGAGTTCTGTGGGTCAGTTTCTTCTTCTAGTCTGACCCTCCTTGTGGCCTGTCACAGGCATTCATAAGACACTCTCTAGGATAGGGGTAGAGTCTGCAGACAGGAGATAGAGCGTTTGTTGCACTGCTGAATAGCATTCCATTGTATGTGTATATATAAGATTCATGTATCCAATCTACCAATGACTGATATCTGGATTGATTCTTTTATTTACTGTTAATGCAAATATGATTCTATTTAAATGATCATACATGTTTCCTGGGGGCTTCCCTGGTGGCTCAGTGGTAAAGAATCCACCAGTCTGTGCAGAAGACATGGGCTCGATCCCTGGGTCAGGAAGAGCTCCTGGAGAAGGAAATAGCAACCCATTCCAGTATTCTTGCCTGAAGAATTCCATGGACAGAGGAGACTGGCTGGCTACCATCCAGGGGGTCACAAAAAAGTCAGACATGATTTGCAGCTAAACAACATGTCTCCTAGTATACACGTACAAGAGTTTTCCATGATATATTTCCAGAAATAGAATAAACTGGTAATTGTACATTATGTCCATATTTATTTTTGGTAGCATTATCTTCTGAAGTTCCCCTGGAGAAAGGAATGGCAACCCACTCCGATAGTCTTGCCTGGAGAATTCCATGGACAGAGGAGCCTGGAGAGCTGCACTCCATGAGGTCGCAAAGAGTCAGAAACGCCTGAGTGACTAACATACTATCTTCTAAACTAGATGGTCAAGTGACCACTCTTGAGCTTTGGATTAGTGTTATATGAAATTTATAGATTAATTTGGCAGAAAATTGAGATCTAAGCAATAGTGAAATTTTCACATGCCATATATCATATGTGCTCTACTTGTACTTTGATCAAGCTTCTGATAAAACAAACTAACCCAGTCCATTTTCCTTAAACTTGTGGCAAAGATGTGCATAATTATGAGTACATCTGTTTCTGAAAATTCTGTGATACTTCTCCTTGAGGGCCAACAAAGCACCAAGGCTGGACTTTCTCTTCTACTCTCTATCATAAATCATTGTTTTGGAAACTTAAAATTAATAAAAGATAAGAGTTAAGGATTCATACCTATACTGCATGGTGGCTTAGATTTCCTTTCAACAGACTTTGGAGATTCAATTAAAATAACTCTTATAGGAACCAGAATTGAAAGAGACACATGTACCCCAATGTTCATTACAGCACTATTTACAATAGCTAGGACATGGAAGCTGGAGAAGGCAATGGCACCCCACTCCAGTACTCTTGCCTGGAAAATCCCATGGATGGAGGAGCCTGGTAGGCTGCAGTCTGTGGGGTCACTAAGAGTTGGACACGACTGAAGCGACTTAGCAGCAGCAGCAGCAGGACATGGAAGCAACCTAGATGTCTATCAGCAGATGAATGGATAAGGAAATTGTGGTACATATACACAATGCAATATTACTTAGCTATAAAAAGGAACTCATTTGAGTCAGTTCTACTGAGGTGGATGAAACTAGAGCCTAGTATACAGTGTGAAGTAAGTCAGAAAGAGAAATACAAATACTGTATATTAATGCATATATATGGAATGTAGAAAGACAGTTAATGACGATCCAACATGCAGGGCAACAAAAGAGACACAGATGAAAAGAACAGACTTTTGGACTCTGGACGAAGGTGAGGGTGGGATAATTTGAGAGAACAGCACTGAAACATGTATATTCATTTCAGTTCAGTTCAGTCGCTCAGTCCTGTCTGACTCTTTGCGACCCCATGAATCACAGCACGCCAGGCCTCCCTGTCCATCACCAACTCCTGGAGTTCACTCAAACTCATGTCCATTGACTCGGTGATGCCATCCAGCCATCTCATCCTCTGTCATTCCCTTTTCCTCCTGCCCCCAATCCCTCCCAGCATCAGAGTCTTTTCCAATGAGTCAACTCTTCGCATGAGGTGGCCAAAGTACTGGAGTTTCAGCTTTAGCATCGTTCCTTCCAAAGAAATCCCAGGGCTGATCTCCTTCAGAATGGACTGGTTGGATCTCCTTGCAGTCCAAGGGACTCTCAAGAGTCTTCTCCAACACCACAGTTCAAAAGCATCAATTCTTCGGCACTCAGCTTTCTTCACAGTCCAACTCTCACATCCATACATGACCACTGGAAAAACCATAGCCTTGACTAGATGGACCTTTGTTGGCAAAGTGATGTCTCTGCTTTTCAATATGCTATCTAGGTTGGTCATAACTTTTCTTCCAAGAAGTAAGCATCTTTTAATTTCATGGCTGCAGTTACCATCTGCAGTGATTTTGGAGCCCAAAAAAATAAAGTCAGCCACTGTTTCCCCATCTATTACCATATGTAAAATAGATGACCAGTACAAATTCAATGCATAAAGCAGAGCACTCAAAGCTGGTGCTTGGGACAACCACACGGATGGAGTGGGGAGGAAGGTGGGAGGGGGGTTCAGGATGAAGGGACACGTGTACCTGTGGCCAATTCATGTTGATGTATGGCAAAAATCATCAAAATATTGTAAAGTAATTATCCTCCAATTAAAATTAATTTTAAAAAACTCTCATAAAGAAGTTCCTTAGCACTAACCTTATCCAGAACTGTTTATTATGCCCCCTGATGTAAAATAATGCTATAAAATACCACACTGAAGCAGGTGGTAAGATATGTGCACTGTCTGTTTGGATATGTTTATCATATGTTAAGATGCAGAGCACAGGAACTTGGACGTAAGACTTGTTTAGAAGTTTGAAGAAATTCTAAGTCATCTGCCACTGGGAACATACTGACTTATACAGGTTATCTTCAAGCTCTAAGACACCAATTAATTTTTTTTCTTTCCTATGACAAGTGCCTGACTGAAAAATGTTGAAATGTCAATAGGAGCACAGCAGAGCAATCATTCACTGATGTAACTGTCTTTATCTCCTCCTACCGACACTGAAACAACAGCTGCTGATTTACTTTCTGCCCTTGTTCTTTACCTAAATCCAACAAGCCTAACATAAGTCTCCAACTTTGATCCAAGCAGAAATTGTTCAAGGACAGTGACATCAGCCAGATGGCAGAATAGGAGATTTCGGCTAAGTCTCTAACTTTGCTCCAAGTAGAAATTGTTGAAGGACAGTGACATCAGTAAGATGTCAGAATAGAAGATTTCAGCTACCATCCCTCCACAGAACATCAATTTTGATAACCTCCCATGGAGAAGAGTGGAGAAATAACTCCAGAAAGAATGAAGAGGCTGAGCCAAAGCGAAACAATACCCAGTTGTGGATGTGACTGGTGATGGAAGTGAAGTCCAATGCTGTAAAGAGCGATACTGCATAGGAACCTGGAATGTTAGGTCCATGAATTAAGGTAAATTAGAAGTGGTCAAACAGGGGATTGCAAGAGTGAACATTGACATTTTGGGAATCAGTGAACTAAAATGGACTGGATTGGATGAATTTAACTCAGATAACCATTATATCTACTACTGTGGGCAAGAATCCCTTAGACGAAATGGACTAGCCCTCATAGTCAACAAAACAGTCAGAAATACAGTTCTTGGGTGCAATCTCAAAAACAACAGAATGATCTCTGTTCATTTCCAAGGCAAACCATTCAATATCACAGTAATCCAAGTTTATGTCCCATTCAGTAATGCTGAAGAAGGTGAAATTCAATGGTTCTATGATAACCTACAAGAGCTTCTAGAACTAACACCCAAAAAAGATGTCCTTTTCATTACAGGGGGCTGGAATTCAAAAGTAGTAAGTCAAGAGATACTTGGAGTAACAGGCAAGTTTGGCCTTGGAATAAAAAATGAAGCAGGGCAAAGGCTAATAGAGTTTTGCCAAGAGAACGCACTGGTCATAGCAAACACCCTCTTCCAACAACACAAGAGAAGACTCTACACATGGACATCACCAGATGGTCAACACCGAAATCAGAGTGATTATGTTCTTTGCAGCCAAAGATGGAGAAGCTCTACACAGTCAGCAAAAACAGGACTGGGAGCTGACTGTGGCTCAGATCATGAACTCCTTATTGCCAAATTCAGACTGAAATTGAAGAAAGTAGGGAAAACCACTAGACCATTCAGGTATGACCTAAATCAAATCCCTTACGATTATACAGTGGAAGTGACAAAGAGATTCCAGGGATTAGATCTGATAGACAGAGTGTCTGAAGAACTATGGACGGAGGTTCGTGACATTGTACAAGAGGCAGGAATCAAGACCATCCTTCAAAAAAAGAAAATGCAGAAAGGCAAAATGGTTGTCTGAGGAGGCCTTACAAATAGCTGAGAAAAGAAGAGAAGCTAAAGGCAAAGGAGAAAAGGAAAGATACGCCCATTTGAATGCAGAGTTCCAAAGAAAGCAAGGAGAGATAAGAAAGTCTTCCTCAGTGATCAATGCAAAGAAATAGAGGAAAACAATAGAATGGGAAAGACTAGAGATCTCTTCAAGAAAATTAAAGATACCAAGGGAACATTTCATGCAAAGATGGGCACAATAAAGGACAGAAATGGTATGGATCTAACATAAACAGAAGATATTGAGATGAGGTGGCAAGAATACACAGCAGAACTATACAAAAAAGATCTTCATGACCCAGATAACCACGATGGTATGATCACTCACCTACAGACAGACATCCTAGAATGTAAAGTCAAGTGGGCCTTAGGAAGCATCACTACAATCAAAGCTAGTGGAGGTGATGGAATTCCAGTGGAGCTATTTCAAATCCTAAAAGATGGTGCTGTGAAAGTGCTGCACTCATGGAATTTAGAAAGATGGTAACGATAACCCTGTATACGAGACAGCAAAAGAGACACTGATGTATAGAACAGGCTTATGGACTCTGTGGGAGAGGGAGAGGGTGGGAAGATTTGGGAGAATGGCATTGAAACATGTGAAATGTCATGTATGAAACGAGATGCCAGTCCAGGTTCAATGCACGATGCTGGATGCTTGGGGCTGGTGCACTGGGACGACCCAGAGGGATGGTATGGGGAGGGAGGAGGGAGGAGGGTTCAGGATGGGGAACACATGTATAATTTTTTTTTAAATTAAAATTGAATAAAAAAAAAAAAAAGAAAGTGCTGCACTCAATATGCCAGCAAATTTGGAAAATTCAGCAGTGGCCACAGGACTGGAAAAGGTCAGTTTTCATTCAAATCCCAAAGACAGCAATGCCAAAGAATGTTCAAACTGCCTCACGATTGCACTCATCTCATGCACTAGCAAAGTAATGCTAAAAATTATCCAAGCCAGGCTTCAACGAAACGTGAACCGTGAACTTCCAAATGTTCAAGATGGATCTAGAAAAGGCAGAAGAACCAGAGATCAAGTTGCCAACACCTGTTGGATCACAGAAAAAGCAAGAGAGTTCCAGAAAAACATCTACTTCTGCTTTATTGACTATGCCAAAGCCTTTAACTGTTTACATCACAACAAACTGTAGAAAATTGTTCAAGAGGTGGGAATACCAGACCATCTTGAGAAATCTGTATGCAGGTCAGGAATCAACAGCTAGAACTGCACATGGAACAACAGACTGGTTCCAAATTGAGAAAGGAGTATGTCAAGGCTGCATAATGTCACTCTGCTTATTTAACTTATATGCAGAGTACACCAGGCCAAATGCCAGGCTGGATGAAGCACAAGCTGCAATCAAGATTGCTGGGAGAAATATCAATAACCTCACATACGCAGATGACACCACCCTTATGGCAAAAAGTGAAGAGGAACTAAAGAGCCTCTTGATAAAGTGAAAGAGGAGAGTGAAAAAGTAGGCTTAAGATTCAACATTCAGAAAACTAAGATCATGGCATCCGGTCCCATCACTTCATGGCAAACAGATGGGGAAACAGTGGAAACAGTGACTGACTTTATTTTTGGGGGCTCCAAAATCACTGAAGATGGTGAGTGCACCCATGAAATTAAAAGATGCTTGCTCCTTGGAAGTAAATCTATAACCAACCTAGACAGCATATTAAAAAAAAAGCAGAGACATTACTTTGCCAACAAAGGTCCATCTAGTCAAAGCCATGGTTTTTCCACTAGTTAGGTATGGATATGAGAGTTGGACTATAAAGAAAGCTGAGCACCGAAGAATTGATGCTTTTGAACTGTGGTGTTGGAGAAGACTCTTGAGAGTCCCTTGGACTGCAAGGAGATCCAACCAGTCAATCCTAAAGGAAATCAGTCCTGAATATTCATTGGAAGGACTGATGCTGAAGCTGAAACTCCAATACTTTGGGGACATGATGCGAAGAACTGACTCACTAGAAAAGACCCTGATTCTGGGAAAGACTGAAGGCAGGAGGAGAAGGGGCTGACAGAGGATGAGCTGGTTGGATGGCATCACTGCCTGGATGGACATGAGTTTGAGTAAACTCCGGGAGTTGGTGATGGACAGGGAAGCCTGGCGTGTTGCAGTCCATGGGGTTGCAAAGAGGCAGACACAATTGAGCAACTGAACTGAATCAAAAGACAAAGTGGCTGAATGGATTAAAAAACAATACCCAACCAAACACTGCCTACAAGATATTCCTTTCAGCTTTAAGGACATACATAGGCTGAAAATAAAGGGATAAAGATATTTGCTGCAAATGGCAACCAAAAGAGAGCAAAGTTACCTATACTTTTTTAAGACAAAATAGGCTTTAAGTCAATAACTGTAACAAGGGACAAATAAGGGAATTTCCTGGTGGTCAAGTGGTTAAGACTCCAAACTTTCACTGCAGGGTCATGGGTTCAATCCCTGGCTGGGGAACTAAGATCCAGCAAGCTATGAGGTGTGGCCAAAAAGGAAACAAGGAACAAATAAGGTCATTATGTAATGATGAAGGGGTCAATTCATCAGGTATATATAACAACTCTACATATATATGCATCCAACATTGAAGCACTTAAATACATTAAGCAAATACCAACATAACTGAAGGAACAGAGAGCAATGCAATAATATTAGAGGACTTTCCTACTTCATCTTCACAACAGTCAGATCAACCAGACAGAAGACAAGGAAACACTGGACTTGAATTACGCTTTGGAACTACATGAGGTAGTAATCATTTCACAATATACATGTATATTCAATTTTTACTTGTCAATATTCCCTCGATAAAACTAGGGGGTTAAAAAAGAAATTGTTGGACTTTCCTGGTGGTCCAGTGGTTAAGAATCCACCTGCCAATGCAGGGGACACAGGTTCAATCCTGGTTTGGGAAGATCCCACATGCTGTGGCGCAACTAAGCCCATGAGCCACAACTACTGAGCCCACGTGCTGCAACTGCCGAAGCCCGCACACTTGGAGTCCGTGCTCTGCAACAAGAGAACTCACTGCAATGAGAAGCCTGTGCACCGAAATGTAGTCCCCCCTCGCCCCAACTAGAGAGAGCTGGTATGCGGCAACAAAGACCCAGTGCAGCCAAATAAATACATTTTAACACAGAAAGAAACTGTTCAAGTAGCAAAGTTCAAACTATCTTTTATAGTGTGGTGGAGTTTTCTGAAGCTATTTTCTCATAAATAAGAACAAGGCTTCTGAGAGAGGAAAAGGTGCTATTTGGTCGATTGCACTAAAAGTTGTGAAATTACAGGGAAAGCATGAAATGAGCACACATGAGTGTGCACGCTCAGTCGTGCCCAGCTCTTTGAGACCCCATAAACTGTAGCTCACCAGGCTCCTCTGTCCATGGAATTTCCCAGGCAAGGATACTGGAACAGGTTGTCACTTCCTACTCCAGGGGATCTTCCCAACCCAGGGATCAAATGGGCATCTCTTGTGCCTCCTGCATTGACAGGTGGATTCTTTACCACTGTACCACCTGGGAAGCCCCTGAAATGAGTAAATGACCAAATATATTTGAGATTCTCTGTGCCTGCAATTGTGCTAGGGATCCACTATGAATGAGACAGGCATAAACTCATCGTCACAAAGCTTACAGCTCCCAGGAAGATAGACAATGAACAAGTGTGAGGAAGGCTGAAAGGAAATGTGAGGCACTTTACTGCAGACCTCATAGGAAGTCACAGTTTCTTCTAGCTTTGGGCAGCCCAACTGGCACCTAAAGCTAACCATTAGTACATGTTTTTTTTTTTTTTTTTCCCACATCAGACAGGTAATGTGCCGGCGTCGTAACAAGGTTTGCGGGGAGGCACATGTCACGTAGCAGCATGAACACCCAATCATCATGCTCATGAACTACAAAAGGATCCCATTAGTACATGTTTAACTTTGAGTCCACAGTAATGAACTCATTGGGCTTATCGGAGGCAAGTCACTTATGTTCTCCCAGTCTCACCCTCTCCTCTCTAAGGGAAAATGTTTTCTGATCTATGAAACATCTATGCAATGTTAGATGATATTATTTCTGTTAGAGGTATACCATTGAGTAAGTCATGAACGATGAAAATGAAAGGATGTATATTTCTCTCAGTCTAAAATTTTGACATGAGAGCTATCGGTTTTGGTGTAGGAAGAAATTCTGAGCATTTGGATATATGAATGTAGCTTAAAGTATTTCAGCTCTGGTTTTACTATAAGATCATCAGTGGAGCCTTTAAAAAAAGAAAAAAAGTTCTGATATCCAGGTACAGAAGCTATACAGCTGGGTCCCAGGCAATCATATTTTTCAAAATGTGTCTAAACAATTCCAGCCAGCGTTGAAAAATCTGTGCCATTTATTAATAGAAGCCTTCATCTGTGATGCAGGGGTTTCCTGTTTTCTACCAGCATCCAGGAAACTGTGGCTGGCTGACTTGTCAGTTTGCTGCTGCTGTCACTTTAGTCGTGTCTGACTCTTAGCAACCCCATGGACTGCAGCCTACCAGGCTCCTCCGTCCATTGGATTTTCCAGGCAAGAGTACTGGAGTGGGGTGCCATTGCCTTCTCCGTGTCAGTTTGCAGTCATGGTGAAATGTCAGACCCTGAACAGTTCTTGACAAGATGCTAAAGGGAAGACTTTCGTTTACTTTTAAGGTTTCCTTTCAGCGGCTAGAGCCCTGCCTTTATTGGATACACCTAACTAGGAGGACAGGGGCCTGCCCGTGGTCCATCTTCATCTCTGTTTCTCTTTCCTGCCATGTCTTACTTTCTGCATCATGCCCACAATAGGTGGAGAAATATATCTACTTCTTGAGTTCATTTGGCAGGTTCATTTAGCCCCTGCAACAAACTACGTGTTTCACACTGGCTTCTGTCTATAAGAAAGGTGAGATTTGGGCTTCTAACTGTCCTTTCTATATTACTCGCAGCACAGCAAGCAGATTGCCCTCCCAGTCCCACAGGGGCAACAGAGAACAACCTAAGTAGATGTTGTGTATGCAGTGGGTTTGTGTCACAGCTGAAAACCCCCAAGTTTCAAAACCTCCATTTTTAAAATAATGGGCTGCAAGCAAACTTGTGTGACCTTTGCCCCAGAGATATTATCTTTATTATATTAGTTAAGAAACAAATTCACTATCTCCTCCAGAGGCAATACTAATTCTATTTTCCAAGGCTATTGAGTACACAACTGTCCTTGAAAAGAACAGTCTGGCATAAAGGCTGTCAGGGTCTCTGCCCACAAGACATGCGGAAATGTGAGAACACCTTGGAGAATTCTCTCTCAAAACATCCATGGATGGTTATATTCATTCTGATCTAAACCTAACCCTACAAGGTAAAGCTTAAGGTAAGTTCATGACCATTACGGTAGTTTTTAAAATTTTACAGTTTGGATCAACTTGATGTTTGGCAGCCTCTAGCCCAAGATACATCTCTTATAACTGTCAAAGGTCGATTTGCCTTGGAAGCAGACTCTAATATGGAGCTTGGGATGCAGGATGCTTTTTAAGGGGTGCCCTTGGGACCCACCGCCTATGGAAGGGAAGGGAAGAAAAGGGAAGGAAGCAGAAATGCAAAAGCAACCAGAGCCTTGGCTGATCCAACCAGGAGCTCTAGAGCCAAAATGGCCCTTCAGAGTTGTCCCCAGTTGTGTTAAAGTGGCCAGACCTTTCTATTCATCAAGGTTGCATCTTATTTTAGTGGGGGAAGGGGACTACACAGTGGTCAAGATGCTGGTGGGGAAAGGGAATGTGATCACCCATGTTACCATCTATCCTGCTGGCATCTGCTGAGATATGCTTGTGTCCCCTTGGTCTTCAAGGCTTCCCAGGTGGCACAGTGGTAAAGAATCCAGCTGCCAATGCAGAAGACATGGGTTCGATCCCTGGGTTGGGAAGATACCCTTGAGGAAGAAATGGATACCTACTGCAGTATTCTTGTCTGGGAAATCCCATGGATAGAGGAGTCTGGCAGGTACAATCCACAGGGTCACACACCCCTTGGTCTTCAGTCACTGGTCCATATAGGCTGCTGCATGCAGGATGCCTCATCTTTCCTTCAAGTGTCTTTCCAGGGGCCCTAGCTCTCAACACATGTTTCAACAGCTCTTGATTGCAAAGAGAACATTCAATTATTCTTGCAGCATCTGCCCGGACATTCCATGTAGCCTTTAAAAAAAAAAAAACAAAAACCTGGGGTTTTGCCACTTTACATGGTTCTACCTGGGAGAGTAGCTCAAAGATACCTTTGCTCTCAGACTCCTCAAGTCTATCTTGTGGTTTCCATCCTTCCCTTTTGTCAAACTGTCCCTCAGGAAGGGGCAGGCATAGGACTTAGACATAGATGCTTCCCGTCCCAGGGAACACATCCATCATCAGTACTCACGCTATATTTTCAGTCATGTCCCAAGGATTCTTTCATTAAAAATGTTTTTGTTGAGATACAATTTACATATATTAAAGTGCACAAACCATAAGTATATAGTTTAATAAGATTTGACGAATGTTTATAATTGTGTAACTCACACCAGGGGCTTCCCTGGTGGCTCAGATGGTAAAGAATCTACCTGCAATGCAGGAGACCCAGTTTCAATCCCTGAGTGGGAAAGATCCTCTAGAGGAGGGCATGGCAACCCACTCCAGCGTTCTTGCCTGGGAAATCCCATGGACAGAGGAGCCTGGAGGGCTACAGTCCATGGGGTCACAAAGAGTTGCACGACTGAGTACCTAACACTTTCACTTTCAACTCACATCTATATTGAGATACAGAACATTTCAATCACCCCAGAAAGCTCCCTCATGCCCCTTTACAATCAATCCCCTAGGGACTTCCCTGGTGGCCCAGTGGCTAAGACTCTGTGCTCCCAATGCAAGGGACCTGGGTTCAATCACTGGTTGGGGAGCTGGATCCCACAGGGCACAACTAAAGATCCCACATGCTGCAACAAAGATCAGAGATCCCGTGTGACACAATTAAGAACCATCACAGCCAAGTAAGTAAATAAAAATTAAAAAAAATCCGCACCCTAATCACTTTTCTGATTTTTAACAGATGAATTCGTTTTAGCCTGATTTGGAATGCCACATCGATGGAACCATATAACATACACTCTTGTGTCTAGCCTTTTTTCCCCCACTCAACAGCAGGTCTTTAAGATCCCAGGAATATTTTTAATTTCACCCTTAAATCATCATGGTCTACCTACTCCTTGAGGTCCTTCAAAGCTTAGGGCTCTGTAGCCAAAAGCCTGAGTTTTTGAAATTCAAAAGCTTTTTCTATGCTCTTTTGCTATATCATATCTTTCCTTTGACAAACATTCATCTCTTTAAGCAGGAAAAGGTCAACAAGTAGCAGAAAATGTAGAGGGAATCTGCCAATAACTCCAAGGACTACCCCATCACAGAGTCAGGAGCAGATTAAGGATTTCAATCCAGGGCTCTCTGACCCTGGAACATCTACTCTTAACAAACACCCCTGAAGTTTTCATGTAAGATTTAAAGAACTGGATGCTGAGAAGAAAGTAGAGGGTTATTTTGAAATATGAGTTACTATTAATATTTACTAGAGACAAGTGGCAAAAAATAAATAAATAAATAAAAAGCATTCCAGACTAAAGCCTTAGGAAGATAAGCTAGCACTAGTACAATTCAATGAGCACTAAATAAAGAAATTAAGAAGCCACAGTGGACTTCCCTGGTGGTTAACAATCTGCCTGCCAATTCAGGTAACACGTGTCTAGACCTCATGCTCCACAAGAGAAACCACCATGATGAGAAGCTCACAGACCAACTAGAGAAAGCCTGCATGCAGCAAAGAAGACCCAGCACAGCCAAAATAGAAAATAAAATAAAAAAGAAGCAGTAGTGAAGATTCTCCTAGGTGAGATCAAGGCTTCTGAAAAGTATCCTTGATTAAAAAAAAACAGCTGAACTGAGAAGAAGCATGGCAGAATAAAATAAGCTCCTTTCCCTCGTGGTTTGTAGGATTAGTTGAGTTGGACTCTGCCACTAACTAGTTGCACAGCTTTGGACAATTCTTATTTTTCTGAGGCTCAGTCCCCACAATGGTAAAATGAGAGGATTACAGTAAATAGTTACTAAGCTTCCTTCTAACTCAAAATACAATAAGCATTTGTAGTATTCAGTAAATGAGCAAAACAATATTTGTACAATCCAAATTTCCTTGTCAAAGATGCAGGATATGTGGAGTCAACCACAGGGAGGCTTATAGTCATGTTTTCTGTTTCCATAAGAAATGACATATTCACTTTGGATTCGCCATATAAGCATGATACAAAAAGAGAAGAAAATGGCTTCAACGTGTTTTTATGTGTTTATTAGGTAGCACTAGCCATGAAGTCAAAGAAATAGAGCTATGGCTATCTTGTCTGGAAGTATAAAAATGTGACTTTTAAAATAAATTCAAATTTGGTGACAGGAGAAGAAAACGGTGGTTTGCAGTGTCAGGGAATGGTCAATTCTTCCAAATTCTTCCAAAGCACATGGGTGCAGCCTAGGTTGACTTCTCAGGTATAACCTAGAGGTTATATAAATGAGAATATAATGGCTTTTGGACTGTAATATTAACAAGACAATTTGTACCCAGAACTTCTCTACTGTATTCTAGAACATTTCACATATACCATATTACAATAAATCTTAAATGGTAAAGCTGGGGGTCTTATTGTCCCCAGTGAAGATAACTCACCCAAGGTCAGCAAACTAATTAGTTGCAAGTTTCAGCTATTATACATGGGCATTTACTTGGATATCATTTCAAGATTCATTTTTATGTGCCTTACTGCTTCTGAATTTAGTTTACAATTTTTGTCTGTTTTGTTTGTTCAATCGTAAGTGTTTAACAGAAGTGTTTTTAGTTTTTTAAACTGTCAAAATTCAAAGATCTTCTGTAAGAAGAATTATGGTGAAGGTACAGAAATAGTTTTGCTTTAAGGAGTTTCAGGGAAAAAACAGCTGGAGGGCCGGGCACAGTGCTTCTGCACACTGGCCCGGTGAGCTGAGGTACTCTGGTTTGAAGTGCTAGGGACAAGGCCCCTGCACCCTACAAGCAAGTGTAACTAGACTAAGCACAAAGCAAAAGAAAAAAAGGAGGGGAGCACTTCCCAAGAGTGACCACGATGGCACAGTAGAGAGCCCATGGGCCCACCTCCTCTCATAAGCATACCAGAACTGCTGTCCCTGAGCTGCTCCAGGTCTTCCCTCAAAAATCAACCCCCACCTTTAGTCCTCACTCAAAACCTGACACGCCCCTGCCACCTCCTTTAGCAGAAGTTAACATAAATCTTTAAGTTAAACAGTCTGGAGATAAGAAAGGAAGCTACAAGCAAAACAAAAACCAAAACCAGATGAAACCAGGTGGACCAAGACGGCAAGGAATCTGACCTCCAACAGACTGAGTCTCATTACACACTAATTTGATTACACTGGGCTTCCCTGGTGGCTCAGAGGGTAAAGAGTGTGCTTGCAGTTTGAGAGACCCAGGTTCGATCCCTGGGTGGGGAAGATTCCCAGGAGAAGGAAATAGCAACCCACTCCAGTGTTCTTGCCTGGAGAATCCCATGGACAGAGGAGCCTGGCAGACTACAATCCATGGGGTCGCAAAGTGTTGGACACGACTGAGCAACTTCACTTTGATTACATTAGCACTTTAAAAGACACACCCACCAGCAGCCATGACCAAACATTAAGGATCAAAAAAGGATAAAAAGGTGGTGACACCCCACTCCCTCAAAAAAGCCCTGCCCCTTCCCCAGGAAAATAATGCACATGCCTCCCCATTATTAATCTCACTCCTCCTCCCTTTGTCTTTACTCTTTAAAATCAAGTCCCTCTCACCAGGTGGGTAAGAAGTTGATCTGTGAACTTAGTTCCCCTCCTCCATTCTCTGGCCACTGAATAACATTCTGTGCCGACCTCAGCATTGGTTTTTCACCTACTTGAACCCAAACAGAAAAAAGACCCGTCCCCCGCTGAGGCAGAGAGCCTTGGCTGTGCCAGGGCTCGAGCAGGGTCCAGATGACTCAATTCGATAACAAAACCACAACTCTCTGGAGAACTCTCTGGAAACTACCGGAAAAGATCTTCTACAACTAAAGATATAAGGAAGGGCAGACTTGATATAATCAAATCCCATTACCACCAGCCCCCATGAGTGACCCACAAACTGGAGAATAACTGTTCTACAGAGATTCTCCCACAGGAGAGTTCTGAGCCCCACATCAGGTTCCCCAGCCTCGGGGTCCTGCACCACGAAGATGAGCCCTGAAAGAAGCCGGCTTTGAAGGTCAGCAGTGATTAACAGCAGGAGTCCCACAGGACTGGGGGAAACAGAAACTTCACTTTTAAAGGGTCACGCACAATCTCCCATGCTCTGGGACCCGGGGCAAAAGCAGTAATTTGATAGGAGCCTAGGCCAGACCTACTTGCCTTCTTCTTCCAGATCTTAAAAAGTCTATCAAAGAGAGGTCTCCAAAACCCAGTGAAGTATGGCGTGGCAGGAACCTTCATCAGAAAGAACTTTCAGTTCAGTTCAGTTCAGTCGCTCAGTCATGTCTGCCTCTGCGACACCATGAATCGCAGCATGCCAGGCCTCCCTGTCCATCACCAACTCCCGGAGTTCACTGAGACTCACGTCCATCAAGTCAGTGATGCCATCCAGCCATCTCATCCTCTATCGTCCCCTTCTCCTCCTGCCCCCAATCCCTCCCAGCATCAGTCTTTTCCAATGAGTCAGCTCTTCGCATGAGGTGGCCAAAGTACTGGAGTTTCAGCTTCAGCATCATTCCCTCCAAAGAAATCCCAGGGCTGATCTCCTTCAGAATGGACTGGTTGGATCTCCTTGCAGTCCAAGGGACTCTCAAGAGTCTTCTCCAAGTTTACCAGTGTTCTTTGGTCTGACACACCGAGCAGCTAGAAGCAGACAAACCTTCACTCCAGGCAGTCTCTTCCCAGCAAATGTCAATCCCCAACTTTCAAAATAAAGGTCAAATCTGGGGCTCCTGACACAATTCCCTCCTCCTTTGACTGTGAGCCCACAGATGAGACTTCCCTGGGATAACATCCAAACCTGAACAGAGCAACTCATCTAAAATGGTTCATGTAATAAAACAGCACCCAAAGAGAGAAAGAGAGAGAAAAAGAGAGACAGAGAGTGTGTGTGTGTGTGTGTGTGTGTGTGTGTGTGTGTGTGCGTGCGTGCTCAATTGTGTCTGACTCTTTGCGACCTCATAGACTGTAGCCTTCCAGGCTCCTCTGTCCATGGGATTTTCCAGACAAGAATACTGGGGTGGGTTGCCATTTCCTACTCCAAAAGAACCATATAGAAACATCTAAAGTTCCAAAACAGACATTATTTCTAGGTCTGCATGACAAACTTCAGGGAAGACTTCACTAGTTACTGAAATAAGGCAGACCAGGTGGTTCACCTTTGGGAGCACAGGCTTCCTCAAGAGACAGATCGGCAATTCTTGTCCAGAAACTTTATGGCTTTCCAACTTCAGGATTGTTCTCATGATAATTCCCCGATGTGGGGACCAAAGTGTAACTACTTTTCAGAGTCAAACAGATTTATTGACAAGTCAGTCAATCCAGAAGAGAGAAAAAATCAGGGATTGACATGGTCAGGGGAGAATGCCTTCCAGTCTACTTCAAAACCAGTATCTAAAGGATTTTATGAGACAGAAAGTTTTCTATAAAATATTATGGGGGGGGGTAGGTTGCTACATTCTTGGTAATGATAGAAAATAAATGCTTTCCCAGCTATGGTCTGCCTGGGGAAATAGTGAATGGAGAATGAGAGGGAATTTGATTTTTCTTTTTTTGCACTGAGTCTTCGTTGCTATGTGAGGCCTTTCTCTAGCTGCAGCAAGCAGGGCCTACCGTGTAGTTGCAGTGCGTGGGCTGCTCATCGCAGCGGCTTCTCTTGTTGCAGAGCACAGGCTCTAGGCTCATGGGCTTCAGTAGTTGTGGCGTATGGGCTCAGCAGCTCTGTGGCATGTGGGATCTTCCTAGACCAGGGATCAAACCCGTGTCCCCTGCAGATTCTTATCCACTGTAACACCAGGGACGTCCAAGAGGGAATGTTGATATTTATTAGCCATTTGGTATCATGGAAAAAGCACTGAATTCAGAAATTTGAAGAGCTGCATTTTTACAAGTTAATTATGAGATAATTCACTTAGCCCAGTGGAGCTCCAACTTTAGTGGGCCCTGGGGGTTCCGATTCACTAGGTCTGGAATGAGTCTGCATCTCTAACAAGCTCCCAGGTAATACTGGTGCTGCTGGTCTGGGGCCACACTGAGGAGCAAGGAAGTCTCTGACAAGACTCTCCTTATTTTCGAAAGGAGTCTACTGTGTTAGAGGATTACTCACGTCTCTTCCAGAGCCATAAAATTTCTCTGAGATTTGATTTTGTTCGACTTGCCCTGCTCAAAGTGTCGGCAATTTTTCTTTCTAATGGAGATGGCTAATGGTAGAGCATAAATTAAATCACCAAGGGAGCAGCTGTCTTAGGGAAAATTTGTTGCTATAGAAGTATTAGCCATTAGCAACAGGTGCCTACTTAAATATTTTACATTCAATTTTATGTTTCAGTCTCCAAAGTGAAATGAAAAAATTCCTCTGGAAGGCTTGAGTTTGAGTTTTAACTCTGCCACTTAGCAACCCTGTGACTTTAACCTTTCTTAGTTTCCTCATGTGTAAAATGGGGAAACCAATTACAAGTCCTCTGTATATTCACTGATTTATGAGAATAAATCCATGGATAGCAGTTGGGAACTCTGACACTGGACATGTTTCTTGTCCCTGCTTTAAGACGCACCTTGGTGAAGCGACAGGCGCCACTTGTTTCCGCATTCTCTCACTTCCCTTCTGTGTCCAGTCCTCATATTCTGCCACTTCTTTTATCCTTCTAATGTCCAGTGTCCTTTGTGCTCTGTCACTTAAAAAACCCCTTTATTGTGTATGACTAACATACCAAAAGCTGTATTTAATATCTACAACTTGATGAGTTTGGAGGTATGTATACACCCATGAAACCATCATCATAATCTATGCCATAAACATATCCATAACCTCAAGAAGTTTTCTCCTGCCTTATTATTATTTTTTTGTGATAAGAACACATGAGATACACCCTCTTAGTATAGTTTTAAGTATACAATACAGTATTGTTAGCTATGGGCACAGTGCTATACAGCAGATTTCTAGGATTTATTCACCTTGTATAAACAAAACTTTGTGCTCTTTCATTAATATCTCCCTTTTCCCCCTCAGCCCCTGGCAATCACCATCCTGCTTTCTGCTTCTATGAGTGTGACTAGATTCCTCATAGGAGTGGTATCATGTAGCATTTTTACTTCTATGTCTAGCTAATTTCACTTAGCATGATGTCGTCCAAGTTGATTCATGTTGCAGCTAATGGCAAGATTTCCTTCTCTTTTAAAGCTGAATAATATTCCATTGTAGGTATATAGCATATTTTTTAACCCCTTCATCCATCAATGGACATTTAGGTTATTTCCACATCTTGGCAACTATGAAAAATGCTACAACAAACCTGGGAGTGCAGATATCTCTTTGGGATAGTGACTTTATTTCCTTTAGATATATACCAGAGGTGGGACTGCTGGATCATATTGTAGCTCCATTTTAAATTTTTAGCAGAAACTCCATGGTGTTTTTCATAATGACTGTACCAATTTACATTTCCAACAACAGTATACAAGGGTTCCCTTTTCTCCACATCCTCACCACACTTGTTATATGTAATAATATAACATATTTTGATAACAGCCATTCTAAATCTGTGGGAGGTGATATCTCATTGTGGTTTTGATTTGCATTTCCCTGGTGATTAGTGATCTTGAGCACTTTTTCATATCTATGTCTTCTTTAGAGAAATGTATATTCAGTTTTCTTACTCATTTTAAAATGAATTTTTAATTTAAAACTCTTTTTGCCATTGTGTTGTAGGCATTCTTAATATATTTTGAAAACTAACCATTCATCAGATATATGGTTTGCAAAAGTTTTTCTCATTCTGTAGGTTGCCTTTTCATTTTGGTGTTGGTTCCCTTGCTGTACAGAAGTTTTTAATTTGATGTGATCTTATTTATTTTTGCTTTTGTTGCCTGTGCTAGGAGGTATTTGTGATAATGTGATGTGGGGCTTCCCAGGTGGCGCAGTGGTAAAGAATCCACCTGCCAATGCAGGAGATGCAAGAGACATGGATTTGATCCCTGGGTCGGGAAGATCCCCTGGAGGAGGAAATGGCAACCCACTCCAGTATTCTGGCCTGGAAAATCCCATGGACAGAGGAGCTTGGCAGGCTACAATCTATGGGGTAGCAAAGAGTCAGAAACAACTGAGCAACTGAGTGATATTGTGATTTAGAAGAAATATAGATTCATTCAGATGGCCAAAATATGTTTCCCATATATATTTGGTCTTCATTCACAGCTCAAGGTTTCCAAAACCCTTGGAATTGCCTAAGTGATGAGAGCAACAAAGGTCTTGTGTTATGTTAGTGAGGTGGGGACTAGTTGCCAGTAGAGCCAACCCTGTGATTAGAGGGTCCCATCCCCTTGACTCTAGGATTCCCAGGTGGTTCAGCTAAAGAATCTGTCCGCAATGCTGGAGACCCAGGTTTGATCCCTGGGTCAGGAAGATCCCCTGGAGAAGGGAATAGCAACCCACTGTAGTATTCTTGCCTCTCGAATGCCATGGACAGAGGAGCCTGGTGGACTACAGTCCATGGGGTCGCAGAGTCAGACACGACTGAGAAACTAACACTTTCACTTCCCTTGACCCTTGGGGAGGGGAGAAGGATTGGAGGTTGAATCAATCCACAATGGCTAATGATTTAATCAATTGTGACAATGTAATGAAGCCTCCATTAAAACCCAAAAAAGGATGGGGCTCTGAGGGGGTCTATTTTGGTGAACACGTGGAACTGCTAGAAGAGTAGCACCTAGAGAGGAAATCCGACTCATTCCTACATATTTTGTGTGTCCTATGTCAAGGTCACAGGTGTGGAGCCCTGTACCAGGGCCACGGAACAAAAATCTCTGAAACTGACCAAGCCCCACAGCAACTGTTACCATGAGCCTCCAGATCTAAACTGACCAGTTTCCTGACCCCACATTAGGTAAAATTCTGACAAAATGTGGTCCACTGGAGAAGGGAATGGCAAATCACTTCAGCATTCTTGCCTTGAGAACCCCATGAACAGTATGAAAAGGCAAAAAGATATGACACTGAAGGATGAACCCCCAGGTCAGTAGGTGCCCAATATGCTACTGGAGAAAAGTGGAGAAATAGCTCCAGAAAGAATGAAGAGGCTGAGCCAAAGCAAAAACAAAGCCCAGTTGAGGTATGACTGGTGATGGAAGTAAAGTCCGGTGCTGTAAACAACAATATCGCACAGGAGCCTGGAATGTTAGGCCCGTGAATCAAGGTAAATTGGAAGTGGTGAAAGAGGAGATGGCAAGGGTGAACATCGACATCTTAGGAATCAGTGAACTAAAATGGATGGGAATGGGCGAATTTAATTCAGATTCCCATTATATCTACTACTGTGGGCAACAATCCCTTAGAAGAAGTGGAGTAGCCCTCATAGTCAACAAAAGAGTCTGAAATACAGTACTTGGGTGCAATCTCAAAAACAACAGAACGATCTCAGTTCGAGTCCAGGATAAACCATTCCACATCACAGTAATCCAAGTCTATGCTCCAACCACTAATGCCCAAGAAGATGAAGTTGAATGGCTCTATGAAGACCTACAAGACCTTCTAAAACTAATACGAAAAAAAGATGTCTTTTTCATCACAGGGGACTAGAATGCAAAAGTAGGAAGTCAAGAGATACCTGGAGTAACAGGCAAGTCTGGCCTTGGAGTACAAAATGAAGCAGGACAAAGGCTAACAGAGTTTTGCCAAGAGAACACACTGGTCATAGCAAACACCCTCTTCCAACAACAAAGGAGATGACTCTACACATGGATGGTCAATACCGAAATCAGACAGAGCATATTCTTTGTAGCCAAAGATGGAGATGCTGTATACAGTCAACAAAAACAAGACCGGGAGATAACTGTGGCTCAGATCATGAACTCCTTATTGCAAAATTCAGACTTATATTGAAGAAAGTAGGGAAAATCCTAGGCCATTCAGATATGACATAAATCAAATCCTTTATGATTATATAGTAGAAGTGACAATACATTCAAGGGATTAGATATAAATAGAGTGCCTGAAGAACTATGGACAGAGGTTTGTAACACTGTATAAGAGGCGGTAACCAAAACCATACCAAGAAAAAGAAATGCAACAAGGCAAAATGATTGCCTGAGGAGGCCTTACAAATAGCTGAGAAAAGAAGAGATGTGAAAGGCAAAGGAGAAAAGGAAAGATATATCCATCTGAATGCACAGTTCCAAAGAATAGCAAGGAGAGATAAGAAAGCCTTCTTAAGTGAACAATGCAAAAGAATAGAGAAAAAAATTGAATGGGAAAGACTAGAGATCTCTTCAAGAAAATTAGAGATACCAAGGGAATATTTCATGCAAAGATAGGCACCATAAAGGACAGAAATGGCATGGACCTAACTGAAGCACAAGATATTAAGCAGAGATGGCAAGAATACACAGAACTGTACAGAAAGATCTTAATGACCCAGATAACCATGATGGTGTGATCACCTAGAGCCAGATATCCTGGAGTGTGAAGTCAAGTGGGCCTTAGGAAGCATCACTACAAAGCTAGTGGAGGTGATGGAATTCTAGCTGAGTTATTTCAAATCCTAAAAGATGATGCTGTTAAAGTGCTGCACTCAATATGTCAGCAAATCTGGAAAAACAGCAGTGGCCACAGGACTAGAAAAAGTCAGTGTTCATTCCAATCTCAAAGAAAAACAATGCCAAAGAATGTCCAAACTACCACACAATTGCACTTATTTCAAATGCTAGCAAGGTAATGCTCAAAATCCTAAATCCTGCAAACTAAGCTTCAATACTGCATGAATAGAGAACTTCTATTCATGTTCTCTATTGGATAAGCTGGATTTAGAAAAAGCAGAGGAACCAGAGATCAAATTGCCAGCATCCACTGGATCATAGAAAAAGCAAGGAAATTCCAGAAAAAAATATCTACTTCTGCTTCATTGACTATGCTAAAGCCTTTGACTGTGTAGATCACAACAAGCTGTGGAAAATTCTTAAAGAGAAGGGAATACCAAACCACCTTACCTGTCTCCTGAGCAACCTATATGCAGGTCAAAAAGCAACAGTGAGAACCAGAAATGGAACAATGGACTGGCTCAAAATTGGGAAAGGGGTACATCAAGGATGCATATTGTCACCCTACTTAGTTAACTTACATGCAGAGTACATCATTCAAAATGCCAGCTGGATGAAGCTTAAGCTGGAATCAAGATTGCTGGGAGAAATATCAACAACCTCAGATATGCAGATGACACCACCCTTATGGCAGAAAGCAAAGAACAACTAAAAAAGCCTCTTGATAAAAGTGAAAAAGAGTGAAAAAGCTGGCTTAAAACTCAACATTCAAAACACAAAGATCATGGCATCCGGTCCCATCACTTCATGGCAAATAGATTGTGGAAAAAATGGAAACAGTGACAGACTTTATTTTCTTGGGCTCCCAAATCACTGCAGATGGTGATTGCAGCCATGAAATTAAAAGATGCTTTAAAAAAAAAAAAATTTGCTCCTTGGAAGAAAAACTATGACAAACCGAGACAGTGTATTAAAAAGCAGAGACATCACCTTCCCAACAATGGTCCATATAGTTAAAGTGAAGTCGCTCAGTCGTGTCTGACTCTTTGCGACCCCATAGACTGTAGCCTACCAGGCTCCTCTGTCCATGGGATTTTCCAGGCAATAGTACTGGAGTGGATTGCCATTTCCTTCTCCAGGGGATCTTCCCGACCCAGGGCTCGAACCCAGGTCTCCCACATTGTAGACAGACACTTTACCATCTGAGCCACCAGGGAAGTCCTCCATATAGTTAAAGGTGTGGTTTTTCCAGTAGTCACGTACAGATTTGAGAGTTGGACCATAAAGAAGGCTGAGTACCAAAGAATTGATGCTATTGAACTGTGGTGCTGGAGAAGACTCTTGAGAGTCCCTTGGACAGCAAGGAGATCAAAGAAGTCAATTATAAAGAAAATCAGTGCTAAATATTCATTGAAAGGACTGATGCTGAAGCTGAAGCTTCAACTTTGGCACCTGATTCAAAGAGCCAACTCACTGGAAAAGACCCTGGTGCTGGGAAAGATTGAGGGCAGGAGGATAAGGGGGTAACAGAGGATGAGATGGTTGGGTGGCATCATCGACTCAAGAGAGATGAGTTTGTGCAAACTCTGGGAGATGGTGATGGACAGAGAAGCCTGGCATGCTGCAGTCCATGGGGTTGCAAAGAGTTGGACACAACTGAGCAAATGAACAATACCACCAGCCACCTACAGCATCCTAACCAATCACCTAATGCCACCATTCCTGTAGGAATTTTCTCTGTCATGAGGCTATAAAAATTATCTACTAGCCTGAGAAAGGGTTCAGCTCTCCCTTGAGCCACCCTGCTGTTCTAACAGCATCTCCCACTCCAATAAACTTTATTCTCCTCTCATTCTGTCTCATTTCTGGAAATTTTTTCCAACCTATGCACAGACCATGACAGCTTGCCCTATATATCTCTTCCATCTCACTGTTCTTGAGTTATATCCTTTTGTAATAAAATGTTGATCTATTAGGTAAAAAGTTCCTCTGAGTGCTATGAGTCACTTTAGCAAATTAGTTGAATCAGAGGAGGGGTCATGGGAACCTGTGATTTATGGCCAGTTGGTCAGAAGTGCAACCTGGACTTGCTATTGGCATCCTACGATGCAGGGGTTCATTGAAACATCCATTCTATAGCCAGTTGATGAGAAGCACAGAAGTCAGTGAATGCAGAAACAAAAAGCAGTCAAGAAAGGAAAGTAATGATACTCTTAGGGGAACCACTGATGGAAACAACACACCCTGGCCAGGCATGACAGCAACCACTTGCATGAGTATCTCACAACAGGAGGTCCTGGTAAGGAACACAGAACTAGCTAGCTACCACCAACCAGAAGACTTTGGGAAAGGTCAAATGGAGTGAGGAGCCGCCAGTGCCTGTGTCTTGCCAGTCTCGCAGAATCCTTCTTACTGGAATCCATCTTGGCTGAACGATGTGTGTGCCACCAAGGACTCCGAGTCAGAGTGATTGACCAGAAAGAGCCTGAAGACTCACTCCATCCCCGTAAAACCCAAGACAGTGAGCCACGCAGCAGAGCAATTCTCTTGGGTTCCCTTACCCTGCTGCGCTCTGCCTAGGTGCCCCTTCCCAACAGTCTCTTGCTCTGTCAGCACATGTGTCTCCTCAGACAATTCATTTCTGAGTGCTAGAAAAGAGCC
This sequence comes from Bos indicus x Bos taurus, assembly GCF_003369695.1. NCBI lineage: Eukaryota > Metazoa > Chordata > Mammalia > Artiodactyla > Bovidae > Bos > Bos indicus x Bos taurus. The sequence goes on along the minus strand of NC_040105.1, from coordinate 13,948,267 downwards.
CTCTCTCGGGCTCTGGAAGAGGTCCCCCTTTCCTGCAACCACAGCTTAAACAAACGTTCAGCAGTAAAACAGAGCCCTAGTTCTTCCTCAAAGAATATTCATATACCATTGCAGAAATTAAGACCTGCCTCCCCAGGTGGCAGATTGTGACCACATGCTAACCACAAGCATGCAGATCACAAACTAGTTAGAACCTGAAGGTTGTTAACTTCACCACCAACCAATAAGAACAAAGTCTACAAGCTGCAACCTGCACCTCAAATATGTTGCCTTAAAAAACCCTTTCCTAGAGGGGCAAGGTAGGGGTAGAGGATTAAGGAGTATAAACTACTCTATAAAATATACAAGCTACTAGGATATACTGTGCAACACAAGGAATACAGCCAGTATTTTATAACTATAAATGGAATCAAATTCTTAAAAATTATGAACCACTATGTCATACACCTGAAACGTTTATAATATTGTAAATCAACCATATTAAATAAATAAATAAATACAAACCTTTCCCTGGAAGCCATTGGAGTGTCTGGGTGTTTTGAGCACTGGCTGCCTGTTCTTTACCACAATCTGGTGTCATTAGACTGGCTCTGCTGTGTGGTGGACGAGTAGAATCCATCTGTTCAGCAAAGTTCAGTTCAGTAATACCACCTAGGTGAAGATGGATAAAATTGAAACATTTAGCAGGTTCCTTTTAGTGGCTGAGGAATGAAAGAAGTGCTTTTCTTAGAATCAGCCATAATTCAAAATGGAACAATTACATAAAGTGTTTACAAGAAAATGGTGCTATATAGGTGATCTTGTCATTACCAGACTTTTATCACTCATATAAACATGGAAAATAAGCAGTGAGCAAAGGGGCAAATGTGACTTTACAGAAAAGTGTTTTTTGCTTTAATAGGCCCTCTCCTCCTGATGGAATTTAATGCAATTTTCTGATTGAAAAAACTACAGACCCACTGCTCCTGTCATTCATTCAGTGATGACTCAAAGTAATCTTCGACAACCTGATTTTTCAAAATAAGTGGTGACCAAAGAACTACTATCCACAGGCTTTTTCATGTATTAATATTTCATTTTCTAAGTTTCAAATCAAAGAAGAATCCAGAGACAGTGATTTTTAAGGTTTCAGGAACAACTCCTTTTTTTTTTAAGTGGGCCACCCAGTTTTTGATATTTTATTACATTAGTTCTAGAGAACAAATACACCCTCTTTCTCAGGACTCAGTAAATATGCTGAATTGCTTTGTAAAAACACAAGTCATACATTTTCAGCAAGCAGATTATAATCATAAAGCAATACAAAGAAAAGGCCATGGCATGCTTTATTCAAGCAAGGATTTAAAGTAGGTACCAAATGGGCACCAGGAGATGGAATGGGCCAGTTAGGGACTGTTGCAGTACTTGGTTGCAATTTAAGGGTAAGAACAGATTTGCTAAGAGGGGAAAGCAATACAGCATGTGAGGGTCAATTAAGTTGAAGTTGGAGAGTAAGCACTTCAAGGTCATGAATATCTTAAACTGAAGAACAGACTCCTCTAACTGGGACGATGACCCTTTTCACTAAAATTCCTGAAGTCAAGGTGTCCTAAACATAACTATGAGGAGGAAGGAATCTATATAACCTGGTGCAGTAACTCAGTGAACCCTGCATTTGGTAACATTATATCTATCACAACTAGATGATACTAACAATGGGCAAGGAAATGGCTACTAGTAAAAGAGTGGAAGGTCTGCAATTAAACAGACTTGATGGAAAATATAGTCAGGAACAACATCTTTAGCTATGTGCTTTATAATCTTGTAAATATTTTTTTTCAATGATATGACTATTATTTTAGTATTTACTTGCAATAATTATAAAACTTATAGAAACTTTTTACTTCCTTCCATAGAAAAGGAAGTAAAAGACTAGGGAGTCAGATATATTTTTTATTTCTTTTTTTCCTTTGGAATTGTATCATCTGAAGGTGGTCGACTATACTGAACTCAAATAAAAAATTAAATATAATTTCTGCCAACTGCGTACAGGATAGAGATGTGGAATTTGGATGAGTTTCACAGATATATAGACAATCTGTCCTCTGGTCTAAGCAGTTTATAATGACTGTTAGATCGGAAATTCATAAAACAGAATACTAAAATATCAATTTTTTCCTTTTGAAAAAAATATGCCTTACTCATTTAATTTTAAAATAGCTTTGTGAAGTAGGGTTATTATTTTTATTTTACAGATGAGAAGCTGAGGCCAAGAGAGGTTAAGGGAGGTAATGGCAGAGGTGGGCTTCATACGAAGGCTATGTCTAAGCCTCTATTGTCTAACCCTTTAACCACTCTGCAGCACCGCCTGCCTAAAAGAGGCAAAATCTAAAACAATGACAATGATGAAAACAACAAAGAAGACAATAACTGACAAGTAATAAATGTCTTCCCAGGTGGCGCAGTGGTAAAGAACCTGCCTGCCAATGCAGGAGACGCAGGAGACATGGGTTTGATCCCTGGGTTGGGAAGATGCCCTGGAGGAGGAAATGGCAACCCACTCCAGTATTCTTCCCTGGAGAATCCCATGGACAGAGGAGCCTGGCGGGCTGCAGTACATCATCTAGTACAGTTCTCTGACTACTGGGTGAGAAGCCTAACTTGAAAGCAAATTTGGAGTATTAATTTCTGTAAGTAAATGGACATGTACAGTGTTAGACTGACTGCTTGTATTTCCCGAGAGCAACCTGAAAATTCATGGAGTTCTTTTCACACAGGAGCATATTTAAGGGGTAAATAAAGTGTTTCTCAACACTTTGTTATTTATTATTATTTATTATTTATCCACTGGCATTCTGACCACGTGACTGTGCAGTGCGCCATCTTTAGCAGCATCCAGTCTCCACCCACTGGACGTCAGCAGCACCCCTCCAGCTGTGAACCAAAAATGTCTCTAGACATTAAGTGTTCCCGAGGGGCAAATTTCACTCTGCTGAGAACCATTAGGCTAATGGGAGACAAAAATACAATTGCCTCTGGATTATATGCTTTTGTTACACTTGTGAAAATGGCTTGTGAAAGCCCTCTCTTCTCTGCCTCCTTGGCTTCTGCTAAGATGCTCGGCCCCTCTCTTTTAAGACTTTTCATCTGTTTTCCCCACTCCCAGGCACCCCACTAGAGGAGTGCACAGAAACTCGGATTCTCTCTTACCTTATGATGGAGAACAATTCAGCTCTCTCTGCCTCTCAGGAGTACAGAAAGTGAGGGTGGGTGGGTGTGAGAGAGACAGAGAGATGTGGGGATATGGAATGTGAGGGTTATATTTAACTCAAAGTAACTTATCAAAGTTATCTTCTCCAAACAAAAAGCAGTATCTAACAGAAAGCAATCTTGCCAATTCTCAAGTAGCTGCTGCTGCTGCTGCTAAGTCACTTCAGTCATGTCCGACTCTGTGCTACCCCAGAGACAGCAGCCCACCGGGCTCCCCCATCTCTGGGATTCTCCAGGCAAGAACACTGGAGTGGGTTGCCATTTCCTTCTCCAATGCATGAAAGTGAAAAGTGAAAGTGAAGTCGCTCAGTTGTGCCCGACTCTTAGCGACCCCATGGACTGCAGCCTTCCAGGCTCCTCCATCCATGGGATTTTCCAGGCAAGAGTACTGGAGTGGGGTGCCATTGCCTTCTCCGAATTCTCAAGTAGAAGCCACTGCAAATGTTAGAAGTTTTAACTATGAAATTCTCTGTGAAAGGGAGCTAAATTTGTTGCCCCAAAATATGCCACTTTGGTGTGAGGATTACTTTGAACTAAAGGCAATAAAAACCCAGCAGATTCAGGAACAGTTCTTTACCTCCCCGCCCCCTCCCCCGCCACCACCACCAAATTACCTGGTAGCTCAGTCGGTAAAGAATCTGCCCGCAGTGCACGAGACCTAGGTTCAATCCCTGGGTCAGAAAGATCCTCTGGAAAAGGAAATGGCAATCCACCCCAGTATTCGTGCCTGGAAAATCCCATGGACAGAGGAGCCTGGTGGGCTACGGTCCATGGGGTCGCAAGAGTCAGACACAACTTAGCAACTAAACCACCACAACTGCCCAAATTTACAATGGAAAGGGGACCTGGGTCTGAGGATACAAAGGGAAGCAAGGCCATTCACATGCAGGCAGAGATGTTTGAAAAACAAATGTTGCTCTGTTAAGTAGACAAGTTTCTTGGTAAAAAGGTTACTTTAGGGTTTATATCTCCCAAAAGCTCAGGATGTTATAGAAGTCTCTACTACCTGACTGCTCTTTGGGTTTCCTAGTTTTATGGAGCTTGCACAGGTACAAAATTAATCTTTTTTTTTCCCCCCTCCTGTTTATCTGATACCAATTTAATGGTTAGATCAACCAAAGAGCCCAGAAGGAAAGAAGGACACATCCCCCAGCACTCTTTTCCCTCCCCCTACACAAGGGGATTGTGGACAATGGGAGGGTAAATTTCAAAGCTGAGATCCAATGCTCTGTTTTTAGAGGAGTCATCTATAAACACTGTATATAATCAATTTAAACATTCACCTCTTACTGATAATGTGTACATCAATCAGACACGAAGGGATGCAAACTTTCCAAAGTACAAATAAATGGATTAAAAGTAGTCAAACAGAATACTAAATATACTATTTTATGCTGATGTACAATATATAGTTTATGATCCTATCTTGTTTTCTGCCAATAAGAATTTAAGATTTTACAAGTATGTGGCATTAAAAATGACAAGCATTTTTGAAGAAGGCTTTTCCTTAAAACCATTGTATAGAATTATTGAGAGATGTTAATTATAGCTGCTCTTTTTGTTCAGTTAGACATTTCTCTATCGGTAGCATTAAGCATTGTAGGAAAAATATCTTGGGTCATACAGTGGTCTAAAAACCAGGAAAACATCCTACTTCTTAAGCTTCCAACTAAATAATACTAGTCATTTCATCTTACATTTTGATGAGTCACACTTGCTCCTTTAAAATGTACAAACTATCCTCTGTATTTTTCATTCTTTAATTCTTTTCATCCTCTAATGTAGAACAAGCTAAAAGAAACTGCTTTCTGATTCCAAGCTGGTATACTATGCTGAACTTTACTTTGACTATCTTTAATAAAAAGACTTTCCATTCTAATCACACAATCTGTCTCGTTTCTTTTAACAGTGGATTTCAACCATTATAAGAATGCTGTTTCTTTCTTTTTCTTAACTGCCTACCCATTTTAAGGAAGTTTTTAGTAGCTGAACTGAATGGTTAGCCATCAGGCAAAAACTTGTTGCTGTGCGCCTATGTAAATATCTATGTGCATGTGTGCCGTTATTTTGAAACTAGTCAGCTTCCATTTTACTTTGCCAGTTTGAAGTGCAAACAGTAGTAGTGTAATAATTGGGCTTATACCTTCAAAGAAGTCTAATCTGTTCCTTAATCCCCACTCCCAAATTTATCAGACATAAAAGTAAAAATTTCTACTCATCAAAAGACATCTTAAAGTATAAAAGATAAAATTGAAATTGGTTAGATAACTGTCACATTTATAATGCACAAAGAATTAGTATCTAGTATATATGAGACACTTTTACAGATCAATTTTAAAGACAAATAACCCAGTGGAAAAATTGGTAAATAATGCAAATGGTATTTTGCAGGAAAAGAAATACATATGGTCAACAAACATATAAAGAAATGTTCAACCTCATTAATAATCAGACACATGAAAATCCAGGCTAGTTTTATTTTAAACTGTATATATCACAAATATATGTGATAAAATGATATAACTACACACACTGATGACAAGAAAAAGATAAACATATCAAATTCCATTTATTTGGAGAGGAGGCTGAATTATGGAATTGGGAAAGGATGCACAGTTTGACATAAGTTATTTGTAATGTTTCAGGTTTTTTACTTGTTGTTGGGTTCATTGTATTCATTATGTTATTTTTTCAAAAAATAGATGATAGCCAGCTAGAGAGACAGAAAGCTACATTTGGACTAAAAATGTTAATGAATTATAAGCCAAGAATAATGATTCCAATTCTGTGCAACTGAGGTCCTTAAAAAAGTGACTTAGGGTGGGCAGTAAAATGTTTATTAAATTTCAAAAGCATGAAGTGGTAGAAGGGTTTCAGCTATAGAAATCTATATTAGTCAGGATGGGGACTTCCCTGGTGGTCCGGTGGTTAAGAAACCGCCTGCCAATGTGGGAGACACAGGTTCGATCTCTGGTCAGCAAGATTTCACAGGCCACGGGGCAACGAAGCCCATGCGCCATATCTACTGAGCCTGTTCTCTGGAGTCTGAGAGCTGCAACCACCAAGCCCACATGCAGCAATTCCTGAAGCCTGTGTGCCCAGAGCCCACAACAAGCCCACTGCAATAAGAAGCCCACACACTGCAACTGGAGAAAGCCCAAGGAAAGCAACGGAGACACAGCACAGGCATTAATTAATTAATTAAATTTAAAAAGTGTGAGCTTCATTGTGGAGTGTGGAACTCTGTGGAGTGTGAATAAAAAATCTTGCTTGCCATATCAGTAAACAAAGGATTTGCAGCCATCAAGCTATCACATTACAGCAGCTCTGACAGCGAGCCCTGAGGGAACTCAGGACAGAAACAGAATACCCGCCATCAAATCACAGACACTCCACCCCCTGACAGTGACCCTGAGGAGACTCAGGATGAGAAAAAAAGATACTGGCCCCAGATGGCTGATGTACATATCAAAGGAATGATTTCAGTGAGCTCAGACTCTTGCATCTTTTCATACATAGAAGAGTGTTAAGTTCCTTGAGATCCTTGGCTTTCTTTAATTAACAGTAATTTTTTTTGATGTTCTGACTACCTGGTCTTTGTTGCAAAAATTCCTATATATCCTGACTCTTCAGAGCAGGCTTTCAGAGTTATTGGAGATGCTGTGTTCTGGGCTTAAGTCCTCAGCTTTGTCCACTAAATAAAACTTAACTCTCAACTTCTAGGTTGTGCATTTTTCTCAGTCAACAGGAGACACTAAAGGGTTCAGTCGCTCAGTTGTGTCTGACTCTGCGACCCCATGGACTGCAGCACACCAGGCCTCCCTGTTCACCACCAACTCCCAGAAATTACTCAAACTCATGTCCATTGAGTTGGTGATGCCATCCAACCAGCTCATCCTCTGTCGTCCCCTTCTCCTCCTGCCTTCAATCTTTCCCAGCATCAGGGACTTTTCAAATGAGTCAGTTCTTTGCATCAGGTGACCAAAGTATCAGAGCTTCAGCTTCAGCCCTTCCAGTGAATATTCAGGATGGATTTTCTTTAGGATTGACTGGTTGGATCTCCTTGCAGTCCAAGGGACACTCAAGAGTCTTCTCCAACACCACAGTTCAAAAGCATCAATTCTTCAGTGCTCAGGTTTCTTTATGGTCCATTTCTCATATCCATACATGACTACTGGAAAAACCATAGCTTTGACTAGACGGACCTTTGTCGGCAGAGTAATGTCTCTGCTTTTTAATATGCTGTCTAGGTTAGTCGTAGCTTTTCTTCCAAGGAGCAAGCGTCTTTAAAAGGGTTATACCTATTATCAACTAGTGGTATGTTCAACAGAAAATTCTACTATAATAGCTTAAGCAGAAAACAAGTTTATTGGTTTTCTGTAACAAAAAAGCCTGGAGGTAGGAAACTTTCCTTTGATATGGCAACAAAACCATGTTTCCATGATTTGGGCTCTTTCTACTCCCCCGCTCTGAAACCCAGAGTGTCATTTTCAGTGTCTGACAATGACTGTGGTTACACCTCCAGGGTCTGTATCCACATTCATGTTCTTATCTCCACGGCTTCTGGCTGTGCCACATTGGCCATGGGATATCTCTGGACCCCTAAGTCTTACCTGCGCCCTCTTTCTCTTGCTGCACCATAGCTTTCACCTTGAAGTAAAAGCCTTCTGTGGCTGTTCTGTGGAGTCCTGTGAGTCCTTTCAAATATCTGAACTTGGGGAGTATTTGCACAAGCTGAAGTCCTTCTCATTGCTCAGAAAGCCTTCATCGTCTGGCCACCTGCGACCTCTCAGCTCCATCTCTTTTTCTACTCCAACTCTCTTTCTCATTCTGCTCTGTTCACCTTAGCACCCTTACTATACTGAAACATATCCAGCATGTCCGACTCACGTCACGGAATTGTCTGTTTCCTCTGTCTAGAACTCTCTCCTTAGATATTTATGGGGCTTCATTCTATCCTTCTGGAAAATCAAAAGGACCTTGCCAGACTACACCTTCTAAAATGTAACCTCATCCTTTTGTTTTTGATTCCTTTGCTTCTGTCCCCCCTCCCCCCCGAATCTCCCCAGACTAGACTATAAGCAGCACAAGAGATTTTGTTTATACAAAGAGCAGTGCCTGGCACATAATTGATGCTCAGTAAATGATTGTGAAAGGATAACCAAATACATCAAGGAGGAGGAGCAGGTTCAGCTGGGGAAGGAGGAGCTAACAGTCCTTTTGTTACCTGGGAAAGATTTCAAGACAAAAGCAGGATGTCAGGAGCTACCAGAGATGGGTGAAAAGGAAATGTGGCAAGAGCCATGAAGGGGAGGAAATGGTTCAGAACTATGAGGTACTGAACTCCTTCCACAGCCCAGTAGAAAGCTCAGATTAAAAAAAACACAATTATGTTGCATTATGTAAACTGAGAAGTTGAATCAACTCATAATTGGGGCTTTCTTGGATTTATTCAAACACCTCAGTGTATTTTTAATTAGTCTGAAATGTTGTTAATGATGTATATATGTGTGTGTTCCATCGGTTTTACTTAGATTTAATTACGGACTTGGTCTTTCCTTTAAAATCACCCCTTTTCATGTAGTTTGAAAACTGATTTTATAATGGAAGTCTGTGCTGAAAATGTGAATGGAGAAATTTAAATGAACACAGATTACTATGTCTCCTGTTATTTACAAAGGGGCTCTTTCTCATGTTATGCTAGTAGGGAAGTGTGTGTGCTTACTTAAGCTCATGGTGAGAAAAAACAGAGAGGAGGAATATATTGAGAATGAGGATAATAAAATACATAAAAGCAGATAAAATTTACTTTATAAAAAGGAGGTTTTTCCTCCACTATAAAAATCAGATACATTTCAACAGGATGCAATTCATGCAAGACTTTAAGTTTACTTCCATATTCCCAAAGCTCTTAAGGTAACCTGATAAGGCCAGACAATCAAAGAAGTTATTAATACTTTTTCACCAACCTAATAACAATTTCCACCAAATGTTAGGCATCTCTTGGGATGGTTTTGTTCTGTTGATGTTTTGTTCTATTTTGCTTGAGAAGAAATATTTTGTTCATTTACACATATTTGTCTTTAAGTTAATAATATATGCACGTGACAGAAAATTCAAAATGTACAACATAACAGAACAGTGCAATGAAAAAGCAGACTTCTTATCGCAATTCCCCCACCACCGCACATAGTTTTCCTCCCTGGAGAAAATGCATTGCTGAACCTTGCTTTTTTCACTTAATTTATTTGGAGATAATGCTACATCAGAAAATATAATAGTCTTTTTTTTTTAAGGATTGCATAGTGTGATTCCCTGGGTCTACTGGTTAGGATTCTGCACTCTCACCGCCCCAGTCCGGGTCTGATTACGGGTCAGGGAAGCCTTTTTTGGGCTTCCCTGGTGGCTCAGATGGTAAAGAACCTGCCTGCAATGGGGGAGACACAGGTTCAACCCCTGGGTCAGGAAGATCTCTTGGAGGAGGAAATGGCAACCCGCTCCAGTATTCTTGCCTGGGAAATCCCATGGCTAGAGGAGCCTGGCGGGCTAGTCCATGGGGTCACAAAGCCTCATGGGCTATAGTCCACAGGGTCACAGAGTTGGACGCAACTGAGCGACTAACACTTTCACTTTCTAGGGCGATTATGAATTTTAATAGGAAAAATTTTTCTTTCCTCACCTCAGAAGAGAGATCAACACTTAGCTTAATGAAGATGGAACCACCAATAGGATGAATTAAGGTCTCACAGGGAAAGATTTTTATGTGAATCTCTTGGAAGCCTTCCAAACTCCTTCTAGAAATAAGGTTGCCAGATAAAATACAGGACACTCAGCAATATCTGAATTTCAGATAAACAATGAGTATTTTTTAATACAGGAGTGTCGTGCAGTATTTGAGAAATACATAAAAATGTATCTGAAATTCAATGGGTTATACTTATACTAAGCAATGATCCATTGTTCATCTGAAATGCAAATTTCACTGGGCATCATGTATTTTAATTTGCTAAATCTAGCAACCCTGTCTAGAAAGCACTCATCTATGCATTTGTGAGTAGAGCTGCTCTTAACTTGAAACTCCACAACGTTGAGTTGGTGTCTGTTCAAGCAGAAAAATACTTATTAAATATCAAGTCTATAAAAACAACTTCAAACTTCAGGTTTCAATATTTAATTGTATCTTAGAATCCACAAACACAATGCCTTCGAGTGTTTGAGATAATGCTTTGAACTAAGATAGTTTAGCCTACTGTTTTCAGTATTAAAAAACTATAATACAGTTAAGGTGTATCCCAAATGTTATAAAAATACACTTGAACTTTGATATAAATTAAATTTCAGGGGAATTTTACCTATAGTGCTTAAATGACATTTTTTTCAAAATGAAACACTGCTGTCAAAAAAATTAAACCAGATTGTAATTAACATTTTCAAATGCTCTATTGAAAATTAAACATAGACCTTATAAAATTCATATTTTGCTTTCTCATGAAGCCTTTTGGGGAACTAAAAATCAGTGTTCTGTGATTCAGAATGGACCATATTTAGTTGATTTTCATTGGACACAAACGGTTGCAGAATCTTCCCTAGTGTCACCTGTCCTGGCTTCTTTCTTTATTGATGCTCACTAGTTTTCTCCGAAGGCAACATCTACACTAGTCCGCTATCCCTTTTCATCAAAAACCAAAAACACCCCAGTTATTTCTATCCAGCTTGGAAGCAGTGACTGTTCTGCAGCCTGGAAATGCCTTCTAGAATGAATCTGGAGGTTACAGGTGTAAGCTTGCCCTTGGTTTGTGTGCTGCTATGGGAATTTATTTCTCTTCATCTTAATAGATACAAGTTTCCAAGGATCTTGGCAGCTACTGTCTAATCTTGGAAATCACCATATTTTAAAGAAAAGCAGCCTTTAAAATTTATCTACTGTTTTAAATGAAAATGGTGTGCACCACTCAGCCAGTCCTAGTTCACAAAGGAAGGAGCACACTTGTTCTCTCCATATCAATCTTCCTTTTAGCATTAAAACTTGAGGACTGAGTTAATGATGTGTATGCTTGAAGTATTTGAAATGTAATAATACCTGTAATTTCCTCTGAAATGAAAGTTAAAGTCGCTCAATCACGTCCGACTTTTTGCGACCCCATGGACTTCTCCAGGCCAGAATACTGGAGTGGGTAGCCGTTCCCTTCTCCAAGGGATCTTCCCAACCCAGGGATTGAACCCAAGTCTCTTGCATTGCAGGCGGATTCTTTACCAGCTGAGCCAGAAGGGAGACCCAAGAATACTGGAGTGGGTAGCCTATCCCTTCTCCAGTGGATCTTCCCGACCCAGGAATCGAACCGGGGTCTCCTGCATTGCAGGTGGACTCTTAACCAATGGAGCTATCGGGGAAGCACCCTCTGAAATGAAATGAACAAGAAAACAGGATAGATCGATGGATGGATATGTATGTACTATAGCAAACAATGTTTAGTCATTCAGTCATGTCTGACTGTGACCCCATGGACTGCTAAGTCGCTTCAGTTGTGTCTGACTCTGTGCAACCCCAGAGACGGCAGCCCACCAGGCTCTCCCGTCCCTGGGATCCTCCAGGCAAGAACACTGGAGTGGGTTGCCATTTCCTTCTCCAATGCATAAAGGTGAAAAGTGAAAGTGAAGTCACTCAGCTGTGTCCGACCTTCGTGACCCCATGGACTGCAGCCTACCAGGCTCCTCTGTCCATGGGTTGCTGAGATCCCTCTAAAATAAAAGATAAATGAATAGGAGAAAGACAAACAGAAGTTTAATAACACAGATACCTTCTGTATGCATGGAAAGAGACAGGAAAAATAAGTGACTCCCTGAAATGGCCGAAGCCACCACCTTTGATACGCTCTCCAGCTAAAGACAAAAGATTAAGGGGATGTGTGTGTTATGGGAGGTGACCAGGAAAAGCACAGTAAACAGGGAATGTTATGCAGATTTAAGTCCATGCCTTCTCTAGAAATAAAACTTTCTAGATTCATTCTCTTCCTGGTACAGAGACACCCTTAGAAACAGAGATTTCCCTTATAAATGTCAATGTCTCTTACAAAAAGGGTAACTTCTACTGGGTTTTCAGTGCTTATCCTATGTCTGTTATTTCTTTTTTAAAAAATTAGCCTAAAATAATCATTATGCCAAAGAGGCATATTTTGGAGTGACAAATTCTGCTCCCCTTTGACACAGAGCCACTTGGACCAGCTACTCAAACTTCTCTGTATCTTGGTTACTTCATCTGTAAAAGCCTACGGTGTAGGGTCACAGAGTCCATGAGATAATCTGTGCAAAATACTTATCAGTTTACGATGTTCAATAAGTATTAGCTGCGATGATGATGGGAAGGCTGATCTATGAGATGCATTCAGGCCCAAAAGGAAGGTGAAAATACATCAGAGAAGGCTTTATAAACATGGTGACTTGACCTTGCTCTCAAAGGACGTGCTGGAGATAAATTAATGGAGAGAGGTTCACCATAAGCAGTAAATGGGGAAAAGAGGCAATGAAAATAAAAGAATGAAGGACAGAACACAGAAGCAAGATGTGCACAGATTAATGGAGGAGACTGGCCTGGTTGGTGTTTTGGAAAGTAGGATTAGACTCTTATTAGCTCATTTGAAACCAAAATAGGAAAGTTCCAAAGAATAGCAAGGAGAGATAAGAAAGCTTTCCTCAGTGATCAATGTAGAGAAATAGAGGAAAACAATAGAATGGGAAAGACTAAAGATCTCTTCAAGAAAATTAGAGATACCAAGGGAACATTTCACACAAAGATGGGCTCAATAAAGGACAGAAATGGTATGGACCTAACAAACAGAAGATACTGAGATTAGGTGGCAAGAATACACAGACAAACTATACAAAAAAGATCTTCACAACCCAGATAATCACGATGGTGTGGTCATTCATCTAGAGCCAGACATCCTGGAATGCGAAGTGAAGTCGTCCTTAGGAAGCATCACTACAACAAACCTAGTGGAAGTGATGGAATTCCAGTTGAGCTATTTCAAATCCTAAGAGATCATGATGTGAAAGTGCTGCACTCAATATGTCAGCAAATTTGGAAAACTCAGCAGTGGCCACAGGACTGGAAAAGGTCAGTTTTCATTCCAATCCCAAAGAAAGGTAATGCCAAAGAATGCTCAAACTACCACACAATTGCACTCATCTCACACGCTAGTAAAGTAATGCTCAAAATTCTCCAAGCCAGACTTCAACAGTATGTGAACCATGAACTTCCAGATGTTCAAGCTGGATTTAGAAAAGGCAGAGGAACCAGAGATCAAATTGCCAACATCCGTTGGATCATTGAAAAAGCAAGAGAGTTCCAGAAAAACGTCTACTTCTGCTTTATTGACTATGCCAAAGCCTTTGACTGTGTGCATCACAACAAACTGTGGAAAATTCTTCAAGAAATGGGAATACCAGACCATCTTGAGAAATCTGTATGCAGGTCAGGAAGCAACAGTTAGAACTGGACATGGAACAATAGACTGCTTCCAAATCAGGAAAGGAATACGTCAAGGCTGTATATTGTCACCCTGCTTATTTAACTTATATGCAGAGTACATCATGAGAAACGCTGGACTGGAAGAAACACAAGCTGGAATTAAGATTTCTGGGAGAAATATCAATAACCTCAGATATGCAGATGACACCACCCTTATGGCAGAAAGTGAAGAAGAACTAAAGAGCCTCTTGATGAAAGTGAAAGAGGAGAGTGAAAAAGTTGGCTTAAAACTCAATATTCAGAAAACTAAGATCATGGCGTCTGGTCCCATCACTTCATGGCAAATAGATGGGGAAACAGTGACAGACTTTATTTTTCTGGGCTCCAAAATCACTGCAGATGGTGAGTGCAGCCATGAAATTAAAAGATGCTTGCTCCTTGGAAGAAAATCTATGACCAACATAGCATATTAAAAAACAGAGACATTACTTTGCCAACAAAGGTCCATCTAGTCAAAGCTATGGTTTTTCCAGTAGTCATGTATGGATGTGAGAGTTGGACTGTGAAGAAGGCTGAGCACCGAAAAATTGATGCTTTTGAACTGTGGTGTTGGAAAAGACTCTTGAGAGTCCCTTGGACTGAAAAGAGATCCAACCAGTCCATCCTAAAGAAAATCAGTCCTGAATGTTCATTGGAAAGCCTGATGTTGAAGCTGAAACTCCAATACTTTGGCCACCTGATGGAAAGAACAGACTCATTTGAAAAGACTGTGATGCTGGGAAAGATTGAAGGCGGGAGAACAGAGGATGAGCTGGTTGGATGGCATCACCGACTCAATGGACACGAGTTTGAGTAAACTCTGAGAGTTGGTGATGGACAGGGAAGCCTGGCGTGCTGCAGTCCATGGGGTCGAAGAGTCGGACACGACTAAGTGACTGAACTGAACTGACTCCTTGTAATATTAGACTCAAAGGCTGAAACCAGCTAAAAAAAAAAAGTCCCAAATGTAATTGGGAAACTAAAAAATCCTTGTTTTTCTTTAAAATTTATTTTTAATTGAAGGATAACTGCTTTATAATATCGTGTTGGTTTCTGCCAAACATCAAGATGAATCAGCCACAGGTATGTATACATACATATGTCCCCTCCCTCTTGAACTTCCCTTCTACCTCCCCCCATCCCACCCCTCATACCTTGGTTTTTGAAGCCAAGATATGGGATTTGAATAAGTTCTTCCTTTGTCACTAGTCCTGATTAGAAGAAAGAGAATAAAAATTAAGATAACATAAGAAGAGATATATATGCTGGGTGGAAATCAGTTTCATGATATACAACCAGTCTGAGTACCCAGAATGCCCCACATTTTTATAACTTCCCCTTAAAAATTGTTACTTTCATTTCTCTGTACCCTGCTTACCAGCATTTCTCTCCCCCACCTACTTCCCTGATGGCTCAGATGGTAAAGAATCTGTCTGCAATGCAGGAGACCCAGGTTCCATCCTGGGTTGGGAAGATATCCTGGAGAAAGTATCTTATACCCACTCCAGTATTCCTACTTGGAGAATCCCATGGACAGAGGAGCCTGGTGGGCTACAGTCCATGGGGTCACAAAGAGTCGGACACGACTCAGCGGCTAACACTTCTTCTAGTTACTAGGTTCTAAAACAAGGCTTCCCTTCTTTTCTAGGGCAGGAGGCCCTTTCCTTCTGCAGAGAGTAGGGGGTTTCTTTGTTTTCCAAATCTCTGTGCTGTCTTGAAATCATTGGAAGTGGGAAGGGCCGATGGAGATACCCTTGAGTGCATGACTAATTGGTAGAGAAGCCAAGTAATGCCTCTCACTCTTCCCTGGAATAGCTGCCAGCTGCAAAGGGCAGGGAATGGCATTGCTGGTAATGCTACATCAACTCCCCCTGTGCTGCCCGACTAACCATTTAAATCACAATAAACAATTTGGAAATTTGCTTTCCATTTGAGGCTGAGCCTCTAGAATCCAAAGTTGTACAAGATTCTAAGAACAAGATGCCTTTGCTATTAAAAAATATACAAGTTGACTTTCTTAGCTCAGCATACCTAACTGGATTTCTGTATTTGCTGACCTGTTGTTATTACAGTGGGAGATTCATCGGTGTTACTTCTGTGGCCTCTGTAGCAAAGTGTTTATTTACCTTGTGAATATGGAGAGCATAACTCTCCTAGGTCTTTGAATACTCAGTTTTTTCTTTGAAGGTTGATAAACATACCCTTGGGCTTCTTTCTTACACAATAGGCCTAAGCAAAAAGGAAAGTATAAATAAACTATAAATTAAAAAATGCTTTCTTCCAGTATATTGAAAGGGCCATTCTCTATATATGTACTTTTTTTTTTGGGGGGGGGGGGTGCGGAGCTGGATTAACAGTAAGATCTAGATAGATCCAGAGAGGGAACAAAGGCTCTTATTGTTCCAGACAATTGAAAGAGTTTGGTGCTGTAATCAAAATCCTTTCCAACATTGTATTACTAAACAGAGGATAAATGGTGGGAATTTACTACATTTTTCCATGACCATATTGGGACTTAACAGCCCATAGGGATCCAACTTACTAAGTGGCAGTCTTAGGTTCTAAAATATAGCAAAATATGCCACCACAAAATATCTCTCTTGACATAAGGACTGTCTGGATCTGATTATTTTTAAGAAACAGCAGACACAGGAAAAGCTCTGAAACAATTTAAGCTATATTAAGCTATGCTAAGTAGTTCAAAATGGACTCATAGTGGTCAGTGTAAACTTCCATATTAGTTGTTTTTAAAACGTCTGCTGTAGGACGGTGAGTGTCTGATAAACTAAGAGTGGCAGTTTTAGAAGAGAAATTTGTTTGGTGATGTACATCACTGGAACACAGGGAGCAACTGACAGAGCCAAGACTCCCTCCCTTGGGGTAACTGTTACTCTTTAAAAAGAGACACTGAGTCCAGAAACTTGAAGACAGACACTGCCGGAGGCCCAGACAGAGCAGAGGGTGACTTCCCACTGTGTAGCCAGACCAGACACCTCCTCCCCAGGCTTCTTAGAGTGGTTCCTTACTCTTCTACTCTCCCTACTTTGACTAACCTATGTTGTTTGCAATAAACCGAGCAATTTGTGAATTCAATATTGGCCACATTTCATTTATCTTCAATGCTGTGATTCTTCTCTGGTCTTACTGCTGGGCCCTACAACAAAAAGCTGAGTAGAAATTACCCTTTTGTTATAGATATTTACATCTAGGAGGGAAACATCAATTTGTTACAGGGTCATCCTCTCTGTACCTGTTTGGCTGCACCCCGCAGGCCTATAAGCTCTACACTTGCTCAGCTTCAAGACTAAAGAGCCCAGAGTTAGCGACAGAGACATCGTGGTTTAATGGATGGGGGAGCCCCACCTGTCTTCCGAAGCAAGGTCCCGGAGCAATACCCCATCGTGTGCAGTGGATGGAGGGCAGGACATGGCGGCTGGTTTTGCTTTGGGGGAAGGAGAGATCAGCAGTTATAGCGGAATTGATGTCAGGCGGGCTCATCAGTTACCAGGGAGACCAGCCTAGAAGCACGCCCCTCATCGCTCCTTCGAAAAGCTGTCAGGTAGAGATGTTTAATCTAAAGGTTAGAACAATCACCAGCTGCAGCTGGGGCAAGTATGTAGGAAGCCTGTCAGTCCTGTGAGTGGGGTGCAGATGAAGCAGGGACTGGCCCAGCAGGGGATGTACAGACAGCGAAACAACAATGCCATCTTGGGGGGCCTGACCATACAGTATGGGAAACTGAAAGTGAAAGTCGCTCAGTCGTGTCCGGCTCTTTGCGACCCCATGGACTGTACTTTGCCAGGCTCTGTCCATGGTTATTCTCCAGGCAAGAATACTGGAGTGAGTAGCTGTTCCCTTCTCCACGGGATCTTCCCAGCCCAGGGATCGAACCTGGGCTGTCTCCCGTATTGCAGGCAGATTCTTTACCACTGTGCCACCAGGGAAGCCCAAGAATACTGGAGTGGGTAGCCTATCCCTTCTCTAGGGGATCTTCCCGACCCAGGAATCTAACCAGGGTCTCCTGTATTGCAGGTGGATTCTTTACCAGCTGAGCTACCAGTATGGGGGAAAGGATAACTAAATCTCTAGAAATTCTTATCAATGGAGAAGGTTCTGCTTTATGTGCAACCCAGGTTAAATCACTTGGCAGGGACCTCTGGTGACCCAAACTTTGGGAGTGATATTTGGGCATTTCTTTCCAAAACATTACATGTCCTTACTAGCTTGTCTTGCTTTGTCCATTTTGGAGTTAACTGGGGTTATGTAATTCAATATATTTTTCTATATTGAAAATAAGGAGAGCTAGTTCAAGCATAAGATAATCACCAAAAGACAAACTTGAACATGTTTTCAGTAAACTCTATAGCTGAGCTGGAAGAAATGAACTAATTCTGGTTTGTACACAGGCATAAAGCCCCTAATTTGCATATACACATGAGTACGTAATGGCACACATACATTCACGGCTGTGAATTCAAAGGAGAATATGTGTCAAAATGTTAGAATACTGTCACTGCAAGCAGGAAAGGGATAATAAAGCAATATGAGGAACCAGGAACCAGAAAGATAGGTAAATAACAAATGCATTCATATTCATTTTAAAGAGGCTGCTTGTGTGAAAGGGGATAATATTTTGAGAGAAGCTTAATTAACTAAGGCTTTGAAGTAGCAGAGATATTTAATGAATGTTTTGGCATACTCAGAATTGATTGAGGAAGTCTTCGTTCATGAAAATTTCTTGGGAAACCACAATGTATCCTTAACAAATAAATGAAATACCTATGAAAAGAATCAGGCTTCCCAGGTGTTGCTAGTGGTAAAGAACCTGCCTGCCAATGCAGGAGGCTTAAGAGATGTGGGTTTGATACCACTCCAGTATTCTTGCCTGGAGAATTCCATGGACAGAGAAGTCTGGTGGGTTACAGTCCATGGGGTTGCAAAGAGTTTTATGTGACTGAAGCAACTTAACACACACACACACATGAAAAGAATCAGGTAATGACTGAGATTCTCAGAGCAATTTACTGAGGAACACCTACATGGGGGCTCTGCAAGAATATTATCTCTTTCTGACAAAACATATATTTTGTCATTTCCAAAAAAACTGAAAATGAGAGTTCTTGCCCTCTATTTACTTCAACCTTAATGGAAGAAATGAGTAAATAGTCAACCAAAATAGTGCAGCAATGATTATATTTAATTTGAAATTATTTATATACATTACAAAAGTGTGTTAGAGACAGTAAGAAAAAAATTGGTTAGATGATAGTAAGTTTGAGTAAAATTAGTGGAAATGTTTCTGGAAAACAAAGCAGATGTGACCTATTTTGAATTTTTCTGTGTGTGTGTGTTTGAAAATCACTGCAGATGGTGACTGCAGCCATGAAATTAAAAGACACTTGCTCCTTGGAAGAAAAGCTATGACCAACCTAGAAAGCATATTAAAAAACAGATACATTACTTTGCCAACAAAGGTCCATCTAGTCAAGGCTATGGTTTTTCCAGTAGTCATGTATGGATGTGAGAGTTGGGCCATAAAGAAAGCTGAGCACCAAAGAATTGATGCTTTTAAACTGTGGTGTTGGAAAAGACTCTTGAGAGTCCGTTGGACTGCAAGGAGATCCAATCAGTCCATCCTACAGGAAATCAGTCCTGAATGTTCATTGGAAGGACTGATGCTGAAGCTGAAACTCCCAATACACTGGCCACCTGATGCGAAGAACTGACTCATTTGAAACGTCCCTGATGCTGGGAAAGATTGAAGGCGGGAGGACAGAGGATGAGATGCTTGGATGGCATCACCGACTCAACGGACATGAGTTTGAATAAACTCTGGGAGCTGGTGATGGACAGGAAGGCCTGGTGTGCTGCAGTCCATGGGGTCACAAAGAGTGATGACTGTTCAGTGACAGTTCAGTCACGACTGAGTGACTGAACTGAACTGTGTGTTTGCTTTTTTTTTTTTTTAATTTACTTTTAACTGAAGGATAATTGCTTTACAGTATTGGATTGGTTTCTACAACATCAACATGAAATATTTAAATATTTCTCCCAGTTTGAAATGTGATGCTATGCTATGCTATGCTAAGTCGCTTTAGTCGTGTCTGACTCTGTGCGACCCCATAGACGGCAGCCCACCAGGCTCCGTCGTCCCTGGGATTCTCCAGGCAAGAACACTGGAGTGGGTTGCCATTTCCTTCTCCAGTACATGAAAAGAGAAAAGTGAAAGTGAAGTCGCTCAGTCGTGTCCGACTCTTAGCGACCCCATGGACTGCAGCCTACCAGGCTCCTCCGTCCATGGGATTTTCCAGGCAAGAGTACTGGAGTGGGGTGCCATTGCCTTCTCCAAAGTGGTTCTGTATTACTGTATTCATCTGTATTCAGGATGCAGTGTGGATATGTGGCAAAGCATATAGTGTCATCCGTGATGGGAGCCTGCCTATCCTTCACCATTTCCTCCTTTAACCCAGCCCACGTTAAACATTTAGCATTCCCTGAGGGCACAATGTTCTCTCACTAGTCTGCTTTGACATGGGTGGCCCAGCCTGGAATCTTTGTGCTCCTTCTTCTCTTTGTGCACTCTTTATCTAATCTTTCCAGAGTCATCTCACCCTTTAGATGTTGATGATTTTGGTTTTGAATTTTTTACTGAACTGTTTCTTTTAATCCACTTTTAAAGATGAATTATTTTTCATTTCCAAGGGGTTCAATGCTTTTGATTTTCTGAACTTAACACTTGATTTCTGGTTGTCAAACTTACATTCAAATAAAGATGACATTCTTGTGCTTATTCTCATTATTTTTTAAAAAATATTTATCTAGTTATTTTATTTATTTGGCTGCTCTGAGTCTTAGTTGTAGCACGCAGGATCTTTGATTTTAGTTGCAGCATGTGGGATCTAGTTCTCTGACCAGGGATAGAACTGGGCCTGCTGCATTGGGAGCGTGGAGTCTTAACCATTGGACCACCAGGGAAGTCGCCCCTCATTATTTCCTTTTTAATTTTGAAACTGCTTACATAATAAGAATACTTTAAAAAGAATTGTTATAAATTATGCACTTTCTAAAGTTATGATTTGGAGCAACATTCTCAAGCCCCAATCCCTTTGGGTCATTCTTGACCCTTTTCTTGTACTCTGCATATCTGATGCCTCTGGAATCCTGTTGTTTTGACTTTCAAAATAAATCCACAATCCACCTCTGCCTATGCCTAAGCCTCTATCAGGCCTTCCCGAGATCCTTGTGGTAGCATCCCAACCAGGCTTTCTGTTCTTGGTTTTGCCCCCTACGTAGAGTGAGTCTCTTCCTCAAGCAGTATCTGAATTAGTTAGATGGTAAGTCATCCCTGGACTGCAGGTCTCCCATCTCATTCACCATCAAAGCCCAAGCCCTTAAAACTCCTCTCAGGCCTTGAACAGTCTTCCTCCTGCCCAGCCCCCAGCTCCCTTCAGTGGCACCCTTTCCCATTCTGTCAGCTCTTGTGGTCCCTGGAAGAGTGGGGCTGCTGTCCTATTCTCTTGGCCTGGAGCGAGTTCCCCAATATCCTTAAGAATAACTTGTTCGCCTCCTTCAGGCTTTTGCTCAAATGCTACCTTCTCACTGAAGACTTCTCTGACTTCTTTTCAATGCAAATGCAGCCCCCATAAACACACATCTAACTGTTGTCTCGGCCGTTTTCTGTCTTATTTTTCTCCATTTTCTCCATTTTTCTTATCACTATCTTACATGCAAAATATAGTGCTTATCCATTCGCTTATGTCACGCTTTGGAACATATGCCCCATCAGGTTGCTGCTGTATCTCCTGCCATGAGAACGTGCCTGGTGTGTCACAAGCACTCAAAAATACTTATTGAATAGTGAAGTGAAAAGCAAACTCCACCATTCAATAATAAAAGAATAAATATCAACAAACAAATAAATTCAGTGACTTGAAGACACTTTCATAATACAAAGTCAAGTCAAAAACTGGGCTTCAAAATTTACTTTTTAGAAAATATTATTTCTAAATTTCCAGTATAAACTCAATTTTGTTTACTTCATATGCATTGAAAAAGGCTAGCAGGAAAAAAGTTAATAGTCATTATCTCAAAATGGGACATTCTTTTGTGTATTTTCAGAATTGTCTACAATAAGCTTTGTAACTTCACAGTCAAGAAAAAAATCAAACCTTATTTTTAAAAATTTGATGATAGTAAAAAGTAGCTCCCAAACAATTTCTTCTTACCTCATGATACTAAATGATGGACTGGGCTGCCTTAACAGCCCTGTCTCATCGCCATTCTTTCTTCCTTCCCTCTGTCTAGTAGGTTGGTCAAAAACCTCCAATCATTGGTCATTTTGATACTACAGAGACCATGCACTAAGAGAGTTATTTCTTAGATTTTGAGAGAATTGGAAATTCTGTTGAAAAACAAGTTTTAATGAATTTTTTTGAAGATCAATTTTATTCTCACTGTATATTATTAATTTATATTAGTTTTGGGGCTCTAAAACAGTATTAGATGCCTTCTTGGCTCATTCTTAAGAAATCCAGTACAAATTTGGAGGTTGATTCTTAGAATTACAAGATTTTGTAGGAGAGAAAAAATAATTTTCCCTCTACTCTTCTAGGTTCTTGGTTGAGACTCCGTGTAATAAAAGACAGATTCATAGGACGAAAAACAAAAAGAAGTTTAATAACATGTATACCTCTTTTACACGAGGGAGAGACCCAGAAAGACTGACTCCTCGAAATAGTCCAAGCCATCAACTTAAAGACCATTTCCAGCTAAAGACAAAAGATATTTTGGGGGTGGGGGCAGTTATGGCAGTTTTCTCAGTTTTACTGAGAAAAGCTCAGTAAACAAGGACAAAGTTGTATACAAATCTAAGTCCATGCCTTCTCCATTAGTAAGAGTTTCTAGTGATTTAGAATCATTCTTCTCTTCCTGGAACAAAGAGAGAGACACTCTTATAAATGAAAATTTCTCTTATACCTATCAATGCAAATGTCTCTAACAAAAGAGTAACTTCTACTACTTATTTTCCAGAGCTTTTCCTATGTCTGCTGTTTCTTAGAAGAAAAAAAGTCGGCTCAAAATAATCTTTATGCCAAAGGGGCGTATCTTAGAATGGCAAATTCTTCTCCACTTCAATTACTTTCTTCTGCTTTTATATGCTCCCAATGTGGACTAAATGTACACATGTAAGATATGTGGATATGTTAGGTGCTCAACACAGGATATAACTTTTTTCTCTTTCTACCTGATTCTTTTCCTAAAATAACAGGGAAAAAAAAACCACCCAAACAAAACCAGTAGCCTGGCATTTGGCCTTTTATTAAAAAAAAAAAAAAAAACCCATAAATCATTTTGATTGGCAGGTTTTTTGTTTTTGTGTGTGCTGTTGATACAGCATACACTGTCAGTTAGGAAGACCTTTAATTTTAGATCACTGATTCTCAAGTGTGGATTATTTGGCCCCTAAGGATATTAGGCAACATCTGGAGATACCTTTGACTCTGGTAAGTACGGAGAAGGATTGCTACTGGAATCCAGTGGGTAGAGACATCTAAACATCCTACAGAGCTCAGGATAGCATCTACAACAAAGAATTATCTGGCCCCAAATATCTGTAGTGCCAAGGTTGAAAAACTTTACAATGTAGAGAACGGAAAAAAGCAAACATAGAAAGGATCGGCCACTCCAAGAATACTGACAAGAGACCTTTTCTTAAGTGACTGAGCAGCCATCTCATCCCTGCTTTAGCTTGTTTACTCTCCTGCTTAGTGGTTTAAAGTTTTTAATCACCTCCCAGCCAGGTGTTTTAACTTTGGTACAAAGAGGAAATTCTCAGCTCTAACCCCTGGGCTCAGTTCCATCCAGCAAGAGAAGCTAAATAAACACTTTGCTATCCAAGGGATTCAGTTTGGCTGGTGGAATTACTTATGACACTGCAGTATCATCTCATGCATGGATAACTCTTGAGCGTCTGAACTGTACTGGAGGCTAAGAAAAGTTGCTGATGATCTGAGCAAATACCTACAGAACTAAAGGTTCTGTACAGATATTTAGATATCTGTAGATATCTAAATATCTGTTACAGATATTTAGACCAGTGCTGCACAGCTTGTCTCTGAGACAAATGGAGATGGGTGTCAAAGGCATTTTGGAGGCGGCACTTGGGGAGGGGTAACCTAGACATGTGGGGCAGCCCCAGGAGGCAGAGACTGGACCTCTCTCTGCCTCACTCTTTTCATCCATCCAGGGTCTCTCCATTTCTTTTTCTAGCTCCATTCCCCCTGTCCCCACCAGCCCCATCCTAGTGTTTTTCAATTTGTGACAATAATGCTATGAGTTTTAAAGAGCTAATGCGATAGGTGACACTGAAGATTGTTTTTGCCTTTTCCATTCATTTTTTTCAATCACTATGTTTATTTTCATGGTATGTTAGTGGCTTCCCCACTGGCTCAGCAGTAAAGAATCCACCTGCCAATGCAGGAGACATGGCAGGAGCTGTGGGTTTAACCCAGTATCAGGAAGATTCCCATGGAGGAGGAAATGGCAACCCACTCCAGTATTCTTGCCTGGGAAATCCCATGGACAGAGGAACCTGGCGGGCTACAGTCCATGGGGTTGCAAAGAATTGGACACAACTGAGCAACTAAACCGGAGAAGGCAATGGCAGCCCACTCCAGTACTCTTGCTGGAGAATCCCATGGATGGAGGAGCCTGGAAGGCTGCAGTCCATGGGGTCTCTGAGGGTCAGACACAACTGAGCGACTTCACTTTCACTTTTCACTTTCATGCATTGGAGAAGGAAATGGCAACCCACTCCAGTGTTCTTGCCTGGAGAGTCCCAGGGACGGGGGAGCCTGGTGGGCTGCCGTCTATGGGGTCGCACAGAGTCGGACACGACTGAAGTGACTCAGCAGTAGCAGCAGAGCAACTAAACAACTGCAATAGGGAATAACAGCGTTCTAGGTTTATATGCTTACTTTTCAAATAGAAGTTACATTTTTAAAACCTAGATATCCCAGGTCACTCCAGACTCTGAACTCTGTGGTCACATTAACTGTAAAACCCCAATTTTTTGCTTCTCATAGCCCTTTTGTCTTTTTCAAAGGCTCTCACATGCTCTGGGATGAGTTTTGAGGACAGTGTTTTACAAAGCTGACCGTGGTAGGCTCCGGCCTCGCCATGGCTGCGTCCCTTGCAACCGCTCTGGCCCGTGCATGCTTTTGCGGCTTCGCAGCTGGGCCTAACCACCACCGCACGGCCTCCGTCACCTGCTGCTGAGGGTTCCCAGTGCTGAAGCGAGGTGAATGTCTTTTCCATCTCTCTCCACAGAACTTGGATCAGGAACAGCCCGGTCTTATAAACTCATCAACACAACTCTTTTGGCTTCTGTGCCCAATTTCCCTCTCCACTGAGGTTCAAAAGCAGCCTGTCTGGCCAGTGTGTGTTTGGGTTTGAGGGCATGGGAAGAAAGGGATAGTGAGACTTATCTCTATCTCTCCACTGATTCTTCCCCTACTCTTCCAGGGGTCAATGTATCATAAATACCACCTTAGAAAAAAAAAGAAAAATAAGTACCACCCTCAAAGCTAGAAAGCAATGCTTTGCAGTCCAGCATCAATCGTCTAAATATTCTTGGTGATAGGACAAGCTCATTACAAAACTCCTAGGGCTTGGTTAACACTGTGGTTTATGCAAATGACATCCTAAGATTGAATTCTAGGAATATATATCTTAATTGGACTTAGTGACCCCTTAGTTATAATTTAACTATAATCCTAACTGACATGTCAGATAGCTCTAGCATATGATTAGTTTTTATGCTTTATATGTTGAATTATTCTTCCAAGTGTTAAAACTTTGAAGCACAGAACATGTGGTTTTGATATGATCATCTTTATGGACAACTATTAATACATGATCTGCTGACAACCCATAGCCTGATCTCACCTTCTGAAGCCCCTAGCACCAGACTAAATCGGGCTCGGCAGTGTAATGTTTCTTCTGCACATTTGAGTTAGAATTGACAAATAGAAACTGAAATAATGTGCCAGCAGACTGCTGAAAGGTGTCATATTTCTGGCTGGGTTTTTAATTTAAAGCCTATATAATGATAGAAGTGGGGACTCAGAGGTGGGAAAAGAAGAAATTTGAAATCTCTACACAAATGTCAATCAACTAGATATCTTGACAGGTTGACATGTTATCCTGAATGAAAGCATCACTGATGGATGTTCTAACATTAGATTGAGTTCCCTGACCATAGTCTAATCTCATTTTAGGCCCTAAATGACTTACTGAAATTTGTTGTGTCAAAAAACATTTGTAGTCTGGATCACATTTTATTACTGACTTAAGCGTATATACACAATATATTTCAGAAAATGTAAGAAGAAAAATCCATAGAGACATCTCAGCATTTCAAGAAAGAATATTTTCCTTTAGCTGGTAGAGGGCCATGTCAATCACTCAAACTTGCAATCCAAAACAGTATACGTGTAGTTCTTTAAAAGTGTTCATGTATTCAAAGTTGGCCACACTCGTCACTCCTGTGTTACTTCAAGTTATCCCTCACTTCAAAGTCTCTGCAGTATGTAAAATATCACACTGACCATGTCACTTTTTTCAGATGCTTTTTCAGTTCAGTCACTCAGTCGTGTCCAACTCTTTGTGACCCCATGGACCGCAGCACGCCAGGCTTCCCTGTCCATTACCAACTCCCGGAGTTTACTCAAACTAATATCCATCGAGTTGGTGATGCTATCCAACCATCTCATCCTCTGTCGTCCCCTTCTCCTCCCGCCTTCAATCTTTCCCAGCATCAAGGTCTTTTTCAGTGACTCAGTTCTTCACATCAGGTGGCCAAAGTATTGGAGTTTCAGCTTCAGTATCAGTCCTTCCAATGAATATTCAGGACTGATTTCCTTTAGGAAGGACTGGTTGGATCTCCCTTCAGTCCAAGGGACTCTCAAGAGTCTTCTCCAACACCACAGTTTAAAAGCATCAATTCTTCAGCGCTCAGCTTTCTTCATAGTCCAACTCTCACATCCATACATGAGTACTGGAAAAACCATAGCTTTGACTAGATGGACCTTTGTTGGCAAAGTAATGTCTCTGTTTTTTAATATGCTGTCTAGGTAGGTCACAGCTTTTCTTCCAAAGAGCAAGCATCTTCCATGGAGCAAGCATCTTTTCATGGCTGCAGTCACCATCTGCAGTAATTTTGGAGCCCAAAAAATAAAGTCTGTCACTGTTTCCATTGTTTCCCCATCTATTTGCCATGAAGTGATGGGACCAGATGACATGATCTTAGTTTTCTCAATGTTGAGTTTTAAGATTACTTTTTCACTCTCCTCTTTCACTTTCATCAAGAGAGTCTTTATAGTTCTTCCTAACTTTCTGCCATAAGGGTGGTGCCATCTGTGTATCTTAGGTTATTGATCTTTCTCCCAGCAATCTTGATTCCAGCTTGTGCTTCATCAAGTCTGGCATTTCGCATGATGTACTCTGCATATAAGTTAAATATGCAGGGTGATAATACACAGTCTTGACATACTCCTTTTCCTATTTGGAAGCAGTCTATTGTTCCATGTCCAGTTCTAACTATTGCTTCCTGACATGCATACAGATTTCTCAAGAGGCAGGTCAGGTGGTCTGGTATTCCCATCTCTTTCAGAATTTTCCACAGTTTATTGTGATGCACACAGTCAAAGGCTTTGACATAGTCAATAAAGCAGAAGTAGATGTTTTTCTGGAACTCTCTTGCTTTTTCAATGATCCAGCAGATGTTGGCAATTTGATCTCTGGTTCCTCTGCCTTTTCTAAAACCAGCTTGAACATCTGGAAGTTCATGGTTCACATACTATTGAAGCCTGGCCTGGAGAATTTTAAGCATTACTTTGATAGTGTGTGAGATAAGTGCAATTGTGCATTGGTTTGAACATTCTTTGGCATTGCCTTTCTTTGGGACTGGAATGAAAACTGACCTTTTCCAGTCCTGTGGCCACTGCTGAGTTTTCCAAATTTGTTGGCATATTGAGTGCAGCACTTTCACAGCATCATCTTTTAGGATTTGAATTAGCTCAACTGGAATTCCATCACCTCCACTGCTTTCTTCGTAGTGATGCTTCGTAAGGCCCACTTAACTTTGTGTTCCAGGATACCTGTCTCTAGGTGAGTGATCACACCATTGTGGTTATCTGGGTTATTAAGATCATTTTTGTATAGTTCTTCTGTGTATTCTTGCCACCTCTTCTTAATATCTTCTGCTTCTGTTAGGTCCCTACCATTTCTGTCCTTTATTGAGCCCATCTTTGCATGAAATGTTCCCTTGGTATCTCTAATTTTCTTGAAGAGATCTCTAGTCTTTCCCAGTCTATTGTTTCCTTCTATTTCTCTGCATTGATCACTGAGGAGGGCTTTCTTATCTCTCCTTGCTATTCTTTGGAACTCTGCATTCAAATGAGTATATCTTTCCTTTTCTCCTTTGCCTTTAGCTTCTCTTCTTTTCTCAGCTCTTTGTAAGGCCTCCTCAGACAACCATTTTGCCTTTTTCCATTTCTTTTTGTTGGGGATGGTCTTGACCACGGCCTCCTGAACAATGTCACAAACCTCCGTCCATAGTTATTCAGGCACTCTTATCTGTCAGATCTAATCACTTGAATCTATTTCTCACTTCCACTGTATAATTTTAAGGGATTTGATTTAGATCGTACTTGAATGGTCTAGTGGTTTTCCCTACTTTTTTCAATTTAAGTCTGAATTTGGCAATAAGGAGTTCATGATCTGAGCCACAGTCAGCTCCCAGTCTTGATTTTGCTGACTGTGTAGAGCTTCTCTATCTTCCGCTACAAAGAATATAATCAATCTGATTTTGGTATTGACCTGGTGATGTCCATTTGTAGAGTCTTCTCTTTTGTTGGAAGAGGGTGTTTGCTATGACCAGTGTGTTTCTTGGCAAAACTCTATTAGCCTTTGCCCTGCTTCATTTTGTACTCTAAGGCTAAATTTGCCTGTTACTCCAAGTATTTCTTGACTTCCTACTTTTGCATTCCAGTGCCCTATAGTGAAAAGGACATCTTTTTTGGGTGTTAGTTCTATAAGCTGTTGTAGGTCTTCATAGAACTGTTCAGCTTCAGCTTTGTTAGTATTACTGGTCGGGGCATAGATTTGGATTACTGTGATATTGAATGGTTTGCCTTGGAAATGAACAGAGATCATTTTGTTGTTTTTGAGATTGAATCCAAGTACTACATTTCAGACTCTTTTGTTGACTATGAGGCTGCTCCATTTCTTCTAAGGGATTCTTGCCCACAGTAGTAGATATAATGGTCATCTGAGTTAAATTCGCCCATTGTAGTCCATTTTATTTCACTAATTCCTAAGATGCTGATGTTCACTCTTGCCATCTCCTGTTTGACCACTTCCAATTTACCTTGATTCATAGACCTAACATTCCAGATTCCTACGCAATATTGTTCTTTACAGCATCAGCTTTTACTTACATCACCAGTCACATCCACAGGTGGGGGTTGTTTTCACTTTGGCTCTGTCTCTTCATTCTTTCTGGAGTTATTTCTCCACTCTTGTCCAGTAGCCTATTAGGCACCTACCAACCTTGGTAGTTCATCTTTCCTTGTCCTATCTTTTTGCCTTTTCATGCTGTTCATGGGGTTCTCAAGGCAAGAATACTGAAGTGGTTTGCCATTCCCGTCTTCAGTGGACCACGTTTTGTCAGAACTCTCTGCCATGACCCATCTGTCTTGGGTGGCCTTACAAGGCATGGCTCATAGTTTCATTGAGTTGGAAAAGGCTGTGGTCCATGTGATCAGTTTGATTAGTTTTCTGTGATTATGGTTTTCATTCTGTCTGCCCTCTGATGGATAAGGATAAGAAGCTTATGAAAGCTTCCTTATGGGAGAGACTGCCTGAGGGGAAAACTGGGTCTTGTTCTGATGGGCGGGGCCATGCTCCATAAATAGGTTAACACAAAAGCCAGTAAAGTCTTTTGGGTATTTTATTTCCTATTTCATTTAACAGTAATCAGTTCAATTCAGTTTATCAGTCGGGTCTGACTCTTCGCAACCCCACGGACTGTAGCACACCAGGTCTCCCTGTCCATCACCAACTCTCGGAGCTTGCTCAAACGTATGTCCATCAAGTCGATGATGCCATCCAACCATCTCATCCTCTGTCGTCCCCTTCTCCTCCTCCCCTAAATCTTGCCCAGCATCAGGGTCTTTTCAAATGAGGCAGTTCTTTGCATCAGTGGCCGAAGTATTGGAGTTTCAGCTTCAACATCAGTCCTTCCAATGAATATTCAGGACTGATTTCCTTTAGCATTGACTGGTTGGATCTCGTTGCAGTCCAAGGGACTCTCAAGAGTCTTCCTCCAACAGCAATATGCTGAGCCTTTACTTTCAGTTCCCCAATCCCACCCATGCTTTTCCCTCCACTTGGAACACTGCTCTACCCCATCCTCACCCATCACCCCACCAGCTGATGGGTTAATTTTCCCTGAGAAGTCTTCCTTGATTTGTTATCTTTGGGTTGGGAGCCTCTCCTATGATTCCAAAGTATCCTTGATGAACCCTTTTGGTAGTGCCATTGACACTAATTTGTAATTATTAGGTTAGTACAAAAGTAATTGCGGTTTCAGACTGGGAATTTAAAATCATTATAACTAGGCTCAAACGCATCTTTATTAATCAACATAGGAACTATTACAATCAATACATTTTTGCTTCAGGATTCAACGAATCCTTGGAAAGCAGTTTCTGCCTGATAGTTGTGGAAGCGTTTTCCCTGCAAAAGGTTATCAAGATGCTTGAAGAAGCAGTTGTCAGTTGGTAAGAGGTCAGGTGAATACAGCAGATAAGGCAAAACTTTGTAGCCCAATTCATTCAACTTCTGAAGTATTGGCTGTGCAATGTGCGGATGGGGCATTGTCATCGAGAAAAATTGGGCCCTTTCTATTGGCCAGTGCTGGCTGCAAGCATTGCAGTTTTTGGTGTATCTCATTAATTTACTGGCCATACTTCTCAGGTGTAATGGTCTCGCTGGGATTTAGAAAGCTAGAGTGGATCAGACTGCAGCAGACCACCAAGTGGTGATCCTGAGACCTTTTTCTGGTGCAAGTTTGGCTTTGGGAAGTGCTTTGGAGCATCTTCTTGGTCCAACCACTGAGTTGGTCATCACCAGTTGTCGTATAAAAACCACTTTTTGTCTCACGTCACAATCTGATCGAGAACTGGTTTGTTGTTGTGTAAAATAAGAAAAGACAACATTTCAAAATGATGATTTTTTTTTTCCAGTCAGCTCATGAGGCACCACTTATCAAGCTTTTTCATCTTTCCAGTTTGCTTGAAATGCCGAATGATGATAGAATCACCTACTTTGAGTTCTTCGGCAACTTCTGTAGTTGTAAGAAGATCAGCTTTGATGATGGCTCTTAACTGGTCGTTGTCAACTTCCAATCCCTGGCCACTGTGTGCATCGTCGCGGCTCTCGTCTCCTTTGCAAAACTTCTTGAACCGCCACTGTACGTTTCTTACCAGTTCTGGGCCAAATGCACTGTTGATGTTGCAAGCTGCCTCTGCTGCTTTAGGACCCATTTTGTAATCGAGTAAAAAAATTGCTCAAGGGTCTTCTCTGGTGGCTCAGTGGTAAAGAATCCACCTGCGCATGAGGGGACATGGGTTCCTTCCTTGGTCCAGGAAGGTCCCACATGCCTCAGGGCAACGAAGCCTACAGGCCATAACTATTGAGCCTGTGCTCTGGAGCCCACGAGCCACAACTACTGAAGCTTGCATGCCCTAGAGCGGGTTCTCCACACAAAAGAAGCCACTGCAACCAGAAGCCTGAGCACTGCAACTAGAAATTAGCCCCCACTCTGCAAAACTAGAGAAAAGCCTGAGAAGCATGGAAGAGCCAGCACAGCTAAAAATTCATAAATAAAATGCAAAAATAAAAAGTGAAAGTTGCTTAGTCGTGTCCAACTCTTTGCAACCCCATGGACTATACAGTCCATGGAATTCTCCAGGCCAGAATACTGGAGTGGGTAGCCTTTTCCTTCTCTGGGGGATCTTCCCAACCCAGGGATCGAACCTAAGTCTCTCATTGCAGGAGGATTTTTTTACCAGCTAAGCCACAGGGAAGCCCCTTGAGAGATATTTTTATTCAAGTTCAAAATGGGTCATAAAGCAGCAGAGACAGCTTGCAACATCAGAAATGCATTTGGCCCAGAACTGGTAACAAAGGAGATAAGAGTCAATCCTAAAGGGAATCAGTCCTGAATATTCATTGGAAGGACTGATGCTGAAGCTGAAACTCCAATACTTTGGCCACCTAATGGGAAGAACTGACTCACTGGAAAAGACCCTGATGCTGGGAAAGATTGAAGGTGGCAGGAGGAGAAGGGGATGACAGAGGATGAGATGGTTGGATGGCATCACCGACTCAATGGACATGAGTTTGAGCAAGCTCCGGGAGCTGGTGATGGACAGGAAGCCTGGTGTGCTGCAGTCCATGGGGTATCAAAGAGTTGGACACGACTGAGTGACTGAACTGAACTGAAAAATAAAAAAATCACTCGACTTTGTTTTTTGACTAACATCATTTCCCTAGTCTAAATATAAATAAACAGCAAGTATTAAGTCATTAGCAAAAACACATAAAATGAGAAATGCTCATTAAAATGATGCATAACATAACCACATTTTTAAAGAATGTATTTCAATA
Organism: Bos indicus x Bos taurus; assembly: GCF_003369695.1. Lineage (NCBI taxonomy): Eukaryota > Metazoa > Chordata > Mammalia > Artiodactyla > Bovidae > Bos > Bos indicus x Bos taurus. Next base: position 13,915,776 of record NC_040105.1, on the reverse strand, counting down.
TCAAATGGCAAAGTTCAACAATGTAAAACCACAATTACTTTTGCATCGACCTAATAGTTTATTTCATTGTGAATCCCCAATAGATTCCAAGCTTCTTGAGAGCAGGGGCATCAGGTATCATTCACTGCTATCTGCCCAGCCCTACCCTAGTGTTGGAAGCATACAAGTCACTCAATAAATATTTGTTGTTTGATGACTTAAATAATGGATTGGCCAGCTACCTGGGCCTATTTTTTATGCCTAACTTTTTATACCTGAATAGCCAATTGAAAACAGAGCTCCTTACTTCTGTTTTCCTTAGCAAGTGGATATTTGAGAAAAGTATCAGATGAACAGAGTGGAGGAAAATGTCTTTTAGTTTGTCTTATATCAGTAGGACATGGTCTTCAAGCCTGCTTTATTCAATTTATGCTTAAACTGAATCACTGTCTTGATTTTGAACCTACAAATAAATGGCAACTCTGCCCAAGCTATGTGTAGAACAATATGAGCATGTATTTTAATTTTTTGTTAACCCTAGATCTCATATCAAGAGACACTTGAAGTCTCTTATGAATAGAAAACATGTTAATAAGAGTATACCTACTAAAGTTTTCTCTTTTTTTCAAGTATATACCTGAATTATGACAAATTTAATCTCTGCTGCTGCTGCTGCTAAGTCGCTTCAGTCGTGTCCGACTCTGTGCGACCCCATAGATGGCAGCCCACCAGGCTCCCCCGTCCCTGGGATTCTCCAGGCAAGAACACTGGAGTGGGTTGCCATTTCCTTCTCCAATGCATGAAAGTGAAAAGTGAAAGTGAAGTCGCTCAGTCGTGTCCAACTCTTAGCGACCCCATGGACTTCAGCCCACCAGGCTCCTTGGTCCATGGGGTTTTCCAGGCAAGAGTGCTGGAGTGGGGTGCCATTGCCTTTTCCGAATTTAATCTCTAGTAGTAAACAAATGAATCATTTTGGCTGCGACAGAGCACTAACAGTTTTACTGTCTTGGCTAATTTTTGGTATTCTGGCTTCTTAACTGTATAATACAATCATTATTGCACTGTGACTCAACCATTTAAATTGAAAAAAATTAAACCAACAGTCTTAGAGTAATGCTATTTAAAAATGAATGATGGCTTCACATTAATTAAAAGAAAAAAAAATCTGACTTTAAGGAACTAAGAGAAAAAAGGAAATTCTTTTAAAATTCAATTCATTATTCTCAGAAACAAAATGGATTTCCTTTCAATATGTTGGAATAAAAATGGAGTTCTTTATAAAATTGTGACAAGTTTTATCTATGGGTATAAAATTTTAAATAGGAAGGGTGATAGCAAGAGAGAGGTCTTTATCCAGTAATGTGGAAATAAATGATTTCCTAAGGGTATGGGGACACAGAAAATGAATCATTTTTGAACATGCTTAGGTTTGCAACTCAGGAAGCCTGAGGACAGTGGCTCCCAGAATTTTTGTCATAGAGGTTTATATTTTCATAGTAAAAATTTCATGGATTCTTTTCCATCCTGGATAATAGTTATCTTTCTAATGCTTGTTGCTTAAATAAACCACAATAAAAAAAATTAGGATGATGTCAAAAATTACTTGAAAATTATGTGTATTTAATTAAAAACAAAACACCTTTAATACATTTGGAAAATAGTGGTTTTAAAAATGTTTGAGATATTATTTAGCCATTCTACATAAAACGTTTCAAATGTATATGGGTTCACAGGCCCTGTACAATAATTCCTAACTCTTGGGGTCTGTGAATGCAGACTGGGAACCACAGCTGGGACTTACAAAAAGTTATCTCACTTTGATGAAAATTATTCAATACTTCTACTGTGCTTGACAGGATACACTTATCCTTCAAGTCTTCCTTTCCATTGCACAATATATGAGTTTGTTTAAATCATTTTAAATAATTTTCCCCTAGTGTTTCAGAAGTTTTAGTTATTCACTTTTATTGAACTTTAAATGAAGTACATTAATGTCCCAATGAGTGATCCACTGAAGACGTATCTTGGCTAGACTGCAGACTCCCTGGCATGGTGAGAGAATCCATAGGCAGGGAAAACTTACCTAAGGTTTTTTAACTCATCATAGTACACTGTAATTGTTTCTTGACTCATTGAATTTAAGATGCCTTTAATTGTAGGAAATCATTTCATATAACACTATAAAGAAACAAAATGTTGCCAATTAAACTCTGATGTGCTGCTTTCAATATTATTTAGCTTTTAATTTTAAGCTTATTGAAAGAGTTGTTTTACACTTATTTAGGCATGGGGTTGAATCATATATTACTACTGTGTGTTCAAAAAATGAAAAATATACATGAAATAAATTGGTTGAGATATTCCCAAAACCTTTCCCCATTCAAGGTCTAGATTTTCTAAGTCATTTGCTGTTCAGAAGTATTCCTGTTCACCTCTCCCCACACAGTAGTGTCCTGTCAACAGCACTGTTGCTACACTATCCAAATCAATCTACAGATTTAATTCAATCCCTATCAACTACCCAGGACATTTTTACAGAACTAGAACAGATAATCCAGAATTTATATGGAACCATAAAAGACCTGGAATTGCCAAAGCAATTCTGAGGAAAAAGAACAAAGCTGGAGGCATAACCCTCCCAGACTTCAGACAATACTGCAAGGCTACAGTAATCAGAACAGCATACTATTGGCATAAAAATAGAGCTACAGATCAATGGAACAGAATAGAGAGCCTAGAAATAAGCCTACACACCTACAGTCAATCTTCAATAAAGGAGGAAAGAATATACAATGGAGAAAAGACAGTCACTTCAGCAAGTGGTGTTGGGAAAGCTGGACAGCCCCATGCAAATAAATGAAGTTAGAACACACCCTCATGTCATACACAAAAATAAACTCAAAATGGCTTAAAGATTTAAATATAAAACATGGCACCTAAAACTCCCAGAAGAGAACATAGGCAAAACAGCATTGTTGCTGAAGCATTTATTTAAAGTGTGTTCTACTAGTATCTCTGAATTTTCTCCCAAGCCCATAATATCCATTCTACTACCAGAGGTGTGGACAAAATATTTGCAGAAAACTAGGATCATCTTCCTTTCTTATATTGTCCTTAAAAATAGTTTGTTGACTGAAATGTCAAGGGATTGCAGAGGCTAGTCATAGCCCTAGGAATAAACTAAGTTCCATAGTTACAGGCAATGAGGCAGACAGCTTCTAAAATGGCTCCCAGTGGTCGTCACCTTCTGGTATTCACACCCTTGTATAGTCCCCACCCCTTGAGTATGGCCTGGACCTAGTGACTTGCTTCTAATGAACTGAATTCAGCAAAGTGATGGGATGACACTTCTGAGATTAGGTTACAAAAGTCCCACTTCTTTCTGGTTATCTGACTCTATCTCTCGCTCTTGCTTTCTCACTCTAGTAAAGCCACCTGTTGTATCATGGGCTGCCCTATCTGGAGACAACTAGACAAGGAACCAAGGGGAATCTCTGGCCAATGGCTCATGAAGAACACCAAGACCTCAGGTGAATAGCCCATGGGAAACTGAATCCAGTCAATATCACCTGAGTGACCTTGAAAGCAGATCTACCCCTGCTGAGCCTTAAGACAGTTATAGCCCCAGAAGATACCTTGATTGCAGCTTCTGAGAGTTCTGGAAAAAGAGGACACAGCTGAGCCATGCCTGATCACCTGATTTACAAAATGCTTCATGTAATAAACACTGTTGTAATCAGTCACTAAGTTTTGGGGTAATTTGCTATGCAGATAACTAAAATGCATATGTAGGCTGCTGCTGCTGCTAAGTCACTTCAGTCGTGTCCGACTCTGTGCGACCCCATAGACGGCAGCCCACCAGGCTCCTCCGTCCCTGGGATTCTCCAGGCAAGAACACTGGAGTGGGTTGCCATTTCCTTCTCCAATGCATGAAAGTGAAAAGTGAAAGTGAAGCCGCTCAGTCGTGTTCGACTCTTAGCGACCCAATGGACTACAGCCTACCAGGCTCCTCCGTCCATGGGATTTTCCAGGCAACAGTACTGGAGTGGGGTGCCATTGCAGGCTAAACATCATGAATACACAATGGCAACCACATCTTGAATGTTACCTGGCTGATAGACAAAGCGGTTCTTGAGTATTTGCAGATTTGGGAGGTCATGAAGATAATGATAACTGGAATTCCAGATGGGCTGCATGAGGATTACTGACTGCAGATTAAGGTATTTCTTTACTGATTAATTCAATTCAGCATTTAATGGTCACATTTTTAGTGACAGGACAGTTACTTCCTTCCAGGAAAAGTTACTTTCTCTTTACATGTCTCATTCAGAAAGCTCAGATTTTTTAAAAAATAGTCATAATGCTTTTGTCAGTTTTGGAAGCTGCCTCAGCATTTTTAGGATATAATTATTAAAACATTTGTCAAAACAAACAGCCTGATTATCTTGAGACAGTAGTTATGGCACAAAGCTAGGAAGCTGTATTTCTGAGCTTTATCTTGCTCCAGTAAAATGCATGGCATATTTCAAATTTTATGAAAACAGAGTGGCATATAAAATATTCAGTTATACTCACTTAAAACCTTTTTGTTGATTATTTGCCATGTGCAGGAAAAACTGTGTTAGGTACCATGGCAGGGTGGGGAGGGGGTGGCAGCAGGGAAGCACAAAGGTAAATGACAATGAGCTCTTTTCTCCCTTTACAAAGAATTCAACATAATCAGTGGAATTGAGACTCCGGTCTAGTTCTGCAAACTGTCATCCAGAGAATCCGCGCCTTGGACTTGGTTTTTAAGCTCATTGCCCTTCTTGAAATGGCCAGAGAAAGATGTCTCTCATAGCTGTCATATCTTAAAGGGAAAGGTGAGCACGTCTTTAGGTCATCAGGAACACACTGAGTTGTGTAGTGCCTGGCATATAGTATGCATAAAACACATTTTTGGATGAATGAATGCTGCAAAAACTAAGTGACTTAAAGTGGCTTCTAACTAATTCTGGTTGGACTAAGAAAGCCAAACATCTGCAAATGTCTTCCTAGTTTTTACATATACTTCGAAGACACGGGAATCAAAGTGTCTGCAGCCCTGCTGGCAAGTTTGCCCCTGGTGTAGACAGGAAATAGTATTATGGTGAGTCCAGGCAGGTGATGCTCCAGCAGCCTCACAGGGAGGTGCCATCTCCCAGTGGAGTGATAATGGAGCAAAAGAATCCCCATGTCCTAAACAATGAGCCACAAGTAGCAGATCTGCTGACAAGAAAAAGTCAGGACAGAAGAACTTCAGGATCAGATTTTTCCTATTTTCATTTCCTTGGTGATATTGAAGAATCTTCAGTCTCAGAAAAAGTGTGCTTTGGAGGAAACCCTTGAATTGACTGAGATTAGATTTCTGTCACTCCCACAGAAAGGGAAGTGGAAAAGAAACCAAATTCCTAGAAACAACGAACAGCTATTCTAGGTAAAATTAAGATAATAGCTCTAATGAGGGAACTCTTGGAATGGGGACTAGAAATAATAGGCATGCATCTGAATATGCCCTCTTAATATCAGCTCTCTTTACTAGAGAGATCAATGCAGACAAAATGAGACATTAACATATTATTGCATACTGCCTGAGGTTGATTAAATCTGGGCTTGAAATGCGCAGAAAATCCAGTTGAAAACAGAGGTGGGCGATGTTGAAGGATCTCTGGAGAGGGATGGTGTTCTTTTCTACTGCTTAGAGCGGGGTAGTGTTTCCTGCTGCTTACATTCAGGGAGTTTTTATGCATTTTACTTTGGCAATCATCAGCAGAGAGTCATTTACATCAAATAAGCATTCTTTTCAAGCAGAGAGAGTGCGGATACTTAATGAGTTAAAGGAAATAGTTTACATTTACCCAAGGAAACCCCAAATGTCCCTACTGGAGTTCAAAATGTTTTCTCTCACAGCTTTAAAACACGCAGTAGAAGCCTACTAGCTGTGAGCACCCTCTGTGCCATGGGCCAGTTAGTCTGACCTGGAGGATCAAGTGCGCAGACATGCTGGAGAGGAGTCAGGGGAAAAAGCATCTCTAATATGCGCATCACTTCTGCTCGAACCATTCAGGTCGTCTACCTCCAAAGAATCAGTTGTGTCGGTTCCCAAGTTTGTTTATGCCATTTTACTTGTTTTCCTAATTCTTCGATTCAACTAAAATATTACATGAATCAAAGGAGTCAGTGTTAAGAAGAACACTGTTATGAAAACTTGAGTCCCTTTGGAAAAAACTCAATAAATGCAAATTGTTTCAAAAATTGCTGCCAAATTAGACACGGGTGGGAAAAGATGGAGTGGGTGGAGCAAAACAGTTTCACAGGATGCCTTACTGAGATTGCATCCCTGGAGTCTAAGTTCCACTGAAGGGGGGAAAAAAAAAAAAAACTAACCACTGGAAATAAAAGGCTATGCATTATGGGAGTAGATTATTCAAGTATGTTTTTTTAAGTGAAACTTTCAATTCGTTGGATACAAATACGAAATAGTTTTCATTTTGGAATAACTGCCACCAACTGTGCTATGGCCACCCCTTTGGGAGTTTCATTTTTATGGTTAAGCTTCTTAATCACTTTTGGTCCTTACAACTATCTCATTCCAATTTTTAAAGCAGTCCTGTTATAACTTCAATCTTTTGAAGCTTTCTTCTTTATTCTCTGTGGTTCTCCAATTTCCCTGCCTTTCTCCCCATTTATCCCTCTGGTGAGAGAGAGGATGGGAAAAAAAAGAGAGGAGAAATAGACACTGTCTCTTTCCCCAGCAAGATGTGCTTCTCAGCCCAGTTGGTCATCATTACTGGCATAACTAAGCCTTTAAAGGCTGAACATGGACAGATGGAGGAGGATCTGAACAGATTTTGTTTGAGTACGGTCTCAAACCAAAATACCTCCTTTGGCAACAATCAAAATCCGTCTTCCACATTCACGAGGAGTTCCGAGAGGATTGCCCTTTTTATCACTCCTTAATGCGCACCCCACCCCCAACCTGGGTCTCAGCAGGGCAGGTCAGTAAGCTGAGCAGATGTCCAACCCAGGAATGTCAGGTCAGCCTTCTTTCCAGCAAATGTTCCCCAGTTATTCAGGGTATTGCCTCCCCTCACAGAGAGAAGAGGGGATCACCTCTCTTCCTGAGTACTACTCTTCTCCCAAAGTTCACCTCTTTCCTCTTCCCAGTCTTCCATTTGAATGCAGTGAGGCCAAGGGAGAAGTGGGTAAAAGCTAGTAGATAAAAGCTAGGGAGGAGAGGATAAAAGAGCCAGTACGCTCTTCTCCATAGTCTTGGAGGCAAACGGCGAGCTAGAGTTATGGTCACTTCTGTAAATTTAAGGTGTGGCCCACTTCATGTCTTTTGCTTTCAGCTAGGGTGCTTAATTCGAAGATTTAGAAAAAAAAGCTGGAGAAAACCCCACTCAACACCTAACAATGGGAATCCCCTAGGAGTCCAGTGGTTAGGGCTCCACACTTCCAGTATAGGGGACACAGGTTCGAATCCTGGTTGGGGAACTAAGATCCCTCATGCTGTGTGGCACAGCCAACGTATACACCATCTCATGACATAAGTAGGGCAACTTTGAATTCCAATCAGACTTGCACTAGAAGGAGAAGGCATGACCCCTACAGCAAAGGATAGGCAAGTGAATGTCAAGCTTATGACATGTACATTTTATGATTCCTAACATAGAGTTGTTCAGCTTACAGATCTGTTCTGACCACTTTAAATAAGAGGACTTCGAGTAAAGCAGCATTCAAATCTGGGGTATCTTCAAAGTTACCTAGTTTCTCCTCAAATATCCTCTCCTCTGTTTCATTATAAACAGTTAATCATCCGCAGTGTCCTGTATGTAAAACAAATAAAAGGCACTCCCCTTTTGTTTCTTGAGGTTCTGAGGTTGCCATTCAGATTGCTACTATCATCTTTTTAAAAACAACTATCCTGGGGACTTCCCTGGTGGTCCGGCAGTTGAGACTGCGATCCCAGTGCAGGGGGCGTGGGTTCAAGCCCTGATCAGGGAACTAGATTCCACATGCCGCAACCAAGACCCGGCTCAGCCAAATAAATAAATATTAAAAAACAAACAAACAAAAAAAACTATTCCTGAACAACCTTCTTAAGAGTCTGACTTTATGTAATTTGCCTCAACATAGTGATTTCATTCAGAGAAGGCAATGGCACTCCACTCCAGTACTCTTGCCTGGAAAATCCCATGGATGGAGGAGCCTGGTGGGCTGCAGTCCATGGGGTCACGAAGAGTCAGACACGACTGAGCGACTTCACTTTCACTTTTCACTTTCATGCATTGGAGAAGGAAATGGCAACCCACTCCAGTGTTCTTGCCTGGAGAATCCCAGGGACAGGGGAGCCTGGCGGGCTGCCGTCTATGGGGTCACACAGTCCGACACGACTGAAGCGACTTCGCAGCAGCAGCAGCAGTGATTTCATTTGTCACTGCTTGTCCTCTATAACAATCAATACAAAAACGTTTTCAAACTGTAGAAGATTCCAGAACAGAGATGATAAATATTTCTCATGCCAGTCTTGTCCATTCTTTCAAAATGTTCTAACCTATTGCCTTCACTGTCTTTGTTGTGTCAAATAAATCAGATCCCTTTCAGTGCAAAAGATCCTTTTCAATACAAATCACTGGGCAAGTGGTTTTCAGATTTTTTACCAAGGGCTGCTAAGTCGCTTCAGTCGTGTCCGACTCTGTGCAACCCCATAGATGGCAGCCCACCAGGCTCCCCCATCCCTGGGATTCTCTAGGCAAGAACACTGGAGTGGGTTGCCATTTCCTTCTCCAATGAGTGAAAGTGAAGTCGCTCAGTCGTGTCCGACTCCTAGCGACCCCATTGACTGCAGCCTACCAGGCTCCTCCGTCCATGGGATTTTCCAGGCAAGAGTACTGGAGTGGGGTGCCATTGCCTTCTCCATACCAAATGCTAACCCTACTCAAAAAATTCACTTACAAGTGTAGGTGTGTGGTAAATTAAGTGAGAAGCTTCAAGTTTGCTTTTGCTTTCAAGACAATTGGTATCACAATGACGCAACAAAATCTCTCTGAGAAAAAACAGTCCTTGGATAAATCTTCTACTGTATTTACTCTTTAGCTGGTCCTATGTTTTACCCTCTTTTCACATACACATTTGCCTAAACATTTAAGGACTGTCTTCTTCCTTACTGATCGAGTAACAGTAAATCTTACGCTAACTCAGTAATTAAGGCGAGAATAGCCATTATAACTGACCTATGGATTCCAGCCTCTCTTACACGTTATTAACCACTGTTCACCTTGTGTTATCTCACATATTGCAGTAGCTGCGTCTATCACGGCTTCTGAAAACTGCAAAGCCATGCTGCATAATTCTGACCTATGCTTTTGAAATCTTAATTTCTATTTTCAAAATTATTCTTAAGCCAAGACATATATTTTTTTTTTAATTAGAAAGTTTTGTTTCCAAAGACTGGTAAAAGCCTAAAGGTCAATCTGCCCATCAGCACTCAATAATAAGTGTCTCGTAAATGTGCCCTCGGAGAAGGCAATGGCACCCCACTCCAGTACTCTTGGCTGGAAAATCCCATGGACAGAGGGGACTGGTGGGCTACAGTCCATGGGGTCGTGAAGAGTTGGACACGACTGAGAGACTTCACTTTCCCTTTTCACTTTCATGTACTAGAGAAGGAAATGGCAACCCACTCCAGTGTTCTTGCCTGGAGAATCCCAGGGACGGGGGAGCCTGGTGGGCTGCCGTCTATGGGGTCACACAGAGTCGGACATGACTGACGTGACTTAGCAGCAGCAGCAAATGTGCTCTGGGATTTCTTTGGAAGGAATGATGCTAAAGCTGAAACTCCAGTACTTTGGCCACCTCATTCGAAGAGTTGACTCATTGGAAAAGACTCGCTGGGAGGGATTGGGGGCAGGAGGAGAAGGGGACAACAGAGGATGAGATGGCTGGATGGCATCACTGACTCGATGGAGGTGAGTCTGGGTGAACTCCGGGAGTTGGTGATGGACAGGGAGGCCTGGCGTGCTTCGATTCATGGGGTCACAAAGAGTCGGACACGATTGAGTGACTGAACTGAACTGAACTGAAATGTGTTTTACAGGTACCTGCAACAGAATAATCTGGAAGACTTCCTTATAGTCTAGGAGTCTGAACAAAAATCTTGGAGGATGAGGATGTGCATAAATGTTCTTTTAAGCCACCAATTCGGTGGTAAGTTCTTAATACAATCTCCATAATGGGATCCAGACTTGGTCTTAAAAATCCTTAAAAGTGAGAGTCTGGATCCTGCCAGGGCTCTACCCAAAGATTTTTTTTTTCCAGGCACCTCCCTCTGTCCTCCTGTGTGATGTGTCCTCACTCACACTCTATAGCTGATGGGATACCTACTACTTTTGTTGCCCTCTTGTCAGTTTTCTGCTAGAAATTTCCAGAAGCTATAGACACCTGATCCTGAAACTGGATCCTCTCAACAATTCTGAGCTGTGGCACGGTCTGTTTATCATCTTGGCATCTAACATGTCTGGTCTGTACCCATTTGGCACTGTAGATTGGCTATGTGGTATCAGTCAACACAGCTCACAGTCTTGGCTATCCTTCTAGAATATGATTCCCTAGCACCTCTGTCTCCCTTAACCTCATGAGCTGCTAATACCTTGTTTTCATCTGTGTCCCTAAGATTCTTCACTGGGTATCATGATAGGGAAGCACGTGGAAATCAAACAGTTTCCTTCCTCTAGACATCTAAACTGCTTATCTAAGAATGACACTTTCATTTTTCACTTTCCTTAAACAATCTTTTCTTTTATTACATTCTCCCTTAATTGCATTTCTGTTATTAATTTTGCCCCAAGTGCATCTAACTATTGACTTTCGTTTTTTATACATCTTGGACAGATCCTGGGATGTACTGCTAATGTGCACTTCCACATAGTTCTGGAGACTGTCATTTCCAATTTCATGTGATTTTTCTTATAGCTGTAGAACTTTATGTTCCAGGTCTATAAGATACTTAGTAAATCCATAAATTTGGCAGCAGAGAAAAAGCAGTCTGTTCTTTGTCAATTAACACTTTAATGTTCTAGCCTTCTGAAAAAGGCTTCAATTATTTAAATAAAAATTTTTGAAGAGATTTTTGTGGCTTCAATGATATTGAAAACACAAAGACTTTTAAGTAGCACCGTTTTCATAATTTAATTCTTATTTATTGTCACAGATAAGTAAATAATTGATAGTTTTGAATCTTAAATCACTCAAAGAATCCATCATTAAATTGATGGCACTGTTTTAGCTGATTTAACACATGCTGCATGGTTTCTATTGCTATTCGAATTTCTAACTTAGTGGAAAGACTATTTGGCTATGATACACTCTTGAAAAATGGATTCAGAAGCCTGTTTTTTGAGAAGCCACTACTATCTTTTTCCTCATGCTTAGCTGGTTTGCCTTCTAATTCATTGGCAAATAGAAGGAGCTTAAAGTTCTAATAAGATAAAGGATGGAACATGTCCAGTGGATTTGGTAATGGGGAGGTCCCTGGTCACTTTATATAATGCAGTTTGGTAGAGATAGAAGCCAGGTTGTGGTTGAGACATGAATGGAAAGTGAGGAAGTGGGAAAGGTGAGAAGCAGAGGTGAGAGACTGGACAGTAAGTATAAGGGACAAATGTTCAAATAGGGATTTCAGGAAGAGAGAGCCTCTAGGATGTCAACTGGCTGGGGAGAAAGAACCAGCAGCAAGATAAAGTCTTTCAAGAGAGGGTATGACTGAGGGAGCAGGCCCTGGGGTAAAGGAGGAGATGATGGCTAAAGTGGAAGGGCTGGTTGGTTGGTAACAAGAGGAGGGGAGCAGCACTTTCTGAGCCTGGCGGACAGAAGCTAAGGAGCATGTCTGAAGATATGCTCATGAGGGAGGCTAAAAGTTGAAGGAAGTCATGCCTGAGGGCCTCAACCACCCTCCACAAAGAAAGAGGCTTTGTCATATGCTGACAGTGTGGGGCTTATGGATTGAACAATGGCTTAAGGAGCGTGATGGTGATTTTCAATATGAGAGGAATCTGAAAAGAACAAAAGAAATGACTGAGGGCTGGTACCGTGGCCTTAAGGCTGAACCTGTGAATAGGCAGTAGTGTCTAGCTGTGTGGTTGTGTGATTTCTACCAACAGTGTTCAGCCTCTGGGTGTATAAGCAGAAGACACAAACTGTGGCCTTAACCCAGAGGCTTAAACAAAATCTGTACGCAAATAATCATCAGATCAGATCAGATCAGTCGCTCAGTCGTGTCCGACTCTTTGCAACCCCATGAATCGCAGCATGCCAGGCCTCCCTGTCCATCAAATAATCATAGGAAGGGGAAATGAGGGAATGTGAAGTATGGTTCAGATTGGGTACGGAAGGTAGGCAGGCCTGGAGTGGAATACAGATTGGGAGCTAATGGAAGGACAAAGAACATTCTCATTTGATGCTCATGACAATCCTTCAGATAAATAATCAACCTAACTTTGAGGATGAAGAACCTGAGGCTCTGAGATGTGAGGTGACGTGTTTAGTGAGGTATTTAGATAAGTAACCAAGATGAGCCACATCTTTCCTGATCCACAGTCTCTAACCTTTCCAGACGCCAGAGTCCCAGGTCTATTCCTCCTTCTGAACCCCAGTGTGTGTAAGGGACTATCTTTGCATATATATATTTATATTTAACTCAAATAAACCTTGGTCTCATCAATCTATATCCACACAAATGAAATCACAGCAACCCATATTTTATTTGCTCATTGCTTCCACCTTTGTAATACAGCACTTCCCTTTCAGGCAAAGCCCCCCTGTTCCAAGTATATTTTAGAATTCCCGGGGGTGTGACACGAGTCCTTTCCCACCGTGTCCTCTGCTGCACTGCTAGGCGACAGCCAAGGCCAGTGCCTGTAAGAGCCCTCATGGGACCAAACAGTGATCTGTGACTTAGAAAGCTCCTTATAGATAAGAAAAACTGAGATACAAAGACATTAATCACTTATCCATGATAACAAACCTAGACAGTAGCAAACCTGAAATTCAAATTCAGGAACCTAATCATATTACAATCTTCTTTAAGTTTTTGGTGCCAATGTTACAATTTCTTCATAGAAAACATTTGGAAAATGATGTCTTTCTAAGCTTTGGATTAGTACAAACATTACTAGAATAGTCTGTTTTTCCCAGGTTTTGTAGGAGATCAAACCAGTCAATCCTAAAAGAAATCAGTCCTGAATATTCACTGGAAGGACTGATGCTGAAGCTGAAGCTCCAATACTTTGGCCACCTGATGTGAAGAACTGACTCATTGGAAAAGACCCTGATGCTGGGAAAGATTGAAGGCAGGAGGAGAAGGGGACGACAGTGGATGAAATGGTTGGATGGCATCACTGACTCAAAGGACACAAGTTTGAGTAAGCTCCAGGAGTTGGTGATAGACAGGGAAACCTGGCATGCTGCAGTCCATGAGGTCGCAAAGAGTTGGATATGACTGAGCTACTGAACTGAACCTGTGAAGCTAGCTGGACTTTAAAACAAACTGACACTTTTTGCTGGTCTATGAAAATCAATCTATCTAAGTTTCCTCTCTCTTCTGAAGTCAGTGCTTGGAAAATTAAATTTTTGTATGTTAGTCCTCTTTTTCCTTTCTGGCTTTCGATTTTATTTGCAAGGTGTTTGGCAAAGCCATCTCTTAACCTTTTTCTCTTTCTCTAATCCTTTGTCTCTGTGGCTATTTCTAATTTGTCATTTATTATTTTGTGGATTTGTGATTTCATCTCCTTTTCCTAATTAGGTTAGCTTGTTATTTATACATTTAATTATATTTTTTAACACAAACATTTTTGGGTGATTCATTTATTAATAATACTGGTTTTATTTTGGTCTGACTATTTTCAAATTTTTCTTTATTAATTCTGTCATTTCTTTAGTTGGATGTTTAAATTTTATTATTTTTTATAAAATTTATGAATTTTTCTCTGCACACTGATTAAGCTCTAGCCTACAATTTCTGATGTGTAGTGTTTTCTTTATTGCCTTTTTGAGTAATTCTTTAACATTTATTTTTAAGAGTGAGTTTTTAAAAAAAATTTCAGGCCTTAACTTTTTAAATTAATTTCATGTTATTGCAATATGTTCACAAAATAGTTCCTGTACTAATTCTGTCTTTCAGAACATACTGAACTTAGGTGGTAGCATCATATGTAGTCAATTTCTCTTGGATACTCAAAAGAAGATTAAAATCTCTATTTTCAGGGTGTCCAACTGAATGTATTTCCATATGTAGCATGCTTATAGTTCAGGTCTTCTGCAACGTTACTTGGTGCATGAATATTCGTGTTCCTCCAAAATTCATATACTGAAATCCTAATCCCTAGTGTGATGGTATTAGGTGAGTAGGCTATGAGGGTAAATCCCTCATGAATGGAATTAGTGCTTTTGTAAAGGAGAACCCAGTGAGCTCCTTCAGCTCTCAATCATGTGAGGATAAAATAAGAAGTCAGCAGTCTGCAACCCGGAAAGGATTCTCGCCAGAATCCAACCATGCTGGCACTCTTATCTTGAAATTCCAGCCTCCAGAACTGGGAAAAATCAATTTCTTTTGCTTATAAGCCACCCAGTCTATGGTATTTTTGTTATAGCATCCTGATCTGACTAAAACAGTTGGTTTTGGTTTTGGTCATGTTGCTTTGTCTTGGGTTATCTTGAATAGAGCATAGGGTTGTCACCCAACTTGAGGATCTTTTTTTTTTTTTTTCCCCTTAAAATGTGAATTTAGCCCAGTTACATGCATTTATATGGCAGATATATTTGTCCTTGGTTTTCCTATTTTGGTGTCATATTGATTGACGTAACTTTTATATAATTTGCTTTGCTTTCTATCATAGTTCTTTTGATATTTAGCAAGGTTGGTATTTTTGTTTTATTGGTTTTTGTTACTATAACTTTAAATAATATTTCTTTTAAAAGTATATATTATTATGGCTCTCAGGAAAGAGCAATGATAAAAATGCTTTGCATTTCTTTCTCCTTATATCCCTCTTCTCAATATTGATTTTTAAAAATTTTTCCTCTGCCACTCTATAAAGCAGGTTTCTAAGAAAGTATCATGTGGGGAAGTGAGTAAAATGTGATTCAAAACCAGTAAATGATTAATAGATTAAAATGTACAATCACCTTTTGTGTGCCGAGCAGATGGTGCTGCGAGTGATACCCATAAATGAATAGGCGTAGGTCTTCACCCTCAGGAAACACATGAGGCAGATTACCAGGTAGATAACTGAGAATTCGATAAAAATATCTACTGATTATATTCCTCAGCAAGAATTGCATCTTATCATTTTAGTATCTTTACTTGAGGATTTCAAGACATTCTGAGGAAATAGTCTGCCTAGTTAGGTAAATGCCTGACATAAGGAACTCTATTAGGACATTTTCATAAGAGCACTATTACAATAGTCAGTGAACTGCTGTTGAAATTTATCTGAGACAAAAGCATATTAATTCTTATTTTTCTCTGGCCCAATCCATTTTGGATTGTATTGGGTCAACTAGCTAGAAAAGAAAGCTGATATTCCAATACTTCTATAAGGCAATTGGTTATTTTTTTTAATGGGAAAGTTTTAGATCCTTCTGCTGTATTTTAGGAGAAGGCAATGGCACCCCACTCCAGTACTCTTGCCTGGAGAATCCCATGGGCGGAGGAGCCTGGTGGACTGCAGTCCATGGGGTCGCTAAGAGTCGGACACGACTGAGCGACTTCACTCTCACTTTTCACTTTCATGCATTGGAGAAGGAAATGGCAACCCACTCCAGTGTTCTTGCCTGGAGAATCCCAGGGACTCGGGAGCCTGGTGGGCTGCCGTCTATGGGGTCGCACAGAGTCGGACACGACTGAAGCGAGTTAGCAGCAGCTGTATTTTATAACACATTTAATGGCTATTTATTTTAGGGAAAGTCATTTTAGTGAATGTTATACAGATATGAAATTCACTGTAGTGATGATCTTGACAGATGGGTTTAGAATGATAATCTTTACATTGGTAGCTTGTAATAGAACTAAATAGCCCCAGGCTGGGAGTTAAAATGCCCAAGATCTTCCCAGTCCTCAATCTAGAATTTACTAATTGTAATCTTGGCTGACTACTCCTCTGCATCTATAAAACAGGGACAATATTCTAAGGACCACTGTGAGGACTGAATGAAATCAGAATGTGGAAGTCTTTGTAGCCTGAAAAACCTTACACATGAGGTAGGATGAGGGCCATATTAGTTACTGATACTGTATAACAAGCTATCCTCTCCCTCCTCAAAACACAGCAGCTTCAAACAACAAATATTTATCTCACAGTTTTTGAGGGTCAGGAATTTGAGAGCAGCTTAGCTGGGTGGTGCTGGCACAGGCTGCAGACAAGAAGACAGTGAAGGACACAAACATCTCAAGGCTCAACTGGGGGAAAGTCTGCTTTCAAGCTCACTCACATGACTATTCCCAGGATTCAGACCACTGCTGACTCTTAAGACAGGGGCATCTCTTCCTTGCCATGGAGGCCCCTCCATAGGGCAGATCAAAACATAGCAACTGGCCTCTGAAAGGTTTATTTATCCTTTAAATGAGAAGTGAAGAGCGAGTAAGTGAAAGAGCAAGAGAAGGTACCTAAGATGAGAGTCCAGGCTCCTTGTAACCTAACCTAATGACATCTTAAAATTATAATAAAATCATTGTTAACCTTCCAGAGCCCCTAAGATCTGTCTTGAAGTGTCAGTTTATTCTACACGATGAAGGAGCTAATGGAGACCAAAATTTAGAAAGTAAATTTTATTTGCTTGGTTTATAATATCCAAGTCTGAAAAAAAAGTTATAAAATCTTGACAAAGTGTACTGAATTTTGATGGCCTTATTTCCTTGGCTTTTGCTTACTGCCTTTGCCTACAACAGGAAGGTTTGTTTTTGTTCCTTTGGGTTCTTGGGTTGTTTTTTACTTTCTAGGTAGCAGAGATTCTATGTGTAACCAGAATAATTTCTTGCACTTAATGTTGACTTTACTGTATGCTTGGCTATTTAAGGAAAAACGAGAACAAAGGTTTTTTGCTCCTTACTTATGAAAGAACTAAGATTCTTTACAATCGTGTTACCTTATTTTTTATTTTAAAATGTTTACTGCCACCTTTACTCAATACAGAACCAGATGTTGTTTCCCAGGTACCCATAATCCTACCTTGATTAAGTGTCCCCGTCTCCTGTGGCAACTTCTTTGATTTTTGCTTTCTCGAAATCAGATCCTTAATACAGAAAAAGATAAATAAACCTTTAAGAATATATTTTACACCTAAAACTATCTTTGTGATTTCTTGGAGGGCTTCTGGGAAATCACAAAGGTGTGTTCTTTTACCTTGCAAAAAGAGAGAAGCTGGAAATATTAGGTCTCTTTATTAGTTACCATTGGTGAGTTACATGGGAAGAGCAGTCAAATAAATACTCAGCCTTTCCTAGGTTAAATGCGCTTAAGTAAATGTCATAAATGTAAATATTCTAGAAACTGTATGCTTTGGGGGATTGCTCTGGCAGTCTAGTGGTTAAGACTCCGCTTCCACTGCACGGGGGCCCAGGCCTGATCCTTGGTGGGGAAACTGAGATCCTGCATGCTGTGCAGCACAGCCAAAAATAATAAATAAATAAAACTGCATGCTTTATGGGAAGTTTCTAGAGATTCATGAACGTCCTCACTGTCCATTCCTATTTCTCAGAGTCCTGATGGTGCTTTGTCTGGTATTAGGCAACAACAGTAGAGTGTTGTTGGTCATCATTGGTAGAGTTGGTAGAGTGTTCAGTTCAGTTCAGTTCAGTTGCTCAGTTGTGTCCAACTCTTTGCTACCCCATGAACCACAGCACACCAGGCCTCCCTGTCCATCACCAACTCCTGGAGTCCACCATGTTCATTGAGTCAGTGATGCCATCCAACCATTTCATCCTCTGTCGTCCCCTTCTCCTCCTGCCCTCAATCTTTCCCAGCATCAGGGTCTTTTCCAGTGAGTCAGCTCTTTGTATCAGGTGGCCAAAGTATTGGAGTTTCAGCTTCAACATCAGTCCTTCCAATGAACACCCAGGACTGATCTCCTTTAGGATGGACTAGTTGGATCTCCTTGCAGTCCAAGGGACTCTCAAGAGTCTTCTCCAACACCACAGTTCAAAAGCATCAATTCTTTGGCACTCAGCCTTCTTCACAGTCCAACTCTCACATCCATACATGACCACTGGTAAAACCATAGCCGTGACTAGATGGACCTTTGTTGACACAGTAATGTCTCTGCTTTTGAATATGCTATCTAGGTTGGTCATAACTTTCCTTCCAAGGAGTAAGCGTCTTTTAATTTCATGGCTGCAATCACCATCTGCAGTGATTTTGGAGCCCAGAAAAATAAAGTCTGACACTGTTTCCACTGTTTCCCCATCTATTTGTCATGAAGTAATGGGACTGGATGCCATGATCTTAGTATTCTGAATGTTGAGCTTTAAGCCAACTTTTTCAGTCTCCTCTTTCACTTTCATCAAGAGGCTCTTTAGTTCTTCTTCACTTTCTGCCATAGGGGTGGTGTCATCTGCATATCTGAGGTTATTGATATTTCTCCTGGCAATCTTGATTCCAGCTTGTGTTTCTTCCAGTCCAACATTTCTCATGATGTACTCTGCATAGAAGTTAAATAAGCAGAGTGACAATATACAGCCTTGACGTACTCCTTCTCCTATTTGGAAGCAGTCTGTTGTTCCATGGCCAGTTCTAACTGTTGCTTCCTGACCTGCATACAGGTTTCTCAAGAGGCAGGTCAGGTGGTCTGGTATTCCCATCTCTTTCAGAATTTTCCACAGTTTATTGTGATCCACACAGTCAAAGGCTTTGGCATAGTCAATAAAGCAGAAATAGATGTTTTTCTGGAACTCGCTTGCTTTTTCCATGATCCAGCGGATGTTGGCAATTTGATCTCTGGTTCCTCTGCCTTTTCTAAAACATCTGGAATTTCACAGTTCATGTATTGCTGAAGCCTGGCTTGGAGAATTTTGAGCATTCCTTTACTAGTGTGTGAGATGAGTGCAATTGTGTGATAGTTTGAGCATTTTTTGGCATTGCCTTTCTTTGAGATTGGAATGAAAATTGACCTTTTCCAGTCCTGTGGCCACTGCTGAGTTTTCCAAATTTGCTGGCATATTGAGTGCAGCAGCACTTTCACAGCATCATCTTTCAGGATTTGAAAGAGCTCAACTGGAATTCCATCACCTCCACTAGCTTTGTTCATAGCGATGCTTCCTAAGGCCCAACTTGACTTCACATTCCAGGATGTCTGGCTCTAGGTGAGGGAGAACACCATTGTGATTATCTGGGTTGTGAAGATCTTTTTTGTACAGTTCTTCTGTGTATTCTTGCCACCTCTTTTTAATATCTTCTGCTTCTGTTAGGTCCATACCATTTCTGTCCTTTATTGAGCCCATCTCCAGTCATCATTTCAGCTATTAAAAATGTTAACTAGTACTTCCCTGGCAGTTCAGTGGTTAAGACTCTACTTCTATTGCAAGGAGCAGGAGTTCGATCAGTGGTTAGGGAACTAAGACCCCACATTCCTCGCAGCACAGCCAAACCAAAAAAATGTAGGCCAGAGCCTTACTTCTTTAGTTTGAACCTAGCATCTTCTAGGGCAGTGGATTTCAACTGAGGAGACACATCAGATTTATCCATTGGGTTCTATAAAAATACAGGTATCAAAAAACTGCTCTGACTCACTGAACCTCTTTAACTTGATATTCTTGGTATATTCTTAGTATATGCTTAGAATAATCTTGGTATGTTATATATATTATGTTTCAGGATTATTATATATCTCAATATTTTTTCCTTTTGAATAATTATTTTCATCCATTTTTTGGTGTTGATCCATTTGTATACATCAAATGTAACATTCATTACCTATGTTGAAAATGGGCATAGTCATTATGCCTAAAGACATCTGTATACATTTTTAGAGTGATGTTATTATCTTTGCTTTTCATGGCCCAGAAATAATCTGTCAGTTGCATGATGCTTATTATGAATTCTTACGAGACTTTTCACATACAAGAATTTTCAGTAAACATTGGTCTTCAGTGAAAATCTCTTTGCTCTGCAGATAGTTTTATTTTACTCTAATTTCTTGCTTGAAAACTCTGCTGTAAGCTAGCTAGCTAGCTACAGGTCATGTTTGAGTCTATAACCAAAAACGGACCATCTCAGAGACTTGTGAAAAAGGACTATGACAGGTAATTCAAGTTACTGACACTTTGAAAAGAAAGATTCTGGGGTAAAGGCTTCTGATGGCATCACTTAGACAACTTTATGATCATACCAGTGCACTAGGTCGAGACTACCAGAACTCTTTTTAGCCAAGAAGCAGATGGTTTCGTGACACTATTGACCCAAAAGCCATCAGAAGAACTAATTACATAGAACTGAATGAACTGATGAGAAAATTTTTATTGTGGTGACTTGTTTGAAATAAAGTTGATATTTGTCAATATTTTCCCTTTAGCTTATATAAGATAGACTTTGATCTTTCCACTTAAGCTATCTATAACCTATAACATTCCTGACAGCTTTATTGGGATGTAATTCGCATACCATACAATTCATTCATTTAAAGTGCACAGTTCAGTGGTTTTTAGTATATTCACACAGTCAACACTGCCATCACCACAGTCAATTTTAGAATACGTATCATCCTAAAATTAAATCCTGCACCCACTAACAGTCACTCACTGACCATTCTCCCCATCACTCCAGCCTCTGGAAATCACTCATCTGCTTTCTGTCCCCTCAGTTCAGTTCAGTAGCTCAGTTGTGTCCAACTCTTTGTGACCCCATGGACTGCAGCACACCAGGATTCCCTGTCCATCACCAACTCCTGCAGCTTGGTCAAACTCATGTCCATTGAATCAGTGATGCCTGTCTCTAATGGATCAGCCTATTCTACATATTTCATACAAATGGAATCATGCATGTGGCCTGTCATGTCTGGCTCCTTTCACTTAGCACAGTGCTTTCAAGGTTCATGCATGTGGTAGCATATATCAGCACTTCATTCTTTTGATTGCTAAAAAACATTTCATTGTATAGGCTTACCACATTTTATTCTTTCACCAGCTGATGGACATTTTTGTAACCCATAACATTTAAAATGATATTTTTATTTTACCTTTCCTTTCTCTACTGCTGCCGTGAATCCCAAAATCGAAAACTTTGTTTCCTTATTTCTTACGGCATAGTCATACAATTAGATGACAAATATGTTGTCTGGATCATCATACTTGAGAATTATGCTCACTGAATCAGGTATGCATGTGTGTGTGCTCAGTTGCTTCAGTCATGTCCGACTTTGTGACACCATGGATTGTAGCCTACCAGGCCCCTCTGTGCATGGGATTTCCCAGACAAGAATATTGGAGTGGGTTGCCATGCCCTCCTCCAGGGGATCTTCCCAACCCAGGGATCGAACCCACATCTCTTGCAGCTCCTGTGTTGCAGGTGGATTCTTTACCCCTGAGCTACCAGAAAGAAAGTGAAAGTGAAGTTCCTCAGTCATATCCAACTCTTTGCGACCCCATGGACGGTAGCCTACCAGGCTCCACCATCCATGGGATTTTCCAGGCAAGAATACTGGAGTGGCTGCCATTTCCTTCTCCAGGGGATCTTCCCAACCCAGGGATCAAATCTGGGTCTCCTGCATTGCAGACAGACGCTTTACAGTCTGAGCCACCAGGGAAGCCCCAAATCAGGTATGGCCAGACCCTTTTATGGAATTCAAACTGATTTTATTTCTGGAACTAATACCTACAAAACTCTCCCAGGAAAATGCACATGGTACTTAGAGGGTCCAGCCTTATATGAGATCAAGAATATTACTTCCTGGCAGGCCAATAACCTTGGTACGTTTAGGGGAGCTTGAGAAGAATTGATAGATAGTGTAAGTGAAATCTGACATAGAGTGTTTCTTTGGCTTGTTTCCTAACTTCAAGGTAGCAAATAATAGAGGCTTTTAAAAGTCCATTCTGAGTTTCCTTATAAAACTTCCAGCAAAGTTAGCTTAGGAAGGGATTCTCTGGTGGCTCAGATGTTAAAGAATCTGCCCACAATGCAGGAGACCCAGGTTTGATCCCTGGGTCAGGAAGATCTCCTGGAGAAGGAAATGGCAACACACTCCAATATTCTTGCCTGGAGAATCCCCATGGACAGAGGAGCCTGGCACGCTACAATCCATGGAGTTACAAAGAGTCAGACATGACTGAGCAACTAAACACAGATAGTAAATTAACATTTGTGATATCTGCATAAATAGTCAGGTCAAACCTTGTGAAACTGGCCTTTTTTGTGACCATGGACAACCATTCTTAGAGATTGTTCTCCAGGAGACAGGAAGAGAGAAATTATAAGGACAAGTGTAAAGACTTGTGAATGGACAAAAGAAACTGAATATGCTTTCAATGGAATGCTGGACAAGAGGGATGCTCTCATCGTGGCAGCATGTAAACCTTTGCCTTTGCCAAGACTACAACTCTGAAGAGACAGAAGTTAACTAGTAGAAAACGATGACAGTGTAAATAATTCTTGTCCATACAAATACAAACGAGCTGTGTCCAGTGGAATACAGTTCATTATTGTCTGATGAGTAGATCAGTTTTGCAAATTCATTTCAACATTGCTTTACTGTAATAGAAATTTGTGGTGGTTTGCCTTCTTTGTAACATTTTTCCAAGTTCTCTGTTAATTAATGAGTTTAATAAAAAAATATGTGCCACTTGTTCATTTTACATTTGTATGAGAGTCATGATTTTGCTATTTTTGAACATGATCCTTTAACATCCTTCATAAATCAAAATGATCCCTGTCCTAGCTCTGTAAGTGAGCAGCCTGAACTACAAGGTGGGGCTGGCTGTGCGAAAGGGTGAAGAATAGATAGGAAACAAGGGATGAGCTGGAGAGGCCCTCAACGCTGGGGGTTTGGTTCTCTTTTGATTATTTCTAAGAATGAGACAGAGGAAGGGAGTACATGAAAGGGATGAAACAACTCTTTAGTGAAATAGTTTATGGTAGGAGAAGGGAACTAGAAAGTAAATTTTAAAAAAAGAAAAGCAAAAAAGAAAGTAAATACAACAGAAAGAATGCCAGAAGACCTGGGTTCAAGACTCAACTCTGCCACCCATTAGCTGTGTGACCTAGGATAATTTTCTTAACCTCTCTAGTTCCTGCAAATAATAATACTATCTCTTACAGTTGTCATGAGGATTAAAATTAAATGAAACTGTCATATAAGGTGATTAGCACAGTGGCCTATATGGAGTATGTACTAAACATGTACTGGTTTTCATTATTATTATATCATTATTATTCTCTAGACCTCAGTTTTCTCACCTGTCAGAAGAAGCCTGGCTTAGATCAGAGTTAATCAAACTTCAATGTGCTTGTGCTTGGGAAGCTTGCTTAAAAGGCATTCCTAGACCCCTCCTCCAAGTACTCTCCTTTAAGAGGAGTATAGAAAGTGGTCTTTGTAACAGGCACCCAGGTTGATTCTGATGCAAATGAAATTGAGGATTATGCATTGAGGAGAACTCCACTAGAGGATTTGAAATGTGTCCTCAAGTATGAGCATCTCTGTTTTCTTTCCACTTTAAATCCTCTTATAAGGAATATCAGATAAAATACTTTGCCAAGTGGTAATAGAATCTTCATTACTGAGATCCTGAGAGAAAGGGTAGAAAAATCTTAGGAAAACAAAATGGGTGGATCACTTTTTAAAGCTGTATAATTGTACATGGCATTGGATAAAATGCATGTAATTTTAAACAAAGGCCCTGAATCAACTACTTATTGACAGTATCATTAGAATTAGGAAAAAATATCTGGAAGCAGAGACCCTGATCCCAAAGTATTCAACACATACAAGCTGACTGCATAAAGTGTGGTCCCTGAATCTATAGCAGCAGCACACCTGGGAGCTTGTTAGTGACTCAGACTCTGAGGCCACCCAGACCTGTGAATCAGAATTGGCATTTTAACTAGATAGGTGATGCATGTACACTTAATTTTTTAAAATATATATTTAGTTGGCTGTGCTGGCTCTTAGTTGCAGCATGCAAATTCTTAGTTGTAGCATGTGGGATCTAGTTCCTGGACCAGGGATTGAACCCAGGCTCCCCTGCATGGGGAGCATGGAGGCTTAGCCACTGGATGACCAGGAAAGTCCTGCACATACAACTTAAAGGTTTAGAATTCCTGATATAGAACACCGTCCAACATAAATCAGCTGAGCAACAATTATAATTCACGTAATGCTTATTAATTAATGGTTCCCAGCTGATGGGTGCTGGGACACATTAAAATTACCTGGAGAACTTCAAAATGCAGACCAACTCCAGAGATTGTGAATTTCATGTGGAGCTCAGAAAAAAATTTTATTTCAGAGACCCTTCCCCAGTAATTATGCTTCATAGCCAGGCTGGGGAGCTACTATAGAGTATAAGAAATTGGAGTTCAAGTAAAGGATGGAAAGGAGCAGAGGAGTAGGTCTTGAACTGACCCTTAAAATATGCATTCAACTTTTGCAGAATGGGGAGCAGAAGCATGTGTGCGTGCTTTTGTATGTGTGTGTGTATGTGTGTATGGAAAAAAGACTATAAGACAATGTTACAGTAACTTTTTTCTAGAGAGAAAATGGAAAGCACAAAGTGAAGGAAATATTGTTCTCTGAGGAGTTTTAGCAGGACTTTAAAACAATAACATTTCTCTGTTAGAAACAAGGGTGACATGATGCTGCACATTATACCGTGGGAGCCATTGTCACATTTGATTAATGTTTAGAAGCAATTTGAATGGAGAGAATATTATTCTTCTCAATTCCCACTTGGGGCTAACACGTACATTCTTTTTCTTACATCAAAGACAGTTTTTTAAAGTCTTGTTCTACATTGAGTAGAAATAGTCTAAGCTTAGATTCATTTCATGAAAATGGGAAACTATTTCTATTGGCACAACAGTCTGACTTCACTGGGTTCATTAAAAATCAAATGAGTTAGTGGATATGATTATAATTTGATATGTGAGACATGCTATATAAATGTCAGGTTATGGTTTAGATCCTTTCTGCCTCTCCCAGCCCTTCCTCCTATACTCGAACTCTGCACAACCTTGCTATTACTCTGGCTCTTCTTGACCTCCAGGCAGATCAGATGTCCACCCTCCAGAGCTTTCTTGATTTCTTTTTTTTTTTTTTTGGTCAACCTTATACCTTGGCTATATGTCCAATGTTGCACTTCATAATCTTGTGTTACAAGTTATTTATTTATCTGTAGACTTACTCTATTAGACTTAAACTCTTTGAGACAAGTGATTTTTAAAAATTCATATTTGAATATCTAGGACTGAAGTTTCATTTCTCATATGTTGGCATAAACTTCTAACAGACCTCATCTCCCGTGGATAGCAGCCATAAATTCTGGACAAATTACAGAAAACAACTACATGAAAGCTTTGCAAAATAAATCAAAATAGGCAGATTTTGCAAGGACATTCAAATTTGGAAGAAGTGACACATTACAAGTTCCCAGTTTTTGCAGTTGGCACAATGGCAGGCTGCAATCATAGCAAGGTGCTGTCTTTACTTGCTTTCTTTCTGACTTGGGCAACCAAAGGACAGAATTCAAGCAGGCTCTGGCGCTGGAAAATTTAGGGAGGCCCAGAAAAAAGAGATCCAGAGCAGGTAAATTTCAAATTCTACATTTGAACCCCCCTCACAATCTGATTCTGCATCACATGAATGGTGAAAACCCAAGCTTGCAGCTAAGGCTGAAGAAACTGAACTAAGATTTGAGCTGCTA
Organism: Bos indicus x Bos taurus; assembly: GCF_003369695.1. Taxonomy (NCBI): domain Eukaryota; kingdom Metazoa; phylum Chordata; class Mammalia; order Artiodactyla; family Bovidae; genus Bos; species Bos indicus x Bos taurus. Next base: position 13,889,879 of record NC_040105.1, on the reverse strand, counting down.
TGATGCTACAGGTTATATTCTCCCCCAATGTTCTGTATTCTCCTTTCATAACTCTCATTTTCCCAGAAATTTCTTAATATCTTTCTTCTGCAATATGCTCCATGAAGCAGGTTCCAAATGGCAGGTTGGATTATTGTTTCCAATCCCTTGGTAACTCCCTGTAATAGAATTACACACCATGCCTGTGGCCACGCAACCTTGCAGTAGCTCCCACTGGACTAAGTGGAGACCATATCCCTGCCTCATTGACTTGTGTTTCGTCATATGATTTGATTTGACCAGTGAAATATGGACAAAGATGACAAATGTACCAGTTCAGGCTTCCTTGGTGCTCGGACAGTAAAGAATCCGCCTGCTAATGCAGGAGACCCAGGTTTGATCCCTGGGTCGGGAAGATCCCATGGAGAAGGAAATGACAGCCCACTCCAGTATTCTTGCCTGGGAAATCCCATGGACAGAGGAGCCTGGCCTGCTACAGTCCATGGGATCGCAAAGACTCAGGCACGACTGAGTGACTATCACACACAGACACACCAGTTCTGAATGAAAGCATTAAAAAGCACAGCATGTCAATCTGGATCCAATCAGGAAACATAATGATTTGAATAGGGAAAGTTTGTGCTGTTCTTAGTCACTCAGTCATGTCCGACTCTTTGTGACCCCATGGATTGTAGCCAGGCTCCTCTGTCCCTGGGATTCTCCAGGCAAGAATACTGGAGTGGGTTGCCATGCCTTCCTTCAGGGCATCTTCCCAACCCGGGGGTTGAACCCAGGTCTCCCGCATTGCAGGTGGATTCTTTACTGTCTGAGCCACCAGGGAAGCCCATCAGTACTGGAGTGGGTAGCCTATCCCTTCTCCAGGGGATCTTCCTGACCCAGCAATCAAACCGGGGTCTCCTGCATTGCAGGCAGATTTCTTACGATCTGAGCTACCAGGGAAAGTTTAGTAGAATAATTATTAAACCACGATAAACACAAACATAAAGGGAACTCTAAATGATGCCCCAGGTATAAGAGAGAGTACTCCAAGAAGGACAAACTTGGAAGAAGGCTGCTTCCCCAAGACAGGCTTAGATCTCACTGCAGAGGGGAATGGCTGCAGCCCTTTGGATAGTGAAGATGTGTGCTGGGTCGCCCTGGTCCACAATCACCAGGTATGAGGAAACAACTCTTTGGGGTACAGGTGACCTGAGGCTGATGGGCAGGAGCACAGAGTGAATCAGGGTATCTGAAGCCCACACACTGGCAAGGTGGTACACAGGCTGTGATACGTGGTGTCCGTGCTGAGAAGGCTGCAGGAAACACCTTCAGGGGTACAAGTGAGTCAAGGCTCACAGGTGGGGATGCAGAGAGAGCTGGGGAACCCCTGCAGCCCGAGGCCTAGAGTATTCCAGTGTCCACATTAGGAGAGTCATGCCTTGTTTGTGTCATGCCTTGCACAGGAGCGTATGTCCCTGTGCCAGGCTGTGCAATCAGTGGTGATGGCGCACTCTGAGCACATGCCTGGGACAGAGCCTGACTAGATGTTTCTACATACAAGCACTCTGCAAGAAAAAGTAACAGCACACTGGATCCAGGAAAAGAAGCCCTTTCCTCCTGAAAACTTCCCTCCACTGACAAAGCTTATTATAAAGGACAAATGATAAAAGAGTCTGGTCTACTATTGGAAAGGAAGTACTGAAGGGTGAAGTTAAGGAGTTGAGAGCAATAAATTGGCAACTGGCTCTTTTGAGCTGCTACCCTCCATGAGAAGAGCATGGCCCAGAGAGTCACTGTTTCCTCAGACTGAGTCTACAATGTGGAATTTGGCTTACCTGAGCTGTGATCGTTGAAATAACAGCCAACTTCAAAGTCCATGAGAATAAAATAAATGTTCATTGTGGTAAACTGTTGAGTCTTTTGAAGCTATTTGTTCTATTAAAAAAATTAACACATCCTGTTTTCCTCATGTCCCTTGTGTCTGTGCCTAAATTATAAGAGAAACTCAATATGTATTTTTAAATGGACCGTTATTCAAACTTTGGAGCCATTTTCTGATTGCTCTGAAGGTTTAGCCCAGGTGCTATCTAATGGGCTACAGACTGAGTCATCATTTTAGGTACATAGCCGAATAGGAACCACACCATGAAAAATCTTACTGGATTTTGAATCTAATCTTTATTAAGAAAAAACGCCCTAAACCCAGGACTGCTTTTCTTAGCTTTTGGAATCCATGAAGTTCCTTCAGTGGCCTAGCTTCATCATCTAAATCGGTACCTTTTTGATGTGGCTTTGGGGGAACAAGGTAAAAACTAATCAGAAAAAGACTACCTTGTATGTGAACTGGCTATAGCTCAAAGAGTGAATTTATGAGTGAAGAGAGAAAACAGATAATCAAAACATAGTCTCTACTTGTAGGGCTGTAACTGTCATAAGTTAATTTTATGTTCCAATCTTTTTCTACTATTTGGGGTCAGAGCACACATCACACCCTCATATGTAACTGACTAACAGTGAAGGATTCTGTCCTTTATTGTGTTATTATGTTGATATCACTTTCATTACACCACCAAGAACCACTGGCATTAAGACATTCTTTGGTCAACTGAAATTATTTTATAAATATCTTTACTATAGAGATATGAATCCTTTTCAAGGATACCTGGTAGAAATGTGGGCATGGTATTTTAAACATGATCATTGGTTTCACCAGCTGCTGGCCATCACTATCAGAGGACTGAAGAGTTTGGCTGGGCTTCTCATGATGCCCTTAGTAGTAGAGTTGCCCCCTAACTTGTGACTGGAGCTGTGTTAAAAGAGTTTATTATCATTTCTCTGTCTTGAAATCTCAGCCTCAAAGTCACCTGTTCTGTATCTGATCTCACTGTGGACTTTGTGCTGCTGCTGCTATTTCTTCTTCCAAGTCATCACTACTCTGGGTTTTGAGTTCATTTTTCATAGTGGGTTTCACCCATTTTTTAAACACAATGTTAACCCTTCCTTCGACTAATGGTATATATAGTCGTCTATTTTCCTTCCAAAGATGTTCACTAAAATGCTTTCACAATAAAGTCATACATTCTGTTTGTAGTATTTTAGGTCCATAACCATTCCATCTTTTAGACTTTTAGCCTCTCCTTTCTCTACTCTTAACACTCATCTAAAGAATCTAAACTTCGCTTTCACTTTTCACTTTCATGAATTGGAGAAGGAAATGGCAACCCACTCCAGTGTTCTTGCCTGGAGAATCCCAGGGACTGGGGAGCCTGGTGGGCTGCCATCTATAGGGTCGCACAGAGTCAGACATGACTGCAGCGACTTAGCAGCAGTAGCAGCAGCAAAGAATCTAAAATTGGTTTTCATTTATATTTGTTTACTCTTTTCCTAGCGTCTTTTTTTCTGAGCTGGAATAACTTTTGAGATGTAGCTCTGAACAAAGTTTTTCAAAGAATAGAAATGATATGATCACTTACAAATGAAGCCTACAAACAATATGTACATCTAGAGAGAATTCTGGGCAAATTCTCTCCAGCTTTCTCCTTTTGCAGCTGAGGTTTAGAGAAAGTGAAGTGACCTACACTAGGTTACTAAGTGATGGCCAGTTTGGGACCAAGACTCAAAAACCTTTCTTCTCTCTCATTTCTCTTTCCCCTGTATCATGCCACAGAACCAGAAAATGGGAGAGCAGGAAGGCATGTGAGGGATCACTATATCCAACTATACTATTTGAAAGACAAGGAACCAGTGCCAGGGAAATCTGGACATCTGATCTGACAGTGATATTCTTGGCTTCCGAGAGACATCCCAGAAGGGCCTACTTGCTCCTTGCAATCTCAAAGTAAGAAGTACTTCAGTAAATCTCTAGACCAAAGATGACCCTGATGAGACTACTCATTGAGGGCATCTGTAGCTCATACTCTCATGCTTGTTAGGCAGCTGGGCCATCCTCATAAGCAGGCAGAAGGACGAATGTGCTAGAAAATCTCTCCCAACAAGAACATCACCCCATAATATCCTTTCTGAGAAATTAATTCTTCTGGGTACTGAAGCCTTCATTTTCACTTTTGGAATTCCCTATTAAAATGAACATAATACTAAAGAATCATTTTGAGTCATTTCAGATGTTATTAAGTAATATTTCAAGAGTTTTCTCTGCAAGAAAGGCTCCCTTGATGTGCTTTTGAAATAAAGGAAGAAAACCAGGAGAAAAGATTTCTGAAATAAGATGTTTCTCCTCAAATCAAGTTCCCTAAACAACACGTAGGCCTGAGTTGGATTTAAATCCTTGCTGCCTTACAGAGGCAGCAATTCTTAGAAAACACAACCACACTGAACAGTTTCATCAAAATTACGCAAAATGTAGGCAGAATCCCTAGATTTCTCTCTTCAGTCTCATTTTGCAATCATTAATGATCCCACCAATGCCCCAACCAGTAACTCTGAAGAAGCTGAAGTTGAACCGTTATATGAAGACCTACAAGACCTTTTAGAACTAACACCCAAAAAAGATGTCCTTTTCCTTATAGGGGACTGGAATGCAAAAGTAGGAAGTCAAGAAACACCTGGAATAACAGGAAAATTTGGCCTTGGAGTATGGAGTGAAGCAGGGCAAAGGCTAATAGAGTTTTGCCAAGAGAACACACTGCTCATAGCAAACACCCTCTTCCAACAACACAAGAGAAGACTCTACACATGGACATCACCAGATAGTCAACACTGAAATCAGATTGATTATATTCTTTGAAGCCAAAGATGGAGAAGCTCTCTACAGTCAGCAAAAAAAAAGACAAGGAGCTGACTGTGGCTCAGATCATGAACCCCTTATTGCCAAATTCAGACTGAAATTGAAGAAAGTAGGGAAAACCACTAGACCATTCAGGCATGACCTAAATCAAATCCCTTATGATTATACAGTGGAAGTGAGAAATAGATTTAAGGGACTAGATATGATAGACAGAGTGCCTGATGAACTATGGACTGAGGTTCGTGACATTGTACAGGAGACAGGGATCAAGGCCATACCCATGGAAAAGAAATGCAAAAAAGCAAAATGGCTGTGTGACGAGGCCTTACAAATAGCTGTGAAAAGAAGAGAAGCAAAAAGCAAAAGAGAAAAGGAAAGATATAAGCATCTGAATGCAGAGTTCCAAAGAATAGCAAGGAGAGATAAGAAAGCCTTCCTCAATGATCAATGCAAAGAAATAGAGGAAAACAACAGAATGGGAAAGACTAGAGATGTCTTCAAGAAAATTAGAGATACCAAGGGAACATTTCATGCAAAGATGGGCTCGATAAAGGACAGAAATGGTATGGACCTAACAGAAGCAGAAGATATTAAGAAGAGGTGGCAAGAATACACAGAAGAACTGTACAAAAAAGATCTTCATGACCCAGATAATCATGATGGTGTGATCACTGACCTAGAGCCCGACATCCTGGAATGTGAAGTCAAGTGGGCCTTATGAAGCATCACTATGAACAAAGCTAGTGGAGGTGATGGAATTCCAGTTGAGCTCTTTCAAATCCTGAAAGATGATGCTGTGAAAGTGCTGCTGCACTCAATATGCCAGCAAATTTGGAAAACTCAGCAGTGGCCACAGGACTGGAAAAAGTCAGTTTTCATTCCAATCCCAAAGAAAGGCAATGCCAAAGAATGCTCAAACTACCGCACAATTGCACTCATCTCACATGCTACTAAAGGAATGCTCAAAATTCTGCGAGCCAGGCTTCAGCAATATGTGAACTGTGAACTTCCTGATGTTCAAGCTGGTTTTAGAAAAGGCAGAGGAACCAGAGATCAAATTGCCAACATTTGCTGGATCATGGAAAAAGCAAGAGAGTTCCAGAAAAACATCTATTTCTGCTTTATTGACTATGCCAAAGCCTTTGACTGTGTGGATCACAACAAACTGTGGAAAATTCTGAAAGAGATGGGAATACCAGACCACATGACCTGCCTTTTGAGAAATCTATATGCAGGTCAGGAAGCAACAGTTAGAACTGGCCATGGAACAACAGACTGGTTCCAAATAGGAAAAGGAGTTCATCAAGGCCGTATATTGTCACCCTGTTTATTTAACTTCTATGCAGAGTACATCACGAGAAACGCTGGACTGGAAGAAACACAAGCTGGAATCAAGATTGCCAGGAGAAATATCAATAACCTCAGATATGCAGATGACACCACCCTTATGGCAGAAAGTGAAGAGGAACTCAAAAGCCTCTTGATGAAAGTGAAAGTGGAGAGTGAAAAAGTTGGCTTAAAGCTCAACATTCAGAATACTAAGATCATGGCATCTGATCCCACCACTTAATGGGAAATAGATGGGGAAACAGTGTCAAACTTTATTTTTTTGGGCTCCAAAATCACTGCAGATGGTGATTGCAGCCATGAAATTAAAAGACGCTTACTCCTTGGAAGGAAAGTTATGACCAACCTAGATAGCATATTGAGAAGCAGAGACATTACTTTGCCAACAAAGGTCCGTCTAGTCAAGGCTATGGTTTCTCCAGTGGTCATGTATGGATGTGAGAGTTGGACTGTAAAGAAAGCTGAGCATCAAAGAATTGATGCTTTTGAACTGTGGTGTTGGAGAAGACTCTTGAGAGTCCCTTGGACTGCAAGGAGATCCAACCAGTCCATCCTAAAGGAGACCAGTCCTGGGTGTTCTTTGGAAAGACTGATGCTAAAGCTGAAACTCCAATACTTCGGCCACCTCATGCAAAGAGTTGACTCATTGGAAACTACCCTGATGCTGGGAGGGATTGGGGGCAGGAGGAGAAGGGGACGACAGAGGATGAGATGGCTGGATGGCATCATCGACTTGATGGACATGAGTTTGAGTAAACCCCGGGAGTTGGCTACGAACAGGGAGGCCTGGCGTGCTGCGATTCATGGGGTCGCAAAGAGTCGGACACAATTGAGCAACTGAACTGAAAGATCCCACATAGAGGGAAGTGGATACACTGGAGCTGAGGCTTATGTGAAATAATCTAAACACATTCTTGATTTTATTTACAATCTACATATTTTATCATCAATACTGATGCACCCCCACTGCCCCATTTTAATATTTCCAAAGTTGAGATGTTTCTAGTGGTTGGTTGTATCTTACAAGTATTGGCAGCCAGATGGGTGGTCATTATCATGTAGTTATTTATGGTACACCAGTTCCATCATTGTGTTTACACTGTTGGCATTTCAACTGATTTATACACTGTTGCTACCACACATGTTAAACTTAACTGGCATTTAAATATCTTCCACAGATTATTCTATGATTTGGTACTGAAATATTAAGATATTGCAAATACAGTTCAGCAGAAAAACAGCATTAGGGTGTACGTCCAATATTAGGAAAAAATAGCTGTCATCGAAAGAGTAATGACAATTCCTCTCTTTTTTTTTTTTTTCAATGCAGTGACCAAGTGCTTTATGGGATCTAGGAAAGAAAGATAATCATAGGTACATGAAACACTGTTACATTTTATTATTCACATTTTTGCAGAAAACTTTACCTACATCTCTCAAGAAAGACTATACCAGCATCAGCATTTGGAGAATTTTTTTCCAAAGTGGCAGCTTGAAAGAAAATCTTGAGAATAATAGTGAAGTGTCATTTTAAGAAATGCTGTATTATTAAAGCTCTCAATGGAACTAAGACAAGATCATATGTATTCTATGGTATAATATAGATACAAACACAAAATATGGACACAGAAATTCTGTGTTGAAAATTAACTTAAGAGTTCAACAAAAGATACATGCACCCCAATGTTCACAGCAGCACTATTTACAACAGCCAAGACATGGAAGCAACCTGAATGTCCAGCAACAGATAAGTGGATAAAAAAGAGGTGGTACGTATATACTATAGAATATTACTCAGCCATAAAAAGGAATGAAATAATGCCACTTGCAGCAACATGGATGGATCTAGAGATTATCATATTAAGGGAAAGTAAGTCAGACAGAGAAAGAAAAATATCACATGATATCACTTATATGTATGTGGAGTCTAAAAAAATGATACAAATGAATTTATTTACAAAACAGAAACAGACTCAAAGACACTAAAAACAAACTTATGGTTACCAAAGAGGAAGATGGGGGAAGGAGGAATAAATTAGGAGGCTGGGATTAAGAGATACACACTACTACATATAAAACAGGTAGACAACAAGGACCTACTATATAGCACAGGGAACTATATTCAATATCTTGTAAATAATAGAAAAATTATGAAAAAGTATATATATATATATAACATTGATACATTTACACACACACACACATATATAACTAAATCACTTTGTTGTACACCTGAAACCAACACAACATTGTAAATTTTAAAAAGTTTGACAATTTGAAAAATCTCTATGAATTAAAGGTTTATTTTGTTAGTATGTCCCTTTTGATGTATGCATAAGAGCAAAGCATTCTTAAAATCTATGTTTAAGATCTAAAGTCTAAAAGTTTCTTTTAAAGTTTCAAAGTAATTAGGAAGCACTATGACATAATTTAATTTGACCCATTTTTCCTTTCTTAGTGTTAAATAAGTAACTTACAACTGATGACATCTTGGATTCAGTGGCAAAGCCTGGAAAACTCCAGGTCCTCCAACTGTCAAATACTTTGCATTTTGTCCATTTATAGAATGCACCCAGTGACTAGAAGAGAGTTGATGAACAAAGAAGAGGAGGAACAATAACTGTTACAAAATGTGTCTGGCATAATTTTTAGGTAATAGCACTATCTATCAGGGAAGGAAGCTGTCCCTTGAGTCTATTTTCAAGTTACTTTGACATTTGCAACTCAAAACTAATCACTTTTTACCCGGTGTCTGAACTTCTGCTGAAAAATTATCAGAGGTATGAACTTGAATTATCTTGATTTGCTGGATGGGATAATTACCTGTGATGATTTTTTAATCATACCTGTGAAGACTCTACAGGAGGCCAAATACAGTTATGAGGTTAACCTTCTAATTACTTTGGTTGTTGTTAAGCAGCAGGTAATCAGATAAAGTGTGGAGGGCAAAGTCAAATTCACCTTCTCAGGCACTGTAATCCACATGTGCCCCACTCCCCCACAGATGGCTGCCAAGTGCTGAAGATTTCGGTCCTCTTACACTACATCCTTTTCATACTGAAAAGGGAATATTTCATGCAAAGATGGGTTCGATAAAGGACAGAAATGGTATGGACCTAACAGAAGCAGAAGATATTAAGAAGAGATGGCAAGAATACACAGAAGAACTGTACAAAAGAGATCTTCGTGACCCAGATAATCACGATGGTGTGATCACTGACCTAGAGCCAGACATCCTGGAATGTGAAATCAAGTGGGCCTTACGAAGCATCACTATGAACAAAGCTAGTGGAGGTGATGGAATTCCAGTTGAGCTCTTTCAAATCCTGAAAGATGATGCTGTGAAAGTGCTGCTGCACTCAATATGCCAGCAAATTTGGAAAACTCAGCAGTGGCCACAGGACTGGAAAAGGTCAGTTTTCATTCCAATCCCAAAGAAAGGCAATGCCAAAGAATGCTCAAACTACCACACAATCGCACTCATCTCACATGCTACTAAAGGAATGCTCAAAATTCTGCAAGCCAGGCTTCAGCAATATGTGAACCGTGAACTTCCTGATGTTCAAGCTGGTTTTAGAAAAGGCAGAGGAACCAGAGATCAAATTGCCAACATTTGCTGGATCATGGAAAAAGCAAGAGAGTTCCAGGAAAACATCTATTTCTGCTTTATTGACTATGCCAAAGCCTTTGACTGTGTGGATCACAACAAACTGTGGAAAATTCTGAAAGAGATGGGAATACCAGACCACATGACCTGCCTTTTGAGAAATCTATATGCAGGTCAGGAAGCAACAGTTAGAACTGGACATGGAACAACAGACTGGTTCCAAATAGGAAAAGGAGTTCGTCAAGGCTGTATATTGTCACCCTGCTTATTTAACTTATATGCAGAGTACATCACGAGAAACGCTGGACTGGAAGAAACACAAGCTGGAATCAAGATTGCCAGGAGAAATATCAATAACCTCAGATATGCAGATGACACCACCCTTATGGCAGAAAGTGAAGAGGAACTCAAAAGCCTCTTGATGAAAGTGAAAGTGGAGAGTGAAAAAGTTGGCTTAAAGCTCAACATTCAGAAAACGAAGATCATGGCATCTTGTCCCATCACTTCATGGGAAATAGATGGGGAAACAGTGGAAACAGTGTCAGACTTTATTTTTTTGGGCTCCAAAATCACTGCAGATGGTGACTGCAGCCATGAAATTAAAAGACGCTTACTCCTTGGAAGGAAAGTTATGACCAACCTAGATAGCATATTCAAAAGCAGAGACATTCCTTTGCCAGCAAAGGTCCATCTAGTCAAGGCTATGGTTTTTCCAGTGGTCATGTTTGGATGTGAGAGTTGGACTGTGAAGAAGGCTAAGCGCAGAAGAATTGACGCTTTTGAACTGTGGTGTTGGAGAAGACTCTTGAGAGTCCCTTGGACTGCAAGGAGATCCAACCAGTCCATTCTGAAGGAGATCAGCCCTGGGATTTCTTTGGAAGGAATGATGCTAAAGCTGGAACTCCAGTACTTTGGCCACCTCATGCGAAGAGTTGACTCATTGGAAAAGACTCTGATGCTGGGAGGGATTGGGGGCAGGAGGAGAAGGGGACGACAGAGGATGAGATGGCTGGATGGCATCACTGACTCGATGGACTGAGTCTGGATGAACTCCGGGAGTTGGTGGTGGACAGGGAGGCCTGGTGTGCTGCGATTCATGGGGTCGCAAAGAGTCGGACACAACTGAGCAACTGAACTGAACTGAACACTACATCCTACAGGTACTGATTGTAGCACCTATGTATCATAAATGGGGAAGATAATGTGCAGGCTTCTAGCATGTAAATGACTGGTCAGTTAAGACTTTTCACCATAATGGCCTTTCTTCAGTTACACCACCATTAAGACAATTTCTTTCTTTTCTTTTTCAGAATTATGACTTTTAAAAAAGCAAAACAACAATACATGCAAGTCCAGTGCTGCTGCTGCTGTTTAGTCGCTTCAGTTGTGTCTAACTCTTTTCGACCCCATGGACTGTAGCCCCCAGGCTCCACTGTCCATGGGGATTCTCCAGGCAAGAATACTGGAATGGGTCATCATGCCCTCCTCCAGGGGATCTTCCCAACTCAGGGATCGAACCCAGGTCTCCCACATTGCAGGCTGATTCTTTACCATCTGAGCCACTAGGGAAACCCAAGAATACTGGAGTGGGTAGCCTGTCCCTTCGCCAGGGGATCTTCCTGACCCAGGAATTAAACTGGGGTCTCCTGCATTGCAGGTGGATTTTTTACCAGCTGAGCTACCAGGGAGGCCCCAAAAAGTCCATTAGAAGTAAATTTTCAGCATTACAATTTCAGACAAATAAGTGCCCACTAATTTTATTTGGCATTATAGTGCTTATAGTAAGAAAATGTCATTGAGAACAGATATGAATAAACTTTCATTTTATAACATACAAATTGCATAGTTTAAGTTTCAAATTGTTTTTGTTACCTTCATAAAGTTGTTTCTGTTATGAGATTGATATTTATTTCCACCTTTGAAATTGTGTTTGAGTATCTTGATTGGGATGGAAGGCTTTATAATTCTCATTAAAATGAAAAGAATTAAAGATTTTAAATTTTAATAGCTTTTCATTTGGCTTTTCAGGGAATTAATGAAGGAATAGATATGTTGATACTTAAGAGTCCTGGATTTAAAGAAGAAATAACTGGACTTCCCTAGTAGCATGGTGGTAAAGAATTTGCCTGCCCGATGCAGAAGACAAGGGTTTGATCCCTGATCTGGGAAGATCCCATATACTACAGAGAAACTAAGCCCGTGCGCTACAACTACTGAGCCCATGTACCAGAATTACTGAAACCTGTGCACCCTAGAGCCCATGCAATGAGAAGCCTGCAAGAGAAGCCACTGCACTGAGAAGCCTGCGCACCGCAACTGGAAAGTAGGCCCTGCTCACTACAGCTAGAGAAAAGTGTGTGCAGCGATGAAGACCCAGCACAGCCAAAAATAAATTCAAAAAATTATTTTTTAAAAAGAGCTCAAAAAAAAAAAAAAAAAAAAGAAAGAAAGAAATAACTTTGCTAATGAGTATATGATACAAAGATATTTCTAGCGTTGAAGTTTCTGGAGATTCCTCAAGACAACCATGAAAGACTAGCCCCAGGCTTGGTCTTGGCTTGAAGCCCACAGGCTTAATACCAAAAGGCTCAAGTGTGAAAGGAAGGGTGTGCCAGGTTCACTGGGATGCTCTTCTAGACCATTTGTTTTCTCTTTTGCCATGATTTACACCCAACTCAGTGGTTTATCTTCTCACCTTTGTATCCCCACTACCTATTTTAGGGTCTTCCACGGAGTCCACACTAAATAAGTATTCACAGATTTTTTCTTTTAAGGCCAAATTTTCCTTAAGTTTTTTAATTATACTTTTTATGTGTAATTAGTAACTCCCAAATTTTCTGCAGAAGAAAACACTGCCAGCACTTGACATGAGAATTTTAAATCTTCAGCTTTAAACAAATTATGTTCATAATGAAGGGGAGCAGAATAACACCGCTAAATATGCCACTTTTGTTTAAGGATTATCTTGAGCCGGTTGTTTTTAAGAAACTGCGAACACAGGAGAAGCTCTGAAAACCCAGCAAAAGTTACTCTTTTGTAAGAGACATTTACATTCCCCCAGGAAGAGGAAGATGACTAAATCGCTAGAAACTCTTACCAATGGATAAGCCACTGACTTAAATCTGCATAACAACCATAACCTTGTTTACTCTGCTTTTCCTGGTAATCTCCCATAAACGTGCTGCAACTCCCCACTCCACACCCCTACTTCCTCCCCCACCCCCCCACCATCTTTCTTCTGTCTTTAGCTAACAAAAGAAAGGTTTTGAAGGTGGTGGTGGCTTGGGCCATTTCAGGAGTTACTCAGTTTTCCTGGGTCTCTCCCATGTATACAGGAGGTCTACATGTTATAAAACTTCGGTTTGTTTTTTTCCTGTTAATATGTCTTTTATTAAAGGAGGTCTCAGCCAAGAAGCTAGAAGGGGAGAGGCAAAATTATTTTTCCTCCTTGTAATATAAACAAAGGGGAATTTAATTATTTTTATTTGGTAATTTTTGCCTTCCTCCGGTCCCATACACCCTTCTGCTGCTGCTACTGCTAAGTCACTTCAGTCGTGTCCGACTCTGTGCGACCCCATAGACGGCAGCCCACCAGGCTCCCCCGTCCCTGGGACTCTCTAGGCAAGAACACTGGAGTGGGTTGCCATTTCCTTCTCCAATGCATGAAAGTGAAAAGTGAAAGGGAAGTCGCTCAGTCGTGTCCGACCCTCAGCGACCCCATGGACTGCAGCCTTCCAGGCTCCTCCATTCATGGGATTTTCCAGGCAAGAGTACTGGAATGGGGTGCCATTGCTTTCTCCGATACACCCTTCTACCTGGATGTAACTGAGCTTGTACAAAATCAAGATTGAGAACCTCCAGAATAAAAGTATTCAAGGAAAAGAAAAGTTATCAATGACACAGGTTAAACCAAAACAGAAAGAAAATTAGTATAAAGACTCATGAGCATATCTCTGAAGACAAATCTCCATATTAGGTCAGTAAATAGCACATTAACTCATCAGAATATTTGAAAGTTTGCTACCAAAAAAAGATAATTTTTCATAAAGCAAAAGGAGACAGGTAACACATGAGCATTTACAAAGCACATGCATTTACCATTATTAAGAGTTTCTAGGGCAGTAAACTGGAGAAGGCAATGGCACCCCACTCCAGTACTCTTGCCTGGAAAATCCCATGGACGGAGGAGCCTGGTAGGCTGCAGTCCATGGGGTCGCTGAGGGTCGGACACGACTGAGCGACTTCACTTTCACGCATTGGAGAAGGAAATGGCAACCCACTCCAGTGTTCTTGCCTGCAGAATCCCAGGGACGGAGGAGCCTGGTGGGCTGCAGTCCATGGGGTCGCACAGAGTCGGACACGACTGAAGCGACTTAGCAGCAGCAGCAGCAGCAGGGCAGTAAACTGAGCAAGCTGAGGTTGACATGAGACATTTTGAGTAGACTGAAAGGCATTCAGGTTTGGGATAACATTTTAGAATTTTTACATACCTAAGGTCACAGTCAACTCTAAAACTGTTTAAAGATGTATTTATTCTATAAAATCTGGACCTTCCTATATTAACAATACCACAAAAGAGTAATATTGATATATTTGAAACAAGTGATCTCAAGAGCTGAGTTACTTTATTGTTTTCATTTTTAAAAAAATCTATTTTATCGAAGCATAGGTGGTTTACAATGTTGTGTACAAAAGTGTGTGTTTTTCTGGTGTATAAAAGTGTTTCTGGTGTATAAAAGAGCTATTTTTTTCTTGGTAAGTTTTATTATGTGAAATGTTTAAATACTTTGGATGTAAGTTGCTTTTCCGTTGGCCCCCAGATTTCTAGTTCAGTGATTCTTAACTTGGGGGTGGGGTTTCACCTTCAGGGGACACTTGGCAAGGTGTGAAAAACGTGTGAAGACATTTTTGGTTACCTCAATTGTGAGAGTGAGGAGAGGGTTGCTACTGGCATCCATTGAAAAGAGACCAGGGAATTTATTTTATTCATTGTTTGATCTCTTGGACCTTTGAACATTGCCTGATAAATTGTTGTTGTTTAGTTGGCTAAGTCTTGACAGACTCTTGCGACCCCATGGACTGCAGCCTGCTAGGCTCCTCTGCCCATGGGATTCTCCAAGCAAGGATACTGGAGTGGGTTGTCATTTCCTTCTCCAGGGGATCTTCCCGACCCAGAGACCAAATTTGCATATCTTGCAACCTTTACCACCAGGGAAGCCTTGCTTGATACTCAGTAGATGCATAATAAGCTTTTGTTGAATAAGCAAGGAAGTAACTGAATGAATAAGCGGATGAATAAAGAATGATACAGTTATTCTCCCTGAGCAGTTTTCATTCACTTAGTTTATACTGTGGTGTTGTTAGCCATCAAAGTCTCTGCAAATGGAATTCGAATCTTAGTTTTCCATAATTCTCTCTACTGCACGAGAAAGATGTGAATATTCCCCATGCACACACACACGCACGTGTGCCCACAATGACAAACAACATGGATAATTCATTCTATTGGAGGGAAAAATCAATCAAGAGTGTTCGTTTTCACTGTGAATATCACCAGGAACAAGATTGTGGTTGTGCATTTCCTGATGAAATGTTTAAGGAGCAGCTATAGATAATTTGAGTCTGTGCCTCCAGATCACAGAAATTAGCAGTCGCTTTAGAAACAGCAACTCTATTTTGTTTCTGTTTGCTTTAATCTCACACCTGAGCTTTACCTGCTGCACTGTCATTTTAAAACTGTTTCCTTGCCAAGGTCAGCAGTGAAATCACTTGGTGCTGGGATCAAAGATTAATCACAGGCACAGCTTTCATTGGGGTAGAAGCAAGTATGGCTACTGTTGACTCTGCAGGCATCAGCAAAAAGCACTGATCTGGGCATTGGGAGTGTGTTAACTATCTAGTGCTGCCTAACAAATTACCCCGAAACCAAGCAGCTTCATAAAATAAATATTTGCTACCCCATGATCTCTGTGTGTCATGGCTTATGGGCATGGCTTAGCTGGGTCTTCTGTCTCGGAGGTCAAAACAAAGTCTGGCTGAGACTGAAGTCCTCTCAAGCTTTGATGGCTTCTATTTTTTTATTTTTTAAATTTATCTATTTTACTTGGAGGCTAATTACTTTACAATATTGTGGTGGTTTTTGCCACACATTCACATGAGTCAGCCATGGGTGTACATGTGTTCCCTATCCTGAACCTCCCCCCACCTCCCTCCCCATCCCATCCCTCAGGGTCATCCCAGTGCACCAGCCCTGAGCACCCTGTCTCATGCATCGAACCTGGACTGGTGATCTGTTTCACATATGATAATATACATGTTTCAACGCTATTGATGGCTTCTAAATTCACTCACAGTTGTGGGTAGGACTCAGTTCTCAGTGGACTGTTGGACTAAGGGCCTCAGTTACTGCATGGCTGTTGATCAGAGGCAGCCCTCATTTCCTTTTCATGGAGGCCTCTCCACAGGGCAGTTCACAACATGGCCACTGGCTTCATCAAAGTCAGGGAGCAAGAAGAGCCAGGCAGAGAGTAAAAGCAAGACGAAAGCCATAGTCCCTTACAACCTAATCCCTGAGGGTGACAATGCATCTCTTTTACCATATTCTACTCATTAGGAGCAAGTCACTAAATCTAGCTGACACTCAAGAAGGCAGTCACACAAGGGTATGAATACCAGGAGGTGAGAATCTGAACTATGGCATTCTGACCTGCCCTCTCTCCCCCGAAAGGTATACTGAGCAGAGAATTATCTAAATTACACTCCATAAGAAGGTTTTAATTTATTTTAGTAATGAAGACTTACGTTTGACTTCAAACTTTTCAATTGAGTTTAGTGAAATTGAAAATTTTGTTAACTCCCTGTTGACTTCCTAGTTTGGAGTGGAAGTCACAGCAGACAATTCAGCTCCAGGATAATATGTTTACTCTGGAACGAGAATGGAGAGTGCCTCACACACATACAAGTCTCCTCTCCAATTAGGAAGCAATGTTTCTATATTTCCCTACTTTTTCTAAAAATATAAATTCTGGCTTACAACGTAATTTCAATAATGTATTACCCTTATAATTAAATGAAGATTCATTGATCCTTTTTTCATCTTTGCTCATTGATATTTTTCTTTTTTAAACCCTTTCAGGGTTCATTTCATCCAGAAAATCTTTTGCAACTTGATTCCTTAGTTTGAGTGATAATTATATGCTTTTGGAGCTCAAAGAGAATTGAGGAAGAGGCTTGCCAATGCAGGAGACACACAATAGATGCAGGTCAGGAAGATCCCCTTGAGGAGGAAATGGTTACCCACTCCACTATTTTTGCCTGGAGAATCCCACGGACAGAGGAGACTGGCAGGCTACAGTCCAGGGGGTCACAAAGAACTGGACATGACTTAGCAACAGCACATGCACACAAAATGTATATATGTAAAGAAGTGATTCCGTGGTGGCTCAGAGGTTAAAGCGTCTGCCTCCAATGCGGGAGACCCGGGTTCGATCCCTGGGTCAGGAAGATCCCCTGGAGAAGGAAATGGTAACCCACTCCAGTATTCTTGCCTGGAGAATCCCATGGACAGAGGAGCCTGGCAGGCTACCGTCCATGGGGTCACAAAGAGTCGGACACGACTGAGCGACTTCACTTCACTTCAAAGAAGTGATAGTTCATGTACCTTTGAGACTGGACCAAAGTATATGTCTGCTTCAAACTTAGTGTCACATTCCCATTTGATGAAATATTCCCCTTTAGGCAGCCCAATGGTTAATATGAATCCCCGCCCTTCTAAGTTTAACACTGTATAGCGGAAATAAGTTTTATTAAAAACTTTAATAAGCCATTCACTGTTTTCTTTTTTTGGCTTGTGGGATCTTAGTTCCCTGACCAGGGACCAAACACCTGAGGCCATAGCAGTGAGACCACTGAATGTCCATCACAGGACCACCAGGGAACTCCCAGTCATTCACCATTTGACATTGTATAACAGGTTTTACATTACCCCAGTATCCCACAAGGTCTTCAAATGAAACTTTATTCAAACACCTCTTGAAAATCTACGATCAAAACAACAAAGTCTATGAACTAAAATAACTTTAGAATCTACTAAAAGTAAACACATTATAAAATCACACTTACTCATTTCACAGTAAGTGGTAATGACCAATCCAGGGAGGAGCCCTCAATTACTTGACAAGTTCCTTTTGTGACTATGAGGGATGTTTTGGGGGTTACTGTGATACAGTGCTTTTTCCTACAAAATTCTCTGCCTTTGGACATTTTTGCAAAAAATGTTTAGCCCAATCCTTTAAAGTCAACAGCTGACAAAGTTCATTTTTTTCTCTTGCTGAGCAGTGGCCTTGCTTCTGTGCATTAGATCAGCTATAAGAGGGCTCACTCATTGTCCATGGGAGAGTGGGGAGAATTGAGACCTCCTGTGTATGACTGGCTATTCCATCTGGAAAGCCTAGGATGTAGATGTGATTCCCACAGAAGACAACTCACTCTTGAATTTCTGCCCTCCAGCCAATCATGTGTTCTCCAGTCAGACATCTTAAGGAAAAAAGTGCCACGAGTCAGCTGTCAGAAGTCAAAGCAGAATGTATTTCTCAAACTTGTCCCTAGCTAATGAATATTTCATCATTAGACCTTATATTATTTGCACAAATACCTGAGCTTATTGATTATGTATAGAAACTGCTTTGCTTAGTATCACATTTACTCCAAAAGAAGGATTTACATGGTAAACTTGAGCAAACACTCTAATAAGAGCAGAATTAGCTGCCTCAGTGACAAGAAAATTTACATTTTAAAAAAGCTATTTTGAAATTTCATTATGCATGAAGAATTTATCTTGCCTTTAGCCTTTCCTCTATGGAAAACTGAAACTTTTTCACAGGCTCATGTTGATACTACAGTTGAGTGTCTAAATATGAGTATTATTGCAATTTATAAGTCTTAATCCCTTGTTGGCAGTTTAGTCCCTCTAAAGGGCTTCTTGCTACTGCAATAAGATTTTGTTCCAGACTCTTCCTCTGACTGCCCCACCCCCCAAGGCAATATGTTTCTTTTGCATTAGTATTAATGTAAGGGAAAGTGTAGCCAATGATATTGAAGAAACAAGTAAAACATACTTTTTAAAATTTTTGGCTGCATGTTGTGGTATGTGAGACCTTAGTTCCCCAAACAGGGATTGAACCCATGTACCCTGCAATTGAAGGGCTATAATCCAATATTGGAATATTAATGGCATGTAAGAGCTTCTTATCCTTCCAAATGAGGTCATGATATAACAGAACTAACAGACCATCTTGAAAAGATCCTAAGAACCGGATCTCTAGGCAATGGTTTTCAAACTAGACAGCATTCACTCAGGATAATTCCCCCCTCAATTTAGGGAACAAATAAATAATTATTTTGAGGGGCAATGATAACACAAGCATTCTGAGGGTTATTTTTTTTTAAGGGACTAACTACTCACTACTTGTTTTTTAGTTTTCAAATATGTCTACTGTAATCTTGGCTGTTTTTTTTAAAGATATTGAAGTATAACATACATTCAATAAAGTGCATTAATCATAAGTGTACAGCTGAATTAATTTTTATGACACCAGTCAAGACATAGAACGTTTCCAGAAACCCTGGAAGGCTGTCTTACTCATGTTCTCAGTCAACACCTCTCCCCAGAGATAACCAGTATTCTGACAGCTATCAGTCGTAATGATCTTTGCCTATGCATGATATTCATATGAAAGAATACTAAACAGTATGTCCAATTTTGGGTCTGGCTTCCTTTCACTTATCAAGTCTGTGAGAGCCATCTGTATCCTTGTGTGCTGTTGTAGTTCATTCTCTTTTTACTGTTGTATAGTATTCTACTGTATGAATATAACACAATTTATATATCTTTCTCCTACTGATAGTCGTTCGACTTGTTTGGACTTTATGAATAAGGATATTATGAATGAATGTGCACATGTCTTTGGAAGACACATGCATTTATTTCTCTTGGTTCTATATCTAGGAGTTGAATTGCTGGCTCATACAATATATGCATGTTTAGCTTAAGTAAATACTGTCAGTGTTTCAAAATGACTTTGCCAACTTACACTCCCATTGATAATGTATATGAAAGTTCAGTTGCTCCACATCCTTGCCACCACTTGGTATTATCAATCTTACTAATTTGGGGCATTCTACTCTGTTTAGCAATATCTCATTGTGGCTTAAGTTTGCCTAAAAAAAACTGTGCATGTTTCCATGTGCTAATGGACCAGTTGAATATTCTCTTTGTAAAATGCCTCTGTAAATCTTTTGCCCAGTTATAAATTTAGTCACTTATCTTTTTTGTATTGATTTGCAGGAGTTCTTTATATATTCTGGATATGAGTCATCTTTTGTATACATAAACTTTCTTCCTAACTTACCTTTTTATTATCTTAAAGGTGTCTTTTGATAAATTGTTCTTAATTTTACTGAAGTTCAGTTTATCAATCTTTTCTTTTATGGTTGGTATTTTCTGTACTATTTTAAAGAAAAAAGTTGTACCTTCTCTAGTTTCACTCATAAACTATAAGGATTGAAAAATATAAAAATAGAAGCAAAAAAAGATAAGAATTGAATCCAACATTCTTATTGATGTGGACAATTGGAAAACTTTAAAGTGTTATAAACCCCACTAGAACAGCTAAAAGTTCAACGACTAACAACATACAATGTTGGTGGATGTGAAGCAACTAGCAGTCTCACTGTTGGTTGGAGTGTAAAGTAGTACAATCATTTTGGAAATCTTATTTGTCAATTTCTTATGAAGTTAAATAAACATTCACCCAACCTATGACCCAAAATTTCTGCCTCTAGGCAGAAAGAAATGAAATACTTAAGAGAAATGAAAACATGTCCATAAAAAAGTGTTGTACAAAAATGTTTATAATAACTTTATCTGTAATAGACTTCAATTAGAAATACTCAAATACTCATCAACAAACAAGATAAGCAAATTGTGGCATATTCATACAAGAGAATACTACTGAGAAAAAAATTACTACAAGCAATAACCTGGATGAGTCTTGCAAACATTGTAAGTGAAAGACACAAAGAACGCATATTGTATTGCATCATTTTACTTATATAAAGTTGCAGAACTTGTAAATTAATATGGGGTAACAAATCAGAACAAGCTGACAAGTTTAAGTTCTAGCAAATATTTTTTCCTGTAGGGAAAACTCTACAGAGGATATGAACAGTGCCAGGAGAAAAACTATTGTCGGAAACACAAACCCAAATTCTACTGGCAAACAGCTTCAGTGTCTATTTCAGAGTATCAAGACGGTGACTATTATTATTAGCAGCCCAGGGAACATAAATCAAGTGTCCAGGTCAGACACTTTATTCCCCAGCACAGAGGGCATCTGGAAGCTTATGGCTCAAAGGAAACCTGTCTGTGTGGCTACAGTGGGGATAAAGCTACGGGCAAGAGGTGACTGTCAAGAGGATAAAAAGGCTGAAGAGGAGACAAAGGTCAAGTTAAGAGGAGGAGGAGGGTCCCCTCTACTAGTCAAAGGAGAGGCAAGTTATAAAGGGCTTCCAAAGCCAGAATGCAAACTCTGAGAGCTGTCCTAAGCAGTCTTCTGCATTCTCCCTGACCACTTAGCTACAATCAGTGCTATGACACTTACTGATTATTGTTTTTTTTTTTTAATTTTTATTTATCTATTTTTTTTACTTACTGATTATTGTAAGTGTGTGCCATCGTGTGACCTTCCAACTGTTGCATTTCAGCTTTTACCTTACATTGATCCTTACTTCTAATTCCTTAATCTATTTTACTTAGACCCCAGGGCTTGGTGCATCATCACCTGGTCTGTTCAAGGTATGGCTCCAGATGGAATTATTTCCATGTTATGAGGAAATGAAAAACTAAGGAAAGGAAAACATAGTACCAGTGTTTTCTGTTGCAATGTGGAAAGATCTCTTTTGGAAGACCTAAGGCCCATTATTAGCATCTTTGAAATACTTTGTCTTTCCCCAAGAGGTCTATATGTGCAGGAGAGTTATGCACGGAGATGCATCCAAAAGACGAGACTCAGAAATACCAGCTTAAAGAGTAAAGCACCCCTAATGGCAGAAGTTGACCTAGAACTGTCAGCTAAGCCTGAGTGTTGCTTGGAGCTGGGCCACAGTGCTCTCCTGGTGAACATAAGCCATCTCAGAAACACCAACATCACATAAGCCCATTCTGAAACTACAACAGATCAAGATGAAAACAAGACCACCCTGTAATCATGTCTGAACAGAGACAAAAGCATGAATAGTGTTCAAATGACAATAATGACCTCACCCTAGTCTCCCCTCCTTTGTTGTTGTTCAGTCACTAAGACACATCCCAACTCTTTGTGACCCCATAGACTGCAGCACGCCAGCCTCTTCTTCACCATCTCCCAGAGTTTGCTCAAACTCATATCCATTGAGTTGGTGATGCCATCCCACCATCTCATCCTCTGTCACCCTCTTCTCCTGCCCTCAACCTTTCCCAGCATCAGGGTCTTTTCCAATGAGTCAGTTCTTCACATCAGGTGGCCAAAGTATTGAAGCTTCAGCATCAGTCCTTCCAATGAATATTCAGAGTTGATTTCCTTTAGGATTGACTGGTTTGATCTCCTTGCAGTCCAAGGGACCCTCAAGAGTCTTCTCTAGCACCACAATTTGAAAGCATCAGTTCTTTGGCACTCAGCCTTCTTTATGGTCCAACTCTTACATCCACACATGATTACTGGAAAAACCATAGCTTTGACTAGATGGACCTTTGTTGGCAAAGATCCAGGGATCAAACCTGTGTCTCCTGCATCTCTTGCATTGGCAGACGGATTCTTTACCACTGTGCCACCCTGGAAGACCCTTCTCCTCTTTTAGATAAGATTTATTAAAGTACCCCAGGGGTTCCCTGGTGGGTCAGCGGTAAAGAACCTGTATGCTATTGCAGGAGACAGGGGTTTGATCCTTGGGTTGGGACGATCCCCTGGAGGAGGCAATGGCTACGCACTCCAGTATTCTTGCCTGGAAAACCCCATGGACAGAGGAACCTGGAGGGCTACAGCCCATGGGGTCGCAAACATGGGGTCCATGGGGGCACAACTTAGTGACTAAACAATAACAAAATTAAAGTACCCAATCATAGAATTACTCCCATTTCCTGACAGCACCTAAACTAGAATAAAGCCCTATTTCCTGAAGTTTGTCAATAACCTCAAATATGCAGATGACACCACCCTTATGGCAAAAAGTGAAGAAGAACTAAAGAGCCTCTTGATGAAAGTGAAAGAGGAGAGTGAAAACGTTGGCTTAAAGCTCAACATTCAGAAAACTAAGATCACGGCATCCGGTCCCATCACTTCATGGGAAATAGATGGGGAAACAGTGGAAACAGTGGCAGACTTTATTTTTCTGGGCTCCAAAATTACTGTAGATGGTGATTGCAGCCATGAAATTAAAAGACGCTTACTCCTTGGAAGGAAAGTTATGACCAACCTAGACAGCACATTCAAAAGCAGAGACATTACTTTGCCAACAAAGGTCCTTCTAGTCAAGGCTATGGTTTTTCCAGTGGTCATGTATGGATGTGAGAGTTGGACTGTGAAGAAGGCTGAGCGCAGAAGAATTGATGCTTTTGAACTGTGGTGTTGGAGAAGACTCTTGAGAGTCCCTTGGACTGCAAGGAGATCCAGTCAGTCCATCCTAAGGGAGATCAGTCCTGGATGTTCATTGGAAGGACTGATGTTGAAGCTGAAACTCCAATACTTTGGCCACCTGATGTGAAGAGCTGACTCATTTGAAAAGACCCTAATGCTGGGAAAGATTGAGGGCAGGAGGAGAAAGGGACGACAGAGGATGAGATGGTTGGATGGCATCACAGACTCAATGGACATGGGTTTGGGTAGACTCCGGGAGTTGGTGATGGACAGGGAGGCCTGGCACACTGTGGTTCATGGGGTCGCAAAGAGTTGGACATGACTGAGCAACCGAACTGAAATGAACTGTCCCAAGTCACTATTACAAGTCCAAATACTATAATAGATCCTTTCCAACCCCCTCACTAAGATGCTCTATGATTCCCCAACATGTACCTTCATTCTCATTATAATAAATCAATAAATCAGCTTTGACTCTAGGTGTGTTTCTCATGGTCTTTAGCTAGAGGACATTAAGAGAACTATAAAGAAATCAAGTGGAATTGCTAAGACAACATGACCAAGAAAAACTGCACCTTGTGTATAACCTGCATATAGGTCAGTACCAAAAGTCAATTATGTACCCCTTAATGAGACATCTTGCATCTCAATCATTTTTAACCTGAGCTCTTTGCTACTAGAAGCAGAATAAAACCTGTTTACCTCATATGGTGGCGCTAGTGGTAAAGAACCCACCTGCAATGCAGGAGACATAACGAGATGTGAGTTCGATCCCTGGGTCAGGAAGATCCCCTGGAGGAGGGCCTGGCAACCCACTCCAGTATTCTTGTCTGGAGAATCCCCATGGACAGAGGAGCATGGCAGGCTGCAGCCCATAGTGTTGCATAGAGTCAGACATGACTGAAGCGACTTAGCATGCAGCACGCACTTCGTATAGAAACCTTGTGTAGACTTATGTCTGTTCTTGATAAAGATGTCCAGGGGAGAAGTATGAAGTACCTATCAATCTTTAGTGGGTCTGAGTGCACAGAAATTCTTCCCAGAAGCTGAGGCTCACAGAAGCTGGAAAAAGTAGAGGAAGTCCAAGCCTGGGGTGATCACCTTAACAGAGAAAATGTACGAGAAAGGCAGAGTGACACTGAGTCCTGGATTGCCCCCTGGTGTTTACACCAAAGAACTGTTATCTGTGACAGAACATTTGCCCCAGCAAATTGTCATACAATTGTCAATTTCCTGCAGACTCTTGGTGAACAGCTACATGCCCAAGGCAGTTTTACTAAGACCTTGTCCTTTTGACAGGATATTTATACTTAAAGCTACTATGTGGTAGTTAAAAATCAGGTTCTGGAGTCGGAAATGCTCGATTTTAAATCACTTACAAATTGATTCTGGGAAAGTTCCTTAACATTTTGTGCTTTAGTTTCTTCATCTGAATAACAGACACAATAATAACTGAAGCTAGTTTGTGGGGTTTTGTGGATTTAAGGGGCTTGCATAGTGCCTGCCACATGGTAAGCTTCTGATGAATGGTAGTCATTGTTTATGCTATTAGTCCGTATTCAGAAACATAATGATGTTGACTATTCCTAATACTGGAATTTTTATTTTTGGAGAGTTTTACAGAGATGTCACGCATACTCACATAGTTACATGTGTATGTATACACTCAAATACATATGTATCTGTACCACACATGGGGTTTTTCATGGATATTTGTACTTGAATGGGCAAATACTATCAAATACAGGGGCCATGTTAGCTCAGGGATGAATATAAACTGGTCAAATGCTAAAAGTGGCTTCGTAAAATTCCAAATCTTAGTGATGATAAATTGTATTTGAATTTTCCCAAAATGTTTCCCTGAGCTTAGGTAGTTTTCTTCCTTAGAGAATTTGACACCCCATCTTGTCATTTTATACTTTCCACTAGTTTCTGAACCAGAGTTATCATGACCATCAATATCAGCTCTCTCCAAAAGTACTCTGGTCCACAGGGACACCAAAGAGCCACAGTGAAAAATTATTTAACTATTGCTAATGACTACCTCTCCAACGAGGACCTGTTTTAAAGCAGTCCCAGTAGACCATAACACCAAAGTCCAAATGGTGATAATGTTTTTCATTAAAAATAGTTTAGAATGACTATTCATTAGTTTAGTGTGCCTTCTTAAAGGGAAGGATCAGAGAAATCACTTCATGCAAGGGAAGCATGAGGGAAGATTCCAGAGTGGAAAAAGATAGTGACCTCGACCAACTGTGGTTGAAATAGCTTGCATGTGTGAATTTGACAAAAACATATGACCATGGGAATCATGTTATTACTTGTAAGTCTATACTACTTGTAAATGAGCTCATGTTATAAAACTTTAGACAGGGGCAGTTTTCTCCCAGGAGCTGAGGAAACCCCTAAGTCTCTGCTAAGGCTCCGGGCAAGTGCTGAAGGAACCTCACGCATCCCTCGGGCCTTACCACCTAGTCCACTTCAGCTAACTTCCACCTGCCAGTGTCAACACTGCCTTAGGTGGAAGGCCACTCGGCTCATACACAGGACAGGCTGGAATTTCCAGGAAAGAATGCCGTCCAGGAACAGCTAACCACTGACAACTGTTAGTGTATAAATACCCCAGCTCCCAGGGTCCTTCGGTTAAATAACCTGGGGTATGGGTTTTACACCATTTCTCCAAGCTTTCCTGTAGGATTAAGCTCTCATTGTTAACAGTGGAAGTTAGCTTGATAATGGCTTCATGCTTTGTCAGCTGCCTTCTCTCTCTTTCACATTTCCCCACTCTCCTAACAGTGCTATCTGCACCTCCCAAATAAACTACTTGCTCTTGTATGCTTTGCTCAGATTCTGCTTTTGGGGAAGCCCAAGCAAAGACAGGTTTGGATAATGGAAGCAGTCTTGGAGAAAGGCAAATATTTGGCTTCACGCTGATAGCTGACCGTGCGGTTTCGAAGGAGGAGGATCAGTCATTGGGATGGGGTTAAGCTCTTGTGGTTCATTCTATTAACCCAACTACTAGTTTGCTGATGAGGGCTCACTTTCCCTGCAGTCACTGGTCCTCGAATCACCCCACCTGCCATGTGGGGAGGAGAGGTGTTTGCGTCAGCCAAGACCTATGCTGCTGCTAAAGCAGAAAATAGTGCAGTGTCATCAATCAATGCCTTGTACACGCTCTCAGCCGAAGGGCAATTAGTGTTACTCAGGATGAAAACTAATATAAGGCTGTGGATGAATGTGTCATTGGAGAGACTATCAGATCAGCCTGGCTGTAAGAAGTGATCAGAGGCAGTGGGAGTGCTCCTTGCATGTGCCAGGCAACAGCTAGTGGAGAGCAGCCTTCTGTCTCCAGCTTGGACGGGGTCATACCACTCACTGATAGGAAGATTAGTCATTTTCACTACTTCCGCTCTTCTGGATTATTCCTTTAACAGGCTCAGTAAATAGGGCATATCTACTTCTACGGTTGTGGCCATGTTTTCTTTCCTAAAAGCAAGAAAATGGAATTCCTTCAACGTACTCAGGATATTTTTTGCAAGCTTTTTCCTTTTCTGTTTGGCTTCGGCTCTCTCACATTCTCTGTATTCCTGTCATCCTCTTCCCTCTGGCTCTTTCTCCCTGCAACCCGACCTCATCTCTTTCTCTCTCTGTCTCTTTTCTTCCTCTCCTCCTGCCCCTGTCTGTCTACCCTGCTTTTCTTTCTGCTTTTTTTCCCATCTCCTGTATTCTTTCTCTCTCTATGCCCCCTTCCTCTGCTCTGGTCCTTCATTTGGTTCTTGGAATATATTTTCATGTTCTGACATTCTTTAAAGTAGATTAATTTACTGAGTCCTTGATATATCCACCAAGGAAAAGCAGTTATGCTTAAAATCTTTCTATGTCATGTGTAGTCAAATAACCCAACATAAAACCAGTTAGATTCATTTTTAAGTAAACTTCCCTCTTGGGCTTTGAAAATATGACTCCTACAGTTCCCCATCTGGATAGACTGGCTGTCTGCTTCTCTACCTTTATTGAAGCCCTGCTGTACATGCTAAACAGGCAGTGGGGCAGCACAAAGTTCAGTCACCTTTTCAAAACAGGTGCCAAGTGCCATCTCCTCCTGTTTGCCTAGAGAGGCAGAGGGGAAAGGTAGCAAAAGGGTGAAGGAAGCCATAAAGACCTGCTGTTCACCACCACCTAGGGCTATGGTTTACTGCCTGCAGTTTGTAGGTGGGCCTGTGAGGGGAGCGAGGGTGGAGGCGGCCTTTACACCAGAATGGAACCAAGACCTCCACAGGCTAATTCTGGCTGGATTTTGAGATGTCATAAGACTGAGAGCCCCCTGGAACTTCCAAATAACTCCTGGTTCGGTATCATCCATCAACCCAAAGGCAGAAGTACTAAAAACTTGCTGGAAAGCAGCATGAGGAGAGAATTTCCTAAGTCTCAAAACGATCTTGGAAACTACAATTCCAAAGAAAGTGAATAAATCGTATGCTAAGACAGACAGCTGAAAAAACCATTGATCAAAACATAAATGCACTCAGAGCAAAAAGCTGAAATAAGAAAATAGCTTAAAAAGATTTGCACATAAGTATGCCTAAGATGGGGTTTCCAGGGTAGCTCAGCTGGTAAAGAATTAGCCTGCAATGCAGGAGACCCCAGTTTGATTCCTGGGCTGGGAAGTTCCCCTGGAGAAGGGATAGGCTACCCACTTCAGTATTTATGGGCTTCCCTGGTAGCTCAGACAGTAAAGAATCTGCCTGCAATGTGGGAGACCTGGATTTGATCCCTGGGTTGGGAAGATCCCCTGGAGGAGGAGAGCATGGCAACCCACTCCAGTATTCTTGCCTGGAGAATCCCCATGGACAGAGGAGCCTGGCAGGCTATGATCCATGGGGTCATAAAGAGTCAGAGATGACTGGGCAACTGAGCACAGCACAGCAAAGCACAGTACATGCCTGAGACAGGTTAAAAAATAATTTTTCATAAATTAAATAGGAAACTATAAAAAAGCAGACTTAAAAGAGTAAGAGTCAGGACATACAAAAGAAACCAAAGGGAAAACTTAGAATGAAAAATATAGTTACTGGGATTAAAAATAGGATAGGATAGTTCCTCAAAAGATAAGATAAGCTGAAAGCTAGACACATTTGAATAGAAACTTTGTAACTAGAAAATAGTCAGTCTTAAATAATTCATCCAGAATCTAGCACATAGATTCTGATACCAAATATAAAAGATCAATTATAATGTATAAAGATTGAGGGGAAAAAAGAGGGGGAAATTGAAGAATATTTAAGGAAATACTGATAACTTTCTGTAACTGAAGAAAGACTTGAACCTTTAAAACAAAGTTTACTTTGAAACTGAGAAGGATAAATAAAATTATACCTATCTTTAGGCACATTGTAGTGGAAATGAACAGCAAGGATAAAGAGAAAATATCATAAAAGCTCCCAAATAGAAATGACAGGTATAATAGAACAATTAGAGAGTAGGCTTCTCATTAACAATACTTGCAAGTCAAGCTAGAAATTTATGTGCATGTAAGTTCATATTCAAGAGTGAAGGGAAAATAAAAATACTTTCAGATTTACAAAGGCTGAATTTATGATTCACAGACCCTTCCTGAAAGAAATATTAAAGTATGTACTTTGAAAGAAGAAAAGTAATCACAGAGGGAATGCTCAAGATGTGTGAAATGACAGTGAACAAGTTGATAAAACATGTCAGTAAATTTAATTAATGGCTTAAAAAATAATCATTTTTTATAAACCTGAGTGAAACTAAATCTCGAAACAATAGAATGGTGGGGGCTGTTC
Organism: Bos indicus x Bos taurus; assembly: GCF_003369695.1. Lineage (NCBI taxonomy): Eukaryota > Metazoa > Chordata > Mammalia > Artiodactyla > Bovidae > Bos > Bos indicus x Bos taurus. The sequence continues at coordinate 13,860,725 of NC_040105.1, read as the reverse complement.
CAGGCATAGTTAGAGAATGTTATCTTCACCTTAAGAAGGAGAATAAGCAAAATTGAGAGTTTTTGCTTAGAAAAATTTATACTTAAATATATTTTTAAAAGTTGATCAGTGACCTCCAAAAAATAAAAGAAAGATATGTTCAAATATAAAATAATAAAAATAAATTTCAATGAGTTAAACCCACCCAATAAAAGATATAGACTATCACACTGGATTAAAATCAAAAACCAAATCTGCTATCCTTAATTTATAAAAGAAACCCTTAAAGTCAAACTACACATAAAGGTTTAAAATAAAGATCTAAGAGAAATTCATCAGATTAATAGTAATCAAATTAAAATTTGGATAGTGGTGGCAATTTGTGAAGCAGAATTTAAGAGTGTTGTTAGAAATAAAGAGAAATATGTTGTTGTTCAGCTGCTAAGTCGTGTCTGACTCTTTGCGACCCCATGGACTGCAGAATGCTAGGCCTCTCTGTCCCTCAATATCTCCCGGAGTTTGCCCAAGTTTGTGTCCACTGAATCAGTGATGCCACCCAACACCTCATCCTCTGACACCCTCTTCTCCTGCACTCAGTCTTTCCCAGCATCAGGGTCTTCTCCAATGAGTCAGTTGTTCGCATCAGGTGGCCAAAGTATTGGGGCTTCAGCTTCAGCCTCAGTCTTTCCAACGAGTATTCAGGGTTGATTTCCTTTAGGATGGACTGGTGGTTAGGTCGTCTTGCTGTCCAAGGAACTCTCAAGAGTCTTCTCCAACACCACAGTTCCCATCAATTCTTTGGTGCTCTGCTTTCTTTATAGTTGAAGTCTCACACCTGTACATGACTACTGGAAATATCATATCTTAGACTATATGGACCTTTGTCAGCAAAGTGATGTCTTTGCTTTTCAATATGCTGTCTAGGCTTGTCATAGCTTTTCTTCCAAGAAGCAAGCATCTTCTAATTTTATGGCTGCAGTCACTGGAGTTCTCTTCTGCTTTTATTTTTTGTGTTGGATTTCTACTATTATTATAATAAAGGAGTACAATAAGGCTGTATATTGTCACCCTGCTTATTTAACTTCTATGCAGAGTACACCATGCAAAATGCCAGGCTGGATGAGTTACAAGCTGGAATCAAGATTGCTGGGAGAAATATTAATAACCTCAGATACAGATGATACCACTCTAATGGCAGAAACCTAAGAGAAACTAAAGAGCCTCTTGATGAAGGTGAAAGAGGAGCATGAAAAAGCTGGCTTAAAACTCAATATTAAAAAAACTAAGATCATGGCATCTGGTCTCATCATTTCATGGCAAATAGAGGCGGAAGAAGTGGAAGCAGTGACAGATTTCCTCTTCTTGGGCTCTAAAATGACTGCGGATGGTGACTGCAGCCATGAAATTAGAAGACACCTGCTCCTTGGAAGGAAAGCTATGACAAACCTGGACAGTGTGTTGAAAAGCAAAGATATCACTTTGCCGACAGAGGTCCATATAGTCAAAGCTATGATCTTTCCAGTAGTCCTGCACAGATATGAGAGTTTGACCATAAAGAAGGCAGAGCGCCAAAGAACTGATGTTTTTGAATTGTGGTGTTGGAGAAGATCCTTGAGAGATCAAACCAGTCAATCCTAGAGGAGATCAACCCTGAATATTCATTGGAAGGACTGATGCTGAAGCTCACACCCCAATACTTTGGCCACCTGTTGCGAACAGTTGACTTATCAGAGAAGACCCTGATGCTGGGAAAGATTGAGGGCAGGAGAAGAGGGTGACAGAAGATGAGATGGTGGGATGGCATCATAGATTCAATGGACATGAACTTGGGCAAACTCTGGGAGATACTGAAGGACAGACAGACTTGATGCGCTGCAGTCCATGGGGTCGCAAAGAGTTGGATATGACTTAGCAACTGAATAACAACAACAAATTTGATAAGTATCTATTAAAAACCTACAAAAATTACATCTATTAATTTTTATTATTGTATAATACAACTCATAAACATTGTATATAAAATTCATATACAAAATACATGTACAAATCAAAGAATAAATTCTTAGAGCTTAACATGATTGTTAAATAGACTTCTGCTCTTTGTCGAAGTCAATATGACCTGGAAATATGGGTATTTTATTCACAGAGCTTTAGAACAGTGTTTGCATGCAGACAAGGTGTTTGACTTTCACAAAAACCAGGTAGTTCAAAACTAGTTTAAGGAAACATTTTTCACTTTGCAATCTCAACATCATACACTTTCCATATGGTTTTCTCCTGGCAAATGGACTTTTCCAATTATTTAAAAAACTAATTATCACCTAGTTGAAAGACATTATTTGTTTAAATCAACACTAAAAAGATTTTACGTGTACAATTAATACAAGTGGCTTAGTTGGGAGATTTTTGCAACATCAAAAACTAGAGTCAAAAGATTAGTATCTATAACATACAGGGAAATGATGTAATTAACAAAAAAAAAAAGGCAGGAAAGATAAGAAAATGGATGAGTTATAAGAAAAGACAAGTCACAGAAACAGAATTGTTACTGAGTAAACAAGAACAAGAAGAGGTGTACAACCTCTCTGGTAATCAGGAAAATGCAAAGTAAATCATTTTATTATCATAAAATATGAAGTGTTTGTGAAGAGGTGAGGAAACAGAAACGCTCACGGACTTCCAGCAAGAGTTAAGACTGGAGCAGCTATTGTGGACAAAACTAGTGGTGTTTTAAGTGAAATTACAGATATTCCCAAAGAAATGGAATTCCCACTCCTTTGTATAGAATGTAGTTATATCTCTCGCATGAATCCATGATGGTAACTGAATAGGTTTGCTCACTGGAGCTTCATTTGGGAAAACAAGGAGTTGGAGGCAACCTAGCTGTTCATCAATAGTGAAATGGATAAATAAAATGCATGCTAGTCTGGAATTAAAAAAACAATTGCACTGTGGAAAGATTTTAAAAACACATTCTCAAGTGAGAAAAAGAAATAGATGAGCTCTGCAAGACAATGCTGTGCTGTGCTTAATCACTCAATTGTGTCTGACTCTTTGCGACCCCATGGACTGTAGCCTGCCAGGCTCCTCTGTCCATGGGGATTCTCCAGGCAAGAATACTGGTGTGGGTAGCCATGCCCTCCTCCAGGGGATCTTCCCAACCCAGGGATTAAACCCAGGTCTCCTGCATTGCAGGCATGTTCTTTACTGTCTGAGCCACCAGGGAAGCCCTAATAAGACAATACCATTGTATAAATTTAAAGATACATGGTTTTTAGTTTGCAAAGATGCAAATACATCACAAGAGAGTTAACAAACATATTCAAGTGGGCCTGTGAGGGGTGAGAGGGTGCAGCCAGGCTTCACACCAGAATGGAGCCAAGAAGTCCACAGGCTAATTCTGACTGGATTTGGGATGTCCCTGATATCATCCGTCACAAGACTGAGTGGAGATGGAGCCATGGGACTAGTGACTGGTAATGAAGAAAACAAAAATAAAATAAAATAAAACAAGAAAGTGACCACGTACCATCCCAAGGTCATAGCATTCTCTGGTTTGGAGAACGAAAGAACTTAGATTTCTGTGTCTGGAATTAAAAGAAAAGGGATTGTGTTTTGTCTGGTTTAATTATCACCCTTCATTATCATTAAATTCTTTTATTAGTACTTTTAACTATTCATTGTTTTGTCTTGACTTTTTAGGCAAACATTCATGTTAATTGAGGTTAACTTTAATTTTGCCCACTCTTTTCATGTATAACTTACTTTTCCTGTCTTATTAAAGTGTCTTGCACTTTCATAATGTTGTATTTTAAAATATTTACATCCTGAGAGAATAAAAATTCTGTGCCAAAGAACTGTCTTTCGTGCTCAACGTAGTCTATGATCACAGGCTACATAGGGGATGACAGAGTTTTAACTTATAACCTATTATAAGCACATTATAATGACAACATACCGTTTATATTGCTTGTCTATTAAATGAGTCTCTGGATCCTCACTAATAGAATTGCAGGATATTTGAATCTGAAGATATTGTTTGATCTAGTTTATTCATTCATTTCACAGAGAAGGAAGCTGAGGTCCAGAGAGGATAAGTAACCTGCCTGACAACACACAGCTGGAGTTGTAGGGCTAAGACTAGACCCATGCAATGCTCTTTATATTTATCCTCCTTGATCTGGCAGAAGTGCATATATCATGAAGCCAGTGAAGCTGAAGCTTCCAGGCCTCTAATTTGCAGAACCTGTCTCCACATGACTAGCAGTGCCGGGGAAATGCATTAACAGGGTCACAGGTAAACTTTGCAAAAGCAAGAAGTCTGAAATGTAGTTATCTAAGACCACTGTCTCTTTCCATTCTGACTTCTCTATCACACCTCCCCCTATGTTAGGGAACACTAGAGTGGCCAAGAACATTGTATATTTGTAAGTTCATATTATTTTTCTTAAAGAGTGCCCCTACAATACCTGGATCCACCCAACTTTCATTTCTAATACCATTAATACCTGTTATTGAGTGTTTGTGACCATCCATGAACATCCTACCCAATCCAGGGATTTGGATATCACCAACAATTTAATTCTACCCTGTGTTCTGCTCCTATCCCATCCTGCCTCTCTCTGATGGAGTAACTGTATTTTGTGTTTATTGTTCCCTTGTCTTTTTCTTTTGTTTCATTTCATGTACTTTATATGCTTTACAATATACAATTATTTTGATTTGCAATGAACTTTGTGACAGGATCTTGTACTTTAGTCTTCACCCAGCATATTGTTGCAAGCAGCTGTGTTTCAATTATTTTCACTTCTGTTTAATGCTCTGTTGTACGAATGTACACAAATTAGTTTACTCATTCTTTTGTCAATGGCATTTGGGTTGTTTCACATTTTTTTCTGTTTTGAACAGTGCTGCTATAAACATTTTTGTACATATTTGTGGAAAACCACATGCAAGAGTTGCCCTGGGGTATACATCTAGGACTAGAAACTCTAGTTCATAGAATTTAAGAATGTTTAAGTTTATGATATAATGTTTTACCATTTTCCAAAGTATTTGACCAAGATATAATATATGAGAAATGTGTTATACAAGAGATTCATTGTTTCACCTTCTTATCAACACTTGGTATTGTCAGGCTTCCTACTTTTCACAATCTTATGGGTATAAAATGAAATCTCCTTGCCGTCTTCCCATTTCTTCAGTTCAGTTCAGTCACTCAGTTGTGTCCGACTCTTTGTGATCCCATGGACCGCAGCACGCCAGGCTTCCTTGTTCATCACCAACTCCTAGAGCTTGCTCAAATTCATGTCCGTCGAGTTGGTGATGCCATCCAACCATCTCATCCTCTGTCATCCCCTTCGCCTCCTGCTTTCAATCTTTCCCAGCATCAGGGTCTTTTCTAATGAGTCGGCTCTTCACGTCAGATGCCCAAAGTATTGGAGCGTCAGCCTCAGTATCAGTCCTTGCAGTGAACACCCAGGACTGATCTCCTTTAGGATGGACTGGTTGGATTTCCGTGCAGTCCAAGGGACTCTCAAGAGTCTTCTCCAACATCAAAGTTCAGTTCAGTTCAGTCGCTCAGTCGTGTCTAACTCTTTGTGACCCCATGAATCGCAGCACGCCAGGCCTCCCTGCCCATCACCAACTCCCGGAGTTCATCCAGACTCACGTCCATCGAGTCAGTGATGCCATCCGGCCATCTCATCCTCTGTCGTCCCCTTCTCCTCCTGCCCCCAATCCCTCCCAGCATCAGAGTCTTTTCCAATGAGTCAACTCTTCACATGAGGTGGCCAAAGTACTGGAGTTTCAGCTTTAGCATCATTCCTTCCAAAGAAATCCCAGGGCTGATCTCCTTCAGAATGGACTGGTTGGATCTCCTTGCAGTCCAAGGGACTCTCAAGAGTCTTCTCCAACACCACAGTTCAAAAGCATCAATTCTTCGGCACTCAGCCTTCTTCACAGTCCAACTCTCACATCCATACATGACCACAGGAAAAACCATAGCCTTGACTAGATGGACCTTTGCTGGCAAAGTAATATCTCTGCTTTTGAATATGCTATCTAGGTTGGTCATAACTTTCCTTCCAAGGAGTAAGCGTCTTTTAATTTCATGGCTGCAGTCACCATCTGCAGTGATTTTGGAGCCCCAAAAAATAAAGTCTGACACTGTTTCCCCATCTATTTCCCATGAAGTGATGGGACAAGATGCCATGATCTTCATTTTCTGAATGTTGAGCTTTAAGCCAACTTTTTCACTCTCCTCTTTCACTTTCATCAAGAGGCTTTTGAGTTCCTCTTCACTTTCTGCTATAAGGGTGGTTTCATCTGCATATCTGAGGTTATTGATATTTCTCCTGGCAATCTTGATTCCAGCTTGTGTTTCTTCCAGCCCAGCGTTTCTCATGATGTACTCTGCATATAAGTTAAATAAGCAGGGTGACAATATACAGCCTTGACGTACTACTTTTCCTATTTGGAACCAGTCTGTTGTTCCATGTCCAGTTCTAACTGTTGCTTCCTGACCTGCATATAGATTTCTCAAGAGGCAGATCAGGTGGTCTGGTATTCCCATCTCTTTCAGAATTTTCCACAGTTTGTTGTGATCCACACAGTCAAAGGCTTTGGCATAGTCAATAAAGCAGAAATAGATGTTTTCCTGGAACTCTCTTGCTTTTTCCATGATCCAGCAAATGTTGGCAATTTGATCTCTGGTTCCTCTGCCTTTTCTAAAACCAGCTTGAACATCAGGAATTTCACAGTTCACATATTGCTGAAGCCTGGCTTGCAGAATTTTGAGCATTCCTTTACTAGCGTGTGAGATGAGTGCAATTGTGTGGTAGTTTGAGCATTCTTTGGCATTGCCTTTCTTTGGGTTTGGAATGAAAACTGACCTTTTCCAGTCCTGTGGCCACTGTTGAGACATCAAAGTTCAAAAGCATCAATTCTTCAGCACTCAGCTTTCTTTATAGTTCGACTCTCACATCTATACATGACTACTGGAAAAATCATAGCTTTGACTAGACAGACCTTTGCTGGCAAAGTAACATCTCTTCTTTTTAATATGCTGTTTAGGTTGGTCATAGCTTTTCTTCCAAGGAGCAAGGGTCTTTTAATTTCATGGCTGTAGTCACCATCTGCAGTGATTTTGGAGCCCAAGAAAATAAAGTCTGTCCCATTTCTTGATAACTAGTGAAGTTGAGCATCTCTTCATGTCATTTTCAAATCTTACAGCAACCTTGTAAGTTAGGGATTATCATCATGACATCATAGAGAAAACCTGACACAGAGAGGTTATACTTAACCTCTCTTAACCTCGTACCCATCCAAGGTCACCCAGCTACTAAGTGGTGGTTCAAGGATTCAAACCCAGGTCCGCCTAATCAAAACCCTCATGCTTATCAATCCTACTGTATTAACCACCCCATTTCTTTCCTACAGATTGTGAGGAGTAAGAATCTTGGAGAAGTTGCTGTTCTAGGTCTCGTAAAATTGAGTACGCAATCACTGAAAAGGTTTTCTTTCTCAAAGTTTGAATTAGTAGCCATTGACCCACCAAAGCTAATATCTGTGCCCTTTCAGTATTAGCATTTATCAGAACAAGTCTTTTCAGGCATGGAATGACCTATTCTATCTAGCCCTTTGGGTTTCTGAGGCAGATATATTATTCTGTTTGCTTGGTGATGAACTTTTAGAATAATACTTAAATCATTCCATAAATACAGAGTGAGGGTTAGGAACCAGGAAACAGAGCTGAGAAAAAGTTGGCTTTTAATTTTTGCCATGTAAACTATTACTCTGGCAGGAAAGAGGGGATACTGTATTTTATAGAGTTGCCAATTACAAAGATGTCTGGAATATGCAATTAACCTACTACAGTTTTTTTTGTTGTTGTTGTTTTTTAAATCAGGACCTCTTCTGCCTTGAGCTCCAGTTACCTCACATAGGCCAAGGAGTGATCTCACTGAGGAGGGTGGTGTTGGTTCCAAGTGTTTAATTCCTGGGCTACTGCCAATAAGCCCAACTCCTGGCCCTCTATGAGACACCCTGAAAGGGAGCTGTCATGGGACAGCCAATCCTTATCTATGTCTTTGCCTCAGGGACATAGGAGTAGAATGAACACATATTTACAAATGCCTACCTGGGCACTGATTTTTTTTTATGTGGACCATTTAAAAAGTCTTTATTGAATTTGCTACAATATTCTATCTGTTTTATGTTTTGGTTTTTTGGTTGTGAGGCATGTAGGATCTTAGCTCCCAGACCAGGAATCGAACCCGCACCAGCTGCATTGGAGGCGAAGTCTTAACCACTAGACTGCCAGGGAAGTCCCCGGGCACTAATTTTTGGAGAGGAAAAAACAACCTTGATATTTTAGATGCAAAAAAATCATAGCTTTAATATGTCTAGCATCTCTTTAGTCCACCTAAATGATTTCCGCAACAAAACAAGGGATAAAGAATGGGTCCCCTTGCAGGAATTTTGAAAATAATGCTATCTATATCCTCACCTTGGAATCTCTAGGTAGAGGTTATCACAGTGTTCTTGTGATCTGGGTCCCTTCTACTTCCATATGAATTTTAGAATCACCTGATCAATTTCTTCAAAAGAGGGAGCTGGAATTTTGATAGGGAATGTGGTGAATCTGTAGATCAATTTGGGGAGTGTTGTCATCTTAACAATATTAAATCTTCTAATTCATGAACATGATTATTTCCTTTTATTTAGGTCTTCTTTAAATTATTCAATGATGCTTTGTAGTTTTTAGTGTGCAGCAGGTCTTGTATTTCTTTTGTCAAATTTATTCTTAAGTATTTTTTTGACAGTATTGTAAATGAAATTGCTTTTTAAATTTCATTATTGGATCGTTCATTGCTAGTTATATAAAAATACAACTGATATTTGTATATTGATCTTCTATTCAGTAACCATGCTGAACTTATTTTTTAGTTCTAACAGTTTTTTTGTGGATTCCTTAGGATTTTCAATATACAAAATCATGTCATCTACTAATAGAGATAGTTTTACTTCTTTCTAATCTTGATGCCTTTTATTCATTTTCCTTGCCTAACTGCCCTGGCTGAGACCTCCAGCACAAGGTTGACTGGAAGTTGGGACAGCAAATCCTTGCATTGTTCTTGATCTTAAGGAGAAATTGTTCAGTCTTCCATTATTAAGTATGATATAACTTTTATGTTTTCGTAAATGCCCTTCAATAGCTTGAGGAAACTATCTTCTGCTAGTTTTCTGAGCATTTCTATTATGAAAGTGTTGGATTTTGTCAAATGCTTCATCAGCATCTATTGAGATGATCATGTAGTTACTGTCCTTCATTCTATCGATATAATTTATTAAATTGATTTTCACATGTTAAACCAAGCTTTTACCTCTGCTATAGATTACACTTGGTCATGGTATATAATCCTTTTAATATGTTGCTGGATTTAGTTTGCTAGAATTTTGTGGAGATTTTTACATCTATTACATTTGGGATATTGGCCTGTAGTTTTCTTTTATTCTGATACTATTTGTCCAATACTGGTATCAAAGCCTCATAGAATGAGTTGTGAAGTATTCCCTCTTCTATTTTGTTAAAAAATTGGTGAAGGATTGGCTTGAATTTTTCTTTAAATGTTTGGTAGTATTCACCAGTGAAAACATTTGAGCTTGAGATTTTCTAAAAAATTTAAGACTATTATTTCAATCTCTTCAGCTGTTAGAAGTCTACTAAAATTTTCCCTTGCTTCTGGAGTCAGTTTTGGTAATTTGTATCTTTCTAGAATTTGTCCATTTTATCTAGACCATCTACTATGTTAGCATATAATATCTCATGTGAAAGTGTTAGTCACTTAGTTGTGTCTAACTCTTTGCGACCCCATGGACTGTAGCCCTCCAGGTACCCTCATCCATGAAATTCTCCAGGCAAGAATACTGGAGTGGGTAGCCATTTCCTTCTCCAGGGGACCAAAGCTGGGTCTCCCTGTATTGCAGGCAGATTCTTTACCATCTGAGCCACCAGGGAAGCCTCAAGAATACTGGAGTGGGTAGCGATTCCCTTCTCCAGGGTATCTTCCCCACCCAGGGATTGAACCTGCAGGCAGATTCGTTACTATCTGAGTCACCAGGAAGCCCTATAATATCTCAAAGAATTCCGTTATGATCCTTTTTACTCCTCCGAAGTTGGTAATAAAGTCTCCTCTTTCATTCCTGATTTTAGTTGAGTGTTCTTTTCTCAGTCAGTATAGCTAAAAGTTTGTCAGTTTTTGTTGATCTTTGCCAATAATCTACATTTGGTTTCAATTTTCTTTACTGTTTTTCTATTTTGTTTCGTTTATTCCTGCTCTAATCTTCATTATTTCCTTCCTTCTGCTTGCTTTGGGTTTAGTTTGCTATTCCTTTGCTAATTTCCTAAGATTGAATATTAGGTAATTGAGATCTTCTTTCCTTTCCTCTTGAGTACTACTTTAGCTACATCTCATACATTTTGATATGTTGTATTTTCATTTATTTTCTAATTTCCATTATGGTTTTTTTATTTGATTATTGGTTATTTAGGAGTACACTGCTGCTGCTGCTGCTAAGTCACTTCAGTCATGTCCGACTCTGTGTGATCCCATAGATGGCAGCCCACCAGGCTTCCCCGTCCCTGGGATTCTCCAGGCAAGAACACTGGAGTGGGTTGCCATTTCCTTCTCTAATGCATGCAAGTGAAAAGTGAAAGGGAAGTCGCTCAGTCATGTCCGACTCTTAGCAACCCCATGGACTACAGCCTACCAGGCTCCTCCATCCATGGGATTTTCCAGGCAAGAGTACTGGAGTGGGGTGCCATTGCCTTCTCCGAGGAGTACACTAAATAATACTAATTAAACACTAACAATGTGTTTAATTTCCACATATTTGTGAATCTCCTAAATCTTCTTCTGTTATTTATTTCTAATTTTTTTTCATTGTGGTTGATTTGTATGACTTCCAATTCTTTTACATGTGTGGAAATGTGTTTTTGCAGTCCAGTGTATGGCCTATCTTAAATGTTCCATGTGCACTTGACATGAATGTGTATTTTGCTCTTGTTGGGTAGAATGTTCTATAGATGTATGATAGATCTAGTTGGTTTACAGTGTTGTTCAAGCCTTTTATGCAAGAGTGATTTTTCAGAGGTCCTTACGCCACCAACTCTGGAAATAATTTTCCACTACAGTTACTTTAACAGAAAATAACTTTAGGATGACGCTCTCAAACAAAGAATTTTCTTTAGGTTGACAACATCAGTATTAATAAAACAATTTACTTAGCTTGTATTTGTCAGTCAAAGCTATAATCTTGTCTTTGATTACTTCTACAAAATGATGTAGTTTGAAAATACTAGTGAAAAAGTTTTTTTTTCTGGGCAATCTTTCAAACTATACTTAAGAAGTCAAATTATTTTCCTGGTGGTACTTACTACCAAAGGCTATGATTGGGTCTTTGAAAAAACCATGAAGATAACAAAGTAATAAGAAAACATGAGAGGCTGAATTTCATTGGGATTTTGTTGTCCAGAGGATGTCTGACAATTTCTGCAGAGATTTCTGTATGTCTTCACCGGATGGCACTACCAGTACCGAGTGGGTCGAGGCTGGGGATGCTGCTAAATATCCTATAATGCACAGGACAGGCCCCACAAGAGAAAAAGATTTGGTCCGGCATGCCAATGGTACTAAGACTGAGTAACATTGCTCACAGATTAAATCCAATTTGTTGAGATCAAAATGGAGGAATTATTTAAATTATATTACTATAAACATCATACATTTTTTTTCATCATGCACATTTTAAGTGCCTTGATTTTGTTTCATGGAGGAAAGGACACCAGAGGCATGGAGAGGTAGCATTTCCTTAAGGACTGAAAGGAACTAGAATATTGATCAGCTACTCTTTCTCTGCAAAGCGGTAAGTACTTAGAATACCTTTAATAAAGTAATTTTGTTTTAGGTTTCATAGACTTGGTAAAGGTATTTAGGATTTTAGATTTTTAAAATATATACATATATATATATGTATTTTCCTGGTAGCTATGTATAGCACGTAGGATCTTAGTTCCCCCACCAAGGATTGAACCCACACTCCCTGCAGTGAAAGCCTGGAATCTTAACCACTGGACCACCAGGGAAGTCCCCTAGGATTTTAGATTTTTTTTGTCTAATAGGTAGCTCTCATTTTCTAAAATCCATTGGTATATATGCTCCATGAGGGCAAAGACTGTTTAGTATTTTATCAGGTATTCTGCTTTCTAGTTCTTTCTTGTGATCTAGAATAGGAGTCAGCAAACCTTTTCTATAAATGGTAAGATAAGAGATATCTTCACCTTTGCAGAATATATAATTCACATTACAACTGCCCAGGTAGGGTCTTCAGTTGGTCTTGTAATTGGCTGTTGTTTATTTATATGAAAACTACTGCTGTCTATATTTGATTTTACCACCAGAAATGTACTAAAATTCCAGATCATTTGTAACAGTTTTTTAGTTCATGCTGTTGGGTTTTCTAGCAATAATTTATATCATTATATATACAATAAATATATAAAATTATACATATAATTTTATCCATGAGAAATAATAACTTTACCTCATCTTTCCCAATTTTTATACCTTTTGATTTCTCTAGTCTAATTGTTTTGGCTAAAAATTTTAAAATAATAACAACAACGGTAATAAAAACTATCCTTTGTCCAGATTTTAATGGGAAAAGCTTCTACCATTTTCCCATAAATCGTAATAGTGACTTTTCTGTTAAATTCCATCATGGTAAGAAAGTAAATTAATCAATTCCTATTTTATTAATAGTTCATTTAAAATTGTGAATATATGTTTCATTTATCAAATGCCTTCTCTATTAAAAAAGGATTATGTCATTTTCTTTTGATTTGTTAACCTGCCAATCTCCAGTTTACTTAGTCTTTCAAACAGATTTTTCAGTTCAGTTCAGTTCAGTTCAGTCGCTCAGTCATGTCCGACTCTTTGCCACCCCATGAATCGCAGCACGCCAGGCCTCCCTGTCCATCACCAACTCCCGGAGTTCACTCAGACTCACGTCCATGGAGTCAGTGATGCCATCCGGCCATCTCATCCTCTGTCGTCCCCTTCTCCTCCTGCCCCCAATCCCTCCCAGCATCAGACTCTTTTTCCAATGAGTCAACTCTTTGCATGAGGTGGGCAAAGTACTGGAGTTTTAGCTTTAGCATCATTCCTTCCAAAGAACACCCAGGACTGATCTCCTTTAGAATGGACTGGTTGGATCTCCTTGCAGTCCAAGGGACTCTCAAGAGTCTTCTCCAACACCACAGTTCAAAAGCGTCAATTCTTCAGCGCTCAGCTTTCTTCACAGTCCAACTCTCACATCCATACACGACTACTGGAAAAACCATAGCCTTGACTAGACAGACCTTTGTTGGCAAAGTAATGTCTCTGCTTTTGAATATGCTATCTAGGTTGGTCATAACTTTCCTTCCAAGGAGTAAGCGTCTTTTAATTTCATGGCTGCAGTCACCATCTGCAGTGATTTTGGAGCCCCAAAAGATGAAGTCTGACACTGTTTCCACTGTTTCCCCATCTATTTCCCATGAAGTGATGAGACCAGATGCCATGATCTTAGTAGGCTGGGGTTGGCCACCAGAGAAAGCCCCATGAGATTTAGAAGTTAAGAAGTTAAGCAGCACAGGGCAGCAAAGGAGACACAGACTTAAAAAACCGACTTTTGCAATGAACATTTATAACAGCTAGGACATGGAAGCACCCTAGATGTCCTTCAGCAGAGGAATGGATAAGGAAATCATGGTACATGTACACAATGGAATATTACTCAGCTATAAAAATGAACACATTAAAAAAAAATGAACACATTAAAAAAAAATGAACACATTTGAATCGATTCTAATGAGGTGGATCAAACTGGAGCCTATTGTACAGAGTGAAGTAAGTCAGAAGGAGAAACACAAATACTGCATATTAACGTATATATATGGAATTTAGAAAGATGGTTATGACGATCCTATATGCAGGGCAGCAAGAGACTTAAAGAACAGATTTTTGGACTCTGTTGGAGAAGGTGAGGGTGGGATGATTTGAGAGAATAGCACTGAAACATCTATATTACCATATGTAAAACAGATGACCAGGGCAAGTTCGGTGCATGAAGCAGGGCACTCAAAACTGATGCTCTGGAACAACCCGGAGGAAAAGGGTGGGAAGGGAGGTGGGGCGGGGGGGGTGCGGTTCAGGATGGTGGGACACATGTGTACCTGTCACTGATTCATGTCGATGTATGGCAAAAACCAGCACAATATTGTAAAGTAATTATCCCCAAATTGAAATAAATACATAAATTATATATAAAAACAACAACAGACTTTTGGGCCCCAGTGGCCTGGCCCAGCCCGCGACGGCTCTTTGCATTAGTCAGGGGGCGGCTGCCCAGAGCCACCACCGGGGGATGGGGGTGTGGGGGAAGGGGGTGGGGGAGGAGAGGGATGGGTAGGGAGGGACGGCGTGGGGTGGGGGAGAGGGAGGGGCAGCATGGGGTGGTAGGGGGGAGGGGGTGGCCGAGCCTTCCTGGAGAGACGGAAGTGGTTGTGGAGCAATCCCGGCGGCAGTGGCGGGCACAGGAAGCGGAAGCCGCCTGGGATCTTCAGTCATGGAGGAGTTTCGCACCGAGGAGATGCAGACCGCCGTGTCCTGCTACCTCAAAAGCCGGCAGTACAGGGGCGCAGATGGCCCACCGAAGCAAGGCCTGCGACTGTCACAGAGCGTCCAGGATATGGCTACCAGCCTCGCAGTCCAGTCAGAATCTGGTTGTGCCAACACAGTGTCTGCAGCCCCTTGCCAGGCAGACCCCCAGCAATATGAAGTACAGTTCGGACGGCTGCGGGATTTTCTCATGGACTCTGACTCCCAGCATAGCCACGAACTGATGCCTCTCCTCTACCCTCTCTTTGTCTACCTCCATCTCGACCTGGTCCAGAACAGTCCAAAGAGCACAGCGGAAAGCTTTTACAGCCACTTTCATGGAATGTTTCTCCAGAACGCCAGCCAGAAGGACGTCATAGAGCAGCTCCAGACCACCCAGACCATCCAAGACATCCTGTCTAACTTCCGGCTGCGGGCCTTCCTGGACAACAAGTACGTGGTTCGTCTGCCAGAAGACTGCTACAACTACCTTCTCTGCTACCTCCAGAGTGACAACAACACCGCGCTGTGCAGAGTCCTTACCTGGCACATCCACCTGGATGTGCAGCCCACCGAGAGGGTGGACTACCAGCTCTATGCCAGCGGTGGCTGCTCCAGCGGCGAGGGCAGCTGCTCCAGTGGCGAGGGTGGCTCCTCCAGAGGCCAGGGCAGCGGCCTGGAGCCCACCGACCTGCCCATGTACATCCTGCAGAAAGAGGAGGATCTGGACTTCCTTCAGGAGACCATCAAGAGCGTCCAGGATGGCCCCCCTTCCCTCATCACCATCTACTCCTACGCCTTCTACAACACTGAGCAGCTGCTGAACACGGCGGAGGCCTCCCCGGACAACAAGCTGCTCGCCACGGGCCTTAACAACTCCAGTATAAAACTGTGGAGTCTGACTTCCAAGTTTAAATCCAAGCCCCATCAAATAGACGTGTCCCACATCCACTTGATTAATGATACCCTCGAGGTCGACGAGGAGGACAGGACAGCCACGGAGAGGAAGGTTCTCCTGGGACACTGTGGGCCAGTATACAGCACCAGGTTCCTCCCGGACAGCTCGGCGCTGCTCTCCTGCTCTGAAGACACGTCCATCAGGTACTGGGACCTGGAGAGCTTCACTAACACCGTGCTGTACCAGGGCCACGCCTACCCTGTGTGGGACCTGGACATCAGCCCGCACAGCCTGTTCTTTGCCAGCGCATCCTACGACCACACGGCGCGGCTGTGGTCGTTTGATCGGACATACCCACTGCGAATCTACGCTGGGCACTTGGCGGGTGTGGACTGTGTCAAGTTCCACCCCAATTCAAACTATTTAGCCACGGGCTCGACAGACAAGACGGTGCGGCTTTGGAGTGCCCAGCAGGGGAACTCGGTGAGACTCTTCACAGGCCACTGCGGCCCCGTGCGCTGTCTGGCCTTTTCCCCCAACGGTCAGTACCTGGTGTCGGCGGGCGAGGACCAGCTGCTGAAGCTGTGGGACCTGGCATCTGGGACCCTCTACAAAGACCTACATGGCCACACGGATGACATCACCAGCGTCACCTTCAGCCTGGACAGCAGCGTGATCGCGTCAGCATCCATGGATAACTCTGTGCGTATCTGGGACATCAAGAGCAAGCACAACAGCACGCCCGCCGATGGCTCGTCCAGTGAGCTCCTGGGCGTCTACACCGGCCAGATGAGCACTGTGCTGAATGTGCAGTTCATGGCTGGCAGCCGCCTGCTGGTGACCGGAATCAGAGAAGAAAATCAGGAACACTGATTTGTACCTTTGAGGTAACGGACTGGGCAGTGCGAAGGGTTCCAGACAGCAAGTCTTGGACAGACAGATGGAATCACTGACTGTAAGACTCCCCTTGTCCCCCCTTGCCCCACAGATGTCCCAAGGCCACCACCCTCCATTCAGCCCCCAGGTGTGGAAGGACAGGGGGAGGCAGGGTGGTAACGGGGAACAAACGGGAGATCAGAAATCCCGGAGATGCCGCTGTGTCCTCCAGCGGCCCCTTCCTGTCTTTGGCACCAAGGTGTCCTCGCCTTGCCAGGGCTGCACTTGTCTGGAGGATGTTTGCCAGATG
Source organism: Bos indicus x Bos taurus (assembly GCF_003369695.1). Taxonomy (NCBI): domain Eukaryota; kingdom Metazoa; phylum Chordata; class Mammalia; order Artiodactyla; family Bovidae; genus Bos; species Bos indicus x Bos taurus. The sequence goes on along the minus strand of NC_040105.1, from coordinate 13,843,960 downwards.
CCCTTGCCAGGAGCAGTGCTGCAGGGTTACTGGGTGGAAGGGACTCCATCCCGGTAGGAATGCAGGGGTGGGATGTGGGAAGGGAGCAGGGTCATCCTGGCAAATGCCTTTCCTTTTCCCTGATTAGAGAGAACAGGGCTTTTTTTAATGATTACTGTTATAATTATTCTTGAGAAGAAACCTAGCACTGGCAGAGGGGGCCTTTGCTGCTCTCATCTTTCAGGTTTTACTCCTGGCACTGGCTGTGACACTTGGAATTTAGAGGTTCAGGGAAGTCACAGAACTTGGTTGCATAGTGTATTGGGAGAAAGGGAAAATTTCTGGGTGACAGATCACTCCGGATGACATGTTTCAGGAAGGGGGTGGGTGGGTTTGATTGAGAAAGTTGGGCTCTTGCAGCAGGGGTGGGAAAGAAAGATTCTTTTCGTGTCTGCACTTCTATTAGCAATTCTCTCTCTTGAAAGGACAGATTGTGGTAAAGAAATGAAAATACTTAGAAGTGAGAAGTCAAAAGATAAAATTAGAAAATGTCAAATTTCCAAATGATTCTGAGGTGTGGCTTTTCCAACATCTTTTCCTGAGATGGTCCCGCCCACCTTCTGCTGTGCAATAGCAGTTTAATGAACAGTCTGTGAAACACGTGCATACAAACACATGCATTGAAAACTACATTCTGGGGATGAAGCAACTTCTAATTTGTGGGAAAAGGATTAAATATTTCTGTTTTCTGAAAATAGTTATTTTGTATTTTGTTTTTTATTAAAATATATTTAGCTTCCAAAAAAGTACAGACTTTTGGACTCTGGGAGAAGGCAAGGGTGGGATGATTTGAGAGAATAGCATTGAAACATGTATATTAGGGTGGGATGATTTGAGAGAATAGCATTGAAACATGTATATTACCATATGTAAAATAGATGACCAGTGCAAGTTCAATGCATGAAGTAGGGCACTCAAAGTCAGTGCTCTGGGACAACCCAGAGGGATGGGGTAGGGAGGGAAGTGGAGGGGGGTTCAGGATTGGGGGGACACATGTATACCTGTGGCCCATTCATGTCGATGTATGGCAAAAACCATCACAATATTATAAAGCTATTATCCTCCAATTTAAATAAATTAATCTTTTTTAAAAAGAAGTTAAGCAGCAGCTATTTTAGCTGCTATATTTACAGCCTGCCGGGGTCCAGCCCCGGGTGATCCAGGATATTTGAAGGAGAGATGGCATCGGCGACCTATTTATTTAAATATTCATCAAAGATATAAAGAGTAATAGAATGAGGATAACTCAGTGAGGAAATTCAGTGGAGAAAAGCGGCTGAAATAAGGATAGCTCAGTGAGGAAATTCAGTGGAGAAAAGAGGCTGAATAATTCAGCCAGAAGGTGAGAGAAAGAACGACATGGGGAGACCAAGTTTCAGTGAACAAGGCCCGCACTTTATTTTTCAAAGTAGTTTTTATACCTTAAGTTATGCATAGAGGATAATGGGGGAAGGGGTAGAGTCATGCAGTAAGCCAGGCTTTCTTCCTGCAAACTTATCATATGCAAAAGTTTAGGTGATTTGCATCATCTTCTGGCCCGGAGGCCTGTTAACATTTCAAGACCCTTTCTTCAGAAAACTTATTTTTCTCTAAAGGTGATTAGTCAGGCGCCACCCTCCAAAAGCATTAAAGTTGCATTCCTATAGGGCAAAGGTGTGGTGGGTTATAACAAGAAAAAGAATTAACTCAAGGGTCCAAGGTTACAAACATTAAAGCTACTACTTATACCAATTATATTAATCAATACACTGCCAGGGACACAGCAGGTAAGGGATATGGAGACTTAGCAGCAAACATTGGCCCAACAAGTGAAAAACTCTTCACCAATACAATTTCTAATCAGTCTATTAACTGCTCAAAGGAATCTGTATTTAGACAGTTTAGAACATCTCATGCTTCTCACAGTTGGGAGGCTCTGAGCAATCACATGTGGCCGGAAAAACCTATTCAGGCAGGCTAGAGGACTTCCAAAGGAGTTTGTAGGTTGAAACACTATCACACCCAGGAACTTTATTAACTGGAGCTATAAGTTAACTCTTTTTTCAGAGAGAGGTAGTGGGGGACAGCCCCCCGTAAAGTCAGAGGTGTAGGTGAGAGCACAAAGCAGAAAGCAGGCAGACTCTGGTTTGGGGGGTAGATGCTCGAGAATTTCCAGGGGGACTCCTGAGGCTCCATCCCACCTTTGCGTATGCCGAGCCTCCTTCCTCATGACCTTTGCCACGGGCGGAGTTCCTCAGGCTGGCTCCTGGCAGTGATAGACTTCCAGTTGAGCTATTCCAGATCCTGAAAGATTATGCTGTGAAAGTGCTGCATTCAATATGCCATATGCCGGGAGATGGCTCCCGGCAACAGCCCTGCTGTAGAGTACCAGGAGAGCTGCCACTGATCTGCTGGTTCACCTTGTTGGCCAGGGGCAGTACTCAGTGCTTTGGGTAGCCTTCAGAAGCTGGTTTTGCCATGGCACTGCATCTCCTGACAGCTTCCATCCTTAGCTTCTCTGGGACAAGCACACATGCAGTGCCATGGCAAAACCAGCTTCTCCTGAAGGCTGCCCACAGCACTGAGGCTGGAGGTCCAGCTTCTCATTTGTCTTTGGTCTCATCTATGCCCAGCTCACCTCCAATTACTGGTCTGGCTGAACTGCCAGCTCAACACTAGATGCAGAGAAAATAGCCTTACATGACCTGCTCCACCATCCCCACAATAAGCCCCATAGTAAACCCTTTATGTTATGCATGGTGTTTTTCCTTCTCTATTGAACTCTGATTATTCTCCTAGAAATTATTTCACCCATTCTCATTAATGACTTCAGCAAGTCTGCTGGTACAATCTTATTTGGTACAGAATCATTGAAATTTTATATATTTTATGTCCTAAGTTACACATTAATTTTAAAATGTGACTGAATCAACTTGAAGAATATCTCTTTGTTTCTTAAGTGCTAGTGAATTATATTTTTCTGAGGGAAAATGGTCTCCTGAATGGAAGCCACTGAAATTGTTTGTGATGTATACTGACTCAGCAATTCTAATAATCAGATTTCAGTCAAATCACTACATGGGTGTCCTGGGAGACCTTTGGTCAATGTGGAAGTTTTAATTGTTCTGGATTGGACAGAGGAGCCTGGTGGGCTGTGGTCCATAGGGTAACAAAGAGTCAAGACACTGCTGAAGCTACTTAGCACACATGCCTTGACTTAACCATTTAATACACAATTAGTGATTTTTCCACTCTTAGGGAAACAGATAGGACTGGAAATTGGGACTTTTTTCTTTTCTACTTAAGTATGTCACACTGTGTCCATGTTCCTAAAAACAGTTTTATGCACTGTAATGACTGAAACATGTACTGCTTAAATATTTCTGTGAACGATTTCTCTCAGCTCAGAGGTGATGCCAGCTTGCTATAATGTCATATTTTTGCATTTGGCTGATGATGTATTTCTGTCACCTACAATTTGAGGAATTCATCCTCTTATGGGAAAAACCTGGGTTCATCAATTTCCAGCATGTCTCAAGCTCAGCATGATAAAGATTTGGAGCCAGATAATTCTTTGTTGGGTGGACTGTTTAGTAACATCCCAGGCGTATGCCCACTAGATCCCAGTAGCAGCCCCACCTTGAGTCACCCTAAGTTCTGACAACAAAAACTATCTTCAGACTTTGTTCCATGTGCCCTAGCAGGGAGCGGGGAGGAGGAGAATCACCCTGTCTGATTACCACTGAGCATTTTGATTCAGACACACTTGGACATGGGTTAGGGAGAGAAGAAATCTCACAAGTGGAAGCTGTAAGTCATGGCAGGCACCATATGAATAACTTTATCCCTCTGTATTCAACGGGGATGGGTTCTAGGACCCTTGAAGATACCAAAATCCATGGATGCTCAATCCCTTACGTGAATAGTGTAGTACTTGTAGAATTTGGGCTTCCCTGGTGGCTCAGATGGTAAAGCACCTGTCTGCAATGTGGGAGACCTGGGTTTGATCCCTGGGTTGGGAAGATCCCTTGGAGAAGGAAATGGCAGCCCACTCCAGAACACGTGCTTGAAAAATCCCATGGATGGAGGAGCCTGGCAGGCTATAGTCCATGGGGTCGCAAAGAGTTGGACACGACTGAGCAACTTCATTTCACTTACACACAACCTTTCATATGCTTTTTTTAATTTTAATTTTTAATTAGAGGATAATTACAATACTGTGATGGTTTCTGCCATACATCAACATGAATTGGCCAGCCATATACTTTAAATCACATCTAGATTACTCATAATACCTAATACTATGTAAATACCATGTAAATAGTTGCTGGTGTGTGGCAAATCCAGTTTTACTTTTCTGGAATTGGTTCTACTTTTTTTTTCTGAGTATTTTGATTTGCAGTTAGTTGATTCTGCAAATGCAGGACCCAGGGATCCAGAGGGCTGAGTATAATGCTTAACACTGTTTGGGGAAGAGAATAAGAGATTCTCTAGGGACCCCTCTGCAAAGTCAAGGGTATGATCTTCATCACTGCCAAATGATGGGCCAGAATGGAGTAGGATACCATCTTGCTTAAGTAGCAGAATATATTAATATATGATTCTTTCTCTGGCTCTGTCTCAGCTTCCCTGGGGAAATAAGTAAATTTGAGCCTGTGCTGTGCTGTGCTTAGTCGTTCAGTTGTGTCCGACTCTTTGCGACCCCATGGACTGTAGCCCGCCAGGCTCCTCTGTCCATGAGATTCTCCAGGCAAGAATACTGGAGTGGGTTGCCATGCCCTCCTCCAGGGGATCTTCCCAACCCATGGATGGAACCCAGGTCTACCTGCATTGCAGGAGGATTCTTTACCATCTGGGTCACCAGGGAAACCCCAAGTTTTTGTCTGAGGGTTGCTAATTATATTCACTGACTTCATGATAGGTATCACAATAGAAAAGTAGTCAGTTGGTCAACTACGTATAAAAAAACGAAACTAGGACACTTTCTAACACCATACACAAAAAGAAACTCGAAATGGATGAAAGACCTAAATGTAAGACCAGAAACTATAAAACTCTTAGGGGAAAACATAGGCAGAACACTCTCCGACATAAACCACAGCAAGATCCTCTATGACTCACCTTCCAGAATAATGGAAATAAAAATAAACAAATCAGACCTAATTAAACTTAAAAGCTTTTGCACAATGAAGGAAACTATAAGCAAGGTGAAAAGAGAGCCCTCAGAATGGGAGAAAATAATAGCAAATGAAACAACTGACAAAGAATCTCCAAAATATACAAGCAGCTCATTCAGCTATCAATACCAGAAAAGTGAACAATCCAATCAAAAAGTGGGCAAAAGACCTAAACAGACATTTCTCCAAAGAAGACATACAGATGGCTAATAAACACACTGAAAGATGCTCAACATCACTCATTATTAGAGAAATGCAAATCAAAACGACGAGGTATCATCTCACACCAGTCAGAATGGCCATCATCAAAAAGTCTATAAACAATAAATGCTGGAGAGGGTGTAGAGAAAGGGGAACCCTCTCTTACGTTGTTGGTGGGAATGCAAACTGGTACGGCCACTATGGAGGACAGTGTGGAGATTCCTTAAAAAACTGGGAACAGAATTGCCGTACACCCCAGCAATCCCGCTGCTGGACATACACCCCGAGAAAACCAGAATTGAAAGAGACACATGTACCCCAGTGTTCACTGCAGCACTGTTTACAATAGCTAGGACATGGAAGCAACCTAGATGTCCATTGGCAGATGAATGGATAAGGAAGTTGTGGTACATATATACAATGTAATATTACTTGCCTATAAAAAGGAGCACATTTGAGTCAGTTCTAATGAGGTGTATGAACAGAGTGAAGTAAATCAGAAAGAGAAAGACGAATACTGTATATTAACAATGATGGTACTGACGATTCTACATGCAGGGCAGCAAAGGAGACCCAGAGGTAAAGAACAGACTTTTGGACTCTGGAAAAGGAGAGGGTGGGATGATTTGAGAGAATAGCATTGGAACATATACACTACCATATGTAAAACAGATGACCAGTGTGAGATCAGTGCATGAAGCAGAACACCCACAGCTGGTGCTCTGGGACAACTTGGAGGGATAGGGTGAGGAGGGAGGTGGGAAGGGGGTTCAGGATGGGGGGACACATGTATACCTATGGCCCATTCATGTTGATGTACGGCAGAAACCATCACAATATTGTAAAGTAATTATCCTCTAATTAAATTAATGAAAAAAAAATCACCAGTTATACAGTAAATAAGCAAAAAATATTACTTCTGGACTTCAGTTTCCAGTAATACAGTAGGCAAAATCTTTCAGATTGACCCTCCTGCTGAGAAAAATTTAAAATACTGGATTAAAAAAGTTATTAAAAGAGCTGATAGCAGGCAAGAAAGACAGGGAAACATAGGTAATAAGATGGAAACCCAGAGAGGTAAGTAGTGTACCAAAGCAGCCTTTGACATTGAGAGTAGTGGCCAAATTGATGTGAACTTGAACTTCAGTGTCACACTTCTCTGGGGCATGATACAGGAGAAGAAACCAAGGGCCTGCCTAAAAGGCAGAGTCTACACAAAGTTCTCATCATAACACTGGGAACCCAAAGGGTTCTTAAGTCTTAAGGAACTGCAATGAAAATTGCTCTCTAAATCTTTGTACTGAGAAGAGAGAGAGGAGATTCCCTCAGGAAGATGTAATAATAAGCTGCCCCTTTGGAGCCTGCTGCTGCTGCTGCTAAGTCGCTTCAGTCGTGTCCGACTCTGTGCGACCCCATAGACGGCAGCCCACCAGGCTCCCCCGTCTCTGGGATTCTCCAGGCAAGAACACTGGAGTGGGTTGTCATTTCCTTCTCCAATGCAGGAAAGTGAAAAGTGAAAGTGAAGTTGCTCAGTCGTGTCCAACTCTTAGCGACCCCACGGACTGCAGCCTACCAGGCTCCTCCACCCATGGGATTTACCAGGCAACAGTACTGGAGTGGGTTGCCATTGCCTTCTCCGCTGCTTTGGAGTGTAGACAGCCCAAATTCACATTTCTTATAACACATATGGGTGTTCAACAAAACCTGAAACCAATAATCTAGTAGTTTTAGACAGGCTGGATAAGTACCTACAGCTGACAGATGAGAGCAAAAGCCAATTCTCTCTACACAAGGATCTCTACTCCAAATATCCAAGAATTCCAGCAAATAAAATTTTTAAAGGAATACAAGCAAGAGGCAAAATAAATCATGAAAAAGAAGGCAGGAAAGTACGGTACCATGAGTGAGAATTTGTAGAAAAAAATAAGAGCAAGGAGAAATAGACCTATAAAGATTTCACATATTAGACTATAAAACAGCTTATAAAAATTAAATAACGAATAACTTTAAACATACATGCAGGGAACAAGAAATTGTGAAAAATAGCCATACAGATTTGAAACAGAACTTTTAGAGGAGTTAAAAATAAATAACTCAAAAGGGGACTTTGGAATATTTATCAGAAGAAATTAATCAGAATGCATGAGAGAGACAAAAGTAAGGAAAATGTGAAAGAGAGGTTATAAGATACATAGAATAGCATGAGAAAACTAATCAGAATTATAGATAGCAAAGAGAAAGCAAACAGGCACAGGTAATATCTGAACACACAGTACAATAAAATAAAGTCAGAGGACATAATTCAGTCAACATGAATTCATAATTCATGTTCACAGGACATGTTCATTCCAGAATATAAATACAAAATATCAAATAAGAAACATTGAGTTTAATCCAGAAACATAAGACTGCTCTAGTATTTAGAAATCAAACAATAACAAGAAACATGGAAATATGTCAACTCAGTAATTGCAGAAAAAGCATTTGAAAAAACCCCCACACCATTCATAGTATAAAAACAAGTACTCCAAATCTTTAAGAAACATCAGCATAGGAGGGACTACCTTAACCTGATAAGAGCAACTATTATGTTAAAATATATGAAACTGCTGTTTTTGTAAGTCAGAAATGGTCAAATGCCACCAATTTTTATATTTTTCAATCTAATACGAAATGTTACAACAAACATCATAGTCAATGAGGACATCCTAAAAGCCCTCTCTCTGATACAAGGTGAGGGGCTCACTCATCACTTTCATTTAATACTGTGCTGATGTCTTGATCAAGGCATTAGGGCATGAAAGAGAAACATAAGGCAAATTGGAAAGAAAGAGATCAAGTATCATTATTCACAGGGGATGTGATTTATGTTTCTAAAAAAAGCCTAAACTATGCACGTATAAACCAAAACCAATAGGAGAGTTTAACAACACTGCATGCCAAGTTACTTCAGTTGTGTCCGACTCTCTGTGATCCTGCCTGGCTCCTCTGTCCATGGGCTTCTCCAGGCAAAAGTACCGGAGTGGGGTGCCATGCCCTCCTCCAGGGAATCTTCCGAGCCAGGGATCAAACCCGCGTCTCTTATATCTCCTGCGTTGGCATGCAGGTTCTTTACCACTAGTGGCACCTGGGAAGTCCATTAATAAGATTACTAGACTATATGTATATACACATATATCTCACATATTTTTTTATCAATTAAAAAATAGACTGGGATGGGGAACTTCCCTGTTGGTCCAGTGGTTAAGACTTCCCCTTCCAAAGCAGAGGGTACAGGTTCAATCCCTGGTCAGGAAGCTATGATCTCTCATGCCCCACGGCCAAAAAACCAAAAAACAAAACAGAAGCAATACTGTAACAAACTCAATAAAGACTGTAAAAATGATTCACTTCAAAAAATCTTTAAAAAAATTTGGAGGGCATGAGATTCCCATATACGTGCTTAATCATTCAGTCGTGTTCAACTCTTTGTGACCCCATGGACTGTAGCCCGCCAGGCTCCTCTGTCCATGGGGATTCTCATGATGTGCTCTGCATATAAGTTAAACAAGCAGGGTGACAGTATACAGCCTTGACGTACTCCGTTTCCTATTTGGAACCAGTCTGTTGTTCCATGTCCAGTTCTAACTGTTGCTTCCTGACCTGCATACAGATTTCTCAAGAGGCAGGTCAGGTGGTCTGGTATTCCCATCTTTTTAAGAATTTTCCACAGTTTGTTGTGGTCCACACAGTCAAAGGCTTTGGCATAGTCAATAAAACAGATGTTTTTCTGGAACTCTGTTGCTTTTTCGATGATCTGACGGATGTTGGCAATTTGATCTCTGGTTCCTCTGCCTTTTCTAAATCCAGATTGAACATCTGGAAGTTCACAGTTCACGTATTGCTGAAGTCTGGCTTGGAGAATTTTGAGCATTCCTTTACTAGCATGTGAGATGAGTGCAATTGTGTGGTAGTTTGAGCATTCTTTGGCATTGCCTTTCTTTGGGATTGGAATAAAAACTGACCTTTTCCAGTCCTGTGGCCACTGCTGGGTTTTCCAAATTTGCTGGCATATTGAGTGCAGCACTTTCACAGCATCATCTTTTAGGATTTGAAATAGCTCAACTGGAATTCCATCACCTCCACTAGCTTTGTTTGTAGTGATGCTTCCTAAGGCCCACTTGACTTCGTATTCCAGGATGTCCGGCTCTAGGTGAGTGATCACACCATTGTGATTATCTGGGTCGTGAATATCTTTTTTGTATAGTTCTGTGTATTCTTGCCACCTCTTGTTAATGGCTTCTCCTTCTGTTAGGTCCATACCATTTCTGTCCTTTATTGTGCCCATCTTTGCATGAAATGTTCCCTTGGTATCTCTAATTTTCTTGAAGAGATCTCTAGTCTTTCCCATTGTCTTGTTTTCCTCAATTTCTTTGCACTGATCACTGAGGAAGTCTTTCTTATCTCTCCTTGCTATTCTCTGGAACTCTGCATTCAAATGGGCATATCTTTCCTCTTCCCCTTTGCCTTTTGCTTCTCTTCTATTCACAGCTATTTGTAAGGCCTCTTGAGACAACCATTTTGCCTTTTTGCATTTCTTTTTCTTGGGGATGGTCTTGACCACGTCCTCCTGAACAGTGTTACAAAGCCCTGTCCATAGTTCTTCAGGGACTCTGTCTATCAGATCTAATCCCTTGAATCTCTTTGTCACTTCCACTGTATAATCGTAAGGGATTTGATTTAGGTCATACCTGAATAGTCTAGTGGTTTTCCCTACTTTTTTCAATTTAAGTCTGAATTTGGCCACCTGATGCGAAGAACTGACTCACTGGAAAAGACCCTAGTGCCGGGAAAGATTGAAGGTGGGAGGAGAAGGGGACAACAGAGGATGAGATGGTTCGATGGCATCACTGACTCAGTGGATGTAAGCTTGAGTAAACTCCATGAGTTGGTGATGGACAGGGAGGCCTGGCGTGCTGCAGTCCATGGGGTCACAAAGAGCTGGACATGACTGAGCGACTGAACTGAACTGAACCCCAAAGAGGACTATCTTGAATAAGTACATCACCAGCCAAACCCCGTTTCCACCCCTCCGGGTTCCTTTGTTTTAGAGATCTTGGTTGATTTCAATAACTGACCACTTGTACTCTTGTCTTCCTGTGCTTTACATTCCCCCTAGCCCTCAAAACCCTAGGCCTCCAACCTCGACCCCAATAAAAGCAGGTATTCCGTGTAATTTCCAGGTCCTGTAAGTAATAAAACTTAATTTTTTCAGCGCTTTCTGATGGTTACTGCTGAAGGGCATCTTGCTGTCATAATAAAACCCCCAAGGGCCAGTCCGCCCACAGCACTGGTTACTGATAGGCTGAGACTGGCACAAAACAAAACGCTCTACAGCAATGAAGATGAACAAACTAGAAGTGTGTGCTTCAACACAGGTGAATATCACAAACGTAGTAGAGAGCAAAGTAGAGAGTCACAGACGATTACCTACAATACTTGGCCAGGTTTAGTCAGGAAGTTCATTTGACTTTTTCTGTAACATGGAAAAACCCAAGCAAGCTTTCTGGCCAACCCAATAGTTCCACTCAGACTTCAAAAGCAGGCAAAAGTGGGCAAAGGATTAAATTCTTCAGGAATACATTCAAAGTTGGGAAAAAGAAAAGCAAGAAACAAGTCACACAAGATTCAAATAGCAGTTACTTCTGGGGTGGTGTCTTAGCTCAAAAAACAAAACCTCTATCACTCACTGCTCTGAAGGCTGCAAGGTCTGAGATCAAGGTACAAGAAGAGGTGGTTCTCAGTGAGGGCTGTTTTCTCATCATGTCCTCACAAAGTGGAGAGAGGGCCAGCTCTTCTCCTCTTCTTTTAAGGCTACCAATCCATTAAGAGACTTCCCAGGTGGCACAGTAGTAAAGAACCTGCCTGCCAATGCAAGAGACTCAGGTTCGATCCCTGGGTTGGAAAGATTCTCTGGAGAAGGAACTGGCAACCCACTTCAGTATTCTTGCCTGGAGAATCCCATGGACAGAGGAGCCTGGTGGGCTGCAGTCCATGGGGTCGCAGAGAGTTGGACACTACTGAAGCAACGTAGCACACATGCACACAATCCCATCATGAGGGCTCCACCCTCAAGACCTAATTACTTTCCCTAAGGCCTCACCTCCAAATACCATGACTTTCAGTCTTCAACATATGAATTTTGGGGGCACAGTTATTCAATCCATAGCAGGTAGGAAGGGCTATGCCATCAGGAAAGGACCACTGGGGGTTGCTGAAGTATTGGCAATGTTTTATTTCTTAAGCTACAAGTGGCACACTGGCATTCACGTAATTATTCTTTAAACTCTACATACATATTTTATATGCTTTTCTATATGAAATATAGATTTCAGAGTTAAAAAAAGGAGTGATATCAAAGTCCCTCCGGCTAATCTCAATCAATGCATTGATGTCTTGAAATTTATGACTCTGTTTATTAATATTAACTGAGAAAAGAAAGGCACTCCTGATTTTCTCAAGCTCCTGTTTTCCCCGGCTAGTGTTATGATTAAGAGTTCTCAATCCTCGGAGAACCTAAAGGCCAAAAGATACTAAGAGGGCTGACAGCAGGGGCAGGTCTGGTTGCTGCTGCTGCTAAGTCGCTTCAGTCGTGTCCGACTCTGTGCGACCTCACAGACGGCAGCCCACCAGGCTCCCCCGTCCCTGGGATTCTCCAGGCAAGAACACTGGAGTGGGTTGCCATTTCCTTCTCCAATGCATGAAAGTGAAAAGTGAAAGTGAAGTCGCTCAGTCGTGTCCGACTCTTAGCGACCCCATGGACTGTAGCCTACCAGGCTCCTCCATCCATGGGATTTTCCAGGCAAGAGTACTGGAGTGGGGTGCCATCGCTTCCTCTGCAGGTCTGGTTAGGACCCCGCAGATATATATTCTCCCTCTACTGATCTGGGTTCTCAATAAGGGCGAGCAGTCCTGCAAGGGTGATATCCTCAACTCATATACTTACAGCTTTTAGAGAGCAGGGGTGGTTCACTGGGGGACCGCGCCAGTCTGTACGAACAGAGTTTAGGTCCAAATGACTAAGGTGGTGAACACAGGCCCAGAAGGAAAGGGATTCCAAGGCTCTCAACCCAGATGATTTGGAGAAATGTGTAGACATCCTCAGATGGCACAGAAAAAATATAAAGCCCAATATGGGTTTCTTCACAATAAACAATATCCTCTGCCAGTCACCATGGGCTTCCCAGGTGGCATTAGTGGTAAAGAACCTGCCTGCCAATGTAGGGGACATAAGAGATGCAGGTTCCATCCCTGGGTGGGGAAGATCCCCTGGAGGAGGGCATGGCAACCCACTCCAGTATTCTTGCCTGGAGAATCTCATTGACAGAGGATGGGTGGGCTACAGTCAATTGGGGCACAAAGAGTCAGATACAACTGGAGCAACTTAGCCACGAGCGCACACCAATGACCACAAGTTGAATATGCATAGGATTCACTAGGGTATCTGGTAAAATTGCGGCACAATAGATGTGAGGCCCAGCATGAGAGTCTGCATTTTCAACTAGCTACCAGTTGAGAGCGACAGGGCTGGCCCACTGAGCATATTTTAAGTAGCAATATCCTGGAAACCACCCCCCAAGAGTGGACACACCAACAGACTGTTCTAGCAAACAGCACACTGGTGAGTCTGAGCTAGTCTAATCCCTCTGACAGGCTTTGAGGTGGGAGGGACACCCTGAGAGACACAGTCGGTAGGTGTCAGGGTTGACAAGTGATCTCAGCTCTGGAAAGGGGGCTGTGCTTTTATAAATTCATCTGTATAATACTGAACAGAGTTCAGCCCATATTCAAGAGACATGACTCCTGCTTTTGTGTGTCTTCTTGACAACACATAATCCCATTTCTCTTGTATCAGAAAGCATTGTTTTTTAATATTGAACCCAGTGAACAGGAAGCTTCTCTGCATCATGTGTTACAGGATATGCCTGTGTGAGTCACCTGCCTTCCAGCAGAAGGGCATGATGAACCTCTGCTCATTCACGTCATCTCTGAAGATAATTAGTTTTCATTTTCCCAAAGCTTGATGACTGTGTAGGAACACAAGTCATGACACTTTGCTTTAACTTCCTCATTCTTGGGATGTGGGGTTGTATCTGGGCATTCTCTGGGGTATCTTCCAACTCCAAGAATCCACAACTCTAAGAGAATATTAAATTCTTCATGCTACAATCTGTGCATGCAATAGAACTTTCTTTTCTAACATGGTAGGCAGCATGCTTACAAAGACACATTTCAGAGTTTCTAATAGGAAGAATCACCTGGGCTTTGGGTGGAGCTTTGAGCAATTAACATGGACAGATCTGAAATGTGCCATGTAATCCAGGGACACTAGAGACACAGAGTCTACTTCAGGCACGAAAGTGAATCATGACTTTTAGCGATTTAAAGCACTGACACTTTCAGAGAGCACTTACAATTTAACAGGGAGTTGTAAGTGCTATACGGCAGGGGAAATGGTGCGCCTTCCTCCAGGATGGTCCCATGGTTACACATCCCCTGCAATCCGCAGCCCCCAGACCTGGGTGCCAATGCGCCCCTCCAGGAACTGGCTGACTATACCTGGTGGGCATGCCTGGTTACCCCTTCTCACCTAGGGTGCAGGGAGCATGGACAGCCCCCACTTGCTGCCAGCTGTTTTGTCGTTTCTTTGCTGCTTTCCTGGTCTCTGATGGTTAGGATTATCCCAGAAAACAGAGGCTCTCAAACTTTGGTATTCAAGCCCTAAGGAGAAAAATTTGGAATAACTGTCAAAATTATTAAGATACATTGGTCTCTGGTTCCACGATTCTACGTTTAGGATTTTTTTTTCCCCTGGAGTAACACTTGTCCATACATGAAATTATATATGTTATTCACTGTAACAATGTTCATAACAGCAAAATAATGGAAACAACTTCAATGTTCATCAGTGATAGACTGGACAAATAAATTAGAAGATACTCTATAGGTGTAAGAAAGAAGGAGGAAGAACTTTATATAATGATATGGAAAGATTGCCAAGATAGGTGTGAGGTGAAGTAAGCAAGGGACCAAACAATGCCTATAATATTAAAGTGAAAGTGAAAGTCACTCAGTCATGTCCGACTCTTTGCGACCCCATGGACTATTCAGTCCATGGAATTCCCCAGGCCAGAATGCTGGAGTGAGTAGCTGTTCCCTTCTCCAGGGAACCTTCCCAACCCTGGGATCAAACCCAGGTCTCCCACACTGCAGGTGATTCTTTACCAGCTGAGCCACCAGGGAAGCCCAAGTATAATATGCTATGGTTTCTCTAAAATGTCAAATAGTGGTGGGATGCTGGAAAACACACATTTGTGTTTATTTTCATATGCATACATAATGTCCTGGAGTATACACACGTAAGACGCTAATAACAGTGGCCACCCTTTGGAGGAAGGTGATGATGGATGCTGACCGTGAGGATAGCGGACTGCAGTAGCCTAGTGTCTTCTCACTGATTTCCTTTCTGTGCTTTCAATTTTGAATCATGAGACCAGCTTACTTCTTCAAAAGTTAAATATATATATTTTAGACATTTAATGAAACAAAACTCTCATGTTCTAAGGAGTCTCCTAGGGTGTTTTAAAATGCTGATTTTTAGGCCACATCCTCAGATGTTCCAAAGTCAATAGGAGTTGATTTGGGTGCTTCTGATGTAGATGGTTCTGGAACCAAGGAACTCTGGGGCGTATAGCCACAGACTACACTCATGCAACAGCTATGTTTTTATTGAACACTGCATACATGCATCGGTCCATTTCATAAATTATGCTTTATTATATTAAGAAACAAAACACATTTCTTATCTTCTGTGACTTGAATATTCAGCTTACTACATTGGATTTGACTTAATGTTATACAGGCCAGGTACAATGTAATAGAAGCACTGGGAACATTTCTTGAAAAATAAGAGTACAATTAATGAGCACGCTTCATAGATAGAATTTTACAAGGTCACACAGTTAAGTTTGCACATTTAAAAGGATCTGAATCATTTATATTATTATTGTGAATTTCTTATAAATAATTCATTACTCTTAGGAGTCTAGGCAAAGCCAAGCCATGACATTATTTATACTTGTTCTGAGTTATTTAATACAGTGCACGTTTTTAATGCAATAAATATTTACAGTTAAGAGTAACAAGTACAATTATAATTTACAAAATATGAATCTAATATTTAAAACAAAACAGAAAATGACATTAAATAAGTTTGTGCCAGATATTTTTACAACTCACTGAATTGACCATTTAAACAAATTTTATTACCAAAACCCTGTTGACTCAGATGCAAAAACGTCATGTTTTAATCAGTTAAGCCAAAATTACAGGAAAAAATTTTTCTTTAAGAAAATGAGTTTAACTTCCTTAATGTTGTCAATATCAATAGCTAAAATTGAAGTAAAGTGATGAAAAATCTGGATTCACTACAGGCCCAATTATATAATGCAGTCTGAACACTGAAATCCTGGATTATACCAAAATTTTCAAGCTTGTCTGGGAGTTAATCAGGTGTTGAATGTGTGAGGTTTTACTGTCCATTAAAATGGTCCTTTTAAAAGACCATAAAATTATGTGCGTCCTTCCATGGCACTATATGGCTCTGGGAATGAAATTTAAATTTGAGGGGAAAAGGAAAATAATCTTATCTTCTAGAACACGAGCTGAGAGACAGCAGAGAGGCAGAGGCATCTGGGATTATAACAGGGCCCTTAAGGTCAGGCACCCAGACACCCAGGTCCACATCTGAGCCCACGACGTGGTCCCTTAGTCCAGGAGATAGTTTTGTATTCAAGGCTATTCATGTGGCCGGTGTCTCCAGACTTCAGGAACCATCCACTGTCATGTTTTACTCTTTCTTGGGGAAAGTAAGTGGCTCTACCTCTTCCTGACACCTTTTCCTCAACTAACCCTGATCTGAAGAAGGATGCCTGGACTGACTACTCTCACTGGGGTGCTCTCTGTGAACATGGCCCTTCACCAAGGTTTTCTCCTCCTCAGTAAGTCACAGAACCAGGGCCACCAACTGCAACTGAATTGTGTCTCTGGGGGCAACTGAGCTAACGGACTTCCTTGCCCACTTATTTTGTGCTGTGCTTCAGCTTCTGTCCTTAACTTACGTGCTTACAAACATCTTTGGTGCCCTTATTGTATATTACTTGACATTATCACTAGTTCAGGCCTTTAGACAAAATGCAGAGTGGGTCTATGAGGTTCCATGAACAAACTTCTCATGTGGCCTGGATTTGGGGAGCAACACTGAGCAGTTGAACAGATGAGGACATAAGACAGAGGCAGGCCCAGGTTAATGCTCTGTCATTCAGTTGTTCCAGGTGGCCCTGGAGCCGTGAATCAGTCCCCCTGCACCTCGGCTTCATCTTCTGAATGTTCTTCAAGGTGCTGGTGAGGATGAACAGCAATGTGCTCAGCACTGCATGTGACACATCCTTGGGGCCCGGGGAAGTTGAGCCCCTTCCTTCCAGCACTTCTAGAATGGCAGAACTCCATTCAGATGGAGAATGCTGTTCCAAGTAGTATGCCTCTCTTGAGGCAACCAGTGATGAAACCACTCACTCCCTTGTGCCAAGTTAAATAGACTCACTTGGGCAAGAGACTGTCCTGTAAAATGGGTGGCAATGATCAGCTGTTCTTCAATAGGCACAGAACGGGCCATGAGAATGAATGAGATCACATTACATCGAACCACATGAAATCACCTTTCTGAACATCAGTGTGGGCCAATAGCCAGGTTCATGCTTCAGCCTCATAGTTCCCTAGGCCTTTTAATCTAATCGTGGACGGTCACGAGTCAATGTCCTTTACAAATTTCCACAGGAAAGGATGTACAGCAGCTCTCTGGCCAGCAACAAAGGCTTGGATAAGATGAGTCAATGAGTATAAAAGTGCTTTACAGACCATGAACACTAGGTCACTGCAAAGCCTTTTTTGAATTAATTGTGGATATGTAATACTTCAACTGAGGATTTCTGAAACTTTTTAGAAATTTAGATAAATTCCACCGAATGCATTTCTGATGTCAACTTTCACATGAGAAAAGCTTGTTCTCAGTGTGCAATCTGTTGACTGCCAGTTAATGCTTAGCCCTCACCTAAAAATGGGTGTTTTTGAAGGCCAAAATCATGGTAAGAGATTGCTTGATATGATGATTGTGTTTGTGTTGGGCCTGTGGGGCAGGAGGTGGTTGTTGAGGTGGGGGCTTAGAGAAATGACCATCTAGATTCAGAATGAAGTAGAGTTTGTTAGGGCTTGGTTTCATTGACTAGCTCACACAAAGTTTGGTCCCAGGGGAGTGACTAATTCCTTTGTTTTCATCTGTTAATCCATTTTATGAAAATTCAGTCAAATATTAGACAAATAGGCCAAATGTGTTTCATTCTGCCCAACAACCCAGGGTTAATTCTAAACTACTCTGTGATGACAGCTCCTTCCTGGTGTGGGTGTGAAGGTCACAAATGGCAAGAAAGTTTGTACCTCCCCATCTAATCACAAGAGTTTGTACAATTATACCACTCTTATACAGTCAGGTCACCAGAGCATTGTTTCTACCTGGCTCCTGGGAAAAATGATTTAGCTATCTTGATTTAGCAGTCCATAGATTGAGGATGTCATTCTTGTAGTCCCCAAACAAAGCTAATCACTATTATCAAAAGCTACTTGGCACATGAATAGACTCCAAAAGCAATAACTGGCTGCCACTTTGGGCACAAATGAAGACTTTTAACTTAAGTGGGCCCTGTGGGTAAGTTCATTTATTTCTATTCAATGTATATTTTCATAACAAGCTGAACTTGGTTTGTGCGAAGGAGTCTCTAAACTGTTTGTTTATCCAAGGTTTCTCCATCCTTCTAGAGGAAACCAAACTGTGGAGCAAAGCAGGGAAATCCAGGGCTTGTTAATGAGGCAGAAGATCATGTTCAGTGGGGGAGCGTGAGGGCAGTTAGAAGAAGAGGATTTGGCCATTCACATTTATGGGGAATCATCATGTCAATGACAAGGCGGGGCCTTGTCTGCGCAGGGCAGGGAGGACCATCTTGCTCTGGAAAATCCCTGCCTGCAGCAGCCCTTGGTGGGAAGATTGCTTTGTTTATTGCTTAATCTATCACTGTTGAGCTGCCTGCCTCGGGGAGGCTCAATTTAAGATAGATTGAAAGGTAGTGTCTGTCAATTGAATAAACACAGATGGTTTTCTACAGCCAAAATTGATTTTTTTCCCTCCTCACCAAAGACATAGTGCTAAACGTGATTATCTTTGGAAGCCAGGCGTGAAATGTCTTAGCTCCAGCCCCTGCCATGCTAAACCCTAACACAGACGTGATACCGCATGGGGGCTTGGGTGTCTCACACTGTGATTTTAGGTTCTGGAGGTAAAATAAAAATTTGACTTCTCTAGAGAAGGGCCTGGCTGAGTTCATTCCACTGAGAAGGCTGGCGTCATCAGTTGATTCACAAAATAATGTGACCAGTCCTATAGGTCACTGTCTGGCAAAGACCTCCTCCAACCTTTTCATTCAAGAGTCTCAAAGAGGTGATAAGATTTGCCTAAGAACACATAGCTAGAGCTAGATATCAATCTTCTGTTTATTCAGAAGCTAGAAAGGAAGCCAAAGTCTATGCCTATGATGTTAACTGGAGGCATTAAGATAAGTCCTACTCCCAAAACATCTTTGGAAGCAGGTAGATCAGAGATGCTTGAACAAGTCATGCTAGGAAAACAGACACTTTAGCAACTAACTAGGTATGGAGTCACTTAGACTCAAGAGTTTTGAAGAAAGCTAAGGGTAAAACTGTGAGCAGCAGTTCAAGATAACAGGTGCATGGAGGGTGAAGAACTGTGAACAGGAAGAGTACTCTTTGCACAATGAGGAGATCAAGTAATGTGTTTTCTACTGTCTCTTTCAGCTCTAATTACAAAATACAGCAAGCTAATGGGACGTCATTCATACAGATTATTCCAAGCGATGGAATTCTCTATCTCCTTCCACTCCACTAATGTGAACATGCGTGTAGAATGGCGTAGGATTGGATTTCTCAAGAGGAATTGTTGCAAAGGTGGCAGAGGCAGGACAAATGCGGGCAGGTGGTTACATACATGCTTTAGAGACAGACCTAGAGATGATGGGGCTCAGAGGATCTTAGCAATAGGTGGAACTGTCTTCTCATTCTAGAGATTTTAAAAAATGATACTCATATCTATATATACACACACACACATACATGACTAGAGACAGAGCTGGGACATCAAGCTAAAAATCTTGGTTCTTTCAGCTACACTACCTGTCTTCTTTTCAAATGGCCCCATGTAATATGGAGTGCCAGGAAAGCAGGTGTGTACACTATATAAGTGCATGTGGCAAACAGAAGTGCAGAGGTTCATTCCAGCTAACACAATTATAGGTACGGATCTTGACAACAGTCTTGGTCCCAGCTCCTAAGCTGAAACAAAAATCTTATGAAATACGCCATGTGGAAAAGAGAGCTGGCTCTTCTATCTCACCTGGATAGAGAAACGGAACTAAAACTGTCTTAGTGTGTGAGGGCTACACATGAGGGCACATTTGCAGAATTTGGATTCATCTGAAAGTGGGTTAACACATTTGCAACCTAGCAGAATTGGCCTATCCTTGAGTAAAGAAAAACTTGATTCAGGGTTTCTAAAGTAAGAGAGTCAAATCCTTTTACTCAGTTGGAAAACAAAGGAGATTTAAATCCAGTATTTTCCTGTACATGGGCTGTTTTATAAATATACTTCATAAGTAGAAACTTAATGTATATATATCTGTCTTTCAGTCAGTTCTTAAACCTGAGACCCCTACAACTTTCTCACACATACTGAGACTGAAACATATATTACTGACATTGAATTCATTTCCTGCCACAGACTTTACCTAAAGCAGACATTAAATGTAAACATGTTTCTATTTCCACTCCAATATGATCCTTTTCGTCTCACATTCTTCAGCGTAGCAGACAAGGACAGCCAAATAGACGTCAATACAGTTGGCTGAAAACCTATATGCCTAAAATAAATACTTATTATGCATCTTTATAAATTTTTGATGAATAAATAACATAATCAATCCCACCCACCCCCCAGCCAAAGGATTTCTCTAATATGGTAATGGCACCACAGATGATTATAACTGGGTAATAGCAAAAAGGACCTGCACTGAGTCAGAGCTGTCACTCCACAGGCACATGTGGGTTTGATATATGTGTCAGTGTGTTTGGTTGTGTTTTTGCCTTAAAATGATGTGGTGAGTGTTTTTCCTATATCCTCAGCTATGTCTTTTAAAAATAATCGAAACTCAGGGATTTGTTTGAAATTGGCTTCCAGTGTTATCAATTTGGGGACTGTCCTTTATACATGGGACTCTCCGAGGGTTGGCTTTTCCCATTACAAGTGTAAAAATAAGTCCCTTGGTTTGTGATTATAAATATTCCTGAAAAAATGACTCAAATCACATTCATAAAGCACTCGCTTCTGCTTAAAGAAATGGCAAGGGGCAGTTTTTCAGAAAGCAGTCAGTGTGCAACTTCTCTGCTATATAAATCTGGTTGTTCAGGCAGTTTCTCTGACTTAGTTGAGCACATCTGTATATCTGGGTTTAATGCTTAAAATAAAGATTTCCTATTTGTTCCCTTTTCTTAAAAAGGGAAAGTTTGTTCTACCTTCGAAGCAGCGTCCACAAGTTGAAATGGAAAATGCAAGCCGTGATAGGCCTTCCAAGTGACCCATTTGGGCCTCTCCTCTACCCACCCAGATCACTCACAAGCCTGCCAAAGGGTCTTCGGAGGGTACAGAGACAACCAGCAAAACAAGGGCTCCTCACCAGCCATAAAGCAAAACCAGGGGGGCAGGGTCAAGGATGAGTCTAGACATACCCCTCGTGACAGATGTTTCCATTGATGAGGCTGAAGGTGGCGGCGGAGGGGTTGGTGCTCTTGAAGGAGGTCATGCAGCTGGTACTTCTGCCGGCACTGTGAGACCGGCTCATCAGGCCAGGCCGGCAGCAGAGGAGCTGGGTGTTGAACTGCTTCCTGAAACTCTTGCTCAGCAGGTAGAGGGCAAAAGGGTTCACGCAGGAGTTGGTGAAGGCCAGAAGGCGGGCGCAGATGCTGGTGATGAAGTGGAGCATGGAGGTGTCCACCTCGGAGTAGTGGTAGGAGCGATACAGGTAGATGATATGGTTGGGGAGCCAGCAGAAGGCAAAGAGGCCCACGAACACCAGCACTGTCTTGGCCAGGCGCTTCCTGGATTCGATCTGAGGACAGAGTCACACGCAGAGAGACAGAGGGACCAAGGGACAGGGTGGGGGATGCAGAGACAAAGATGTGGGCAGAGAAAAAGAAGGGGAAAATGCATTAGGGAAATGGACGAGCTCACAAGGCCCAGAAAATGAGTTCCATAGGAGAGAGAAGAGAAGAGAAACAGAGGAGAGAAAAGCAATAGAAACAGACAGAAAAAGAAAACAGTCAGAAACACAAAAAGGCAAATGCCAGGAAGCAGAAATGAATGAGCAGAGTACAGTGAGAGCAGCTCTTTAAACAAAGTTGATTACACACTTGAGTGGACTGCACAATGAAATTCTAGTAAGTGCCCTCTTTTTCCTCAGGAGGGCATTGGTGCAGTTATCAGCCATATGACTTCATGTCTTCCTTGGCTCCACAGTTAATAATTTCTTCTTCCCTCTGATGCTTAAAAAAGGACCAAGCTTTGTTCTTCCCCATTGGCCAAACTAAGATAACTGCCTATTACTTTTTTTTTTTAATCTCAAGTTATTTCTAACCTATATAATATAGGAAGAGTCTCAAACAAAAGCGGGCTGAGCTTCTCCTTCTGTTCCCAACTCACTTTGCTACGGCAAGAGGAAACATCATTCTCCTTCAAGAATTTGGTATACAATGAATGTTCTCCACTGAGAGCTCCTTCAAGCAGGGAGAGAGTTTCACTGAGGACTGCTGCTTTCCCCCCATAATTGAGTGGAAAAAAAAAGAGAATTTTAGAGGTGAAGCCTCCAACTAAGTCGGCTACACATTTTAAATGAGGGGAGAGTCTTTCTGTCTTTCCATCATAAATACCACTCGATCTACATTTGGACTAGAAGGCCAAAATTGCCACAGAGGAGAAAGCCAGAGTCCGTGGTTTCTACCATTTATACCTCAGGATGAGATTATGGGGGTGATGGGGGACTGGGGAAGAGAGGCTAACAGAGATGGAGGGCATCCTGCATTCTGGACCACCTGGGGGTATATATGCTCCTCTTGTCATCCTCCAACAGCCTTCTAATATAAGGGTTATTACCCTCATCATGGGTAAGAAACTCAGAGAGGGTAAATGAGTAGGTCAGGAAGCCTGGATTTGAACTCAAATCAATGTGAACCCATCTTAATCAAACTACTTCTTTTTCTTCAACCACCCTCATTTTCCAGCCCTTTCTGCCTTATCACATATGGTGACCCTCTTCCTACCCAAAGAATGCGACTGGAGTTTAAAGCAGGCACATCCTCTGAGACACTACATTTTATCTTTTAAAAAACACTAACATGCTTTTTTTTTTTTTTGGAGAAGGCAATGGCACCCCACTCCAGTACTCTTGCCTGGAAAATCCCATGGACGGAGGAGCCTGGTAGGCTGCAGTCCATGGGGTTGCACAGAGTCGGACATGACTGAGCGACTTCACTTTCACTTTTCACTTTCATGCATTGGAGAAGGAAATGGCAACCCACTCCAGCGTTCTTGCCTGGAGAATCCCAGGGACGGGGGAGCCTGGTGGGCTGCCGTCTATGGAGTCGCACAGAGTCGGACACGACTGAAGCAACTTAGCAGCAGCAACATGTTTTTCAGATTTTTCTCAGAAACAAACCCATACTCCAAAGCTTTCAGGTTCTCAGCACCTCACTAAACCTAGCCTTAAGTAAAAGAACAAGATTCTAAGGGACATCTGAATGCTGAGTCTTCTGCAGCTAGGAGCCTCTGTTTACCATCTGGCCACAGATCACTCACCTCTTCTACTGTAGAATCAGGCAGCAGGACCACCTAAATATGGAACTTGTCAATGGAGTCCTACACATAAGCAAGGGATCGAATCCCCAAGGAGGAAATGAATTACTCCTAAGCACCCACCTGCTTCTTGACATGTATATTCCCTTCCACGGGGAGATTGTAGGCACTCTGGATCAGATTTCTGGCGATGAAATAGTAGTAAACAGAGATGATCGACAGTGGGATGATGTAGAAGACCAGGAAGGAAGCCATGGAGTGGATTTTGGGATGCAGCTCATTAGAGTGTGGGTATGGGGCACAGCTAATGAAGGTCCGGTTGGTGCTTTCCTCATGGAAGGGATGTAGGTCAGAAAACACGGCCTCTGGGATGGCCAGCAGCATGGAGACAATCCAGATCAGTGCAGCTTTGAGGCAGATTTTCAGCAGGGCATGGGAGGCCTGGATATCCATTGGCCGCACGATGGCTTTGTACCTGGGGCAGAAAAGAGGGAAGTTGCTTAATACTATTACCAACTGGAAGCCAGGATCTGGACTAGGGCAAGGCCAGGGAGGCCCCTAAGGTGCGATACTTTAAGAAAGGTCATCCCAAGGCCAACTCTGAACTCATAGTGAGCGCCTCCTTAAATGCTGCCCACCAAGCTCGTTGCTCACCTCATCCTAGCCCGGCTCTGAAGGATGTCCCCCTCTCCCCATTCTCTCTTGATTTTAAGAATACTTCTCAGAAAAGCTGAAGCTTCTTTTATTTTCTTAAATCACAGAAATGAATAACAGAGCTTGTTTAACAAAGGACACTGGAACAAGACGGTTGGTTGCTTTTTGTTTTTTGGGCAAAGCTTTCATTTTGAGTATTTAAATGCAGTTTAGGAAACTTTAGTCACTGAGTATTTACAGACACCTCTTTTCTTTCTCAAAGGTTGAAGAACACATAGTTCGCTGAAAAAGTTATACACAGATGCATCGCTGTAATTATCAAACTAATTGTTCCCCTGCCCTCCTACTCTCTTTCGGCCTTATCTTCTCTTGCAGTATGCAGGTAGAGCTCTGGGGAGCAGACACTGAGATGAAGTCAGGAGGACAAAGAGTTTATTGTTGATGAACACGTATGGGGAAAGGGGAGGAGGCAGGACTGGGCAGAGGGAGCTGTCAGACCCTGAGGCAGACCTGATAAGGTGTACACCAGCCAAAGTGACCAACCATCCAAGTTTCCCTGGGCATTTCCCAGTTTTAGCACTGGAAGTCCTACATCCCAGGAAATTTCTCAGTCCCGGTAACTGTGACAGCTGGTGACCCTGCACCAGCCCAATGGGAAGCTCAGAAGCAAAGATTGCCCAGTGGGGGAGTCCTATCTCAGTGGAAATGGCCAAGCCCTTGTAGCACCACCTTGCTTGGTTACTGGCTGGGGCCACCCAAAAGAGGGTGATCTCAATTGCTACCTGGTTCTGTCTCTGGGCAGGAAGTGCCCAAGAAGAGCATGACCATAGCTTGAAAGCTGAAGTGGACCTGGAAGGAGCTGACGTCTGGAGGTTGCCAGCTACCCATACAACACCTACCACAGTGGGCCACACACCTATTTTGGGCCCATTTGTCTGAGAACCCACTAAAAGATGAACTTCTGGTGGGCAAAGACTGGGTCTTTATCTATCTTGGTATCTATCAAGATCTGCACACACTGTACAAACATTTGTTCCACTGCACATGAGCTGCTATAGTGTAGAAGTTGACATGAGTTGGAACCATCTACGTGTGAGTGTTCAATGCTAAAAATGCTGTGTTGACACCAGGTTCGGCCTCTGATATTCTTTTGTATCATGGCCTTCAGTGAGAGAGGTACAGTTATCTCCACTTGTTTCCAAGTTGGCTAAACCTCCACTGAGTTGCCATTCTTGGCTGCATCCTGACCGCTCCCTCACTTGCTGCCTCCCTCCAGGGAAGGGGGTGTGAGTTTGAGAAAAGGAACCTGGCCTGTGCTTATCTACGTGCCCCTAACTAGGAAAATGGTGCCTCTGATACAGGCGGTTGGTGTCTGCAAGTCCATTATTGCTGTGGACCTAGGTCACAGTCTCCAAACAGCTTTATCAGATGGAGAAGCAATTATTTTTTATCATCATCTGTCTCATTTTTATATCTAGTTCTCTGTTCCCACTTCAGGTAGGGAAGAAGAGGAGACTATTTATCAGATATCCCCAACACTCCAGAACAACACTATTGTCCTGCTTCAGTATACCTGCGTGTGATTTTCCATCCATAATTTGCATTTGTGCACTTAAAACAATTTAAAAAACAAACATTTCAAAAGTCCTGTGGTGCTTTCTCTAGTCACTAATAATTTCAAACATTTTAATTTCTAATTTAAAATGAAGGAAAGGAATCGATATTTTTAATGAAAGATATGTGAACATCCTCAGCCAAAGATGTATATAATTAAAGATATCTTAGGTAAATCAATTGGAGATAAATGGGTAGTCACAAGTACCATTAACTCTCCAAGGGAAGGTGATCCCCTCATGCATGAAGCGGAAGCCAGAGGGAATGGCTTCCCTCCTTCCCTCTTGGGAATCCTGTATTCCTAAGTGCAAAATGCCATGAGATATTGAGCTACTATTTCAAATTCACAACTTTTAAAACATGTAAGATAGTATAAAACATTTCTTTGATTGCTTTGTCAGAAAAATAATTTGAATCTAAATCTAAATTAGCCTCTGGATCTATGTACCAGTTTTCAAGAAATGTGGGGATAGAAGAACCAGCTAGATAATGCAGTCAGTCAAATCCTGAAACAGAAAATTCTACAGGAATAATGACCCCATTTTTTTCAACAAATATAAGGCATAAAAAAGCAGTGAGAACGGTTACAGACTGACTGATATCAGTAGCGCAATGTGTAGACCCCTTTTGCGTGATTTAAAATTTAGTTTATTTTTCAGCCATGCTGTGCAGCATGTAGGATCTTAGTTCCCTGACCAGGGATCGAACTCAGGCCCCTGGCAGCGAGAACAAGAAGTCCTAACTACTGGACAACCAGGGAAATCCCTTCTTTTGGATTCTGATCCAAATCAAACAACCGTAAGAAGACATTTTTGAGACTACTGAAGAAAATAAAATACAGATTTAGTACTGGTGATATCAAGGAATTATTTTTAATGTAATGGGTTTAATAGTGGTATTGTGATTCTGTTTTAAAAATACTTTATTAAAAACACACCCTAAAATATTTACCAATGAAATAATATAATATCTATCTAGGGTTTGCTTTAAAATATTCATATATCATTTGTATAATTTAAAAATAAGTAAAAATGCATTGCAAACAATTTTGTTATGGAATATTAATAAAATTTCAAAGAAATTAAGGAAATCCCATTCACTAAGCTCTTGACTTATGCCAGGCAGAGAATAGCATCTACGTGATCTCACTTACGTTTTAACAGGTAGGTGCTATTATCCCTACTCTACAGTGACAAACTGAATGAAATGCAGATGGTTTCAGAAGTGGTGAGGTCAATATTCAATTTAAACCAAGTCTGTTCAGGATACTACAGCTTTTTCAGAAGAATGCTCTGGGTAAATTCTTCCTAGAGATAAACAGATCAGCCATTTCACAAATGTGTATGTAACATACCAAATGTTCCTTGGAAGTCTAATGGTTCTGTAGAGCATGGAACATATCAGTCTATATCTTCTGGTTTAGACTGCTCTGCCTGGAGCTCCCAGTGAAGGGAGATCCCCAAGGGGTGGTTCTTGTTTAGGAGTGATGGCCGGCTGAACTAGGGTGGATACTCAATATTGTAAACCAGCCAATAAACTGTCTGGCCAGCTACCAGAGAGCCTCTCTTTGTCTTAAGCATTTAAACTGAAAAATTGAGAGGATGTAATCAGTCAATCATAGATGCTACAAATAAAAGGTTATGATGTCAAGGAAGCAATCAGGGCAAGATGAATAACCAAAGTAGGTAGAGTGAGAGAAGGAGAATGAGGGAAACATAAAAGAAGAAGCTGAGATGATGTGGCCCTGAGTCCTACAGAGGGTCCTTGGTTCCTGGCCCATGAACTACTTTTGAATGTACAAGAGGTGTCCTGTTATAATCTTAAAATTCTCGTGTTCCCTTTTCACTTGAGTTGGTTTAAGTGGCCACCATTCGCTATCAACAAAAGAGCCTTATCTAGAACAATTAGACATGCTGGTCATTTAAAGCTATCATCAGATTTTATTTCCAGGGTCATTTTGCGTAAATTATCCCCTGCTTGCTGTCCTCTGAAAGAATGAGCTGTCAACTTTCAATTGTTCTCAAGACACAGACCAGTTCCTAAATCCACCATTACTTTCTTGCCTCCTCCTTTCTTCATGCTCCATCCCAGAGGCTCCATTCATCTTAAGGCGATCTTTTCAAATTCCAGCTTACAAGTACCATCTTACAGCTTTTGCTGACCAATCGAGACATCGATGATTCCCTTTCCTTCTAACTTGTCTGATTTTACTCTTCTCATTTTATGCTTCCTCTGCATTACCTTCAATTGCTTCTAGCTTTCCATGGGCATGTCTTTTCTACATAATTTTTTCATAAGTTTCTGAGGTCAAAAGTTTATATCTTCTCCTCTTCTTGTCTTCTGTATCATTGAAAATGCCCCAGGTCCCCTCTTGTGCATACCACTTATTTCAAAGTAGAGGCTCAGCAATGACTTGCTAATCAATTAAAATTAATGATAGGTGACTCGCAGATGTGTCTTTTATTTTCAACTTCACATAAATAAGTGACAACAGATTAACTTTCACACACCTAGTAAGAATCATTCTTCCACAGACTGACCGATTCACTCCTCTGATAAGAGGGGGCTGAAAGTGCTTCCCACTTCTGAAAACATCTGTGCTTCATTTTTCTTATGCAAACACTGGAAAGGTCAAAAATGTCCTCTGTGCCAGATTATTGTGTCAAAGGGGTTCTTGGCAAGTGGAAGTAGTGGGCTCCCACACCCATGGTTGGAAACTTTTGCCCACAGAAGTGTATGTCTTTTATTCAAACACGGGCAGTTTGTTTATGTTTAAGGATCCAGCAGTTCAGCCCTTATGTATTCATAATTACCTACCGAGGTCTGTAGGAATTGTTGAATGACAATATTTTAAAACCTCCATTACAATCCTAATGCACGCTACCTGGAGAGGGCTGAGGTGAAGAGAAAACAAAATGAACTAAAAGGTCTCTAGGGTAACTGATACAGTGTCGGCATTTAAATTAGAATCCTAATACCTAATAAGATTTGACAAGACTATTAAACCTTGGCTTTATTTTCTCCTGAGAATAACACCAAGAACTTTTCTGAAGAAATGTGAGGCAATTATTAGCTGGTTTGTAAAATGACTATAATCCAGAGCAACGGAGTCTTACCTCCATTGAGCCATTACTCTGCAAATGCAGAGCTTGCTGCTCCTTGGTGCCCATCCAACCGTTATCTGTAAGTATGTAACAGATTACAGTCATCCTTTTCTCTTCTTCTCTCTGGACCAAAAAACTCCAGTGCTTCTTTTCACTCGTTCTTAATATACTTCAGTTTCCTCAGGGCTCTACTGTGAATTGGGGAGCAGAGACCTAGTTCCTAATGGTGATTCTAGCCACTAGTTTTATGATCTCAGACAAATCACAGACTCTTGGAACCTCAGTATTCTCATCCCTGGGTCGGGAAGATCCCTTGGAGAAGGAAACGGCAATCCATTCCAGTATTCTTGCCTAGCCAACTCCATGGACAGAGGAGCCTGGGGGGCTACAGTCCATGGGGTCGCAAAGAGGCGGACATGACTGAGCGACTATACTTTCACTTTCACTATTCTCATCCCTGAATAGGATATAACTCCTACAACCTTGAATGTAATGACTGATTCAGGCAAAAATGATAAAACCACTGAGGGAGAGGTTTAGGGGAACAAGATACTCACATAGTCTCAAAGAGCTCCCCACATATTACTACTTAATTACAAAGGGAAAATGTACCTTTATGTAGGGGAGGTCTGGGGGTTACTCCTCTAATCAAGTGGTCAAACCCAGGGTGAACTTCTCCATTAGGTGGAACAGGCATAGGTCTGGGGCCCATGATATTTTTAGAGGCTCAATAGAATATCTTAATTCCTTTTAAAATCAGAAGAAAATAATTTAATACAATCTATCTTGGATTATGGTTATCTTTGTGCCAATACAACTATAAAATAAAAATTTTTATGCTTTTTACGGAGAAAGGATCCCATGAAGGTAAAAGTGCAAAGGGCCCAGGAAATTCATAATGTGGCCCTGATCAAACTTACCATCACCAACAGTGGGACAATATGCGATCTTGTGCCTCTTGATACAATGCAATGGGAAAGACATGGCATTGCCTACAACTGTTCTTGCCTCCAATTTTTAACCTGAATCTACCATGAAGAAACAATCAGACAAATCCAATTCTGGCACATTCTAGTAGATAACTAGCTTGGATTCACCAAAACAGTCAACATTATTGTTTTAGAAGAATGTAGGGGAGCTACTATTCTACCTTAAAGGAGGTGAAAGAGATATAACAAGTAATGTTTTTCCACAATATATAGAATACATACGTATAAACTTCTTCAGGAGTTGGTGATGGACAGGGAAGCTTGGTGTGCTGCTGTCCATGGGGTTGCAAACAGTCGGACATGACTGAGCGACTGAACTGAACTGAAGGAATTATTGTTAATTTCACTGGGTATGATAACAGCACTGGGGTTATATAGAAGAGTGTCCTTGTTCTTAGGAAATATACAAACATACTTAGGAGTGAAAGGTCAGAATGTTTGTACCTTACTTTCTAGAGTTCAGCAAAGTAAAACAAAACAAACAAATATATATATATATATATGGTAGATATATATTATTATTATATACTTTACATACATATATGCTACAAAGAGCAAGAATAAAATCTAGGAAATGTTCATTGTGGAATGTGGGTGGGTATTATACAGGAATTCATAAACAGCTTGGGGAGAAAACTTACATTAAAATATAGAGTTTGTAAAAGATGAGCTAAGAGTAAAGTAGCAATCTTAAAATAATGTGTTATATATTTTAATAATAGTCCTTTTGTCATCGGAAAGACTTTATTATAATTTTAATGTAATTGAATGTGTCATATCTAATTCGAGTCTCCACCAGGAATGAAGGAAGCGTCTTCTCTGTTATGTTTATATTGTTCTCTTGGACTTGTGGTTTTAGTATCATCTACAGTCTATTGGATTTTATTTTGCTCTGCTTTGCTTTGGCAGTATTATTTTTAAGCTATGTGCTCATTTAGGGAGGTTAATTAAAACTAGGTCATGCACAATCAGATGCCAGTCTGCAGTTCCTCACCATTATCTGGAAAGTGCCGGGAAGAGTCAAGTTGCTGTAGAGACTTGTACACAGTGGGCACCCACCCCTGCTGCCTCAGCTGCACATGACAAGGGATCCTCTGATGTGAATTCAGTGACAGGGTGAGCTATTCACTTTTAATTCATCCTTATTTTTAAATAAAAATAAGAGTAGAAGTAAACTCCACTGTGGGGCCCAATGTCCCCAGACACACTTTCCAGAAGCTTTAGCTAAGGTTTCAGGAGATTTTCTAAGGTCTTAATAAGCTAAGATTTCCTAAGTCTGCAGTGAAGACTGTCTTGTCTCTGGAGGAAGTGAGCTTTAAACTCAGACCAAGACAGAGGATCAAGATCCGTGCGACAAAGTGTAATCACGATTTTTCTTTTTCTCATTTTCTTCCAAGAGACCATGACACAGATTGTGGATCCACGTAGGACCACCTCTGAGTAAAATCCTGAAGTTACTTCTCTGTGAATCAAAATTTCCCCTCCACTGTGTTCACCCACTGTAGAAGGCCACTGTCTGCCTGACATCAAGCCCTGCTTTGAGGAAGGGAGTGTACATCAGTCATTTGCTCTTTAGTATGGGCTGAAGTCAGTGAGATCACCTCCCTGTATGTAGAGTTCTACCTCTGATTATGGAAGGAAAGCTCTGTTTCCCAATAAAGGTATTTTTGTTTATTCCTCCAGCAGATGGAAGAGATATCTGGGGTGCAAGTAGTTAGACTTCTACCTCTTCACTTCCTTCAAAGGCTTACTCTGCAGCTACCAAGTGGGGATTTCTTTCTAATAACAGACTACAGAGGAACAAGACCATTTTGTACCTGGTTTTCAGTTAGATCAATTTTGTTAAAAACAATAATAGTAGCTAAAATTTATTAGAGATTTCATATGGATCAGGTGACTATGCTACGAGTTTTGTTTAAAATGTTGCTTTTTATCTTCACAGCAGTTCTATGTGGCAGGTACTAACATTATCGCTCTTTTACAGATGAGAGAACTGACATGAAGTAAGTTTTCCAAGGCTATCAGTGCTGAGCATTGGATACAAGATTGGAGCCCATGCAGCCTGTCCCCTAAGCCTCTACCACCAGGCCCTACTGCTTCCTATAATGATGGTCCTGAGATTAACCACACAACGTGGGCTTTCAAGTGTGGGGAAGGAAAAATCATTTTCCCTCTACCCTTCTAAGTTCTTGACTAAGACCCCCGTAATAAAAGACAGCTTAACAAGACAAAAACAAACAAGTTTAACAACATGTATACTTCTTTGGGGGCTTCCCAGGTGCCTCAGTGGTAAAGAATCTGCCTGCCAATGTAGCAGATACAAGAGACGTGGGTTCGATCCCTGGGTCGGGAAGATCCCCTGGAGGAGGAAATGGCAACCCACTCCAGTATTCTTGCCTGGGAAATCCCATGGACAAAGGAGCCTGGCGGGCTACTGTCCATGAGGTTGCAAAGAGTTGGACATGACTGAGGAACTAAGCATGCATATCTCCTTGACAACATGGGAGAGACCCAAGAAAACTGAGTAACTCCCTGAAAAGGCCCAAGCCATTGCCTTAAATACCATCTCCACCTAAAGACAAAAAGATAGGGGAGCCAGTAATAGGAGTTTATCAGGCAGAGCACAGTAAATAAGAACAAGCTCATTATATAGATTTAAATCCATACCTTCTACATTGATAAGTTTCTAGACATTCAGAGTCATCCTCTTTTTCCTGGTACCAAGAGAAAGATCACCTTAGAATGGAGATTTCCCTCATAAATGTAAATATGTCCTATAACAGGGTAACTTCTATGCAGTTTTTAAGAGCTTCTCCTATATGTGCTATTTCTTTAAAAAAAAAAAGTCTAAAATTATTTTTATGCCAATGAGGCACATTTTGGGGCAAATTTTGCTCCCCTTCACTGGTACTAGAAATAAGAAAGAAACCCGAAGAAAGGATCAGGGTGTCTGTTCCCTGCCTGCTACAGCCATGGGGAAAATAGTGTCTTTCTAGACAGACACAAATTTCATATTCTGCCTCTTCAAGTCTGCTATACCTAATTGCCTGCATTTTCACCCTTATATGTACACCCTGATGTTCTCCATGGCCTGAGGCCAAAGTGAGGCCTGGACTCTTCGTATATTGAGAGTCCTCAGGGCCTAAAGAGGCCATCCTAGTGAGACACTGGAGCAGAAGTGAAAAGGCATCAGGGAAGGACTAAAAACCAAAGGCTGGAAGGAGGCTTACAGAAAGAGCCACGGACATGGGGAAGGTTTCAGAAGTGCGGGGTTCTGAGGGATGTAGAAGCTGAGGTATAAAATTGGAAGAGAGACGCAAGTGACTGTTGGACATCTGATGGTGTTTTGGCAGAAAGAGTTGAGCAACTATAGACCTGGGCCCAAAAACGAGTTTCAGTGGGATGATCTAATTCCAAAGCTAGGTGCTAATCCTGCAAGGGAGCCCATCGGAAGGGGTATAAACAGGATGAAACATTACAGTTGCCAGTGGGTATGTTTAAAATGACAAAGGAAAGCAGTAACCCAGTTAAATTTCAGTAGGTTTGCAAACATCCTGGCACAAGTTGTTCGAAGGCCATTCCTCAAAAATGTTATGGAGAGAGGAACATATATTTATAACTTGCAAGACTTTTTTCAGCAATTTATGAGCCAAAAAGTTTGAAGAACGTTTATAAGTCCCATCTGTAAATTATTCTTAGACATGGCCTGCATTTACTCTACTGTGTGGCATAGAAGATACACAGAGAATTCAGAAGAAAAATCACCCATGCTCTATGGTGGAGGGTGAAAGTGAAGTCGCTTAGTCGTGTCTGACTCTTTGCGACCCTATGGAATGTAGCCTACCAAGCTCCTCTGTCCATGGGATTTTCCAGGCAAGAGTACTGGAGTGGGTTGCCATTGTGGAGGGTATAATAGGCTCTGGGTCATAAATTGTCTGTATAAATTGTCATTCATCCCCAAACAGAGCCTGGGACAAGGATTTGGGTTCATGTAGTTTATTTGGGAGGGGCTCCCTGGTAGCATGGGGAAGGGGTGGGGAAGTGGCACAGGGAGGGGATGAAAGGCAATGAAGGGTATCACTCAAGGCAACTGAATCACAGGCCGGCTGGGGACCCCCTGAGAGACTATGGTGAGTACATTCCAGAACTTGCCACCAAGGTGTGAGGAGGTTGGGGTGTTTATCCCTTGACTCCTGTTCATCTTTGGTAGAGAACTGTCCTGCAGTATTAATTTGGGGATACTCTGGCCTGCCCCAAATCTTACCTTGGACAGGATCACCCTCTGTCAGAGAAACACAGGAAGCCCAGATCTGTAAGTGACCTCCAGGGACCACTAACAGCATTCACTATGTTAACTCTTCCTCTGATCCAGTCAAATCAAATATATACACAAAAAATGAAACAATTTCAGTTTTTAAGTATATTTCAAATTATTGAGAATAAAAATAGAATTTCTAAGTTTCTAAATTATCTCAATAAAATACATTATCATTTTTTTTCTTCTTCAAATAAGAATCATTAAAGCTCAAAAATACCATCATGGCATATGAGTCATTGTGTATAATTACAAAAATATGAGTACTATATTTAAATTACCTTTTGTGAGAGGTTTTATACAGGGGGAAATGGTGGGCCAACTTTGTAGATTAATCTTTTAATTTTTATTGAACCCAAACTTATTAGCCCTGTGCGCCTGGTACAGCTCCCAACACTTTTCAAGTGACTGTCCACTAGAACATCAATCAGTTGCAATTTCAACCACATCCTCTCAGCTCCCTTATGAACATGAACAACAATCATGCTAATGGTACACTCACTTTTTTGACTGGGAATTCTAACATTTCATAAAGAAGTCAACACATTATTTCATTTCACTCTTACAAAAATTACAAGTCTTATGAAAAGTAAATACCCTATCCCCTTTTAACAGATCAGAAAACTGAGGCCTGTAATTTGCCCAATGTCACACAGCTGATCATTAGAAAAATTAGGGCTCAAATTCAGACATCTCTTCAACCAAATTCAGTACTTTTGAAGTTATCCTTACTATAAATTGGGCTTCCCTGAGAGCTCCGTTGGTAAAGAATCTGCCTGCAATGCAGGAGACCCCGGTTTGATTCCTGGGT
The DNA here is from genome assembly GCF_003369695.1 of Bos indicus x Bos taurus. NCBI lineage: Eukaryota > Metazoa > Chordata > Mammalia > Artiodactyla > Bovidae > Bos > Bos indicus x Bos taurus. The sequence goes on along the minus strand of NC_040105.1, from coordinate 13,809,016 downwards.
TGGGATGATCCCCTGGAGAAGGGAAAGGCTACTCACTCCAGTATTCTGGCCTAGATAATTCCACGGACTGTATAGTCATGGGGTCACAAAGAGTTGGACACAACTGAGCGATTTTCACTTTCACTTTACTATAAATAGTGCTCTATTAAATGTGAACCTCCAAAACATAATAAGTGAAAGGAAGGAAGGAAAAGGGAGGGAGGGAAGGAGGGAGGGAGGGCGGGCGGGCAAAAGAGTTTGGAAGTTTGTCACCATGAAATTTGGGGGGGGTGTCATAAAAACCAATTGGAAATTTGCTTTGATTCAACAAAGATAATGTCAAGGAAGGTGGTTGAGAGGCAATTAGCTCATTTGAACATTTTTCATTTAAAAATTTAATACAAAAGCATTAACAGCTCATTGTAGACATTTAGTCAGAATTTTTAAAAAAGGGAAGAAAATCATCCAGAAGTCTTACATGTGATGTTTTGGTATATTTCTTTCCAATTTTCCTTTGTCTTTTGTACAGAGCATACAATTTTGTATCTTTCATTAGGGTCTAATAGCCTTGAGATGCCCATGACCCCTCTAGCCAGCAGGCAGCACTTTGCAGATGCCAGCTGGCCTCTCTGGGCACCATGTCTGTTTAGCTCCGAGGAGCCCTGGGGGTCCCTAGAGGACAGGGCTCCAGCCTTCACAGATCCCTCCTAGGGCTAGCTGCAGTGGAACACATCCCACCTAAACGAAGCAAAGCATCCTGACTCCTCAAGCGCTAGCACTTTTAATAGTCAAAAGCGTATCTTAAGCATCTACTTTTGCAGGGTCCTGTACTAGGTACAGACAGATGAGGTGAAGAGAAGCACAAGCCCTGGACACTCAGTGACATTTTCTCTCACTCCATCCTGGAAATTAAAAAGGCTCATACACCCTGGCTCACAGGACTACAAGCTTTCTAAGGGTTGGGTCTATGTCTTGTTCATTTTATGCCTATTTTATTTATTGAACAAATATATAATTAAAACTTAAAATCTTGAACTGTACACCCAATTTGTCTGGCCTGTACTGTCTTACTTTCAGATAACGAAATGGGTTCACGATGTTCAAAATAACCCACTCCTCTGCTGCCACACTCCCAGCCAAATCCTCCTTTAAAGTTCACTTATCCCCAAACCACTCTGGAAGCCATCTTATTAGGCTTTTGCCAAGATATCTCTTATGACGCAAACATTTCCTATTTTTCTAACCATTTCAAGCCCAGAAGAATCCCTAGGGGTACTGAGGCAATGATTCCCCCTGAGCACAATTTCCCTTTGTAACAATTTTAAGGTGACTTGCTTACATGAGGCTATCATGAGAAGACCTTGGAAGAGGCAGTGCCAAGCGTGATGGTGGAATATTAGGAGGAAGTGGTGAGAGGCACAGTGTATGTTTCTATCTTTACTTTCCCCAAAGGAAGGCTCTGCCCCAATGCCCACCTCCCATGGGAGCTGGAACTGACTAAGCCAGGATTTAAAACTCTCATTTTCTTTATTTAAATAACTTTTAGCATCACAGAGGACTCAGGACTTGCTGGAAAAGACACATGGCTTAAAGATGTTGGCTTGATGCTCAAGCTTTTGATGATCCAAAAGCTACTGTGTCTGACATGATGGTGCCTCATAAAGTAAAGCATCACACAGCTGTATGATCTGTCTGTATGATATCCCCTAGGAAATCTATCCTGGCTAACTGGACAAGGGTCATGGATTCCCCAAGGTCCTACTCCATTTAAATTGAAAACTCTCTACTAAATGACCACTTTGGCAAGCAAGTATATGTCTCTGTATCAGGAACAGAAAACTAAGGTCGTCTGGCCAAACCTGGCTTTCTGCCTATTTCATATGGCAGACGAGCTAAGAGTGGTTTTGACATTTTAAATGGTTAGAGAAAAAAATCAAAAGAAAAAGAATACTTTATGATGTGAAAATTACACGAAATTCCCATCTCAGTGTCCATAAATAAGGTTGTACTGAAATTCAACCATGACCATTTGCTGACATCATGTCGATGGCTGCTTTTGCATCATAAAAGCAGAGGTGAGTGGTTGCAACAGGGCCCTGGCCCTCATGGTCCACAAAGCCAAAAATATCCACCACACAGCCCTTTACAGAAAGTTTCCTGGTCCCTGGCCTGTGTGCTTTGCATGTGTGATCAGTGCTCACATTTCTGTTTCTCTCTGCCTGTCCATATTAGAGCTGTTGGTTCCTTCTTTAGACGGAGGAAAGCCCATCTTCCATTACACGCAGCACTGCCTGTTAGGCTTTATTAATTTGTGATAATGAAGATGACAGGCCACTAACCTCTGCCACTGGTCTTCCAGTGTTAAACACTCATGGCTCAAGATGCTTAGTCAATTTATCAGCGCATTAAAATACTAATTTAGTATTTCAGGCTCTCCTTGGCACTATGGATATAAAAGTCCCTGGCCACTAAGAATTTAAAATTTGCTTGAGGGAGTGAGATATACCCAGGGGAGGCTCTTGTAGAACAAGAGAATGGTACTCACATGTATACTCCCCTTCATGGAACACTCAGAACAGATGATGCTAGGCCAGTACACAAAGTGTTGTCACCATGGTACAGACGTAAGAGAATATGTTTGATTATAGTGAAAGTTGCTCAGTCATGTCCAACTCTTTTTGACCCCATGGACTATATCCTTCAGGCTCTTCTGTCCATGGAATTCTCCAGGCAAGAATACTCGAGTGTGTAGCCATTCCCTTCTCCAGGGGATCTTCCCAACACAGGAATCAAACCCAGGTCTCCCACATTGCAGGTGGATTCTTTACTATCTGAGTCACCAAACCTGCTTTAAATATAACTATGGAATATAAAGAGTCTGCCTGCAATGCAGGAGACCTGGGTTGGATTCCTGGGTCAGGAAGATCCCCTAGAGAAGGAAATGGCAACCCACTCCAGTATTCTTGCCTGGAGAATCTCATGGACAGAGGAGCCTAGCAGGCTACAGTCTATGGGGTCGCAAGAGTCAGACATGACTGAGTGACTGAGCATACACACACACACACGGAACATAAAACTTAGGTGTCCTAAAGTTGCATTTCCTTAACTTAAAGAAGAGGAAACTGGTGCCCACTAGTTTCCATAGCTGGTTAGCTGAGAACCAAGACTAGAACATCCATCTCTTGGATCCCCAAGTCACTTGTATTTGTCTGCAGCACTTTGGACTTGCAGACTTTTTAAAGAATAAGTGAAGAATGCTTAAAACTAAATATTGACTACATTTATCTTCATCCTGTAGTATATGTATGTATTCCTGAAGCCATCATTTTAACCTTCAATTTCACCTCTGTTGACAATCTAGGAAAGAAAAGATGCCAAATTCTGACTTTTCTGTTCTTCTATGATGTTTCCAATCATTTAAAGGGAAAAGGGAAAAGATAAAAATGAAATCCTTAAAAATCTGTTTTGATCACCATTTATGTTAAAATAAATAAGCATTTCCCATATATCCTGACAGAGAAACTACTGTAATTTTGTTTTTAAATAATTTCATATTCTTATAAAATTATGTTTATAAAGTATCTTTCATAACAGAGGCCTGACCCTGGTATGAAACAGCCTGACAATAAAAACAAACACCACTAAAGAGAAAAAAGAAACTTCAAAAAACTTAAAGTTGACCTGTAGTTATTCTATTTATATGTAGACAGCATAGAAATAAGTGAGTCACATGAATGTATTATCTATTGCCACAGTAAATTCTTCTCACAATGGAAATAAATTTCTTTATGTGCTGCATTTCACATTTCCCCCCTATTTCTTTACTATGTAACTTTTAGCTATCACCACTGGCCAATCGGTCTGAGTACAATACAAAAAAAAGTAATGAAGAAGAGAACTTTAAAGAAGTGTATCTTAGCAACACTTTGGTGCTGTCCTTCCCATGAAATTTCAGCTGTTATTAATCATTGCATAACTACGTGTTGGCTCTAGCTCCTGCTTATTGGGGCTAAGAGACCTGGCCTAGTTGAAAGATCCCAGAGGCTTTGATGTTCCTATAATACTTGGCAGTGTCCACTGCTGAGGGCCTCAGTTGAGATTCCTGACTTACTCACTTTGAGGTTAGCCAGAGCTCACTTCTCTGAATCTAAGTTGCTGATTTAATATGAGGCTCTGAATGCTGATCCCATAGGTCTGACTTGGTAGTTCTGGACTCCTCTTTAGAGCAGCTGGAATGTGGACAGCTTGGTGGGGAGCGCATTAGATCTTTAAGAGAGGGAGCAGAGGATTTTCCCTTTTTGATAATAGCAACCTAGCTTGTTGCTGACCAACTCTCCAGAAATTAAAAACTAGAAAATCCCTCTGAAAACATCTGAGAAATACCAAGACAGTAAAGATTTGAGGGACCAGAGTCCTGGAGAGAAGGAAGTGCAAAGAGATGAAGCTGTTATTCAGCATCATTTTCCAATTGACCAAATTTCAAACAGCAGCAGAGAAACTAAAAGCTAAAAAGAGCTTCTAGCAGTTTCAGGATGAAGGAGAATAATAAATGGAGTTCGGGGCCCACCAAGGAAGAGAAGCTGAGGTAAATACCCCAGGTTTATAGTTGAGATGTCCAAAGAGGTACATCCTAGGAGTTGGGGTGAATCAGAAATGGACCAGTTCTCACAAAGATCAAAGCTCAGCCTCCAATCTGTTCAATCTTTGATTGGGTCAGTCACACCACCACCTCTACCTGCCCACAAGAAGCAAAAGCTCATCTTTTCTGGAAGATAATACCAGCCCCAAATTATCTACACTTCTTCATATACAAAATCAGGTAGTGAAACAAAAATTGCCTTGTATACCAGAAAACAAAATGGTCAAAAAACAAGAGGCTGTATAATAGAGACAGACTATAGAGTTCCACAAGTTAGAGTTACCAAAGAGGGACCTTATAATATATTGGGATGAATTCAAGAAATTATGTGATGAGATGGAACAAAATGGAAATTCCACAACTGCAATAAACAGTAACTGAAATTAAGAATTAAATGAAAGCTTCAGAAGCAGATTAGACACAGTTGAAGAGAGAATTTGTGAGCTAAAAATGGCCAGACTGAAGTACAGTGAGGAAAAAGGATGGAAAATACAGAAAAGGTAATAAAATATATAGGTGAAATGAAATTGTGTTTAAAATAGTTCCCAATCACAGAGGCCTGAGCCAAGTATGAAACTGTTTGCCTCAGTAAAACCAAAAACAACCAAAAGGAGAAAAAAATCATGAAGAAGCTTTAAGTAAACCTGCAGTTATTCTATTTATATGTAGATAGCACACAGAAAGAGAGAAAAGAGAGAATGTGGCAGAAACAATCTTTGAAGTTGTCATAGCTGAGAACTTGCCAAATATTACTGAAATCATCAAGTCACAGATTTAAGAAAAAAGCTATGAATCTCAAGAAGGAAGAATACAAAGAAAACCATACCTAAGTGCATCATAGTAATGCTGTTGAAAACCAGAGATAAAGAGAAACATCTTAAAATGAGTCAGAGAGGAAAAAATGAATAATTTTAAATTATTTCTAAAATGAATGAAACAGACATCTGAATTCACAGTGGAAGTCAGGACAATGAATGGCAACTTCTAAGTGGGAAAGATAAGAATGGCCAGCCTAGAATTTTATGCCCAGTAAAAATATCCTCTTCCAATACATTAAATAAAAACAAATGAAACCAGCAAGAGAGTTCCAGAAAAACATCTATTTCTGCTTTATTTTTTATTTTATTTTTTTCATTTTTATTTTTTTATTTTTATTTTTTTTAAACTTTACAATATTGTATTGGTTTTGCCATATACCAACATGAATCTGTCACAGGTATACACATGTTCTATTTCTGCTTTATTGACTATGCCAAAGCCTTTGACTGTGTGGATCACAATAAACTGTGGAAAATTCTGAAAGAGATAGGAATATCAGATCACCTGACCTGCCTCTTGAGAAACCTGTATGCAGGTCAGGAAGCAACAGTTAGAATTGGACATGGAAAAACAGACTGGTCCCAAATTGGGAAAAGAGTACGTCAAGGCTGTATACTGTCACCCTGCTTATTGAATTTATATGCAGAGTACATCATGAGAAATGCTGGGCTGGAGGAAGCACAAGCTGGAATCAAGATTGCCAGGAAAAATATCAATAACCTCAGATATGCAGATGACACCACTCTTATGGCAGAAAGTGAAGAAGAACTAAAGAGCCTCTTGATGAAAGTGAAAGAGGAGAGTGGAAAAGTTGGCTTAAAGCTCAACATTCAGAAAAGTAAGATCATGGCATCCAGTCCCATCACTTCATGGCAAATAGATGGGGAAACAGTGGAAACAGTGTCAGACTTTATTTTGGGGGGCTCCAAAATCACTGCAGATGGTGATTGCAGTCATGAAATTAAAGGACGCTTGCTCCTTGGAAGGAAAGTTATGACCAACTTAGACAGCATATTAAAAAGTAGAGACATTACTTTGATAACAAAGGTCCATCTAGTCAAGGCTATGGTTTTTCCAGTGGTCATGTACGGATGTGAGAGTTGGACTGTGAAGAAAGCTGAGCATGGAAGAATTGATGCTTTTGAACTGTGGTGTTGGAGAAGACTCTTGAGAGTCCCTTGGACTGCAAGGAGATCCAACCAGTCCATCCTAAAGGAGATCAGTCCTGAGTGTTCATTGGAAAGACTGATGCTGAAGCTGAAACTCCAATACTTTGGCCACCTGATGCAAAGGACTGACTCATTTGAAAAGACCCTGATGCTGGGAAAAATTGAGGGCAGGAAGAGAAGGGGACGACAGATGATGAGATTGTTGGATGGCATCACCAGCTCAACGTACATGGGTTTGGGTGGACTCTGGGAGTTGGTGATGGACAGGCAAGCCTAGTGTGCTGCGGTTCATGGGGTCACAAAGAGTCAGACACTACCGAGCAACTGAACTTAACTGAAGTGAAATACTAACGGATATTCTTTGGGCAGAAGTAAAATAATCTAAGATGATGTCACAGAGATGGAGTAAGGAATGGTGAATAAGTCTAAAGGTAACCATGTGAGCAAATATAAAAATAAACATAATGTCTTATAGGTTTTAAAGTATGGAGAGAATTGAAATATAGAATAACAAGACTTCCCCCCGCACCAAAGAAAAAGACAGGAGGGAATTAGAATGAAGTTAAAGTGTCCTATTACCCTTGTCTGGGAAGCAGGAAAGTTCTAATTTATAATAAATTTAAATGATTCAAGGATACATATTGTAAACACAAGGGTAACCCTTAAAAGAACACTGAGTTTGTATAATTTAAAAATTCATGCCAGGGGTGGGGGGAAGGATAGAATAATTTATATGTTTAATTAATTTAAAAGAAGGAAAGAAGGGAGGGAAAAAGGATTATGAAACAGGTGAAACCAACAAAAACCAATAATAAAATGGTAGATCTAAACCCAAACATATCAGCAAATCGACGTTATCAGAATGTTTGACTTTATAGGGCAGAAATCTATAGCCAAGTTACAAACAGCAAAGACATTTCTGTTTAGTCACTCATTTTATGCATACCCACAAAATACCAACATTGATGAAAGTAACTTAACATCTGTAATGCAAAGACATCCATGGCAAATAGGTTAATGGGCATCATCAAATAAATGAGTATCTAAGATTACTCAAGGTACAAAAAAACTTTGAAATTTTACAGCCCTTATAGGAAAGAAACTTGACAGTGGCTTTCTCTGATAATCTTAAACATTTGATAATAATCTTAAACACTTATATGACATTACCAGTAATGAGTTATGGAGCTGAAACTTTTCTAGCCTCTCATTAATAAGTCAATTTGAATCAACCATGCTAGGAGACTGAAGTATCTTTCTAATTTCTCTATAGAAAAGCATATCACCCAACAGGCACCTGAAAAGATGCTCAACATTGCTAAGCATCAGGTAAATGCAAATAAAAACTACAATGCCTGTCAGAGTGACTATCATCAAAAAGAACACAAATAACAAATGTTGGTGAGGATGTAGGGGAAAGGGAACCCTTGTACACTGTTGGTGGGAATGTAAATTGATGCAGCCACTGTGAGAACAGTATGAAGGTTTCTCAAAAAGCTAAAAACAGAACTGTCACAGGACCCAGCAATTCCACTCCTGGGTATATATCTAAACAAACAAACAAAAAAACTAATTTTAAAAGACACACGCATCCCAATGTTCATAGCAGCTTTATTTAAAATTGCCAAGATATGGTAGTATCCCAAGTGTCCATCAACTGATGGATGAATAAAGAAGATACGTTTTTCTCTGAATATATGCCCAGGAGTGGGATTGCAGGGTCATATGGTAGCTCTATTCTCAGTTTTTTCAAGAATCTTCATACTGTTCTCCATAGTGGCTAAACCAATTTACATTCCCACCAACAGTGTAGGAGGGTTCCCTTCTCTCCACAACCTCTCCAGAACTTGTTGTTTGTGGATTTTTTTTTTATCACAGCCATTCTGATTGGTGTGAGGTGATATTGCATTGTAGTTTTGACTTGCATTTCTCTAATAACCAGCGATGTTGAACAACTTTTCATGTGCCTATTGGTCATCTGTAGTCCTCTTTGAAGAAGAGATCTTCTGCCCATTTTTTGAGTGAGTTGTTTGTTTTGATGTTGTTAAGTGTAATAAGCTGTTTGTATCCAAGGCAAACCATTCAATATCACAGTAATCCAAGTTTATGCTCCAACCAGTAATGCTGAAGAAGCTGAAGTTGAATGGTTCTATGAAGACCTACAAGACCTGCTAGAACTAACACCCAAAAAGATGTCCTTTTCATTATAGGGGACTGGAATGCAAAAGTAAGAAGTCAAGACATACCTGGGGTAACAGGCAAATTTGGTCTTGGAGTACAGAATGAAGCAGGGCAAAGGCTAACAGTTTTGCCAAGAGAACGCACTGGTCATAGCAAACACCCTCTTCCAACAACACAAGAGAAGACTCTACACATGGACATCACCAGATGGTCAATACCAAAATCAGATTGATTATATTCTTTGCAGCCAAAGATGGAAAAGTTCGATACAGTCAGCAAAAAAAAGACCAGGAACTTACTGTGGCACAGACCATGAACTCCTTATTGCCAAATTCAGAATTAAATTGAAGAAAGTAGGGAAAACCACTACACCATTCAGATATGACCTAAATCAAATCCCTTATGATTATACAGTGGAAGTGACAAAGAGATTAAAGGGATTAGATCTGATAGACAGAGTGCCTGAAGAACTATGGACAGGGGCTTGGAACATTGTACAGGAGTCAGGGATCAAGATCATCCCTAAAGAAAAGAAATGCAAAAGGGCAAAATGGCTGTCTCAGGAGGCCTTACAAATAGCTGTGAATAGAAGAGATGTGAGAGGCAAAGGAGAAAAGGAAAGATATATCCATTTGAATGCAGAGTTCCAAAGAATGCAAGGAGAGATAATTTTATTTTTATTTATATTTTGGCTGCTCCACAAGGCATGTGGGATCTTAGTTCCCTGACCAGGGATTGACCCTGTGCTCCCAGCAATGGAAGTGCAGATTCTTAACCACTGGACTGCCAGGGAAGTCCCACAAGGAGAGATAAGAAAGACTTTCTCAGTGATCAGTGCAAAGAAATAGAGGAAAACAATAGAATGGGAAAGACTAGAGATCTCTTCAAGAAAATTAGAGATACCAAGGGAACATTTCATGCAAAGATGGGCTCAATAAAGGACAGGAAAGGTATGGACCTAACAAAAGCAGAAGAGATTAAGAAGAGGTGGCAACAATATACAGAAGAGCTATACAAAAAAGAACTTCATGACCCAGATAACCACAACGGTGTGATCACTCACCTAGAGCCAGACATCCTAGAATCTGAAGTCAGGTGGACCTTAGGAAGTATCACTATGAACCAAGCTAGTGGAGGTGATGGAATTCCAGTTGAGCTATTTCAAATCCTAAAAGATGATGCTGTGAAAGTGCTGCACTCAATATGTCAGCAAATTTGGAAAACTCAGCAGTGGCCACAGGACTGGAAATGGTCAGTTTTCATTCCAATCTCAAAGAAAGGCAGTGCCAAAGAATACTCAAACTACTTCACAATTGCATTCATCTCACATGCTTGAGAAGTAATGCTCAAAATTCTCCAAGCCAGGCTTCAACAGTATGCAAACCATGAACTTCCAGATGTTAAAGCTGGATTTAGAAAAGGCAGAGGAACCAGAGATCAAATTGCCAACATCTGTTGGATCATCGAAAACACAAGAGAGTTCCAGAAAAACATCTATTTCTGCTTTATTGACTATGCCAAAGCCTTTGACTGTGTGCATCACAACAAACTGTGGAAAATTCTTCAAGAAATGGGAATACCAGACCATCTTGAGAAATCTGTATGCAGGTCAGGAAGCAACAATTAGAACTGGACATGGAAAAACAGACTGGTTCCAAATCGTGAAAGGAGTACGTCAAGGCTGTATATTGTCGCCGTGCTTATTTAACTTATATGCAGAGTACATCATGAGAAACGCTGGGCTGGAGGAAGCACAAGTTGGAATCAAGACTCCTGGGAGAAATATCAATAACCTCAGATATGCAGATGACACCACTCTTATGGCAGAAAGTGAAGAAGAACTAAAGAGCCTCTTGATGAAAGTGAAAGTGGAGAGTGAAAAAGTTGGCTTAAAGCTCAACATTCAGAAAACGAAGATCATGGCATCTGGTCCCATCACTTCATGGCAAATAGATGGGGAAACAGTGGAGACAGTGGCTGACTTTACTTTTCTGGGCTCCAAAATCACTGCAGATGGTCACTGCAGCCATGAAATTAAAAGATGCTTGGTCCTCGGAAGAAAATTTATGACCAACCTAGATAGCATATTAAAAAGCAGAGACATTTCTTTGCCAACAAAGGTCCATCTACTCAAAGCTATGGTTTTTCCAGTAGTCATGTATGGATGTGAGAGTTGGACTATAAAGAAAGCTGAGTGCTGAAGGATTGATGCTTTTGAACTGTGGTGTTGGAGAAGACTCTTGAGAGTCCCTTGGACTGCAAGGAGATCCAACCAGTCCATCCTAAAGGAAGTCAGTCCTGAATATTCATTGGAAGGACTGATGCTGAAGCTGAAACTAATACTTTGGCCACCTGATGTGAACAGCTGACTCATTTGAAAAGACCCGATGCTGGGAAAGATTGAGGGCAGGAGGAGAAGGGGACGACAGAGGATGAGATGGTTGGATGGCATCAGTGACTCAATGGACATGAGTTTGAGTAGGGTCCGGGAATTGGTATTGGACAAGGAGGCCTGGCATGCTGCAGTTCATGAGGTTGCAAAGAGTTGGACACGGCTGAGAGACTGAACTGAACTGAATGGGAAGAACTGATTCATTGGAAAAGACCCTAATGCTGGGAAAGGTTGAGGGCAGGAGGAGAAGGGGACGACAGAGGATGAGATGGCTGGATGGCATCACTGACTCAATGGACATGAGTTTGAGTAAAGTCCAGGAGTTGGCAATGGACAGGAAGCCTGGCATGCTGCAGTCCATGGGGTTGCAAAGAGTCAGACAGGACTGAGTGACTGAACTGAACTGAAATTTTGGAGACTAATCCCTTATCCGTCACATCATTTGCAAATATTTTCTCCCAATCTGTGGGTTGTCTTTTCATTTTGTTTATTATTTCCTTTGCTGTGCAAAAGCCTTTGAGATTAAGTAGGTCTAGTTTGTTTATGTTTGTTTTTATTTCCATTATTGTGGGAGACGGATTGAAAAATATGTTGCTGTGACTTATGTCATAGAGCGTTCTGCCTATGTTTTCCTCTAGCAGTTTTATAGTGTGTGGTCTCACATTTGGATCTTTAATCCATTTTGAGCTTATTTTTGTGTATGGAGTTAAGGAATGATCTAAACATGATTCAGAGAAAAACATGATCTGAAAGGATACATGCACGCCAGTGTTCACTGCAGCACTGTTTACAATAGCCAAGACATGGACGCAACCTAATTGTCCATTGATAGAGGAATGGATCGGAGAAGGCAATGGCACCCCACTCCAGTACTCTTGCCTGGAAAATCCCATGGACGGAGGAGCCTGGTAGGCTGCAGTCCATGGGGTCGCCAAGAGTTGGACACGACTGAGTGACTTCACTTTCATTTTTCATTTTCATGCATTGGAGAAAGAAATGGCGACCCACTCCAGTGTTCTTGCCTGGAGAATCCCAGGGACGGCAAAGCCTGGTGGGCTGCCATCTCTGGGGTCACACAGAGTCGGACACGACTGAAGTGACTTAGCAGCAGCAGCAGAAGAATGGATAAAGAAGATGTGGTACATATATATAATAGAATATTACTCATCCATTTAAAGGCATGAAATAATGCCATCTGCAGCAACATGGATGGACCTAGAGAGTGTCACACTGAATGAAGTAAGTCAGACAGAGAAGGAGAAATATCATATGACATCCTTTATATGTGGAATCTAAGAAGAAATGATATAAATGAATTTACTTACAAAACAGAAAGAGACTGACAGACTTAGAAAATGAACTAACAGTTGCCAGGAGGAAGGGACAGTTAGGGACTTTGGGAAGGTCACGTACACGCTGCTATATTTAAAATGGATAACGAATAAAGACCTATGGTACAGCACAGGGAACTCTGCTCAATGTTATGTGCCAGGCTGGGTGGGAGAGTGTCTGAGGGAGAATAGACGCATGTAGATGTATGGCAGAGTCCCTTCACTGTTCACCTCAAACTACCACCACACTGTTAATCAGTTATACTGCAATACAAATAAAAAGTTTAAGTTTTTTAAAAATATAAGATATGGTATATGTATATATAATGGAATACTACTCAGCCATAAAAAAGTGACAATTTGCCATTTGCAGCAACATAGATAGTAGAACCTACCAGAATTCATTCATTCCTTTGTTCCTTCCTTCATGGATCCATTTATTCATGTAGTCAGCAAACACTTATCAAGCACCTACTACAGGCTAGAGACTGTCCTAGTGTCAGATAATGCACTAATGAACGCCATAGCCTCCCCTGCCCCCCCTTTTTTTTTGAGCTTATATTATAGTGATAGGAAACAGAAAGTAAGCAAGTAAACCAAGAAATGAACAAAATAATTCTCAAAAAAAAAAAAAGTGGATGATATTTACCCAAGAAAAATGAAGATATACATCCGTACAAAAACTGTACGGGAGACAGCTTGATTTATAATCACCAAAACTGAAAACAAATCTAATACCCATTAACTGAAGAATGAATAAACAAACTGCCGTCTGGCCACACAATGGACTACTACTCAGCAACAGAAAGGAAGAGATTACTGATACATGCAACAACATGAACTGAAAGAAGCCAGACTCAAACGGCTTACACACTGTATGATATCATTCATATGATATTTTGGAAAAGATCAGTGGCTGCCAGGAGCTTTGTTTTCTTTCTTTCCTTTTTCTAGGAGCTTTATTTTCTGTAAGAACAACTTAGTGTGTAAGGGAGGTTATAAACTAAAGAAAGTTTGGATCTGGAAAAAAAATCCCCTCCTGGGTGGAGGAAGAGAATAGACTACAAAGGGACATAAAGGAATTGGGGGCTGATGGAAATGTTCTATATCTTGATTGTGCTGTGCTCTGCGTGAGTGCTAAGTCGCTTCAGTCATGTTCGATTCTGCGACCCTATGGACTGTAGCCCGCCAGGCTCCTCTGTCCATGGGATTCTCCAGGCAAGAATACTGAAGTGGGTTGCCATGCCCTCCTCCAGGGGATCTTCCCGATCCAGGGATCAAACTGGCATCTCTTACATCTTCTGCATTGGCAGGCGTGTTCTTTACCACTAGCGCCACCTGGGAAGCAGGTGATTGTGCTGGTGGTGGTTATATGACTGTGTAAGTTTGTCAAAATTCATAGAACGCACACTTAAAAATTTACTGTATATGAGTTACACCTCAATCAACCTGAAAGAAAAAACTGGATGAAGGAATAAAGTGTTAGTCATTCCTTTAGACTGAGTGATCAGTGAAGACCTCCTACAGAAGGTGACATTTAATATGTAAAATGAATCTGCAATCTCTTACTCTTGTAGCAGCAAATACCAGATATTAATCCAATACTCAGTAATCAGAATTTCAAAGATTACTATAACAAACAAGATCCCTTGATCTACTACAGGGAAGTAGAAAAAGGAATGGAGAAAAATTTTTTCTTTTATTCTGCAAACCATGTGTTTAATTAAGAGAGAATTTATGCAAACCCCACACACCAGGAGGATTTACAAGTACAAAAATGCAAATTTAGTCTATTTTCAAAGGCTGTATTGACAAGCACAGTTCAAAAAACCTCACCAGGGAGCCCTTTCAGTCTATACTCTATGTTTCATGATTAAGTATGCGCCTTTTTTTTTTTTTGCCTCCATGCATTTTAAGTTGCCAGAAATGATAATTAATCATATAAAGGTCTACGACTTTAAAAGATAATGTGTGAGAGACAAGGTCAGAGTTCTTTGCTGCCCTTATCTGCAGAGCACTCCAACTCAAAGAGTCTTGCTGGGAACCAGCCCCCCTCCTCCCCCCCCTCCCCACCCCCCCCCACCCCCAACCCTTTCCCTTGCAGCTGCCCTCTGAGCACTCCCACAGCCAGCAGTTATGACAGATCCCTCATTGTGGGGAGACACGAGCTGAGTTTCCTTCAGGAGAGGCAGCATATGCTTCGGAAAAATCATACTCTATAGAAGTTTTGGACTGGTGACTCATGTAAACTCCTCCAACACAGACTTTCTAGGAAAGATGCTTACAAGAGATTAAATTGTCCTCCCTTTTGAGAAAAGGCCAATCCCCTGGAAACCAGTGAAGCTGGGCCTCTAGAACAGTAGAGAAGCTCTGTAATCACTGGGGTGATCCCCTCAGAAGGGGACCAATTTGGAATCACTCAGGACATCTTCCCTCAGAACAGTAGGGTTTTAACTCCCACTGTCCAGAGAAGGGAAATGGAATCAGACTTTGGATGGTTTTTTCAGTTTCCCTGAAGGCATTGGGACCTGAATGTGGAAAGCAGGGTTCTAGTGTACTTCCATTTTGAATTTGTTGTGACAAGGCCAAATTCCAGCACCTCTTTTGGTGTCTGTGTCAAACAAGGTAAGATATTGTGATTTATAAGAAATACATATTTGGTCATTCAGAAATATATTTCTCATATGCATTTGGTTTTCCTCTAGTCCCTGGCTCACACTCCTAAAACCCTTGGAGTTTCCTAAGTGTGTTGAGAGTCATAAAGGCGTCTTTTGTTATGTTAATAAGATGACTTTTGGAAAGCCACTAAGGATGGGGGCTGGTTTCCAAGTGTCCGACTCTTTGCGACCCCATGGACTGTAGCCTATCAGGCTCTTCCGTCCATGGGATTTTCCAGGCAAGAGTGGGTTGCCATTTCCTTCTCCAGGGGATCTTCCCGACCCAGGAATCGAACCCAGGTCTCCCTCATTGCAGGCAGACACTTTACCGTCTGAGCCACCAGGGAAGCCCCTAGGCCTGATTAGAAGGCTGGAACTTTCACTCCCAGCTCCAGATCTCTGGGGAGAAGCTGTGTGTTCAATCAGCTGTCAGTGGTCAATGGTTTAATCAATCATGCCTGTGTAATGAAGCCTGCATAAAAATCCAAAAGGACAGTGCTCACTTCAGCAGCATATATACTAAAATTGGAACAATGCAGAGATTATCATGGCTCCTGCCCAAGGATGATATGTGAATTCATGAAGTGTTCCATGTTTTTTGATGCAACCACTATGGAGAACAGTATGGAGATTCCTTAAAAAAACTAGAAATAAAAATACCATATGACCTAACAATCCCACTACTGGGCAAATAGCGTAAGGAAACCAGAATTCAAAATGATACATGTATCCCCGTGTTCATTGCAGCACTATTTACAATAGCTAGGACATGGAAGCAACCTAGATGTCTGTCGATAGATGAATGGATAAATAAGTTTGGTTCATATATACAACAGAATATTACTCAGTCATAAAAAGGAATTTGAGTCAGTTCTAGCGAGGTGTATGAAACTGAAAAGCCTGATATACAGAGTGAAGTAAGTCAGAAAAACAAGTATTGTATATTAACGCATATATATGAACCTAGAAAGATGGTACTGAAGAACCTATCTGCAGGGCAGGAATAGAGATGCAGACATAGAGAACACACTTGTGGGCAGAGCAAGAGGAGAGGGTGGGACAAATTGAGAGAGTAGCATTGAAACATACACATTACCATATGTAAAATAGATAGCTAATGGGAATTTTCTGTATGATGCAGGGAGCTCAATCTGATATTCTGACAACCTAGAGGTGTGGGATGGGGGTGGGGCGTGGGGGGAAGTTCAAGAGTGAGAGGACATACGTACACTTATGGCTGATGCACGGTGTTGTAACCAACACAGTGTTGTAAAGCAATTATCCTCCAATTGAAAATAAATAACCTTTTTTAAAAAGGACAGGATTCAGAGAGTTCTTGGGTTAGAGAACGCGTGGAGATGCAGGGTTTGTGGTGCCTGGAGAGGGCATGGAAGGTCCCTTTCTTCATACCTTACCTTCTGTATCTCTTCCACCTGGCTGTTCCTGAGGATAAAAGCATTATATCCTTTTACAATAAACTGGTGATTTAATAAATAACGTGTTTTTCCGAGTTCTGTGAGTCATTCTAGCCAATTAATGGAACCTGAGGACAGGGGGTCATGGGGACCTCTGATTTTTAGCCAGTTGGTCAGAAGTACAGGTTTGTGACTGGCATCTAAAATGGGAATGGCGGGTGGTACAGTCTTGTAGGACTGAAGCGTCAATGTGTGGAATCCAATGCTGTCTCTGGTTTGATAGTGCCAGAATTGAGTTGAATGCTCAGACATGTAGCTGGTGTTCCGAGAATTGCTTGTTGGATGTGTGGAAATTCCCCCAGTGTTGGAAATTGAGCCTCAGAACACCATTTATAGGGGTATGAACTTGTGGCTGTTGCACTTATTGTCGTGTCGCTGCTCAAACATCAACCAAGCTGTAGGTACTGTCCTCTTATTAGATGGAAGGTGGGCCTTAGCGTTGTAGCAGGTATAGACCCCATGGAACTTCCCATAGGACGAAGGGAGTAAAAAACACATCAAGAGTAACATGGAAACTTACATTACCATATGTAAAATAGATGGACTACAGGAATTTGCTGTATGGCTCAAGAAACTCAAATAGGGGCTCTGTATCCACCTAGAGGAGTGGGATGGGGAGAGAGATGGGAGGGAGTTTCAAAACGGAGGGGATATATGTATACCTATGGCTGGTTCATGTTGAGGTTTGACAGAAAACAGCAAAATTCTGTAAAGCAAGTATCCTTCAATAAAAAATAAATAAGTTTTTTTTTTTTTAAAAAAGGACCCAGTAATACAAGGTAGGATAAATTCGATAGTTAATTAACAGTACAGGCGAAAGCCTCTTAGGAAGGGGGAAAAAAAAATCAATGAAAGCAAAAGGGGACTGCTTCATAAAAGAGAAGGGCTTTAATTGTGCCTTGAAAGATTGGTAGCATTTGGCTAGATGGAGGGAAGAGCCTAGTCATCAGGGAGGGGGGAGTGAAGTCAAGAGCTGAGAAGTCAGGTGGCAGGTGTAGGAGGCGATAAGAGTGTAACTAGAGCAGTGTTTGCTCTGGTGAGTTTTGAGATAAGGTAAAAAGATAGGCTGGTAGATGGAAGAGGGCCTGGCAAAAGAGAATGGAAGGATTAGACAGAAGTTCACAGCACATACCCGGGAAGTGAATCCCATAGGTATTCTTTAGAAAGTCTCAAAACCTCATCAGTGGGATGCCTGAATTCCCCAAGCCTGTGACTGGTGATTGTATTGGGTTGCCTGTTTTCTTTCCTCTTAATCTTTGAGTATCTTCCAATAGAAGATATTTTATAGACAGGAAGAGCCCATGTAGCTTGGAGCATTTGATATCTGCCTGAGGAATTCCTGATACCCTCAGTGAACGAGAGCAGCTAACATGAATCCTGGAAAGAGATTTGGACTCCAAGGCACATAGCAAATGCTCTTCTGTGTTTTTGTCCAACAGAACTTTCTCCAATGATTAAAATGTTTTGTATCTGTGCTGTCCAGTAGAATCACACATGGCACTGAGCACTTGACATGTGGCCGGTTTGACTAGGGATTGAATTTTTAGTTTTATTTAAATCAAATCTTGAGAGTTCCCTGATAGCATAGTCGTTAGGATTCCGGGCTTTCACTGCTGTGGCCCAGGTTCAATCCCTGGTTGGGGAACTGAGATCCCACAAGCCATGTGGCACAGCTAAAATAATAATAATAAAAAATTAAATCTAAATTTAAATAACCACATGTGGTTAGTAGCTCCCATGTTGGCTCTGCAGCTCTAGATGTCAGGAAAGGCTGAAAACTACATTATCTCATAAATTCCTTGCAATGATTTAAAAGAATCTGCACTTCAAAAAGCTTGCACTTACACATTCCAAATCACAAGGGTGGGAAAAACTTAGGAAAGGTCTTTTCCATGGAATCAAAGAAGGATCACAGTACGGTGGAGCACATCAGTCCTTGGGATTTACTCTGTCAGCCCCCTTCTAGTGGAAATAAAACTGAGTAACAATACTGAAGCAGAAACAATATAACTTGGGCATATAATATAAATGCTATTAACCTTAAATTCAGCTTTATTCTTTGCACTTATGCTAGAAAAGAAAACACAAACTCTCCTTACCCTTTTCCTGTTAGGTTTAAAAATCCATTTACATAATACTGAGGCACCTAGTACAGATGGACATCTTGTAGGAAAGATCAGTATGTAAAAAATATATCCATCCTTCCCAACCATTCACCTATCTCTCCAATCATCTGTCTATCCATCTGCCTATCCACTCATCCTTCCATCCACCTGTCTTTCCATTCATCCATCCATCTACCCATCTACCCATTGTACCCCTTTGTGATTTGCTGACTCACAAAGAATAGATTTTCTCTCATTTGCCCAAATAATGAGAGCTTAATGGAGAGGAATAGAGAAGAAATAGGTGATGAAGTGACATGTTTTTAAGAGTATGCTTTCAGATGATTAATCATACTTAACACTCCTAATAGTCTGTTGTTTACAAAGTCAAAGTAATGAATATATGAGAGACTAAAAAATGACAAATGACTAATGCTTCAAAACAGTAAGATGAAAGGCATCACGAGATAATTCATGTCTCAGATAATAAGCCTCATGTTTAGAAGAGGGTCAAAAATCTGGGCTAGAATGGTCTAACTTAGGGCTTTAAGATGGAGGCTTGAGCCAGAATCCAAGTGATGGGTAAGATGACAGATAAAAATCATGATTAAAATTTGGAAGGACCTTAGAAATAATCTAGCTCAAGCCTATTATACTAGAGATGATTCAACTAAGGTCAAAGAGTTAAGAGACTTGGTTCAATTCCTTTATGTGGGTAGCAATGGCAGGAAACGAAAATGTAGGGTTCTTGATGCCCATTCAACTTTCATGCATCGCATGAGATGGGGAGAAGGGTCTTCTAATTAGGAAAGGAGAAAGCATTCTGGAGAATGGGAGTGACACAGCATGAGCAAGGAAGCAGAGCCAGGAAGTTGTCGGTGTAATGACCATGTATGAGGATGTCAATATATGTGAGGAGGGGAAGACAGCATGGTGGGGGAGCAGGACCAATAGGGAAGGGCTTGAATATAAATCTGCAGTTGGTCAGTGGTGTGAAACGTAGAATCCTGGGACTGCCTTGAAGTCTCCCTTTTATGCCCCAGTATAAACATTTCCAGAAAAAATGCTTTGCTTTTCATATAAACAAAGACAAATTCACCTGGGGAGGGAAAGCTGAAGAAAGGTGGCTGGGATGAGTACTTGCGTATCTGGTCAACCCACAGTGGGCTGATAAGCATCCATCCTGAGTCAGGAGATTTACAATGGGAACTAAGAATCTGCATATTTTTAAGCTCCCCAGTGACTGCAATGATTACCAAGTTTGGAGGGTCTTCTGGTTCACCCTTTTACCAATCCATCAGATACAGTCTACCACTTTGGAAAACTCTTTGACAATATTTATGAAATACCTGCCCTCTATGATCCAGCAATTCCTCTCTCAGGCATATACTCACTTACGTTGCCCAACAGGCATGAATAAGAATACCCAGAGCAGGTTATTATCAACCCCGAACTGGAAACAATCCAATATCCATCAGTAGTAAAAAGAATAAATTAACTGAGGTATATTCATACAATGGAACACTACACAACAATTGAAAAGAATAAACCATTGCTATCTGCACCAACGTGGATGACTATTCCTGACATAATGATAAGCATTAAGAAGTATGATTCTATTTACATAAGATTAAAGAACTGGCAAAAATAATACATGGTAATTGAACTCAGAATAATGATTGCCTCTCTTTGAGGGTGAGGATTAACTGTAAAGGGACATAAAATACACTCCTAGGGTGCTGCAATTGTTCTATATCTCTATTTGGGTGGTGGTTATATTGTTATATAGAATATGTGAAAAATACTGAGCTCTATACTTGTTCAGTTTACTGTACAGATTAACCTTGTTGATAAGAAAAAATACAGGTATTGTGTGTGTGTGTATGTATATTTCCTTGCCAACCTTATGAGGTTGTTATAAAACTCCAATAGCTTTTCTTTTTTTCTTTTTTTATTGGAGTATAATTGCTTTACAATGCTGTATTAGTTTCTGCTGTACAATGAAGTGAATCAGCTGTATGTATACATATATTCCCTCCTTCTTGGACTTCCCTCCTTCCCCACCCTTCCAGGTTATCACTGAGTACTGAGCTGAGCTTCCTCTGCTTCATAGCAGGTGCCCACTACCTATCTGTTATACATGGTAGTGCATATATGTCACTCCTAATCTCCCAATTCATCCCACCGTCCCCTTTCCCACCCTGTGTCTACATGTCTGTTCTCTCTGTCTCTGTCTCTATTCCTGCCCTGGAGATAGGTTCATCTGTACCATTTTTCTAGATTTCATATATATGTGTTAAAGATGAGATACATAGATAAGTACAGTCATACATTTTAACTAGCTCAATACTGATTCTTGTTGAAGTTGGTTACAAGCACTACTTGTGATACAGGCATTCTGTCAGTTTTTTTAAGCCTTAGCAAAACACAAAAAGTTAGTTATATGTAAGCTTACAAGTAATTTCTGAATTTGGAAAAGACATGCAGTAACTGTTAACTTAATGGTGCAGCCCAGCTTTTGAGAGAGCCTTTCTGCTGATGGTGAATTTGGTCTGCTTTGAAACCCTGGAGAAGAGTTCCCTGCAGCTGTATCTTTTGTTGCACGCCCTCACTTTCCTCTCCCCCCATTCCCGATTCCACCCTAGGAAGACAGGAAACACTATCTGTAGCACTGCATTCACCAACCCAGAAACCAAAATCTCATCTCACTTCCTATCGTGAAAATGATCGTCATCCTGAGGTACCCTTGGCCACTGGTAACAAGCTACCTACCTGCTGCCACTCCACAGTTTGCCTGCCCTGGCCCAACAGTAAGACTGCCTGTGGTCATGAGGCCCTGGTGGGCACATGATCAGGGTTACAGCAAGCTGAGGATGCGTGGTGGGAAGTGAAAAACCCTGTCCAGTGGGTGCCATGTGTAAACCTCATTCCTGGGCTATTATTTTTCAGTCTGTGAAAAAGTTGTGGGTACTGAGCAGTGTACTTCAGGCAGCTAAGTATAAACACATGTCTCCAAATACTGATAACACTATCTTTATTTGTCCATTACTTCACAAAGCCACATCACCTGGGGACTGTTTGTTCCCCTACAAAGTGAGAATCCAGCCCCCCCATATGTATTAAAATGTGGGACATTTTCTTCAGGGTATACATTTTCAAGAGCTGCTTCTATGCCTTTCTCAGTACACTCTTACATCCCCATGTATCTTTAACACCACAACATACAGTAGACTTTAAAATAAAAATTGATTATTTCTGGTTCCTTGCACCAGTTTTTCTTAATTTGGCCATATGGTCAACTATGTGTCTGGAGCCTATCCATTACTGTGTCCAAGTTCTAGAGCCCAGAAGTATATAAGATATGTTCAGCAATTTATGTGAACCTGCAGATATTTCCTGACTGGTTATTTCAAGCAAGGTTTTTTTATGTGACAGACATCTGATAAATGCTTAAAGAATGAATATGAATGTTTAAGAATGGATAAATGTGAATTTTTAAGCACTATGTTCACACAAGAAATGCAGTTCACAAGTATGTATATTTCCCAGAATAAAACATTGTACTGGATTCCCTACCCACTCCCCCCACCCCCGAAAGAGCCCTAAAGGTATTACATATGGAAGTACATCAAAAAACATACTAAAATCTGAAATCAACCTTGAATGGAGCTTTCTCATGAAAAAAAAAAAAAATCCTAATAATGCTTGATTTCACTTAAGAGATATTTAGAAAAACCAGCACACAAACTGTTCAGTTCCAGAGAACCAAATACAACATCAGCTGTGAGAAACATTAAACTGTCTGAAGAGAATGGATTTCAAGGAAATGCTGCTTATTTTCTCCTCTTGGTTATTTCTGAAAGAATATTTAATGAAGAAATGCAGTGGGACTTTTCTGTTCTTTGAAGACTTTGCTTCCAAGAAACATTTGCCTGGGGTTTAAACTCTATTAGGTGTGATTTTTTTTTTTTTTTCTCACCAGTCAATTAATTTTGCAGGGAACAAGAAGTTAGGAAGAGGCAAGGCTAAATCAATTGTCTCCAGAAAATGCACCTCAATCTTATTCTCAGAGATTTTTTTTTCCCCCTTTCCCCTGCCATGCACTGATTTTTCTTTCTTAAACCAATATATCAAACTCAAGAAGTAATCCCTAGCATAGAAACATGCCCGGAAGGGAACTGGAGTTTGAGAAGAACTTCCCTGTGCAAACGGCCCCATATCTCCCAGTGTGGTAGCTCACCTACTGAGGCATCTACCACCCTTGGCGAGAATGTCACTGTCCTCCAGGACTTACCTGTCTGCTGAGAGGGCCGTGAGTGTGAAGACAGACACCCCTACTGAAGTAAGCTGGATAAAGGGGATCAGTTTGCAGCCAATTCTGCCAAACAGCCATTTGTCAGCCAGGTACCTGCTGGCATCCACAGGTGCACAGGTTACCAGGAGGAGCAGGTCTCCCAAAGCCAGGCTGGAGATGAACAGGTTCGGCACGTTTCGCATGGACTTCACAGTACAGAAGATCTTGATCAGGGTGATGTTGCCAACGAGGCCTATCAGAATGATGACTCCATAAATTGCAGGGATGACATACAGGATCCCAGGGTGGAACCAGTCGTCATTCATGGGGAGCTCCACACTATGATTAGAAATGTTGCAGTGCACGAAATGGTCCACTTCCAAGTTCAGAAGCAAACAATCATTCAGAGCCATCCTCTGGATTCCTTCCCACCTAAAAAAGTGCCCTGAGATGCTGTTTCTTAACTTTTGACTTTGCAGTTGGGTAAAGATGAGGACAGAATCTATGCTGGGCTCTTTATCTTCTTGAATAAAAATATAGATACTGTGGCATTCAAAACTGCCTGGCACTATTTTGATGCTGGTGCTGCTCTGCTCTTTACATGACCAGTGTAATACATCTCTAAATTGAGTAAGTTAACAACAAAACAAACACAAAAACTCAGCCCCCAAAAGGCTTAGAATCAGACCCGCTCTGTACCAACACCTTTTACCTCTGGTCTAGTCCGAGTCTCCCTGGCTGTAGTTTACTAAGAACTTTGGGCCTGCTATTTTCACACGGCATTTGCTGTCTTTCCTGATATTTAGAACCTGAAGGTTTAAAGTGGGTAGAAAAAAACTGCACTGAGAAAGCCTCAAATACCATAGGCGGGAATGCTTTATACGTCACCATCTTCACCAGCAAACCGCAGCTCTGCTGAGCAGAGGCTCTGAAGAGGAACCAGGGCTACTTACAGACAGACAATGCCAGCCCCCTGCTGGACACTTCAATCACTGCCCGGATGCCTGCTCTGCCCAGATGAGACTCGCACAGCAGTCTGCGGGTCCTAGGCGACAACTTTAGCAGGTAAATTTGGGCTTCACTTTTCAGACGCAGCACTTCTGGTAGGTATTTCCTAAGTGTTGCTGGCACTATGCAAAGCACTGGAAATCCTTCTGATACTAGAAAGATTTTCCATATCCAGATTCACAGCCCATTCTCTCATCTTTTCCAATACATTAGAATATAACATGTTAAGGCTGCTATAAAATGAGGTCTGTCCCTGAATCAAACTGCACACAGATACGCAGGGCGTCCACATGTGAGTGGTCCCACGCAGCCTTCCTGCTGCCTATTTGAATGGGGATCGTTTCTGAGAGCAAACCTTCAGCACCTGACATCTGGGAAAAGTAGAAAGCAGGACACATACATGCTCTGTCCTGTAGATGGGCCAGGCCATTCCTGTTCCCTTTACCAGAGAGAAAAAAAATCAAAAGCCAGCTATTTTTTAACTCTCACAGATTAGCAGTCTTTTCCAGAAGAATGGGTATTTTCTCATTGGATCTAAAAAATACATGAATTGGCATTCTGATGCAGCTATTTGCAATTTTTAATTAATGCTTGCTGCATTTTATAGCAAATTTCCTCATAAGCTCTGAGTGGGAAATGAACTGTGAAGTAGTTACAGATAACATACTGAGGATTTGGGGAGTGGAAAGAATAACTTAGAGTTAACTTGTGCCAGGAAAGGCTTTACTGAGGCGGTACTATTAGATGTCAACTTTGATCTTTAGCAACATACAAAGGTGAATCTTTAAGACTTTATGTGCAGCCAGCTCTTCCAGATACATTGCAGGAAGCCAGTTACTAGCGGGCACTGTTACCAAAAGTTTGGTTTTTGAGGATTCATAAGGAATAAAGAAGTTTGCACTCATCACCATGCCGGGGCCCACTAATAAAGCCTCCAAGTGTGTTGTCATGGAAATTTCCAAAGGCAGGTTACAAAACCAAGGTGGCTGCCATGTTCCTTCTATAAACCCAAGGGCTTTTGCTGCTCTCAGCCAGTAGTAGTAGAATCTGATGCTACATGCCCAGAGTGCGGAGAGCTTCTCAGTGGAGATCAATAGCACCAGTAATCAGTCAACAACCATGAGCCTAATGGTGTTGATGAGCTGTTGGCAACAGAGGTTAATGCTGTACATGGACTCTGTGCTTAAGTCCTGGCTCCTTCACTCATTATCTTGGCAAGTTAGACTAGTCACTCAGTGTCTTAAGTGTCTCCTCATGAGATTAAGTTCCTCATCTGTAAAGTGGGGATAATTTAAATGAAAGTTAAATGAAATTATCCATGTTAAGACTTCATAGAATTTGGCACATAGTAAGTACTCAAGTAATATCAGCTGCTATTATTATAACTATTATTATCACTGTGACTGAAAGAGACTATTTTTGTGATTTTACTTTGGAAAAGCCCAATAAAGTCAGAATAGCAACTGACATCAAGATCAATAGGCAAAAGGTCCTATCATACACGTGAATCAACTAGTCCTCCATCTACTTGAAAGACATCAAACAATTGTCAGGTTCCAGGCACTGTGTAAGAGCTAAGGGATTGAGAAAAATAAGATGAAGATACATGTTATTATGGGTTTCCCAGATGGCTCAGCAGTAAAGAATCCACCTGCAATGCAGGAGACATGGGTAGACTCGGGTTCGATCCCTGGGTCAGGAAGATCCCCTCGAGAAGGGAATGGCTACTCACTCTAGTATCCTTGCCTGGAAAATGCCATGGATGAAGGAGCCTGGCAGGCTGTGGCCTATGGGATCGCACAGTCAGACATGACTAAGCGACTGAGCACATATAAACATGATGAGATCCGTCATGACCCCAATTATTCAAGCTTAGACTTAGAGGACTTGGTTTCAAAGAATAACTCAAGAAGGGTTTTCACATAGATACTGCAAATGCTTCTGTTTATTCTATACCATATTAACAATTCTGCTTCTTGAAATTCCTATGGTGGCTTTCTTCTCTGATCTTTACCTTTCTTCCTCTCAATGACAATGATTGCTTCTGGCGTTGTTTTTGTTCATTGCTAGAGGGACAGCCTTGTAGGAACTATGGCAAAACTCAGAGAAATTCACCATTCTTGGACTAGAAGAATAGGTGAGGCATTGAACTACCTGGGTTCATCCTGAGGATTTTGAAACAAAGGTACCAATAGCCAGAACCTGCCTATATTCTTATATTAGACTTGGGCATCTTTGGGCCTTTTAACCTTCTGAAAGTTAAAAGCTGAGTATTGTTTAAATAGAAATAAACTCCGGCTTATTAAAAAAAAAAAAATCACAACATTTAGACCCCATCCCCTCCCTAGAATAAAGCAACTACCTTTTCTCCAGAGAAAGTGACATTTGATCTTAAAGGTTAAGTGTCTGGCAGAATCCTTTGAACAGAGAAAACAGTATGCCCCTAGGATGGAGGCTTAAAGGAAAGAACGTGGCACTGAGCAGGGGACAACTTCAAGTCCAAAAAGGCCATCCAGATTGGAAGAGGGGATGGGGAAAGAGCAGTGTGAAAAGCACCCTGAGGCAGGTTTGAGTGACACTGTGATGGATCTTGGATTCTTTTTAAGAAGTTTGGTCTGAAAGGCATAATTCTGGTTCACAAAGAAGACTCCTGGATGTTGTTGTCTCCTTTTATTTCTTTAGACATCCCATATGCTGGGCCAACCTCACCTTGTAAATCCAGCTGGGCCCTTAGTGTTTCTCCCCATATAAGCTTATAGTTAGCCATGATTTCTCACGGCTGCTGGTGGTATTGAGTGTTCCACAACACGATAGACTGTTACGGTAGTATTTTAGAAGTGAAAATATAATAAAATTCAACACCTAATATTTTGGGGAGCAAGGTTATTTTAAAAAGCTCATTAGAAAATTTTGATGTCATTTCAACTAATTAGCTATAATGACTCTCCATCCCGATCATTATGTGTTACCTTCTGGCAGATCACCAAACATACTTAAAAATTTGCTTCGTTTTTTATTTAGTGGTGAGCATGAGATGCCTATGACTTATGAAAATGAGACAGAACAAACATAATACAAAGTCCCCATCCTCAGGGACTCCTTTCTGAATAGGAGTGTGACTCAGCATCCTTTCTTATGTGTTGGAGCAGGAGTGTCACTTCTATTTCAGGCTAAAGAGTCACATTTTCCATTCTTCCAGAAAACTGGATTTTTTTTAAATATGGGGGAGAGGCACAGTCCCTTGGTAGAATTTGGTAGGATGGGTGGATTCAATGGGACCAAAGAGAGTAGAGACAGTCTCTTTCCACCAGCTATGTGCACACCACTGCGGCTTCCAATAGCTGGTACTCTTGGTAGACTGACAATGAACGTACACAGAAAAGGTAAATTAGTTATAGAGTGGGTAGAACTTGTAGGTGGAACCCAAGTAAAGAGAAACGGATGCTTTGGGTCTAAGAGAGAGTCTGTCTGGAACAAAGCTGTACAGGGGAGTAATAAATGAGAAAAGGGAGATTGGATCTGCTGGGGAAGACTTGACATTTTAGGTTTCTGGTTGGACTTTAGGCTATAAAACACTGGCTCTTTTATATATATTAAAAAAATTTCATCAAGATTACCTGGAGTGATTCTTAAAAATGCAGATTCTGAGGCCATACCCCAGACCTATTGAATCAGAGATCCAGGGATAGAACCCAAGAATCACTATTTTTCATGAGGTCCCAAGGGGACTGTAGCGCTCTGCTATCCCAGAGATCATGGCAACATGACAGTCCTTGTGCCTTCCCTCTGTGGAGGGAGAGGCTGAGCAAGGAAGCAGATTTAGGAGACTGTTAGTACAGGCCCTTGATACCCAAAGTATGGGCCCTGAGTCAGAAGCCTGGGTATCACCATAGAGCTTATGAGAAATGCAGAAATTCAGGCACTACCCCAGATTTCTTTAATCATAATCTTCATTTAAAAAATGTATTTATATATTTGGCTGCACTGGTCTTAGCTGGCACATAGTATCTTTAGTTGCAGCATGCAAACTTCTTAGTTATAGCATGTGGGATCTAGTTCTCTGAGCAGGGATCGAATCCAGGCCTCCTGCATTGGGAGCTCAGAGTCTTAGCCACTGGACCACCAGGGAAGTCCCCATATTTTGCATTTTAAGAAGTTCCCCGAGGACTCATATGCACGCTAAAGTCTGAAAAGTGTTGATCTAGTGGTTAGGGAGCTCTGGCAGAAAAGGTTAAGAAACCAGGGCAGAAAAGGGGAACAGATAGGAAACTGGAATTTCAAGTTCAGAATGAAACCAGCAAGTGGACCAACTGGAAGCTGAATGAAGAATCCTTGATTTGGGGTTGTTGATATCTCTGATAAGGCTGGGAACTGTCCCAGACTGCAGGGCAGGCAAGTTGTTTTTGTCACAAGACAGGGGGCCAGAATCCCATTACAAAATAGGGAATACAGGCAATGGAGAAGCCCAGAATGATGAATTTTTTAGGCTTGTGACTCAGTCCAGCAAGAACAAGGGGGAAGCCACTGTGGAGGGAAATGCTGAATCTGGTTTCAGGCATACTGAGTTCACTATATGAACAAGGGGAAGGAAGAAAGCCAACGGAAACAATTGCTGAAGTCTGGAAGCAAAGAGGTAAATAATTAGAAGGGCTGTCTGAGAACCAGGATGTCGGATGACAACAGTTTAAATGCACAGAGAAATCGCCAAGAATCAAGTGAAGTTACGCTTTGAGGAAAAAGTCATGTGCTGAAAATTAGTGGGTACCGAACATGACTGCAATATATGTTTGTGGCAGCACCATGGAGAAGCTGCTGAAAAGATTGTAGCAACCCTTGCTTGAGAAGAATCAGAGATGTCAAATTTTAGTGCTGCAGCAGGAACAAAAGAGACAGATGACTATATCCAGATCCTGTAATGCTGGGATCACTTCAAGTTCCCTTCTCTTTTCTTAACAGTCTGTGACTTTTCATGGTGCTTGGAAACTTAGGAGAGATGGGGGGAGTCTTTTGAAAGAAAGAGTCAAGTTTCATTTTGAGCCACATGAAGCTGCAGGTTGATGCTCAGAGAAGGCCTGGAAGTGGAAGACCAGCCCCTCAGTCAGACTCAAGGCTGAGAGGACACCTCACATGGTGTTTTTAACATATTCCACCAGTTCCTGGTACTGTTTCCTTCAAAAGGTGGAGATAAGTTTCCCTCCCTTTGAATGTGAGCTGAACTCAGTGACTGGCTTCTAACAGAGTGAGGCAGCAGTGATAGTGTGTAACTTCCAAGATTAAAAGACAAAGGACACTGCAGCTCCCTCTGTGCACTGTCTCTGAAGGAAGTCAGCCATCATGTTGTTAGGAGACTCAATGGACCACAGGCTGAAAAATGGAGGACTCCCATCCACAGCTCTGTGAGTCATTTTGGAAATGGTTCCTCCAGCCCCAGTCCAGCCTTCAGATGACTGCAGGCCCAGCCAACTTCTTGACTATGAGCTCAAGAGATACTCCAAGCCAGAACCATCCAGTCACAACACTCTTGAATTCTTGATCCACAGAGACTGTAAGTTATGGCAGCTCGTTACACAGTAGTACATAACACCTGGCAAACAGAATGGATGAAGGGGCCAGGGCAGGGGCGGGGACCACCAAAATGACAAAAGAAAATAGAACAAGAATATCAGAAAAGGCAAGTACTATAAACTGGTTGAATCTTGAATAGAGTGTGAAGCAAAGAATGGTCAAATCTAGAAAAGTTAAGGAGACAAATCCACGTGTTATTCAGTACCACCAAATTTTCTTACCTGGATAAAACAGATGTATTTAAAAAAATATAAATAAGCTGAACTTTCTTGACTAGCCACCATGTACCGGGAAATTAGATTACTTATATCCCATTTTTCCATCTGCTAAGTGAGCTTGGGCAAGTCAAATCAATTCAGTGAACAGTATTTGCCACTGAACTGTTCTGTGCCATAGATTCCTCCTCCATAAAATACAGGGCATTTTCCCCTGGCCTATGCTTCAGAACAACTTGAGGCATCAGTATCACCCAGTGGCACCTAAGGCAATGTAAAGTGGCACCTTCCCCACTGCCCTCAGCCATCTCTCTTTCTAGCTCTTTCTCTCTTGTGGAAGGATCCAATCAGTGAGATGGCAGGCCCCCTGAAACACATCACTGTGTTATGCCTGTATCCACGAATAGATGTCTCACAAACCAACATGTTGCTGGGATGCCCTTCTCAAAGCTTCCTCTATTGTTAACATCTATAAAACTAAGAAATTGGCATGGGCACAAGACTGTTATCTAAACTACAGACTTTATTCAGATTTCACCAGTTTTCCTGTCAGTCATTTTCTGTTCCATGACCCAATCCAAGACACCACACTGTATTTAAACACCACGATTCCTTAATTTCCTCTCTTCTGTGACAGTTTCTCAGACAGTCCTATTTTTCCTGATCTTGACACTTCTGAAGAGTACTGGTCAGGAATTTTGTAGAATATTCCTCCAGTTGGGTTTGAGTGATATCTTTTCATTTTGAGACTAAGGATATGAATTTGGGGGGAGAAAAAGCATAGAAGTGAGGTGCTCTTCTCATCACATTATATCAGGGAGTATGTATTAGTTGCTCCTATAACAAATTACTATGAATTTATTTGCTTAGAACAACAGAAATGTATTCTTTCACAATTCTGAAGGATGAAAGTCTGAAATACATTTTACAGGCCTGGTTCCTTCTGAAGGCTCTAAAGGCTCCCACCATTCCTTGGCTGGTGGCCATATCACTCCAATCTATGTTTACCTCATCATATTACCTTCCCTTCTTCCATAGGCAAATCTTTTTTGCCTCACTCTTACAGACTCTTGTGATTACACTGAGCCCACCTAGATAATCCAGAATAATCTCCCCATCTCAACTGAATCTGCAAAGTCCTTTTTGCCAAATAACATAGTCACAGGTTCCAGGGATCAGGACCTGGATATCACTGAGGGCCATAACTCAGCCAATGCTTATATTCATGTGATTTATCAGTTGGCCCTGTTAATCTTGATCCCTTGGTTAAGGCTGTGTTGGCCAAGATTCTCCACTGTAAAGTGATTCTTTAGGTGGGATAGATTCCTTTTAATTACCAGAAATATGATTGTATTCACACCCAAAGTAAAGATGTTGACATTATGTAACCATGCAAAACTACTTACATTAAGTGCCATTCACTCCCAGACCCAATTCTAGACCTTGGAAATACAAAAATTAACAATGGTCCCTACCCTCAAGGAGATAATTGCCTAACTAGGACAACATTTCCAATTTCTTTAAAGAAAGCAAGTCTATAAACATAAACAAGCTTTTCGTTTAAACAATCTGGACACCGTTTTGGTGATGACCTTTAACTGTATAGAGAGTTTTGCGTGATGTGAAATGGAAACTAATTTTCTTGTAGTTTCTGAAGTTCACTTGGACATTCTGTGACCATTTTCCACTTTGATATTCTCTCTTGAATTTTCTCAAAGATGAAGTATAATCTCATGGGCAAAACCAGTAAGAATGCCATCAGGCTTCTCATCAGAAAGTCTGGCTTTTATTTTGTATCCAGACAGCTTTATGGGACAAACAAAGCTGAAATGCACCCCTAGACTCTAAGCACTCACGTAACTAAAGTGAATCTCTACACCTCACACTTCACCCTTTTTCTTTGGGCTGTGAAATAATACAGCATGTTCTTCTCTAAGGAAGATGCTAAGAAATAGGATTACCCATAGATTTTTCTCTAGATGCCACTATAGCACTTCAAACTCAGACTGGTTCCATGGGAACTTTCACTCAACATAAAAACTGTTATTTTTACCGTTTGAAACGGACTCACCTCAAATTAACTCCAAGTCATGTCTGAAATATATATCCTATACTAGGTTCTTCAAGTCAAATACTCTCAAAATGGAACAACTGAGAAATACATAGGGCATTTATCATTCACATACCACAGAATTCAAGCTTCCCTTGGCCTTACCGCAATATATCAGAGGCAATATCTCACTCAAATTGTTTATTAGCTGCCTACCTTAGATAAAGTCACTTTTAAATTCTCTGTGCTTACAATTTTCTTCATGTATAAAAAGGATTTACGTGGCATTAAGGCTTTCCATCTTTATCTCTGAGAGCTGTTGTGAGATTCAAATGAGATAACAAATATGAAGACATTTAAAAGGTATAGATTCCTAAACAATTTTAAGTTACTGTGTATATTGCTCATTCCTGAGGTGTGATAATGGTATTATAGATACATTTTTAAAGTCCTTATCTTTTAGAGCAGGGGCAGCCAGCTTTCTCTAAAAAGCCCAAACAGTAAATATTTTAGGCTTTGTGGACCATCAGGTCTCTGGGAAAGCAGTCAATAGAAAACAGGTAAAGGAATGGGGGAGGCTGTGTCACAACAAAATGTATTTGTAAAACAGGAAGTTGATCCACAGGCCAGAGTTTGCCAATCTTTGTTTCTGAGAAACTTTTGAAATTGTTATGGGTGAAAGGATATGGCAGCCAGGATTTCCAAATCATATGGCAAGTGGAGAAGTGAGTAGGGGCAAAAATGAAATAGGACTGGCCAAGTAGATGATTGTTGAAGAAAGGTGAGGGTAGGTGGGGATTCATGTTGTGAGTCTATTTTGTATATGTTTTAAATTCTCCACTATTTCAAATAGTATAAAAAATATAATTTATTATTGACATGATAAACAATGCC
Organism: Bos indicus x Bos taurus; assembly: GCF_003369695.1. Classification (NCBI taxonomy): domain Eukaryota; kingdom Metazoa; phylum Chordata; class Mammalia; order Artiodactyla; family Bovidae; genus Bos; species Bos indicus x Bos taurus. The sequence continues at coordinate 13,776,243 of NC_040105.1, read as the reverse complement.
AAACAACTAACTATACATGTATCTCTAAGACCTTGGCTGGATGGCATAGAGGGGAGCTTCCCAGAGGCTGGCAGCATCATTCTGGCCATTCATGCATTTTGTCTCTTTCCACCTTAATCTGGAGACCCAAAATTGAAGCAGCGTGGAGTACACATGATTTGGGATGGGAATGATTTCAGAGTGGCTATTGGACTGTCAGTCTAGGAAAATGGCTCTTAGATACAGTGGGGAAATGGATCGATTTCCTTTTTTTTTTTTTAACTACCCTCTCCCTCTCTCTCTCACACACATCCTTTCTTAGTCTTCTCCATGGCCACATTAGTGTATTTTAAATTCTGCTTGTGTCCTACAGAAGTCAAAAATGCGAGATCAATTTTTAGTCCAAATTTCCTTTTAAGACAAGGTGTCCTAACCTAGGTTTTTTTTTATCAAGACTATATCCCTATCTTCCTGTATGAGTTATATCAGCTCAAATGATTGTTTTCGACCCTTATGCTACAATTCTCAAAAGGACCTTCCTATACTTTAATGACAACTGAACACTTTCCCCTGCTTGAAAGCTACTATCAGCATTCACCTTTCTACTTCTCTTAGCGACTTTTCTCATCCTTTTCTTTTAAATTGCCAGATAATGAATAGTACAGGATCTATAGGAAGGGGCAAGGACAGAGGATACAATAATAGAAAGAACCAACACTGACTCCAGATGCTTTATAGGTGTTCCCTCATGGAGTTCTTACACCCACCCTATGATATAGCACTGTTAATATCCCTTTTACAGATGAGGAAACGAGGTGTAGGGAGGGGGAAGCAACCGGCCTAAATTTACACAGTTAATAAATGTGTTCCGGTAACTGGGTGCTTAACCACTAGACCACACGCCTCTCAGGGAACAAAGGGTAGCAGCAGAGAGACAGTCATACCTTGGAGTTCTCATGGGAGGTAAAAGAGACAAATAGGAAAGAGGGGAAATGTGTGCTGAAACACAAGGAAGTAAGAACTAGGGATAATTAGGGAGCTGAACAACTAGTGGAAAAAAACCACAGAGAGGCTAGCAGCTGTGCTTTCTATTTCTTCCTCGGCAATAGTGTCCTGTGTTTTTGTTTTTATGTTTTTTGGGTTTTTACCTCTAGGGAAACAAACAGGATGCTCAGTTCCTGTCTCATGTCTACAGTCACATTTCTTTAATATCAAAGTAATTTAAGATGTAGAATAGAGAAAAGAAACTCACTGATTCCCAATGGTGACAGGACCTCAACTGTGCTTCCTCTTTTAATAAACAAGATGAAACATCCTCATGGAAACATGAAGCAAATTATGCACCACTTTGCTGAAAACAATGCTAGGCTTTGGGGTGACTCATAACAGTGAACATGCCCCCATTTCTGATCTCCTGGCAAAGAGGCTACTTGTGGGCTCAGAGCAAGGCTTGATACATCATTTTGTATTCCCCTCTCACATACCTGACTCTCCTAATAGTACCAATTCCACTTCTGCATTCCTTTGCCAACAGTGAGGACACCAACTTTGAAAATGAACAGTTTCAATTGTACTGCTGGGATGAGAAAGACATCACTCGAGTCATTAAAAAACATCCACTTCTCTTCCTTCATGTGTAAAGTCTTTTTTTGATGATTATGACCGACAATAGTCTTGCTCTTTGGGTTTTCTACTATTGGAATCAACTCTCCAAGCACATTCTCTTTCTTCAATCAAAGGTCTGAAAGTATGGGAGACTGCCTTTGAGAAGAGATTGAGCAGACCTCCCCACCACTACCAATCCCCTAGTTGCGAGGCTGACTTAAGGGGGACATCTCATTATGCCTACAGTAAAGACAGTCTGGTTGCCAAGCATCCAAAAAATAAAAGAATAGACAGTTAATAACTGAGCAGTTTAGAACAAACAATGGTGTTTATGGGCTTCTGAAGCATTTTGTTTGAGATGCAGTGACTTCAAATGGTCAGGGGTGCAGAACTCAACAATTTTTTTTAAAACCTTCCATTGAAAAAATTGTTGAGTTGTAAACAATCAGATCAGAAAAAGAGTGAGGAAAAGCTTTTGTTACTATGCAATCCAGAAGCATCACAAACTGCGCTCTGGAAGAAAACTACTTTCTACACTTTATCAGAAAGGAGATTAAAAAAAAAAAAAAGCAGAGCTAAAGTTTGCCTCAGACTTAGCTGCTGCTGGGCTTAACCTGGACCCACTCACTCCTTAAATTCTCACTCTAAGGTCTGGGTCCTTTCAAGAGTATCTGTATGTGGGAACATGTATAAACAGGGAATTGGAGTTCCAACTAGCATTTGCTGAGCATTCATTCACCATGTGCCAGGCACTATTCTAAATGCTCTCTTCTTTTTGGATTTTCAACCCTATTAGGTAGTTACTAGTATTATTCCCATTTTAAAGATGAGGAAAGCAAGGTTCAGAGAGATTTTATAATTCACCCAAGATTACACAACTAAAAGAGGAGAGTGAAAAAAGTTGGCTTAAAACTCAACATTAAAAAATCTAAGATGGTGGCATCTGGTCCCATCACTTCATGGCAAATAGAAGGGGAAAATGTGAAAGCAGTGACAGATTTTATTTTCTTGGGCTCCAAAATCACTGCAGACAGTGACTTCAGCCTTGAAATTAAAAGACACTTGCTCCTTGGAAGGAAAGCTATGACAAAGCTAGACAGAGTATTAAAAAGCAGAGACATCACTTTGCTGACAAAGGTGTGTAGAGTCAAAGCTATGGTTTTTCCAGTAATCATGTATGGATGTGAGAGTGGGACCATAAAGAAGGCTGAGTGCCAAAGAATTGATGCTTTTGAATTATGGTGCTGGAGAAGACTCTTGAGAGTCCCTTGGACTGCAAGGAGATCACACCAGTCAATCCTAAAGGAAATCAACCATGAATATTCACTGGAAGGACTGACGTTGAAGCTGAAGCTCTAATACTTTGGCCATCTGATGCGAAGAGCTGACTCATTGGAAAAGACCCTGGTGCAGGTAAAGATTGACGGCAAAAGGAGAAGGGGGAGGCAGAGGATGAGTTAGTTAGACAGCATCACTGACTCAATGGACATGAATTTAAGCAAACTCTGAGAGACAGTGGGGGACAGAGAAGCTTGGCGTCGTGCTACAGTTCATGGGGTTGCAAAGAGTTGGACACGACTTAGCAACTGAACAACAATAACACAACTAAAGCCGGATTTCAAATTCAGGCAATCCATGTTCTTAATACCATGGGATTTCTCCTTCCATAGGATTTCGGATTAAGAATTCTTGCTATCTGGAATCAAATACATTCTAGATTTCAACCAGAATCTCCTCACCTTCCTAGCTGAGAAAATTAAAACCAGCAATATTTAAGAGGCTGTGACAGTAAACTAATGTTGACTGCGGGTCAGAAACTAGGTCTTCTGGGAGCTTACTAACTTCTCTTCTTCCACCTCCCATTCACAGTGCTCTCTTAGGAGACACTTCATCAAAGGAACCATGGCATCCATCCACAGAGATGCATTTCTCTGATCTTCCCTGTTCAGCTACCAGGAATACAGTTAGCGAGAAATTCCAGTTGATAAGTATCTTCAAGATCCAACTTAACTTTTGATCTGAGGCCATGCTCTTCTTAGCAGCCCTCAGCCAAAGACCCAGCATGGTGGGAACACTAAAACTGTCATTTCTGCCCAATGAAGGACTCTTCTAATGGGCAATCTTTGCCCCAGAACTCCCCACTGGGTTGGTGGAGACTTTGTGGGAGCTGCATCATGGTCTGAGGCTCTCACAGGTCATTCCCTCTTCCTTCCACTTGTATCTTTCACAGGTATTACCTCCACAGCACATCTCTTCCCCACCTAATGCTGTTTCATTGTCACCTTCTGAGGAGGACCCACGAGGAACAGGAACCAAATCAACTTCTTTGATACTTCCAACATTGTAAGTGGAAGAAAACAATCAAAGGAGTTTTGTTCTGAATACTGCCTTTGCTCCTCTCTCTGGTCTTACATGTAAGATCTCTCAATACTAAGTTACAACACTGTGCTTTCAACAGTCTCTTCCATGGTGATTCTTAACGTAACATTCTCCTCTTAAGAAATTCTTAAAACAATTAAGAATGCAATGAATTTAACCACAGAGAAGTTCTTGTTCTTCTCTAGGTAGGCTCTTTTGCTGCCCTATGATTATTCAAACATGCTGCTTGAAATGCTCTGAATCCCCTTCATTCTCTCCTCTAGAATGTCAGTCCTATAAAACCTGCCTGGAGTCCCCCAGGCAGAACTGTCCCAGAGCATCATCACCACTCTCATGCATCATCACTATTGACATCTATTGAATACTACCTATTGCCAGAACTACATCTGAATATTCTATTTGATCCTTACAACCACACAATGAGGTAGGTAATATTTTTGTACCCATTTTACAGATGAGGAGTCAGAGGCACAGAGAGGTTAAAGTCACATATCTGGAAAGGAATGGGGCTAGAATTCAAGCTCCAGATTTTAGAGAACTATTCCATGAAATAGCAGGTCCTATTCTTGTTTTTTCCTAGGCATCTCCTCTTAAGAAGTAAATGACTTGAAATTAAGTCTGAGCAATACTTTAGAGGCCTGGCAGGAGAAAGAGTGAGAGGGAAAGACTCTCTGCTTCTCCCGCTGATAAAGTTAATTCTGCATATTTCCCAGGGCCCTCTTAACTTTTACTCCCTTTATTTTTCTCTCTCCTCAGTCTTCTCCTTTCTACTCCTTGATTCTTTGAAATGTAAAGTGGAAAACAGAAATTACTGTTATAAGGGTCTGCAGATTGGAGAGTGGAGGACACACCTATGCCACTTTTTCTCTGTTTAAAGCTTTGGTATAGGAACAATGTGATTTCTTCTTAGTTCTTACTGCTGGGTGCCCATGTTTGCATTTCACTGTCATGAGGGGGAAAGAGCATGGGTCTGAGCTACAATGAATTACTGCTATGTATGAGATATGTGAACTTGGGCAAGATTGAAACCCTCCACGTAGTTCTTTTTTTTCCATTTACAGAACAGGAATAATAATTTCTAACCCACAAGGTAGTTGTGAGAATTAAATGACACACAGCAATGCTCAATAAACATTAGTTCCCTTTCTCAAGGTTACTGACAAATTTTGTGCTTGAAATTCACAGTCAACTTCACTATAGTCTCTTGAATCACATTGTATACAATTAACTAATTCCTATATTTTATGGGAAGACTTGATTTTTTATCTATAAACACACTGCCTTTATGTGATTATATAATATAAAGTATGTGTTGTGTGTTAATTGCTCAGTCATGTCCGACTCTTTGCGACTCCATGGACTGTAGCCTGCTAGAGTCATCTGCCCAAGGAATTCTCCAGGCAAGAATACTGGAGTGGGTTGCCATTCCCTTCTCCAGGAAACATAAATTATATATACGATAAAATATATCATAATCACTATTGTTACTTTTGAATACACAAATCAAATGATTTGATAAGGAAGCTTATATGTACATTTGACTGTGAGAAGTAAAGCTTATTGGTGAGTATGAGAATTTTTTTTCAAATTTTTGATATGATGAGAAGGGGTGTTAGAGTACTAATAAGGCATGGAATGGCAAAAGAATTATTGATTGAATGTAACTCCTGGGCAATCTATGACTATGAGGGACTAAAATATTAGGGAAAAATGGGTTTTTAAACTGCTGTAACATTTATTCACACATCTATTCACTCATCCATGTACTAATTCATCTACTCATCCATTTATTTTTCATCTATCCTCCATCCATGCATCCATCTTTCTATCCATCCATTACTTTATTATCCAGCCATTCATTCACCCATGCATCCATCCTTCTATTCACCCATCCATTCCACTAATCCTTGAACTCTAGGGAGTAACACTGCAGTACATATAAACACATATAAGAAATGGTCCTTGCCATATAAGAAATTTCCATTTAATAGGGGAAAAAAGAAAAGAGAAAATATGAGAAAGGCTCCTGAGAGTTGTATGTCTACAGATTTGCGAAGCATGAGAACTCATACCTGACAGAAGAGAAAGACAAACCTCTTCAATGAAAGAGACAGAATTTATTAATACTTTGGATTTTGTAGATTCTTAAAGAATTGGCAGGATACCATTAACAGAAGAGAGTGCATTTTTGGGAAAGAGGCTGGTAGAGAGGGCAAATTAAAACTCTGGGAATGATGAATATTCTGTTTTAGTCAGATGATAGTGATAGAAGTATACTAAACACTAAAAAGTATGTTGGTGGTGGAGGGGAAAAGAATCATGAAAGAACACATGAAAGGTCTGCAGTAATGGTCTGGGAAACTTGGCGTTTTCTTGGTAGGCATGAGAAGACACTGAGATTTTTAAGTAGTAGGCTGATACAAAGTTGCATGTGCCAAATATTTTTAATCAAGTTCAACTTTCAATTAGCTATCTAATAGACAAAATATCTAAACCCAAGGTTTCAAAACTTTCTCAGTTTACAACAATCTGTGTCTATACAATTTTTTCATGGGCTCCCTGGGCCATAAGTCCCTTGGACTGCAAGGAGATCCAACCAGTCCATTCTGAAGGAGATCAGCCCTGGGGTTTCTTTGGAAGGAATGATGCTAAAGCTGAAACTCCAGTACTTTGGCCACCTCATGCGAAGAGTTGACTCATTGGAAAAGACTCTGATGCTGGGAGGGATTGGGGGCAGGAGGAGAAGGGGACGACAGAGGATGAGATGGCTGGATGGCATCACTGACTCGATGGACGTGAGTCTGGGTGAACTCTGGGAGTTGGTGATGGACAGGGAGGCCTGGCGTGCTGCGATTCATGGGGTCGCAAAGAGTCCGACACGACTGAGCGACTGAACTGAACTGAACTGGGCCATAAGAAACACCTAACAACTCCGTTCATTAAATAGTTAAGTTCAAATGGCTTCCTGAATATTTGTATCTTAACAACTTAGTAGTCATGTGAAAAAAAACAATGCATGGAAATAAAATATAAATATATATATTTATCATAGAATTTCATTCTTAAATAATCACAATTGCTTCCCAATGGGATGGGTGTACCTGCTGGGCACTGTATAGTTTCTCAAACCTTGGAGTCAGATTGGTCACCACCACCCTCATGCTCTGTTCTACACTGATTTTCACTTAGTATTTGTTTTCTACCACAGCAGCTGCTGAACAGCCAGTTTCACAAAGACATCATGCTATCAAAAGTACTGTCACTAGATCTAATGTTGAAACTGTGAACTACATCAAGAAATTAGTTTGCACAGTGTCCAAAGGACATTGCATAGCCCTATGTTTCTCTAAAAAAATTAAAATATCCTGCAGATTCCACTCCTGGGTATATCCAAAGGAAAGGAAACCAGTGTCTTAAAGAGACAGATGTGCCCCCGTGGTCACTGCAGCATTATTCACAATAGTCAAGCCATGGAAACAATCTTCATGTCCTCTGATGGATGAATAGATGAAGAAAATGTTGCATATATACACAACATAAACATGTATAATGAGATATTATTTAGCCATAGAACATGGAAATCCTACTATTTGTGACAACATGAATGAGCCTGGGTGGTTCTACAGTAAGTGAAATTAGCCAGACAGAGAGAGATAAATACTGTATACAATCACTTACATGTGGAATCTGGAAAAAATAAAAACCAAAAAACTGATTTCATAGAAACAGAGAGTACAGAGTATAGAATGGTGGTCATGAGGGGCTGAGCAGAGGGGGAAATAGAGAGAAACAGGTCAAACGGTACAAACTTCCAGTTCTGAGATGAATACATTCTAAGGATCTAATGTACACCACGGTGACTAAAGTTAATAAGATGGTACTGTATATTTAAAAGTTGTGGAGAGTAGATATTAAACATTCTCACCACACACACACATGTAAACACACATTAAAAAGTTAATTATGGGAGATGACAGATGTGTCAGTTATCATGATCTTGGCGATCGCTCCACAATGAATATGTGTATCAAATCACCACATTGTATACTTTAGTCATATACAATTTTATTTGTCAATTATCCCTCATTAAAATATTCTGCCTCACCCTTGAGAATTTACTAGAGTGCCCAAGGGGTATGTCAGTGCATGAGTTGAGAATTTAGTGTTCAACCATTACCATTTGCCAGGTGGTACTGCCGTAGGCACCTTATACATATTGTTTCATTTAATACTCACAGTGGGGTAATTACTATTATTACCTCCATTTTTCAGATGATGAACCTGAGGTCACAGGTCTGGAAAGTGATGAAACTGACCTTAAATCCTATGCAGCACCTCTGTTAATACGTATCAAAAGACTGTACTTAAATGCTTTGGTCCATGTTTCCCTACTTGACTAACAATATAAGAGGAGGAACCATATCCTACATATCTGTATATTCCTAGTGGCCAGAGTATCCTACTCAATGCTATTCTCAGGATGTAATGCCTTTGTTGATCTTATGTGACCTGTTTAATTTCCCAGAAGCAGACCCTAAGACATGAATTTTAGTGCAAATAATTCATTTGTGAGGTAACTCAGAAAAGTCTGGCACGTGAGTAGGGAAATGTGCCAGGGAAGGGAAGGAATGAATAAAAAGTATGTTACCAGCCAACTTTCCACAGTGGGCAACTGGAACTCAATCACACTAAGGAACCATGTAGAATACATGGCTCAGAACTATCCTACTAGAGGGGCAAGGAAGCTGGGGTATTCACACACCTGTTCCTATCTGACGCTGGTTAAGGACAGCTCTTGGGAGAGGAGGTGTTGATTTCCTGGCATTTTTGGCCTGAAATGTACATAGACAGAGAGGGTTTCAGTGTCCAGAGAGAATCCTTAGAAAAAGAGACAAGATTTTTGCAGCTAGAAATCAGATCTGCTCACTAAAATGGTAAGGCCCAACTAGATATGGGTGAGGTATATCTGCTTCACCAGTAGAATCTTCTAGGAAGCATTTATAAAGTGATTTGTGGGAGGGCCGTGCTTTTCTATGAGGGTGAATCAGAATATCTGGTAGACATGTATAGTCTGTAAAACCATACTTAATATAATTTTACATTTAGAAAATAAAAATATTTTTTGTTTTTATCTCTTTGGTGAATATATTAGAGAAGACAGTATTTTTCAAGACAGTTCAGCATCAAAGTACAGCATTGGGACAGATGAGCCTCAGAAGCATCTTAGGCAAAGTAGTACCTAAGGAGGAAAGCGTTTGCTACCATGGGCTTTCCGTTTTGTTTTTCTAAACAGAGGAAGCAACGTGCAGATTTCTCAACTGGAAAGGAAAGCTGAAGTTTAAATTCCCATTTCATCTACATCTTTAGGGCCAAGTTGAGAGCTTATCTTAGCAAGAAAAAAGTGACCTTTGGGAATATGTACAAGCATTTAGCACAAAGACTCAGTTTCTAAATGCATTCTCAGTAAAATTAAATGGGTTTACCATGTTCCAATTCAATTTAGCTATGCCCCATGAAACTGAGAAGTTTCTTACACACTGCAGTTTAGAAACCATTTTAAAAATGTCAAATAGTAATTTCTAAGGGGGAAAAACAAGATAGCTACAAAGCAAGTCACTAAAATCAGCTATTCATCATTAATTTCCCTTTTCTAATGGAAATGACTGACTTACACCTTTGCTGAATTTCATTTTGGGTTACAATATTTTTAATGTTAATCTGAGAGTTCATCTTTTAGTTTAGGCTTTAACTGTGGTTCAGATATGTCTGGTGAATTTATATTTATAAACGGATTACATCCTTAGTTGAAGGAAAAGGAAGTTAGAGTCAGAAATGATCTTTTGAATATAGGTCCCTAGCCTGGCCCTTTGTACTCATGTCTGAACTCTCTGAGGAGATGGGATAACAAGGAAACTTAGGAGCTCATTTTTATGAGAGATTCTGAATGTGCAGATCTAAGCCACATTGTACTGCAGCCCTACTGAGGACTGTGAATGAAGGCTACAGGGAACAGTGTCACTTGGGCGACTTGACGGTTCCTAGTTCCTGGGCACCTGAGACATCAGCTCTCCTAGAGGGGCTGGTGTAGCAGTGAGCAGTACCAAACCCAGATATTCTTGAGGCGTAAAGGGGAAGAAGACGAGACGGCCTCTCATGAGCCATCAGAAAGGGATTTTGGAAAACCAGTGACATTTGGACTTTTCTTTTTAATGTGACCAGTTTAACACTCACAGGCTGGAGATACTTGGGTTGACATTAAATGAAGACAGGGCCATGTTTAACATGCATCAATGTGTCATATGCCTTTGCGGATAATAAGTATAGAAATCTATGAATGGCTTTTAATTATGTGGCTGGAAAAGAGAAAAATCCAGATCAAATAAATAACTAGTTGTGCAGTGTAGAAGAATTATAGTCTTCTAACTGAGACATTATGTAGTTTTTTGACTTTAGGCAAATTTTGCATGGATGATTAAATGATTGGCCCTATTTCTTCATCCAACACTAAATCCATACCCTTGGCAGGGTCTCGTTGTGGACAGAGAGTATTTCCCTGCCCTTTGAGTTTGAGCTTGGCCGTGTAACTTACTTTAGGCAATGACATTTGGGTAGAAACAAGTGTTTCATTTCCAAATCCAGACATTCAAATGCCTTGTGCACATCCACTTGCTCTCTTGTGCTTTCACCACTCAGCTCAGTTCAGTCACTCAGTCGTGTCCGACGCTTTGTGACCCCATGGACTGCAGCACACCCGGCTTCCCTGTCCATCACCAACTCCTAGAGCTTCTTCAAACTCATGTCCATTGTGTCAGTGATGTCATCCAACCACCTCACCCACGGTCGTCCCCTTCTCCTCCTGCCCCCAATCTTTCCCAGCATCAGGGTCTTTTCCAATGAGTCAGTTCTTCACATCAGGTGGCCAAAGTACTGGAGTTTCAGCTTCTTCCCTGGTAAGATGTCTCTGTACTCACTTTTTTTTATAACAACTCAACTATACCATGCAATTTCTTCACATAGCAAAACAACACTATTTAACTTCTTTCAATACAGGAAGTTAACTTTATCCTTTGGTTTCCTCCTTTTCTTTGCTGCATTAGAAGTATATACAAAACCTACTGCACCACCAGCACTGCCACTACAGGTAGAATGCATGCACAGATCTGAGCTTGCCAGGCTGATGAAGGCTAAAGATTTGGGTCATCAGCTCTATCAAGAAAGAAAAGGGGAAGAGATGGAGAAAGAGGGTGTGTGTGTGTGTGTGTGTGTGTGTGTGTGTGTGTGTGTGTGTAGATAAATAGGTGGAGGGCTGAACCCTGGAAGGAACAGGGATGGGACAAGATATTGGGTGTGGTAGGCTGAAAAATCCCACCACCCCAAAATATGTCAGGTCCTAATCTCTGGATCCTTGTAAATATTACCTTATAGGATAGTAAGATCTTTGCAGATGTGATTAAATTAAGAATCTTGAGCTGAATAGGATATTCAGGATTATCAGGGTGGGCACTAAATGCAATCATATGTAGAGGGAGGTAGAGGGAGATTTGATAGATGAAAGAAGAGGAAGCAATGTGACCACAAAAGCGGTGACAGGAATGATACAGCCACAAACCAAGGAAGCCAGCAGTCTCCAGAAGCTCCAAGAGGTGAGGAATGGACCATCCCTAGAGTCTTGTTCTGCTGACACCTTGATTTCAGCCCAGTGATATTGTCAAGATCCTTAGCTCAATCACATCTGCAATCTGTCTCCATACAAGTTAACACTGCTCTCTTCTTCTCCACCCCCACCCCTGCTGCTGAAGCAGATGCCAAACTGGGGAGTGAAATAATGGCTTCCCCTCATTGTAGGGGAATCTCTAAGAATTATTTTATTTTTCCCAATGCTTCACATGGCTTCTAATGTGGAAAAGAAAAAAATCATTATATATATATATATATATATATATATGAGAGAGTATATGTATTATATATTAGTTATTTATGAAGTCATATTTTTAAAAACAAGTATAAGAATATAGGCATATATATTCATCAAGCAGTGGAACTTTCAATGCAAAGATACATGAATATTTTTCCTTTCCTGAAGAACCATTACCCATGTCCTAGCCTAGGGACCCTCAGGGGATCTGGTGTAATCTGACACTTTTTCCCATTGTCCCAGTGGCTCTGAACATTGCCCAGAACCCAGTTCAGTTTTTCATGGTTTGTTCAAGGAAGATTATAGAGTTCAGGCTGATCTTCTTATCTCCCTAATTGTTGGTGAGCACAAAAAGTCCTCAGGCTGTCTCCAAATCTAGCAGTTTGCTTAATAATTACTCCTCCCTGGCTTCTAAGAAAGGAAGAGATCAGTCTCAGACATTACCAGTTACTGTGTTGTGAATTTATTATCTCAGCCCCTTTTAAGCACTCAATCAAACCTTGGATACAAAGAAGACTTATCAAGAGTTATAGAAAAAGCTCTATAAGGTGTAAGTTGTCAATAAAACTCTATTAAATTCATTTTCTTATTCTTCTCCTGCTTGTCTTTAAAATCCTCTACTGACTTTCAGAATTCACAGTGTCACTCAGCTAGGGCTGTTTCTAGTTGTTGGCAGGGAGTTCTCAATGAAATAGCAATTCTTTGGTGGGTTTTTTTTCTTTTTGGAAAATTTAATAAGTATATCACACGAAAGGGAAAGCCTTCCCTCGACCCCAGCTTTTCTGGGGAGGTGTGTGTGTATGTGTGTGTGTGTGTGTGTGTTGGCCAAATTCATTTCTCCTGTTCATTCCCTTCTGGTTGTGCACCTGCAATTTGATCACACACTACAATAACTCAATTTTGCTTAATCTGATTATACCTGACTGGAATGAAAAGCAGTGTTTATATGATATATTGGAGGATTTGTAATGGGAAAGTGTTTAAAATTTTAACAGACTGTAATAGCTTAAATGCAGGGTTTCTTTGCCTTACCTCCATTGATATTTTGTGTTGAATAATCCTTTGTTGTGGGGAAAAGTCCTTTGCATTCACAAGATGTTTAGCTGAACCCCTGGCTTCTACTCACTAGATGCCAGGAGACAAAAAAATGTGCCCAGACATTGCCAAATGTCTCCAAGAAGGGGGACTGATAACCTCTACTTTAAACTGTAAATCTATTTTGAGAAGATGACTGGAGCAGTCTGAGAGAGACTGTGTTGAAAAACATGTATTAGAAAGTGTGGTAGCTAGCCTCTAACATGGCTCCCCATGATCCTGCTTTCTGGTATTCCTACCCTTACAGAGTCCTCTCCCATACTTAACAGGTCTGACTGGGTAACCAATAGGATACTGTGGAACTGAGACAAAATGATTTTTTAAATTAGGTCATAAGAGACATTGCTCTGAGATTTCTTGTTTTGGGGAAACTAGTTGCCATGTCATGAGGACACTCAGTAGCCCTATGGTGAGGTCCACATGGCAAGAGCATTATGAGTAAACCGTAAGTGGAAGTGGATCCTCCAGCCCCTGTGAAGCTATTCCTGGAAGTTCATTCCTGGATGACATCTTGACTGCAACCTCATGAGAGACCCTGAGCCAGAATCACCCAGCAAACCACTCCTGAATCCCTAATGTACTGAAACAGCTTCTTGTTTATTGTTATTTTAATCTTCTAAGTTTTAGGATAATTTGTTACACAGACTCAATGGACATGGGTTTGGGTGGACTCCGGGAGTTGGTGACAGACAGGGAGGCTTGGCGGGCTGTGGTTCATGGGGTCACAAAAAGTCGGACATGACTGAGCGACTGAACTGAACTGAACTGAATAAAAATGAATAGAATTTAGAACTGGAGAAGGCAATGGTAACCCACTCCAGTACTCTTGCCTGGAAAATCCCATGGGCGGAGGAACCTGGTGGGCTGCAAGCCATGGGGTTGCGAAGAGTCGGACACGACTGACTTCACTTTCACTTTTCACTTTCATGCATTGGAGAAGGAAGTGGCAACCCACTCCAGTGTTCTTGTCTGGAGAATCCCAGGGACAGGGGAGCCTGGTGGGCTGCCGTCTCTGGGGTTGCACAGAGTCGGACACGACTGAAGTGATGTAGCAGCAGCAGAATTTAGAACAAATACTACTTTCAAGCAAAGAAAAAATTTCTATGTCCAATAGTTTGCTTTTGTTTGTTTTATAAGAGAGGCTTTCTTTCACCTAGTTAAAGATTTAAAGAATAGGTACTATTAATCACAGCATAACTAACAGAACAAGGACAAAAGCAGATCAAAAGAATAAAGCTAAAGTTTTGGTGAGGAAGAAACAGAACATACACTTTACCTGGCTAAATTCAGGGAGATACCTAGTTTCTGAAGTAATGGGACTAAGCAAATGAATAATTTAGTGAGTAAAAATATGTCTTTGTAAACACTGGCTTTTAATTTATTAATAAATAGGATTCCACTTACAATGCTGTTGGGCTTCCCTGGTGGCTTAGTGGTAAAGAATCCTCCTGCAAAGCAGGAGCTGCAGAAGATGTGAGTTTGATCCCTGGCTGGGGAAGATCCCCTGGAGGAGGACATGGCAACCCACTCCAGTATTCTTGCCTGGGAAATCCCATAGACAGAGGAGGCTGTTGAGCTACAGTCCACAGGCTCGCAAAGAGTTGGACATGAGTGAGGCAACTTAGCATGTGCATAGAATGTTGTTATAGGTCATGACAATACTAATATTTGTTTAAAAATTAAAATAACTATAGTTTATTTTGTGAGATTATGCTCTCAGGGTTGCGTATCAGTTCGTTATTACAATACTAACGCTGCATAGCAACCTCCCTCAAAAACCCAGTGATGTAACAAACACTTACTTCTTACTCATGCGTCCTGAAGTCAGTCAGCGTCTGGCTGGGCTTGACTCTAGCTCTCGGTTCAGTTCATTTCAGCTCCACAGATCTCTCATCCTCATTAGATCAGCAGCTTACTCAAGGTATGTCCTTCTCATGGTGAAGACAGAAGTGCACGAGTGTAGAGCACAAACACCTGATATCTTTTAAGGCCTACACTATGGCTGTCACTTCTGCCCACAGCCCGCTGACCAAAGCAAATCACATGGCCAAGTTTAACATCAATGTGGAAGGGAAATACGCTTTTTCCATGGAGTTTTGGGGACATGGAGTGGGAAAGAATGAATATATGGTGAATAACAGTCTAATCTATAGGCCGTTCTCTTCTTTTTGTCTGTTTCTGTGCATTTATCATTCTTATACTGTTGTGGATACATAGAAATTTATGTTTCACAATTTGCGAGCATGACTTGTGCTTCACAATTTACAAAGCTGATTATACATTACAAAGCTTCACTCTCTATTGTTTTTCTGACAGGTACAATATTTTTTCCTTTGGTTCATCAGGCTATTATATTAAAACATCATGGGGGAAGGTGAGGCTTATCCCATGGATGGGATGTCAACTTGGAATGCATTCAATAGTAAATAACATGAAACTCAACTTACAGTTGCTGAAACAAACAGGAGTTCATCTTTCTCATGTGACAAGCAGTTCAAGGTAGGCAATGTAAGGCAGATGGCATCACCAAAGTCCCAGCTCTTACCTTTCTCCACTCCATGACTGTTAGTCTCTTCATGGTTGTAAGACGGCTGGTGCAGCTTCATATGTCAAGTCTACATTCCTGGCAGGAAGAAAGGATAGAGGACCATGGCAGCTGATGGTCTCCTCTTATGTTCAGAAAGCAAAGCTTTCCCAGAACCACCCTAAGTAGATGTCCACTTATAGCTCATTAGAAAAGATGATTTCAAGCTCTATAGCCTTGATAACAAAAGAAGGCAAGGGTGAAAGCTACTGGAAAGGGGTGTTGAGACAATCTACGTTATATACCACAGAGGGACACAGGTGATCCCTATACCCAACCCTCCCCATCTCTAAGTAATCCTTACCTTCAGGAATCTATTTGTAATAAGTACAAAATACTCATCCCTTGGGTACTCCTAACTAAACAATAACCTTGTCCCTGAGCCTCTGTTCCACTTAGGAACTTGCCTGTCTGAGCTTTTCTTTAGGCCACATAGAAATTAGTCCTGAATTTTCTGTATTGATTTAGAAATTTTGTATTCTTAAGCAATGTTATAACTTTTGATGATTTGAAAAGTATCAGGCAAAGTTATTATTTTAAGGTGGTATCCTTGGGCAAGTTAGTTAATTACTCTTATTATTGGGGGGAAAAAAACCCAAAACTATCTTGCAGGGTTGCTGTAGAGATAAAAAACAATATTTGAAAAGGATTTCACACTTTACCTGGTGTTTAGAAGTTGAGTTTTGTTAAGTGTAGTCAATGTAGTCTTAAATGGTATACTCACTATGCTTTCAGCCTTGCTATATATTACAATATTTCAGTGTAATACTCCGAGGAACCAAAGGGATAAAAAAAGGCACTTATCAAAAAAGGAATACACAGTGAAGTCTTATAATCTGCAGCTGATATTATTACCATTATTGTTCTAGGATACTTCAACTCATTCTGATTGGACAGTTCATCCCCCTTTAAATATCTGGTAACTTTGCAAACAGTTTCAGAGCATGATAAGGCTACCAATAACATGTTTAGAACCTGTACCTAGTACTGCTTTCATCAGGATGCTAAGTCTGCATCATCATTGTGTATCAGGCTTCTAGAATGGTCAGATACTAAGAGGATGAGTAGGTAGGATTTTTTTAAATACGAAGGGGAAATGCAGAGTAATAGACAAATATCTTTCCTGAAACATAATATCCATGCCAGGCAGAAATTGTCTTCCTCCTTTCCTTTCTATCCCCTTGTCACCAAAGCTCCTCTCTGCTTCTCCTTAGAGTGGAACTAAAGTAATGGGAGAGAGTAAGACAATTTCTGCCTGTGCCACTCTTTTCTAGAGAGAAAAGCATTTGCTTTTTTCCCTTCCTTCTTATTCCTCAAATTCACTGGTCACAAAACTCACACATATGTTATTTTCTACTCACTGTTCTAATTGGGATTCAGATCCAACTATTCAGCTTAATGGTGATTGCAACAATGACGCTTACTCCTTGGAAGGAAGTTATGACCAACCTAGATAGCATATTGAAAAGCAGAGACATTACTTTGCCAACAAAGGTCCGTCTAGTCAAGGCTATGGTTTTTCCAGTGGTCATGTATGGATGTGAGAGTTGGACTGTGAAGAAAGCTGAGCATGGAAGAATTGATGCTTTTGAACTGTGGTGTTGGAGAAGACTCTTGAGAGTCCCTTGGACTGCAAGGAGATCCAACCAGTCCATTCTAAAGGAGATCAGTCCTGGGTGTTCTTTGGAAGGAATGATGCTAAAGCTGAAACTCCAGTACTTTGGCCACCTCATGCGAAGAGTTGACTCATTGGAAAGGACTCTGATGCTGGGAGGGATTGGGGGCAGGAGGAGAAGGGGACAAAAGAGGATGAGATGGCTGGATGGCATCACTGACTTGATGGAGGTGAGTCTGAGTGAACTCCAGGAGTTGGTGGTGGACAGGGAGGCCTGGCGTGCTGCGATTCATGGGGTGGCAAAGAGTCGGACATGACTGAACTGAACTGAGTCACTCTGAATGTGAGAGGACTTAACTTTAATAATAGTCCTTAAGTCAAGATGTCATTTAAAGTTTTTCGTTCTGTACATACTTCCATGTTTAGATTAATTTTCATAATCCCAGTAAGTAGAAGGGTGGATACATGTTTGACCCTCTCGCCAACTGATAGGTATGAAGAAAATGGTGATGATGCTGGTGGCAGGGTCTTCTAAGTATCATTAGCATTTAAACAAGAGAGAGGACAATCCTGATACTTCAGCAAGATTTACCCAGACCCTGGATTTGCTTAAATCATCATAAAAGATCAGAACTTGAAGGTGCCTTTACAATCACACCCTCATTTTACAGCTGGCTGTTTGTTTGCTGCTTGTGTGTATGTCTGAGAACCACCATGTGCTAAATGTTATCAATGCTGTCCACCTAGCCATGAAGGAGTTCCCATTAGACATTGGGCATCTCAAGGATAGTGACTAGGGATCACCAATGCATCTCCAGCACTGGAGCAGCCTGTCATGCAACTACTTAGTATATATTGCTTGACTCAATAAACTATTCTTGTTTGAGAAGAGCTAAGTCTTTTTCATTACAGAAAAATTTAATATAATATTGTCAAGTTGGAGAGAATATAGGAGAAGGAAGTGTTGAAAGTGGCGTGTGTGAAAAGAGTATAAATTTTACAGTTTGGGGCAGCACAATCTCTTCCAATTTATTAAAAAAATTCTCAGAAATATCACTTTAAAAGTAGGTTCAAAGTATTATAGAATTAATTTTACTATCCTCTCTCCTTTTTATTTTTCACTTGGGCAACAGGTTAAAATAGCAATTCATATGATGTTTAACCTGTTGTGCAGTTGTTCATCAACACTTCTGATTCAATACCCTTTGTGTTTCTGTTCACAGAAAATATTAATTTACATGGGAAACAATACTTCCATTTGAGGGCTTTTTGGAAATATTTTCCAATTAAAGTATTTGCTTTGAATAGTTTTCTTGAGGCTGTCATATTAAGAGTTCAAAAAAGAGAGAAGTAAATAAATGTATTCTTGATAGGTTATATTTTAGCATTTTGTGGCAGCCTGGTAAAGTCTGGCTGACTATTGTCAAGGTCACTGTCTAGGGCAGATGTTCTCAACAAGGGTGATTATGCCTCCCAGGGGACATCTGGCAATGTCTCGAGGCAATTTTAATGTCATTGCTGGGAGAGAAGCTGCTACTGGCCTTGAGTGGGATTCTGCTTACTATCCTTCAGTGCACAGGACACAGCGCCTGAAAATGAAGAGCTGCTGCTGCTGCTGCTAAGTCACTTCAGTCGTGTCCGACTCTTTGCGACCCCATGGATGGCAACCCACCAGGCTCCCCCGTCTCTGGGATTCTCCAGGCAAGAACACTGGAGTGGGTTGCCATTTCCTTCTCCAATGCATGAAAGTGAAAAGTGAAAGTGAAGTCGCTCAGTCGTGTCTGACTCTTGGCGACCCCACGGACTGCAGCCTACCAGGCTCCTCCATCCATGGGATTTTCCAGGCAAGAGTACTGGAGTGGGTTGCCATTGCCTTCTCCAAAATGAAGAGCTATCTAGCACCAAATGTCAATAGTGCCATAGTGGAGAAATACTGTTCAGAGTCAAGAGACCCCGCTCCCTAGAGTAGAGGAACCATATCATTTATCATCTAAACCAGGACATTGCTGAATTGAAGGGGGATACTATTAGTAGGAGCTTCCCTGGTGGCTCAGATGGTAAAGCGTCTGCCTGCAATGTGGAAGACCCAGGTTTGATCCCTGGGTTGGGAAGATACCCTGGAGAAGGAACTGGCAACCCACTCCAGTACTCTTGCCTGGAAAATCCCATGAACGGAGGAGCCTGGTAGACTACAGTCCATGGGGTTGCACAGAGTCAGACATGACTGAGTGACTACTATTAGTAGGTATGGCAGGACAATAGGCATAAACAGGGACAGTCCCAGGCAAAGACTGTTTTCACACCTAAAGGCTATGTGAACCCGAGCGAACAGCATCCTCAGTTGTAAAGTGAGGAGGTAAGACTAGCCCCAGGTCCCTTCCTGCTCCAGCATTTTAGTTCCAAGGATGTAAACCTTTAGTGTCTCAAGCACACATTATTCTTTATGTGTCACCTCTGTCAGTCCATAATCTCTTCTGGAGCAGGCCTCTATCCAACTCATTTTTCTGTCTCCTTTGCTCTCTTCACACAAGCCCTGCAGAAACAATGTTTGTTGAACTGCATAGTTCCAGCAGATTTACAACTTCCCACAGAAGCAAAATGTTAACATGAAAGATTTTAATAACAAACATATTTTGGTCATACTTCTCCGTGGGGAATGGATATGGGGCTTGACTTTCCCTTCTTGAGTTACTACCATGGTGGTATAATTTGACTGCTAACTTAGGGCACTTTTGAGAGTGAAAGGGCATGCTGTTAAAAACTACAGGATAATAGGCATGAGCTGGGAGCCAGGGTTGACTGAATCAGGTTAAATGCCATTAGGATTCAGATTGCTACTCAACAGAAGTGTGAGCTTAGCAGACATATTATGCCCACCCCATATAACCCCTGACCCCAATTATATGGCCTCTTTGAAGATAAAACATAGCTAGTTCCTTTCATCCACCTTGGGTAGTATTTGAATTTTTCTTTCATTCTTGTCCAAAGCTCATTTTTCCCTATATGTATTCCACATTAAACTTGCTGACCTTTGAAAGCAAAAGGAAAAAGTCCAGGAACCCGGCTCACATTAATTCCACTGAGTTTTACCCCTACCTCGGCTTATATGTTTGAAGAGTACATCCTTTAGAGAATGCTGAGGCCCTTCTTGATTCACTTGAGCAGTTGAGGAAAGAGAAGGCTCTGACCCTGTGTTCTCCCACCTTCTGATGAAAACGGTAAAAGCATTTAATCTCTAGGCTGGGAGGTTGTAGAGTGAAAACAGGCTCTACTCCCCTGTATGCATTTACTTACTGATCTGTTTCCCTCTTCTGAAATGTCCTTGTGGGTATTATTTATCTCTTCATCCCAAGATCTTGCACAAAGTGAGCATTTAATATATGTTTGTTAAAGGAATGGATGGATGGGTGAACCACAAGGAAATTCCACTTGTCACTCGTAGGATCGAAATCAATGGCCCCCGGCTGCACTCACAACAGTCTTGAGTAAAGAATACTTGAGCTGGAAAGTCCTTTTCTCTCTTTCTCGCCACAGTCCTTACCTCCTTCACCAAGTTATTAACCCTTGCACAAGCCATGTAGCCTTGTTCAAGGTGGAGAAATCAGGTTGATGAAAGCCCATAGCCAATGAGAACCAAAACAAAGGAAATGTAAATAGAAGTACCAAATGTACATGGAACTTGCCAGTTCCACTTCTGGGTATCTATCTGAAGAAAACCAAAACACTAACTTGAAAAGATATCTGCACCTCTATGTTTACTGCAGCATTATCTAGAATAAACAAGATGTAGAAGCAATCTAAGTGTCCTTTGATAAGTGAATGTATAAAGATGTAGTCTATAAACACAATGGAAAACTATTAAGCCATGAAAAAGGGAAACCTTGCCATTTGTCACCACAAATGGACCTTGAGGGCATTATGTTAAGAGAAATAGGTCAGACAGAGAAGAACAGATACCGTATGATCTCACTTATTCATGGAATCTAAAAAACCAAACCTGCAGAGAACAGACTGGTGGTTGCCAAAAGTAGGGGTGGGCAAAATGGATGAAGGGGGTCGATATGTGCCAACTTTCAGTTATGATGTAACTAAGCTCTGGGGATGTAATATACAGCATAGTGACCATAGTTAATAATACTATAGAATATATTTGAAAGTTGCTAGCAGAATAGATCTTAAAAATTCTCAGTAGAAGAAAAAAATTCTGTAACTATGAATGGTGATGGATGGTAACTAGACATTGTGGTGACAATTTCACAATATATACAAGTATCAAATCATTGTATTGTACACCTGAAACTAATATAATGTTCTATGTCAAGAAAAATAGAAAGGAAAGGCCATACTCCCCATCTGGGATTATAATGAGCTGATGTCTGTAGAGGGTTTCTCTGCTGTTAGATACCATGATTACAACAATTATCATCATTAAAATTATTTTAGTCTATTGGCAGAATTAGGTAACACTTCTAGAATGTTATTTTATGAGCAGAGGAAATGAAACTGGAAGGATGGAAAGTTCAGTGCACTGGTCCTGATGAAGTCTTCCCTGTTGCCCTAGGCCTTTAGTGCATAGCCTCTCACAGTGCATCTCTGGCCTTGCATCTTCATTCCCCAGATGGAGATTGAGAACTTGGTATATTCTGGGCACTGCAGTAAGTGCAAGGATTAAAAAGTGACTAAGTAGTCAGGATCCCTCCCATTCACGAGTCATAATATTCAAAATTCAACTGCCATGTCGCTTAAAAGAAGTTTGAAAACCCATGTAATTTCCTCACCCATTTTTAAGTTGACATCTCACGTTTTTCATCACAAATTTAAATATTTACAAAGGTTAGTTACCAAAGCATTATAAATATGCCAAATACCATTTGATACCTAGCACCATTCACTTTTTTTTAGGATACAAAAAATTTTTATAATATTTATTTTTCTCCTTCATCTCATATTTCCATTCCATTTCTCCCACAGAAATTTATCCTGTTGAAATTTATTTTTATGTTTGAAAGACTCCAGTCATCCTATAACACAGAAACACACACTTTTTCCCATGTGACCATCCAGTTCAATTTTCTCACGAAAGCATAGGTCAACCGTAGCACTGCTTGTTCAAAATTGCAGAGCAATTACACAGCTCTACTATGTACAAAAAATGTCTTAATGACCCAAATAACCACGATGGTGTGGTCACTCATCTAGAGTCAGACATTCTGGAGTGTGAAGTCAAGTGGGCCTTAAGAAGCATCACTACAAACAAAGCTAGTGGAGGTGATGGAATTACAGCTAAGCTACTTCAAATCCTAAAAGATGATGCTCTTAAAGTGCTTCACTCAATAGGCCAACAAATCTGGAAAACTCAGCAGTAGCTACAGGATTGGAAAAGGTCAGTTTTCATTCTAACATCAAAGAAAGGCAATAACAAAGAATGTTCAAACTATCGCACAATTGCACTCATTTCACATGCTAGCAAGTTCATGGTCAAAATCCTCTAAGCTAGGCTTCAACAGCATGTGAACCAAGAATTTCCAGATGTTCAAGCTGGATTTAGAAAAGGCAGAGGGACCAGAGAGCAAATTGCCAACATCCATTGGATCATAAGGAAAAAAAAAAAGCAAGAAAATTCCAGAAAAACATCTACTTCTCCTTCATTGACTACATTAGAGCCTTTGGCTGTGCAGATCACAACAAACTCTGGAAAATTCTTCAAGAGATGGGAATACCAGACCACCTTACCTGCCTCCTGAGAAATCTGTATGCAGGTCAAGAAGCAACAGTTAGAACCGGACATGCAACAATGGACTGGTTCCAAATTGGAAAAGGAGTGGAGTCAAGGCTATATATTGTCACCCTGCTTATTTAACTTATATGCAGAGTACATCCTGTGAAATGCTGGGCTGGATGAAGCTCAAGCTGGAATCAAGACTTCTGGGATAAATATTAATAACCTCAGATTTGCAGATGACACCACCTTACTAGCAGAGAGCAAAGAAGAACTAAGGAGCCTCTTGATGAAGGTGAAAGAGGAGAGTGAAAAAGCTGGCTTAAGACTCAGCATTCAAAAAACTAATATCATGGCATCTGGTCCCACCATTTCATGGCAAATAGATGGGGAAAAAATGGAAACAGTGAGAGACTTTATTTTCTTGGGCTCCAAAATCACTGTAGACTGCAGCCATGAAATTAAAAGACACTTGCTCCTTGGAAGAAAAGCTATGACAAAGCTAGACAGTGTATTAAAAAGCAGAAACATCATTTTGCAGACAAAGATGAGTATAGTCAAAGCTATGGTTTGTCCAGTAGTCATGTACAGATGTGAGAGTTGAGTCATAAAGAAGGCTAAGCGCTGAAGAATTGATACTTTTGAACTTGGTGATGGAGAAGACTCGAGAGTCCCTTGAACTGCAAAGGAGATCAAACAAGTCAATTCTAAAGGAAATCGTCCTGAATATTCATTGGAAAGGCTTATGCTGAGCTGAAACTCCAATACTTTGGCTGCCTGATGCAAAGAGTCGACTCATTGGAAAAGGCCCTGGTGCTGGGAAAGATTGAAGGTGGGAGGATGGACTGGTTTGATCTCCTTGCAGTCCAAGGGACTCTCAAGAGTCTTCTCCAGCACCACAGTTCAAAAGCATCAACTCTTTGGTCCTCAGCTTTCTTTATGGTCCAACTTGCACATTCATACATGACTACTGGAAAAATCACAGCTTTGACTAGATGGACCTTTGTCAGCAAAGTAATGTCTCTGTGTTTTAATATGCTGTCTAAGTTGGTCATAGCTTTTCTTCCAAGAGCAAGCCTCTTTTAATTTCATGGCTGCAGTCACCATCTACACTGATTTTGGAGCCCCTCAAAATAAAGTCTGTCACTATTTCCATCGTTTCCCCATCTATTTGCCATGAAGTAATGGGACCGAATGCCATGATCTCAGTTTTTGAATGTTGAGTTTTAGGCCAACATTTTCCACTCTCCTCTTTCACTTTCATCAAGAGGCTCTTTAGTTCCTCTTCACTTTCTGCCATAAGGGTGGTGTTATCTGTGTATCTGGGGTTATTGATATTCTTCCTGGCAATCTTGATTCCAGTTTGTGCTTCATCCAGCCTGGCATTTCGCATGATGTACTCTGCATATAAGTTAAATAAGCAGGGTGACAATATACAGCCTTGACTCTACCCCTTTTCCAATTTGGAACCAGTTCGTTGTTCTATATCTGGTTCTAACTGTTGCTTCTTGACCTGCATACAGATTTCTCAGGAGGCAGGTAAGGTGGTCTGGTATTCCCATCTCTTGAAGAATTTTCCAGAGTTTGTTGTGATCCACACAGTCAAAGGCTTTGGCATACTCAATGAAGCAGAAGTAGATGTTTTTTTGGAACTGTCTTGCTTTTTTGATGAGCCAGCAGATGTTGGCAATTTGCTCTCTTGTTCCTCTGCTTTTTCTAAATCCAGCTTCAACACCTGGAAGTTCTCAGTTCATATACGGTTGAAGCCTCACTTGGACAATTTTGAGGATTACTTTGCTAGCGTGTAAGACAAGTGCAATTATGCGGCAGTTTGAATATTCTTTGGCATTGTCTTTCTTTGGGGTTGGAATGAACACTGACTTTTTCCAGTCCTGTGGCCACTGCTGAGTTTTCCAAATTTGCTGGCATATTGAGCACAGCACTTTAATAGCATCATCTTTTAGGATTTGAAATAGTTCAACTGGAATTGCATCATCTCCACTAGCTTTGTTCATAGTCATGCTTCCTAAGGTCCACCTGACTTCTGACCCCAGGATGTCTGGCTCTAGGTGAGTGATCACACCATCGTGGTTATCTGGGTCATTAAGATCTTTTATGTATAGTTTTTCTGTGTATTCTTGCCACTTCTTCTTAATATCTTAGTAGAAGGAGCATTGCTGTCCACAAGGGGAAAAAAATATAAATACTTTCCCAGGAAATAATGAAATTTAATCAATCCTCTCCTTCAGAAATATGAAATGTTTAACCTTTCTGATTTTTGTTTTGTTTTCCAAGAAAACAGGGCAAAAAACTTTACTGGATACACACTACTGAGTATTAAAATTCTCTTAATTTCTCACTATGGTGTTACTGGGTAAGAGGAGAAAGAAAGGAAATACTTAACGAGAAACCCAAAAGGTGAACCACATACAAATCGGAAAGATTTGCACATTTACATGTTTCCCATCTTCAAAATAATAATAGCTCCCATTACCTGAATGCTTACTATTTGCCAGTCACTATGCCGAGCACCTCAGAAGGATTCTGTTGAGTCCTCTATTATTGTTCCCACATCACAAATGAGGAAACTGAAGCTCAGCGAGGTTAAATCACTGACTATCTAGGAAATAGTAGGGTTGGGATTTGAACCCAGACAGTATACACAGTGAACCTGCACTTTCCACCACCACATTCTACTGGTTCTAGGCCCCAAACTCCAACGTATGGGGAACACTAATGTTTCTTCCAAACATTTGCAAGGAAAGATATGATCAGAAACTGTCAAATCTCTCAAAGCAAAAGAAAGTAGTATCTCAAAGGAAGTTTTTAACCTTTATGTATGCCCATGGATACATGGCAAACAATGAAAGGAATCCAGGAGTGTTAAAAATTACCAGTTATACTAAAAGCAAAATAAAAGAGCTAGAGTATTTTCATCTTAATCTATTTTCCTGAGTTTCTGTTAGGTTAGAACTGTCAAGTAATAGTCTATTTTAAATTCAAAACTGACACAGACTTTAAAGTTAAAAGAACCCAAACTATAGGTTGGGGGGTAGGGGAGGAAGCATCTGGCTGGCGAATCCCTCAGTTCAGCTCTTTGTCATGTAACATCTCAGCCTGGTACATCTTTCTGATGTTCACATTTGCATCATTCAGAACAGCACTGTTCAGACCTACTGTCTATCATCAGTGACTAGGTGCTCTGGCTGTTTACCTCTAATTCTTCCAAATTTGCTAAAGAAGAAAAAGACTTTCATGTTGAGTTTTATTTTTAAAATTCTTTCTCAAAGGCCTCAGTACTCCTCCATAATGTATACTTTAAACGTTAAAAACGTGACTCTTATATAAAGTGAGCACATATCACAGATTATTTCTCTCATTAATCAGAAAATAAAGCAGGTTCAAAGGATAATGTGAGAGACTGAATATATATGAGAACAGAAAGAAAGAATGTAGGAATGGGATTATAAAATTTGATACAAAAGTACTTCCTCCTACAGAGCAACACAAATGTAACCATCTATTTTACTGGAGAGAAATTATTTACATACATCTCAGTTCAGTTCAGTCACTCAGTCATGTTTGACTCTTTGCAACCCTATGGACTGCAGCACACCAGGCTTCCCTGTCCATCACCAATTCCTGCAGCTTGATCAAACTCATGTCCATTGTGTCGGTAATGCCATCCAATCATCTCATCCTCTGTCGTCCCCTTCTCCTCTTGCCTTCAGTCTTTCCCAGCATCAGTCTTTTCCAATGAGTCAGTTCTTCACATTAGGTGGGCAAAGTATTGGAGCTTCAGCTTCAGCATCAGTCCTGCCAACGAATATTCAGGACCGATGTCCTTCAGGATTGACTGGTTTGATTTCCTTGCTATCCAAGGAACTCTCAACAGTCTTCATCAACACCACAGTTTAAAAGCATCAGTCCTTCAGTACTCAGCTTTCTTTATGGTCCAACTCTCACATCCATACATGACTACTGGAGAAACCATAGATTTGACTAGATGGACCTTTGTCAGTAATGTCTCTGCTTTTCAATATGCTGTCCAGCTTTGTCATAGCTTTTCTACTAAGAAGCAGGTGTCTTTTAATTTCATGGCTTCAGTCACCATCTGCGGTGATTTTGGGGCCCAAGAAAATAGTTTGTCACTATTTCTGTTGTTTCCCCATCTATTTGCCATGAAGTGATGGGACCAAGAACTTCCAGATGTTCAAGCTGGATTTAGAAAGGGCAGAGGAACCAGAGAGCAAATTGCCAACATCCACTGGATCATAGAAAAAGCAAGACAATTCCAGAAAAACATCTACTTCTGCTTCACTGACTATGCTAAAGCCTTTGACTGTGTGGATCACAGCAAGATGAAAAATGCTTCAAGAGATGGGAATACCAGACCACCTGACCTGCCTCCTGAGAAATCTGTATGCAGGTCAAGAAGCAACAGTTAGAACTGGACATGGAACAACAGACTATTTCCAAATTGGGAAAGAGTACGTCAAGGCTGTATATTGCCACACTGCTTATTTAACTTATATGCAGAGTACATCATGCAAAATGCTAGACTGGACTGATTGAAGCACAAGCTGGAATCAAGATTAGGGAGAAATATCAATAACCTCAGATATGAAGATGACATCACTATTATGGCAGAAAGCAAAGAGGAACTAAAGAGCCTCTTGATGAAAGTGAAAGAGGACAGTGAAAAAGTTGGCTTAAAACTCAACATTCAAAAAACTAAGATCATGGCATTCGGTTCCATCACTTCATTTACATATGAATCAGACCAAAAAAGTGTGAAGTTGTCATATAATCTCTCAGAGGCTAGGCCTCAGTCAGGCTGCTGCTACTGCTGCTGCTAAGTCGCTTCAGTCGTGTCCGACTCTATGCGACCCCATAGACGGCAGCCCACCAGGCTCCCCCGTCCCTGGGATTCTCCAGGCAAGAACACTGGAGTGGGTTGCCATTTCCTTCTCCAATGCATGAAAGTGAAAAGTGAAAGTGAAGTCGCTCAGTCATGTCCGACTCTTAGCGACCCCATGGACTGCAGCCTACCAGGCTCCTCTGTCCATGGGATTTTCCAGGCAAGAGTACTGGAGTGGGGTGCCATTGCCTTCTCCACAGCCTCAGTCAGGAGCAAATAGTAAATCAAACAAAGGTATATTTCCTTCTAGAATTAAATAATCCTTGGATTATTTAATAAATTATCTAATAAATATTAATTAATTAATAATTATTTAATTATTAATTAATTATATATAATATAATTAATAATTAATTAATTATATATAAACTAATTAATTAATAAATCATTTAATAAATATTATTTAATTATTTAATTAGTAAAAATTATTTAATAAATAAATCCTTGGATGGGCCTGTAGAAAAAGCTCCTGTATGTCACTGAAAGGATACATAGTCATCCTTTTGTCTTATTTCCAAGTTTTAGATAATTTTTCTGAACAAATTTTATACCTAAAAAGCATCTGATTGGCAACAGGCATGGAATTTCCATTTCACAGTCTTCAAAATTCCCATGATCAAGAGTATTCTTTGTAGAGTCTATCGTGATTTATGATTCTCATGAGGGTATTAGTCATTTAGTTGTGTCCGACTCTTTGTGACTCCATGGACTGTAGCCTGCCAGGCTCCTCTGTCTATGGAATTCTCCAGGCAAGAATACTGGAGTGGGTTGCCATTCCCTTCTCCAGGGAATTTTCCTGACCCAGGGATAGAACCTGGGTCTCCTGAATTGCAGGCAGCTTCTTTACCATCTGAGCCACCAGATTCAGCCTGGTGATTCTGGATTCCAGCTTAATCTCTGGCAATCAATTTATCCCAGTGGTGTCAGGTAAATGCACTCCCATCCTGTGACTTCATCATCAAATTTGGTACTAGAACCAAATCCCAGTCTACTTCTAAGCTCCCTCCCTTCTCTTCCCCAGCACTGATTCTAAAGCCTGAAGGACACTGAGAAACTACTATCAAGAGTCTTCAGGGGGAGGACACAATCTGTTTTTGAGTCACTCTGCCTTAAGTTCCACTGGGTTCACTGTTGAGGCATTGTTATCTGTCTTCTTCAGGAAAGACAACTGAAACTGGGGGCTCTGGAAGGCAGTACATTGTTTCCTGTTTTCACAGTGCCTTCTCTCAATTCACCTTCACCCTTACACAGGCTTGTGTGGCTCAGAAATGCTTTAGGGAGGACCTCATATTTGACCAGGCTCTTGGAGTATGTGTAGGACTGAGAAGCATGGAAAGAAGAGTTGAGGGTATTCCACACAGGAATACTAAGGTAAGCAAAGACATAGAGTGAGAACAAGAATGCAGTCACTGTGGCTTCACTAGAGCCAAGCTTTGGAGATGTGAGAAATAAAGAGTGACAAGTAAGGGTTGTGGGGTATAGGATATAAGTAGAAGGTAACATTTGTTGAGTACCTACTATGTGTCAGGCATTTTTGAGACTCATTTTGCAATGTCAATTTCAAATATTATTCCTTATTCCCCAAGTCAATATGTTAGAGAGACTTTTCACAATTAAAATATAGAAGCAGAGTAGACCTTCTCCTAAGATTACATATATATCTTCCATTTCCCTTATCAGTAAACCACCATCAGATGCCAACTTTTTCAAGAAAAATTTGTCCTGAGTGTGGCCTCAGCTGAAAGCTAAACACAACCTATTCTCTGATGCGTGTGTATTACATGACAAATCATGCCTGAAATTGATATAGCCATCACAATAATCACTATTCTGGCTAATGTTTACTGAGCAATTATTATGTGTCAAGACTGTTCCATGCAATCCCCACAACAAGCCTTCGGGGTAAGCACTACAATCAATTTCCAATTTGTAGAAAAGGAGTCTGTGAAATGAAGACAGAAGTAATAAAGGCAAGGCCCCAGAGTCGATAAGTGATGGTACTAGGATTTGAATCCAGGCCTTTGACTCCACACTGAAGAGAAATCTACAGAAGAAAAGCTGCCGCAATGGCTACATGGTGACTGTGGCTCTTCCCAGCCTCCCAGTTTCATGTGCACCTGTCTCCGGCACTCTCACATCTCACCGCCACCTTTCCAGTCTGCCCAGAAGTCAAGAGCAAACACGCTGATAAAATTGCTCCGCCTGAAATAATAAAGGCAGGACATCTCAATCAAGCATCATAGTGAAAGAGAGAATGTAAAGGAATGAAGAGACAGGTAAAGGGCAATGGACACAGTGGTTAGGCTAGTAATCTGGAACTAGACTTTCTGAGTTCAAATCCTGGCTTCATGACTTATTAGTTCTGTGACCTTGAGGAAGTCACTTACCTTTCCTGTGCTTTACTTTCCCCATCTGCAAAATAAGGATAATGATACACCCTACCTGTAGGTCCTTATAAGGATTAAACGAGTGAATATTTGCAAAGCATATAGAACAGTGCCTGAGATGTTTAAAAACAGTATATAAAATAGAGAAACAAATGCAAGACTAGATTAGCAGCTCCTCTTCAGGCAAGGAAATAGGGTTTCAAAACAAAGAAACAAAGAAACAAGACTAGATTAGCAGCTCCTCTTCAGGCAAGGAAATAGGGTTTCAAAAGGCCATCAGTCAAAAACTTTGCTCACAAATCGAAAGCTAAACTACACCAAGGGTAGCAACTGGCATGCAGTAGGGGCAGGCATGATTAATTTGCTTTGGTTCCAACACAGCAGCACTGCTATATATGATAGCATGTGTCTTTCAAGTTCAAGAACAGAAAAGTTTCTGAGTACAAGTGTTCAGTAAAGAGGGCTGACTATCTCCCTTCAGTAATTCAATTTTCCTAGTGGGTGATCCATTCATTGTGCTGACTGAAAATGGCCAGTCAGCCACTGTGTGTGTGTTTAGTCACTCAGTTGTGTCCGATTCTTTGTGACCCTATGGACTGTAGCCCAACAGGCTCCTTTGTCCATGGGGATTCTCCAGGCAAGAATAACAGCATGGGTTGCCATGTCCTCCTCCAGGGGATCTTCTCAACCCAAGGACTGAACCCAGGTCTCCCGCATTGCAGGCGGATTCTTTACCACTGAGCCACCAGGGAAGCCAAAGAATACTGAAGTGGGTAGCCTATTCCTTCTGCAGGGGATCTTCCCGACCCAGGAATCAAATTGGGGTCTCCTCTATTGCAGGCGGATTCTTTACCAGCTGAGTTACCAGGGAAGCCACATTAGATACTATTTGCCAAGAATGGGAATTATCCCTATTTGGATAACATCCCAACAAAACTATGTAGTGGAAGTCATAAAATTGCCAAATCGTATATAGCTCATTAAGTAACTGAAGAGCGGCAAGATTGGTGGGCTGAGTCTTGCCCATTAGCCAGATTCTCCTATTTTTTCCTCCTGAAGATTTTTGCCTTCTATACCAGCTAGATTTTGTCCTTTCCCTTTTAGGGCCCTTTTTTCTATAAACCTCACCTCATTATGGCATCATTGTATCAAGCAACGGACTTAATGACACATAATGACTTGCAGAGCTGAGGCTCCTGCAAGTCCCTTAACTGTGTATCATAAAAGCACAAGTCCTCTGACACCCTGCATAGTTGTTCTGTTGCTCTGCCACTATCTTTTTTTTTTTTTTTTCAGCAATAACACTGTCATTTCTTTTATTTATTTTTTAATTGGAGGATAATTGCTTTACAGTGTTGTTAGTTTCTGCCATACAACAACGTGAATCAGTCACATAGTATACATATATCCCCTCACTCTTGAGCCTCCCTCCTACCCTCCCATCCCACCCCTCTCAGTCATCACAGAGCATCCTGTGCTATACAGCAGCTTCCCACTGGCTATCTGCTTTACACATGGCAGTGTAAATGCGCCAGTGCTACTCTCTCAGTTAGTCTCACTCTCCCCTTCTCCCCACGCCCATGCCCACATGTCCGTTCTCTATTCCTGCATCTCTATTCCTGTCTGCAAATAGGTTCATCTGAACCATTTTTCTAGATCTCCATATACAGGCCTTAACATAAGACACTTGTTTTTCTTTCTTACTTCACATGGATACTGTTTATCTCCAGTGGTTGCTTACACTGCTTTTCTTCATCAATTCCTTTCTTCCCAGATCACTGCTAAAAGTCAATGCTTCCACCTCATGCAGTAAAATAGGTTCTAACAGGTATAGCTGTCACAAAATATTGAGGAAAGTAGATCAGTAGAAAGCAAAATAATTTTTAGTTCCACAGAGTTTGTCTTGATAAAATTTAACATTTGTGTCAAACAAGCAAAATATTCTAGCAAAATATGAAGTTTATAGAAATACTAGCTATATTTTATCAAGTTATCTTTTTTTCTAAAACATAGATTTTGCTGTTAAAATCTACATCTTTCAATGTGATGCTCTTTGTTTTTTAAAAAACCTTTTATTTTGTATTGGGGTATAGCTGATTAACAAACAACATTGTGATAGTTTCAGGTGAACAGCAAAGGGACTCAGCCATACATATACATGTATCCATTCTCCCCCAGACTCCCCTCGCATGCAGACTGCCACGTAACATCGACCAGAGTTCCATGTGCTGTACAGCAGGTCCTTGTTGGTTATGCATTTTAAATATAGCAGTGTGGACATGTCCATATCAAACTCCCTAACTATCCCTTCTCCCCATCCTTCCTCCCCTCCACCCCCCTCCCCCAGCAGCCATAAATTTGCTCTCTAAGGTTGAGTCTCTAAATGTGATAGTCTTATCTTAGGGGGAAAATCTTCTTCAGATACCTTAATTTTAAAATGTATCAAACAGCAAATTAAGGCAGATTCATTTTTCAGACTGGTAACCTATTAGAAATGCATTTACTTCTTCCCTGGGTTCTGTTTTTCCCTAGCTTTCTTTTCCCTTTCCCTTTAGAGTTGGGCTATTTGCATAGGAGACCCTCCTTCTTGCCAAGGACCCTCACTTCCCCTCAACACACATCAAACACAAAGGTTCTAAACAGAACATTTAATTTGGTTACAACCAAAGAATCCCAACAGGAAATTATGCATAATTTCATGTTCTACTCATAAACACCAGGTGTTGCTTGTCTTTTGTTAAGGGATTATTTGTACCTCATGTTTTACCAAAATTACCGTATGTGACGCTGTTTGGTTGCTAAGTCCCTTCTTAATATTATGCCACAAATATCCAAAACAACTAACTATAGCCCTACAAAAGATACAGTTCTTTGTTTTTGACTATCACGCTGCTGAGTCATCATCAATGCACTCATTTGTATTGTCCTGTTACTTGGTCCCATTTGTGATAAAGATATACGGATGTGCCTATTAGCTGGCTGACATCAGAGGAACAGGCTGTGTCCATTTGCTGTTTTCAAGGAAAGCCAAATGATCTATAAAACTTTCTAGTAGAACCTTTGCCTTATCTAATAAACAGACAATGATTATTAGTCTCGAGTTTTCGAATCTCTGTTTTTCTCCAACTGACTCAAGGTGTGTCATGAAAATGTTCAAGAAATTAGCAAATGAACCCTCAGAATGGGAGAAAATAAAAGCAAATGAAACAATTGACAAAGAATTAATTTCCAAAATACACAAGCAGCTCATACAGCTCAATAGCAGAAAAACAAACAGCCCAATCAAAAAGTGTGAAAAAGACCTAAAAAGACATTTCTCCAAAGAAGACATACAGATGGCTAACAAAGATGGCTTTTCACCTTTATATGAAAAGGCGCTCAACATCACTCGTTATTAGAGAAATGCAAATCAAAACTACAATGAGATAGCACCTCAGACCAGTCAGAATGGTTATCATCTGAAGGTCTACAAACAATAAGTACTGGAGAGGATGTGGAGAAAAGGGAACCCTCTTGCATTGCTGGTGGGAATGTAAACTGATACAGCCACTGTGGAAGACAGTGTGGAGATTCCTTAAAAAGCTAGGAATAAAACCACCATATGACCCAGCAATCCCACTCCTAGGCATAAACCTTGAGGAAATCAAAACTGAAAACAACACTTGTACCCCAATGTTCACTGCAGCACTATTTACAATAGCAAGAACTGAAATGAACTGAACAGAGCATGGCAAAATGGTTGTCTGAGAAGGCCTCAAAAGGGCTGTGAAAAGAAGAGAAGGGAAAGGCACAGGAGAGAAGGAAAGATATACCCATTTGGATGCAGAATTCCAAAGAATAGCAAGGAGAAATAAGAAAGCCTTCCTCAGTGATCAATGCAAAGAAACAGAGGAAAACAATATAATGGGAAAGACTAAAGATCTCTTCAAGAAAATTAGAGATACCAAGGGAACATTTCATGCAAACATGGGCACGATAAAGGAAGAAATGATATGGACCTAACAGAAGCAGAAGATATTAAGAAGAGGTGGCAAGAATACACAGAACTATATTAAAACAATCTTCATGACCCAGATAACCACGATGATGTGATCACTCACCTAGAACCAGATATCCTGGAACGCAAAGTCAAGTGGGCCTTAGAAAGCATGCTGCTGCTACTAAGTCGCTTCAGTCGTGTCTGACTCTGTGCGACCCCATAGACGGCAGCCCACCAGGCTCCTCTGTCCATGGGATTCTCCAGGCAAGAACACTGGAGTGGGTTGCCATTTCCTCCTCAAATGCATGAAAGTGAAAAGTCAAAGTGAAGTCGCTCAGTTGTGTCTGACTCTTCTCGACCCCATGGACTGCAGCCTACCAGGCTCCTCCATCCATGGGATTTTCCAGGCAAGAATACTGGAGTGGGGTGCCATTGCCTTCTCCTTAGACAGCATCAGATCAGATCAGTCACTTAGTCGTGTCCGACTCTTTGTGACCCCATGAATCGCAGCACGCCAGGCCTCCCTGGTCATCACCAACTCCCGGAGTTCACTGAGACTCACGTCCATCGAGTCAGTGATGCCATCCAGCCATCTCATCCTCTGTCGTCCCCTTCTCCTCCTGCCCCCAATCCCTCCCAGCATCAGAGTCTTTTCCAATGAGTCAACTCTTCGAATGAGGTGGCCAAAGTACTGGAGTTTCAGCTTTAGCATCATTCCTTCCAAAGAAATCCCAGGGCTGACCTCCTTCAGAATGGACTAGTTGGATCTCCTTGCAGTCCAAGGGACTCTCAAGAGTCTTCTCCAACACCACAGTTCAAAAGCATCAATTCTTCGGCACTCAGCCTTCTTCACAGTCCAACTCTCACATCCATACATGACCACAGGAAAAACCATAGCCTTCACTAGACGGACCTTTGTTGGCAAAGTCATGTCTCTGCTTTTGAATACACTATCTAGGTTGGTCATAAGTTTTCTTCCAAGGAGTAAGCTTCTTTTAATTTCATGGCTGCAGTCACCATCTGTAGTGATTTTGGAGCCCAGAAAAATAAAGTCTGATACTATTTCCACTGTTTCCCCATCTATTTCCCATGAAGTGATGGGACCGGATGCCATGATCTTCATTTTCTGAATGTTGAGCTTTAAACCAACTTTTTCACTCTCCTCTTTCACTTTCATCAAGAGGCTTTTGAGTTCCTCTTCACTTTCTGCCATAAGGGTGGTGTCATAGTGGCGAATAAAGCTAGTGGAGGTGATGGAATTTCAGTTCAGCTAATTCAAATCCTAAAAGATGATGCTGTAAAAGTGCTACACTCAATACACCAACAAATTTGGAGAACTCAGCAGTGGCCACAGGACTGGAAAAGGTCAGTTTTCATTCCAATCCCAAAGAAAGGCAATGCCAAAGAATGTTCAAACTACCACACTATTGCACTCATCTCACACGTTAACAAAGTAATGCTCAAAAATATCCAATAGAGGTTTCTGCTGCTGCTAAGTCGCTTCAGTCGTCTCTGATTCTGTGCGACCCCTTAGATGGCAGCCCACCAGGCTCCTCTGTCCCTGGGATTCTCCAGGCAAGAATAGTGGAGTGGGTTGCCATTTCCTTCTCCATTCTAGGCACTGCTGCTGCTGCTGCTAAGTCGCTTCAGTCATGTCAGATTCTGTGCGACCCCAGAGACGGCAGCCCACCAGGCTCCCCTGACCCTGGGATTCTCCAGGCAAGAACACTGGAGTGGGTTGCCATTTCCTTCTCCAATGCATGCAAGTGAAAAGTGAAAGTGAAGTCGCTCAGTCGTGTCCGACTCTTCGCGACCCCATGGACTGCAGCCTACCAGGCTCCTCCGCCCATGGGATTTTCCAGGCAAAAGTACTGGAGTGGGGTGCCATTGCCTTCTCCAATAGAGATTTCAACAGTACACAAACCAAGAACTTCCAGATGTTCAAGATGGATTTAGAAAAGGCAGAGGAACCAGAGATCAAATTGCCAACATCTGTTAGATCACTGAAAAAGCGAGAGTTTCAGAAAAACATCTACTTCTGCTTTATTGACTATGCTAAAGCCTTTGACAGTGTGGACCACAATAAACTCTGGAAAATTCTTAAGGAGATGGGACTACCTTACCTGCCTCCTGAGAAATCTGCATGTGAGTCAAGAAGCAAGAGTTAGAACTGGACATGGAACAACAGACTGGTTCCAAATTGGGAGAGGAGTATGTCAAGTCTGTATATTGTCACCCTGTTTATTTAACTTAAGCGCAGAGTATATCATGTGAAATGTCAGGCTGGATGAAGCACAAGCTGGAATCAAGATCACTGGGAGAAATATAAAACCTCAGATATGCAGATGATACCACCCTTATGGCAGAAAGTGGAGAGGAACTGAAGAGCCTCTTGATGAAAGTGAAAGAGGAGAGTGAAAAAGCTGGCTTAAAACTCAGCATTCAAAAAACTAAGATCATGGCATCTGGTTCCATCACTTCACGGCAAATAGACAGGGAAACAGTGGAAACAGTGACAGACTTTATTCTTTGGGGCTCCAAAATCAGTGCAGATGGTGACTGCAGCCTTGAAATTAAAAGACACTTGCTCCTTGGAAGAAAAGTTATGACCAACAGAGACAGCATTTTAAAAAGCAGAGACATTACTTTGCCGACAAAGGTCCGTCTAGTCAAAGCTATGGTTTTTCCAGTAGTCATGTATGGATGTGCGAGTTGGATTAAAGAAAGCTGAGCACTGAAGAGTTGGTGCTTTTGAACTGTGGTGTTGGAGAAGACTCTTGAGAGTCCCTTGGACTGCAAGGAGATCCAACCAGTCTATCCTAAAGGAAATCAGTCCTTAATATTCATTGGAAGGACTGATGCTGAAGCTGAAGCTCCAATACTTTGGCCACCTGATGAGAAGAACGGACTCACTGGAAAAGACGCTGGGAAAAAAAAAATGCTGGGAAAGATTGAAGGCAGGTGGAGAAGGGGATGATGGAGGATGAGATGGTTGGATGGCATTGCTGACTTGATGGACATGAGTTTGAGGAATCTCTAGGAGTTGGTGATGGATAGGGAGGCCTGGTGTGCTGCAGTCCATGGGGTTGCAAAGATTCAGACACCACTGAGCAGCTGAACTGAACTGATACATACATATGGAATCTAAAAAGGTGGTACTGATGAATTTATTTTCAGGGCAACAATGGAGAAACAGACATAGGCAACAGACCCATGGATGTGGGGGGAGGGGAGGAGGGAGAGGGAGAGATGTTTGGAGAGAGTAATATGGAAGTTTACAATACCATATATAAAATAGATACCCAGTGGGCAGGGAACCCAAACAGGGGCTCTGGGACAATCTAGAAGGGTGGGATGGGAAGGGAGATGGGAGGAAGGTTCTGGAGGGAGGGGACATGGCTGTACCTATGGCTGATTCTCGTTGATGTGTGACAGAAACCCACAAAATTCTGTAAAGAAATTGTTGTTCAATTAAAAAATTAAATCAATCAATTAATAAAAGAAATTAGCAAATGAAATTAACTTAGTTCAACCTAAACTTGTTTGGATGTCTTCATTTTGAAGGTACTGCATTTATAAAATTAAATACAAACATGATGAAAAAAAAGGAAAGAAGCCTATTTTTCCTCTGTGGTAGATATAGATACTGTTTTACAAAACTTAATGGATTCTAAAATAAACAAAACAAAAGCAAAAATAATTTTAAAAATTGATATATCTAAAATTAGGTGTTGAAAGTTCTAACTCTATTCTACCCTCTGTGGACTATAATCCCTAAAACTGAGCCATGCTGCTGTAATTACTTTGACTAACTGGAGGAAATGAACCTATGATGAGACTGCAGTTGTCAAAAAATAATTAGGAATAGAAAATGTTTTTGTGATATTAAATAATATTCCAAATGTTGACTATCAGAACAATAGGCAGGTGTCATAGACCTCCCTGTCTCCCAGGTTCTTATGTAACCAGGGACTTGCCTCAGTTTCAGGTGATGTCTGCTTCACCCAGAGATGTAAAAACACCAAAATTAAAGTCTCTTTTGTTTTGATTGCATATAATATAAAATACTCCTAAAGCTTACCAATAAACCTAAGGCATATGAGATAACTCATAGATGAAGCAGACTTATCATAGCATCCCATGGTACCCCTGGTTTGTGCTGAATTTTATTTTTTAAAGGATTTTATCATACTAATTCTTCAATCAACACTTTTATTTAAACAGTTATTTTCTAGCCTTCTTCCAGTGAATATTTTGGTGTCTGGAAGAGGAAAAAACAATTTTTGCAAGATAAAAACATTGGCATTTTCAACCAAATAAAGGATATTGCCTGTGGGGATTCTGTTGGATTTTATAAGCATAACACCATAGGTGCTGTTACAGGCAGTAAGTTAATGATTGAGGTTAAGTTCAGGGAGCAGCAGGAGGCCAAAGGGGACCCTAGAGCCAGCTGGAGGAAGAGGTTGGTTAGGGAAGTTTTCTAAGAGATCATCAAGCATTGATAGGCAAAAGAGAGAGATGAGGCTTCACTTCAGAGAACAGATGAAATAAAGACATAAAAGTAAAATTTAGTGCAATGGCATGTGGAGAAAACTATAAACAATTTGGTGGTGTTGGGGTACAAAATACAAGGCATAGATGAACAATAACATCCTACGGCATAGCACAGGGAACTATATTCAGTATTCTGCAATAAACCATAATGGAAAAGAGTATGAAAGAGAATATATAGGTATATGTATGGCTGAATCATTTTGCTACACAGTAGAAATTAACACAACATTGTAATTTCTACTTGGCTTCAGTCCTTCTACTGTGTCTGCTGTTAATTGAAAATAACCAGCTGAATATAATCCTTGTGCCAAAGACGCGTATTTTGGGGTGGCAAGTTCTGTTTCTCCGTCGTTGGTTTAATGTTCTGTTGTTGCTGTCTTGAAATTCTTAATAATTTTTTAACAAAGGGCCCTGTAATTTCACAAATTATGTAGTGAGTCATGCTCTTATACACCAAGAAGAAAAATAAACTTTCTGTTTCACATTTATAATACCTCCAAGCCACCCAAAATGTTTGACAGTAAGAAAACTTAGATGACCCTTATTCCTATGTGTGACCTCACAGAAATGTTTTTGTATTTTGTAATCCCTTGAGTCTGGTTTGCCCGAAGAAAATTAAAAGAAGGAAAGCTCTTTAAATTATGTTAGGCTTATGGACCCCTGTGCCCCAAATTGGCAGAAATAAAATAGGAAAGTTACAGATGCTCAACTATAAATATTAAAGGATATTTTAATCTTCTTACTGGAAATATAAAAAGACTTGATCCACAAAGGTAATCGTAATATTTTTTAATGTTATGATAGTATTGAGAATATAAAACCAAATCATAATTATGTACTATATGCATACCTATAAATAGCTTAGTCATTTTGTGGTCAAAATGCAAATACACACTGTCAAAGGGATAAATTAAACACTTCCTGGGAATTTACCCTGCTCTTCACATAGAAGGCAAAAAAATGTACTAGTTGAAATGCTTCAGTACTCTCCTGATACTGTCTGGCACACAGAGGAGAATCAGTTGATTTTTGTTTGCCCAGAAACCAAGTGTGAACAATGATTGATTCTGTCTTAGAAGAAGAGAGGAAGCTGCTGGTAGGATCCAGGCATTGCCCAAGAGCAGCGGCTAGGTCTCAGTGGTCAACCTTTGATTTCCAAACCACGTGACCAGTTTTCAGCACTTTGCAATTAGGTACTCAAAAGTAAACAGACGGCTGCATTTTTTTTTTTTAAGGGAGGGGTGCTACTCTTTTTCTTTTGCATTTAATTTAATGACGGTAGAACCAATCACAGAGGAAAAGGATGCTGAGACTACACTTCTATAGCATCTCTATGTACCTAATCCTCTTAGAATCTATCCTCAAATAAACTTATTATTATCCATGATGAAACATACTTGGGGTGGGATTGGGGGGGGGAGGTGGGGGAAGGAGCTACTCTTTTTTTTTACCATGTGGATAAAATACTTCTCTTTTGAAGAAAACATATTTAGATACAATAAGCCAACCTACTTTTTGAAAGTAAGCAGCTTACAAGTCAAGGGAAGATAAAACAATGACTTCAACAGTGTTTTTATTCACTATAGAAGTTGTTTAAAGTTAAGTTTCTACAGTCAGGTAGGCCAATATTTACTAGTGATATAGCCCCAGAAATGTTACTCTAAGATTCATCCCTGGCTATTTATGTCCCAAAGAAAAGAATGCTCCAACCTAATTATAGATATTGAATATATGCATATACATAGGTATAAATGCACATATATATGCATATATATATAAAAAATACATACACATACACATAGTAGCTGTGAATATTTCAACTTCTCCTGACTATGTTACATCAAAAGCATTGCTCAGTCACAGCTATCTCTTTACAATTTTATTTCCACTGATTTCCATATGCATATCCAAGTAGCATTTCTAAAGTTTATGTGGGGATTTTTCTTCTTTCTATTCCAGAAGTTTCACCATTTGCCTTAAAAATGCTACTCATTTAAAAGATTAAAAGCCTTAAGCTGAAACACAACTAGAGTAGAAATTCCTTTTATACAACTTGGGATATGAAAGAAGGACTCCTTGCAAATTGATTCAAATCAGTCAGTTCTAAATATTTAAAACTATAGAACATATTGGAGCATTTAGGTATTGAGATGAATTCATTCTATCATTTATTTTAGAAATTCAGGCTTCTCTGTAATCTCAAGGCTGGCAAGCTCTAGTCTAGGACTTTTATCTGTCACTAAAGCTGGTAAAACTGAGCAACTTTCATCCTGAGTCTTTGTGGGGAGTCCCTACTTTCTGAAAAGTCATTTTCATCTGACATTTTCTCATTTAAACTTTCCATTAATAACTATAGTGCATCATGCCATTATAGTGTTATGTAGCTTCTGAGTCTTTGAAAAAAATTTGTTTTGTTTTATTGGTTTAACACTTAGTATTTTATTATGTTTTGAAAATTACTACTCTGTATATGATATACTGAAATTCTTGATAAAGTAGCACATATTTGCTAATTAGGCCAGATAACAAAGAAGTATTCTAAGAAATTATCCAAGTCAAACACTCATTTTCATCATTTATGCTCAAGGCTAAGTTACATAGGCTATTTTCTTTTGGCCTCTGGCTCAAAGTTAATTTTAGTTAAATGTTGAGCTGATCTGGTTCTTTAAAAATCTTTTTTTTTAATTTAAGTAGAGTTGATTAACAATGTTATATTAGCTTCAGGTGCACAACATAGTGATTCAATATTTAAAATCTTTTTTTAACCTATTTGTAGTAGAAAATCTCTACTGAACAAAATTTAAAACTCCACTGAAGAGTACAAAGAATTGGAATCAACCTAAAGATATATCTGTTCAATGCAAAGAGTCAATATCTTAAAATACATCAAGTCTCTCTACTTCTATCAGAAAATAAAGCATGATAAAATGATTATAACAAAAACAGTTTGATTCAGGCACTTAGCAGAAAGACAGATTAATGTAAAAAAGTAGAATATAGAAATAGAGCAAAATAATTCAAGGATTGAGTAAACAACAGGAGTAACATTTTATATCAGTAGTAAGGATATGGATTATTTAATAAATTATATTAGAACAACAAATAAAAATAAGTAGAATATAGAAATATTTATATAGAAATATAAAAAAGTAGAATACAGAAATAGAGCAAAATAATTCAAGGATTGAGTAAACAACAGGAGTAACATTTTATATCAGTAGTAAGGATATGGATTATTTAATAAATTATATTAGAACAACAAATAAAAATAAGGGGAAAAATAAAATGAATTTCTTTTTTACTACTTACAACAAAAATAGATTTAAGATGTATTAAAGATTTTACTTTAACAAAAAATTAAAGCAAATACACAGGAAAGCTCAAGTTGCCTTTTTAGAAAGTATCATCTTGA
The DNA here is from genome assembly GCF_003369695.1 of Bos indicus x Bos taurus. Classification (NCBI taxonomy): domain Eukaryota; kingdom Metazoa; phylum Chordata; class Mammalia; order Artiodactyla; family Bovidae; genus Bos; species Bos indicus x Bos taurus. Next base: position 13,734,099 of record NC_040105.1, on the reverse strand, counting down.
ATAGGAATAGTTTTTCTAATTAAGATGCAAAACCCAAAGTCATAAAACATGGATATTCAATCTTGGCTGCACATTCAGTCAGTTCAGTCAGTTCAGTCACTCAGTCGTGTCCGACTCTGCGACCCCATGGACTGCAGCACGCCAGGCCTCCCTGTCCATCACCAACTCCCAGAGTTTACTCAAACTCATGTCCATTGAGTTGGTGATGCCATCCAACCATCTCATCCTCTGTCGTCCCCTGCTCGTCTTGCCTTCAATCTTTCCCAGCATCAGGGTCTTTTCAAATGAGTCAGTCCTTTGCATCAGGTGGCCAAAGTATTGGAGTTTCAGCTTCAACATCAGTCCTTCCAATGAATATTCGGACTGATTTTCTTTAGGATGGAGTGGTTGGATTTCCTTGCAGTCCAAGGGACTCTCAAGGGTCTTCTCCAATACCACAGTTCAAAAGCATCAACTCTTCGGTGCTCAGCTTTCTTTATGGTTAAACTCGCACACCCACACATAACTACCGGAAAAACCACAGCCTTGACTAGATGGACCTTTGTTGGCAAAGTAATGTCTCTGCTTTTTAATAAGCCGCCTAGGTTGGTCATAACTTTTATTCCAAGGAGTAAGTATCTTTTAATTTAATGGCTGCAGTCACCATCTGCACTGATTTTGGAGCCCCAAAGAATAAAGTCTGTCACTGTTTCCACTGTTTCCCCATCTATTTGCCATGAAGAGATGGGACCAGATGCCATGATCATAGTTTTCTGAATGCTGAGCTTTAAGCCAACTTTTTCACTCTCCTCTTTCACTTTCATCAAGAGGCTCTTCAGTTCCTCTTTACTTTCTGCCATAATGGTGGTGTCATACGCGTATCTGAGGTTACTGATATTTCTCCTGATTCCAGCTTGTGCATCATCCAGCCAAGCGTTTCTCATGATGTCCTCTGCATATAAGTTAAATAAGCAGGGTGACAATATACAGCCTTGACATACTCCTTTTCCTATTTGGAACCAGTCTGCTGTTCCATGTCCAGTTCTAACTCTTGCTTCCTGACCTGCATACAGATTTCTGAAGAGGCAGGTCAGGTGATCTGACATTCCCATCTCTTTCAGAATTTTCCATAGTTTGTGGTGATCCACACAGTCAAAGGTTTTGGCATAGTCAATAAAGCAGAAATAGATGTTTTTCTGGAACTCTCTTGCTTCTTTGATGAGCCAGCGGATGTTGGCAATTTGATCTCTGGTTCCTTTGCCTTTTCTAAATCCAGCTTGAACATCTGGAAGTTCACGGTTCATGTATTGTTGAAGCCTGGCTTGGAGAATTTTGAGCATTACTTCTCAAGCGTGTGAGATGAGTGCAATTGTGCAGTAGTTTGAGCATTCTTTGGCATTGCCTTTCTTTGGGATTGGAATGAAAACTGACCTTTTCCAGTCTTGTGGCCACTGCTGAGTTTTCCAAATTTGCTGGCATATTGAGTGCAGCACTTTCACAGCATCATCTTTTAGGATTTGAAATAGCTCAACTGGAATTCCATCACCTCCACTAGCCTTGTTCCTAGTGATGCTTCCTAAGGCCCACTTGACTTCGTATTCCAGGATGTCTGTCTCTAGGTGAGTGATCACACCATTGTGATTATCTGGGTTGTGAAGATCTTTTTTGTACAGTTCTGTGTATTCTTGCCACCTCTTCTTACTATCTTCTGCTTCTGTTAGGTCCATACCATTTCTGTCCTTTATTGAGCCCATCTTTGCATGAAATGTTCCCTTGGTATCTCTAATTTTCTTGAAGAGATCTCTAGTCTTTCCCATTCTATTGTTTTCCTCTATTTCTTTCACTGATCACTGAGAAAGTCTTTTTTCTCTCTCCTTGCTATTCTTTGGAATTCTGCATTCAAATGGGTATATCTTTTCTTTTCTCCTTTGCTTTTCACTTCTCTTCTTTTCACAACTATTTGTAAGGCCTCCTCAGACAGCCATTTTGCCTTTTTGCATTTCTTTTTCTTGGGGATGGTCTTGATCCCTGTCTCCTGTACAATGTCATGAACCTCCATCCATAGTTCTTCAGGCACTCTGTCAGATCTAATCCCTTGAATCTATTTGTCACTTTCACTATATAATCATAAGGGAATTGCTTGAAGTCATACCTGAATGGTCTAGTGGTCTTCCCTGCTTTCTTCAGTTTAAGTCTGAATTTGGCAATAAGGAGTTCATGATCTGAGCCACATTCAGCTCCTGGTCTTGCTTTTGCTGACTGTATAGAGCTTCTCCATCTTTGGCTGCAAAGAATATAATCAATCTGATTTTGGTATTGACCATCTGGTTATGTCCATGTGTAGAGTCTTCTCTTGTGCTGTTGCAAGAGGGTGTTTGCTATGACCAGTGTGTTCTCTTGGCAAAACTCTATTAGCCTTTGCCCTGCTTCATTCTGTACTCCAAGGCCAAATTTGCCTGTTACCCCAGGTGTTTCTTGACTTCCTACATTTGAATTGCAGTCCCCTATAATGTAAAGGACATACTTTTTGGGTATTAGTTCTAGAATGTCTTGGAGGTCTTCATAGAACCACTCAACTTTAGCTTGTTCAGCATTACTGGTCGGGGCATAGACTTTGATTACTGTGATATTGGATGGTTTGCCTTGGAAGTGAACAGAGAACATTCTGCCATTTTTGAGATTGCATCCAAGTACTGCATTTTGGACTCTTTTGTTGATTATGATGGCTACTCCATTTCTTCTAAGGGATTCTTGCCCACAGTAGTAGATATAATGGTCATCTGAGTTAAATTCACACATTCTAGTCCATTTTAGTTCACTGATTCCTAGAATGTTGATGTTCACTCTTGCCATCTCCTGTTTGACCACTTCTAATTTGCCTTGATTCATGGAGGTAACATTCCGGGTTCCTATGCAATACTGCTCTCTACAGCATGGGACTTTGCGTCTATCACAAGTCACATCCACAACTGGGTGTTGTTTTTGCTTTGGCTCTGTCTCTTCATTTTTTGTGGAGTTATTTCTCCACTGATCTCCAGTAGCGTATTGGGCACCTACCGACCTGGGGAGTTCCTCTTTCAGTGTCCTATCTTTTTGCCTTTTCATACTGTTCATGGGGTTCTCAAGGCAAGAATACTGAAGTGGTTTGCCATTCTCTTCTCCAGTGGACCACAGGCTGCACATTCGAATCACCTAAATAACTTGTAAAAAGTTTCAATCCTTAGACTCCACCTTGGATAAAATGAATCAGAATTTCTGAGGATGGAGTCTAAGTTTCTGTTTTTGCTTTGTTTTGGTTTTTATTGGATGTTCTCTGGCTGATTTAATACACAGTTAGGCTTGAGAACTATTGCCATAAAATAAAACTCTCAGATTATCTTGCATATCACTCTGGAAAATATCTCAGATATTCTTTGCCAAGAGGGGCCCTACTGCCATTTTTACTTTGCAGCTGCCACACTGCACCCTTCTCTCTCAGGGGCTTGCTGCTTTCTTGGCCCTCACCCAGAAACAAAAGGACAGATCCTTTCCACTGTCAGAATGCTGAAAATATTTAAAGGTTCCATCAGTAGGGATGGTGGCAGGAAAGAGGAAGGCATGCTTAAATTGGGTAATTTGAGAAGAATTTAATAAACAGATTCTATACAGATGGATTCATTCATATCTTGATTGTGATGGTGATTACACATGATAAAATTTTATTAGCCTACACACAAACAAATGAGTGAACGTGAAAACTGACAAAATCTGAATAAGGTCTACAGTCTAGTCAATAGTATTATACCAGTGTAAATTTCCTTATTTTGATACCCGTACATATGTAAGGTGTTATCATCAGGGGAAACTGGGTGAAGGTATGCAGAACCTCTATGTACTATTTTTGACAAGTTCTTGTGAGTAATGATTTCAAAATAAAAAGTTAAAAAAAGAGACTATATACGAAGATGTCAATAAGGAGCAGGAAAATCACACAAGGGATGCTGTGGCAAGCCAGAACTCAACAGCTGGTCCCAATTTCCCTTTTCTAGGCCTGAAGTATTAATAACTAGAGGAGTTATGAGAAGAGAGGAGAGAGCACAAGCACAAACTGAATGGAAAGGGCTAACTGACAAGTACTATGACCTTGAGACAAGGGATGCCAGGTGGGCCACGACATGGAGTTCACTGGAACTGGGACCTGGTTCACTGTCTGAGATGGAGTAAAATTAGTTTGGAGACCTGAGGGGAACTGTAAAGTTTGGAGCAGCCACTGGAATGGAATTGAGGAGGTATGGGAAGAGTTTATAGGGAGTCAACCAGGGAAAAGAAAATAATTACAAAATATGTTCATTATAACATTTTAAGCTGTAATTAATCCTATAACTATTATATGACATCAAGGATCTCAGAGAAACAGAACTAATAGGAGTTACATATACATACATATGTATGTATATATGTGGTTATATGATTTATGGAGGTTGAGAAATCTCAAGATCTACAGTCAGAGAACTGGACACCAGGAGAGCCAAAGTGTAGCTTCAGTATGAGTCCAAAGGCCTGAGGATCAGGAAAGTTGATGATGTAAGTTCCAGTTGGAAAGCTTAGAGACTCAAGACTCCAAAAGAGCTGATGTTTCAATGCAAGTCTGGAGTCTGGAAAGACCACTCAGCTAAAAATACTCAGGCAGGAAGAATTCCCCCTTACTTATGGGAAAGTCAGCCTCTTTGTTCTCTCTAGACCTTCAACTGATTGGATGAGGCCCACCCATATTAGGGAATACAATCTGCTTTAGTCAGTCTACCAATTTAAATGTTAATCTCATCCAGAAATACCATCACAAACACATTCAGAATAATGTTTCCCCAAATATCTGGGAACCCTGCAGCCCAGTCCAATTGACACATACAGTTAATCATAATTATGGACATAGAACTTTTTCTTACTAAGGAGTAACTCATCAGAATAGATAGCTGAATGCTCCATTACTTTGTTTCACTCATAGTGAGATCCTATGAATAATAAAACCCTTGGCTATTGTCACTGGAAGAGTCAGATGATACTTCAAGATAAAGTATTTTTTTCTTTCATTTATGCTGGCTATCTTTTCCCTAAGAGCTGGAAATTAATTGATTTCAAATATGTTTTGACTTGAGTAACAACTTGGAAATGTACTCACTGGTCTAAGAAGCTCTCTGTTTTTGGTCGGCCTCAGCAGGATTGAACTCATATGTGCACATAAGGTTTCATCACTGATCAACCTGATATGAACCACACAGGGCTTTTAATCCAAAAAATGGTGACTTAGGGAGGTAACATTCTAGGTACTTATATTGTCTGTGGTTTTGCAAACCCAATATTACTTATTCTTTTTAGAAGAATGGGTAGCTGACCTTGTGCACGCTACAAACTATAGCCAAGATATAACTTTTAATATTAATGTCATTTTCACACTCAAGAGGCTATTGGCTTCCTCCTGGGTTGTTCATAAGCAGAGAAGCTGGGTTGAAAACATACACTTAGGATATTGCTCTTTGGTATTAAAAAAAAGCTGGGTATATGCTGTATGCCAGGAAAATACTTCTTGTCATGTATTTGTTCATTGTCAACTCATATTTATTGAGTACCTAATATATGCCTGGAACCATGGCATTTTAGGGGAGCAAAATTTACCACCCCTAAAAGTTTCTTTGGCATGCATATTATTTTCAGCTGAAAACAATCAAGGCCCAAATCCTCAGGAAGAACCTTGACTTTCCCCCTAGCTGCTTGAAGAATGTAGATGATGGACCTGATCCAGGAAGGGGCCTGTCACCACATATAAGAAATGTATGAACTAGGCATGTAGACAGGGAGGAACCTAGCAAAGTCTGCTTGTTGAAATTCCTCTTTGGGTCCTGCTGACTCTGGCCCAGCAAACATTAGCCTACCAAACATTTGCTGTTGCATCTCCATGTCATTTACCTTCCTTCCCTATGATGTCCCCAACCTCTAACCCCAACATCCTTTTGTGTCTTCTGTTGAAGATGGTATTTAAGGTGAGGTTTCAGTCTTTTTGGTGAGTGACTCAGTTTTCCTGGGTCTCTCCCATATATATGTGTTATTACACTTTTGTGTGATTTTCTCCTGTTATCTGTCTCATGTCAAGTTAATTCTTAGACCAGTCAGAAGGACCTGGAAGGATGGAGAACTGACTCATTGGAAAAGACCCTGATGCTGGGAAAGACTGAAGGCAGGAGGAGAAGGGGACGACCGAGGACGAGATGGTTGGATGGCATCACCAACTCGATGGACATGAGTTTGAGGAAGCTCTGGCAGTTGGTGATGGACAAGGAAGCCTGGTGTGCTGCAGTCCATAGGGTCACAAAGAGTCAGACATGACTGAGCGATGGAACTGACTGATATCTGTGTCCAATACATCCCAAGGTGACTCCTAATGAGTCACACCCTTGTAATAAGTGACCACCCACTCCACCCCCCACCACTGAGTGTGAGTGGGAACCGTCGCTTGCTTCTAACCAACTGAATATGACAACTGTGCTGGGCTATCACTTTCATGTCCAAGGTAAGAAAACCCAAGTGAGATGGTAGGTGTTGCGAGAGGGCATCAGAGGGCAGACACACTGAAACCATACTCACAGAACAACTAGCCAATCTGATCACATGGACCACAGTCTTGTCTAACTCAATAAAACTAAGCCATGCCCGTGGGGCCACCCAAGACAGGCGGGTCACGGTGGAGAGGTCTGACAGAATGTGTTCCACTGGAGAAGGGAATGGTAAACCACTTCAGTATTCTTGCCTTGAGAACCCCATGAACAGTATGAAAAGGCAAAATGATAGGATACTGAAAGAGGGACTCCCCAGGTCAGTAGGTGCCCAATATGCTACTGGAGATCAGTGGAGAAATAACTCCAGAAAGAATGAAAGGATGGAGCCAAAGCAAAAACAATACCCAGTTGTGGGTGTGACTGGTGACAGAAGCAAGGTCCGATGCTGTAAAGAGCAATATTGCATAGGAACCTGGAATGTCAGGTCCATGAATCAAGGCAAATTGGAAGTGGTCAAACAAGAGATGGCAAGAGTGAATGTCGACATTCTAGGAATCAGCGAACTGAAATGGACTGGAATGGGTGAATTTAACTCAGATGACCATTATGTCTACTACTGTGGGCAGGAATCCCTTAGAACAAATGAAGTAGCCATCATGGTCAACAAAAGAGTCCAAAATGCAGTACTTGGATGCAATCTCAAAAACGACAGAATGATCTCTGTTCATTTCCAAGGCAAACCATTCAATATCACAGTGATCCAAGCCTATGCCCCAACCAGTAATGCTAAAGAAGCTGAAGTTGAACAGTCCTATGAAGACCTACAAGACCTTTTAGAAGTAACACCCAAAAAAGATGTCCTTTTCATTATAGGGGACTGGAATTCAAAAGTAGGAAGTCAAGAAACACCTGGGGTAACAGGCAAATTTGGCCTTGGAATACGGAATGAAGCAGGGCAAAGGCTAAGAGTTTTGCCAGAAGAACGCACTGGTCATAGCAAACACCCTCTTCCAACAACACAAGAGAAGACTCTACACATGGACATAACCAGATGGTCAACACTGAAATCAGATTGATCATATTCTTTGCAGCCAAAGATGGAGAAGCTCTATACAGTCAGCAAAAGCAAGACCAGGAGCTGACTGTGGCTCAGATCATGAACTCCTTATTGCCAAATTCAGACTTAATTGAAGAAAGTAACGAAGACCACTAGACCATTCAGGTATGACCTAAATCAAACCCCTTATGATTATACAGTGGAAATGAGAAATAGATTTAAGGGACTAGATCTAACAGAGTGCCTGATGAACTATGGATGGAGGTTTGTGACATTGTACAGGTGACAGGGATCAAGACCATCACCATGGAAAAGAAATGCAAAAAAGCAAAATGGCTGTCTGAGGAGGCCTTACAAATAGCTGTGAAAAGAAGAGAAGCAAAAAAGGAAAGGAGAAAAGGAAAGATATTCCCATTTGAATGCAGAGTTCTAGAGAATAGCAAGGAGAGATAAGAAAGCATTCCTCAGCGATCAATGCAAAGAAATAGAGAAAAACAACAGAATGGGAAAGACTAGAGAATTCTTCCGGAGAAGGCAATGGCAACCCACTCCAGTACTCTTGCCTGGAAAATCTCATGGACAGAGGAGCCTGGTAGGCTTCAGTCCATGGGGTTGCTAGGAGTCGGACATGACTGAGCAACTTCACTTTCACTTTTCACTTTCATGCATTGGAGAAGGAAATGGCAACCCACTCAAGTATTCTTGCCTGGAGAATCCCAGGGATGGGGGAGCCTGGTAGGCTGCCGTCTCTGAGGTCGCACAGAGTCCTAAATGACTGAAACGACTTAGCAGCAGCAGCAGGATCAGAGATCTCTTCAAGAAAATTAGAGATACCAAGGGAACATTTCATGCAAAGATGGGCTCAATAAAGGACAGAAATGGTATGGACCTAACAGAAGCAGAAGATATTAAGAAGAGGTGGCAAGAATACACAGAACTGTACAAAAAAGATCTTCACGACCCAGATAATCATGATGATGTGATCACTCACCTAGAGCCAGACATCCTGGAATGTGAAGTCAAGTGGGCCTTAGAAAGCATCACTACGAACAAAGCTGGTGGAGGTGATGGAATTCCAGTTGAGCTCTTTCAAATCCTGAAAGATGATGCTGTGAAAGTGCTGCACTCAATATGCCAGCAAATTTGGAAAACTCAGCAGTGGCCACAGGACTGGAAAAGGTCAGTTTTCATTCCAATCCCAAAGAAAGGCAATGCCAAAGAATGCTCAAACTACCACACAATTGCACTCATCTCACATGCTAGTAAAGTAATGCTCAAAATTCTCCAAGCCAGGCTTCAGCAATATGGGAACCGTGAACTTCCAGATGTTCAAGCTGGTTTTAGAAAAGGCAGAGGAACCAGAGATCAAATTGCCAACATCTGCTGGATCATCAAAAAAGCAAGAGAGTTCCAGGAAAACATCTACTTCTGCTTTATTGACTATGCCAAAGCCTTTGACTGTGTGGATCACAATAAACTGTGGAAAATTCTTCAAGAGATGGGAATGTCAGACCACCTGACCTGCCTGTTGAGAAACTTGTATGCAGGTCAGGAAGCAAGAGTTAGAACAGGACAAGGAACAACAGACTGGTTCCAAATAGGAAAAGGAGTACGTCAAGGCTGTATATTGTCACCCTGCTTATTTAACTTATATGCAGAGTACATCATGAGAAACACTGGGCTGGAGGAAGCAGAAGCTGGAATCAAGATTGCCGGGAGAAATATCAATAACCTCAGATATGCAGATGATACCACCCTTATGCAGAAAGTGAAGAAGAACTAAAGAGCCTCTTGATGAAAGTGAAAGAGGAGAGTGAAAAAGTTGGCTTAAAGGTCAACATTCAGAAAACTAAGATCATGGCATCTTGTCCTATCACTTCATGGGAAATAGAGAAACAGTGTAAACAGTGTCAGACTTTATTTTTGGGGGCTCCAAAATCACCAAAGATGGTGATTGTACCCATAAAATTTAAAGACGCTTATTCCTTGGAAGGAAAGTTATGACCAACCTAGATAGCATATTAAAAAGCAGAGATATTACTTTGCCAACCAAGTTCCGTCTAGTCAAGGCTATGGTTTTTCCAGTGGTCATGTATGGATGTGAGATTTGGACTGTGAAGAAAGCTGAGTGCCAAACAACTGATGCTTTTGAACTGTGGTGCTGGAGAAGACTCTTGAGAGTCCCTTGGACTGCAAGGGGATCCAACCAGTCCATCCTAAAGGAGACCAGTCCTGGGTATTCATTGGAAGGACTGTTCTGAGGCTGAAACTCCAATACTTTGGCCACCTCATGCAAAGAGTTGACTCATTGGAAAAGACTCTGATGCTGGGAGGGATTGGGAGCAGGAGAAGAAGGGGACGACAGAGGATGAGGTGGCTGGATGGCATCACCGACTCAATGCACATGAGTTTGAGTGAACTCCGGGAGTTGGTGATGGACGGGGAGACCTGGCATGCTGCCATTCATGGGGTTGCAAAGAGTCGGACACGACTGAGCAACTGAACTGAACTGATCACTCTCATGACTACTTCATGTTACATAAGATTCTATCTCAGAAGACTGGAGACAGACTCTCCCGCTGGCCTTGAAGAAGCAGTCATGTTGTAAACTACCTATGGAGAGGACCATAGGGCAGGGAACTGTGGTTAGCGTCTAGGAGCTGAAGAGCCTCTAGCCAACAGCCAACAGGAAGCTGAGGGCTTCAGCACTACAACCACAATACCAGAATTCTGCCAACAGTATGTGAGCATGGAAGAGGACTCCAAACTCCAGATGAGACTGCAGTGCCAGCTGATGCTTTGATTAATGCCTTGTGAGACTCTTAGCAAAGGACCCAGCTAAGTAAAACCTGGACTACTGACCCAAAGAAATCGTGAGTTAATAAATGTGGGTTAAGTCACTATGTCTGTGGTACTTTGTGATGCAGCAATATAAAAATCATACAGAACTAACTTTGGGTTTTTTCTTTAGCTTAAGTAAAACCTTTATATTTCTTTTTTAACTTTCCTAGAGCCAATTCTCTCTTGGGGCTTGTTAATGAACTCATGAACATTGGCCAATTCAGCATCAAAAACCCTCTTGGCTTCTCATAAGCCCATGTTTCCTGGTGAATATTCCTACTGCCACAGAAATGTTGTCATCAGGGACATGGATGAGGGAAGTGGGAGACATGATGTCAGTATTATTCTGTGAGAAAGTTCTTTTTTTCTTTCCTACCTTCATGGTCTCTGTTTTTATGGCTCTCTTGGTTTTTTTAGAGGAAATAATGTCTGAAATCATCTTTGTTGATGCTAAGTAAATAGGTCTGTGCTATTTATTTTCATAGAAGACTGGAGTTTATCTAACACATTGTTTGACATAGAACAGACACATAATAGCCCTGGTGTGAAGCACAGAGTTTTCTAAGAGGTAAAACCCTGAGACAAATCAGATTGCTCATAAATTGTGTGCTGCGATGACAATCCAGCTGAAGGGAAAAATTGCAGAGTATCAAAATTATAGTAATGGGAGGGAGCATGAAGAGATGTAGTGGTCACTGCTGCTGCCCTGCCCAGATCCTCAGCACTGGCTGGGACATCATCCTCCAGCAGTTGTGATTACCAGCTGCTAATAGATCACACCTACCCCCCTTCTAGAATGGTTTTGATCAAAAGAATGCTGACTTATGCAGGAAATCACACACACACACACACACATACACACACAGCTGATAGCCAAGGAATGTCTGTTGACTGACAAGGATATTTTAAAAAGCCAACGCCCTTGTTTCCATATGGGACCACACTATGGTACTATTCCTGATGCAGAGCTCGTCAATGGATCTGGCTGAGGCTGGCCCTCAGCTCAGACCACACTTAGCTTTTTCCTGCTTTCCATAGTCACCTTCTCCTAAGAGCACTCCCTCAGGAAGTCACTTGCAGAAGAATCACTATCTCAGGTTCTGTTTCCAGCGAACTTAATGTAAGACAGAGGAGTTTCTTAGATGCTGATAATGTTCTTTTTTTCCTCATTTAATGGCTTTATTGAGATGTAATTTACACACCATACAATTCACACATAAATGTATAATTCAGTGCTGTCTGGTTTTTTTAAAGCATACTCATGGGTTGTGCAACCATTACCACAATTTCACTTACAATATGTTTTTCCCCACTAAAAAAGATCTGGTGCCTATTAGCTCTCTTTCCTTCTCCCAGCACTATGCAAGGCAAAAGACAACTGGTGATTAACTAAACAGACACAGCTTCCAGTGTAGTGATATTAAATGACAAACTGAACATTGAGAACATTATTTGTAACTGTGGTGAAGGTTGGGAGGAAAATGTACAGGACAATTTGAGAAAGTGGAACAGTCCCAAGTTAGATCTGGGAGTCAGGGAGAGCCTCTGTAAGATTAACATTTAACCTATGTCAAGGAAGAGAGAGTTAGGCCAGCAGAAAGTTGGGGATTTTTCAGAAGGAAGAAAGAGCATGTAAGAAATCCTTGAGGCAAGAAAAGTCTAGAATCACCAACCTTTTTGGCCAGGGACAGTTTTCGTGGAAGATAATTTTTCCAAGGGCCAGGGGTGGGGAGGAGGAATGGTTTTAGGATAATTCAAGCATATTTACATTTATTATGTACTTTATTTCATTATTATTACTTCAGCTCTATCTCAGATCATCAGGCATTAGATCCTAAAGGTTGAGGACCCCCTGGTCTAGATCATCAGATGAACCAAAAGATTTATATGTTTAGAACTGCATTGTTCAGTAGGATAGTCACTAGTCACATGTGGCTACTAGACACTCAAAATGTGGATACAAGAAAAAAAATTGAAAGAATGCTCTATTGATATTGATAAATTTGAGTTACTTTTTTATTTACACAATACTCCTTTGAATGAAATGCTAATATACTGACTTGATACTAGAGTTAGTGAATTTGCTTGACTAGAACAGATGTAGTTTTGAGACTGATACTGTTGCAGGAAGGAGGACCCCTTCCAGGGCCCGAAACTGGGCTCTTGTCTAACACTCGGAAATGAATTGTCCGAGGAGACACATGTGCTGACACAGCAAGAGATTTTATTGGGAAAGGGCACCCGGGTGGAGAGCAGTAGGGTAAGGGAACCCAGGAGAATTGCCCTGTCACATGGCTTGCAGTCTTGGGATTTATGGTGATGGGATTAGTTTCGGGGTTGTCTTTAGCCAATCATTCTGACTCAGAGTCCTTCCTGGTGGTGCACACCTTGTTCAGCCAAGATGGATGCCAGAGAGAAGGATTCTGGGAGGTGGTGGGACAGGCAGTGTCTCCTTTTGACCTTTCCCGAACTCTTCTGGTTGGTGGAGGCTTATTAGTTCCCTGTTCCTTACCAGGACCTCCCGTCATAAAACAACTCATGCAAACGGTTACTGTGGTGCCTGGCCAGGGTGGGTGGTTTCAATCAGCATGCTTCCCCTAACAATACACTTTTTCTCTGAAGTCAAATTAATTCTCCTAAAACAGATAAACCAGTTTCGTCAATATGATTGTTGATATTAAAAGGAAATTAATTTTTGTTACTTCATTCAGTTACAGGGAACTTTCAAGTATTCCTAGAACAACATAGATATGTGAAACTTCTTTTTCAACAGTAACTTTTAGGAATTGTAAATACTGAAGGGACGAATAGCCCAGCAAAGTGGTGTGAAAATTACTTTAAACTTCAAACATCTGGGCAATAAGAAGTCACAGAAAATGTTATTTAAACTTAAGCAGAGCCTCCCAAAATATAGCTGACATTAATCGCCCCCACCTCCAAGAGAATTTCCTGATTGGGAAAAGACTGACCCTTAGTACCAGGAAGTGTGAATTCAGCTGTCAGTTAGCATCAAAAAGTCCAATAGCCCATTCCATACTTTCCCACTAAAGCCCGAAACAACCACCCCCTTTTGTTAAATTGATTTACAAATCTTTATCTCTGGCTCTTCACCTTGAATTACTAATTACTGAGCAACCCCCACTCCCAACTAAGCACATGCAACTAAAATTTCTCTCTTCTCCTGTTAATCTGTTTATTTGTAGATCCCCAATCAATGGACCCAAGTTAGAAGAGGAAAAACCATTTCTTCCCAACAGTTTTGCCAACTGAGGATGGGCTGGTTGAGAGACTGCGGCTGAGATTCCGTGACTGCTGACCAAGCTGGTTAAGGAAAACTTTTTTTAAAAACAAATCGAACTCCTTTGCTCAGGCCTGGTCAAGTGGGTGCAGCAAGGGCCTCTCCTTGTCTTTTCTAGAAGAGATTTTTTTTTTTCCCCAAAGTTTACAAAAGAAAATTTGGGTTTTGAACTAGTTCTCTGAATATTGTGACTCTTTATGGAGAGCTGCAGTGTCCTATCTTTGGTCAAATCTGTCTGACTTTGGAATTAAGTCAGGCTTGGAGAAAAGGAAAAATGGGGTAGCAGTGGGTATGCTCTCTTTATGACTCAGGGCATGTGTGGACATAAGTTCGCCTCTGTGAAAGCACTGTACCTCACCACCGAGGCCTTTGAATCCACAGTGCACCTCATGGATCTAGTCCAGTTGTATTCAAACTTTTGTTTAATACTAAGCCCCAGTAGAACAGCACTGCTCTGGTTGGGTCTGCAGTAGGAATGCAGAGCACCAACCACTTACCCTGCCCCTTCCAGCAGAAGCCTTTGGGAAGGTCTTCAGAGCCCAATTTGGAAACCACTACAGTATACTGAATATTTTACACTTACCATGGCCACGATCTATAGCAGTGACCTGTACAAAATTACTGTGGATGACCACAGATAGGTAAAAGATAAGCTCTAAAATATTTAGAGGGAAAACGCAGGTGAAGAATACGGATAGTTAAGTAGTAATATCAAGGATGCTGGATCCCAGCTAACCTCCATCTGAGCTGATTCCACATCTTTAACAGCTTCTACTGAACATATCTAGTACAGCAAAATTTACAAACATCTAAAATAACAACAGGGATTTAAAAATATCCTTTCTAAATCTGCATATTAACTGTATATTATTTTTAAAATTTACAATAGAAGGTTAAGTGAAAGGTCAGATGTGCAAATTTCATGTGCATTCTGAAGGACTCTGTAAAATATGCCTATGTAAATAGGAACATGGACAAAAAGAAAATTCCCAAAGTGAACTAGATTGTTCTGTTACTACGGTGATTTGTGATCAGTTACTTTTTACTTTTAATAACATTCCCCTTAATATCAGTTTATAATTTTAAAAAAGATTAAAAAATTATTTCCTGAAAGATAAGCTGTAAAAATAAGAAGATAAAAATTTTTTTAAATATTCCAGGAGAGCGAAAATATTTTCTGAAGTGTCAAGGAGAGGAAAAGGTCCTTTTCCCTCAACATACCATCAGCATCATTAAGATGGAAAATCAAAAGTTGTTTCCAGGAACAACTGCTGGAGCCATGGGGATCCCAGTTGGAAATTTCATAACTGCTTTCTTGAGCCATTATACAGAGGAATTATGAGCATAAAAGATGACTTTGGATGTGATGTGTTCTGCATGTTTCAGAATACCCATAAAGTTAGTTTCTTAATTTACTACCGTTTGTATGAGAATTCTCCATACTCAAATATGCATGTTATTTTCTAACAGATTTTTTTTTTAAAACTTCATGTTGAAATATTCTTAATTGGCTTGCTGATTCTCCTGAGTGTCTCCTTTTAGGATTCTATATATTACTTGCTGGGAATCTAGCCAATGTTTAAGAAATTTTAATCTTTTTTTGGCTAATGTGATAGAGAAAAAATAATTTTCCCTCCACTCTTCAAGGTTCTTGGCTGAGACCTCCCTATGATAAAAAGACAGAATAACAGGAGAAAAACAAGTTTAATAACACATACACCTACTCTAGTGAAGGACAGGGAAGGCTGGCATGCTGCAGTCGATGAGGTCACAAAGTCAGACACCAAAGAGTGACTGGACCACAACAAAATTTCTATTATATACAGGGGAAAGACCCAGGAAAACTAATCCCAGAAATGTCCCTGTCCCAAGCTGCCACCTTAAGTAACATCTCCAATTAAAGACGAAAGAAGATGTTGGGGGCGGGGAGGCCAGATGTGAGAGAGACCAGGAAAAGCACAGTAAACAGTGGTAAGGTTGTTATGCAGATTTAAGTCCTAGCCTTCTCCATTGTTAAGAGTTTCTAGAGATTTAGAATCCGATTTCTCTTCCTGGTACTGGGAGGGAGACATCCTTACAAATGGAGATTTCCCTTATAAATGGACTTGTCTCTTACAAAAGCGTCACTTCTACTCAGTTTTCACAGCTTCTTGACTACTGCTGTTTCCCCAAAATGACCAGCTTAAAATTATCATATGTCAAAGGGGCCTTTTAGGGGTGGTACATTTTGCTCCCCTTCACTAATAAGCAATATACTTGAACTTGAGAGGAAGCTTTAGGAAACTAGGTGACTCAGTAGGTTTCCAAAGACTTAATACTCACAACCCTCAGATGGGCATTGTTCTGCTTAATTTAGGAAGAGGTAGTAGAGACTCTTGGGGGAGATTTGAAAAATCCAAAAGAACTGATGTCAGTTCAGTTCAGTTCAGTTGCTCAGTCGTGTCTCACTCTTTGCGACCCCATGGATTGCAGTACCCCAGGCCTCCCTGACCATCACCAACTCCCAGAGTTTACTCAAACTCATGTCCATCAAGTGGGTGATGCCATCCAGCCATCTCTTCCTCTGTTGTCCCCTTCTCCTCCCGCCTTCAATCTTTCCCAGCATCAGGGTCTTTTCAAATGAGTCAGCTCTTCCCATCAGGTGGCTAAAATATTGGAGTTTCAGCTTCAGCATCAGTCCTTCCAATGAATATTCAGGACTAATTTCCTTTAGGATGGACTGGTTGGATCTCCTTGCTGTCAAGAGTCTTCTCCAACACCACAGTTCAAAAGCATCAATTCTTTGGTGCTCAGCTTTCTTTATAGTCCAACTCTCACATTCATACATGACTACTGGAAAAACCATAGCCTTGACTAGACAGACCTTTGTTGGCAAAGTAATGTCTCTGCTTTTTAATACGCTGTCTAGGTTGGTCATAACTTTCCTTCCAAGGAGCAAGCGTCTTTTAATTTCAAGGCTGCAGTCACCATCTGCAGTGATTTTGGAGACCTCCAAAATAAAGTCTGTCACTGTTTCCACTGTTTCCCCATCTACTTGCCATGAAGTGATGGGACCAGATGCCATGATCTTAATTTTCTGAATGTTGAGCTTTAAGCCAACTTTTTCACTCTCTTCTTTCACTTTCATCTAGAGTGACATCAAGAACTAATGTGACAATCTCAAATTACTAACACCCTCTGTTTTGAAAATGAAAAGCTATTTTTTTTCTAATCAGTGGATCAATGGAATAACATCTGAACTAATTTGTTGAAGAAAGGAACATTTGAAATCCATTCCGTTTCCACATAGCTCTCTCTGTAGCTTTTTCTGGTTTTCTTTTTTATTTTTACCTCAGATAAAACTGAAAGACCAGTCTTTCAATCCTGCTGAATGTGTTTGAGATCTTTATTCCATTTTTACAACTCCCCTGAAGAAGCTTCTGAATTGGAAAAAATCTTCACAGTTAATAATCTCATACTCAAAAGGCTTGATTACTCCATCCCCAAGCAAAAGACATCATGTTTGACATGAAAGCATTTTACAGACAAGCTCACTTTCTAATTTCTTCCTCATCTTTTATCTCTCCATCTATCTGTCCATTTATATTCCCTGAGTCTAGAAATAAGGTCACCATTAGCATGGGTAGAGAGAAGTAGAGGGAGGAAGAGGAACAGAAGCTAGGCTAGGTTCTTGGGCAAAGAGACAATGGAAGAGAGTAGGAAAGTGAAATGGTCTCAAGATATAATTTTAAGGATTACTTAATATTTTCCAGAAAACTGGAGAGAATTCCTGGGTGCTAATAATAAGTTTTGGATTAGGCCAGTAAAGTCCTGCCCAATAAGATACTATGCCTTCCACTGTCAGATGTCTTCCTCCAGTGTGATGGCTAATGGAGAGGAAGATGTTCCTTAGCTATTATGAGGCTAGCAGGTGAGGTAAGTGTCAGTGTCAGGCTAGAGAAACATGCCCACCAAAAGCAAGAGCTCAGGAACCAGGAATGATGAAATTATGAGGAACAGCTCCCATCAGGCAAATGAGAAGAGTCTGGAAGTTCAGAAAGAGAAGTAGAATGCCAGAATGGGTCCCCCTGTTAGGGTAGAATTGCTCAACTTGATGGATAAATAGAAAAACCAGAGAGGAACCTTGAAAGTCTACATAGATAACTGCACATTCTATTTGGGTTCACAAGGTGACATAAAAAAAGCATGGAATTTAAGGTATTAAGGGTATCAACAATATCAACAGACTCATATTCATGAATCATTCTAGGAACAAACCACCTTTCTTGCCCCTAGCGCCAGCAATACCTTTTATTTCCTAGACACAGTGATGAGGTAATTTCATGAACATATGAGTAGCTATGTAACAGTGGCTGAACAAGCTAGGTTCCTGTTTGTGGCTCATAAAAATGTATTTGCTTCAGTTTCAGTTGTCTGAAGACAATATATGCATTCACACTGGGTATCAGACAAGACTCTTTTTGTTTAAAAAAACTAAAATCCAACTAAAACTATAATAAAGAATGGGATTTACTAACTCACTTGGCTAAGAAGATTCTTAGGACAGTTCACAGAACTGAATGAGGAGATACAGAGGGCAGCACCAAAGTGGGTTGTCAAGAGTTAGGGAAGGTAAAGTAAGGATTGGGAGTTACAAAGTTAAAGAACCAGGGATGATGAAATGAGAAGGAACGTGTCCCAATAGGCAAATGAGAAGAGTCTGGAAGAAGTCCAGAGTAAGGGACTAGAACAAGGAACTCAATGTCCTCTGGTTTTCCGTTTCTCTCTCATCTCTGCTGATCTCTGCTTCTACTTGTGTACTGGCCTCATTCTCTCCTACTAGAAGCAATCTTGCTATTTATGGTTAAGATACATACCTTTCAATAGTTCCTGGCATACATTCCAATACAAAATCCAAGAGAAAGAGTCATCCCCCATGCACATACACTTTGAATCTAGAAAATTCTACAGAAAACTCTAATTGGCCTAGTTTGGGTCACATATCTATCCCATGGACCCTGTGTCAAATGCCCATTGCTGTGGCAAGGGGACAAGAACCTGTGATTAAAAAATTATCCCAGTAGAATACATGGACATGGAGTGCGGTGGGGTGGGGGATTCCTCAAAGGGAAAAGACTACTGATCCAGAGGGGAATGTAAAGGATCATGGGCAGATGAGAACATTAGCCACCTGAATCCTTACACATCTTCCATCTTCCTTATTATCAAAGAATGATTCTTCATGAGGGCAAGCCACATTCAACTATTGTCAACAATGGTTTGAAACCATTTATCTAGTGATGTCATTTATTTACAAACACAACCAAACTTCAATTTTTCAAAAAGGAAAGCTGAGGGTATTAGTAAAAATGTAATAAAACTTAGTATTTTCACATAGTTGTCAGAGCTGCAGTGATGGTGCAGAAGCATAAAACTGCACATTTTCAACACTGATTGAGACCTCTCTTTCAACCCTTCATATTATAGGAGAGAAAGCTTTGGCTCTGGGGAGTTCTGTGTCCAGATACTTCCCAAGGCTTATAAGGAAAAAGGCCAGGATCAGAACACAGATTTTCTGTTATCCAGCCTGGCTTTCTTTCCATTGGAGAGAACAGTATCTAAATACAAGTAGTAGTCCATTTTCCACTTTTAGAATGGAAGAATGTAGAATATTACCTTTTTCCATAAAGGATGTCTGCTTATCCATGGAGAATTTTATTCTATACCCAACATAACTCCTTCAGCATGACACTGATTTCACATTCCTTCAAAATTAAGTACACTACTGGAGTTCCTTTCAATCAACAAAATGTGCCTCATTAAAAATAAGAGAACTAAACTAAAAAAAAAAAAATTACTGTCAGAAGACCAAAAAAAAAAAAGTTTTGAAAGAAGGAAGATGGTATGATAGATAGAACTTAAGGTGATTTTAAATTAGTTTGAATTATAAAATTTCCCCCAAAGCCCAATGCTTTATTTACATTTAAAGTTTCTCATGATTTCTTTCATAAGGCAAATACATAACAAATTTAAATCACACAACCAACTCTCCACATTGAAAAAGGAAAGTCTAATAAAACACTGCTTTTCTGTGACAAGGAAGAACAGAATATGGAAAGCAAAATATTTGTTTTTCTGAAAACTTGACTGAGTCATCTTACGTCTATTCATTTTATGTAATTTTTCAGATGAGGCAAATTTTAAAAGAGATTTAAAAATATTTCAGACATTATTTCTGATATAGTGGAAATAGTTTGAAGCTAATAATGGCCCAATTTATACTCACATCAATCACAAGGCCTTTTTAATAAAACTCAATGCATATTCTTTTGAGTTTCCTCTATGTGAGTTCTTTTAAAGGATAAAAAGATAAGGGAACCACTCAAGCACCCAGTCAACATATACTGTCCATCTCTGTGCCAGCCAGGGACATAAGAATAGAGGATGAAAATGTATATATGTAATCTACATCTGTAGAGGAAGAAAAATTATTTTTCCTCCTATTATCCCAGTTTCTCTGGCTGGGATCTGTAAATCAGATTGAAAAAAAGGCAGGTTAACAAGAGAAAAGCGCACACATTTATTGAATGGAAGTTTTATATGACATGAGAGCCTTCATAAGGAAATGAAGACCAGAAGGAATCTTTAAAGTTAACTTTAAACTTCATCATACTAGGTTTGATGAAGAGTGGAAAGTTGTAGGAAAATGTGATAGGACAAAAGTATATGAGCTAAAGGCAGTCAAGTGTAGGAACTTAGCAAGCCTTCTTCACTCAGATTCCTTTTGGGGTCCTTCCATCTTCACAGATAAGGTTGCCCCTTTCTTTCAGGTAATGGGAAGGCATCTCTCACTTGAGGGTCTTATGACCTGCCTCAGAGTAGAAGGGGAAGGGGAAAGAGGCCTTCTTGCACCTGCCATTTCTCAGATTCCTTCGGCTTATTCAATATGCCAAGGTGCCATATGTTGTGGTAGCATGTTCTGAATCCAATTTCTACTTTGAGGGACTGATAAATCCAAGAGAACAGGAACTTAACAAAACACGTTTATGAGAGTAAGTAACAGAGACGAGAGACCCTAACTCTGTCTCAGTATGTCAAGGGAAGCTTCCAAAGGTTCAAGACCAGCTGAGTCCCAAACAGGGATTCCTCGAGCAGATACTGTGATACCCCACCCACATCCATTGGTCGTCATCTTATGCAGTTGGTCTCTCTGTGCAAGTACCTGGACTTTCTGTATCAGGGCCTTATCTATCCACAAAAGAAAGCTTGGCTCTCACACCAGACGGGTAGGGGGATTCAAGGGAGTTATAGCTGTGAGAGGGCTTCCCTGGTGGCTCAGACAGTAAAGAATCCGCCCACAATGAGGGAGACCTGGGTTCGATCCCTGGGTTGGGAAGATCCCCTGGAGGAGGGCATGGAAATCTACTCCAGTATTCTTGCCAGGAGAATCCCATGGGCAGAGGAGCCTGGAGGGCTACAGTCCATGGGGTTGCAAAGAGTCAGACATGACTGAGTGACTAAGCACAGCACATAGCTGTAAAAAGGAGCCCTCAACCAGTGGAGAACGGGAGTTGGTGGATAAATACTGCAACTTCTTCACCCTTGGATGGGGTAATGCCTTTGAAGCCCAAGTGATAGAGTCCAGTTGTACACAGAAATAACCTGCTCACTAACACCTCTCATTCTAGGTTCTCTCCACTACTATCTCATTTCCCTATGCCCCTATGGGTGCTTCTTGGGATTCTCCCAAATAAAACACTTATACTCAAGTTCTTGCCTCACAGCCTGCTCTCGGGGAGTCCAAACTCAGAAAATAAACAAAGCAACTAGGAACTCTATTTACAAGCTAAATGGTGGTGGTTTTAAGTAGCTAAGTTTTGGTGGTTTACTGTTTGTGCAGCAAAAGCTAACAGAAGTCAAAGAACTAAAAATAACTGAGAAGAAACTATAACTGAGGTAGGAAGAAAATCAAGAAAGCAGTGTTTCTCAAACTTTGTCTTGAGTGAAAATCACCTAGCTGCTGCTGCTCCTAAGTCGCTTTAGTCGTGTCCGACTCTGTGCGACCCCATAGACGGTAGCCCATCAAGCTCTCCCATCCCTGGGATTCTCCAGGCAAGAACACTGGAGTGGGCTGCCACTTGCTTCTCTAATGCATGAAAGTGAAAAGTGAAAGTGAAGTCGCTCAGCCGTGCCCAACTCTTAGCGACCCCATGGACAGCAGCCCACCAGGCTCCTCCATCCATGGGATTTTCCAGGCAAGAGTACTGGAGTGGGTTGCCATTGCCTTCTCCGAGAATCACCTAGAGAGGTGACTAAAACACAGATTTCTGGCCCCACCCCCAGAGTTTCTGATCCAGTTGATCTGGGTTAAGGTTCAAGAATTTTCATTTCTAATAAGTTCCCAAATGCTGCTGGTCCAGGGACTACATTTTGGGAATCAGTATAGTCAGTTTATAGTAGTCAAAAGAGAAAATACTTCTAGAATAAAGTATTCAACTCTAAAATGCTACTGAGCAAATGACATGACCGACGAGGGATTAGTCTCCAAAATTTACAAACAGCACATGAGGCTGAATATCATCAAAACAAACAACCCAATCGAAAAATGGGCAGAAGACTTGAATAGACATCTCTCTAAAAAGGACATACAGATAGCCAAGAGGCACATGAAAAGATTGTTCAACATCACTAATTATTAGAGACATGTAGATCAAAACTACAGTGAGATGTCACCTCACACCAGTAAAAATGGCCATCATCAAAAAACCTACAAACATGCTCGAGAGGGTGTAGAGAGAAGGGAACCCTTCTACACTGTTAGTGGGAATGTAAATTGGTACAGCCACTATGGAAAACAGTATGGACCTTCCTTAAAAAACCAAAAACAGAGCTACTATATGATCCTGCAATCCCACTCCTGGGCATATAACTGGAGAAAAACATGGCCAAAAAGGATACACGCACCCCAGTGTTCATTGCAGCACTGTTTACAATAGCCAAGACATGGAAGCAACCTAAATGTCCATCGACAGAGGAATGGATAAAGAAGATGTGGCACATATACACAATGGAATATTACTCAGCCATAAAAAAGAATGAAATAATGCTATCTGCAGCAACATGGATGGACCCAGAGACTGTCATACTGAGTGAAGTAAGTCAGACAGAAAAGGAGAAATATCTTATGACATCCCTTATACGCAGAATCTAAAAAGAAATTATACAAATGAATATATTTACAAAACAGAAATAGACTTAGAAAACAAATTAAGGGGGAACCAGGGGGAAGTGTGACAGGGAGGGATAGCTAAGGAGTTTGGGATTGACATGTACACACTGCTACATAACAATGGAGTATTACTCAGCCATTAAAAAGAATACATTTGAATCAGTTCTAATGAGGTGGATGAAACTGAAGCCTATTATACAGAGTGAAGTAAGCCAGAAAAATTAACACCAATACAGTATACTAACACACGTATATGGAATTTAGAAAGATGCTAACAATAACCCTGTGTACGAGACAGCAAAAGAGACACAGATGTATAGAACAGTCTTATGGACTCTGTTGCAGAGGGAGAGGGTGGGAAGATTTGGGAGAATGGCATTGAAACATGTATAATATCATGTATGAAACGAGTTGCCAGTCCAGGTTTGATGCACGATACTGGATGCTTGGGGCTAGTGCACTGGGACGACCCAGAGGGATGGTATGGGGAGGGAGGAGGGAGGAGGGTTCAGGATGGGGAACACATGTATACCTGTGGCGGATTCATTTTGATATTTGGCAAAACTAATACAATTTGTAAAGTTTAAAAATAAAAATAAAATTAAAAATAAATAAAGAAAAATAAAATAAAATAAAATGGATAACTAACAAAGGCCTACTGTATCTCACCAGGGAACTCTGCTCAGTGTCATGTGGCAGCCTGGACTGGAGGGGAGTTGGCAGAGAATGGATATATGGCTGAGTTGCTCTACTGTCCACCTGAAACAATCACAAAACTGCTAATTGGCTATACTCCAATATAAAGTTAAAAGTTAAAAAAATGCCACTGAGTGATCTAGTCAAATGAAGACCAATGATAAGCAGATTTCACAAACTGCAACCAATGTCAACATTGACAATAGCAGTTCCAGTGAGGTCATGGTTTTGGAAACCAGTTTGAGAGGTGAGGAGATGAAGACAGCACATAGAGACAACTCTTAACAACAAAAATGCCAGGAGTGAGGAATAAATGGACATATAATATTGAGAAGGTTTTAATCTGGGGGAAATAGTGGATACTGGAGTGAGTATGTATACTTAAAGTAGATATCTACTAGAGAAGGAAAAAGTGATGTAGGATAATGGCAGGAGCAAAGTCCTTGGAGGCAGAGCCAGAGCATCTTTGATAGAAGACAGCATATAACTTACACTGTAGCAGAATGAAAGATGGGAAATATGGAAAAGATGGTGCTCTGTCTAATAACTTCAGTTTTCTCAAGCATGAGATGTCATCAGCTAAGAGTAGGGGTGGGGGGAAAGGGGACAGAGGCATTAGGGGAAAAGATATGGGATTGTAATCTCTTGAATAGGAAACAAACGTACTTTCTCCTTGAGGTGAAAGTATCCATTAATATGAGTGTCACTTAGAGATGAAGATACAGAACACTGACATGGGACATTTGTTTCATGAAAATAATTTGTACACCTTGTACCCAGACAAAATGGAACTGAGTACATGTCAGTGGATCACAACTGAATAATTTTCCAGTATTGTCTTTCTTTGAAAAGATTCTGGATGTTTTCTAGGAATGCATGAGAATGATTACAACCAATCAAGGCTGGAAATTATATTTACAATGCTAGGCATCACTTCTTGAATATATGAAGGTAAAATTGTAATCTACTCTGCCTGGTAGACTGCACAAGCACCCCAATTGCAATTGCACTATGAATTCTCATTTTAGAAAGAACAGGTTTTGGTTTGGGCTTTAATAGAACTTTAAGGTCTAACTCTTAGTGATCCATGAAATATGACTATTATGAAGATGGTCTTATAAAAATTATCCATCCAAAACTGTTTGTCTGAGAGCTGCTTAAATGTAATGTCTAGTATATTTTCACTGGTTGATTTTTATGTTTTGCTTTAGTTTTATTTTATTACTTGGAGAACATTGTGTTTTCTGGCTCTCCCTGACTGAGTTTTTAGATGACTGAAGATTTTAAGAGTGCTAGGTGAGGTAATATACATATATATATACATATATATATATATATATATATATATATATATATATTAAAGCTACTGATGAGATTAAGGTCAAGTCAGAAATTAATAAATGTGTACTCAGACTGGTAAAAATTCTTCTTATCATTAGCCTAATCTAAGTGGGTTGATTATTTCCAAAGATGAATGAGACAAAGGTCTGTTCTTTGCATTGGAGACACTCTATGAAGCCAACTTTTTAAAAAAATGTTTCATTCTATGTATTAAGGCCTTTTTAAATCTTGCCTTCCAAAAGAAATCCAAAGCTTCTTTGAAGTGAAGTGGTACCTAAATCCTGTGTGTCGTGCAAGAACCAGGGTTTGTGGAGAAAGAACCCAGATGAGCTGAAAGGTCTTTCATTACAATAACCGTAATTTCCAAATAGGTTTTCCTGAAGAGGTATGAGAACAATATAGTTTTTCATTTGAGAATGAAAAAGTAAAAATGAAAGTTAGGTAATGCCCTCACAACTTCACCTTTGGAGCACTTATCCCAATTGTAATCAGTTAAGTGATTAGTCAATTATTTGTTTAATGTTTGTCATGCCCCTCTGACAGAAAGTTCTATGATAGCAGAATGACGTCCATTTTGCTCACCACTATATTCCTCAGGACCACGGACAGTACCCAGTATATAGGAGACCTGAAATTATCTTGACAAAACAGTTAGCAGTGAAGCTATTCTGATATAAAGAATATTCTGTACGAAGATGGCCAAGTAGATCACCAAATGAAAAACTGAAAAACAAACAGTGTGCTTGGAAGGAGAAGGCTAGCAATGTACACAGGACTGAGTCATTGAGTTATTCAAACTTAAATATATAGAGCAGGACTGTTACAATTCTCAAAATTATTATTTTCCCCACCTATCATAATTGTCATTATTTCTTTACAGGAATTTCTTCTGTTGTCCAGGATGATTTGGCCTTTGGGTACCTTAGTACTCTTCTTTGGAGGGAGGTCCATCTTCCCTTTTTTCAGAATTTATGCAGTAGAATAAGAAGTCACAGGTTTTTAATGGGAGAATGGCCTGATCAGATTTGGACTGTTAAGAAATCACCCTGGGGCACTTGCTTGGTGGTCCAGTGGCAAGACTCCATGCTCCCAGTCTCCCAGGGGGCCTGGGTTTGATCCCTGGTCAGGGAACTAGATCACACATGCTGCAACTAAGAGTTCATATACCACAACTAAAGATCGTGCATGCCGCAACAAAGATCAAAGATTCCACCGGCTGCAACTAACACTTGGTGCAGTCAGATAAATAAATAACTCAGAAAAAAAAGAAGAAAGAAAAGAAAGACATCATCTTTGATGATGGAGGAGGAACTTGGAACCAGAATTCTCACTCTTTTTACATGGTCCTAGTTTTCATAGTTCTAAGCTTTTGTGCATATAATATTCCCTATTCCTAAAATGCTGGTATTCATTAGTAGATAGGTTTGCTGCATGTAGTAGCTTACACAATAGGAGCTTCTTTGTCTCATGAAATAGTCCAAAGGTAGGAGGATCAGGGACAGTGTGACAGGTCTACTCTATGAAGGTACCCAACACCAGGGCACTTTCAGCTAACTGCTCTGACACCTTCTGCTGTTCAGCTCAGTTGCTCAGTCATGTCCAACTCTTTGTGACCCCATGAACCGCAGCATGCCAGGCCTTCCTGTCCATCACCAACTCCTGGAATCCACCCAAATCCATATCCATTGGGTCGGTGATGCCATCCAACCATCTCATTCTCTGTCGTCCCCTTCTCCTCCTGCCCTCAATCTTTCCCAGCACCAGGGTCTTTTCCAATGAGTCAGCTCTTCACATCAGGTGGCCAAAGTATTGGAGTTTCACCTTCAACATCAGTTCCTCCAGTGAACACCCAGGACCGATCTCCCTTAGGATGGACTGACTGGATCTCCTTGCAGTCCAGGGGACTCTCAAGAGTCTTCTCCAACACCAGTTTGAAGGCATCAATTCTTCGGCACTCAGCTTTCTTTATAGTCCAACTCTCTCGTCCATACATGACCACTGGAAAAACCATAGCCTTGACTAGACGGACCTTTGTTGGCAAAGTAATGTCTCTGCTTTTTAATATGCTGTCTAGGTTGGTCATAACTTTCCTTCCAAGGAGCAAGCGTCTTTTAATTTCATGGCTGCAATCACCATCTGCAGTGATTTTGGAGCCAAGAAAAATAAAGTCTGACACTGTTTCCACTGTTTCCCCATCTTTTTGCCATGTGTGATGGGACTGGATGCCATGATCTTCGTTTTCTGAATGTTGAGCTTTAAGCCAACTTTTTCACTCTCCTCTTTCACTTTCATCAAGAGGCTCTTTAGTTCCTCTTCACTTTCTGCATAAGGGTGGTGTCATCTGCATATCTGAGGTTATTGATATTTCTCCCGGCAATCTTGATTCCAGCTTCTGCTTCCTCCAGCCCAGTGTTTCTCATGATGTACTCTGCATATAAGTTAAATAAGCAGGGTGACAATATACAGCCTTGACGAACTCCTTTCCCTATTTGGAACCAGTCTGTTGTTCCATGTCCAGTTCTAACTGTTGCTTCCTGACCTGCACATAGGTTTCTCAAGAGGCAGGTCAAGTGGTCTGACATTCCCATCTCTTGAAGAATTTTCCACAGTTTATTGTGATCCACACAGTCAAAGGCTTTGGCATAATCAATAAAGCAGAAATAGATGTTTTCCTGGAACTCTCTTGCTTTTTCCATGATCCAGCAGATGTTGGCAATTTGATCTCTGGTTCCTCTGCCTTTTCTAAAACCAGCTTGAACATCTGGAAGTTCACGGTTCATGTATTGCTGAAGCCTGGCTTGGAGAATTTTGAGCATTACTTTACTAGCATGTGAGATGAGTACAATTGTGCAGTAGTTTGAGCATTCTTTGGCATTGCCTTTCTTTGGCACTGGAATGAAAACTGACCTTTTCCAGTCCTGTGGCCACTGCTGAGTTTTCCAAATTTGCTGGCATATTGAGTGCAGTACTTTCACAGCATCATCTTTTAGGATTTTAAAGAGCTCAACTGGAATTCCATCACCTCCACCAGCTTTGTTCATAGTGATGCTTCCTAAGGCCCACCTGACTTCACATTCCAGGATGTCTGGCTCTAGGTGAGTGTGAGTGATCACACCTTCGTGATTATCTGGGTTGTGAAGATCTTTTTTGTGCAGTTCTTCTGTGTATTCTTGCCACCTCTTCTTAATATCTTCTCCTTCTGTTAGGTCCATACCATTTCTGTCCTTTATTGAGCCCATCTTTGCATGATATGTTCCCTTGGTATCTCTAATTTTCTTGAAGAGATCTCTCGTCTTTCCCATTCTATTGCTTTCCTCTATTTCTTTGAATTGATCGCTGAGGAAGGCTTTCTTTCTTTCTTTTTTTTTTTTTTCTGATGGAGCAAAAGTGTTTTAATCAACATGGTGTGGGCATATATACTGTAGTTATTCTCAGCAAAGATAAAGATTAAAATTCCAGACTTACAAAACATAGGGATCCATATTAAAGAGAGAGAGAGTGTTGTAAACAATCACTTTTACTGTATGGTTCAGAAGAAAGAAGAGGGTACTTATCACCGTATAGAAAAACTAATGAAGGAAATGCCTGGATTCCTCAACCCCTGGGAGAGGCTTGCCTCTCTTATTAATTCCTGAAGGAACAGAGAATTCCTGACAGATCTAAAACAGCACACAGGAAGCCTCCTGTTAAATGCTTCCTGACAATTCCCCCTGAGGAAGGCTTTCTTATCTCTCCTTGCTATTCTTTGGAATTCTGCATTCAAATGGGTATATCTTTCCTTTTCTCCTTTGCTTTTTGCTTCTCTTCTTTTTAGAGCTATTTGTAAGGCCTCCTCAGACAGCCATTTGGCTTTTTTGCATTTCTTTTTCTTGGGTATTATGATGCCATAATCACATTCTTATCAATAAGATGAAGGAAGGTGGATAGGAGAGTGGATAAGGGCATACCCCTTTTCTTTTATGGATGGGTTTCCTGTTTCTTTCTGGCCATCTCGGTGGCTGGAACTTAATCACATGACCACATCTAGCAAGCAGAGAGGCTGGGAGAAGTGTAGCCTTTATTCTGAGAGGCCATGTGATTGGTTAAATGGGAGGGGCAGATTCTATTCATTTGAAAGGGGAGAATGAATGTTGAGTGACAGACAAATAGCCATCTCTGCTGTTCAATCTTCTTTTCTCTCTAAACCATCAAAATCCTTTCTACCCTCCAGAGTCTGGCCTAGGTCAGCTTTCACACCTTCCATGAAGCAACAGGGGTAGGGGGTGGGTGGTGGTGGTGGTGCTGTAGAAGGGAAAGAGTAGAGAGCCAGGGAATAAAAAGCCTGTTTTTGCTAAAGCCGACTTTAAGGCACTGGAGGACATGCTTTAAGATGTAAACTCAAGATTCTGAGGATACTAAAATAAAAATCAAATAAATTTTTAACTCCTTTAAACATAAGTGCAGTTTTAAATTTTTTGAGATCCCTCTCCCCACTTCTAGTAATAAATGACAGCACAAAGGTATGGCTTTGCCTAACTCATACTCTCAAAGATCCCCCCAGCTCTAAAATCCCATGAGCTTTAATTTATGAAATAGAGAAACCCTGAAGAATTCTGATCAAACACAGATCAAAGTCATGACCAATAAATAGATAAATAAAGAGCCTGGGTTTTAAGCAAAATGCAGTTTAGACAAAGAATTTTTATAGAGAATCTAACTCCATCAACCCTAGATGTCACTTGTTTCATCTTCTTGCTTGCAGCTAGAAATGAGTCTTCTGATTTTCTCCTACTTGTGGTTGGTTTTCTTTTTGTTCCTAAGATTGGAAACTACCATTATTTCCCTCTTAGCCTCTGGCTCCCATGTTCCGTTTACTAGTCCTCTAGAAGTGCCTTATGGAGCGCAAGCAGCTTCCTGGATATTTGTAAAATTTCAGATGGACACACAAATCCCATAGCGACCCTCAAGATCCATTGCTTTAACTATATTTACTTAGGGGTGATTTGAAATATCATTAAATATCTGTAAAACTAATCAATGATATAAAAAAGCTTTATATTAGTCATTAGAATAAAATAACACTTAGTGAAATAGTGACCTAGTTAGGATTTTTAAAAAATTAAAATGTTTCCCCATGTTTCTTGCAAGTTGGATAGAAAATGATAATGAAGCATTCTCATAAAACTTATATATTTCATATATGCAATCATTTTTAAGAATAATAACTTTTTTGGAATAGCAATAGAAAAGAATAAGGCCTTAAGTGAAGGAAAACAGATCACATAATAAGGTGCAAACAGGCGGTCCAATTGAGTCTAAGAAGGGAAATGGCAGAGGGAAAAAGGGGTTGGGTGTAATATCCCAGTTTGCATATGAGCAATCAGAGGTTATAATAGAAGATTTCAACATAAAGATAAGACTGTGATAAACTGCCTCCTTGAGCCTAGTCCCCCAAACAGATGCAAATGCTGACCCTTAATTCTTGTGCTTGTAGTCTTATCTCTAGAATCTAGATGGCAGCCTTGTCTGAGGGGAAATGGAGCAATCGATGCTTATGGATGTGTGTTGTGCACACGTATGTACATACAGATAATGCACCCCCTACCCCTGTTGCTTCATGGAAGGTGTGAAAGCTGACCTAGGCCAGACTCTGGAGGGTAGAAAGGATTTTGATGGTTTAGAGAGAAAAGAAGATTGAACAGCAGAGATGGCTATTTGTCTGTCACTCAACATTCATTCTCCCCTTTCAAATGAATAGAATCTGCCCCTCCCATTTAACCAATCACATGGCCTCTCAGAATAAAGGCTACACTTCTCCCAGCCTCTCTGCTTGCTAGATGTGGTCATGTGATTAAGTTCCAGCCACTGAGATGGCCAGAAAGAAACAGGAAACCCATCCATAAAAGAAAAGGGGTATGCCCTTATCCACTCTCCTATCCACCTTCCTTCATCTTATTGATTAGAATGTGATTATGGCATCACACCATCTTAGACCTTGAAGATAAGGACAGCAGAAGGTGTCAGAGCAGTTAGCTGAAAGTGCCCTGGTTGTTGGGTACCCTTATGGAGTAGACCTGTCACACTGTCCCTGATCCTTCTACCTTTGGACTATTTCATGAGACACAAAGAAACTCCCATTGTGTAAGCTACTACATGCAGCCAAACCTTTCTACTACATTATCTATTAGATAAAGATTATATCTATTAGATCTATAGATTATATATAGATATATATCTATAGATATTACATATCTATTAGAGATATATAGATATCTATTATGTATCATGTGCATATCTGAGGTCATTGGTATTTCTCCTGGAAATCTGGATTCTAGCTTGAACTTTATCCAGCTCGGCATTTTGCATGATGTACTCTGCATATAAGTTAAATAAACAGGATGATAATATACAGCCTTGATGTACTCCTTTCCAAATTCTGAACCAGATCTACAAGACCTTCTAGAACAAACACCAAAAAAGATGCCCTTTTCCACTATTTACAATATCTATAACATGGAAGCAACCTAGATATACATCAACAGATGAGTGGATAAAGAAGTTGTGGTACATATACATAGTGGAATATTACTCAGCCATAAAGAAGAACACATTTGAGTCAGTTCCAATGAGTTGGATGAACCTATTATTATACAGAGTGAAGTAAGTCAGAAAGAGAAAGATAAATATCGTATACTAACACATATACACAACTCCGGGAGTTGGTGATGGACAGGGAGGCCTGGCATGCTGCAGTCCATGGGATTGCAAAGAGTCAGACACAACTGAGCAACTGAACTAACTAACTAACTAATGCATATATACGGAATCTAGAAAGAATTTATTTGCAGGACAGCAATAGAGAAACAGACATAGAGAACAGACTTATGGACACGGGGAGAGGGGAAGATGTGTGGAGAGAGTAACATGGAAACTTACATTACCATATGTAAAACAGATAGCCAACGGGAATTCACTGTGTCTCAGGATATTCAAACAGGGGCTCTGTATCAACCTAGAGGGGTGGGATGGGGAGAGAGATGGGAGGGAGGTTCAAGAGGGAGGGGATGTATGTATACTTGTGGCTGATTCATGTTGAGGTTTGACAGAAAACAAAATTCTATAAAGCAATTATCCTTCAATTTAAAAACAAATAAATTTTTAAAAATTTGTTATAAGATTCCCTTTTCATCATAGGGGATTGGAATGCAAAAGTAGGAAGTCAAGAGATACTTAGCAACAGGCAAGTTTGGCCTTGGAGTACAAAATGAAGCAGGTAAAGGCTAACAAAGTTTTGCTAACAGAACGCACTGGTCATAGCAAACACCCTCTTTCAACAACACAAGAGATGACTCTACATGTGGACATCACCAAATGGTCAGTAATGAAATCAGACTGATTATATTCTTTGCAGCCTAAGATGGAGAAGCTCTATACAGTCAGCAAAAACAAGACAGGAAGCTCTGTGGCTCAGATCATGAGCTCTTTGCAAAATCTAGGCTTAAACTGAAGAAAGTAGGGAAAACCATTAGGCCATTCACGTATACCTAAATCAAACCCCTTATCATTATACAGTATAAGTAATGAATAGATTCAAGGGATTAGACCTGGTAGACAGAGTGCCTAAAGAATTATGGCTGGAGGTTTGTAACACTGTATAGGAGGTGGTAACCAAAACCATTCCTAAGAAAAAGAAATGCAAGAAGGCAAAGTGGTTGTCTGAGGGGCCTTATAAATAGCTGAGAAAAGAAGAGAAGTGAAATGCAAAAGAGAAAGGGAAATATATACCCAACTGAATGCAGCATTCCAGAGAACAGCAAGGAGAGATTAGAAGGCCTTCTTAAGTAAGCAATGCAAAGAAATAGAGAAAAACAATAGAATGGGAAACGCTAGAGATCACTTTAAGAAAACTGGAGATACGAAGGGAACATTTCATACAAAGATGGGCACAATAAAGGACAGAAATGGCAAGGACCTAACAGAAGCAGAAGAGTTTAAGAAGAGGTGGCAAGAATACACAGAAGAATTATACAAAAAATCTTAAAGACCTGGATAACCATGATGGTGTGATCACTCACCTAGAGCCAGACATTTTGGAGTGTGAACTCAACTGGGCCTTAGGAAGCATGACTATGAACAAAGGTAGTGGAGGTGATGGAATTCCAGCTGAGCTATTTCAAATCCTAAAAGATGATGCTGTGAAAGTGCTACACTCAACATGTCAGCAAATTTGTAAAACTCAACAATGGCCACAGGACTGGAAAAGGTCAGTTTTCATTCCAATCTCAAAGAAAGGCAATGCCAAAGAATGTTCAAACTACTGTACAATTGTGCTCATTTCACATGCTAGCAAGGTCATGTTGAAAATCCTTCAAGCTAGGCTTCAGCAGTATGTGAACCAAGAACTTTCAGATGTAAAAGCTGGGTTTAGAAAAGGCAGAGGAAACAGAGATCAAATTGCCAACATCTGTTGGATCATAGGAAGCAAGGGCATTTAAAAAACCGGTCTACTTTGGCTTCATTGACTAAGATTTTGTTTACTTTGATTCTAATAATTCAACAGGTTGGCCTTTCTTTTGTTTTCAGTAGATGGTGCTATTACACAAGTTTTTTGGTTTATCTTACCTGAGCCTCTGCACTTTTCACCCTCCACCACCTTAATTATTGGTGCTTATTCCTCCAGGGTCACTGGCGCCTTACTGCTGCTGGTGTCACTGCTGTCATTGGCACTGCCGGTGGGTGCACTAGGATGGCAGGCACGTTCGCTATTTCTGAGGTTGCCTAGTTCAGGGGCCCTACCACTGCTGCTGTCCAGTTTCCTGAGGCTGAAGTCATGTGTGTCTCCCTTGGCGCTACCAGGTTCTTGGGAGCTGAGGCCTCAGACTCTATGGCTGTGGAGGAGGTGGCGGTAGCAGGCTTACAGGCACTGCCGCCTCTGTTCCTCTAGTTCTGTCTCCTCTATGTATGCCAATTCATCCACCTTCAAAGGTAAAGATGTGTGGATCTCTCTAGAGTTCTAGTGTTTTATGCCAAGGAACCCATGTTGAGTTATGGATGTTTTAGTAGTTGTAGACTGAAGGGGAGAGACAAAGAGAGCATCTCACACTGCCATGATGCTGACGTTCAAGGCAGAGACTTTTCTAAACTTTTACACAACTAATAAGCTTCACATTACAGAAAACACTAATGCTAGAAATTTATGAGAAGAAAACTACCATAAAAGACTGTTCAGTATGACAAGGTGTGCTGAGTGACAAGGAAGAGAATCATTAATAAGACTACATTATGTTGAATTTAGCGGGAAAAAAAAATCCTCACAGTTTAAACTTCCTTCTTTCTTTCATTTCTGAGGAAAGAAATCTAATATACTCAGGTACATTTTGTTCCATCAGTGTTCTGAAGATGATAAACTTAAGGCTATAATTATTTTATAGAAGAAAAATTTATACATGCAATTTTAAACTAATTCAGTTGATTATTGCCATACATGATAACGAAAACTAAAAGAGAAAGAATTTTTTAAAAAGTAAAACTGATCAATTTTTTTTTTTTTGGAGTGGAAGTAAAATTGCATATGTAACCTCAGCAGGCCTGAAGCTATGGACATCTTTTTTAAAGAGTATGTGTATATGTATTGAGAAATTTTTAAACTATTAAGTCATTACTTTAAAACAATCTCCAAGAGTTTATTTCTCACACTGAGTTTTAATTGTCATTTTAAATAGACACAACTGGAAATAGTGCTTTTATAAAAAGCAAGGTGATTTAATCCAAATTGGTTAAGGAAATACAAGAAGGGGGTTCTACTGCCTGTTCTGGTATACACTGACACTGTGATCTAGAATGAGCCTCGGAACCTCTCTCTGGGTCTCCATTACTCCATTTATGATAGAAAAGGTTAAATTAAATTAAAATAAAGGTCTAAAGACCAAAATTTTTTTAGACACTTTTATTTCATAAAATAAAAGCCAAGTGGCTTGAGGAAATTTTTACCTTTACTAAAGAATTTATGTATAATAGTATTAATATTTAAATTCTTTAATAAATAGTTTCATTTCATTCATTTGGCTCTCTGACACACATGGGGTGTGTATATGTGTCTGGATAAATAACCACTTCTAATATCCAGTTGTTCAAATCAAACCCTTGGAGTCATCCATGATAGGCCCCTCTATTTTCCTCATCCCCACAATCAATTCTTCAAGTTATGGCAGTTCTACCTTCAAAGCAGTTCTCATGACTGACCACTTCTCACTGTTGCCACTGCCAACATCATTGCCCAAGTCCATCAACTCTCCCTCAACTCCAGTGCCTCCTAACTGGGGGTTTGCCACTTTCTCTTCCTATACCCCCTTATCTGTTCTCCACAGAGCATCCTTTGAGAACTTTGTAAAACCAAATCTAACCATGTTACTCTCCTACTAATAACCCTCCAATGACTTTCCCTATTATACTCAGAATAAAATTCAAACTCCCTCCCAAGGTTAAACAGTTTTATATAATTTGGCCCTTTCTCTCATTCTGCTCTGGCCATCCTACATCCACCCTGTCTTCATCCTGGTGAAGTACCAAGAACCATGCCTTCAAAGATGCTATTTCTGACCATCTTACCAAAAACAGCCACCAGCCAGCCATCCGCTCAGTTTCCATTTCTTCTTGCCTTTTTTTCTTTATAACAGTTGTTACTGTTGCTGCTACTGCTAAGTTGCTTCAGTCGTGTCCGACTCTGTGCAACCCCATAGACGGCCTCCTACCAGGCTCCTCTGTCCCTGGGATTCTCCAGGCAAGAACACTGGAGTGGGTTGCCATTTCCTTCTCCAATGCATCAAAGTGAAAACTGAAAGTGAAGTCGCTCAGTGGTGTCCGACTCTTAGCGACCCCATGGACTGCAGCCCACCAGGCTCCTCCATCCATGGGACTTTCCAGGCAAGAGTGCTGGAGCGGGGTGCCATTGCCTTCTCCGAACAGTTGTCACTACCTCACCTTATTTATTTATGGTTGTTTAACGTCTCATGAATTTCTAATATATTTTTATTATTATTTTAACTTTTTAAAATTAATTTATTTTTTAATTGAAGGATAATTGCTTTACAGCATTTTGTTGTTTTCTGTCAAACCTCAGTATGAATCATCCATAGGTATACATATATCCCCTCCCTTTTGAACCTCCCTCCCATCTCCCTCCATCCCACCCCTCTAGGTTGATACAGAGCCCCTGTTTGAGTTCCCTGATACATAAAGCAAATTCCCGTTGCCTATCTATTTTACATATGGTAATGTAAGTTTCCGTATTACTCTCTCTATACATCTCACCCTCTCCTCCCCTCTCCCCATGTCCATAAATTCTCTATGTCTGTTTCTCCACTGCTGCCCTGCAAATAAATTCTTTGGTACCATCTTTCTAGATTCCATACATATACATTAGTATACGATATTTATCTTTCTCTTTCTGACTTACTTCACTCTGTATAATAGGTCCTAGGTTCATCCACCTCATTAGAACTGACTCAAATCTGTTCCTTTTTATGGCTGAGTAATATTCCATTGTGCATATGTACCACAGCTTCTTTATCCATTCATCTGTTGATGGACATCTACGTTGCTTCCATGTCCTAGCTATTGTAAATAGTGCTGCAATGAACATTGGGGTACATGTGTCTTTTTCAATTTTGGTTTCCTCAGGGAATATGTCTAGGTATGGTGGCTTTATTCCTAGTTTTTACAGGAATCTTCCTTAGTGGCTGTATCAATTTACATTCCCACCAACAGTGCAAGAGCATTCCCTTTCTCCACACCCTCTCCAGCATTTATTGTTTGCAGACTTTTTGATGATGGCCATTCTGACCGGATTGAAGTGATATTGCCATATTCTTGATTGTAAAGTTTATTAATTAATGTGACAACTTAGAAAAGTCTACCTATTTACAGTATTTTGTAATATGAATAAAAGTTTAATGGTCCCAGTAAGAGTTTAAAGTAGATAATAGGTCTCAGTTTTCTTTTATCTTTAAAACTGCAGTGGTGGTGGTGAGATTGCTTTAAAGCTTTCATTGTTTGTCCTCACTAGAATGTAACTTCCATGAGGACATGGACTTTTTCTGCCTAGTTCAATGCTGTATCTCCCACTGTTGAATATAAAGTGTTCAGCAGGAAGAGAATGCTTAATAAGTATTAGTAGACTTAATAAGTGAATATGTATATACTCACTTATGCAATGACCATGGGACAACTAGAAAAGCTGG
The DNA here is from genome assembly GCF_003369695.1 of Bos indicus x Bos taurus. Lineage (NCBI taxonomy): Eukaryota > Metazoa > Chordata > Mammalia > Artiodactyla > Bovidae > Bos > Bos indicus x Bos taurus. Next base: position 13,696,931 of record NC_040105.1, on the reverse strand, counting down.
GTTTACTACTTCTGATCACATCCATTTACCTATGCGCATAAATTCCATTTCCTAGTTTTATGTAATGTGAAAATGACCTCCTTCCAGGTAGAGAAACCATTAAAATACAGTGGCAAGGGCCCTGTCATGAGAAGTATGTACTGGGATATATTGGAACATACATGGCAGATACATAACCCAGACTGGTGCCAGTGTGGAAAGAAGAAGAGATGGGGTTAAGGAATCTTCTAAGAGGAGGTGGTACCTCAGTGAGTCAGGTAAAGTAAAGTGAGGAAAAAATTCTAGTATTTCAGAGAGAAAGCAGAAAAGCTGACAAACAGGTTGGTCAGTTGAGTAGTAATATGCTTCCCCAAACTGAGAGTACATGAAGAGAAATAGGTTTGAAGGGAAAGATGAAAGAGTTCAATGTCAGTAATTTTTCCTGACTTTGCACAATGTACCAGCTCAATGATATAACTGATCAGTGCTCTAGCCAGTAACAGGTCTGGAGAATGAAACTCAATAAAAATAAATATTTTTTAGTTCTTCCTGTGGTAGGCTCATGAGTCTTGGCAACTTTTGTGGCTTGGCACAATGTCTGCCACATAATAATTGTTTAATTTGTTTAACTGGATTATATTGATTCCTCTGATAAATGTATCTTCATAGGCATTTTGGTATAGTGTTAACTAATTCCAAGTTGACGACTCAGTATTGTTTCTATTTCCATCCTCTTTAGAGGCCTCTAATAACATTCTGAGCTTCTTTTCAAAATTTTCTTCACATTATACACATTTTTTATTTCCATGTCAACAAGTATCTTCCTTACATAGCATTTGCTCCATAATAGGCATTTGCATAAGACTATTTATTCTCTTCTCTTCTTTTCTCTTCTCTTTATTCAAACATGTGCCAAATACAAAGATATGGCTCTACACCAGGAGTCAGTAAATGGTTTTTGGTAAAGGTCCATACAGTCTCTGTGAAAACTTTCCAACTCTCATCATAGCACAAAAGCAGCCACAGATCATAAATAAACATAAAAATATATGGTTGTGTTTCAGTACAACTTTATTTAAAAAAACAAGTTCAGTTCAGTTCAGTTCAGTTGCTCAGTTGTGTCCAACTCTTTGCAACCCCATGAACTGCAGCATGCCAGGCCTCCCTGTCCATCAACAACTTCTGGAGTTTACCCAAACTCATGTCCTTTGAGTCAGTGATGCCATCCACAATCTCATCCTCTGTCATCCCCTTCTCCTCCCACCTTCAATCTTTCCTAGCATCAGGGTCTTTTCAAATGAGTCAGCTCTTCACATCAGGTGGCCAAAGTATTAGAGTTTCAGCTTCAATATCAGTCCTTCCAATCTATACCAAGAATGATCTCCTTTAGAATGTACTGGTTGGATCTCCTTGCAGTCCAAGGGACTCTCAAGAGTCTTCTCCAGCACCACAGTTCAAAAGCATCAATTCCTCAGCATTCAGCTTTCTTTATACTCCAACTCTCACATCCATACACGACTACTGGAAAAACCATAGCCTTGAGTAGACGGACCTTTGTTGGCAAAGTAACGTTTCTGCTTTTTAATATGCTCTCTGGGTTGGTCATGCCTTCCTCAGTGATCAATGCAAAGAAATAGAGGAAAATAATAGAATGGGAAAGACTAGAGATCTCTTCAAGAAATTAGAGATACCAAGGGAACATTTCATCAAAAGATGGGCACAATAAAGGACAGAAATGGTAGGGACCTAACAGAAGGAGAAAATATTAAGAAGAGGTGGCAAGAATACACAGAAGAATTATACAAAAAAGATCTTCACGACCCAGATAATCACAATGGTGTGATCACTCACCTAGAGCCAGACATCCTGAAATGCGAAGTCAAGTGGGCCTTAGGAAGCATCACTATGAACAAAGCTAGTGGAGGTGATAGAATTCCAGTTGAGCTATTTCAAATCCTAAAAGATGATGTTGTGAAATGCTGCACTGAATATGCCAGAAAATTTGGAAAACTCAGCAGTGGCCACAGGACTGGAAAAGGTCAGCTTTCACTCCAATCCCAAAGAAAGGCAATGCCAAAGAATGTTTAAACTACTGCATAATTGTACTCATCTCACACGCTAGTAAAGTAATGCTTAAAATTCTCCAAGCCAGGCTTCAGCAATATGTGAACCGTGAACTTCCAGATGTTCAAGCTGGTTTTAGAAAGGGCAGAGGAACCAGAGATCAAATTGCCACCATTTGCTGGATCATCAAAAAAGCAAGAGAGTTCCAGGAAAACATCTATTTCTGCTTTATTGACTATGCCAAAGCCTTTGACTATGTGGATTACAATAAACTGTGGAAAATTCTGAAAGAGATGGGAATACCAGACCAGCTGACCTGCTTCTTGAGAAACCTATATGCAGGTCAGGAAGCCACAGTTAGAACTGGACATGGAACAACAGACTGGTTCCAAATAGGAAAAAGAGTACATCAAGGCTGTATATTGTTACCCTGCTTATTTAACTTATATGCAGAGAACATCATGAGAAACACTGGGCTGGAGGAAGCAGAAGCTGGAATCAAGATTGCCAGGAGAAATATCAATAACCTCAGATATGCAGATGACACCACCCTTATGGCAGAAAGTGAAGACGAGCTAAAGAGCCTCTTGATGAAAGTGAAAGAGGAGAGTGAAAAAGTTGGCTTAAAGCTCAACATTCAGAAAACTAAGATCATGGCATCCAGTCCCATCACACATGGCAAAAAGATGGGGAAACAGTGTAAACAGTGTCAGACTTTATTTTTCTGGGCTCCAAAATCACCGCGGATGGTGACTGCAGCCATGAAATTAAAAGACACTTACTCCTTGGAAGGAAAGTTATGACCAACCTAGATAGCATATTCAAAAGCAGAGACATTACTTTGCCAACAAAGGTCTGTCTAGTCAAGGCTATGGTTTTTCCAGTAGTCATGTATGGATGTGAGAGTTGGACTGTGAAGAAGGCTGAGCGCTGAAGAATTGATGCTTGTGAACTGTGGTGTTCGAGAAGACTCTTGAGAGTCCCCTGGACTCAAGGAGATCCAACCAGTCCATCCTAAAGGAGATCAGTCCTGAGTGTTCATTGGAAGGACTGATGTTGAAACTGAAACTCCAATACTTTGGCCACCTGATTCGAAGAGCTGACTCATTTGAAAAGACCCTGATGCTGGGAAAGACTGAGGGCAGGAGGAGAAGGGGACAACAGAGGATGAGATGGTTGGATGGCATCACCGACTCGATGGGCACGGGTTTGGATGAACTCCGGGAGTTGGTGATGGATAGGGAGGCCTGGCATGCTGCGTTTCATGGGGTCGCAAAGAGTCAGACACAACTGAGCAACTGAACTGAACTGAGGTTGGTCTTAACTTCCTTCCAAGGAATAAGCGTCTCTTAATTTCATGGCTGCAGTCACCGTCTGCAGTGATTTTGGAGTCTCCCAAAATAAATTCTGTCACTGTTTCCACTGTTTCCCCATCTATTTGCTGTGAAGTGATGGGACCAGATGCCATTATCTTAGTTTTCTGAATGTTGAGGTTTAAGCCAACTTTTTCACTCTCCTCTTTCACTTTCATCAAGAGGCTCTTTAGTTTTTCACTTTCTGCCATACACTCAGGCTATATAGTTTGCCAACCTCTGTTATAATGTCATAGAAATATAAATTTGTACATACATATAAATATATGCATGTAAATAATACACAGATATGTACAAGTTATAAAACTAATCCTCAGCAATTTTGAGGAAGAAAAAAAAGATCATATTCTTACAAGATTGACTGAGATAAAACTTTTTCCAAATTATACTACACCAATTTCTCTTTTATATTTAACATCATATTCAAAGCACACCCCATGAGAAAAGATTGGGGGATCATTTCTGACCTTCCTCACTGCCAACATTCTCTGATGTTACTGACAAGTGTTTTCCTTTTGAAATCTGTAGCCCATATAATTCCTTTCATCTTCATTTATACAGAGAAAGTTAATACCTAATTAAAATGCCAACACTATTAAAGTTGAAAATCTCGTCAATATTGATACCATTGAAAAAATATAGCTAACCACTCAGACTTGAATGATTTTTATAATTTTAAAAGAAACCAGAATCTAATATTTTTTGAGATATTGTCTACCAACCTGGGAGACAGGACTGAGTCACTAAGATTTGTCTCTGTGCTATAAAAAGGAGCTTAATGTTCTGGTCAGGAACCACTGAAACATAGTATTGATTTTCTGTGCTCAATTTCTCTCCCAAGTCTTAGTCTTTCACTTGAAGATAATTTCATTACTATCAGGAAGCTTGGGCAACACAGAATGAACAGCAGGAAACTAAGTTCTGTAAATGGATTCGACCTCTTCCTTCCATTTGCTAGCTTAGCCAGGCTGTTTTCCTCAGAACATGGTGTTTCATCCTCCTCTGGAGCACTATCCTTTTGAACATATATATAAGAATTTGAAGAATTTAAAATTACCTGTCTCATAAAAAAAAAAGAAATACCTCTCATAGCAAATAATTAACTGAACATCCATGGGCAAACTGATCAAATTTCAGATCTTGCTTTCCAGTTTTTTAACAGCCTTCTTTCCATTAAATATTTTACTTGTTGATAACTGAGGCTCTTCCCAATTATTGGCAGAAACCAACTGGTTCAATGACAATTAAGTTCCCTGGTTTTTTTGCACGGTAGCAACTCTTAACCAACCATGCTCTTGGTCACATTTCTCTTATAAGAAGGTTGAAATTTTATTAAAAACCATATTAAATAATATTACAAAGTCCCAATAAGAGAGTGGGTTTTAGGAAAAAGACAGTAAAGAATCAGAACAAGAAGCAAAAGTTGCCCACTTGCTCCTGGATTTTCAATGTGACTTTATTATTACTTTTATTATTATTATTATTATTTTGATAGTAGAAGATGTGAATTCTCAGGTCATTAGACAAATCCATATTCAAATAAGAATGCAAAAAATTGAAAGGATTATGAGTGATCATTTATAAAATATATTCCTGATTTCTTAAAAAATATGCAGAGTCAATAAACATTCCCTTATTACTCTCACATACTGTTGGGAGTGAATACTGACATAGATTTTTTTTCGAGGAGTATTTGGCCATAAGAATCAGGAGGCTTAAAATTATTCAGGTCTTTTGATGTATTAATTAGTTCCACTTCTAGAAATTTCCTAAAGGAAATCAATCCTAAATATTCATTGGAAGGACTGATGCTGAAGCTGAAGCTCCAATACTTTGGCCATCTGATTCAAAGAGCTGACTCATTGGAAAAGACCCTGATGCTGGGAAAGATTAAAGGCAGGAGGAAAAGGGGGCCGCAGAGGATGAGATGGTTGGATGGCATCATCGACTCAGCAGACATGAGTTTGAACAAACTCCAGGAGATGGTGAAGGACAGGGAAGTCTAGCAAGCTGCAGTCCATGGGTTCGAAAAGAGTTGGACATGACTTGGTGACTGAACAACAACAACAACAACAAAGTTACCAGAGACAAAAAAGATTTTTGCAAAATATGGTCTCCAAAGGGAAAAAATGAAAACAATGAAAATGCCCAGCCAATGGAAATTGTTAGAAAACTTACATAAATTCATATGGAATATTAATTCCTCATTTTTTCAATAAACATTTATTAAGCACCTGTTATATGTCAACCATTTTTCAGATAGTGGGAAAAACAAAAGTGATAAAAAAGATTCTTGCCTTCATGGAACCTCCATTCCAAAGGGAAAAAATACCAAAAGCCAGGTAAATAGGCAAATGAATAAAGATAATTTCACAAGGTGGTAAGTGTTAAGAAGAAAAAAATGTGATGTGCTACAGGCATTAGAATGCAAAGAAATGTCTTTTGATAATTTGTTTAGTGGTAAAAGTTAAAATAGAAAACATTACATGGGAGTGGAAGCTGATTCACATTGTTGTATGGCAGAAACCAACACAACATTGTAAAGCAACTATCCTCTCATTAAAAATAAATTTAAAAAAAGAAAACATTATAATTCCAGCTATATAAAATCATACATGTACTTAAATTCTGGCTGAAGAGGAGAAGCTAAACAGCTCTGGCTTGCAATTAATCAGCTCTGAACAAGAAAGAAGTCAGGGCAGAACCTCCTCCCAGCATCGTTCTGTGCAAGTGCTCAATCTATTTTGGTTAAACAGCCTCAGAAAGTTAAAGCATCACAAGAAACAGACATCAGGCAAGAAAAATAAGTGTATCTTTGCTTATTTTAAAGCAGCGGTTTTCAACCGGAAGTGATAAGTGATTTTGAGGGACATTTGACAAGATATGGAGACATTTTTGGTTTTTCCTCGTGAGAGGTGAGGGGTGGGGAGGGTGCTGCTGGCATCCAGTGTGTAGAGGCCAGAGATGCTACTGAATATCTTACAATGCACAAGAGAGCGCCCCCTGCCACATACACACACACACACACACACACACACACCAAAGAATTTTTCTACCCCAAATGTCAATAGTGTGGATGTTAAGAAAGCCTGCTCCAGGTCAGGTCCCGAGCTGTTGTCTGAGGACATCTCTGAGATCCAAAACCACTCCAGAAACTGAAGTTGTTTGATCACTTGTCCCTCAACAACACAGAATGCATTCATCCTCCTGGATTCTCACTATATTCCTACTAACTTTCTGCATGGGGTGGGCTGACTGTGCCTTCCTTTCTTCCCTCAGCATTAGGGAGTCTACACACACTGATGCCATAATAGCCATCTACATGGAAGTCTGATGTTGACATGCATTAGTCACTGACTCACAGAAGCTCATCAGCACCTCCAGCCAAATCTTCCTCTGTTCTCTGATTTAAATAAAGCCTTTCTTTAAGAGCTCTTCTAAAAGCAATCCAATGTGATGCTACAAAGTATGCCAAATCCAATTACTTTCTGCATTCTTGCCTATTATTTGAAAAAAGCAATCCTCCCCAAACCACTAAGGTCATTCAGAAAACATACCAAGGTGACCACATTAAAGGAAGTGGAATCTTAATGAAGGTCTCAACACACACAAAGTACTAATGAGAGGGCAGAGTTGGCCTCTTAGTCAAGAGTCTCAAGCGTGCCCAGAATATTAACAGACATTCTTTATCCTGAGGTAAATGGCTCTCTCACAACAACAGAGATGATCCACTAATGCCTGATTCATATGCTTTGTCACAGAATGAATCAGCAGAGCCGTTAAAAAGTACTGCAGTAGTATACAACACAAACTGTACTGGTTTTCAATGTCCTCTCTTTTTATGGAGGCAATTTTCTTCTGACTCAGAAGCAGCTATGTGGCCCACTACAGTGATGTTTTCTACCTCTCACTAAGTAAAGTTCACTAACCTGGGTAGGCAGGGCACATTAGGGATGCCTTGGAAGCCACAAGTGAGGAGTAGAGGAAGGGGTCTCGATGGATCATGCTCTTTCACTGTGTAGTCCAACTTTCTTACCCAAGACATGGATGATAATGCTGAAGACAAGTGCATTCATTTTACATGACGTGTAATAAATTACCACAGACTTAGTAGCTCAGAAGAACACACATTATCCCACAGTTTTCATGGGTCCTTAGCTGGGTCCTTTACAATCAAGGTGTTGGCAGGGACAGTAGTCTCTTCTAAGAATCAAGGAACTTCTTCCAAACTCACTCATATTGTTGCCAGAATTCAGGTCCTTGAGGCTAGAGGACTGAGGCTGTCAACTCCTAAAGGCCAACCCTTTTCATAGGTTGTTCACAATATGGTCATTTGCTTTCTTCAGGGCTAGCAGGGAGAGTCTCTCCTGCTTCAATTCTCTCCTTCTCTCCTTTCAGCAAAGATCTGGACCCTCTTCTAGAAGGCTCCCCTAGTTAGGTCAAGCCCACCCTGGATGTTTTCCCTTTTGACAAATTCAAAGACAATTGCTTAGGGACCTTCATTATATCTGCAAAATTCCTTCACCTTTGCCATATTCTATTGGTTAGAAGCAAGTCACAGGTTCTATCCACACTTAAGAGGAGAGGATTACCCCAACGTGTAGACTCTAGGACGTAGAAATTATGGGAATAATCTTGGAATTCTGCCTGTCACAACAAGCTTGTAAATGTTTCAGCTGACAGCACTGACTGGAAAAGAGAGTAAATACATTGGATGTCAGAGTCCATATTCTATCCAACAGGATGGCAGTTTGGAATAATAAGCCAAAAGAAACACACACAAAAAACACTAGAGATCCATACTTAGCTTTTAACATAGGAGAGCTTGACTTAATAGAAATTCCTAGAAAAAAGATATGGGGATTTTAGTTGTTTATAAGCACAATAAGTAATGTTTGTATAACATAATTTTTAAAAAGCTCAAAATTCAATTTATAGAGCAATAATACATAGTGTCTAGATCAAGAAAGAAAACATAAACAGTGGGCCTGGTACTGCATGTACCAAATCACATCTGGAAATTTTTTGGCAGTTCTGGGTTAACTTTTTTATATATATAAATTTATTTATTTATTGGCTGCTGGTTCTTTGTTGCTGCAAGGGCTTTTCTATAGTTGCAGCAAGCAGGGGCTACTCTCTAGTTGCAGTTTGCAGGCTTCTCCACTGCAGTGGCTTCTCTCGTTGTGGAGCACAGGCTCAGTAGTTGTGGCACGTGGGATCTTCCCAGATCAGGGATTGAACCCATGGCTCCTGCATTGGCAGGTGGATTCTTTACCACTGAACTACCAGGGAAGTCCCTGGGTTTACATTTTAAGCTGAACACTGCCCAAATGAAATCTTGAAAACAAATAATATGAAAAATGCTGTAAGGAACTCTGGATGTTTATAAAAGAAACTGAAGAGGAAAGAGCATTGCAAACGTGTAAGAGTTGAGAAAGCAGAAATAAGACTCGTAGATAAGAGTTACGAGGAAACATATTTCCCTTCAGTATACGAAATACAGTTTAGAACTGTACACAAAGGAAATTTCTTATGGGGAAGGGAATTCGTATGCAAGGCTAATCCCACCCATGGACACTCTTGATTCCCTTCCCACCTCCATTAATTATGTACTTTCTCATTTTCATGTTTGCACAACTTCATCTTCTCATTGGTGATTAAGCATAGTTCTCTTCCATCACATACATAAAGGAAACTTCCCTGGTCTCATATTCCACCAAGCTGATGACTCTTCCTCCCCTTTTCTTTGAAGCCTGACTTTTTGAGAGAGCAGCATGCACTTGTGATCTGCTGTCCACAGCCCTCACTTCTGTATCAGTCCACCTAGTCTGGCTTCTGCCCTCACCAGGCCACCCAAATGGATCTTTGTAATGTCACTGTGGATTAATGCTTTTTGCAATTTCTCTTACATGACACTGTTGACCACATCCTGCATTTTGAAATCGTCTCTTTGCTTGGTTTCTCTGACATTACACTTTCTTGCTGCCTCTCTGACTCCTTTGGCCACTCTTCTAAGCCTTCTTTGTGGTCTCTCTCACATCTGATGAACACCAGTACTCACTGATGCTCCACGAGGCTCTGTCTTGAGTCTACTCTGTTCTCATTCTACACAGTATCTTTTGTTGTTCTAACTGCCTTATACATTCTGAGACCTTACTTCCAGGATACCTCTTTCTCTTCTGAAATCTGTATCTCCAAAGACCAACTGAATGGCTTTACTGGAAAACCCTGGAGTAACCTGAATTTCAATATAGCCAAACTCGAACTCACAATCCCTCACCTCAGCCCACTCTCTGACCAAAACCCTTTCCTACATGTTCCTCATTTCACAGAATGGTTGGCAGGATGTCCCCCTCATTCTTACCAGCTCTCCCTAGTCCATCAGTCTGTAAGTTCTGAAGACATCTGCCAGATCCATCTAATATTTTCCATTTCCACTGATACTACCTTGAATCAAACCATCAAGTTCTGCTTCAATTATATCATCAGCATCATTGTTAACTTCACTAGTGAAGTCGCTCAGTCGTGTTCGACTTTTTGCGACCCCATGGACAGTAGCCAACCAGGCTCTTCCATCCATGGGATTTTCCAGGCAAGAATACTGGAGTGGGTTGCCATTTCCTTCTCCAGGGGATCTTCCCGACCCAGGGATCGAACCCAGGTCTCCCGCATTGTAGACAGACGCTTTACCATCTGAGCCACCAGGGAAGTCCATTTACTAAATGACTACTATTTACAAGGGGCTGTTCTAGTACTATATATATATTATATATATATATATATATACACACACATACACATTATATATTCATCTATTCTACAAAACAAACCTATGAGAATAGGTACTCATTTTCCCCATTTTACAGAGGTGGAAATTGGGAAGCTACGACTCAGAGAGATTAAGAACCCTCCTCAAGTTCACACACTTAGTAAGTGAAAAATCAGGATATTAATCTGCAGGCTTAACCAGTTTACTACATGGGGGGGCTGAATAAATTTTCCTTGAATTAATAAACTAAACTGACTAAGTAAATCCTAGTTGATTAGCTATAGAAGGGATTTTTGCTGTGGGTGAAAGATTAGACTACAGGAGTATTTCTCAACTGTCTTTGATGAAGGACATTTTAAAATTTCCTATCAACTGTGGTCCCATATTTTTGTGTAATACAATATCATGTGCTTGGCTTTCACGGCAACACTGAATACAATAAAAGTTTCTGAACACTTTCCATTTCTGTACTCAATCGTTATGGTCCAGTAAGAGACTGTGGTCTGGCATCAGTCTGTGAACTACACTTTGATTTCCACTAGACTAAAGGACTCATGCGATCCCTTCCAACACTAAGATTTTGTATTTAGTAGCACTGTAAATAAGACTCAAAGAGGAAAAGTCTTCCCCTTTGAGAATTTACATTAAGCCAGTGGGAATAATCTACTCTCAACATACCAACTAGCAGAGTGGTATATGCTAAGTGCTGCGGTGAGAAAACCACATGCGCATCCTAAAAGATGCAGAATCCATGTTCCTCAGTCTTAGCATAAACCTAGCAGGCTGGATTCGACTAATACCCCTAAAATGTGGAAGAGAGAGAAGAGTGTGATTCAGAATATGTCCTTTTAGAATATACAAACAAAAGAACTCATTCAGGTGGCAAATATTAATGGATATTTCAAATATTAAATGCTATTCAACAGTTTTTTATAACTGAGACTTGCTCATACACACTGAAATTGAAATATATCCAAGATATTTTTAAGTGAAAAAAGCAGCCAAATGATATTTCCAATTATATATCCAATGAGGAACTTGTATTTGGAATATACAAAGAAGCCTTACAACTCATTCATAAAAAGATAAACAACCCAATTTTAAAACTGGCAAAGGATCCAAACAGACATTTCTCCAAAGAAGATACAAAAATGACTGATAAGCACGTGAAAATACATTCAGCATCATTAGTCACTAGGAAAATGCAAATCCAAATTACAATGAGATTCCACTTAATACCCATTGGGACAGGAATAATCAAAAAGACAGACAATAACAAGTGAAGAAATTAGAACTCTCATATGTTACTGGTAGGAATATAAAATGCTGCAGCCACTTTAGAAAACAATATGGTAGTCCCTTGAAAGGTTAAACACAGAGTTTACCACGTGACCCAGAAATTTCACTCCTAGATATAAATGCAAGAGAAATTAAAAAATACATCCACACAAATGTTCATAGCAGCAATACTACTAATTGCTAAAAAGTAGAAACAACTCTAATGTCCATGAATAGACAAATGATGCATAGATAAACAGATGATGGAATATGGATGGTATATCCATATTATGGAATATTGTTCGGTAATAAAAAGAAATGAAGTACTGATACATGTTACAGAATGGATAAACTTTGCAAGTGTTATGCTAAGTGAAAGAAGCCAGATACAAAAGACCACATATTGTATGATTCCATTTATATAAAATGTCCAGAATAAGCAAATCGATACACACAGAAAATAGATTAGTGGTTGCCAGGGGCTGAGGAGGGGAGGAGGGAATGGGGAGTGACTGCTAACAGGCACTGAGTTTCTTTTTGGAACAATGAAAACGTTCTGAAATTAGATTGTGGTGGTGGTTGCATTCTGTGAACATATTAAAAACCATTAGATTTTATATTTTAAATGGGTAAAATGTATATATGTTAATTACATCTCAATAAAGTTGTTAAAAATAATTGCCACTGCCAGTTCCTTGGAGCAATTCAAAGACAGATAAGCAAGAGGGATTATTGATCTCTTAAAGTAATTTCTATGTTTTTGTGCATCTCTAAACTTAAAGTCATGACCCACTGCTCACTAACTGAACCAGTATTACAAAAAGTAAAGGATTAAAAGTGAGAGCAAGTTTATCTGCATAGGCACAGTTTAGTGAAATGCCCCAGGTGAAGAACTGTCCCAGGCTGATGCAAGACATTTGTTTTATTAAAAAAACAGCTTGTCCTTTAAAATACAAGTTCCTCTCTTGCCTCTTAAAATTAACAACTATTCAGCTATTTTTATTTCTGAAACTGAAGTGTTTTGGCAGTTCCTAATTGTGCGACAGATGAAATATCTCTGAAAAACTTATTGAAAAAGAACCATTCCCTAATGTCTTACAACCAGAACTCCCTCTAGGCAGGCAAGAGGTTGAACAATCAACATGACCATCACCTGAACACCTGACTTACTCACTCCAGGTTTCTGCACATTCTGGAAACCAAGACATGTCCTTCAATTTTAGTTTGAAATAATTGAAAATTTAGAGAAAAGTTGCAAAATTAGTAAAAAAGAACTTCTATGTACCCATTGCTACTTTTAGTGCGCTGTCACATTTGCTTATCATATTCTCTCTACACACACAAGCAAAACACATACTGTTTTTTTCTAAACCTTTTGCAGATAGCATGCACATTTACCCCTTAATCCTTCAGTTTGGATTTCCTAAATATTCTAACATGCTCTCAACATATAACCTTACATAACCATAACACAGTTGTTGAAATTGGAAAATTTAGCACTGATGCAGTATTTTTTATCTAATCTATAGTCTGTGTTCCAATTTTATTGATTCTTCCAACAACATACTTTATAGCATTTTTTCCTAGTGCAGTATCCAGTCCAGAATTATATGTTTCATTTAGCTGGCATGTATATTTAGTATCCTTCAATCTGGGACAGTTCCTAAGCCTTTTTTTATTCTTTCATCAATATTTTTATTTCATTCATTATTTTTAAAGAGTATGAGACAATTCTTTTATAGAATATCCCTTGATATGGGTTTATCTAATGATTTCTCATGAGTTGATTTAAGTGACACATATCCAGCTGGAATACAACATGAGTGATGTGTCTTTCTCAGGTATCATATCTGGAAGCACATCATGCCAGTTAAGCCTTTGCTCAGTTGCTTAGTTGTGTCTGACACTTTGTAACCCTGTGGACTGTAGCCCACCAGGCTCTTCTGTCCACAGGATTTTCCAGGCAAGAATACCGGACTAGTTTGTCATTTCCTTCTCCAGGGGATCTTCCCGACCCAGGGATCGAACCTGTATATCCTGCATTTCCTGCACTGGCAGGCAGATTCTTTGTCATTTGGTTAAAGTTTATTTCTTCACCGTACAGATTTTTCTTTTGTAACTTTATAAGCAATCATTGAGGAGCTACTGTGAGACTATGTAAATATCCTACTCCTCATTAAGCTACCTTCCTTCTCAATTTTAAAGAGAATTTAAAATAAGCCTCACAATTAAAAATAAAAGTCTCAAAACTCTTGAGTTGACACAGAATGTCTTCTAACTACATGTTTGTGGTGAAGCTATCTTAGATTTTAAATCCAGGAGGCAGGAACGGGTGCATGGACCTTACTTGGTACAGAAAGCAATCATGATATGCGTTCATGATAACAATGAAAAATTCTTAGCAGCAGTGACAGATGAGCTTAGATTGGATATTTCAAATATGATACATCCATTCTAAGGAATGCTATGCAACAGCGCTGAATCCGAAAAGTTTTATATATACTCAAATTGAAATATATCCAAGAAATTTTTAAGTGAGAAAACCAGGGTATATAAAAGTATGCACAGTATAATCCCATTTATGTTTTTTAAAACTATATTTGCACTTTTACATATGAATATATGTAAATTTATAGACACTCTCCTGGAAGAATACACACCAAACTGTTAACAGTAATTACCTCTCTGGAGGCAACTGGAAAATTGGCAAGGGGGTGGTGCTTGGTCTGTGGGGAATAAGACATTCACTTTTTAGTCTAGACATCTCTGTTTTTAGAACGAGAATGCAGTTATATTTTATTAAAGTATATATGTATATTTTAAAACATTTATTTGCTAAAAACACTTCCTTTGGCATTATTTTCAAGATTTGCTTTTTGACAGCCTGATTACTATTCATGTGAATAAAAGGCCTTGCAGACAAATGAAGTCTCCTTTGCTTCCACCTCACTGATATATATGTGAGATGGACATATATATATATACGTCCATGTTAAATGTATACTGTGATGTGTATAAGCATGCGTAATACGTGATATGTATGTTATGCTCCCAGAAAATTACAACCTGAGACATATTTTTCTACCATTTCCCAATAGTCTTAACTTTCACAGTTGGTGGTCATTTAATCTGTCGAGATTTGAGTTAATCATATTCAACTTGTCATGACTCTAGCAAACCAATAATGTAATTAGTGTCCAAGAACATATAATGAATAGACCTCAGACATCAGCTCAGAGAAATAGAGCTGTAAAACAGTGAAGAGTTAACAGAGTTTCTCTCGGTCTTTCCAATCGTGATTTATGTAGAAAAGCACTTTAATTACTGTAGCCGCTATTTTTTTATCTTGCTGTTTATGAAATTTTCAAAAAATACAAAAGTAGATTGTCCCTCAATATAGCCATCACCCAGTTTAAATAATTATCAACTCAGTTAATTTAATCTCCCCACCAGCACTACGTCACCACTACTATTGGAGAACTACTCTCCATGGGTCTCCTGTGTATATCTGTATACCTTGTGAGCAGAGGTGCTGACTGCCTTGTTATAAACTATCTTTTCAAGAATGTTTACATAGTGAACAGTCTTGGATGATAAAGATAGTGTCTCTCTTCAGAGAGGAGGACAGATCTGTTAATTGATCAATATAACAAAGATAACATATAGAATGGGAAAGACTAGACATCTCTTCAAGAAAATTAGAGATACCAAGGGAATATTTCATGCAAAGATGGGCTCAATAAAGGACAGAAATGGTATGGACCTAACAGAAGGAGAAGATATTAAGAAGAGGTGGCAAGAATACACAGAAAACTGTACAAAAAACATCTTCATGACCCAGATAATCACAATGGTCTGATCACTCACCTAGAGCCAGACATCCTGTAATGTGAAGTCAAGTAGGCCTTAGGAAGCATCACTACGAACAAAGCTAGGGGAGGTGATGGAATTCCAGTGGAGCCATTTCAAATCCTAAAAGATGATGCTGTGAAAGTGCTGCTGCACTCAATATGCCAGCAAATTTGGAAAACTCAGCAGTGGCCACAGGACTGGAAAAGATCAGTTTTCATTCCAATGCCAAAGAAAGGCAATGCCAAAGAATGCTCAAACTACTGCACAATTGTACTCATCTCACACGCTAGTAAAGTAATGCTCAAAATTCTCCAAGCCAGGCTTCAACAGTATGCAAACCATGAACTTCCAGATGTTCAAGCTGGTTTTAGAAAAGGCAGAAGAACCAGAGATCAAATTGCCAACATCCACTGGATCATCGAAAAAGCAAGAGAGTTCCAGGAAAACATCTATTTCTGCTTTATTGACTATACCAAAGCCTTTGACTGTGTGGATCACAATAAACTGTGGAAAATTCTGAAAGAGATGGGAATACCAGACCACCTGACCTGCCTCTTGAAAAACCTATATGCAGGTCAGGAAGCAACAATTAGAACTGGACATGGAACAACAGACTGGTTCCAAATAGGAAAAAGAGTACATCAAGGCTGTATATTGTCACCCTGCTTATTTAACTTATATGCAGAGTACATCATGAGAAACGCTGGACTGGAAGAAACACAAGCTGGAATCAAGATTGCCGGGAGAAATATCAATAACCTCAGATATGCAGATGACACCACCCTTATGGCAGAAAGTGAAGAGGAACTAAAGATCCTCTTGATGAAAGTGAAAAAGGAGAGTGAAAAAGTTGGCTTAAAGCTCAACATTCAGAAAATGAAGATCATGGCATCCAGTCCCATCACTTCATGGCAAATAGATGAGGAAACAGTAGAAACAGTGGCTGACTTTATTTGGGGGGGGCTCCAAAATCACTGCGGATGGTGATTGCAGCCATGAAATTAAAAAACATTTATTTCGTGGAAGGAAAGTTATGACCAACCTAGATAGCATATTAAAAAGCAGAGACATTACTTTGTCAAGAAAGGTCCATCTAGTCAAGGCTATGGTTTTTCCAGTGGTCATGTATGGATGTGAGAGTTGGACTGTGCAGAAAGCTGAGCACAGAAGAATTGATGCTTTTGAACTGTGGTGTTGGAGAAGACTCTTGAGAGTCCCTTGGACTGCAAGGAGATCCAACCAGTCCATCCTAAAGGAGATCAGTCCTGGGTGTTCATTGGAAGGATTGATGTTGAAGCTGAAACTCCAATACTTTGGCCACCTGATGGGAAGAGCTGACTCATTGGAAAAGATTCTGATGCTGGGAGGGATTGGGGGCAGGAGGAGAAGGGGACGACAGAGGAGCAGATGGTTGGATGGCATCACTGACTCAATGGACATGAGTTTAGGTGAACTCCAGGAGTTGGTGATGAACAGGGAGGCCTGGCATGCTGCAGTTCATGGGGTCCCAAAGAGTCGGACACGACTGAGCAACTTAACTGAACTGAATATCTCCAGTGTAAGGTTAGGCAGGTTTGCTTACTGCCTACTATAGAGGATTCAGGTTCCCTAAGCTAAGGGGTTCCCAGCTGTAATGCGAACATAACTGCTTGCACAGTAACCACCTGGGCCACTTCCCATCGCCCCATGGGACTTGGAAAGCAAGAAGGATCCGATGTGAACGTGAAACTCATGCTGCTTGCTGTCTGTGAATAATAAAGTCCTTTTTTCTCTGATTCAAGGATGTTTCTGCTAGCACCCATGAAACTGTAGCAGATTAACTTATGAGCTTGTAAGCAAAATAAAAATCTCAGACTCCTGTAAGTTCTTGACACCCACTTTCTCACTGCCATATTATTTTGACATTATATTATTTTATACATAAATATTCTGGTAAGCAAAAGCTATTTTTGAGTCTTCTGTGAAACCATTAACATCAAAGATGATGGAAGTTAATTCCACACAAGTATTTTTTTACCTATATCAACATCCCAGGGATCCAGTTGGTAACTACAGTCCTGTGATCCCTTCACACAAAGAAACTCTTGGGACTAAATATATTTCAAAGTTCAGATTTTTCAGATTATAAAAAGGTCATAGAGAACACAAACTATTTATTAAGTTACATGTGCAATAGTCTGGGGCAGCACAGTGAGCAAACACTGATATTTTTGCCATGAAACATGAACATTCGCACAAAAGAAAGATTATAAATAACCTCTCTTTCTGCTGTGTTGTGCTGTGCTAAGTTGCTTCAGTCATGTCCAACTCTGTGACCCCATGGACAATAGCCCAAGGCTCCTCTGTCCATGGGATTCTCCAGGCAAGAATACTGGAGTGGGTTGCCATTTCCTCCTCCAGGGGATCTTCCTGACTCAGGGATCAAACCCATATCTCTTAGGTCTACCTGCATTGGCAGGTGGGTTCTTTACCACTAGCGCCATCTGGGAAGCTCCAACCTCTCTTTCAGTGAATCAGTGAAAGTCACTCAGTTGTGTCTGAATCTTTGCGACCCCATGGACTATACAGTCCATGGAATTCTCCAGGCCGGAATACTGGAGTGGGTAACCTTTCCCTTCTCCAGGAGATCTTCCCAACCCAGGGATCGAACCAAGGTCTCCTGCATTGCAGGCAGATTTTTTACCTCTCTTTAGTTCAGCTCGAGTTTTATTACCAAATTACAAGAAACTTTAGCTTGTCAGAGCTTGGGGATTTTCAAATCTGTAGATAAGGAACTAGAGACCTCAGCTTTTTTAGTCAAGTTCAAGATTTAGGCATTCAGCATCCTGATAAGCAGAATCATTAAAAAAAAAAAAAAAAAAAAAAACCGTTTTCCAGACCCTTTATATAGTAAGCTCAGATACACAGATGACACCACCCTTACGGCAGAAAGCGAAGAACTAAAGAGCCTCTTGATGAAAGTGAAAGAGGAGAGTGAAAAAGTTGGCTTAATACTCAACATTCAAAAAACTAAGATCATGGCATCCGGGTCCCATCACTCCATGGCAAATAGATGGGGAAACAATGGAAACAGTGTCAGACTTTATTTTCTTTGGCTCCAAAATCACTGTAGATGGTGACTACGCTTGCTCCTTGGAAGAAAAGCTATGACCAAACTATACAGCCTACTAAAAAGCAGATACATTACTTTGCCCACAAAGGTCCATCTAGTCAAAGCTATGGTTTTTCCACTAGTCATGTATGGATGTGAGAGTTGGGCCATAAAGAAAGCTGAGCACCAAAGAATTGATGCTTTTGAACTGTGGTGTTGGAAAAGACTCCTGAGAGTCCCTTGAACTGCAAGGAGATCCAATCAGTCCATCCTACAGGAAATCAGTCTTGAATGTTCATTGGAAGGACTGATGCTGAAGCTGAAACTCCCAATACTTTGGCCACCTGATGGGAAGAGCTGACTCATTTGAAAAGATCCTGATGCTGGGAAAGACTGAAGGTAGGAGAAGGGGATGACAGAGGATAAGATGGTTGGATGGCATCACCGACTCTATGGTCATGAGTTTGAGCAAGCTCCGGGAGTTGGTGATGGACAGGGAAGCCTGGCGTGCTGCAGTCCATGGGGTCACAAAGGGTCAGACGTGACTGAGCAATTGGACTGAACTGGCCTTTTTAAAAAATTAGGGCCAAAATGAAGTTCTTTAGTGTACTTATAAAATTTCAAATCACATGTACTAAATCGACTATATTAGTGATGTGATATTTTATCATGTTTCCATTTTGTAGGCATTAAGCATTTCTGAGCTCTCTTGATCAAAGTGGAAAATAAATGCTAGTCATTTGAATAACAGATACACAAAAGGTCACATACAAAAATTAAAAGGCAGGATGTTTAACCAAGGATGAATAAAAGAGGGGCCTGGACCGGAACAAATTGTGTCTGGAAGGTTAGGGGTTATTTATAGCTGTGCTCAGCCAGCAAGAGGAACAAGGCTCGCAGTCTGTACACAAATCATGTTCATGTCAGACAGAGAAAGCACGGGGCCTGGGAAGCCTTTTCCTTCTGTTCTCCTGCCAAGGAGAGGGATGTATAGGTTGGTAAACTTGAAGCTGACTTTAGAACAGATGAGAATGTGCTCCCAGAATATTTACCTGTTGTAAATAATATCAACCTCTTCAGGTTTGATGGACTGCACCTCTAAGTAGGGGGAAGCAATGTCACATTATCTATTGAGTATCCACTATGTATCTGACAATTTGCCTGGCACTTTTTGTACTGTTATTCTAATAAAGATAAGGAAGGTAAAGTTTCAGGGAGCTTGAACAATCTGACAAATGAGTGATTTCATGTGGACAAGCATTTGTTACAATTTGCTAAGTGCCAAGCACTGTTACATGCATTTCAATACACAGATAAATGACACAGGACTCTAACCTTCAGGGAGTTCCCAATTTAGTAGGAAAGTACATAAGCACATAATTATAGTGTAATTTCATATGCAGCTGTTGTGGCTCAGAATTTTAAAACCAAATTATATCACTGAGAAAAACTGCATTGCCAAAAACGAGAAAGAATATTTTTTAACCAATCAAAAGCTGGGGATAACCCATACTAGTTTCTAAAACCATTGAAATTTAAGGCTTTCTTTGATATTCAAAAAGAAAGTAAGGTGCCTTTGGAGAACTGCCTTGTGGTCAACATAAAAGAGGGTCTTTATGACCCTTGAGTAGGCAAGGGGATCTCAAGTCTTATGTCATAAAAAGGCAAATCGAAAAAGCTACATTGATAGCCATGGGAAGGTATAGGATCTGAAAATCAATATCACTCTCTTTTATCGGAGAAGGCAATGGCACCCCACTCCAGTACTCTTGCCTGGAAAACCCCATGGATGGAGGAGCCTGGTGGGCTGCAGTCCATGTGGTTGCGAAGAGTCAGACATGACTGAGCGACTTCCCTTTCACTTTTCACTTTCATGCATTGGAGAAGGAAATGGCAACCCACTCCAGTGTTCTTGCCTGGAGAATCCCAGTGATGGGGGAATCTGGTGGGCCCCTGTCTATGGGATTGCACAGAGTCGGATGCGACTGAAGCAACTTAGCAGCTCTTTTATCAGTTTTCCTAGCTCACCTTACTCTCCGCTCATTCCAAGGACTGACAGCAAGCTAATCAACCTGTAGTTTGAACAATCTTCCTCCTTATTGGAAAAGAGAAAGACTATTTGCCCAGGTCTCACTGCCAAGAAGCTTTCCTGACATTGTAGATTTCTCCAAGATTCCAGACAATAGTTTCATCTACTAGATCTTTTGCTTGGTTTGGTACAAAGAACATAGGTTTGGCATTCATATGTCAGCTCTGTCACCCTCTCTGAACTACAGATTTTTCTCCGAGCATACAGATTTTTCAAAATACAATATAACATTAAAAAAACACAAAATCTAAATAGACAATGACTTGGCAGAGTACAGAACTCATTGATCATTAGATAATGGCACCCCATAGTCCTTACTTGAAGAGTGTGAAAATTGAATGATGCACAAAACAATTCAACTCAGAAATAAATACATGCTCCTGTCATAAGAAAGGAGGTACATTTATGAAAATGTAATTGAAGTGACAGCAAAAGCAAGAAAGAAGACAATTAAAAGCAAAATTGTGCAATTATAATCTAGAGTCAAGCACACCTCTCTCTCCCCTTATTATGGATAATTTCTGCTGCTGCTTTATTTATTTATTTATTTTTCTGCTGCTACTTTAGACTGTGGCCTTAAAATTGGGAGGTATAGGCTTAGGTATTCTCTTCCAGTCTGGATGCTGACCTCAAATCTCTTCCTACATTCCCCTCTGGAGGGGAAACATGTTCAGTAGGCTCTGATGAGTGAGAGGAAGAAAATAACTCCAGGAGAACAGGGTGGGGACACTGCACATCAAGGTTTGCCTGATGGAGCTTGAGGTGGCCAGAAGCCACCCAGAACTGACCGTGTTCCTGGGGTTTGAGAAATACCGCAAAGGAGAACAGAAGCTCCAATTATGTTCCTAAGGACAAACGTGCACGTTTCAAAGTTTCATTAAGAACTGGGCAACTTCTATAGATAATCTTTTCTAAGTCATCTCGACTCACTCTGGGAATTGAACCTCCTCAGCTTCTCTTGGCACTGAGATTGAGGGGATAATTAAAATAACTTCTCTTTCAACCAGTTAACAATTTTTCAAATTCCTGATTTCGGAAATCCTAAATAAACAATATTTCTTCCTTTACACGAGCTCTTTTTTCTCTCACCCGTCTCTGCTTAGGGCAGTCTTACTCACCACTCACTTTCCTGAACAATTTTCAGCAACTCTCAGTCAATTGCCCTGACACCCACTTTACCTCTATACTCCCAAAACAGTATTAACATTACTTGTATTATGAAATTTTACATTTTTTCCCTTCATTTCACTAATCTTTAAGCCCCTCAGTCATTAGTGCAGTTTTTCCTTTCTGGGGTGCTATGAGTGAGTATACTGTGATGCTTGGCACCAAACAGTCAAATGAATGCTTATGAATGAAAGAATTTGGGCTTAAACTTTCTTGTCCTTCCTATGTGTCCATTCTGTTCATAATGAATGAAAGAATTTGGGCTTAAACTTTCTTGTCCTTCCTATGTGTCCATTCTGTTCATAATTCAATCACACTAGTATGTCATTTTTTTACTTCCTGATATTGCATTACACATTTAGTAACTTTCTTAATTTTTTATTATTTGTGGTAGGCAGCTTCTGATACAGCTCCCAATGATTAGTGCTTCCTGGCATTCATACTCTTGTGCAATCCCTTCCTCTTGAGTGTAGGTTGGACCTAGTAACCAATAAAATATAGTAAAAATGATGAGATTCATTTCCAAGATTAGGTTACAAAACACCGTGACTGTGTCTTGCTAGCATGCTCTCTCCTGCTGGCAGCCTCTGCTGCCCTCTGGCTTGCTCCTCCAATGAGGCCAACTGCCACGTGCAAGAGGCTCTGTAGATTGGCCCATGTGGCAAGGAACTGAGAGAGGCCTCCTGCCAATAGCTCATGAGGAACTGAGGCCCCAGTCCAACAACTCACGAGGAACTGAGTCTTGCCAACAACCACATGAGTGTGAGCTTGGAATGTCTTGGAGATGACTGCCACCTGTGAGAGGGCCTGAAGCAGAGGAGCCTACTAAACCTTGTCCAGATTCCTGAACTACAGAAACTGTGAGGTCATAAATGTGTGTTGTGAGCCGGTAAGTTTGGGATAATTTGTTACATAGCCACAGTTAACTGACACATTATTTATCAACCAGTGAGGGTTCACAGATGAACTGTTTGGTTTATTAATATTATTAAACATAATTATTGGTTTGTAATATGTATTAGCAAATTATTCTTGCAGATTCAAAACCGTGTTTTCTATTTATCAAAATGGCTCATATCCCACTTTATCAAGTCAACTGTGCATTGATTTAGGCTTCTGAAAAGCACCAGTTAAAAATCCAGAATATTTGTACACATTCATTCCACAAGCATTTATTGGGTGTATACTGAGCACACACATACCCACACACACCATGTATCCTGAGTTCAGGGCACAATTTCTCCCTAGCATGTACAATTTTCTTTCAGTGTGGGGATTATATTGTTAAATAAGAATGTTCCTGTCCTCAGAAAACTAGTATTTAGTGAGCAAAAGACATCTAAACAGATTATTACTTGCTTTTATTTCAAGGGATAGAAAACATAAAAGAATGTGTGCGTTTCAGGCTTATGCCCACTGAAACAAGGCAACTCAACCAATTTGAGGAGTGGAGATGTCCTTCTGGGCTTAGGTAGAGTCTTCAAATATACATAAGCATCATACAGGTAAACAGAAATGGGAAGAAGACACCAGACCAAGAGGATGGAATATACTAAGGGAATTATCTAAATAAATTTCCCAGAACATTCAGTTCAGTTCAGTTCAGTTCAGTCACTCAGTCGTGTCCGACTCTTTGCAACCCCATGAATTGCAGCACGCCAGGCCTCCCTGTCCATCACCAACTCCTGGAGTTCACCCAAACTCATGTGCATCGAGTTGGTGATGCCATCCAGCCATCTCATCCTCTGTCATCCCCTTCTCCTCCTGCCCCCAATCCCTCCCAGCATAGGGTCTTTTCCAGTGAGTCAACTCTTCACATGAGGTGGCCAAAGTATTGGAGTTTCAGCCTCAGCATCAGTCCTTCCAATGAACTGGTCTCCTTTAGAATGGACTAGTTGGATCTCCTTGCAGTCCAAGGGACTCTCAAGAGTCTTCTCCCAACACCACAGTTCAAAAGCATCAATTGTTTGGCACTCAGCTTTCTTCACAGTCCAACTCTCACATCCATACATGACCACAGGAAAAACCATAGCCTTGACTAGATGGACCTTTGTTGGCAAAGTCATGTCTCTGCTTTTTAATATACTATCTAGGTTGGTCATAACTTTCCTTCCAAGGAGTAAGCGTCTTTTAATTTCATGGCTGCAGTCACCATCTGCAGTGATTTTGGAGCCCCCCAAAAATAAAGTCTGACACTGTTTCCACTGTTTCCCCATCTGTTTCCCATGACGTGATGGGACCAGATGCCATGATCTTCATTTTCTGAATGTTGAGCTTTAAGCCAACTTTTTCAATCTCCTCTTTCACTTTCATTAAGAGGCTTTTTAGTTCCTCTTCACTTACCCTTGGTCAAATAGTACTAAACATACTCTTAATAAGTCAACTCTTCTTTATAAGAAATGTGTGACCCATTATTATTATGGGAAAACAAAACCAAATGGGAATAATTCACACAACTGGATCAAAGCAATTAGAAACTGGACTTAGGGTAATTTCCTTAAGTGGTTGTAGCCAATACCTTGGTTCATAAAACTGGACTTGTCATCTCTCCTTTATTTATGATTCTGAAGTGTATGTTAAATTCCCTGAGTGAGAAGATAATCAGGAACCTCACAAATTAATGGCCATTTAATTACATTTCTTAAACACTTAGGCCCCTACTTCTCTCAATTAATTTAATAATCACCACAAAGAACAGCTCTGAAGGTGTTTTTAAAACTGAACAAACACCAGTTAACACTAAAGATGAGTAAATAAAACAAGCTTCTAGAGCTGATGTACAATTAATTTCTAATCAGATATTAAAAGGATTGATCAAGTAAGTATATAATATACTTAAACTCTGGTCTCTCAAGGCTCAACTTTCCTGGCAGAATGTCTATTGTTCTTATACGCCTGGAAAAAACCCTTCCCCAGCCTTGAAATGAAATACATTTAGACCAAGGGGTCTTTGCTTGATTCTCAACATTTTTTTTTGTTTTTTTTTGTTTTTTTTGTTTTACTTTTACAGTAATCACATTTCATACCCAATTAGTAACAAGCAAGATATCTTCCTGTGCTTGAGATGAACTAAGTTTATAAGTCTGATTTGGGGCCTAGAACCTTTCTAACAGTGTGAGAACTTCTTTGGTGTTATTGTTCTCCAGTTTATGGGTGGCCCACCTAGTGGGTATGGGATTTAATTTTAATATGATTGCACCACTCCTACTGTCTTTCTTGATGTTTCTCCTTTGTCCTTGGATGTGGGGTATCTTTTTTTGGTGGGTTCCAGAGCTTCATGACAATGGCTATTCAACAGCTAGTTGTGATTTTGGTGTTCTCGCAGGAGATTAGCACATGTCCTCCTAATCCACCATCTTGGTATATATCAGACTTCCCAGCCTGAATCTGGCAAAGGGACTGGGAATCCCTAGGGAATCTGACTTTGAAGGCCAATGGGATTTGATTACAGAACTTCCACAGATCTGGGGAAACAGAGACTCTTAGATGGCACAAACAAAACCTTGTGCTAACCAGGACCTAGGAGAAAGGAGCAGTGACCCCACAGGAGACCTGCCTGTGAATGTTTGAGGGTTTCCTGTGGAGGTGTGGGTCAACAGTGGCTTGCCATGGGGACAGGGGCACTGGCAGCAACAGTCCTGGGAGGTGACTATTGGCTTAAGATTTCTTGGAGGTCACCAATAGCCCTACCATACAGCCTGTAGACTCCAGGAATGGGTTGCCTCAGGACAAACAACAAACAAAGAGGGAGCACAGCCCCAGCCATGAGCAGACAATTGGATTAAACATTTACTGAGCATGGCTCTGCCCACCAGGGCAAAACCCAGTTTTCCCCACAGCCAGTCCCTCCCATCAGGAAGTTTGCACAAGTCTCTTATTCTCAACCATCAGAAGGCAGAAAGAAGAAACAAGAACTACAGTTCCACAGCCTCCAGAACAAAAACCACAATCACAGAAAGATAACCAAAATGATCACATGGATCACAGCCTTGTCCTGGTAAAAGGGCTTGCATAACTGAGTGAAGCTATAACAAAACCTGGTCCACTGGAGAAAGGAATGGCACACCACTCCAGTATTCTTGTGTCAGGAACCCCATGAACAGTATGAAAAGGCAAAAAGATATGACACCAGAAGATGAGCCCCTAGGTTGGTAGGTGCCCAATGCTACTGGAGAAGAGTGGAGAAATAGCTCCAGAAAGAGAGCAGGGCCAAAGCAGAAACGACGCTCAGTTGCGGTTGTATCTGCTGGTGAAAGTAAAGTCTGATGCTGTAAAGAACAACACTGCATAGGAACCTAAAGTGTTAAGTCCATGAATCAAGGTAAATTGGACGTGGTTAAGCAGGAGATGGCAAGTGTGAACATCAACATTTTAAGAAATCAGTGACTTAAAATGGATGGGAATGGGCAAATTTAATTCAAATGACCATTATATCTACTACTGTGGGCAAGAATCCCTTAGAAGAAATGGAATAGCCCTCATAGTCAATAAGAGTCTGAAATGCTGTACTTGGGTGCAGTCTCAAAAATGACAGAATGATCTCTGTTCATTTTCAAGGCAAACCATTCAATACCACAGTAATCCAAGTCTGTCCCAACCACTAATGCTGAAGAAGCTGAAGTTGAATGGTTCTATGTAGACCTACAGACCTTCTAGAACTAACACTAAAAAAGATGTACTTTTCATCATAGGACTGGAATGCAAAAGTAGGAAGTCAAGAGACACCTGGAATAAAAGCAAGTTTGGCCTTGGAGTACAAAATGAAGCAGGGCAAGGCTAACAGAGTTTTGTTAAGAGAATACACTGGTCATCATAAACACCTTCTTCCAACACAAGAGATGACTCTACACATGGATGTCACCAGATAGTCAATATGGAAATCAAATTGATTACACTCTTTGCAGCCAGAGATGGAGAAGCTCTATACAGTCAGCAAAAACAAGACCGGGAGCTGACTGTGTCTCTGATCATGAGCTCCTTATTGCAAAATTCAGGCTTAAACTGAAGAAAGTAGGGGAAACCATTAGGCCATTCAGGTATGACCTAAATCAAATCCCTTATGATTATACAGTAGAAGTGACGAACAGATTCAAGGGATTAGACCTGGTAGACAGACTGCCTGAATAACTATGGGCAGAGGTTTGTAACCCTGTACAGGAGGTTGTAACCAAAACCATCCCAAAGAAAAAGAAATGTAGGAAGGCAAAGTGGTTGTCTGAGGAGGCCATACAAATAGCTGAGAAAAGAAGAGAAGTGAAAAGCAAAAGAGAAAGGGAACTATATACCCAACTGAATGCAGAGTTCAACAGAATAGCAAGGAAAGATAAGAAAGCCTTCTTATGTGACCGATACAAAGAAACAGAGGAAAAAATAGAATGGGCAAGACTGGAGATCTCTTCAAGAAAATTGGAGATACCAAGGGAACATTTCATACAAAGATGGGCACAATAAAGGACAGAAATGGCAAGGACTTAACAGAAGCAGAAGAGATTCAGAAGAGGTAGCAAGAATACACAGAATTATTTTTAAAAGATTTTAATGACCCAGATAACCATGATGATGTGATCACTCACCTAGAGCCAGACATCCTGGAGTGTGAAGTCAAGTGGGTTTTAGGAGGCATGACGATGAACAAAGCTAATGGAGGTGATGGAATTCCAGCTGAGCTATTTCAAATCCTAAAAGATGATGCTATTAAAGTGCTGCACTCAATATTTCAGCAAATTTGGAAAACTCTGCAGTGGCCACAGGACTGGAAAAGGTCAGTTTTTTAACCAATCACAAAAAAGGACCATGCTAAAGAATATTCAAACTACTGTACAATTGTGCTCATTTCACATGCTAGCAAGGTAATGCTCAAAATCCTTCTAGCTAGGCTTCAGTGCTATGCAAACTTAGAACTTCCAGATGTACAAGCTGGGTTTAACATAGGCAGGGGAACCAGAGATCAAACTGCCAACATCCACTGGATCATAGAGAAAGCAAGGGAATTCCAGGAAAACATCTACTTCTGCTTCATTGACTATGCTAAAGCCTTTGACTGTGTGGATCACAACAAACTGGAAAATTCTTCAAGAGATGGGAATACCAGATAACCTTACCTGTCTCCTGAGAAATCTGTATGCAGGTCAAGAAGCAATAGCTAGAAGTGGACATGGAACAACGGACTGATTCAAAATTGAGAAATGAGTTTGTCAAGGCTGTATACTGTCACCCTGCTTATTTAACTTATATGCAGAGTATATCATGAGAAATGCCAGGATGGATGAATCACAAGCTGGAATCAAGACTGCCAGGAGAATATCAACAATCTCAGAATGCAGATGATACCACTCTCACGGCAGAAACTGAAGAGGAATTTAAGAGCCTCTTGACAAAGGTGAAAGAGGAGAGTGAAAAAGCTGGCTTAAAACTCAACATTCAAAAAACTAAGATCATGGCATCTGGTCCCATTACTTCAAGGCAAACAGATGAGGAAAAAGTGGAAACAGTGACAGACTTTATTTTCTTGGGCTCCAAAATCACTGTGGATGATGACTGTAGCCGGGAAATTAAAAGACAGTTACTCCCTGGAAGGAAAGCTATGACCAACCTAGACAGTATATTAAAAAGCAGAGAAATCACCTTGCTGACAAAGATCCGTACAGTCAAAGCTACAGTTTTTCTAGTAGTAATGTTTGGATTTGAGAGTTGGACCATAAAGAAGGCTGAGCACCAAAGAATTGATACTTCTGAATTGTGGTGCCAGAGAAGACTCAAGAGTCCCTTGGATAGCAAGGAGATCAAACCAGTCAACACTAAAGGAGATTAGCCCTGAATATTCAGTGGAAGGACTGATGCTGAAGTTGAAGCTCCAATACTTTGGCCACCGAATGAGAAGAGCTGACTCATTGGAGAAGTCCCTGTTGCTGGGAAAGATTGAGGGCAGGAGGAGAAGGAGCCAACAGAAGATGAGATGGTTGGATGGCATCACTGACACAATGAACATAAGTTTGAGGAAATTCCAGGAGATAGTGAAGTACAGGGAAGCCTGGCATGCCGCAGTCCATGGGGTTTCAAAGAGTCAGACACGACTTAGCAAGTGAACAACAACAATGTTTATAAGCTTTAAAGGCTGAGTTACTTAAGCTTATTTAGAACCAAGTAAAATGCATAGCCTCATCTATGATATGCCTGATTAATGCCATGCAACTTGGTAGTCAGCCATGTTCCCCGAGGAAGGACTGATGATGATGCAGGCCCACACAAAACCCTGAGATTATGAAGAAGCAGCTAGAGGTGAGAGGGCAGCATCTTGTGAGTTCTCTCTCTTCTGTCTCTAGCCAAGAGAAGCAAGGGGAACCTCTGCAAGATTCTGGGAATCATAATATTGTTTACATGCCCCAACATACACACACACACACACACACACACACAAGCATACCTCTACACACACCACAGTCTCCAATGCCACAGGCCAGTTTTACATATACTCTGCTATAAAAAGAATGATGTGTTTTACATGCAATCTGCTTGCTTGGAAATCTAAATTCAAAATCCCTTTGTATGAAACCATTTAGGTTCTCTACTATGTGTCTGGCAGCTTTTCTACGTTATCTCTTGGGACAGCTTCTTGTAGGACCTTCAACCACCATCTAACAAATCTGGCTGCCTGTAGGTGTCATTTTGGAGAGACCATATGCAGAGGCTATACAGAGGTGGAGATGCCAGAGACCCCCCACCTGTTCCAGCCCCAAGCTCTTGGGATTTCCCCAGCACAGGCACTAGACCTAAGAGCGAAAGAACCTCTGAGATGGCCCCAACATCAACTGCTGCTGCTGCTGCTAAGTCGCTTCAGTCGTGTCCGATCCTGTGCGACCCCAGAGACGGCAGCCCACCAGGCTCCCCCATCCCTGGGATTCTCCAGGCAAGAACACTGGAGTGGGTTGCCATTTCCTTCTCCAATGCATGAAAGTGAAAAGTGAAAGTGAAGTCGCTCAGTTATGTCCGACTCATAGCGACCCCATGGACTGCAGCCCACCAGGCTCCTCCGTCCATGGGATTCTCCAGGCAAGAGTACTGGAGTGGGGTGCATTGCAACATCAGCTACTATGACTGAAACCATTGGATCCCAAGAGAAGCTGTCTGCCTAACCCCAGTCAACATTGGTAAGCAAATAAGCCCTTTTGTGGGGTGTTTTGATATCCAGCTACAGACAGCCAGAACAGTCTTTGAATAACAAGAACATCTGCCTTGGTCTCCCGCTATCACACCACTCTTGAGGTCATCTCAGATATGACTGGTCAGCAGCCACATCCCATCCTCCACCTCCAGCACTCACTGATTAGTCCTACTTTGGCTGCATGTCGAGCCTACCAAGACAAGCTTGACAGGTAAAGGACTGTTCTCATGTTAAAGATGAATGTAGCTGCATTCACCTTCCCAAATACATGGGCACCTGTGTTTATCCAATACAGCATCACATGAGCAGTCTAGTCAGCATTTCACTTTGGATTCCAAGACTTTACACCCAGACATGTAGTTGCTCCAAAACATTCTTCAATTATAGCTTTTATAGCCCTGTGCCCTTAATAGGAACACTCACTTCCAAGCCTTTTCAACTGTTCATTACAGCGTCCTGGAACTATTGCCAAACTTGAATTGGCAATGCAACTTGGAAACACATTCTAAAACTACTACTTCACCTAAAAATGCAGAATATTTTATCTTTTAAGAAAATATCTTAAATTAAAAATTAATCAGTTAGCTCAAGGAGGTGTATTTTTCAACTTTAGGAATGTGTTCATACAGCTATGAGAGTTTAAGGTTACAATGTATTCAAGAAGAATTACTTTTGCTTGAGAAAAGAATTTCTGTTATATGCTAGGATATTAAACATACAAGCACATACACACATACAAGAATATACCTGTGGGCAAAATCTAACAAAAAAGAAAATTTGCTTTCCTAAAAGGTAAACAGAAGCTGTGCAAAACTTCCCTCTAGTAGACCACATAAATGAATAAGACACACAGTAACCAAATTGATAAATGGTGGGTTATCAGAGGAGAAATCAAACTTGATCAGTAAATTTTCCCAGTAGGACCAATGCAATGTGACACAGTAGGAAGTCTGCAAGCTCAAGGGAGCACTGCAAAGGCACAAAGCTCACTGCTGTGAATGGCAGGCTGTTTCCTCTGCAGATCTGTGTGAGAGAATGGGGAAGAACACCTCAGAAAGAAGCGCTACAGTTTAACAGAAAAATCTCATGTTTGTGCTTGGTTCTTTTATTTTCCAAGGCATTTTTGAAATAAACAAATGTGCCCCATTGGGGTGCAATCCCAGCCTGCTAAGGTCATGTTTATAAAATCAAGTGGAGAAGAGTTGGCTTTCAAAACAGAACAGTCTTCTGCTTCCCTGTTTCTGCTACCCCCTAGCTGTGTGAACCCACATAAACTACATAATCTCTCTGCTCTTTTACTGTTTTCTGGTAAAATGGGGATTATAATGCACATGATTGTGGTAGGGGTTAAGTGAGATCATACTGTAAGTTGCCAGTTCTGTGCCCAGAACACACTAGGTATTAAATTACTGATTCATACATTAAGTATTAATATACTTAATTGGTAACACATTTCTTATTAAATATAATTTCAGTTCATAGCATTACCCTTATATTATTATTAATAATATATACTATTTAAAATCATTTTTAAAAACTCTCTGATCAAAGGGTCAAGAGACCTGGTTCTAATCCAAACCCCGCTCTCCATATGATCTGGGAAAGTTGTTTTCTACTTATTTATGAGCCTCAGTTTCTCTCTGGTTGCTGCTGCTAAGTCGCTTCAGTCGTGTCCGACTCTGTGCGACCCCATAGACGGCAGCCCACTAGGCTCCTCTGTCCCTGGGATTCTCCAGGCAAGAACACAGGAGTGGGTTGCCATTTCCTTCTCCAATGCATGAAAGTGAAAAGTGAAAGTGAAGTCGCCCAGTCCTGTCCGACTCCTAGCAACCCCATGGACTGCAGCCTACCAGGCTCCTCCATCCATGGGATTTTCCAGGCAAGAGTACTGGAGTGGGGTGCCATTGCCTTCTCTTTGGTTAAAAACAAGTAAATAAAGAGTTTGGATTTGCTGATACTGTCTCTCCTGACAGAAAAACAGAAACATTGTAGCAATTTAATTACTCTAAGTTCATCTGAGTCTAATTTGTTTTCTTATTCCAAGAAGGTCGCCTTGAGCAACAAAAGCAAAAATAAACAAGTGGGACTACATCAAACTGAAAAGCTTCTGCATAATAAAGAAAACCATCAACAAAATGAAAAGGCAACCTACAAAATGGGAGAAAACATTTGCAAATCATATATATGATAAGGGGTTAATACCTAAAATATATAAAAACTCATATATCTTAAAAGCAATAAAACTAACAATCTGATTTTAAAATGGGTAGGGGATTTAAATAGACATTTTTCCAAAGAAGATATACAGATGGCCGACAGATGCATGAAAAGATGGTCAGTACTGCTAATTATCAGGCAAATGTAAATCAAAACCACAATGAGATATCACCTCACACCTATTAAGCTGGCAATTATCAAAAAGACAAGAAATAACAAATGCTGGTGAGGATAAGGAGAAAAGAGAACCGTCATGCACTGTTGGTGGGAATGTAAATCAGTGCAGCCACTATGGAAAACAGTATCAGATCAGATCAGATCAGATCAGTCACTCAGTCGTGTCCGACTCTTTGCGACCCCATGAATCGCAGCACGCCAGGCCTACCTGTCCATCACCAGTTCCCGAAGTTCACTCAGACTCACGACCATCGAGTCAGCGATGCCATCCAGCCATCTCATCCTCTGTCGTCCGCTTCTCCTCCTGCCCCCAATCCCTCCCAGCATCAGAGTCTTTTCCAGTGAGTCAACTCTTCGCATGAGGTGGCCAAAGTACTGGAGTTTCAGCTTTAGCATCATTCCTTCCAAAGAAATCCCAGGGCTGATCTCCTTCAGAATGGACTGGTTGGATCTCCTTGCAGTCCAAGGGACTCTCAAGAGTCTTCTCCAACACCACAGTGCAAAAGCATCAATTCAACTCTCACATCCATACATGACCACAGGAAAAACCATAGCCTTGACTAGACGAACCTTTGTTGGCAAAGTCATGTCTCTGCTTTTGAATATGCTATCTAGGTTGGTCATAACTTTCCTTCCAAGGAGTAAGCGTCTTTTAATTTCATGGCTGCAGTCACCATCTGCAGTGATTTTGGAGCCCAGAAAAATAAAGTCTGACACTGTTTCCACTGTTTCCCCCTCTATTTCCCATGAAGTGATGGGACCGGATGCCATGATCTTCGTTTTCTGAATGTTGAGCTTTAAGCCAACTTTTTCACTCTCCTCTTTCACTTTCATCAAGAGGCTTTTTAGTTCCTCTTCACTTTCTGCCATAAGGGTGGTGTCATCTGCATATCTGAGGTTATTGATATTTCTCCCGGCAATCTTGATTCCAGCCTGTGTTTCTTCCAGTCCAGCATTTCTCATGATGTACTCTGCATATAAGTTAAATAAGCAGGGTGACAATATACAGCCTGGATGTACTCCTTTTCCTATTTGGAACCAGTCTGTTGTCCCATGGCCAGTTCTAACTGTTGCTTCCTGACCTGCATACAAATTTCTCAAGAGGCAGATCAGGTGGTCTGGTATTCCCATCTCTTTCAGAATTTTCCATAGTTCATTGTGATCCACACAGTCAAAGGCTTTGGCATAGTCAATAAAGCAGAAGTAGATGTTTTTCTGAACTCTCTTGCTTTTTCCATGATCCAGTGGATGTTGGCAATTTGATCTCTGGTTCCTCTGCCTTTTCTAAAACCAGCTTGAACATCAGGAAGTTCACGGTTCACATATTGCTGAAGCCTGGCTTGGAGAATTTTGAGCATTACTTTACTAGCGTGTGAGATGAATGCAATTGTGCACTAGTTTGAGCATTCTTTGGCATTGCCTTTCTTTGGGATTGGAATGAAAACTGACCTTTTCCAGTCCTGTGGCCACTGCTGAGTTCTTTGCAGCCAAAGATGGAGAAGCTCTATACAGTCAGCAAAAACAAGACCAGGAGCTGACTGTGGCTCAGACCATGAACTCCTTATTGCCAAATTCAGACTTAAATTGAAGAAAGTAGGGAAAACCACTAGACCATTCAGATATGACCTAAATCAAATCCCTTATGATTATACAGTGGAAGTGAGAAATAGATTTAAGGGACTAGATCTGATAGATAGAGTGCCCGATGAGCTATGGAATGAGGTTCGTGACATTGTACAGGAGACAGGGATCAAGACCATCCCCATGGAAAAGAAATGCAAAAAAGCAAAATGGCTGTCTTGGGAGGCCTTACAAATAGCTGTGAAAAGAAGAGAAGTGAAAAGCAAAGGAGAAAAGGAAAGATATAAGCATCTGAATGCAGAGTTCCAAAGAATAGCAAGAAGAGATAAGAAAGCCTTCTTCAGCGATCAATGCAAAGAAATAGAGGAAAACAACAGAATGGGAAAGACTAGAGATCTCTTCAAGAAAATCAGAGATACCAAAGGAACATTTCATGCAAAGATGGGCTCGATAAAGGACAGAAATGGTATGAACCTAACAGAAGCAGAAGATATTAAGAAGAGATGGCAAGAATACACAGAAGAACTGTACAAAAAAGATCTTCACGACCCAGATAATCATGATGGTGTGATCATTGACCTAGAGCCAGACATCCTGGAATGTGAAGTCAAGTGGGCCTTAGAAACATCACTACGAACAAAGCTAGTGGAGGTGATAGAATTCCAGTTGAGCTATTCCAAATCCTGAAAGATGATGCTGTGAAAGTGCTGCACTCAGTATGCCAGCAAATTTGGAAAACAGTATGGAAGTTCCTTAAAAAATTAAAAAATTGAACTACCATATGCTCTAGGAATTCCACTTCTGGGTTTTCATCCAAAGCAAACAGAAAAAAAAAGATATATGCTCCTCCATGTTCATTACAGCATTATTTACAATAGCCAAGACATGGAAACAATCTAGAAGTCCACTGATGATGAATGGATAAAGAAAATACGGTGTGTATATAAACACAATGGAATATTATTCAGTCATAAAAAGAAGGATATCTTGCCATTTAGAACAACACAAATGGACCTTTAGGGCATTATGCTAAGTGAAATAAGTCAGACAAAGAAAGATAAATACCATATGATCTCACTTAATGAGGAATCAGGAGGGAAAAAAAAAAAAACACACACCTGAGCTCATAGATACAGAGAACAGATTGGTGGTTGCCAGAGGCTAGTGAATGGGGTGGACAAAATGGATGAAGAGGAGCAAAAGGTACAAATTTCCAGTTATAAAATACCGAAATGCAAACTTAATCTTATTTTCTTACAATCTATTCTAATTCTTCACTACTTTAAAACTTTCCCTAATCTCAGACTGTAAAAACAACAAATGACTTCTGAAAGGTTCTAAGTCAGAAAATTGGTTAAAAAAAAAAAAAATCATCTTTTCTTCAACTCCTTGATGCCCATAAGCAGGAAATTTGTCAAATCCTCTCCTTCTCTTGTCTGAAAAATCAACCATCAACTTAATAATGATGGACTCTGAATGCAGTATTCCCATAGATGCTGAAGTTTAGAGCATCCCAGGATGCAGAACACAGTTGCAAATGAGAACCAAGCCACCGGCATATTTTAGCACCAGATACATCATCTGTTGATTGCCAAAGCACTAAAACCTTGTAATCCACTCTAGGAGAGGCCCTCGGGACATAACTTGCTGCTTATTTTCTCACAAACCTGATATCTTTGATCATCAGGCTTCTCACACCTCAGAGATTTGAAGTTGAACAAAATTTCAAGAACCCAGTGTACCAAGAGTAACGACAGCTGATACCTGACAGCCCAACATGCTGCCTTATACTGTGGCTCCCGATATTCATCTTTAGATTTAGAAAAGAAAATTCCGGCTGATTTGCACTCCAGCAAAGCATTTGAGGTTCCTAAATTACTACCCTGAGTCATCATGGAAAGACCATTCTGATCTCACTGTCTGTGTGATGTAAGAAAAATATATGATGCACTTTAGAAACATTCTCATCAAAAACTTTTTCAAAGTACAATCTTCAATACCTAGAAAATTACCCATAATAATTTATTCCTTGGAGATGTGATATTGTTGTAGCTCTATACTTTAAAGGTATTAACATACAGAATGCCTGCTGAGTACAAGGCTTTTGGGGGATAAAGACTCAAACAATATAGGGGATACTGTTGTTGTTGTGCCCATGTCACTTTACTCAGTCCAGACATCCAAACCCAGATGCTGTGTTGATTGTTAACGGCTTGCAGCTCCCTCCTTCTCTAGAAAACTGTCATTGTCTGCTTGGAAGCTGTGTCACTGGGCGGGTAAGGGAATTTATTTCCACTGACTTCAAGACAAAGATGCACAAAAGCCCCCCATCCCCATATCTGCCTAAAGGAGGAAACAACTTTGCAGAACAATATGTACTCTGCTACTGCTAAATCACTTCAGTCGTGTCTGACTCTGTGCGACCCCAGAGACGGCAGCCCACCAGGCTCTGCCATCCCTGGGATTCTCCAGGCAAGAACACTGGAGTGGGTTGCCATTTCCTTCTCCAATGCATGAAAGTGAAAAGTGAAAGTGAAGTCTCTCAGTTGTGTCCAGTTCTTCGAGACTCCATGGACTGCAGCCTACCAGGCTCCTCCGTCCATGGGATTTTCCAGGCAAGAGTACTGGAGTGGGTTGCCATTGCCTTCTCCACCTATAATGAGAGGATCTAAACACTCTAAGTGTTAGTCACTCGGTCATGTCGGACTCTTTGCCACCCCATGGACTACAGCCTGCCAGGTTCCTCTGTCCATGGAATTCTCCAGGCAAGAATACTGGAGTGGGTAGCTATTCCTTTGGCCAGGGGATCTTCCTGACCCAGGGATTGAACCCAGGTCTCCTATTCTAGAGCTCCTCAAATGGTCAGGTTGAAATTGTCTTCAGCTAAAATCACATCCTTGCTTGATTCCTTCCTTTGTCCAGTCCCTTCCCTCCCAATCCTCTTTTCCTGAGAACAGTTCCTCAATAGGGTACTTGCAAAAGAATAGAAATCTCAGATTAACTTCTTCTTCTTCTTCTTCTTTTTTTTTTTTTTTAAAGATTTCTTCTTATTTTATTTATTTTTAGCCGTGTTGGGTCTTTGTTGCTGTGTGGACTTTTCTCTAGCTGTGGAGAGCAGGGGCTACTCTCTAGCGGCGGTGCGCAGGCTTCTCATTGCAGTGGTTTTTCTTGTTGCGAAGCACAGGCTCTAAGGCACATGGGCTTCAGTAACTGTGGCACATGGGCTTAGTGTTGTGGCTCCTGGGCTCTAGAGCACAGGCTCAGCAGTTGTGGAGCAGGGGCCTAGCTGCTCCGTGGCATGTAGGATCTTCCCAGACCAGGGATAGAACTCGTGTCTCCCACACTGGCAGGCGAACTCTACCACTGAGCCACCAGGGAAGCCCCTCAGGGTGTACTCCCCAACCTAGGACAGACCTACATGCTTCTCTCATGAATATAAGAATATATTAAACTCAGCTCAACACTAACTGAACACTGACTGCATGTTCAAAATTAGAAATGAAAGAGGGTATAGAGATTATGTTCATTCTCAGCTAAGACAGAATAATAGGCACCAGATTTACTTTCTTGCCAAAAGAAAAAATGGACAAAAGGTATGAAAAATAGTTTTCATGGTGTCATCAGGCAACAAAAGACAATGATCTTAAATAAATGAGACAAACCCCATGATTTCCCCAGCTTACTGCATAGTGAAAGGAACCCAGGACAGTCCTGGCAGACTCCTGAGTTGAGAATACAGAGCTGAGAGGCCAAGGCAGTAAAAGTGATCAGGGCAGAATACCAAAGATGAGAAGGCTACATAGGAAGAGAACTCGGGAAATCTGCAGAGGGTGCCCCTTGAATATTCAACATATGAGTCAGCATATGCACATGAGGAAAGGGACACCGGAGAAGTTTAAAGGGAGAAATCCCTGGAGATCACACAGGGCCAAAAACAGCACCCATTTCTCAGGCTTGTTGGAAAACATAGTTCATAGGACACTGGGTAGATTACTAAAAAGGGTTTTACCTCAGCTGTGAAGGAAAAATAGCACCAGACTACAGAGCACTCTGATCTCACCTAATGAAAATTAAAAGCAAGACTCAAGAGCATCAAACTGATTTTAAGTAACTTAACTGCATCCCAGAAGAAAGCTCAATAATATTTATACTAATCCAGAAATATACAGCACCCTACAAGGTAAAATTCACAATGTTTGACATCTGGTAAAAAATTACCAGGTGTGCAAAGAAGCAGAAAAATGACCCCAAATTAGAAAAAAAAAGTCAATTAAAACTGGCTCAGAAATGTCACAAACACATCAATTAAAAACTTATTTAAGGGAATTCCCTGGTGGTCCAGTGGTCAGAACTCTGTGCTCTCACTGCCGAGGGTCCATGTTCAACCCCTGGTTGAGGAACTAAAGTCCTATGAGCTGCGCCATACAGTCAAAAAAAAAAAAAAAAAACAGTTGTTTATAACTATATTCTCTATGTTCAAAATACAGAAGAAAAATTGAACATGTTAAATAGAGACAAGAAAGATTTGAAAAAGATCCAGTTTAAACTCCTAAAAATTAAAATTATACTCAATGGAATTGGTGGAAGGTTCGATATTGCAAAGAAAATATTGGTATACTTGAATATTCAGCAATAGGAACCATCCAAAATGAAATACCTAAGAACAGAGCATCAGTGGTCTGTGAAATAACTTTAGATGGACAAATATATATGTAATTGTCATCTCCAGAGAAAGAGGAATGGAGAGGACAGAAAACATATTTGAAGAAATAATGGACAAAATTTTTCAAATTGCTGAAGACTATAGACCCACAGGTTCAAGGAGATGAGCAAACCACAAGTACAAGAAACAAGAACAAAACCACAGTAAGTTACATCATAATCAACTTTTAAAATCCAGTGATAGCAAGAAAATATTAAAAGCAGCCAGAGGAAAAAATACATATTAACTACAGGGGAACAAAGATAATGATGCAGAGACTTCTTGTCATGAACAATGCAGGCCAGAGGACAGTGGAGTAATATCTCTAAGGTACTGAAATAAAAAACTGTCAACTAGAATTCTAGACCCAGCAAAAGTGAAAGTGAAGTCGTGTCTGACTCTTTGCGACCCCATGGACTGTAGCCTACTAGGCTCCTCTGTCCATGGAATTTTCCAGGCAATAGTACTGGAGTGGATTGCCATTTCCTTTTCCAGGGGATCTTCCCGACTCAGGGATTGAACCCAGGTCTCCCACACTGTAGACAGACGCTTTACCATCTGAGCCACCAGGGAAGTCCTTAGACCCAGCAAAGATATCTTTTAAAAATGGAGGCAAAATAAGGACTTTTTTCAGGCGTATAAAAGATGAAAGAATTTATTACAAGCAGGTCTGTAGATAAGAAATATTAAAGAAGGAAAGTTATAATAGATGAAAATCTTGATTTACACAAACAAAGAGCACTGGAAATGGTAACTA
Source organism: Bos indicus x Bos taurus (assembly GCF_003369695.1). NCBI lineage: Eukaryota > Metazoa > Chordata > Mammalia > Artiodactyla > Bovidae > Bos > Bos indicus x Bos taurus. Next base: position 13,657,674 of record NC_040105.1, on the reverse strand, counting down.
TATGGGTAAATTTAAAGAAATTTTCTCATTATGTACATCTCTTAAAAGATAATCAGTCACTTAAAGCCAAAATATAAAAATGTATTTGGGGATTTATAACATAGGTAGAGGGCTTCCCTTGTGGCTCAGACATAGAAATAAAATATGTGAAAACAAAAGCACAAGAGTCCGGAGGGGAGAAATGGGATAGGTAGTAAGGTCTTTATACTATATAGAAAGCAGTATAGTATCACTTGAAAGCAGACCGTAATAAGTTAAAGATATGTTATAAATTGTAAAGCTACTATTATAATAACAAGAAAAGTTTTAAAAGTCACAAAGGAGATAAAACAGAATCATAAAAATTAGTTAATCCAAAAGATGGGAGAAAAGAGGGAAAAGAAGCAAATAACAGATGGGAGAAATAGAAAATAAACAGAAAGATGGTAGATAAAAATCCAACCATAGCTGTAATCACATATGTGGTAGAAAGACTCTAAGATGGTCCCCAATTATCCCTGTCTCCTTGTATTCATGCTTCTGTGTAATCCTTTCCTGTGACTTGATTCTAACCAATAGAATATATTGGACTTCCCTGGTGGTTCAAAAGGTAAAGAATCCACCTGCAATGCAAGAGACCCAGGTGTGTTCCCTGGGTCAGGAAGATTGCCTGGAGAAGGGAATGGCAACCCACTCCAGTATTCTTGCCTAGAGAATTCCATGGACAGAGGAGCCTGGTGGGCTACAGTTCATGGGGCCGTAAAGAGTCAGACACGAGTGAGCAACTAACACAAAACAAATAGAATATAGGATGTCACCTGCATGACTACTACAGTAAACAATAATTTCCATCTTTCAAGCAGACTCTCTCTATTGACTATTTCTCTTGCTAGCTTTGATTTAAGTAAGCTGTCATGAAGAAGTCCACATGGCAAGGAATTGAAGGTGGCCTTCATTGTGACAACATGCAAGGAACTGAATTAAGTCAATAATTACATTGAAAGTGAAAGTCACTCAGGTGTGTCTGACTCTTTGCGACCACATGGACTACACAGTCCATGGAATTCTCCAGGCCAGATACTGGAGTGGGTAGCCTTTCCCTTCTCCAGGGGACCTTCCCAATCCAGGGATAAAACCCAGGTCTCCTGCATTGCAGGTGGATTCTTTACCAACTGAGTCACAAGGGAAGCCCCCAATACACATTAGCTTAGAAATAGATTCTTCCTCAGTTGAGCCTCAGATGAGACCCCAGCCCTGCCTGATGCTTTGATTGCAACCTTGTGATACCTTGAAGCAGAGGACTCAGCTAGGCTGTACCTGAATTCCTGACCCACAGAAACAGTCAGATAATAAATGTATGCAAAATGTGTATACCTTTTAGCCCCAAAATATTCACTGCTCAGGTATGTTCACAAAATTGACTCCTCACAAAATTGATTGGGTTTTGTTTCAAGCTGCTATGTTTGTGGTACTAATATTTTACAGCAATAAATCACTACTAAAACATGAAATCTATATGGTTTAAACACCCAATTAAAATGGAAATTGTCAGACTGGATTAAAAAAACAAGACCCAACTATATACTACTTTTAAGAAATATACTTTAAATATAAGGACACAAGTAGGTTAAAACTAAAAGGATAAGAAAAGATAAATATGCTATTCGAATCTGAAATTAAACAGGAATTGCTATTTTAATATAAGACAAAGATTTCAGAGTAAATAAATAATATTAATAAGAATAAAGAGGGTCATTTCAAGTCAAGAGGACATGATTGTTCTAAATTTTTATGTACCTAATAACAGAATTATTACATGAATTAAAAGCTGATAGAAGTATAAGGAAAAATAGACAAATATATAATTATACTTAAGAGATTTCGCCTTTTCTCAATAAATGAAAGAACAAATAGAAAACAAGGAGACAGAAGACTTGAACAGCACGATCAACCAAATGCCTAATTAACATTCATGCACTACTTCAAAAACTGAAACATACACATTCTTTTCAAGTGCCCAAAGACCATTTACCAAAACAGCGTATCCTGGTCCATAAAACAAATCTTTTGTTTCTTTTTCTCCATGGTATTCTTAAATTAGAAGTGCTAAAACCTTAATCTCTACCCTTAACCTCACTGAAATTGTGAATGGGATTTCATGGGGAGGAGGATGAGCAGGGCAAATCTCCAATACAAAGTATGCCAAATGCTATTTTTGAGAAAGGAATACTTTTTGAAGGGACAGAAAAGAAGTTCACTCTTTCCAGAGTTCTGAGGGTCAGCTGAGTTAGACTTTAAACATGGTGTGTTCTAAATGGAATCCCATGAGTCTGGACTAGTGTATGCTCATAACAGATTAAGTCTTCTATTATCAAAAAAGGTTGAGGCCCAGCTACTTTTGGCTCAAAGACATTATGTATTTTATTAAAATTTGTTTATATCAGATTGTATTTAGATAATCAGTAATAGAGCAGTAAACAAAAACCTCCATGAAACCCAGTATCTCACTGGGGGAGATATTTCTATGAATATGCTTCATGATAACATTTCTGTGTCCAAGGTGGAAAATAACTTGGCCTGCAAGAGAATTTAAGATGATGCTGTACAAGTTAACTTGCTCACCCCATGTGAAATCAATAGTCCAATTCAATACAGCTACAATGTTGAATCAATGATTAACTGTGAAACCTAAGCTATTAATGGGGAAATAATTCACACAGCATTGCACTGATAGTAAACAAATGAAAAACTCCATTAAAAGAGAAAACAATGTTTCTCTATTGGGTTGCTATAGAATATTTTCAGGTACATGCAAAACATAACTGATTGGGTGGCAGGTCCTGGAACAGGTTATGATGATCCTAAAAAGCTTCAGGTTATTCCAATTCACTTCAGTGCTCAGTACCATTGGGCAAATTTGTAAAGAAAAGAGAAAGAGCTGGGTAACTAAAGTAAGGATTATGTTATAAAGAGAGAAATATCTTACAAATTGGTAGCAGCATTCTGGAGGACAATATCTATCCAAATGCAAAATGTGTGTACCTTTTAGCCCCCAAATATTATTAGGCTGGTGAAAAAGTAATCATGGTTTTGCACTGTTGAACTTTGCTGTTTGATATTGGAATACATTCTTAAATGTGGTCATGTTTTACATCATTTTAAGGCACATTTCTCACTTTACGTTTTTTTGCAAATGACAGACTTGCTGTTTATTTTATATTTATTTTAGACTAAGGAAGTGATGTTAGACAAAAAGCAAATTCTAGTGATTTTCTTATACAAGTTCAAAATGGGTTGAAAAGCAACAGAGATAACTCACAACATCAACACATTTGGCCCAGGAACTGCTAATGAATGTACAGTGCAGTGGTGATTCATGAAGTTTTGCAAAGGACATGAGAACCTTGAAGATGAGGAGCACAGTAGCCAGCCACTGGAAGTTGACAGTGACCAACTGAGAGGATAATCGAAGTTGATCCTCTTACAACTACATGTGAAGTTGCTGAAGAAGTCAACATCGACCATTTTATGGTCGTTTGGCATTTGAAGCAAACGGGAAAGGTGAAAAAGCTTGATAAGTGGGTGCCTCATGAGCTGACAGCAAACCAAATTGTTTTGAAGTGTTGTCTTATTCTAACAATAACAACGAACCAATGAAATTGTGATGTGTGATGAAAAGTGGATTCATATGACAACTAGGCAATTACCAGCTCAGTGGTTGGACAGAGAAGAAGCTCCAAAGCACTTCCCAAAGCCAAATTTGCACCAAAAAGAAGATCATAGTCACTGTTTGGTGGTCTGATCCACTACAACTTTCTGAATCCTACTGAAACCATTACATTTGAGAAGTATGCTCAGCAAATGTATGAGACGCACCCAAAACTGCGATGCCTGCAGCCAGCACTGGTCAACAGAATGGGCCCAATTCTTCTCCAAGACAACACCCGACTGCACGTCGTACAACCAACACTTCAAAAGTTGAACAAATAGGGCTATGAAGTTTTGCCTCATCAGCCATATTCACCTGACTTCTCACCAACTGACCACCACTTCTTCAAGCATATTGACAACTTTTTGTAGACAAAATGTTTCCACAACCAATAGGAGGCAGAAAATGCTTTCCAAGAACCCACCCTGGTGGGGAGGGGTATTTATACCATCACTGGTTGAGTCCCTGAGGGACATTCATTCCATCCTGCTAAACAGACAGCGAAAGGGGCTCCAGCAGTAAGAGAAAGTCCTCAGGCAAATACTTCAGTACTGACAGAAGTCAGAGCAGTGTGCATTAAAGTGGTAAAGACAAATGGGGATGGGTAGGGAACCAAGAGCATCCACCTAAGATGGACTTTAAGGTTGGGGGATCCAGCAGCTCAACAGTACCATAAGATCCTCTCCTCTCCACTCAGATTTGCAGGGTTAATTTTATTAACCAATGTTTTTCATAGTGGTTATTACATGATTATCAGTCCCAACTAGGGCTACAGATATTGTAGGATACAGAAGGCACTTTGATGTCAATGTTCCAAGCAACAATGCTTACGTTTAGCCTAATTAGACTAAATTAAGGCATAGGCACACCTCAGATTTTGTTATATGGCTTATATCTATCAGAATCAATCCCTGGAGATAAAGGTGGGCTGTCTTCCTCAGATAGAAAAGCTGGGTACTGTTGATAAGGGAGAAGTTGGGAGTAGATGCTGGGTAGCTCAACCACAAATTTACGGTGATAAGTGTGTAAAGATGTTAACTGCAACCTTCTTTGCAATAGGAAAATCTTAGGAGTATCTGAAGTGTGTGTGTCAATAGGGGATTTATATTTAAACAAACTATGGTACATTCTTAGTTTGGAGCCTTTGCAAGTAGTAGATCTTTATACTCTGATATAGATGGGTCTCCAAGATATATCATTAAACAATAAAGGCACATGCAAATCAATGTGTAAAGCAAATCACTTTTGCATATTAAAAAGCAGGTATATGAATAGAAAATTGATTATGTTAAAGCCTAAGCAGTCAAAGACCACCAAGGATAAGCTTGTACTATGACAAGGTCAGATTTATATTCTTGAAGCAGTAAGGAAGGGCTCTCCAGGAGAATGGTGGACACATCTTTTATAAGGTTTGGGTTCTTGCTAAAGGATTCTGAGGAGAGTTTAAGGGAGTAGCAATCAGTTGTGGGTTGGTTGCTTTCCTGAGGCAGCATTAGGAAGGAGATTGAGTGCTGTCTTGAGATGATGGGACTTTGGCAAGATTAGGTCTCTTGTAGAGCTTTGGGGCAGTCATCAGTAAGAAAGCAGAAGCCACTCAGAGGGGGACATTATAGCATTTTACAGCTGCTGCACAAGCATTGGAGAAAGTTTTCTGTTAACTTTGCATCTGATTTTATCTGTGTCTAGCCCACTCCTTCAGTCCCAAATAGGTTTTTACTCTTTTTAAGGAATACTAAGAAACTGTTAACAGTAGTCGCCTCTAGAAAAGTGGATTGGGTTGGAAAAGTGAGGAGGAAAAGATGCTCGCACTATTTATTTGCATCTTTCTGTTTTAGTCAGATTTTCTAAACGTGCTAAGTCACTTCAGTCATGTCCAACTCTTTGTGACCCTATAGACTATAGCCCACCACGCTCCTCTGTCCATGGGATTCTCCAAGCAAGAATACTGGAGTGGGTTCCATGCCCTCCTCCAGGGGTAATACTGCAGTAGGTTCCATGCCCTCCTTTCTGACCTAGGGATCGAATCCACATCTCCTGAGTCTCCTGCATTGCAGGCAGATCCTTTACTGCTGAGCCACCAGGGAAGCCCTTTCTAAACATGATCATATGTTAATTTTGTTACATTTTACAAGTTAACATGGATTATATGAGCAGTGAGAATATAGCCTTTTTTATTTGGTTGTTATCTTATTTTTATTTATCTATATCTTGTCAAGAGGGCTTCCCTTGTAGATCAGTGTTAAAGAATCCACCTGCCAATGCAGGAGACACAGGTTTGATCCCTGGGTTGGAAAGACCCTCTGGAGAAGGAAATGGCAACCCACTCCAGTATTCTTGCCTGGGAAATCCCATGGACAGAGGAGCCCAGCAGACTATAGTCCACGGGGTCACGAAAGAGTCAGACATGACTTAGTAACTAAACTACAACATTTTGTCAAGAAAGAATGTTATTTTTAAAATAATAATAGACACATTTTTTTTGCCGCCACAAAAGTCAACAGTTGGACTGTCAGCACAGTCTAAACCTGGAGCTCAGAAATGAGCTTTGCCAACCCATCTTCCTCGCCTTCTCATGTGCTGCTTCTTCCTGCCTCTCTTGGGTCATTCCTTCTATGCCCAATCTTTATATCATCAGCCCTGCCCTTAACAAAGGGTAACAAATTTGGAGTGAAACCAATCAGACAATGTACTTATAACCTCACAGGTGCCCAGGTACTGCACTGGGGGAGGGGGGGAGGCAGGAGAGAACACAGTTCTAGATATAAACTTCAACAATAAGATCCTGCCTCTCTTCTCCTAACTCAGCCTTCTCCCAAGACCACACACCTATCAGTGCTGATAAATTATGTGTTACTGCTGCATTCCCTTCTTGTCAGAAACAAACACTCATCTTGTAATATGTCAAAAGAAATGTAGTTGAGGAGCAAGTATGCTCTTTTATAATACACTGTGAGTTGACTAATAGGATAGATAATTCGGGGGAGAAACCAAAAGTCATAAAGATACTTGTACTTTATGGCCTGCAAGTTCAATAAAGTGCCTCCTCCAAGTGCTTCTCCCATTAGCAAGGGATTTTTTATTTTAGAAGGCTGGCTGAGAATGTTATAATATGGAGGACTTGCCACAGAAGAAGTATGCTGCTTGTAATCATACGTCTAGAATAAAGAACGAACTGTATGACCAAATAGAATAACTCCTTTTTTGAGCCATTATAACAAACCCAATGACAAATATTGAGAGCCTCCCATGGCAGCATGATCTGAGTAGCTTTACGACATTCCTACCAGGCCATTATTTTTAAGGAGACTGATTCAGAAAAGTTGCTAGTGATATACAAGGAGTATCATTTATAAAAAAATTACATGATCTTTTCTAGGACCAAGATAACTATTATTTACAAACAAAGAGAAAAATCTACTATAATATTGAGTCTCTGAAATAAAATTTCAACTATTTTGTGAATAGTTGAAAAATAATTACTTCACAGGGCTTCCCTGGTAGTTCCTTCACAGAATTCCTGTAGTTAAGAATCCACATTGCAATGCAAGGGACACCGGTTCGATCCCTGGTCCAGGAAGATCCTACATGCCATGGAGCAACTAAGCCTGTGTGCCACAACTACTGAGCCAGTGCTCTAGACAGCCCGCAAGCTGCAGCTACTGAAGCTCACCCAAGCACCTAGAGCACCTGGTTGCTCCGGAACAAGGGAAGCCCCTGCAATGAGAAACCCACACACCACAACAAAGAGTAGCCCTCTTCACCACAACTAGAGAAAAGCCTGCACAAAGCAATGGAAGACTCACCACAGCGTCCCCCGAAAGAAAACAAAAGCAAAGAAAAACAAAGAAAGAATTACTTCAGTTAATTCTGCCAACTCTTAGCCACAAACTTGTTAATTGAAAAATCTTTGTAGAATTAATTTTAAAAACGTTCAAGTCATTAAAAGGAAACAAACTTTTACTTTTAAACATACCGTTTTCAACAAACACATCAAATATTTTGGAAGAATCTGAACAACTGAAAATCATTTCCATAGAAATGGTCCCTTACACAGGAATCTGTTTCTTCTTGCGTTAACGGGGATATTATCTCAACGAACTATTTTAATGGTGCTCAAATAAGTACAAGAAATATATAATGTACTGTTGCACAGTCATTTTTCAATCATGCACTGGTGATTTATTAACAGAAAGATTTATTTCCAAGTGTTTATTGACATAATTGGGTTGAAAACTACCATGAAATAGTGTAAGGAGTTACTGCAGTGAGAAGACTGGAGCTAATCCCGAGCATCATTTTCTAACTGTGAAAGTGGGCCTGTCATTCACTGTGTCTGAGTCTTCTCTGGAAAAGACAGATATATTTTTACCCTGGCTTTACCTAAAATGGAAGCCTAAGTCAAAGAAGAAGAGCAATCTACTTTTGATCCAGATACATGGCTGTGGTGATATTAAAATATGTCCACAAGTCATTTGATTCTTCTTCCTTCAGAGAGTAGAATCTAATTCTTCTTCCCCTAAATGTGGGCTGTATTTACTGACTTGCTTCTAATGAACTGAATGGTAGAAGTGACTGTCTATGACACATGAGATTAGGATACAAAAGGCATTGTGACGTCCTCCTTGCTCTTTTGCTTTGTTCATGCACTTAGGGAGAGAGCACACAACATGGTGCATTGTGTAGATATTCAGGCAGACCCATCAAGAGGGCCACATGGCAAGAAACTGGGACTTCCCACCAATAACACCAAGGAACTGAGGCCTCCTTCCTACAGTCATTTCAGGATTTTGGAAGTGGAGCCTCTTGCCCAAGTCAAGGCTTCAGATTACTACAGTCCCTGTCTTAACTGCTGTTAAGTTAAAATGTTACAGATGCTCCAGAAAAACATCTATTTCTGCTTTATTGACTATGCCAAAGGCTTTGACTGTGTGGACCACAATAAACTGTGGAAAATTCTGAAAGAGATGGGAATACCAGACCACCTGACCTGCCTCTTGAGAAACCTGTATGCAGGACAGGAAGTAACAGTTAGAGCTAGACATGGAACAACAGCCTGGTTCCAAATATGGAAAGAAGTACATCAAGGCTGTGTCACCCTGCTTATTTAACTTATATGCAGAGTACATCATGAGAAACGCTGGGCTGAGGAAGCACAAGCTGGAATCAAGATTGCCGGGAGAAATATCAATAACTTCAGATAATGCAGATCACACCACCCTTATGGCAGAAAGTGAAGAAGAACTAAAGAGCCTCTTGATGAAAGTGAAAGAGGAGAGTGAAAAAGTTGGCTTAAAAGTCAACATTCAGAAAACTAAGATCACGGCATCCGATCCCATCACTTCATGACAAATAGATGGGGAAACAGTAGAAACAGTGGCTGACTATTTTTCTGGGCTCCAAAATCATTGCAGATGGTGATTGCAGCCATGAAATTAAAAGATGCTTTCTCCTCGGAAGGAAAGCTATGACCAAGCTAGACGGCACATTAAAAAGCAGAGACATTACTGTGTCAACAAAGGTCTGTCCAGTCAAGGCTATGGTTTTTCCAGTGGTCATGTATGGATGTGAGAGTTGGACTACAAAGAAAGCTGAGCACCAAAGAATTGATGCTTTTGCACTGTGGTGTTGGAGAAGACTCTTGAGAGTCCCTTGGACTGCAAGGAGATCCAACCAGTCCATACTAAAGGAGATCAGTCTTGAGTGTTCATTGGAAGGACTGATGTTGAAGCTGAAATTCCAATACTTTGGCCACCTGATGCAAAGAGCTGACTCATTGGAAAAGACCCTGATGCTGGGAAAGATTGAGGGCAGGAAGAGAAGGGGACGACAGAGGATGAGATGGCTGAATGGCATCACTGACTCAATGGACATGGGTTTGGGTGGACTCTGGGAGTTGGTGATGGACAGGGAGGCCTGGCATGCTGTGGTTCATGGGGTCACAAAGAGTCAGACACAACTGAGTGACTGAAGTGACTTAATTGACTGTCTTAACTGCAACCTGAGCCACATCCAAACAGCAAAACCATTCCTGAATTTCTGACCCACAGAAACTGGAATGACAACTGTTTGTTGTTTTATGCCAATAAGTTTTGGGATAATTGTTAATAGATCATCACTGTAGATGGTGACTACAGCCATGAACTAAAAAGATGCTTACTCCTTGAAAGAAAAGTTATGACCAACCTAGACAGCATATTAAAAAGCAGAGACATTACTTTGCCAACAAAAGTCCGTCTAGTCAAGGCTATGGTTTTTCCAGTAGTCATGTATGGATGTGAGAGTTAATTGATGCTTTTGAACTGTGGTGTTGGAGAAGACTCTTGAGAGTCCCTTGGACTTCAAGGAGATCCAACCAGTTCATCCTAAAGGAGATCAGTCCTAAATATTCATTGGAAGGACTGATGTTGAAGCTGAAACTCTAATACTTTGGCCACCTGATGCAAAGATCTGACTCACTTGAAAAGACCCTGATGCTGGGAAAGGTTTAAGGTGAGAGGAGAAGAAGACGACAGAGGGTGAGGTGGTTGGATGGCATCACCGACTCAATGGACATGAGTTTGAGTAAACTCTGGGAGTTGGTGATGACAGGGAGGCCTGGCATGCTGCAGTCCATGGGGTCACAAAGAGTCGGACACGACTGAGTGACTGAACTGAACTGAACCAGGAAAAATACACCTATAAAGATAAGAATATATGTCAAAAGGAGAAAATGACCTTTAGATTTAGTGTATTAAAAATAAGTATCTCAGAAAAGAAAAAAAAGAAGACAAGAACAATATAACTCTCTTTTTACATGGAAAGTTTCCAAATAAATTTAAAAAGAAACAAGAGCTTTGATTTAGAAATATAGTCAAATTCTCAAAGCTTCCACATATTCTGGCTTATAATGCAGTTAGAAGAAACTGCAATGTTCCATCAGTCACAGTGAAAGTTCTGTAGTCCACAGAAGACACTGTGAGGGATGATAAAGCAGCTCTTCAGGTGGAGACTGGTCACACACATGGGAACACTTCATAAGCATCCTTAAACCACACATTTAACCATCATTTCAGATTTAAAGAAAATCTTAAGCAAGCTTACAGTTACTAAAAATCTCTATTATAGATATCCTGTCTCCTTCACTAAATGTATGTTTACCAAAATGATTTAAGAGAACAAAAGTAGCAAAGAATGGAATTAAAACTACAGCATGAGTCTTCAAACTTGGGTTATACAAAGACTTTGCAAATGGTATATGGACATAAATAGTCATGAGGAAAACAATTTCAATTCCACTTCCATATATAACCAATATCTCCTATAAGTGATCTGCCTGCGAGACGCATTGTATCTGGTCTTCTTTCCTACCTCTCTTTTCACAAACATCTTTTTCCATGTTTCAAAGGAAGGCATATTTCTTTGAATTCCAAAACTGGATTATTATGCATTATCCCAGAGTGTGAAAACTTCAGGGGCACCAAACAAAGGAATAGTTTAAAATATTCGTGTTTGCAAACTTCATCTATTCAAATCACCATAAACTCACAGGAGTACATCTCTCTTATCTTGTATATATTTTTATTAAATGAGAAGGATTGTAAGACTCATGTTGAAACGTTCTATATTTTAAAATATTGTAGTATGAAGGAGGGGTTGTGGGACTGATAATAAAAAATTTTCATTTAGGAAGCACACCTCTCAATTCTGTCAACTATTGTGAAATAACACATTGCTCCTGAGGATAGTTCCTGTGAGACTGCTGCCAACAAAGATATGAAACCACCATCCTATGATATCATTTATTTAAAAAAGAACCAGGCTCAAAAAAAAATCTGATTTGATAAATGAGGAAAGCTAAGGGTACTATGGAAAAGGTACTATCGTTAAAGCTGGCTTGGGAAACCTTTTACATATTAGTTTTCCTCTCTTGAAAATACTGTGGTTTGAACAAGGTTATGAATCTGAGAGCACAGTTCATTCTTTACAGAAATATTTATTGAGTAATTTCTATTTACCAGACGTTGTTTTAGATTCTCGGATGCAACACTACATAAAATGAACAAAAATCTAGCCTCACAGGAAAGACAAACAAACAATAAACAAAATATGTAAATGTATAGTACATTAGAAAGTATAGAGAACAAGAAAAAGGGGATGAAGAACAGGGAGAGCCAAGAGGCACTGGGGATTTTAAGTTAGGTGGGCAGAGACAGCTCCATTTAAAAGGTGACATTTGCACAAACGTCAAACGTTTGAAGGAGATGAGGGAGCAAGACTTTTGGATATTTGAGTGGGGGTGGTTGCTGAGCAGAGCGGGGAAAGCATGTGGAAAGAACCTGGGGCAAAGTATGCTTGGCTTGCTCAAGGAACAGCAAGAAGGTCAGTGAGGAGAGGAGTAAGTGAGAGGGAGAGTAGAAGAAGAAGAAATGATAAGGGTCATGTAGTGCTAGACCATGTGCTAGAAACTCACAGGCTACTGCAAGGATTTGACTTTTACTCTGGATGAGGATTTTGTGGAGTATCATGGTCCGACTTAACGTTAAGTGGCACACTAACTGCTGTATTGAGAAGAGACTATAGGGAGCAAGGACAGAAGCAAAAAACCCAGCTAGGCGGTCGCTGCAGTAATCCAGAAAGAGACCAAGATGGTAGTCAAGGAGGTGATAAAAAGAAGTGAGACTCTGCATATATTCTGAAGGTAAAGTCAACAGAATTTTCTGATAGATTGACTGTAGGCTGTGAAACAGAATAGCCCTATATCTATTGGAAAAAATACATTCATAGTTTAAAATTTTCTAGAAAGAAAATTCCAGACACAGATGGTTTCACTTATAAATTCTATTACATGTTTATGGAAGAAATCTTACCAATCTTACTAAAACTCTTTCAGAAAATAAAAGATGAGAGGTGACTGCTCAACTCTTTTTGTGTGGTCAGCATCATCCTAATTCTAAAACCCGATAAAGGCAGTGCAAAAAAGAAATTTATACACCAGTACCACGCATGAACACAGATGCAAAAAAGTCCTTAACAAAGCATTAGGAAATGGAATCCAACAATATAACAAAAGGATACTACATGGTGACCAAGTAGGGTTTATCTCCGGAATGCAAAGCTGTTTAACATTTGGGACTTCCTTGGTGGTCCGCTGGCTAGGATTCCACACTTTCAATGCAGGGGACTGCAGGTTTGATCCCTACTTAAGAACTAAGATCTCACATGCTCTGCGGCACAACAAAAAATTGAAAAAAAAATTTTTTAAGTTGTTTAACATTTAAAGATCAATCAAGGTAATTCACCATATTAATAAAGGAGGAAAACTATATGATAATTTGAATAGATGCAGAAAAAAATTCAGCACCCACTCATCATGTAAACTCTTAGCAAACTAGAAATAAAAGGGAACTTAACTTGATAAAGGACATCTGTTAAAAACCTGAAGCTAACTTTGTATTTAATAGTGAAAGTCTGAATATTTTTGCTCAGACTGAAAAGGCAAGGTTGCTCACTGTCATCCCTTCTATTCAATATTGTAGAGGCGGTCTTAGCCAATTAAATAAGGCAAAATTTTAAAGTTAAAAGAAATAAAAGCAGAAAGATTGGAAAAAAGTAAAACTCTGTATTTGCTGATGACATGACTATACAAAAGCTTGAATGTGAAAGTGTTAGTTGCTCAGTTGTGTCCGACTGTGGCCCACCAGGCTCCTCTGTCCATGGAATTTTCCAGGTAGGAATACTGAAGTGGGTTGCCATGCCATTCTCTAGGGGATCTTCCCAACCCAGGAACTGAACCCAGGTCCCCAGTATTGCAGGCAGATGCTTTACCGTATGAGCCACCAGGGAAGCCCATACAAAAGCCTAAAGAATCACAAAATAAATGCTAGAAGTAATAAGTAAATTTAACAAGGTCACAGAATACAATGTTAATTTTAAAAAAATCAAGCAGTGTCACAAACAATTGGAGAATTAAATTTTAAAACTGATTCTATCTATAGTATCAAACATTATGGAATAATTCTAACATACACCATATTACATTATACATAATATAATAAATCTAACAAAAGACTTTTAATATCTCTACACTAAAAATACAAAACACTGTTGTGAGTAGTTACAGAAGATCTAAATAAATGCAAAGATAAATCATTTCATAGATTAGAACATTCAGTTTTATCAAGATGTCAGTTCTCCCAAAATTAATCTATAGATTCAATGCAATTTTTTTGTATAAATATCAACAAGCTAAGTCTAGAATTACATGAAAATCAAGGGGCACAAAGCAGCTAAAACAACTTTGAAAAAAATAACAAAGTCAAGAACTTAAACTACCTAACTTCATGAAATTATCATGACAGTGATAATTATGCTAAAATTATCAAGACTGGAATAATGATTGACAAAAAGATCAATTGAACTGAATATAGCCCAGAAATTGACCTCCAATTATATGGTTCTTTAATTTTTTTTTATAACGGCACCAAAGGAATCTGAAAAGAATAGTCTTTTCAACAAATGTTGCTGCAGTAATTAGATATCTATATTAATGGGAATCAGACTCCACCTCACACCATATAAAAAAATTAAACGTAAAAGCTAACTTGGCCCTAAAGCTTTAAAAACCATGTATCTGACAAAGGACTGATACCCAGAATATATGAAGAATGCCTAAAACTTAATAATAAAAAGCTAAAATATTCAATTAAAAAACAAAACATTTTTAAATGGGCAAAATATTTAAATAGGCATTTCATAAAAGAACATGTAATAATGGCTAAAACATACATGAAAAAGTACTTGACATCATTAGTCATTGCTGCTGCTGCTGCTGCTAAGTCACTTCAGTCGTGTCCGACTCTGTGCAACCCCACAGACGGCAGCCCACCAGGCTCCCCCGTCCCTGGGATTCTCCAGGCAAGAACACCAGAGTGGGTTGCCATTTCCTTCTCCAATGCATGTAAGTGAAAAGTGAAAGTGAAAGTGAAGTCGTGTCCGACTCTTCATGACCCCAAGGACTGCAGCCGACCAGGCTCCTCCGTCCATGGGATTTTCCAGGCAAGAGTACTGGAGTGGGGTGCCATCTCTTTCTCTGAACACTGACCCTACAATCCAGCAATTCCTCGTAGGTATTATCTAAGAGATAAATTGGTATTTTCATTCCAATCACAAAGAAAGGCAATGCCAAAGAATGCTCAAACTACCGCACAATTGCACTCATCTCACACGCTAGTAAAGTAATGCTCAAAATTCTCCAAGCCAGGCTTCAGCAATATGTGAACCGTGAACTTCCTGATGTTCAAGCTGGTTTTAGAAAAGGCAGAGGAACCAGAGATCAAATTGCCAAAATCTGCTGGATCATAGAAAAAGCAAGAGAGTTCCAGAAAAACATCTATTTCTGCTTTATTGACTATGCCAAAGCCTTTGACTGTGTGGATCACAATAAACTGTGGAAAATTCTGAAAGAAATGGGAATACCAGACCACCTGATCTGCCTCTTGAGAAATTTGTATGCAGGTCAGGAAGCAACAGTTAGAACTGGACATGAAACAACAGACTGGTTCCAAATAGGAAAAGGAGTTCGTCAAGGCTGTATATTGTCACCCTGTTGATTTAACTTATATGCAGAGTACATCATGAGAAACGCTGGACTGGAAGAAACACAAACTGGAATCAAGATTGCCGGGAGAAATATCAATAACCTCAGATATGCAGATGACACCACCCTTATGGCAGAAAGTGAAGAGGAACTAAAGATCCTCTTGATGAAAGTGAAAGAGGAGAGTGAAAAAGTTGGCTTTAAAGCTCAACATTCAGAAAACGAAGATCATGGCATCCGGTCCCACCACTTCATGGGAAATAGATGGGGAAACAGTGGAAACAGTGACAAACTTTATTTTTCTGGGCTCCAAAATCACTGCAGATGGTGACTGCAGCCATGAAATTAAAAGACGCTTACTCCTTGGAAGGAAAGTTAGGACCAGCCTAGATAGCATATTCAAAAGCAGAGACATTACTTTGCCAACAAAGGTTCGTCTAGTCATGGCTATGGTTTTTCCTGTGGTCATGTGTGGATGTGAGAGTTGGACTGTGAAGAAGGCTGAGCGCCAAAGAATTGATGCTTTTGAACTGTGGTATTGGGAGAAGACTCTTGAGAGTCCCTTGGACTGCAAGGAGATCCAACCAGTCCATTCTGAAGATCAGCCCTGGGATTTCTTTGGAAGGAATGATGCTAAAGCTGAAACTCCAGTACTTTGGCCACCTCATGCGAAGAGTTGACTCATTGGAAAAGACTCTGATGCTGGGAGGGATTGGGGGCAGGAGGAGAAGGGGATGACAGAGGATGAGATGGCTGGATGGCATCACTGACTCAATGGACGTGAGTCTGAGTGAACTCGGGAGTTGGTGATGGACAGGGAGGCCTGGCATGCTGCGATTCATGGGGTCGCAAAGAGTCGGACACGACTGAGCCACTGATCTGATCTGATTATCTAAGAGAAATGAAAATATATACCCACAAAAAGACTTGTACACAAATGTTCATGGCAATTTTCTTTTAAATAGTCAAAACTGGAAATAGCCCAGGTGTCTATCAATAAGAGAATGGATAAACAAACTATGATATAGTCAGATAATGGAATAAAACTCATCAACAGAAGGACTGAGCTATCAATACACACTAAAACATGCATGAATCTCAAAAACATTATACTGAGTGAATGAAGCCATCTGCAAAAGGATTCATATTGTATGCTTCCATTCAAATAAAGTTCTCAGTTCAGTTCGGTCACTCCGTCGTGTCTGACTCTTTGTGACCCCATGAACCACAGCACGCCAGGCCTCCCGGTCTATCACCAACTCCCAGAGTCCACCCAAACCCATGTCCATTGAGTTGGTGATGCCATCCAACCATCTCATCCTTTGTCACCCCCTTCTCCTCCTTCCCTCAATCTTTCCCCGCATCAGGGTCTTTTCCAATGAGTCAGCTCTTCACATCAGGTGGCCAAAGTATTGGAGTTTCAGCTTCAACATCAGTCATTCCAATGAACACTCAGGACTGATCTCCTTTAGGATGGACTAGTTGGATCTCCTTGCAGTCCAAGGGACTCTCAAGAGTCTTCTCCAACACCACAGTTTAAAAGCATCAATTCTTCTGTGCTCAGCTTTCTTTATAGTTCAACTCTCACATCCATACATGACTACTGGAAAAACCATAGCTTCAACTAGACAGACCTTTGTTGACAAAGTAATGTCTCTGCTTTTTAATATGCTGTCTAGGTTGGTCAAAACTTTCCTTCCAAGGAGTAAGTGTCTTTTAATTTCATGGCTGCAATCACCATCTGTCGTAATTTTGGAGCCCCTCATAATAAAGTCAGCCACTGTTTCTACTGTTTCCCCATCTATTTGCCATGAAGTGACGGGACCGGATGCCATGATCTTAGTTTTCTGAATGTTGACCTTTAAGTCAACTTTTTCACTCTCCTCTTTCACTTTCATCAAGAGGCTCTTTAGTTCTTCTTCACTTTCTGCCATAAGGGTGGTGTCATCTGCATATCTGAAGTTATTGATATTTCTCCTGGCAATCTTGATTCCAGCTTGTGCTTCCTCAGCCCAGCGTTTCTCATGATGTACTCTGCAGATAAGTTAAATAAGCAGGGTGACAATATACAGCCTTGACGTACTCCTTTTCCTATTTGGAACCAGTCTGTTGTTCCAGGTCCTGTTCTAACTCTTGTTTCCTGACCTGCATACAGGTTTCTCAAGAAGCAGATCAGATGGTCTGGTATTCCCATGTCTTTCAGAATTTTCCACAGTTTATTGTGATTCACACACTCAAAGGCTTTGGCATAGTCAATAAAGCAGAAATAGATGTTTTCCTGGAACTCTCTTGCTTTTTTGATGATTGAACATATGTTGGCAATTTGATCTCTGGTTCCTCTGCCTTTTCTAAAACCAGCTTAAAGTCCTAGAACAGGCAAATCTCATCTATAATGGAAAATAATTAGGATAGTGGTTTCCTGGTAGGGAAGAGGGTGTGAAGGGGCAATCAGTGTATGTGTGGGAAAGGGCAACATTCTATGTCTTGATGGGGGTTTGTATTCATCAAAATTTAGTGGATATATGCTTAAGATTTGTCTGTTTCATTATATGTGAATTTTATACCAAGAGACAAACTTTAGAGAAACACTGAACTCTAATTGGCAATATGAATGCTGAAGTATACACAGGGAGTATACAGATATCTTCAGTTTACTTTGAAATTTGTCCAAAATTAAGATCAGTTGATATAGGTGATAAAACGAGTATAGGAAAATATAAATGGTAGGATCTAGATATATAAATATTCACTATAAAATTCTTTCAATTTTGTGGTATGTTTGAAATTTTCCACAATAAAACAATTTTTAAAATTAAAACTATATAGCAATGTTGATATCCTTTCAAGATAATTAAAAGGTTTTTTCCCCAAAAGTACAATACATGCACATTGATCTGGAGCTCTGTGTAAAATAATTAGTAGTGGGGTGATTTATCAGGCACTCATTAATTCATTCAAACATTTAATAGTTATTCATTGAGCATCTATTACATGACAGGCCCCTGAAAGAAAGCAAAAATGCATAACAGTCCACTCAATAAGTAATTATCTATTTTCACCCAAGTAACCCACTTGGAAAGCAATACTTAGGGGAAATGAGGCATGACAAGCAAGCCTGTCATTCACAGCTATTTTTTCAACGTAACAGTTTGCCCATTAAAGAAGTCATTTTCAATATGAAAAAGCAACACTGTTAGATAGGAAATAATTGCACAAATACTAGAGTCAATTTTAAATTGTTTCTTAAACATACTTTCAACCTTGGAAGCAGAAAAATTGAGACTTAAGGAAAGAGAAGGCCTCACTAACATAACATGTGCTTTTTCAAACGTTGGTATTAAGCTGACAGATGGAGAGAGCTCTAAATGTCATTTCCTCACAAGAAGCTATTATGCACAGTGCTTGAACAGGGCTGGAGGACCTAGCAACAGATTCAGGGGAAAGGTTTCCAAGGCAAGAGGCTTAGCTCTGAAACAAGCTTAAATTGGCATGCCTAGAGGTCTTGACCAGGAAAACGAATGGCCAGCCAGTGTATCAGCCTAATAACAGGTCTTATTTCCCTAGATGACACTGGATTTATTAGATGCATACTCTTAAAAATACATGATTTCCAGTGTAATACAAGTTACATAGCACAAACACTGATGAATGCTTTTGTATGCAAGTATATTTTGGTCTATGAATCCACTGCTTCTCTCAGACACCAAAGCACAAGTTTGAGGTTGAGAATCGGAAATAATCCCAGTTATATACTGTTCTAATTCACATTTCAGCACTAAATGTAGACTCTGAGTAATTTAGACATTAGAAAGCATGGCTGAAGGGTGAGACAGAGGCTGAGAATTTGCAAACCAGATAATTTAAAAGCCTTGCTTGACATTCTCAAGCAGCACTGGGTGCTTTGAAATGTACTTAGGCTACAGGACTCAGTTTTCCCTTCTTTTTTCTAGGGATTATCCTACTCCCTATTTTGTCCAAATTAGCCATCAGAGTTTCTATTATTTGAAAGCCTGCCTAAACCATCTCCTCTTCCTTCAAGGGCCCGGGGAAGGAGTGTCTTGAATTTTGTCTTCTTTGTCTTTCCTTTAATCTTCTTTCTTTTCACTAAGAATCAGGGTAGCATTCAAAGAAAAAAAAAAGTCACAAAAAAGGCTATTTTATAGCTAGAAATGGAACTGGAGAGAGACGCATGTGGGCATCATTGGCTTCAGAGGTAAAGCAGGGGTGGGGCAAGCAACATTTATGGATTCTCTAAATTCAAATTTAGAGTACTTTCATCACATAGATAGAGAAGCCCTCTTCCTCCTCTCTCTGCTGCTTCTGCGAAACACTGCCCAGTATGTACAGTATGAGACCAGAAATCAGCTTCTCTCTTTCTCTCAATTTACCAAAAGGCCCTCCATATGACAAAGAGAATGATAATTAAAGTACACTATAGACAGCTCTTGTGCTCTGATGAAACACAACCCACATACAAATACAGACGTTTTTCCTATGTTTGTCCCAAGGGCTTCATCACATCACTGACTCTAGCATGCGAGCAGAGACTATAAATAAGGAGATGTTTGTTGTTCCATGACACAAAAGCAAAAATCAGGCACAGAACTTAAAACTTCCATCTACTTTAATCTGGTTCTTAAATCTCTATCTGGCCTGCTGCTGCTGCTGCTGCTAAGTCGCTTCAGTCGTGTCCGACTCTGTGCGACCCCATAGACGGCAGCCCACCAGGCGCCCCCATCCCTGGGATTCTCCAGGCAAGAACACTGTAGTGGGTTGCCATTTCCTCCTCCAGTGCAAGAAGGTGAAAAGAGAAAGTGAAGTCGTTCAGTCGTGTCCGACCCTCAGCGACCCCATAGTATCTCACAAAGTCTTGAGACTTGGTGTCAAGACAATAGGACGGAGAACAAAGTTAGAGGACAAATGCCTTCATCTCTACCCTACAAGTCACATCCTAAAACTGACCCAGGCAACAAGCCCTGATTCTATCCACTGTTCTTATTTGTCCAGATGGCTGTCTTGAAATTCCTTTAACAGAAAAGTCTCTCCTATTCAGTCTTGCCTCAGAGCATTTGTGGACTAAATTCACTAGCCTTCCCCTTGATCTTAATTCAGCTATTAAGACAATCCAAACCTCTTTATATTTCTATTAGTTTTTGCTTACTCCATTGTCTGTTTTCCCAATTTTTATTTATAATCTCATTTGTATTCTTTTTGTAGCACCTCAAAAAGCCACACCAAAAATTTGCTTTAGAAATCTGTTTTTCTCAGCCATTGCTCAGGAAAAAAACACAATCAAATTCTTCCCTCACGACTGGTTGAAAAGTCAAAAGATAACATCTGTTATTTATTTTTATAAACAATACTTTCACCTCATAATTCAGTCAGTTCAGTTCAGTTCAGTCACTCAGTCATGTCCAACTCTTTGTGACCCCATGGACTACAGCATGCCAGGCTTCCCTGTCCATCACCAACTCCTGGAGCTTGCTCAAATTCATGTCCATCAAGTCAGTGAAGCCATCCAACTATCTCATCCTCTGTCATCCCCTTCTCCTCCCGCCTTCAATCTTTTCCAGCATCAGAGTCTTTTCAAATGAGTCAGTTCTTCGCATCACGTGGCCAAAGTATTAGAGCTTCAGCTTCAGCATCAGTCCTTCCAATGAATAATCAGGACTGATCGCCTTTAGGATGGACTGGTTGGATCTCCTTGCAGTCCGAGGGACTCTCAAGAGTGTTCTCCAACACCACAGTTCAAAAGGATCAATTCTTCAGCTCTTAGCTTTCTTTATAGTCCAACTCTCACTTCCATAAATGACTACTGGAAAAATCATAGCTTTGACTAGACAGACCTTTGTCAGCAAAGTAATAAAGATTTGGGGGATTTTAAGTGACCAAAACCCAGTTCAAATTTACTTAAGCACAAGAAGGGGGAACTCAGGGGCTTATTTTATTGACAAGTCTCAGTAATCTGGCAGGAGTCCAGAAAAAGAGCCTCATTCCATTTTCTGAGATCAAATCCTATATGCTTGGTCTTACTATTAGGAAGAAATACATATTTTCAACAGCCAGCCAAAGTCCCAAGGAAGGTAATGGCGATAGGCAGGCACAGGTTGTCCATGATCTCTATATACTGGACAATAGCCCATCACTCTGGATTTCCTCACTGGGTCCCAGCAAAGCAGTTAAGTTTTGGGTCAGAAGAACCCTGCTGCCAAAAGGACAGCAAATTCAAAGACATCAGTTCTGATTTCCTGTGGAACACGCTTTACTCCCACCAGCTTGCTTTTAGGAGGTACAAGAAGATCCTGCCACTTTGGCAACTGGAGTCTAGGAATGAACTCATTTTGCACACCGGTGAGACCTGGGGGACACTTGAAACACAAAATGTACAAAGACTGTAACCTTCTGAAAACAATGCCTTCTCCTTTGTTCTCTAACCTGGAGAAGAAATTAGCCATGAAGATTTCAGACAAAATAAAAATGGTCATGTGCAAGCCTCCAGGAACTTGCAGTTCTTCCAGGTTAAGAGAAAGGAACTCACACAAGATTATTTAGAGTGAGGTTTGATGATGGTGGCAGCTATTAATTTAATTCAAATGCTTTAAAGATTATATTAAATATACTCCAGCAACTTTCATACTTTCAGTTCTGAAATTCTAATTCCAGATTTTGTGATTTTCATTTAAACATAGAGCAACAGTGAGTTTAAAATAATTATTCCTGAAAGTGATGTCACTCAGTCATGTCCGACTCTTTGTGACCCCATGGACTGTAGCCTACCAGGCTCCTCCGTCCATGGGATTTTCCAGGCAAGAATACTGGAGTGGGTTGCCATTTCCTTCTCCAGGAGATCTTCCCGACCCAAGGATTGAACCCAGGTCTCTCGCATTGCAGGCAGATGCTTTACCATCTGAGTCACCAGGGAAGTCCATTATCCCTGAAGTTTTATTAAAAATAATGCAGCTATAAGTAAAGAACATTACTTTCAAGACCTCAATTTGAAATGAAATGCAGAATTTCTAGATTCTAATGCATCATAAGCCACCAATTTCATAAAATTGCATCCACTTATCAAAGCTTATATCACCCCATGGAAGCAGTCCTTTGAAAAGAGATAAGGTATTTGATTCTCTAATGTCTCCATTTAGCCAATTATAGGCAGGTTTTCATATATCGTTCCCTTAAAAATATTATAAAAGCACTTTCTATCATGGTTCTAGCATGGTTGAAAAATGTTAAAGGCATTAATTTCATTGAACTACAGGAAAATTTTAGATCAGAAAATGACAAGAAGATGTTTTTAAAATGAAACATTTTCTTTGTGCTTAATGTGGCCTCAATTGCATTGAAACAGCTAAAATTTTGACAAAAGAGATAATCTCTGTCTTTAGGAAAAGTTTCACATAAAATGAAGATAATTATTGTAGGGATGGAAAATAGTTTTCACTCCAAGTGAGATGTACATATTACTTATCAAGCTATATACAGAAATATGCTTGCCAGGCAATGACCATTAAATCCTCAATATTTTTATACAGTAAGAGTGGACAAACCTCTAAATTTCACCAGTTTTCATAACTTTCAAGAGTTTCAGGCCTAACAAATTTAGAAAAGGTAGGAATTAAGGAAAAGTAAAAATGCTGATTTAAATAAGAAATGTCATTATGGAAGATAAGGAAAATGAAAATAGTAATAAAATTCTTTTACTTCCTAAAAATATTGCTTCCATCCTTTCTAAACACTAGATTGATATCTGTATCTGAGAATGTGGTCACCAGTCTCCAATATGACCCCCTAGTATCCCTATTTGGAGAAGGCAGTGGCACCCCACTCCAGTACTCTTGCCTGGAAAATCCCATGGACGGAGGAGCCTGGTAGGCTGCAGTCCATGGGGTCGCGAAGAGTTGGACACAACTGAGCGACTTCACTTTCACTTTTCACTTTCATGCATTGGAGAAGGAAATGGCAACCCACTCCAGTGTCCTTGCCTGGAGAATGCCAGGGATGGGGGAGCCTGGTGGGCTGCCGTCTGTGGGGTCGCACAGAGTCGGACACGACTGAAGCGACTTAGCAGCAGCAGTATCCCTATTCCCAGGTTTATGCCCATGTACATAGTCCCCTACCACAATGAACAAATAAGGCAGACTGTGTAATCAACAAGATATTACAGAAGGGATGGCGTATGACCTTGAAAGTCTGGGTCATAAAGACATTGAAGATTTTGTCCTACTTTCTCTTGGACCACTCACTCTGGGGTAAGCCAGTTTCCATGCCATCATGACACTCAAGCAGCAACTGGAGAGGCCTATATGACAAGAAACTGAGAACTGCCAATATAGTCAGATGAGTGGGCCACCTTGGAAGTGAATCTTCCAGCCACTGTGAAACTCTCAAATGACTGCAGTCCTAGCTAACATCTTTTTATTTATTTATTTTTGTCTGTGCTGGGTCTTCATTGCTGTGTGCAGGCTTTCTCTACTTGCGGAGAGGAGGGGCTACTCTCTAGATGCACTGCACAGGCTTCTCACTGTAGAGGTTTCTCTTGCTGCAGAGCATGGCCTCTAGGCACACGGGCTTCAGTAGTTGCGGCACAGGGGCTCGTTAGTTGTGGCTCATGGGCTCTAGAGTGCAGGCTCAGTTGTTGTGGCACGGGAGCTTGCTCTGTGGCATGTGGAATCTCCCTAGACAAGGGATTGAACCTATGTCCCTTGTATTGGCAGGTGGATTCTTATCCACTGTGCTACAAGGGAAGTCTCCTACCTGACATCTTGACTGAAACCTTATGAGAGGTCCTGAGTCAGAACTACACAGTTAAGATGTGTATCTCATAGTAACCATGAGATAATAAATATTTGTTGTTTTAAGCCACTAGGTTTTAGAGTAATTTATTATGCATAATAGAAAACTAATACAGAGAACTTCAATATAATTTAGGTCTATAAATATTATAGAAGTCTTTTGCTAAAATCAATTGATAAATTGTTAACTTGATGGATGATACTCTTTCTGTCCAAGGATCTTTGATGATTGTCACATAGGGCTATGACTTGTGATAGTTTATCTAATAATAATCACAAACTCAAAGAACAATAAGACTATTTGATAATTCTTTACAGAACATTCAAATTATTTTATTACTACAAATAACATTAAAGGGACATTTCCAGACAGGCTAAGAATTCCTAATTCTAGAAGATAATACTGAAAATGTTTATTTTCTGTTTGTGCAAGAAATATCATTTTCTGAGAATTGTCTGGAAAAGACTTCATTACTTGGTGGTGGTGGCAGGAGCACTGTCACTAAAGATTTAATATTTGGAAATGCCAAAATTGTTTTCATTTTCTCTAATTTTCATGAATTCAATCAGAAGAGACTAAGAAAAACAGTTAAATCCTAGCATAGACTTCAAAGCCCTAAGATAATCATGGCACTGTAGCAAGTAAGAAAGATAAATATAAAACATACTCTCAATGAATAGGTGAAGCAGAGGGGATTTTTTTAAGGAAGTGAAATTATTCTATGTGATACTGTAATGGTGGATACTTGTCACTATACATTCATTAAAATCCATAGAATATACAACATCAAGAGTGACACCTAATGCGAACCATGGTCTTCGGTGATAATGATGTGTTAATGTTGGTTCACTGATTTAAAAAAATGTACCACTCTGGAGGTGGATGTTGATGGTAGGAGAGGCTGTGGGAATGGAGGGGTTAAATGGGAACTTCTCTGTACTTGATGTTCGATTTCATCTGAAGCTACAACTGAACCTACAAGTGCTCTAAAAATGAAGTCTATTAATAAGAGGAGAAAAACAGTTTCTGCCATCTAGGAATTTTTATCACTTGTTTAACAAATAGTTCCCTGGGTTTCCTTTTTCTATTCTTTTACATTCCATCTTTCCATGTCTTTATGCTTTATATGTCTTATAAATGGCACATAGTTTGGATTTGGGGTTTTATTTAATCTAGGAAGCTCTACACTTAATGAGGAATGTTGAACCATTTATACTTATGATTACTACAGATACATGTGGATTTCTTTTCATTATTTTGAGTGTTCTAGCTACTTCAATTTTTCTTTGCTTTTTTTCCCTTTCGCTTCTTTTTTCCCCTCTTTTTCTATTTTCCATTTACTTGGAAAATATACATCTTATTTCAATTATTTTAGTAGAAAGATTTAATATACCTACCTGACTTTAATATTTTGAGTGTAATCACACGATTAGACTCCTCCTGACAATGCAAAGTACTCAGAATTCTGTAACTCAAGATATATATCCCTAGTGCTCCATGAAAGGTCATATACTATTTAATTCTATTTTATTTATACTTTATACCACTTTATGCCCCCCTCCACTGTCATAATTGCTCTTATTATTATGGGGTTATTTTCAGACAGTCATTGGATCTTTAAAATTACCAACCTGTTTGCCAATTTCTTTGCTCAACGTGACTTCCTAGATATCGATTCTTCTTTCTAGGTTTGATTTCTTTCTTATAGAAGTGCATCTTTTAATTTTTTTAATTTTAAATTTATTTATTTTTTAATGGAAGGATAATAATTTTATAGTATTGTGTTGGCTTCTGCCAAACATCAGCATGAATCACATATAGCATCTTTTAATATTAAGGGTTTGCGAATGGTCAAGTCTTTCAGATTTTGTTGGGAAAAAATCTTTATTTCACTTTAGTCTCAATAGATAGTAGCATGGTTTTTTAAATTTTCCTGCTAGTCATTTGATTGTTCTTCCTTTGTCTACAGTATCTGACTCTTAATTCTCCCCATCCTTTAAATTTTCTCCTTCCAAATTTCACCTTAGCATATGTTGAGCATTCTTACTCTCCTTCACTTTCCTTTAACCTGTATTTCACAATTTCTCTTCTTTTTATGTATATAAGCTAAATTCTGGTGAAATATTTAAATCTATGTTCTAATTCCCTATTTCTTTAATTATGTCTTATCATAATGACTCAACTTGGCTCAGCTATGACTAGCATTTATACAGTGAAATTATTGAGCTAACTAGAATTATAATGAAATTATAGTGGGAAAATGAGTGTTTATGAAATGTTAAATGTTCATTTGTGTGGTGGGGGTGAATAGATCTGAAAGAGCTAAGTCTTGACTTAGGATACTGAAAAAATAATTAGATAATTCCTACAAGTTAAAAAAGAATAGACATCAAAAAAATTAAGAAGATGAAAAGTTACCTTTAAAGAAGGAAAAGGAGTAAAATAGAGGCTGGGGACTGACATTTAGTCATAATAAGTCTTGGGAATAGCAAGGAGAGATAAGAAAGATAAGAGAGATAAGAAAGCCTTCCTCAGTGATCAATGCAAAGAAACAGAGGAAGACTAGAGATATCTTCAAGAAAATTAGAGATACCAAGGGAACATTTCATGCAAAGATGGGCTCAATAAAGGACAGAAATGGTATGGACCTAACAGAAGCAGGAGATATTAAGAAGAGGTGGCAACAATACATAGAAGAGCTATACAAAAAAGATCTTCATGACCCAGATAACCACAATGGTGTGATCACTCACCTAGAGCCAGACATCCTAGACTCTGAAGTCAGGTGGACCTTAGGAAGTATCACTATGAACAAAGCTAGTGGAAGTGATGGAATTCCAGTTGAGTTATTTCAAATCCTAAAAGATGATGCTGTGAAAGTGCTGCTGCACTCAATATGCCAGCAAATTTGGAAAACTCAGCAGTGGCCACAGGACTGGAAATGGTCAATTTTCATTTCAATCCCAAAGAAAGGCAGTGCCAAAGAATGCTCAAACTACCTCACAATTGCACTCATCTTACACGCTTGAGAAGTAATGCTCAAAATTCTCCAAGCCAGGCTTCAGCAATACGTGAACCGTGAACTTCCAGATGTTCAAGATGGACTTAAAAAAGGCAGAGGAACCAGAGATCAAATTGCCAACATACGTTCAATCATCGAAAAAGCAAGAGAGTTCCAGGAAAACATCTATTTCTGCTTTATTGACTATGCCAAAGCCTTTGACTGTGTGGATCACAACAAACTG
The DNA here is from genome assembly GCF_003369695.1 of Bos indicus x Bos taurus. NCBI lineage: Eukaryota > Metazoa > Chordata > Mammalia > Artiodactyla > Bovidae > Bos > Bos indicus x Bos taurus. Next base: position 13,630,370 of record NC_040105.1, on the reverse strand, counting down.
TGGAAAATTCTTCAAGAGATGGGAATATCAGACCACCTGACCTGCCTCCTGAGAAATCTGTATGCAGGTCAAGAAGCAACAGTTAGAATTGGACATGGAACAACAGACTGGAAAGGAGTACCTCAAGGCTGTATATTGTCACCCTGCTTATTTAACTTATATATAGAGTACATCATGAGAAATGCTGGGCTGGAGGAAGCACAAGCTGGAATCAAGACTGCCGGGAGAAATATCAATAACCTCAGATATGCAGATGACACCACCCTTATGGCAGAAAGTGAAGAACTAAAGAGCCTCTTGATGAAAGTGAAAGAGGAGAGTGAAAAAGTTGGCTTAAAAGTCAACATTCAGAAAACTAAGATCATGGCATCTGGTCCCATCACTTCATGGCAAGTAGATGGGGAAACAATGGAAACAGTGGCTGACTTTATTTTCCTGGGCTCCAAAATCACTGCAGATGGTGACTGCAGCCATGAAATTAAAAGACCCTTGCTCCTTGGAAGAAAAGCTATGACCAACCTAGACACCATATTAAAAAGCAGAGACATTACTTTGCCAAAAAAGATTCGTCTAGTCAAGGCTATGGTTTTTCCAGTGGTCATGTATGGATGTGAGAGTTGGACTATAAAGAAAGCTGAGTGCCAAAGAATGGATGCTTTTGAACTGTGGTGTTGGAGAAGACTCTTGAGAGTCCCTTGGACTGCAAGGAGATCCAACCAGTCCATCCTAAAGGAAATCAGTTCTGAATATTCATTGGAAGGACTGATGTTGAAGCTGAAACTCTAATACTTTGGCCACCTGATGCAAAGAACTGACTCATTGGAAAAGACTCTGATGCTGGGAAAGATTGAAGGCAGGAGGAGAAGGGAATGACAGTGGGTGAGGTGGTTGGGTGGCATTACCAACTCAATGGACATGACCTTGAGTAAACTCCAGGAGTTGGTGATGGACAGGGGAGCCTGGTGTGCTGCCGTCCATGGGGTTGCAAAGAGTCAGACTCGACTGAGCAACTGAACTGAACTGAAGTCTTGGGAAGTATTCAACGCTTTAAATTATACACAAGAATAACAGACAAAAAAATTTTTTTTTCAAAAGTGGCTGAATGGAAATGAAACTTTTGAGAAGAGTAGTGCATATTTAAATATCAAGTAAGAGGAATGAATAGGTGGAGAGAGTATTTTTAGAAAATGAAACTATTCTTTATGATACTACAATGGAAGATACATGTCATTATACATTTGTCCAAATCACGAAGAGTGAACCCTCATGTAAACTATGGACTTTGGGTGATTGTAACGTGTCGATGTAGGTTCATCAATTGTAACAAATGCACCACTCTGGTAGAGGTGTTGATAATGGGGGAGGACATGCATGTTGGGGGAAGTTTTGCTGTGAACCAAACACTGCTGTAAAAAATAAAGTCTATTTTATCTGCAGTCAATTCTGAATCTTTGCTAACTACGAATCTTTTACCATTAATTTTCCATGTTGAAATTTGTCAAAAAGAACCCCCTAACGTACCTTTGTTTCTATATCCCATGTTGTAATTTATAAAGTTTGCAAAATATAGAAGTACCAGTGGGGAAACCTGTGTTAATAAAATGTCTTAATGTGTTTAACTGCTGTAAAATATTAAGACATTTAGAAAAATAAAAATTTTCAATAACCGGTACAGTAGTAAATCATTTGGTGACCTAACAAATTTGGAGAAACTCGTCCACCATTAAATTTTTGTTTACTTGACTGAGCACACACATACTTACCTGGTTAAGAAAACAACTTTCTGTCCAAAGTGGCTCACAGAGAAACAGCAAGGTGGTGAACTCTGATAAAGTACATGTTACAGTGTTTCTATTTACTCAGTAGAGATTTGCTAATAGAAAACTGGTTTGGTTATAAGATAAATCCATTTTGAAGATCTAATATACACCTTGCTGGTTATAGTTAACAATACTTTATGATATACTTTTAATTTATTAAGAGAGTAGATCTTAAATATTCTCACACATACACATGTACTGGTAACTATGCAAGATGCTGGATGTGTTAACTAACCTCGTTTCATAGCGTATACATATATCAAATTATGTCGTACACTTTAAACTTAGTGTTATTTGTCAATTTTATCCCAATAAAGCTGGAAAAGAAAGAAAACACAAATTGGACTCCCTCCCCCAAAATGAAGGAAAAACTATTTTTTTGGGAAAAAAGAGAAGTGAAAGAATTCAAACCAGCACTGTCCAAAGGAATGTAACACAAGCCATACGTGTAATTTTAATGTTTCCAGCAGCCATATTAAAAAGTGACAAGGAACAGGTGAATATTTTATTTAATCCAATACATCCTAAAAATCATCATTTCAACATGTAATCAATATAAAAATATTAATGACAGATTTTACATTCTTTTCTGTACTAATTCTTCAAAATCTGGTGCATACTTTACATTTATAGCACATCTCAGTTTGCACTAGCCAGATTTCAAGTGTTCAAAAGCCACACATGCTAGCATCTACTATCTTCAATAGCATAGGTATAAACTCCCACCTTTTCATGTTCAAACAAGACTCAAAATTGCAGAAAGAGAATTTACTACAAAAAATGGCAGAAAAGCAGGAAAGACTGATCAGAGGTGCCTATGTTAGCATTTCAGACAACAGGGCTTTCCTTTGTATTTCCAAAAGTCCCCTTGATCAGGATTGATCTAGAGCAGGGTCAGCAAATTTCTTCTGTAAAGGGCCAGATAGTAAATATTTTAGACTTCGCAGGTCATATGATCTCTGTTGCAACTACTCTACTCTGCTGTTGCAACAAGAAAGCAGCCATAGACAACACATTAAACAAATGGGCATGGTTGTATTCCAACAAAGCTTTAATTATGGGCACTGAAATTTGAATTTCAAATAATTTTCATGTTGTGAAATTTTTGTTTCAAACATTTAAAAATATAAAACACATTCTTACCTCGTGAGCCCTAACAAAACAGGTGATGGGCCAGACTTGGTCCACTGGCTGTAGTTTACCAACCCCTGACCTGGAGGACAGAGATTAAGAAAAGGGAGTGCTAAGAAATTGTTTTAATTACAGACATTTGTCAAAGAATGAAAACCAGTGCTTTGGAAGCTAGAAGACAGAGAATGTGAAAGGAATACAGAACTTAGTGTTCAACCATCTCTGTTTTGACATTCTACATGCTTGTACCCTAGTCACATTGATTCTTCTCTGGTCCTCAGCATTTTCTTGTCAGCTAGATGATTAATTACCATGGCAACCCCAATGAGTCCAACAATAGCTCATATACTCATACTGCATTAAATCAAAATTGGTAATATTTTAAACAGAGTCAGGGAAAATTTACCATTTAAAATAAGAGAGGAATGGCTTTCTTGAGAAATAAATAGGATTGCAGAGATCTATAAATAGCTTTAACACTGCTATACTAATTTGGAAACAACTCTTACTATAAATAAGTCAATTATCATGTATTACAATAAAGAGAGATTATATGTGACAGCCCTGAGGCTTAATTCTAATTATTATTTACATGTTAAAGAAATAATAGATGCATACCTTGAAATACTCAAATTTTCAGATTCTCCACTGTAATTAGCGAAAATATGTGTAGTTGTCCAGTATTTCACATTATTTCTTATTTTCTCTTATTTTACAAATCTTCCATTAAGTAAATCTCAAGAAGGCAAACTCAGCCAAACTTTTAACCTAATGTAAAATAACTGCTTGGATATAAAACTTTAGTTGTGCTTCTTAATGAATTAGAATTCACAATTAAAGTGTAAATGGAAAAGACGATTTGTTGATCCGATTTTTCTATTAACATTAAGATGACTTTTCCCGTCATGACTTACCCCAAGAATTTCAGCCAAAAAAAAAGAAAGAAAGAAACCAGCAACAGAATTAGCTGTAAGTTGCAACTTGAAAGAGATGGTATGAATTGGTTTCTTTCAAACTATTCTTACCTCTATCTCTTTTCCCTTGACTTTCTTTATCATAAAGTCTAAAAGGCTAACAATTTAAATTCCACTGTTAGAGTTCACCATATCATCAGGTTCTTGCCACAAGATAAAGGCTAAAGAAATCCCTGAGCAGAGTTACTTTACCTGACTAAACATAGTAGAAGCCCTTTGTTTCTCTCTCTTCTCCCTGTCTGGAACAGAGAAGTAATTCTTGGAGGCATGGCAGCCATCTTGCAACTCTGGTGACAAAGACACTTGTTAAGAGCGGGAAAATAGGAAGCTAGAAAGAGTCTGGTGGCTCAGAGGTTAAACCGTCTGCCTAGAATGTGGGAGACTGGGGTTCGATCCCCGGGAAGATCCCCTGGAGAAGGAAAATGGCAACCCACTCCAGTACTCTTGCCTGGAGAATCTCATGGAGGGAGGAGCCTGGTAGGCTACAGTACATGGGGTCCCAAAGAGTCGGACATGACTGAGCGACTTCACTTCACTTTACTTCAGAAAGAGTCTGGATCCCTTGATATCATCTTTGAGCCCTGGATAATAATCTGGGAAGTCTTCCTTGGCACTTCTTATTTTGTGAAAATAGTAACATTCTTTCATACTTCAGTTCAGTTCACTTCAGCTCAGTCGCTCAGTCGTGTCCGACTCTTTGCGACCCCATGAGTCGCAGCATGCCAGGCCTCCCTGTCCATCACCAACTCCCAGAGTTTACTCAGACTCGTGTCCATCGAGTCAGTGATGCCATCCAGCCATCTCATCCTCTGTCATCCCCTTCTCCTCCTGCCCCCAATTCCTCCCAGCATCAGAGTCTTTTCCAATGAGTCAACTCTTCGCATGAGGTGGCCAAAGTACTGGAGCTTGGGCTTTAGCATCATTCCCTCCAAAGAACACCCAGGGCTGATCTCCTTCAGAATGGACTGGTTGGATCTCCTTGCAGTCCAAGGGGGTCTCAGGAGTCTTCTCCAACAACACAGTTCAAAAGCATCAATTCTTCGTCACTCAGCTTTCTTCACAGTCCAACTCTCACATCCATACATGACTACTGGAAAAACCATAGCCTTGACTAGACGGACCTTTGTTGGCAAAGTCATGTCTCTGCTTCTCAATATGCTATCTAGGTTGGTCATAACTTTCCTTCCAAGGAGTAAGGGTCTTTTAATTTTATGGCTACAACCACCATCTGCAGTGATTTTGGAGCCCCAATAAATAAAGTCTGACACTGTTTCCACTGTTTCCCCATCTATTTCCCATGAAGTGATGGGACCAGATGCCATGATCTTCGTTTTCTGAATGTTGAACTGTAGGCCAACTTTTGCACTCTCCTCTTTCACTTTCATCAAGAGGGTTTAGTTCCTCTTCACTTTCTGCCATAAGGGTGGTGTCATCTGCATATCTGAGGTTTCTGATATTTCTCCCGGCAATCTTGATTCTAGCTTGTGCTTCTTCCAGCCCAGTGTTTCTCATGATGTACTCTGCATATAAGTTAAATAAGCAGGGTGACAATATACAGCCTCGACATACTCCTTTTCCTATTTGGAACCAGTCTGTTGTTCCATGTCCAGTTCTAACTGTTGCTTCCTGACCTGCATGCAGGTTTCTCAAGAGGCAGGTCAGGTGGTCTGGTATTCCCATCTCTTTCAGAATTTTCCACAGTTTATTGTGATCCACACAGTCAAAGGCTTTGGCATAGTCAATAAAGCAGAAGTAGATGTTTTTCTCGAACTCTCTTGCTTTTTCGATGATCCAGTGGATGTTGGCAATTTGATCTCTGGTTCCTCTGCCTTTTCTAAAACCAGCTTGAACATCTGGAAGTTCATGGTTCACGTATTGCTGAAGCCTGGCTTGGAGAATTTTGAGCATTCCTTTACTAGCGTGTGAGATGACTGCAATTGTGCGGTAGTTTGAGCATTCTTTGGCATTGCCTTTCTTTGGGATTGGAATGAAAACTGACCTTTTCCAGTCCTGTGGCCACTACTGCCACTCATCATACTTACACAGTCATTATTTTTGAGGTTTTCTGGGGTTTGGGGGGTTTTATTTTTGTAGCTAATTTTATTTGTAGCTGGTAGACAACTAAAACCAAGGCAGGATTACTTCCCATCTACTATATACCAGTGGTTCTCACACTAGAACACAGATCATAATCACCTGGAAGACTTACTAAAATTCAGATTGCTAGGGTCTAGCCCCAGTTTCTGATTCAGTAGGTCTTGGATGGCTCACAGGAAACTGCATTTCTAACAAGGACCCAGGTAATGCAGCTCTGGCTGCATCAGGGGCCACACTTTAAGGACCACTGGATTACACAATAGCATTTCATAACACAACACACAACACAACACTCTATAGCATAGCATACCACAGAACATCACAGCACAGGATTGCATAATATAACATAACATACAGAATATAACAAAACATCCAACTCTCCAGGTTTCTATTTCCCTGTTGCTTTGCTTTTTAAAAAATAAATTTCTGCCTGATCTCTAGACCAAATATACTCTTTAATAATCTTAACACCACATGTAAAATAAGTCACAACAAGATCAGCAGATGTTATAGTTCTGCTCCTGCCTGAAGCTAGAAGATAGGGAAAGAGCCGTCTAGCACTTGCCAGGCTAGACTATTTGCCGTGTCATTTCCTGGCACATAATTATGCTGCTTGCTGACAACTATTCTACCTTCTGTCCTTCTGTTAATTGTAAATGACAGTTTGGAAGCTGTTGACTGAAAATTCTGAAAAAAGAAACATTTACAAGGAGAGGCAAGGATAAAATCATGGTCAGTTTAGACCAGGTGCTGATAAGCTAGACCTGAGAAACATTGTCAAGTTAGCACACTGTGAAAGAGATGCCATTTCCTGTACCTTCCTCTTCCCCACTTCCACTCCTATGACCCAGCGTCTCAAAGCATGTGATTCACTCAATAATTCAAATGAGTCAGAAAGACCAGTGCTTGGAAGACTTTTGCTACCTGCTAGAATAACAATGGTTGAATTTTATACTTAGGGTGAAGAGAAAAAGTTTCTATCATGTCCATATGTTGCCCTATACCCACAGTCTGCCCCCCTTCCCATAATGACCGGCTTCAAAAGCCCTCAAAAAGAGTCATGCTTTGAGAAAAGTGATTCCGCCATTTTCCAGGTCAAGTATGTGGTGTACTTTAGCTCTCACCCTCCCCCCCACTGCCCGCCCCTCTCCTGCTCAGGAACTGTTCAGAATAATCCTTCTGCCCTAGTAGCTACATGCTTTAAGCCATGCTTTGTTAACCAACTAGGAGAGATGGATGAGTCTAATTCACCGATCACAAATCCACTCCCCATTGCTTCCAGGAGCTTAGTGAGTGGGACAAAATAACTAGTGTGAGTTAAATAAACAAACCTGGTCGGGCTTCATGGAAATTCAGAATTTGGGGATCAGAGTAAAGCTCATTAGTCCTCCTAGAAATAACATCTAATACCCTGACTTTCTTTTACCTCTGCGCCACCCACTGAGCTAAGAACTCAGGTTCCCAGAATATACTCCTATGATCACCTACACTCCTTCAAACACTTGCAGACTTCAGCACCAGGGATTTCTGGTTTTAAACCTTCTCCAGTACTCATTTTAGCATTCCAACAAGTTTTGACTCTTTGCATTTTCCGTGAGAAGCCTGAGAATAAGAAACAGAGTATAGAGCCATCTCTCACTGTTCCTTCTTGATCTAATTTAGCTTTTCAAGTGCAGTCAAAGCTCCTAAGTTTCTCTTTAAAACACCTCGAGTTGCAACTGTTTTCAGGTATACTTTATATAAAGTATTGTACTGAAACCACAAATTATAAGAAGCCAAGCATTAAAGGGAGGCACAAAGTATCCAAGTAGAGTGACTGTAGAGAAAAAGTCATCCTCAAATGCTGCAAGGTAGCGAGGGCCTCATAGTGGATTTGAACTTGCAGGAAGGATAGAACATCACTCCAAAGAGAAACTTCTGAGAGATGTGATGCCAAGGAAGGAAGCATGAGGTAAAGCGGAAAGAACATGGATTTGGGGGCCACACAGATCTGGGTTTGAAGCCACTGCCTAGATGTGTGAGTTGAGTGAGTTACTTCAATACTATGAGGCCTCAATTTCCTTATGTGTGAAATAAGAATAATAATACTTCTCTTGAAGGACTGTCCTAAAACTACTAAAAAATTTTAAAAGGGTGTAAAATATCAACATATAGCTCAATCAATGAAGTTATAATGGTAAAATCTCGAGTGTGGGCTTAAACATGAGGTATATCTGGTAGGACCAGTTTGGCTGGGGTGAATGCTTTCCAGAAAGGACTCAGGGGGACATTAAAAGAAAAAAATTTGAATCAGTAAATAAATGCAGATTTCAGCTGTCCTTGAATTGCACCAGGCTACAGAGTTCAAACTTGACTCTGGAGACAATATAAATATGAAATCTATCAAGGATTTTTTAGGAAGGGAAGTGACATGTTCATACCAGTAATTAAGACTCTTCTTGTACTGACTGGAACTGAGGAGATTAGATGTTATTCTCAAGTGGGTTAATTTCCCTTTCATGCCAAACTTGTGTTCTACTCCAGCAAAGTATGTGGGTCACTGTGGCTCTAGTAGTTAGGCTAAGCTAAGTAACAAATTAACTCCCAATCTCAGTGGCCTGACCCAACAAAGATATATTTTTTCTCAGACTTCATACCCAGCACCAGTTTATGGGACTCTGCTCCATATAGTAACTCAAGAATCAAAGCTGATGGAGGTGCCACCATTTTGTCACACCGTGATCTCAACACAAGATTTCTAGGGCTACTGCAAGAAGGGAAGAAACAGTTGAGAGGCGACACAGAGACCTTATGGCCAGGTGTGAAAGTGCCACATTTCACTGCTGCCCATATTCTATTGGTCATAACTCAATCTCAACCTAACTGCCCAGGTGGCTGGGAAACACAGAGGAACACATGCAATGTTAGGCAAGCAGCTCTCTGCCACCAGGGAGCCACAGGGAGCCATCCCTTCCTTTATACTCTTCCCTTATGCAATTGCAGGCCCACCACCCTAAAGGCTCCTTAGAGGCTGTAGCATGTGAGGCCTTCCTCAAAGTTCTCTTTAAGTCACTAAGTTGAGCTCCATTCCACAAGTGCAGTTCAATGTACTGAGCTACTGAGAGTACAAAACAGACAAATTGAGAAAACTTAAGGATAAATGAATGTATTTCAGATGTGTCTGCTCTTCAGAGCTGGCAAAGTATGCATAAGAGCTGAGTAAACTGGAAGGCCAATGTTGTAGTTCTAAAACAAATTCACTGTAAAGATTCCAATGCCTTTAATGCAGTGATAAAGTACAGATGTTCAGCATGTGGAGAACATAAAGAAATTATAAACGCACAGTGGAATAACACGCCAAAAGTGAGTGACTACACATGAATTATTCCAACTAATCCATAAATAAAAACATATGCCAATACAGTAGTCCCTGAAGAACAAGGAGATATATGTCATGTGTTTACAAAAATTCTAGGTGAAAGTTTGAGAACTTATGAAAGTGGGATCTTTACTAAGAACGACTCTCTTGATAAGAATGTTTGTTGCTGCTGTTGCTGCTAAGTCGCTTCAGTCATGTCCGACTCTGTGTGACCCCATAGACAGCAGCCCACCAGGCTCTGCCATCCCTGGGATTCTCCAGGCAAGAACACTGGAGTGGGTTGCCATTTCCTTCCCCAATGCATGAAAGTGAAAAGTGAACGTGAAGTCGCTCAGTCGTGTCTGACTCTTCACAACCCCATGGACCACAGCCTACCAGGCTCCTCTGTCCGTGGGATTTTCCAGGCAGATAAGAATGTTTACTAAGTGCTAAAAATCTTACAGCTGCTTTGCATGGATTAGTTCATCTTCACAACAACCTATGTGTTGATGTTATCATCATTTTACAGATGAAGGAAGTAACTCATTCAAGGCCTCCTAACTAGTAAGTGGAAGATCTAAGATTCAAACCTAAGCAGTCTTTCTAGAGAAACTGAACTTCATTATTGTGTTTGGCCTCTGATACAAATGAACCATATCCGGAATTCTGCAGGCCCACTGAAACCTTCTGAGGTAACCTTAAAAACCCCATTATGCTCTCCAGCATCTGGCCCAAAAAACAGAGTCTTTAGATAGCATCTTCACAAAGCTCCTCATATGGCTATTTTGCCTCTAACTGATTCGACTTGGGAGAGAATGAAAGAGGTCTGTCTAAGAGGAATCAGATTATCCTGCTAAACGTGGGCAACTAGCAACAGAAATTAAAATATCACAGACACCATGAATCAAGAGACTTGATTCATGTCCTGAGACTTGAGTTCTAGTCCTGATTCTACACTTTCCTAGCTGTGTAAACAAAGTCACAAATATTTATTGAGCATTGTTCTGGCTATCTGGGATTTCCCTGATGGTTCAGTGGGTAAAGAATCTGCCTACAGTGCACGAGACACAGGTTTGATCCCTGGGTCACAAAGATCCCTGGAGGAGGAAATGGCAACCCACTCGAGTATTATTGCCTGGAAAATTCCGTGGACAGAAGAGCCTGGCAGGCTACCATCCATGATGTTGCAAAGAGTCAGGTATGACTGAGCACATGGCACTGGTGATTGACTTTTTAGTAACAAAACACCCCCAAATTTAGTCACTTCAAACAATCATTTTGTTGTATCTCATGATGTTATGAGTCAGGAATTTGGCAGTGCTCAACTGATTCCTCTGCTCCTCATGTTATCAACTGAGATTACTCAGTGGTATTCAGCTTGTGGATGGGCCAGTCTGGAGGGCCCCAGATGGCTTTTTGCAGATGTCTGGCAGTGATAGCTGTAAGGCTAGACTCTGCTGAGACTGTTGACTAGAGTTCTGTACATGGACCCTCCAACATGGTGACCTCATGATAGTCACAACTCTTATAAGTTGACTGGTTTCCCTCAAGGTAAGCATTTCAAGAGGCTTGGAAAGCTACAAGGTGTATTATTTCCTAGCCTCAGAGTTTCAGAACACCACTTCTACCACGATTTATTAAGAAAGTCATCAAGTCCAGTTCTAAATGAAGGGAAGAAGAACTCAGTGGGAGGAGTCACAAAAAAGAAGCCATTTTTTAAAAAACTGAAGTACAGCTGACTTACAATATTGTGCCAATCTCTGCTACATAACAAAGTGACTCAGTTATATGCATATGTACATTCTTTTTTATATTCTTTTCCATTATGGTTTATCATAGGATATTAAATATAGTTTACTGTGGTATACATTAGGATCTGTTGTTTATCCATTGTAAATGTAATAGTTTGCATCTACCAACCCCTGACTCCCAGCCCACCCCTTTCCCTTCCCATCCCCACACCTCGACAAGCACAAGTCTGTTCTCTATGTCTGTGAGTCTGTTTCTGTTTTGTAGATAGGTTCATCCGTGCCATATTTCAGATCCCACATGTAAGTGACATCCTTGATATGTCTTTCTGACTTACTTCACTTAGTATGATAATCTCCTATTGTATCCATGTTGCTGCAAATGGCATTACGTCATTCTTTTTCATGGCCAAGTAGTATTCCATTGTATATATGTACCACATCTTCTTTATCTATTCCCCTCTGTTGAGGGACATTTAGGTTGTTTCCATATTTTGGCTCTTGTAAACAGTGCTGCTATGAACATTGGGGTGCATTTATCTTTTTGAATTATACTTTTGTCCAGGCATATTCCCAGGAGTGCAATTGCTGGATCATATGGTAATTCAATTTTTAGTTTTCTAAGGAACCTCCATGCTGTTTTCCATAATGGCTGCACCTATTTACATTCCCACTAACAGTGTAGGAGGAGGGTTCCCTGTTCTCCACATCCTCTCCAGCATTTGTTCTTTGTAGATTTTTTTACTGATGGCCAATAGGACTAATGTGAGGTGGTACCTCATTGTAGTTTTGATTTGCATTTCTCTAATAATCAGTGATGCTGAGCATCCTGTCATGTGCCTACTGAGTCATCTATATGTTAAAAGAAGCCATCTTGAATCTATTGCAAGCAACCACTCTATGCCAAGCACCATACTAGTCATCAGTTCAGTTCAGTTGCTCAGTCATGTCCAACTCTTTGTGACCCCATGGACTGTAGCACGCCAGGCTTTCCTGTCCATCACCAACTCCTGGAGCTTGCTCAAACTCATGTCATACATACATTCGTAGATATACAAGGTCCGTGTTTTCCTGGGTTATATGTGTGCTTTTCAATATAAAATGAAAAATTTTTATTATGATATTGTATATTTTCTTTGATTGTTCATTTAAGATAGGGCTTCCTCTTGATTCTCCAGGAGAATAAACTGGTCCAATAAAGAACCAGACAGTAAATATTTTGGTTTTGCAAGTCATACAATCTCTGTTGCAGCTACTCAACTCTACTGTTCATAACCCCAAGCAGCTATACACCACATGTAAATACATGAGCATGTGTGCATACTCAGTCACGTCCAACTCTTTGCAACCTCATGATCTGTAGCCTGCCAGGCTCCTCTGCCCATGGTATTCTCCAGGCAAGAATACTGGAGTGGGTTGCCATTTCCACCTCCATGGGAGCTTCCCAACTCAGTGATCAAACCTGCGTCTCCTGCATCTCCTGCACTGGCAGGCAGATTCTTTACCACTGAGCCACCTAGGAAGCAAGTGAGAATGACTGAGTTCCAATAAAAGTTTATTTACAAAACCAGGCATTGGTCTTGATTTGGCTTGCAGAACATAGATTACCCACCCCTGGTCTAGTAGATAATAGGTGCTCAAATAACTATTGGTTGGATGGACAAATTTTAAAGCTTGGAAAATACTAGTATGAGCTTTCATTATTTCAAATGCCCATCTGTTCCTTTTCACACAGGATTCAAGAAATCCACTGTCATTCAGGTCAGCCCCACAGGACCTCCATGGATATCAAGAGTCTAGGCAAAAAGGGATCAGGCCATGTAACCCATAATCTAAGCCTGGAGTTGGAAAATCAGATTTAAAAAAAAAAAAAAAAGTTCCAAGTAGACAGATCAGATGTGGGAGATAAGCAATTCAGCTTAATAACTCAGGAACAATGGGACAAAGTGTCAGTTTTATCAACTGGCATCATTTCTAAGATTCCATTTATGGGAGGAAATGCTGCCAATTAAATAATGAAACACCCTAGTCTATAAGATGCATCCCAATTTTAGAGGGGTTAACAAGTGGGAAAAAGTGAATGTCAAAGAACCAATGAAATATAAATTTTCTCATTCATTTGTCCACAAAACAAACAAAAGCAAAGTATCATTTATAGCATCTATAAGTCCCAAGCACTTTGCATAAATATTTCTGTGCAACCCTTACATCCATTTAGAGTGGTTCATTATTCTCTGCTTTTTACACTCCTGCCTCCCTAAACCACATGTGGTTTCTTGGATAGACCATTCTCTTCCCACTCCAGGTATTCTGCAAATGCTATTGCTTCTCCCTGGACCTGCATCCCATTCCTATAGTTCATCCTTAAACACTTTCAGGTATCAACCCTTTTGTTTCTGACTCAAGAAAACATTTTCTAAGCACAGTGCTTATGTGGCTATAGTTCAGCAAATCTAAGATGTCCTTAACTCTAAAACACACAACTATTAATATTTTCTATACCACTAAGAAAGAAAAACACAACATTAAATCATGATCTACTATCAGGCATAATACACATCTCAGTTTCACAGATGTTAAATTGGGTGTGTGAGGGGGGATGTACGCTTGGAGATGATGAAATCTGTTAGTTCAGTACAAGTCAGTGATTTTCAAAGATTTAATACCTGAAATAAAAGGTGATGCCTCCTTCCATACTGTTTGTCTTTCAGTACAAGGGATGAAATGAAGGAAATCTTACTCACAAAAATTCCTAGGGAAGCCGCAAATGGTGGCAAGAAAGCCCCAGCTAAGAACCACTGCTTTAAATGATGGGTCTGAAGGACACCAACGGTTGTGGGAAGACCAGTCAGGAAGTAGTTACAGAAATCGGGAAGAGAGAGTCATGACATGGAGTAGTGTGTGGTTTCAGTTCAGTTCAGTTCAGTTCAGTCGCTCAATCGTGTCCGACTCTCTGCGACCCCATGAATCGCAGCATGCCAGGCCTCCCTGTCCATCATCAACTCCCGGAGTTCACTCAGACTCACGTCCATCGAGTCGGTGATGCCATCCAGCCATCTCATCCTCTGTCATCCCCTTCTCCTCCTGCCCCCAATCCCTCCCAGCATCAGAGTCTTTTCCAATGAGTCAACTCTTCCCATGAGGTGGCCAAAGTGCTGGAGTTTCAGCAAAGTACTGGAGTTTCAGCCTCAGCATCAGTCCTTCCAATGAACACCCAGGACTGATAGAGAGAGAGAAAAAAAAAGTCATAGTTGTTAACTTTCTTTATACCAACCTATCTGATAGGTACTATTAGCACCATTTAACAGATGAAGAAACTAAGGAATAGAGAGTTTGAGAAACTTGTCCCCAGTGGGAGAACCAAGACTCAAGCACAGGCAGCTGGAATATATTCTTTTAGAGCCAGAAATCAACAAGACTGAGTGATGACATTAAGTGAGAGAAGGAAAAGGGGAATAAAAAGGTTATTCCAGTTTGGGGCGTAAGTAATGGTGGACAGAGGTGACATTTACTGAATGAAGAATACTGTAAGAGGAACAAATTGTGAGAGGAGAAGAGAGGGAGTCAAAAATTCCATTTTGGACAATGTTACATTTGAGGTGCCTATGAGACATTCAATAGAGGGATCAAATAAGCAGTTGGTATGGCTCAGAACTATTCTGAATAAAAATTCTAGCGTTGTCCCCATTTAAAGTTTTAGTTCTAGTTGTGGATAAAATCATTTACACAGAATGGAGAATGAGAAGGAAAATTGTATAACTTTCCAACTGCTTTATCTGCTTCCTTTGGCTTTTTTCTCCTCTCCTGAAAAACTATCTGGCTGACTAGCAACTCTTTTAAGGAGATGTACAGAGGATGATATGGTTGGATGGCATCACCGACTCAATGGACATGCGTTTGAGCAAACTCTGGGAGAGTGCAGGACAGGGAAGTCTGGCATCCTGCAGTCCATGGGGTTGCAAAGAGTCGGACGTGACTCAATAACTGAACAACAAACAACAACAAAGGCCAAGTTCGGCCTTTCATCCATTCCACCCTGTTCCATTATTCAACACATCACCATTATTTGGAATCTTCTTTCCAGGAGATGGGTAACTCCAAGAGGTCTATAGTGCAGACCATAAACAGTTCTCAAAATCTCAGACTGGTTAAGAAGAGGTAGCATAATTAGTGAATAAGAGTTCCATCTCTGATGTAACAATGCAAGGGTTTGAATCCCAGATCCATAATGTATCACCACATGAACGTGGGGAAGTTACTTAAGCTCTCTAAACCCTACTTTCCTCATCTGTAAAAAGGGCTTGATAATAGCTCCTGAGCTCGCCGGCTTATTTTGAGAGAAAATTCATCCATGGCACATATAGCAAGGTGCCTTGCCCATAGTAACTGCTAAATAAATATTAGCTTTTCTTATTAATTCAGATGAACATAGTAAATGGGTCATGTTGCTTGTAAAATTTCTTTTAAGCTAAGTCAGTTCTAAACACTGACAGATTAAAAAAGAGAATGACAGTTCTTTAGCATAATTAGGCAGAGAAACACTAAAAGGAGGTGAATTTCTGCAGCATTCTCATGCTCATGTGAGAAGATATTGTCAGGAGGCCTGAAAGAGCTCTCTGCCCCATCCTCACACTTCATATTTCCTGATGCATAAAATCCCATTTGCACAGGACAATGCCTTCTGCTCCTGAGTTCAGGGATTTGGGGAGAAGTAAGTCAGTAAATGTGTTGAGCTATTTCAAATTCTGAAAGATGATGCTGTGAAATGCTGCACTCAACATGCCAGCAAATTTGGAAAACTCAGCAGTGGCCACAGGACTGGAAAAGGTCAGTTTTCATTCCAATCCCAAAGAAAGGCAATGCCAAAGAATGCTCAAACTACCACACAATTGCACTCATCTCAGATCAGATCAGATCAGATCAGTCGCTCAGTCGTGTCCGACTCTTTGCGACCCCATGAATCGCAGCATGCCAGGCCTCCCTGTCCATCACCCACTCCCGGAGTTCACTCAGACTACGTCCATTGAGTCAGTGATGCCATCCAGCCATCTCATCCTCTGTCGTCCCCTTCTCCTCCTGCCCCCAATCCCTCCCAGCATCAGAGTCTTTTCCAATGAGTCAACTCTTCGCATGAGGTGGCCAAAGTACTGGAGTTTCAGCTTTAGCATCATTCCTTCCAAAGAAATCCCAGGGCTGATCTCCTTCAGAATGGACTGGTTGGATCTCCTTGCAGTCCAAGGGACTCTCAAGAGTCTTCTCCAACACCACAGTTCAAAAGCATCAATTCTTTGGTGCTCAGCCTTCTTCACAGTCCAACTCTCACATCCATACATGACTACTGGAAAAACCATAGCCTTGACTAGACGAACCTTTGTTGGCAAAGTAATGTCTCTGCTTTTGAATATGCTATCTAGGTTGGTCATAACTTTCCTTCCAAGGAGTAAGCGTCTTTTAATTTCATGGCTGCAGTCACCATCTGTAGTGATTTTGGAGCCCAGAAAAATAAAGTCTGACACTGTTTCCCCATCTATTTCCCAAGAAGTGGTGGGACCGGATGCCATGATCTTCGTTTTCTGAATGTTGAGCTTTAAGACAACTTTTTCACTCTCCACTTCCACTCTCATCAAGAGGCTTTTTAGTTCCTCTTCACTTTCTGCCATAAGGGTGGTGTCATCTGCATATCTGAGGTTATTGATATTTCTCCCGGCAATCTTGATTCCAGCTTGTGCTTCTTCCAGTCCAGCGTTTCTCATGATGTACTCTGCATATAAGTTAAATAAACAGGATGACAATATACAGCCATGACGAACTCCTTTTCCTATTTGGAACCAGTCTGTTGTTCCATGTCCAGCTCTAACTGTTGCTTCCTGACCTGCGTACAAATTTCTCAAGAGGCAGATCAGGTGGTCTGGTATTCCCATCTCTTGGAGAATTTTCCACACTCATCTCACACGCTACTAAAGTAATGCTCAAAATTATCCAAGCCAGGCTTCAGCAATACGTGAACCGTGAACTTCCAGATGTTCAAGCTGGATTTAAAAAAGGCAGAGGAACCAGAGACCAAATTGCCAACATCTGTTCAATCATTGAAAAAGCAAGAGAGTTCCTGAAAAACATCTATTTCTGCTTTATTGACTATGCCAAAGCCTTTGACTGTGTGGATCACAATAAACTGTGGAAAATTCTGCCCTGAGTCTTTCCCAGCATCTGGGTCTTTTCGACTGAGTCAGCTTTTCACATAAGGTGTCCAAAGTATTGGAGTTTCAGCTTCAGCATCAGTCCTTCCAATGAATATTCAGGATTGATTTCCCTTAGGATTGACTGGTTTGATCTCCTTGCAGTCCAAGGGAGTCTCAAGAGTCTTCTCCAACTCCACAGTTCAAAAACATCAATTCTCTGATGCTCAGCGTTCTTCAAATAGTTGATGGCACACAGCAAACTCAAGTTTTGCTTTTTGGAACTTTCTGGAATATTTTAAAATACTTTTGATCTGTGGTCAGCTAATTCTGTGGATGTGGAACTTGTGGATATAGAGGGCTAACTTTATAGTAGAATGGACAAATAAAATGTAGTAGATTCTACTACTGCACAGCAATGGAAAAGAGTAAACATCTGATACACATAACAGCATGGATGAATCTCACTCATGATGAAATAAGTGAAAGAAGCCAGATAGAAGCGTATCTACTATATGATTCTATTTACAGTAAGTTCAAAAACAGGCTAGACTCACCCAAGATGATGCAGGACAGAAGAGTAGTAACCCTCAGGAGTGTTCTTCTGAGGTTCTGGGAATGATCTTAACCTGGGTAATGATAATACAAGTGGATGCATATATAAAAATTCATTATGTTATACACTTAAGATTTTTGCTCTGTATGTCTATTTACTTATTTGTTTTAAATCTCAATTACAAACATTAAAAAGTCCCCCCAGTGATTCTTAGATGTGACCAGAATTGAGAACTACTGCCATCAGGCTACCAGGTCTGCCAGAGTATTGTTCTACCCACACCCAGCTTTGTCCTTAGGTAACAGATTTTGCCATGTCATTCTTTGCTCTCCTAAAACCACTCAAAACACTCCTGAGAGGCTAACAGAGAAAGCACTAAGTGCATCATTTAAAATTCCTAGCAAGGCTATTATCTTCACTAATTCATCTTTTCTGTACTTTGCAATTTCTAAGAGATGAGAATTTTCTTGTTAGTCCTTAAACTCTATAGGTCCAAATGTCCAGAAAGAAATCTATGGCATCACTGCTGACCTCTTAACATTCCTCTGGTTTAGAACTTTCTCTTCTATACTGCAAGCCCATGCAAAAAAATTAAAGAATAGTGGAACTATGTAGAAGCCAAGAAATAATCCACTCTGAGGCCCAGACAGGAGAACTGATTTGTCTTATGTCACCCAACAAATCAGTAATCTGACATTCTCATACACTGATGATCTGACACTTTTCCATTAACATGCATTTTTGAATAAGAAATGCTGTCCCCAAAGTCACCTGGTGAAACGCCAACAGTAACAGCAAAGGCTTTGGGAGATTTGGTTGTTGTTCACTTAATGTTTTTTTCATCCAAGTGTTAACTAAAAATGCATCTTCTATTTCTAGCATTATACCTGGCCCAGTGACATGGCACCAATAATCTTGCAGTCCCTATGTGCCTGCGGTTACTCATTTGAAGGTGCCAGAGTATTGCAAACTAGCTCAATCTGCAGTGAAGAGAGCGAAAGAATGGGGCAAGTGTTATGGTGCAAAATACACTAATCAGAGTTCCAGTCTGAAATCTGCCTCCTACCAGACCCTAAGCAAATCATGAAAACCCCAAGAGCTTCAGCTTGTTTATCTATAAAATGGGAAAATGAGCTATGGTTCAAGCATTTCACTGACTTATTTTAAGTATCAAATGAGACAAGGTTTATGAAACTACCATAAGCCTCTACCAAAACACACAAGGCTTCCTCCTTTTTTTTTCATGATACTAAATATATCTGTGAAGTCAAAGGAGGAGAACAAAGCTGGAAATGTGCTGATGGATGGTTTTTCTGCTAAAATATTTGCCAGCAAAAGACATCTTGTTAACAAGCTACTCTGTATACTGTAACATATATTTCACAATTTATCTACCTCCTGCAGGCTGTCAAAATAATTGGCTTATAATATTTCTAAAATATAGTCAGCCATCTCTGGATTTATTATGTGTATATCCATTTGCATAATGATGACTGAATTTACACATCATGCATCTTTCCAGACTTTAGGTTTCCATTACTCTTTCTCTGAAAATCCACAAGTTTTGTTACAAAATGCAAGAGTCTTTAAGCATGGTTACCATTTTCTTCAGCATAAAAATAAGTGACGGAAGCAGTGCTCCACTGTTACCCTGGAGATGAGAGACTAGGTACCATTGATAACAAGCTTGGAATTTCTTCCATTGGCCAGTGAAGAGGTGGTTCCAGATTTGCTGCTCAACTCTGTCAAGGCAGCAACCCCAACCTCAGTAAGTTGACAGAACACTTGAGGCAGAGGCACTGTTGCCCATCATTATTGTATCTGCTATTAGGAAAAGATTTTAGTAGCCCAATCCAAGCTAAGTGGAAACACAAAGGTGGTGGCCCCAGTAGACGGTGATGGCTGATACTGACTGGCTATCCCAAAGCCATCCCCAGCCCATTCTCCCTTGCTGTGTTACACTACAGAGAGTGGCAAGTCAGAAGCTTTCCCATATTCCCTTGCAGCTCTGGTTTGCTATATGACCCAGCTCTGGCCCGTGAGCTACAACCGAGTTTTTCAGCTTTTCTTTGCCCATAAAGTCTATCTCATTATAGTCAAATTACTGTGGTTTGAAGTCATTTGAAATATTTCTTCTCCCTGTACTTTATTATTATTATTATTTTAATTTGGTCATGCCACATGGTATGTGGGACCTTAATTCCCTGACCAGGGGTCGAACCTGCAGCCCCTACATTGGAAGTGCAAGCATAAACACAGGACCAGGAGGGAAGACATTTTCTCTGTGCTTTTGCCACTAACTTACTATATACCTTTAGATTTGTTTCATTTGTTTTTGATTTTTAGGAAATGCTTCTAAATTTAATTTTGTTTGCTGCTGCTGCTAAGTCACTTCAGTCATGTCCGACCCTGTGCAACCCCATAGACGGCAGTCCACCAGGCTTCCCCATCCCTGGGATTCTCCAGGCAAGAACACTGGAGTGGGTTGCCATTTCCCTCTCCAATGCATGAAAGTGAAAAGTGAAAGTGAAGTTGCTCAGTCGTGTCCGACTCTTTGCGACCCCATGGACTGCAGCCCACCAGGCTCCTCCATCCATGGGATTTTCCAAGCAAGAGTACTGGAGTGGGTTGCCATTGCCTTCTCCGTTAATTTTGTTTAGAGTTATGTAAAATATTTACATGATTCCAAAGTCAAATCTGCAAAACATAGTAAATTAGAAAGCCCACTTTCTATCCTTGTCTCTTCTACCTGGATTCTTCCTTATGCGTGGCTATTTTAAAGATTTTGGCTTACTTTTCCACTGTGTGGTTTTTTTTGAATTTTAATTTTTAAATAATTATAGTTTTACAGAAAGTTCCAAACATAATAGAAACCCCTTATATACCTTTCATCCAGCTCCCCTAATGTTATTGTTGTTTAGTCACTATGTTGGACACTTTTGCGACCCCCTGGACTGAGCCCACCAGGCTTCTCTGTTCAAGGGATTTCCCAGACAAGAATACTGCAGCTGGTTGCCATTCACTTATCCAGAGGATGTTCCTAACTCAGGGATTTAACCCACGTCTCCTGCATTGGCAGGCAGATTCTTTACCACTGAGTCACCAGAGAAGCCCTCCGCTAATGTTACATCTTACTTAACCACGGTACATTTGTCAAAACAGAGATTAACATTGGTACAATACTATTAACCAAACCACAGATTTCTTTAGATATCATTATATTGCTGTTGTCCCACTAACATCCTTTTTCTGGGCCAAGATCCTGCATTACGTTTAGATGTCATGACTACTTAGTCTTCTCCAATCTGAGATGGTTTGCCAACCTTTCTTTGTTTTTTGTGATTTTGACACCTTTGGAAAGGACTGGTCAGTTATATTATGTAACATTTCATAATTTGAGTTTGAATGATGGGTCTTCATGGTTAAATTCAGGTTACACGTTTTTGACAAGAAAATCATAGACGTGATGCTATACCTTGTGCATCGTGTCAGGCATATGATGTTAATTACCAACATTACCAATGAGGTTAACTTGGTAAAGGTGGTGTGTCACAGGTCTCTCCACTGTAAAGCTATTTTTCCCTTTATAACTACTAAATATTTAGGGGAGATACATTAAAACTATGCAAATATCTATCTTATTTCTACCCAAACTTTCATCCACTAATCTTAGCATCCATTAATAATTCTTGCCTAAAACAATTATTAGCATAGCTTTCAACAAATGGTGATTTTTCTATTTACATCATTCTTTCTATATTTGTTATTGAAACTTTATTAAAAACAGAACTTTCCTGCCTCTTTCACTTTAAAAAAATTTTTATTTCTTTATTTTTGGCTGCACTGGGTCTTCGTTGCTGTGCAGGCTTTTCTCTAATTGTGGTGATGGGGGGCGAGGGGGCTACTCTTCAATGTGATGCGTGGGCTTTTCATTGCAGTGGCTTCTCTTACTGCAGAGCATGGACTCTAGGGCATGCAGACTGCAGTAGTTGCAGTATATGGGCTCAGTAGTTGCAGTTCATGGGCTCTAGAGCACAGGCTCAGAAGTTGTGGTGCACGGGCTTAGTTGCCCTGTGACATGTGGGATCTTTCTGGACCAGGGATCAAACCCATGTCCCTGCACTGGCAGGAGGATTCTTAATCCTCCTGAACTACTGAACTACCAGGGAAATCCAGCTTCCATTTATTATTTTACCCAATTTATTTACATCAGTATGAATTCATGGATATTCATCTCATTCTATAGGTTATAATCCATTACTATCATTATTTTTTTTCTTGCTCATATTTTCCCAGACTTGGTCATGAAGAGTTCCTTCATGTTGACTCGCCTGTCCTTTCAATACATTTCCATGATTTTTCGGCACTTCTATTTTCTGATACCACAAGATGTTTTGGCTCTTCCTGTATCCTCCCTGCCCTAGTTCTGAATTCAGTCATATCTGTAAGGAATCCTGGTTCCTTTTATTGGAGAATAGATTTGAGCATTATGTGTGCTTCTAGCTACTGGCTACTGAACTTCATCAAAATTAAATTATTTTGCTTTGCAAAAGATACTGTTAAGAAAATTAAAAGCCACAGATTGGGAGAAAATATTTCTAGAATGTATATCTGATTAAAGACTTGTCCCCAGAGTATTAAAAAAAAAAAAACTCTCAAAAATCAATAGCAAGAAAACAAACAACTCAATTAAAAATGGGCCAAGAATTTGAACAGACACTTCACCAAAGAAGATGCGTGGGTGGCAAATAAGCATATGAAAAGTGACATTGTTAGTCACTTGAATATGCAACTTAAACCACAATGAAATACCATTATATACCTATTAGAATGATCAAACTGAAAATCAAAAATAACTCAAATATCCTCCATTGGAGAATATAGAAACAAACTGGTATACATATATAATGAAATCTACTTAGCCAGAAAATGGAACAAATTACTGATACATGCAACAACATAGATGAATTTCAAATGCACTGTGCCAGATGAAAGAAGCCAGACCAAAGGCTATATCCTATATGATTCCATTTACATGACATCCTGGGAAAGGCAGAGAGATCAGATCAGTGGTTATCAGAGGATGGAGTTAGGGGAGAGGATAATTACAAAGGCACACTAGGAAATTTTAGGGAATATTCTATATCTTGCTTGTCATGGTAGTTACAAAACAGATATAATATGTCACAGTGGGTACATGCATTTGTCAAATTTCATAGACCTGTATACCAAAAAAAATGAATTTTTCTATATATAATTCATTCCTCAATAAAAAGGGGGGAGGGGAAGCAGGGCGGGATGCAAAGAAATTCAAATCACATCTCTGAAACTCCAGATTATCTATGTCT
Source organism: Bos indicus x Bos taurus (assembly GCF_003369695.1). Taxonomy (NCBI): domain Eukaryota; kingdom Metazoa; phylum Chordata; class Mammalia; order Artiodactyla; family Bovidae; genus Bos; species Bos indicus x Bos taurus. The sequence goes on along the minus strand of NC_040105.1, from coordinate 13,607,183 downwards.
AGTCAAACTGCCCACAACATTTAACAGGGTGCCTTAAATTTTCTATAACTTTTTGTGCTTCTGTGATCAGAGGCCCGGAAATAGCCATGAAACATCATGTGAATAAAGTAACTTGTACATTTGGAACAGGATTTTACAAGAAAAAATGAGAAAAGCAGCTATTCTTCTACGCTGATAAAAGGTGTAAGAAGCAAACCATGTTAAAAGGCTTAAAGACCTAAGCTCCGGAAATCTTAATTTAAGAGACACAGATGGGCCAATCAGTGCTTTTGAATAAAGGACAGAAAATCTTCCCCAGCTTTGTTCAGGGCAATGAGTCATTCTGAGTGAATCTGTTCAGAACAACAATTTAGCAAGGCCACAGGCATTGCTCATTACGGAGGTGGGGAAGAGGTACAGGCCCACTCTGAAGAAGAGCTGTCCCCTCTGTCTTCTTGAAACCTGAAGTCAGGTATGTTCGTGTCCTAACATCCTCCTCCCATCTTCCCATCAAGTCCACCTCTTCTCCCTCGAGTGCAAATCCCTCATAGCCCCTTCTGCACCAATGAGGACAGTCTACAAACTGCAGCCCATCAGCCAAGCCCAGCCAGCTACCAGGTTTTGTATGACCTGTTAGTGAAGAGTGGGTTTTTACAATTTTTTAATCATTGAAAAAAATTAAAAGAAGAATAATATTTCAAGAAGTGTGAAAATTAAATGGAATTTGAATTTCAGGGCCCATTAATAAAGTTTTAGTGAAACATAGACATGCCTGTTTCTGCATTGCCTATGAATAGTTTCACAACAGCTGAGCTAAGAAGCTGCTAAAAGGACCATGTGACTCACAAAGCCTAAAATATTTACTATCTGCCCCTTTACAGAAAAAGTTTGCTGACCCTTAATTTAGGCATTTTCATTCTGTTGCTTCTAAGTTGATGTCTAGACTATAAATTTATAAAAAGATGAGTTCTAGAAGCATCCTTTACACAGTAGATCATGTCTCTATGACATCGTAACAAATTGTGCTCAATACCTTTGGCTGCTGCTAAGCAGGATAAAGACATGGAACACTGAGGGAAGAAAAGAATAATTTGAGCAATACATGGATTCTCTGTTTCTAAAACTATCTACTTAAGTACCCATAGTTGTACACACTCTTATAGGAAATTTGTAAAGTTTGAAACAATAACTATTCAACTGGAACATTTTACCAATTTCTCAACTCTACAAGTTACACTGTCTTTCCAACATCAGTGCTGGAGAATCCTATCCAGAGCAGTGATGGCAAGTTATACTGATTCTGTGCCTTTCCTTCCTCACCTGTTCATATTTTAGTACTGCTCATATTTTCTTTTGACATTAATCAGATTATGAGGCCAAAAGATGTAGCAAAAAGAATGCTGGACCCAGATATGATTTAGAATCTAAAAGTATGCATTTATATCTTGGTTATACCATTTACATTAGATGAATTTTGTAACATCTTGCAGCCCTGATATCCTTATCTATAAAGTATGAATAAAAATTATACTTCACAGGACTTCTAAGCACTAATAGTTATGTGCAGGCAGCATGCTTATGTTATGATCATGATGATGTATTCTATCTATCTTCTGGATCCCTTTCCTTTCTGCTCCCTCAACATTATGAAAATTACTTGTCTGATATTGAGAAAGCCAACTGTTAAGTAACAGAGTTCCTCAACAAGTGTGGCAAGCAAATCACTCAAAAAAAAAAATCAGTTGTTTAAATTTTTTGATTAATTATTCCTATAAACTCACTTAACTAATGTTTGGCCCTTAAGCAGACAAAGACTAAACAGTTTAATATTGCTTTTATTCTGTGCTTAGGAAAACAGTCTCATTTTCAATTAGCAGGATCAAAGATATCTCACTAATAGGAGATGATGATCAATTAATTATGAGCTACACTGCTGTAAAGAGAAAATGCTCACTTCTCTTCTGCAGTCATTATTCTTCAAAAACACTGGGGGTGTATCATCAAATACAGGAATGATTATCAAATCTTATGAGTTCTGAAGTAACTATTTAAAATGTCATTAACCATTTCCATGGAAAACATACCTATTAAGGCTCATAAAAGGACAAAAACAATTGGCTCCAGATGTCGTGAATCATGCCAACCCCTACATACATGTGCGAGGCACTGGGAATTTAAAAGCACTGAATTGGGGGTCAGGGGCCTGAGTTCTAGTCTTAAATCTAATACTAACCAGTGAAATGGGCAAGTGTTGCTCTATGAGCCAGGTTTTGAGTTCACAAATGTTAACTTTCCATTCTAAAGCAGTTTAATAACTGTGCCTCTTTAGTGTTCTAGGCACCAACCAGGAGGATGTTCCTTCTAATTAAGCTGTGACTGAAAGGTTCAAAATTCTGAAAGAGAGCAGTTGTAAGGGTTGTTGGGTTTTTTAAAAAGCAATCTCTTTTATTCTATTGAAGATTACATGCAATAAAAATCTGATACTACTCACTGAGTCTTTTGGCCATCTGCTTGTGAGGTTTCTTTGCTTTATTGTCTCCTATGACCTAGCAGTAGATCTGGGAGATGGTGAAGGACGGGGAAGCCTGGCGTGCTGCAATCCATGGGGTTGCAAAGAGTTGGACATGACTAAGCAACTGAAGGATAACAACAACATGACCTAGCAGTAAAGGTCCCCATCGCAAACAAGGTCAGGCTCCCTTGAATGAGTCTTAGCCCCAGACAAAGAGATTGGCTTTGCTCTGTAATACCTAAAGTGACTAAGAATATTGATCTGTGGGAAAAAAAAAAAAAAGCAACCTCTGATATACGAAACTAATCTGATGGTCATAACTAGACCTCAATATTTTTATAAGCTCATTTGACACTCACAGCCAGGCCATTTTTGTTCTCTTGGAGAATATAAACTCACAGTATATCAGCCTCAAACAAGATTACTCTGAGATCATGATAAAATGAAATGAGGGAGGTGGGAGGGGGGTTCAGGATTGGGAACACGTGTACACCCGTGGCGGATTCATGTTGATGTATGGCAAAACCAATACAATATTGTAAAGTAATTAGCCTCCAATTAAAATAAATAAATTTAAATTTTTTAAAAAAAGGAAAAAAAAAAAAAAACTCAAAGGCTTTAGAGTAGTCAATGAAGCAGAAAAAAAAAAAAATGAAATGAAACAAGACCACTTCATAACTTTAAACACAAACAAAAACAAGGTCACTGACACTCACAAAATACCCAGCCATAGCGTTGTCCTCACTTTCTGATAGCACCCCATCTAGACCAAACTCCTGCTTCCTTAGACTCTCCTCTAACTCACCCCACTGGAGCCCAAATCCTATAGTATGTTCTAACATGCTCTTACAAAGGGACCCCATGATTCCCTGCAATGAGTAATAAGCCCAATGTATTTAATCAAGTGTCCTACAGTAATATTTGGCTAAAAGGCATTGACACCTTCTAATACGTCTTTTCTTCTCTCACCTGGGACACCCAGAGCCAGGCTGATAGAACTACTATAAAGGTACAAGCACACCAAAAACACCCTACACCGTACAGCAAGCTCCAAAGACGTGGCAGAACAGCTTGGCACTCTAGTTCCCGTCCCTTTTGTATCTTTCCTTCATTATCTCTTGGAAATAAAATCTCCCAAGCTTAATCTATAAAAAGAATAAATTGGATTTGAAGGGAAATATCCCAAACTATGTCCCTTGGGAAACCAGTGTCCTTCAAATGATGATAGGCGATTCCAGAAAGGATTCTGTGGGAAAATGTCTTTGAGAAATTCTACAGGCCATAGTAAGTCCCCTTTCATTGTTCTAGTTCCAGTTCTACAAGCTACTTTGAAAGTCATATAAGACCTCTTTAGTTAAATCTCAGTTTCTTACCTGCAAAATGGTTGTTATAATATGCCATGCCCATTCCCCAGTGTTTGGAAGCAAATTAAAAATGTGACAGAAAGGGGGTTTCCGTGGTGCTCCAGTGGCTGAGAATCTGCCTGCCAATGCAGGGGACATGGGCTCAATCCCTGCTCTGGTAAAATTCCACATGCCACGGAGCAACTAACCCCACAAGCTGCAAGTGCTGAGCCCACATGCTGGAACTACTGAAGCCCATGAGCCCTAGAGCCCATGCTCCATAACAGAAGCCATCAAAACGAGAAGCCCACAAACTACAACTAGAGAATAGCTCTGCTCTCTGCAACTAGAGAAAACCTGTGTGCAGCAGTGAAAACCCAGCACAGCCAAAAATAAATAAATTTAAAAAAATTTTTAAGTGACAGAAAAGTATTTCAAAAACAGGAGAGTACCATGTTTAGGTGAGACATGGAGGCAGCACTGATTCTACTAGAGAAATCCTTAAAGATAAAAGCCTAGTCCAAAAATTAGGCCAAAAGGATTTGTGTGTACAATGGAATATCACTCAGCCATTAAAAAGAATACATTTGAATCAGTTCTAATGAGGTGGATGAAACTGGAGCCTATTATACAGAGTGAAGTAAGCCAGAAAGAAAAACACCAATACAGTATATTAACGCATATATATGGAATTTAGAAAGATGGTAACGATAACCCTGTATGCAAGACAGCAAAAGAGACACAGATGCATAGAACAGTCTTTTGGACTTTGTGGGAGAGGGCAAGGGCAGGATGATATGGGAGAATGGCACTGAAACATGTAAATTATCACATGTGAAACGAATCACCAGTCCAAGTTCGATGCATGATACAGGATGCTCGGGGCTGGTGCACTGGGATGACCCAGAGGGATGGGATGCGGAGGGAGGTGGGAGGGGGGTTCAGGATGGGGAGCACATGTACGCCCATGGTGGATTCATGTCAATGCATGGCAAAACTAAGACAATATTGTAAAGTAAAAAAATAAATAAATAAAACTGAAAACCAAAGCAAACAAACAAACAAAAAAAGGATTTGTGTGTAAACTAGAGCAAGCAAGTGAGGAAGAGGAGACTAGGTATTTCAGGGCTATGGTTGGGAGACAAATCAACCAAAAACTTGCATAAAACAATCAATTATTATGTTCATAGATTCTGCTGGTCAAGAATTTGAACAGTGCGTTATAGGCATGACTTGTCTCCACTCTACAATGTCTGCACCTCAGCTGAAGTGTTTTGACAACAGCTGGTGGGTATATCATCTTGAAGGCTTCCTCATTCACCTCTCTGATACTTGAGGCCAGCTACTGACTGAAACGCTTACATATGGCTTCTCCACATGGTCTCTCCATGTGGGCTAATTAAAGCTTTCTAACAGCATGATGGCTGGGCTCTAAAAGAACAAGAGGGACATGCACGGCACGTTCATGACCATCCCAGTCCCATTGTGTCACTTTGTCATACTTTAATGGTCGAGGCAGTCACAAAGTTTCACCCAGCCAGGGGAAGGAACACAGACCCTACTACCCAAGAGCAGAAGTGTCAAGGTCACCCCGAAGAAGAGCATGTGAGATGGGAGACACTTTTGTGACCATCTTTGGAAAATACTGCCTCTTACCTGGGGCAGATGCAAAGTCAGTGAAGAAATAGGGATTCTTAAAGCCTGGATGGTGGAAGAACAAGAAGACATCAACATTTTCTCAGATTTCAAGTCTAGGTGGAAAAAGAATAACCACAAAAGGCTTGAGTCAAAGTTAGTTTGCAGAGAAAAATAGTTCAAAAGATGTTCCTAGTAGTTCTGTCTTTTGAGTTTGGAGAAGATATGAACATATTTATTGGCAGAGATAACAGAGCCAAGAGGAAGACTAAAGATAGAAAATGAGGGAGAGGGGCTTCCCTGGTAGCCTAGGGAATAAGAATCCTCCTGCCAATGCAGGGGACACAGGTTCCACCCCTGGTCGGGGAACATTTCACATGCCGCAGAGTAACTAAGCCCATGCGCTCTAACTACTGAGCCCGAGCTCCAGGGCCCACAAACCACAACTACTGAGCCTGTGTGCCACAATTACCAAAGCCCACGTGCCCAGAGCCTGTCTGTGCTCTGCCACAAGAGAAGCCACCGCAATGAGAAGCCCACGTACCACAACGAAGAGTAGCCCCCACTTGCCACAACTAGAGAAAGCCTGCACAAAGCAACAAAGACCCAGTGCAACTATAAATTAAAGAATAAATAAAATGGGCAGAAAATTAATAGGGCAAGATTCTGGAGGAGACCAACTTGACTAAATACTCAGATGGAAGTTTAACTTCACATGGAGAAACACTGCTTCTCTGAGGACACAGGAGGAGAGGATGGGAGAAAAAGAACAGAATTCTGAAACATTATGAACTGCAGAGAAGGGAAAATGGCAGATCTCAAACTGAATAGCCTATCTTCTCAGGGAAGCATGAGATAAGAAAATCTATTGAAATTAAGATGAGCTGTCTTAAAGTTCGTAAGAAATAGAAATGACTAAGCAAGAAACTGAATAGAATATCTGTAAGATATAACTCAACTTTTTTGTATTTTGAAAAAAGTTGAAAGATTGGTAAAATAATAATTATTGACACTGAGTGATGGAATATGGGGATTTATTATACTGTTCTCACTAAGCATGTGTGAAATTGAAATTTTCATAATAAAATGCTTAAAAATTTAACAAGCTATTGAATAATACATGTATCTCTGTTTTTTTTTTTTAAAGAAACTTATAACACTGCATTTTTATGTATGAGTTGTCAGTAAAAATCTTTCCCTTAAGTCAATGGCTCTCAAGAGTGAAAGGATTTTCTATTTGTCTCATACCTATTACTGCCCAGGATGAAAGTTCAATCAATTCAAATGTACCTGTAAAATCCTCCACCTAATATTTTTTTAAATGCCTGCCGTACACTTCAGACAACTTCTGAAATAATTTTGCTTATTTCCCCTAACAGCACATTATTGCTTTTTGTTGAATTAAACAAAAGTCTTTTTTATTTATTATTGCCATCATCATTATTATTATTACTTAACACAAACTGGATTCTATTCTATCCTCTCTACAGCAATACCCAGGTGAAGAATATCACAGGTTTCCAGTCTCATTAAGATTTCTTCCTGGCATCGGGAAAACATTGAGCTGGCAAAATAAATAGCTCAAATCACAGAAATATATTAAAGTGATATGGAATCCTGTATGCTTCATAGCCCTAATCATCAACTCATTTATATTCTCGGGGATTGAAGGAAGCATATTAAGAAAGGATATTCTTGCCTTGTACAAAATTGTCACAGTTGGCTAGCAAGAAGTATTAAAGACTGAAGAAATATCCATGAAGCAGTCACTTGGTTTTCTGAAGCATCTCAATGATACCCAGAATTCATCAAGTTCATGGTTCTACATCTTGGATTGTGAAAAGTAACTAGGCAATGTGTGTGATTTTGACCTTTAATCAAGATCTCTTTTTCTTCATTATATTAGGAATAATGAATTGTCAGAAATATCATTGGCTCAAAGCAACATTCTGGGGAAATGGCTCATGGGTTTTAGAAATTAGATGGCAATCAACTCAAAATCTCCAGATGACCTTTTTTTAAAGACACTCCAAGTATCTTAAAAGGAGAATAGCCTACGTTTCCAGCTTTAGCTCTTACCACATCATCCACATGTTGACCAGACTCCTGTTCAGGTAAGAAACACTAGAGTGAAGAACATACATAATATGGTGGTGAAAAAATCTGAACAGGATAGAGGGACAGGGAGAGAAGACCAAGGAGATTAATGAAATCAGGGAAGACCCAAAAGCATGAACTCAAGGTCTGAGGAGCAGAAGACATCATGCCTCCTTTGCTGAGGGGTCAAATTACTTCTTTCATGTCAGGACAGCAATGTAAAGACAGAAAACAGGAAAATTTTCAGTCAAAGGCATTTTACTGGGCAAAATAATACCTAGGCAACTTCACTCTCAATGACCTCTCTTGGCAATTTGAGGAATACAAAGGAAAAATTACTGATATCAAATGATTGACACCATTCCTTCCTTGACTGACATTAATAACAAGTTGCTGTCCATAAAGGAACTTTTATTTGATGGAGAAAGAAGCATATGTCACTTTATCTTAGCATCAAACTTAACAATAGTTCTGGGATTAATTTGCATGGACTACAGGCTATGTCTGGAGCTCTACTCCTGATTTTGATGTTCAAAAAATTACAAAGAAGTATAACACATGACAATCTAAGGGAGAGAGAAAGACAAAGAGTGAGGCTGGAGTGGGACTTGTGGAGTGTAACTTTACCTAAATCCCCTCGCTTCCTTCCATTCAGTTCAGTTCAGTCACTCCGTCATGTCCGTCTCTGCGACCCCATGATAGCAGCACACCAGGCATCCCTGTCCATCACCAACTCCCGGAGTTCACTCAAACTCACGTCCATCGAGTCGGTGATGCCATCCAGCCATCTCACCCTCTGTCATCCCCTTCTCCTCCTGCCCCCACAATGAGTCAACTCTTTGCATAAGGTGGCCAAAGTACTGGAGTCTTGCTTCCTTAGTGGATACAAAATATCAGCCAGATATATACAGACACTCTTAGTGGCCAGAGAAGAATCATCTCATAATTTCCTTTTCCGCTTTATTGATTTCCCAAAAGATATAATCAAAGAGTCGGTGTTGGATGGACCTAGTGGAGATGCCACTCATGGTTCTGCCCTTGTACAAGCATCCCAGGAGAAAGCCTTGTCCACGGATAGGCACAGCTGTACCATGCACCCCTGCACTCTCCGAGGCCATGTGACACAGACTCATGACCCTAGTAATGGGGTCCAAGCCCTGACACGGACTAACTCTTCTGCTAAAAGAGTGAGGAGGAAGTACAGATTTTAACTCCACAAAATTGATTTCAGGCATTGAACATGAAGCAAATGTTGAAAGGAAAATATAATTTTTGTGCCCAAGTTTCCCTAACTGTCCAATGCCCTTCTGCAAAGATGTCCATGATTTAATACCACCTGTGAATGTTGTCACCTTATGTAGCCAAAGAGATATTCTAGATGCCATTAAGTTAAGGATTTTGAGGTGGTAAGATTATCCTGGATGATCTTGGTGTGCTCAAAGTATTCACATGGGTGCTTATAAAAGGGACATAGAGGGAGTCAGAGAGAAGGAGATGTGATAGCTAAAGCAGAAGAACAGAGAGAGATTCAAAGATGCTATCTGGCTGGCTTTGAAAACAGAGGAATAAGCCATAAGCCAAGTAATGCACATGGCCTCTAGAAGCTGCAGAAACGGTAAGGAAACAAATTCTCTGCTAGAATATTCAGAAGGAATCCAATCTGAAAACCCATTCAGACTTCTGACTTTCAGAACTATAATAAATTTGTGTTGTTTTAAGTCAGTAAGTTTGTGGTCATTTGTTACAGCAGCACTTGGAAACGAATATGACAATAGCCCATACAGACAAGATGAGATCAGTTTACTCCTGGTCCCAAAATTACAACATATGAAGTCCCATCTGACTTGTCACTATAACTCTAGCCTTTCTTTGACTTCTCTCAACAAATAAAAGGGGAAGTTCACTTCTTCCAGGGATTTGCCTTGGTTGTTTCTGGATGACTCAGTCTCCTCCTGGTTTGAAGCCACTCCTTCCCTCCACCCACGGGGCCACTGATGACTCTGCTGCTGGTCAGTGTCGACTCCCAGGTTCACTTCCAAAGCATTCCTGCATTGCTCCTCTGCATTGCTTCACCCAGAGCATGATCCTAATCAGCTTCCCTAATTTCCAAAGTGAAATGCAAATGCAAGGCTGAAGCTTTAGTATAAAAAAATAATAAGTAATGATAAAACTACTAGTTGAGGAAATGACAACACAGAAGTAACTATCTTAGGTTGCATTCCTCAGAACTGAAACCTGAGATGAGAGTTCTTAGGCACGTGATTTCTTCTGGGACAGAAAAAAGGAATGAGGAAAGTAGGATGGGGTAGTGGAAGGAGTGAAGTAATCTCGAGGTCTTACTGGGATCTAGCTTCAACTTGATCCCACATGGAATTCTGGGGTACAAATTGCACCAGAGGACAGTACCACCTCGAAGGAAAAGGGACCAGTCTTCTGTACCCTGTGTCAGTCTGTCATTAGCCATAGCCACTTGGAGAATGGAGTAACAGGACTCCCAGGTGACAACACTCCCATTCTGCTGGGAGCAATACTCCAGAGAAAGAGGCAGGGATGAATAGGCAACATTCATTGCTGCTAAGCGATGGTGTCAGTTCAGTTCAGTTCAGTTCAGTCGCTCAGTTGTGTCAGACTCTTTGCAACCCCATGAATGCAGCACGCCAGACCTCCCTGTCCATCACCAACTCCCGGAGTTCACTCAGACTCACGTCCATCGAGTCGGTGATACCATCCAGCCATCTCATCCTCTGTCGTCCCCTTCTCCTCCTGCCCCCAATCCCTCTCAGCATCAGAGTCTTTTCCAATGAGTCAACTCTTCACATGAGGTGGCCAAAGTATTGGAGTTTCAGCTTCAGCTTCAGCATCAGTCCTTCCAATGAACACCCAGGACTGATCTCCTTTAGGATGGACTGGTTGGATCTCCTTGCAGTCCAAGGGACTCTCAAGAGTCTTTTCCAACACCACAGTTCAAAAGCATCAATTCTTCAGTGGTTAGCCTTCTTTATGGTCCAACTCTCACATCCATACATGACCACTGGAAAAACTATAGCCTTGACTAGATGGACCTTTGTTGGCAAAGTAATGTCTCTGCTTTTGAATATGCTATCTAGGTTGGTCATAACTTTCCTTCCAAGGAGTAAGCATCTTTTAATTTCATGGCTGTAATCATCTGCAGTGATTTTGGAGCCCAAAAAAATAAAGTCTGACACTGTTTTCACTGTTTCCCCATCTATTTCCCATGAAGTGATGGGACCGGATGCCATGATCTTAGTTTTCTGAATGTTGAGCTTTAAGCCAACTTTTCACTCTCCTCTTTTACTTTCATCAAGAGGCTTTTTAGTTCCTTTTCACTTTCTGCCATAAGGGTGGTGTCATCTGCATATCTGAGCTTGTTGATATTTCTCCCAGCAATCTTGATTCCAGCTTGTGCTTCTTCCAGCCCAGTGTTTCTCATAATGTACTCTGTGTATAAGTTAAATATAAGCAGGGTGACAATATACAGCCTTGACATACTCCTTTTCGGGGATGGTGTCAGGGGTCCTTAAAAAGGGATGTGCGCAGTCACCAAGATCATCCATGAAAAGAACCTATCACAGAGCTCACAACTAGTCCCGGAAGAGCACCTCTGCCAATTGCCCTGACTTCACCACTGTTTGAAAGAGTTAACTTTACTCTTCATTTTTCCACCTCCTTTTCACTCCACCAACAGAAATATCCTTGAGCCATCTCTTCTCTCTGGAGGAGAGGTCCCAGAGACATTTCTTTCTCCCTTAAAGACCTCACCCAATTCTGTTTCAGCTTCAGAATTTTCCAAAATGATTGACAGGCCTAACTCCCTAATCTTGGTCTTAGGACTCCAGGAAGACATTGGAACTAAAAAGCCCAACCTTAGCACATCTGTCTGAATCTAATGTAAAACTGAATAACATGCATGTACCATACTAGCAGTTCGATCTACGTTGAGCCAAGGTGATTAGCTCATCATTTCCCTTTCACAGATATTCACTCTTCCTTGGGGAGGAAAAAATTAATTCTTCATTTTTTTCCTGCCATGCAAAAACAACTCTATGAGAACAAGCAGGCACTGAAATTCTATAAATCCCCTCCTAAGGAAGGACATATCACCAAAAAGTGTTATTCATACTACAGGAGGCAAAACATTAGAGGCCTTGAGAAAAAATTAATGAAAAAAAGGTAGACTAGAAAAGATTTAAATTCCTTTCAAATAATAAATGTACATGCTGTTTAATGGAGCAAGACTGCTTCAGTTCATATATTCATATACTTATATTCAGACATTTGTATGTCTGGGTCATGATGTATTTCTTATTATATAGGTAGGAGTAAAAAAAAAAGTTAAAAAACTCACCGATGTACATACTTTTCACCACATAGACGACTTCTCTCATTTTCATCCAGAAGAGCTTGGTTTCTTAATGTCACTGGAGGTTTACAAACCTTCCTTTATCATTGTTGGTCTTTGCTTCCTATCTGCAAAAGAGAAAGATCCATTTGGGTATTTGTTTTTCCCCTAAGCAAGAGAATTATTAACTTTATTCCATATCCCAAAGGTGAATTGATCTCTACTTCTCTACAAAGCCTGCTTTAAGCTTTGAAATGATAACATTATGGATTGAAGTAGGTAGAATCAGGTCCCCTAAAAAGATATGCTCAAGTCCTAACTACCAATACCTATAAATGTGACCTTATTTGGAAATACCATCTTGGCAGAAGTTATCAAGTTAAAAATGGTATCATATTATGTTAGAGTGGGCCCTAATCCAGTGGCTGGTATCCTGGTAAGAAGGAGGAAATTTGGGCACAGAGACGCATGAAGAGATGGCTACGTGATGACAGAGGCAGATATTGGAATGATGTACCCTCGAGTCCAAGAATGCCCAGAATTGCCAGAGACCACCAGAAACTAGGCAATGGCAAAGAAAGACTCTTCCAAGAGCCTTGAGAGAAAGAATGGCCCTGCTGACACCTTGATTTTGGATTTCTTGCCTCCAGAACTGTGAGAAAATACTTTTCTTTCATCTTAAGCCTCTGGTAATTTGTTCCAGCAGTTTTAGGAAACTAATACAAGGGTTTTCTTATTTCTACTCTCTCCATTGAATTTTCAAATATATTAGCAAATATTTACATGTACCTGCTTGAATATTCATAAAACATCTCTGAAAAAAATTCTCTGACAACACTAGTTGCCTTTGGGAAAGGGAAGTGGGTACCTGCAGGATAAGGGAAGGAGATTTTTTACTATAATATCCTTTTGAATTTTAAACCATGTGATGTATTATCTATTTTTAAAACAAATAAAAATTTTGAAAATTTATGGCTCACACTCAATCTACCTAGCAATCTTCCCCAATTCCCCAGAGATCACTGCTGATGGACACTTGTCCCATTTTTTTAAACAAAGATGTAAAGTCCTAAAAGGAAGGATCACCCTCTTTCACAGAAAACCCATGGTTCACAATCATTTCCTTTTTGTACCGAAAACCCAAGAAGGCTGTGTCCAGTCTTATTCAGAGATATTTTTACTCATCTGTCTCTCTCTTTCAAGCTATTCGCTTAAGGATTAAAAAGGTACAGCACTGGCAACTAAAATAATGTATCCATGCTATCCTTAATTACTGATTTAAATGAAGAGCCATTGTCAGATTTCCTCATTAAAAGACCTATTTTATGAACAGATAACTCACACAAATGATTTAAGAAGGACAGATTCATCAGTTTGAGGTTGAATCCAACAAGGTACACAAAGTTAATTATATAATTTGAAGTGTTGGGCAAAATTGGTCCAAGGGTCTTTCAACATCAAAGCCTCCAGTGGAGAAAGATGTGTAACTGGCGCCTTCAGCTAAACTCTCCTGTATGACGACTCTATACAATATTGGTGATCAGTGCATATTTCATGAATTGAATACAATTAAAAACATAAAATGAAGAGCTAAAAGACACTCTGGAATTCTTAAGCATGTTTCCCTAGCAATGCCCTGAAAATGAGCACTAGGCTGGGTTGGAGCTTTCTTATCTGAAAATACGGTGATGATAATTTCTGCCTCTTGGGGTTGCCGAGGAGGTTAATGGATGTGAAGCATATGCAGTAGACGCAATTGGTACCTTGCCCAGATTCCATTTACAAGGCCAGAGCACCCACCCCCTTGCTGGGGAGAACATGGACTACCCCAGCTGCCTCCTTCTCTGCAGAACTGCCCTGGAGTGATGGTAGCTATGCTCTCCAGGAAGTTACCCCACCCCATGGTCCATCGCCAAAGACTGACTGATATGGGGGTACAAAAGAGACCCCTTCTCTCAAGGCAAGGATAACTCCAAGGTGTGATTTGTATTTCAGAGCCTCTCTTTAAGAGAGGTGAGACCGTGTCCTCACTCAGCTTCCCACCTCCTCTTAAGTTCTTCCTGAAGGGCACTGCCCACAATGCACCAGATTTCCTTCAGAGCTTCAGGTTCTGCTTCTAAGGAACTCGACCTAAGAGAGGAGGTGTGCACATGCTAAGATTCTTCAGTCGTGTCCGACTCTGTGTGACCCTATGGACTATAGTCCACTAGGCTCCTCTGTCCATGGGATTCTCCAGGCAAGAACACTGGACTGAGTAGCCATTCCCTTCTCCAGGGAATCTTCCCAACCCAGGGGTTGAACTTGGGTCTCCTCCATTGCAGGCAGATTCTTTACCATCTGAGCCAGAAAGTAGCAATACAAAGCGTGGAAAGAAAGAAAGTTACTTGGGTGAGTCTATTTCCAAACTAAGAATGAGGAGACAAACCAGGAGCCAGAAAGAGCTAGGCTAGTCCTACTTAGATTTCTTTTAAAAACTAGAATAAATAAATAAAAACTAGAGATCCTGTAGTAAAGGCTTAAATTTAATATTATGTGTTGTCTTGACATCTGGTGAAATCAGCAGGGTCTCAAATTGCCTAACTGCAAGTTCCTCTGCCTACTCTGCCACAAAGGTTCTCTAGCCAAACACCTCTCTTTATCACAAGGACCCGCAGCCTTCGAACTATTCAAACAAGCCAGTCATGTCCTCCTGCAGAAACCAGGGTACACCTCACCCTCTTGAAGCCTGCCTTACCTCACCATGAAGCCTGCCTCTCACAGCCCCTGGTTGTTTGCTCTGCCTCTGAGGCTAACCCCCACATAGCCGTAGGTCACGTGTGGGATCCTCCTGCTCCAAACTGTATGTGACTAATAAACCATGGTCTATCTCATCCCTCCAGTAGTGGATGCTGTGTGTTCAGCCATCCCCAAAACTCCAGAGTGGGAATCCACTCACCACGAGTGGGGTAAAGAGAAGGCAGTTGAAACAAACTCTTGTTACCAAGGCTTGTAAGAATTCTTAGCTTTTTAACTTCTCCATTGTTTTGTTAAACTTGTCGATTTTCACATATGAAATTGAGAAAAGCCAAGTGTGTGTATATATATATATATGTATGTGTCAAAGAAACAAGATTAGGTTGGAAGAAGCTGGAGCATCATCTTTCTCAGTGGCAAACACAGTGGCTATGCGTGGATGAGAGGCAGGGGTGGAGGAAGTAGGGCTCAGCTTGGGCCAGAGGAAGAGAAGAAGAAATGGACAACTTGCTGAGAAAAACTGTGTTCCAAATAGAAGCCTGGGTGCTCCCCATTAGACCAAGGTGCTTACCATTAGAACAGAAACCAAAAATCAGTGGGAATGGGTCAGAGCTCAATAGCGAAGGAAGTAAAGGTGCTTGGGCAGAAACAAAAAATGAATGACGAGCGGGTGAAATACACACTGTTAAGAACTCCTAACACTGTAGTTCTTATTCATGCAGAATGTGAGGGATGAGATTTGGTTTCTCTCACTAGTTTTAGCTAAGGTCATCAAAAAGTTTAGCAGCCTTTAAAGTATGCAGTACCTCGACCTTGACACTCATCCTAGTTATGAGATCATCAAGGACAAGTTGAAGGAGGGGCCCATTTTTAGAGCCTTACAGAAGAAACCTTTCTGATAATCTTCAAATCACACCCTTCTGGACTTTTCATCAACTCAACTCATGATTTAGGCACTAAGTATCTATACTATATAATATCTAATGTACCATGTTTTTCCATATGTGCATCTATGACATGAGAAAATCTTCCCTTTTAACAAGCCCAAAGGTGAACCTTATGTATCCCAAATTTTGAGAACTTATACCTGAAAAGATGCAAAGGAGAAAAAGACAGCTGAAGCAGGGATATTAAAATACAAGAGTGTTCTTTTGGAAAAGATGGGTCAGAGGCATTTCTCCAATGAAGATATGCAGACAGCCAACAGGCACATGAAATGATGCTCAAAATCACCTCACACCGATGAGAGTGGTCATCATAAAAAAGTGTATGAACAGGGAGTTCTTAGCACTCCAGCGGTTAAGACTTGGCACTTCACTGCCATAGCCTAGGTTCAATGCCTGGTTAGGGAACTAAGATTCCGAAAACTGCAAGGCAAAGCAAAAAGAAAAAGTCGACAAAAAATAAATGCTAGAGAACGTGTGGAGAAAAGGAACTTTCTTACAATGTTGGTAGGAATGTAAATTGGTGCAGTGACTATAGAGAACAATATGAAGATTCCCTGCATGCGTACTCGGTCATGTCCAATTCTTTGCAAGCTTATAGCCCACCAGGCTCCTCTGTCCATGGGATTCTCCAAGCAAGAATACTGGAGTGGGTTGCCATTTCCTCCTCCAGGGGATCTTCATAACCCAGAGATCGAACGCACATCTCCTGAGTGACCTGCATTGGCAGGCAGATTCTTTACCACTGAGCCACCTGGGAAGCCCTAACAGATACACACTACTATATATAAAATAGACAAACAATAAAGACTTATTATATAGCACAGGGAACTATATTTAATACCTTGTAATAACATACAATGGGAAAGTATCTGAAAAAGAATATATATATATGTATGTGTGTGTGTATGTGTCACACACACATATATATGTATTAATAACTAACTCACTTTGCCATACACCTGAAACTAAATCAACATTGTAAAAACTACAAAACATACTTCAATTTTAAAACATGGGTCAGAGGGAGTTTTTCTTTAAATAAATAACATAAAATAAAATGAAATAAATAAAATATTAATACAAGATCACATAGATTGGCACACTATTAATGGACCAACAGGAGGGGAAGAAACTGTTGAAAAGAATATGAAGGTAAGTGTTCAGCCTCCTGAAAGACAGGGAGGCTAACTTGGGCTTTGAAGATGAGTAGGATTTAAATAGACATAGAAAGCATTCCATGCATCCACACGATGATGAAAGTGAGCATTCAGTATCCATTAATTACTGAAAAAAAAATAATAACAAACATCTCAACAAGTATAGAGTGGCTGCCATTTTAATTTGGCTGAGTCCCTATTTGAGGGAAACATTTTGGTTACAAGTGACAAAGAAACCCAATTTAAACACTTAAATCATAAAAACCACAACTAAATGGTGCCACACTAATTTTTTTTTAAATAATTTTATTGAGGTTAATTGACATTCAATAAACTGTACATGTTTAAAGTGTATAATTTGATAAGTTTTGACTTATGTATATACCCATGAGGGCTTCCCTGATGGCTCAGTCTGTAATGCAAGAGACTGCCTGCAATGCAGGAGACACAAGTTTGATCCCTGAATTGGGAAGATCCCCTGGAAAAGGAAATGGCAACCCACTCCAGTATTCTTGCCTGGAGAACTCCATGGACAGAGGAGTCTGACAGGCTACAGTCTATGGGGTCGCAAGAGTTGGCCATGATTTAGTGACTAAACCACCACCACCACATACCCATGAAACCATCACCATAGTCAAGATAATGAAAATAAACATCACCCCCAAAAGTTTCTTTGTGCCATTTTGTAAGCCCTCCCTCTCAATGCCTCCCCCGAAATTCTCCCTCTATACTAACTCTGTTCATGAGACTTGACCGTGTAGCTCATGCAGTACCACCAAGGACCTGGTTTCTCACTATGTAGTTTCTTCTCAGCCTTCTATGCTTTTGGCACCATCCTCAGGGGTTCACACTGATCTCCTGGCTTGCTCCTCACTGTAGCAAAATGGCAGCTCAAGTCCAAACCTCATCATCCTCACACCAACTCTTCAGGACAAGAGATGGTTTCTTTCTTTCTTTCTGCCTACGTTTCTGATCTTGAATCATGTTCCTACTTGCTCTCTGCACCCCAGCTTCACTGGACTATTTCAAGCTCATCGCATTTGTTATTCTCACTTCTATCAAAGCACATGGGTTTCCATGGTACATTCCTCCCTCTTCACCTGGTTAACACACACTCTAATTTCATCTCCCAGTGTAAACCTCATGACAAGGTCTGTCCCTGTTATATGCTCTCAGTACATAGTGTAGTTCTCTTTCATGGCAATATTATTCATATAACCATTTGATTAGTATTTGCCTTTTCTATAAGAAAGAAACCATGTCTGGTTTGGTTCATCATTGTATCCTCAGCATCAAGCCAGTGTCTGGACAGTGGGCACTTAATACGTATTTATTTGTTGATTGGATAGTTGGATGGATGGAGGAATGGATAAATGAACTGATAGGTGGATGGATGGGTGGACTTGGCTTCTAAAAATGGCCATGTAACTAATTAGCTACATAACCTTCATCTTTTTTTGAGCTTTCGTTCTCTCAACTGTGAAATGAAAAGGTTGGACTAGTTGACCTTTAAGATCCTTTCTGAATTTAAAGTGCTGAATTCATAAAGTGTTAATGGCAAGAGAATTTCTTAAACTGCAAGTATGGTGGAAACAAACTAAAAAATGGTGTTTGGAGCTACTCTGCTATCCTTTTACAAATGTCACTTTTAATCTAATCCTGACTTTGTGTGGTCTCATGCAGTAGTTAGCAATCTGGAGAAACTGATATCCTACAACTGTTATCAAGCAGCTGGAATTGCCAAATAGCTAATACAAGTTAGAAAAAATATATATTGACAGTCTAGGCAGATGCTAAGTTAAATGTTATTGAGAACATTTGCACACGTTCCTTTCCTAACCCTATCTCCCAAGATTCAGTTCAGTTCAATCACTCAGTTGTGTCCGACTCTTTGCGACCCCATGAATTGCAGCACGCCAGGCCTCCCTGTCCATCATCAACTCCCGGAGTTCACCCAAACTCACGTACATCGAGTCGGTGATGCCATCCAGCCATCTCATCCTCTGTCGTCCCCTTCTCCTCCTGCCCCCAATCCCTCCCAGCATCAGAGTCTTTTCCAATGAGTCAACTCTTCGCATGAGGTGGCCAAAGTATTGGAGTTTCAGCTTTAGCATCATTCCTTCCAAAGAAATCCCAGGGCTGATCTCTTTCAGAATGGACTGGTTGGATCTCCTTGCAGTCCAAGGGACTCTCAAGAGTCTTCTCCAATACCACAGTTCAAAAGCATCAATTCTTCAGCGCTCAGCTTTCTTCACAGTCCAACTCTCACATCCATACATGACTACTGGAAAAACCATAGCCTTGACTAGACGGACCTTTGTTGGCAAAGTAATGTCTCTGCTTTTGAATATGCCATCTAACCCGGACTGGCGACTCATTTCATATATGATATTATACATGTTTCAATGAGCTGGTGCACTGGGACAACTCAGAGGGATGGTACGGGGAGAGAGGAGGGAGGAGGGTTCAGGATGGGGAACATGTGTATACCTGTGGCGGATTCATGTTGATATATGGCAAAACCAATACAATATTGTAAAGTTAAAAAATAAAATAAAATAAATAAACTGAATATGCCGTCTAGGTTGGTCATAACTTTCCTTCCAAGGAGTAAGCATCTTTTAATTTCATGGCTGTAATCACCATCTGCAGTGATTTTGGAGCCCAAAAAAATAAAGTCTGACACTGTTTCCACTGTTTCCCCATCTATTTCCCATGAAGTGATGGGACCAGATGCCATGATCTTCGTTTTCTGAATGTTGAGCTTTAAGCCAACTTTTTCACTCTCCTCTTTCACTTTCATCAAGAGGCTTTTTAGTTCTTCTTCACTTTCTGCCATAAGGGTGGTGTCATCTGCATATCTGAAGTTATTGATATTTCTCCTGGCAATCTTGATTACAGCTTGTGCTTCTTCCAGTCCAGCGTTTCTCATGATGTACTCTGCGTATAAGTTAAATAAGCAGGGTGACAATATATAGCCTTGATGTACTCCTTTTCCTATTTGGAACCAGTCTGTTGTTCCATGTCCAGTTCTAACTCTTGTTTCCTGACCTGCATACAGGTTTCTCAAGAAGCAGGTTAGGTGGTCTGGTATTCCCATCTCTTTCAGAATTTTCCACAGTTTATTGTGATCCACACAGTCAAAGGCTTTGGCATAGTCAATAAAGCAGAAATAATGTTTTTCTGGAACTCTCTGGCTTTTTTGATGATCCAGCAGATGTTGGCAATTTGATCTCTGGTTCCTCTGACTTTTCTAAAACCAGCTTGAACATCTGGACATTCAAAGTAAAGGGTGGATTAGGTTTGATGCAAGGCTAAAAATAAAATTTCCATATTTGAGTGATATTTAGTACAAAGCATTATTATCATATTGACATAGTTCTATCTTGAATTTACAAAATAGTCTTGCTATATCGAAATTCACAGAAATTTGATTAGCTCCTAAATATATTTTCATTCAGGGTCCAATTCATATCCATCTATTTCTGCATCTTAAAAGAAAATATAAATCATCTTTTTGCTTGACACACCTATGAAGTGCAAGATAAAATTTCCTACCTGCTCCCCCATTCAACATCTGGATCTGAACTATAATTTGCCTATAAATAAGAAATGAGAATTTTGATCAGGCAGCTTTGCAATCTGTTCAAAATAGTCTGGGAATACTTGATTGCATAACAAATCTCCAAGTAAATTAAGTGGTGTTAGGAAAGTTTAACTACCATACAATATTTCATTATATTTTATCCCCTTAAAAATTTATACTTTCTAATGAAATGATGCAGCCAGAGTACTGATAAAGAGAGCGCTATATGGAAATGTCTTTGTGAAAAGAACCTTCTCTTGTTGAGGAAACCAAGGCCCTGTTGTTTCTCCTCTAAGTGGCTGGGGCAGGAACTGGCTTACTGTTCCCCAAATCCATTTTCATATTCTCCTTTGCTCCCAGGTAGACTGCATTTCCCAGCCTCCCACATGACAGATTCCTGGCCAATGGAATATAGGCAGGAGGTTATACATCCCACTTCTAAGCCTGGCTTATAAAATCCTCCCATTAAACCTCTACCCTCTTATCTCCCACACATTAAAGATGGCAGAGGTAAGTATGCCTTGCTTTGTGAACACTGTGTAGGGCAGAGCCTCTCTCCACTGTCTCACATTCCCAACCACATCACGAACTTGCAGAAGAGAGACTACATTATCATATCTCTCATTCTTCTCAGTATCTTAGGCTTCTGAGCACAGCACACTACCAAAAGCCCCCACTAAAAATTTGCTATAGGTGATTATTTCTTTTCCCCATTTTTTTCTTCATTTTATTTTTTTTTAATTTTATTTTTAAACTTTACAATATTGTATTGGTTTTGCCAAATATCGAAATGAATCCGCCACAGGTATACATTATGTTCCCCATCCTGAACCCTCCTTCCTCCTCCCTCCCCATACCATCCCTCTGGGTCGCCTCAGTGCACCAGCCCCAAGCATCCAGTATCGTGCATCGAACCTGGACTGGCGACTCGTTTCATATATATTGTACGTATTTCAATGCCATTCTCCCAAATCATCCCACCCTCTCCCTCTCCCACAGAGTCCAAAAGACTGTTCTATACATCAGTGTCTCTTCTACTGTCTCATATACAGGGTTATTGTTACCATGAAGAGTAAAGAAGAGAAGAGAGCTTGACATTCCATGACTTTTCTGCCCAAGAACCACCTATCCTTGCATAAAATGGACCCATAAAATAGAATGGCTGAAAGAATGGAGAATATTTTTAGCTTCTTCAAATGAGTGTTAGTCCAAGTTCTCACAGAAGCACATACCAAGATAAGTTGAATCAGTTCTAATGAGGTGGATGAAACTGGAGCCTATTACACAGAATGAAGTAAGCCAGAAAGAAAAACACCAATACAGTATACTAACGCATATATATATAGAATTTAGAAAGATGGTAACGATAACCCTGTATGCAAGACAGCAAAAGAGACACAGATATATAGAACAGTCTTTTGGACTCTGTGGGAGAGGGAGAGGAAGAGGGTGGGATGATTTGGGAGAATGGTATTGAAACATGTATAATATCATATATGAAATGAATCGCCAGTCCAGGTTTGATGCATGATACTGGATGCTTGGAGCTGGTGCACTGAGACGACCCAGAGGGATGGTACGGGGAGGGAGGAGGGAGGGGGCTTCAAGATGGGGAACACGTGTATACCTGTGGCGGATTCATGTTGATGTATGGCAAAACCAATACAATATTGTAAAGTTAAAAAAAAAATGTAAACATACAGGGATTTTATTAAGAGAAATGCCTATGAAAGAAAATGGAGAGTGAGCCAGGAAAGCTGGACAGTCATGAGACCATGATGTGAGGCTGACCCAGAATGAAGAAGCTATGGGGAGAAGGTGGGGCAGAAGTGTGCTGCCATGTAGTCTAAGGAAGGTTTGGCAAGGCCATTAGGGAGTCCTCAACCCCAAGTTAGCCATCAGAGGAATCCCATGTCCTTCCAGAAAAAAAACCTGTCTTCTCCTGCCACACATCACTGGCTGGGAGCAGCCCGTGGAGCTTGAGCCCTTGCCTCAAACTTGGAGGTGGATTTCAGAACCCAGTAGCTGGGGCCATCAATCAGTTATACTCCCTGCAGTTCTTCAAAGCACATTCTCATCGTCTCTACAGAGTTCTTTTAAAACTGACATGAGTTTATCCATCTTATCTATATATCATTTTGTTTTAATAAATTTTAGACACTGTGAAAACAAAAAGGATCGGGACCAGATAAAACTAGATTCCATGATGGGTCCTGTCATCAATTTTGTTTTTATCAGTCACCATCAGTCAATCGTAATGTTCCATCACGTAATGTTCCCCCATTGAATAATTAACCAAGTTAGGATTTACACTCAGCTTTTAGTTATGGGGGATGGAGATTTTAAAAATGGTTTAATCAAGACAGAGGTTTATTTCCCTCTTATATAATGGAAGTCTGCAGTTAAGTATAATAGCTCTAAAGTATCATCCTGGACCCAGCCACCTACTATATTTCTATTCCTTCATTCTTAGAGTATGATTACCATCCTCAATGTTACCTCAGGTTCCAGAATGGATGCTGAGAATCCAATTATCATGTTTGTATTCCAGTTAGGATAAAGGTGAAAAAGTGAAAAGCATAAGGGACATATGCTAGCTATGGGCCCCTTTAAAAAATAAGAAATTATTCCTGGGAAGTACCACTATATGCAGACAATTTCAGCATACAACTCATGGGCAACACTGTGCTACATGAAAGGCTGAGGAATATATTCTTTAAGCTGTGCATAAAAATTCCCCAACTCTTTTCATAGAAAAAAGGTTATGAATGCTGCTGCTGCTGCTGCTAAGTTGTGTCAGTCATGTTTGACTCTGTGCGACCCCATAGATGGCAGCCCACCAGGCTCCCCCATCCCTGGGGTTGTCCAGGCAAGAACACTGGAGTGGGTTGCCATTTCCTTCTCCAATGCATGAAAGTGAAAAGTGAAAGTGAAGTCGCTCAGTTGTGTCCGACTCTTAGCGACCCCATGGACTGTAGTCTACCAGGCTCCTCCATCCATGGGATTTCTCAGACAAGAGTACTGGAGTGGGGTGCCATTGCCTTCTCCAAAGGTTATGAATACTGGACAGGTATTCTTTTTCCCAGCCATTTCTTAGGTTTGGTTCTGAAGAGAAAGTTTTAAATTAAAAAAAACTGGTGAGGTTTTTCCTGTGCTACTAGATGAATTGATTATATTAATAACAGCCACTGATCCACTTTAATTGCCTTCCATAAATTTGCATATATTGTTTATCAGTTGTCTTGTCCATATAATCTGTTCATTTTGTACTTTATTTCCTCTATGGAGGAAAAGTGTTTTTCCATTGTATAAGAAGCCTTCTAGGCTATCTGCCCACCCCACCAGCTTCCTTCTCTGACAATTGCTCTCCCAGACAAGAGTGGTTCCTGACTCATATTTATAACTACCCAATGCATCTCTTGACCCTTGAATATTGAGTCAGGAATAGAAACTAACCCAAGCTGAGCAAACCCATTTCTCTCTTCTGAAAACTAGAATCTGGAATCAAAATTACATATCTGTCTCCACTGGTCATTTGAAGAAAGAAGATGTAAATTTATAAATGATAGGGACAGACATCTTCTGCCATGTTTATGGGATAGTCAAGACAGCCAGTTTGCTGACAGAGGAGAGGCAAGCAGAGATGGCACAGCTCTTACTATGCTATAGTTATGTGGATTAATGCCTTCCCCAGATATTTTCCAAAATATTATATCCAAGTAGATGAACTGGAAAGACAATAAACAGCTGGTAGCTAGTTTCAGGTGCTTTCCAAACTACCTTTATTATTATGCTCTAACCAATACAATCCAAACCTTTTCTTCTATGGTTCTTCCAATGTGGTACACTGGAACCAGAGTGGAATGTGTTGATTTTTCAATGTGTTCCCCAATCCCTATCCCTATCCTTAATGTATATTTCTTTGAGTAGCTACCTGTTACTTCATACCTGTAGACTTAACCTTCCTGTCTTATGTTATCACAGTTATTAAGGATAAAAATAGTGATAAGGGGTCAGGTTAT
Organism: Bos indicus x Bos taurus; assembly: GCF_003369695.1. NCBI lineage: Eukaryota > Metazoa > Chordata > Mammalia > Artiodactyla > Bovidae > Bos > Bos indicus x Bos taurus. The sequence continues at coordinate 13,582,812 of NC_040105.1, read as the reverse complement.
TGGTTTGGCTTGTTGGATTCAATCTGAGAAATGGAGTTCATTTGGGGTTCTACACTATGTTAGGTCTGGAAACTGAACAGATAAGTAAGACATGGACCCTGTCCAGAATTTTATAAGTGACTCTCACCAAACTCCAGTAGTATGTGTGCACATCAAGTCATATCTAGCAAAAAGGAGTTAAGATCTCTTAGTTGGAAGATGACTCAATAGCCTAGAGGTAGAAGGAGAAGATGATTCCATTGATTTCTTGGAAAAGGGGGATTGTTTCACAAGTCTTTTATTTTCCCTCTCTGACCTGATTTTTACCTACACCCTTCTGTTTGTTTGTACTTGGTGCATAGATAACTCTACTGAGAAGGGGATCAAAAAGAATGCCAAAGCTCTTTTCTGACCACAATGCTATAAGACTGAAGATCGACTACAAGAAAAAAAACACAAAAAATACAAACACGTGTCCGCTACTAAACAACCAACAAATCACTAAAGAAATCACAGAGAAAATTTTTTTAAATACCTAGAGACAAATGAAAATGAAAACACGATGATCCAAAACTTAAGGAACACAACAAAAGCAGTTCTAAAAGGGAAGTTTGTAGTGATTCAAGCTTGCCGCAGGAAACAAGAAATATCTCAAATAAACAAGCCAATCTTACACCTAAAACAAGTAGAGAAAGAAGAACAAAAGCCAAAGTTAGCAAAAGGGAATAAATCATAATGATCAGAGAAGAAATCAATGAAAGACTAAAAAAAAAAAAACAATAAAACTAAAAGTTGGTTCTTTGAAAAGATAAACAAAAATTGATAAACCTTTAGCCAGACTCATTAAGAAAAAAAGGGAGAGGGTCCAAGTCAATAAAATGAAAAATGAAAAAGAAGTTACAACCAACACTACAGAAATACAAAGGATTATGACAGACTACTACCAGCAACTATATACCAATAAAATGGACAACCTAGAAGAAATGGACTTCTGGCTGCTGCTGCTGCTGCTAAGTCGCTTCAGTCATGTCTGACTCTGTGCGACCCCATGGACTGCAGCCTACCAGGCTCCTCTGTCCATGGGATTTTCCAGGCAAGAGTACTGGAGTGGGTTGTCATTGCCTTCTCCGAATGGACTTCTTAGAAGGGTATAATTTCCCAAGACTGAACCAGGAAGAAATAGAAAATATGAATAGACTAATTACCAGCACTGAAACTGAATTAGTAATTTTAAAACTCTCAAACAAACAAACCATTTGGTCCAAGACCAAATGGGTTCACAGATAAATTCTACCAAATATTTAGAGAAAAGTTAACATCTGTCCTTCTGGAACTTAAAATGGCATAGCAAGGAACATTCCGAAACTCATTCTATGAGGCCACCATGACCCTGATACCAAAACCAGACAAAGATACTACACAAAAAAGAAAAATCACAGGCCAGTATCACTGATGAACATAAATGCAAAAATCCTCAACAAAATATGAGCAAACCAAATCCAACAATACATCAAAAGGAACATACACCAAGATCAAGTAGGATTTATCCCAGGGATGCAAGAATTTTCAATATCTGCAAATTAAGCAATGTGATATACTGTATTAACATATTGAAAAATAAAAACCATATGATCATCTTAATTGATGCAGAAAAAGCTTTTGATAAAATTCAACATCCATTTATGATAAAAACTCTGCAGCAAGTGCGCATACAGGAAACATACCTCAACATAATAAATGCCATATATAACAAACCCATAGCAAACATCATTCTTAATGGAGAAAAGTTGAAAGCATTCCTTCTAAGATCAGGAACAAGACAAGAGTAACTACTCTTGCCACTTTTATTCAGCATAGTTTTGGAAGTCCTAGCCACAGCAATCCGAGAAGAAAAAGAAAGAAAAGGAATCCAAATTGGAAAGGAAGAAGTAAACTGTCACTGTTTGCAATACTATATACAGAAAATTCTAAAAACACTACCAGAAAACTAGAGCTCATCAATTAATTTGGTAAAGTTGCAGGATACAAAATCAATATTCAGAAATTTGTTTCATTTCTATAGACTAACAATGAAATATCAGAAAGAGAAATTAAGAAAACAGTCCCATTTAACATTTCATCAAAAAGAGTAAAATACCTATGAATAAACCTCCCTAAGGAGGCAAAGGAGAAGGCAATGGCAACCCACTCCAGTACTCTTGCCTGGAAAATCCCATGGGCAGAGGAGCCTGGTGGGCTGCAATCCATGGGGTTGCTAAGTCGGACACGACTGAGCAACTTCACTTTCACTTTTCACTTTTCACTTTCCTGCATTGGAGAAGGAAATGGCAACCCACTCCAGTGTTCTTGCCTAGAGAATCCCAGGGACGGGGGAGCCTGGTGGGCTGCCGTCTATGGGGTCGCACAGAGTCGGACACGACTGAAGTGACTTAGCAGTAGCAGCAAGGAGGCAAAAGACCTGTACTCCAAAAACTATAAGACACTGATGAAAGAAACTGAACATCACATAGATAGTAAGATATACCATGTTCTTGGATTGGAAGAATTAATTGGAAGAATTAATTGGAAGAATTAATTGGAAGAATTAATACTGTTAAAATGACCATACTACCTAAGGCAATCTACAGATTCAGTGCTGCTGCTGCTGTGGACGGCAGCTGTGGACGGCAGCCCACCAGGCTCCCCCGTCCCTGGGATTCTCCAGGCAAGAACACTGGAGTGGGTTGCCATTTCCTTCTCCAATGCATGAAGGTGAAAAGTGAAAGTGAAGTCGCTCAGTGTCTAACTCTGAGCGATCTGAGCGACCCCATGGACTGCAGCCTACCAGGCTCTTCCATCCATGGGATTTTCCAGGCAAGAATACTGGAGTGGGGCACCATTGCCTTCTCCAACAGATTCAATGCAACCCCTCTCAAATTACCAAAGGCATTTTTCACAGAATTAGAACAAAAAATTTTACAATTTGTATGACTCAGATGGTAAAGAATCTGCTTGCAATACAGGTGACTCGGGTTTGATTCCTGAGTTGGGAAGACCCCTGGAGAAGGAAATGGCAACCCACTCCAGTATTCTTGCCTGGAGAATTCCATGGACAGAGGAGCCTGGAGGGTTACAGTCCATGGGATCACAAAGAATCAGACACAACTGAGCGACTAACACACACACACACACAGAAACACCAAAGACCCTGAACAGCCAAAGCAATCTTGAGAAAGAAAAAACAAACTTATGTTTACCAGGGAATGAGAGCAAGGAGGGATAAATTGGGAGACTGAGATTGACATATACATATTACTATATATAAAATAGGTAACTAATAAGAACCTACTGTATAGTATAGAGAACTTTACTCAGTACTCTGTAATGGCCTTCATGGGAAAAGAATCTAAAAACAGAGTGGATATATGTATAACTGATTCACATTGCTATACACCTGAAAATAACACTACATTGTAAATCAACTACACTCCAATAAAAATTTTTAAAAATTAAAAAAAAAAAAGAGCTGGAGGAAATTAGACTCCCTGACATAAGACTATACCACAAAACTACAGTAATCGAAAGAGTATGGTACTGGCACAGAAGCAGACATATAGATCAATGGAACAGGACAGAAAGCCCAGAAATAAACATACAAATTTATGGTCAATTAATCTACAACAAAAATATATAATGGAGAAAAGACAATCTCTTCAATAAGTGGTGCTGGGAGAATTGGACAGCTATATGTAAAAGAATAAAATTAGAACATTCTCTAGCACCATATATGAAAATAAACTCAAAATGGATTAACGATCTAAATTTAAGACTGGATACTATAAAACCCCTAGAGGACTATATAGGAGAACACTCTGACATAAACTGCAGCAGCGTTTTTTTTTTTTTTCTTTTTTTTTGGACCCATCTCATAAAGTAGTAGAAACAAAATAAAAAATAAACAAATGGGACCTAATTAAACTAAGAAGTTTTTACACAGCAAAGAAAACAAACAAAAAGGAACCTACTGAATGGGAGAAAATATTTGCATATGATATGACTGACAAGGGATTAATTTCCAAAATATACAAACAGGTCATGTAGCTCAAAATCAAAAAAATAATAATAAAGAAACAACCCAATCAAAAAATGGGCAAAAGTTCTAAATAGACATTTCTCCAAAGAAGACATACAGATGGCCAACAGGCACATGAAAAAGATGTTCAACACTGCTAACTGTTGGAGAAATGCAAACTGAAACTACAATACAGTACAACTTCACACCAGTCAGAATGGTTATCATTAAAAAGTCTACAAATAATAAATGCTGGAGAGGGTGTGGAGAAAAGGGAATCCTCCTACAGTGTTGGTAGGAATATAAATTGGTGCAGCCACTATGGAGAACAGTATGGAGGTCCCTCAAAAAACTAAAAATAGAGTTACTATAAGATCCAGCAATCCCACTCCTGGGCATATATACAGAAAAGAGAAAAACTCTTAATTCGAAAAGATATATGCACCCAATGTTCATAGCAGCACTATTTACAATAGTTCAGATATGGAAACAATCTAAATGTCTATCAACAGATGAATGGATAAAGAAGATGTTGTATATATAAACAATGGAATATTAGTCGGCCATAAAAAATAAATAATGTCGTTTGCAGCAACATGGATGGACCTAAAGGTTATCACACTAAGTAAAGTGAGACACAGAAAGACAAATATCGTATGATATCCCTTTTATGTGGATCTAAAACAAATGATACAAATGAACTTATTTGCAAAACAGAAACTCACAGCATAGAAAACAAACTTATGGTTACTAAGATAAATTTGGAATTTGTGATTAACAGATATAGACTACTACATATAAAGTGGATAAACAACAAGGACTTACTGTATAATATAGGGAACTATACTGAATATCTTGTAATACCCTATAATAGAAACAAATCTGAAAAAGAACACACACACACACATTTATATACTATTGTTCAGTCGCTCAGTTGTGTCCAACTTTTTGCAACCCCACAGACTGCAGCATGCCAGGGCTCCCTGTCCTTCACCATCTCCCAAAGTTTGCCCAAGTTCATGTCCACTGCATCAGTGATGCCATCCAGCCATCTCATCCTCTAATGCCCTCTTCTCCTTCTGCCCTGAATCTTTACCAGCATCAGGGACTTTTCCAATGAATCAGCTGTTCAAATCAGTTGACCAAAATACTGGAACTTCAGCTTCACCATCAGTCCTTCCAATGAGTATTCAGGGTTGATTTCCTTTAAGATTGACTGGTTTGATCTCTTTGCTGTCCAAGGGACTCTCAGGAGTCTTCTCCAGCACCAGAGTTCGAAGGCATCAATTCTTTGGCACTCTGCCTTCTTTGCAGTCCTGCTCTCACAACAAGGGTACATGACCACTGGGAAGACCATAGCCTTGACTATATGGATCTTTGTAGGCAGAGTAATGTCTCTGCTTTTCAACACACTGTCTAGGTTTGTCAAAGCTTTCCTTCCAAAAAGTAATCGTCTTCTGATTTCATGGCTGCATTCAGCCATTTCAAAGCCCAAGAAGAGGAAATCTGTCACCTCTTCCACTTTTCCCCTTCTATTTGCCATGAAGTAATGGGGCCAGATGCCATGATCTTAGTTTTTTTAATATTTAGTTTTAAGCCCGTTTTTTCACTCTCCTCCTTCACCCTCATCAAGAGGTTCTTTAGTTCCTCTTTGCTTTCTGCCATTAGAGTGGTATCATCCGCATATCTGAGGTTGCTGATGTTTCTCTCGCCTATCTTGATTCCAGCTTGTAACTCATCCAGCCTGGCATTTCTCATGATGTACTCAGTATATAGGTTAAGTAAACAGGGTGACAACAGACAATACTGTCGTACTCCTTTCTCAATTCTGAACCAATTAGTTGTTCCATACAGGGTTCTAACTTAACTATTGCTTCTTGAACTGCATACAGGTTTCTCAGGAGACAGGAAAGATGTTCTGGTATTCCCATCTCTTTAAGAGTTTTCCACAGTTTGTTATAATCCATACAAAGGCTTGAGCGTAGTTGATGAAACGGAGGTAGATGTTTTTCTGATTCAGATTTATATATACACACACATATATATATCTGATTCACTTTGATATATATCCCAAACACTGTAAATCAACTATACTTCAATTAAAAAAAAAAAACAAAACTTTCTCTTACAGAGAAACTTTCTGTGAGAAGAATACAAAACTTCTGTGGGATTCATTAGACCTGTGGGATTCATTACTGGAGACTACCCAGTGTCTTTCATTATATGAAATAAATGGGATGTAGCCTAAAAACAAACAAACAAAAAGTGCCAAAGCAAGGTAAACAAAAGATTAAAATCTACAGGTAACCACTTTTAGGTGGTTTTCAAATCAAAAAGCTCAAAATTATGCCAAGTTATGAAAGTTTATAAAAATTTTAATGCAGATGCAAGGAAACAGCAATAATTTTTCTTAATCCTCCCATTACCTCTGATCTGTCTTGCTATTAAAAAAAAAAAATTGAGCTCCCTGCCTTCTGGAACTTTTTTCCAGCAGGAGGTGAGAAATCATATAAATTGCTAAAAACAAATGGTAACAGTCAGTCATTTCTTTTGTAATGGACCATTAGATTGGTGTATTTGCATGTATCATTAAGATTTATTGCAAATTCTCTAATGGAATGACAATGCTAGAGAGATAGTCTGTTTAATACAATTAGAATGTAGGCTTCTAAGGTAAAATTACTACACATTTTTCTTGGAGGAGAAAAAAAAATGTATATCCTCTACCATGAAAATACCAGTGAGAAAGAAGGAGCTATTCTGAATGCTTTTGTCCAATTTAACATTTTTCTATCATAACAAAATTCTTATGAATTTCACATTAGCCAGTGATTTGTAAGGCAAGCATCTTCCAGAGTAAAAATTTTTTAAAGGTATAACACAGGATAATTAAGAACAGAACATCATCTTTTATTCTTTGATGGAAAAGGCAGACGCTTTCTGGATGCAATTATCAGTGAAGGTCAATGTTATGTCTCTAACAAGGAACTGCAGAACACTCATCTGAGCAATGTTTCTTTGTGGCAGATGAGAGTTGGAACTACACACAAACTCCCAAGTGGGACAGAACCAGAGGCCTGACTTTGTTTAGAGACACACAAAGGTCTATCCCAGCCTAGAGGTTGGTTTTCAAGAATTTCTGGTGCCAAATTTAATTTTCACACCTCTTTTTCCCATTAGTATTTGGAAGTATTGGTCAAATATCTCCTATCCCCAATGGAAGGCCTCCCCAATGAACATTGCTCCCTTCTACTCCCTCAAACAACAGAACTATCCCATCACTCCTTGAACTGCTGTCACAGCTTTCATGGCACCCTGACTCACTCCAGAGACATTATAAAACCATATGGAAATTAAACTCAATACAGTTCTGCATCTGGAAGAATTTGGGGAATACCTTCCCAAGCTTGTAGCAGGTCAGGAAGCAACAGTTAGAACTGGACATGGAACAACAGACTGGTTCCAAATAGGAAAAGGCGTTCATCAAGGCTGTATATTGTCACCCTGTTTATTAAACTTCTATGCAGAGTACATCATGAGAAACGCTGGACTGGAAGAAGCACAAGCTGGAATCAAGATTGCCGGGAGAAATATCAATAACCTCAGATATGCAGATGACACCACCCTTATGGCAGAAAGTGAAGAGGAACTAAAAAGCCTCTTGATGAAAGTGAAAGAGGAGAGTGAAAAAGTTGGCTTAAAGCTCAACATTCAGAAAACGAATGGCATCTGGTCCCATCACTTCATGGGAAATAGATGGGGAAACAGTGGAAACAGTGTCAGACTTTATTTTTCTGGGCTCCAAAATCACTACAGATGGTGACTGCAGCCATGAAATTAAAAGACGCTTACTCCTTGGAAGGAAAGTTATGACCAACCTAGATAGCATATTCAAAAGCAGAGACATTACTTTGCCAACAAAGGTCCGTCTAGTCAAGGCTATGGTTTTTCCAGTGGTCATGTATGGATGTGAGAGTTGGACTGTGAAGAAGGGTAAGCGCCGAAGAATTGATGCTTTTGAACTGTGGTGTTGGAGAAGACTCTTGAGAGTCCCTTGGACTGCAAGGAGATCCAACCAGTCCATTCTGAAGGAGATCAGCCCTGGGATTTCTTTGGAAGGAATGATGCTAAAGCTGAAACTCCAGTACTTTGGCCACCTCATGCGAAGAGTTGACTCATTGGAAAAGACTGATGCTGGGAGGGATTGGGGGCAGGAGGAGAAGGGGACGACAGAGGATGAGATGGCTGGATGGCATCACTGACTCGATGGATGTGAGTCTGAGTGAACTCTGGGAGTTGGTGATGGACAGGGAGGCCTGGTGTGCTGCGATTCATGGGGTCGCAAAGAGTCGGACACAACTGAGCGACTGATCTGATCTGATCTGAAGCATTTTGGAGACTTAATTTTTTTAATACAACATTAAATTAACATATTGAATGTTATGCATATATTCTATAGAAAGATGAGATTAGTAAAAAGAAGAGACAAAGCTAGAATTAAAAACCAGTGACTTTAAAATGTATTTTAACAACATGAATAACTTAAATCTTCCTCCTGGCATCAGAAAGACATTCTGGAATATTTTTCAGAGATAAATTCTGGTTATTTGAAATTTAGTGATAGGATGTGTTTAGGTATAGTCAAATGGATCAATACAAATGGAGTATGGCTAACTCAGAATGCTACAACACCAGAGGAAAGAAAATTTCAAGAGAAATATGTAGTTTACTATACATTCAGAAGCTTAAAATATTTTTTGTTATACTTAAAATGCATATGGTGTACTATATTACAAATGAGGAAATAAAGTGTGAAATTAAGTGAACTACTGAGTGGTCAATCAGTTTAAGTACATCATATAGAATATTCATTAAATTGGTTGTATATGTTACATATTCTAGACAGAGCATCCGAGGATATATATACTTTGAAAACAGTCCTGAAAAGTGTAAAGCTATTGACACGTTGATGGATGCTTTCTGCAAATATTCTTCCAAATGGTATATCTGACTAGATGACACTGGTGAACCCAGTGTCAGGTCCTTTCCTAACTACCCTCTTATTATTATGATTTGACCAATACAATCTCAAACCTTTCCCTCTCTGGTCCTTCCATACGGCATATGGAAATCAGCATGCAATTTGGGGATTTGTTTTATGTCTTTCTCATCCCCATCCCTACCCTCAGTTCAGTACAGTTCATTCGCTCAGTCGTGTCTGACTCTTTGTGACCCCATGAACCACAGCACGCCAGGCCTCCCTGTCCATCACCAACTCCCGAAGTACACTCAAACCCATGTCCATTGTGTTGGTGATGCCATCCAACCATCTCATCCTCTGTTGTCCCCTTCTCCTCCTGCCCTCAATCTTTCCCAGCATCAGGGTCTTTTCAAACGAGTCAGCTCTCCGCATCAGGTGGCCAAAGTACTGGAGTTTCAGCTTCAACATCAGTCCCTCCAATGAACACCTAGGACTGATCTCCTTTAGGATGGACTGGTTGGATCTCCTTGCAGTCCAAGGGACTCTCAAGAGTTTTCTCCAACACCACAGTTCAAAAGCATCAATTCTTCGGTGCTCAGCTTTCTTTATAGTCCAACTCTCACATCCATACATGACCACTGGAAAAACCATAGCCTTGACTAGATGGACCTTTGTTGGCAAAGTAACATCTCTGCTTTTTAATGTGCTGTCTAGGTTGGTCATAACTTTCCTTCCAAGGAGCAAGTGTCTTTTAATTTCATGGCTGCAATCACCATCCGCAGTGATTTTGGAGCCCAGAAAAATAAAGTCTGACACTATTTCCACTGTTTCTCCATTTATTTGCCATGAAGTGATGGGATCAGATGCCATGATCTTAGTTTTCTGAATGTTGAGCTTTAAGCCAACTTTTTTACTCTCCTCTTTCACTTTCATCAAGAGGCTCTTTAGTTCTTCACTTTCTGCCATAAGGGTGGTGTCATCTGCGTATCTGAGGTTATTGATATTTCTCCTGGCAATCTTGATTCCAGCTTGTGCTTCTTCCAGCCCAGTGTTTCTCATGATGTACTCTGCATAGAAGTTAAACAAGCAGGGTGATAATATACAGCCTTGACGAACTCCTTTTCCTATTTGGAACCAGTCTGTTGTTCCATCTCCAGTTCTAACTGTTGCTTCCTGACCTGTATACAGGTTTCTCAAGAGGCAGGTCAGGTGGTCTGGTATTCCCATCTCTTTAAGAATTTTCCACAGTTTATTGTGATTCACACAGTCAAAGGCTTTGGCATAGTCAATAAAGCAGAAATAGATGTTTTTCTGGAATTCTCTTGCTTTTTCGATGATCCAGCAGATGTTGGCAATTTGATCTCTGGTTCAGCCCCAGTGCATATTCCCAAGTGCTTGTTTACTTGTTCATTTATCCATTTGTTTACCATTTTGTGGGCAACCTGAGATCAGCAGTTCATCTCAGTATCCTCAATGCCTGAGACACGGTAAACATTCAACAAATGTTTGATGACAGCAAAATTATGACCCTTAGTTAGTTATTAGTGGTGGGATCTTGCCCAGTAAATGGAAATCTCTGAGGCTCAAGTCTCCTCATCTAAAAAGTGGCTATTGACTCAAGAAGGGAAGTTTGGCTTCACTTTTTGAAGGGAGCAGCATCAAAGTCAGTTGCCAAGCCAGGCTTCAACAGTACGTGAACTGTGAACTTTCAGATACACAGGCTGGATTTAGAAAAGGCAGAGGAACTAGAGAGCAAATTGCCAACATCTGTTGGAGTATCAAAAAAGCAAGAGAGTTTCACAGAAACATTTACTTCTGCTTTATTGACTACGCCAAAGCCTTTGACTGTGTAGATCACCACAAACTGTGGAAAATTCTTCAAGAGATGGGAATACCAGACCACCTGACCTGCCTCTTGAGAAACCTGTAGGCAGGTCAGGAAGCAACAGTTAGAACTGGCCATGGAACAACAGACTGGTTCCAAATCAGGAAAAGAGTGCATCAAGGCTGTATACTGTCACCCTGCTTATTTAACTTATATTCAGAGTACATCATGCAAAAATGCCAGGCTGGATGAAGCACAAGCTGGAATCATGATTGCCGGGAGAAATATCAATAACCTCAGTTATGCAGATGACAGCACCCTTATGGCCAAAAGCGAAGAAGAACTAAAGAGCCTCTTGTTGAAAGTGAAAGAGGAGAGTGAAAAAGCTGGCTTAAAGCTCAACATTCAGAAAACTAAGATCATGGCATCTGGTCCCATCACTTCATGGCAAATAGATGGGGAAACAATGGAAACAGTGACAGACTTTATTTTTTTTGCAGCTTGTGACTGCAGCTATGAAATTAAAAGATGCTTGCTCCTTGGAAGAAAAGCTATGACCAACCTAGACAGCATATTAAAAAGCATAGACATTACTTTGCCAACAAAAGTCCATCTAGTCAAGGCTATGGTTTTTCCAATAGTATGTATGGATGTGAGAGTTGGACTATAAAGAAAGCTGAGCACCGAAGAATTGATGCTTTTGAACTGTGGTATTGGAGAAAACTCTTGAGAGTCCCTTGGACTGCAAGGAGATCCAACCAGTCCATCCTAAAGGAAATCAGTCCTGGGTGTTCATTGGAAGGACTGATGCTGAAGCTGAAACTCCAGTACTTTGGCCACCTGATTCAAAGAACTGACTCACTGGAAAAGACCCTGATGGGGGGAAAGACTGAAGGCAGGAGGAGAAGGGGACAACAGAGGATGAGATGGTTGGATGGTATCACTGACCTGGTGGACATGAGTTTGAGCAGGCTCCAGGAGTTGATGATGGATAGGGAAACCTGGCAGTCCATGGGGTTGCAAAGAGTCAAACACAACTGAGTGACTGAACTGAACTGAGTATCAAAGTGCTTACGGACATAATCTAAAATCATCAGTGTGATTTCCAAAAGTGGTCACTGCAGCCAAGATGAAGTATAATTAGTATAGTTCGCTGTCAACCCATCACCTCCCTTGATGTGGACTTTTAACTTCTCTTAACATAAGTATAGTGCAGTGGTCAGTACACAGGCTCTGGAAGCCAGGCCCTCCCCTTTGGAGCTGGGGGCCCACAGGCAAGTCACTTAACTTCAGGTTCCATTTTTGTAAAATGAGAACAGTCATTTATATTGTTCTTCTGATGATCTTAGAAATGCTTGACCTAATTCTCAACATGTTCTCAGGAAATGTTAACAAAGCTCAAGATGGTGTACTTTCTTAAGCAGTCATTTCAGTCTGTCAACTCAACCGAGACCTCATGCTCATGTTTTTGTTCAGTCACTAAGTCCTGTCTGACTCTTTGGGACCCTATGGACTGCAGCAAGCCAGGAAGAGCACATAGCCAACTCAAAATTGCAACTTTCTTGTCTTCATCTTATTAAACTATAAAGTCTGGCCTCTCATACTGATTTTCTGTAAATACCTTTTTAATCAACTTTTTATGTTAAGATATAGTTCACATGCCATAATATTTACCATTTTTAAATGTAAAATTAAAAAAAAAACTTAAAGTGGGGATTAATAATACTTGCTTACATTAGAGTTATTTTAAGAAACAAATAAGCTTGTTAGACTATTTGATTTTTATTGCACTGTGATCATTATTTTTACCACTATTATTCTCATGATGAATTTTCAACCATTATCCTAGAAGAGAGATTGACTCAGTCCTCTCAAAGTATATGACTAAATTTGAACTTGAAAGATAGAGCCTGACTCATGAGAAAAGGATAATAATGAGACTATGTTTTCACAGGAAAATCTGAGTTAGCAGCAAGAATCCTGTTTGTTAAAATTCAGATACAGATAAATAATGAGTATGGTTCAGGAATAATTTCAGAGTATCCATGGTTACAGAAAATGTTGCAACACCCACCTTGGGAGACGTGTCACCACATTTCTATAAATAGAGTAGAAATTGATTCATTTCCACCTTGATCATATGTAAGATTCTAATCTTCTCAAGAATAAAGGAACTAGACTTGACGTAATGGGGGAATAGGTAATTTAATGGGTATAATGGGCCACATGTCTGAGGAAGGTCAACAAAGCAAAGGAGGAAGAACGTTTATGAGAGCAAATGGGGCTTCCTTGATCTCCAGTAGGCAAATGCTTGGGGGGAAGACTGACCCTGAGCACCTGAACAACCTCAAGCTACTTAGAGTTTCTCCTGACCACTCATTCAGTTTTAGAAACAAAACAAAAAGACAGTTGGAAGATTTCTAATTAAACATGAGAGGAAAAAAGGATTTTTAAGAATGGCCATAAGGCCAGAAAGAATGAGAGTAGATGACAGCAACCAAGAGATGACCATAAAATTTTAAAAGCTGGAAAGTGGATGGCTAAATGGTAAATGACTTAGCATAAACCTAAAATTTGAGTATCTACAAGGATTCAGAGTCAGGTAGCATTGTCAACAAAAAAGCCAATCTGAGCTGCAGAATTCCAGGAATGCTTAGAAGTTGGCAGCACCAAGTACTTTTGAAGCTTGAGTGGCAAAAGGCTAAAAAGTAACCATAGCTGAGGGAAGTAGTACAATACTAAAATGGAGAAATTAACTCAGAGTTATGACATCTCAGATAATGATATCTTCCCAATCTGTCTCCTACTAGGCTCTGAGAACACCAGCAGCTGTTCACTTAGTTCCCAGATAAAAGAATGATGCCTGAGAAATACTGACATGTTTAGTATTTGCTTAGTTACAGACGTGAACATATGGGGGTCTCCAATGAAACACTGAGGCCCCCTCTTTGTCAACCCAATCAGTGTACAATTTCCACTAAACTAAGTTTTTCAGTGTTTCACTCTTAGACAGACTGAGGCAGGAGACAGATGGGCCCCAGGCTGAACAGTTTCTCCCCATGGACAGAAACTCCATAAAAGCAAGGTGATGGAGGAGGCTGGGCCCTGCCCAGGTAAGAGATAAAAGACCACATATTTCTCATTCTGTAAGTCAAGGAGAAGAATTATACAAAAAAGGTCCTAATGACCCATATAACCACCATGGTGTGATCACTCACCTAGAGTCAGACATCCTGGAGTGCAAAGTCAAGTGGGCCTTAGGAAGCATCACTATGAACAAAGTTAATGGGGGTGGCTTCCCTCATAGCTCAGTTGGTAAAGAATCTGCCTGCAATGTAGGAGGCCTAGGTTCGATTTCTGGGTCAGGAAGAACTCCTGGAGAAGGAAATGGCAATTCAACTCCAGTATTCTTGCCTGGAAAACCCCATGGACAGAGGAGCCTGGTGGGCTACAGTCCATGGGGTCGCAAGAGTAGGACAATTTAGCGACTAAACCACCACCAGTGGGGGTGATGGAATTCCAGCTGAGCTACTTCAAATCCTAAAAGATGATGCTGTGAAAGTGCTGCTACGCTCAATATGCCAGCAAATTTGGAAAACTCAGCAGTGGCCACAGGACTGGAAAAGGTCAGTTTTCATTCCAATCCCAAAAAAGGGCAATGCCAAAGAATGTTCAAACTACCACACAATTGCATTCATCTCACATGCTAGTAAAGTAATGCTCAAAATTCTCCAAGCCAGGCTTCAACAGTATGTGAACCGAGAACTTCCAGATGTAAAAGCTGGATTCAGAAAAGGCAGAAGAATCAGAGATCAAATTGCCAACATCCAATGGATCATAGAAAAATCAAGAGAATTCCAGAAAAACATCTATTTCTGCTTTATTGATTATGCTAGAGCCTTTAACTGTTTGGATCACAACAAACTGTGGAAAATTCTTAAAGAGATGGAATACCAGACCACCTTACCTGCTTTCTGAGAAACCTGTATGCAGATCAAGAAGCAAGTTAGAACCAGACATGGAACAACAGACTGGTTCAAAATTGGTAAAGGAGTATGCCAAGGCTTGCCGGGAGCCGGCATATTGCATATTGAGTGCATATTGCATATTGAGTGCAGCACTTTCCACAGCATAATCTTTCAGGATCTGGAATAGCTCAACTGGAATTCTATCACTGCCGGGAGCCAGCATGAGGAACTCTGCCCATGACAAAGGTCATGAGGAAGGAGGCTCGGCATACGCAAAGGCGGGATCGAGCCTCAGGAGTCCCCCTGGAAATTCTCGAGTATTTACCCCCAAAACCAGAGTCTGCCTACTTTCTGCTTTGTGCTTTCACCTATACTCTGACTTTACGGGGGGCTGTCCCCCACTACCTCTCTCTGAAAAAAGAGTTAGCTTACAGCTCCAGTTAATAATTCCTGGGTGTGACAGTGTTTCAACCTACAAACTCCTTTGGAAATCCTCTAGCCTGCCTGAATAGGTTTTTCCGGCCACATGTGATTGTTCAGAGCCTCCCAACTGTGAGAGGCAGGAGATGTTCTAAAGAGTCTAAACACAGATTCCTTTGAGTAGTTAAAAGATTGATTAGAAATTGTATTGGTGAAGGGTTTTTCACTTCTTGGGCCAATGTTTGCTGCTAAGTCTCCATATCCCTTACCTACTGTGTCCTTGGCAGTGTATTGATTGATATAATGGGTGTATAGAAATGTAAGTAGTAGCCTCAATGTTTGTAACCTTGGACTCTTGAGTTAATTCTTTTCTTGATTGAGCCCACCACACCTTTGCCCTATAGGAATGCAACTTTATGTAATGCTTTTGGAGGGTGGCTCCTGACCAATCACCTTTAGAGAAAAATAAGTTTCTTAAAATGTTAACAGGCCTCCTGGCCAGAAGATGATGTAAATCACCTAAACTTTTACATATGATAAGTTTGAAAGCCTGGCTTCGATTAGGATCAGGAACTGCTGTCCTTGCATGACTCTACCCCTTCCCCCATTATCCTCTATGCACAACTTAAGGTATAAAAACTACTTTGGAAAATAAAGTGCGGGCCTTGTTCACCGAAACTTGGTCTCCCCATGTCGTTCTTTCTCTCACCTTCTGGCTGAATTATTCAGCCTCTTTTCTCCACTGAATTTCCTCACTGAGCTATCCTCATTTTATTACTCATTATATCCTTAATTAACGTTTAATTAAGCAGTTGTCTCCTGATCCTTGCCTACGCCATCTCTCCGTCGAATACCCTGGATCAGCCGGGGCTGGACCCCGGCAAAGGCTGTACATTGTCACCCTGAGTATTTAACTTATATGCGGAGTACATCTGCGAAATCCCGGGCTGGATGAAGCACAAGCTGGTATCAAGATTGCCGGGAGAAATATAAATAACCTCAGATATGCAGATGACACCACCCTTATGGGAGAATGTTAAGAGGAACTAAAGAGACTCTCGATGAAGGTGAAAGAGGAGAGTGAAAAGCTGGATGAAAATTCAACATTCAGAAAACTAAGATCATGGCATTTGGGCCCATCATTTCATGGCAAATAGATGGGGAAACAATGGAAACAGTGACAAACTTTATTATTTGTGCTTCAAAATCACTGCAGATGGTGACTGAAGCCATGAATTAAAAGACACTTGCTCCTTTGAAGAAAAGCTATGACCAACCTAGACAGTATATTAAAAAGCAGAGACATTATTTTGCCAACAAAGGTTTGTATAGTCAACCTATGGTTTTTCCAGTAGTCATGGATGGTTGTGAGAGTTGGACCAGAAAGAAAGCTGAGCTCTGAAGAACTGATGCTTTCAAAGTGTGGTGCTGGAGAAGACTCTTGAGAGTCCCTTGGACTGCAAGGAGATCAAACCAGTCAATCCTAAAGGAAATCAATTCTGAATATTCATTTGAAGGACTGATGCTCAAACTGAAGTTCTAATACTTTAGCCACCTAATGCAGAGAGCCAACTCATTGGAAAAGATCCTGATGCTGGGAAAGATGAAGGCGGGTGGAGAAGGGGATGACAAAGGATGAGAAAGGTGGATGGCATCACTGACACAATGGACATGAGTTTGAGGAAGCTCTGGGAGATGGTGACGGATAGGGAAGCCTGGCGTGCTGCGGTCTATTGTGTTGTGAAGAGTCAGACATGACTGAGTGACTCAACAAGTCAAGGAGACCTCCCTGACTACACATGTGCAGAAAAGCTCCTTGGGGGTCAAAAAGGGAGGGTGCATCATCTGAAAGTAAGTGATGTCAACTTCCCATAAGACTCTTCACCAAAATCTATCTTGGCTAAGAGATGAGTATGCACACATGGGAGGATACTGAAATATGCCTAATATGGATTCAGAACCAGACAAATCAGAATGACTGGCCAAAGGAAACCTGGAAGGAATGCCCCATAAAAGTGATTCAAACCACCACGAGAGCACAACTCTCTCTGAGCCCACCCAAGTGTGTATCTACACATACTGTACTCTTTTTCCTCCTAATAAACACTTGTTTCACTACTTTCCATCTTCGTGGGAATTCTTTTCTGCAAAGCCAAAGAGCCAGGGCTATGTCACTGACCACTGGTATAGTGGCTAAGTCAGTGCCCTCACCACCTAGACTCAGCCTCAATCTCTAGCTAGGAACCGAAGCCCCACTTCAAGTCATTGCAGGCTGAGGTCACCTGAGATCAAGACCACCAAGAATTTCCATTTAAAGAAAATTTCTAACATGAAAGGCAAAGAATATACGGGGGGAAAAGGAAACCAGAAAAAATAGAAACAATGCAGAGAGCAGAAGAAAACTAAACTTCACTGTAAGTAGTATCTTCAAATGATAAATAAGACTGCATTATCCAAGAAACAAGAAGGACATGCTATACAGAAAACCAACAACCCAAGAATATAAAGAGCTTTGAAAATTAAAATATAACAGAAAATAAGTCAATAGAGGAGTGGTAAGATAAAGCTGAAGAAATTTTATAGAAAGTTTTGTCAGCTACAAAGTGGCACTTGCTATCTACCTCTACAAGGATTAAATCATATGCAGATGGAGCTGCTGATTTTCAACATCCCCCGAAAGGAGTTCAGGGTAAAGAGAAGACATGAGGCACTCTGTGCTGGCTGAGGGGGTGAGGGGCTTCTCAGATAGTTAGATATTTTCAGGAGCTGATTTTATGAGCCCAATTCTTGTATCTCCTCATATCTAGAAAAGCACTAAAATCCTTCCAGGTAACCAGTGAAGAAAAGCACTAAAATCTTTCATGACTAGTGAAGGCTTCATGAGACTCATAGAAACCTTCTGGAAAAACATATGCTTGATTGCACATATTCCCTTTTCATCAAGATCACATATATATTGACTTCCCCCCTGCCCCAACCCCTGCCCCACCTCTTTGGAGCAATTTCTCAGAGCTATCTGAGGTGTTCTGTCCCAGGCTGCAGTCCTCATTTTGCCTCAAATAAAACTCAACTTGCCTGGAAAATCCCATGGACGGAGGAGCCTGGTAGGCTGCAGTCCATGGGGTCACTAAGAGTCGGACACGACTGAGAGACTTCACTTTCACTTTTCACTTTCATGTACTGGAGAAGGCAATGGCAACCCACTCCAGTGTTCTTGCCTGGAGAATCCCAGGGACGGGGGAGCCTGGTGGGCTGCCGTCTATGGGGTCGCACGGAGTCAGACATGACTGAAGCGACTTAGCAGCAGCAGCAGCAGCAACTTTAACATTATGCATTTTTTTAAGTTGACAGAAGAATAGACAGAAAAAGAAAGAAATGGAAAGTATTATTAAGAAAATAAGAGTAAGAAATTCAGAGAATCGATTCATGTGGTTCAAGATTGAATTGTAAGGGTTCTAGAAAGAAAGACAAGAAAATGGACAGGAGAAGACAAAAAATTTTTTTAATTTCCCATAACACAATAAGGGGCCAACCCAGCACTATGCCTTTGCTAAGGTATTATTCTAAAATTTCAGAACACTGGGTATAAAGAGATTCTAAAGTCTTCCAAGAGAAAAAAAACAGCTCACAAATAAAAGCGGTAGACTAGCTAGAAGAAAATGGAGTGATGCTATCAAACTTCCTTTAAAAAATAGTTTCAATATAGAACTTTAAATACAACCATATTATCAATATGTTTTTAGGGTAGTTTAAAATATTTTCATACATGTAGCATCTCAAATGAAACTATGTCTCAGTGAAACTATGAGCCATGCCATGTTGGCCACCCAAGATGGATGACTCATGGTCCAGAACATGGAGAGTTCTGACAAAACTGGTCCACTGGAGACGGGAATGGAAAACCACTTCAATATTCTTGCATTGGGAATCTCATGAACAGTATGAAAAGGCAAAAAGATATGACACTGAAAGATGAACGCCCCGGTCGGTAACTGCCGAAATGCTACTGGAGATCAGTAGAGAAATAACTCCAGAAAGAATGAAGAGATGGAGCCAAAGCAAAAACAACACCCAGTTGTGGATGTGACTGGTGATGGAAATAAATTCCGATGCTGTAAAAAACGATATTGCATAGGAACCTGGAATCTTAGGTCCATGAATCAAGGCAACTCAGAAGTGGTCAAACAGGAGATGGCAAGAGTGAACATCTGCATTTCAGGAATAAGTGAACTAAAATGGATAGGAATGGGCAAATTTAATTCAGAAGACCATTATATCTACTACTGTGGGCAAGAATCCCTTAGAAGAAATGGAGTAGCCATCATAGTCAACAAGAGTCCAAAATGCAGTACTTGGGTGCAATTTCAAAAACAAGAGAATGATCTCTACTCATTTCCAAGGCAAACCATTCAATATCACAGTAATCCAAGTCTATGCCCCAACAAGTAATGCTGAAGAAGCTGAAGTTGAATGGTTCTATGAAGATCTACAAGACCTTCTAGAACTAACACCAAAAAATGATGTCCTTTTCATCATAGGGAACTGAAATGCAAAAGTAGGAAGTCAAGAGATACCTGGAGTAACAGGAAAAGTTGCCCTTGGAATACAAAATGAAGCAGGGCAAAGGCCCTGCCAAGAGAATGCACTGGTCATAGCAAACACCCTCTTCTGACAGCACAGGAGATGACTCTACATATAGACATCAACAAATGGTCAACACCGAAATCAGATTGATTATATTCTTTGAAGCTGAAGATGGAGAAGCTCTATACAGTCAACAAACACAAGACCGGGAGCTGACTGTGGCTCAGTTCATGAATTCCTTAATGCACAATTCAGACTTAAATTGAAGAAAGTAGGGAAAACCACTAGACCATTCAGGTATGACCTAAATCAAATCTCTTACAATTATACAGTGGAAGTGACAAAAAGACTCAAGGAATTAGATATGATACAGTGCCTGAAGAACTATGGACAGAGGTTCATGACATTGTACAGGAGACAGGGATCAAGACCATCCCCAAGAAAAAGAAATGCAAGAAGGCAAAATGGTTGTCTGAGGAGGCCTTACAAATAACCTGAGGAAAGAAGAGAGGCAAAAGGCAAAGGAGAAAAGGAAAATATACCCATTTAAATACAGAGTTCCAAAGAATAGCAAGGAGAGGTAAGAAAACCTTCCTCAGTGATCAATGCAAAGAAATAGAGGAAAACAATAGAATGAGAAAGACTAGAGATCTCTTCAAGAAAATTAGAGATACCAAGGAAATATTTCACGCAAAGATGGGCACAATAAAGGACAGAAATGGTATGGTCCTAACAGAAGCAGAAGATATTAAGAGGAGGCAACAATACACAGAAGAACTATACAAAAAAAAAAAGATCTTAATGACCCAGATAACCACAACTGTGTAATCACTCACCTATAGCCAGACATCCTAGAATCTGAAGTCAGGTGGACCTTAGGAAGTATCACTACGAACAAAACTAGTGGAGGTGATGGAATTCCAGCTGAGTTATTTCAAATCCTAAAAGATGATGCTGTGAAAGTGCTGCTGTACTCAATATGCCAGCAACTTTGGAAAACTCAGCAGTGGTCACAGGACTGGAAAAGGTCAGTTTTCATTCCAATACCTAAGAAGGGCGATGCCAAAGAATGTTCAAACTACCACACAATTGCACTCATCTCAAATGCTAGCAAAGTAATGCTCAAAATTCTCCAAGCCAGGCTTCAACAGTACATGAACCGTGACCTTCCAGATGTTCAAGCTGGATTTAGAAAAGGCAGAAGAACTAGAGATCAAATTGCCAACATCTGTTTGATCATTGAAAAAGCAAGAGAATACTAGAAAAACATCTACTTCTGCTTTATTGATTACGCCAAAGCCTTTGACTGTGTAGATCACAACAAACTGTGGAAAATTCTTAAAGAGATAGGAATACCAGACCACCTTACCTGCCTCTTGAGAAATCTGTATGCAGGTCAAGAAGCAACAGTTAGAATCGGACAACAACAGCCTGGTTCCAAATAGGGAGATGAGTACATCAAGGCTGTACATTGTCACCCTGCTTATTTAATTTATACACAGAGTACATCACACAAAATGCTGGGCTGGATAAAGCACAAGCTGGAATCAAGATTGCTGGGAGAAATATCAATAACCTCAGATATGCAGATGACACCACCCTTATGGCAGAAAGTGAAGAAGAACTAAAGAGCCTCTTGATGAAAGTGAAAGAGGAGAGTGAAAAAGCTGGCTTAAAACTCAACTTTCAGAAAACTAGGATCATGGCATCCAGTCCCATCACTTCATGGCAAATAGATGGGGAAACAATGGAAACAGTGACAAACTATTTTCTTGGGCTCCAAGATCACTGCTGATGGTGAGTGTAGCCATGAAATTAAAAGATGCTTGCTCCTTGGAAGAAAAGTTATGACCAACCTAGACAGCATATTAAAAAGCAGAGACATTAGTTTGCTGACAAAGGTCTGTCTAGTCAAAGCTATGGTTTTTCCAGTAGTCATGTATGGATGTGAGATGAGAGTTGCACCATAAAGAAAGATGAGGGCCAAAGAATTGATGTTTTTGAACTGTGGTGTTGGAGAAAACTCTTGAGAGTCCCTTGGGCTGCAAGGAGATCAAACCAGTCAATCCTAAAGGAAATCAGTCCTGAATATTTACTGAAACGACTGATACTGAAATATTCACTGAAATGACTGAAGCTCGAATACTTTGGCCACCTGATGCCAAGAACTGACTCATTAGAAAAGATCCTGATGCTGGGAAAGATTGAAGGCAGGAGGAGAAGGGGATAACAGAGGATGAGATGGTTGGATGGCATCACCGACTCGATGGACGTGAGTTTGAGCAAGCTCCAGGAGGTGATGAAGGACAGGGAAGCCTGGCATGCTGCAGTCCACGGGGTCGCAGAGTCAGACATGACTGAGGAACTGAACAATAATAACAACTTGGTGTCATATATTCTCTGGGTTTGGACAAATGTATAATGATATGTATTCATCATTACAGTATTACACTCTTTTCACTGCCCTAAAAATTATCTGTGCTCTGCTTATTCATCTCTCCTTCACCCCCACCCCCACCAACGAGCATCTGGCAACCACTGATCTTTTTATTGTCTCCATAGTTTGCCTTTTTAAGAATGTCACATAGTTGGAATCATATAGTATTGGTATATACTCATAAAAAATTAGAAAATAAATTAATCATCACAACTCCAGAAGCCTGAGTCAATCGACATTGATATTTTGGTTTGAAAACTTGGAGCAAAGTAATGATTAGACAGTCTTTCAAATGGATATTCTTTAGTGGTGTTCAGTGTTTATATAGAGAGGGAGTGTAGGGGAATGGCACAGCATTGGGATGCTTGCTAGTTCTAGCCTCTCTTATTATTCTCAGTAATGCAACTCCACTCCCCAAATTCTACACTTCACTCAGCTCTTGGTTCACCATCTTCACCTCCAAGCAACTTTGCAAAGTGTTCCTTCCAACCATGCACAGTGCAATGTGTAAGAGAATTTCTGTCAGTACAGCTTTCTCCATCTTGGCAACATTTCCAATGATGTTTTAGTGCTCCAGTGATCTTTCACCTACTCCACTTCTTAGCCATTGGTACCCTGGAATAATGTCCATGCCTTTTTCTCCACTCTGGCACCAAATTAAGCATGGTAACAAGAGATTATGTCAACATTGTCAGCAGCAGTGAAGACAAGTTAAAATACAGTCTGCAATTTTTCAGTTATCATATAAATTTTAGCTTATCTTATTTTATAGTCACCTCCACCAAAATCTCTTTGTGAAGTGTTCACAGAGATATTAACTTTGATCCATATCTAGTGTAAGGGAAAAAATATCAAACAACTGTTTATATATAAATACTTTAACTTGGATGGGTGGAATTGACTATAGATTGATGAACTTCATCAACAGAACACACTCACTCATTTACCTGTGAGGGGGGAAAACAACTTGTGTAATCAGGGAGTAAAACTCATTGCTGTTTAACTTTATACTGTTATTGCTAAAAGCACAGGAGCAATGGTGACATCTTGTGTCAGGTTAAAAAGTAACAGAATCTTAATTCTTTATGGTGTCTACCGGGAATACTTTGGATCAGTCCTGGCTAACACTCATCTTTATCTGAGCATTTTAGCTGCTGATCAAATAGTAAAACAGTGCACTGGTTCTTCAGGTGCAGAGATTACATCTTCAGGAATGATGGGGACAACTCGACTTGGCATTTGATTCATCCAACTGCCACCTCAAGAACATGGCAACCAGGAGTCCCAGTCTAGTTCTTCAACTCAGCCCTTAAACCTTGGCAGGATATCCTACTAAAACACAGGGGCTAGTGGGCCCATCCACCATCATTCTGCAGCAGCCAGAGGAGAGCCGTGGAGCTCTGTAATGACAGCAATTAGTTATCTGATTGCCTTGAGCATTTTCCCCATCTTTGGCAGGTCTTTGAATGTCACATGACATGACTGCAACCTCTGGAGCCCAAAAGATGCCATATCAAATACTGCTAGCAACAGATGCCTGAGAAGCCAAATCTCTTTGTTCTGTGTGCTCTTCATGAGGGCACTGGTTCTTAATCATAGCCATACAAAATCACTTGGGGAGCTTATAAAAATATCAATAACTGGATCCATTCTCAGTTCAGTTCAGTTGTTTAGCCATGTCCAACTCTTTGCAGCCCCATGGACTGCAGCACACCAGGCTTTGCTATCCATCACCAACTCCCGGAGCCTGCTCAAACTCACGTACATTGAGTCAGTGATGCCATCCAAACATCTCATCCTCTATCATCCCCTTCTCCTGCTGCCTTCAATCTTTCCCAGCATCAGGGTTTTTTCCAATGAGTCAGTTCTTCACATTAGGTGGCCAAAGTATTGGAGTTTCAGCTTCAGCCTCAGTCCTTCCAATGAATATTCAGGACTGATTTCTTTTAGGATGGACTGGTTGGATCTCCTTTCAGTCCAGGGAACTCTCAAGAGTCTTCTCCAACACCACAGTTCAAAAGCATCAATTCTTTGGTGCTCAGCTTTCTTTATAATCCAACTCTCACATCCACACACGACTATTGGAAAAACCATAGCCTTGACTAGACGGACCTTTGTTGGCAAAGTAATGTCTCTGCTTTTTAATATGCTGTCTAGCTTGGTCATAATTTGGCTTCTAAGGAGCAAGCATCTTTTAATTTCATGGCTGCAGTCACCATCTGCAGTGATTTTGGAGCCCAAGAAAATAAAGTCCCTCACTGTTTCCATTGTTTCCCCATCTACTTGCCATGAAGTGATGGGACCAGATGCCATGATCTTAGTTTTATGAACGTTGAGCTTTAAGACAACTTTTTCACTCTCCTCTTTCACTTTAAACAAGAGGCTCTTTAGTGCTTCTTCACTTTCTGCCATAAGGGTGGTGTCATCTGCGTAACTAACGTTATTGATATTTCTCCCAGCAATCTTGATTCCAGCTTGTGCTTCATCCAGCCTGGCATTTCTCATGATATACTCTGCATATAAATTAAATAAGCAGGGTGACGATATACAGCCTTGACATACTCCTCTCCCTATTTGGAATCAGTCCGTTGTTCCATGTCCAGTTCTAACTGTTGCTTCTTGACCTGCATACAGATTTCTCAAGAGGCAGGTCAAGTGATCTGGTATTCCCATCTCTTTCAGAATTTTCTACAGTTTGTTGCAATCTACACAGTCAAAGGCTTTGGCATAATCAATAAAGCAGAAGTAGATGTTTTTCTGGAACTCTCTTGCTTTTTTGATGATCAAACGGATGTTGGCAATTTGATCTCTAGTTCCTCTGCCTTTTCTAAATCCAGCTTGAACATCTGGAAGGTCACAGTTCATGTACTGTTGAAGCCTGGCTTGGAGAATTTTGAGCATTACTTTACTAGCGTGTGAGATGAGGGCAATTGTATGGTAGTTTGAGTATTCTTTGGCAGTGCTTTTCTTTGGGAAATTACCCAGCACATAAAAACTAGGCTTCCCTGGTGGCTCAGACAGTAAAGAATCTGCCTGCAATGCAGGTGACCCAGGTTCTATCCTTGAGTGGGGAAGATGCGCTGGAGAAGGAAATGGCAATCCACTCCAGTGTTCTTGCCTGGAGAATCCCATGGACAAAGGAGCCTGGTAGGTTACAGTCCATGGGCTTGCAAAGAGTTGGACAAGACTGAGTGACTTTCACTTTCACTTCACTTTCATCAAAACTAGGCACCGTACACCATGGGTTGCTCTCACTTTCTGAGACTGATCGCATTCTGTGTACGGAATCGCATCTTCCAGGACGTCTCACTTTCTGAGATGGCCCACAGTCTATCTCTGGACTGGGTATCTCCCCAAATAAGCTGGCTTTCCCACTTAGTTCTGAGGGCAGAGCCTCTTCACCCACCCATATCCCTCACAAGCATTCTGTGCCTAGTACTTTGCCCCATGCTGAATTCCTTTTGAGACATAAAGAACCAGAGCTTCAGTAAGTCCTGACACCAGGTGAGTGATTTTATTTAAAAATCAGTGGGTTTCATTCCCAGTCCATGGGTTCAAGTTCCAATATGAGTTTTGGCTGGGTTTGGGTCCCCTCTGAGGCGCAACTGAGTCCAAGTTCAATCTGAGACGAGATGTGTGGTTTCAATTTCATTATTTCACTCATTCATCAAATACTGATTAATGACTATTATATATAGTCACTGTGCTAGGCATTGGGAACAGAGTGGAGAACAAGACAGACCAGGTCACATTCCTTTTGGAACTCCAGTCCAATACCTGGATTTAAATTCTTTATGAAATGGCTGTAACATTAATTAACTAATTAACATTAATTCACATTAAATAAATTAAATTTTTCTTCAGAGGAAAATGAATAATCTCCTTAATTATTAGAGACTGCAATCGTTCTTGTTTCTTTGTCAAAGTACAAAGGAACTTTGTGCTACTAATGAAATCCAAAGGCAAACGGAAAAGGAAAGATATACCCATCTGAATGCAGAGTTCCAAAGGATAGCAAGGACAGATAAGAAAGCCTTCCTCAGTGGTCAGTGCAAAGATACAGAGGAAAACAATAGAATGGGAAAGACTAGAGATCTCTTCAAGAAAATCAGAAATACCAAGGAAACATTTCATGCAAAGATGGGCACAATAAAGGACAGAAATGGTATGGACCTAAGGGAAGCAGAAGATATTAAGAAGAGCTGGCAACAATATACAGAAGAACTGTACAAAAAACATCTTCATGACCCAGATAATCACGATGGTGTGATCACTGACCTAGAGCCAGACATCCTGGAATGCGAAGTCAAGTGGGCCTTAGAAAGCATCACTACGAACAAAGCTAGTGGAGGTGATGCAATTCCAGTGGAGCTATTTCAAATCCTGAAAGATGATGCTGTGAAAGTGCTGCACTCAAAATGCCAGCACATTTGGAAAACTCAGCAGTGGCCACAGGCCTGGAAAAGGTCAGTTTTCATTCCAATCACTAAGAAAGGCAATGCCAAAGAATGCTCAAACTACCGCACAATTGCACTCATCTCACATGCTAGTAAAGTAATGCTCAAAATTCTCCAAGCCAGGCTTCAGCAATATGTGGACCACGAACTTTCAGATGTTCAAGCTGGTTTTAGAAAAGGCAGAGGAACCAGAGATCAAATTGCCAACATCCATTCGATCATCGGAAAAGCAAGAGAGTTTGAGAAAAACATCTATTTCTGTTTTATTGACTATGCCAAAGCCTTTGACTGTGTGGATCACAATAAACTGTGGAAAATTCTGAAAGAAATGGGAATACCAGACCACCTGACCTGCCTCTTGAGAAACCTATATGCAGGTCAAGAAGCAACAGTTAGAACTGGACATGGAACAAAAGACTGGTTCCAAATAGGAAAAGGAGTTCGTCAAGGCTGTATATTGTCACCCTGCTTATTTAACTTATATGCAGAGTATATCATGAGAAACGCTGGGCTGGAAGAAGCACAAGCTAGAATCAAGATTGCCGGGAGAAATATCAATAACCTCAGATATGCAGATGACACCACCCTTATGGCAGAAAGTGAAGAGGAACTAAAAAGGCTCTTGATGAAAGTGAAAGAGGAGAGTGAAAAAGTTGGCTTAAAGCTCAACATTCAGAAAATGAAGATCATGGCATCTGGTCCCATCACTTCATGGCAAATAGATGGGGAAACAATGGAATCAGTGACAGACTTTATTTTTTTGCAGCCTGTGACTGCAGCCATGAAATTAAAGACGCTTCCTCCTTGGAAGAAAAGCTATGACCAACCCAGACAACATATTAAAAAGCAGAGACATTACTTTACTCACAAAGATCCATCTATCAAAGTTATGGTTTTTCCAGTAGTCATGTATGGATGTGAGAGTTGGACTATAAGGAAAGCTGAGCACCAAAGAATTGATGCTTTTGAATCGTGTTGGAGAAAACTCTTGAGAGTCCCTTGGACTGCAAGGAGATCCAACCAGTCAATCCTAAAGGAAATCAGTCCTGGGTGTTCATTGGAAGGACTGATACTGAAGATGAAACTCCAATACTTTGGCCACCTGATGTGAAGAACTGATTCACTGGGAAAGATTGAAGGCAGGAGGAGAAGGGTTCGACAGAGGATGAAATGATTGGAAGGCATTACCGACTCAATAGTCTTGAGTTTGAGCAAGCTCTGGGAGGTGGTGATGGACAGAGAAGCCTGGCGTGCTGTAGTCCATGGGGTTGCAAAAAGTTGGACATGACTGAATTGAATGAAAGGACTGTTAAAATAACCCACAAGATAGGTTTGGAAAGAAAAAGTTGATAACCTAAGCAAAGCCAAACATTGTATTTCCATCAAGTCAACAAAGGACCTCGCTATTCTTCTATTCTGAGACAGAACTATCCACAGAAAGATTAGAAATTGCACAAGCCCACACTGACCTCTATCTATGCCATCCATGTCATTTTTAAGGTGGAGATCATGAGTCCTGCTGGTCAGGCTGTGAGATTCCTCTGTTCTTTGTTTTATAATGTGGTGATTGGGCCCTTCACACATCTTACCTAACAATAATCAGTGAGCCATCTTGTGAGGAAAGAATTGCTATCTCCATCTTACCCAGGAGGAAATAGAGATTGAGAGAATAAAATAATTTGCACAAGGCTACCCCTGCCACAAGTGCTGATGCCAGGATTTTAAACCCCAAATTTGTCTGCCTCTTGAGTTTATATTATTTTATTTTCACTGTGACACAATGTCTGGGATCATAAGTTTTGTGAAATCAAAATAAACATCTTTCTAGTTCTGGTGTCTGAATGGAAGGGGATCTCTTTGTTCAGACAAGAACCAAGAGAGGACTTAACTGGTTCTTGAAATTAATAGCAGTGAAAAGAAGCTTCAGTGACAATAGAGCATGGGCAAATCAATTTTTTTTCCTGTACCTAAATTTCTTTAGGTGATAACTGGGAATAATAAAACAGAAAAACCCCAAGGGGACACTATACAAATCAATCTAGTGTTTATGACAGGTTAGAAAAAGAACATTAAAAATTCTTATTAGTATATTTCTCTTCTATGTTAACAAGACTATTATTTTTTAAAAAAAATCTGGAGATAATAAACAAAATGTTCATAGATAGGACTATGAATAATTTAACTGTGGTATATTCACTAAATGGAATATAGCAACAGTAGTAAAAATGAATGAACTTCAGCTGCAGACAACAATATGGATGAACTGATGAATGTTAGAAACTTGACAGAAAAAAAATTACATATATTGTGATGCCACTTTTATACAGCTTAAAAACAAGCAAAACTAAATAAACTGTTTAGGAATGCATCTATATATAGTAAAAGTGTTTTGTTTTTAATGAACGGGAATGCAAAATTTAGAAGAGCAGTTATTTTTGTGGAAGAAGTAGAAATAGTGAGGGAGAGCCCAGATATTAATGTTTCAGGCCCTGCATGTTTATATTTTAATATTTTTACTACTTATATATTAATATATTATATATCATATTAATTATTTTGCATATATAAAACATTGTGCAATACAAATTTAACATAAAAATACCTTTTCTGTCTATTGTGAAATGAATTCTTAAAAGATATTAAGACCAATCTATTTTCCTTAAAAAGTTAAGAATCTGTAAGAATTGAGAAGCAGAGCATGTGAAGTCTGAATTCTGGTGCATTTCTCCAGCTAGCCTTTGGAGGGGCCCCTATCAGCTGATACAGCAGTTTCCTGAGACATAGGCTCATCCTTCCAACCCAACTCCAAACATCTCATTATCCGCTGGCTCCCTTCCACCAGATAAGACCATTTGACATATTATGTAACCATTTTGAGTAGCTTCTTACTCACCACAACATATCTTCAGTCTGGAACATTGGATGGGCATTTTTCAAAGACTGGGAAAATAATGACCATTATCAGCAACTTCCCGTTATTCTTTGTGTCTTTGATGCTACAAGGGAAGAGTTCATGAGAGAACTCAGAAATATTGGAAAAGCTTTTTGGGTCCTGGATTTATATTTGGCGGTTTTCCTTCTGAGAAAAGTTCCCTGCACTTTTATAGTTGCTTTCTAAGGCAAAATGAAATGACTTGGTTTTTAACCCCTTTGACCCTCATGTCTGTCTTACAGGACATGGAGAAAAGTGGAGAGTAGTGAGGCAGGGAGTGGGGAGGAGGAGTAGAAGTGGGGGAGGGAGGACAAGGAGAAGGGGTCAGTTGGTAGGGGAATATGAAATGGGGAGAGGGAGGGGAAAGTGAAGAAGGGAAGGAAGAAGAGAATATAGGGATATCGAAAAGCTTCATCTCACGAAAAAGAATACTTGATCATTCTTGGCCTAGTCCTGCTAGGAACTTCATTGAACAGAAGGCAGACAAAAGAAATGGGACAGACAGTTCTTAATAGCTGAGAACGGTTGTTTAAATAGAAGCGTGAAGAACCTTTGAAGAAATAGCATTATCTATAAGCCCAAAAGGCAAGGAAGGTAAAACTGGATGTAGACTTGAAAGTAAACATGTTTCTACTGATTCATAGAAAAGACAGAATCACAGAAGAGATAGTATCAGGGGACTCAAATTCAAGCTTGAAGCTCTAAAAATAGGGTTCTGGCTATGAAATAAGGATACTGTGATAAACGTGAAGAAAGAATTAAAGAAACAAATTTTGCTATGAGCTCAGGTGTTTAAAAGGTTAAGAAATGGCCACAAAACCTCTCCCAACTCACTGCAACTCCAGTGAGGATTTTGGGCATCAAGAACAAAATGAAGGTAGCACAGACTGCAGTCAAAGTTCTAAACTAGAGGACCGAAAGGCTCTCCTGGTTCTCTCTTGTGCTCCCTACCAGAGTGCCTCAGTCATAGTCTGAGAGACCCCCCTGGCAATTGTCAACTACAAATTGGCAGTTACCAAGAGCATTGCCAAGGAGGAATTTGTCATCTGCCTCTAAGGAGATAGAACTCTGTGCTGCTATAGCTGTTGACCTTCAACAGCCCATGAGGGAGTTCAGGGTGGAGTGAGGCACTCTGTGCTCCAGGGAATCTGGTGGGACAGGTCTTTAGAAAGTTGGATGTTTTTAGGAACAGGTTTTATGATCTCAATCCTTGTATCTCCTCATATCTAGAAAGTGAAAGTAAAGTTGCTCAGTCGTGTCCGACTCTTTGCGACCCCATGGACTGTAGCCTACCAGGCTCCTCTGTCCATGGGATTTTCCAGGCAATAGTACTGGAGTGGATTGCCATTTCCTTCTCCAGGGGATCTTCCCGACCCAGGGCTCGAACCCAGGTCTCCCACATTGTAGACAGACGCTTAACCGTCTGAGCCACCAGGGAAGTCCTTATATCTAGAGAAGCACTAAGTTCTTTCATGGTGACATCAGATCCTCATGACTAACAAAAAAACCTTTTGTAAAATGAGTGCTTCATGGTATTGAACTCCCCTTTCACCAAAACCTTATATATTGACTTCCCCCCACTGCTGCTTTGGAGCAGTCTCTCAGAGCTATCTGAAATGCTGCCTCCCAGACTGCAGTCCTCATTTTGCCCCAAATAAAACTTAACTCATGACCCTCAAGTTGTACATCTTTTTTTAGTAGACACAATTATGGAGAGAGATCCAGAAAAAAGAAATGTGAGATAGCTGCTCAATGGTCACCAGTATCCAGGTCTTAAAAGAGAAAAGGGAGCTCTTGATCTTTCTACAAGATCCATCCTGGATTCCCAAAGCAGGTAAGCAGTTAGGGATGCAGACTATGTTAGGAATAGGAGCATGCTTTCACCATCCAGGGTCCTGCTAGGAAACAGATGGCAGGGGAGTAGAGCAGGTTACCGCACAATTGTGGCACTTTGGTGTGTGAACTGTTTTGAGCTGGAAGCAATCAAGACCCAGCAGATTCAAGAGAAACTTTTACTTTCCCCTAACTACTTAAAATAATTTAAATAGGGGACCTGGCCCAGAAAGAGAGCTATTATCAGATATAACTTTTTTACATGAATAATCTATCTGTATAGCAGGGCCAACATCTAATTACCAAACATCTGCTCTTCTTATCCTGTGAAATACTCCCCCTCCTCTTTGTTCAACTTTTTTTTTTGGCTGGGTGGCTTCCAGGATCTTAGTTCCCTGACCAGGAATTTAACCCAGGTCCTTGGCAGTGAAAGTGTGGAGTCCTAACCACTGGACCACCAAAGGATTCCTGGTTCCTTCCCCGTTGAAGTCACAGGCTCCTATCCCATTTCTTAACTTGAAATGGTATATAAGCCTCAATTGCCTGCTTTACCCTTGGGTCTCATTCTTTTTATGGTGCTTCCCCAAGTACAAAATTTACTTTGCTTTTCTCCTGCTAATCTGTCATATGTGAATTTGATTCTTAGATCAGCCAAAGAACATAGAAGAGAAAAAGGGAAATTTTTTGCATCTGTACAACCATGGGGTAAGTGAGAAGGGATTAATGAAGAACTCTTTAGGGCAAGGTTAAGGTAAACCAAAAAGGAATGGTGCAGTGTCATGGGGTGAGCAACTCCCTGAAAACTGAGGTCTGGGAGGGGGAGCCCAGCACAAAAGCCATCATCAGTACAAGAAGGCATCTAATGACAAGGAGGGAAATGGGAATCAGACTACATCAACCATCTCTCCCTAGTCCTCCTCCAATGTCCTACTTGTGCTTCCCACTGCCAGAGGGTAAATGAGCCCAGTGAGGAGGGCCACAGAGAAAGGTAAAGAAGGATGGGGAATAAATCCAGAAGGAAAACGGAACAGCAAATGCAATCATTCAAAAATTATGAGTATATGCAAAGATTTAGCTACAAGGAGAATCATCACAGCATTTGTAAAAGCAAAAATATGGAAATGACCTAAATACTACATAGTGAAAAAAAATTATGTCACCCACATGAGGGCAGAGACAATCTTGCCTATTTTTGTATATAAACTACAGCAATTGGAATAATGCCTTGCATAGAAAAATTTTCCTTAAACATTAAATATGCTAGTGTAGGGATATATTTATGGACATGGAAAGATGTTCATAGTTCAGTTTTACAAAACAGGTTACAAAATAATGTGGTAATGATCCCATTTTGTTTGATAGCTGGCTACATAGATAGATAGGGGGTGTAGGTTTGGAAAAACACACAAGGAGATACAATAATTAATGACGTTCTGAGGACACTGGGTTTTGTTTTGTTTGATTTGTTTTTATGCTTCATTTTCTGATATTCCTGTAATGAATACAAATTCCTTTTATAATAAGAAAATACATATTTTTTCAGTTTTATTTATAAAACAGTGTTCATTTTCCTGGTGTTTTCCTTTCTCTTCCCTGTATCATCTCTTGCTCCATAACCTTGAGAGTAGCAGCAGATGGCTGGGCAGGCATGTGGATTGAGGGGAAGGGAGGGAATCCCTCCATATGGGAGTCATGACTCACAGCTTTCACAGCTTGTGGAGCACCAAGGATCAAAATATAGAAGAGTAGTGGGGCCTAGGAAAACCTCCTGTTCCCAAAGCTTAAATCTTAGGAAGCTGAGAATTATAGTACATGCTGAAGATGACTAAAAAGCATTTCTAAGTTGCATTAGAAGCAAGATAAACAGCACAGAAGAACATCACTGCTAAGGAAAGATGATGTCACATTACCAGGGAGCAGGGAGAAGGCGCAGTCTATTCCAATTTTACTTTCATGTCAACCATAAACAAGGCTTTCTTCTCCATTTCTCTTTCTTGGCCATCATCATCACCACTGTCACCTTCATCATCATGATCATCACCGCCATTATCCTCCAAAATCACTACCATCATCTCCATTCTAGATAGTAAACTTCCTCAGTTCAGTTCACTTCAGTCGCTCAGTCATGTCTAACTCTTTGCAACCCCACAGACTGTAGCACGCCAGGCTTCCCTACCCATCATCAACTCCCAGAGCATACTCAAACTCATGTCCATCGAGTCGGTGATGCCATCCAACCATCTCATCCTCTGTCGTTCCCTTCTTCTGCTACCTTCAATCTTTCCCAGCATCAGTGTCTTTTCTAGTGAGTGAGTTCTTTGCATCAGGTGGCCAAAGTATTGGAGTTTCAGCTTCAGCATTAGTCCCTCAAATGAATATTCAGGACTGATTTCCTTTAGGATGGACTGGTTGGATCTCCTTGCAGTCCAAGGGACTCTCAAGAGTCTTCTCCAACACTACAGTTCAAAAGCATCAATTCTTCAGTGCTCAGATTTATAATCCAACTCTCACATCTATACATGACTACTAGAAAAACCATAGCTTTGACTAGATGGACCTTTACTGGCAAAGTAATGTCTCTGTTTCTTAATATGCTCTCTAGATTGGTCATAGCTTTTCTTCAAGGAGTAAGCATCTTTTACTTTCAGGGCTGCAGTCACCATCTGCACTGATTTTGGAGTCCAAGAAAATAAAGTCCCTCACTGTTTCCATTGTTTCCCCATCTATTTGCCATGAAGTGATGGGACCAGTGCCATGATCTTAGTTTTTAGAATGTTGAGTTTTAAGCCAACTTTTTCACTCTCCCCTTCACTTTCATCAAGAGGCTCTTTATTTTTCACTTTCTGCCATAAGGGTGGTGTCATCTGTGAACTGAGGTTATTGATATTTCTCCCGGCAATCTTGATTCCAGCTTGTGCTTCATCCAGCCCAGCATTTCACATGATATACTCTGCATATAAGTTAAATAAGCAGGGTGACAATATACAGCCTTGATGCACTCCTTTTCCTATTTGGAACCAGTCTGTTGTTCCATGTCCAGTTCTAACTGTTGCTTCCTGACCTACATACAGATTTCTCAGGAGGCAGGTCAGGTGGTCTGGTATTCCCGTCTCTTGAAGAATTTTCCATAGTTAGTTGTGATCCACACAGTCAAAGGCTTTGGCGTAATCAATAAGGCAAAAGTAGATGTTTTTCTAGAACTCTCTTGCTTTTTTGATGATCAAACGGATGTTGGCAATTTGATCTCTGGTTCCTCTGCCTTTTCTAAATCCAGCTTGAACATCTGGAAGTTCATGGTTCACGTACTGCTGAAGCCTTACTTGGAGAATTTTGAGGACCGCTTTGCTAGCGTGTGAGATGAGTGCAACTGTGCAATAGTTTGAACATTTTTTGGCATTGCCTTTCTTTGGGATTGGAATGAAAACTGACCTTTTCCAGTCCTGTGATCACTGCTGAGTTTTCCAAATTTGCTGGCATTTTGAGTGCAGCAGCACTTTCACAGCATCATCTTTCAGGATTTGAAATAGTTCAACTGGAATTTCATCACCTCTACTAGCTTTGTTCGTAGTGATGCTTTCTAAGGCCCACTTGACTTCACATTCCAGGATGTCTGGCTCTAGGTGAGTGATCACACCATCATGATTATCTGGGTCATGAAGATCTTTTTTGTACAGTTCTTCTGTGTATTGTTGCCACCTCTTCTTAGTATATTCTGCTTCCCTTAGGTCCATACCATTTCTGTCCTTTATTGTGCACATCTTTGCGTGAAATGTTCCCTTGGTGTCTCTAATTTTCTTGAAGAGATCTCTAGTCTTTCCCATTCTATTGTTTTTCTCTAATTTTTTGCGCTGATCACTGAGGAAGGCTTTCTTATCTATCCTTGCTATTCTTTCGAACTCTTCATTCAAATGGGTATATCTTTCCTAAGAGTGGCAAAAAAAAAACTTTCTAAGAAAACTTCCTAAAAAAACTTTCTAAAAACACTTCCTAAAAAAACTTTCCTAAAAGTGGCAAGAAAACTTCTTAAGAGTGGCAAAACAGGACTTGTGTGCTAAGTCACTTGAGTCATGTCTGACTCTTTGCAATCCTATGGACTATAGCCTGCCAGGCTTCTCTGTCCACAGGATTCTCTAGCCAATAATACTGGGGTGGGTTACCATTCCCTTCCCCAGGGGATCTTCCCAATCCAGGGATCGAAAAATAGGCCTTATCCTTGTATTAATATATATACAAAAATAGTTAACACATGATTCTACATCAGAGAAACACAAATTAAATTGACATGTACTCTTATCAAGTAAGCAGAAAACATGATGTTGGTGGGAACATTTGATATACTGCATGAATTATATAGTGAGCCAGTATCTCAATGAGTCAGAACTTTTTAATCATGTACCATTCCCCCTAGTATATTTATTTAATATGTATTTATTTATAAATTTTATATATGTTCTATGTTATAAAATACATATAAAATTAAATTTTTAATGAAACCAGTATTATTTGTTTTCCACAACCCAATGGATCATTTTGGGGTTTACACACCCTGTACGGAAGACCACCATCCTAGACAACAGAATCAGAATTGACAGTTTCTGAAACAAATCTATGATGGTGGCTATAACCAATAACAGACTAAATATAGATGAAGGTCACACTTCAATTCCCAAATTGAGCCCATGTTGAGGAATTTTATATGCAAATATACTACTGTAATACTAACACATCACCAGCAGATGACTTCTAGCTCTAGTAATTGAAGATGGGTGGACTGAGCAGCAAGCAGCATTTCAAGAAAAGCCAACCTTGACAATTATTCAAACCCACCAGATGGTGCCCCATTCTTGCTACTATCACTATGTAACATTGCTGTATTAAATTAGTGTGTTTTCTTTCTAGGGATTTCTTGAAACAAAATAAGGTTTCAGAGGGCAGGAGCAATATGTGCCTGCTTCCATCACTTTAGGAAACTGCTTTGATACCAAGGCAACCAGAAATTCTGTTACCTGAGAGAGGCCTGCTTTTCATTCCTTTGGGACCAGCATCCCAGCTCTGGGTTGCTGGTTATTAACTGCAGCAGGAGGGGAGAAAGGAGTAGGCATCCTTACTAGTTCATCAGTGAGGGTGGTTTCGTTGAACAACTCCACTCAAATCTGAACATTTACATCACAATTTCAGGTCAAAGTATGGAATCTCTGTGCTACTGCTGCTAAGTCGCTTCAGTCCTGTCCGACTCTGTGCAACCCCAGAGACAGCAGCCCACCAGGCTCCCCCGTCCCTGGGATTCTCCAGGCAAGAACACTGGAGTGGGTTGCCATTGCCTTCTCCAATGCATGAAAGTGAAAAGTGAAAGTGAAGTTGCTCAGTCATTCCCGACTCTTAGCAACCCCATGGACTGCAGCCTACCAGGCTCCTCTGTCCATGGATTTTCCAGGCAAGAGTACTGGAGTGGGGTGCCATTGCCTTCTCCGATGGAATCTCTGTAGAAACTGCCAAACCCCAAAAGTGGGTTTAGGGCAACCAGAGTGTTTTCTGGGTAGAATATCCTTTGGGCCAGCCACAGTGACTTTGTAGAAGGTTATGGTAGGACAGAGCAGAGAGAACAAAGGCTTTGGGGTCAGACAGATGTGGGATGGACTCCATCCACACTGCCTGTGTGACATCAGGCAAGCTACTGAACTTCTCCATCACAAAAGGCAGTTAGTGAAATGCTGTAAGATTTTCTAGGCTTCTTGTGAATGCTGGAAAGAATATTCATAGAGCATCATGCACAAGATCCAAGCTCTTCATTCACTCAGTCATGCCTGAGGATGTGACTACCTGAGGCACTTGTTAAAAATGCAGATATTTCTCCCCTAGAGATTCAGATGTCACAAGCCCAGAGTGAATAAAGGATAAACCAGGGTGAATATTCCATAATTTCCTGCCTTGGGGAAACCTGTTCATTTTAAGAAATCCCCCTCATCCCCCAGGTGATTATTATTGTCAAACAAGCTTAGGAATCCCCACACCAACAGTTTATTTTTTTTTTTACCACCATTGCTGTGCCCACTGCCGTGTCACTGCTATTTTGTTCCTTCCTGCCACCCCACAGCACTACTCCAGGGTGCCACCATTATAGAGTCTACCTACTTTCCTCCACCACGGAAAATTCCCTGCATTTTCTACTCCACTTCCTTCCTCCCACCCTCACTCCTCAGTCAACCTGCTCTCCACCATCTGTCGAGTTGGAAAGACTGGAGTAGATGGATTCGTGTGAAGGCTTTGAACTGAAAGTGACTTACTGAGCTGCACAGGCCAGGGAGTTTTTCAAAAGAAGTGGCTTAAACTCAAGAGATTCATCCTAAATAATAGCAGTACTGGCCGAGTGGCAAATGTTTTGAGAAGAAGGATCTCTCAATTCCTGCCATGACCTACTTGCTGATTCATCTGCATGTATGTAAGAATCACTGGAGAACTTGATAAAACACAGATTCTGTTATTAGATACTGGATCTAAGATGGGGCCCCAGACTCTGCATTTGTAACAAGCTCCCGAGTAAGCCGACGCTGTTGGTCCAAGGACATTCTGATTGTCAAGGAGTGGATAATGGTGAAGAAAAGACCTACATCCCCAAAAGACTGGAAATATATCAACACCTATAGACTAACGTGACCATGAACATCTAGAGTCTGTTAAGTTAGGAAAGCTTCAAGAGACAGGCCTGGTAACAGTACACACAGAACCCACAAACACCATGTCAGAACTTTTCAACACCTTCAATAACTTAAAAATCATTACTTTCCATGAGGGAACATTTCCGTACAGAAATGACAACTAACAGCTCCGAAGTTTATCGTAAAAGCATTTTATACAGTTATTTTAAAAATCACATCTCAATAATCATAAAAGGTAAGTAGAGGTAAATGTGCTCTTTTACACATGACAGACAATACAAGAACACCAAGATAATTGTTGACAGAGCCAGTTCTCCTAGAACAAAGAAATTTCCATTTGCCTCTATGGCACAGTCAACTCTACAAACATAAAAGGTTTTGAACAAGTTCAACTGGCTTCTGTTGTTAACTTCCTGGAGAAAGTTAAAACACAATGTGAAACAAAAAATGCTGAATGTGAGAAATGGGGACAATGGAGTACAGCTGTGGTGTTCTGGAAGTTGAGCAGTAACCTATTTGCAAATCTGGAAGGTCTCTGAAAATCGGCCACTGGCTGATCAAAAACGTCATACAGTACAAACTCCTTAACTGCAATTGTCTATTGGGAAAACAAGCTCCACCTTAGGTGTGTGACAGTGATGCTTCTAGGGACACTGATATCCATAGTTACAAACATACCATTTGACTCTAAAGTTCCACACATTATCTAGAAAAGCCACCTTTGGTACTCGCACAGATCCAGAGCCTCTTCCTATGGCAGGTGGAACTTTCTGGAACAACAGGACAAAGTTGGTTTACGATCTGTTTAAAACTGCCACCACTCACAAAAGGACCCTGGCTATGCCTGATCTGGAGCCCATATTGCTCTTTCTCCAGAAAGCTTTCCTCCTCTCCCTGGAAACCTGGCTTTTTAGCCTCCAGCTGCTGAGCTACCAGGCGGAGAAAAACAACATCAAGCAATGTCAGGCAGAAATTTTCACTATGTCTGCAGTTCTGCTGG
This sequence comes from Bos indicus x Bos taurus, assembly GCF_003369695.1. Lineage (NCBI taxonomy): Eukaryota > Metazoa > Chordata > Mammalia > Artiodactyla > Bovidae > Bos > Bos indicus x Bos taurus. Next base: position 13,543,689 of record NC_040105.1, on the reverse strand, counting down.
TGTTTGTGGGAAGATAATATTATGTCAACCTTACATAGGGATAGTCTTCTTTGTACACTCCCACTCATCAGATTTTAACCTCTAGTGACTTTTTGAACTAGAAGACAGAGGAATAACCTCTTTGCTGTTTAGATTGGGACAAAATGGGATAGTTGTGCAGTTTATCTCTAGTATTATATACATCACTAAGATTTATTTTCGTGTTTTAGTTTTGGGTTGAGCTATAACGCACATACAGGAAAATGCACAAATCATTATGTATGAACAGCTCAGCAAGTATTCACAAACTGATCACACCCTTTGACTCTCCTCCAAACAGGAACTGGAGCACTGGAGCATCCCAGAAGTCCACTCTGTGCCCTCTCTCAGTCACTATATCCTCCTCTCCCCAGGAATGGCTCTCCTGGCTTTTATTACTCTATAGATTAGTTTGGTGTATTTTCAAACTTTAAACACAATTTTAAAAATGGGCTTATTTTTGACATATGAAATTAAAAGGTAATAATATTAATACCAAAGTTGTTTAAGTTGCTTGTTTTCATGGTAATTTAAGAGTCCAAAAACTAAAGTGTCTCTTTTAGTTCAGTCCAATTGCTATGGACTGGATTGTACACTCCCAAAATTCAAACGTTGAAGTCCTAACCACCAAAGTGACTGTATTTACAGAAAGGGCGTTTAGAAGATAATTAAGGTAAAATGAGGTCATAAGGGCTTTGTATAGGACTGTGGCCTTATAAGAAGGGGAATATCTCTTTCTCCCCTGTTAGGACACAGTAAGAAGACTACCAAAGGCTATCATCAGATCCAGATCACCTGGCACCTTGAGCTTGGACTTCCCATCTTCCATAAATGTGATAAATTAATTATTGTTGTTTAAGCCACCCAGTCCGTGGTGTTTTGTTATGGCAGGCTGACCTCATACATCAATTTTCCTAAAAATGTATTTCACTTTTTTGAGTAATAAATTTATTGCTGAAGACAAGACTCTTCATTTCAAAATAATGCATTGGGTTTTGTTTTGTTTTTAGTTTAAAGAGAAGTTGGCATACAAAATTAAATTGCTACTGCCCAATAAGAAAAGTACATTTATTAGATAAACATGCGAAGTCAAGTGGGCCTTAGGAAGCATCACTATGAACAAAGCTAGTAGAGGGGATGCAATTCCAGTTGAACTATTTCAAACCCTAAAAGATGATGCTGTGAAAGTGCTGCTGCACTCAATATGTCAGCAAATTTAGAAAATTCAGCAGTGACCGCAGGACTGGAAAAGGTCAGTTTTCATTCCAATCCCAAAGAAAGGCAATGCCAAAGAATGCTCAAACTACCACACAATTGCCCTCATCTCACACGCTAGTAAAGTAATGCTCAAAATTCTCCAAGCCAGGCTTCAGCAATGCGTGAACCGTGAACTTCCAGGTGTTCAAGCCGGTTTGAGAAAAGGCAAAGGAACCAGAGATCAAATTTCCAACATCCGTTGGCTCATCAGAAAAGCAAGAGAGTTCCAGAAAAACATCTATTTCTGCTTTGTTGACTATGCCAAAACCTTTGACTGTGTGGATCACCACAAACTATGGAAAATTCTTAAAGGGATGGGAATGTCAGCCTATCTGACCTGCCTCTTGAGAAATCTGTATGCAGGTCAGGAAGCAACAGTTAGAACTGGACATGGAACAACAGCCTGGTTCCAAATAGGGAAAGGAGTACGTCAAAGCTGTATATTGTCACCCTGCTCATTTAACTTATATGCAGAGTACATCATGAGAAACACTGGGCTGGATGAAGCACAAGTTGGAATCAAGATTGCTGGGAGAAATATCAATAACCTCAGATATGCAGATGACACCACCCTTATGGCATGTGTCACTGAACTTCCCAAGGAAAGTGTAAATTTAATAGACGAGAGAGATCTTGCCTTTTTCTCTTTGCACCCCAGAACTTAGCATATAAATCTCCTTCAGTTCAGTTCATTTGCTCAGTCGTGTCTGACTCTGCGACCCCATGGACTGCAGCACTCCAGGCCTCCCTTTCCATCACCAACTCCTGGAGTTTACTCAAACTCATGTCCCCTGCATTCACCACCTGCAATGATTTTGGAGCCCCCAAAAATAAAGTCTGTCACTGTTTCCCCATCTATTTCCCATGAAGTGATGGGACTGGATGCCATGATCTTAGTTTTCTGAATGTTGAGCTTTAAGTCAACTTTTTCATGCTCCTCTTTCACTTTCATCAAGAGGCCCTTTAGTTCTTCTTGCCAACAAAGGTCCGTCTAGTCAAGGCTATGGTTTTTCCAGTAGTCATGTATGGATGTGAGAGTTAGACTATAAAGAAAGCTGAGCACCAAAGAATTGATGCTTTTGAACTTTGGTGTTGGAGAAGGCTCTTGAGAGTCCCTTGGACTGCAAGGAGATCCAACCAGTCCATCCTAAAGGAAAATCAGTCCTGAATGTTCATTGGAAGGACTGATGCTGAAGCTGAAACTCCAATACTTTGGCCACCTGATGTGAGGAACTGACTCATTGGTAAAGACCCTGATGCTGGGAAAGATTGAAGGCGGGAGGAGAAGGGGATGACAGAGGATGAGATGGCTGGATGGCATCACCAACTCAATGGACATGAGTTTGAGTAAACTCTGGGAGTTGGTGATGAAAAGGGAAGCTTGGTGTGCTGCAGTCCATAGGGTCACAAAGAGTCGGACACGACTGAGAGACTGAACTGAACTGAAGGAGATCTATATGCTAAGTGCTGGGGTGCAAAGAGAAAAAGGCAAGATCTCTGTCATCTATTAAATTTTACTTTCCTTGGGAAGTTCAATCATTCCAAGTCAATGGCAGATATTAATGACTTTGCTAACATAGGTTTAGGTGCCCTGACTTTGAAGTAATGTAATAAAACCCTGTCCTTGCCACTGCCTTTGAAATCAGGGTGGTAGCTGCAGTGCCTCACACTAAAAGTAGACACCCAACACATGTTGTTGATTAAAGAGGCAGCTGGAGGATTCTGAAGTGTAGTTGGAGCAAGAGAAGTGCCAAGAGGTGGCTCTATTTAATTAACACTCTGTTGGGAAGAATCAGGCTCCCAATGGAATCACCCATAGTACCCAAAGGGAATGCAGTGATTCTATTTGCAAGCCAGTGTGACAAGAAGTGTTTCCACTGAGTCATATTTTCAAAAGCCATCATTTTCTTCTTCTGTAAACAAATGCCAATTAATGTGTAGGTTTGACTTTCTCAGAGTTGAATAAAAATAACAGCAACTGGGTGGTATGCCATTTGCCACTTGTGCTTTTAATTTACAAACCTATTGCATGACACTTGTGCCGTCAGAGAAACAAGAAATAATTAGAAAGGTAGACTAATAGGGAAAATAAGATGTTTGTGATATCTGGGTCCTCCTCATAGCTCAAAAGGCACTGTTTGTTATACTGCGTCCAAATATAAAACAAATGATCTGTCTCCAACATAAACTAGCCTGAACACCAGCCAAATGAAAGCAGCTGCCACTAGATTAAAAAGTCATTTTCTCAGCCAACTCAGATTAAAAAAGAAACATTTTATGAACATATTTCTTCAACTCTAGCAGATTTTTATTATTATATGTTTCAGCTGCACATAAAAATAAAAACAGCATCTCCTGGCATGACCATTTGTCAGAAATTTAATTTCAGATAAACAGATGGTGCTAAACTAAAAATATTAGTAGGGTATCATCTGTAAAATTCAAATAATTTTAGTATGTGTTGTCTTTAGTCTTTTTTTTAAACATAGAAATTTCTTTTTCTAAATCAATCTCACCAAAATACAGCAAATTTTCATTTTCAAGGATGTTGAACAAGGGTCTCTTGTGTTCCCCATCTCTAGGGGCTCTTGACAAGAAATAAATTTAGAATATACTGCTCTTTTTTCACTTCAGGGCCCAGAAATAAATCTGGATAAAATGTTAAAGGCTACAAACTGAAGTTAGAATTATCTTTACAGGTTGATTTACTTGCTGTTCAAGACTTGGGCACACTTTGAGCACCTGGAGGTCCAAGTTCTACATGCCAATGTCCCAGTGAAAGGAAGCAGATAAAGGAGAAAAGGAGTCACACAGCAAATAGCCAAAAGACAACTTTCCCAACTTCCATTAGTTATTAAAACAAAAAATTAAAGCCGTCCCTCCAATCATTCAGTGAAAGTTCTACCCCAGGACCAACAGCCACAGCAACTCCAACTTTGGGACCAACCAAAGCATCTGCCTACGATTCGGGAGACCCGGGTTTGATCCCTGGATCAGGAAGATCCCTTGGAGAAGGAAATAGCAACCTACTCCGGTACTCTTGCCTGAAAGATCCCATGGACAGAGGATCCTGGTAGGCTACAGTTCATGGGGTCGCAAAGAGTTGGACGCGACTGAGCAACTTCACTTTCACTTTCAAAGCTCTTACTGACTTGAAGTACAGATTGGATTAGAGTGCATTTCATTATGTACAGCATATACCAGGTTGAACTGCATGAAACTGCCAATACCCAACCAGTTTTGACCGTCATCTATTTCAAACAAATATGGAGACTGTTTCTGAGGACCACTTCATTTCTAACTCCACCCCTAGTACAAATCAAGAATGTTACTCAATATGTACCAGATTGTATAGGAGGTGCTTGGCCATTTGGGTCTGCTTCCTTGCCCTTAGAAAACTATTATTTTCCTCATTGGTCTAATCAGATCTAATTCTCTAGCAGAACAGAGCTTTTTCACCAAGGCTGTGGACATCTTTGGAGCATAGGTTTCAAGGGGATTAGTGAAAACTTAGATATTCTATACATAATTGTGTGTGTATTTTGGAGTTGGGATTGGGCAAGAGAAGTGAGTCCATGATATTTACCAGCTTTAAGAGAAAAGAATGGGTCAAAATTGTTAGCTGCTCGAAAATCCTGCCTCGTCCCTGAAAACTCTAGCTTACATTGATCGCACCCTGAAAGCAGTTTTGAAAGACTTAGTGTTCAGTTCAGTTCAGTTCAGTCGCTCAGCTGTGTCCGACTCTTTGTGACCCCATGAATTGCAGCACACCAGGCCTCCCTGTCCATCACCAACTCCCGGAGTTCACTCAGACTCAAGTCCATCGAGTCAGTGATGCCATCCAGCCGTCTCATTCTCTGTCGTCCCCTTCTCCTCCTGCCCCCAATCCCTCCCAGCATCAGAGTCTTTTCCAATGAGTCAACTCTTCGCATGAGGTGGCCAAAGTACTGGAGTTTCAGCTTTAGCATCATTCCTTCCAAAGAAATCCCAGGGCTGATCTCCTTCAGAATGGACTGGTTGGATCTCCTTGCAGTCTTAGTGTACTTAAACATAAATTGACTCACATGCTATTAATACTTGCTGGTTTGAGAAATGTTTTCTCTTACAGATCATATAGAAAGTTCCAAGAGGCATAGCTCTTTTATGCTTCTTGTATCTCCCCTTAGTTTCCAGCACACAGGTTTAATCTTAAAGGTTAATTAAAAATTTTTGTTAACAAATAACATGTGTCACTGTTCCTTAAAATTATTAAAAATTTGAGTTTTCTAGTGAAAATTCATCTACCATCACATACTTCTACATTTCCATAGTTTACAATTGGATTTGTTTATTGTTCACATGAATTATTCTATTTGTAAAAAGAACAGTAAAAATATATAAAAATCATTATTCAAAGAACATAATTAAGAGTACAAATCTGATATCAAAAGTTTATTGTAATAATATGTAAAAAGTTGCATCTGCCCCTGCTGCCACTAGCATCCATAGTTATGAGTTAACTGGTTCAGATAAACAAACAGCTTTGGCATTATTTTTCTGAGAAATAGAAGAAGGCCAAGCCCTATTTGGAAACATATTGGTAGCCTTAAAGGGATTTAAAATACACATATATAATTTTCTTGGGTTTATACTATCTTAGATGAGTGATTCTATAAGGCAAGGTTTCTCAACCTTGGTGAAAGTGAAAGTTGCTCAATCCTGTCTGACTCTTTGCAACCCCATGGACTATATAGTCCATGGAATTCTCCAGGCCAAAATACTGGAGTGGGTAGCCTTTCCCTTCTCCAGGGGATCTTCCCAACCCAGGGTTGACCCAGGTCTCCCACATTGCAGGCGGATTTTTCACCAGCTGAGCCACAAGGGAAGTCCAAGAATACTGGATGGGTAACCTAGTCCTTCGCCAGGGGATCTTCTCTACCCACGGATGGAACCAGGATCTCCTGAATTGCAGGCAGATTCTTTACCAACTGAGCTATAAGGGAAACCCTCTCAACCTTGGTACTACTTGCATTTTGGACTAGATAATTCTTTGTTGTGGGGCTGTCCTGTGCAGTGTCGGATATTTAACAACATCCCTGGCTTTTACCACTCAGTGCCAAGGTAAGCCCTCCCTCAGCTAGGACAACCGAATATATCTCCACTCATTGCTAAATGTTGGGAGGGAGCAAAATCACCCCCAGTTAAGACTCAAGAAGACTTACTTAACCTTTTGCTGCTGCTGCTGCTGCTAAGTCGCTTGAGTTGTGTCCAACTCTGTGCGACCCCATAGACGGCAGCCCACCAGGCTCCCCCGTCCCTGGGATTCTCCAGGCAAGAACACTGGAGTGGGCTGCCATTTCCATCCCATGTGTTTCTCCTTACTTCATGAAGAGGAGAACCTCACTAGAAATAACACTCCTCAAAGGTTTTCTGTTAGGGTTGCTGGATTTAGCAATTAAAAATAGAAGATGCCAGCAGGGAGGAGGGAGGGGGTTTCAAGCTGAGGGGACGCATGTATACTTGTGGCTGATTCATGTTGATGTATGGCAGGAACCATCACAATACTGTAAAGTAATTATCCTCAAATTAAAATAAATTAATTTAAAAAAAGATGCCCAGTTAAATTTGAATTTCAGATAACAATGAGTAATTTTTTGTACAAATATGTCCCAAATGTTGCATAGTATTTAATTTGGCAAACTTATTCCCAGTGAAATACTAAAATCATAAATAAATTGCCAATTCATGACAGGGGAAAAACAGGATTAAATAGTTACTGTGACTCTTTTCTACTCCAATGCTGTATTGAAGTGATGAGAACTGGGCTGTGTTGCAAATAAGTCACTTTGTTGTTGTTTTTGTTATTGTTGTTAAAAAATAATAAATAATAATAATATACTTCACAGCAGGTCATAGTGAAAACAGCACTTACTTTGGATCCAAGCAGCTCTGAGTTGAAACTTGACAGTCATTTTTGAAGGTGTGAACTTTGACAAGTTAACTTCTGAATCTCTACTTCCTCTTTTATGGAAAAAAAAAAACAAAACTCGCAGGCGTGGGAGAGGGAATTATAAATTCTGTTACTGAGTAGTTGTGTGAGTCTATGATGAAATGAGGTAGCTTTTTAAAGATGAAGTGAATAATATTAATACATAACATTGCTGGCACTTGGCACTCTCTGGATGTGTGGGGATGATGACCTAGGACTCCAGGAGGCTGTGGACAGGATGTTCTTCTGGTGCTGCTCCTATCCCAGATGTAATCTCATAGGCCCCAAGCAAAGGCCCCAGGCAGCACCTGCCAGGGGGCAAAAGAGGAAGTTGAGTTACCCATTCACTCATAGCCGCACCTGACTAATAATAGCTGAACTACCCACTCAGGGGGGCCCCTGAATGGGGCTGGTAGCAATACTGAGCAGAGAAGTGTGAAAAACCGAGAAAAAAAAAAAGGGAACCACAGCCTGACATTCGTAAAGCTATGGTGTTCAACTCCTAAAATGCTCTTCTCAAGAGAGCTTTTCACTCAGATTTTTTCACCTTGCAACTGGTCTGACAGTGTAAAGATATATTGAGTTTTTTAAAAGATGCTTCCCTGTATTTCTATTTCTTCATTACCAAAAAGGAAGGGGTGGGGCAAGTGAACTCTAATATTCATTCCAAGTTTGAAAAACCATGTGAAAAAAACTATTCCTCCTTTCAAAGGGCTTCCCTCATGGCTCAGCTGGTAAAGAATCCACCTGCAATGCAGGACACCTGGGTTTGATCCCTGGGTTGGGAAGATCCCCTGGAGAAGGGAACAGCTACCCACTCCAGTATTTCGGCCTGGAGAATTCCATGGAGTCGGACAGGACTGAGTGACTTTCACTTTCACTTCACTTTTCCTTTCAGAGGCCCAACTGAAGCTGGCTCCTCCTGAAGGGTTCTGCTCTGGGAATCCTGCCAGCACTAACCTCTCCCTTAGCTTTTATTGTTCCTACCATCCATTAAAGCAAATAATCTATCACAAGCTACTTCATACTTTAAAAGATTATATTACCTGCATAATGTATACAGAATAATAAAATAAATATCTATGTATCCACTGCTCAATCTAAGAAATAATGTTACCGATGTTTTCAAGGCCCCTATCTGTATCCCTTTCACTCCAGAAGTGAAAGGGATACAGACTTTTGTTAACTATGTATTCCTTTTTTACTACTTCCTTGCTTTTCTTAATAATTTTATAACATATATATCTATCCCTAAAGAGTATTCATTTAAAGTTGTTGCTTCTGAATGTTATATCTGTGTTTTCATACTTTATATATTCTATATTCTGTGACTTCTTTTACTCATTAGTGTATTTGTGAGACAGCCATGTTGATGGGTGAAATTCTAGTTCAGTCATGATCACTGGCTCCACCACATTCTATTATTGAATATATTAGCATTTACTTATTCATCATTCTGGTCAGTGGACTATTAGGCTGTTTTCAGTTTGCTGCTATTTTGAGTAATGCTGTGGTGGCCTTTTTATTCTTTATGTCTCCTGGTGCAAAGAGACCAGGGTTTCTTAGGGTAGGTGCATCTTCTCTTTTCTCAGTTCAGTTCAATTGTTCAGTCATGTCTGACTCTTTGCAACCCCATGGACTGCAGCATGCCAGGCCTCCCTGTCCATCATCAACTCCCGGAGTTTACTCAAACTCATGTCCATTGAGCCATCCAACCATCTCATCCTCTGTCATGCCCCTCTCCCACCTTCAATCTTTCCCAGTATCAGGGTCTTTTCCAATGAGTCAATTCTTCACATCAGGTGACCAAAGTATTGGAGTTTCAGCTTCAGCATCAGTCCTTCCAATGAATATTCAGGACTAATTTCTTTTAGGATGGACTGGTTGGATCTCCTTGCAGTTCAAGGGACTCTCAAGAGTCTTTTCCAACACCACAGTTCAAAAGCATCAATTCTTTGGTGCTCAGCTTTCTTTATAGTCTAACTCTCACATCCATACATGACCACTGGAAAAACCATAGCTCTGACTAGATGGACCTTTGTTGGCAAAGTATTGTCTCTGTTTTTTAATAAGCTGTCTAGGTTGGCCATAACTTTTCTCCCAAGGAGCAAGCGTCTTTTAATTTCCTAGCTGCAGTCACCATCTGCAGTGATTTTGGAGCCCCCCACCAAATAAAGGCTGTCACATTGTTTCCCCATCTATTTGCCATGAAGTGATGGGACTGGATGCCATGATCTTAGTTTTCTGAATGTTGAGCTTTAAGCCAACTTTTTCACTCTCCTCTTTCACTTTCATCAAGAGCCTTATTAGTTGTTCTTCACTTTCTGCCATAAGGGTGGTGTCATCTGCATATCTGAGGTTATTGATATTTCTCCTGAAAATCTTGATTCCAGCTTGTGCTTCTGCCAGCCCAGCGTTTCTCATGATGTACTCTGCATAGAAGTTAAATAAGCAGGGTGACAATATACAGTCTTGACATACTCCTCTCCCTATTTGGAACCAGTCTGTTGTTCCATGTCCAGTTCTAACTGTTGCTTCTTGACCTGCGTACAGATTGCTCAGGAGGCAGGTCAAGTGGTCTGTTATTCCCATCTAAGAATTTTCCACAGTTTGTTGTGATTCCTTTGGTATGGTCAATGTTTTCCAAAGGGGTTTACCAATTTACATCCTAACCAGCAGCCTATCAGTCCTCCTTGCTGCATGTCTTCCACCCAGGATACTGTGAGAGCAAATAAAATCAATTTCTCTGCTTGCAGTGGGCAAAGAGACCATTCTCCTACCCACCCCTTTTCTTAAGAGTACTTCCTAAATCATAGGGACAGAACGAATCTGAGCCCTCATTCTAAACTTTGGAATAGAGATAAATCTCTCTACAGGTTAAGCCCAGTCTCCAGTCTTTACAACAGAGTTATCTCCAAGGCCAGGAGCAAAGAGAATTGTAAATACACGTGTACCTCTGGAATTAGCTAAGGGGTTGGTAGGAGACTTTCAGAAGGCACAGTCCTTTGTCTTTCCAGGAGATCAGAGAAGTCATTGCTCTTTCTTCTGCTCTGCTCTATAAATTACATGAGGCTTTGTCCTAACTTGTAGTCTCTTGCATGGACCACCTGCATCATGTGTTTTCTCTCTTCTAAAATTGATATGGAGGAGGTCTTGCTGGCAGGATTGTTTTGTTTCTCCAACATATTACTCTTTCATCCATTATTAAAATATTTTTTAAATTTTGGGAATAAATTTAGATTTGCAGAAAAATTATAAAGATAGCATAGAGAGTTCCCATGCACCCCTGATTTCCACCCACTGGAATTTTATTTAGTTGAATATTTAGTATCTTGCATTATTTGCATATCATGTATATTATACATAGTGTATATATATATATATATATTTGCTCATATGCATTTTTATTTACATAAGGGTCTGGACAAGGTGCTGCTCTAGGTTTCAGTACTTACTATAAGACCTTAACAATAGGAAGAAAGGCCCTAGCTGAATTTGAAGGCAGAGGTGGGAGAGGGCCAAATTGTTCCCTTAAGAAAATGAAAGGAATTTATATTTGTCTTCTGAGAGGAATGAAGCAGAAAACGGGAAGGAGAAGAAAATTTAACAAGGACACAAGCTGATATGGAGCTGCAGAGGAGGCCAAGCAATTGCTTTAAGAACCAGGATATTGAATGTTAATTTTAAGTTTTGTCCTCTCTAAAGCTGGGATGCGCCAAAAACACAGTTCATTCACATGCCCAATGGCCCAAGCAAGGCCAGAACCAAATATTCTATCCTAGGATGAAATTCCATACATAAAATTTGATTTTACAATATTAAAATTGTATTATTAAAAGTTAATTTTTTAAAGTACAATGGTTTACTGTAGCTATAGAAACATTTGGGCTCAGACAGCTGCTGGCCTGCTCTTTCAACCACTGCACCATCGTTAGTAATTTTGTACCAAAGGGATATTCACTTTCAAGTGAGGTCAGAACAGGTACACCATGTTTTTGGCCAGCACCACCTGCGTGGAATTCTGCCCCTAGTGACGCCGTCACCGATTTATTAAGTTTCTTTCCTAACAGTAACTGACCAAGGTCAAAATTTACCTCTTGAAGTCCAAGGTTAGGTCGATGGTGACAGTGCAATTTCACTGAAGCAGGCTCAACCAACTGAGCTTTGTGCAGGATTTAAAGAAGATAATTTCTGAATATTTTCAGGAGCTGCCTTAAGATTGTTTTTCTTGCTCTGTTTTTTTATTTCTAATATGTGTTCAGCACTTACAATGCTTCACATGATCACAGGAGATAAATTTGTCTTCAAACCTTGGATGTGGAAATGTGGCATTGGAGCAAGTAATTGGCTTTCAAGATGACAAAACTATCTCTGAATTTCCACCTGGATCTCAGCTTTCATTGCATTCACACCAATTTCAGCATCTTCACTGGAGAAAAATGGTAGAGGTATCTCTCCAGCAGGTCATGGAGAAAATACTTGCAGCTTCAAGGCACATCAGGCTGGTTAACTGCTTCAGTAGCTTTCAGCAAATAACTACCTTCTCTGCAAATAACTGCTGGCTGCTAATAAGCCCTGCTATGTTGGTATCGTTATCTTCAAAACACAGAATTAAGGTTCCATTGCCCAAGTAACATTTTTTTTTAATGCGTTAATGCTGCTTTTATATCTTGTTTGGCCTGCAGTTTGGAAAGCACCTTGCACACTGTTTAGGGAAGGAGTTCTCATTTATTAAAGGCAACAATGAGTTAAATTAATACTTCCTCAGCTTTAGTGATGCCCAGGGATTCGGATTTGGTAGCTTGGAGTAGGAACCACATTTCTTTTTTTAAAGATTTATTTATTTATTTTTGGCTGTGCTGGGTCTCTGTTGCTGCATGCGGGCTTTCTCTAGTTGCAGCGAGCGAGTGGGGGGTGACTTTTGCTTGTAGTGCGTGGGTTTCTCACTGCAGTGGCTTCTTGTTGTGGAGCGCAGGCTCTAGGGCACTCAGGTTGCAGTAGTTGTGGCACACAGGCTTAGTTGCTTGGCGACATTTGGAGTCTTCATGGACCAGGGATCTAATCCGTGTCCCCTGCATTGGCAGGCAGATTCTTAACCACTGTACCACCAGTGAAGCCCCAAAATTCACATTTCTAATGAGTTCCCAGGAGCTCCAGCTGCTGCAGCTCCAAGTTAAATCATGACTTTGTCCCCACCATCTTCTGTTGTAGGTCTGGTTTGCTGCAGGGGTGTCCATCTGCTTTTCTTATTTTGCCAACTTCTAAACTTCTTTCCAAGGAAACCACTTAGTCTTCTATTTTTTTAACAGCTTCATTTAGATATAATACACATACCATATAATTCATCCATTTGAAGTGTACAATCCAATGGTTTTTACTATATCTACAAAGTTATGCAACCATCATCATAATTTTAGAATATCTGCATCATCTCAAAAAGAAACTCTCTTTAACTCTCACTACCACCTCTCTCCAGGCCCCAGCAACCTCTAATCTTCCTAATGTCTCTACGAATGTGCCTGTTCTAGCCATGTCATAGAAATAGAACCACAGTCACCTTTTGTCCTTTAGTATTTTCATGACGGGACAGGAACACAGCAATATTTGTCATGACTAAACATGATTAGAAAAACAACCCTGTTGGGCACCATTCTTTAAAAGACAAGGCCCTTGAGGATGATATCTCTTCCCGAACAGGGTCAGTTAGTGGCATTAGCAGTGAAGGTTATTTGGATTTTGAAGGTTTACTGTTGTGGTGGCATCTACTTACCTTATGTGGCCATCACTCCATCTTGTAAGAACGATTCATTCTTTCTTTTGGAGAACTCATCTTCACTGGTCCAACAGTGTGACTGTAATGGTGCTACTAGTACCCTCCTCCCAACTCCCATCACTTCACCTCTTTAACCCATGTTATGGACTGAATATTTGTGTCTGCCCAAAATCATATGTTGGAACCCTAACCTTGAATGCATGGGCTTTAGGAGGCAGAGCCTTTCTTTCAGAAGTGATTAAGTCATGAGGTGGAGCCCTCATAAATGGGATTAGTGCTCTCATAATAGAGAGAGTTTGCTTCTTCTCTCTGCTTTGTGCTAAGTAAGAAGGTTCAGTTCAGTTCAGTTCAGTTCAGTCGCTCAGTCGTGTCCGACTCTTTGCAACCCCATGAATCACAGCACGCCAGGCCTCCCTGTCCATCACCAACTCCCGGAGTTCACCCAGACTCATGTCCATCGAGTCGGTGATGCCATCCAGCCATCTCATTCTCTGTCGTCCTCTTCTCCTCCTGCCCCCAATCCCTCCCAGCATCAGAGTCTTTTCCAATGAGTCAACTCTTCGCATGAGGTGGCCAAAGTACTGGAGTTTCAGCTTTAGCATCATTCCTTCCAAAGAAATCCCAGGGCTGATCTCCTTCAGAATGGACTGGTTGGATCTCCTTGCAGTCCAAGGGACTCTCAAGAGTCTTCTCCAACACCACAGTTCAAAAGCATCAATTCTTTGGCATTCAGCAACTGTAAAGCAGAAAGAAGGCTCTCATCAGAACTCAACCATGATGGTACCTTAATCAGAACTCCCACCCTTTAGAATTCTGAGAAATAAATGTTGCTTAAGCCACCCAATATATAATATTCTGTTATAGCTGCTTGAGTTAAGACAATTCAATTCATAGGAGAGGATACACGATCCAAGTTTGCTCTGTCAGAGGCCTTCCCCGGACATTTTCAAAACTGTCCTAAGGGAATAAAACTGCTGGGAGAATGTGAGCCCTTGATCTGCCATCAGTCAAGAGTTTCAACATCCTGGTTGATATGGGCAGGGAGTCAGAACCTTGAGGAGAGGGGGTTCCAATCTTGTCCCTGAGGTTCCCACGTTCTTGCTTCCCTAAGAGTTGGGTTTGTTCATTCAGTCTCTATTCTAGAAGTATGGAATGGACCTCAGGCAGCTCTGAAGGCTCAGACCTAGAAACTTGTGGTAAACTAACCTTTAATGTTACCAGTCTCATGGCAAATGAGGGGTGTGCCTACTTCTTATACTTTCTATCTGCTTATATCTCTGTGTCTTACTTCTCATATACAGTAGGCAGGCAAGCAGATAGCAGGTTCTCCCCAGTATGACCGAAAGGGGCTAAGAGAGTAAAAAGACCTCAAGGGTAGAGAAGAGCAAAGTTCTCAGTCTGTGCTCACTGTCCTTAAAGGGATCCTGGAGGAATAAGGATGCAAGCCACATCGTCTCCTGCTTTGTGAGGTTGCTGGGTGCAGCTGTCTTTGTATCTTTTGATAACAGAGAAAACACATTCCTTTAACTGTGTTATGGGCCTCTTTCCACCAATCACATCACTGCCCCACTGAGACACAGTGCACAATAAATTATCCCAAGATCCTGCCAATAAATCCCTTTTAACCTAAAGTCCTTGGTTTGCCTTACCATATGTTTTGAAAAGTTCCAACTATACACAACTACTGATGCTAAGAAATTTAGCTGTCATCCTGCTTATCTAAAGATAAGGCATTCACTATACTTTTGCATAAAGGTGATTGTCAGGCTGAATACCATGTACTGGCTACCAACCCTAGAGGAGGACTCCGAACACTTCTACCTACTGTGTGTTGGGTTGGAGTTGCCAAGGAAAACACAACACAGTCAAGCACCAGATGGAATGATGTTTTACTTACATAGAGAGGAAACAGCAAGATCAGCTTCAGTAGTGGGTTTCAGCTCCTTGTGGCCAGCAGGCCCCAGAGCAGCCAACACAGAGCAATGGTCTATGCACACCCTTCTTGTGCTGCAACAGAAGGACCCTGACCTCTCCCTGTGGAATCTGAAATATTGAAAGCTGGGTGCCTGCCTGTGGGCTGTTAACATACATACTTAGGCACCATCAACACTCTGTGAGCATAAAACAGGGAAAGATACTCCATACAAGACAGAAAGACCAGTATGGGCTGTGTGGGCTCTTAACCTCTTGGTAAGGAAGTGTCCCAGGCCCAAAGTGAAAGTGTTAGTTGCTCAGTCATGCCCAACTCTTTGCCCAAGGCTCTTTCTTATTTGGCTGAGCAGAGGGTCAAAAGATTGCCTTTCGATCCTGTCTTTACCCAAAACAACCATATTTACTTGGAAACTTTGGCTTTCGAGATACAGAAACCCCAACTCAGAACTGGCTCACACAACTAATAAAGTTCAGTAGTAAGAGTCTCAGCTCCATTTATTTGTAACTCTTTGCTCTGCCTTCTTATGCAATACTGTCACCATTTTAAGACAGGTATTCTTTATGGAAGCAAAACAGGTGTACACTTTGTCTCTCCTTAAACTCTTCTCTACTTGGACAAACTCAGCATTCTTGAAACAAAGGGGAAGGCATTAAGGCTGCCACTTGTTGCGAGAGACAATCTCAAAGTTTGACATGTTTTTCTGGGTTTTCACTTAGTTTGATAATGGTTGAATTCAATTGTTTACCAAGTATTGTCAATGAAAGAACACAGCCCTGCCTCAAAGAAATTGAGTCTTCTAGTCAACACACAAATAGTTACTCTGAATACAATAAAGAATACTAATTTAAAAGTAACCCAAGAAACCCAGAAGAGGCTACTTAGCCTAACCTAGAGTGCTATAACCCTGGATGAGGCCATGGCAATCCCCTCTAGTATTCTTGCCTGGAGAAGCCCATGGAGAGAGGAGCCTGGTGGGCTACAATCCATGGAGTCACAAAGAGTCAGACATGACTGAAGTGACTTAGCTCAGCACAGAGTACTATAAATGCTTCCTGGTAAACATTTTACCTGCACTCTGAAGGTATTTCCACTTGGGACTTCAACTTGACACAGACACTTTTATGAGGGCAAGGCCTGTCACCACAGTATCCACTTATCCTAGCAGAGACTAGCTCTCATGCCAACCTAAATCTGTTCCAGAAGAAGCCATTGTATAGTTGTATTTTAACTGGTTTGTGGTTTTCTTGTTTCCATTTTCAGTCAGTTGTTTGTTCTTTTCCTACATTCTCCTTCCTCAACTTCTAACAGTGTAACAATCCAATCCTGCTCTCCTCCATTTGTTCTTACAGCTCTCCACCTTCTCCATCTACATGTGAAAACTTAATTTTCATTTTCCAATGTATGGAGACACAGAAGTACTTTTCAGAGCAAGTTTAACAATACGGGGAAGGTGAGAACTGACATTTATTAAGCACCAACTGTGTGCCAGGCACAAGAGTAGGCTTTTTTGCATGCATTTAATTCTTAGAGAAGTCTGTGAGATAGATATAGTATCCCTGTTTTGTAAATCAGGAAACTGAGCCCAGAGAAGATATGTTACTCACAGAATTCTATACAGCTGCTTAGTGGAGTGGCTACATTCTCTACATAAGGCTACCTGATTTCAAAATTTTTCCAAAGCTACATTCTTTTCATTACCAAGTGATTTAAATTTTCATTGCAAAGAAAAATCATCTGGAGAGGTTATACACACACACACACACACACACACACACCAAGACCTTGGCCCCACATCTAGAGATCCTTATTTTAAATGGGGGTGGGCCAGTATTTTCCTTCAAATCTCCTTGGATGATTCTAATGAGAATCCAGGCTCAAAACAAATTGTACTAGAATGTGTTGCCTCCCAAACCATATCAATAAATTTCATGAAACCTAGCAGAGGCTGGACAGCACTTCAATCTCAACATCTAAAAATAGCTAATAGCGGCACCAATACACAGTATTAAAAGAAACTGAGGGTAATTTCACCTAGAATGCTTCACCCATGCAAAATGTTTATGATCAGCCTGGGACCAAGATAGACAGCACAAATAAGACTCCAGAAGCCTGCTCTTGACTTTGCTTCTGAGCCTGTGTATGACAGTTGCCTTCTCAGCACACACTGCAAATGCCCTGCCCCATGTCCCTCTGGCAGGGCCTGGGTCATCTGCAGCTGTTGGGAAAGACAGTCTTGTTCCTGCTGACAGCTCTTCACCTCCAGCAACCACCCATGTCTCTCTCCATCTCTGCCCCAGGGCTTCACTAGCACCTTCAGCGTGAGCTCAGTGGTGCAGGGCCTCTAGAAAGTGCCAGGGACTTTTTTGCTGACTTCTCCCTCGCCATCCAAAAGTCTCCACTCCCTTACTTACGCTCCCTGAGGTCACCTCCACTGTTTACTTCCTGCACCCAAATCCTAGTCTCAGGATCTGCTTTGGAAGAACCAGACAGGAAACAACTTCCAAGTGTTTCATTTTAGCCTCAGATACAAATAAGCATTAGGCCAACAATGATACTAACTTATATATGAATTTTACTTTATAGCTTACAAAGAAAGAGCTTTCACATTCTCATTTTGATCACTAAAGGAGAACATTCCCTAACACCATCACAAGGGGAATTGGGGATGGATACAATTCTCTTTCATTTCTTGAGACTAAAGTACTCCATTATCATAATAAAGACAGGCATAGATTAACTTTTCCCTGTATGCACACACTCTGCCCACTCTTGACTCTGTGTGTTCTTCATAAGAAAAATGGCCAATTCAAGCAAATATTAGAAATAATTCTATTGTTTTATATAGCGGATTCTTAATTAGTGCAACAATGTTAGTCTGGGTTTTTTTTTTTTAACTTTTATCATGAATAGTCATTCATGCCTCATTATGTAAAATTATATGTCAAAAAATGATTGTTGTGGAAACATTTTTCACTGAGGTAAATACAATTTAACATGGGTCACAGACTAGGGATAACAGGGAAATTTAACATTTTTTATGTGTTCTTGTAAGTTAAATAAAAATGAGATAGAAAGGGGGAGATCATTGGAGTTGCACTGTAAAAAGTAATATACCTTTGCCATTTCTAAAGATTCTGCTGGGTATTATAGCTTACAGCAGTCTCAACTATAGAAAACTTTAAATAAAATTGACTGGCTTGAGGAAAGGATATTATTATTTTGAGAACAGGAATGAGCAAAAATGCACAGCTCTCTCTCTGAGTCTAAATCCCTAATGAAATGGATAATCCTGCAGTAGGAGAATTCAATTTAAGCTATTATTGTCCCATCTGTGCTGAGTCAGGGCTGGCCACCTTGCACAGGAAAGTAGGGCTCCTTTTCAGTAGAATTGCCATCTTTTCTCTACAATTTGGATCTTTTTGCTGCTGGTTAGATTTCTATTATTTGTATTTTAAGGAATTTCAAAGCATTTCCTTAAAAACATGATTAAAAGTTTTAAGTTTATACGAGAGGTACCACATGAACCATGTAGGTAAGGTTCTTTTAGTTTTATATTTACTTTTCAAGAAAATCTAGAAGATTTCTCAAAATGTCTAAGCTCTAATATCCACAACTGAAGCCTTGAACTTCCAGAGTTTTTTTTCTTAATCCATTGCCCGCCCCCAGAAAGAAGGTGGATTTGCTAGTGACTGCATATTTGACCTTCTTAGTATAGTCATGGTTCCTCAAATACATAAACAATTCCTGTTTTAGCCACCAATCCCTACTGGAACATTCAATGTCAAACTGGGGAGAGCAATGGGTTGGGCTCTGTCTGTAGTCTAACATTTCTATTCTTGATAATAGTAGGGAGATGTTCACATATTAATTAAAACAGTAGTAGTGTTCTTGATCATGAGGCTAATTATTACCACAGGCTTAGGATAGACTGTGAAACAGTAAAATGTAGTAAGTGCATATATTCACCCATTTTCCTGTGCTAAATTAATACGACATTCATCTTAGGGAAGCAGAAAGGCGTAATGCTCTTTTCAACATTTTTCTTTGGAACTTTTCATCTTTACCATTGGCTTTTGGATTATAAATGGAAATCAGTTCTTTGGAAAAACTCAAAATGCATTCACATCTCCTTTGAGGCATATAATCTCAAAGAGGTGATTATTTGTTACCAGCATTCCAAAAATGCAGTTTATTGGGATGACTGCCCTTATCTGCACTTATTTTTATAACTTACCAAACACTACCATTCTAGTCTGCAAGTAACTTTAAGAGGAAAAAAGTGTTTGAAATGAATTGTACTGAAATTCATAGAGACTTCAATTTTGGTATTTCCTACCTGAGGACTGTCTGAGACTCAGTTGAGTTGTTTTAGAATCTTCCCATGGCCCCACATTGACTTGAATTTTATGAGTGTTGGTCATGAAGATGTCATCTTATCCAGATGAGGCATTTACACTTTACTCTGGGTTATGGAACAACTCCTGTTTTTCTCTTTGCTAGGATAGACATATCTGTGATATATAAATTTATGGTTCTGAAAAGTTTTAAGTAATCAGTTAACTTAAAGTTCAAACACTACCACACAACACAGAATACTTGCTTGTGTTTGCAAACAGCAAACATTACTTTAAAATCATTCCTGCTGTAATGTTCAGATGAGCTTTCTTTCAACACTTGGAAATTATAATATTCTTGGATGTTTTATTTACCAGCTCCCTTTCTCCTACTGCTGTTTGCAAGTTGAAAGAACAGTGCAAGACAATAGATTTCAGTTTAAATCAGGTGAAGGTTACAAACGGTGGTGACTGTAACTGGACTGAACACAGATATTCCTATGTCACTTCATGCAGATTTTTTTCTGGGTCTGGCTAAGAGTTAAGTCCTTTGATATCAGCTAAGACTGTCAAAATCAAGTCAGTTGTGAAAATTCAAGTCTTATGAGGCATTCTTTATCTGAAAATCTGTAAGTATGCCCAGGCCCTCAGGAGAAAATCTGGTGAAAAACATTTTGCAAGAGCAGATTTGAATTTTCTAATACATGTTTCACAGTTAGAAACAAATCATGTTTATTACCTTTTTCTTATTTTTCATCTGCAATTTGTGGATTCATAAATACTATACATAGTTAAAAACTGAATGGAATTCTATGATTTACTTTTTTGTAATTTTTTAGAATGTAATTGTCTTGTTCTTTGGTGCTCTAATGATATTGAAGATAAAAAGCATTATATAAGCATTTTGATGGATTTTGAAGTTTTAAAAAATTAATGGTGTGGAAGTTGACTCTGGAATAATACAGATTTGCTGTCTAAATTGAACTTTTTCTACCCCTACTCCCACTCTCATGTACACACTCCATTCATGAACTGCATTAGGTACGGCACCTGGAGGCTAAAGTGCTCCTAAGAAAGAGAGATATCAGTACATCAAGCAAAATATTTGGTAACCACTGGTTTTTGAGTTTGTCGATATAGAAGATTACTGAAAGAGACACGTGTACCCCAATGTTCATCGCAGCACTGTTTATAATAGCCAGGACATGGAAGCAACCTAGATGTCCATCAGCAGATGAATGGATAAGAAAGCTGTGGTACATATATACAATGGAGTATTACTCAGCCATTAAAAAGAATACATTTGAATCAGTTCTAATGAGGTGGATGAAACTGGAGCCTATTATACAGAGTGAAGTAAGCCAGAAGGAAAAACACCAATACAGTATACTAACACATATATATGGAATTTAGAAAGATGGTAACAATAACCTTGTGTACGAGACAGCAAAAGAGACACTGATATATAGAACAGTCTTATGGACTCTGTGGGAGAGGGAGAGGGTGGGAAGATTTGGGAGAATGGCATTTAAACATGTAAAATATCATGTATGAAACGAGATGCTAGTCCAGGTTTGATGCACGATACTGGATGCTTGGGGCTAGTGCACTGGGACGACCCAGAGGGATGGTATGGGGAGGGAGGAGGGAGGAGGGTTCAGGATGGGGAACACATGTATACCTGTGGTGGATTCATTTTGATATTTGGCAAAACTAATACAATTATGTAAAGTTTAAAAATAAAATAAAATTTAAAATAAAATTAAATTTAATTTAAAAAAAAGAAGATTACTGAAATTTTAATATTAATCTGTTATGAGATGTTGGAAATAAATCCAGGCACTTTTAGTGCATTCTTCAACAGGCTACCTGGGTAGCCTCTAGCACTAGCAGCTATTGTCATGTTGATTTTTCTTAAACAGGTATTTATTCTTCCTAGCTTTTGTTACTCTTTGAAGGAAAAACTAAATCCTTAAAATTAACCCTGGTTAAAATATATATTCGGTTCAGTTCAGTTTAGTCGCTCAGTCATGTCCAACTCTTTGCTACACCATGGACTGCAGCATGCCAGGCCTCCCTGTCCATCACCAGCTCCCGGAGCTTACTCAAACTCCAAATTCATGTCCATTGAGTCGGTGATGCTATCCAACCATCTCATCCTCTGTTGTCCCCTTCTCCTGCCTTCCATATTTCCCGGCATCACGGTCTTTTCCAATGAGTCAGTTCTTCGCATCAGGTGGCCAAAGTATTGGAGTTTCAGCTTCAGCTTCAGTCCTTCCAATGAATATTCAGGACTGATTTCCTTTAGGATGGACTGGTTGTGTTAACTGGCCTAGGAAATCTCTGGGCTTCGCTGGTGGTCCAGTGGTTGAGAGTCTGCCTGCAAGTGCAGGGGACGGGGGTTTGATCCCTGATCCAGGAAGATCCCATATGTTTCAGGGCAACTAAGCCCATGCACCACAACTACTGAGCAGGTGCTCTACAGCAAGTGAGCCACAACTACTGAGTCCATGTGCCACAACCACTGAAGCCCGTGAGCCTAGAGCCCACGCTCCACAAGAGAAGCCAACGCATTGAGAAGCCCACGCACTACAATGAAGAGTTGCTCCCCTCACCACAACTAGACAAAGCCCACATGCAGCAACAAAGACCCAGTGCAGCCATAAATAAATACACACACACACACACACACACATATATATAAAGAAAATTTCTGATTTTTTTCTACAGGTGACCCATCTGACCCACTGACGTTATTTGCAAAATTAAAAAAATACACACACACACACACAAATAAATATCATCTGGTTAGGTTTTAACTCATCTTTCCTGCTTGCTTTAATCTTTCAAAATCCTGATTCTAAATCCTGATTCAAAATCCTTCCATTTGGATGTCATCTGAAAATTTGATCAGTTTGCCATTTCAAGAGATGGATAGTCTACTGGATGGGCCTGGGCCTTCCCTCAGGGAGCTGAGTAACACACTGTCTCATAAGAAGGACCTCAAGGTGTTCAGATGAGAAGCATTTGCAGTGTGCAAATTTTAGGTGCTTCACATCCTAGATAAGGATGAGTCTCACTTTAGCAAGGCCATTCTGCTGACCATTAATTCAAGTCTTCCTAATTCCTGATGATGCTCTCCTGATGTGGTAACTCTTGCCTTTCTTAACTTCTCTAGAAGTAAAGAGGAGCAGAGTCCTCCTGGAGCCAACCCTTGGTGCTTCCCACTATACCCTGCCTCTAACACTTCCCATGGAAAGAGCAGCTGCTGTGGAAAACAGTTCAATAGTTCCTCAAAAGGTTAAAGACAGAATTTCCATATGGCCCAGCAATTCCACTCCTAGGTATATACCCGAAAGAATTAAGAACAAGTGTTCAAACAAAAATTGTTCACACATGTTCAGAGCAGTATTGTTCACAATAGCCTAAAGGTGGAAACATCTCTAATTTCCATTAACTGATGAATGGGTGAACAAAATCTAATATAACATTACTCAACTATTAAAACGGATGAAGTACTGATACAGGCTACAACATGGATGAACTTTGAAAACGTGATGCTGGTGAAAGCCAGACAAAAAAGGCCATGTTATATGACTCCATTTATACGAAGCACTCAGAGTAAGCACACTCACAGACAGACACAGAAAGCAGATTAGTGATTGCACAGGAATGGGGGTAGGGGAAAGTGGAGAATAAGAATGGCAGTTTCCTTCTGGGGTGATGAAAAAGTTCTAGGACTAAAGAGTAGTGACAGTTGTACAACATTGTGAACGTACTTAATACCGTTGAACTGCATACTTCAAAATGGTAAATTTTATATTATGTGTATTTTACTACCACACTTAAAAAAAAAAAAAGAAAGTAATAAAAAAGAACAAAGCCAACTAACAGGGTGACCATTCAGAGCATGTCTATCCATCTCATCTATGAGGATATCAAGACCTTGCCAAATACTTTGCAGAAATCTCTGTATACTATTTGTACTATATTACTTTGATCAACCGGCTTAATATCATTCATGAAGGTGTAAGTGAAAGGAAGTCTGATAACTTATGTGATGTTCTTTGTGACCCCACCATCCTAGCTCCCACAGTTCACTCACTTCCTGTGTGGGTGCTTATAAATCATTCTTTGAATATCGTAGTCAATTACCTGGGAGTAACATCAAGTATACTAGGCTGTTCTTTTTGGCACTGTCTCCTTTTTCAGAATTAGAACTCCCCCCATACCCTACCCCACGCCCTTCCATTCCTCTGGCTTTTCTCCTCCTCCCCAACCACAGGAATTTAGGGTCTCATTTGTAAGTTTTCTCTAAGGGTTTATCACATTCATCTGGGCCCAAAGCCCAGCACTTACAGCCAATCCATCCTGCACCTTTTGTCTCCGTGGTGGTGGTGATGTTCTTGTTTTTATCTCACCTCTCATCACTATCCTCTTCATTCACTTCACTCCAGCCATACTAGTCTCCTTCCAATTCCTTACATTAGATATGGCTTGTTTCCTCATGCCGAGCTCTAAGATTTGGCAGTCTCTGTTCTCTCTGCCTGGAAAGCTTACCTCCCAGATTCTACTGCCTCACTTTCTTCAACTCTGTGCTCAAATATCACTTTGCCAGAGAGGCATTTCCCAACCAGTGTATTTGAAATAGAGATTCCCGAGACCCTTCTCTGACATTTCTCTCTCTCACTATTTATCACCTTCTGACCTATTTGTTTATCTGCTTATTGTGTGTCTCCCTCTGTCACTCTCTTCCCTTCACCTCTTGGCACTCCTCACCACTTGACAGATTTATGTGTTTATATTTGGGTTGTCTGGCTCTGCTGGGATATGACGGGGGCTGTTTTATTTATGTAATAAATCGAGATTGGCCTTCAACTCTCCCCTGACCCGTTCAGTCAATCAACCAGGAGTTATTGAGCAATTTTTATATGCCAGGCACTGTGTTAAGTCTCTGAACTAAGGAAAATGAAAAGACATGGCCCCTGCTTGTAAGTAGCTTCCGGACTCAGTCAGAGTAGGTCATAGGAGAGGCTACAATCTAGGGAATGAAGAGGTGTTAAGGGCTGAGGTTTTCTGAAGGCCAAGGAAGGCTTCCACAGGTGTTCAGAGTCACTGAGGTGGGAGAGAACATAGCTCATTGAAAGAACTTTAATATTCTAAGGCTGGAGCCCCAGATGTGAGGGAGATAAGGGTAGCACTTATTATCACTTGATTATTTGTTAATCGTTTATCTGCCCCATTCTCTTCCCTTTAGTTCTTGGGCTTATCACCTTCTGAGCAAGCCCCAAGAGCCTGACCCTGAGGGCCATCACACAGAGTTTGACACCTGTAGGTGATGGAGCATGTGGTCAAGAAGACAGCAAAGGGGAAAGGAGGCCTGGAACCTAGCAGTTATGCCGTTTGTACAAAGCCCTCATTATTCTTGCTTTCAGATGGCTGCAGTACTTAAGAAAGCTGCCAAGTCAGATTAAAATCAATCAAGAATGTAGAATATGGGTCTTAGGTTCAACAGACAGAACTACTGGCGAGGGAGTCGTCGTTAATACAAAAGCCTCCCTGTTTCAGCGTAGGCTGGATCAGGGCAATGTTCAGGGAAAGGCTGGTTAACCAACCCAGCATGTAATTGAGTCTGTTCTTTTCTCTGTTCTACTAATGATTCATTAAGCAGAGTGTACCACTCACTGTGATCCAGACTCATGACTTCAAATCAAACAGAGGAGGCCAATTTCTGCAAAGTACGGGAAAGAAACAATCAGTGCCCTGAGCTTGGTTAGGGCAGGCTACAGAGGCAGGAACCCTGCAACTGCTTTGCTCTAGGCAAGGCGTTTTGGGAAAACTATAGCTTCTTTCTGCAGAACCGTGGTAGAAAAAGTTGAGGCTAATAATAAAGACATGCATTGGACTTGGTTACCATCACACAAAATTTTTTTTTCTCACAAACCTATAAATAATTATGAAGTTAGGACATTTTAGCTGTAGTTAAATGATTGTGTTAGGGAAAGAAACGGACAACTGGCACTAAATTTTTTAATATACAAATATTATAGTGTTAAGAAATTAGACATGTTACTTTAAGGGAGGCTGAGGATTATTGGAAAGTTACTGTGTGAGAAATTAATAATAATATTCATATTCCATGGTATATCTACTACCTACTAAGCATTATGATAGGTTATTAGCATACTTTATTTCACCTTCAAAATAACTTCCTGAAATATATATTAATGACCTCCTTTAACAGATGAGGAAACTTTGTCTCTGAAAGATTAAGCAAACTGACTAAGGTACCCAGAAAAAGCCAGGATTTAAAGCCTGAGGCTGTTTGGGTTGGTAGGGCAAGTTTTATGTTTTTTATTGTGCCCTGAAAAGCTCTTCTAAGCTTTTGTGTCAAATACCAAGTACTTTTCAAATCAAAGTCCTACTGGAGAGAGACTAGGATGAGAATTAGGAAAATACTTTTATTTAACATACATTTACAATGATGGAAATCATAGTATGGAGGTGCAGTTTCTTTAGAGTACACACACACAATTCTTCACTCTTAAATTAGGAGATATCCACAAGCAAAAAGAAAGCACTTGAAGGAGAGAAATCACCTCAATGCAAGGCTAAATCATGAATATAAATAAGATATAAAGTGAGAAAGCATCTTCATGAGAAATACAGAGAAGCTTCAAAAAAAGAGCCTCTTCACTGAGTGCCTGTGGGTTGGGCATTATAGGGGAGAGCCAAAGCAAATTCTTGACACTGGCCTTTTACCCTATTTGTGCCTGCATATTCTAGACATCTGATATATAAATCAGGAACATCTCATTTCTGCTTAGGGTGGAGAGAAACAACATCAAAACACATACCCACAAATCACCAAACAACTGACTGGAGGTGGGATTTTCTGGATGCCCAAATTGAAAAAAAAGCCTTTAAGGTTCTGAGCATCCAACCCTTCATATAGCAGAGGAGTCCCCTCTGCCAAGTCATTTGTTTGAATATCTCCAACAACTGGGAGCTCACCTACTTTGATTCCAGACTCTTAATTATTAGTAGTTACTTGTTTATGTTTTATCTGAAATCTACTACCCCAGTAACTTTTATCTGTCAATGCTCATTTTTCTCTTGAAACTAAAGAGAATTCTGTCTTATGTCCCAGCTCTTACAATGTTGTGAGAGAGCCATCCTTTTGCCCCTATTTTATTCCCTGAGCTAACCATCCTCACTCATTTCAGCTGTTGCTCATATACCATGATTTACAGTACTCTATGATAGGACTGCTATGAAGGAGTTGAAGTTGGTCTATGTCCCTCATGAAATATATTTCCCAGAATTGAACATAATAAATCAAAGTTTAGTAAGATTGATTATCAAAAGCCCAGAACAGTCAGAATATTGTATTTCTACTTAAACAGCCCAATATTCCTTTGGTGTTTTTTTTTTTTTCTTCTTCTTTTTCTTCTGTTTTATAGCCTTATCATGCTCTTGGCTTCAGGCCACTAACATCCCTAAGTCTTCTTTTCAACATGCTGCTATTTAGCAAGTTCTCCCTACATCCTCAACTTTGGTTCCAAGGATAGAACACTAAAACTTGTCCATTAAACTTTTAATAGAGATGACCATTTATTTACATATTTACCCTGCATTTTTGCAAAAGATACTAGCTGATACATCATTCCTGGGCCGATGCCAACTTGGAATCTGCTTTGTCATCTGATTTATTCACACAATTTATTCACACTCTCTCCCAGATTCTTGTTCTCTATACACTGATAACCAGGTCCATTCAGCCCGTATCCAGATACTTAAAAAAGACCATAATAGCAAAGCAACCCTGTTCAAGACAGATCTTCAACAAAATTTGCCAGATTTGACAGAGATCCATTAATCAGCTTTCTTACAATAGAATGATTATGCTGTTAAATTATCCAACCATCCATCCAGTTTCTCCATCCTTTCAGGAAGGATACCACAGAAGTGTTTGAAAAATGCCTTGCAGAAGCACAGAAACTCTATGTCCACAGGATTCCTTTGATTTACTCATCTAATAAACATATAACAAAAGAAAGCAAGGCCTGTCAGGCTATCTTTTCTTAGTGAATTCGTGCTGGCTTCTTTAAGGATCACCTCTTCTCTCTTTGGGAGTTCACGCATCACCCATTTGATAGTCTTAACAGAGAATAAATATTGAAATCCTGTTAATATTTGCATCATCTACCATCTCCCCGTGTTGGGAAGATCCTCTGGAGAGGGAAATGGCAACCCACTCCAGTACTCTTGCCTGGGGAGTCCCATGGACAGAGGAGCCTGGATGACTATAGTCCATGGGGTCGCGAAGAGTCAGACATGACTGAGCGATTAACACTATACTACTACACCATCTCCCCAGTTTTGAAAACCAAGACATTTGTCCATCTCCTGTCTTCAGGAAGCACTTCTATTTCTAATCTATAGGAAACATAGATCGCAGATGATATTTTAAGAATCTCTTTTAAAAACTGTCTTCATAATCTCAGATGTGATGCATTTTTAGTTTGCATCCTTGGAATGGGAGTGATGGTGGTATGGGGAGAGAATAGTTTCCCTAAAGAATAAGGATACTGTTTTTAGAAGGAGAGATGCTGGGCAAACAAAAGAGATTCCACTGCAACAGTGAACCTTCAAATTCAAATACCCTTCAGCAAGCTTCAGTTCTCTCTAGCTGGTCTTTCTTGCATTAGTGTTATAGCTCTGTGCTGTTCTTGTGGTTTGAGTCTTTGATTACTACCTACCTCCCTCTTCCCAGGTTTTTATGTGTCTTTTACAATCTGAGCTCCTCAGAGAGCCTTAGCCCCTCTCGCCAGCACATTTAGTCTCTTGGATTACTTCCTGTACCATTATTAATAAGGGGCTCTAGTCCCTTCATACAGATAACAGTCCCTTCTGCTTATTTGTAATTGACATTTCCCGGAGGTTGATGCATTCATTCGGCTTTATTGCTTTTAGCAGGCTCTGATCCCATTTTTGCAGTTTCAGTTTCCAACATGATTGAAAAAAATTATCCAAAGACCAGAGAAGATAAAGCTGTTGAGGGCGTCTAAGGTCAATAGGTTAGAAAATAAATTATTCCATTATCACGATTAAAACTGAATCCTCGCATTAACGTTCCTAATTGCTTGCTTACCTTGTTTTCATACTTTCTAAGTGAACAAGAACAAAGCCACTTGCTGCTGTTCTCATTAACACTAATGATCACTAAGTAGAAAAAACTTTTTCTGCTGATTCTCATATTTTGTTTAACATTATGTAGGCTTAATTTAGAGCTTATTAAGGCATTGCCAGTTTTGCTCATTATCTCCTCTATAAGATGAATGTTACTAAGGCAAGTAGTTAACATGAAGCAACAATGACTGACTCAGTTTTTGTCATTAAGCAAGACTTCTGGTTATGTTTACTGCTGGGGGTGGGAGGGAAAAAGCAAGCATGAGTGTTTAATACTGACTTAGATACTCCCCAGAGAAGGATGAGATGTACTTATAACAATTTCAAAGCTGAATGTCAATGACCAGAGTTGACTTTGCATACAGGCAAGTGTTTGCCTTGCATCCTCCCCTGAACTCTTCTGAGGTTCTTTCCAGCCATTAAAATCGTGCTCTGAAATGAAATCCTGCCACAACATGGATGAACCTTGAAAACAATGAAGGAAGCCAGACACAAAGAACCACCCATGATATGCTTCTGTTTATACTGAATGGTCAGAATAGGTAAATCTATAGACAGAAAGCAGATGTAGCTGCCAGGGGTTGGGTGGTAGGGAAGGGGGAGTGCTGGGGAGATTGGAGATGATGACTAAGGGGTGTGGAGTTTCTTTTTGGAGTGAGGAAAATGTTTTGAAATTGACTGTTGTGGTAGTTGCACAACTCTGTGAATATACTAAAAGCCACTGAATTGTACACTATAAATGGATGAACTGTGTGGCACATGAATTATGTCTCAATAAAAACTTCTTTTTTTTAATCACACCCTACTCCTCCTGCTGCCATTATATACTACTCCTTCTTTGGAGTCTTTAGCAACTGGATAACTGTCACCTTTTCCATCAGGTCTTGCTACCATCCTAAACGACTTTGACATCCACATAGATAACCTACTACTCATCAATCAACCAGAGAAGGCAATGGCACCCCACTCCAGTACTCTTGCCTGGAAAATCCCATGGACGGAGGAGCCTGGTGGGCTGCAGTTCATGGGGTTGCTAGGAGTCAGACACAACTGAGCGACTTCACTTTCACTTTTCACTTTTATGCATTGGAGAAGGAAATGGCAACCCACTCCAGTGTTCTTGCCTGGAGAATCCCAGGGACGGGAGAGCCTGGTGGGCTGCCGTCTATGGGGTCGCACAGGGTCAGACACGACTGAAGCGACTTAGCAGCAGCAGCAGCAGCAGCATTAATCAACCAAGTGAGTCCCTTCCTGGGTCTTCTCTACTCCAGTGACCTTTGCCTCCTTTCTACCTGGCCACCACTCCACCCTTATTTGTTACATTTTCCACCCAACCTCCCACCTCCCCCACCTCTAAAACAATGCCCTCACAGGTCCATCTCAGAACACGACTCCCAACACTTCCAGCTGGCTCACTCAGCTGCTCTAATTCTAACCTGGCCCTGGTGCGCACAGGGTCCTCCTCTTCCACTGACCCCATCACTTTGCCTCCTTCTGCGCTATCATATCAGCATCCACCACCTCCCTACTGCCCCAAAACTCTCTGTTTGGGAATGGCTCTCCTTTTCTAGCTTGAATTCCACTTCAGTGTTTCGTTCTTCTCTCTCAGCCATCAGGCAAATCTCAACCCTCCACCAAAGCACCTAATTCCAGAAAGACCCAGCCACAGATCTCATCTCCACTGCACACTCAGCGCCCTCAGTGATCTGTTCACATTGCTCCAGGATCCTCTCTCCAGTTCTCCAAGGTCTCTGGGAGAAACCTGCAGATAATCTGCCCTCCACCTCTATGTCAGAGAGGAAGAAATTGCTTCCCTACCACCAAAGTATGTGCTTGCTGGCATCCTTTTCTCTCTCACCATTCGCTGATCTGAACAAAATGGAAAAAATATCCCTTCTCTTATTTAGCCTATACCCTGTCTGGCTTGCATCACCTCCCTCCAGCATCCTTGTAGGACTAGTATTTACTCCTTCCCCCCATATCTTCAACCTTTCCTCTCTACTAACTCCTACCCATCAATATGGCTCTCCCTCCTGAAGCAACAAGAGTACCTCAAACTTGATGCCATCCCCCCTTCTCCAGCTCTCTTTCTTCTTCTTTAAATACAAAGATCTATTTGTATTGTAAATATAAAGATGTATTTGGCTCTCTCTCCCAAGAGAGCCATCTTCACTTCTCCCTTTCCACTTTTTCTTCTATATGCTCAGGGTGTTTCCACACATTGCTTCATGCAAATGGCTTTTTTGAATCTGATGAGCCCTTTCTATTCCTTCTTGAATTCTCAGCAATATTTGGCACATTCAGCAACTTTCTTCTTATCGGGATCTCTTCCTTTAGCTTCATTACTCTACATACTTCTCGATCTTCTCCTATGCTTCTGACCACTCCTTCTCAGTCTTCTTCTGAGGCTTTTCATTTGCCTGCCCCCTAAAAGTTAGTGTTCCTGAGTTGTGTCCTGGGTATGTGAATAAGTAATTAATTTATAATAAAGTTACACAAACTTAGCAGTTTAAAACAACATACATCTATTTTCTCTCAGCTACTGTGGGTCAGGAGTCCAGATTAGCTGGGTCCTCTGCTCAGGTCTCACAAGGCTAAAGTTAAGGCGTTGGCTGGGGCTGCATTCTCATTTGGAGCTTGGAGTCCTCTTCCAAGCTCATTTAGGTTGTTGGCAGAATTTAGGTCCTTGTGGTCATAAGACAGGTCTGTTTTTGGTTGGCTGTCAGCTGGGTTCATTCCCACCTCCTAGAAGTTATCCTCAGGTCCTGCCACATGGGTTGCCCTATCTCATCAATGAAGAACTCCCTCTGATCAAATCCCTCTTATGTTTCATATTTCTCTGATTTATCTTTTAGCTGGAGAAAATTCTCATCTTTTAAAAAGTCCCATATGATTAAGCCAGGCCCAGTTTTATAATCTCTCTACTTTGTCAACTGATTGGTAACCTTAATTATATCTGAAAACTCCCTTTGGCCAGGTAAACTAACATAACATCATGGAAATCACCTTATAATTCTGTCTTTCATGGTATTTTTTAAAAGAAATGTATTATTGTTGTACACAATCTTCTGGAGTGACCTCATCCTCCTACTCAGCTTAATTTACCAGTTCTATGCTGATGACTCACAAACCTCTAGTTTCAGCCCTAACCTTACTCCTGAGCCTTCAGATTTAAATCAGCAACTCCCACTGTCCATTTCCAGGCCCCACAGATATCTGATTTTGGAGGATGAAAAACGAGTTCATTATTTCACCACCAGTCTGCCTTCCTCCTGGGATCTGTCTCTCAGGGAAACATCCCCCAGTGGCATCCTTGGCTTTACACTCACTTCCCCTACACTGGGATCAAAGCAACCTACCTCCTAACTCTCTCTAATCAATTCTTTCTTTTTATTCCTTGTTCAAGCTACCTCCACCTCTCATGTGAATTATTTAATAGCTTCTCAATTGCTCTCTCAGCCATCAGTCTTGACCCCTGCAGTGGACACTGTGGATCTGCTTGCTCAATATCAGTGCTCCTGATATTCAGTATTCCTTCCAGAAAACAAAAAGCTACACTCCATAGCAAGGCTTCTAGTTGATGTAGATTCCAACAATCAGGTGCACCTATGCAAGACCTGGAAGGGGGAAGTAACAGATCATGAAGAGGCGGGGCGGGGGGGGGGGGCTCACCTCTCCTATTGCTGCTGACTAGCATGGTTAGGGAAGCACCTGACTTTCAGGGGCAGTTGTAGAGGGAGTCCAGTGTCCAGTCTCTAGCCACAGGAGTGTAAAGAAGATAGACCCATGGCATCTACTTTACTAGCAGCAGATTTTTTATTTCTTGATTACAGCAGAGGCAGTATAGGCCTGAAGCTAGCAGTGATGAAGACAGCTTCTCAGCATTCCAGCTCACTGATTATTGCAGACATAGTAGCTCCCTGGCAGTCAAGTTCTGCAGTATTTTTCTGGAAGGTTTTCCCAGAAACTCAGCCTAGATTTGGCTCTTCCAATCATTTTCAGACTGCTTCTGTTTGTTTTAGTTACAATGGTTTATTTTATCTGCAACTAAACTCAGACTAAAGTGCATCCTACAATTAACTGCATTTCACTCTGAGTGATTTTTCTGAAACTCTAAAACTCAAATCCAGTAATGGCACTTGCCCTTGCTTAAAATCTTTCAATATCCCCAATATCTTTATATAAAGCCCAAAGGCTTTAATCCTGTTGAAACATCCTGTATAATCTGGTCTTCTTATTCTCTGCAGATTCATATTTACCTAGGTACTCCCTGACCACACTGATCTTCTATTTAGGTCAGCGAGACAGTCATACACTCATCTCATCTTTGTACATACCATTCTTGGAACACTCTTGCCTGTCTTCTCTTGACTAACTTTTTTCTTTCCCAATTTTGGCATAATGGCTGTATCCTACAAAAATCCTTCTCTGACCTCCCCAATTCTGCCATGGCCCTCTTGGTAGAATGGATGGGAAGGGGATGGGAGGTCCTTTTAAAATGTACACTCCTTGGAAATTCTCAGAACTCCGTAATACAGACGGGGGCTCCCCACTCTCCATCCGGGAACTGGGGGCCTGAGAGGTCTACCCTCCATGCCAGGCATCCTGCTGGCAATGCTATACAGGCCCAGGAGGAGCCCCTGACCTCCCAGGCTCACATGCTTACCCCACACCTCTTGTATCACCATGAAGGCTGGCTTCTGAGCTGTTGCAGCATGGGTACCCCTCCCAGAGGACCCAACCCGTGGCTCAGATGGTGACTGCAGCCATGAAATTAAAAGATGCTTGCTACTTGGAAGAAAAGCTATGACCAACCTAGACAGCATATTAAAAAGCAGAGACATTACTTTGCTGACAAAGGTCCATAGAGTCAAAGCTATGGTTTTTCCAGTAGTCAAGTATGGATGTGAGAGTTGGACTATAAAGAAAGCTGAGCACCAAAGAATTGATGCTTTTGAACTGTGGTGTTGGAGAAGACTCTTGAGAGTCCCTTGGACTGCAAGGAGATCCAATCAGTCCATCCTAAAGGAAATCAGTCCTGAATGTTCATTGGAAGGACTGATGCTGAAGCTGAAACTCCAATACTTTGGCCACCTGATGTGAAGAACTGACTCCTTTGAAAAGACCCTGAGCTGGGAAAGACTGAAGCAGGAGGAGAAGGGGACAACAGAGGATGAGATGATTGGATGGCATCACCAACTTGATGGACATGAGTTTGAGTAAGCTCCGGGAGTTGGTGATGGACAGGGAGGCCTGGCATGCTGCAGTCCATGGGGTCACAAAAAGTCGGACAAAACTGAGCAACTGAACTGAACTGAACTCTATGCAAAGTATTGGATTAGGTTCTGTGATAGAAAGATTAGTAAAATACTATCCCAATCCTGGAGATCGCAAAGGTTTCAGTTTGCTAGTGCAGACAGAAATACTTTAGTACCAAACAGAAAGGCAAGATAAAGAAGTGTTTGTATTTTGAGGTGTTGTGGGTGTGTGGTTTTCCAGTTTATCTGTTTATTTTTGTCTAAAGATAGTGGGTTAGTAATTTATGGGGAGGAGACAATGGACTATGGTGGGAAACCACTGGCTGGATACAGAACACAGGGCTCTGAGCTCCTCATGATCTTGAGCAATTTGTTTACTTTTTGGGGGCTAAATTTCCTTATTTGTAAAATGAAGTTTTTAAGTGAAGTGGCCTTTAAAAATCCATTATTTCACTTATTTGTTACATTTAAAATGTATGTATTATTTCTAAAATTTTTTCAAACCATTCAATTGAAATGTCCATGTATTCTAAATAGTGTTTCAGGATAATGTTTTAACTTTGTCCTATAGTATTTAGAAGACAAGGATATAATCTGATCATAAGTAAACTGTCAGCTTTGGTGTCTCGGTTCTAAGAAACTGACAACATCATCCACTTATGACAATCAGGGATAGTTCACCAGAATATGCTCCCCCGTGCCATTTTCTTGCCTCTTTCAGTCGTATGATTTTTTAAATATTGCATCATCTACTGCCTAGTACAAATGCTATGTTTTGCCAGAGGAATGTAAAGTTAATGAAAAATCTCAAATCAGTCTTTTCTGCCCCTTTGATAGATGAGTAGTTTTAAATTCTGAACTAAGATTTTATATATAGATTTCGCTTTATATTTCAATCAAAGGGAGACACATGTAGGAGCACAAAAAGTAGGTTCAGAATCAAGACAAAAAGCTAGCCACTTGAAAATGGCTTCCCATCCTTATGGCTTCTTCTCTTTGTAATAAAGTATGTAACAGTTTGCAAGGATGGCTAGTAACACTAATAGTTGTAACAGATGAACCTGGAAAAAAAAAGTCACTGGCTTGATATAAAGTTATTTCTCATTCACTTAAAGTACAACTGGTGGAAGGAATGATGATGGTGGCAGTAGTCTGTGTGTCTGCTCCATGCAGTCATTCAAGAACCCAGGCTGATAGCAACTCAGCCATCCTCAAAGCCTGATTTCCAAGGTCACCCTGGGTGTCCACATCCAGGGGGCAAAAGCAGGGTTGAGGCGGGAGGGAAGGAAGAGACCTTCTTGTGGAGGGTTTTGTGGGCCCAGCCCGACAGCTCTTCCATCCACATTTCATAGCCTGATCTCAGCCCCACGGGCCTATCTAACTGCAAGGGAGGTGGAGGAACAGGGTAGCCGGGTGCCAAGGAAGAGAAGGCAGATTTTGATTAAAATACTACTTAGTGGTTTCTGCCTTATCCAGGGATACAGATTCTGTCTAGCTGGTCCCTCTCATCTCTCTCCCTTCCACCTCATGTCTGTAATTGCTGACAAAGTATTTAGAGGTAATCCCCACTTGGAGGAAGTAGTTGGAAAAAAAATTATATCAGTAGTGATATTCATCAAGTAAGAATCTGATTTTTATGGTACAACCTTCAAGTTTCTCTAAGTGCCCTAATTTCTAACTTGGACTATTACAGTACATTAGTTTGTACAAGGCACATCATGATCATAGGCAACTGTGGGCTGTGTATATACATTGAGTTTCAGGTTCATATAACTGGGAATATTGCTTTCCCAATGTTATAAGACTTAATGAGATCAGCAATAAAAAATATTCAGATCTCAAGTTTCCTTTAAATCATTTGTCTGAGAAAATTATATCACAATCACTGGCTTTGAGAACTTTTCTACTAGCTATCATAGCTTTTTTTTCTATAGGGTAGTGGAAATGGCAACCCACTCCAGTATTCTTGCCTGGAGAATTCCATGGACAGAGGAACCTGGCAGGCTACAGTCCATGGGGTCACAAAGAGTCGGACACAACTGAGCAACTAACACACAGTGGTTCTCCAAGTGTGATTCTAAGACCAGGAGCATCAGCACCACCTGGGAATGTTAGAAATGCAACTCTTACCATAAAACTTCTAAAAGAGAATATAGGCAAAAGATTCACTGACATAAACTATAGCAATGTTTTCTTAGGTCAGTCTCCTGAGGAAAAAGACATAAAAGCAAAAATAAACAAATGGGACCTAATCAAATTTATAAGCTTTTGCACAGTAAAGAAAACCACCAACGAAATGAAAAGACAGTCTATGGAAAGGGAGAAAATATTTGCAAAAGATGTGACCAACAAGAGATAAATTTCCAAAATATACAAGCACCTCATACAGCTCAATATATATATATTTTAAAAATCTATTCCAAAAACAGGCAGAAGACTAAATCAACATTTGTCCAAAGAAGACATACAGATGGCCAACAGACACATGAAAGATGTTCAACATCGCTAATTGTAAGAGAAATACAAATCAAAACTACAGTGAGATAACATCTCACATGGGTCAACATGGACAGCATCAAAAAATCTACTAACAATAAATGCTGGAGAGGATGTGGAGGAAAGGGAACCCTCCTGCACTGCTGATAGGAATATAAATTGATATAGTCACTATGGAGAATAGTATGGAGGTTCCTTAAAAAACTAAAAATAGAGTTACCACATTATCCAGCAATCCTACTCCTGGGCACATATCCAGAAAAGACAAAAACTCTAATTTGAAAAGAATCATGCACCACTATGTTCATAGAAGCATTATTCACAATAGCCAAGACATGGAAATAACCTGTGTCCACTGATAGATAATTGGATAAAGATGTGGTGGTGGTTCGTGTCTGACCCTTGTGATCCCATGGACTGTAGCCAGCCAGGCTCCTCTGTCCACAGGATTTCCCAGGCAAGAATACTGAAGTGGGTTGTCATTTTCTTCTCCAGGGGATCTTCCCGACCCAGGGACTGAACCCAGGTATCCTACACTGCAGGTGGATTCTTTACCGATTGAGACACCAAGGAAGCTCAAAGAAGATGTGGCGTGTGTGTGTGTGTGTGTATAAATATTACACACACAGTATGGAATATTACTCAGTGAAGAATGAAATAATGCCATCTGCAGCAATATGGATGGACCTAGAGATTATCATACTAAGTGAAGTAAGTCAGACACAAAAAGAAAAGATCGTATGACATCACATATATGTGGAATCTAAAAAAATGACACAAACTTATTTATAAAACAGAAACAGACTCACAGATATAAAAGACAAACTTACAGATACCACAAGGGAAAAGTGGGGGGAGGATGGATTAGGAGCTCCGGATTAACAGATAGGAACTACTACATATAACACAGGTAAACACCTACAACGGAAGAATCTGAAAATGAATATATCCTTATAAATACATATATATATATATATAAATATATACACATGCTCTCTGAATTGCTTTGCTGTACACCAGAAACTAACACAACCATATAAAATAACTATATTTCAATTTAAAACAAGAAAAAAAGAAATGTAATTTTAGGTCTCACCTCAGACATGCTGAATCAAAAACTTTGAGGATAAGGCCCAGCCATCTTATGTTTTCACAAGTCCCCTAAAGAATATCCTAGGACCACGGGTCTAATTGAGTTAGATTACTGCTGAAATATCTCATTTTAAGGACCAGGTCAAAAGAAAATTATTTTAAACTGCTTTGTTGAAAATATATTGAATCTCTTATATGGCTGTGAATTAAGAGTGTTGTAGCAAACTCACAGAATGAAAAGATTGTGAAGAGCCCTGGGAAGTCATTAAGGCAGATTGTTTCCAAAGCTGTCAATTACAGAAATCTAAAGTTCTATGAAGCATCTCTGCTGCTGCTGCTGCTGCTGCTGCTGCTAAGTCGCTTCAGTCATGTCCGACTCTGTGTGATCCCATAGACGGCAGCCCACCAGGCTTCCCCGTCCCTGGGATTCTCCAGGCAGGAACACTGGAGTGGGTTGCCATTTCCTTCTCCAATGCATGAAAGTGAAAGTGAAGTCGCTCAGTCGTGCCCGACTCTTCGTGACCACATGGACTGCAGCCTACCAGGCTCCTCCGTCCATGGGATTTTCCAGGCAAGAGTACTGGAGTGGGGTGCCATTGCCTTCTCCGGAAGCATCTCCAGGGGTTTCCTAAAAGAAAATGTATTCACATGTTTGGTGATTGCTCCCCTGACCATCCAGAGTTTGTTGCCAAAAGACATGGAATTCTGTGTCAGGAGAAATCATTTTGGAGCTTTAGGATAGAGTCAACATCTTACTTGTCTTTGTATCTACATTACCTTCCATAGTGCCAAGCAGAGAGAAAACATAATAAACATATATGTTAATGAATGAATGGATGGAATAGTCACCTCATGGATCTTGGTTGTAAGTAACTTTCACTAATATTCCAGGATCACTTTGAAAAAAAATCCCATTAGGATAGCTTATTCTTGTTAGATTAAAGAATACTAACTGCCTCACATATGTGGCCAGCCTTTTTAGCAGCTACGGATTTTACCTATCAAATATTAAGAATGCCCCCAACTATTCCAAGAGAAAACAAACATATGAAGATAAGTGCTTATTTCATTTCTTGAAATATCTATATGATATCTCCATTGCTGCATGTTAACCTCTTCATTGACTAACTCAGGTTTCTCAACCTCGGCACTATTAACATTTTGGGCTGGATAATTGTTTGTCATAGAGGGTGTTCTGTGCATTACAGCAGCATCAACAACTGTTCCTGAGCTCCCTTATCCCACTGTGACAACCCAAATGTCTCCAGATACTGCCAAGTGTCCGCTGGTGGGGGATAAAATTGCCTAGGTTGAGAATCCTTGCTTTAATGTAATACTAAAAGGAGAAGAGTCATTCTCCTGCATTTTCTTCAAAGCTATGGTGTTTCTAAGAAAGAATGTATGTTCCACATTTCTCTTTAGTTCATTGTGGAGGACTTTGTGGCAGTGGCAGCCCTTTCTACTTGAAATGATTTGGTTCATAAATCCTCATTATTTTAGGCCAGTTTTCTCCTTAGAACAACTTTATCTTAGGAGACGCAAATTTACAAACTCTAAGTATCTTTTTTACACTTGCTGTGATTTTCTATACTGATTCAGCACTGAATTCCATTAGAAGACATTTTTATTTAATAAATAATAAATAACATATAGACTGGCTAAAGGAACACTGCACAAATCCATAATACAGTGCTAGCATTAACAGAAGAGTTTTTATCTACTTCATTACAGTATTTTAAAAAACTAAGTAAAACCTACACTAAAATAAAATGTAATAATAAATTTAATTACATCCTACCTCAAGATTCTATCCCTGGAAAGACATCATTGCTTCTGGAATTTACTTCCTGGTATTGAAATATGCTAATAATGCTAATTCTCTCTTTTTTAATCTTATGGTATTTTTTAATATTCATTTGTATTTATTTACTTATTTGGCTGCACCAGGTCTTAGTTGGGGCATGTGGGATCTCTTTAGTTGCACCCTCTATTTCTGGATTTATTTTCTGTTACTGCATGAGGGCTTAGCACTGTTTCAACATTCCTTCACTTCTGTCCTCCATATTCTCAATATAAATACAGTACTATTTTTACTTAAATTGTCAGTGCTTAATAATGTACCTTGTCAGTGCTTAATGACACCCTTGTTGACACCCTCACGTTAATGTCCCCTTAATGTCCCCTCCCTTACTGTCTATGTGGGTCTATACTTTAAATATTCCTCTTCTTTTTTTTTTTTTCATTTAACGGCATTTTGAGAGGGAGAGGAGATAAAAACATATGGCCATCACATATTTAACAGGAAATTAAAACTATTTTTGAAAAATTATAAAAATCTCAAAATTTTACTGTTAGAAGGTAGAAATCTCTATTTCACCCTCAACTCTTGGATTTAGTACAAATAAAAGCTAGGCACTTTTTTTTTTTAAAGAAAACAAGTGATGTTATCTAGACTTACTGCAATCAT
This sequence comes from Bos indicus x Bos taurus, assembly GCF_003369695.1. Classification (NCBI taxonomy): domain Eukaryota; kingdom Metazoa; phylum Chordata; class Mammalia; order Artiodactyla; family Bovidae; genus Bos; species Bos indicus x Bos taurus. The sequence goes on along the minus strand of NC_040105.1, from coordinate 13,503,901 downwards.
TTTGCAATATACATAACTATTGAATCATTATGTTATACACCTGAAATTAATATGTGATATGTCCATTATATCTCAATAAAAACATAAATAAAAGGTAGGTTACCAGAAATACTTCAATTCTTCCCCTTCTGTACACTTGGAATACAGTTATTTCTATTCCATGATAAATCTCTTCTCTCTTCTGACCTTGGTAATTTTCTTCTATCTACCAGGACCACTGAAACCTGGGAAACATCTGGCAGCCATATACCATGAAACCACATGCTCTTTTTCCATTAGAAACAGTAGTATAATAAATGTCTCCTGTATCAGAAAAAAAGAATAAAATCTAATTTTTAGTTTTTCATAAAATATAGTTATTGTACCATCAATCAATAACAATCAAGAAATCAGGACCACCCAGATAACAATAGCAGAGGACTAAAAACAAGATACCCTATTAACATGACAGATGAAGAAGATACTAGGTGAGAAGAACCCTCTATATAACAAAGCCCACAATTTCCAAATTGTGGGAATCAAAGTCAAGCAGTTAATTACCAACAAAGACAATAACAGTGCTCCTTTTGTCTTTCACAGTGAATGCACAATTAACACTTAATCTAAGACTGGGGAATAAGCCATCTATAATCTACTGAAAAAGACCATCTGCTTCTATAAATTTTGTTCTTATACACTTGCCAAAAGAAGAGAACATATTAACAAAATAATGGGCCCTGCACTGCTAATTGCTAGGTTGTTTGCAGTTGTGCTGTTGCTATTAGAATTTAATAAGCCATTCCTTCTGCTAAATTAATAAGCAGCCAAGATTATGTAATAGCTGCTTTCAGCTGCTAATTATTTTTCCCATAATTCCTCTCCCTCCCTCCCCTTAACCCCCACCTTTTCTTGGCTAGGAACATCAGAGACTGCCAGTATGTCATCAGCAAGTCTCCCGTCCTCGTTTTCAGAACCACAGACCAAGATGAGGAACACAGCCAGTGACTTTAAACTTGGAGGTAGTTATCTCAGGAAACTTGAGGACATGAGTTTTGTACAGAAAAGTAGCTTTTCTGGATTTGGATTCAGAGGGCGAGTTTTCATTACATTCTATTAGATCTGTCTTTGGTTAATGGCATGTTTTGTGTAGTAAGGGAGAAATGGGACATTAACATGTGCCTCTGGAACAGGATTGGTCAGGTTGCTGAGAGAAATTTGGACAGGGGGCTTAAAGACCTACAGAAAGTCAACTCGGTGCTTTATGTGGACCACTTTTTAAATATTACAGTAAATGTTTAGCATACACATTAGTAGGAAAATTTCCAAGCAGCATAGCAGTGTCTGAAAGGGGAGGTAATATACATTTTTACCTTGCCAAAGAAGGGCATTAAAAAATGCCCCCAAATCCCTACTATGTACTTAGTTTTACAGACATTTTAACACACATGAAAAGAACACAATCCCTAATAAAGGATTTCTTTAGATTGATTAAACTTCGCTTCCTGGAAAACTTTCCCTTTGGGCCATTAAAAAATTCTGGCGACCATGTTTGGGTACTTCTGCAAAAAGGCCATAGCTTAACAAAAGCAATATTCTAAATTTCCTTTGTAAGAACCGAAGTGACTGCGATAATGAATAGCATTCGACATGAGAAACCCGTGGCTGCTCAAGCAAGGTCACTTAATCCCATAGGGCTCCCCCTTCCTCATCTGTAAAAAATGAGTCGGACTGGATGATTCAACTACTCTCTCATTCGAAAAAAATGGACATCCATTCTGTGCCAGACACAATGCTCAGCACCATGGCTCTTAACTAACAAATCTACCGTTTTAGAGTCCTTATCAGTCAACTCACATTTATTAGTGGTGTTACATACCAGGCAGAGAACTAGGCTGGAATGTAAAATGAAGAAAACTCAAGATGTGCTAACGGGTATATGGATGAGTGAGGCTTCATAGGAGCTGTGACATTTGAGAGCAAGGGCATGCCAGGCAGAGAAAGTCGTCAGCAAGACTAAACTGGAACCCAAGCGGCTGTGGGGGAGGTGAGGGTGAAAGAAGCGGAATCTAGAAGAGGTGCCGGTCGGGCTTTTCAGCAGGGAACGGACAGTAACTCCTCAGATTCGCAGCACTGAGGATGGGCGAAGCAAGCCCCGGCAAGAGACACTCGCACAGTTTGGGGCGAAAAGGTGTCTAGGACTGCAGCATTGCGATGGGAAGGGCCGGATTCCGGATGGTTTTGAGGCAAAGTAATTGCAAAAAGCCCTCTAAACGCGTGCACGAGCTCCACGAGCTTTGTTTTCTTCCGAGTTGCAGCACTCCCTCTCTCCCCTCACCAACATCACCGGCCATTACACGGCCCCGTCCCACCCTCTTGGGGCACCGAGAGTTATCGGAGTTTGAATGTGGTTCTTGGAAGTACGGACCTTCCCTGCCCAGCTTAGTACGGTCAATATACGGCACAGTGAAACACTATCTTCTCCCCACGAAACCGACCTGACAGCCGCGCGCTTCAGAGAAGCGCACTCAGAAGAGCGCAGGCGCGCCAGCCCTGGCAACAGCCGCTTCCGGGTCACGTGGCCTGGCTTCCGGTCCGGACCACCCCTCTCGGTAGAGACGCGGCCAATCAGATTCCTCGGACTTCGCGGTCACCTGAGCTGCCTTCGGAGCCGTTGGCAACAGCCGAGCTGCATCCAGCGCACCGCCCAGCCCGCCCCTCCGCTCGCCGCAGCCCCGGCTCCTCCCTCGTCCGGCCCCCGGGGCGGGGTCTGTCGGCTCGCCCTCCCCTCTCAGCCTAAGCCTTCCCTCCGCGAACCGGGTCCCCTCCCCACAGCAAAACGGCTTCTCTTCCTCAGCTCAGCGACAGGGGCTTCCCCTTAGTCGCCGCCGCCGACGCTGCCGCCGCCGCCGCCGGCCGAGCCCCGCCGCAGCCGCGGCCCGCGGCCGCCGTAAGTCCCGGGAGGCGAGCGGGGACACCGGGATCGGGGAGTGGGGAGGGAGGGTCGGGCGAGCCCCCCGCCGCCCAGCGAGCGCCTGGACGACCCCACCCCGCGCCCGCCCGCCCGGCCCGCCACTGGGGCACCGCGCCCCGAAACTCACTTCTCTTTGCGTCCGCGCCCCTCTCCACTCGGCGCCGCGTCCCGGGTTGCGGGGGCCGGTTTCGGACGCTGCAGCGGGTCCGCGGCACCTGTGGTTTGGGAATCGCCTCAAGTTTTGCGGGGCATTTGCGGGCGGGGTCGGCGGCCGGGGGCGGCGGAGACGGAGGACTCTTGGCGCCCCCTGCGCGGCGGCGGTTGCCATTGTCTTCCCCGCTCCTTGCCTGTCACCTCGCCGGGGCTCGATCGGTCAGTGATGGAGTGCGGCCCCGTGGGGCGGCGGGCAGGCAACGGCCACTGGCCCCGAGCCCGCTCCGCGGCCGAGCCCATTGTTTTTAATACGAATCTCCAGGAATTGAGGCGCCTTGTGATTTGAAGCAAAATCGGAGCGTTGGTTTTTAACTAGAGGGAAGGAATACTTGTGTCTGGAGACCAGGCATCATCCTATGTTAACATATAATTTATTTTAAAGAGCATAAATTATTTATTCGTCAGATAAAGTGATGGTGGGGAGAGATGGAGGACCTTGATATAGACTCCTTTGAGTCCTTGAGTTTCAAAAGCAAACCCCCAGTCCTCCTGGTCTCCAAGATCCTGGAATACGGGTCTGTTCTTTTCCAAGTTCTGCTAACGGGTTTGCGTGAAACATTGTCCAGTTCATGCGTTACTTGCTGTCCCCTTCTAATGTCGCTGTCTTAACAGGACTTCTGTGTGAGGCACTTTGACATCATCAGTATTGTTCGTTTTTTTCGTGCCAGTGATGCGTTTTAAGTGTGGTGTTAACAGCCAGTTTTAACTTTATTGAAGTTAAATTGTCGCATCGTAAATTTCTAAATACCTTATTGATGCCCGTTTGGATTATTACAAAAAGCGGCAATGATTTCTTGGCGAAATTTAGCGCCCATTTTATTCAGATGGATGGTGTAAATTCCCCCACCCCATGTTCAAATTCAGTATGGTATGGGTAATACCAAGAGTCAGGCTGAATCCTACTTGCAGAAACTAGTACTGAAACTTAGAATAATTAAAAGAAAAGAAAAAAAGTCTGAATTCTACCTTTAAATTACCTTTGTACAAACAATGCTTTCTGTTTGCAGTTGGGGAGACTGAATTACAAGAAGGTTTCCTTAAAAATTAAAACATGTAGACTAATCATCATCAGCAGATTCTAAATAAATGTATACAAAATAGTTTGTGTGAAATACACTAGAATTCAGCATCCACTCCATCTGTAGATGCTATGTTTTTAAATCGTTTTAAATGAAGTATTTCGTATAATGTCTGAATGTGTGTAGCTCTTAGTTTGGCTTTTTAAAGGTTTATATTCTCTTTGGTAAAATTATATTAACTCTCACTTTATTGTGTGTATATTTATGTTAGAATTTTTAAAATGAGATGTGAATTTTTAAAATCAGGCTTTTATTAAGAAAAATGTGTGTTTATGGGATTTTTTTGGTTTATATTTTAGCTCTTTTGTTTTGCTTAAAATATGTAAACATAAACTGAAGACAGCATTCCAAGTTATAGCAGTCTGTCTACAAGTAATTCAGTTTGGCACTAGAACAGCTTGTTCTGTGTAGGGTGAAAAATAGTAGGTCTGTTTATTTCAAATGCATCTAAACCAGTTGATGTCAACAGTTCTCCTTTGATCCATATACATTCCTATAGCACACATACACAATAGTTTCTTAAATTGCAAGAATTCTCTTTCTTTTTCATCAGAATTTTCACCTCACCTGTTTTTGTCCTCCCCCTCTCCTCCAAACTTAAATGGAACAGGGTGAGGTGGGAGGATTTGCATCTGGTGGAAAGATCTTTCTACAAGAATTTCCTGTTATTTTAACTAGCATAGAAATATTGATGGCTACTCATCATTTGTTAGCTAAACGCCCCGTCCCTCAAAGCTTCTCTTTGCCACGTGTCATCTTAATCTTAACTTCATTGAATCAAAGTATTGCCTGTAATCTTGGTTCTGTTTATCTTAACAGATGCAGTTTATGTTGCTTTTTAGTCGTCAAGGAAAGCTTCGACTGCAGAAATGGTATGTCCCGTTATCAGACAAAGAAAAGAAAAAGATCACAAGAGAACTTGTTCAAACCGTTTTAGCACGGAAACCTAAAATGTGCAGCTTTCTTGAATGGAGAGATCTGAAGATTGTTTACAAAAGGTATAATTTTTATTTATTAGAAAGGTGAAACAGAATCAGATATTAGATCATTTATAACATGGAAATTGCAGACTTTCGAGAGATGACATTTATAAATAATGATTACTAAAGATATAAATGAAATAGTCTTAAGGTAAAGCTTTGTACTTTTAAGATAACTACTGTTTTGGTGAAATGATAAAATCATGGGACTCTTTTTAAATGAAATTATGTAACTAAAAGCATAAATGATACTTCATGCTTAATCATCTTTTTAGGAAAACTGAAATAATTCATTTCTTTGCAGGGGAAAATAAAATCCGTATTTTAAATTGTGTGAGTAATTTTCAGAATTTAGATAAGCATTTACCTCCCCCTCCCTTCTCCCCACAAATCTGTAATGACTGTTATTTGACATGCCTTTTACTCTGACTTTCAGAATCTCTTATTCATGTATAAACTCCTTGGATATGTACACCATTTTAGTCATAGATGTTTAAAAATCAGATATATACAGGATTTGTTCATTACTGCTTATTAGTTTGAAGTACACTTGTTGCTGTGGTGGAGGTGTGATTAGATCTGGTAAATAGATAATTTTGCCCAGAACAGATTTTTAAAATTTTGATGTTGCAAAATGACTCATAGATTGGCTTTGAACACTAAGCTTTTAAATGATGCTATACATCTTTATTAATATCTGGAACTTTTTGATACCTTAAACTTCTCAAGATTGTTCTAATAGGGTTAAAAGAAATATAATCACTTTGTTTCTTCACTATTTCTGTTCCCTTACAATTAACTTACTGAATTTAGGATAAGAATGTTCATGCATATAAAAATTCTCTTCTGTGGGGGATGTGCAGGGAACTAACTGTGGATTGTAAGGAGGGTCAAAGAGAAGTCTGGGTGTTATCTCAGATTTCATTTATTCCACTCTACTATGGATGGGGTTTGGGCAAGATGGCAGAGAAAGACATGAAGATTACAGAACATGTAGAATTTTTAAAATACCATGGATGACTCTACAATTTTTAAAATACCATAGACTCCTCTTTACAATAGAATGAATTTAGTCGTCTTTGGATGATTTTGTATCCAGTGTTTGGTGTAGTATTTGTTGAGAAAAATCATAAAAATACCATTTTAGAGGTGGAAGATATTTTAGAGTAATCTAGTCAAGTGTTTTTTTTTTTTTTTTTAAGAAACTTTTTGCCCCAGGGATGAAACCTTAAATGAAACAAGTGGAAATGGAGGTGCTTGTGTGACTGTATCTCTACTCACTTGGCTTCCACCCTCTGTGTAGGGCTCCTGAGTTTGAAAACCACTACTGTTGGTCAAAACTGAGTTTTATTTAAAAAATGAGAATTTGGGAGAAGTGACTTGTCCAAGGTCAGTTGCTCATGACTGCCATAGGGGCCAGAACTCAAATCTTAAACCTGGGGGCAAGGGTTTTAAGCTGGGATGAGAAGAAAATTTGCATTTCTTTAAGGATCCTGTAGTTGGAAAATGGGTGGGGGGAGGGCTGAGACTGGCACCTGAGGGATCTATTAGGATATGGTGATCCTGAAGGAAGATTTCTGCTGTGGGCTCAGCAGGTGGAAGAGTTGGTTGCTGAGGTAAGTTTGGTAAGACTTGGTCATTGCTAGAAGCAGGGAGGGCAGTGAAAGAGGGGGAGGACTGGGGTGATTCCACACTTCTGGTTCAGCTGATGAGGTAAATGGTGAGGTAGAAAGTTGACTTTGAGGAGCCTGTGTGACTTCGATTTGGAGATGCCTAGTTTTCTCAGGGTGGGCATAGGCATGGACTTCTGGGGGAAAATGAGGCATAAAGTGTTAGATCACCAGCATTTAAGCGGCAGACAGAGGGTAAGTTATAGGGTCAGTCACCTTAGGAAAGGGGAGAGAGTTCAAAACTAAGGTCACCAGTGCCAAATGTTGCATGAAGGTCAACTACAGTGAAGAATCTATTAGATTTTATAGTGAGCATTTCACAAAATGCCCTTTGTTGGAACATTTTCAGTGGAATAGTAGAGATAGAACTCTTGAAAAAATGGGACAAAGTGTGAAGAGGTGGAGACAATAAAACAGCAAGTGTAGACTGTTGCGGGGGGGGCGGTGGGGGAAGCTTAAAAGGTGATAACCACCCATAGACAGGAGTGGGGAGACAGGGTTAAAAAATGGCATGAGAGAGACTTAAGCTTATTTCTAGATAGGGAAAGGAGTCCCCCGTGTGGAGGAGGAAAATACTAGCAAGGGAATCAGTCCCGGGAATCAAGATTCTTGGAACTGAAGGAGATGGCCTGTCCATCAAGAGGAAAGAAGCGCTAGTTGGTACTCTGCATAGCATTCAGCCCATCCATGTTGGGACACTGGTTTTTCTGTTGTAAAAACCTGTAAAATGTAGTTTCACCTGACTCTGATATTTACATAAAACTCCTATAAAGATGCACTTAAAAATACCAGCTTTACTAAGATGAAATTCACATACAAAAGTTAGACCCCATTTCATACTAGAAACTTTTCTAGCACCTTAAGGACATTTTTTTGGTAGATATGAACAGGTAATTATTTTTTCCCTAGTCCAGCTGGAAGAGAAGACCTTTTAAGTAAAAGAATTAACACTTAGCTACTGAGAAATTCTAAACTAGCATTTTTTTGCTGTTCATATCACCAAGTGATCTTTCTGTTTGCCTTCCTCAAGTTGCCTCATCCACATTCTTTATCCCTGAGCCTTTCTTACAGTTGCCCCTCTTGGGGAGGGAGAGGTGAGAGAGTGGAGTAGGGTTAATATAGCTGAAAAAATAGACTGAAAATCTGGGGACTTGAGTTCAATTCCTTTGTGCCATTAGTTTTGTGACTTTGAACAGGTCATTTTGCCTTTGTTTCCTCATTTCTAAAATAAATACTCCTGAAGATCCTGTGAAGACAGAAAACACTATGCTTTTTTGATTCCTATTTTGTGCAGCATGTTACAGGATTAAAGTCTTTAAAAAATTTACACCTACCAACTACGAACTTCAGAATTTGTTTAAGAGTACTGTATTGATTTTCTTCACTAACAAAAGAATTTTTAATGACATACCAGTAGAATATTGAGAACAGTTTGGTTACATTCATCCACAGTCAGCTGATATTTAGCTGACTGGGGGGGAAGTCATGTGTTATGAATATAAGAATAGACACTTTCAGATGTTCTCTGAGTGCCAGTAATTAGAGTAAGCCTTAATCTACTCTGCTAAAAATAACCAAACATACCTTCTTTCTTACTAGTCTATTATTAATTTTACTTCAGATTTAGACTTACAAATATGCACTGAGAGAAGAAAATGAATTCATTATTGAATTTTTTAAAAATCACTTGGTTCTAAAAATAAGGAATACTCTTCAGGTTCTCTTGGTAATCTTTTACTAAATCAGTATAACAATTTTTCTTTCCCTCCTCAGAGCATGTGAAATATTGCTTTGAATATGTTTTAATTTTTACCAGTTGCAGGATTACTTTATTTAATACAGTTTTGGACTGTAGTTTTTAATATAAAACTTGGGCTCTGGAGTTAGATTACTGTTCCTGAGAAGGTTACTCAGTTAAGCCCAAGTCTCCTATAAATGCGAATAATAATGGTATCTCTCTGAAAGTTTTTTTTGTGAGGATTAAAATGGTGAATTATGCCAAGGCCTTAGGTAACATTTAGTGCCTTAGTCACAGTGAGGATTCAATGAATGTTACCTGTTGTTATACTTCTGTTCCTTCCTTAAACTTTTTGGAAAGAGGTGCCTTCTTATGATTCTAATAACTAGATGTTCAGCTACAATGAAGAATTCATTTAATTTGATATTAAAGTAATATTTCTGAATGATTCATACAATCTAGGACCTTTGATTACTGTTTACATGCTATTTATTTGTAAGTAAAAGGCAGTTCTGTAGTTAAGGAGCAAGAGTGGTGTAAGCATTAGATTGCTTAACAGTGGCATTGGAGAAATCTTGAAATTAAAAGTAAAAGGAATATTACTCAACATTGTCTATTAGTAAGTTCTTTCTAGTGGAATTTATTTAGCACTGTGTTCATATCAGCTAGTCGTGTCTTTTTTATTTACCATTTTTAATGTCTTTCCCTTTAATCTTTAGTTTTATTAATTCACAGAATCTTATGTGTCATTTGTATCAGTTTTCCAGATTTACAGCTCTATTTGAGCAGCATGGGTTAAAGAGGATGGAAGGTTGGGTTGGAATATCTGGTTGCCTTTTAAAGCAATAAACAGAATAGTGCTGGGAGAGGGGGTGCTTTGTTAGTAAAGTTGGAGGTGGTGCATGTTATGCCCTTTATGATAATAAATGAATGTGCTTGAATGCCTCTTGAAGACTGCAGAAGACCAACCATTTAAAATAACGTCGTGAATGTAGAAATTAGATAGAATGGACATGGCAGCTAGTGTACGTGTATGACGAGGGAGTCACTGTGGTAGGTGGGAAAAGGCCTGGAGTTAAGGTCTCAAGATCAGACTTCTTGTCCCAGTACAACCACTTGGCAGGCCCTGTACTTTTGGGCCTCTTTTTTCTTTTGTAATCAAGGATGATGGTGTTTACTGTTGAAAAGCTCAAATAAGATGAAATGCTTTTTGGTAATATTGAAATTAATAGTGTTATGAAAATACTAGTTATTCTCAGACTGAAGAGCAGAAATTCATTGGATTTCAAAACAGGTTGTGTGTGTGTGTGTATTATTTTACATTAATGCTATGAGCAGTGATTAGCCATTGTGTTTCCTAAAAATTGCTTAAATGCTCCTCAGTGAAAATTATAATGGCACCTGAGACTTATTTGGAATGTCTTAGTTTTTCATTTTGTTTCTTTTCAAAATCTTCAAACACATTTTAACCGTTTGAAAATACTTTTAATCCTCCTCAAAGGACTTAGGTCATCCTTTGTTATGCCTCAAGGTTTTGTGTTAATAAGTTTTGGCTTCCTTGGGTCAAGTATAACCTAGTCCCATGTACTAGAATTCTTATTTGGAGAATATGAGTTTTCCAACCTTATTCCTTCTTCAAGGGTAAATAGCCTGAACTTCAACAAGGAAAACTTAGAAAATTTGAGGACATGTCTTAGTTTTCCCCGTTCTCTTTCTCTAACTTCTGTGATTACTTGCAACTTGTTTTTTTTCTCAACGCTTATTTCCACAATCCTATATACCTCCTTTAAAAATAATTCTATGCTGTTAGGAATCAAGATAGTAGTTACCTTTGGGGATAGGAGGCTGTGACCTGGAGAGGTTAGAAGAGGGGCTTCAGAGGTTCAGTAATAAATCTGTTTTGTGGTCCAAGTGCTGGTACCACAGGTACGTTCACAGTGAAAACTCATCAAGCTGTACATTTATGACTTGAGGTCTTCTCTGTGTGTATATTACGTTTTAGTAAAACATTCCAGAACATTGACTTCATGTTGACAGTATCTTCAATAAATCCTTCAGTTGGAGAGTTTATTTTCTTCCCTGTTTACTTGTGGTTTGAAATAGTCACACAGTGCGTTTTGTTTTAAATAAACTTCAGAACAACGTGTGTCAGCTATGTTTTAGAATATTCCTACAAAAGGAGCCTGAATGAAGGAAGAGCAAAATAAGTAACTCTTTCTAGATAGTGTGATTCTTTTTTTTTTTCTTTCCTGTACTTTTCAGAATTTTTTTTTGTACATTTATTATTTTATAGGAGAAAAACAATTTGCTGTTGTAAAGAGGAAATAAGTTGTATAGGCACAAGGTCTTTCACAATAGGATATGAAAGTGTATTTTAGAAAATACATGATTATAGGGTAAATTTTTTTCTGCATCTGTTTTTTGTTGCAGATATGCCAGTCTGTATTTTTGCTGTGCTATTGAGGACCAGGACAATGAACTAATTACCCTGGAAATAATTCATCGTTACGTGGAATTACTTGACAAGTATTTTGGCAGTGTGAGTAGCATTTTGTTTTAGGAAATTGAACGCCATAATATATATTTTTTAACCTTTTCTGTAACGAGTTTATTATTTGTCTTGAGAATTCTATTTGACAGTAACCTCAAGAGAGGGAAGGAATGACTCTATTTCTTGTCCGTGCAAGTCAGAATTGCCTAGTCAGTTAACTGCCAGAATTGCTTGACCCCACAGACCTACTCATTTAATTATGCTGGTGAGAATGAGGTTTAAAATAGTGAAATAGAAAGGAGTCCAGCTATAAAGATTAATATACTGGAAGTGCTTAGTATAGAATTTAGATTTGGTTAGCAGTTGTAATCATATTACCCAGAAATATGTAAATATTTCGAAAGACCAGTCTTTATGAGTAGAAAATCATTATTAAGTTGCCCGTGTTAGGAGCTTGCAGAGTCTGGTCTTTCTTAGCTTGAAGGCATTGTGTGTTTCAAGTACTTGAGACTTGAAAGTTAAGCTGACTAAATCAATGATGCTTAGTTAGCAGGATCGCCATTTTTAGATATAATTAGATTAATTCACTCTGGTCAGATTTTATTGACTACCTGATAGTAGATAAATATCTTCTGCTTTCTCCAGGTTTTATTTATTTATTTTTGCTTTTCAGGTGTGTGAACTTGATATCATTTTTAATTTTGAGAAGGCTTATTTTATTTTGGATGAGTTTCTTTTGGGAGGAGAAGTTCAGGAAACATCCAAGAAGAATGTCCTTAAAGCAATTGAGCAGGCTGATCTACTGCAGGAGGTAAGCTACTCAGAGTTCTCTTAACTAGACACTAGCATGTTTTGCTCTTGCTAGGGAAGTCTCAGTCATCTTGCCTCATTTTTACAGTTTCAGAAATTACTCTGAAGCATGCTTGGCATGTAGTGTCCATGTGCAGTTTATTGATTGGCATATTTGTCAGTCACATCAACTCAGTTATCTGTGGATGTAGTGTTTACTTTGGAGATGATCTGGAGATGGCCCATTTTTGGACCCCAAAACACCAAAGTCCAAACATTTAGAGGGACAGACTACTTTAAGATGGGGAAAGTAGTAGTAATTTGAGAACTCTGTGTCTATTGTTCTGAATTACTTAAGATAACCCCTTATCTCATTAGTGTCTACAATGAGGAGTTGACTGTGAGATTATGGCATTTTCATTCCAAGTTGGTTCATATTTTCATCTCATGTCCATTAAGTACAAATGTAGCCAAGCAAATGATAGTGTTTTATTATACTTTTTGTAGAATCCTGTAGTTTCTTGTTAGCAAAACTAACTGAAAAGTATTTCTACTTCTCTTTGCTTTTCTTGAATACAAACCATGTTTTGTCAAACAGCTACATTCTTGTCTTGCCTTGATATCACAAGAACCATTGAAAAAACCCCCTTCACTTTCTAATTTCCACAGTTGTCTTGGGTTAAATGTATATTTGATGCTTCTGTACCTTCAATTTCTGAAGCTAAAAATTCATAGATAAGGCTACCTTTCCTGAAAAACTTAATGTACATTAATTCAGGTACCTAGTTGAATTATGCTTTAGTCATAATTGAAGTTTAATCAAATAGAAAATTTATAGCAAGAGGAGGAATTAGTCAATATTAAAAAATGTTACTTGTTTTCATTACAGTAATTATCTTTTATATTATTATTGAAGGAGGTTTTAAATCAGAGTAAATCTTTTTTCTTCATTATAATTTATTAACTGTTGGCCTCATTTGGGCTTCTCATTCAGGAGCTCTCAGTAATCCCTCTGCATCAGTCACTGACTTAGGTCAGTTGTGGGGATTGTTTGAAGTTGGGATGACAATATCTATAATATATGTAAATTAAACATTAGACAGTGATTTTTTACATTTAATGATACCGAGTTACCAAAACAGGGGTTAAGGTACCGTACTGCAGAAGTGAAGTATTTGTTGACAGCCCTAATACCATCTGCTGCTCACTAGTGAAATGAACACAGCCCCTTTTCTGTGTGTGTATGATTTACTATGGTTTTTTATTAATTGATTGCATACTTGTCTTTGGGAGTTTTTTTTCTTTAAGTGTCAGGTGTGCTGACTACACACTCATATTCTACTGTTATAAAATTGGGTTAAAGCTAGCACCTCCTTATTTTGCTGTTTGCTAACCAGACTTTTCTGAAAATTAGGTCAAAACAAGGGTCATAACTTGGAAATTTTTCATATTTGTTCCCTTATTTGATCACTTTTATATTTCATTATTATGGAACTATATTCTGTTGTATCAGATCCTGGTATTTCCTCTAGTTTCTTTATCATTTCCTAATTAATTACATTTGCCTTAAAACATTTCTAAAGTTGTTGAAGTTAAGCTTTTATTTTTAATATCTTTTTTCTGGAGAAAAATGTTTAGGGCATTGATACCTTCTTGTGTTTGGGTTGTTTTTTAAACTTTACTGGGAAGTCGCTATATACTTTACAATATGACAAATATGCTGAATTTACTTTATAGCATATATTGAATAATGTACTAGAGGATTAGAAAGTTATTACATGTACATGTTTGTGAATGTGTGTGTGTGTCTCCCCTATAAAAGTATTTTAATAAGAAGTCTCCTTTTTTGAAGTAGTATTTTATATCTCTAAGTGGGAAAAGTATGAATGGAGAGAGAAGCATGGGATGTCCATAGTTCCATGCAAAATTCTCCTTACCCCATCTTCACCTAGATTAAAAAAAAAAGTTTTCTACTGTTAATTATAGTTCTTTAGAAGAGACAGGCCCTATTTCTCTTCTGTGACTACCTTTATATTGTTTTTTTTGGTACATAAACCAAATTGATAACTATATTAAGACATTTTTTTTTTTTGTGGGGACCAGGCTAAGACATTTTCTATTCAGTGGACCAAGTGAACCATTTTTCTTAATTTCACCATGCAAGCAAGTCTTAAGGAGACAGAAAGTGGCTGGTCCATTCTGAATTTACAATGATGTTAAGGCCTTTATGAAACCAAGCTAAAGTCTGTATAGGGCAGTTAAGCTTCAGGTTATTCTGTTCAGTTTAACAGTTTAACTTGTTTATTCATGTTATTCACCAACAACATATTGTCACAGGAAATCCAGGATGATAAGATGTTTGTTTCCTAAAACAGTCATTTATATGTTGATACATGATACAAGATCTCTGGGCGAGTATTTGAATCTTATGTTCACCAAATAGACGATAGAATACGATGAGAAAAAACATTCCACAAACTGCTAAAATGATTTCTCTGGACACTGTGATAACAAAAATAATACTACTAATAAAATAAAATAAAATAAAAGAACTTCGATGATAGCTAATGATTATTGAGCACCTAGATGTGGGGCATCCTATGCTAATCATCAGGATTTCCTGAAAAAGTGTCCTGAGAGCCTTTTAACTAATGAAGTAGAGGCTCAGTGAAGTTCCAGTGACTGGTCCTAGGTAGCAGTTGGCAAAACCAGGATTCTAAACCCAGATCTGCTAGACTTCAGAACTGTAAGAAATCTTAACCACTGTGCTCTGTCTGCCCCAACTCCCATTCATGTATTTTCTTGGTATGAATATTTTAAACATTCTGTTTTAGATACCAAGTTCTGTTTGTCTCAGTAATATAGTAAAGAAATTCCTTATTCTCCTGGAGGTTTTTCTGTATTGAACAAAGTAGATTTCCTAAGACTGATGCTATCCTTTACTTCTTAGACTGGAAATTTTGTCCAGTTTATCAGTAGTTGGAATTCATTAATTGGATATATAGATATACATTAGTACTTTTCAAGTCATTTCTTGTTGGGTTTATCAGATGTCTAGATCTATAGTAGCTTTTTTGGTCTTATAGTTTAGGGTATAATAATCACTTAGTTTATGTCATGAAATGATTTTGCTTCCAAAATTGTACATATAGCTGTAAAGACAGTTATCTAAATGCAGTCTTAAATTTGTAGAAGTCCAAATTTATTTTAATTTAGTTTACATATATCATGATTTTTTTTTTTTTTTTCTCTCTTTGGTATCAGGTCTTTTACTTGAATCAGTTGTTCTAAATACCAAAGATGACTGAACTATATTGAAAATATCTGCTGGCTTAAAGATATATGCAAATCACAAAATAATTTTGGTTTTAATCCTTTTTTAATTTGTGAAATAATACATTTCTATCTTTATGAATTTTTATTTTCAGAAATATTTCTTTGAAATGTCTCTTTTACTTCGTGTAAACGTTATGTAGTTCGTGTAGGTAGTCCTTCATTTCATAGGCAAATAGGGTAGATAGACATCAGTGGATAAAGTAGATTTTCTATTAGCATTTTACAGTCAGTAATGAGAACATAAAATGAATGTGTATTTGAATCATAATTACTAAAATATCAGACATTGTGATTAAAAAATAAAGATATCTTTCTTATTTTACTTAATTACTTAGTAAAGAAGGGTTCAGTTTTAATATTTCTAGACTGAACTCTATGTTTATTTCTTTTGGTATTCCAGTGTATGACTCCTTAATTAGATTTGGGGGTAAAGCCCAGAAAAATTGGTCCATTATCCAATTTTTAATGTTTGACCGTTGGAATTTAAAACATATTTTCTTAACATGCCAGTAGTTCTTAACTTGATTCTTAAATTATTAAAGTGCAACACGCTGAGATTGCTAAATTGACTTTTTTTTTTTGCAATACTTGGAACATTTTCCCCAGCACCAAATACCTATTTTAAGCTAGATTAGATTTTTTTTGGAGGGAGGGCATGGGGGAGTGGTACAGTTGGGATTTATTTTATAAACATTACATATAATGACAAAGGAAATAATAGAGTGCATATTCTTTGTGAAGTCAGGCACTTACCAGTTTTTCTCTGCTCCTTAATTTTATAGAGCCAGAATGAAGAATGGGGAGGTTTGTCTGAGGATATCTTATGATAAAGAGCAGTCTAAGGCTTTAGTCCCTTTGACCCCCAACTTATTTATTGGTAACTACTAAATTTACCATTTTTGTGGCATGGATAAGATGGGGTGTTATGCAAAAACTGTTGCACGTGAAATGATTTCAAGTCCTTGCTTGATCTGTGAAGATCAAATAGTTAAATACTGGGCATTGGGCTTTAACCCTCAGCGGTAGATGCATGATGGTGTTGATCAGCGCTTTGAGATGTGTCAGCCTTTTTTTTTTTATACTAACAGCATCATTTTCAAATTTGTGGAGGCTTTCCTTTTGAGCTTTGTTTGCTGTTGGTATTGTTTCTCACTAAAGTAATCTGAGAAATGAAAAACAAGTGAGCTACCAAAAGCAAGCATTACACTCATGAATTTGCTTCTACTTCAAGGTGGTCCACTATATGAACAGGTTTATTGGATTTACAGTTGTTAATTTGCCTCATCTAGAAAGTGGTGCTCTATGGAAAACTAGTGCTGCTAAAATTGATGTGTTCTAGTGCTGGGGCTGCATGATATATCTTAGTACTATACAACATCTTTGTGGAAGTAGTAATTAATAAATCTTTTGGACTGCATAAAAATGGAAAGGTAAGAACCTTAGGCGACAAAGGGATTTCTTTAAACATGGATCTTTTGTAAATTAAAAGTATTTTAAGTAAGTACTTATTGAAGTATTTAATAACATGCCTCTTAATAAGTTTTTTTAATTAAAATCTTGCTAATTAAGAATATTAAGGCATTGGGTAAACTCAAGAATATCTTATATTGTTTTAAAAAACAGATGCTTTCAAATATATACAGTAATATACAGTAATATAACAGCAAAAAGCATTTTGATAAAAATCCTCTTAGATTGGTTTTAATAAGACAAACTCCTATAATTCCTTTGTAATTACCACTGTTTATATTAAAACCTTTAAGCCTAAACCTTCTTCTTTTCAGTTGGGTTAAAAATTAACAAGGCTATAGTCCTTTATACCAGCATATTTTAATTTTTTATATGTTAACTTGATTGGGTTCTACTAGAACAGATTCATGGATAAGTGAGGTTTAGTTACATTAATGCTTCAAATGGAAAATACAGAAGGGTAGATACAGAGAAAACAGAAGGTGGAACAAATCTTGCCTTTCACTTTGCATTTAATAAGCAATTTGGCCAATGCCATTGGTCACTGATTTTCAAGTTGTAATCATTCGCTCTATGTCTTTTGAGCTCTTTTTCCTTTGCTTTTCAGAATTTTGAGAATTTCCTCCTTACTCTTTCATTTTTTGAGCCAACTCTTGCTACTCTGATCTATTTGTAATAAAAGTTGGAATAAAAATATTCAGTAACTGTAAATCTGATTTTCCGAAGTATTTGACAAGAAGCCACAGTAATACCATACTTTTTTATATCACAATAGCTACATATACATAAACTTAAATTATATATGCTTACTCGTATTTCTTGTTTTATAGTCTCATGTTGTCTGTTCTATTCTTTTTTTTTCAATGCTGATCCTGATCTACTAAGTTGATTGCATGAGCCCTAGGATTGAGACCTGCACAGGGACCTGCAAAGAACATATTCCTAGGTGTTGGTGATGGTTTTGTTTATTTATGTATTTATTTTTTAAAATTAAAGTAAGTTGACATGAAAAAAAAAGTACTTTCTGAAAAATTTCAGTGTTTGAGTTCTTTTTTTACGCTCCTGAGACATTTTTTTTTCTTTTATTGCTTTTTCTGTGGTCTTTTTTTAAATAAAAATTCCCACTATAGGAAAATTAACAAATACAAGCAAAGACACTAGAATATAATCTTACTCACCAACCAGAGAATTAGATTAATTCTGGTTCTCAACTGGAGTTGGGAGTAGGGCAGTTGTGCCTCCTCAGGGCACACTTGGCGATGTCTGGACACGTTTTTGATTGTTACTACTAGCCACGAGGTGCCACTGGCATCTAGTAGGTGAAGATCAAAGATGCTATTAAATATCTAACAATGCCCAGAACAGCCCTCTCAGAGTAAGAAATTATCCAGCCTCAAGTGTCAATGGTGCTGAGGTCCAGAAACCCTGGTTTAATTTAACACCATGTAATATATAAACATTTCATTTACAGATTCCATTTATATTTATGGATTGCTACATCTTTTCAATATAATATATAGTGCAGATTACAAATGACTAGCCAAAAACGAATCAAAAGTATAAGGGAAAAAACCCTAAAAATTGTGAAGAGAGGGATAAATCTGCTCAAGAACATGTAAATGGCTATAAAAATCACCTCTGTGATTCACCAAAATTACTTTTACTTGATCAAAAATAACTTTTGATAACCAGAGATAACCCACAGCAAAATTTACAGGATGTCACTGTATAATTTCCTCAACAACTAAATCTGTTAACATTTATTCATGTTATTTAGTTTTTGTCTGGAAACAAAATTGAGCATACCCTGCAGGCAGTTAGAACACTTGAAGTTGCTGCCGATTTCCCTATCCACCTTAGGGATTTAATAATTCCTTATGAGAGGAATAGTTTAAATGACCAGAATTTACATATATAATACAGACTTATATTGTACATACATACTTTTTTGTTGTCTTTCTTTTATGCCCTATTAGCCTTATAGAATTTACTTAGTAAAGAGTATTTGAAATTCAGTGATTCCAAGAAATCATTTATATTTTGAAAACCTTGGTTAAATTTAGGGCATTTCAAGTTATGATCCAAATGGAAGACCAAGACAAATACAATACAATTACCCTAAGATGTACTTAATACAATTACCCTAAGATGTACTTAATACAATTACCCTAAGATGTACTTAAAACTATTTCTTTACAGTCTAAAGTTGTATTTACTAACTTAATTATTCTGCTTCTTTATTTTTATTTTTTTGGTTTGTTTCTTGGATTGGCAAAGAATTGTTTCCTCCTTATGAACACTTAAATTTGTATTCTATTTTGGAGGATTAGTTTAGTGATATCTATTAACAATGTGTATACTTTTTGCCCATTAGTAATACTTGAAGGAATTTTATCCAACAGAAATGTACAAATGCACTAAGACACGCTGGGTATAATACTAAACCATTGTAACCTAATCAAATGTCCATCAATGGGAAATAGGTTAAGAAAATTACAGTACACCATATATGAAACTGTTACCTGGCTATAAAAGAAATGAGATCAATTTGTATGTAATGATATGGAAAGATACTGAAGGTTTATCAAGTAAGAAAAGATCTAGGAATAGGACATTAAAAGTATTACCTCTGATGATATTTGAGGTCCCCCCCCTCCTGTTTTAAAACATGTAAAAAAAAAAAATCACTCAGCTTTCCTAGTGCTTCAAAAGTGCTTGTGAAATAAGACACCATGAGTCCTGTCACCTAAAAGATACCACATAAAGTGCTTTCATTTTTTTCTCTTTTTATTCATTGCTAAAAAGAGATCTTCATGAGTTTGGATACTCGGCGGCCCTTTGGTCTTTAGCTCAAGGAATAGGGTTCCAGAGTTAAGAGTAAGGACTTTGCCACAGTATTCAATAAAAAGTACCACTGCATTCTAGAACATGAAGAACTAAGGATACTACTTTATAGTGCATGAAATAAGTGAAGCCCCTTTAAGAAAAACTGGAGTGTAGCAGTAACTTCAAATTATACTTATATTTTTATATATATATATATATATATATATTTTAGGGCTTCCCTGGTGACTCAGTGGTAAAGAATCTACCTGCTAATGCAGGAGACACAGGTTCAATCCCTGGGTTGGAAAAATACCCTGGAAAAGGAAATGGTACCCTACTCCAGTATTCTTGCCTGGAGAAGTCCATGGGCAGAGGAGCCTGGTGGGCCACAGTCCATAGGGTCTCAAAGGGTCGACAGGAACCTGCGTGCATATATATATATATATATATATATATATATATAATTAAATGTACGTAATTTTCTCTTTGATTGCCTTGCATACCAGAAAGAAAAATCAGGGTACTAGGTTTTCCATTTTGGATCCATACCACTAGTTTATTTAAGTACTTCTCATCCCAACAAGACTTAAGCCTTTAGATTATTTTACTTGTGAGTCATCAGCCTAGTATAGTGAATATCTGGGAATTTTTAAGGTAGTGGGGTTTGTTTTAGGAACATAGGTGGTTTTGAGAACAGGTGTAACTTAATTCCTTGCTGCTGTGTTTGTTGTCCTACACTTCCCACTACAGTTCAGTCGCTCAGTCGTGTCCGACTCTTTGCGACCCCATGAATCACAGCACGCCAGGCCTCCCTGTCCATCACCAACTCCCGGAGTTCACTCAAACTCACGTCCATCGAGTCGGTGATGCCATCCAGCCATCTCATCCTCTGTCATCCCCTTCTCCTCCTCCCCCCAATCCCTTGGATTGAGAAAAAGATTATTCTTAGGATGGAGGAAAGTTGAATGTGCATGTATACTAAGAAAAGAGCAAATGCAGAGAGCAATGAAAAACGAATAGAATAATGGAAAAAGTATATTGGGAGGGTGAGGGAGGGTGAATAGGAATAGAATCACAAGCATTGGTTTAAGATGAGGCTTCTTCCCCCTCTGTTTTGAGTTTAATGGGTTTAATGAGCTTAATGGGCCACAGATTTCTTTTTTTTCCTCATGAGATGGATGAGTTGATAAACTGTCTAGAGGAGAGCTGCTGGGACTGAGGAGAAAGAGAGGCAGATAACTTGAAATGTTGAAGGTTTGGCATAGACATAATGGGGAAGAAGTCAGTGATTTGCCCAGATTAAAGGCCCATTTCAGATTTAAATAGTAAATATCTAATCTTTAGTCCAAAAATAGGTCTCCAATGTGTACTAAGGGCAACTTGTGGTTTATATTTATTTGTGTAATACACTGGATTACAAATTTTTTTCTATTTTCCTTTTGGTCTTTATTCCCACACAGTCTGTATCACTGACATTTCAGTGTATTTAACTCAGTTTGCTAGGTCATAGAAGACAGTAGGTCTAGTTCTGCAGAGGACTTTCACCCTCCCCAATTCTTAATTAATATAATTATTCCATGACTCATAAAATGTTCTCTTGGTGTGAAGGCCCAGAATACTGGAGTTATATTTAATCCACTATAATGTTTTCCTTGTATATAAGAGAAAAAATAACTTAATTATGGGCATATCTATCATTTAAAAATCAACCTTAAATGTTAAATGGTCTTTAAGGCATTTATTTATAGCATAACCTTTTCTGCTTCTGTCAGTTTAAAATGGGAAAGTATTTGAAACATGTTTTAGCAACGTAAAAGTGTTGAAAGAATACATTTGTTTTTGTGGATTTTAGAGTTTTTCTTCTTGAAGAGTGTTTTTCAGGTAAGGATTTCTGCCTTTGAAGAGTATTCTTCACAATTAATTGGATGCTAATTTCTTTTTTAAGTACAGTAATATGAATCATTGCTATAAAGAATAGTTTGGCTTTATCAACTCTTCTTTCCTGGTAGTGGTTTAGTTTAGTTGCTCAGTTGTGCCCAACTCTTTGCAACCCCATGGACAACAGTTCTTTCCTGAAGGGTAGTAAAAGGTCTGTTAGGAATGCCCCAGGCGGTCACAGTTGAGAATTGCTCCTATAGAATTGTTCCTTTTCTTTCACGGTTGTCTCCTCTGGGGAGGAACTGCTGTGTGCTTGACCCTGTTTGGGAAACTACCTTTTTGTTTTCTTTTTTTTCTCCCTTACTGAGTTTTTCTTTTAATTGTTGGTTTTTACATGGTGTGATATAAAATTGAGAGACAAAACAAAAAAGATGCAAAGCTATAAAGGCTCAAATATTGGTATTATTTAGGTGAAAGTTTATTTGATAGACTTAAATTTTTCTTGTTCTCTCACCAGAAAACAGAGAATATGTTTTACAGCAAGAGTTTGGGTGTAAGAAAAAGCATAGTAGAATACGTGCTGGAGTACTGACATGCATCAAAATGTAGTAGGATATATAAATTCAGTTTGTAATAACAATCTTGTCAAGTTTGTTACTTACACTTTAGCATTACGTGAAAAGTTTAATTACATTAAATCCTAAGAGATAGTCCCACTTACTTAACTGATGATATTTTCATAGCAAATTTTGCTCTGATAATGAATCATCATTGGGGCTTATAATTTATTATTTTACACAGAGAATATTGAAATAGGTTCAGAGTTCATTGACCAAAAAAATATTATTAATATCATTGATACAGAAATAGAATTCCCCTCATGAAAATGAAGCATTTGGGGGTTCAATTTATTATGGATATTATTTTAGCTTTCTGCTTTATTTCACAATGTTCTGAGTAGGAGAAAAAAAGCAATTATATCTTTAAACTGTTTAGGGATTATCTGGGGATTAAACTTTTACTGGCTTTTTTCTTCAAATACTTTTGTATTTAATGGTTATTATATAAGGTATCTGTTACATATTTTATTGGAACAGTTTATATTGACTTTGTAGCCTAACAGTTCAAAGTGCCAAGTTGAATAAATAGTAAATTGAGGATATCTTAAAAGCAGTCAAGCAATTTTAAACTTTTTTGAGTCACAAGCCTTTTGGCTCAGGGTATAATTGCTTTGAGAGTCTGATGGTCCATGGGCCGCCTTTTCAGGAAAATCTGTATCTAATTTTGCCCCTAGTTTCAGGGAGTTTTGGAATCCCTAGATATTCATCTCTTCTGTGCACTCTAGGGTCAGTTTAAAACCACTTCAGGTTACCTTGTTGATCTGTGAGAAACATCCTTTTAGATACATTTAGAGGCATAGACATTTAACAGATCTGTTTGGTGAATTCTTTAAAATCTGTCTTCAGGATTATTTTAAAAGTAATAAATACCCTTAGCCACAAAGGCATAGTCTTTGGAATTTTCTTTTTTTTTGGTAAGTTAAGCGAATGATTAAAAACCTCTATTGCTACTAAATGGGTAACTACTTTTCCATTCTTTTCTTAGGAAAGATTTTCCTTTAGAATCTGTAAAAGTTCATGGTCATTCTAGGATGTAATGATTTTCATTAAGGGATTAAATTCCTTTTGCTTCATGTAGTAAAATCCTGATGAACCTGAACACTGGCAGGAGGGAG
Organism: Bos indicus x Bos taurus; assembly: GCF_003369695.1. Classification (NCBI taxonomy): domain Eukaryota; kingdom Metazoa; phylum Chordata; class Mammalia; order Artiodactyla; family Bovidae; genus Bos; species Bos indicus x Bos taurus. The sequence continues at coordinate 13,480,746 of NC_040105.1, read as the reverse complement.
TATTCTAACTGGATTTTGAGTTAACTCAGTGTTGACTAGAAGACTTATACTGAAAAATCTTTTCAGTATATTTTTAGTAAATACAGTGCTTTTGGATTTTGTAGGACATAGGTCATCATTTTGGTTATTGTTATATACAGTAAAGTTATAAAAGATGAATATGAATTCCTGGGTATTGTTTAGAAGTTAAATATTCAGCCATAAACCAAAATTCTAAAAACAAATTCTAAGTTTCAATTAAGTTTTCTTTGCTGTGCACTGAACATTCTAGAAATCTGATTGTGTCTGTGTCAGTTTGTATACTGTGTGTAAGAATATATGCATTTCTTTTGTAGCCACGTCATGAATATTTTAATGTCCCTGTGTACTAAATGACCACTCATCGTGTATGCAGAATTTCACAGAGGAAATAGAGAGCTGATATGCTTATGAAAGAAAATATCCTCAGCTTGGTGACTGATTACCTTGTGTAATAATAGAACATTTTAGAACTGTTACCTTTGTAATAATTTTCCTGTTCTCATCCTCTTTTCTGTTTTATTTTCATTTTGTGTGTGATCTTGATACAGCTTTTCCTGCTTGCAACTGGTTTAATTTCTTCTTGAAAAATATGATCTATGATCATTTTGAGTAATGTTTCATTTCAGACACCTACATGTCATCATTTGTGAACCATCTGTGATTAATCTTGTAAGAGAATACCTAGCAATCATTAAATGTTTACCAAAGAAAATAGAGCTGAAATGCTTGGTCAAAATTAGCAGTGCCACAGTATAGCATGATTTGATCTTCAAATGTTGGCAGGATGAGACTATATTTAGGGTAATTATAGTATACATGAGGAAACATTTTTAATGTATCACATAAAAGTGTATTTGGCAATAATACAAGAAAGTAAAATCTGTACTATTATATAATATTTAAGCTAAAACATTCACGATTTCTAAAAAATTTATAATGCCACATTTATCGACTGATATTTGTGCTATACAATATCAAAGAGTCCCTCTAAGAACTATCAGAAAGCTATGTCAGAAAAGTCTCTTCTGCAATATCTATTGTTTAAAAGTAAGTAATCCTTTCAAAGTATTAATATAGGATTTATTTTATATAGTTAAGATTCTAATATTGTTTAAATACTATAATATTTTACTAGTTATATAGTTAAGTCTGCATTTACTTAATGATTCGTTAAATATGGTTTTATATTTGATATTAAAACCTTTAATATTGATCATTGTGTTTTAATAAAACATGCAACATATATTATTATAAAGAGAAAATTACTGAATAATTCATTGTTAATGTTTAGAGAGTTTAAAGCCCAAGTTAAGTAAGCTATCATTAAACAAGTTCAAAAGATGCTCAGTGGTTTACCACTGAAAGAAGACCTGTGAAAATGTGTATTAGGCAGGGGTGCAGATCAGTTATTTCCATTCTTCCATTCTTGCTGTACTACATGACATTTGAAGCACCTGGATGGGCTATCAAATGAGAAATTAGCATTATACATTGATAGCATTGGGAAACATTGGTCTTTCATTTCCACTTTTTTCCTCTTTCCCTCCCCCAGCCCTGCAACATGGTATTCATCTGGTTTTAATGCTGCATAAATATGCATTGTCTCATGCCTGTTTGCTTTGGATGCTGTATGCCCAGCTGTAACAAGATGTTGCTTCTTTTGTTATTTGTATACAGCCGCTTGCTTTAAACTAGTAGATGCTGAAATAGCTTTCCTTGCATGTCTAAAATAAAAATATTGCATGTACTTTGTCTCATGTGAATGACTTTTTTCTTCTCCATCCTTTTGACAAGTAATATATTTCATATTTTAATTTTTCAGGTAATTTTAAAAAATTATGGTTTAAATGTAACAATTTAATAGTTTAACCATTTTTAAGTGTACAGTTTAGTAGGTTCAGTATATTCACATTGTTGCACAACAGATCTCTAGTTTTTCATCTTACAAAACTGAAACTGTATCCATTAGAAACAACTATTCCCCATTTCTCCTCCCCTCAGCCATTGGTAACCACCTTTATACTCTGTTTCTATGAATTTGACTAATTTACATAATAGTTTTTTCTAGATGGTTTTGAGCTACAATTTCAGTGTGAACATGTGAAAATTAATTTTATATTACAACTGATTAAAAAACTAACTTACTATTTGTATAAGTCTCAGTGGAAGAAAATGTATAAATGATTCTTTGAAATTAGGCCTTTTAGAAAGGACAGATATTTCAAATGCATATTTGAGAAGCAATGTGGTTCTCTTCAAGAAATGCTATCTATATAAGATTGCAGCCAGTGAGCACATAAGGGGAAATCTAACCAGCTTCAACGAGTAGGATGAGGGGGCGCATTTACATGGATAAGCTAAGAATCTTAACTCTATAGAATTCAGTGTAGGCACACTGTAATACATTAAAGGTTGTATGACATTTTAAAAATCATCTAAGTGAAAATGGTTATTTTTAAATTTCCCCCCTTATTTAATGTGATTCATGAAAACTCTGAGACCATACAAATAGAACAGTATAAGAAACCCTTATGTACATATCACTCATCTCCAACAACCATCAACAACTCAATGTTATTTCATAAATCACCACCCTACCATGCCTTTTTTGCCTGAGTATTTTACAGCAAGCCCTAGACATCCTATCATTTAATCTTATATACTTCAGTATGTATCCCTAAGAGATAAGCACAGCCCCCCAAATTAACAGTAATTCCTAATATCTTATTCTTGATTCGTTTTTTTCCTAATTGTCTGGAAATTGCATTTTTATAATCAGTTTCTTAGAGCCAGATTCCAAACAAGTCTCACACTGTATCTGATCTCTTTAAGTCTCTGTTAATCTTTAATGAAAGTGAAAGTGAAGTCGCTCAGTCGTATCCGACTCTTTGCCACCCTATGGACTGTAGCCTACTAGGCTTCTCCGTCCATGGGATTTTCCAGGCAAGAGTACTGGAGTGGGTTGCCTTTTCCCTCTCCAGGGGATCTTACCGACACGGATTGAACCCAGGTCTCCCGCATTGCAGGCAGACGCTTTACCCTCTGAGCCACTTAAGTACTTTAATAATTAATCTTTAATAATTCTGTAAATCTTTAATAATTTTTACCCTCCCTTGCCTTTTTTTTTTTTTTTTTGGTTAAACTGAGTCTCCTATACGGTAGAATTTCCTCCATTCTGTATTTGGCAGATTATAATGGTGATGTTTAACTTGTTCTCTTATCCTCCATATATATTTAGATCCGTAGCCTGGTTAGGTTGATGTTCAATTCAGAGGTGGGGAGGAGGGCAAGAGTACTTCATAAAAAATATCCTTTTTTCACCAAAGCTGACTTTTACCCATTTTTCCTTAATGCACAAACATACTGAAAGGTCATTATATGAACTTTGTATACAGAGTTGGTTTATAGTAAGGTTAAATACCTTTATTTAGATTTCAGTTGTGTCATGTATCAGCTAACATATTTTGAGTACTTTCTGTGAATCAGGCACTAAGCCTTATCTCTCTTAATCTCTACAAATGAAGGTAAGTGCTATGATCCTTGTTTTCCAAATAAGGAAACAGACCAAAGAGTTTAAATAATTAATCTGAGATTATTCCATATAGTGCTTTACATAAAATTAAATCTAATGTATGGACTTATGGTTTGATTAATTTTTCTTCTCCTTGTTTTGTGCTGTACCACAATTAGGATGCAAAAGTAAGTCATTTGGGTACAAAAAATTGTTTTCCTCTGTTAAAATCTAGTATGCCTTTTAATTACAAACTTGTTGCTACTAATACCTGAAATTTGACCTAGTTGGCCCTTTTATTTTGTGCTGTACAAAACTGGACACTGGAAATTTTTTAAATTTTTTTTATAGTATGCTTGCTTTGGTTAGTCTTCCTTTGGCATTTACAGATGAGTATTGGTTGTTACATAGAACAAAAGGCACTTCTGTCTCAGGTGTCAGAGCATTCTTTCTGTATGTTGCTTCCACTGAAGCCATTGGTTGCTCTGGGGAGGTCTGGAAGGTAAGTTTCTGAAGAAAGGAATAAATACGTGTGACTCAAAAAAAGAGCAAGGAAAATAAAAATATATGAAGAATGGGGAGAACTCATGGGGTTTCCCTGGTCTTTGGTGGTTCAGACGGTTAAGTGTCTATCTACAATGCAGGAGACCTGGGTTCGATCCCTGGGTCAGAAAGATCCCCTGGAGAAAGAAATGGCAATCCACTCCAGTACTATTGCCTGGAAAATCCCATGGACAGAGGAGCCTGGTAGGCTATAGTCCATGGTGTCGCAAAGAGTCGGACACGACTGAGCTACTTCACTTCCACTTGAATTTTTACACTAAGACAACTTACGTTTTCTGTAGAAAGTGCGAGTGGCTTAGTTGTGTCTGACTCTTTGTGACCCCATGGATACACAGTCCATGGAATTCTCCAGGCCAGAATACTGGAGTGGGTAGCCTTTCCCTCGGAGAAGGCAATGGCACCCCACTCCAGTACTCTTGCCTGGAAAATCCCATGGACGGAGGAGCCTGGAAGGCTGCAGTCCATGGGGTCGCTAAGAGTCAGACATGACTGAGCGACTTCACTTTCACTTTTCACTTTCATGCATTGGAGAAGGAAATGGCAACCCACTCCAGTGTTCTTGCCTGGAGAATCCCAGGGACGGTGAAGCCTGGCGGGCTGCCATCTATGGGGTCGCACAGAGTCAGACACGACTGAAGCGACTTAGCGGTGGCAGCAGCAGCCTTTCCCTTCTCCAGGGGATCTTCCCAACCCAGTGATCAAACCTAGGTTTCCCACATTACAGGTGGATTCTTTACCAGCTGAGCCACCAGGGAAGCCCAAGAATACTGGAGTGGGTAGCCTATCCCTTTTCCAGCAGATCTTCTGACCCAGGAATCGAACCGGGGTCTCCTGCATTGCAGGCAGATTCTTTACCAACTGAGCTATCAGAGAAGCCTTTCTGTAGAAAGGTAGCTGTCAATAATTTCCTTAAATGCCAGTGGGTTTGATAGCTTTCTGTATTACAGCAATGGAGCACAGCACAATTGGTAGGTAATTAGTAGGTGTTTAATGCATGCTGAAAAAAAATCTTCCTGTGGTCTCTGATGTTGGGACACAAATTGCTAAATAAGCACTGGCTCTCCATGGAAGTGCCCAGACTGCTGAACTGCTTGTGTTCAGCTTCTCTGAAACTTGCATGTGCTTCCGTGTCAATTTCACATTCTCAAACCTCCCCAGATCTGCTTACCAGAGTCTCACATTTTCCCTCCACAGGAAGCTGAAACCCCACGTAGTGTTCTTGAAGAAATTGGACTGACATAACTCTCCTCCCCTGTTGATGACTTCCTGTGGCATTTCACACACTGTAGATGGTCACTGCCTTCATGTCCATGTTAGCTAATGGTGTAAGATGATGTCTTGTCAGTATTACTGTTCTGCTAAGCTGCTTCATTCAGGCCTACACAATTTTTTTTTAAGGGAACTTTGGTTAATCAAGTGATAACAAGGGACTTAAATATGAATTAGAATGAATACAGAAAAAAAAAGGTACTTTTTCTGGCTATTTTATAGGTCTGTTTCTCTTGAATAGGTTATTATCATTACTTTTGATTATGTGTATCTATGGGTATGACACAATCAGGCAATATACATTTATTATTCTCTTTGGCAAAAAAATCATGTGAAAGAAACCTGGTTTTATGAAACCAAAGACTACTGCATTTCAGTATATATGCGAATAAAGGGAATTGACATGTCACATATCAAATGAATGAAAATTTCACTCTATGTTGAAACTTAAATTATACCAAAGACCCTTATTAGAAAATAAACACCTTAAAACAAAGGGAATACACAAAAAAACTAATAGAATGATGCTGTTTTACACTAAAAATTATTTCATAGGCATTCCAAACCTGGGACGAGGAACAGAGATCAGCTGTTTCATAATAGTATACATACTATTTTTAAGGCCAAGCAACATTTGACTCCTGACATAATTTTTTTGTGGTCATAATCATTTAGTCACTTAGTTGGATTGTTTTTGATGTCTCCCAAATAAAATGAAAATGTTGACTTACCAGGGATTCTTAATAACTGTATCTTATGGAAAATGTGTTGCTCTTTTCACAAAGTGTTGCATAAGTCATTGTTTAAAGCACGAATATTCCTTCTGGGGTGCTTGTTACAGCCAAGTTTATTTTACTCCCCTATTGCTTCCTTCCACTTAGAAGTGCAGTAAACTTTAGGGCAGCTTCCTTCCCTTCCATGGCACTGCCTAGTTATTCGAAGTCCTAAATATAAAAACAGACACCACCTCTCATGAAAGTGTGAGTTGAATAAAGTAAAATGGCATTAGTGGGCGCTATATTTTTTAAGGATATAGTCATTTCAATGTCACTTTTATACATACGTCTATGTATGTAAACGTCTTCACAGTTTACACTTTTCATTTGTATCGCTGGGCTGGATTAAGCTTTGTTGTGATTGTGACCAATATTGAGGCCACGTGAGCACTATCTTACCACATTGCCAATTAGTTGTAATAAATGTTCAACGTACACAACTGTAGTGTGTTTTTATCTTTTTCCAAAAGTCTGTCAAACTATGAAGAGCTGCTAAAGGAAGAATTTTTTCAAAAAATTTTCAAGTAAGATGTTGAAAATTCACCTCCATTTGAATGTGGTGGTGGTTAAAAGCACACACAAGATAAATGGTGGAAGATTTAAGGAGTCTTCATGTACTTCAAACCCATTAAAAAATAATGTGGAGTCCGTGCTACTGAGAGCTTATCTACACACTTATTTTCAATCAATAAATGCCGCTTTTAAAACCTTGATGCAGTTGATTTTTCTCTTCTGAATGAGTTCAAATCACTCCAGGTAATCAAAGGTGTCCTAACTCAACTGGAGTCCCCCTACGAACTGGAGGTACTAGCACACTTGCTGAGATGGATGGGTATAAGCAAATTACTGCATAGTATAAGTACCAAAGCAAAGCTTTGGTTATCTTGATACTTAAGGGGCTGCCTATTAACTACAGATAGGAAATGTTACATAAAAATAATGTGGAGTTTTTTTTAAAGTATACTCTGATTTCTGGAATAAAATATCTTTATAGGAAAATAATCAAAAGGATATTTAAGGAGGAGGAAACAACTACCATATCAAAGTTGCTAGTCTGCTAAAAATAAAAGATGTGTGCAATTAAAAAAATGTATGTGTAGACTTAAAGAGCCTCTAACAATGCAGGTAATCTCTTCACTGAAAACAGGCCTATGGCAATGTAGAGCTGGCAATGTAGAGTTGCAATTTTTGAATCATAAATAGTAATCAAATTATAAGTTTATAAAAATACAAGTTCAAAGGAATACACAAAAGACTGATGGATATTTAACAGAGTAATGACCCAGTCAGAGGTTTAAAAACTACTTCCTTCCATCCCTCTCACGCTACCCATTAACACTTGAGGGAGAAGTCAATTACCTTGAAAACAAGCTGATGTTCATCTTGTTCTTTCCTTCTTGATCTATTAAAATGAATGTTCAGCTTTGAATGCCACATTTTATTATTATCTCATCTGTATTTAGGAAAGGATTGAAAATTTTTGAATTTAGTGAGAACTGTTCAGTATTAGTGAATCCTGTAGATACTTACAGAAATTTTTCAATAATTTTTTAGGCATTTATATTTTGGAACAAATCAATTTTTCTTTTTTTCTTGGCTGTGCTGCACAATTTGTGTGATTTTAGTTTCTCAACCAGGGAATCGAACCCTTGGCTGTGAGAGCTAGGGGTCCTAACCACTGGACCACCAGGGAATTCCCTAATGTTTTTTTCAACAAGTTTCTCTGAGCACTTTTTTTTTTTAATCAATTGCTTTAGCATCTGGCATATTCAGCAATGAACTCTGTAACACAATACAAAATAGATGAATGCCCTAATGGAAAACTATGGGGGAGGAGGGTGGGGAAACAACTAACTCTTTAGTACTTTAAGAAAGTGAATTTTAAAGTAAAGAACTGTTCAGCTATTAACATGTAAAAAATCCAACAATAAGGGGCAAACAACCAAACTGAATGCCCATTAAATACAGAAAGTGTTTGTCTTAGCTTACATGTACAGAGATAAGTAAACCAAAAAATTTTCCAAACTGGCAAAGTAAACTGGAAAAGTAATTTGGCATAGGAACAGCAAAATTTATTGTTGACAGCGTAAAATTTTTTGTAGTCTTTATGGACGGCAATTTGGAAATACTTTCTCTTGATATAATTTATACTAAGGCAATGATCAGAAATGGGTGAAAGTATTTAAGAAAATCCACCACAGGACTGTTTATAGCATGGGATTCTTTAATAGTGCAAAACTTAAAATAACTTAAAAATCCAACAATAGGGACATGACTTAATAAACATAGATCCACACTATGCAGTGAGTAAAACAGACTAGGGCTTGATGAAACAGGACAATGTTTGGTGTGAAAAAAACATTTCAACTACAGCCATGATCTTTGTGTAAAAAAAATGTGTATACACTCATATACTCAGAAAAAAAGACTTAAAGTAATGCTGCAGTGTTAATTGGTTATCTTCAGGGTCAGGATTATAAGTAATTTTGGCGCTGTATACATTTTATGTTTTCTAGGTTCTCTATACTAAACACACTGTGATTATCAGAGAATAAAAATATTTTAAAACAGGGTTCCAGTCTACATACAGTTTTGCCAGACTTGGTAAGCCACATGAGCTGAGAGCCCTCCATCCAAGTATGTAGCCGCCATAATAAATAAGGTGTACAATCACTGAAAAACACAGTAAGTTTATTTGGATTTGGGGCTCTGAAGAGTTCAGTCTCTGCTCCCTGACCTCCTCCCGCCATGGCTCCTGGACCTGGAGGAGCTCTGGCTGCGGCTCCTGCGGCTGTGGCTCCGGCTGCCCCGACCACGGATGCGGTCCCTTTTTCTTCCTCTGCTTCGGGAACTGTGCCTTCCCCGGCTTCTGGACCTGTGTTTGTGAGGTTTCTTGGCCCCGTGACGACGACTACTCTTCCGGTCGGCCTCCCCGTTCCTCTTGTAGGAGTGGGCCAGCCCAGGGCTCCTCCTCCTCCTCCTCCTCCTCCTGCTGTAGTAGTCGTCGTGGGGGCCCAGCCTCGCCCTCCTCTCTGAGCTCTTCCCAAAGGAGGAGCCAGTCCGATCTGGAGATAGGTAGATGTCTCGATTCGCTTCCCAAAACTCATTGTTGGGATTTCTGAACACGTGAAGGAAGTTGCAGTGCTTCCCTCTGGGACACTGCTGTATTTCAAATAAACCTGCAATGGCACAGTGAGGAAACAGCGTTTACTGCTGGCACTACATCCTTTTCACAAGGTACATTTCTGATGTTCGCTTGTAATAGGACTAGTTTCTCCTTACATACTTTGATCTCACAGTTTGGGTTCCCTGAATTTCAGAAATATTAAATGCTCTAACAAAAGGCACTGTGAAAAGTAATAGATCAGAACTTTTACTTAACCAGAATGTCCCATTCCCCTACTGGGTTATGGTGTAGAGTGCAACCCAACCAATGGCAACCATATTATTTATTATTTTTTCTATTGTTTTACCATCCTGCTGACAGACAATGTAGATCCCTAACTAACACTGAAGAACCAGCCCTGGTCGGCAGTCCTGGTGGCAGCATGCTTTGAGGGCATGGTGGTGGGAGGACAGAACCACTGGCTAAAATAAAGAGCATGTTGTAAGTAGAGGATCCTGTATTCTCTTACATCTCAAGAAGATGATAAACACTGGCCTAATGCTTTAAGGTGCTTTTAATACAGAAGATTTTTGTCAATCTACTTGCACAGTTTAGAGATCCCTTGAAGATTTTAAAACTTTTTTGAAAAAGCAGTAAATTATCTAAATATGTAAAAGAGTTAAACATGAAATACCTGTACACCACACACTATATACAGAAAGTCAAAATGGGTCAGAGTCCTAAACGTAAGCTATTGGAAGAAAACATACAAGTAAATCTTCATGGCATGGGCTGACATGGATTCTTAGATATGATACCAAAGCACAAGCAAAAAAAAAAAAAAATAGATGAATTGGGAGTCATCAAAATTAAAAACTTTTGTGCTTCAAAGGACACCATCAAAGTGAAAAGACAATCTATATAATGGGAGAAACTATTTGCAAATCATATCTCCAATAAGGGACCTGTCTGTAGAATATATCAAAGAACTCTTACAACTCAATAATAAAAAGACAAAAGAAAAATGGGCAAAGTATCTGAACAGACATCTCTCCAAAGATGATATATAATCATATTTGATTTGTGTGGCCAATAATCCAATAATAAAGACACAAAAAATGCTCAGTAGTTACTAGTCACACTCAGAAGCACCTCACTGAAATCACACTGGATTCCTGGGAACTGACACAAGTAACTGCCTTCATGGAGAAAACAGAGCCATCTCTTTCAGTCCCAAAGTCTTCAAGGCATAATGGTTCTTCTGGCCTGCCAAAGCAAGGAATTCTAAATGCCTCCCCCAGCCCCGCCCCCCCCCCGGCTTCACATGACTTTTAAGTGACAGCATCCATTAAGACCAGGTTTGCCAAAGATTCAGACTTTATAAATTACAGATTTTGAAATAGGAGGTTTTAAGCAAGCGAGTATAAAGCGAAGTGAAGCAAAGGGTAAGGGAAGTGGCCCCCGAAGGCACTGGCAGCTCCTCTCATAGCTTCCGGGGCACTTCAACAATAAATGGTTTGGCTAAGCCTATTTGATAGAAATCACAACAGAATGACCCCTTCAAAATTGCCAGCTACTCAAAGACTGACTCATTTCCTGATTCGGCAGCCACTATCTGATGAGTCAGTCTGACTGAATGTGCCCTGACCAGGTTCCAAATCTATAATCAATCTCTAAGGCACAAAAGCTTGTATTTCAATAAGGCAGGAAGTGTTACAGGTAATGTTTTAGGTGGCAAAGATGACAAGGTTCATTAGGGATAAAGATGGGGAGAAAAAACAGCTCAAGTGAGGAGCCAATCAACAGACACAACTTCTCAGGCTTCCTGCAGAGCCTAGGACTTTGAGCACTGACTTTGTCACCTATACACCATGCCCCTAGTCACTGCATCCATAAAGTGACCCACAAGGTCGGTTACAGGTCTAAAATGTGATGTACTTTATATAGTGATCTCTGTTCATCTACCAGGTGAGGCAAAAGCTAATCTCCACTCCTTTAAAAGGTTGCTTTCCCCTCTGCCCCCAAGAATATCACTTTATATGACAGTGAAACAGTTGGGGGAAAAAAAATCATGTTGTATTTACCACAAATTGCCATTTTCCATCGGGTCACTGGGCAGAATTCACACTGAAGCTGTCGTCCTGCGTACCACCGTCCATTAAACAGAGAAAGGGCTGCTTGGCATTCTTCTTCCCTTTAAACCACAAAGGATGTAACTTTATTAGAGTAACTTTCTAATATGTAGATTAATCCTATTGTTAACTAACTCTTGTATTTGTTTACCAGAGGGCCACCAAGCTCACTGCTTCTGTGCTACCTAGGGAGTCCTCATTACAGCATTCAAGCTCCTGAAGCTCACAATTTATTCAGAAACTTTTTTTTTTTTTTTAAACTAACCTCTCAGAGATTCTGATGCATGGAAACCAGCTTGAGTCAAAGCTTCTTAAACCAAAAGACTGGACCATAAAAAATGCAGAAGTGTTTTCCACTGTCAGCGCCTGTTCTTTCTCAGCTCAGATCACTGTCCTTCCTATTACAATGGTTAATTTACCCCATTAGCCATGGCGCTGCGCAGGCATACAGCATGACGAGCAGAAATGACACACTAACTGCTCTCTTAGCAGGCAAAATGCACACTGAAATTATTTGGGGCTTTAATTTCTCGCTCTTTCGATTTATACTTTTCTGTTCTCTATTCTGGTTATCCCTTTTCAGTTTGTGTTTTAATTATTAAAATTATATAAGTAAAAAATTCACTATATTGTAAAAGATTAAGAACTCTAAGTATACACAGAGTGAAATACAAATATATAATTGTCTAATCTTTTCTATATTTCTGGATCAGCTCCTAATATTTTACACTTTTAAAAATACCATGCAGGGACTTCTCTGTTCAAGTGGTTTAAAGACTCTGAGCTTCCAATGCATGCGGCATGAGCTCGATCCCTGGTTAGGGAACTAAGATCTTGCATGCCCCCCAGTGTGGCCAAAAAAAAAAAAACCATGCATATAAAATCTATAAAAAAAAAAATTCCACATGTCAATGTAAGTCACAACACTGTACTGTGACAAAATGTGAAGATGTTTATGTTCAGAATACTTACGATTGATATTGAACATACACATTGCCCCTCAGATGAGGTTCTAAGTTGCAGCTGACCTAAGGAGCAATGAAGAACTGATTTACAAAAAAAAAAAAAAAGACAAAAACCTAAGGAAAAGAAGCCCTCAGTCATCATACGTACTTCTGTCCAGGCCAACATTACCATAAGGTGTTATCAATCAAAAATTTCAAAATTAAGATACTACCCCATGCTCACATCTATTTAAGGCATACTTCAGCACATGGCAGTGTTGCAGGCAATTACCTGATCCTTTTTTTGTTCAAAGATATGAAATGTTTCACACATGCATAAAAATAGACTATTAAAAAAAAGAAAAAAAATACAGAGACTAGTAATCAGCCCCTATATACATCACCCAGATTTAATACTAACATTTTCCACTTTTGACTGAGCATGTTTAAATACATAAAACATGAAAGACCCAGTTGAGGCCCTTCCATCCTGTTCTCCCTCCTTCATCATATAGATCAGCACTCTCCTGAGGCTGGGCAAATCCTTTGCATTCCAAATACACACAGACACAGGCACCCCTATCTACATAGACCCAATACCCACAGCACACATATACATGTGCATGCATGCTAAGTCGCTTCAGTCTGTCCGACCCTGTGCAACCCTATGGACTGTAGGCCGCCAGGCTCCCCTGTCCATGGGATTCCAGGCAAGAATACTGGTGTGGGTTGCCATGTCCTCCTCCAAGGGATCTTCTTGACCCAGGGATTGAACCCACATCTCTTATGTCTCCTGCACTGAGAGGCAGGTTCTTTACCATTAGCACCACTTGGGAAACCCATACATATAGACAGACAGGCACATACACATATATGTGTGCCATAAAATATATATATACATATTTATGCGTGGACATGACATACAGGCAGAGCCTGCACCCTCGCTTTCCCAGTCCCTCCTTCATGTGTACTGCTCGTGCCCACCTTAAACTGGATCACTTTTCCCACGTTCTTGAACTCAGGGAGCACGTCGTCATAAAAGTCCAAGAACTGCTGGTAGGTTTCCTCTTCGCTGTACTCCAGGCTTGCATCAGGGTCGTAGTCGTCCCTTCTGCACTGCTCCATCCCAAACGTTGTAAACATGCTTTTAATAAGAAGGGTGGGACTCGATGTCGGGAAATTGTGTTTACGTGAACACCTGCATATGAAGGAAAAACTTCAGCAGTCCAATGGTGAGAAATTATAGATAAGATACCTGCATTCAACTGTGAGATAAAGACTTGAGCAACTTAGCTGTTTTGACTGAACTGTAAGATGACAAATCTCATTCAGACTTTAAATATCAACACTTAACAAAAGCTGTTCTACAGCTGACCTGTATATTGGATCTCATTAAAATGTACAGTTGGGAATTATTTCCAAGTTCAGGAGTCATTTTAGCTGCCTTTTACTGAAATTTAGAAAGCCTTACAGACATGGAAGCACATGGAAAGAGGAGCTGTGTGGGCATGACAGACAGTGATGACAGGCACAGAGACACCATTCGTGGGACTCAGGACGTGAGAACAGTGCAATCCTGATTTCATACAGTCACCAACAAACCCAACACTTAGAGAACAGAGTATTCTGAGAGTTTTAGCTAAATGGAATGCACTTCATAGTTTTCATGGCATTTTTATATTCTTTCCTCTGATTCTTACAACCTGTTATGACAGCCAGGGCTAGTATTTTCTCCACTTTGAAAGAAGGAAAGTGAGGCCTAGAAAAGCACACAAGTTACATGGCTGGGGAGAGAAGATCCCAGAGATCTGAGCTAATTGACAGTCCACTGCTTATGTGTTATGCTGCTGCTGCTGCTAAGTTGCTTCAGTCGTGTCCGACTCTATGCGACCCCATGGACTGCAGCCCACCAGGCTTCTCCATCCATGGGATTCTCCAGGCAAGAACACTGGAGTGGGTTGCCATTTCCTTCTCCAATGCATGAAAGTGGAAAGTGAAAGTGAAGTCGCTCAGTCGTGTCCGACCCTCAGCAACCCCATGGACTGCAGCCTGCCAGGCTCCTCCATCCATGGGATTTTCCAGGCAACAGTACTGGAGTGGGATGCCATTGCCTTCTCCCCTTATGTGTTATATGATGTGCTAAATGTTAAAGAATTTCTCTTTTATGAAGGAGGTTGACCATTGTGAAGAACAATTTTCTTTTCACAGTTTAAATTAGACTGGGTTGTAACTGAGTAATTTTTTACAAAAAAATCTTTCATGTGAGTTTACTTTCTTATTTACTTCTTTCTCCTCAAATAAAATGAAGAGGGGAAAAAATACAGTTTAAGATTCAAAATCATCAAATTTTCCTGATTAAATTTCTAGCTTAAAAATTACAACAAAATTTTTAGGAAAAAAATCCTAAGAACTCTTGAAGAAAAAAAAGTTGAAGAACAAAGCAAGTGTTAGGAAAAAAAAAAAAAAAACAATGGCCCTGAAATGAATGTTTAACTCATGTTTACTTTCCACTGTCTGTAACATAATCTGTATACCTGGTTGAGACAATGAACATAGAATGCCTTGCACATAACATGCCCAACTCAGAAATGTGCCATCAGTGCTCATTAATGTGAAATTTTCTAGTTTTCAAAGGACTCTCCTAGATTATTCAGCCAAAGACCTAGTTATGAGATCCATCTTCCCAAGGACAAGTGCCCACAGAAAAAAGAACAAGGAATCAACCTGGTTGACAGTGTTAGCAGAACCAGAATTTTACAAGTATGAAGCACATACAGAATTAAATGAGAAACCAATTTAACAAGGTTAAAATCCTCATGGGATTCTTATATCTGAATGAACTGGGCTCTAGTACCCAGGATGTCAAATGAACGTTTGTGAGTTTTGGAACAGTGCCAAAGTCCCCATCTAGGGGAAAATCCCACTTGGCCTGGAGACAGTCCACATAGTCTGAGTGTATTTAAGGCCACCCTACAGCTTATGCTGAAAATTCAGCTAAGACAAGGGACACTTGGGAAGGCAGTCTAAAGCTGTGGTACCCAAACCCATGTGATTCTTAGAATCACCTGGGAAGAGCTGAGATTTCTTAGGTCCTGCCCTAGACCAATCTGTTCAGACCTCAAAGAGTGGGGAACCCATGTTTTCAAAGTAACTCTACACGTGGTCCTTAAGGTCAGTCATGTCTAGGGACTCCTGGTTTAGGCCATGCTATTTACCCATTAATAATAATTATTATTATTATTTACCCATTACTCAGATCCTTGAATCAAGTAAGACTACCGCAAATCAGGTAGTTGGACATTACCTTAACTAGAAGGTCAGCCAATAAATGGCATGGGTCTCCAAATGCCCCCTCAGGTAGAACTGACTATGCCTCTTTTTCTCTTCTCAGGGGAGAATCCAGGCACTCACTACCTTTGTTCTTTATAGAATAAAGTTACACACTAAAGTTAGGCTCTGATTATTTACTGAAGGTCTTTGTGAGAAATATTCTCATGAAAATTACATATGCAACTGTTAATAAAATATCCATGAAAGTTACTGTCCACTTTCCTACTCAGTATCTTTATACAGTATTCTATGGGAAAACATTTAGACTCTGATGCCTAGAAAATCTGTCTTTCCAGAGATCCCACTCATTTCCTTTTTGGTAAAAACTACAAAGCTCATTGTTGCGTGGGATGAATACAACTCCAAAGTCAAATGTACTGTACATTCACAGTAATGCACCTCTCCTTTCCTTGCTTTCTATTTATTTTAATAAACTGTGTAGTAGACTATGAGCCTTCTTTAAATCACTTCTGAAAACAAGTGAGGTATACTCACTGGTCAACGAATTTTACTTTTCATCAGTGATTATGTTCTTTAAGGACCAAAAAAAAAAAACCCTGAGCTCCCCTCCAAGCTGTGACTCTAAGAAAAATCAACTCCAGAAAGGTTCTAGAATTTAATTCTATACTAATTACAAAAACAAAGCGACCAAAGAGATGCTTAGGTTATGTGAATGTGTGACAGAACTCAACAGAGAAGGACAGTTGTATGATCTTGAGCAAGACACTGGAGCTCTCTGTGAAAGGGGAGCAGCATCTTTGTTTGAAGGGTCGGTACTGGATTTAGTAACTGCTAGTTTCACAGAATCTTATTTCACAACTCATCACCTGAGTGATGAAAATATCCAAATCAATCTCATACTTTTTTTGATAGTTGTGATGGTGAAATGTCACATGCCTATGAAAATATTAAGAAATCTTCACAAACTAATCTGACTACTGTCAATATGTCCTTGAAATGGCTCTCAGGGCTGAGTTTTGAGCGCCTGACAGTCCATTCCCCTTTTCACAATTAAGTCCTGTCAACCAATTTCCTGAAACCATTTAGGACATCTTCCCTTCTCTCACCTATGCCCAACAGAAGAAGAATCCAGAATCCAATGACTGCAAGCCTTCACATGTAAGGAAATGTTTGAGATATATCATAAATGAGGAATTCTGCAACTTGGAAACTTTACATACAATTTGGTTCAACAACCACCCCCACCCCACTCCCGCTGCCAATGCAAATGTGAACTCATATTGAGTCTCAGTTGTCTTTCAAAGGTAATTCGCTGTACATTTTTTTCTTTGGTGGGGATGTTTTACATCAATCATTACTGCTTTGATGAAATTAAACATACATTTGGGAAACATTTCTAAGGGTACGAAGGGGGATAAAGTCTTTCTCTCTTCCTTTTCCTAAGAAGCCCAGTTCCTCAAGAGGAGGCTTTCACTACTGACCGGATTCTGTGAATACTTTCACAGATATTCTGGGCATATAGCATCCCAACTATAAAACATAAAAGGAGTCACAAATCCTATATCAGTGACTCTCAATCCTGGGGCACATTAAAAATACCTGAACACATTTCAAAAATTAGGGTGCCCAAGTCTCAAAAACTCTGATTTACTTAATTTGAGATAAGACGTAATTTTTTTCAAGCTTTTTAGATGATTCTAGTCGGAATCCAGGGTTGAGAACCACTGTTCTTAAAAAATGTAAAATGATGTGATGGCTTAAATTTTAAAAGAGAAAGCTAGAGAAGGTTCATATTTTCAAAGAAGGAAATAAAACTTACAGCATGTATAGTTTTATGAATAAAATAAGCACGAGAGACAACATACAGTTTCTCATTAAATACATACGAATTTGCCAATTCATATCCCTTTTTATGATGAATAGGACACTAAGATATAATTAGATCTTTTCTTGTGCAGAATGAAAATAATTAGATTTTGCCTCAGATGGATTTATTCACCATTATGAATTATTTATCCACTTTAAGTTGTTCATTCATAAACAAGCCAAATTATAAAAATCACCATTGCCTGCCATACAGTTGATATTTAAATATTTGCTAAATGAATCAAAACATCAACACTTAGTTTTCTAGGTGAATGTCCTGTTTTAAAATCATTGATCCAAAAGAGGCAGGGAACCAGAGGGTCTCAGAGAATAATGGCAACAGTAACAAAAAGAAATTATCAGCAAACACTCCGCGCTTGCCATGGGCCTGCCACATTTGACCTGTAGACCTGCCTTCCCTGAATTCACTCATTTCAGCCTCACAACTGCCTTGGGGTTGGGGGGGTACTACTTTTAATATCCATTTTACAGATGAGGAATCTAAGGCACTAAGGGCTTAAGTAACTTTCTCACTGCTATAGCCACTAAAGCCAGATGCTGAACCCTGCGTCTGTTCCTCAATCAGAGCAGACTGAGAATGTGCACTAGAATTTTTCTCTGCTCACTCAGATCCTGTCTTTCATAGACATCCCTTTGGGCATGCCAGTTTTTAAAGCCTCCTTCATGCACAGTGTTTGCCATTCAAAAAATAAAGCCAGGCTGCTCCAGTCTTTTGAAATAGATTTCCTCATCCCAGTTCACCCATGTGGACCAATTCAAGCGCAGGAAGAAAACAAAAGTGAAAGGTCCTCAGACAGCTGTGGGAGGAATGAAAAGGAAGCCCTGCCAGAGAACTGGACCAACCCACCCAGGGCGGGCGGGGAGGCGGGTGTCAGGGAGCAGGGGACACCCAGCTTGGGGAACTAGAGCAGCAGCAAGAACATAGCAGAAGCCTGACTGAACGTGAACATTTCAAACTCCAGCCCGTGCCGCTCCCCAAATGGGAACTTGGAAACCTTGATGTTTTGAGTCACTTAACTCTGACACAATAAAACAAAATTGGTTACCGATCTCCAAATCTGCACGCTCCCGTTTTACTGTAGAACGGACAATTAGCTCGATCTTTCTCCATTACTCTTAATTCCATGGGTGGTTCTGGGTTTTGCCATGTGGCACCATTTTCCAACTGTTGAAAATAACCGTAACTTTATTTGATGTAAAAATCCACAAAGAATTAAATGTTTAAAAGGTATTCAAATATTTCAGTCAAAAATAAAAACAGATTCCTGTAAAAATATACACATTTAAGTTGTGCCACACAATCGAGACTCTACAAACAACTGTCATGAGATAGGGGCTATGTCTCTCCTGGCTCCTGGGCACTGTCCAGCATCAGGCACTGCCTCGGCCACCAGGAGCACTCACCAAGGTTTCCCTTCTGTCCACTGATTCCGAAAAGAGTCAAAGGACTTGTTAGGGAACTATCCCTTGATTTACTCTGAATCAAGTTAAAACATCCATCTGGGTGTAAAAATGTGTGAGGCTGATTATACATTCTTTAAGGACTATAAACAAGTCCAGTCCACAGGGGTGATTTTTGCTTTTGTTCATCAATTCACTTTTGTTGTTGCTGTTGTACAAATCACAGAGCCTCAGGTGTGAATCCCACATTCAGACGGGATCTACGTAACTTACCACAAAATTAACATTACTGGAAGTAGTGTTTTTAAAGAAATGTTCATTGGCCTCAAATTGTTAATGAAAGGTTTTGAAAATACCTCATTTTCAGCCTGCTCCAGCATCTTCTGCACAGCTTCCTACAAATGGTGCAAACATAGGACTAATGAAAACCTCGAAGTCGGTTAAGTCATATCTGGTTTATCTGGTTAAGAATCTCATGTATAACAATTTTAAAAAACCCATCACACAAAAGGCTTCAGGTTTTAATTTGCTTTCTATAGCATGATCTTCTGAAAAGCTTTCAAAGACATACAGCTGAGAATCTTCATTCAACTAGGACATTAAACAGCTAACATTTCAAAACATAGTCTTCTAATAGTTTCAGTAAGAGTAATATTTAGCAGATTTGAACATACATTCCACATTCTAGTTTTTAAGGTGAGGTACTAGTGAATATCATAAAAGACAATGGTAGCTGAAACATCACAAACACTTAGCAGATGCTACATTATGATATGAACAGTAGGAACTGGGATTGATGAAAAATCTCAAACTTTCTGATAAGGCAGTATCACAGTTCTGCACTATGCCAGTAAAATTTTACCTCCTTGGCATTTAAATAAGCTTTAAATTATGTTTGACAGACTTTTCCCTAGCTCCTTAAAGTAATACATAGAAGACTCATATGTCTAGCTGCTTACTTGATTAACTACCTGGCCATGTAAGGGTCCTTAGTAACTCAATGTGCTCAAAATGGAACTCTACTTTTCCCTACCCCTCACCCATCTAAATGCCTCATCTCAAACAGAGCTGCCATGTGCCTACATGCTCAAATTAAAAACATATGGCTTGAATTCTCTTCTCCTCCTTTCCCCTTCCTGCCCATTCAGCCTACCAGCTAGAGTTCCGCTAACTGCCACGACTCATTACAAATCTGTGTACTTCTCTGTATTAAGCATCAACTGTCATCCAAACCACCATCATGTCCTGTTTGGAGCCACAGTTCTACTCTTGCCTCCTTGGTCATCACTCCCAACCGCCACCCGCTATTCTTTATACAAAAGTTAGAATGATCTGTTAAAGGTAAAGATATAAATTAAATGAAGTCAGTCCCTGCTTCAAAACCCTTTAATGGCTTCCCATGACACTTCAGGTAAAATCCAAACTCCTCCTTCCCACCCAGGAGGCCTTACACGAATGACCCTGCCTACCCTCCTGAACTTGGGCCCACCTCTGCCACTGTCCTCTTTTTGGTCTCTAGGATTTAGGCACCCTGACCTCCTTTCAGCTCCAGGCTCAGACTTCCCTGCCTCTGCCTGGAACCCTTCTCCCCAAGATCTCTACACTCAGCTGTCAGTTCACACATCGGCACCTCCTCAGAGCAGTCTTCCTTGACAGGCAATCAACTGAAAGATGTAGTTTCCTACCGCAATCAGTCTGTCATGTGACCTGCTTTCTTTCTTTATACCACATACCATTACCTTAAAGCACCTAAAATGATCTTTTTGGTTACTTCTCATTCAGTTTCCCCATCAAGAAACCGAACGCAATGAATACAGATCTTTATAGCTGCCCTATCTCCAATCCCAGAGAAGCATCTATCTAGCTCACAGCAGAAAACTCAGAATGCAGATCCCTTTATATATGCTTAGAATTGACTTCATTTTACCCACTTCTCCTTATGTCTCACCAGACTTTCTTTGAAACAAAAACTTTAGCATTTATCTGGTGCCAGAAAAGACCTCAATTGAAAAACAATCCACTGTTAAAATAGAAATTTATTACTCTCTCCCTAAAAAAAAAAAAAATATGACACACTCCAAACAATTTTCCTGCCCCCTAAAAACCTAGCATGATCTTGCCTCATCTGGAAAGCAGTACTCAAGTAAGGGTTTTTAAAATTTACACTGGAATTAACTGATGGCCTGAGACACAAGAAACAAAGGTTGCTTCTACCCCATTATGACTAGGATGTAAACAAATGCATTTTTCCCACCAGCAGGTGATTACCCAATTTTATGCTATTCAAATGTAGCAATATCACAGAAAAGATACATCCTGATGAATCAGTGAAGGAAAGATGAGCTGTGATATCTTTGAAATAAATGCACTGTTAAGGAATAGCAGCAAAATAGACCAAAGCAATCTTTAAAAACAATCCTAGAAGATACAGATATATACAAATACCTTAAGATTCTTTTTTCGTGTGAGCAACGATGTTATTTACAACTGCCTTTAGAGCACAAGTTAGAAAAGAAGTCAAAACTTAATAACAAAAAATATTTCCTAATCTCTTGATACTTGAGCTCATGATTTCTTTCAATCTATTAGTTCTTGGTGACATGTCCAAAGTGGTGAAGTCTCTTATGAATCAAACAAAGGTGGAAACTATAAAAAATAGTATTCACCCAATAGTAAATCAACCCATATACAACAAAACCTCAGAAAAACACCGTCTGCTGTGGAGTGGTACAAAGTGTAAAGCAGGGGTCAGCTTCCTGTTTTTATCAATAAAACAATAAGGTTTTATTGGAATTTGGCCACAACCCTTTATTTGCATGTTACCTATGGCTGCTTTCATGGGACACTGGGACTGTTGGATGTTTTCAACAGAGACCACAAAGCCTGAAATATTTACTCTGACCCTTTACAGAAAAAGCTGGCCAATCCCTAGTATATAGGATAAGATAGGTAAAGTTGGGGAAAAAAACCTTAATTTAAGGCATCTGCCACAGCAAACACCCAGAGAAAAGCATCCTAAGAAAATGTTAGTGTATATCTAAACTAAAAACATGACTCTTCCTAAAGAAAAAACCAAGCTCAAACCCTGATATGCCTATAGCTTATTCTTCCACCCCATCATACGCCCCATCCACCCACTAAGAGGATACGCAGTGCGTTTATCCTCCTGTGACAGGAATCACCTCTCTTTCTTTCTTCTCCTGTAGCTTCTGCTGCTCCTCTTCTCTCTCTTTTCTCTGCTGTTCTTCCCATTCTTCCTTTAATTTTCTCTTTACAGAGGGAAAAAAATAAAAAGAAGAAAGGTAATTTTTTTTCAGACTCATGTTTTTAAAACATTTGCCAAATGGGGCAAATAAATGAAAAATGTTAACACTGGTAAAATGAGTAACATCCCTCCCCCTTTTTTATTTGGCTGCACCAGGTCTCAGTTGCAGCACGCAGGATCTAGTTCCCTGACCAAGGACCAAACCCAGGCCCTCTGAATTGGGAGCACAGAGTCTTAGCCACTGGACCACCAGAGAAGCCCCAACATCTGGTTTCTAAAGTTCAAGGTATGTAACTCTTACTGAGAGTTGTTTTGGTTAACTAGTTAGTTAACTGGTTATCTGATTAATACCATACCTCTTGTTCCTCCTGCCGTTTTCTAGCTGCTTCTTCCTTTTCCTTCTTTATTCTGAATTCTTCTTGTGCCTTCTGCTCCCGCAGCAACCATTCCTCATGTAATTTTTGCCTATTGATGTAATGATGTGATCAAATAAAAGGAATGGGCGCTAATCCACAAATACATCCACACATATATGAAAGTAAAATGACATTTTGTGAATGATGAAAGTACCATGAAAGCTATTTTCTAGAAAGCAGTTAAGTGGAGGTAAGAGGACCAGGATACATGAGTAGTGATCTTGGAAAAGCACTGCATTTTAGCAACTATCCTCCTAGAGGGAAACAGTGTAAAATCATTACTTCTATATTTCCTAACTGTAACATCTTTAGACAAAACAATGACACTTTAGCTTTCTCTTTAGGTTAGCCACAGTGATGTTTCAGTTCAGTTCAGTCACTCAGTCATGTCCGACTCTTTACAACCCCATGACCGCAGCACACCAGGCCTCCCTGTCCATCACCAACTCCCGGAGTTTATCCAAACTCATGTCCATTGAGTTGGTGATACTATCCAACCATCTTATCCTCTGTCATCCCCTTCTCCTCCTACCTTCAATCTTTCCCAACATCAGGGTCTTTTCAAATGAATCAGCTCTTTGCATCAGGTGGCCAAAATATTTGGAGTTTCACCTTCAACATCAGTCCTTCCAATGAACAACCAGGACTGATTTCCTTTAGGATGGACTGGTTGGATCTCCTTGCAGTCCAAGGGACTCTCAAGAGTCTTCTCCAACACCACAGTTCAAAAGCATCAATTCTTCGGTGCTCAGCTTTCTTTATAGTCCAACTCTCACATCCATACATGACTACTGGAAAAACCATAGCCTTGACTAGATGGACCTTTGTTGACACAGTAATGTCTCTGCTTTTTAATATGCTGTCTAGGTTGGTCATAACTTTCCTTCCAAGGAGTAAGCATCTTTTAATTTCATGGCTGCAATCACCATCTGCAGTGATTTTGGAGCCCCAAAAAATAAAGTCAGCCACTGTTTCCCAATCTATTTGCCATGAAGTGATGGGACCAGATGCCATGATCTTAGTTTTCTGAATGTTGAGCTTTAAGCCAACTTTTTCACTTTCCACTTTCATCAAGAGGCTCTTTAGTTCTTCACCTTCTGCCATAAGGGTGTTGTCATCTGCACATCTGAGGTTATTGATATTTCTCCTGGAAATCTTGATTCCAGCTTGTGCTTCCTCCAGCCCAGTGTTTCTCATGATGTACTCTGCATAGAAGTTAAATAAGCAGGGTGACAATATACAGCCTTGACGTACTCCTTTTCCTATTTGGAACCAGTCTGTTGTTCCATGTCCAGTTCTAACTGTTGCTTCCTGATCTGCATGCAGGTTTCTCAAGAGGCAGGTCAGGTGGTCTGGTATTCCCATCTCTTTCAGAATTTTCCACAGTTTATTGTGATCCACACAGTCAAAGGCTTTGGCATAGTCAATAAAGCAGAAATAGATGTTTTTCTGGAATTCTCTTGCTTTTTCGATGATCCAACAGATGTTGGCAATTTGATCTCTGGTTCCTCTGACTTTCTAAAACCAGCTTGAACATCTGGAAGTTCACGATCCACATATTGCTGAAGCCTGGCTTGGAGAATTTTGAGCATTACTTTACTAGCATGTGAGATGAGTGCAACTGTGCGGTAGTTTGAGCATTCTTTGGCATTGCCTTTCTTTGGGACTGGAATGAAAACTAACCTTTTCCAGTCCTGTGGCCACTGCTGAGTTTTCCAAATTTGCTGGCATATTGAGTACAGCACTTTTAGAGCATCATCTTTTAGGATTTGAAATAGCTCAACTGGAATTCCATCACCTCCACTAGCTTTGTTCATAGGGATACTTCCTAAGGCCACTTGACTTCACATTCCCAGATGTCTGGCTCTAGGTGAGTGATCACATCATCGTGATTATCTGTGCTGTGAAGATCTTTTTTGTATTGTTCTTTTGTGTATTCTTGCCACCTTTTCTTAATATCTTCTGCTTCTGTTAGGTCTATACCATTTCTGTCCTTTATTGAGCCCATCTTTGCATGAAATGTATCCTTGGTAGCTGTAATTTTCTTGAAGAGATCTCTAGTCTTTTCCGTTCTGTTGTTTTCCTCTATTTCTTTGCATTGATCGCTGAGGAAGGCTTTCTTATCTCTCTTTGTTATTCTGTGGAACTCTGCATTCAAATGGGTATATCTTTCCTTTTCTACTTTGCTTTTCGCTTCTCTTCTTTTCACAGCTATTTGTAAGGCTTCCTCAGATAGCCATTTTGCTTTTTTGCATTTCTTTTTCTTGGGGATGGTCTTGACCCGTGTCCTGTACAAATGTCACGAACCTTTAGGTGCCAATAAGTGAGTAACATCCAGCTTTTCATTCAGAAAGTATTACCCTTCCTATTCCATGCATTTTGAAAGTGCCAAACGCAGGATTGTAGCATGACAAAAACCTGGTATCTCCTGCTCTAAACCCTTGGACTGCTACTCTTTACAGTTCAGAGACTTGGTTTGCCTCAAGCAAAAGAGAACTATATTGTGATCAGGTCTTTAAAATAAAGCTACAGGTTTTAAGAAAAGATGACAAGGAGTTAAAAAAAAAAAATGAGTCAGTGTCTAGTTTATGCTTAGAAATGACCAGTTATAAAAGAGTGATCTTGTATTACAATGGTATCTCAGATATCCAATACTACAAGTTTCCAACTTAAAGACAGGTTATATTTCAAAACTTTATTAGCCAATTTGGTGTTTCAAACCTAGACTGTATACTGTCCCACTGAATTTGTAAAAGGAAAATGAAATATGAGAAACTGTGCTATATTACTTCAGAGACATCAGGAGTTAAATAAGGTTTTATGTCTAGTCTGGGGACCCAATCACAATTTCAAATACTCGATGGGAGAAAGTATTCCATTTCCTACTACAGATTCCAGGAACCCATCTTTTAGCCATGGTAGAGACTGGCATGCTGCATATGCCAGCGTTTCTGTATATGTCATGGGGTATATGTAGATGTTTCAGTGTGCAGAACTCTGATTCATGAAGTGTAGTATTTTCAAATAATTATCCTGCATTTCAACAGTAAAGTATTATGCAACTCTTACAGGAATAAACAAATAATAATGGAGTATGAAGACACATGTATGTGGTTTAAAAGAAGCACCTAAGTCAATGGGGAAGCAAAAAAAAAAAGACTTCCCTATTTCATGATATACATGTTATCTTCATCTTAACAGAAATCTCTAATAAGAACAACCAGAGTTATTATAGCATCTCCTATTTGCTCACACTATGTTAAGCACTATACACTTACCACCTCATTAATCTCATTCAATCTGCTCAATTCTATGTAGTAGGCACTATGATTATTATTATATTTTTTGGCTACGCCATGCAGCATGCAGGATCTTAGTTCCCCAACCAGGAAGTCCTAACTACTGAACCACCAGGAAAGTCCCTGTTTATGTTCCTATTTAGGGTGAGGAAATCGAAGCTTAGAGAGATTAAGCAACCTGAATAGAGCTAGTAAGTAGCAGGGCCAAGAATGGAATGCAGATCTGGCTGAATCCAACTCCATGTTTCCCGTCACTACTACCTTTTTTTTCCCCCAGCAGTTTGATGCTTCCACCTACTTATGTGCTTAGGTAGGTAATAGGAATTAATTACAAGAAAAGAAGCAACATTACCAGTGAACACACTAACTAGCTGGAGAGGGTCTATCAAGTTTTTTTTCCTTTAAAATATTATTTATTTTTTGTTGTGGCAAAGTATATATAAGCCTTACCATTTAAGTGTACAGTTGAGTAGCATTAAGCAAATTCCTATTACTGTGTACCACTTTTTAAAAAAGCCCAGAAAACAAAACACTCCCTGAAAAATACCAAAATAAAAAAAGAGCAGAATATTTTTGTCATCTTGTGCTGGGGAAGGCCTTTTAAAGTCAGACAGCAAGGCCAGATATCATGATGAAATTGACAACATGGAAATCAAATTAAGTAACTACTAGAATCTAAGTTAGGACTGATGACAAATGAAGAACATATACATCACACACATGATAGATATAGGACTAATAATAACACTGCCTACATAACAAAAAAAATGTATCCCCAAAGAGAAAGGTTTAAGCCATCTACAAATGGATATTATATAAAAAGATACTCAACCTACGAATTAAGTAGTATATATCTGAACTCTACTCAATACTCTGTAATGACATATATGGGAAAAGAATCTAAAAAAGGAGTGGATATAAGTATACATACAACTGATTCACTTTGCTATACAGAAGAAACTAATGCAACATTGTAAATCAACTGTACTCTAATGAAAGTTTTTTTAAAATGTACATTTGAAATGATGAGAAATAACTTTTACTATAGGAGTTTTAAGAATTGATAATGCCTATTGTGAGTGACAGTATAGAGAGATGGGCACCTTGATTCACTCTTGGCAAGGTGGCAAACTGCAACCCGGGATACTCTTTCTACCTGCATAAAAGTGCATTTTATGTGCACTTTTCCTCTCAGCATTTTTCTAAGGAAATAATAGGACAATACCAAGGATATATAATCATGGATACTCACTGCAACTTTTTTTTAATAATAGTAAAAAGCCTGAGTGTAAATAAATAACAAATAGTAAATGACAGTAAATTAATAGTACCATGGTAAGTGAATGTGATTTAACAGTAAATAATATTTTTTTCGAGAACTAAACATTCATCAGTAGAGAACTATAAATTATGAATAGGGAATAAATTATGCTAGTCATATGATGGAGACTGTGTTGCTACTGAAATGGTTGAATTAGATCTTTGTATCAACACTGAAGTAAATGTCCTATACACTTAGTGGAAAAAAGCAATCTATAGAAAAATATGTATAAATATCATCCCACGAAAGAAATACATATATATATTCATCTACAGTTTCTTTCTTACCTTAACAGTGGCTATCTTTAGGTATGTGGAGTTTATTGAAGTCTTTTCACTGTTTACACTTACTAATTATCTGAATTTTTTTTTTTCAAAAAACATTTACAAATTAGCAAAAAGAGTGAAAAAACTTTTTTTAAAGACAACATCTTGTTTCAGCCCATCAACTAGAGATTTAAACAGCTTATCCAGGGTATTTTACAAGATCTATTTTGTATAAGATTGTGTAAAGAAGACCTGTCCTAGTTAGTGCAGACTTAGAATATTCAAGTAAAAGAACTGGGCTTGCAGAAAGAGCTTCAATCAGTGCTGACCTCTCTCTCTCCAACAGCCTCTCTTCTTCTTCTTGTTCTTCAGTCAAAGCATCTGTCACTGCCTCCTCTTCCTCTTCCTTCTGTGAGAGTCCTGAAGGAATGTAAATGTTTTAGGACTCTATCCATGTATTACAAAGCCTTGGTCAATAATTCAGGAAAAAAATTATATACAATTTTTTATCTTTACAATTATGGTACAAACCTCTTTTTAAAACTTTCTAACAATAAAGGGCCCCAGCCGCCCAAATTGGAACAATGTGAACACTGAAAAGAACAATAATGGTAGCAGATTAACACATTAAACTGACACCCCCTAAAATGGTGAGATTTGGGAGGGAATATCCATCTTTATAGAAGAATGGCAACTGAAAAATGTAGCAAGACTTAAGTAGAATAGTCCTCACTGCTGTACCCCACTGTAGGAACTAACTGTTGGGAAGAGGATATTTATTTACACTATCTCAAAATACCAGCCTACAGATGAATACTAATTACAAAGGGGGAAATATCTATTACAGTGGAGCCATCTGATTGGCAACACTTTGACCACACTTCGTATCACTAGGAGTGGAACAACTTGACATGAGAGGCCCCCAGATGTATGCAATGAGAGCTATACAGCATCAGCTATGTAGTATTTTTCCATAGAGTGTACCTGAAGCTACTCAGGAGAAGACATACTAATCTAGAATGCAGAGCATTCCACAAAACAACTGGCTTGAGCTTTTCAAAATAATCAAACTTGAACTGGGAAAGTTTTCATATGGTCTGTATATCATATTGCTGAATTACTATTCCTTTATTTGTTTAGTATTGTGGCCTTATTCTTTTTTTTTTTTTTTTCAATCGATCCACAGTCAGCTTTATTCTGAATTAACCATGTGTGGAGAGCACACATCAAAAGAGTAGAAAAAAATAGAGGAGCTCATCAAAAAAAGTTCCCTGGCAAGTGGGAGGGAGGGCATGACGTTAGGAGCCCTGTTTAGGGAAGGAAATGTTGTCCTGTGGCCTTATTCTTAAGAGATGCAGGCTTAAGTATTTAGGGGTGAGGGCTACGTATATGCAACTGACATGCAAAGGGTTCAGAAAAAATTTGTACATATGTGTCTATCTATATACAGAGAAAGTAAGGCAAAATGTTAACACTTGACAAACCTAGGCAAAGGGTTCATGATGTCTACTGTACATCATGGATGTCTACTGTAAATTTCGACTTTCTGCACATTGGAACATTTTCAAAATAAAAACATGGGAAAATAAGTCCTAATATAATAAAAATGTATATGCTCTTCTCAAAATTTAAATTTGTGGGGAGAAAAAAGGAGGAAAACTGAAGTGATCTTAAGGAACTATAACAGAAGATCTCAGGCTAAAAGGAAAAAGATACTGTCTGTCACATACATTAAGTATTTAAAAAGTGAAAAGTGTTAGTCACTCAGTTGTGTCCAACTCTTTTTGATCCCATGGACTATAGCCCGACAGGCTCCTCTGTCCCTGGAATTTTCGAACCAAGAATACTGGAGTGAGTAGCCATTCTCTTCTCCAAGGGATCTTCCCGACTTAGGGATCAAACCTGGGTCTCCCCCACTGCAGACAGATTCTTTACTGTCTGAGCCACCTGGGAAGCCCATATTAAGTATAGGTCTAACCAAAGGCTCACCTAGTCCTAGATAACTACAGTACTGAATCACTGAACGATGCAGTGGTTACAGGCACTGGCCCTCCATGCAGTTGAAAATCCATGTATAACTTTAAAGTCAGCCCTCCACATTCGCAGTTCTTCCATATCAGCAGTTCTGCATCCTTGGATTCACCCAACTGCAGACCACGTAGTACAACAGTACTTACTACTGAAGAAAATCCACATGTAAGTGAATGTGCGCAGTTCAAAACCCACGCTGTTCAAGGGGCAAGTGTGTATCTAACTGTTTTATACATGTAAGTATATGTGGAGTCATTCTACAGTTTTCCAGCTTCCTTTTTTCCTTCATGTCACCTTAATTTCTGATAATGCAGCTTATTTCAGGTTATTTCAAGTAGAATTGGGTGCTAAAGAAGCTACCTGTAATAGAGAGGTTGATAATCCAGAAATTTCTACCAATCACTTGCCAATTCACTCTAGAGCAATTCTTACAGAATATTTCTGTATTGTAGTCTTCTGGGTAATGTTTGGCCATCCAAGTGTGCTACAACCCACAGCAGTGTTTAGTTGACCACAGTATTCATGAAGCACCACCAAGTAAAAAATTGTGAGCTGGAGTAGGCCAAAGCAGCAGCAGTCATCCAGAGGCAAGTGCTTCATTGTGGCTCAGCCATTAACCATATATAATCATGAGCAGACCAGTGAGCTGCATCCTTCAACTGACTAAACTGCCAAAGGACACATCCACTTGCCTACTCATAGAGGCTCACTCCAAATGCACTTTAAAAAGTTAAAAGGGAATAAAAAATATCAATGCAATACATTGGAATTGAAGTATGTAAAGAAAAAGAGAAAGACTTAAAAAGTTGGGGCATGTTCCAAGAAAACAGGTTAGCATAGTAAGGAAACCAAGAACTTTAAAGGGGGTAGAGAATTACTAAGGGCATCAATAATACCAATCTACCCTGTTTCTCCTTTTATCCCTGATGTTTTATCCTGTCTCAAGTGGGACCAGTTTTGAATTAAAAAAGAGATAGTAATACAGGCTGCAGGGCAATGCACTGTTCCTTTCATTCTAAATATCCCAAGTATTGCTACTCAAACAGTTTCTGGGCAACTCTAATGATAAACAAAACCTCTATGGCTATTTTTCTTAAGGCCCCAAAATCCTGGTTTCTTGAGGCCATGGTCTGTGGACTTCAAGAATTGTCCAGGATAATTTACTAGGCATATTCTGGTTAATGTACATGACAAACCGTTATAACTCAGCACTCTTGTGTGATTTCAGTGCTTCCATGTGCATTTATTACTACGATATAACTTTACAACTAAGGTCATTAAACAGGTAGGTTTAATAAATAAACATTAGATTCTGCCATGTGAGGGCCAAACGACACCACCGCCAGTACAGATGAAGGTTCCCACAGTATTTTAATAGGAAGAAAAAGTGATAAATAACCACATGGCAATAGTAGTAGTAGCATTCCAAACTTCACTCAGTACCATATTAATGTCCTGTGCATATGTTTCCCATCATCCCTAACATTACATAAATGTAGATATAGGGATGGCGGTCGAGTGGTTAAGACTCCGCATTTCCACTGCAGGGGACATGGGGTCCATCCCTGGTGCGGAAACTAACACCCCACATGCCACGCAGTGCGGCCAAACCAAAAACCAAGTAAGTTTCATAATTAATTTCATCTGTATGTATTTAAATAAGATCAACAAGGGGTCTCTCACGTTAGTGTAGTTTGAGAAAAACTTGCAAAATGTCTAAACCCCTCAAATCCTGCTGGTTTTACAAAGAAAAATATTCGCCGAATACTTACTATGTGCAAAGGCTGTGCTAGCTGCTGTAATTCATGATGCCTGCACCTGTAATATTAGATACTTTATAAATACTTCCACGTAATCAGTGGGTGATGATTCACCATGACTTCTTCCCCCTCTTGAGTAAGTACTTTTACCATTGTTTCTGATATGGGTCTAACAACTTTTTGAGGGGTCGTGGCCACAAGCAACTATATATTAGATAACAGTACTTGGACGGGAGTAGCGGGGGCAATTTGATACACAGAAAACAAGATAAGTAAGTCCATTACCAGAGTCTCTCAGTCGAGCGAGTTCCTGTCGCCGTTTCTTTCGTTTCTCCTTCTTCAGGGCGGCCCTGTACTTTTTGTGGCTGGAAAAACACAAGACACACACTCCAGCGTCAGCGGCCGCAACTGCAGCGCTGCCTGAGCTCCCTTCTCCTCCGCGCCCAGTGACAGGAACTCCAACAGTGAAATCTTGCTTCCCGTGTTTTAATTACAGAACATGCCTTTACCACCTCCTCGCCATCCCATGCGCACACGGCAGGTCTTCTCCATGCCCCTCTGCTCCCCTTTTCGCCTCCCTGAGCCCACAGATGCCCAATTGGTAATTCAGGCGCGCCCAGGGAAAGGATAGAGCTGCTGCGGTGGCTCGTCTGCTTGGCCCAGCTCCCCTTTACTTCATGCTTGCACATCTTCCATGCCCAGCCTCGGTCTGCTTCGTCCCCTTTTCTCTCAGCTCATCTCTCCTAACCCAGCTCACCTCAGCTTCTCCGAAAACAGCATATTCTCGGGCGCCGCCATCTTGCCAGCGCCGCCACGCCCACAGGAGCCGGCCGGAAAAGGCGGGCTTGAGGACGTGCGCAGACGCAGTTGCTGCGCGGCTTCTCGGGCGAGAGTGGAGGGGAGCGTTTCTCTGCTCCGACTGACCTAAGACTAAAGGCCGGGGTAGGTAGCTCATCTTCCAAAAGTCTGCACAACTAAATGTCTCCTTCCCGAAAAAGGAGAAGGGGCACCTACCCCGCCCTGTAAGTAATTCTTCTCTCCTAGCGCTTCCCCAGTGCGTTATCATTACCTCTCCCCAACTCATTGTGAGGTGTTTTGTGGTCAAGAAGTTAGTTATACCTCTCCTTTTCTCGTCATCCATTCACGAAGTCTCATCCTACACAACGCGGCTAGCCTTCCTTTCCAGTCCGAGGCTGTGCCTCCATTCGTGGTTCCACTTATTGTCGCCTTAGACAGAGCCCTAACACTCCTCCCCCTTTCACTGACACCTGCCGGCTCTAGAGGCTACAGAGGTGCAACCTCTGCTCCCAAGGAATTTCCAACCTAGAGACAGAGAAGGACCAATTCACAGATAAGATTATATGTTATAGGCAACTCAGTTTACATTACAAAGGCCACCTGGGAATTCAAGGAGAGGTTTCTAACAATGCCTGAGTTGTTCTGAAGGCGGTTGGGCTAACCCGCCTGCCACTGCAGAAAAGAGACGTGGGTTCGATACGTGGGTGGGGAAGATCCCCTGGCATAGGAAATGGCAAACCGCTCCAGTATTCCTGGCCTGGAGAATCCCATGGACAGAGGACTCTGGCGGGCTACAGTCCATAGGGTAACAAAGAGTCTAACACTACTGAAGCGACTTAGCACACTGGCACGAAGGGCTATTTACTCAGGTGGAGAAGGCTGGGAATGGAATTGCAGGTAAATCAGCACAAGGAAAGTCACTGAGCGATGAAACAACGTGGAATCTGCCAGAACCGCGAGAATTTTGGCCATCAAGTATAAAGGGCAATATGAGAGTATCAAGGAATACAGCGATAGAGGTGGCTGGTGCTAGGTTATGGCGAAGGGCCATTCCCAAAAGCTTTAATTATGCTCTGTAGGGAATAGGGAACCATTGCAAGTTGAGTTGAGGCTTTTGTGATCGTATTTGTGTTTTAGGTAAGTGACTGGTTTGCAGTATAAAGGATACAGCCGGAATAAAGCAATCTAGGTGAGAGGTAACAAGGAATTAAACTGGGGCAACAAGAGTAAGAGATTGAGAAAGCAAAATCAATCCTGCTAATAATTAGACTGTGGTTTACACACATAAGACCAAGAAAAAACGTTTCTCCCAAGGACACGTTGCAACTGCAAAAGGATTAACAACCCCCTTCTTTTAATAATTGGATAACTTCCTTCCTGGCTTGTCTTTGTTCCTCTCTCATCCAAATCAAAATTACTGAGATACCCAATTACTAAGCTGCCTGTTTCCCTACTCCCTCCCTGAAATCATTCAGCAGAAGCCCAAACTCCTCATAAACTCTGCCTTACTCTTTCTTACAAAGACACTTGCATAAACAAGGCTCCAAGGTGGCCTTGTTCAGCTCAGTGCATCAGTAATTAGGAACATAGACTTTGGAGTCGAATGGACTGGGAAACTCAAGCCTTAACTATCTGATCTTATTTTTTTTTTAAAAGCTGAGTCCTAACCAGTAGACTGCCAGGGAACTCCCAGTTCCTAATGTTTAGTCTTCAGTTTTTCCATCTGTAAAAATCAGGGAAATGCTATATGTTGTCATAGTGCCTGACGATAATTAGTGTCCCAGAAACATTAGTTGTTATTAACAGCAGCAGTAGCTTGAAAACTTCCCAACGCCCTCAAGAGTGGATTAAATACTTGTCCTATGGGTGCTCCTTGCACAAATATTTCACCTTTCACCTATCACCTATCACACTATATTGTACTTTGTTGCCTCCATAAGACTTCATCTTGCACTATATCTTAAACTTCTTGAAGGTGGAGATTTGGCAGGTATAGCCTCTAACTAGAGAATTCCTTGGCTGGCACAAAATATAACTGTGCAGATCTCCAATTTTGCTGGTTTCTGTGACCAGGAATTATGCTGAGAATTGCTGCCATTCTGAAAGCATTAGTGTTTGGGCTGCTGTAACATTTCTTATGAATCAGACCAGACTCTCATGTCAGAATAATTAAAGATGTCTTCTAGGAAGATACTCCTAATTTAAAAAGATACAGATTTACATTTTATTCTATTATGATTTAGAAGTGAATGTAAATCTTCATTTATAGGAGTTAGATATTTATCTTCAACAATTAACTGCTGAATTCATTTTCATGAATAAGTTTAAACTGCTCAACTTAATTTCATTACAGAAGTTACTCTAAAAGCCAGTTTCATTTCCAAACTATAGTTCCCATCATTTGATAAATCATAAGATAAAAATAAGATATACAAAAATGTAATGCAAAGATATAGTCTACTATGATATTCTGATAAATAGAACAAATTTATTCTGCAATGTAACATGTATTTTCCATTTTTCTTGGTGCCTGAAATATAACTTCTACTTATTCTCAAGTATACATGTTTTGGTTTATCCCTTCTTTATGGGAAAAAGCCTAAATTTTTGTCTTAAATTGTCAGTAGGAAATAGCTGATTATTCTTAAAAAGTTAAAATATTTTTACTTTATATTTAAAATATTTCACATTTATAAATATATAAATGATGTAATAGATAATGGTATTACAAACATGCTATTATTAAATGAATCTTAATTATTATGACAAAAGAATGATCCATAATTGTATTTTTTTCATTTATAGCAAGCATAAAGGGAGAGCAAGAAAAAAATGTTTACTCTTTACCAGATTGGGAGTCTTTCAATTAATTTGGCTTTTTTATTGCTCTCGTAGGACAGTAATACTGGGACTCACTGAATGGTCAATGCAGGAATTCTCATGAAAGAACATTTCTTGCCGACCATTAATTTCATTATTAAATCACCAGATTTACTCAAGGACATACAGTGGAGTCTCAAGTCCTCTTCAACACTCATTGCTATGCCAAAGGCTTTATATATTTTCCAGATTACAGTTATCACTAAAAGTAGCAAGATAAGATACTTATAAATGCATATTATTATGAAAATGCTTATAAATCTATATATGTACAACTGATTAAAAGTTTTCTTTGGAGGAAGGAGCTATCCAGTGGTAGTTATTCTTTATTCAGTTCTTTATTCAATCAGTTCTTATTCAGTTATTAGTGAATAAAGTTATTCTTTATTCATTCTTACTGATTCTTTTGTCTAGTGATAAGCTCAGAGCAACACAACTGTTAGAATGGTGACAGATGGTATCCCCACCTAGAACCCAAACCAAAGTACCACTTTTGAAGAGTAGGTTGAATTTGAAAAGCAGGAATCCAAATGTATATAGGGACAAGTGTCTTAGTCTGTTCAGGCTGCCATAATAATATACCAGACTGGATGGCTTATAAATAACAAGATTTATTTCTTACAGTTCTAGAGGCCGGGAAGTCCAAAATCCAGGTGGTGGCAGATGGCATATTTGGTGTCTGGTGAGTACTTTCTTACTGATTCATAGACGGCCATCTTCTTTCTGTGCTTTCACATGGTGGAAGGGCTGAGAGAGCTCTGTGGGGTCTCTTTTATAAGATCACTAACTCCATCATGAGGGCTCCAACCTCATGACCTAGTCATTTCTCAAAGGCTCCACCTTCTAATGGCATCACATTGAGGGTTAGGTTTCCAACATAAGAATTTTGAGGGGACACAATCATTCAGTTCCTAACAAGAATGTAGTACTATTTATAGGTGAAGTAGCCAGTATTGTTAATAGGTACTAATTAGATGGCAAAATTGAGCTTATTCACTTAAT
Source organism: Bos indicus x Bos taurus (assembly GCF_003369695.1). NCBI lineage: Eukaryota > Metazoa > Chordata > Mammalia > Artiodactyla > Bovidae > Bos > Bos indicus x Bos taurus. Next base: position 13,444,806 of record NC_040105.1, on the reverse strand, counting down.
TGAACTGTATCCATTTTGATCAGTAAAATTTGATATGAAAGAACTTGAATTGAAAAGACAATACAACATTAAGTAGAATAGTTATCAAAATTTGAGTTTTCTAGTGAATAGAAAAACACCTAAAGTGATTACAGTACTGTGTTTTTGCTAATATTGTGCCAAAAGAATGTGTTCCCCCTGCCCCATCCCCTACCCTGCCACCCCCCACTCCCCTGTGATCAAGAGAAGGGCATCTTCCTAAACTTTTTTGAGGTGGAAGCCTGGTTTTAGAATAACCAGCCTCACCGTAACCCATGTAGCCCTGGGAAAGGAGAATGGGGCTGGCAGCTTGCCCTACTGGTGATGTCAGCAGATTGTGCACTGGTTCCATAGAAATTGGTAAGCTGAGGAGCACTGGATGGATCTTTCCATTCCTGCTTCTCGAGTAATTCCCTCATGAGTTTTCCAGTCATTGTTTGATCTGCATGTTGTCTCACTAATTTTACAAACATCTTAGACACTCAAAGAAACTAATAGGAACAAAAAGTCATTTAACAAATATTAACATTGTAAAGAAAGGGTTTTATTATATTATGTAATGAAAATGAGCAGCAATTGTAATACAAAGCAGGACATGGTTGAGAGTGAAAGAGGGTACTGTTAAAAACTACACCAGAACACTAGATGTAAGTTAATCAGGGGTGGCCAACCTGGACACACTCTATGAATATCTTCTGTATCTCTAAGATGGAAGGGCAGGTCAGGCATTCTGTGCATTGGTTCTCACTCCAATTTAGAAGACTCACTGCAATAGAATTTTACACTAAGAAGTTGCAAGAAAGCTAGGAGGGAAGCCTGTGCATATCTCATGTGTGTACCTGTTAAAGATAATTATGGTTTACAGTGGCTTCCCAGGTGATTCAGTGGGTAAAGAATCCACCTGCAATGCAGGAGACACAGAAGACGTGGGTTCGATCCCTGGGTCGGGAAGATCCCCTGGAGGAGGGCATGGCAACCCACTCCAGTATTCTTACCTGGAGAATTCCATGGACAGAAGAGCCTGGCGGGCTACAGTCCATAGGGTCGCAAAGAGTTGGACACAACTGAAGTGACTGAGCATGCACGCAGGCATGGTTTAAAACAGATAAAAATAAAGTTAACATAGCTTTTTCCCCATATTAATCTTGTAAAGAATTTTATTCATTTCCTAGAGCATGTATGCTTCCATTTTCCAGAGAAAGCATGCACTGTAGAAGCAATGCCTTCACCCTCTTCCTTTTTTAAGAGCAGAGATATGCCCCTAAACTTAAACATACAACTCCAACCCTATTTTTTTCCCTACTGAATTTATTAGTTACTTTTACTTGTGGTAAAATACACATTAAAATGAAATTCACCATCTTAACCTTTTTCATTGTATAGTTCAGTAGTGTTAAGTATATTCATCCAACCTTATCTTACAGATCAGATGACTAGCATACTAATGAAACAAATATACTAGTAAATGCAGTATTGAGTTTGAATACAGGCTTATAGGCAATTAGAAACATTCCACATATTTATAAGCAAGGGTGACTCTGGATTGGATTCCTCACAGTATATAGAATTATCTAGGTTTTACCTATCTGATGAGTTTCTTTCCTTCTTATTATAGCAAAAGTCTTCTAAACCACTGTATAAATTAGGACATTTATGTTATCTCCTACCTTGCACAGAACCTCAACTAATGAAATAAAATACAGTTCAGATAGTTTTAAAAGGAAGTCAAGATGGTTTTTTCATTGTGGAAAGTATTATTATATTCATTCTATGAATCAGTGTACATACAATGCAAAATAATAGTGTAAACCATAGACTATTGTATTACTAGTCTTTTGAAAAATATTTCTGTAAAATAGATCATGAAAGCATTTTAAGTTCTAGGCATTCAAAGCATTTTCTTTAAAATATTCTGCATATGCTTTCCTTTTTTTTTTTTTTTTGAGATGAACATATTTGTGGTTATATTTTCCTCAGAATGCATATGCTTTCTATATGATCAAGCCTTTAAGTAGAACATCTGGCTTTCAGAAATACAAAAGAATTTCCAGATATAAGTATACACTTGTGTTTTTAGGATTACAAAATATTTTTTCTAATCATATCATGTGTTAGTGATGACAACTAAGAGTTGAGGTACATATACCCAACTGAGAAGGCCTTATAAAAGAGTACACAGTCATGTTTTAAAATCAGATATACCTAAAACATAGCCAATGTTCAACCAAGAAGTGCCAGTCTGGGTCCTGTGGCTGTTTCTGAAAACCCTGCATTCTGGATGGTCAGTGTCTGTGCCTTACCAGTTGTTAAATATTTTGATTCTCATCCCTACTTATAACTCTATAGAATCACTAATTGATAAACATAAAAAGACAGCTCAAAAATGTTGCATGTAAAAAGATATTACAGCTACCAACAGGTTGCTATAAGAGAAACTTGTATCTCTTACTGGTACTTCAGTGATAAACATCAGTAGCAATAAAAGTAAAAATTTGTTTACTAAAGAGCTTCCCTCAAAGACTAAGGAACACTGCCATACGAAGAAAGGCTCATTTATAATTATTAAATGCAAGCATTTAGAAGAGTCTAGTTGACAATATTTAAAGAAGCAGTATATATTTAAGCAAGATAACTACCTAGATACTGGCATCTTAGGGAGTCACTTGGCTGGTGGAAGGCTTGGGTTTTGCTTGTATGTTCAGCACATAGTCATGATGGAAGGATGAGCGGACAGTGCGGTTCATTAGGGGCTGAAGGGGGCGGAAGTTGTCCACCATTCTTTTCTCTTTCTCCCCCTCGGAAGTGAAGAGCAGGGTTCGAAATTGCTCAAGCTAGAAACGGAAACAGGAAGCATAAATATTTTCAATAGAAAGATAGCTTTACTTCATGAATAAATTACTTTCATTTTTACTACTTTCATTTTAAACTTGTATATATTTATATAGCTAAAAGAACAGAAGGAATTATGTACATCTGTATAAATAAAAGACCAGAAGGATTTATCCAAACAATGATTAACACTTAGTGGTAAGATTATAGGCAACTAGGATTATTGATGACAGCTAACATTTTTTTCGTACTGAATTTTCTGTGTTGAAATTTCATTTGAAAAGTTCTCACATGGGCCACTGACCCTCTGATTTATTTTATTTATTTTTCAATGTTATATCAGTTTTTAAATATGAAGGATAGTAATAGACTAAATGCATAGGTCCCCAAGACCAGTCTTATGAGCAAACTCTGTATTGTCATTTATTTATGGTGGTTATCACTACACAAATTTTTTTTTTCTTTAAATTATATTGTCTACTAGTTGCTATCTCTGTGACTTCTGGTTTCGATACATGGTTAGAAAAGCTTCCTCCATTTGGACATATGAAAAGGTTTTCCTAGGCTTATCCTAGTACTTTTATGACAGTATTTTTAACACTTAATATGTCTGGAATATATTCTTGTCTAAGGTTTGAATGGTTGATCCAACTGTTTGTTCCCAAGTGTCTGCTCAATTGTCCCCATTGATCTTACTGAATAATCTCATCTTTTCCCCCTACTGAGCTGAGATGCAACCTTTATCATAAACTAAATTCTCATATCTACTTGGACATATTTCTGAATCTACATTTTTCATCCTATGATTGATCTCTTTATTTGTGTACCAGCACAACACTATTTGGGCTTCCTCAGTGGTAAAGAATCTGCCTGCTGATGCAGGAGCCGCCGATTCAAATCCCTCAGTTGGGAAGATCCCCTGGAGGAGAAAATGGCAACCCACTCCAGTATTCTTGCCTGGGAAATTCCATGGACAGAGGAGCTTGGTGGCCTATAGTCCGTGGAGTCACAAAGAATCAGACAGGACTGAGTGACTGAGCACACAACACTATTTAACTATTGAGGCTTTGTAACTTGGTTGATTTCATCATCTTTCATTTTCTCTTTCACAATTTCCCTGGCTATTTATTTATACTTTTTTTTCCCCACATGAGGCCAGAAGTAGCCTATTTTTAAAATCCTATTGGTATATTTATTGGGATTACATCAAATTTATGGAATTCATGGACAATACAACTTAAGGAGAATTGACATTACAGATATCTTTATGATGTCTTCCTATTCAATCACATGGAAATAATTTTTTATCAGTTCAAGTCTATTGTGTCTTTCAGGAGTATTTTAAGTTTTCTTGTTAAGCTGATTCCAAGATATTTTGTATTTTTTCTTTCCATTATAAATAGCATTCTTTCTTCCATTATATCTTTTAACTGACTGTGATTTTTGCAAGTCAAAGGTACTGATTTCTAGAAATTAATATTGTACTCCTCTAATTACTGAATTATCATATTTTTGTAGTAGTTCCTTTTATTGTTTCTTTAATTTATTTTTCTTTTCTTGTCTAATTATACTACTTCCAGAATAAAACTTAATTTAAAATTTAATATAGTAATATTCTTTTCCATATTAAGCATCCTACTTACTTTAGAACTGAGATCAATCTATTTTATCAAATTAGGGAAGTCTCTATACATTCCTATTTTATTGAAAATTAAAAAGAAAAACATGAATGTTGAATTTTGCTAGTGCATTTTAAGAATCTATGGGAAAAAAAAAGAAAAAAATGGAAAAAAAAAAGAAAAAAAAAGAATCTATGGAAATGATTATAATTTTTATATTTAGATTCATTGATATGATAAATAATATTCCTAGTATTGAGCCATCTTTGCATTACTGGAATAAATACTACTTGAACAGAGTATAATATATATTTCTTTTAGCACACTGCTGGATTCTGTTTCTGAAATACTATTTTAGTTTTTGTGTTTTTTTTTAACCACAACCTCTGTGTGATGTGCAGGATCATAGTTCCCTGACCAGGGATCAAACCCAAGTCCCTTGCATTGGGGGTGTGGAGTCTTAACCACTGAACCACCAAGGAAGTCCCTATTTTAGATTTTTTAAAAATATATTCTTCATAGATATCAGTCTGTAAATTTTTTTTTGGTCCTGTCTTTGGGGGATGTTGGTGTCAGTTATCCTGGCTTCATAAAAAAGGTTTTGGAACTTTTGTTCTTGTGAAAATGCTTTGTGATGAATTAAAATCCCATAAAACAAGCATAAGCAAATACTACTGCAGTTCACTTATATTATGAATTAAATAGGATTTGTGTGTTAATATAGTAATTAAAACCTATTTAGTTTCTTGGGAAAAATAAACTCCAGGGTCAAAACAACTGACTTAAAATTCCTGGACACATGCTGCTGGCTTCTGTTTTTATCCTAAGGTTCCATAGCAAAATTCCCTTAAAGATTTTGAAGAGTTTTGAGCACATCCACTTTCAGCCTTCATTCTTCCCTTTAAAAGGGTCTTGTTTACATAAAGATTCATATTTACATATAAAATATATAATACATAAAACACATGTAATTGTCAAATATGGAAGTAAAAAGCTTATGTTTCTTAAGTTTTAACTCTTCTCTCTAGTTAATTTGAAGCATTCCCTAATTCATATCCAAAGTAACACAAGATGTTAGCACATTTTAATAAAAATATATAAGCATTACAAGATAGTAAAAACTGATGCCAAAGTTTGAGCTCAGCCTTGTTTTAAAGGCACAGACTAGAATTTCTTTACATAGAAATGTGGAAAGAACATACCTGATCATGATCAACCTCTACAGGCTGCTTCTTAATGATCCAAGTGACAGACTCAGAGAGTGGCGGTGTAGTCAGGGATCCCGAGTAGGTCCAGTAATCTGGGCAAGTAGGCATCAGACAGGAAGGGTCGAATGACCCAAATTCTGCAAGTGTGTCCTAGCAAGAGAAGGAGTCATTGAGTCATCATTTCATGGTGAAAACCACTCAGGAATCATATGATGTGGTGATGATTCTAGGGGAGTCTGAGGACCTGCAGTGGTCCAGATGAGCTCCAGGTACCTCTGGTCACCTTAGGACAAAATCACACTCTTGCTTTGTTCTTACAATTAACCATGTATTTCTGATAGTCCTCAGTGGTAACAGAGCAAAAGCCATTTTCTCCCTCAGTTCTAGTGAGGTTAGCGCAGGCTGGCTCCCCTGAACTCTTTGAGAGGCATTAGGTAGTAGCTGGTGCATAAACATGGAGGTTTTTCATTTTCAAGAGAGACTAAAAGAATTCACCTTTCTAAAATGCAGTGCATTAGGAGGAGACAGGATCCTGGATTGAGAATGGGAGAGGGAGGGATGGGGACAGAGGAAGGAGGGCAGAAGAGTGGGAGAGAAAGAGAGAGGGAGAGGAAAAAGAGGGAGATGGGGAGGGAAGGAGTGGGAAGGAGGTGGGGGAGAGAGACAGAGGCAGGGAGGGGGAGGAAAGAGAGAGAAAATAGACTTTCAGAGAGTAGCTCCATCTGGGATTCTGAATATTGAACAATTAATCTTTGGGGCACACAGAAATATCCACCCTGAAGGATTGTGGTAATTGTTCTGTAAGACTGGACAAACCAAGTTTCTATCATACTTTGTTCCCCACCTGTGGGAGGGTAGCTAGACTCCAGAAGGCTGCCCTGAGGGTTTGCACAAGGACTGAGAAGGAGCAGGGGTTGGGGCCGAGAAGGGGACTCGTTATGCTTCTGAGTTCCTGAGTGCTCAGTGGCATGGCAGTCAAAGCAGAGCCATCCGTGCCCACTGACAGGATCACTTCTGTCCCCTGCAGAGTGTCCCAGGGCCAGGGGCTCTCTCAACAGAAGCATCATAAATGGCAAGTTGTCTTAAGGGGCAACTTTCAAAGAGAACCTCAGTTACACTGAGGTGAATTACATTTCCCAATTCAAAGTGCCCTGTTATTGTCTCCACTCAGAGACTGAAACATAAAATATATCTCAAGTGATTTAGAGGGGAAAAATTACCTTGTGCTTAATTGATGGCAAAATATTCACCAGTTTCTGTAGCTCTTTGTGATGCTTGCCTAGCTAAAGAAACAATGAGAAAATACTAAAAAAAAATAGACATCTCACTTTTGAAACTGCAACAGAATGTAAATTAAAATTAACCACCTAGTGATTATATAAAAACAAACCAACCATACTACTTAAGCTACATTTAAACTGGTAATTTAGAATGTTTTAAACATCACTGAATTCAATTAGACACAGAAAACTGAGCAGGCTGTTTGCTGACAGGGTCAACGTGCCTATAGGTGAAGGTGCCCTGCTCCATTTAAGCATCATTTCTTTAATTAAAATTAAAAATTATTCCACAAAGTAGTCACATTTCTTTTTTTTTTTTAAAGTGGTCACATTTCCAGTGCTCAGTTGCCACAGGTGGCTTCTGACTACTGTACTGGACTGTGCATTTCTATACCATTTGAAATATATTCATGACAACCTTGTATTTTAAACAGTTTTATCTCAATATTTTTAGAACTTAAAATTGCAATGTTGTATCTCTTCATCCTAGGATTCAATATGTCATTTAAAGCTAGTAAGATTTTTTTTTTTACCTTTAAAAATACTCCTATCACAGCCAAACCATTTTCTTCCAGTGCTGCATCCTCAAAGTGTTCAAACTTGACTGCATTCCAATGCACCAAATGCAGCTGAAACACCATTAAAAAACGGTTTGACACATGATCATGTAGGATTGCTCAAAAACAGCCTTGTTCACATATATTTACTGTGCTTCCTCACCCAAAATAAAGCCACTGAGAAAAGCATATGACAATCTGGTGCAAAATAAGACAGAATTAAAGAACAGGAAGAAATATATACAGGGGCAGTAATTAATACTACTTTGGAATAGGCTTTATTTGGGGTGAAAATTTTGTATACACATATATGTGTATATATCTATCTCCAAGTGAACAACATTTCAGTGAGGGAGCAACATTTGTCTATTCCCATCCTGATTTGCATGAAACACTCATATACAAAATCCATTTGCATCTAAAGGAGAGATGTTTATGTTGAGAGAAATAGATTCTGCCTATGTGGACTAGGAGTTTAGGACAAATTTGTTCGAGGCATAACCACTTAAAATGTGTTTCTTTTTAAGGTACCATTTAAAACTAAATTAGGTGGAAAGTTGTTAAGAAGAAATTCTATGTATTTTGGCCCCTTTTATTTCCCTACAAATCATTCCTTGTCCATCATTCATGAATCCTCACCCTCCCTCCCAAGTGACACTCTCAAGGTCATGTTTAACTTTTTCCTCTCCTTTCCTGAAGAGGACCCTGCCTCCAAGTCATTTTGCTTTAATTTCAAAAGTGCTTGTTGAGCCGTACTCTTTTTCTCTATTTCTATTGCCGCCACTTTCATTTAGGCTCCCACCATCTCTCACTTGGGTTAATTTGACCTGGTGGCCCTGCACTGTTGCCTGCGTTATTAATTGAGGCTATCATGTGAGCCTAGCTTAGAATTCTAGAAGAATTCTGTTTCAGGACCTTAAGGTTGATTTCTGTCATATTATTTGAAATGAGGGCAGTTATCATTTTTACATGTTTAAACTGGGAATCATCAAATATGCCCCTGAGAGAGTTAGCATTTATAGGAATTACCTGATTCTTCCTGATAATTTCTTAGAACTGGAAACTCAGAACTATTCCTTCTTCTCCACTGTTGTCACTGTTCCCAAACTTCTCAACTTACCTCTGCCGGGTAACATTTGCTGTCCACGGTATGCTCAGAGCCCCAGGCATCAATGGCCCCCCAGTGAAAATGGAACTGCTTTAATCGGTAGTTGTGTTCCAGGGGTCCTCCCTCGATCACTGAAATGGCACATCCAACAATTCAGGGGATTTGATGTTTTTGATGTCGTGGAGAAATGCAGGGGAAAAGTAGACTCTGTGGGTGGACCTTCTCATGAACTGTCTTAGATGGAGCACACTGTATTATATACCAGTGTTTATAAACTTGATTTCCATGCAGTTAATACATGTGTAAGGACAAGACCTGCACTCGGAATGACAGCAGGATTTAACTATACTCCAAGCTGCACACAATTGTTAAAGGCTAATTCTTGCCTTAGTTTTATGGTCTATATTTACTATGCCCAGTGTTTTTTATGCACAATAAAATGCAAATTTCTCTCAGCATATTTATCTAACACAGTCTTATAAAACTGAAATACGGGTACAAAAGATACTTTCTTTTTTATGCGCCAGCACTTTGCTTTTCAATTTTTGAAGATAACAGTATTTCTTTTCCTTACATTGAAATGGAAAAGGAAATTTGCAAATCAAAAACTATCACCTATCTCCGTTTCAACAGAGTGAACAATGTGAGTCATCCACATACTTTACTTTCTGGAACTACTGAAATCAGTACATTATAGGGGAAATGTTCAGATACGAGTTTTAAAAGTCATCCTTCCTCAGGCTTTGGATTGTGCAGTTTTTTGTTTTTGTTTTTTTGCTTGAATTTGCTGAAGCTGTTAGTTCCTCATTTCTGGCATCTGAGCAGACCCTGGCGATGTCTGTTCAATTAAACTCTACAACGGGAAAACCAAATCTTCCATCTCATCCGTATTAATTATTTTAGAGTTTACTGCCTCATTAGTTGAATTTTATGTATGCAAATGACTGAGTACAGTCATCCAGAGGTCCAAATACGCTGGCTATGTCATGTAGTGGTCTACTGTTTATCTTACTGGCTTTCATAAATGTCTTACATAATTTCCTTTTTTGAAAAAAGAAAGAATTTTTTAAAAAAAAGGAGTTTTGTAAGGGTGAGCAATGACACCAATGACTACTTTTCTTTGAGGGCTAGGGGAAGTACAGAGAATAATACCACATGATTCACTAAATTAGTAAGAGGATGATACTAAAGTGTAGTGAAATAGACATAAAATTGTCTTCTAAAAAATTCTTATTTTTCTATGCCAGCTCCATATTGTGAGCATGAATTTGGCAAATATTCAGTCTAATCTGTTGGGTGAAATTGAAATCCTGCTCGGCCACACGTGGAATCTTCTCAGACCGGGGATTGAACCCATGTACCCTGCACTAACAGGCAGATTCTTAATGCCTGGACCACCAGGGAAGTTCTAAGATATACTTTTAACTTTATTCATTAACACTTTCATGGATGCATTTCACCTTCATGAGAGAAAATCAAAGTTTCTCAATCTTAGCTCTATTGATTTTTTTTGCAATAAAAAATGATTTAGACCTAATAAAAATCAAATTTAATTACTGTATCAGTATTGGTAATAGAAAGAAACAAATGCACTCCAGCGAGTGCATCTATTGATATTTGAAGCTGGATAACTGTTCATAAATGCTGGTGATTGTGGCCTCGACCCACGGGATGCCGATAGCACACTCCTCCCAATGTGACAACCAAAATGCCTATAGATGTTGCCGTGTCCCTAGTCCCCGGGGAGGGAAGGGTAGCAAAAGTGCCAGTGGCTGAGAACCATTCCTTAAGATGGATCATGTGCTTAGTTGCTCAGTCATGTCTGACTCTTTGCGACCCCACAGACTGTAGCCTGCCAGGGTCCTCTCTCCATGGGATCCTCCAGCCAGGAAGACTGGAGTGGGTTGCCATTTCCTCCTCCAGGGGATCTTCCCGACCCAGGGATCAAACCTGTGTCTCCTGCATTGCAGGCAGATTCTTTGCCTGCTGAGCCATGGATCAATCATTGCTTAAGATACATTATGTCAAGTAACAATTATTTCAGACAAATTAAGATTATTTGATGCTATCAAATTCAGTTTGAAAAAAGAATCCTGCATAGAATTAATCACATGGTTTTCAATAGACACTAAAAGTTTCAGGTAAACTTTGAAGTCATTAGATTAGTTTATATCTGGGTAGGCTGAAAAAAAGTAGATTTAAAAGCAATATAATATTTGAATTTTAAAATCTATTTTAAATTGTGCTTCATTTACACTAGGTAATATTGTTTAACAAAATTAACAGAACATGACTTTCCATTTTTCTTATACACCATTGGTCTCTTAACTAGTTTAGACTGTAACCTCATGCACACATGAATATGCTTTTTGCCCCATTTCAGTGGTATTGTAGTCTCATCAGTTAGATCTATTTAAATAATATTACAATCTAAATAAAAGTGTCTTGTAAAGTCAGCAAGCGGAGAAAATTTGTACATATGCAATACACATATGCAAAAGAAATTTCTAGCAAGGGTTTAATTTCAAAGCCTATCTTTTTATCACTTACAAATTCTCTCTATAGAGATATTTGTTCACTAGTGAAAAATACTACCGATACGAGAGGAAAACGTTCATAAAAAAGAGAAGGGGCTTCTTCCATACATTATGAAAGTAAGTCCAATGAGTCCCATACCACAGCTACCAAGAGACTTCCCGGGGCTGTGTGGTGTGGCCTGTGCTGACATGAAGCTGTCCTTTTAACTCCGGATGAGACCACGGGTCTGGCTCTCACCTGATTTATCTGCAGAATCTTCAAATTCCACGAGGAAAGAGTACCCGTTATTCCAGACGTGGAGGCAGGTGGTCGGGTCATAAGAGATGGTGAGCGGTTGTAAGCCAGGATCGTAGACACTGTCCTTCCACCGGATGTTGATGGGCGACTGGCGCTCACCCGCCGGGGCCAGGTCCACTTTCTCCCAGAGCGGGTGCACTAGGAGAAAGCACATCGGGGCTGTCATGGAGAGGCCCACGAGCTGGAATCCTCACCTCAGGGATCATATGGGCCCACGGAGGTGTATCCTCTGAGTTCACCTCTTACAGGAGCCAGCTGTGAGGATTAGGCAGACATCCTGCAAAGCCTGGCCAGACGCTAGCATTGCTAAGGTCCCTGGAGTTCTGTCTGTCACTTGCGTAGCTATGACACTGTAAGTTCAGGGGTACACGCACACTCTGTCTCACACGGCATCACCGGTGCTGATTTTTCTACCAGAGTCAAGCGCCAGGTCTTTGTGGCAAGTCTCTGAGAAATCTCAACAAATTCCTTGTAATAAAGAGAGCTATGCACATGTGATGGACAGACTCCACGTGCGTAATTCGGGTCGTCCAGGTCTCTGCCCTTTAGAAGCAGCATGGATGGGCAGAACCAAGACCAGCAGGAAAACCAGACAAAATATGAATTGAGATAAATCATGACCAGTGCCCCTCTGTACCTCATCCTACCGCTGAGAACGAGCCTGAAGATTTGAGAAAGTGACAAGGCAGCTGCAGCCTAGTCAAACCCCTCTGTGCATGGCAGGGTCACTGGTACTCCACTTGTCAGAAAAAAACAGGCTTGCCTCTGGTTTCCTCTTACATGGGACATGGTTCTCTTCCTGAGATAGCTGCCCCAAGCGGAATCCTACAAGTGGCCCGCAGTAGAGACACAGAGCATGCCAAGGCAGTTTCTAGACCAGTGCTTCTCACAAGAGGGAGCTATGGGGACCCTAGGGGACATGTGGCAATGTCTGGAGACACTTTGAGTTGTCCAACTGGAGGAGGGTGCTACTGACATATAGTGGCTAGAGGCCAGAGATGCAGCTAAACATCCTACATAGTAGCAGGACGGGCTTTCACAAGAATTATATGGTCCCAAATATCAGTAATGCCAAAGTTGAGAAATCTTGGTCTAGAGCCAAAAGCAACAGGCAAACTCAGGGTATTCCCTTTTTTCTGCTCAGCTTTTCACATACTGCAGATCATCTCTTCTCTAGAGAGGTCTGAACCCAACGTTGTGGGTTTTTTCCCTCGCTATAAAGTAACTCCTGAAGAACAAGAACTTACTTGAGAGCAGGAGAACTTTCTGTTTCAGAAATCTAAAGTGAAAAATGAGGGGAACTGGCACCATATAATCATATTATTATTGGATTGGAATGCAGATTCCTTGCAGGCAGGAGCCGTGTCTTCCTTCCCCTTTATTGTGCCCTGTAGCTCCTAATTTGATAAATGCCCTTTCATCTGAGCATGGATTATCCAAATGGTATTGTTGGGTTAAAAAGCTGTATTTGGTTAGTGTTTACTTTGGTATTTTAAACCTTCCGGAAACCCCCAGAACAGCCCTGAGTCAGTCTTAAAGCTGACCGCCAGCAGAGACCTGACAACATTTCCCCTGAGATGCCCAGAGGCAGGCTGAGGCTTTGAGCATTCACACCCTTCAAAACCAGCTGGTGAGGGTCTGTCTCCCATGGAGCAGGAATGATGAGTAGATGCCTAAAACGATGCCCTGTTTCACCTTTAATTGGCCCCTACTTTGTTCAAGAAATGCCTAGAATCTTCTCCCTCACCCACACAAACAGCAGCCTGAGGAAACCAGGCCTGTTCCTTCAGTGGCTCTTTTATGGTCATAATGGGCCTCCCAGGTGGCACAGTAGTAAAGAATCCGCCTGCCAATGCAGGAGACACAAGAGACTCAGTTTGATCCCTGGGTTGGGAGGATCCCCTGACGTTGGAAATGGCAACCCACTCCAGTTATCTTGCCTGGAGAATTCCATGGATGGAGGAACCTGGAGGGCTGCAGTCATGGGGTCGCAAAGCAGGCAGGCATGGTCATAATATTCCTATCAATTCACGCCCTTCAATTCACAAGTTTAGCTTCCAGGCTTTCCCCCACTCACCTCCTCCTTTTGGAACCCAACCCCCCGCCCCCGATCAGGGAGCCCTTGGTCACTGTCTCCTTAGAGAAGCCAGCTTTTGCCCAGGGCTTGTTTTGCCATTGATAAAGTCACATTTTTGTTCTCTTCTCTCTTCCTCTTCCTCCATTCTAACAAAGTACAGATTAAAATGATTTCTTGATGGTTGCTCAGACTTTGCCTCAAAGCAGGAAGATGATTACGTGCTCTGACAACGGAGCCGGTGTTTCCAGTTTCTTCTTGTGTGTGGAAAATGAAATGAACAGCAAGAGTGATTCTATCAACCATGGTTTAAGGGGCTACACCACACTATTAGGTGTCATTAATGAAAGCCCTTAGATCTCATGTGCTTGGCTGGGCTTTAGTTCTTGTTTATGTGACTGGTCCTGGCTTTGATTTTTCTTTGTGCTTGTACCACCTATGGCTCCAGCCTGGGCTGGGATGGGGGAGGGGCATCGCTTTTAGCCCTTGAGAAGCTTATTCTTGCCTTAGCCCCTCAGTTCCTGCTCTTCCTTCTCCTCAGAAGTCAATTTCCCCTCATTGAGTTTATGGCTGGCTCCTATTACGTTTAGATATTGGGCTTGTCACTTCCTCAGTAAAATCTTCTCTCACTACCCTCTTATATAATACGATCCCCTCTTCTTATTTTTTAATCACAACACTGTGATCTTTTTCCCTCACATTTATTACATAGGCATAGTCATAATTATATACATGTGAAGGGTAGCACAATATGCTACTGTAGGGGAGTAAAAATAATTTTCCCTCAGCCTTTTAGATCCTTAGCTGAGACCCCCACACCCCCACCATAATAAAAAGACAGATTATAGGGAGAAAAAAAAATTAATTACCTACTTACTGGAATCCCCACAAGGATATAAAACTGAAAAGGCATCTGGAAAATTGTGGCTTAAATACTATTGAGCTAAGGGCTGGGACCAGTCTGGGACTTCAAAGGGGAGGAATGAATTTCACAGGAAGGTGAGAAGAGGAAATACATCCTAAACAAAGTTTATAGAAAGGTGAAAAAGTGATCTCCAGTAATAGTTGTCTTCCAAGTACAGGCCCCCTTTCTAATGTAAATGTATCTTGCAAAAAACCTGGTAATTTATACTCTGTTTCCAGAGCTTCTTTGTCTGCAGTGTCTCAAAATAATCAGCTCAAAATAATCCGTATGTCAAAGAGGCATATTTTGGGGTAGTGGAAGGGAACCGAATATGCAACCCCCAAATATATCTCTTTGGTATAAGGATTATTTTGAGAAACAGCAGACATAGGAGAAGCTCTGGAAACAGAGTGGAAGTTACCAATTTGTAAAGGAAATTTACATTTCCAGCAGAAAGCTCCATTTGAAAGGTTGTCTCCCTCTCAGTATCAGGAAGAGGAGGATGACTAAGTCACCAAAAACTCATCAGTCGAGAATGCAGGACTTAGATCTGTAGAACAGCCTTACCCTTGTTGAATGTGCTTTTCCTGGTCATCTCCAATAACACCCCTGTCTCAGCAGCAGCTTTTGTCTGTAGCTAGAGCGGGTATTGAAGGTGGTGTCTAGGGCCACCTGGAGGAATTACTGTTTTCCTGGGTCACTGCCATGTTATTGAGGAGGTATGCATGTTATTAAACCCTTTTTGTTTGTTTTCCTGTTAATCTGCCTTATTACAGAGGCCTCAGCCAGGACCCTAGAAGGCTAGAGGGAAAATGAGTTCTCCTCCTGCTGCTGCTGCTGCTGCTGCTGCTAAGTCACTTCAGTCATGTCCAACTCTGTGCGACCCCATAAACGGCAGCCCACCAGGCTCCCCCATCCCTGGGATTCTCCAGGCAAGAACGCTGGAATGGGTTGCCATTTCCTTCTCCAATGCATGAAAGCTCAGTCGTGTCCGACCCTCAGCGACTCCCTGGACTGCAGCCTACCAGGCTCCTCCATCCATGAGATTTTCCAGGCAAGAGTACTGGAGTGGGGTGCCATTGCCTTCTCCCAGATATGCAGCTAATACCACTCTAATGGCAGAAAGTGCAGAGAAACTAAAGAGTCTCTTGATGAGGGTGAAAAAGGAGAGTGAAAAAGCTGGCTTAAAACTCAATATTCAAAAAACTAAAATCATGGCACCCGGTCCCACCACTTCATGGCATATAGATGGGGAAACAGTGGAAACAGTGACAGATTTTATTTTCCTGGACTCCATAATCACTGCAGACGGTGACTGTTACCAAGAAATTAAAAGACACTTGCTCCTTGGAAGAAAAGCTATGAAAAAACCTAGACAGCACATTCAAAAGAAGAGACATCACTTTGCTGACAAAGGTCCGTCTAGTCAAAGCTATGGTTTTTCCAGTAGTCATGTATGGATGTGAAAGTCGGACTATAAAGAAAGCTGAGCACCAAACAATTGCTAGAGAAGACTCTTGAAAGTCCCTTGGACTGCAAGGAGATCCAACCAGTCCATCCCAAAGGAAATCAACCCTGAATATTCATTGGAAGGACTGATGCTGAAACTGAAGCTCCAATATTTTGGCCACCTGATGTGGGGAGCTGACTCATTGGAAAAGACCCTGATGCTGGGAAAAGATTGAAGGTGGGAGGAGAAGGGGATGACAGAGGATAAGATTGTTGGATGGCATCACCAAGTTAGTGGACATGACTTTAAACAAACTCTGGAAGATAGTGGAGGACAGAGGAGGCTGGCGGGCTGCAGTCCATGGGGTTGGAAAGAGTGGGACATGACTTAGCGACTGAATATCAATGGCTGCAGAGACCCCTGAGGCTGTTACTGTAATTCCAAAGGGCTCTTAATAGGTTCGTGGTTTCTCAAGATTATTTGAAAGTTAATGGAAGACAACACATTCTGGATATCCCAGCCTCTGTTATCTGGGGAATACAGAATTTTTTGTGAAGACATTGCAAAACAAACTTTTGAGTACTGTTGTTCTCCAGGCTTTATTGGTGTTCTTTAAAATTAATTGGAGCACTAATAGAACCGTTTTCTAACACTGTTCAGTTATTAATAGATAAGTACTGTAAACTAGAACTTTCTCTGATGATGAAAATGGCTGATAAGGTAAGTGCTAGGCACTTGTGGCTATTGTCAGCTACAGATTGGCATTTGCCATGGGCACTTGCCATCCATCTCTGCAAGAATTAAATTATGTATTGCTACAGCTGCTGATTTTCAACACCACCTGAAAGGAGATCAGGATTGAGAGCAGAAATGTGGCCCTCTGTGCTCAGGGAAAACCTGCAGTACAGGTCTTCAGATAGATATTTTCAGGAGCCAATTTTATGAGCCCAGTTCTTGTATCTCCTCATGTAGAAAAGCACTAATATCCTTCATGGTGACGACTGTTCCTCGCGACTAGACATTTAGGCTCAATTTCAGTAGGTGATGCATGAAATGTAATTGATTTTCTTTTCATTTTGGGTAACTGGTGCAGGCTTTTATCTTTATTTTATCATATTACCAGTCCGCAGGGTTAGGAGTGTCAACATTTACTGTCTGTAACTTGAGATCACAGCATATGGCAGTTTGAGTTGACACCAGTGATTGCCTGGGGCTGATGGGGAGTGAAGGTAGAGCACAGGGCACAGGCCCCAGTGAAACGCTGCTTCTCAACCTGCCATACCCTTCTCCTCCTCAGTCAGTCCTCGCTGTGCTCCCCAGATCCTGAAAATGGTCAGACATCTGAGGGAGCTGCTGAGCATATGACATGATGATGGTGGTGATGACGTAACAACTGTGGTACTGGAGGTAGCTGCTAGCACTGAGTTCTCGCTGTGTGGGAGGCACTCGCTAAGGACTTTGAACATTATCTTTTCTAACCCTCAACAGTTTTGGATCATTCTTGGTCACTGGGCCTTATGCTGAGGTACTGAGTTTCTAGGAACAATGAGTATTGTCCTTACAGCTAAACAGATGAGGGACCAGGACATGCTCAATGGCTCAGGGCAGCAAAGACCAAATATTATCCTGGGTGAAACAAAGAGGGACAGTATAAATGTCTAAAGCAAAACCAAATCATGACTGTCATCAGTCTATCTTAGTAAGCTACAAACAAGAACATGTGATGTGGGGAATTAATCAAGGGTAGCCCCTCATCCCTACATCACTACCACTTTTTGTTTTTGTCGTTACCAAAAGGAGCAAACTGTTTTATGGGTTTGTTTGTTTTTTTTTTTTTTTTTTTTTGGCCCCACCACTAGGCTTGTGGTATCTTGCTTCCCCAACCAGGGATCAAACCAGGGCCCTTGTCAGTGAAAGTGTGGAGTCCTAATTGCTTGACCACCAGGGAATTCCCTAGGAGCAAAGTATTCTAAAGACATGAGCATATTGAATATTAGACCCTTAACTTTCAAGTTTCTGTTAAAAAAAACCTTTCTGTTAGTAACTAGATAAACATGACTAATTTTTTCCCATTTTTAGCCTTAGACCACAAAGTGCCAGTGTTGAGAAGAAGCCATTCTGGGGAGGATGTGGGCTTGCTGGTAGGAAGCCACACCCAGCAACCAGAAATTTATTATGACTCAGGCCAGTTCAGTTAATGAGAACACAGTCAATGATGGAAGAAACAAAATAAACTTACAATAAAATATATATATATGAAGCAGTTTCAAGGCAATGGATTTAGCTAGATTGGCATTGCTCATAAATTCCTTTTTTAATGTGCAAATAAGGTCAGAGAGAGTAAGCCCAAGGAGGAAAAGTCGAGAAACCTACAATCTGGAAGCAAGCCAACATTGGAAAACTGTGTGAATTCACTGTGAATGGTGGAAAATATAGAAAATAACTATTTGGCAGATACACTTAACCAGCTCATTAAACTCATGTCTCCACCATCACACACATTATCCTCTCCTATCATCCCAGGGGTTCTGTGCCAGTGTGACTTTGCCTCCAGGGGACCTTTAGGGAGGTCTTGGGACAGTTAGGGATGCCATGCAACATCTGTGTGCAGAGTCCAGCCCCAACAGCATGGAATGAGCACCCAATGGCAGCAGTGCCATGGAGTCAGGGAAGACCATCTGCCACCTCCCACACACGGGCCAGTTGGTCAGCTACAAGTAACTCTTCCGCAATTTCTAATGAGGGATGGAATGTTCCAGAGTACATCATCATGATGTGTGCCTCAGACTTAGGTCAGCTGTAGCTCAATAAAGTTAGGGGGAAAACTTCCCATATTTTAACAGAGAAATAATGGGGTATTCTCCTCAAGGCATCTAATCCCAGTCTGGAATGCCACTGACATCAGAGCTGCACACACTCAACACACGTGACTCTTAGGAAACCACCAGGCTTCCGCTCTGTCCAGGCAGCCATGTACTCACAGACTCGGTTCCGGGATTTGTAAGTGCAGGTGTAGAGGCTGCAAGGCCTTGCAGGCATGGACCTCGGAATCTGGAACCTTCTCCACAGTGTCTTGTATGGAGAGGCTTGAAGAATGGCCCTCAGGTGACTCATCATCACCATCTTTAGCTTAAAATCTTGATCAGCTCTCCAGTAGCTTGCAGAAACCTAATAACCTAGAGGCAGGACAGAAGAGGCAAAGCCATAAATAATAGAGGTCCCGATCATGTGGAAAACATTCAGATTATTAGTACATAGGAGGGGAGGCCAAATGAGAGTCAGTCATTTATCCACTTTTATTCCTCAAATGCATTGTTCACCTCATTGGCAGGTCCAGATGACTGACTCAGGCGGCTTGCCTTTCCCTTAAGGTTACTAAATATTAGCGGCTCAGAGAAAGGACTCTCTTAATCCACAAAATGAAAGACTCATAACAATACAGTTTCTTAAAAACAAAAATTTACTCCTTGAAATCCAGATTAATAGTCCAGCATGGTTCTGATATTTAGGAGAAACCAAAGATTAAAGTTTCCTCCAGGCAGCCTGAATTTAAAAAAAAAATTAATTTGCATCTGGACTGCTTTAAAAAAAAAAAAAAAAACAAGATATATCCCCTGAAAATACTCATGGGTAGTTTTTGAAACACTTTTAAATGCTAGTGTGTCCTTTAAAGAGGTAGGTCTCATATCCCTACATGTAAGACCCAAAGGACTCCCATAGTTCTGCCTGATCTGAAAGAGAAACCTTCCTGAATATGTGAACCTAACCTAACCTCACAGCTTGGGAATTCTGCCAGTAAACATTTTCATTTCAACATTTCTTTACTCTTAAACACTCTGTTGGGTGCTGGGAGGTAGTAAAGATGAAGTAGAGCATAAAAAAGAATGAAGTCCTCGTACATGCTATAATGTGCTGAACCTCAAAAACAGTGTGCTAAGTGAAAGAAGCCAGACACAGAAGGTCATGTATGGTATGATTTCATTCGTATGAAATACTCAGAATAGGGAAATCTACAGAGACAGAAAACAGGTTGAGCAGATGGGGAAATGGGGACTAACTGCTGAATGGGCATGGGGTTTTCTTTTGGGTGATATAATTGTTTTGGAACTAGATAGAAGTAGTTGTTACATAACATTGGGACTGTACTAAATGCCTCTGAATTGTACATTTTAAAATGGCTAATTTGGGGAATTCCCTGGTGATCCAGTGATTAAGACTCCTCACTCCACTGCAGGGGACCTGGATTCTCCCTGGTCAGGAACTGGGATCCCACAGGCCACGCACTGTGGCCAAAATATTAAAGATAAAATAGCTAATCTTATGTTGTGTGAATTTTGCCTCAATAAAATTATGCACATCATATGGGAAAGAAAACACACACCAAACCAGTTCTCAGCAGGTATTGGTACCTCCTGAGTCTGCTTTCTCCTGGCAAAGGAGGCCTCTCAGCAATTTGGCCTTGACTGGGGTGCAAAGGCACCAAAAGGGAAACTGAGGGGACAAGAAGACATGTCACTTACTGACCTGAACTTTATTCATTCATACCATGTTTCCCCAAGAAGAGTGTTAGATACAGAAAAAGCACATGACCCCAAGCGATGCTGAGCAAGGAGAGACACATTCTCCTTTCATCCTCCCTCTGTTCATATACTTCACTGCAATTAATTAGCCATGAACTAGCCTTTCTGCCTGTACTGCTGCCCTTGTCACTGCTAGCTCCGAGCTGGAGGAGACAAGGCTGCACCCAAGGGAAAGGAAAGAAAATCACACCTAAGGTGTGTCCAGTGAACGCAGGACACAGAGAACAGAGTTACTTCCTGCCACTGCCCTGCAAAGCACAAGTGAGGGCTCCAGACAGATCTCTATAACTGGCTCCCCACAAACCATGTGCCCACACCCGTATTGTAACATGAAGCACAGCGTGGTGACAAGCCAGCCTTTCAGCCCGGGGCCATGCCCTCTGTTGTACACATCACTTTGCCAATGAACACACCAAACTAAGGGAGTGGAGGTGCATGGTCTAAAGGAAAGGAGACTGATAGGGAGCTCGTGACTCCCAGGGAGGCTCCTCTCCTGCAAGCCTAGCTCCCTACCTAGTGTCTTTAGGCCAGTGACACCTAAAGTGTGTCTGCATTGCCAGAGGATATTTGATATTCTCAAACCAAGTTAAAATCACTTTTGTTCATAGTTTTATGTGTATGTTTGCATATATACATTTTTAAGGGCGTGGGTATGTAAAAATATACCTTATTTAAGATATGCAAAGTCTGACACGATTTCAAATAGAGACTGATAATGAAATTTCAAGACATTATCTTGATAGTGCCTTGAGTCAAATGAGTACCTTATTTTCAAAAATCTTAATATTTGAAATATCATTAACAATTAACTGAGCAAGGTTAAAGAGTGGACAATTTGCCACATCAATTCAGAATCTATTTCTGCTTTTTAAAGTTTTTTTATTTTGGAAAACTTCAAACTTATAGAAATAGTCAAAATACTGTAATAAAACCACCTATGTACTTGGTACTGCGTTTCATCAATTATTTCTTGGTGGCTAAGCAAGTTTTATTTGTGTCCAACCCACCACTTTCCCTCTCTGAATTATTTGAAACAAATCCAAGAAATCTTAGAAACTTATCCATTATTTTATTTTCCATATGAAAGTGAAAGTGAAAGTCACTCAGTCGTGTCCAACTCTTGTGACCCCATAGACTGTCCATGGAATTCTCTGGGCCAGAATACTGGAGTGGGTAGCCTTTCCCTTCTCCAGGGGATCTTCCCAACCCAGGGATCGAACCCAGGTCTCCTGCATTGCAGGCAGATTCTTTACCAACTGAGCTATCAGGGAAGCCAGGGAAAATATCCTCCAAATTCATAGTTTGTTCTCCATGAAAATTATCTGTATGAAATAGCCCTTGGCAATAGTTTATTGGCAGAATATGAAAACTATCAATTTTTTAAACTTAAAAACAGCACAACAGCCCAGTAACCAGATACTTTCTCAATGCCTACCTATCCCTTAAAGTAAATACTTCATTTCTCTCTTGATATCTCCACTCTAATCTTGGATTAGCGCTCAGGTTCAGAACTTTATGCTTCTAATTTATAAGACTGTGTCTAGCATGAAACAGCATAATCTATAATCACGGGTCACCAGGGTCAAAGGAGTATATGAATGGAAATGTTTAAGATTAAGACTGAAGGGAGTTCCCTGGCAGTCCAGTGGTTAAGGCTCCCAATGCAGGGGGCATGGGTTCAATCCCTGATCAGGTAACTAAGATCTTGCATGCCACACAGCACAGCCGCAAAGAAAACAAAAAAGATTAAGATTTAATGTACGTCCTTCAATTTATGCAAGAAAGAATCCAGAACCAGAGGAGCAGGAAAAACAGTCATTCAATAACACTGCACAAGAAGTTGACTTTCTGTGACTTCAAATAGTGTCAGATCTGAGAAAAGCCCAGAAAATCCTGTTAAGTATTACATAAATGAAAATTATTATTACTCAAATTGAATTAGCTAAAATGCTACCCATGATATAAGTACAAAAATTAAGAAACTACAAAGCAGCTTTAGATGATTTTTAATGTCATTATTTTCTTTTTAAGACAGTATTATCAAGTAATTCCAACTAAATAGGATTCTCTCTGATAAAATCAATTTGTAAAATTTCAAAATTGCTAAGAGATATGGGGAAACCTTGCCTTAATTCTGCTCTTCTTTCCATTGACTTCCATTCCTGTATTGAAGCAATAATGAGTGATTATATCATGTAAAGCATTGTGCTGGGTTAAGATAATAAAGTTATGTTTTCTCCTTATTCTCACAAGCTTGCCATCTACAAAGAAAAACTATTTAAACAAATAACTTCTCTCTTTAAGTTACTTTTTCATTGAGTAAAATATACATATTGTTTTCACCTTTTTAAAGTATACAGTTAGTGGCATTAAATACATTCACAATGTTGTGTAACCATCACCACTATCTATACCCAAAACTTTTTCATCATCCTCAAAACAAGCTCTGTACCCATTAAACAATAACTCCCCATTCCTTCCTACTTCATAGCCCCCAGGAACCTCTATTCTTTCTGTCTCCATGTACTTGCCTACTCCACAGTGGACTCATAGAATATTTTTTTCCCTGAGTCTGGCTTATTTCACTTAGCATAATTAAATACTTCTTAATCAAAGTCAGATCTGATGACAGCCCTGACTTAATTCAGTGAGAACATAGAGGGTAGAGGCTTTAACTTTCAGAAACAGGTATCATCTGGAACCATGGGTCACAGGAGACAGTTTTAACAGGTGGGGCAAAGGCAGAGAGATGGCCAGGGAGGAATGATAAGGAAATTTAGGGGATGGATGGACTGCTTAAGAGCCAAGGCCAGAGAGGACGACTGGGGTTGAGTTGAAATGGGAAGAGCCTTGGGTTTGTTCAGTAATCAATCTCAGTGTCAGAAGAGGTGGGCAAACATGTGAAAAAGGACTCCTTTCTTGCTTAAAATCTGGATGGTAGAAGACACTTACTAATGCCCAGGAAGACAGTGCCAAGTGTAAGATACTGGTTTGTCCTTCAAAGGGAAGGTCATGATAAGACAAGGCCACAGACATGCCTGATGACTGAGGGAATTGTACAGAAAAATGGGCACACACTTGGCCCTGCCTATGGAGCTGTGTGGGGAATCTGAGGCCTGTTGGCATGGCACCTGGAGAAGTCTGGGTAACTGATCCTTGGTCTAGCTCCACAGAGAGCAATCAGGAAAGCACTGAGGCCAGGGTGAGCTGACATCATAGGCTGGGGCTGACTGCTGGGGCCATGGCCAGGGGGACTGCCCTGCAAGCTACAGTCGTGCTGTCTGGGAACAGCACTGAGGCTAATGACACATGGCCCAGAGGAAGTGTCTCCTGTCCACTTCGACACTGGCTGTCTAGGGCTAGGGGGAAATGAGAGCTCCAGATGATCTAACATGACCCTCACTCACAGTAGTCTCCCAGGGCCCACCCAGGGGTGGGGTGCACGTAGTAGTCTGGAGAGCTGAACCTGTGTCCCCTAAGAATGCCGCTGACCTCACTGAAGGAGAACACTGACTCTGAAGATTACTTTTTGTGTTTTTAGACAAAAACAAAACCCAAATCCTTTTTTTTGTAACAAAGCCAAGTGTATCAGAACTTCCCATCATCCCAAGTCTTCTATGAATATTTTTCAAGGTGTTGGCTAAGCAGATACTCAGGGAACACAGTGGAAGGTAGAGCTGGATAGAGATTTGAGATTAATTAAGGGAATATTAATTTCCAAGAGACAAGGTGACTTTCAGATGTTATTCCATGTGTACAGGATGAAGCACTGATGGTTTCTGATGACTCTGTCAGCTTGGCACAGGATGGATGGGACTAGGCAAACAGGGGAGCCAGGAAAGCCATTCAATCCATCACTCTTATTCTGTCATTCATGAGGACATCAATCAAATATGATAAATAGCAACGGTGTGGACAATTAAACTAAAATACGTTCAGTGAAAAGTAGAGCAGGGTAAGGTGAATTTGTAGTGCTACAGGGGAGGGGGTGTTGGGTTTTAAATAAATTGCTCAGGAGAGACCTTATTGAGAAGGTGAAATTTGAGCAAAGACCTTATTGAGAAGGTGAAATTGCTCAGGAGAGACCTTATTGAGAAGGTGAAAGAATTAGTTATATGGCTTTCAGGAGGAGGGTTATTCCAGGCAGAGGGAAATGCCTGTGCAAAAACCCTGAGGTGGGAGCTTGTCTGGCACATTCAGGGGACAGTGAGGAGGCCAATATGGCAGGAGTGCAGCAAAGCAGAAGTAAGGCAGTACGAGATGGGGTCCAGAGGTAATGAATGCTAAGCAGATTTCTAGGCCATTGTAAAGGTTCCCCACTGTGGGGACACAGTAGAGTTTTTGGAGTAGAGGAGGAATTTAATCTGAAATACATTTTAAAAATGTCATTCAGGGTACCCTATTGGAAAATGACCAGAATGTAAGAAAGAAGCAGGGACCCCATTCAGGATAATCCAGGGGCTACAACTAAAGATGCTGCAGTGGACGTGGTGGGAAGTGGTTGGGCCTTGGCTGTATCTTGGGGACACAGCCTGTAAGATGTGAAAGAAAGCAGTCAAGGAACACTGGCAGATTCTTGGCCTAAACAACTGCAAGGATGGAGTTGCCATGAACTGAGACGGGAAGGCTGTGTGTGGAAAAGGTTTTGGGTGGGAAATCCGTAGATTGGATTTGGGTATGTGGAGTTTGAAATGAAATTCCAATAATTCAAGTGAGAGAATATGGTAGAATAGTCTACCTCATGGTAGAACGAGGATGAATCCCTGAACAGAGAAACAGAACTGGGCACAGCGGGCGAGGAGGGAAAGATGGTGCTCTTATTGCTAACCCTACTGGATTTGAGGTACTGGGGCGGCGGCAGGCAAGAGCAGAGGTCTAGGGAGAGTTGGCAATGCAGCGCTGCTGCTCAGGAGACGTGAGGCTAGAAAAAGAAGCAAAATCCCCTCCCCCAGGGGTAACAGGTATCTAGAGGGAGACTAACAAAATGGAGTGATTAGGGAGGCCTAGAGAAAGGGACGGAGAAGGCAATGGCACCCCACTCCAGTACTCTTGCCTGGAAAATCCCATGGACGGAGGAGCCTGGTAGGCTGTAGTCCATGAGGTCTCTAAGAGTCGGACACGACTGAGCGACTTCACTTTGACTTTTCACTTTCATGCATTGGAGAAGGAAATGGCAACCTACTCCAGTGTTCTTGCCTGGAGAATCCCAGGGACGGGGGAGCCTGGTGGGCTGCCATCTATGGGGTCGCACAGAGTCGGACACAACTGAAGCGACTTAGCAGCAGCAGCAGCAGAGAAAGGGAAGTCAAATGCAATCAAGGAAGGAAGGGAGCATGAAAGGTCAGGGGCAAGAAGGTTCCAGGGAAATCCAAATAGAAAGAAAAGTTAGCTAATGCTCAGTTACAATACCTGTAACAATACATGAGATTATTTATGCTAAAGCCAAAGGCCAATCCCCTCTGTTACATTAAAAGGTAGAATTTATTGAGAGGTGAGGTGGTTATTTAAATTTACCCATGGGTCTTATAAAGCCCAAGCTAGTGAAACCACAAATGTTTAATTATCAACCATAATACGTAACAGTGAACTACTAGCAGACATTAATGGGTGTCACAGAAAATCTGTCCTTACTTATGTGTGTCCTTAAAGATGGGACCATGGGATGAAGGGGCCCCAGAAGAGCCTTTGTTATTGCTAATTATTTATGTATGTCCCTGGATCTTACTAATACATCCCTTATCTGTTTTGCAGACTTGGAAATGTGTGAGAAAAAAAAAGATTCTGAAAGCCTTTAAAAAATCATTCATAAATCATGCATTAAACGACAGTAATTTGAACTCTGCCTGATTAAGCAATTTATAATACATGCAAAACAGCAAAAAAAAAAAAAAAAAGGTACTGTAACTAAAGGTTACAATTACATTGAAAAAAAATGCCTGATTTTCATCAGATTCACTTTTCCGTTTCTCACCTCTTCATTTCCAAAGGAAGCAAGCCTTTTGCAGTTCCCTGACATGGAAATTAGGGGTTATGTTGCCATGTCTTGACTGAAAAAGCTGAGTTTCTTCTCACCCACTTCTCTGATAGCAGGATCCCAATCTGGGATTGTCGAAGGTTTCAGAATACATTTCTAGTAGCTGTTTTGCGTGCTGCAATTAACTTCCCCAGTGCGGCCAGTGAGATGAAATGCATTTCCCTCCTTCCATCAGATTTCCAAAATACACATATTTCCTCATAAGTCACTCAGTCTTTATTGAGTTCTGACTGTTAGCAGTCACAGCCTTTTGCCTGGCTCCTAGGACAACAAGGCAGGAGTGTACAGAGAGAATGGTGTCCTGCTGCTCTTGACCTTTTGGTGAATTTTAGTCCTGCTATTATGTAAAAATTGTCTGAGTAAAGGAAGAAAGCTCCAGATAGCTGAAAGGCTTTCCATTCCCCGAAATGTGCAAAAATAGTGATCCTTCTGTAGGATGTGCAAGGGAGGAGAGGGGTAGGGTCTAGGACAGCTTCCCTCAGAGAAATCTAGCTACTCCCTTGCATATTCCAGCAAGGTTTTTAATAGCAGAGTGAAGATGGCCAGATTAGTAGTAAAGGAAGAAGGGGAAGCAGAAAGCAATGTGGTTTTCAGTGGCTGGGTGAGAACAAGTTCTGTCCAAATCAAGGTGTACACATTAACTTCTCAAATTTCTCAGTTTCCCAGTGAAAAGACGCCAGAGGGGAGGGTACTTATATTAACAAGTTGGCACCAGCCTCAGGGCAGTAGCATTTAACACTGAATTTTAACACTGAATGCCACAAAGACTCAAAACAGACATCAACAATGTTTGTTCTACAGAGGTTCTCCTCCAGTTCTGGGGCGGGGCACAAAACAAAAAGGCAAGAGGGAATTGTGGAATGGAGAACGCTCAGATTTGTCCACGTGACACAGCTGTGCTGCAGATACCCTGCCCTGGGGGTGGTTATGACTCCGTTCTCAGACCCAGACATATGGGGGGGCGGAAATGCAGGGAAGACCCAAGTCATTCCCAGTTTGCTGCGCCTCAGTTTTTGGATCTGCAATCTCAGATTTGTAGTCCTTATTCCAATTTCAAGCTATTTCACAGCAGGTTGGACTTTATTGAGTTATTCACGTCCAACCACCCCTAGCAAAACTCCCTCCCAAGTAACTACCCTTATGCCCCGACAAGTTCCCTGAGACAGCTGTTTACCCGTCGACTGCAAATAATCCTAAAGGAGGTGCAGCCATTTGGTTGGTGACTCCCACAGTAGAAGAGGTCTCCGGGGCGAGGAGAACAGGTGGGGGCGATGCCCTACGGACCTCCGCAGTAAATTCGCAGGACCAACAGCTGTCCGGGCCCCGAGACCCGGCCTGCCTCCGGTATAGTCCCCAATCTACGTGGCTACCCATCCTTACCTGAGCCTTTCCCCAGAGAACGAACCTTGCGGCTTGCTCCAGTCACGGACTCGCAGCAGGAGCGCTTGGCCATCGTAGCCACGCCTCCATCTCGCCCACAGCCCCGACCAAGCGCGTACCCCTCTAGGTCACGCCCCATATGGGATAGCCACGCCCCTCCAGGCCGATCCTGTCCCTGCCCGTTGGCCTGGCTATGTCTCTCGCTCCAAAGCCACTCCCTTTTCTTTAGGACCCCACCCTGAGTTCCGCCTGGGCCCGCCCCCTCCACCTTGGTAACGCCCCTGCATTCCTCTCTGGTCCCGCCCCTCAAGCCATGCTTAGCGGCTCAAGCTCCCGCCTTGGAGCAGGACTTTGTTGCAGGAATTCGAGGTCGTGTGGGCGGCGCCCACCTTGAGTCTAAAGAAGCCCTCTTGGGTCCTGGGAACTGAGTTCTGGCAAAGTTTTGTCGCCTGAAGTCAGATGGCGGGCTTAAGTGCCTCGTCTAAAAAATTGCTTTTCTCAAGTTTCCCATTTCCAAACATCAAGACTAGATATACTGAGAACAGGTGATTCAGGGAAACGCAAACACTGGACAGATCTTGCAACCGTGATTCTTTCCTCTAGTTTGCATTTCCACTTTACCCCAGTTTCTTTGACCCAGTTTTCATGTCCTCCAGACTGGAATTAAGGAACCGTGCCATCCCAGTGAGTTTTCAAGTTCTTTAAACCAGAACTGTCACCCGCGTTCTTTCTAGTCCCTTGTGCATGCTTGCTAAGTCGCTTCAGTAGTATCCGACTCTTTGTGACCCTATGGACCGTAAGCCACTGTCCATGGGATTCTCCAAGCAAGAATACTGGAGTGGGTTGCCGTGGCCTCTTCAGGGGATTTTCCTAACCCAGGGGTGGAACCCGCATCTCTTATGTCTCCTGCGTTGGCAGGCAGGTTCTTTACCACTAGCGCCACCTGGGAAGCCCCTTCTAGTCCCTCATGGGACCTTAAAGGCTAGGAGATCAATGGAGTAAGCAGAACTCATGTATTTCCTGATGCCTCTGGCTCCAGTGAGCTCTTGCTGTCTAAGGCCTGTCAAGACATTATCACATTTAGACTGAAACTCAGGTTGCCACATTGTTCTGCTAGCCGCATTCTCTCCATTTACAACTCTGGGTCCACAAGAAAAGTGTATAGAGGTTATAACAAGCTTTCCCACCCCTGTACAGAAATGTTTGATTCATTCACTCAAATCATATTTATTGAGTACATGCTCCCCTGACGAGCCTCAAGGAGTTGCAAAATGAAGTAGTTCCAACTTGGATTGGGACATGACAAGAAATGATGAGAAAAAGATGTGGCGATAAATTGATAGGTAGAAAAGGATTTGGTAATCACAGGTCTTCCTGATTTGATTAATAGGAATATTTTGGGGGAGCAAACATAGGAGCAAACTTTTATAGGACTTAGTATGCTTCTTTACACAATAAATTCTCAGTAAATCTTCACTGAAACCCTTTTGTGTAGAAAGATAACATTTCCCCTTCTAAGCAATAAAATTTGCTACTTGTATATCTTCAAATATATAAGGGATTCCCTTGTGGCTCAACTGGTAAAGAATCTGAGGTTCCATCCCTGGGCTGGGAAGATCCCCTGGAGAAGGGAAAGGCTGCCCACTCCAGTATTCTGGCCTGGAGAATTCCATGGACTGTATAGTCCATGGGGTCACAAAGAGTCAGACAGGACTGAGCGACTTTCACTATATCTTCAAAAGCCAACAAATAAAGATTTTATGATAGCATATTTGGTTACTTTTTGTTCTCTTCCCACCCTCCACTGCATTTCTGGCTTGAAGATAGTGGGAATATTCACAGTATTGTGCTAGAAGGAACACAGAGAAAAGAACATTTTTTCAACTGAACGCTTTCATTAAGCTCACCCTGACCCTGAAAACTCTGTCTCATTTATAAAATATTTCAACTGTCAGTCATTTTTTGCCCTAAAAATGAACTCACAGAAACTGGTCCAAATACAGGCTGTACAAATTAATGAGTCGATTTTTGTGCAGTTAGTCATACTTCACCTCCTTCCACAAATGATTTGAAGTAGTTTACTAAAATATAGGTATTACTGGATAAATGAAATAGTTAAAGGAACCAGGGAAAGCAGAACTTAATGGAAGGAGAATAATGCAGCTGATGATAAGATTAGCTTTTAAGTGAATAGGCCATCAGATCCAAAATAGTTGTTTAAGATCAACCAGAGATTTGCCCCCCAAGCTTATGAATGGCAATAGAAACACGGAAACAGCTATCATTTAAAGGTCTTCCACGGAGAAGGCAATGGCAACCCACTCCAGTACTCTTGCCTGGAAAATCCCATGGGCAGAGGAGCCTGGTAGGCTGCAGTCCATGGGGTCACTAAGAGTCAGGCACGACTGAGCGACTTCACTTTCACTTTTCACTTTCATGCATTGGAGAAGGAAATGGCAACCTACTCCAGTGTTCTTGCCTGGAGAATCCCAGGGACGGGGGAACCTGGTGGGCTGCCGTCTATGGGTTCGCACAGAGTCTGACATGACTGAAGCGACTTAGCAGCAGCAGCAGCAAAGGTCTTTCAATGTTCATAAGATAAAAATCAACCTTTTGTTCTTTTAGAAATGAAGTGTTTCTTGAATTTTAGTCCTGGAAGAAATCCCATTTCTCTGTGTAGATGATGTTGTAACCTAAGTGGGAAATACGGAATTAAACACAGGTCCCCTCAATGTAAACTGTTGGCACAATCACTAAGCACAGCACATTAATCAGTCCTATGAACTATCAAAACTTTTCTGTTCATCCAAATACACAGACCCTTAATGGTCTGACTTAATTCAGGGTAGCAATTTGATAATTTCTCCCCAGGATGGCAAATATGTTTCAACTCATATGTCAACTTGGAGTCATTTGTAGTGGCTGCTTGAATAACTGTTGACTTTTGTGGCTTTGTCTAGACTCAGAAGGAAGAAGTTCTGTGATTGATTAACAATGTCTATCATGGGTGCAGAATGGGTGAGTGGCTGCATGCAAAACCCTATCTGGTGTCCCTGATTTGTAGAAAAGAGGTCTTGATCCAGGGCTTTTGTATCAGTTCAATTCAGTTCAGTCACTCAGTCGTGTCTGACTCCTTGCGACCCCATGAACCGCAGCACACCAGGCCTCCCTGTCCATCACCAACTCCTGGAGTTTACCCAAACTCATGTCCATTGAGTTGGTGGTGCCATCCAACCATCTCATCCTCTGTCAGCCCCTTCTCCTCCTGCCCTCAATCTTTCCCAGCATCAGGGTCTTTTCAAATGAGTCAGCTCTTCGCATCAGGTGGCCAAAGTATTGGAGTTTCAGCTTCAGCATCAGTCCTTCCAATGAACACCCAAGACTGATTTCCTTTAGGATGGACTGGTTGGATCTCCTTGCAGTCCAAGGGACTCTCAAAAGTCTTCTCCAACACCACAGTTCAAAAGCATCAATTCTTCGGTGCTCAGCTTTCTTCACAGTCCAACTCTCACATCCCTACATGACCACTGGAAAAACCATAGCCTTGACTAGATGGACCTTTGTTGGTAATGTCTCTGCTTTTTAATATGCTGTCTAGGTTGGTCATAACTTTC
This sequence comes from Bos indicus x Bos taurus, assembly GCF_003369695.1. Classification (NCBI taxonomy): domain Eukaryota; kingdom Metazoa; phylum Chordata; class Mammalia; order Artiodactyla; family Bovidae; genus Bos; species Bos indicus x Bos taurus. The sequence continues at coordinate 13,413,316 of NC_040105.1, read as the reverse complement.
CTTCCAAGGAGTAAGCGTCTTTTAATTTCATGGCTGCAGTCACCATCTGCAGTGATTTTGGAGCCCCAAAAAATAAAGTCCTATCACTTCATGGCAAATAGATGGGGAAACAGTGGAAACAGGGCTTTTGTATAGTCACTCCAAATCTACAGTTCTCTAGACGTAGTGTTAGTCACTCAGTTATGTCTCACTCTTTGCAACCCCATGGACTGTAGCCTGCCAGGCTCCTCTGTCCATAGGATTCTCCAGGCAAGAATACTGAAGTGGGTAGCCACTCCCTTCTTCAAGAGATCTTCCTGAACCAGGGAATGAACCCAGGTCTCCCTCATCACAGGCAGATTCTTTTCCGCCTGAGCCACCAGGAAAACCCACAGTTCTCCAGGGCTTTTGATAAATACCTGACAGTAGAGAGTTCAAGGTCCCTCTCTCAAACTCTGTCCCATCCACACTGGTCTTCCCTTGTCCACTCCTATCTCAGAACATTTTCCTTCACCTTTCCCATTGTTTGGACTATTCTTTGCCTAGATTTACATGGCTGCTTTTTCTCATCTTTCAGGGTTCAGCTAAAATGGCATCTCTTTAGAGATGTCTCTCTTAACATCCATATCTGATGTTATATCTAGAGCCTCTCAGTCTGTACTGGGTGTATGGATCACCTGGAGATCTTGTTACAGTGGAGCCTCTCAGTGGTTCCGGAATCTGCACTGAAGTTCTGCCTTTCAAGGAATCTCCCAGGAGATATAAACCTGATGTTTACAAAAGACACTTTGAATAGCAGCCTAACTTCTCCCTCTCTGTCACATTATTTGTTTAATTTTCTTCATGTTATATCTCACTATTGGAAATTATATATATATAATTATATATATAATTATATATATATATATAATCAACAAACAATCCAGTATACAAACATATATATATGTTTGTATACTGGATTGTTTGTTGATTGTTTACTAAATGTAAATACCATGAGAGCAGGGACTTTGACCAGTTGGTTCAACTTTGTATTCCCAGCACTTAACACAGTACCTGGCACATCTGTGGATGCTCTTTCAATGTTGCTGGATGAATGATGTTATTCAAGATTCACCGATTTCTTTATCTCTTCAGTGCCCATGTATCAACTACTTCAGTGACTGTTTATTTACACACCAGGAACTAGATTATAAATGGAAAAAAAGGCAGTGCTTCTACTGGTCCAAACTGAGATAAGAAACTTGAACTAGAATGTAAATCTGATCTGTCACTAAGGACAATGTTTAGTTAGGATAACATTTTCTTTTCTTCATAGCAAGACTTCACTGATGAAGCAAACACTGAGTTGTTTTCTCTTCTGGGGCAAGTTCCTCTTCTCATCCTAGTAACTGTCAGAATTGGCACCAGGTGGTAGGACACATTTTGAGTAGTACTGATATAGAGGAGAGAAATATATAGTATGTTATATGAAACATATGATTTTTCCATCTTCAGAGAATTCATAGGCAGGTAGAAATACACATTTAAAGATAGAATTAGAAGATTTTTAGTTACTTGCTATAATAAACAATTGTGTGAGAGAGCAGAGACTTGTGAGAGAGAATGAACACTTTTTTAGGAGAAAGAATTGCCCAATTTAGGAGAAAATGGGAAATTGTGGAACAGAACAGAAAATTGTGAGAGAAAGGGATAATTATAGAAGAGAATGGAGAAGTGTGGGAGACGATGGGGAATTTTGTAAGTAAAGGAAAAATTGTGGGAGAAAAATAATTATTTGATAGAAAAGAATGATGAGAGAAGGAACTCTGGGAAGGAGTGAAAGATTGTGGACAAGAACAGAGAACTGTGGGAGAGACAAGAAATTTGGGGCAACAAGGTGTAATAGTTAAGTTTATGTGTCACTTTGTTGGGCTACAGTGCTCAGTGTCACTCAAACATTATTCTGGATGCTTCTGTGAAGGTGGGTTGGGGAGGGATGATATTAACATTAACATCAGTGGACTCTGAGTAAAGTATCAGTCAGTTCAGTCGCCCAGTCATGTCCGACTCTTTGTGACCCCATGGACTGTAGCCCACCAGGCTCCTCTATCCATGGGGGTTCTCCAGACAAGAATACTGGAGTGGGTTGCCATGCCCTCCTCCAGGGGATCTTCCCAACCCAGGGATCGAACCCAGGTCTCCTGCATTACAGGTGGATTCTTTACCATCTGAGTCACCAGGGAAGCCCAAGAACACTGGAGTAGGTAGCCTATCTCTTTTCCAGGGGATCTTGCTGACCCAGGAACTGAACTGGGGTCTCCTGCATTGCAGGTGGATTCTTTACCAGCTGAGCTACCAAGGAAACCCCACATGCCACTAGGCATGGCCAAAAAAAAAAAAAGAATTTTGGCCTGGAAAAACAAGCATTATAGGCCAAGAGCATGAAAAAATTTCAATATAACATCCAAGAAGCAATGTAGATAATTGAACATCTAAGAGAAAATATCAGAAGACTTAGTCCATCCTTGCTTTTACTGCATGGGACTTAATATAATTTATTTGTCTTAATTCACAGACACACAGATACACATGCACCCCTTTCAAGAAAATGTTCTTTAGATCCCCACTCTAGGAATACAACTTGGGCAAAATTATAGTTACTCAGTTTGTTTAGTTTTCATTTCCCAGCAGTAGTGATTAACTTTCACTGAAATAAAATAATGTTAGTCTGAAAAATAAGTCAAAGTTCATAATGGTTGTGACTGTTAACCTGTAAAATTTGATGAATCTTTTGAATATCCTAGGATTGAATATCATGAGATTTTCTCATCTTAAAGTAGAGCATAGAATATAAAGATAAACACAAAAATAATTTTAAAGTCTTGTTTATGATAAATGCTATCATAAAGTTGGTTTTCTTTTTACCCATCTAGGAAGTTTTTTTCTTCTATCTAGGAATGAGAAAAAAAATTATAATGCACCCAAGACACTTCATTTCCAACAGTTTGGAGCTTAGAAATCCAGTTTATGATAAGAATTAGTCAATTTAGCAGTCAAATATTCATGGACCATGAGAAATGCAAAAAAAAAAAAAAAAAAAAAGAACCAAATATAGTTTTGCCCTCTAGGAAGTTTCAATTTTGTAGGATACAAAAGTAAATCATGTTGGCTATAGCTGCATGTATGAATGTGAAAAAAAATACTATGAGAATACAGGAGGAAAGGATAAAAAGTTAGATTGGACTATTTTTAAACTTTACCCAAAAAAGGATAAGAAAGGTTTCTCAAAGAAAGTGATAGTAGAGGTAGACCTGGAATTATGGCTAAGACATTTAAAGGTTAAAAAAAAAGAAACATTTCATAGTATTCAAGTTAAAAATATAGTATAAATATACAAAGAACAAAGGTAGCTGGTACTGGCTGGTAGAATGGCTCAGAGTGGAGGCAATAGTGTAGGTGCATCCGACTACTGGGTTCAGATCTTAGAGGCCAGAGATTTCAGATTCTCTGTCACAGGCCCTGGGGTGCGAATGAAGATTTCGATGTGGAAATGTTGTTGTTTACTCGCTCAGTCATGTCGGACTCTTTACGACCCCATGGACTATAACCCACCAGGCTCCTCTGTTCATGGGATTCCCCAGGCGAGAATACTGGAGTGGGTTGCCGTTTCCCTTTCCAGGGGATCTTCCCTACCCACGGATCAAACCCGTGTCTCCTGCATTGGCAGGCGGATTCTTTACCATTGAGCCACCAGGGAAGCCCGATGACCTCAATATAAACAACAAGAAGGAGAACAAGGAAGGCAGAACAGGACTCATGACTGAGTTTTTAGTGTGCAGTTTTTTTTTAGTGTGGCAGCTCATAGTGCCTCTAACAACCAGGGGGCGCCAGTGAGGCTCTGTAGGGAGGAAAAAAAGGACAAGAATTAGTAGAACAAATGAATGAAAAGTGGAAGCAGGAGAAGGGGAGTTTGAGCATAATAGGTGACATTGACTATGCCACCCTCTCTGGACCTAAGTTATTGTTTCCACACCCTGGACTGAAGGATATATCAGTTTTCATTCAGGTTTACTAATTCTGCAGTGTTCTGTGCTATTTTAAATTATGAGCAGATATGAGGAAGAAAGCCAATGGGGTTGAGGTAGGTGCTATGTAATCTGAAAAACCAGTTCCTGAGCTAAGTGACGTGACCATAAAAGCCCAGAAAAAGAAAGCTTTCTCAGGATGGGAGTGAGGAGGAGGTGGTTGCCCTGGTGGAGGATCAGATCCAAGGGACTTTGGGAACAAGTTTTGACTTAGAACAGATGAGTGGATTCCAAGAACACAAGGAACAGAAGAGCTGAGCACATCAGCTGTCTCCTTGCTCCTCGTTGTAAGTCTCTCAACCTTGATGCGCATCCTGCTGACCTCACTCTCTCCTTCCTTCCTGCCCCTTCTGATCTGTGAGCAGAGTAGCACTGTTTCCTTCTACTCAGTTTTCCCAGGCTAGACATCCCTGTGGTTCTTGACTGCCTTCACATCCACACTCTCCACAATCAGTCATAATCAGTGACTCTGAGGCCCTGTAGTTTCTGCCTCCTAAAGGTCTCTTGCATCTGTCCCCACTTCTCCACACCAATTGGCACTGTCCTCACTAATGCACCACCACTTCCTCCCTGACTTGTTACAGCTGGCTTATGGCTGGCATCTTGGCACTGGTCTCTCCCATACTATGCACCATACTGGTCATATAGGCAGATCTTAGCATGTCTCTACTAACCTAAGCACATTAACTTGCTTTTCGGTGGCCACCAGTTGAAGTCCACACTCCTTGGAAGAGTCTGTAAAAGCACTTATTACCTGGTCCCAACCCTTCCCTCCAGCTTCCCACAACCCATCCACACTTACAGACATTCTGCCCTGCGTCTCCACGCAGGACCTTCTCTCTCTGGGTTCTTTCTCCTCTCTGATGCTGATCTATTGTACAAGGCTAAGCCTGAACATCGCCTCCTCCAGAAACTTTCACCAAAGCTCCAAAAATCATTGTAGCACTGCATTTTTGTGTGTTCCTTTGTCAGTTTACAAATTTTTAAAAAGTGAAAAACTAGTATTGTCCTTCCTTACTTGTCAGTTCGATACTTTATGCTTCTCAAGGACATTCGCCATCTCTGACTGCAGTACTGCTGACCATATAGCTGATGCTCAATGAATATTTGGTTAAGACCAAATCCAGTTCACTTGTGTAAAATTCCTAGCAAGTGCCAGACACCATGTCAGAGTTAATAATGGAAGTTCAGCAAGAGCTCAGTGAATCATAAAGCAGTAAATGCTTAAGGATATGATGAATCAGTCAGGTTTACAAAAGGAGAAGCCTAACTCTGTTTACTGTACTTAGTTTGTAACTCTGGACATTTTTCCCCACATGTCGAAAAGTAGTTCTTACATTATGAATATCTCCCTGCCTTTAGTGAAGAGGCCAAAATTGAAGCAGCTGGAAAGAAGGGAAAAGACTAACCTATATCTTGGTCCCAAGATTACTATTTCAGAAAAGAGGGCTGCCTGTTTGGGTTCTAGCAGCAGTGTAATATCTGTGGTGGTATAACAGGAGTCTGCTGTCCAGGGGTCATAGTTTCCTTGACCTGTCACTGTCCCTGGACTAGTTTCCTTATGTGTATCCACATCATTAGCCCAGATTCCTGTACCTTCATATTTTAAATGCCAATTGGAAATTTTCACTTGTTGAGTTTGTCTTTTATATCTACCCTTCACCAACATTTGCTCCATTTTTTCCTCAAAATATGAACATGTTATATAATTTATTATTAATAGTAGTATAGTTAGCATTGATTGAATGACTACTATATGCCAGGAATTGTTTAAGCATAAAGCATATAGATCTTATTTGACACTCACAAAAGCTTATAAGATAAATACTGTTAAGTAATTAAGTGAAATTTGCAAAGAGGGCTAGTCCTTAGCTTACTTCAGTTCAGTTCAGTTCAATTGGTCAGTTGTGTCTGACTCTTTGTGACCCCATGGACTACAGCATGCCAGGCCTCCCTGTCCATCACCAACTCCCAGAGTTTACTCAAACTCATGCCCATTGAGTCGGTGATGCCATCCAACCATCTCATCCTCTGTCATCCCCTTCTCCTCCTGCCTTCAATCTTTCCCAGCATCAGGGTCTTTTCAAATGAGAAGCTCTTCTCATCAGGTGCCCAAAGTATTGGAGTTTCAGCTTCAACATCAGTCTTTCCAATGAATATTCAGGATTGATTTCCTTTAGGATGGACTGGTTTGAGCTCCTTGCAGTCTAAGGGACTCTCAAGAGTCTTCTCCAACACCACAGTTCAAAAGCATCAATTGTTCGGGACTCAGCTTTCTTCACAGTCCAACTCTCACATCCATACATGACCACTGGAAAAACCATAACCTTGACTAGATGGACCTTTGTTGGCAAAGTAATGTCTCTGCTTTTTAATATGCTATCTAAGTTGGTCATAACTTTTCTTCTAGGAAGTAAGTTTCTTTTAATTTCATGGCTGCAGTCACCATCTGCAGTGATTTTGGAGCCCCCCAAAATAAAGTCAGCCACTGTTTCCACTGTTTCCCCATCTATTTGCCATGAAGTAATGGGACCGGATGCCATGGTCTTAGTTTTCTGAATGTTGAGCTTTAAGCCAAATTTTTCACTCTCCTCTTTCACTTTCATCAAGAGGCTCTTTAGTTCTTCTTCACTTTCTGCCATAAGGGTGGTGTTATCTGCATATGTGAGGTTATTGATATTTCTCCTGGCAGTCTTGATTCCAGCTTGTGGTTCATCCAGCCCTGCATTTCTCGTGATGTACTCTGCATATAAGCTTACTTGGATGAGGCCAAAACTAGGAGCCCTATGCCCAGATGCCACTAACTCATGAGGTTATCCTGATGGCTTTTGCATGGCAAGTCCATTCCTTAAATTTAAATTATATGTCACCCAGCCTTTAATACATTTAACAAGTGTTGTCATTGCTTGTATCTTGCTTAAAATAAAAAGTGATTAGAAAGACCTCAACTCATTTATTACTACTAAGTTTTAAAATTCCATTATTCATTATTCTTATTTCCTAGCTAGATCTTATAGAACCATTCAGTACATCCAAAGCTATACAGACTCCAACTTTCCATCAAAAATCTGTAGTTTAACATTATTATTAAAACCAACCTTTGAGTAATTATTAAATGCATGGGCCAAGCATTAAGTATGAGTGCAAGATGATGCATGAAATGCACAGTGATACTGGCAGTGATCATGAGTTTTAGTTAAAGATGTTTTTGGCCAAGTTTCAAGGTAATAAACTGGAGGATGTTGTATAAAGTGAGGGCCTGCAGGACCCCAATGGGGACACAAGGAGGGGAGAGGTGGCTTCCTCCTCAGACACCATTTGTTGGAATCAACTCATTGGTCTCTAGAGGAAGATGCTGCCAGCATGTGGTCTCTTCTTATAAAGCATTTTCAATCTTGTTACTTAATATTAACAGTTAAATGTTTATTCAAGGAGGGGATATTTAAAAGGAACAAAATCTAGCCACAAAATACATACTAAAAATTGAAGCACGATTTTTCCCCATAAGCCTTAAACAGAAAAATAAAATGAAATTTTAATTAGGCAAGTCAGATAAAGTAGGTGAGATAAGATAAAATTAATCAGTTATAGTAACAATGATATTAACTGAGGTTTAATTAGAAATAAAGATCATAGGTTGTACTCTTCTACATTCTCATTAGCCATCTTAACAAAATAAATGAGCTTATTGAAGTAGTAAATTCAGAATATAGGGCAAGTGATAAATTATAAGCTTATAGTACATATGATGAAAAAATTATATAATATATATTATATAAAATGAGAGGTATATAATGATATATTATAATACATATTATATATTATATAAAATGAGATACCAGTATCCCATAAGTTTATGAAATGATAATCTTTAGAGAAATATTATTTAGGTCTTTAACTGGTTCTTTTTTCCTACTTATTAGTTATGTTAATGGAATAACTCCAAATATAAAGTATGGGAGTTAGTAAAATTGATAAGTCAGGCTAATGATAATATGAAGTCGGGGGGAGGCTTCATTAGAATATACCGAAATGCTGTGGTTACCACAGAGGAAAACAGAGTTTTAAAAGAGGAAAGATTCAAGTCTAAGAAAAAGCTCATCTGCACAAGCAATTGTAAAAGTTAAATGCAAATTCTGCATTCTTTTCCACATAAGACTGACGTGTCCAAGTTGAGAGCTCTTTAAAGTAGACTGTGCACTCCCAAGAAGCAGCTTCTACAGAGCAGTCAAGGCTGAACCCGGATCATTGAACCTGATCTCATATATAAGCAGATAATGAGAAAACAAACTACATATACAGCTAGGAGGTTTTCCTCGAATATGACACACAACTTATTTATTTGTACAGTAAACAATAAAAGCAATGATGCCAGTTACCAAGGTGTCAGTGCCGAATATTGTCTCCAATATACTAGAGCCCAAGTTGCTGTTTCTGATCTGATAGTTAGGAAGGAATGCATGGTCCATTACCCAAAAGCATCTGCACATGGAAGTGGCATCTTTAGGTTAAAACAGGGTTCCTCAGCCTTGCATTATTGACATTTGGGGCCAGATAACTCTTTGTTATGGAGTGGGGTGGAGCAGGGAGAAGGCTGTCCTGTGCATTGCAGGATGTTTAGCAGCATCCCTGGTCTCTACCTACCCATTCAATGCCAGAGAGCTCTCTATCCCTGCCCCCCACATTTGTAACAACTGAAATTGCCTCCAGATATTTCCGAATGTTCTCTGGGGGAAAAATCACCCCTGACTGAGAACCACTGGGTTAAAAGATAATAGATTTGCACAGAGGGAAACATCTCTTACCTCCATATGTATCTTAACCCAATGATAGCTGTTTTTGTCACCTTTCTCATTATTCTGAAAATATTTTGTAATTATTAGAAACTTCTTGAAATTGTTTATTATGTAGATGTATCAATTTCACTCTAATTTAACTATGAAGGATCACATTTGATTAAAAATACACAACTTCTATTCTAGAAAGTGAGTGACTCTAAATGTAATTGAGATGCTAATTTTTGAAGTGTAGAGTTTTTTCTTAAAAAAGATTTCCATAATCCATGATTAAAGGTTTCATCTGGTTTCTTTTAAATGTGGCATAGCCAGATAAATTATGCAAAAACCACTAAAAATGTATAAAGTAATGTATTTTAAATGGTTTTACAGTTTGCTGTAGTAGATTTAGGTACTCTAGGTTTAGTAAATTTGTGACAATGAAGCAGAATAATCAGGGTCAAAATTCAAAAGGGACATTGGCCCCCCTACTACATCTTGTTTTATCACAGGTAAATGGAGCATATATCCGCCTCATGTATTTACAGCTCTGATGAACTTTAAAAGGCATCTTATGTGAGTCAAAAGACCAACTCATGTGTTTCCTTTTCGTGTGATCTCATATTTAATTCATTCTCCAGATCGGTGGTTACGTGCCGAGAAACTGCTTTCCAGTAGTGTTGTGGAGTAGGAAAAAGCACAGAGAAATCAATTTCTCTTTCCTCTCTCAGGAGACTCAGTGCCTTTTGTATCGCTCATGGCAATAGTAGTCTCAACTTTTTAATCTGCATTCTTGAAACTCTAAACACTGGCAGTAATAGGACCATATTCTGAATGTTTGAAAGTGCTTTGTCATCATTACCACTGTTTCTATTAAGTTATTAGGCTGCTATATGTGGAATTGCTGAAATGAGCACAGTATGAAGCAAGTTACATAAAAATGAGCCTTCTGGAAGTTCATTACTTAAAATTTGCGCATCAAAACAAACCCAAACTTTGTGTAAGATTTTGAGAAGTGTAAGAAAGTAAAGACAGTATGCTGAGAGGCAAGAATTCTAGTATTTAATTCTGTTTTCCGTCTGTTTCATTGAAATCTTCATCAAACTATTTAATAATTTATTTTTAGTACTTTCTATTCATGGGGTCGCAAAGAGTCGGACACAACTGAGCAACTGAACTGAACTGAACTGATGTGATGTGTAACTTGTGGTGTCTTTGGATTTGGAGTGGAGTTATTGACAGTATCTCATAATAGTTACTTGAGCTTTTGTCTTTCTATTCACCTGACAGGATCTATAAAAGCCAATTTATTTTCAATCCTGTCATTTGGGGCCACACATCTACGGATTCCTTTTGCTAATATCAAACAAATCCAAACATATGAGCACATCAGCTCGTAGTCAAGAATTTGCTTGATCCTGATATAAAAATCTTACTACCTTAAGAAATTTCCCTTTTCATAGCATTTTAATATTTTGATATGTTTGCTTTAAAACAATATGAAATAGTTACCTATGATACCTTTATTGTAAAAAGGGAAATTTACTCAGCACAGTGTTCTCACAATTCCTTTAAAAAGAATATTGTTAGATGCTCATTTGAAGTTATTAATCCGAAATATCCTTGGCTACTAATGCATCAATTTTAAGACTTTCTTTTATAAATCCTAAAATTAAAAAGAGTTAATGTACTTGAGATTAACAAGAATACTATTTAAAATACAGCATATACATAGATACTTATAGTTAAATCTGAGAAAGACTTAGAAATTTAGAAAACACTTTTCAAAATAATTACTGAGTTATAGAATAAATGAAACTATGATTATAACTTCCCTGGTAGCTCAGCTGGTAAAGAATCTGCCTGCAATGCAGGAGACCCTGCTTTAATTCCTGGGTTGAGAAGATCCCCCGGAGAAGGGATAGGCTAGCCACTGCAGTATTCTTGGGCTTCCCTGGTGGCTCAGCTGGTAAAGAATCCGCCTGCAATGCAGGAGACTTGGGTTTGATCCCTGGGTTGGGAAGATCCCTTGGAGAAGGGAGCAGCTATCCACTCCAGTATTCTGGCCTGGAGAATTCCATGGACTGTATAGTACATGGGGTTGCAAAAAGTTGGACATGAGTGAGCGACTTTCACTTTCATCCTTTCCTTTTCCATGATTATAACTATTTTGAGAATTAATCATAATGAGGCCTCTGTACATCTACACTTCTTATGTCATGTGGCCAGAGCAGTACTCAGAGTAAAATTCATAGCCATAGATGTTTTCATTGTCAACTAAGAATAAAAATAAATGAGCTTATTGGTCAATTCAAGAGTTATAAAACGAACAGCAAAACAAGTATAACAAATAGAAGAAGGACTTAATAAATGTAAATAAGATGGATCAGTCAGAAAATAGGAAGAAGAGAAACAAAAATTAAGAACATGATCTTTGAAAAAGATAACAAAATTTCTGGCAAGTCTAATGGAAAAATGAGAATAAAATTAATGTATTCTGTATTAAATATGTAGGAAACATAGTAACAAGTATAGATATTTTATGGGAAATTTTCTATAAAGCTCAAGAGAGTTACTAGAAAATCTGAAAGAATGAATTTCTTTTCTTAGAAATTGTAAGGAATCTAAATTGATTCAGAAAAAAGTATGAAATCTTAAATAACAATGGAAGAACTGGAAAGTTTTCAGAGAACTCCTTGTGCCAAATATGTATGTATGGTCCAGATTATTTACCTGTAACATTTTAATTTCTTATGCTTTTAAAGTATTTCTATACATAGAAAATGTTGGAAATATTTGTGTTTTTCAAGGTGGCAATATAATGACCAAAAAAGACTCTTCGAGAATGATCACCAGAAAAGGAACTCACATGCTTTTCTTCTTATAAAAGTAAGTCTAAAAATCTAAGGGGAAAAGAAGCAAAGTCATTTCAGCTCAGTTCAGTCACTCAGTCATGTCTGACTCTTTGTGACCCCATGGACTGCAGGACACCAGGCTTCCCTGTCCATCACAAACTCCTGGAGCTTGTTCAAACTCATGTCCATTCTGTTGGTGATGCCATCCAACCATTTCATCCTCTGTTGGCCCCTTCTCCTCCCGCCTTCAATCCTTCCCAGAATCAGGGTCTTTTCCAATGAGTCAGTTCTTCACATCAGGAGGCCAAGGTATTGGAGTTTCAGCTTCAGCATCAGTCCTTCCAATGAATATTCAGGACTGATTTTCTTTAGGATGGACTGGTTGGATCTCCTTGCAGTCCAAGAGACTCTCAAGAGTCTTCTCCAACACCACAGTTCAAAAGCATCAATTCTTTGGCACTCAGCTTTCTTTATAGTCCGACTCTCACATCCATACATGACTACTGGAAAAACCATAGCCTTGACTAGATGGACCTTTGTCGGCAAAGTAATGTCTCTGCTTTTTAATATGTTGTCTAGGTTGGTTGTAGCTTTTCTTGCAAGTGTGTTTTAATTTCATGGCTACAGTCACCATCTGCAGTGATTTTGGAGCCCAAGAAAATAAAGTTTGTCACTGTTTCCATTGTTTCCCCATCTATTTGCCATGAAGTGATGGGACCAGATGCCATGACCTTAGTTTTCTGAATGTTGAGTTCTAAGCCAGCTTTTTCCCTCTCCTCTTTCACTTTCATCAAGAGGCTCTTTAGTTCCTCTTTGCTTTCTGCCGTAAGGGTTGTGTCATCTGTGTATCTGAGGTTATTGATATTTCTCCCAGAAATCTTGATTCCAGCTTGTGCTTCCTCCAGCCCAGCATTTCACATGATGTACTCTGCATATAAGTTAAATAAGCAGGGTGACAATATACAGCCTTGATGTACTCCTTTCCCAATTTGGAACCAGTCTGTTGTTCCATGTCCAGTTCTAACTGTTGCTTCTTGACCTGCATACAGATTCCTCAGGAGGCAGGTCAGGTGGTCTGGTATTCCAATCTCTTGAAGAATTTTTCACAGGTTTTTCTGATCTACACGAAGGCTTTGGCATAATCAATAAAGCAGAAGTAGATGTTTTTCTGGAATTCTCTTGCTTTTACTGTGATCCAATGGATGTTGTCAATTTGATCTCTGGTTCCTCTGCCTTTTCTAAATCCAGATTGAACATCTGGAAGTTGACGGTTCACCTACTGTTGAAGCCTGGCTTGGAGAATTTTGACCATTACTTTGCTAGCGTGTGAGATGAGTGCAATTGTGTGGTAGTTTGAACATTCTTTGGCATTGCCCTTCTTTGGGATTGGAATGAAAACTGACCTTTTCCAGTCCTGTGGCCACTGCTGAGTTTTCCAAATTTGCTGGCATATTGAGTGCAGCACTTTCACAGCATCATCTTTCAGGATTTGAAAGAGCTCAAATGGAATTCCATCACCTCCACTAGCTTTGTTTGTAGTGATGCTTCCTAAGGCCCTTAATTACTGATGCTTCCTTACTTACTAAAGTAAGTTCAGTACCATGTTAAATATAATCAACTGAGTTTATCTAAGGATTGGATTAATGTAAAGAAATTTACTAGTATAATGCACCAAGTGGTAAAACCCCAATAATAGATGCTGAAAAGACAGTTGATAAAATTCAACAATTATCATTAAAAGGAATTTTCAGTAAACTAGGAATAAAAAAGATACTTTTATCTCTATGGCAAAACAGGATCAACAGCTAAGTATTACTGTTGAAAAGTAAGAGAAGAATTTTAAATCATGTTTAGATGACATGAAATATAGGATTTCTTCCTGGAAAATGCAAGAGAATAGGAATGGACTAAATGAAAGGGGGGAACTAACAACTGACAGTGTCTGTGCACACAGAAATTCATGCCAAAAAAATTGGGGAAAAGTGAGCACTTTGGCAGTAAAAGCAGCAAAGGATCAACTAAGCAATTTATAAAAAAAAGAACTACAAATGGCCATTCAACATATAAAACTTAAACTTTACTATGAAACAAAGAATTGCAAATCAAAGGAGTATTTATGTACTGCTGTAGCATTTGTTTTGCCAAGAGTTTTGAGCACTGTAATATCTGGTTCAGGATACTAGAAAATGAACATGTAAATACTGCAAAAAAATGTGTACACTGACATATACTTTTGAAAGGAAATTAGCATGTATAAAAACCTTACATTTTTGCATAACTTTTAAAAAATTGAAGTATAGTTGATTTACAATATTTTATTAGTTTAGATATACAGCATAGTGACTGTATTCAGTATTTCATTATTATACTCCATTAAAGTTATTATAAGATAATGGCTATAATTACCTGTACTGTATATCTTTGTTGCTTATCTATTTTACACATATTAGTTTGTAAATTTTTTAATTGAAGTATAGTTGATTTACAGTATTAGTTTTTACATAATGTTTAACTTCAAAATTTAAATTTTAATGATTTATACCAAAGATATTATTACAAATGAGCAAAAATTGTTACCTTACAGAATATTTATTACAACATTTTATATTATAGTAAAAAAGAAAAGAAGAAATTACATTGTAAAGCATATGACATATCTATAAAATGAATGCAGTATTAAACCATCATTAAAAACTGTGTTAATAAAGAAGACTTAATGATGTGGACATACATTCAAAATAAACTGTTAAATCAAGAAACAAGGTGACAAGCCTAATAATAGTATAATCCCAGGTTTTTTTGAGATGTAGCTCATAAATTGTTAAATTTAAGGTTGAAATGATACAATTTTATGCTACAGTGTGATTGCCACTATAGCATTAGCTAATACCTCTCTCTCATTATGTGCTGAGAATAATTAAGATCTAATATCTTAGCAGCTTTGAATTTTATAAGGCGGTATTGTTGACTATAATCACTATGCTGTACATTAGATCTCCAGAACTTATTTATCTCCTAGTTGCAGCTTTCCGCCGTTCTACTCCCAGTTTTGTTTCTAGGAAGAAATGAATCTATATTTACACACACACACCCATACACAGTAAGACCCAAAACTAAGAAAGATATGTTCCAAATATTTAGAAAACATTACCAGTGGTCATTGATGCTGGTGGAATTACAGGTGACTTGTACTTTTCTCTTTTGACTTCTCTATTATTTTCTATAGAGAACTTGTATTCCTTTTTTTTCTATCTTTAAAAAAATGATACAATGAAGATTGGGAAATCATAATTCAAAAGAGAAGAGATTTTCTTCTCTTTTCAAATGAGTGACTTAACACTGACAAAACCTCAGCATTTTACTGTCTTTAATCTTTATCACATAAGTGACTAAGTAAGAGCAAAAAAGAGACATTTGATACTTTTATAAAGTTTGAAGGCTAAAAGAAAGCTGAATCAGATCTTTATCTTTTAACTCAGCTTTGTTCCTTGATGCAAATAATTAACCTTGTTATAATCTCTATTTATTGTCTCCCCCACCCCCACCTGCCATGATGCTTTTATAAGGCATAACTAAGATAAGCGCATCTAGTCTGACTTTGTTTTCATGGGTTAGTTATGCAGGCCCTTCCTTCTAGGAAATTTCCATTTCCCCTAATAGTGAAATTTCTGGAATGACTGGGTTAACTTTTGGCCATATCTCTCTCTGGTACAACTTTTCTTGACTCTGTGCCCTGGCAACCGAGGTGAAGGAGATGAAGAAAAGCTCCTGAAGTGGAGTTAGCTGACAGCAGTGGGTCATCTATAATAAACTATCACCCTAACCAGGAAGGGGAAATGAGAAGTGTAGTTGTTGATATTTTTCTTGTTGTTCCTTTAAAAATCCAAATTTTCTATTTAACAGTGGTGTCATCCAATCTGATTTTTCCATTCATGGTTTTTAAGCAACAAGGTAGAATTTGGGGACTGAACTCATGCAGAGGTGGCGTGGTAGAGAGGAAAGCCTGCTGGGGGCTTGATTGGCATCTGTAGAATGCCTGTGAGGGGACGGTTCTTCTCTACTCACTGCCATAGTCCTCAGAGCATCTCTGAGGTTTTGTTACAATGTCCCTTTTAACCAGTGATGACCCAAAACACAGTCCGGTTCAGCATGGTGGAGATAGGGTTCAGGTGTAAGTCATCCAGGCTGGTAAAGCGACACCCATTCCACTCCTCCTGTTGCCACCAATGCCTTAAACACTGAATCCTCAGTTTTCTCGTATGTAAGTTGACTATAACACAGCAATGTGGGGTGCTGTTTTGAGGATTAGAGGAATAGTCCAGCGAAGTTAGTTCATGGTGAAAGTGGAAGTTGCTCAGTTGTGTCCGACTCTTTGAGACCCCATGGACTATACAGTCCATGGAATTCTCCAGGCCAGAATACTGGAGTGGGTAGCCTTTCCCTTCTCCAGGGGATCTTCCCAACCCAGGGATTGAACCAGGGTCTCCCGCATTGCAGGCGGATTCTTTAGCAACTGAGCTATCAGGGAAGCCCCAGTTCATGGTAGGTAGTTCCTAATTACTGTTGTATAACTGCACTGACCATTGTCACTAGCCAAATATGTTTACATTAAATTAATACAAATTCAGTGTCTCAGCAGCAGTAGCCCCATTTTGGGTGCTCAACAGCCACCTATGCCTAGTGGCTAGTACATTGTATGTGCTGTATACATGCTATATATTGCAGATATAGAACATTTCCATCATCACAGAATGTTCCATTGGATAGCACTGCTCTATGTCATTAACTTTAATTTTACACAACTACCAGGCCTTAGGGCTGACCAAAAGCATTCTCTTTGATTGGGAAGTTCTCCTGAATGTTCACCTGTGGAGGTGAGAGTCAGATAAAGCCAGTCTTAGAAGGGTGTCCTTTGTTCACCAGAGATAGAAAGGAGTGATGTTTGTTTCCTAAATTAAGATAGTCTATCTATAAGCCAGATATTTCAGTCCTGAAAAGGCAGAGAGTTCACATCGTAAACTTCCAGAAAGGACTAATTCTTTCCACTGTGCATTTAACCAGACAACAGAAGGAAGGGCTGGGGAGGAGTCCAACTTCTGAGTCAGCAGAGAAAACATTCTTTGGAGGTAGAGTTTGGGAAGGACAACTAATCTGTTTTCCAAACAGATTTTCATAAATAACTGACAGGAGATGGGCTGCTTCTACCAAAGTATTAACCCAAATGATGGGGGTTAATCATTAAAATTTTTAGGTGGTGGCTTGCTTCTTTGTCTCATATTCTAATCCGGGTCACAGAATGGCTAAGGCAGCTTTAAGTGGAAGGTGGTTTTTCTTCTTTCCCTCCCCTGCTTTTTCTGTTTGTTTGTAATTTTCCATTCTGAAACTATGTTGCGGCCTCCTTTCCCTGGTGACAACTATTCATGTTGAACTCTGAATCAGGTATGTCACCTTGGAAATTAAACATAGATAAAATTTACTGTTGTCCAATTGACAAGTCTTTGATGTAAAGAACTCAGTATTTTTCTGGTTTTACAGATGTATCAAGGCTTGAAAGGTGAATCCCTGAATGAGTTTGGGAAAAAACTATTAAGCCATATGATGACTGAGGCTAAACTTTTGGGAATATTTGCATGTCTGTTTTCTGGTCATGCCCGTGGCATTAAGTATTAGGACTTATCAGGCCCTCTTTGGCCCTTTCTGTCATCATATGCTGCTCTTTCAAGTGTTCAGCAGCCACTTGTGTCTAGTGACTGCTTATAGGACAGCACAGGTACAGAACATTTGCATCACTGCAGAAAGTGAATGGTGCTCAATGACACTGTTCTATAGCATTAACTTTAATGTTACACAACTACCAGACCGCAGGGCTGGCCAAAGCCATTCTCTTTGCAAGAATTTTAAAATGAAATTAGTTTTAGTATTAAGTCAGCTTGGGAGATATAGCCGTCAGTGGAGCATCTGCATGTTCATTCTCAAACTTTATTCTCTACTGACTCTGTGCCTTCTTTAGTAATGGGCCGTTCTGCAGAGTTACCTTAAGCTTGAGTACATTATCCCAAAGACCTCAGTCTCTTGTTTTGTTAAAGTAATAATGGATTCAAATGGAAATTGTTAATAAAACCATTTTGCATGTAGTATTTATCATATAGGCTAAAAATCCAAACCAATGGATAAATATATGCAACAAGTATGTGTCGCTTGATCTGTTAAGTCACGTATGAGAGATGAAGATGGGTTCAATTCACTTTCACCCATTTATTGAACACCTATTATGTCAGGTACATGGACAGTTCAGTTCAGTCACTCAGTCATGTCCTACTCTTTTCGACCCCTTGGACTGCAGCATGCTAGGTTTCCCTGTCCATCACCAACTCCTGGAGCTTGCTCAAACTCATGTCTATCAAGTCAGCGATGCCATCCAACCATCTCATCCTCTGTTGTCCCCTTCTCCTCATGCCTTCAATCTTTCCCAGCATCAGAGTCTTTTCTAATGAGTCAATTCTTCACATCAGGTGGCCAAAGTATTGGAGTTTCAGCTTCAGCATCAGTCCTTCCAATGAATATTCAGGACTGATTTCAGTCCTTCCAATGAGTATTCAGGACTGATTCAGGTACATGCACAGCAGGCAGCTAAACTGCCAGGAACATTCTTGTTCATGTATTTTCCATATGTTTTCTTTTTCCCGAGTACCCCAGAGAGAAATTGCAGGTCATAGCATATACCTATGATTAGCTTTAGCAACCTTTTCCTTACTGTCCTCTCTTAAGTTGTACATTTTGATTCTTTTTATTCATGAAGCCTATCACTTTGAAATGTTTTGAATGCCCTAGTAGAAATGTGTTACATCCAACACACAAGCTTTCAGTCCTTTAACACTTACCCGAGACAAGTGGTTCAGTTGATGGAAGCACACTGACTGAAACTGCCCACCCTGGCCAGGCACCATAGTAACCATTTGCATGAATTATTTTGCAATAGGAAGTCCTGGTAAGGAACACGAAACTAATAAGGAACCACCAACTGGAAGAGTTTGGGAAAGGTCAAAAGGATGCACCACGTGTCCTACCACCTCCCAGAATCCTTCTCACTGGCATCCATGTTGGATGAGCAATGCGTGTGCCACTAGAAAGGACTCTGAATCAGAATGACTGGCCAAAGAAAATCTGAAACTGATTCTATCACCATAAAAGCAGAGACTTCAAGCTATGTGGCAGAGCAGTCCTCCTGGGTTTCCTTAACCTACTGCTCTCCGCCTGGGCACCCTTTCCTAGTAAAGTCTCTTGCTGTGTCAGCTTGTGTGTCTCCTGGGACAATTCATTTCCAAGTGTTAGACAAGAGCCCCGTTTGGGGCCCTGGAATGGGTCCTGTTTCTTGCAACAGTTCCATTGGCAAGATACTTAATCTAGAACTACATCAATCCTGTTCAGATCTAATAGCTTGAGGCTTTGTTTTCTGACCAAAACTCAACTCATCACCAGCCAGCTCATGCTCTTGAGTTAAGAGGAAGCAACAAAAGGACAGGAGATCAGGTCAAATTATACCCAACACCTGAAAAACAACTTAGATTCGTGCTCTGAGGAGAGCTGGCTAGCATCTTCAGTTTCATCTGCTACACCGAGCTTACCATCCACATTCGAACTTGGGCAGACTAATCACCATCTCATTCTGTCAACAGGTCTTCCTTATCTGAACAGTGTTTGTGTTGATCACTGATCAATAATGGTCTTTCTTGATTTTGAAACTTGTAGGCATGAAATCTTTCTACACTTTACCTCTTTAAGCAGGGAGAATGAAACTCTAGCTCATTTTCCCTAATATTTATGAAAGTCATTTTGAGGAAAGAGGTTCTTAAAATTATTCACTGAAATGAAGATATTGATTTATTTAATTCATTAGGAGGGAATTTTATTTTAAAAGGTTTATCTTAAACTGCAAGGATGTGTATTAAACATCACAATTAAACATCCAAAAGGTGAAGCTAAGTTGTCAAAATGCCCATTTAATCCACCCAGACATCTCAAATCCACCCTTTGCTGATCTGCTATACCCATTCTTTTTAAAAGTTTCTTTTTCTTTTTTTTAAACAAGAGAAAGTAGACAGATACATGTTGGTAAATGGTAACTGTTCATATTCACATAGAGACACAGTGAAATCTCTGAACCCAAAATACAGAGAAAGGAGGGAAAAAGCTAGGATACGGTATAGTACTACACTGGAACCTAGCACCCTCCAGCTTCCATCAGAGCTAAGGGAGCAGAAAGTTTGCTTTTTTCCCAAAGAGAATGGTAGTGTTGATTCCGTAAAGTTTTTGTTGGGACAGGAAGGGATAAAAATTAATTGGAACAGAAAGGAGTAGAGATTCTTTCCAAGTGAATTCTGCTCAAAGTCTTCCCCCAAAATAAGTTATGAACCATGGTATAAAGGTGTTTCTTGACTTCCTACTTTTGCATTCCAGTCCCCTATAATGAAAAGGACATCTTTTTTGGGTGTTAGTTCTAAAAGGTCTTGTAGGTCTTCATAGAACCGTTCAACTTCAGCTTCTTCAGCGTTACTGGTTGGGGCATAGGCTTAAATTACTGTGATATTGAATGGTTTGCCTTGGAAACGAACAGAGATCATTCTGTCGTTTTTAAGATTGCATCCAAGTACTGCATTTCAGACTCTTTTGTTGACCATGACGGCTACTCCTATTTCTTCTAAGGGATTCCTGCCCGCAGTAGTAGATATAATGGTCATCTGAGTTAAATTCACCCATTCCAGTCCATTTTAGTTCGCTGATTCCTAGAATGTCGACGTTCACTCTTGCCATCTCCTGTTTGACCACTTCCAATTTGCCTTGATTCATGGACCTGACATTCCAGGTTCCTATGCAATATTGCTGTTTACAGCATCGGACCTTGCTTTTATCACCAGTCACATCGACAGCTGGGTATTGTTTTTGCTTTGGTTCCATCCCTTGATTCTTTCTGGAGTTATTTCTCCACTGATCTCCAGTAGCATATTGGACACCTACCGGCCTGGGAAGTTCCTCTTTCAGTATCCTATCATTTTGCCTTTTCATACTGTTCATGGGGTTCTCAGGCAAGAATACTGAAGTGGTTTGCCATTCCCTTCTCCAGTGGACCACATTCTGTCAGAACTCTCCACTATGACCTGTCTGTCTTGGGTGGCCCCACACGGCATGGTTTAGTTTCACTGAGTTAGACAAGGCTGTGGTCCGTGTGATCAGATTGACTAGTTTTCTGTGATTATGGTTTCAGTGTGTCTGCCCTCTGATGCCCTCTAGCAACACCTCCCATCTTATTTGGGTTTCTCTTACCTTGGACGAGGGGTATCTCCTCACAGCCGCCCCTCCTGACCTTGAACGTGGGGTAGCTCCTCTCGGCCGCGGTCCCTCACCTCGGATGTGGGGTAGCTCCTCTTGGCTGCTCCTGCGCCAACGCAGCCTGGCACTCTCAGCCGCCGCCCCTGACCTCGGCCATGGGGTAGCTCCTCTCCACTGCCGCCCCTGAACTTGGGTGAGGGGGAGCTCCTCTCAGCCATGCTTCTGTGCGGTCCGACCCAGCCCATGCACTTCTGCACAGTCCATCGCAGCCATTAATGGAGTAACAGGCAAATTTGGCCTTGGAGTATGGAATGAAGCAGGGCAAAGGCTAATAGAGTTTTGCCAAGAGAACGCACTGGTCATAGCAAACACCCTCTTCCAACAACACAAGAGAAGACTCTACACATGGACATCACCAGATGGTCAACACTGAAATCAGACTGATTATATTCTTTGCAGCCAAAGATGGAGAAGCTCTATACAGTCAGCAAAAGCAAGACCAGGAGCTGACTGTGGCTCAGATCATGAACTCCTTATTGCAAAATTCAGACTTAAATTGAAGAAAGTAGGGAAAACCACTAGACCATTCAGATATGACCTAAATCAAATCCCTTATGATTATACAGTGGAAGTGAGAAATAGATTTAAGGGACTAGATCTGATAGATAGAGTGCCTGATGAACTATGGATGGAGGTTCGTGACATTGTACAGGAGACAGGGATCAATACCATCCCCATGGAAAAGAAATGCAAAAAAGTAAAATGGCTGTGTGAGGAGGCCTTACAAATAGCTGTGAAAAGAAGAGAAGCGAAAAACAAAGGAGAAAAGGAAAGATATAAGCATCTGAATGCAGAGTTCCAAAGAATAGCAAGGAGAGAGAAGAAAGCCTTCCTCAGTGATCAATGCAAAGAAATAGAGGAAAACAACAGAATGGGAAAGACTAGAGATCTCTTCAAGAAAATTAGAGATACCAAGGGAACATTTCATGCAAAGATGGGCTCGATAAAGGACAGAAATGGTACGGACCTAACAGAAGCAGAAGATATTAAGAAGAGGTGGCAAGAATACACAGAACTGTACAAAAAAGATCTTCATGACCCAGATAATCATGATGGTGTGATCACTCACCTAGAGCCAGACATCCTGGAATGTGAAGTCAAGTGGGCCTTAGAAAGCATCACTACAAACAAAGCTAGTGGAGGTGATGGAATTCCATTTGAGCTCTTTCAAATCCTGAAAGATGATGCTGTGAAAGTGCTGCACTCAATATGCCAGCAAATTTGGAAAACGCAGCAGTGGCCACAGGACAGGAAAAGGTCAGTTTTCATTCTAGTCCCAAAGAAAGGCAATGCCAAAGAATGCTCAAACTACCACACAATTGCACTCATCTCACATGCTAGTAAAGTAATGCTCAAAATTCTCCAAGCCAGGCTTCAGCAATATGTGAACCATGAACTTCCAGACGTTCAAGCTGGATTTAGAAAATCAGGAACCAAAGATCAAATTGCCAACAGCTGTTGGATCATTGAAAAATCAAGAGAGTTCCAGAAAAACATCTATTTCTGCTTTATTGACTATGCCAAAGCCTTTGACTGTGTGGATCACAATAAACTGTGGAAAATTCTGAAAGAGATGGGAATACCAGACCACCTGATCTGCCTCTTGAGAAATTTGTATGCAGGTCAGGAAGCAACAGTTAGAACTGGACATGGAACAACAGACTGGTTCCAAATAGGAAAAGGAGTACGTCAAGGCTAAATATTGTCACTCTGCTTATTTAACTTCTATGCAGAGTACATCATGAGAAACGCTGGAAGAAGCAAAAGCTGGAATCAAGATTGCTGGGAGAAATATCAATAACCTCAGATATGCAGATGACACCACCCTTATGGCAGAAAGTGAAGAGCTTAAGAGCCTCTTGATGAAAGTGAAAGACAAGAGTGAAAAGGTTGGCTTAAAGCTCAACATTCAGAAAACTAAGATCATGGCATCTGGTCCCATCACTTCATGGGAAGTGGATGGGGAAACAGTGGAAGCAGTGTCAGAGTTTATTTTGGGGGGCTCCAAAATCACTGCAAATGGTGATTGCAGCCAAGAAATTAAAAGACGCTTACTCCTTGGAAGGAAAGTTATGACCAACCTAGATGGCATATTCAAAAGCAGAGACATTACTTTGCCAACAAAGGTCCGTCTAGTCAAGGCTATGGGTTTTCCGGTAGTCATGTATGGATGTGAGAATTGGACTGTGAAGAAAGCTGAGCGCTGAAGAATTGATGCTTTTGAACTGTGGTGTTGGAGAAGACTCTTGAGAGTCCCTTGGACTGCAAAGAGATCCAACCAGTCCATCCTAAGGAGATCAGTCCTGGGTGTTCACTGAAAGGACTGATGCTAAAGCTGAAACTCCAATACTTTGGCTACCTCATGGGAAGAGTTGACTCATTGGAAAAGACTCTGATGCTGGGAGGGATTAGGGGCAGGAGGAAAAGGGGACGACAGAGGATGAGATGGCTGGATGGCATCACCAACTCGATGGACATGAGTTTGAGTGAATGCCAGGAGTTGGTGATGGACAGGGAGGCCTGGCATGCTGCGATTCTTCGGGTCGAAAAGAGTCAGACATGACTGAGCGACTGAACTGAACTGAATGGTATAAAGGAGAAAGTGAAATGAAAGTATTAGTCACTCAGTCGTGTCCAACTCTTTGTGACCCCCTGGACTGTAGCCCACCAGGCTCTTCTGTCCATGGGATTCTCCAGGCAAGCATACTGGAGTGAGTTGCCATTCCCTTCTCCAGGGGATCTTCCTGACCCAGGGATCGAACCCAGGTCTCCTGCATTGGAGGCAGATTCTTTACTGTCTGAGCCACCAGGGAAGGCCATAAAGGACAAAATAGATGTCTAAAACAAGGAAACTGAGCACAAGGGAAGAGGAAAAAAAAAGACTGCAACTTGACCTCAGGGACTGGAGAAAATTTAAAAAGGAAGGTTGGTATTCATCAGTGTTCCATTAGTCATCTTTTCCTTCATCTTCTTCTCCTTCCTCCCCCTCATTATCATCTTCGTCACTTCATCCTCATCCTCTTCTTCATCAATATCTTCCAATCCTTTTCCTCTTGATCATCATCATCTTCTTCTTCTTCCTCTTCCCCATCATCCATGACAGGAATCAAGTAGTGGATATGGTCAAATATCATCTTTGATGACCTCTCCTAACTCATCTGCATTTGCATCAGAATGATCAGTAAACCAGGTGAAGAAGCTTCCTGGTCCCGCATGCTGTCTCTTCCTGCTGACTTCATTCTGTGTTTGACTTGAATTTTCTGTCATGAAGATTTAGATTTTATTTCAACACCTCATTCTTTTGTTGTGTGAAGTTATCATGGATATACAAGGGAGCCTATCCAAAGCCAGTTCTTCCTTCATCATGCTCAGAGAGTTGTCTAACTGCAATGTACATTAGTTTAAAAAACCCAGCCTTTGAGCAAAAGAGCCGTTACTGACATCTACAGTGTTCCCTCTGATTTTCAGTCAATAAGAATACCTCAGACCCAGTGATGGCTTAACAGTTTGTCTACTGATGGGTAGGGAGGCTATAAGGGACTTGTGTTGAAATTGCATTTTGACAGTGAGTTCCCCTTTCACTGAGACCTTACGTTTATATAGAGTGGCTGTGAAAGAGGTACTGATGGAAATTATCATAGGCTAAAGTCTCAGACGGTAAAGCATCTGCCCACAATGCCGGAGACCCGGGTTTGATCCCTGGGTCAGGAAAATCCCCTGGAGAAGGAAATGGCAACTCACTCCAGTATTCTTGCCTGGGAAATCCCATGGACAGAGGAACCTGGTGGGCTACAGTCCATGGGGTCTCAAAGGGTCAGACAGGACTGAGCGACTTCACTTTTCACTTTCAATCAATCTGTGAACAATTTTGGGCTTCCCTGGTGGCTCAGATGGTAAAGCGTCTGCCTGCAATGCAGGAGACCCGGGTTCGATTCCTGGGTCAGGAAGATCCCCTGGAAAAGGAAATGGCAATCCACTCCAGCACTCTTGCCTGGAAAATCCCATGGACGGAGGAGCCTGATAGGCTACAGTCCATGGGATTGCAAAGAGTCAGACACAACTGAGCGACTTCACTTTCACTTTCACTTTAAAGAAATGGCAACCCACTCCAGTGTTCTTGCCTGGAGGATCCCAGGGATGGGGAGCCTGGTGGGCTACCGTCTATGGGGTCGCACAGAGTCAGACACGACTGAAGCAACTTAGCAGCAGCAGATCATTCCCTGGGGCCACTACTGTTTACATACTTATACCTTTCAGTTCAGTTCAGTTTAGTCGCTCAGTCATGACTGAGCATGCCAGGCTTCCCTGTCCATCACCAACTCCCAGGGTTTACTCAAACTCATGTCCATCGAGTCGGTGATGCCATCCAACCATCTGCTCCTCTGTCGTCCCCTTCTCCTCCTGCCCTCAATCTTTCCCAGCATCAGGGTCTTTTCAAATGAGTCAGGTCTTTGCATCAGGTGGCCGAAGTATTGGAGTTTCAGCTTCAGTATCAGTACTTGTGTAAAATTGCATGAAAAAGCAGCAATAAATTGCATTTCACAAGTGACATATCTGAAAGCTGTTGCTAGGCCTAAGATATCCCAAATTGCCCAAACCAAATTGGGTAACATGGTTATCTACTGAGTATCCTTAGGAAATGTTCTTCATGCTCTGTAGACCAACAGAGAGACTGGTGGTTAAACATGTATTCTGAAGTAAAAGAACTGACTACCTTGATAACAATCAGGCAGGGTGGAGACTTCCTTATGTTGAGTAATCAGGGGAAGGACTCCCTGAAGAGATGACATTTAAGCTAAGACTGGATTAACAAACAGGAACATGCAAGCAGAAAAATGTTCTAGGCAGGAGGAAATAGCCCTTGGCAGGGCACCTTGGATGGAGAGATGGGCTGCACTCGCCGCCAGGCAGCTTGACTCCCCTAAATACAGCTGTCAGAAGGCTGAGTGATGAGGGCTGCCTAATGAATTGGGTTGTGTTTAAGATGCAGTACAGGTGCTGGGCCCAATTCTACATGTGCTGGCCTAAAAGTGGCTGCATCTTTACATGAGCAGGTGTCCCCTATAGGAAAGGGGACCACATGATGCAGTAGGTGAATGGAAGACACCAGTATTTTGGCAAGTGGTTTAGGTTTTAAGTCTTCTGCCTTCCAGAGGTCTTTTGGTATCAATGTGGGACAGAATAAATTCTGGAAGGTAGCTGTTATGGGATGAATTGTGTCTCATCAAAATTCATATGGTGAACTTCCTAATGCCCAGTACCTCAGCATGTAACTGTATTTAGAGACATTGTCTTTAAAGAGGTAATCAATGTAAGGTACTATAGGACACCAATATGAATGGTGTCCTTATAAAAAGAGATTAGAACAAAGGCTTGCACAGAGGAAAGACCAGGTGAAAACAGAAGAAGATAGCCATCCACAGTCAAAGAAGGAGGCTTTAAAGAAATCAATCCTGTCCACAGGCTAATCTTGGACTTCTAGCCTCCAGAAGTGAGAGAAAATACAATTCCATTGAAGCCACCCAGTTGCCAATATTTGTTACAGCAACCCTAACAAGAAAAAAGTAGGCAATATCCCTTTCCAGGATAGCTTCAGGGATCCAGATCTTGGACATTTGCTGTTGATTGATGTGGTTTTTTGCCTCAATGCCTATTCTAGGGATACCACAGAAAATTGAGAGATGCTGAGGTGTGCTGGATGGAAATGCAATGAGTAATTCACTAAAGATAGTAAAGTAATAAACAGAGTAATGAAGGCTCTCAATTTAATCCCAGCTTTTACCCAGTCCTAACTACAGTATCTCTTCTATCAAGCATGATCACCTCCATGACACAGGGTTAGTGTCTCCTCTGGATATTTGGGAACCTACGAGCGGCCTACCCTTGACCCAGAGGACTCTGCAGGAGGGTGTGTCCTTCTAGAGTGAGGTCCTGGATGCCTCCATGTAGGACTACGTCCAGTTACCATGACCCCACACAGGCAGTGGAAGAGAAGGTCAGGGGTCCCAAAGGCAGAGGTGTGGGCCTGCAGAGAGGGGGTGAGGCGCCTCCACAGCCCTCGCCGGAGGACGGGTGGGATGGGTGGCAGCAGTCTGCACTTGCAGCCCACAGGGAGCTGACAACTGGGTCCATATGAGGAGCTGGTGCCCAGGCCACACTGGAGCCAAACTTGCCTGTTCCCCTGCTCACCTCAGGTCACACAGAGCCCCCAGTAGAGAGAGGAGTCGTCTGTGAGAGGAGAGATGGGCATGTCGTTCCCCAACTTGCACACGTGCCGAGGCGTAGCACCAGAGTAGCAGCGCCTAGAGCTCTGGACACCATGAGAGTGTGTCCAGGCACTGAGACCATCCTGTGGGTGGAAGAGAGACTGGCACCTGCCTCTCAGCTGGAGAAAGCTGAAGGCAAAGGCAGCTCGAGCCTGCATGAGCGAGAGAGAGCGGTTTTGCCAGCAGTCTGCCCTCAGATGGCAGCTGGGCCAAGTGGAGGCCACTGAAGGGAGCTGGATGGGCCTGTGGGACCCAAGATCCAAGTGCAGGGCCCAGGGAAGGCGGAGAGTGGTCAGGCAGGGCGAGGTGGAAGCCATTGTCTGTGCCAGGGGAAGGGCCAGTGCAGAGATCGCCACGCCTTCTCTGAAGGCCCCAAGTGCACTCTGGAGGGACAGGAGGGCCCGCCATAGTGAGGCCACCAGCAGGCAGGGGCGCACGGGGAGCCCACCTGGGGAACCAAAGCTGGCCTCGTCCTGCAGATCCCTGCCCCCTCCCCTATCCCTTTTCCATCCCTCAGTGAGCAGGAGTGGGGGAGGTCAGGGGCTATGGGCAGGAGGAGTGGAGCCTGAAGGGCAGAATGCATGCTGCACAGGCCAGCCCAGTGGGGAGGGAAGCTGGGTGTTAGAGGCGGGAAGACAGTTGGTCTAGGTTTTGATCAGACTGGCCTGAGCTCTTAAACACCCAGAAATGACACACCAGCTGTATCAGTCCCTCCAGATGCTGCAGGGAGTGAAGGAGAGAAAGAGCTGACAGAGCACCCAAGGCAATGGTGTGAGAAGCAGAAGACTTCTTCACTGGGCTCTCCTGAGGCTGCATGTGCTGCACTGCTGGGTGGGAGCCAGAGAAATTTGTAGCTGCTATCGGAAGCCTGCTGTGTAGGCTGCTGTATAGGCCCTGAGACTTCAGTGGTGGATAAATCCAGGTCCCACAAAGGACATTCGCAAGGAGCTGGCCCAGGCAGACATGGAAGATGAATGAAATGGGACAGAACCAATTCTTTTGAAACCATTGCTGACAGATCTTGATATCAGGTGGTTTTCTTGCTCTTCCATGAGTTTTCTTAAAAGTAGGATGGATGATGCAAGTAAAAGACTTAAGTGGTAGAAAGTTCTGCTTTTATTAGATCAGGTTACATTAAGTTTTCTTGGGACTTTGAAGATAGTAAACAGGTGTTTTCAAGGTTTTGTTGTAAAGTTTAGTCCAGATTTTTGAAAAGATTTTCACAGGAAGTTTTAAATGTTGAAAGTATTATCTCAGGAAATTATGATGAAATTTTAGTCCATTTTCCAGGTCAACTGAGAAATTTATCTGCCTCCTTTACTCAAATAATGTTTCTATCAGATAATTTATCATTTTTAGTGGAGAAGTAGAAGTGTAACTCAAGCACAGTGTTCTCTTTCTGAGTAAGATGATGTAGGGCACAGAATGAATTTCTTCCTCTGTCTAATTATTCAGGGATAAGCCTTGTGATCTGAGAAGGAACAACATGCTCTTGTATCCATGGTAAGGGGATTAACGTTCTTGTGCTTGTAAAGTAGCAGCCCAGCTCCTATTTAGTCCTTTGATTTCAAGAAACAAGAGCCTGATTCTTCTCAGCCCAGTTGGCCCTGTCTGGTGCCATTGACGAGAAGTGGCAGCGGAGCCACTTAGACAGTTACCTTCAGTCCAGGGCTCCCCACACTTGAGGAAAGGGAGTGGACATTTCTATCTTAGTGGTTTGCTGACAGAAGCAATTGTTGATGTCTAAGTATTACTGTTTCTGACACAGTTTGACAAAATTATTATTCAAGTGAATGCAAAGAATTCCATCAGACCCACGTGTATTTACAAATCTTGAAAATGTATGTTTTCCATTTAGCTGTGCTAGTGCAATTTCACTCAGTATTTATTTTTATTGAAGTGTAATAGATCCCAGTATGTGAGCTGCAAGTGTAAAACATAATGACTTGATATTTGTGTGTATTGTGAAATGATCACCACAATAAATATGATTAACATCTGTCACCATGCATTATAATAAGATTTTATTTGTCGTGATGAGAACTTTTAAAGATTTAGGCATTTCAGTTTATTTATTACATCAAAACATGCTTTGAAAGACAAGTTTAGTTCAGTAAGTGCTGTTGGCTGATTTTTCATTTCATGCAAACCCTAGAGGACATTCACTGTGGTCACTTTGGGAAGAAAGGCTGTGGAAGAAGTCATGCGGGTTGGACTTGATGTATAAATGGAAGGAATTTGCATCTTTTTGTTGCTAAGTATATTATCTATTGAAATCTGTAAATCAGTCTTCATGTTACTTACTTTAGCACCAACTTTCTTTACATGTACACTTCCTCTTGGCTATTTCTGTCTGTGTCAGATTCAGGAGTCTTTGTATACTAGAGAGTCCTCTGTGTTGCATTGTCTGAATATTTGTGACTGGGGAACAAAGGTTTGGGAAAGAAATCTCCCTCCTTTCCTTTATTCCTTTTCTGTTATTGCTATGCTACCCCCAACTTAGTTTCTCTGTTACTCTCTTTTTGGGATATTGTAGAAACAGTGAATACAAACAATGGAGCTCATTTCTCCATTCTGTTAGTTCATCCCTCCATCCATTCATTTCACAGTCCCTGAGTGTCCACATGGATGGCTCTTTGGGAATTCAGCCTTGGCCTCAGGCCCCAGGCCTGGAGAAGTCTTGTGTTGCTGATGGACAGGGTGCTTGATAGGCTCCCAGGGGATGTCAGCTGATAAAATTGAAAATGGTGTTCAAAGCTTAGTCTATGAAGTTCTCCTGTGGGTAAAAATTAGAACCCCTCCTGACAAAGACTGTGGACAAGCAACATGGAATTCAGAAGTCCTGTTCTCCCCACAATCCTGGGTCACTTGTCAGATGGAGCATGGAGCTTGTGGGTAGGTTCAGGCAACTTGGGAGTTTTGGCTTCCATGTTGGATTTAATATTTTGTTAGGCTCACACTGTGAACTTGAACTTCAAGAGTCTTTTTTAAAAAAAATTTATGTATTTTTTAATTGAAGGATAATTGTTTTACAGAATTTAGTTGTTTTCTGTCAAACCTCAACTTGAATCAGGCATAAGTATACACATGCCACCTCCCACTGGAACCTCCCTCCATCTTCCTCCCCATCCCAACCCTCTAGGTTGATACCCAGCTCCTGTCTGGGTTCATAATTCCCCCGAGTCATACAGCAAATTCCCATTGGCTACCTATTTTACTGGCTTAAAGCTGGCTTAAAATTGAACATTCAAAAAACTAAGATCATGGCATCCAGTCCCATCCTTCAATGGCAAATAGATGGAGAAACAATGGAAACAGTGACAGACTTTATTTTCTTGGGCTCCAGAATCACTGGAGATGGTGACTGCAGCCATGAAATTAAAAGACACTTGCTCCTTGGAAGAAAAGCTATGACCAAACTAGACAGCATTTCAAAAAGCAGAGAAATTACTTTGCACAAAGGTCTGTCTAATCAAAGCTATGCTTTTTCCAGTAGTTATGTATAGATGTGAGACTTGGACTATAAAGAAAGCTGTGCACTGAAGAATTGATGCTTTTGAACTGTGGTGTTGGAGAAGACTCTTGAGAGTCCCTTGGACTGCAAGGAAACCAAACCAATCAGTCCTGAATATTCATTGGAAGAACTGATGCTGGAGCTGAAGCTCCAGTACTTTGGCCACCTGATGCAAAGAGCTGACTCATTGGAAAAGACCCTGATGCTGGGAAAGATTGAAGGCAGGAGGAGAAGGGGACAACAGAGGATGAGATAGTTGGATGGTATCACTGACTCAATGGACTGAGTTTGAGGAAGCTCCAGGAGTTGGTGATGGACAGGGAAGCCTGACAGGCTGCAGTCCATGGGGTGTCATAGAGTCAGACAGGACTGAGCAACTGAAGTGAACTGCATTGACCTATTTTACATATGGTAATGTAAGTTTCCATGTTATTCTCTGCATACATCTCACCCTCTCCAAGAGTCTTAATAGCACTAAATGCCCTTGCAGTTGAAGTCTTCTCCCAACCCCCACTAACCATAGTGGCCAATCATTGTTAGCTCTTAGTGAGCATCTGTGAGTGAATGAAGTGTGCTTAACATCCTGGCTCTTAACCCAGGGGCCCATCTCCTGGGCTACAGTGGACATAAGAAGACGGTGTCCGACCCCCCGTTTCTCCCTCTCGTTGCACCTGACTGCCCTGGGCGGATACTACCCCAGGGAATGTAGTGGGGATGGTCACAGTAGAAGGAGCTCTCCCTGCCTGTTTTTTAGCTCGTGTTGGACTTCAGTGTCTTACCCCTGTGGGAACCAAGACAGTGGTTAATTTCTCAAAGGATCTTCCAAACCAGGAGGCAACCCCAGCCCACTGGGGCGTCTCCATCTTCACATGCAGCCTCTGCTTTGCAGCTGCCTCCAGAAGCAGGGGTGCTTTCCCCTGGCCCTTTGTCCACAACCTGCTACTCTAGCAAGTAGGCTTACTCCATCCTAGGTCAACTGCTTCAGTCAGAAGGAAATGGAAACACATCTCTGTAATTCTATTTCTATAGTTGTTATGTGTAGAGCACAAGCTTACTGGTGTGTTTGCTTAAAACCTTAGGCTTACTTTTTTTGGCCAAACCATCATGTGGGAGGGATACTTACTATTCTTCTATTGAGGAAGACCCAAAGTAGCTAAAACTAATCACCTTTTTGCTCATATCAACTTTCAAGAAATGATGCTTCTTAAGACATAGTAGAATGAGAGATATCCTAATAAATACTTGGTCCATTTGAGTATACAAAGGAACTACTTAAAATTTTTTTGTGTAATTATTACGGCCACTCTCATACGGATGAACTCAATATCTTTTGGTTGAATTCAGCTTATTTTCAAAGTACATTTGTATCTGTTATGTGGTTATCAATGAAGCCTGTAAGAACTGTTACTTTTCTATTGCCTTCTTTTATGCTTAGAGATCATTTTAGTATGCCCAGGTAACTTTAAAAATCACTGCTTTGCTCCTGTTTCTATGAATATGTGTAAATTTTTCCTCTATTTCTCTGAATATGTGTATGTGTTTGTATAAATTTGACAAAGATATCTCTATCTCTGTATATATATACTTACAAAAGAGTTGCAAAATAATACCGAACTCTGGTGTACCAGGGGCCCTCCACCTGGGGGGACTTCATCCTTCCATTGCTCCCAAGGATATGTGAAAATGTCTGGAGCATTTTGGTTTTCACAGTTCGATATGCTACTGGCAAGAGTTATTTGGCTTAAAATGTTAATAGTACTGTGGTTGAGAAACTCTGCTCTAGACCCGTTTCCTAATGGGTTAAATCACCATGACAGGTATATGAAAATTAAGAAATCAACGTGAATTCAATATTATTAAACTACGGAATTTTTAAATTTCCCTTTTTAAAAACCTGTGTCCTTTTTTTTCTGTTCCCAGAGCACCCCTTTTTAGTCTGATCCATTCTAGGACACCATCTGCAACTTGCTTTGTTTTTCATGACCTGGGCACTTTAGAAGTGATTTC
Source organism: Bos indicus x Bos taurus (assembly GCF_003369695.1). Taxonomy (NCBI): domain Eukaryota; kingdom Metazoa; phylum Chordata; class Mammalia; order Artiodactyla; family Bovidae; genus Bos; species Bos indicus x Bos taurus. The sequence continues at coordinate 13,380,469 of NC_040105.1, read as the reverse complement.
TTAGTGTCTCTCACCTGCATATGGTACACACTACATCCAGATAGCACCTCCCGGTGGCCTATGGAAATGCAGTATGTCCTGGGGGGCATGCCGATCTAGAGATGCCCTGGTTTTGAGCCAGTGGAGAGGAGAGATAATCAACGCGGTGCTGAGCTCAGGAGAGCCGCACATCAGGAGGAATTTCCCCCTCAAAATGTCAACGGCACCCTCACTGACACACAAAGGTCCCAGTCCCTTACTAGTAGGTGATGCAGAGTGAAATGCCTTGTCTCAAGTCTAGCAAAGGGCAGGTAGTAAACTTCAGAATAAAAGCTTGGTTTATTGAATTGCAGCCCAGGACATTTGCTGTGTAACAGTAACTGTCACCATTGAAAATGTTGGCTTTAACAAGTGTAGGAACAATGTTAATGAGTCAGAAATCTTTATTTCTAAGTAGATAACAGCTTTTCCTTTTGTTTGCTGAGGTGCTGTGTAACAGCCTGAGTTGCGTCTGGTGAGAACTCTGAATGAAGAATTGGAATTCATGGGAAGGGACAGTGGAGTTTCCTGGTGATGGGGACAGAGGAAGCGTTTGTGGCCCCAGTGTGTGGATGGAGTTGTGTGCATCCCTTCTCCTGCCTTGTTTCTCTTCATAGCATGCCTCCTCACCTGCCAGTGTGCACATTTATTTATGTGTTTACCTTCTGTCTCTGCCGTCTTAGAAAATGCACTCCATGGGAGGGAGAAGGGACTTTGCTCTTTATAGCTTATCCTCCAACTCTCTGAAGGGGAGTATTTTGAAATTCATGTTTGCACAGATTTAAAGATGCTTCAGATGCAACAATCCAGGTAAAGTGTCCAAATGACCCCTTACTTGGTTCTGGCCTTCTCTATTATGCCAGCTTGTTACTTTGTATTTACTTAATTGATACGAATGGCTGTGCCATCCATAATGTGCCACTCCCATCTTTTTCACTGGACAGGATATTTCTGAGTTTTTTTGTTTAAAAAAAAAATGTAACTCTAGCTCAGTAGTTTTCAACTAGGGGTCATTTCTGTCCTTCAGGGAATGTTTGGCAATGTCTGGAGACATGTTTGATTGTTATTACTGGAGGATGTCCTGCTGATACCTAGACTATAGAGGCCTGGTTTGCTGCTGAACATCCTGCGACCCACAGGGCGTGCACAGCACAAAATTATCTGGCCCAAATCCAGCCGTGGAGGAAACCCTGGGCTCTTTCCTTCCTTAAATCTGTGGACTAGTCGTCCCTTGGTAGCAATACCATATTGACTTTGTCCCTTCCTCTTTTAGTGGACATTTGAAAGTGAATGTGAAGTCTCTCAGCCGTGTCCGACTCTTTGCAACCCCATGGACTATAGCCTACAAGGCTCCTTCCTCCATGGGATTCTCCAGGCAAGGGTACTGGAGTGGGGTGCCATTTCCTTCTCCAGGGGATCTTCCCGACCCAGGGATCAAAGCCAGGTCTCCTGCATTCCAGGCAGACGCTTTAACCTCTGAGCCACCAGGGAACATTTAGGTTCTTTCAGTTCTCTCAGCTGACTAAGGGGGCTGGCAAGAACCACCTCACCATTTATGTGTGTTGGGGGGGAAGGTGAGTGGAAGAGTGTTTCTGGTGGCCTCACTGTGTTCAAGGAAAAACTTCCAAATGCAGGTTAAGAAGGGCTGGACCCATTGATGCCCACAGCACTGCCTGGGATTCCAATTCTTTGCATCCTTCCCAGCATTTGATATTATTCACCTTTTTAAGTTTTGCCAACCTGCAGATGTTAAATGAAGAGCTCCTTTTTAAAATTGCATTGTCTGATTGTTACGTGCTGTGTGTTTAGTCGTGTCTGACTCTTTGCCACTCCATGGACTGTCACCCGCCAGGCTCCTCTCCATGGGAATCTCCAGGCAAGAAATCTGGAGTGGGTTGCCATGCCTTCCTCCAGGGGATCTTCCCAATTCAGGGACTGAACCCAGGTCCCCTGCATTGCAGGTGGATGCTTTACTGTCTGAGCCACCAGAGAAGCCAAAGAGTACTGGAGTGGATAGCCTATCCCTTCTCCAGAGCATCCTGCCAACCTAGGAATCGAACTGGGTCTCCTGTTAATAAGGCCCAAAACATGAGTCATTCACATCCCAAGCATTCTACAAACTGGGGGATATGTTATTGGCCAGCAGACACCATTTCATTTTGTTCATCTGTGTCTTTGAAAATGGCATGTGTTGGGAGACCAGGCTTGACTCTTTCTGCCAGCAGAGGTCACTGTCCCTCAGTGATTCTCCACCAGTGTCATTCTGCACCATCCCCCACCCCACCGGCAATATCTGGCAGTAACTGGAGACAGGTTTGATTTTCAAAGAAGGTTATGTGCTGTCACCTAGAGGAGAGGTACCAGAGAGTGAGTGAAAGTCGCTCAGTCATGTCCAATTCTCTAGGACCCCGTGGATTGTAGCCTGCCAGCCTCCTCTGTCCATGGGATTCTCCAGGCAAGAAATCTGGAATGGGTTGCCATGCCTTCCTCCAGGGGATCTTGCCAATTAAGGGACTGAACCCAGGTCTCCTGCATTGCAGGTGGATGCTTTACCGTCTAAGCAACCAGAGAAGCCCAGGAATACTGGAGTGGGTAGCCCATCCATTCTCCTAGGGATCTTCCGAACCCAGGAATCGAACCGGGGTCTCCTGTTAATAAGGCCCAATACATGAGTCATTCGCACCCCAAGTACTTACAAGTTGGGGGATATGTTATTGTCCAGCACACACCATTTCATTTTCTTTTTTTATTTTATTTTATTTAACTTTACAATATTGTATTGGTTTTGCCATATATCAAAATGATTCTGCCACAGGTATACATGTGTTCCCCATCCTGACCCCTCCTTCCTCCTCCCTCCCCATACCATCCCTCTGGGTTGTCCCAGTGTACCAGCCCCAAGCATCCAGTATCATTCATTGAACCTGGACTGACAGCTCTGTTTTTAAAAATGGCACGTGCTGGGAGACCAGGCTTGACAGTTCCTGCCAGCAGAGGTCACTGTCCGTCAGTGATTCTCCACCAGTGTCATTCTGCACCATCCCCCACCCCTCCTCCCCATGGCAATATCTGGCAGTGACTGGAGACAGGTTTGATTTTCAAAGTAGGTTATGTGCTGTCACCTAGAGGAGAGGTACCAGAGAGTGAGTGAAAGTCACTCAGTCGTGTCTGACTCCTTGCGACCGCATGGACTGTAGCCTGCCAGGCCCTCTGTCCATGAAAGTCTCCAGGCCAGAATACTGGGTAGCTGTTCCTTTCTCCAGCGAATCTTTCAAACCCAAGAATCGAACCCAGGTCTCCCTCATTGCAGGCAGATTCTTTACCAACTGAGCCACCAGTATTACCCAGAGGGGAGATACCAGGGTTTCTGCTAAAACCCTATGATGCTGAGCTCTGCACCCCACAGAGAATTGTCTGGCCCAGCAGAGCCAAGGTGGAGAAAAAATACTGTGGATAAAATCCTAATATTTGAATCTTTGAAAGGAAGACAATGACAATCATCATAGTAATAATGAAACTATTTTTATTTTATGTAAAAGAAGAACAACCTTTAACCTCTATAAAGGCGATAGAGGGGAAAGCTCACCTTCCTGAGAAGGGTCTTCTTGGGGGAAAAGGCAGCAAGGAGTGAAGGCTTGGGAATTAGCGGTGCCCCCTCAGTGTGGGCTCTGCAGGGTGGAGGGGTGGCTCGGGGGCTGGGCTGATGCGCTGGCTGGGGTGGAGGGAGGTGGCTTGGCTGTATATGTGACTCAGGCAGGGGTCGGGCAGGGCTCAGCTGGGGAAAAAGAACTGTGGGTGGGAGTTTCATGGGGAGGTGGTGTCCAGGCCCTGGCTCTCTGGACACGAGGGGGCACATCAGGCTGCAGGAGGCCCAGGACAGAGTGCTGGTCTGCTCCCATCTCTGCAGGGAAGCTCTGTGACTCTGCCCTGGGGGTTGGGGGTGGCGGATGGGGGGAGTAGGGGGGTGGGGGGTGCTGGGCTTGGAGCAAGGTAGGCTGCAGACAGGGAAGGCTCAGGCAGGGCCAGAAGTCTGGTTCTCAGACGCTGTTGCACCTGTAGCAGAAGCTGGTTCTCAGAGGCCCTGGCGTGGGCACAAAGGCAGGGACCACTCCGTTCCTACACACGGGCTGGAAGGCCGACAGCCTGGGCTCCGGGCTCTGCCTCCTCCTCTTGGTCTCAGAACAGTCAAAAACAAGCGGGGTTCATCGAAGCTCCTTTTTCTTTCTGGCAGCGAGTGAGGGGCCTCAGTCTGGTCTCATTGGCACAGAGGTCCGGTTGCTCCGGGCTGGGCAGACACCGGGCTGGGCAGACACGTGTAGACGCTGCCCGTGCGCTCAGGGAGGGTGATCTGGATGGTCACATTCCGTCTGCTGCGGCGGTGGCGGCGTTTCCGCGAGCGGGTCTTCCTGGAAGTCTTGCGATGGCGGCAAAAGCGCAGCCCCATGAAGTGGTGGAGGAGCAGCCAGCTGGGAAAGGTCCTCCAGGCCTGGGACACCAAGGCCCTGCGGGTCGGACTACGGTACAAGGCTGGCGAGTCGTCCCGGAGCCGCCTGCCGCGGCCCCGGAGCGCGCGGCGGACCAACAGGACTTGGCCTCGGCCCCGGCCAGGCGGGAGGCGGGCGGCCCAGGGCCGTGGGAACCTGGACTGCGCGTCCTTGTCTGTGCCCAGCCACCTGCCCAGGTACCTGCTCAGGAAGCTGCCCATGCTGGCCGGGCGGCGGCGTCGGATCTTTGAGCTGCTTTGGCTTCTGGGCGTCTGAGGTCAGCAGACGTGAAGCGCAAGAGACTCAGGCAACCGTTGGCGTCAGGCTACAGGCTGGCGCGTGTGGCCTCGGGGTCCTCTGGGCTCGGGGTCCTGCGCACACTAGGACTGTGCCCCCGGACGCAGGACCTCAGCGGCTGCCCCTGCCCTCTGAGCAGAGTGGTTCCTCAAAGCCTCCACTGCAGGCTCTGAATCTTGGCTCTGGGCAGATCAGCCTAGGAGTGCCTGAAATCCTTGTGCTTTATATTTGAAGGGACAAAAATGAAACAGTGTACAAGTTTTTGTATTCTTGTCTTTCGAAGTAAAACAGTGACTGAAAAGATGATGATTGGGCAATATGAAGATATAGAAACAAAGGATAGCTTTTGGTAACAGTTTAGACTGTAATTCAGCTACATAGCAGAATCACTTGACTCCCAGTTCCCTGAAAGATACAGATAAAGGCCTGAAACACATTCCTAAGTTGTTTTTATAGGAGGGACCCCCACACCTCAAGGCTTCCTAGGTGTCTCAGTGGTAAAAAAAAAAACAAAAAACAAAAACCTCTGCCTGCCAGTGTAGGAGATGCAGGAAATTCAGGTTCGATCCCTGCATTGGGAAGGTCCCCTGCAGAAAGGAATGGCAAACCACTCCAGTATTCTTGCCTGAGAAATCCCATGGACAGAGGAGCCTGGTGGGGTGCATTCCATGGGATCCCAGAATCAGACATGACTGAATGACTGAGCTGGCAAGAGCATAACTCCCTCCAGTTGAAGAAAACTGCTGATCACAAGAACGTAGATCCTAGACTGGTTGAAACTTGAAAATTTATGATGCTTGAAACTTCACCTTGATGCCACCAATCCAAGAACTGTTCACGAGGTGATCATACCCTGCTCCTTGGAAACTATAAAACTCCTCACTACTCTGTCCAAAGTGGGTCACACAATCTTTAGGGCATTAGCCCACTGTGGCCCCCTTTGCCTGGCAAGCAGTAAAAAACTCTCTCTTGTTTCTGTTCGGCACTGTTGAACAGAGACCAAGTTTAGCAACAAACACATAATCTGTACCAGATCTTGAAAACTATAGAAAATTGACAGAAGGGCATTCTCTTTCAGTATGTAAAAAAGAACACAATGCACTTGAATGCTCCTTTAAGGGAAAAGAGTGAATTTCCTTGTATCCATAGAGGCTGTGTGTTTCTTCTAGAATGGTTGCTAATGTCACTTTGGGAAATTTTATTCTTAAGAACTGGAGAAAGTTCTTAAGAACTTGGTTGGTTTAGTGTGGACTCTCCTGTAATTTTCTGACAATGTTGGTTTAGTGTGGACTCTCCTGTAATTTTCTACCTTCATGGATTTCATGCATTCATATATTGTCTCCAAACACTAATGCCATTTCTTTCTTGTGAAAGAAGAAATGATCCAGGTATACAGGGTAGAGTGAGGCACATTTCCAGTTTACACTTGGAAGCTGATACGTACAAAAACAGTGTTCAAAGCCTCTTGCAAACATTAGAGCCCCTCTGTCCAAAAATCTGTTATTTGGCCGACCTCAGTACTGGGGTAAGAGAAGGGCAGAGACAGTGGCCAACAGAGGCAGCAAGTAGTGGATCAACAGATTTGTCTGGTTCTGAGAGGTGGAAGGCTGAATGAGGAGGACACTAGAAAGATCTTGATGAGGAAACAGAAAAGACTTCAGTATTAGGGAGGCCAGGCCAAGTGTCGAGGAAATGGATGCTGTCAGCTAACAGCTGATGGAGGTTGCAATTCCTGCCGCCTTCCACTGAGTCATTCCTTTTGGTTTTGGGGTTTGTTTTACTCTTGGTAAATTTCTTATTTAAGAATGATCCCCAAGCCTATGATTTTGAAATAAAGGAAATTTCCTATATTATTTTATTGTTAATTGAGACATGTCTTCATAATAGTAGAAATGAGTTAGTTAATTCATAGCTAAAATACCTCTTAAGATGGTCATGACACCGAAGTGGAATTACAATGCAATTTGGTATTTTTTGCTTATAATGTATTTTTTTTCTTCTCATCATCTGCAGAATTTCCCACGTCCTGCTTTGCAATGTAACCCAGCGGGTGTCGTTCTGGTTTGTAGTTACTGATCCTTCAAGAAATCACACCCTTCCTGCTGTTGAGGTACAGTCAGCCATCAGGTAATCACTGCTAAGTATGCCTTCTCCTGGTAAATCAACGTGTTGATTAATTCAGCTGTTTTCATAGATTTTGGAGACTTCTCTCTCTGCTTCACAATGATTTGTTTATTAAGGTGTCAGTGATTTTGCTGTGGTGGGCCAGAGGCCACCAGCATGGAGTGGGCAGAGGTTCGAGGTGCCAGTTAACATCTTCCAGTGCCCAGGACAGCACTTGCCAGCAAAGGACTGTTCAACGCCAAGTGTCGGCCGTGCTGTGGTTGAGAAGCTCTGCTTTAAACATTAGCTAAGAAGGTTTCATTCTGTCTTCTTTTGGCAAGAACGCCCTGTGAGGTGCTATTGAGTGACGGTTCATCACCTGCACTCTTGAGCCTGAATGCTCGGGTTTTGAATAGTCCTTTTGCCTCTGGTAGCTAATTAGAATACAGACAAGTTACTTCCCCTCTTTTTGCTTTCCTCTTATCATCTATAAAACAGAAATAATTATGGTACTCTGCTCTGGGAGTTGTTGAGTAGATTAAATGCAAAACGTTTTGAGGGGCAAGTCATACTTTTGACTTTTATTTAGAAGTCAAGAAAAATATTCACATTTCTTGGGTTTCTAAGGACTTACCTTCTTGAGTTAATGTACATTCCTTACCTTAAAGCATACTTTTTGGGGTAAAAAAAGGTAAACTCTTGACTCTTATATAAATGAAAAAAAAATGCTATCAAACAATTTGGGCTTTCCTGGTGGCTCAGGTGGTAAAGAATCCACCTACAATGTGGGAGACCTGGTTTGATCCCTGGGTTGGGAACATCCCTTGAAGAAGGCAACGGCTACCCATTCCAGTATTCTGGCCTGGAGAATTCCATGGACTATATACTTATGGGGTCGGAAAGAGTCAGACACCACTGAGCGACTTTCACTTTCACTTTCTTCAAAGATTTTATCTTATAAGTTAATGAGGGAACTAGTAAGATGTTAAACCATTTTAATGGAGACTTCAAGGCAGCATGCAAATATAGGAATTGAAGATTTGTGGTGTTTTTTTTATTAAAAGATACGCTAGTCTATCCGTTGGCAGTGCTCCACCAGACACAATTCACCTGATTTTCTATGGACAAGAATCATTTACATTATATTAGTTTTCTCAAACTTACAAATCTGGAAACTAATGCAAAGACAGTAAAAGGTGGAAATTGTTCAGAAGGGTAGACTGGCCAGACACTCAGTCATATTTTTCACCCATTTGAAATTTTACCCATTTTTTTTCTGACAGTTCCCCTCCTCCTCTCCTTGGGATTAGAATAAACTTTCAAAAGTGAAATATATTTCTGCACAGAAGCAGAGGATGCAGTTTTTATTTCAATTAGTGTGCAATTTATGTGTGTCAAAACTTCAGATCCCACACATGATTGGTGTTGGGCAAATTGATTTAGAAATCAAGAAAGATATACACATTTCTTGGGTTTCTAAGGATTTACCTTCTTGAGTTAATGTACAGTCCTTAGCTTTAAAAAGTACTTTTTAGGGAAAGAAGGGTAAAATCTTGACTCTCATATAAATGAAAAATAAATACTATCAAAGACTTTGGGCTTCCCTTGTGGCTCAGCTAGAGAATGAGTTCCCGATATAATCTAGATCCTATAATCTTTGAAAGAAAGATTGAAACAAAGTTCACTCTCCTTACAAAGGGATTTACAGGTTATTGAAATGCACATTTTTCTCATTATATCTAGTGAAAGAACTCATTTGCTCTTTGTAAAACGTTAGCATTTAAGGTAGTCAGTGTATATTCGAATGCCAAATGTTTTTGTATGAACAACCATCTGTTTCCCTTGCTGAAGTGAAGGCATTGCAGCTCTGTACCAGTGGAAAATGGTTTAAGAAGAAGTTTGAATTAAATTATTTCTGCACTTTTGCCACTAAGAATACTGCTGAGAGCGACGACTTAGGGAGTAAAAATTAGGAATCCTGTATTTTGTGAGAAAAGGGATTTTATTCAAGCCCTGTGATCAGGGAGGACTCCAAGGAAAATGAGGGCACTGTGATCAGGGAGGACTCCAAGGAAAATGAGGGCACTGTGGTTAAACCAAGGCAATGGCACCCCACTCCAGTACTCTTGGCTGGAAAATCCCATGGATGGAGGAGCCTGGTAGGCTGCAATCCATGGGGTCGCTAAGAGTCGGACACGACTGAGCGACTTCACTTTGACTTTTCACTTTCATGCATTGGAGAAGGCAATGGCAACCCACTCCAGTGTTCTTGCCTGGAGAATTTCAGGGACAGGGGAGCCTAGTGGGCTGCCATCTATGGGGTTGCACAGACTCGGACACGAATGAAGCGACTTAGCAGTGGTTAAACCAGGCTTCAGTTATTGTGAGGAGGAGGAGTGCTTAGGCTGAAGGTGGAGGATGGAGATGAATATGTTCACAACAAAATGTCCGTTTCAAAGGCCCCAGGAGGAAGGACTGTTTAGTGGATGATGGCCAGTAGAGTGGGAACTGATGTCAGGGTATGGATAGGGCTCATTGGGAGTGTATGAAATTAAAGGAAACAATACCAGGAGGGCAGGACAGAGTGAAAAGAAAGGAGATGGTAACTAGAAGGCGGCTAATAGGAATTTCAAGGCTGAAGAATCTATGTCATTGGGCAAAATGATACTAGTTCCACCTAGTGCTTTGCTTAATATTTTCAGGTTCACGAGGCACATTCTGATGCATCTTTGGCTTTTAGTATCAACACCAGTCGTTTCTGAGTAATTATTACTATCCCTGCTTTATAAATGAGAAAATTGAGGCTCAGGGAGATTAACTGATTTTCCCAGGTCACCATGTGAGAAAAATAAGAGTGACGACTTGAACGCAGGCAACCAGTGATCCACTCCCCCCCCCCCCCCCCCTGCCAGTAGAGTATCCACACCTCTCGAATTAGGTGAGGGGATGAAAGATCAGTTCTAAGATGTCTGTTTTTTATCTGTTTTGAGGACCTGGCTTTATTCAAAGCCAATTTTGTCTAGAAAGTATCCATGGTGATTGATGCCTATTGGAGATTTCCATGCTAGATGGAGATGTAGTTTGTATTGAACTAGAACTTCTGATCAGCCTGACTCAGGCAACTTTTCATTTTACTGTTATGTGTTGGTAGGGGGGCTCATCATTTTGTGGAAAGTTTTGTGTTATCAAAATTAGGTTACAAAAAAAAATCGTTCTATTGTTTGATAAAAATTGCACTGAAATTGTCCTGTGCTGCAGATTACCTGGCTAGGATTCTCCTTCACATGAGTAATCATGCCACCCTGTAGATTTTCACTTGCTAAGGGTGGTCTTTCCTGACACCCTGGTACTGGTCTGCAGAGATTCTGAAGCTATTACCCTCGGGTTCAAGATGTGCACTGTCCAGTACAGAACTCAGCAGCCACACGTGGCTCTCAAGACCTCGAAATGTATCTAATCCAAGATTAGATATGCTCTGTCAAGTACACACCGAGTTTCAAGGACTGTGCCCAGAATAAAATGTGAACCAACTTACTATTGATTACATGTTGAAAGGATATTTTCTTGGATATATTGGGCAAATATATATTAAAGTCAGTTTTGCCTATTACTATATTTTTAATGCAGCTCCTAGAAAATTTGACATCACCTAAGGTTCACATATTCTGGTTTTTAGTTCTGCTCTAGAGGTTGTTGAAATCAGCTTGTCTAGTGTAAATTCAGAAAAGATCATACAGTATCTCCAAGAAATAGACCTAATTTGCAAATTCCAGCTAGAAATTTAGTTTGGATCAAATAAGTTTTTGCTACCAACCCCTCCCTGACTGCTACCACCACCCAAAATGCAGATTTTCCCCAGGGAGCGTAACACATTTACCTTCGTGTTTTTCTAAACTTTTGCTCGTAAAGCACCATTTACTTTAGTCATATGGAACTACTTGCAGTTGACGAAACAAATCATACTGTATACCGGGTCTCCAGTTCCTGTGCAGACTACAGGTCTGAAGTGAGTACTTTGGGTCTGCAGTATTCCTACTTGTCCCTCAAAGCACAGCTCAAAACTTGTCTTCCTAGGAAACCAGCTCTGACTACTTACTATGCTGACACCTCTGCTGTATTCCCACTGTGCCCATTTGTACCTCTTTCATAGAACTTTTTGTATGCACTGTGATTGTGGAGGGACTGGTGGGCTGTTGTTCTAGACTGGAAGCTACTGGGGTATTTTTTTATTTTTTTAACCGTTTGTATCTCTAGCACCTAGCAGAGGATCTGGTACTTAGTAAGTTTTCAGCAATTGTTTGTTGAATTGAATGGAAAAAAATAAAAAAGATCAAACGGATGGGTTCACAGCTCCTCCTGGCTTCATGTTTTCTTTCTGCTCCTGATTTCCTTTTATTCTTATGTTTATCACCCACTTTTTACATATTAGTTTGTGTTTTCAGGCTGTTGGTGTTTATGTAAGCCACCTAAAGAGAGTTCCCTCATTTTAATCTAGATGCTACCTCTCAGGAAATAAAATGTGGTGGTCAGAGCTCAAAACTCAGGACTTCACGTGATTTCTAGAACATTCATGACAATGGAGGGCAGTAGTGCATAGACAAGCACCTCTCTGGCAGCCAGCACCGCCGCTTACAAGCAGAAAACCACAGCATGATTGCCACCTCATCAGACTGTCTGTTCGACCTGGAGTCTTCTGCTGGGGAGATGCTCTGTTTACAGAGAGGGTGGTAATCCCGGGGACACAGGGCTCTACCTTTGGTTTCTAATGTTTCTTCTCTCGTTTGTTTTTAATCATCCTTGTATTTTAGAATGAATAGAAACTGGATCAACAATGCCTTCTTTTTGAATGACCTGACTCTGGAATTTTTAAGAATTCCTTCCACTCTTGCACCACATACTGACCCATGTGTGCCCATCTGGATTATTATATTTGGTGTGATATTCTGCATCGTCCTTGTGGCAACCATGCTATTGATTTTTTCAGGAACCCGGCAACATAGAAGGTAAGATATGTATAAAGGGAGACAGTAGAAGAGCATTTTCCTGTTTCCTCATGACTTGGAAAAATAAGATGATTTTCCCCTACCTGAAGTGAATCCCTTATATTAAAAACTGAAAAAGTGGGCAATTTTCAAAATATCACTTATGCTTTTGTTTTTGGACACTTTTTGGAGTCCAGAGTCCCTTACTTAACTATGACTACTTCTATTGCCATCTTTCTTTTCTACACCATGTAAATGTTTCATATCTGCTGCTGCTGCTGCTAAGTCGCTTCAGTCAGGTCCAACTCTGTGCAACCCCATAGACGGCAGCCCACCAGGCTCCCCCGTCCCTGGGATTCTCCAGGCAAGAGTACTGGAGTGGGTTGCCATTTCCTTCTCCAATGCAGGAAAGTGAAAAGTGAAAGTGAAGTCGCTCAGTCGTGTCCAACTCATAGCGACCCCATGCACTGTAGCCTACCAGGCTCCTCTGTCCATGGGATTTTCCAGGCAAGAGTACAGGAGTGGGGTGCCTCTACATCCCTCAAAATAAAAAACAGACTTCCTTGTATCCAACAGATGTTCAAGAAACATAGAGTTAAATCGTATGAAGATGGCACTTAACCATTTAGGCGGAAAAAAACCTCACTTTGAGTTGTTTGTATCCATGTGGTATACACCAACACCATGAGAGCATTTTGTTTGCTGTGTATACTTTGTCTTTCAAAGACACAAAGCCACAATTGCTATACATGGGATAACCTGAAAGAATTGCTGGTAAAATGTCCAGATTATATCAACATCATCAAGGTACCAGTCTTCTACTGCTGTGCTGGAGGGCCAAGAAAAGTTCATTTACCAATACACTGATGTTCCACCTATATCCCACACAGTGGGAATGATGGAGTTGTACAGCTAAGCTCTCTTTAGCTATGGTAGAGTAGGACTCTCCCGTTTAATTTCTGAGCAATTTTCTCCCTCCCACGTGCTTTCTCTTCCTCCTTTCTCTCTCTTTCTCCCTTCCTTTCTTTGTATGTATTCACTTTCTCATCTGACCTCTCATTATTTTCTCCCACCTCTCTGTGAGGTTGTTACCTGGGCATTTTGATTGGAATTACTGCTCCTTAAATTTAGCCAAATGGAAATTATTTCTTTGTTAATAGTTTTATGGAGGTATAATTTACACACCATAAACGCCATTCATTTTAAGCATATAATCCAATGATTTTTAGTGAATTTATAGAGTTGTGTAACCATCACCACAATGTAATTTTAGAGGATTTCCATGACCCCAAAAGATCTCTTGGGCTAACTGAATTATTCAAAAATTTTCATACCTTGTATTTTTTTTGCATGTGTGTGTCTGAAAAGAAAAGTATTTTTTCAGATAATTTAGAAAATGTAGAAAAGCAGAAGAAAATAAAAATTCTCTTTATTCCACAACCTACAGAAATTCATTGCTATTCTGGTATATAGTTAGTCCTTCTGTCTACTTATCTGCCTGTTTATCCATATCTTAGAAGGGAAGTTACAATTAAGGGATGCTGAGAAGTTGATTAGGGCTAGGGACAGAGCAGCTACATATTAATAATTTTAAAGTAGTAGAAATCTCTTTTTATCTTACTGACTTTAAAGAACTTGACTGAATTTTTGACTTTTGAACTACCACATTAGATACCTATTTATGTGTAAGGGTAGGAAGCCAAGTAAAGCAATAAATAGGCCATTACATACTGGGATTGCAATGTGGGTTTTACTTTCCCTGTGTGTGTGTGGGGAGGTGACGATTATGAAGAGGGAAGGGAATACAGTGATTGCTGCCTGAAGGTTTCATGCTGCTGCTGCCGCTGCTGCTAAATTGCTTCAGGCATGTCCAACTCTGTGCGACCCCATAGACGGCAGCCCACCAGGCTCCCCCGTCCCTGGGATTCTCCAGGCAAGAACATTGGAGTGGACTGCCATTTCCTTCTCCAGTGCATGAAAGTGAAAAGTGAAAGGGAAGTCACTCAGTCGTGTCTGACTCTTTGCAACCCCGTGGACTGCAGTCCACCAGGCTCCCTCGTCCCTGGGATTTTCCAGGCAAGAGTACTGGAGTGGGTTGCCATTTCCTTCTCCAATGCAGGAAAGTGAAAAGTGAAAGTGAAGTCGCTCAGTCGTGTCCGACTCTTTGCAACCCCATGGACTGCAGTCCACCAGGCTCCCTCGTCCCTGGGATTCTCCAGGCAAGAGTACTGGAGTGGGATGCCATTGCCTTCTCCATTCCATATCTAGAGTTGTTTTTGACATCTGGGTACTGATTTTTTACACTGGATATACAGAGCTTACAGGCTTCTCTGATAGGCAGAGTGAAACTTTGGTTTTCACCCCCTCCAAATACTAGTTCTTCCACCGTTGTTCTCCTACCCTCCCTGGCCTGCCTCTTCCAGTACCTATAGCCACCATCTTGTACCAGATACTTTGTGATGTCTTTACATTCCCTCCCTTCGGACACTCTTCCCTCGAGCCGTGTGATTTTATATAGACCCGTCTTCTTCACAGGGGCCTTTGAATCATCTCCCTGTATCAGGATCACCTGGAACACTTGTTGAACATGTAGGTTCCTTTGCTCTACACGGAGCCACTAAAGTTCATTCTCTGAAGGAGATGCATTGTTTTAATTGAAACTTAGTTGATGTACAATTGAAAGAGATATGTTTTAATGATATCCAGCTAGTTCACTTTTTTGAGGGCTTCCAATTTAACTACTTACATTTCGATTACCACTCATGGAGTTCATTTAGCTGAATTCTGGGGCACATGCAAGCTTTGTTCACTAATTTATTGATATTACTTCCAGAGAGAATTTCAGAGTAGTGAAAGAGTTACTAAGGTAGGGAGGAAACAAAGCTTTCACAATGAAAGGAGAAAATAATCTTGTTTACAAGCACCTCTGATTCAGAGGGCAAGTGGAGAGAGTCCTCAGCTCTACTTTGATGCTTCTAAACCTTCCCTTCTGACACCAAGGAAGAGGAATTCTGTGAAGTGGGCATCACAGGGACACACATTGGTTTTCAAAAGTGTTGCTGCCCACATGGGACATGCAGGTTGTGTTTGGCCAAGTTTGTGTTCGAGTAAATGTTTCTGCTGAGATTTTCCACTTTCCATATGGTTCACGCTGGTTATTAGCAGAAGGTAATCATTTTAAATTTGCAGCTTTGCAATTGTTTTTCACAAATGGTCAGTGAAATGCTATGGAATGAATGTGATCTATGTCTAGTCCCTGAATTAAACTTAGGATTAAGATCAAGTTGTAATTGCTTGATTTTCTTGCTCTTGGCATGACATGTAATGCTGAGAGACTTGATCCAAATTATTAATTTGTTTTCTTTTGCTTTCTAGAATATTAGAAAAATTCTGTTGCGATATTTGCATGCCTGTGTTTAATAGCTTTAAGTTTTATATTAATCCGGAAATGCTAGGATTCCGTGCTTTCTAGCAGTTGTAACCTTCATGAATTGACTTCATCCACTTGTTTTCCAATTTCCTCACTAGTATGCTATGCTATAGCTGGTGGAAGAATGGGCTTTGGAGATGGACTACTTGGATTCAAAATATTTATTGGCTAGACTCTGCTCTTGGATATAATGCATTAACTGTATGGCTATCAAGAAGCACAGGCAATGAGTCAGGGAAGCCAAGCTGAAGAGAACATGGTTTGTGGTGCTGGAGTCAAGTTGGTTAAATGTTTCTTTACTATCTGTGCGTAGATAACTCTGCTCGAGGGACAGTGAGGTGTGTTAGAAAGAATTAATTTGTTGGAATCAAAAGTTATTAGAGTAGCATTCTTGAAGATGTGCCTGGCACACAGCAAGTGCTGAGTAAGTGTTAGCTCTTAGTGTTATTTTATTATCATGCTTTGCTGGTCTTTCAGTTCATTTGTACTGGGATCAGCTATCTTCCTTCTGAGCAAACTCTCCAGTAATATAATAATTGGGTGTGTAGCATCATAATCTGTTGCTTGGGAGAAGTGACCCTGTTGCTACAAGCTTGCCTTCACAAATTTAGTTCATGTTCAAACCAGGTAAACAGATGGAGAAATCTCCTGTGTCAACCTGGAGAGCATCAATAATTAGCAAATAGAGACAGGACAGTCATGATAACCTTCTGAAGAAAAATTGATTTGTTAGGTTTTCCACTTGGTATGGAAAAATTTTGCTGGGTTTCTCTTGGGACAAGTATTGCTTCAAAAGTGGGGAGAGGGTGCAGTTTGAAGTGGGAGGAGCTCTGATCTTTGTGATGAAAGTTTGTTTGTCAAAAAGATAGAAGTTGCCCTCAAAAGCCTTTAGTGTTGAGGAAGACACAGATTTGTTCAAGAATGCAATCAACAGGTTAGATAGTAATGAACATAGTTTGTGTGATAGAACACCTTAAACCTAGAGGATCAGGAGGGACCACAGGGTCATCTGAATCACCCTTCTACTTCTACAGAGAAGAGTGCCAGTGTCATCTAAGACATGTGCACCTTTTAAGTTACCTTTGGGAAAATTCTCAGGTGACGCTTTAACTCTTCTGTTGGCCGTGTCAATAACAGCATTCCACTGATTGTTCAGAACCTCTGGGTGGAAAGTGTGCAGTCACTGTGGCCCAAACTAGGTGAACTCAAATACTAGCTATACCTGTTAGCTGAGCGAGGTTTGTTGCATCATCAAATTTCTCCATCTGTATGAGGGAGGTAAGGTCTCACAGGGCTTCCGTGAAGATTGGGTGAGAGAAATGTGTGTCAAGTATAATATGTACTAAATAAATAGTAATTATGATCCAAGATGAGCTTAACCCATTTCTGTGATTAAAGAATGCTGGAAAAGATCACTTTTCCATCCAGATATTGCCACAGTAGTGCAGAAGCTTCTCCAATTCATTGGCCTATTGCTTGAGATTTTATTAGTTAACAAACACCTATTTTAAAAAGCAAGAGGCCTTGTTAGGTCAGCTGTTTACTGTAATAGTGGTGAACTGGCTAATCAGCCTTCTCTCTAAAAAAAAACAATACCCTGATTCGTAGCATTTGCTGATTTCCTATCCACTGTGAAATTTCTGAATATTTAACAGTCTCCTCTTGCAAGTCTGAACCAGCAGGTTTCAGCATGTCATCACAACTGCTGCCTCTTCGGGAAGTAAATTTGAGGAGATTGCTTCCTTTCTCTATTACCATCTAGTTGAGAATAGCAGTTTGTGAAATAAGAGGTTTGTGGAAGGAAAAGAGTTAGAAAAGTGATTTTTTTCTTCTAGAGAACGATTAGGAAGTTGGGTAGGTGGAAAGGCAACTAAGACAAACTGCATATACTTGACAATGACATCTGTACTAGATCTGTGTCTAGCCCCAGGCTGGAAGTGGGTATTTTAGCTCTTTGGTCAGCTTTATGATAATGGCGATGATGATGGTGGTGACAGTGATGGGGGATGGTGGTGATGATGGTGATGGCTTTAATGGTGGGAATGATGTGATAATGGGAATGATGATGAAGTTGATGATGTGATGTGTGTTTTAGTTGAAAAAACACTGGATCGATACTCTTGGTTTTGGGTCCCAGTCTTAGGCCCTAGCATTTATTGGCTGAGTGCCTTGATGCAGTCACATACAGAAAATGAGGATAGTATTTTCTTCAATAGTTATGCTGATGGGAAGACAAAATTAAGAGAGTACACACAAGTGCTTTAGACACTGGGGAATGCTGTATCAGTGTAAAGAAGCATCACCATCAAAAAGCAGTTACAAAGTGCTAATTCTATGCAACCTGGCATTTTGGGCTATAAAAGGAAAGTCACAGACACAGTGCAGTTTCAGACTTGTATGTATGTAGTAGAATTGATTCATGAATCTTTTATATAAATGGACTGCTGTAATGTTGTTATCTTAGGAAGGGACTTTAAACAATGATCTGTATCCATTTCTCCAGATGCCAAGGCCCAGAGAGGTAAAAATATCTTATTCCATTCCTTTATTGACCATGTATTCTGTGATAGGAAGTCTAGAATGTATTGTGGAAGAGATGTACAGAGATAACATGGGTGGCCCTTGCCTATAAGGAGATGATAATCTTGTAGTTGTAACAAAGCCAGGTCAAGGACTCAGGACACTGAACCCTAGTTAATGTTTACAGTTGACTAGTGAATGAAGTGGGTGAAATTCACTCAGTTGTGTCCGATTCTTTTCGACCTCATGGACTATACAGTCCATGGAATTCTCCAGGCCAGAATACTGGAGTGGGTACCATTTCCTTTCTCCACGACAGTTTACTGTTGCTGCTGCTGCTAAGTTGCTTCAGTCGTGTCCGACTCTGTGCGACCCCACAGACGGCAGCCCATCAGGCTCCCCCGTCCCTGGGATTCTCCAGGCAAGAACACTGGAGTAGGTTGCCATTTCCTTCTCCAGTGCATGAAAGTAAAAAGTGAAAGTGAAGTTGCTCAGTCGTGTCCGACTCTTAGCGACCCCACAGACGGCAGCCCACCAGGCTCCTCCATCCATGGGATTTTCCAGGCAAGAGTACTGGAGTGGGGTGCCATTGCCTTCTCCATGACAGTTGACTAGTCACTAGTAAAGTCACTTGATTTCCTTCTGGCTATATTTGTCTTCCCATAAGGTCAATAGTAAAGAAAAGTGGATTTGAGTTTCTATGAAGTTTTTCACTTAAGGGGCTGGGGCTCAGCCAACGTTTTCACATACTGAAACTTCACGTTCTTGTAAAGTCTCAGTCAAATGAGTGAACTGTCTTGGAAATAGAAATGTAAATGAACTGAAAAATGTTAGAGCTAATAATTGTTTTACTTTGCTGATCTTAAATGTACACACTCAGTAGGAATCAAATATATGTTTTGAACAAAGTCTGGGAAGATGAAGTAAGTCCCAGGTCCACTCCTTTCACCAGTCTTGTCCCATCCTGTAAGATAAGTTCCTCTCCATGTTTGAGTCTCAGTTACTTCATTTGAAGAACAGAGATGATAATAAAATCTACATAGTATTACAGTAGGCATTAGATAAGATGATGTATACAAAGCAGTCGTCTGTGTAATAGACACTAATTCTTACTGTTTCTGCTATCACATGGCAGATAAAAAAGAGACCAGTTAGAAAGTAAGGGCATCAGTATTTAAACCAGATGTCCTTGATGCCAAAGCCCACCAGTCTCACTATGCTGCAACGCCCACTAAAATTGTTGCAGCAATTCTGCAGTTTCTTCAGGGCTAATCTACACTGATTAGACGACAGTTGCAATTCCCCAATCATCAACTCTGTCCCGTCTTGAAATCATATTTGTGTGTCCTTTGTTGTTTATCTGGCTGTTCTTGAGCCTTGGCTTTTCAACCTTATCTTCTTTGAAGGGAGACAGAAATACTCTTTCTGGTTTTAGCTGCCACTCGTTTATCTTGTGGAGAAGGCAATGGCACCCCACTCCAGTACTCTCGCCTGGAAAATCCCCTGGCCTGAGGAGCCTAGTAGGCTGCAGTCCATGGGGTTTTGAAGAGTCAGACACGACTGAGTGAATTCACTTTCCACTTTCATGCACTGGAGAAGGAAATGGCAACCCACTCCAGTATTCTTGCCTGGAGAATCCCAGGGACGGGGGAGCCTGGTGGGCTGCCGTCTATGGGGTCGCAGAGTCGGACACGACTGACGCACTTAGCAGCAGCAGTTTATCTTGAGCAAACTCTGTTCCTCAACACCCCCTCGCCAAGTGGTCCACCCAATACAAGCAGACCTCCTTTTCTTGTGCTTCACTTTATTGCGTGTTTTTTTTTTTTTACAAATTGAGGTTTTATGGGAGTTTTTTACAGATGGAAGTTTTATGGCAGCCCGCATCAAGCAAGTCTATCAGCACCATTTTTCCAACAGCATTTGTTCACTTTGTGTCTCTGTGTCACATTTGGTAATTCTTGCAATGTGTCAGTCATTTTCATTATTTTTTTATTTGTTGTGGTGATCTGTGATCAGTGATCTTTGATGTTACTGTTGGAATTTGGGGTGTGAGCTCCATAGACCATGCCCATAAAAGATGACAAACTTAATGGTGAATATTGTGTGTTCTGACTGCTCCACCAACCACCTTTTACCCATCTCTCTCCCTCTCCTCAGGCCTTTCTATTTCCTGAGACAAGACTATTTTTATTTTTTTTTTGGGGGGGAGCTTTTATTTATTATTTTTTTAATTTTATTTTATTTTTAAACTTTACATAATTGTATTAGTTTTGCCAAATATCAAAATGAATCCATCACAGGTATACATGTGCTCCCCATCCTGAACCCTCCTCCCTCCTCCCTTCCCATACCATCCCTCTGGGTCGTCCCAGTGCACCAGCCCCAAGCATCCAGTATCGTGCATTGAACCTGGACTGGCATCTCGTTTCATACATGATATTTTACATGTTTCAATGCCATTCTCCCAAATCTTCCCACCCTCTTCCTCTCCCACAGAGTCCATAAGACTGATCTATACATCAGTGTCTCTTTTGCTGTTTCGTACACAGGGTTATTGTTACCATCTTTCTAAATTCCATATATATGCGTTAGTATACTGTATTGGTGTTTTTCCTTCTGGCTTACTTCACTCTGTATAATAGGCTCCAGTTTCATCCACCTCATTAGAACTGATTCAAATGTATTCTTTTTAATGGCTGAGTAATACTCCATTGTGTATATGTACCACTGCTTTCTTATCCATTCATCTGCTGATGGACATCTAGGTTGCTTCCATGTCCTGGCTATTATAAACAGTGCTGCGATGAACACTGGGGTACACGTGTCTCTTTCCCTTCTGGTTTCCTCAGTGTGTATGCCCAGCAGTGGGATTGCTGGGTCATAAGGCAGTTCTATTTCCAGTTTTTTAAGGAATCTCCACACTGTTCTCCATAGTGGCTGTACTAGTTTGCATTCCCACCAACAGTGTAAGAGGGTTCCCTTTTCTCCACACCCTCTCCAACATTTATTATTTGTAGACTTTTGGATCACAGCCATTCTGACTGGTGTGAAATGGTACCTCATAGTGGTCTTGATTTGCATTTCTCTGATAATGAGTGATGTTGAGCATCTTTTCATGTGTTTGTTAGCCATCCGTATGTCTTCTTTGGAGAAATGTCTATTTAGTTCTTTGGCCCATTTTTTGATTGGGTCATTTATTTTTCTGGAGTTGAGCTGTAGGAGTTGCTTGTATATTTTTGAGATTAGTTGTTTGTCAGTTGCTTCCTTTGCTATTATTTTCTCCCATTCTGAAGGCTGTCTTTTCACCTTGCTGATAGTTTCCTTTGATGTGCAGAAGCTTTTAAGGTTAATTAGGTCCCATTTGTTTATTTTTGTTTTTATTTCTGATATTCTGGGAGGTGGGTCATAGAGGATCCTGCTGTGATGTATGTCAGAGAGTGTTTTGCCTATGTTTTCCTCTAGGAGTTTTATAGTTTCTGGTCTTATGTTTAGATCTTTAATCCATTTTGAGTTTATTTTTGTGTATGGTGTTAGAAAGTGTTCTAGTTTCATTCTTTTACAAGTGGTTGACCAGTTTTCCCAGCACCACTTGTTAAAGAGATTGTCTTTAATCCATTGTATATTCTTGCCTCCTTTGTCAAAGATAAGGTGTCCATATGTGCGTGGATTTATCTCTGGGCTTTCTATTTTGTTCCATTGATCTATATTTCTGTCTTTGTGCCAGTACCATACTGTCTTGATAACTGTGGCTTTGTAGTAGAGCCTGAAGTCAGGTAGGTTGATTCCTCCAGTTCCATTCTTCTTTGAGACAAGACTATTGACATCAGGCTAATTAATAACCTTACAGTGGCTTCTAAGTGTTCAAGTGAAAGAGTCATGTATCTCACTTTAAATCAAAAGCTAGAAATGATTGAGTTTAGTGAGGAAAGCATGTTGAAAGCTGAGACAGGCTGAAAGCTAGGCCTCTTACACCAGTTAGCCAAGTTGTGAATGTGAGGGAAAAGTTCTTGAAGGAAATTAAAAGTGTTAATTCAGTGAATACACAAATGATAAGAAAGTGAAACAGCTTTATTGCTGATGTGGAGAGTTTCAGTGGTCTGGATAGAATATCAAACCAGCCACAGCATTCCCTTAAACCAAAGCCTAATCCAAGCAAGGCCCTGATTCTAATTTGTGGAGGCTGAGAGAGGTGAGGAAGCTACAGAAGGAAGGTCTGAAATTAGCAGAGGTTGGTTCATGAGGTTTGAGGACAGAAGCCATATGTGTGACATAAAAGTGCAAAGTGAAGGAGCAAATGCTGATGTAGAAGCTATAGCAAGTTCTCCAGAAGACCTAAGGTAATTAATGATGGTGGCTATGCTAAACAACAGATTTTTAGTGTAGATGCAACAACCTTTTATTGGAAGAACATGCCACCCAGGACTTCCATAGCTAGAGAGAAGTCAGTCCCTGCCTTCAAAGTTTCAGAGGACAGACTGACTTTCTTGTTAGTAGCTAATTAACTGGTGACTCAAAGTTGAAGCCAATGCTCATTTATCATTCTGAAAATTCCAAGGCCCTTAGAACAAAGCCTGCATAATAGCACATCTTTTTACAACATGGTTCACTGGATGTTTTTTTAAGCCTAGAGGCTTACTGCTCAGGAAAAGATTCCTTTCAAAATATTACTGCCCATTGACAATGCACCTGGTCACCCAAGAGATCTGATGGAGATATATAACAAGATCAGTGTTGCTAACAAAGCATCCATTCTGCAGCCCATGGACCAAGGAGTAATTTAGACTTTCAAGTCGTATTATTTAAGAAATACACTTCATCAGGCTAGAGCTGTCATAGTGATTGCTCTGGTGGATCTGGGCATAGTCATTCAAAACCTTCTGGGAAGGAGTCACCATTTAGATGCCATTAAGAACATTCATGATTCATAGGAAGAAGTCCAAATATCAACATTCACAGGAATTTGGAAGAAGTTGATTCCAATCATCAGGGATAACTTAGAGAGGTTCTTTGCTTAAGTGGAGGAAGCAGCTGCAGATGTGGTAGAAAAAGCAAGAGAACTAGAATTAAAAGGTGACAAAGGAGGCTTTGAAGAACTGCCTCACCATTTGTGTGTGTTTCTGGTGGCCCTAGTATGTTCAAGGAAACACTTCCAAATGCTGCTTTAGAAGGGCTGGACCCACTGATACTCACAACACTGTCTTGGATTCCAATTCTATGCATCCTTCCCAACAAAGACCCTCCAACAATCTATGGTTTTCTGCTAGTGAGCTAAAGGTACTTATGAGTCACTCACATGCTTTTACTGGTAAATCAACATGTTGATTAATTAAATCCAATTTCTTAGACTTAGGTTTCTTTCAGGCACCAAGAGGTAAAGGATTTCATTGGTCAGCTAATATTGGAGATTAGCATATATCAGTGGTGCTCAACCAGGGTTGAGTTTGCAGTGGACATTAAAAAAAGCCCGCAGACATTTTTGGTTGTCAGTACTTTGGGCTATTACTGGCATCCAGTGAGTAGAGGCCAGGGATGCTGCTAAACATCCTACAGTGCACAGGACAGCCTCCCATAATGTTACTGTTGGTATATTTATTGGGACCACATAAAATTAATGGAAAGCAATTTATCAAGAGTAAGCATTTAAGGAGAACTGACATCAAAGGCATCTTTATGATGTCTTCCTATTCAATAAAATGGTATGGATTGTATTAGTTCAAGTTTTTTTGTGTGCCTTAGGAATGTTTTACAGTTGTTTTGGTTAACATTTTATGTTAAATTCATTGCAAGGTATTTTAGTTTTTTAGTTTGCATTGTAAGTAGGGTTCTTTCTTCCATTATGTCTTCTGTGATTTTATATGTCAAAGGAATTGACTTCTATAAATTAACATGGCACTCCACTTTTTTGTAATTTCCTTTATATTTTTTGATCTAATTTTATTGGCTACTACCAGAATTTAATTCAATTGAACATTTAGTATGCTAATAATAGTGTCGTTAGTAGATATCCTTTCCACATTAGGCATACTATTTACTTTTGAGCTGATATTAATCTACTTTATTAGGTTAGGGAATTCTTTCATTTCCATTTTATTTTTAAAACAATAGATGGTGATTTTGTTGAATGTGTTTTTGGACTCTCCAAATATATGTCCAAACTGAGACAAGGTGTTAGCATATTTTTTTTAAAAATGTAGAAGCATTATGGCACCCCACTCCAGTACTCTTGCCTGGAAAATCCCATGGACGGAGGAGCCTGGTAGGCTGCAGTCCATGGGGTCGCTAAGAGTCGGACATGACTGAGCGACTTCACTTTCACGCATTGGAGAAGGAAATGGCAACCCACTCCAGTGTTCTTGCCTGGAGAATCCCAGGGATGGGGGAGCCTGGCGGGCTGCAGTCTATGGGGTTGCACAGAGTCGGACATGACTGAAGTGACTTAGGAGCAGCAGCAGCAGCAGAAGAAGCATTATAAGATGTTAAAAAGTGATGTCAAAGTTTGAGCCCAGCCTTGTGTTAAAGGGGCAGACTAGAATTTCTTAATATAGAAATGTAAGAAGAACATACCTGTTCATGATCTACCTCTTATGGGCTGCTTCCAGGTGACAGATTCTGAGAGTGGCAGGTTAGTCAGGGACCCTGAATAGGTCCTGTAATCCAGGCAGGTGAGCATCAGGCAGGAAGAATCAAATAATCCACAAGGGCATCTCTTTGTGGTGAAAACCACTCAGGAACTGGATGATGAGGTGATGGTACCAGGGGAATCTGGGGAACCAGCAGTGGTCCAGAGGAGCTCCAGTTACCTCCGGACACCTTAGGACAGCATCATGCCCATGCTTTGCTCCTGTAATTAACTACGTATCTCTCTTTTTAAAGTTTAGATATAACTGACTTTTTTTAAAAAAATTGAGACATAACTGACACTTGTATAGTCCTCAGTGGGAGGTGTTAGGTGGTAGCTGGTGCATAAATAAGAAGGCCTCTCTTTTTCAAGAGAAACTAATGGAATTCTCATTTCTAAAATGCAATGTAAATTAATCTTTGGGGTGGACAGAGGTATCCACCCTGAAAGATGTGGGCAATTGTTCTGTAAAGCTGGAGAAACCAAGTGTCTATCAAACTTTTCTCTGCTCCCCGCCTGTGGGAGGGTAGCTAGACTCCAGAAGGCTGCCCTGAGGATTTGCACAAGGACTGAGGAGGAGCAGGGGTTGGGGCCGAGAAGGGGACTCGTTATGCTTCTGAGTTCCTGAGTGCTCAGTGGCATGGCACCCAAAGCAGAGCCATCTGTGCCCACCAACAGGATCACTTCTGTCCCCTGCAGAGTGTCCCAGGGCCAAGGTCTCTCTCAACAGAAGCATCATAAATGGCAAGTTGTCTTAAGGGGCGACTTTCAAAGAGAACCTCAGTTACACTGTGGTGAGTTACATTTCCCAATTCAAAGTGCGCTGTTATTGTCTCCACTCAGAGATTGAAACATAAAGTATATCTCAAGTGATTTAGAGGGGAAAAATTACCTTGTGCTTAATTGATGGCAAAATACTCAGTTTCTGTAGCTCTTTATGATGTTTGCCTAACTAAAGAACAATGAATGAGAAAATATTAAAAACAACTGACATCTCACTCTAGAATTGTAACAGAATGTAAATTAAAATCAGATTGGTGACTACCTAAAAGCAATCCACAGTACTGGAACTGCAATTAAATTGATAATTTCTTTATTTTTTTACATTTTATATTGTGTGTATTTTTTTTAACTTTTTATTTTGTATTGGAGTATAGCCAGTTAACAATGTTGTGAGAGTTTCAGGTGCACATCAAAGGGACTCAGCCATACAATTCAGAATGTTATAAACATCACTGAATGAAAGTGGACAAAACAAATGAGCAGGCTGTTTGTTGATAGGCTGCAACTCATCGTCTGGGAAAAGGAAAAGGTGTCCTTTTACTCCATCAGCTTCCTTCTCTGGGTCTCACTGGTGCTTGGCACACAGGGGCTCTGGAGGCTGAAGCTCTCAGGGCAAACCAGAGCACAGTAAGGCGCAGCTTTCAGTTCAGGCCCCTGAGTCCTGAGAAGCCTTAGTGCAATAACCATGTTTTCCGGTTTCTATATTTTATGCTTTGATAGCTGAGGTCTTGCTAATGCTAGAGGGATCACCTCTCCCAGAGTTAGTTAATTGCTAGAGAGAACAACAGGGAGCACACCTTTCATATGCAAACCAGCCAATCAGACCCAGACTACTTCCTTTTTGGGGTTCTTACACTGTAAGTCACTATTCCTTTGCCCTAATAACCCCAGGGCCACATACCAGACAACTAGGGAAAGCCTCTATGCCCAGAGCCTGCTGAAATTATCCAAAGTGGCCAATCCTAAACCTGCTTATGTTGTCTTACCCATTCCTTCCCATGGAAACCACAACAGAGGTTCTGTCCATGTATTCCCCTGCTCTCTCTGCCTCCTGACCACCCGTGGAGATTCCCCATGTGTCCCCACATGGCATGCCATGTCTCTTCTTTTCAGGTATTTGTGAGTACAATAAAATTCTTCCTCCATGATAGCCATTTCCATGTCTGTGTGTTTTACCACACCTGATTAAAATAAAACCTGGGTACCCTTTAAACACTCAGCATCCACAGTGGACTAAGGCAGGGAGCTTGCAGGAGGCCTGCACCTGTGGAACCTGTAGGAGCTCAGAGATCCTGTGTAGAGTATGGTCTGTAGAGCTCCAATCCAGTTCTCCAGTTGCTGAGTGACCTGGCAGGAAAGCATTTAACTTCACTGAGCTTTACTTTCTTCATCTAAAACATGGAGATGAGGGTCTGCCAGAGAGCCTTCTATGGGAGATAAACGAAGCACTCAGCAACTGTCATAAATGTTAGTTCCCTTCCTGATCATTTCTCATAGTTGTTTGCCTTTATCTTTTTACTCCATTTAAAATATATTCTTAACAAATTTCACATTTTTAACTGGTATTTATTATTATCTCCTTTTATCCTTTTATACCAGTGCTTAAAAATAGAAATATAATGCAAACCACAGAGGTAATTTTAAAGTTTCTAGAAGTCGTACTAAAAAAGTTAAAAAAGAAACAAAACATAAGTGAACTTAATTTTAATACATATAGCACATGTGAATTTGTATGCTAAATTTTTATCAGAAATACTTGATTTGTATATTTTACACTTGAGTTGTATATTTTACACTTGAAAATGTATATAACATACCCAAGCTGTTCCAGACATTCTAAACTTTTCCAATAACTGAATTGTCAGTTCCTAAATTTAAATGACAATTGATTAAAATAAAATTTAAAATTCATTTCCTCACTTACAGTAGCCACATTTTAAGTGCTCAACAGCCATACATGACCTGTGGCTACCATATTGGACAGCCTAGTTTTATACCATTTGAAATATATTCTTAACAATCTTTTAACCATTGTTTATCATACCAATGTATTGATCCCCATATTCTTAAAGTAAATAACAATATCTAATGTTTTATCTTTTCATTCTAGAATGCAACACATAATTTAAACTTGGTAAGATTTTTTTACCTTTAAAAATATTCCTACCATAGCCAAACCATCTTCTTCCAGTTGCTGCACCCTCAAACCTTTCAAATTGGATTGCATTCTGATGTACCAAGTGCAGCTGAAACACCATTTAACGAATTAGTGCCTGATCATATAGGATCACTCCAAAATAAGTTGGTAGCCTTATTCAGCCTATACTATTTAAACATGTTTCCTTACCTAAAATAAAGCCACTGGTAAAAACATGACAATATGATGCAAAATGAGATAGAAACAAAGAATAGGAAGAAACTTATGCAATTAATGGAGCAGCAATTAATATTACTTTGAATAAAGGATTTATCTGGGGAGAAACATTTTAAAAATTTTATAGTAAAATGAGTAACATTTCAGTGAGGGATCAGTATTTATTCATTCTCATCTTGATCTGCAGGAAATACTAAAATCCAAAACTCATTTGCATCAAAAGGAGAGAAGATGCTTGTCTTGAGAGAAACAGATTCTTCCTATGGGAATTAGACAGGAATTGAAGACACATTCCTTTTCTGAGGCATAACCGTTGAAATGTGTTTCTATTTTTAATGTAACATTTAAAATTAAATTAGCAGAAAAGTTGTAAGAAGAAATTTTATTTTCTTACATGCTCCCTATTTTTCCCTACAAATTATCCATTGTCCATCATTCATGAACTTTCTGGCATTGCCACCCCAGAGACTCCCAAGTGAGACACCACAAGATCACGGTTAACTTTGCCTTCTTCTCATTTGAAGAAGACTCCAAGTTCTTTTATTTTTATTTGTTGCTTTTATTTTTAAAATGCTTGTTAAAACTTGCTTTCTCTCCTTTGATTGCCACAGGCTCCCATCATCTCCCATGTAGATTAATCTTGTACTGTTGCCTGGGTTAACGTCAAAAAAATGAAGCAACTGACCAATTATTTAGATGATATCATACTATACCATTCTTTTGTTTAAAAATAACCAGTGTTATTTTTAGGCAGTCAGAAGACTGCCTTCCATCTACCCTCTTAATCTTCAGTGGTCACCATTCTTCCTGCTTATCCCCACAGCATACACTCTCATGTTGGCCACACTGGGTTTTGGACACTTTCTAACATCTGTTTCTGCACATGATTTTCCTTCAGTCTGGAATGCCCTTCTAATCCTCTTGGCAAACGCCTATTCATCCTTCAATACCCAACACAAATGTCCCCTCCTTAGTGAAATCACCATACACTCCTCTGAACAGTCTATATCACACCCTCCTCTGTGGTCCCACAGTATTTTTAGAAACTCTTTTTCAAATCATATTTGCTGTATAATTCTAATTTACTGTGTGTTTCTTTCACTAGTCTTTGAATTCTGGGAGGCCAAGAATGGAGTTGTTATTCCTAGCACTTAGTGCCATGTCTGCCACATGACTGGCACTTAGTAAATGTTGAATCAATAAATAAATCAATGAATGACAAAATACATGTTGCTGGGTGACCAAATCTTTTTCTTGCCTGACTAGCCTTTTGCTCTGTACAGTTGACCTTTGAATAACGCACAGGTTAGGGGTGCCAGCCACCTCACAGTTGAAAATCAGCATATTTAATTTTACAGTTGGTTTTCCTCATCCTTGGTTCCACGTCTGTAGATTCAACCAAAAACGGATGATATAGTACTGTAGTATGTATTTTTTTTAAAAAAACCCATGCATAAATCTGACTAAGTAATATTGCTATTTAATATAAACGTTATTTGTCAAGTCAGTTAGCAGAGGATTACCACATATTCAACACACACAGGAAATAAATTTCTAGCAAAGTTTAAACTTCATGCCCTATTTTCTACATCAGTAATACAACCTATACACAGAGATATATGTATTAACAGAAAATACTACTTATTCTAGAAGATGGAAACATGAATAAAAATGAAAAGAGATACTTTCATAAAAATGAAAAAAGTACGCTCAAAGAAGTCCAAGGAGGATCCAGCAATCCTATTTCTGGGTATATACTCAAAAGAATTGAAAACAGCATCCTGAAAAGATATTTGTACACCCATGTTCACAGCAGCATTATTTACAATAGCCAAAAGGCAGCTGCCACGAATGGATGAAGAGATAAACAAAATGTGGTATATACAGCTGACCCTTAAACACCATGGGTTTGAACTGCACAGGTCCACTTATACGTGGATTTTTTTCCTTAAGTAAATATTCCAGTACTACATAATCTGCAGCTGCGTGACTCTGCAGACACAGAGGTGCTGCAGATACGGAGGGCTGGCTTTAAGGTTTACTTGGACTCTCAATTTTGTAGAGGGTTGGTGCTCCTCCATGTTGTCTAAGGATCAACTGTACATACAATGGAATATTATTTCTCTTTAAAAGGAGTGAAATTCTTATACATGTTACAATATGAATGAACCTTGAAACATTATGCTCAATGAACTCATTCACTCATTACAAGACAAATACTGTATGATTCCACTTAAATGAGGCACCCAATAGTCAAAATTCATAGAAACAGAAGTAAAATGTTCATTGCCAGTGGCTGGAGGGAGGGGAAAAATAAGCAGTTATTAATAGGTACACAGTTATAGGGATGGATGGTGGTGATGGTTGTACAACAGTGTGAATGTAGTTAATACTACTGAGCTGTACACTTAAAAAAAAGCTAAGATGGTAAAGTCATGTGTATTTCACAATGAAAAAAAGAAGTAAGTCCAATGAGTCCCATACCACAGCTACCAAGAGACTTCCCGGGGCTGTGCGATGTGGCCTGTGCTGACATGAAGCTGTCCTTTTAACTCCGGATGAGACCACGGGTCTGGCTCTCACCTGATTTATCTGCAGAATCTTCAAATTCCACGAGGAAAGAGTACCCGTTATTCCAGACGTGGAGGCAGGTGGTCGGGTCATAAGAGATGGTGAGCGGTTGTAAGCCAGGATCGTAGACACTGTCCTTCCACCGGATGTTGATGGGCGACTGGCGCTCACCCGCCGGGGCCAGGTCCACTTTCTCCCAGAGCGGGTGCACTAGGAGAAAGCACATCGGGGCTGTCATGGAGAGGCCCACGAGCTGGAATCCTCACCTCAGGGATCATATGGGCCCACGGAGGTGTGTCCTCTGAGTTCACCTCTTATAGGAGCCAGCTGTGAGGATTAGGCAGACATCCTGCAAAGCCTGGCCAGACGCTAGCATTGCTAAGGTCCCTGGAGTTCTGTCTGTCACTTGCGTAGCTATGACACTGTAAGTTCAGGGGTACACGCACACTCTGTCTCCCACGGCATCACCGGTGCTGATTTTTCTACCAGAGTCAAGCGCCAGGTCTTTGTGGCAAGTCTCTGAGAAATCTCAACAAATTCCTTATAATAAAGAGAGCTATGCACATGTGATGGACAGACTCCATGTGCGTAATTTGGGTCGTCCAGGTCTCTGCCCTTTAGAAGCAGCATGGATGGGCAGAACCAAGACCAGCAGGAAAACCAGACAAAATATGAATTGAGATAAATCATGACCAGTGCCCCTCTGTACCTCATCCCACCGCTGAGAACGAGCCTGAGGATTTGAGAAAGTGACAAGGCAGCTGCAGCCCAGTCAAACCCCTCTGTGCATGGCAGGGTCACTGGTACTCCACTTGTCAGAAAAAAACAGGCTTGCCTCTGGTTTCCTCTTACATGGGACATGGTTCTCTTCCTGAGATAGCTGCCCCAAGCGGGATCCTACAAGTGGCCCGCAGAAGAGACACAGAGCATGCCAAGGCAGTTTCTAGACCAGTGGTTCTCACGGGAGGGAGCTATGGGGACCCCAGGGGACATGTGGCAATGTCTGGAGACACTTTGAGTTGTCCAACTGGAGGAGGGTGCTACTGACATCTAGTGGCTAGAGGCCAGAGATGCAGCTAAACATCCTACATAGTAGCAGGACGGGCTTTCACAAGAATTATATGGTCCCAAATATCAGTAATGCCAAAGTTGAGAAATCTTGGTCTAGAGCCAAAAGCAACAGGCAAACTCAGGGTATTCCCTTTTTTCTGCTCAGCTTTTCACATACTGCAGATCATCTCTTCTCTAGAGAGGTCTGAACCCAAAGTTGTGGGTTTTCTCCCTCGCTATAAAGTAACTCCTGAAGAACAAGAACTTCCTTGAGAGCAGGAGAACTTTCTGTTTCAGAAATCTAAAGTGAAAAATGAGGGGAACTGGCACCATATAATCATATTATTATTGGATTGGAATGCAGATTCCTTGCAGGCAGGAGCCGTGTCTTCCTTCCCCTTTATTGTGCCCTGTAGCTCCTAATTTGATAAATGCCCTTTCATCTGAGCATGGATTATCCAAATGCTATTGTTGGGTTAAAAAGCTGTATTTGGTTAGTTTTTAGTTTATTTTAAAGCTTCCAGAAACCCTCAGAACAGCCCTGAGTCAGTCTTAAAGCTGACCGCCAGCAGAGACCTGACATTTCCCCTGAGATGCCCAGAGGGGGGCTGAGGCTTTAAGCATTCACACCCTTCAAAACCAGCTGGTGAGGGTCTGTCTCCCATGGAGACTAGGGAAGACGGGAATGATGAGCAGATCCCTAAGACGATGTCCTGTTTCACCTTTAATTGGCCCCCGCTTTGTTCAGGAAATGCCTAGAATCTTCTCCCTCACCCACACAAACAGCAGCCTGAGGAAACCAGGCCTGTTCCTTCAGTGGCTCTTTTATGGTCATAACACTCATCAATTCACGCCCTTCAGTTCACAAGTTTAGCTTCCAGGCTTTCTCCCACTCACCTCCTCCTTTAGGAATCCAGACAACTACAACCCAACCCCCTACAACTATCAGGGAACCCTTGGTGACCATCCTCTTAGTGAAGCCAGCTTTTGCCCGGGCTTGTTTTACTAAAGATAAATTAACATTTTTGTTCTCTTCTCTCTTCCTGTATTCTAACAAAGTAGAAATTAAAATGATTTCTTGGTTAATTGCTCAGACTTTCCCTCCAAGTAGGAAGGTGATAATATGCTCTAATGGAGCCTGTGTTTCCAGCTTCTTCTGTGGGGAAAATGAAATAAACAGAGCTAGTGATTCTGTCAACCAAGGTTTAAGGGGTGGTACCACACTGTCATTAGGAAGAGTTCACTTATGTGCTAAGAGCAACACAATCTGTCTAGACTCCATAGTGAAGATGTGCGTGCCTTTAGTCCTTACGTACCTGACTGGTCCTGGCTGTGCTTTACTTTGTGCTTGTGCCACCTTCAGCTCCTGCCTCTGAGGTGTCTGTCTTTCAGCATCATGCCTGCCTTAGCCCCTTAATTCCTATTCCTCCTCAGAAATCAATTTCCCCTCATTCAGTTCAGGTTTGGCTCCTATTTTTGGCTTCTTGCCTCTTCAGCAAGTGTCATTTCCATACCTCTCTGATTATCCTCTTAAACAATCCCCTCTTATTAATCATTGCATTCTGATCTTTTCCTTCAAAACGTTTATTACCACAGGTATAATGATAATTATATGCATGTGTGCATACTTATCTGCTGCCCCTCTAGTTTCCCCCTAGCTGGCTTTTAACCACTGCTTGTGGACTGAATGTACAAAATAAAGACCATTCTGGGACGGGTTTGAGAGGATAACAGGCAGGAAGGCTAGGGGCCCCCAAACGGAGGAAATAGGCTGCAAGTGTCAGACATTTTTTCTCTCCCTTAAGCAGCAGGAAGAAACAAACTACAAGAGTCAGATGTTTTTCCCTTCTCTATATGAAATTAAAAGGTGGTTTCCTTTAAAATTCTGTGTTGCCATGACAACACCTGGTTCGAACTAAACTTTTCTCAAACCTTGAGCTAACCAATGTGTTTTTCTTATGGAAATGTTTTTCTTAAGCTATGTTAATGAACTATGTATTTACCTTAGACTCCCTCTTTCTTCAGGTCTATTCTGCTTAAGACTCAGAACCCACTTGACAAACCAGTATGTTTTTACTCATGCAAATGTTCTCTTAAGCTGTGTTAATGAGATTATGTATTTACTTGGAAACCTGCCTTTCTTCAAGATTCACATCAGTCGTTTTAGGGCCCGGGATGACTCACCTTGTGCCAATGTTATCTCAAAATGGATGTTGTGGGTGATGTGCCTGATGCCACTCAGTTTTGAGACATTTCCTTTCTCTATTAGCAGCCTGCTAGTAAGTATATAACTTCCTGCTAAAGACTAGCAGCGGGGCACTCTTTCTGCCCCTTTCTGATGTCTCTGTCAGAAGCTTTCTCTATCTCTTTTATACGTTAATAAAACTTAATTACACAAAAGCTCTGAGCAGTCAAGCCTCGTCACTGGCCCTGGATTAAATTCCTCTCCTCTGGAGGCCAAGAATCCTGGCGTCTTTCAAGGATCAGCAACAACCTTTTAGGTTCATTCCTGTTTTACCTTTATTTCCTTTTACTCTGCTGAGCACATTGTTTTTTCCTTAAGGATCTTTGAGGTTTATCTCTTCTTTGCCCAGCCCATGACCACCAGCCTAGTTTAGGACCCTACACCATACACTTTTCCTCGAAGAAAAGTCCTTTTGCTCACTTTTCCTCCTCTCTTACTGTTAGGGGAAGCACACTGATTGAAACCACCCACCCTGGCCAGGCACCATAGTAACCATTTGCATGAGTTGTTTTATGACAGGAGATCCTGATAAGGAATACGGAACTAATAAGCCACCACCAACCAGAAGAGTTCGGGAAAGGTTGAAAGGAGACACCGTGTGTCCGTCCACTTCCCAGAATCCCTATCGCTAGCATCCATCTTGGCTGAGCAATGCATGCGCCACTAGGGAAGACTCTGAATTAGAATGATTGGCCAAAGACCACCTGGAAACTAATCCCATCACCATAAAACCCGAGACTGCGAGCCACACGGCAGAGCAGTTCTCCTGGGTTCCCTTACCCTACTGCTCTCCACCTGGGTGCCCTTTCCCAATAAAATCTCTTGCTTTGTCAGCACGTGTGTCTCCTCAAACAATTCATTTCCGAGAGTTAGACAAGAGCCCAGTTTCGGGCCCTGGAAGGGGTCCCCTTTCCTGCAACATTACTACCCTCTACTATGTTTTGCCATCCATCAATTTTCCTAAATTACCACCTTTATTATGTTGTTCCCATGTTAAAGACTATGTGAAATTCAAACTTCTGTGTCCAGGCACCAAGGTTTTCATATTAGGAACCCACCATGCCCATCTAATTTTATTTCTCATCCTTCCCAAACTCTGGTCTTCCACGCTATTCCAGAACCTTGCCAGGTTACTCCCATTGGTCAGTGACTGAGATGTGCTGAAAATGTAGGGTATAGGCTACCCCACTGGGCTTTGAAGACTTACTCATGTAAACTAGCTCACTAATTTTATATTGATTACATGTTACAGTGATAATATTTTGGATATACTGAGTATATTATGCACATGTGTGCATGCTCAGTTGTGTCTCTTTGTGACACCATGGACTGAAGCCCACCATACACCTCTGTCCATGGAATTTTCCAGGCAAGAACACTAGAGTGGGTTGCCATTTACTACCCCAGAGGGTTCTTTCCTGGGACCAAACCTGCATCTCTTGTGGCTCCTACATTGGCAGGCAGATTCTCTACCCCTGTGCCACCTCAGAATTTGACCTGTTTCTTTATCCTTCACTTAGTGTGACTATTAAATCAGAAGAGTACATGTGGCTTGCATTATATATCTTTTGGACATTACTGCTTTAAACTGTCATTAACCTTTTCTCCTGTATCTTGCCCTGTACTGTCCTTTTTCTTGAGATATGCTGTTTCCTCATCAAATTGAATGCCATCCTAGTAGGCCTAGGGCTACTGCAGTGAGGGTGTACACAGGGACCCTCCATGTGACTTTGTTGAGGATGGTCACAGAATCACAGACTGCCTTGTTAGAGCATCAGGGCTGTAAGAGGCACTTTGACACTGAGCCCAGGTAACCACATCATCACACGTAGTTACCACCACAGCAGACTAAGGCCCATGCTTCCTGGTGGTCGGTTTAGGGCTATTTGCTAGGGCACTGTAGCTGCAGATACCCCTGAGGCTGTTAATAAAATCCAAAAGGTTCTTAATGTGTCCACTGTTTCTCAAGATGATTTGAAAGTTAATAGAAAACAATATAGTCTGGGTATCCCAGCCCATATTATCAGGGGAATAATGGAATTCTTTGTGAAGACACTGCAAAACAAGCTTTTCTCCAGGCTTTATTAGTGTTCTTCAAAATTAATTAGAGAAATAATAGAACAGTTTTCTAACATAGTTCAGTTATAATATAGACCAGTCCTGTCAAATAGAAGTTTCTCTGCTAATGAAAATTTCCACAGGTGGCCATACGATCTTTAATACATTATTTACATGTAAATACATACATGTGGCTAATAGCTACATTTTATACATTGCTATTCTATTCCAATTTGTTTTAAAAATAAATGTTCCTCTTCTGTCTAAAACAAGGGAGATCACGAATGTTAAGAATCAATAGAATAGTAACAAATCTGTACCATTTCCATTCTAGATGATATTCTTTATATTTCATTAAATTAAAAATTAGTATTATTAAACCTATTTCCCAATGGTCTAAGATCTCATACCTAAATGTTTTTTATCAGACAAAAAATTAGGCTCAATTAAGGTAGGTGATACATGAAATGTAATTGATTTTCTTTTCATTTTGGGTAACTGGTGCAGGCTTTTATCTTTATTTTATCATATTACCAATCCGCAGGGTTAGGACTGTCAACGTTTACTGTCTGTAACTTGAGATCACAGCAAATGGCAGTTTGAGTTCACACCAGTGATTGCCTGGGCCTGATGGGGAGTGAAGGTAGAGCACAGGGCACAGGCCCCGGTGAAACGCTGCTTCTCAACCTGCCATACCCTCCTCCTCCTGTCAGTCCTCGCTGTGCTCCCCAGATCCTGAAAATGGTCAGACATCTGAGGGAGCTGCTGAGCATATGACATGATGATGGTGGTGATGACATGACAACTGTGGTACTGGAGGTAGCTGCCAGTACTGAGTTCTCGCTGTGTGGGAGGCGCTCGCTAAGGACTCTGAACATTAACTAACCCCTAGTGGTCTTGGATCACAAGTGTATTGGCCTTCCTCTGGGGTACTAAGACTCCAGAATCAATGAGTATTGTCTTCCTAACCAAATGATGAGGGACCAGGATATCCAAACAGGACATGCTCAGTGGCCCAGGGCAGCAAAGACCAACATTCTCTTGGGTGAAACAAGGAGGCACAGTGTAATATGTGAAAACCACAATCAAACAGTGAGTCTCACCTGTTTCTTCTAGTAAGTAACAAATAAGAACATTTCATCTGATGTGGGAAATTAACCAAAAGAAGTCCCCCTGGGACTTCCCTGGTGGTCCGGTGGCTAAGATCCTGCATTTCCAATTTCCAACTAGATCCCACATGCTGTTCAAAAAGGATCCCATGTGTTGCAACCAAAGATTCAGAGTGCTGCAACTAAAACCCAAATAAACAAATAAAAATAAATATAAATAATGTTTATTAAAAAAACAGAATTCCCCCACCTACCTAAGCCACTACTTTTTGGGTTTTGTCAGCACTAAAAGGAGCAAACTATCCTAAAGACATGAGCATACTTGATTTACTTTCATCATTGTGTAAATACAAAAAAGTAAATACTTTCTGTAAATATAAACAAGAAAATAAGGAATACCTTCACACACAAGATTTAGTAACTAGATAAATATGACTGCTTTTTCCCCATTTTTAGCCTTAGACCGCAAAGTGCCAGTGTTGAGAAGAAGCCATTCTGGGGAGGATGTGGGCTTGCTGGTAGGAAGCCACACCCAGCAACCAGAAATTTATTATGACTCAGGCCAGTTTGGTTTAATGAGAACACAGTCAATGATGGAAGAAACAAAATAAACTTACAATAAAAATATATTTATGAAGCAGTTTCAAGGCAATGGATTTAGCTAGATTGGCATTGCTCATAAATTCTTTTTTTAATGTGCAAATAAGGTCAGAGAGAGTAAGCCCAAGGAGGAAAAGTCGAGAAACCTACAATCTGGAAGCAAGCCAACATTGGAAAACTGTGTGAATTCACTGTGAATGGTGGAAAATATAGAAAATAACTATTTGGCAGATACACTTAACCAGCGCATTAAACTCATGTCTCCACCATCACACACATTATCCTCTCCTATCATCCCAGGGGTTCTGTGCCAGTGTGACTTTGCCTCCAGGAGACCTTTAGGGAGGTCTTGGGACAGTTAGGGATGCCATGCAACATCTGTGTGCACAGTCCAGCCCCAACAGCATGGAATGAGCACCCAATGGCAGCAGTGCCATGGAGTCAGGGAAGACCATCTGCCACCTCCCACACACGGGCCAGTTGGTCAGCTACAAGTAACTCTTCCGCAATTTCTAATGAGGGATGGAATGTTCCAGAGTACACCATCATGATGTGTGCCTCAGACTTAGGTCAGCTGTAGCTCAATAAAGTTAGGGGGAAAACTTCCCATATTTTAACAGAGAAACAATGGGGTATTCTCCTCAAGGCATCTAATCCCAGTCTGGAATGCCACTGACATCAGAGCTGCACACACTCCACACACATGACTCTTAGGAAACCACCAGGCTTCTGCTCTGTCCAGGAAGCCATGTACTCACAGACTCGGTTCCAGGATTTGTAAGTGCAGGTGTAGAGGCTGCAAGGCCTTGCAGACGTGGACCTCGGAATCTGGAACCTTCTCCCGTGTCTTGCATGGAGAGGCTTGAAGAATGGCCCTCAGGTGACTCATCACCATCTTTAGCTTAAAATCTTGATCAGCTCCCCAGCAGCTTGCAGAAATCTAATAACCTAGAGGCAGAAGGACAGAGGAAGGAAAGCCATAAACAATAGAGGTCCCGATCATGTGGAAAACATCCTTCAGATTGTTTGTATGGGGAAGGGGGAGGTAAATATGGTAGAAGTGGAGTAAACCAGGAGGAGGGTAGTAGGAGATGAGGTCCAGAGGTAGCGGATGCCGTATCAAGGAGACATCTAGGCCATTGTAAAGGTTCTTTCTCAGGGTTTCTCAGCTTAGGCGTTGTTGACATTTTTGACTAGACAAGTCTGTTGTAAAGAGCTGGTCTCTGCACTGTAGCATGTTTAGAAGCATCCTTTGTCTCTACCTACTAGATACCAGTGGTACCCTCCATCCAACTGTGACAACCCAAAATATCCTCAGGCATTGCAGATGTCCCCAGGAGAACAGGAGTCACCTCTGATTGGGAACTACTGCTCTATACAAAATGGGAACATAATGAGGTTTTTGGAGTAGAGGAGGAATTTAATCTCATATACATTTAAAAAATATAATTCAGGGTGGCCTATTGGAAAATGACCAGAATGTAAGAAAGAAGCAGGGACCCCATTCAGGATAATCCAGGGGCTACAACTAAGGACGCTGCAGTGGACGTGGTGGGAAGTGGTTGGGCCTTGGCTGTATCTTGGGGACACAGCCTGTAAGATGTGAAAGAAAGCAGTCAAAGAACACTGGCAGATTCTTGGCCTAAACAACTGCAAAGATGGAGTTGCCATGAACTGAGACGGGAAGGCTGTGTGTGGAAAAGGTTTTGGGTGGGAAATCTGTAGATTGGATTTGGGTATGTGGAGTTTGAAATGAAATTCCAATAATTCAAGTGAGAGAATATGGTAGAATAGTCTAGCTCATGGTAGAACGAGGATGAATCCCTGAACAGAGAAACAGAACCTGGCACAGTAGGCGAGGGAAAGATGGTGCTCTTATTGCTAACCCTACTGGATTTGAGGTACTGGGGCGGTGGCAGGCAAGAGCAGAGGTCTAGGGAGAGTTGGCAATGCAGCGCTGGTGCTAAGGAGACATGAGGCTAGAAAGAGAAGCAAAATCCCCTCCCCCAGGGGTAACAGGTATCTAGAGGGAGACTAACAAAATGGAGTGATTAGGGAGGCCTAGAGAAAGGGAAGTCAAATGCAATCAAGGAAGGAAGGGAGCATGAAAGGTCAGGGGCAAGGAGGGTTCCAGGGAAATCCCAATAGAAAATTTAGCTAATGCTAGGGCGTCCCTAGTGGCTCAGACAGTAAAGAATCAGCCTGCAATGCAGGAGACCTGGGTTCGATCCCTGGGTTGGGAAGATACCCTCTACGAAGTAATGGCAATCCACTCCAGTATTCTTGCCTGGAGAATCCCCATGGACAGAAAAGCCTGATGGGCTGCACCCTATGGGGTCGTAATGAGTCAGACACAACTGAGTGACTAAGCACAGCACAGGCTACAATACCTGTAACAATACAAGAGATTATTTATGTCAAGATATATGCTTCAGAAAGATCCTTATCAGAAAAATGTTTATGAATTTGCACCTAGAGTATAAACTGCAAAATTTAGCATTAAAAGTAAACTGATACTCATTATTAACTAGGCCATGGGTGAATCCTGAAATGTATAAATGTACAGTAATCTCAAGCTGTATTTTGTTATACAGGCACAGGAAAGATGTGCCCATGACGTGGATGGACCCCAGGGAAGGTAAGCTTTCTGTGCTACATCCCCTTTGCTATCATTGATTATTTATATATGTTCTTAGATTTTACTTACACCTTCCTTATCTGCTGTTTTGCAGACAGAAATCCATGAATGAAAATAGATTCCAAAAGCCTTTTAAAATAATTTGTAGATTATTTATTAAATGCCTTGGCTCTCAAACTCTGCCTGATTAAACCATTTATACTTCGCAAAACAGAAAAAAATAACCCAACTAAAGGTTCTAATTACGTTGAAAACAAATTTCTTGATTCTTATCAAATGGACTGTTGACGTTTTGCCTTCTGATTTACAAAGGAAGATAGCCTTTTCCAATTCTCTGAAATTTTAATTATATGTTTCCTTATCTTGACTGAGAAAGATTATGATCCCAATATGGGATCAAAAGTTAAGTTTATAATTGTTTAACGCACTGCAACTAATTGCTCCAGTGGAATTTCCCTCTTTCCATCAGATGTCCTCAATATTCATATTTAGTCAAAAGGAACTCAACTCTTATTGTACTCCAAGTATAAGTGGTGGCAGCCTTTTGCCTAGCTCCAGGAACATCAGGGCAGATGTGCACAAGCACAGCAATGGTGCTCTTAACTTCTTGCGGCCTTTAGATGAATTTTAGACCTGGTACTGAGTTTAAATTTCTGAGTAAATCAGGAAAGCCTTAGAAAGTTGAAAGGTTTTCATTTCCAAAATACTCAGGAACAGTGTAGCTCTTTATTAGGGCCCAGAAGGGAGACTAAGCGGGGAGGGGGGAAAGCAGATGAATGAACTTTGGTAAGCTGTGGACTTCGATGCAGGCTGAGAATAGAGACCGTTCTGAGGGATGTGCAGGGGCAGCTTATGGGTAGGGTGAAAGGTTTCACCAGATTCCCGAGTTCCCTCCATATTCCATCAAGAATTTTAAACAGCACAGTGGAGATGACCAGGTTGTCAGCAAAGGAAAAAGGGGAAGCAGAAAGCAATGTGGTTTACAGTGGCTTACAGAGAATGAATCCTACTCAACATATCGTGAACACATCTTTGTTATCTCCCCACGTTTTTCAAGCTTTTCAGCAAAAATAAACAAGAGGAAATTACATTAATAACAAGGGCTTTCCAGCATCCTTAGAGCAGTAGCTTTTACTTTATTTTTTGGCTTCCCTGCACCTTAGTTTCCAGACTACGGATCGAACCCGTGCCCCCTGCAACTGGACCACAAGAGAAGTCTGAGAGCAGTAGCTCTTAACTCATGCCACAAAGAATCACAGCCACCAACAACATCTATATTTGGTAGACTCTTCCCCTCTAGCTCCAGGACTGGACACAAAAGAAAAACAATAGAACTGAGGAGTAGAGAAGGCTTAGATATGGCCACAAGACATAGCTGCTGATCCTCTGCTCTGAGAGTGGTTGTGAATCTGTCCATAGCCCTTGGCATAATCAGGGAGAAGATCAACAATGCAGATATGACTGAATCCCAGTTTGGTAGGACTCGATCACTGAAACTGCAAGCCCCTCACTTCCCAAACTCTCTGGGACACCTGTTCTACTTTTAAATGCACAAAACTCTTTTAAATGCACAAAAGAGGGGTGTGGTTTTCTGGAGACTCTCATAGCGGAGGAACAGGATTAGATGAGGGAAGGAGTGATTTCCTGCTGCTTT
This sequence comes from Bos indicus x Bos taurus, assembly GCF_003369695.1. Taxonomy (NCBI): domain Eukaryota; kingdom Metazoa; phylum Chordata; class Mammalia; order Artiodactyla; family Bovidae; genus Bos; species Bos indicus x Bos taurus. Next base: position 13,338,934 of record NC_040105.1, on the reverse strand, counting down.
CTCCTCCATCCTACAGAGAAGCCCCGCCGGGACTGGCCTTCTCTAGAGGGGCCGACAGCTATCCCGGGTCCGGAGCCCACTGCAGCGCATGGTAATGTGTAGAAAAGGATTCCTGCTCTCTCTGCTAGGTAACGCTCCCCTGCGCCCACGCTCCACTTAACCGCCCGACCTTATCCGAAGATTTCCCAGAGCGGAAACCCCTGTTTGCCACCAGGATGCGAGGGTCATGCGTGCGGCCATCTTGTCTACGCCCCCTGTCGCCTAGATACGCCCCTCACGCCGCAACAGGTCATTTCGCTTATCCTACGTCACGGCCCCGCGCGCTCCGCCCACGTCCCGACGAAGCCGGAAGTCCTCCCCCGCCCCCGGCCACACTCCCCGTGTTGGAGCCCGAAAGTCTTCTCCGCCCAGCCCTTCACCTGCTCTTCTCCCTGACTGTACCGCTGCTGCCATTTCTCCGGGCTTCCAGCCGCGGTAAGGAGCCTGCGCGGTAAGTTGGTCCCGCCTCTGACCTCCGCGTGGACCCACCCTTCCTTGGAGCTGGACCATGTTTGTCGCACTCCTTAGAGCGTCAAAGCCACGCCCCTACGGACCATCCACGGCCACGTTCACGGTACGTCCTTACGCTCCGCCTACACCAGGGCCCGCCTTTCTGTTACGTCACATGCGTCTCGTACGCCACTCCTCCCCACCGACACTGATCAGAATCCTTTCACATTCTTTTGACCCTTCGGGTCATGTTTGTTGAGCTGACACCACGCAACTCCCTTTGTGCTTCTGTCTCTACCTCCACTCTGATAGTTTATCTGCCCTCTGCCTGAGCTCACACCCCGCAGGCTCGACCAACTGTCTTGCGCTTAGGAGCGACTATGCCACGCCCTTCACGTGCCGATTCAGTCCAACATTTTCCGGTCACGCCTCTGTGTTACTCCTAGGCCACTCCCCTCCCGACGTGGCCGTCGCTGACGCTCCTTCCCACGGGTCCAGGCCCGTCCCTCAGTTCCTTGCCGCACCACATGATCCTGAGGTGCTCGTTGATCACACTAACTCCGCGCACGCGCGTTTCCCTGTATTCCGTCCTGGCCACTCCCTGGATTCCCAGGACATCTAGTTCTGGTTACACTCTTGGCAGATCCACGCCCCCTGCTCTCCCCTTCTTGGCGGAACCTGATCTTGAGAAGCCTCAGAGAAGCGGGCGGAGCTTACGAATTTCTGGAGGAAATCGTCCAGGTCTCTCAGAGCTAGATGTTGGCGCCTTTTAGAGGGTGAAACGAACTTGGAGGTTTCTGCTTCTCCCCTAAAGATAGGTTTGCTTCATATTTCTCCGGGTTCCAAACACCACAACTCCAAGAGCAGAAACCGGGTAGGAAAGGTAACTGAGGACCAACTGAAACTATGTTCCTACCAGCTCACCAACCGAGTTTAAATAGCGGGCTGCATGGATTAAGCACACTCCTCTACTTCCTAATGTCTCCTTCGACGACTTTTTAAGGTACCTAGTGCCCTCCTGCTGTGTAGGGCCTGTGAAGGTAACACCACACTTAGATTTCTGCTTGTGGACCCCTTCTTCGAGAGGTCTTTACTGTCTCGATTTACAATTCTGGGTCCACAGAGAAAAGATTGAAGAGGTTATTACCAGCTTTTTTTTTTTCCCCCTTCCTGTCCAGAATGGGCACTTCTAGGGTAAGGGCACTTTCCATTAGCCGTTCAGTTATTCATGCACTGAAATCGTATTTGTGGAGTACTATGTTCCAGTGCCAAGAGAGACTTCAAGGAGCTTTTAGCCTGAGGTTTCCCAGCTTGGGTTTGGATGGGATAAGAATTGAAGAGAAAATTAGCTAAGATGTGGTCAGGGGGTGGGTTATAGGTGGAAAAGGACTTGGTAAATGCCTCTCTTTTTAAAATTGAGGTTTAATTGACATATTACAATATATTGGTTTCAGGGGTACACATAATGATTCAGTATTGATGTAATTGTGAAATGATCACCACAGTAAATCTAATAAACATCCACACATAGTTACAGATTTTTTTCTTGTGATGAGACCTTTTAAGATTCACTCTCTTTGCAACTTGCAGATATACAACACAATATTGTTAATTGTAGTCACCTTTCTGTACATTACATCCCTATGACTTATTTATTTTATAAATAAGTTTGTAGCTTTTCATTAAGTTCAGTTCAGTCGCTCAATCCTGTCTGACTCTTTGTGACCCCATGGACTGCAGCATGCCAGGCTTCCCTGTTCATCACCAACTCTCGGAGCTTGCTCAAACTCACGTCGAGTCGGTGATGCCGCCCAACCATCTCATTCTCTGTCATCCACTTCTGCCTTCACTCTTTCCCAGCATCAGGGTCTTTTCCAGTGAGTCAATTCTGCATCAGGTGGCCAAAGTATTGGAGCTTCAGCTTCAGCACAGTCCTTCCAGTGAATATTCAGGACTGATTTCCTTTAGGATGGACTGGTTGGATCTCCTTGCAGTCCAAGGGACTCTCAAGAGTCTTCTCCAACACCACAGTTCAAAAGCATCAATTCTTTGGCACTCAGCATTTTTTATGCTCCAACTGTCACATCCATACATGACTGCTGGAAAAACCATAGCTTTTATTAGACAGACCTTTGTTGTAATGTCTCTGCTTTTTAATATGCTGTCTAGGTTGGTCATAGCTTTTCTTTCAAGGAGCAAGCATCTTTTGATTTCATGGCTGCAGTCACCATCTGCAGTGATTTTGGAGCCCCCCAAAATAAGTCTGTCACTGTTTGCATTGTTTCTCTATCTGTTTGCCATGAAGTGGTGGGATCGGATGCCATGATCTAGTTTTTTGAATATTGAGTTTTAAGCCAGCTTTTTCCCCTTCTTATTTCGCTTTTATCAAGAGGCTCTTTAGTTCCTTTTCACTTTCAGCCATAAGGGTGGTGTCATCTGCGTATCTGAGGTTATTGATATTTCTCCCAGCAATCTTGATTCAAGCTTGTGCTTCATCCAGCCCAGCATTTCGCATGATGTACTCTTCATATAAGTTAAGTAAGTAAGGGGACAACATACAGCCTTGACATACTCCTTTTCCAACCAGTCTGTTGGAACCAGTCTGTTGTTCCATGTCTGGTTCTAACTGTTGCTTCTTGACCTGCATACAGATTTCTCAGGAGGCAGGGGAGGTGGTCTGGTATTCCCATCTCTTGAAGAATTTTCCACAGTTTGTTGTGATCTACACAGTCAAAGGCTTTGGTATAGTCAATAAAGTAGAAGTAGATGTTTTTCTGGAATTCTCTTGCTTTTTCTGTGATCCAGCAGATGTTGGCAGTTTGATCTCTGGTTCCTCTGCCTTTTCTAAATCAAACTTGAACATCTGAAAGTTCATGTACTGTTGAAGCCTAACTTGGAGTACTTTCACTCATTTTACCCACCTCTACCCCCTGCCTTTGCTGCTGCTGCTGCTGCTAAGTCGCTTCAGTCGTGTCCGGCTCTGTGTGACCCCATAGACGGCAGCCCACCAGGCTCCCCTGTACCCCCTGCCTTTGGTAACCCCCAATCTGTTCTCTGAATCTGTGAGTTCAGGTTTGTGTGTGTGTATTTTTAGATTCTACGTATAAGTGAGATCATAAGGTATTTGTTTCCTCTGTCTGGCTTATTTCATTTAGCATAATGCCCTGCAGCTTCATTTGTTTGTTTTTGAGATGCACAGTTTTTCTTGATGTTCAGTCCCAACGGAAATCCTAATTGCTCATCATAAGGATGCTATGAACTAAGTAGGAAGCAAGTGTCTTAAAGAATTTCATACAGATCCCCTCAATGTAAACTGTTGCCACAGTAACAAAGCACAGTTTATTAAATCAATTCTGTGAACCACCCACACTTTCCTGTTTATTTGAGATCACAGACCCTTAATGGTATGGCTTAGTCAGGGCAGCGTTAAGATCATTATTCCCCATGATGGCAAGTAAGTTTCAACTCACATGTTGACTGACTGAATAACTGCATTGGAGTTTTGTGATTGAGTCCGGGCTCAGAAGTAAAACGTTCTATAATAGATTAACAATGTCTTTTGTGGGTTCAGGATGAATGAGTGGTTGCAAAAACTCATCTGGCATCTCCGATTTGTAGTAATAGAGGTCTTACATCTATGTCTTTTAGGCAGTCTTCAGAAACATTTCTTACTGTAAGTTTTTGATGATTTCATACAGTAGAAAGATCAAGGTCATTGTCACTGGCCACAAGGGCAAAAACTTTGATCTTTTGATTATTTCATGTACTTTGTGTATCAACCAGAATGAGGGTAGCTTAAGCTTCTGTTAGGAAAATGAGAGCATCCATGAAATTAAAAGACGCTTATTCTTTGGAAGGAAAGTTATGACCAACCTAGATAGCATATTAAAAAGCAGAGACATTACTTTGCCAACAAAGGTCCATCTAGTCAAGGCTGTGGGTTTTCCAGCAGTCATGTATGGATGTGACAGTTGGACTGTGAAGAAACCTGAGTGCCAAAGAATTGATGCTTTTGAACTGTGGTATTGGAGAAGACTCTTGAGAGTCCCTTGGACTGCGAGATCTAACCAGTCCATTCTAAAGGAGATCAGTCCTGGGTGTTCATTGGAAGGACTGATGCTAAAGCTGAAACTCCAATACTTTGGCCACCTGATGTGAAGAGTTGACTCATTGGAAAAGACTCTGATGCTGGGAGGGATTGGGGGCAGGAGGAGAAGGGGACAACAGATGAGATGGCTGGAAGGCATCACCGACTTGATGGACATGAGTTTGAATGAACTCTGGGAGTTGGTGATGGACAGGGAGGCCTGGTGTGCTGCAATTCATGGGGTCGCAAAGAGTCGGACACGACTGAGTGACTGAACTGAACTGAACCTAAAAGATACAGGGCCTCTCTACCTCTTTGTGTGTGTATACTTGGTCACTTAGTTGTGTCCAACTCTTTGCAGCCCCATGGACTGTAGCCCACCAGGCTCCTCTGTCCATGGAATTTTCCAGGCAAGAATACTGGAATGGGCTGCCATTTCCTGCTCCAGGGAATTGTCCCAGCTCAGGGGTGGAACCCACGTCTCTTGCGTCTCTTGCATTAGCAAGTGGATTCTGTGCCACTTGGGAAGCCCTCTACCTCTTTATGGAGGTTGGTAACAGCGGTACCTGGTGGCAGGGCTAAATGTGATCAGGTAACACTAACTGGCAGTCAGATACAAGATTTAAGGATGGAAAATAGTACTCCATAGAGCATGGTTACAGTAATTTTTACCCAGAAAAAAGTATCATGACTTGTTGAAACCATGAGAAAACTCTTAATACAATACCCAAGCAGTGTTGGCTATGTCAGTAAAATCTTGTTTTTATTGCATAGGACTCATTTTTTTAAAATTCTTATTTTAAAAAATTTCACTTATTTTCATTGAAGTATAATTGGTTTACAATAGTGTGTTAGTTTCAGATGTACAGCAAAGTGATTCAGTTATATATATATATTTCATATTATTTTCCTTTATACGTTATTATAAAATATTGAATATAGTTCTCTGTAATAGCAGTAAATCCTTGTTGCTTATCTACCCCCTCTCTTCTTTGGTAACCATAAATTTGCTTTCTATGTCTATGAGTATTTTTGTTTTATATAAAGATTCATTTGTAATATATTTTAGAATGTACTTAAAAGTGATATCATATCATATTTGTCTTTCTCTGTCTCACTTCACAGAGTATGATAGTCTGTAGGTCCGTCCATGTTGCTGCAAATGGCAATATTTCATTCTTTTTTATGGTTAATATACCATTGTGTATCTATACTACATCGTCTTAAGCCAGTTGCCTGTTGATGGGCATTCAGGTTGCCTCCATGTCTTGGCTATTGTAAATAGTGCTGCTGTGAACGTTGGGGTTCATGTGTCTTTTCAAATTAGAGTTTTCATCTTTCTTTTTTCTTTTTTTTTAGTTTTCTTAAGGAATCTGCATCCTGCTTTCTATAGTACCTGCAACAATTTACATTGTACGTGGGACTCATTTGAATGTATTGGTCTTCATGGACAAGGTGAGACAGTCAGTCACATATGCATTCTGTTTATGAAAGTGTTCTTTAAATTGCTACCTTAGGAATATAAAATTGGCAGAATTATACTCACTTAGTTTGTCTGAATTAATCTTTATTTCTAAAGATTAGTGATTAACTTTCTCTGAAGCTGAAAATTGTTACCTTGTGGGGGTGAAAAGGTAAGGTTCATAAAGTTACAGTTGTTGATTAACCTACAAAATTTGACTAGCCTTCGAATATTATAGCTTTGGATTTTTTTTTCTCATCTAAGAAGGGCATAAGGTCTGGGAGTGGAGACTGAAGTTTTCCACAGCCCAGGGTTCCTGATTTGTCAAAGTACTGGAAATTGTCTTTCTCTGGTGGAGATAGTCAAAAAAATTGCAGTGTACTTCATGATACTTAATTTCCATGGTCTTAAATGCCTTAGACTGCCAATTTATAGTTCAGTTTTACTGTCAAATATTCATGGGCCATGAGAAATGCAAATGGAACCAAATATAATCCCTGCCCTCCAAGAACTTAAAATTTGAAGGATCTAGAAACAAATCATGTTGGCAATAGATCCATGTGCGAATGTGAACAAAATGCTGTGGAAACACAGGACAGAGAATGAAAAGTTAGTAGAGTGGACAAGTCCACAACAAACAACAGCTAAGAATCTATAACAAAAAGAAAAGAAAGATTTCTTAAAGGAGGTGATCATTGAGATAGACCTGTAATGGTGGTTAAAATATTTAAAGATAAAAAATGAAAGCTCACAGTATTCAGGTTATTCTAGGTTTTGAAAATTACCTGATTGTGACAATGAAGCAATCAGTTAAAATTTCAAAGCTGCATTTGTCCTCCATACTACATCTTGTTTTATCGCAGGTAAATGGAGCATACATATCACCCACATGTATTTACAACTCGGATGAACTTTAAAAGGCATCTTATGTGAGTCAAAAGACCAACTCATGTGTTTCCTTTTCGTGTGATCTCATGTTTAATTCATTCTCCAGATCAGTAGTTACGTGCCAAGAAACTGCTTTTCAGTAATGTTGTGGAGTAGGAAAAAGCACGGAGAAATCAGTTTCTCTTTCCTGTCTCAGGAGACTCAGTGCCTTTTGTATCGCTCATGGCAATAGTAGTCTCAACTTTTTATCTGCATTCTTGAAACTCTAAACATTGCCAGTAATAGGGCCATATTGTGAATGTTTGAAACCACTTTAGTTGTCATCATTACCACTGTTACTGATAAATTATTAAGCTCCTATTTGTAAAATTGCTGAAATGAGCATTGTATGGAACAAGTTGGATATGAATTTTCTGGAGGTTTAATACTTACAATTGTGCATGAAAATAAAGACTAAGTATGTGCAAGATTTTGAAAAGTGAAAGAAAAAACCCCGCTATGTTGAGAGTCAAGAACGATAGCTTCTAGTTTTAGGTTCACCACTTTTACTAAACTCTCAAGCTCTTTAGTTGTTAAAATCTTTTTTGGTACATTCCAACTGATCCAGACCTTGTAAGAAAGACTCTTCATGTTTTAAGTCAAGTTATTGACAGTATCTTATCACTAAACATTTTCTTTTTCTGTTCATCTTACAGGACCTATAAAAGGCAATATTTTTAACCATTTCGTTTTTGGCTGCTGTTTCTTTTGCTAATGACAAATACTTTTCTAATTTTCTAATGCTTTTCTAAATACTGGGGTATAGAAAAATTAAAACTGTAACTGTAGACTATTGAGAAAATAGAATGAGATCACTGTACATTTGTACTTGTTATGTCATGTGGCCAGAACAATATTCCAAGGAAAATTCGTAGCCATAGGTATTTTCATATTAACTGAGAAAGATTAAAAATAAATAAGCCTATTAGCCAGTTCAAGAGTTATAAAAAGAACAAGAAAACCAGTATGATGGTGAGATTAAAGAATAACTGTAAAGCTGGATGAATTAGGAAGCAGAGGAATTAAAAATTAAATGCAAGATCTTCTTTGATTAACCAATAAAAAGAGTAGGTAAATCTCTGGAAAGAACAGTGGAAAAATGAGGAAAAAATTAATATATAACTGGGAAATATAAAGGGACTATAACAATGAATGGAGTATTTTATGAGATATATATTGTATGCAGTCTATGAGAAGACTGGAAAATCTTAATGAAATGAATGCTTCTCTTGGATACCGTAAACAGTGAAAGGGGAAAGAAATAAGAAACCTGCAATTAATGACATTATAAGAAAGTTTTAAAATTAAGAACTCTTCCTCCAAAATATATATAGTCTTAGATTCTTCAACTCTGAATATTTCATTTCTTCTGCATTTTCAAGTATTTGTAAATGTAGATAATGTTACAAATCGTTCTATACCATTTTTCAAGGTGGTACTGTAAGGACTGGAAAAAGGGATCAGCACTTGAATAGGAACCTAAATGGTATTCTTCTATGAAAATGGATTTAAAAAGCTAAAGAAAACAAACACAGCAAGAAAGTCCAGAAGCAAGTTAGAAGTAATCAAACTAAGTTTATCTAAGGATTGGATCAACCTAAAGAAAGTTTTTAATATAACATGCCAAGTGGTAAAAATTCTAGGGTCATATTAATAGATATTGAAAAGGCAGGTGATAAAATTCAATGTCACTTGACAAAAGGAAGTTTTCAGTAAGTTAGGAATAAAAGGTGCTTTTATCTTACAATATATCAAATTTAAAGTGACACACTGGGGGATTCCCTGGCTGTCCAGTGGTTAAGACTCTGTGCTTTCATTGTCGAGGGCATGAGTTCAATCCCTGGTCAGGGAACTAAGATCCCACAAGCCACACTGCACAGTCAAAATAAATAAATAATTATATTTAAAAAAGTAAAATGACTCAACCAGATCCCGTGGGGAGCAGCATTCCCATTAGGGTAAGGAAGAAGACAAGGGCCTATGTGATTCTCACTGTGATGCTGCCCTGTTCTCACAGGGCCACTACAATGAGACCAAACGACAATAATGTCACAAGGGAACACACAGGAAGATCCAAGGCTAAGGAACGTGTGTTTCAACTATTAAAATATATTCACACTGGTCATCCGTATGGGTGGTATTATAGGTATTTTGTACTTTTCGCTTTTTGGTTCTCTGTATTTTCTGTACAGAACTTCTGTTGCCCTTTTCTCTGTTGATTTTTAAAATGAGGCAACAAACATTGAGAAATCGTAATTCAAAAGAGAAGAGAGTTTCTTCTCTTTTCAAATGAATGGCTTAAATACAGTTCACTGTTTTACTGTCTGCAGTCCTCCTAAGTAAAAGCAAAAGAGATACTTGATATTTTTATGAAGTCTTAAGGCTAAAGCAAGTCTGAATCAGATTCCTATCTCTCCAGGGGTTTACTATATGCGACTAATCAGTTTTGTTACAATCTCTATCTATCCCCTGCCACCCTCCTCCCCGCAGGATGCCGATATCTGGTCTAACATTTCCTAAGATAAGTTCATCTAGCCTGACTTTATTTTCAGGGGTTAGCTATGTAGGCCCTTCCTTCTAGGAAATTTCCATTTCCCCCAATAGTAAAATTTCTGGAATGACTGGGTTCATTCCAGAACCCAGGGAGACTGGGCCACGTCTCTCTCTAGAACAACTTTTCCTGACTCTGTATCCTGGCAACCAAGGTGAAGGAGATGAAGAAAAGCTCCTTAAGTGGAGTTAGCTGACAGCAATGGGTCATCTACAATAAACTATCACCCTAACCAGGAAGGGGAAATGAGAAGTGTAGTTGTTGATATTTTTCTTGTTGTTTCTTTAAAAATCCAAATTTTCTATTTAACAGTGGGGTCATCCAATCTAATTTTTCCATTCATGGTTTTTAAGCAACAAGGTAGAATTTGGGGACTGAACTCATGCAGAGGCTGCGTGGTAGAGAGGAAGGCCCTGACACTGGCCTGCTGGGGGCTTGATTGGCATCTGTAGAATGCCCGTGAGGGGATGGTTCTCTGCTCACTGCCATAGTCCTCAGAGCATCTCTGAGGTTTTGTTACAATGTCCCTTTTGACCAGTGATGACCCAAAACACAGTCCGGTTCAGCATGGTGGAGATAGGGTTCAGGTGTAAGTCATCCAGGCTGGTAAAGCGACACCCATTCCACTCCTCCTGTTGCCACCAATGCCTTAAACACTGAATCCTCAGTTTTCTCGTATGTAAGTTGACTATAACACAGCAATGTGGGGTGCTGTTTTGAGGATTAGAGGAATAGTCCAGCGAAGTTAGTTCATGGTGAAAGTGGAAGTTGCTCAGTTGTGTCCGACTCTTTGAGACCCCATGGACTATACAGTCCATGGAATTCTCCAGGCCAGAATACTGGAGTGGGTAGCCTTTCCCTTCTCCAGGGGATCTTCCTGACCCAGGAATCGAACCAGGGTCTCCCGCATTGCAGGCGGATTCTTTAGCAACTGAGCTATCAGGGAAGCCCCAGTTCATGGTAGGTAGTTCCTAATTACTGTTGTATAACTGCACTGACCATTGTCACTAGCCAAATATGTTTACATTAAATTAATACAAATTCAGTGTCTCAGCAGCAGTAGCCCCATTTTGGGTGCTCAACAGCCACCTATGCCTAGTGGCTAGTACATTGTATGTGCTGTATACATGCTATATATTGCAGATATAGAACATTTCCATCATCACAGAATGTTCCATTGGATAGCACTGCTCTATGTCATTAACTTTAATTTTACACAACTACCAGGCCTTAGGGCTGACCAAAAGCATTCTCTTTGATTGGGAAGTTCTCCTGAATGTTCACCTGTGGAGGTGAGAGTCAGATAAAGCCAGTCTTAGAAGGGTGTCCTTTGTTCACCAGAGATAGAAAGGAGTGATGTTTGTTTCCTAAATTAAGATAGTCTATCTATAAGCCAGATATTTCAGTCCTGAAAAGGCAGAGAGTTCACATCGTAAACTTCCAGAAAGGACTAATTCTTTCCACTGTGCATTTAACCAGACAACAGAAGGAAGGGCTGGGGAGGAGTCCAACTTCTGAGTCAGCAGAGAAAACATTCTTTGGAGGTAGAGTTTGGGAAGGACAACTAATCTGTTTTCCAAACAGATTTTCATAAATAACTGACAGGAGATGGGCTGCTTCTACCAAAGTATTAACCCAAATGATGGGGGTTAATCATTAAACCTTTTAGGTGGTGGCTTGCTTCTTTGTCTCATATTCTAATCCGGGTCACAGAATGGCTAAGGCAGCTTTAAGTGAAGGGTGAATTTTTTTTTTCTTCCGTTTGCCTTGTGTTTTCCACTCTGAAAGAATGTTGTGGCTGCTCTTTTTTCTAGTAACTGCTATTCATGCCGATCTCTGTCGACCAGGTACGTAAGCCTTGAAACTTCAAAATAGATTAACAGTTTTCTGAATGATTGACAAGTCTCTGACTGAAAGACTTCTTTATTTTTCTAAATCTGCTGATGTGTTGTGGCTTGAAACTTGAGCCTGTGAATGTTTTATGAGTTTGAAAGAAAATTTTCAACCATCTAAGATGATTGCAGTTAAACTTTCAGAAGTTTTAGGGACAGTTTAATTGCAATCTGTGTTCTGTTGATTTGAAAAAAAAAAAGTGAAAGTGAAAGTTACTCAATCGTGTCCGACTCTTTGCGACCCCATAGCCTGCACAGTCTGTGGAATTTTCCAGGCCAAAATACTGAAGTGGGTAGCCTTTCCCTTCTCCCGGGGATCTTCCCAACCCAGGGATCAAACCCAGGGATCAAACCCAGGTCTCCCACGTTGCAGGTGGATTGTTCATCAGCTGAGCCACCAGCGAAGCCCAAGAATACTGGAGTGGGTAGCCTATTCCTTTTCCAGAGGATCTTCTTAACCCAGGAATTGAACCAGGGTCTATTGATTTGAGTTACATTAAATATTAGGATTTATCAGGCTCCATTTTGATGGATTTTATCATCATGTACTGCTCTCTTTTTTCTCTCTGGCAGATGCAGAAAATGCTTTTAAAGTGAGACTTAGTATCAGAACAGCCCTGGGAGATAAGGCAGTAAGTGCAGATCCTGCATGTTCCTTTAAAATTTTGTTTGCTAATAACACTGCTTTCTCTGATAATGAGCCTCTGTGCATAGTTATCTTAAACTTGCACAAACTACTTCTAAAGATGTCAAATCTGATATTTTCTTAAAGCAAAACGATTTGTAGTAAAATAGAAGTTGTTAATAAAGTGATTTTGCCTGAAGTATTTAATCTGTGGCGTATCCTGGAAAATATGCGAAGTTCTGTACTACCCCAAACAGGCCTGGTTTGGGCTCTGCTCCTGACCGTACTGGTCATTTGAATTTTGTCAGTCACTTTTCTCATCATTGAAAAGAGGGCATGTTTCACCCATGTAAGATCTTTCGTGGCACAAAACGTTCCACTTCTCTGGTCACTTGTCTTCAATTCTCAAATATCAAGATAACAGCATGAAATATATGTTTATGAAATTAAAGTTAAAAAAACACTCATGGGGCTACAGTAGCTATAGGAACAGTAAAGCTGCTGCTGCTGCTAAGTCGCTTCGGTCGTGTCTGACTCTGCGACCCCATAGACGGCAGCCCACCAGGCTCCCCCGTCCCTGGGATTCTCCAGGCAAGAACACTGGAGTGGGGTGCCATTGCCTTCTCCAGTAGGAACAGTAAAGACTCTCAATTAATGAGATGGAGTTGTGTCATTCTAGTTTCAGTTTGCCAGTGTGGTCTGTGAAAATTTTCTCCAATAGAAGGTGAGAGATGCCTCAGGCTAGAGATGATAAAAAGAAATGCTGAAGAAACTTGGACATATTCGGTTTGCAAGGCAATCCACCATTTTGTTCACTCAGTGAGTAATAATCATTCTAACACCAGCATTCCTTCAGAACTTAGCTTACTTTGTACCTGGGACCCTTCTAATCACTTTGCCCACATTAGCTCATTTAGCTCTCTCAACAGCCTTTTGAGGACGATGACATGGGTATTCCCATTCTCATTAGGTGGATGAGAAAACAGAGGTGCAAAGACATTAAGTGACCTACTCAGGATCTCAAGTCAGCAGGGGGCAGGGGGTCAGGTTTGACGGCAGAATCCACCATCTCTGCCAGTGCGTAGGGTTGCTTTTCCCAGAATCCTCTGAGGGCAGGCACCACACTGGATGCTCAGGACACGGTACAGCTAAAACCAGACTTGTCCTTGCCCTTGGGGAGCTTATAGTCGTGGGATTGGTTGCATATCCAATGAACCAAATGCAAGTGTGCGATCTTGACAAGCATTTCAGGAAAGAGAAGTCCACAGGGACTTTGGCCTCATTAGAGGCCACAGGACCTGGCATTTACTGTGAGGTCTAAAACACTAGTAGGAGTGAACCTGGGGAATACAAGGAAAGAGGGTGAAGGGACTAGCACATGCAAAGGCTTATTACAAGGGAGGAACGTGGGAAGAGAAGGGTGGAAGGATGGCCAAGGTGTTTGGAACTGGAGCAGCGAAGAGGAGCATCGCATGTAATAAGTTTCGAGAGAAAGGAGGGGTCAGGCCCAAGAATGTATGGATTGTATTAAGGAGTTTTGGTATTATTTCTAAAGCAAGTGGGGGTTTCGTGGAAGGGGTGTCATGACAGAATGTGTTTGCAAGATACTTTGGCCACAGAGTAGAGGACAGACTCAAAGAGACTAGAGTAGACAGAAGGAACCAGTTGGGAGGCGATTGGAGCAGTACCGGTGAGAGATGATGGCCATTTGGAGTCCGGTGTGTTGATGGAGAGAGGGGCAGTGAAAGGATTTGAGAGCCATGGGATGGGATGACAAGGGAGGGAAGAGGATAGGTCAAGGATAAGCAACTAGATGGATGGTGGCACCTTTATGACTCAGGGAACTGAGAATAGATAAGAAAACCATGGATTTTGGACTTACTGAGTTTGAGACATTATTGAACTGGCTTGAGATATCCATTCCCGCATCTCTTGCACTGAAGTGATGATGACAGTGCTGATGAGGAAGGTGGAGGATGGCCAGAGGAGAGGGGCTGGCCTTGAGCTTTGTGATTCTCAAAGAACTTGCAAAGGAGGCAGAGGGACAGCAGGAAGACCAGGAGGATGCTGTGTCAGGAAAGGAAAGAGAGTGCTTTCAGATGAAGGGAGTGTTCAAGAGTGTTGAGTGCTGTTGAGGGGCCAGGCGAGGGGACACTGAAAACCGCTCATTGTGTTGAGCAACGTGAAGATCATTGGTAACATGAGAGAGCTGCTTTGTGGAGTGCAGGGACGGGAAGGCAGGTGGAGGAGGTTCAGAATACGTGGTCAGTGACCAGCTGCGGACAGGAGGATGGACAACTCCTTCAAGAATTTTGGTTGTGAAGGGCAGGAGAGAAACGACAGTTGGTAGAAGAAGGAGGACTGAATAAAGTGATTTGGTTTTGTTATTTTAATGGGAAAGACTTAAGCATAGTTCAAAGTCAATGAACAGCTTCCAGTCAGCATTGAATGCACAGAGGAAACTGATATAGTTTAGATCCAGAGAAGGGCCAAATGGAATAAGGGGATGCCAGGCGGTTTGAGAATAGGTCACCATGAACTGAGTTAAGGCACACTGCTTTGTGATTTTCTCCAGTTATGCTAGATTACATACCTAAAATGTGGAGTCAGCCACCTTAGTTTGCTGCTGCTGCTGCTGCTAAGTCGCTTCAGTCGTGTCCGACTCTGTGTGACCCCACAGACGGCAGCCCACCAGGCTACCCCGTCCCTGGGATTAGGGCTGCTATAATACTACCACAGACTCGGTGGCTTAAATGATGGAAATTTGTTCCCTCTCATTTTGGAGGCTGGAAGTCCAAGATCAAGGTGTCAGCAGGGTTGATTTCCTTTTGAGTTCTGTGAGAGAGGGATGTGTTCCAGAACATCTCCTTGGCTTTTGGGTGGCTGTGTTCACATGTTTTCCTTCTGTGTCTATGTCCAAATTTCCTGTTCTTACAATGACACCCATCATATTGGATTAGGACCCACCCTAATGATCTGATTTTAACCTAATCACCTGGGTAAAAACACTGTCTTCCATATATGGTTACATTTTGAGGTACTGGGGGTTAGGATTTTAACAAACAACTTTCTTTGTGGGAAATACAATTCAGCCCATCCCATGCACATCCACTCAAGTTTTCAGCTAAGAAAATGAAAACTTGTACTGGTATGAATACAGGAAAGGAAGCTGAGATGGGGAGTCAGTTTATGAGGGGAGAGAGAAAGGATGAAAAGGAATCAACTGTTTACATACAGGATGAGATGTCCAAATGCCCTGTTTGTTGACTGGTTACTAATACTGCAGATTTTGAAGAAGAGTGTGCAGTGGGAAATACAGCACACTTGCAGTGATAGAATAACCAGGAGATTCTATCCTAAACATTATGGTGACATGATTTATCATGGTCCCCAGTCTTTTTTTGTGTAAGATGAAAGAGGGAGACACAGACAGACACACACACACCAACACCACTGTGGCCACAGTTACAACCCAGTGGACCAGTTTGTATTCCATGCCTCTCTACTTTTCATTCTCTGTGTTACTTCTCTTTCAGTATGCTTGGGATGCAAATGAAGAGTATCTCTTCAAAGCAATGGTGGCTTTCTCCATGAGAAAAGTTCCCAACAGAGAAACAACTGAGTAAGTAAACAGTGAAAAGTCTTAATTGATTGATTGCAATATTATTTGAGATAGAATTAATACAAAACTCAATCTTGAAAATAATTTATTTAAATATAATTTTTAAGGGACCCACATTTTAATTTAACATTTAAAAAAACTTTATAATCTAGGTCAGCTTATAGTTTATATCATGTTCAAATAATGGTCTTCATTCAATAGGCACTATGGAGATAAATATAAAAATTTGTAGTTATATGTCATAAGCTTTCTAGATTTCTATTTTATGTATATTTCTCTTGTTGATACGATAGATAGATGGAAAGAGAAGAGTTCTATTCTCATTGTATTGGTCTGCTCTGGCTGTCATAACAAAATACCGTAGACTGGGTGACTTAAACAACAGAAATTTATTTCTCACTGTTCCGGAGGCTGAGAGAGTTGAAGAGTAAGATGCTGACAAGGTAGATTTCGATCTGAGGCCTCTCCTTTCAGCTTGCAGGTGCCACCAAATCTTTGTATGCTCACATGATCTCTTTTTGGTTGAAGGAGAACTGGCAGGGGAGAGAATGAGCATTCTGGAGTCTTTTTGGATGAGGGTGCTAATCCTTTCTATCAGTTAAATGACATCTCATTTAACTCTAATTATCTCCTTATAGGCCCTGTCTCCAAATGCATTCACATTTGGGGTTAGAGCTTCAACATATGAATTTGGGGAGGAGGATAAATCCATAGCACTCACTTTGAAAATAATTTACATATGTATAGGTTCATCGTACTGTTGGTATCTGTCATAGCACCTTGTTTATTTCTTAAAAGTTTTAGTACAGTTTTGATAGTTTTACATTTTTGTCTATTCTTCTGGAGGAATCTTCCCTATTTGTGATGTTTCTTTTCATCTCTATTTGTGATTAGGGCAACACTCCTGGTTTCTCTCTACCCTCTTCCTTCACTATTCCCCTTGAGAGGTGAAATGACTGGACTGATCTGATTGATGGGCTGGAAGGGGAAGCGGCGTACTCTCAGCACACATTTTTCTGTGCTGCTCCTCACACTAAATACAGAATCAGGCCCTGCCTGGGCAGGCTCACACACCCTCATGGCTGTTTGTGCTGTCTACAGCTATGGACTGTTTAGATTGGTAGGTACCAGATCCTAAGGTGTTAAATATCTTGCCTCTTACTCCAGTATGTGGTGATAGCTGCTTCAGTTCAGCTCTACCTGGGTCATTAGAGATGAATTTATCTCATTTGAGAATTTTTTTACAATTCGGAAGGAAATTTACCTGCTGATGAAAGTTACATCCTCCAATGAAGTCTTTTATTTTGGTCTCCTGTTTGCTTCACTCTTTTGTCTTCTGTTAAAAACCTAGCAAAGACGGTTTCTATTTATTGGTCCTACTCAAAGCCACAATGTATTATGCATGAGCTGTGAATATAAGGAATAAACAGAAGAGTAACATTTGGAGGAACAAAATAAACATACAATATGTGGATTTGTGTGTTCACACACACACACGTATTTTAAAATATGTAACGTATTCACATGATTCAAAAAATTAAAAGAAGGGGCTGTAAGGTAAAAAAAAATACCCTAAGTGAACTCTACTCTTATTTTATAGATTTTTAGAAAAGATATATTTGCTTTTATCTTATGCCTTTAAACTGAAGCATTCTTTCTGAAATGATATTAATATCCTTTTTAAAATAAAAAAGTAGAAGATTGCCTTCTAAAAAATCAAAAAGGAAAAATATAAGGAGAAAAGGGAACCCTGGTACTCTATTGGTGGGGATGTAAATTGGTGCAGCTACTATGGAAAACAGTATGGAGTTTCCTCAAAAAACTAAAAATATGTGTAAGGGCATAAATATATTTATTATGTTTGTAAAAATTCATTCTGTACAATTGCAGACCAAGGTTGCTCTTCTGTAATTTATGGGATATTATGTTTTAAAGACCATCTTGGAATACAATTAGAGAACTTAGTATTTTGATGTACTAAGACCTATTTTAAGCTTAATATTTTACCTCTGCAAAAACTTTAAAGATGTTATTTTCAAAAAGTTAAAAAAAAACACTCTAAAAATAGAATTAACATATGACCCAGCAGACCATTCCTGGTTATTTATCAGAAAAAAGAAAACATGCTAATTCAAAAAGATACACACATCCCGATGTTCATAGAAATGTTATTTACATTAGCTAAGCTACAGAAGCAACCTAAGTGCCCATCAACAGATGAACAGATATAGAAGATGGTGTATACACACACAAACACACACACACACAAATGGAATACTACTCCACCAGAAAAAAGAGTGAAATTTTACCATTTGCAACAATGTGGATGTACTTGGGTGGGTATTATGTTTAGTGAAATTAAGTCAGACACATACTGTGTGTTATCACTTCTGTGTGGAATCCAGAAAATAAAGCAGACTTGTGAATGTGAATATAACAAAAAGAAACAAACTCAGATATGGAGAACAACCTAGTGACTACCAAAGGGGAGAGGGAAGCGGGAAGGACAAGACAGGGGCATGGAATTCAGAGGTAGAGTTGCTGTATGTAAAAGAAAGAAACTACAAGGATATATTGTATAGCACAGAAAATGTAGCCAATATTTTATAACTGTAAATGGAGTATAGCCTTTGAAATTGCAAATCAATATGTTGTACCCCTGAAATTTATATAATATTGTACATAAACTATACTTCAATTAAAAAAAAAAGAAAAACATAAGGAAAAAAGCCATTGGCCATCTCACAATGCTAAAACCCCTCAACTAGTCTCTTTTAATCGTACTGTTACTCTTGATCAGCAGAATTTATATATACTGTTTTTTATTATACTCTTACTTCCTCTGAGTGCAAAATTTCATCTTGTGACTATGTTAAATCATGCTTCCATTCTTAGGAAAAGTTAATTTAAATTCATAATATTTTAGATTAATTTTGAGAAGTTCACTTTTGAAATTTTTTATTTTCCCAAGCCTGCGCCTTGTAGGAGTCTGTGAATATATGATCTTGTTTATTTGCTGAGATGTTTTAACTGGGTGCATAGGCTATATATAGTACCTTTTGTTGCCAGTGTCAGTTGAAAAAATTGAAAAGTGCAAAACTAGATTGCGGTTCAACAAATTTTTCCCGGTAAATTCTCAGCTTGAGTCTCAGCAGTACTGCTGTCAGGAGGCTGAGTGATGAGGGCTGCCTAATGAATCAGGATGTGTTTAAGATCTTGTACAGGTGCTGGGCCCAATTCTACATGATCATGATCATGTGGCCCTCTGGGAAAGGGGACCACACGACACAAGATGGATTGAAAACAACTTCCCAGGCAGACTGCCTCTCCCAAGTGTGACAGGTAACAGAAAAACACCAGTAGCTTGGCAAATGGATCAGATTTTTTTTTTTTTTTTTTAAATTTTATTTTATTTTTAAACTTTACATAATTGTATTAGTTTTGACAAATATCAAAATGAATCCACCACAGGTATACATGTGTTCCCCATCCTGAACCCTCCTCCCTCCTCCCTCCCCATACCATCCCTCTGGATCGTCCCAGTGCACTAGATTTTAAATCTGCCTTTCAGAGGTCTTTTTGTGCCAGTGTCAGGCAGATTGAATTCTAGAGGGGTGGCATGTATCCCTTTGAGGATGGCTTCAGGAATTCAAATCATGAACATTTGCCAGTTTAAAAAAACTTTTTTCCTGTTTATTGCTTATTCTGTGGATATTGCAGAAAACTTAGAGATATTGAGGTGTACTGGATGGAAAATGTAAAGAACAACTCACTAATGAAGGCTTCCCTGGTGGCTCAGTGGTAAAGAACCTGCCTGCCCATGCCAGAGACTCTGGAGACACAGGTTTGATACCGGGATCAGGAAGATCCACTGGAGGAGAGCATGGCAACACACTCCAGTATTCTTGCCTGTAGAATTCCATGAACAGAGGAGCCTGGAGGGCTATAGTCCATGGGGTCACAAAGAGTCAGACATGACTTAGCAACTCAACAACAACTCACTGAAGATAGCAATGAACAGAGTAATGAAGACTCTCAATTTAATTCCAGCTTTTACCCAGTCCTAACTACAGTATCTCTTCTATCAAGCATGATCACCTCCATGACACAGTGTTAGTGTCTCCTCTGCATATTTGGGAACCTACGAGCGGCCTACCCTTGACCCAGTAGAACCTGGTTGGACTGTGCAGGAGGGTGTTCGTTCTAGAGTGAGGTCCTGGCTGCCTCCATGTAGGACTTACGTCCAGTCACCATGACCCCACTCAGGCAGTGGAAGAGAAGGTCAGGGGTCCCAAAGGCACAGGTGTGGGCCTGCAGAGAGGGGGCGGGCCGCCTCTACCACCCTCCCCAGAGGATGGGTGGGATGAGTGGCAGCAGTCTGCACTTGCAGCCCACAGGGAGCTGACAGCTGGGTCCATGTGAGGAGCTGGTGCCCAGGCCACACTGGTGCCAAACTTGCCTGCTCCCCTGCTCACCTCAGGTCACACAGAGCCGCCAGTAGAGAGAGGAGTCGTCTGTGAGAGGAGAGATGGGCATGTCGTTCCCCAACTTGCGCACGTGCCGAGGCGTAGCACCAGAGTAGCAGCGCCTAGAGCTCTGGACACCATGAGAGTGTGTCCAGGCACTGAGACCATCCTGTGGGTGGAAGAGAGACTGGCACCTGCCTCTCAGCTGGAGAAAGCTGAAGGCAAAGGCAGCTCGAGCCTGTATGAGCGAGAGAGAGCGGTTTTGCCAGCAGTCTGCCCTCAGATGGCAGCTGGGCCAAGTGGAGGCCACTGAAGGGAGCTGGATGGGCCTGTGGGACCCAAGATCCAAGTGCAGGGCCCAGGGAAGGCGGAGAGTGGTCAGGCAGGGCGAGGTGGAAGCCATTGTCTGTGCCAGGGGAAGGGCCAGTGCAGAGATCGCCACGCCTTCTCTGAAGGCCCCAAGTGCACTCTGGAGGGACAGGAGGGCCCGCCATAGTGAGGCCACCAGCAGGCAGGGGCGCACGGGGAGCCCACCTGGGGAACCAAAGCTGGCCTCGTCCTGCAGATCCCTGCCCCCTCCCCTATCCCTTTTCCATCCCTCAGTGAGCAGGAGTGGGGGAGGTCAGGGGCTATGGGCAGGAGGAGTGGAGCCTGAAGGGCAGAATGCATGCTGCACAGGCCAGCCCAGTGGGGAGGGAAGCTGGGTGTTAGAGGCGGGAAGACAGTTGGTCTAGGTTTTGATCAGACTGGCCTGAGCTCTTAAACACCCAGAAATGACACACCAGCTGTATCAGTCCCTCCAGATGCTGCAGGGAGTGAAGGAGAGAAAGAGCTGACAGAGCACCCAAGGCAATGGTGTGAGAAGCAGAAGACTTCTTCACTGGGCTCTCCTGAGGCTGCATGTGCTGCACTGCTGGGTGGGAGCCAGAGAAATTTGTAGCTGCTATCGGAAGCCTGCTGTGTAGGCTGCTGTATAGGCCCTGAGACTTCAGTGGTGGATAAATCCAGGTCCCACAAAGGACATTCGCAAGGAGCTGGCCCAGGCAGACATGGAAGATGAATGAAATGGGACAGAACCAATTCTTTTGAAACCATTGCTGACAGATCTTGATATCAGGTGGTTTTCTTGCTCTTCCATGAGTTTTCTTAAAAGTAGGATGGATGATGCAAGTAAAAGACTTAAGTGGTAGAAAGTTCTGCTTTTATTAGATCAGGTTACATTAAGTTTTCTTGGGACTTTGAAGATAGTAAACAGGTGTTTTCAAGGTTTTGTTGTAAAGTTTAGTCCAGATTTTTGAAAAGATTTTCACAGGAAGTTTTAAATGTTGAAAGTATTATCTCAGGAAATTATGATGAAATTTTAGTCCATTTTCCAGGTCAACTGAGAAATTTATCTGCCTCCTTTACTCAAATAATGTGTCTATCAGATAATTTATCATTTTTAGTGGAGAAGTAGAAGTGTAACTCAAGCACAGTGTTCTCTTTCTGAGTAAGATGATGTAGGGCACAGAATGAATTTCTTCCTCTGTCTAATTATTCAGGGATAAGCCTTGTGATCTGAGAAGGAACAACATGCTCTTGTATCCATGGTAAGGGGATTAACGTTCTTGTGCTTGTAAAGTAGCAGCCCAGCTCCTATTTAGTCCTTTGATTTCAAGAAACAAGAGCCTGATTCTTCTCAGCCCAGTTGGCCCTGTCTGGTGCCATTGACGAGAAGTGGCAGCGGAGCCACTTAGACAGTTACCTTCAGTCCAGGGCTCCCCACACTTGAGGAAAGGGAGTGGACATTTCTATCTTAGTGGTTTGCTGACAGAAGCAATTGTTGATGTCTAAGTATTACTGTTTCTGACACAGTTTGACAAAATTATTATTCAAGTGAATGCAAAGAATTCCATCAGACCCACGTGTATTTACAAATCTTGAAAATGTATGTTTTCCATTTAGCTGTGCTAGTGCAATTTCACTCAGTATTTATTTTTATTGAAGTGTAATAGATCCCAGTATGTGAGCTGCAAGTGTAAAACATAATGACTTGATATTTGTGTGTATTGTGAAATGATCACCACAATAAATATGATTAACATCTGTCACCATGCATTATAATAAGATTTTATTTGTTGTGATGAGAACTTTTAAAGATTTAGGCATTTCAGTTTATTTATTACATCAAAACATGCTTTGAAAGACAAGTTTAGTTCAGTAAGTGCTGTTGGCTGATTTTTCATTTCATGCAAACCCTAGAGGACATTCACTGTGGTCACTTTGGGAAGAAAGGCTGTGGAAGAAGTCATGCGGGTTGGACTTGATGTATAAATGGAAGGAATTTGCATCTTTTTGTTGCTAAGTATATTATCTATTGAAATCTGTAAATCAGTCTTCATGTTACTTACTTTAGCACCAACTTTCTTTACATGTACACTTCCTCTTGGCTATTTCTGTCTGTGTCAGATTCAGGAGTCTTTGTATACTAGAGAGTCCTCTGTGTTGCATTGTCTGAATATTTGTGACTGGGGAACAAAGGTTTGGGAAAGAAATCTCCCTCCTTTCCTTTATTCCTTTTCTGTTATTGCTATGCTACCCCCAACTTAGTTTCTCTGTTACTCTCTTTTTGGGATATTGTAGAAACAGTGAATACAAACAATGGAGCTCATTTCTCCATTCTGTTAGTTCATCCCTCCATCCATTCATTTCACAGTCCCTGAGTGTCCACATGGATGGCTCTTTGGGAATTCAGCCTTGGCCTCAGGCCCCAGGCCTGGAGAAGTCTTGTGTTGCTGATGGACAGGGTGCTTGATAGGCTCCCAGGGGATGTCAGCTGATAAAATTGAAAATGGTGTTCAAAGCTTAGTCTATGAAGTTTCTCCTGTGGGTAAAAATTAGAACCCCTCCTGACAAAGACTATGGACAAACCACATGGAATTCAGAAGTCCTTGCTCACCCCACGATCCTCAGTCAGTTCTCAGATGGAGCATGGAGATTTTGGGCAGATTCTGGCAACTTGGGAGTTTTGGCTTCCATGTTGGATTTAATCTTTTGTTAGGCTCACACTGTGAACTTGAACTTCAAGAGTCTTTTAAAAAAAAATTTATGTTTTTAATTGAAGTATAATTGCATTACAGAATTTAGTCGTTTTCTATCAAACCTCAACATGAATCAGGCATAAGTATACACATGCCACCTTCCACTGGAACCTCCCTCCATCTTCCTCCCCATCCCACCCGTCTGGGTTGATACTGAGCTCCTGTCTGAGTTCATAATTCCCCCGAGTCATACAGCAAATTCCCATTGGCTACCTATTTTACTGGCTTAAAGCTGGCTTAAAATTGAACATTCAAAAAACTAAGATGATGGCATCCAGTCCCATCCCTCCATGGCAAATAGATGGAGAAACAACGGAAACAGTGACAGACTTTATTTTCTTGGGTTCCAGAATCACTGGAGATGGTGAATGCAGCCATGAAATTAAAAGACACTTGCTCCTTGGAAGGACAGCTATGACCAACCTAGACAGCATATTGAAAAGCAGAGAAATTACTTTTCTGACAAAGATCTGTCTAATCAAAGGTACAGTTTTTCCAGTAGTCATTTATGAATGTGAGAGTTGGACTATAAAGAAAGCTGAGCACCGAAGAATTGATGATTCTGAACTGTGGTGTTGGAGAAGACTCTTCAGAGTCCCTTGGACTGCAAGGAGATCAAGCTAGTCAGTCCTAAAGGAAAGCAGTCCTTCCAATGGACTGATGTTGAAGCTGAAGCTCCAATATTTTGGCCACCTGATGTGAAGAGCTGACTCATTGGAAAAGACCCTGATGCTGGGAATAGGACCCTGATGTTGTCCCCTTCTCCTCCTGTTGAAGGCAGGAGGAGAAGGGGACAACAGATAGTTGGATGGCATCACTGACTCAATGGACTGAGTTTGAGGAAGCTCCAGGAGTTGGTGATGGACGGGGAAGCCTGACAGGCAGCAGCCCATGGGTGTCATAGAGTCAGACAGGACTGAGCAACTGAAGTGAACTGCATTGACCTATTTTACATATGGTAATGTAAGTTTCCATGTTATTCTCTGCATACATCTCACCCTCTCCAAGAGTCTTAATAGCACTAAATGCCCTTGCAGTTGAAGTCTTCTCCCAACCCCCACTAACCATAGTGGCCAATCATTGTTAGCTCTTAGTGAGCATCTGTGAGTGAATGAAGTGTGCTTAACATCCTGGCTCTTAACCCAGGGGCCCATCTCCTGGGCTACAGTGGACATAAGAAGACGGTGTCCGACCCCCCGTTTCTCCCTCTCGTTGCACCCGACTGCCCTGGGCGGATACTACCCCAGGGAACGTAGTGGGGATGGTCACAGTAGAAGAAGCTCTCCCTGCCTGTGGTTTAGCTCGTGTTGGACTTCAGTGTCTTACCCCTGTGGGAACCAAGACAGTGGTTAATTTCTCAAAGGATCTTCCAAACCAGGAGGCAACCCCAGCCCACTGGGGCGTCTCCATCTTCACATGCAGCCTCTGCTTTGCAGCTGCCTCCAGAAGCAGGGGTGCTTTCCCCTGGCCCTTTGTCCATAACCTGCTACTCTAGCAAGTAGGCTTACTCCATCCTAGGTCAACTGCTTCAGTCAGAAGGAAATGGAAACACATCTCTGTAATTCTATTTCTATAGTTGTTATGTGTAGAGCACAAGCTTACTGGTGTGTTTGCTTAAAACCTTAGGCTTACTTTTTTTGGCCAAACCATCATGTGGGAGGGATACTTACATGTTCTTCTATTGAGGGAGACCCAAGCAGCTAAAACTAATCACATTTTGCTCATATCAATTTTGGAGAAATGATGCTTCTTAAGACATAGTAGAATGGGAGATATCCTAATAAATACGTGGTCGATTTGAGTATATCAAGTCTAGCAAAGGGCAGGTAGTAAACTTCAGAATAAAAGCTTGGTTTATTGAATTGCAGACCAGGACATTTGCTGTGTAACAGTAACTGTCACCATTGAAAATGTTGGCTTTAACAAGTGTAGGAACAATGTTAATGAGTCAGAAATCTTTATTTCTAAGTAGATAACAGCTTTTCCTTTTGTTTGCTGAGGTGCTGTGTAACAGCCTGAGTTGCGTCTGGTGAGAACTCTGAATGAAGAATTGGAATTCATGGGAAGGGACCGTGGAGTTGCCTGGTGATGGGGACAGAGGAAGCGTTTGTGGCCCCAGTGTGTGGATGGAGTTGTGTGCATCCCTTCTCCTGCCTTGTTTCTCTTCATAGCATGCCTCCTCACCTGCCAGTGTGCACATTTATTTATGTGTTTACCTTCTGTCTCTGCCGTCTTAGAAAATACACTCCATGGGAGGGAGAAGGGACTTTGCTCTTTATAGCTTATCCTCCAACTCTCTGAAGGGGAGTATTTTGAAATTCATGTTTGCACAGATTTAAAGATGCTTCAGATGCAACAATCCAGGTAAAGTGTCCAAATGACCCCTTACTTGGTTCTGGCCTTCTCTATTATGCCAGCTTGTTACTTTGTATTTACTTAATTGATACGAATGGCTGTGCCATCCATAATGTGCCACTCCCATCTTTTTCACTGGACAGAATATTTCTGAGTCTTTTTGTTTAAAAAAAATGTAACTCTAGCTCAGTAGTTTTCAACTAGGGGTCATTTCTGTCCTTCAGGGAATGTTTGGCAATGTCTGGAGACATGTTTGATTGTTATTACTGGAGGATGTCCTGCTGATATCTAGGCCATAGAGGCCTGGTTTGCTGCTAAACGTCCTGAAACCCACAGGGCGTGCACAGCACAAAATTATCTGGCCCAAATCCAGCCGCGGAGGAAACCCTGGGCTCTTTCCTTCCTTAAATCTGTGGAATAGTCTTCCCTTGGTAGCAATACCATATTCACTTTATCCCTTCCTCTTTTAGTGGACATATAGGTTTTTCCATTTCTCTCAGCTGAGTAAGGGGGCTGGAAAGAACCGCCTCACCATCTGTGTGTGTCCGTGAGGGGGATGTGAGTGGGTGGAAGAGTATTTCTGGTGGCCCCACTACGTTCACGGAAAAACTTCCAAATGCTGCTTCACAAGGGCTGGACCCACTGATGCCCACAGCACTGCCTGAGATTCCAATTCTCTGTAGCCTTCCCAGCATTTGATATTAGTCACCTTTTTGAGTTTGCCAACCTGAAGATGATAAATGAGTAGCTCGTTTTTAAAAATTACATTGTCTGATTGTTATGTGCTGTGTGCTTAGTCGTGTCTGACTCTTTGCCACTGCATGGACTGTCACCCACCAGGCTCCTCTGTCCATGGGTATTCTCTAGGCAAGAAATCTAGATTGGGTTGCTATGCCTTCTCCTGGGGATCTTCCCTACCCAGGAATCGAACCGGGGTCTCCTGTTAATAAGGCCCCAAACATGAGTCATTGGCATCCCAAGCATTCTACAAATTCGGGATATTTTATTGGCCAGCACACACCATTTCATTTTCTTCAGCTCTGTGTCTTTGAAAATGGCATGTGTTGGGAGACCAGGCTTGACTCTTTCTGCCAGCAGAGGTCACTGTCCCTCAGTGATTCTCCACCAGTGTCATTCTGCCCCATTCCCCCACCCCATGGGCAATATCTGGCAGTGACTGGAGACAGGTTTGATTTTCAAAGTAGGTTATGTGCTGTCACCTAGAGGAGAGGTACCAGAGAGTGAGTGAAAGTCGCTCAGTCATGTCCAATTCTCTAGGACCCCGTGGATTGTAGCCTGCCAGCCTCCTCTGTCCATGGGATTCTCCAGGCAAGAAATCTGGAATGGGTTGCCATGCCTTCCTCCAGGGGATCTTGCCAATTCAGGGATTGAACCCAGGTCCCCTGCATTGCAGGTGGATGCTTTACCGTCTAAGCAACCAGAGAAGCCCAGGAATACTGGAGTGGGTAGCCCATCCCTTCTCCTAGGAATCTTCCCAACCCAGGAATCGAAGCGGGGTCTCCTGTTAATAAGGCCCAATACATGAGTCATTCGCACCCCAAGTACTTACAAGTTGGGGGATATGTTATTGTCCAGCACACACCATTTCATTTTCTTCAGCTCTGTTTTTAAAAATTTTGGCACGTGTTAGGAGACCAGGCTTGACAGTTCCTGCCAGCAGAGGTCACTGTCCGTCAGTGATTCTCCACCAGTGTCATTCTGCACCATCCCCCACCCCTCCTCCCCATGGCAATATCTAGCAGTGACTGGAGACAGGTTTGATTTTCAAAGTAGGTTATGTGCTGTCACCTAGAGGAGAGGTACCAGAGAGTGAGTGAAAGTCACTCAGTCGTGTCCGACTCCTTGCGACCGCATGGACTGTAGCCTGCCAGGCTCCTCTGTCCATGAAATTCTCCAGGCCAGAATACTGGGTAGCTGTTCCTTTCTCCAGCGAATGTTTCAAACCCAAGAATCAAACCCAGGTCTCCCTCATTGCAGGCAGATTCTTTACCAACTGAGCCACCAGGAATACCCAGAGGGGAGATACCAGGGTTTCTGTTAAAACCCTATGATGCCGAAGTCTGCATCCCACAGAGAATTGTCTGGCCCAACTAAGCCAAGGTGGAGAAAAAATACTGTGGATAAAATCCTAATATTTGAATCTTTGAAAGGAAGACAATGACAATCCTCATAGTAATAATGAAACTATTTTTATTATGTAAAAGAAGAACAACCTTTAACCTCTATAAAGGCTATCGAGGGAAAAGCTCACCTTCCTGAGAAGGGTCTTCTTGGGGGAAAAGGCAGCAAGGAGTGAAGGCTTGGGAATTAGCGGTGCCCCCTCAGTGTGGGCTCTGCAGGGTGGAGGGGTGGCTCGGGGGCTGGGCTGATGCGCTGGCTGGGGTGGAGGGAGGTGGCTTGGCTGTATATGTGACTCAGGCAGGGGTCGGGCAGGGCTCAGCTGGGGAAAAAGAACTGTGGGTGGGAGTTTCATGGGGAGGTGGTGTCCAGGCCCTGGCTCTCTGGACACGAGGGGGCACATCAGGCTGCAGGAGGCCCAGGACAGAGTGCTGGTCTGCTCCCATCTCTGCAGGGAAGCTCTGTGACTCTGCCCTGGGGGTTGGGGGTGGCGGATGGGGGGAGTAGGGGCGTGGGGGGTGCTGGGCTTGGAGCAAGGTAGGCTGCAGACAGGGAAGGCTCAGGCAGGGCCAGAAGTCTGGTTCTCAGACGCTGTTGCACCCGTAGCAGGAGCTGGTTCTCAGAGGCCCCGGCTTAGGCACAAAGGCAGGGACCACTCCGTTCCTACACACGGGCTGGAAGGCCGACAGCCTGGGCTCCGGGCTCTGCCTCTTCTTGGTCTCAGAACAGTCAAACAAGTGAGGCTCATCTAAGCTCCTTTCTCCGTTCTGGCATTGAGTGAGGGGCCTCAGTCCAGTCTCATTGGCACAGACGTCCGGTTGCTCCGGGCTGGGCAGACTCGTGTAGACGCTGCCCGTGCGCTCAGGGAGGGTGATCTGGATGGTCACCAGGCTCCGTCTGCTGCGGGGGTGGCGGCGTTTCCATGGGCGAGTCTTCCTGGAAGTCTTGCGATGGCGGGAAAAGCGCAGCCCCATGAAGTGGTGGAGGAGCAGCCAGCTGGGAAAGCTCCTCCAGGCCTGGGACACCAAGGCCCTGCGGGTTGGGCTACGGTACAAGGCGGGCGAGTCGCCCTGGACCCGCCTGCCACGGCCCCGGAGCGCATGGCGGACCAACAGGACTTGGCCTCGGCCCCGGCCCAGCGGGACGCCAGCGGCCCAGGGCCGTGGGAACCCGGACTGCACGGCCTTGTCTGTGCCCAGCCACCTGCCCAGGTACCTGCTCAGGAAGCTGCCCATGCTGGCCGGGCGGCGGCGTCGGATCTTCGAGCTGCTTTGGCTTCTAGGAGTCCGCGGTCAGCACACGTGAAGCACAAGATGCTCAGGCAACCCTTGGCGTCGGGCTACAGGCTGGCGTGTGTGGCGTTGGCACCTCAGGGCTCAGGGTCCTGCGCACACTAGGACTGTGCCCCCGGACGCAGGACCTCAGAGGCTGCCCCTGCCCTCTGAGCAGAGTGGTTCCTCCAAGCTTCCGCTGCAGGCTCTGGATCTTGGCTCTGGGCAGATCAGCCTAGGAGTGCCTGAAATCCTTGTGCTTTATATTTGAAGGGACAAAAATGAAACAGTGTACAAGTTTTTGTATTCTTGTCTTTCGAAGTAAAACAGTGACTGAAAAGATGATGATTGGGCAATGTGAAGATACAGAAACAAAGAATAGCTTTTGGGCTAGGGAACTGGTAACAGTTTAGACTGTAATTCGGCTACATAGCAAAATCACTTGACTCCCAGTTCCTGAAAGATACAGATAAAGGCCTGAAACACATTCGTAAGTTGTTTTTATAGGAGGGTGACCCCCCACCCCTCAAGGCTTCCTAGGTCTCTCAGTGGTAAAAAAAAAAAAAAAAATCTCTGCCTGCCAGTGTAGGAGATGCAGGAAATTCAGGTTCTATCCCTACATAGGGAAGGTCCCCTGTAGAAGGAAATGGCAAACCACTCCAGTATTCTTGCCTGTGAAATCCCATGGACAGAGGAGCCTGGTGGGGTGCATTCCATGGGATCCCAGAATCAGACATGACTGAATGATTGAGTTGGCAAGAGCACAACTCCCTCCATTTGAAGAAAACTGCTGACTACAAGGATGTAGATCCTAGACAGGTTGAAATTGAAAACTAATGATGCTTGAAACTTCACCTTGATGCCACCAATCCAAGAACTGTCACGAGGTCATCATGCCCTGCTCCTTGAACACTATAAAAGTCTTCACTACCCCCTCCAGAGTGGGTCACATAATCTTTAGGGCATTAGCCCTCTGTGGCCCCCTCTGCCTGGCAAAGCAGTAAAAGCTACTCTTTTATACTTCACCCAAAACTCTCTCTTGTTTCTGTTCGGCACTGTTGAACAGAGACCAAGTTTAGCAACAAATACATAATCTGTACCAGATCTTGAAAACTACGGAAAATTGACAGAAGGGCATTCTCTTTCAGTATGTAAAAAAGAACACAATGCACTTGAATGCTCCTTTAAGGGAAAAGAGTGAATTTCCTTGTATCCATAGAGGCTGTGTGTTTCTTCTAGAACGGTTGCTAATGTCACTTTGGGAAATTTTATTCTTAAGAACTGGAGAAAATTCTTAAGAACTTGGTTGGTTTAGTGTGGACTCTCCTGTAATTTTCTGACAATGTTGGTTTAGTGTGGACTCCCCTGTAATTTTCTACCTTCATGGATTTCATGCATTCATATATTGTCTCCAAACACTAATGCCATTTCTTTCTTGTGAAAGAAGAAATGATCCAGGTATACAGGGTAGAGTGAGGCACATTTCCAGTTTACACTTGGAAGCTGATACGTACAAAAACAGTGTTCAAAGCCTCTTGCAAACATTAGAGCCCCTCTGTCCAAAAATGTGTTATTTGGCCGACCTCAGTACTGGGGTAAGAGAAGGGCAGAGACAGTGGCCAACAGAGGCAGCAAGTAGTGGATCAACAGATTTGTCTGGTTCTGAGAGGTGGAAGGCTGAATGAGGAGGACACTAGAAAGATCTTGATGAGGAAACAGAAAAGACTTCAGTATTAGGGAGGCCAGGCCAAGTGTCGAGGAAATGGATGCTGTCAGCTAACAGGTGATGGAGGCTGTAATTCCTGCTGCCTTCCACTGAGTCATTCCTTTTGGTTTTGGGGTTTGTTTTACTCTTGGTAAATTTCTTATTTAAGAATGATCCCCAAGCCTATGATTTTGAAATAAAGGAAATTTCCTATATTATTTTATTGTTAATTGAGACATGTCTTCATAATAGTAGAAATGAGTTAGTTAATTCATAGCTAAAATACCTCTTAAGATGGTCATGACACCGAAGTGGAATTACAGTGCAATTTGGTATTTTTTGCTTATATATTTTTTCTTCTCATCATCTGCAGAATTTCCCACGTCCTGCTTTGCAATGTAACCCAGCGGGTGTCGTTCTGGTTTGTAGTTACTGATCCTTCAAGAAATCACACCCTTCCTGCTGTTGAGGTACAGTCAGCCATCAGGTAATCACTGCTAAGTATGCCTTCTCCTGGTAAATCAACGTGTTGATTAATTCAGCTGTTTTCATAGATTTTGGAGACTTCTCTCTCTGCTTCACAATGATTTGTTTATTAAGGTGTCAGTGATTTTGCTGTGGTGGGCCAGAGGCCACCAGCATGGAGTGGGCAGAGGTTCGAGGTGCCAGTTAACATCTTCCAGTGCCCAGGACAGCACTTGCCAGCAAAGGACTGTTCAACCCCAAGTGTCAGCCGTGCTGTGGTTGAGAAGCTCTGCTTTAAACATTAGCTAAGAAAGTTTCATTCTGTCTTCTTTTGGCAAGAACGCCCTGTAAGGTGCTATTGAGTGACGGTTCATCACATGCATTCTTGAGCCTGAATGCTCGGGTTTTGAATAGTCCTTTTGCCTCTGGTAGCTATTAGAATACAGACAAGTTACTTCCCCTCTTTTTGCTTTCCTCTTACCATCTATAAAACAGAAATAATTATGGTACTCTGCTCTGGGAGTTGTTGAGTAGATTAAATGCAAAATGTTTTGAGGGGCAAGTCATACTTTTGACTTTTATTTAGAAGTCAAGAAAAATATTCACATTTCTTGGGTTTTAAGGACTTACCTTCTTGAGTTAATGTACATTCCTTACCTTAAAGCATACTTTTTGGGGTAAAAAAAGGTAAAATCTTGACTCTTATATAAATAAATGAAAAATAAATGCTATCAAAGAATTTGGGCTTTCCTGGTGGCTCAGGTGGTAAAGAATCCACCTGCAATGTGGGAGACCTGGGTTTGATCCCTGGGTTGGGAAGATCCCTTGAAGAAGGCAATGGCTACCCATTCCAGTATTCTGGCCTGGAAAATTCCATGGACTATCTCCATGGTGTCACAGAGTCGACACCACCGAGCGACTTTCACTTTCATCAAAGATTTTATTATCTTATAAGTTAATGAGGAAACTAGTAAGATGTTAAAACCATTTTAATGGCGACTTCAAGGCAGCATGCAAATATAGGCATTGAAGATTTGTGGTGTTTATTTGCTAAAAGATATGCCAGTCTATCTGTTGGCAGTGCTCCACCAGACACAATTCACCTGATTTTCTGTGGACAAGAATCATTTACATTATATTACTTTTCTCAAACTTACAAATCTGAAAAATAATTCAAAGACAGTAAAAGGTGGAAATTGTTCAGACGGGTAGACTGGCCAGACACTCAGTCATATTTTTCACCCATTTGAAGTTTTACCCATTTTTTTCTGACAGTTCCCTTCCTCCTCTCCTTGGGATTAGAATAAACCATCAAAAGTGAAATATATTTCTTTCTGCACGGAAGGAGAGGATGCAGTTTTTATTTCAATTAGTGTGCAATTTATGTGTGTCAAAACTTCACATCCCACACATGATTGGTGTTGGGCAAGTTGATTTAGAAATCAAGAAAGATATACACATTTCTTGGGTTTCTAAGGATTTACCTTCTTGAGTTAATGTACAGTCCTTAGCTTTAAAAAGTACTTTTTAGGGAAAGAAGGGTAAAATCTTGACTCTCATATAAATGAAAAATAAATACTATCAAAGACTTTGGGCTTCCCTTGTGGCTCAGCTAAAGAATGAGTTCCCAATATAATCTTGATCCTGAGAAAGAAAGATTGAAACAAAGTTCACTCTCCTTACAAAGGGATTTACAGGTTATTGAAATGCACATTTTCCTCATTATATCTAGTGAAAGAACTCATTTGCTCTTTGTAAAACGTTAGCATTTAAGGTAGTCAGTGTATATTCGAATGCCAAATGTTTTTGTATGAACAACCATCTGTTTCCCTTGCTGAAGTGAAGGCATTGCAGCTCTGTACCAGTGGAAAATGGTTAAAGAAGAAGTTTGAATTAAATTATTTCTACACTTTTGCCACTAAGAATACTGCTGAGAGCCACTACTTAGGGAGTAAAAATTAGGAATCCTGTATTTTGTGAGAAAAGGGATTTTATTCAAGCCCTGTGATCAGGGAGGACTACAAGGAAAATGGGGGCACTGTGGTTAAACTAGGCTTCAGTTATTGTGAGGAGGAGGAGTGCTTAGGCTGAAGGTGGAGGATGGAGATGAATATGTTCACAACAAAATGTCCGTTTCAAAGGCCCCAGGAGGAAGGACTGTTTAGTGCATGATGGCCAGTAGAGTGGGAACTGATGTCAGGGTATGGATAGGGTTCATTGGGAGTGTATGAAATTAAAGGAAACAATACCAGGAGGGCAGGACAGAGTGAAAAGAAAGGAGATGGTAACTAGAAGGCGGCTAATAGGAATTTCAAGGCTGAAGAATCTATGTCATTGGGCAAAATGATACTAGTTCCACCTAGTGCTTTGCTTAATATTTTCAGATTCACGAGGCATATTCTGATGCATCTTTGGCTTTTAGTATCAACACCAGTCATTTCTGACTAATTATTACTATCCCTGCTTTATAAATCAGAAAATTGAGGCTCAGGGAAATTAATTGATTTTCCCAGGTCACCATGTGAGAAAAATAGAGTGACGACTTGAACGCAGGCACACTGCCTTCGCATCCAGTGATTTGTTTTTCCCCTACTCTACTAGAGTATCCACACCTCTTGAATTAGGTGAGGGGTGAAAGATCATTTCCAAGATATCTGCTTTTGGTCTGTTCTGAGGACCTGGCCTTTTTCAATGCCAATTTTGACTAGAAAGTATCCATGTTGATTGATGCCTATTGGGGATTTCAGTGGTAGATGGAGATATAGTTTGTATTGAACTAAAACTTCTGATCAGCCTGACTGCTAAGCAAGAAAGTAGAGAGAATGAGAATGCAGGCAACTTTTCATTTTACCATTATCTGTTGGTAGGGGGGCTCGTCATGTTGTGGAAAGTTTTGTGTTATCAAAACTAGGTTACAAAAAAAGAAATCGTTCCATCGTTTGATAAAAATTGCATTGAAATTGTCCTGTGCTGCAGATTACCTGGCTAAGATTCTCCTTCACATGAGTAATCATGCCACCCTGTAGATTTTCATTTGCTGAGGGTGGTCTTTCCTGACACCCTGGTACTGGTTTGCAGAGATTCTGAAGCTATTACTCTCGGGTTCAAGATGTGCACTGTCCAGTACAGAACTCAGCAGCCACACATGGCTCTCAAGACCTCGAAATGTATCTAATCCAAGATTAGATATGCTCTGTCAAGTACACACCAAGTTTCAAGGACTGTGCCCAGAATAAAATGTGAACCAACTTACTATTGATTACATGTTGAAAGGATATTTTCTTGGATATATTGGGCAAATATATATTATATTAAAGTCAGTTTTGCCTATTACTATTTTTTTAATGCAGCTCCTACAAAATTTGACATCACCTAAGGTTCACATATTCTGGTTTTCAGTTCTGCTCTAGAGGTTGTTGGAATCAGCTTGTCTAGTGTAAATTCAGAAAAGACCATACAGTATCTCCAAGAAATCGACCTAATTTGCAAATTCCAGCTAGAAATTTAGTTTGGATCAAATAAGTTTTTGCTACCAACCCCTCCCTGACTGCTACCACCACCCAAAATGCAGATTTTCCCCAGGGAGCGTAACACATTTACCTTCGTGTTTTTCTAAACTTTTGCTCGTAAAGCACCATTTACTTTAGTCATATGGAACTACTTGCAGTTGATGAAACAAATCATACTGTATACCGGGTCTCCAGTTCCTGTGCGGACTACAGGTCTGAAGTGAGTACTTTGGGTCTGCAGTATTCCTACTTGTCCCTCAAAGCACAGCTCAAAACTTGTCTTCCTAGGAAACCAGCTCTGACTACTGACTATGCTGACACCTCTGCTGTATTCCCACTGTGCCCATTTGTACCTCTTTCATAGAACTTTTTGTACGCACTGTGATTGTGGAGGGACTGGTGGGCTGTTGTTCTAGACTGGAAGCTACTGGGGTATTTT
The DNA here is from genome assembly GCF_003369695.1 of Bos indicus x Bos taurus. Lineage (NCBI taxonomy): Eukaryota > Metazoa > Chordata > Mammalia > Artiodactyla > Bovidae > Bos > Bos indicus x Bos taurus. Next base: position 13,303,850 of record NC_040105.1, on the reverse strand, counting down.
TTTATTTTTTTAACCGTTTGTATCTCTAGCACCTAGCAGAGGATCTGGTACTTAGTAAGTTTTCAGCAATTGTTTGTTGAATTGAATGGAAAAAAATAAAAAAGATCAAACGGATGGATTCACAGCTCCTCCTGGCTTCATGTTTTCTTTCTGCTCCTGATTTCCTTTTATTCTTATGTTTATCACCCACTTTTTACATATTAGTTTGTGTTTTCAGGCTGTTGGTGTTTATGTAAGCCACCTAAAGAGAGTTCCCTCATTTTAATCTAGATGCTACCTCTCAGGAAATAAAATGTGGTGGTCAGAGCTCAAAACTCAGGACTTCACATGATTTCTAGAATATTCATGGCAATGGAGGGCAGTAGTGCATAGACAAGCACCTCTGTAGCAGAAAACCACAGCATGATTGCCCTCATCAGACTGTTCGACCTAGAGGCTTCTGCTGGGGAGATGCTCTGTTTACAGAGAGGGTGGTAATCCCGGGGACACAGGGCTCTACCTTTGATTTCTAATGTTTTTTCTCTCTTGTTTGTTTTTAATCATCCTTGTATTTTAGAATGAATAGAAACCGGATCAACAATGCCTTCTTTTTGAATGACCAGACTCTGGAATTTTTAAGAATTCCTTCCACTCTTGCACCACCTACTGACCCATCTGTGCCCATCTGGATTATTATATTTGGTGTGATATTCTGCATCGTCCTTGTGGCAACCATGCTATTGATTATTTCAGGAATCCGGCAACATAGAAGGTAAGATATGTATAAAGGGAGACAGTAGAAGAGCATTTTCCTGTTTCCTCATGACTTGGAAAAATAAGATGATTTTCCCCTACCTGAAGTGAATCCCTTATATTAAAAACTGAAAAAGTGGGCAATTTTCAAAATATCACTTATGCTTTTGTTTTTGGACACTTTTTGGAGTCCAGAGTCCCTTACTTAACTATGACTACTTCTATTGCCATCTTTCTTTTCTACACCATGTAAATGTTTCATATCTGCTGCTGCTGCTGCTAAGTCGCTTCAGTCATGTCCAACTCTGTGCGACCCCATAGACGGCAGCCCACCAGGCTCCCCCGTCCCTGGGATTCTCCAGGCAAGAGTACTGGAGTGGGTTGCCATTTCCTTCTCCAATGCAGGAAAGTGAAAAGTGAAAGTGAAGTCGCTCAGTCGTGTCCGACTCTTTGCAACCCCATGGACTGCAGTCCACCAGGCTCCCTCGTCCCTGGGATTCTCCAGGCAAGAGTACTGGAGTGGGATGCCATTGCCTTCTCCATTCCATATCTAGAGTTGTTTTTGACATCTGGGTACTGATTTTTTACACTGGATATACAGAGCTTACAGGCTTCTCTGATAGGCAGAGTGAAACTTTGGTTTTCACCCGCTCCAAATACTAGTTCTTCCACCGTTGTTCTCCTACCCTCCCTGGCCTGCCTCTTCCAGTACCTATAGCCACCATCTTGTACCAGATACTTTGTGATGTCTTTACATTCCCTCCCTTCGGACACTCTTCCCTCGAGCCGTGTGATTTTATATAGACCCGTCTTCTTCACAGGGGCCTTTGAATCATCTCCCTGTATCAGGATCACCTGGAACACTTGTTGAACATGTAGGTTCCTTTGCTCTACACGGAGCCACTAAAGTTCATTCTCTGAAGGAGATGCATTGTTTTAATTGAAACTTAGTTGATGTACAATTGAAAGAGATATGTTTTAATGATATCCAGCTAGTTCACTTTTTTGAGGGCTTCCAATTTAACTACTTACATTTCGATTACCACTCATGGAGTTCATTTAGCTGAATTCTGGGGCACATGCAAGCTTTGCTCACTAATTTATTGATATTACTTCCAGAGAGAATTTCAGAGTGGTGAAAGAGTTACTAAGGTAGGGAGGAAACAAGGCTTTCACAATGAAAGGAGAAAATAATCTTGTTTACAAGCACCTCTGATTCAGAGGGCAAGTGGAGAGAGTCCTCAGCTCTACTTTGATGCTTCTAAACCTTCCCTTCTGACACCAAGGAAGAGGAATTCTGTGAAGTGGGCATCACAGGGACACACATTGGTTTTCAAAAGTGTTGCTGCCCACATGGGACATGCAGGTTGTGTTTGGCCAAGTTTGTGTTCGAGTAAATGTTTCTGCTGAGATTTTCCACTTTCCATATGGTTCACGCTGGTTATTAGCAGAAGGTAATCATTTTAAATTTGCAGCTTTGCAATTGTTTTTCACAAATGGTCAGTGAAATGCTATGGAATGAATGTGATCTATATCTAGTCCCTGAATTAATTTAGGATTAAGATCAAGTTGTAATTGCTTGATTTTCTTGCTCTTGGCATGACATGTAATGCTGAGAGACTTGATCCAAATTATTAATTTGTTTTCTTTTGCTTTCTAGAATATTAGAAAAATTCTGTTGCGATATTTGCATGCCTGTGTTTAATAGCTTTAAGTTTTATATTAATCCGGAAATGCTAGGATTCCGTGCTTTCTAGCAGTTGTAACCTTCATGAATTGACTTCATCCACTTGTTTTCCAATTTCCTCACTAGTATGCTATGCTATAGCTGGTGGAAGAATGGGCTTTGGAGATGGACTACTTGGATTCAAAGTATTTACTGGCTAGATTCTGCTCTTGGATATAATGCATTAACTGTATGGCTATCAAGAAGCACAGGCAATGAGTCAGGGAAGCCAAGCTGAAGAGAACATGGTTTGTGGTGCTGGAGTCAAGTTGGTTAAATGTTTCTTTACTATCTGTGCATAGATAACTTTGCTCGAGGGACAGTGAGGTGTGTTAGAAAGAATTAATTTGTTGGAATCAAAAGTTATTAGAGTAGCATTCTTGAAGATGTGCCTGGCACACAGCAAGTGCTGAGTAAGTGTTAGCTCTTAGTGTTGTTTTATTATCATGCTTTGCTGGTCTTTCAGTTCATTTGTACTGGGATCAGCTATCTTCCTTCTGAGCAAACTCTCCAGTAATATAATAATTGGGCGTGTAGCATCATAATCTGTTGCTTGGGAGAAGTGACCCTGTTGCTACAAACTTGCCTTCACAAATTTAGTTCATGTTCAAACCAGGAAAACAGATGGAGAAATCTCCTGTGTCAACCTGGAGAGCATCAATAATTAGCAAATAGAGACAGGACAGTCATGATAACCTTCTGAAGAAAAATTGATTTGTTAGGTTTTCCACTTGATATGGAAAAATTTTACTGGGTTTCTCTTGGGACAAGTATTGCTTCAAAAGTGGGGAGAGGGTACAGTTTGAAGTGGGAGGAACTCTGATCTTTGTGATGAAAGTTTGTTTGTCGAAAAGATAGAAGTTGCCCTCAAAAGCCTTTAGTGTTGAGGAAGACACAGATTTGTTCAAGAATGCAATCGACAGGTTAGATAGTAATGAACATAGTTTGTGTGATAGAACACCTTAAACCTAGAGGATCAGGAGGGACCACAGGGTCATCTGAATCACCCTTCTACTTCTACAGAGAAGAGTGCCAGTGTCATCTAAGACATGTGCACCTTTTAAGTTACCTTTGGGAAAATTCTCAGGTGACGCTTTAACTCTTCTGTTGGCCGTGTCAATAACAGCGTTCCACTGATTGTTCAGAACCTCTGGGTGGAAAGTGTGCAGTCACTGTGGCCCAAACTAGGTGAACTCAAATACTAGCTATACCTGTTAGCTGAGCGAGGTTTGTTGCATCATCAGATTTCTCCATCTGTATGAGGGAGGTAAGGTCTCACAGGGCTTCCGTGAAGATTGGGTGAGAGAAATGTGTATCAAGTATAATATGTACTAAATAAATAGTAATTATGATCCAAGATGAGCTTAACCCATTTCTGTGATTAAAGAATGCTGGAAAAGATCACTTTTCCATCCAGATATTGCCACAGTAGTGCAGAAGCTTCTCCAATTCATTGGCCTATTGCTTGAGATTTTATTAGTTAACAAACACCTATTTTAAAAAGCAAGAGGCCTTGTTAGGTCAGCTGTTTACTGTAATAGTGGTGAACTGGCTAATCAGCCTTCTCTCTAAAAAAAAAACAATACCCTGATTCGTAGCATTTGCTGATTTCCTATCCACTGTGAAATTTCTGAATATTTAACAGTCTCCTCTTGCAAGCCTGAACCAGCAGGTTTCAGCATGTCATCACAACTGCTGCCTCTTCGGGAAGTAAATTTGAGGAGATTGCTTCCTTTCTCTATTACCATCTAGTTGAGAATAGCAGTTTGTGAAATAAGAGGTTTGTGGAAGGAAAAGAGTTAGAAAAGTGATTTTTTTCTTCTAGAGAACGATTAGGAAGTTGGGTAGGTGGAAAGGCAACTAAGACAAACTGCATATACTTGACAATGACATCTGTACTAGATCTGTGTCTAGCCCCAGGCTGGAAGTGGGTATTTTAGCTCTTTGGTCAGCTTTATGATAATGGCGATGATGATGGTGGTGACAGTGATGGGGGATGGTGGTGATGATGGTGATGGCTTTAATGGTGGGAATGATGTGATAATGGGAATGATGATGAAGTTGATGATGTGATGTGTGTTTTAGTTGAAAAAACACTGGATCGATACTCTTGGTTTTGGGTCCCAGTCTTAGGCCCTAGCATTTATTGGCTGAGTGCCTTGATGCAGTCACATACAGAAAATGAGGATAGTATTTTCTTCAATAGTTATGCTGATGGGAAGACAAAATTAAGAGAGTACACACAAGTGCTTTAGACACTGGGGAATGCTGTATCAGTGTAAAGAAGCATCACCATCAAAAAGCAGTTACAAAGTGCTAATTCTATGCAACCTGGCATTTGGGGCTATAAAAGGAAAGTCACAGACACAGTGCAGTTTCAGACTTGTATGTATGTAGTAGAATTGATTCATGAATCTTTTATATAAATGGACTGCTGTAATGTTGTTATCTTAGGAAGGGACTTTAAACAATGATCTGTATCCATTTTTCCAGATGCCAAGGCCCAGAGAGGTAAAAATATCTTATTCCATTCCTTTATTGACCATGCATTCTGTGATAGGAAGTCTAGAATGTATTGTGGAAGAGATGTACAGAGATAACGTGGGTGGCCCTTGCCTATAAGGAGATGATAATCTTGTAGTTGTAACAAAGCCAGGTCAAGGACTCAGGACATTAAACACTGGCTAATGGTCACAGTTGACTAGAATCAGTAGTAAATTCACTTGATTTCCTTCTGGTTTTATTTGTCTTCCTATAAGGTCAATAGTAAAGAAAAGTGCATTTGGCTTTGTGTGAATTTTTTCATGCAAGAGACTGGGGCTCAGCCAACGTTTTCGCATACTGAAACTTCATGTCTTATAAGTCTCAGTCAAGTGAGTGAACTGTCTTGAAAATAGAAATGTAAATGAACTGAGAAACGTTAGAGCTGATAATTGTTTTACTTTGCTAACTTTAAATGTACACAGTCAATAGGAATCAAATATGTGTGTTGAGCGAAGTGTGGGAAGATGAAGTAAGTTCCAGGTCCATTCCTTTCACCAGTGAGTTCTGAAAGACAAGTTGCTCTCCATGTTTGAGTCTCAGTTCTTTCTTTCAAAAACAGATGATAGTAAAATCTACATAGTATTACAGTAGGAATTAGATAAGATGATGTATACAAAGCAGTCGTCTGTGTAATAGACAGTAATTCGTATTGTTTTTGCTATCACATGGCAGATAAAAAGAGACTTGCCTACACACATATTGTTAGAATGTAATGGTTCTAGTATTTAAACCAGATGTCCTTGGTGCCAAAGCCCACCAGTCTCACTATGCTGCAACGCCCACTAAAATTGTTCCAGCAACGCTGCAGTTTCCCAGGGCTCTTCTACACTGATTAGATGACAGTTGCAATTCCCCAATCATTAACTCTGGCCCGTTTTGAAATCATATTTGTGTGTCCTTTGTTGTTTTTCTGGCTGTTGTTGAGCCTTGGCTTTTCAACCTTATCTTGTTTGAAGGGAGACAGAAATACTCTTTCTGGTTTTAGCTGCCACTCGTTTATCTTGAGCAAACTCAACACCCCCTCGCCACGTGGGCCACCCAATACAAGCAGACTGACCTCCTTTTCTTGTGCTTCACGTTATTGCATGTTTTTTACAAATTGAGGTTTTATGGGAGTTTTTTACAGATGGAAGTTTTATGGCAGCCCGCATCAAGCAAGTCTATCAGCACCATTTTTCCAACAGCATTTGTTTGTGTCTCTGTGTCACATTTGGTAATTCTTGCAATGTGTCAGTCATTTTCATTATTTTTTTATTTGTTATGGTGATCTGTGATCAGTGATCTTTGATGTTACTGTTGGAATTTGGGGTGTGAGCTCCATAGACCATGCCCATATAGACAAACTTAATGATGAATATTGTGTGTTCTGACTGCTCCACCAACCAGCTTTTACCCATCTCTCTCCCTCTCCTCAGGCCTTTCTATTTCCTGAGACAAGAATATTGAAAACAGGCTAATTAGTAACCTTTCAGTGGCTTCTAAGTGTTCAAGTGAAAGAAAGAGTCACATATCTCACTTTAAATCAAAAGCTAGAAATGATTGAGCTTAGTGGGGAAAGCATGTTGAAAGCTGAGACAGGCTGAAAGCTAGGCCTCTTACACCAATCAGTTAGCCAAGTTGTGAATGTGAGGGAAAAGTTCTTGAAGGAAATAAAAGTGCTAATTCAGTGAATACACAAGTGATAAGAAAGTGAAACAACTTTCTGCTGATGTGGAGAAAGTTTCAGTGGTCTGGATAGGTGTAACAGAAACAGAAAATCACCATATAATAGTAATTGATTCTGCTGAGGCTTCTCAATGGATACTATCACTGAGTAGAAGTTGATTAGAGAATAGGATACTCACAGGGTCTCAATGCAGCACTCCTATGAGCAATGTACTGATTATACAGAGATATTTGTATTTTGTAAAGGAAGAAATTTGGTGAATATCACCACCAATGACACAAAATGACAAGTGCCTCCAGATGTGATGCACTGAGAAGATACATTTTTTAAAAACAAAATGCTGTGTTCCTGCCCAGCTCCATCACCATTTTTTTTAACCTGAATCTCTCAGGAGGAACTGCTGCTGCTAAGTCACTTCAGTCGTGTCTGACTCTGTGCGACCCCATAGACGGCAGCCCACCAGGCTCCCCCATCCCTGGGATTCTCCAGGCAAGAACACTGCAGTGGGTTGCCATTTCCTTCTCCAATGCATGAAAGTGAAAAGTGAAAGTGAAGTCGCTCAGTCGTGTCCGACTCTGTGCGACCCCATAGATGGCAGCCCACCAGGCTTCCCCGTCCCTGGGATTCTCCAGGAAAGAACACTGGAGTGGGTTGCCATTTCCTTCTCCAATGCGTGAAAGTGAAGTTGCTCAGTTGCGTCCGACCCTCATCGACCCCATGGACTGCGTCAGACACAAATTAAAAGACATTTTGTAAAAACAGTTGAACTGAATTCAGCACAGAATAGACACTCCAGCAATGTGCTTAAAGCTGGATGGACAGACACGAGTGTGTTGGCTAGCGAGAAAGACAGATAAATGGATATATCAGTGAATGCAAATCAATGACTGGCTGGCTGGATAATAAACTAATAGATGGATGGATGTGTGGGTGGATGGATAGATGACTAGAGAGTAACTGGGTGATAAAACAAACAATTGGATGGATGGATGGATGGATGCTCTACACAAAGTTACTCAGACAGTAACCCAAGGCAGATTTTGAATAGGATCTATCAGAAGAAGGAGAAAAAAGAGAGAAAGAAGAAAAAGAGGAATGGAGGAGGGAAATACACACATGTGCTAATTCTTGTATTTCTTGAAGAGTTAATTTTTCAAATGGATGGAGGAAAATACTCATTTTCATACCTTAGGAACTAGAAGTGGTATAGATTTTTGCCAGGCTTCACTGATGGTTTATTAATTTCAAATAGGTGGAGTTGATAACATTCAAGTAGCATTCCAACACCATAGATCTCACTGTAATCACTTGAAACTATTTTGCCATTGTGCATGCTACTGTCAAAGGTCCAAATGTGCCATTACAGCCCCAATGCTGGGAATGGAAGTTGGTGGGTTGTAGTCCCAGAGACCTAGGTAAGGGCAGGCTGCTGTGTTTTCACTTCCTCAGGGTGAAGATACTCCCCTGTCCATCCTACGCATCAGCAATCAACAATCAGTTCCACTTTGGGTGGGCGTGATTTCCTGTGACGAGAAGGTCCTCCAGCCAGGTGAAATCACCTACCAGAGAACTAGAATTCTTTGGCCCCTCCTCCTGTAGACATGGGTATCCTATCACTTTCCACGTTGTCCAAAAAGCAAAGGCAACTGACATTCTGTAACCATCGAACACATCATGTCCATTCACAGTACCCAACACTCATTCAATACCTATGTTTTGAGTGCCTGTTATGCATTGGAAGAGACATAGTTCTTGTCCTAAAGTGAACAGAAAGGGCTCAATAAAAAAGAAAAACTCCAAAGTTCAATCATCCTTCCCTCCCTTTTTATGGATTTTAAAAAACAAAAGTGATGGTTCAGTAGGAATGATACCCTAGTGACAAATTTATATTTACAAATTATCATAAAAAATGCCTATGCTGTGCTGTGCTTAGTCACTCAGTCATGTCCAGTTCTTTGCCCATAGACTGTAGCCTGCCAGGCTCCACTGTCCATGGGGATTCTCCAGGCAAGAATACTGGAGGGGATTGCCATGCCCTCCTGCAGGAGATCTTCCCAAACCAGGGATTGAACCCAGGTCTCCCGCACTGCAGGTGAATTCTTTACCATCTGAGCCACCAGGAAAGCCCTAGGTCATGCAGTTTCTCCCTAAATCACTCTTCATCAGGCTTGGAGTGAGTAATACTTATTCACAACAATAAATAGGTTTTTAACATTCAAGTTTTACTCTGAAATTTGTGTATGTAAGTATGAAACCCATATTACAAAAATCTTAATGGATGGAGCATTCCGAAATAAGTGGCAATGCAATCAATGGTAGTCTTAGAAGTAATGACTGCTAGTGTTCATTTGCCAGTTTCTTCAATTAAAAAATGCTTTTTATGGAATTAGAAGAAAAATTGCAGAGGGCAGGACACTTGTAGATCATGTCAAGAAACTTGCCCTCTCTCAGTCACAAGGGGAAAATGATCCACCAGGCATCAAAAAGAATGGGAAAGAACGAAAAAGGAAGAAGTAGATGAATGAGAACGAGTTTCTCTTCTTTAGAAGAAGGATTTCTCATCAAAAAGATTCTGAGCAAAATAGCTATGGAAATGTATCAAAATGAGAACTGTGTTCATGGCAAATTATGCACATATTATTCTTTTGTGACTTTAGATCCAGTCGTTCAGAGTCTTGACATTGTGGCCTTCACAAACTGCAGACTCAGTAACTTGCTGGCTGAGGGACATGATAAGAAGCTCAAAGGTTATCTAACAGTAATACAGCCCTTTGTCACATTTCGCAGTATGTCCTGTAATAAACTGATTCACTGCCTGTGCATTGCTCTAAGTATAATAAAACTTATCTTTCTGGATCATTCCTATTTGATGTTCTGCTAAAAACATGAATTCTTTTCCTGAAAAATAAAATTGAGTGTTAGTGACTTCCGTTCTTCCTGCATCGTTCAGGAAGAGGATTTAAAAATAAAAGAAAGCAACCTGTGAGTAAAACACCTGAAAGTACGTCTTAGGAGTCTTCCAGTGGCTATTTGTCATAAATCCAGACAGAAAATGGGCAAAAGAGGTAACGAGAAAAGTACAGGCATACCTCAGACATGTAGCAGGCTTCAGTAGACTTCAATAAAGTGATCCACATGTTTTTGGTTTCCCAGGACATTTAAAAGCTATGTTTACATTCTACTGTAGACTATGAACTGTGCAATAGCAGTATGTCTTAAAAAATCACTGTGCATACCCTAATTTAAAAATATTTTGGAGATAAAAAATGCTAACCATCATCTGAGCCTTCAGCAAATTATAACCTTTCTATTAGAGAAGGGTCTTGCCTTAGTGTCGATGGCTGCTGACTGAACAGGGTGGTAGTGGCTAAAGGCTGGGTGGCTGTGGCAATTTCTGAAAATAAGACAGCAAAGTTTTCCACATTGATTGACTCTTCCTTTCATGAAACATTTGTCTGTAACATGCAATGCTGTTTGGTACAATTTTACCCACAATAGAACTGCTTTCAAAATTGGAGTTAATCCTTTCAAACCCTGTCGCTGTATTATCAAAGTTTATGCAATATTTTAAATCCCTGGTTGACATTTCATCATCTTCACAGCAATTTTACTGAGTAGATTCCATCTCAAGAAACCACTTTTTTGGCTCATCCATAAAAAGCAAGTTCTTATTCTGTTAAAGTTTTCTCACAGGATTGCAACAATTCAGTCACATTCTCAGGCTCCACTTTTAGTTCTAGTTCTCTTGCTTTTTCTACCACATCTGCAGCTGCTTCCTCCACTTAAGCCTTGAACCCCTCCAAGTTATCCCTGACGATTGGAATCAACTTCTTCCAAACTCCTGTGAATGTTGATATTTGGACTTCTTCCCATGAATCATGAATGTTCTAAATGGAATCTAGAATGGTGACTCCTTCACAGAATGTTTTGACTGACTATGCCCAGATCCACCAGAGCAATCACTATGGCAGCTCTAGCCTGATGAAGTGTATTTCTTAAATAATATGACTTGAAAATCTAAAGTACTCCTTGATCCATAGACTGCAGAATGGGTCCTGTGTTAACAGCCATAAGAACAACATTAATCTTGTTATATATCTCCATCAGAGCTCTTGGGTGACCAGGTGCATTGTCAATGGGCAGTAATACTTTGAAAGGAATCTTTTCCTTAAGAGTGGGCTTAAAAATATCCAGTGAACCATGTTGTAAAAAGATGTGCTGTTATCCAGGCTTTGTTCTAAGGGCCTTGGAATTTTCAGAATGATAAATGAGCATGGGCTTCAACTTTGAGTCACCAGCTAATTAGCCACTAACAAGAAAGTCAGTCTGTGCTCTGAAACTCTGAAGGCAGGGACTGACTTCTCCTCTCTAGCTATGGAAGTCCTGGGTGGCATGTTCTTCCAATAAAAGGCTGTTGGATCTACACTGAAAATCTGTTGTTTAGCGTAGCCAGCATCATTAATTATAGTTGTCATTATTTTGTAAACAAGAGCTCTCTCATTCTCTCTTTTCTCTGCCTTCCTCCACCATGTTCTTTAAAGCACTTTGAAAATGAACTCTCATGTAGGACTGATAGACCTTGGTCATCACTGGGGCATCTTCATCACTTCCTCACCCACTGGAGACTCACTAAGGTTCTAAGGGACTTTCATAGTGGTGGGAGTCCATTCTGGTCACCTCGGCAATGTCCACCATCCCAGCCATGTGATCCACTCAGGTCTGCCTCTGGAGTTTCCACAAATTTCTGGGACAAGAGAATCTCTGACAGGTCTGGAAGCCTCATTCCTAACATCGTGCCTCCATGGTGCCCCAACAACCTATGATATGATAATCCTCAGAGAAACTCTTCTGCCCTCTGGTTGCCTAGAGGTACTCACTCACGTTTCTCTTCTCCACCTTCCTTTGTGATAGTTGAGCACAGTTGGCTCAGTGTCTTGGCCTTTCACAAAAGACAGGAAGAATCTTTGAATTCAAGGCTATATTTTTCCACACCCCAGGGAAATATTAAGGGACTGGTTACCACTTAGGTTGAGATATCAGGGTTTTCAAAGGGTCTGAGAATGAGTAACTTAAAAATTTATCCTGTTAAATTGAATTTTTTGAAATAACCTGGGATTATAGCTATGAATTGTAATGTAATTAGTAAAATGTGTTCTGAGTTCCAAAAACCTGACTTACAAATGAATACAACTATTTTGTAATGAGTAGAGGCAAGGAATGATACCTGCAGTTTATAATGATTACATCCTTCTACAAAGTAATATGAGTTTGCTTCTTGATATTTCATTTCAATCTGATTATACATTTCCCTCGCATTCCTTCATGCAATTTGTGTGTGAATGTACATATGAATATATGTGTATATACAAGCATACTCATTTGTATAAATATATATATTCTTTCATATATATATAATCCATGCAGACTTCTGATCTTGATACCATCTTTACACCTCATCAACTTTTTATGATCCTTGAAATTTATTTGAAAATACACAATGTCACCCATTTTTCCAATCATTCTAAGGTTTCTCTTCCCTTTCCTGATCTCCATCTTGGAACAGAAGACCATGCTTTCTCTTCCTAGATCTAGATCCCAATCATTCTTTTTATGTGCATTTAGGAAGAACAAAGGACCATCTGAAATGGAAGACAGTGAAGATAAGTGTGAAAATGTGATCACGATTGAAAATGGCATCCCCTGTGATCCCCTGGACATGAAAGGAGGGCACATTAATGATGCTTTTGTGACAGAAGATGAGCGGCTCACCCCTCTCTGAAGGGCTACTGTTTTGCTCCCCACCCTGAAATTCAACACTTGTGTCTGTGCAACTGCTGAGCATCACAGTTTATCGAGGCAAGACTATATATTTTGTTTTCATCATTCTTCTTTTGTAAGAATTTTGAATGTGCATGAAATGAAAAGGCAATGAATTATACCCATGAAGACTATTGGAATCATAAGCTGCTGACTATTCAAAATATTCTAAAATAATTCCCTGACAACACAGTGTATGAGTGTAGTCATGTGGCATTTGCAGTTATTGATTTTAAAAATATATTAGTATTTAAGCATTTCTAGTCATAAGGTCAGGCCAGCATATATATATCACACTTTTGAAGATCTAAGAAAAAAATACTTCTTCCAGTGGAGAATGCCTATAATATGGTGTCTAAATCATTGAAAACGGATCCTTTTAAATATCATATTCTGTATATGACTAGATAAGGAAGAATAACAAATAATTACTATAAATTGGATGGATAAAAATGGGAGTGTTGAAATACAAGGTGGAACTTGATCCTGTTATCATACCAACAGTTGCTTATATATTTTTTCTACAAGTCTCTGATAGGACAGCTCTGCAGTTTGTACAAGTACAGTCTATGCTAACTTAATAAAGTACTTATCATTTCTTTTTGATTGACTGATTGTGGTCTGTAATTTGTTTTCACACTGTGGAACATAGTAAGTTTAATTTTTATGTTATGTTTAATCTGCTTTCCAGTCCTAGAAATAAATTGCTTTTGTTGTGTGTATCCCTGCTTGAAGATTGTAGTTTTTAGACTTGATTTTACCCTCAGAATGAGAGAAAATAATAGCAAATGAAACAACTGACAAAGGATTAATCTCTAAAATATACAAGCAGCTCATACAACTCAATACCAGAAAAACAAACAACCCAATCAAAAAGTGGGCAGAAGACCTAAACAAACAGTTCTCCAAAGAAGACATACAGATGGCTAATAAACACATGAAAAGATGCTCAACATCACTCATTATCAGAGAAATGCAAATCAAAACTACAATAAGGTATCACCTCACACTGGTCAGAATGGCCATCATCAAAAAGTCTACAAACAATAAATGCTGGAAAGGGTATGGAGAAAGGGGAACACTCTTGCACTGTTGATGGGAATGTAAATTGATACAGCCACTATGGAGAACAGTGTGGAGAGTCCTTAAAAAACTAGGAATAAAACTACCATATGACCCAGGAATCCCACTACTGGGCATATACCCTGAGAAAACCAGAATTGAAAAAGACACATGTAACCCAATGTTCATTACAGCCCTATTTACAATACCTAGGACATGGAAGCAACCTAGATGTCCACCGACAGATGAATGGATAAAAATCTTGTGGTACATATATACAATGGAATATTACTCAGCCATCAAAAGGAATGCATTTGAGTCAGTTCTAATGAGGTAGATGAACCTAGAGCCTATTATACAGAGTGAAGTAACTCAGAAAGAAAAAAACAAGTATCATATATTAATGCATATATATGGAATCTAGAAAGATGGTACTGATGAACCTATTTGCAGGCAGCAATGAGAATGCAGACACAGAAAACAGACTTGTGGACACAGTAGGGGGGAAGGAGAGGTTGGGACCAATTGAAAGAGGAATGTTGAAACATTTATATTACCATATGTAAAATAGATAGCCAGTGAGAATGTGCTGTATGATGCAGGGAGCTCAAACCTGGTGCTCTGTGACAGCCTAGAGGGTGGGATGGGGTGGGAGGTGGGGAGGAGGTTCTACAGGGTGGGGACATATGTATACCTGTGGCTGATTTATGTTGATGTATGGCAGAAACTAACACAATATTGTAAAGCAATTATCCTCCAATTAAAAGAATCATACTAATAGACTTGATTTTACTTCCAGACAGGTATCATTCTAAATTCTAATAATAATTATTATGCATGTACTCGGAAAGATTGAGGGCAGGAGGAGAAGGGGACGACAGAGGATGCGATGGTTGGATGGCATCACCGACTCGATGGACATGGGTTTGGGTGGACTCCAGGAGTTGGTGATGGACAGGGAGGCCTGGCATGCTGCAGTTCATGGGGTCACAAAGAGTCAGACACGACTGAGCAACTGAACTGAGTTGATAGAAAATTTGCAGCTCGGTCTCCACCCACTGCCATCACCAACAGTTGGTGTTATAGCAGTAGTCTCTAACCCGCTTCCCTTATCCCTTTTTATTTTGAAGGCATGGGATGGACCAATTGGATCACTAGATCATTTTCTTCACTGTTTATCATGAAGCTGAGGGGATTTGTTCCACTTGCAAGGGTCTGTTCCACTAAATATCCTTGCTGAGGAAGTTTTCTTTACTAGCACAAATGCGCTGTAAAATTGACCATCAATATAACAGCAAAATAGAGCTTATGTCTCCTGCACTGGCTTTGACAAACATTGAGGGTAATTAGACAGCAGTCAATCATAAACCATACCTTTCATTTTAAAAATAATGATCCTGTAATGTCCCACAAAGGAACACATTGTGAGGTGATATGTAGTGGAAATAAAGTGTTGTAAATTGAGTGGAAATATGGCTGTCACTCTCGTCTCCCAGTCCTTAGCAAAAACTATAGTGAAACTGGAAAGACAGAAGCATGTGAAAACCAAGTCACTGCAGAAAAAATGAGCTGAGATGATGATATTTGGATTTGTTTCACAGAAGAAATGTAAATGCAGGTAGATTTTGGTTTTGGGGGTGTAGTTTCATCTACCATATTTTCCGTAAGGACCAACCAATACAAAACATCACTATATAAAAGAATGCAGTGGACTCTTGCATCTAGAATGATACATGATCAGATATTAATATAATCAAGTGAAGTATACACATTTTTCATCCCTGGATAAGGAACAAAGAATAGGAGAGAACACAGGTGAAGAACCAAAAAGAGTATAAAATCCCTCAAACTCCAGATTCCCAGTCCTTATTGCAAAAGTCAATGGGCCCCTTAACTTAGTATTTTATTTCCCATCTTACACCTTGTTTTTTATTTATTTTTAATTTTTGAATTTTGCACCTTGTTTTCTTTCAATTACATAAGCAGATGCATGGAAGTTTTCTTTCCTACTAACCTTCCTTTGACCCTTCCTCCATTCATTCCTCCATCCCTCTCTCCCTGCCTGAGGAATTTATTGAATGGAGACAGTCTGTGTAAGATAAGATGCTAGGTTCAGGAAATATAAACAGAGAATTTCCTAGAAGGGATTTGTTCATTATTTATGACAAGATTCAGTTTATTGCTGAGAATACCATTCTTTTTAAGGAAATTTTAGTTTGAATGAATATGGGCATGGGATTATGGGGTGTAGGATGGAGACATTTAATCAGATGCAGAGAAAGAGATCCCAGGGTTTTTTTTTTTTCCCCCAAATGTCTGATGTCTTTTGGCCCAATCTGAAAATAGATTCCCAGAACAACATGGGTAGGTCATATCCAAGACCATGGGAAAGGGTGGCACAAGAGCTCCTGGGCATGGTGTAGAACCAAGGTGAGCGCTAGCCACCATGGGCAGGCAAGCCTAGAAGGTGCCATGGTCAAGTGTCTTGCAGCACTGAACAAGTGGCCCCTTTTGCAAAACTTAGCAAAAGTTCAGTTAAGACTCATGTGTTCATCACTCCTGGATTCTATCTGTCCTCCTCCACTATTAGTTCACAGTCCACCATAATTAGTGAACTAATAAGACAATATTATTTATATCAAGGTTGCATTTGTAAACTTAGGAGGTTGAACCAGATCAAATTGCTGCTATGCAGTCATTTTTGCCCTACAAAAATGACAGTTAACCTGTGTTTCAAGCTGTTAGTTCTCTAGTCAGTTCTTTGAAATTTAGGAATGATGTTCCCCATGTAAATATGTCATACATAGTAAGGCAGCCTTCAGGCCAGTTCACAGGAGCATATTAACCCATGGTGTAGCAGAAATATTGTGTATTTATGTTGTAAAATATTAGAAGACAAACTGTTGTAATGCCAGCAGTTTAATGAAAACAAACAAAAAGAAGACAATGTAATACAAACCAGCTTTGGTTGTGTTTTATTGTCAGTGCTTGAGGAAAAGCAGATTTTAATGGAAGAGTGAGGAAGTGCATGGAACTGGTAAAAGGAACTTAACTCTGAAAACCTTCAAAAGTTGTTAATCCTGGCTCATTAAAAATTAGGTCTATATTTATTGTCTTGGCTTCACCAACATCCACATGCTCTCCAACTGTGCCTTCTGGGGTCCATTCCCATGTGTGTGTGCTAAGTTGCTTCAGTCGTGTCTGACTCTGTGAGACCCCATGGACTGTAGCCCGCCAGGCTCCTCTGTCCATGGGATTCTCCAAGCAAGAATACTGGAGTGGGTTGCCATGCCCTCCTCCAGGGGATCTTTCCGACCCAGGGATCAAACCTGTGTCCCTTACATTACATGTGCCTCCTGCATTGGCAGGCAGGTTCTTTACCACTAGCGCCACCTGGGAAGCCCTCCATTCCCATAACCCTGAAGAAACTGTTCCCTCAAAGGTCACTAGTGAATTGCTGGTTGTCAAGGTCATAGCATCTTGGTCCTCAACTTCCTGAATCTTTTTGACCCTTCAACAGTGTAGGGTGCTCTGCTCCCCACCTTTTGACACTCTCCCTTCTTGACTTTTCTATGGTATGACCCTATCATTTTACTCATCCCCTCTCTCTAACCTTTTTTTTTTTTTTGGCCACCCTATGCAGCATACAGGGATTGAATTTGTGTCCCCTGCATTGGAAACATGGAGTCTTAACCACTGGACCACCAGGGAAGTCCCTCTAACTGTTCTTAAAGGATCCAGAGAAGAAATTGAAAGGGAAATAAAGATACCAGTGATGAAAAATTAAGAGATGTTGTGTAAAGTATGGTTGAGCTCTCAGTAGTGAAAGAAAAGAGTTGCCTCTTGTGCATAATGAAGGTGGTGGAGAAAATGCTTGGGCTTAATGGTTCTCTCTGCTGACCACCAACAGGTTGCTTGCTATTCAGAGAAGGCTTGGAATAAGAGATAAAACGTGCATTAAGTAGTCATTGTATCTTAAATGATGAGTGCTTCACGCAGTGGTGGAGAGAGAGCACCAAGGCTAAGAGAACACACTTTCACAATCCTGCAACTCCAAAATCCAAAACCCTCTAAAAGCCGTTTGACAGCAACCCCTGACCCAAACAGATATAGTACTCTTTATGATCTATATTTATTGTACTCAGTGGTCTTTATTTATTGTACTTAATATTATTGAATGCAGAAATAGTCAAGTGTTTACTGATAGGACACTGCCCCAGATCTCACAGAGTGTAGATTAATACATGGTATATTTATTACCTCGATTCCTGAGTCATTTTTAAAATATTTATATATTTGGCTGCATCGTCTTAGTTGCAGCATGTGGGATCTTCCTTGCAGCATACAGGATCTTTTTAGTTGCAGCATGTGAACTCTTAGTTACAGAATGTGGGATCTAGTTCCCTGATCAGGGATTGAACCTGGACTGCCTGCCTTGGGAGCACAGAGTCTTAGCCACTGGACCACCAGGGAAGTCCCTATATTGCCTGAGTTCTAATCCTTACACCACCATTTACTAAGTGGGTGGCCCCAGTTCATAAAAGTGGAGAGGAAGCAGTCCAGTGAAATAACTTATTTCCATTTGATGTAAATAGACTAGCTTTAAAAAGGAACTAATACTTGCCCTATCTGCCCAAAGAGCCATTGCGAGAACAGAATGAAATGAATAAAACCAGCAGGATTAATAAAGAAAATGTGCACTGTCAATGCAATTTTTACTTATTAAAATTGATAGTGAAACTTCTCAACTTGATGCCATAAAAAGTAATAAAGATTTATTTAAGGAAAATATTTTGCTGTATGAATAATTCATAACTATACTGGCTTAATCTCAGAAGTAGATAGCCTGCCCGCCTAGGAAGACACAACTACACATAAATGAGGTATTTATTTGAATTTTCAGCCCAGAGGTATTAAAACCTACAAAACTCCACTAGTGTAATTGCAAAGAAAAAACATCCAAGTCCGTACACATTAATTCTAACCACCATGATCCCTCATTTCCCCCCCATTGGCTATAATCCTATATAACCCCTGAAGAGACAGACAGAGCAGCTTGTGGCAACTCAGCTAATTATTCCAGTAATAACTTTAATTCAATTAGGTAACGATGATTATATTTTTAAATGATTTTTTTTTATTCTCTGACTTATCATTGAACCAGTTGATATTTGTTCAATCAACTGGCCCACCTATCAATTCAGTTAAAAATTTTTATCTGGATGGATAAGATGTTCTGTTGGATTGACAAGTTAATTCACAGTAGAACTTTGTGCATCTGGTCAAATTCTGATGATACTCAGATTCTCCTATATCGAGGATTGGTGCCTGTGACTTGCCTGCCAGGTATGTGGGAGTGAGTCAGCCATCCCTGTTTCTTCATTACTTGGGGCTGTTTCCAGCAAAGACTCAAAAGGTCCCGGGAAGACGGGGCCGCAAGACAGCAGTAGAACAATTAATTCATGTGATAAGCCTTTTTGGTTTTTATTTAGGAGAATTCCAGGTAATCTAACATGCTTTCTGAAGAACTGAAGTGAGTGAACTGAAGTCACTCAGTCGTGTCCGACTCTGTGACCCCATGGACTGTAGCCTACCAGGCTTCTCCATCCATCGGATTTTCCAGGCAAGAGTACTGGAGTAGATTGGCATTTCCTTCTGCAGGAGATCTTTCCGACCCAGGGATCGAACCTGGGTCTCCCGCATTGTAGGCAGATGCTTTACTGTCTGAGCCACCAGGGAAGTCTCCGGAGAACTAAAGTAAATTTAAATCTATAAATGCAAGAACTAAAATCTGCTTGCTCAAAAGTGACAGAGGCTTGCCAATGTTAATATCTTTGCCATCATTCCAGGGGTGACTGAGGCTCATATTAAATTCTCATCACATATTATAGTATTACCTGCTGGATTATCATCTGCTTAGCTATAAAAGGGAATAAAGCAGAGACATTACTTTGCCAACAAAGGTCCGTCTAGTCAAGGCTATGGTTTTTCCAGTAGTCATATATGGATGTGAGAGTTGGACTGTGAAGAAAGCTGAGCGCCAAAGAATTGATGCTTTTGAACTGTGGTGTTGGAGAAGACTCTTGAGAGTCCCTTGGACTGCAAGGAGACCAACCTGTCCATTCTGAAGGAGATGAGCCCTGGGTATTCTTTGGAAGGAATGATGCTAAAGCTGAAACTCCAGTACTTTGGCCACCTCATGCGAAGACTTGACTCATTGGAAAAGACTCTGATGCTGGGAGGAATTGGGGGCAGGAGGAGAAGGGGATGGCAGAGGATGAGATGGCTGGATGGCATCACTGACTCGATGGACGTGAGTCTGAGTGAACTCTGGGAGTTGGTGATGGACAGGGAGGCCTGGCATGCTGCGATTCATGGGGACGCAAGGATTCAGACACGACTGAGCGACTGAACTGAACTGAACTGAACTGAACTAAAGGTTCATTTTAGTAGTACGAAAACCTCAGGTTACAGTTTCAAATACAGTGCTTTAACACAGCACGTTCCAATAGATCAAGGGGAAAAAAGCCATTTAGAAAACCTCCCAAAGGATTATACAGGTGTCTCGAGGAGAATTGAGGGTGTGGGGGGCTAGAAATTGGGGTACCTGGCAATTTTTCGCAGAGTTTTGTATAGTAATTTTTTGTGTTGAGAATCCAAATAGAAGCCTTACATATCTCT
Source organism: Bos indicus x Bos taurus (assembly GCF_003369695.1). Taxonomy (NCBI): domain Eukaryota; kingdom Metazoa; phylum Chordata; class Mammalia; order Artiodactyla; family Bovidae; genus Bos; species Bos indicus x Bos taurus. Next base: position 13,283,622 of record NC_040105.1, on the reverse strand, counting down.
GTATTTCCTTTCATCACCTCCCTCCCAGAGCTATGTTTCTTTCCAGATAGATAGGTTATCCTGCTTAAGATTTAGTCATTGTAGATTTGCATATCCATATTGTAAAAATTTTTCCCTAAACAAATCCTGTTTTCTTTTCTTTGTGAACTCGAGTAGTTTTAATACTACTTTTTATAAAGAATATATAGGTTTTATTCACAAGGTTAATTTCATTCATGAATTTTTACTGCTTCACATTATTTTATTCAAAAGCAATTATTACTAATCCTACTTAAGGAAAGTAGAAACAACTGAGTGAATTTAAATATCTTGCCCCAAATCATGCAGCATTTAAAAATGAATTCACTTGTTGTTAGAGGGTTTGAGCACTCATTCTCTTAGTTTTCATATTTTAACTATATTTCTCTACATTTAGCTCTGTTCCGCTTATAAAGGACTTTGTCATCAATTCGTCTTCCTAGAGTAACTTGAACGTGTCATCTATGCCATGCTAGATGCTAGACGAGAGCTGGGATTGGGGTGCCAGAAACCCCACAACTGGGTAATGTGTGGGGTGGTTGCCAGGATTATTCTTGGTCCAAACTGAATACATTACCATGGGTAGTGGCATACAGAGAAATTAGAATCTGAAACAGATTGAACATGTTTCACAACTGGAAAATTTTAAAACCATGGATTATATTCTTGCTTCAGCATTTGTATAGCTCTTTGGATCATTGTTGGCCGTTCCTGTGCTATGCTTGATTTAGGTCATTTTCTCTTTATACTTGGCTTGGGAGTAATGAAGGATGCATTTTAGAGGCTCTGGTAAAATTACAATCAGAACTGCAACTTTCCTCATCCTATATGGAGTCAGATTTAAATGGAGGAAGGAAGCCTTGACATATCCTGTTAAAATGGAAAGCTAGGGAATTCCCTGGTGGTCCAGTGGTGAGGACTCTGTGCTGTCACTGCCAAGGGCCTGAGTTCAATCCCTGGTTGGGGAACTAAAATCTCACAAACTACACAACACAGAAATAGCAAACACCCAAATGGAAAGTCAGACGATACCGTTCCTTTGCTTAAACCTCTCCTCTCTACCCATCTCTTTCCGGGTAGAACCCAACCTCTCACGATCTGCCCTCAGCCCCTGTATAAAGGAAAAAGGTAAAGTGAAGTTGCTCAGTCGTGTCCAACTCTTTGTGACCCCCACAGACTGTAGCTTACCAGGCTCCTCCATCCATGGGATTTTCCAGGCAAGAGTACTGGAGTGGGTTGTCATTTCCTTCTCCAGAGGATCTTCCTAACCCAGGGACCAAACCCAGGTATCCTGCTATACCTCCTGATATTTTTTATTATAAACATTATCATGCATAAAGAAAGGTTGAGGAATAGTATAATGAACACCCACTTAGCTACCACCTAGATCTAACCATTCAAAACTGAAATTATAAAGGGCTGGGAGAGATGGGGTCCTGAGAGGGTTGGCAATGAGAGAGAACCCACTGGGTCAGGCTGTTAAAGATGTAATGGAGGATGGGCGAGCTGCCTATGAAGCCGAGGTCCTCACACAGGGAGTGGGAGGTAGGGACGGGGAGGTAGGTGAGGAAGAAGCCACGTCTGGACTGTGGTTGGGCTCATTCCTAGGGCAGCACTTGGTTTCATTTGTTTGTTTGCCAGCTTTATAGAGATATATCAGTAACTGGCATATAACGTTGTGTAAATTTAAGGTATACCATGTGTTGATTTGATATAGATTGTAAAATGATGGCCACCATAGTGTTAACTAACACCTCCATTACATCACATAATTACAATCTTTTTTTGTGATAAGAACAGTTAAGATTTACTCTCAGCAACTTGCAAGTATTTAATATAGAGTCATTAATTATAATCACCATGTTTTACATTAAATCTCCAGAACTTGTCTTATAACCAGGAATTTGTACCCTTTGAGCAACATCTCCCATTTTTCCCACTCCCAACCCCTAGCAACCACCCTGTACCCTCTGTTTTTCTGAACTCAACTTTTTTAGTTTCCACGTGTAAGTGAGATCATACAGTATCCATCTTTCTCTGTTTGACTTACTTTGCTTAGCATAATTCCCTCAAGGTCAATCCACATTGTCATGAATGGCAGAATTTTTTTTTTCTCATGGCTAGTAATAGTCTAATATGAATATGATATATATATATAACACATATATAGCTATTTTATATATGTATATATATATATATATATATATATATCACATCTCTTTTCCAGCTTCATTGAGATATAATTGACATATAACATTGTGTGAATTTAAGGTATGCAATGTAATGATTTTTTATATGTTTATACTGCAAAATAATTACCACAATAAAGTTGGTTAACACACCTATACCTCATATAGTTACAGTTTTTCTTTTTGTGATGAGAACTTATAAAATCTACTCTCTTACCAACTTTCAAATATACAATACAGTATTGTTAACTATAGTCACCATACTGTACACTACATTTCCAGAACTTCTTTATCCATTTGTACACTGACAGACACTTCAGATGTTTCCGTATCCTGCCTATTGTGACTAATGCCGCAATAGACACAGGAGTGCTAATATCTCTGAGAACCTGTTTTCATTTTCTTTGGATATATACCCAGAAGTGCGGTTGCTGGACCATATGGTAGCTGTGTTTTTTAATTTTTTGAGGAACCTCAATATTGATTTCCATAGTGGTTGTACCAATCTACATTCCCAGCAACAGTGGGCAAGGGTCCCTTTTCTTCATCCTCAGCAGTACCACCTTTTGCCTTTTGATGATACCCATTTAAAAAGGTGTGAGGTGATATCCCATAGTGGTTGTGGTTTGCCTTTTCCTGATGGTTAGTGATGTTGAGAACCTTTTCATGTACCTGTTGGCCATTTGTATGTTCTTTTTTGGTGGAGTGGGGAATGTCTTTTAGAAGAGAATGATGTGTTGTGTTTCCATTGTCATTTGTTTCAAGATTTTTTTTTCTATTTTTATTTATTTGACTTATTCGTTGTTCAGGAGTGTGTTGTTTAGTTCCCACATAGTTATGACTTTTCCACAAATTGAATTTATTTGTGGAATGATAAATTCTGTAAACTGTTGTTGAATTCTAGTTTAATACCACTGTTGTTGGAAAAGATACGTTGGTATGATTTCCATCTTCTAAAGCTTGCCGAGACTTGTTATATGACCTATCATATGATATATCCTGGAGAGTGATCCACGTGTGCTTGAGAAGAATGTGTATTCTGCTTCTGCTGGATGGAATTTTTTATATGTCTACTAGATTCACTTGATCTAAAGTATGGTTCAAGTCTAATGTTTCCGTATTGACTTTCTGCCTGGATGATCTATCATTGCTGCAAGTGGGGTATTGAAGTCCCTACTATAATTACATTGTTGTCTTTCTTCAGATCTGTATTTGCTTAATATATTTAGATATTCCAATGTTGGGTGCACTTATATTTACAATCGTCATATCTTCTTGATTAATTGACTCTTATTATTATATAATGACTTTCTTTGTCTGTTACTACCATTTTTTACTTAAAGTCAATTTTTTTCTAATAGAAGTATAGCCACCCTTACTCTCTTTTGGCTTCCACTTGAGTGAATTATCTCTTTTCATCCCTTTGTTTTGTGTGCCCTTGAAGCTGAAGTGCATTTCTTGTAGGCAGCATATAGTTGGGTCTTGTTTTTAGCTGTTCTGTGTCTTTTGATTGGAGCATTCAATTTATTTACATTTAAAGTAATTATTGATAGGTAAGACTTACTAATGCCATCTTTTTAGTGGCATCTTATTCATTGTTTTCTACCTGTTTTGTGGTTCTCTTGTTCCTTTCTTCCACTCTTGCTGTGTTCCATTATGAACTGATATGCTTTGACTCCCTTCACTTTATCTTCTGTGGATCTACTGTAGGTTTTTGTTATATGGTTACCACGAGGCTCACATAAAACACAATATGGCTATAACAGAATGTTTTACACTGATAGCAATTTAACTTTGATCACATGTAAAAACTTTCCCCTTTTATGGTTTTGATGTCAGAATTTGCATCTTTTTATATTGTGTATACATAACCAAATTATTATAGTTATAGCTATTTTAACTAATTTTGTCCTTTAAACTTTATGCTAGAGTTAAGTGTTAACACACCACTGTATTACAGTATTAGAGCATTCTAAATTCTTTACCAGTGTGTTATATATTATGCTACTAATTAGCACTCATACCTTTCAGCTTGAGGAGTTCCTTTCAGCATTTCCTGTAAGACAGGTCTAGTGGTAAATGAACTCCTTCAACTTTTGTTTGTTAGAGAATATGTATCTCAATTTCATTTTTTCCTCTACTTTTTTCACCTCCATTTTTGAAGGACAGCTTTGCTAGTTATGGTATTCTTGGCTAATAGTTTTTTTTTTTCCTTTTAGCCCTTTGAATACATCATCCCATTTTCTCTCTAAGCTTACAAGGTTTTTGCTGAAAAATATGGTTATACCCGTATGGGGCGGGGGTTCCCTTGTATAAGAGAAAATTTTTCTCCTTGCTGTTTAAAAAATTCTCTCTTTGGCTTTGATTTAGTTTTATTATAATGTGTCTTGGAAAAGACTGTTTTGGATTGAAATTTTAGGGGTAACCTATTAGCTTTGAGAACTTGGATGTCCAAATCTTGCCCCAGTTTTGGGAAGTTCTCAGCCATTATTTCTTTAAAAAGTCTTTCTAACATTTTGCCCCTCTCTTCTCCTGGAATTTCAATGATATAGACATTATTTCTCTTAATGATGTCCCATTAGTCCCATAGGCATTCTTCATTCCCTTTCTTTCTTTTTTGTTTTTCCCAGAGCAGCATTTGACTGGAGCTCTGACCATCCAGCTTTGACCTCTGTCAAGGTCAAATTTAAACCCTCTTAAACCTTCCTCAGCCTATGAAACCTTCCAGAGACAAAGATTCGATAGTCTATGTCAGTGTTGACAACTGTCAAGTGATTCTCCCTTAGGACTAAACTTGAACTCTTGCCATCATGTCCTCTCAACCCATTTCCTCCTATCATTTTCTTGGGAGTAACAGAACTGTCTGGATTATATCTCCTACACATTGACGTCAACAAATTTCAAGGCAGAAGTACAGCATCATTTTCATCTATTTTTAAAAATTGTAATTATCTTCTTCTTCAATAATCTTACTGGCGCTTTTGAACTGAACATCCCATGGAAAGAGACAGGAATTGAAATGGAAAACACACTGGCAGATTTACCCTGGTTCTCTTACTGGGTCGTATAGAGCTAGTTACTGATCATGCTGAGTGTTTAGAAGTAACAGTTTCCACAAACGTAGATTGTGAACACTCTGCAAGGTAATCTATAGTAAATGCTTTAAGTGTTAATTTCTCCCCTGTCATTTTAAACTCAGGGCTAATTATTTGTACTGATATTTTATTTTTTCCTGCTTTCTCCTATTTGTTATTGCTGCTGCTAAGTTGCTGCTAAGTCGCTTCAGTCATGTCCGACTCTGTGCGACCCCATAGACGGCAGCTCACCAGGCTCCCCCGTCCCTGGGATTCTCCAGGCAAGAACACTGGACTGGGCTGCCATTTCCTTCTCCAATGCATGAAAGTGAAAAGTGAAAGTGAAGTCGCTCAGTCGTGTCCGACTCTTAGCGACCCCATGGACTGCAGCCTACCAGGCTCCTCCGTCCATGGGATTTTCCAGGCAAGAGTATTGAAGTGGGGTGCTCAATTTGTTATTGAGACCAGTGCAAATGCAGACATATAAATGTCTAACAGGGTTAGTTATTGATCAAATGTCTTAGCAGCTTTGCTATTGGGATTAGGTAATTTACTATTCTGCTTGGCCCTGATTGAGATGTAGGGAGGTGGAATCATGCATGCATGATTCTTGAGAGTACTGTGTTCATAGCATTTTAATAGGTCAGGGTCCCTTAGCCTCAGCACTTGACACTGGGGCCAAATAATTCTTATTTGTAGGGGAGCTGTCTTAGGTGCTGTACAATGTTTAGCAGCATCCCTGAGCTCTACCCACTAGATGCAGTAGCACCGTCTCCCAAGTGGTGACAACTCCAAATGTCTCTAGGCATTGTCATCCATCCCCTGGGAGACAAAATCATCCTGGTTGAGAACCACTGTTCTCTATTACAGACATAGATTTGCTTTTAGGAGAACAAAATGACTGCCGTGCCATCTGAGGTTGTTGTCTGTGAATCTATGATCTCTAATTACTCTCCATTCCTGAACATTCTCACTGTACTGAGAAAAACATAGCTTTTCACCAAAAGAGGTAGAGCACCAATGGTCTCCCTTCAGTGAAAATTGTGAAGATGAATGCAGTAAAAGGAGTGTAAGGAAGGAACTGTGTTTGTGACGTGTGCAAATTTGCTGTCATCCTGGGACCATACATGTTACGCTTCTTTATGCCTTGACTGTCCTTCTCGTCCATGCTTGCAACAGGAATTCTTTCAAAAAGCCCTTTCTAACCACAGTCTGGGCATGCGTTTGAACTGCTGAGGTTCCAACCCCAGTTCCATTGCTTCCCAGCTTTGTGATCTGGATGGCGTGCCTTCGGTTTCCTCATCTAGAAAATATGGATGGTGCTCTCACTTACCTCATGGGGCCATTGTGAGGATTAAATGCAGGGGCACGTGCAAAGTAGTACATTCTGCCTGGCACATAATAAGCACTCATCAGAATTTGCATATTATTGTTTTTATTGTTAGCATTATTGTAGTATTAGTTTCTAACATTTAGAGTCTCATCTGCTTTTTCAAGCATTTCTGGCTGAGTCCTTGGGTTCATTCTGACTTCATATTTCTCTGAAATCATGAAAAGTTTTATATTATTACAAATCAGAGTTTATTCCATCATCTTTTATCTGTGTCTTCTGAGTAAAATTTCCCAGAAACACAGGATGTAATGAGCCAGAGTTTATGTGTTCTACATGATTTGCATTCTCTCACCCATCTCGTTTATTGGATAAGTAGTTAACACTGTTGTTAACGCTGTTGTGGGGATCTATATCCCTGGAAAAAATTAGGTAGTCATTTGGGAAAATACCTTTTCTTTCCTATTAGGACTTTCTCCTCCTCTTGCCCACTCTTATTGCTTATATCATATATAGTCACTGGGTAGAGACATCAGGATGATATTGATACTAAGATGGAAACTCCCTCCAGACCAAAGCACAATTCAGGAAGATCTCACAAGCTCTGTCTTCTTTCCTGATATTCATAAGAACCCACACTCATGGTTAGAGTGAAATCTCTACAGAAAATGTCCCAGAAATAGCGTGACCTAGATTAAGTATGTGAAAGGCATGCCCTCCTACTCTCTTAAGGCATAGCTGTGTTGAGCTGGAGGTCTACCATTTTCCAGCATGAATCAGATGTAAACCTTGATTAGTCTAAGCCAGTTACGCTAGTCCTCTGAGAAAGCTTTCCTTAGTCTTAAAAAAGTCATTAAAAAAACAGAGATTCACAAGAAGAAACTGTTCTTCTTTTTCCATATTGTCATTTCTGGATGTGACACTTGAAATGAGTGTAGCCATCTTGTGACCCCAAGGGGAGCTTTAATCGGAACGGAGGCCAACATGCCGAGGGTGCACAGTGGAAAGATGGAAGAAACCTGGGTCTTTGATGATATCAATAAGGCACTAAATTAACTAACTCTGGATTTAACACATCATAGTCTTTCATTTGCATGAAAGTTAATATGTTTTCCTTGTTGTTTAAAGCCAGTTGAGTAAGAGTGTCTTCTTACTTGCAATCCAAGAGCATCATAACTGAATAGATAATTTGGAAAGACCTTTGTGAAGTTATTGAGAGGTCGTGTGGGTTAGCTTTTGCTACACAAAAAGCCACCCTAAAACTCCATGGCTTGAAACAGTAGCCGTTTGTTTAGTTCGTGATTCTATGGGCTGATATTTTTTTCTGGGCTCACCTGAGAAGTTCTGGTTTTAGTTGCTCTCATTCATTCATGCATCTGCAGTCAGTTGCCAGGGAGGCTGGGGGCTGGCTGGTCTAGGATGGCCTCAGCTTGGTTGTCTTATCTGCTCCATTGGGCCCTCGCTCTGCAGGACTTTCGGTCAGGCTGTTCACTTGGTAAGCTACTCAGCCTTCAGAAAGAGAGAGAGAGAAAGAATGGAGTGGCCCACTTTCACTTCTACCACATTCTATTGGCCAAAGCAGGGAAGAAGAAGAAGGGAAGAAGGGAAATAGACTATATATCTTGTTGGGAGAAATTGCACAGCCACATTATAAAGGGTGTTGAAGAAGTTTTGCAGACCACTGCAAATATCTTGCAGTGAATATTTACAAAGCCCTCTCCCTGATTAGTTGAGCATCATGGTAAATAAATGGGTTAAAATGTGGGCACCTCTACTTGTTAAACAGACTTGGGCTCTTTAGTTAACCTCTTTAAATCTTCATTCACAATCCTATTAGGTGGAAATCATCATGATTCCTTACCCATAGGGTAACAGTGAGGATTCAAGAAGATACTTCTAAAGTGCTTAACACAGTCCCTGGCATATGAATATTAATCATGATTTGTAATCTGCAAAGACAGGCCTGTGTGCTAGCTAGTTAATGCCCTAGCATTCTATCTCCCTCTCGCTCATTTTCCTCATTCTCTTCTCCTCTCTTAGTTAAATAAAACTCTGAGTAATTTCTTATCTGTTCTGCCACTACCTTTGCCCTATGGCTGTTCTAGTCGGCAGCTGGATCACAGCATCTCCATATCTGTCAGAGGCTCGTGCCCCCTGTGAAGCTCTTTAGGACACTGGCTTGCCAATGCCTAATGCTCACTGATGGGTGCACTGGGGCCTGGCCTAAGGCCTTACCTTGTCTTGGGCCTTGTTACTTCTGGGTTTTGATTACCAGCAGCTTCCTCTTTAGGAAAGTGCGAGGTTGAAATCCCAATTGAGTAATACATGGAGATTTTGGCCCTCCCCTACCACTTCTCCAAGTTTTCCAAGGAGTGTGTTACTTGTAGGCATAGATCTAGACTACGAAAAATGTCTCTCAAGTGCCCCATGCTCCCGGGCACCCTGGATCATCCAGAAACATTGTATGGAAGAATTGGAGCTGTCCCCAAATTTCAGGTTCATGTTGAATTTGTATGGAACTTGGGCATAAAGACTTCTTGACCAAATAAATTCAGAGAGGATTCTGAATCAGCTTTGAAAGAAGATCAAGCATCCCAGCAAGCTATAACTGACTCCTGCTCCCCAGCTAATTTTAGGGAAATTCCAGTTTTACAAAGCTGCTGCTGCTGCTAAGTCGCTTCAGTCGTGTCCGACTCTGTGCGACCCCATAGACGGCAGCCCACCAGGCTTCCCTGTCCCTGGGATTCTCCAGGCAAGAACACTGGAGTGGGTTGCCATTTCCTTCTCCAATAGTTTTACAATAGGAGGGGCAAAAAAGCTTGTGACAATACCAATCAGAAAATCCAGGGGAAAGACTGAACAGAGAAAGATACTCTACGAGAGTTCCTCCAAGTGTATTCTCAAATTTTCAATATTCACAATTGCTTGGTGATTTTATCCTTGCACAGATCACTGAGGCTTTGCCTAACCTCATATAAAGCAATGTCAAAATATCAGGAATATCTGAGATCCAAAATTAACATCTTATAACATAATGGTGTGATCCAAGTTCCAAGGTCCTAAGGCCTTGATTCTTTTCTGGGTGGAATCCAAATGAATATTATTAATATCTACCACATTCTGACTCTCCTAGAAAAAATGCAAGGCTGTCCTGGGATTTATGTTATATAGTTTCTGGTTTCTAGGCATATTTCATCTGACATATTTCTCCAGCCAAAGAAGATTCCTAATGAAACATAACAGGCCGGCAAACCTTGGGAGGGTCTTTAATGACAAAGAATGAGATAGTTGTCTCTTACCCAGCTGAGCTTCCAGCCTTTATGTATTTGTGGTGACATTTCATCAAAAGCCAAGATATTTTTATTTAAAAAACGGTAGATTCTGAAGTCTCAGAAAAGTTCTTATAATTTCAAGTGCTTGTATCCATGTGGGCAAGAGATGGAAGCTTTTACCATTCAACTTTTGACTTCCAGACTGATCCTCCTTGAACCTCAGATGTTAGGCCCTTGAGGATTTATAATGTGATTTATCTACTCCACATCTCTCTGATCTGACCAAGGTAACTAGCCCTGGCCAAGCCACACTGATGACCCAGACCAGATACATCCCTTAGAAGAGGAGGTAGGAAGGGTACAATGTGTCTCCAAGATAAACCTACTAGACTTCAAAAAGACGACTACTGTTGGACATTTCTAGCTGGATCAGAAAATATGGCTCTTATACTCAATCAACAGACTACAGTAGAGGTCAGTAGGGATGAAGGCTTATCCTAAGATATTTAGTTGGTGATGGACAGGGAAGCCTGGCATGCTGGAGTCCATGGGGTCACAAAGAGTCAGACACAACCGAGCGACTGAACTGAACTGAAGAAATATTAACCAAAGTGTATTATTATTATTTTTTTTTTACTTTACAATATTGTATTGGTTTTGCCATGCATCCGCCACGGGTGTACACGTATTGCCCATCCTGAACCCCCCTCCCACCGCCCTCCCCATACCATCCCTCTGGGTCATCCCAGTGCACTAGCCCCAAGCTTCCTGTATCCTGCATCAAAAGGTCTTCAGTCACCCTCAGATTCCAGCTGACAGGTAGGAGCTAGCTGCAAATGGAGTCTTCTATGCTTTGAATGCCCATCAGTGTTTCAGCGTTGACCTGGACTGGGTTTAAGCTACTTGGCTTCAACTATGTATCATGTCAGCTGCCTTCTCTGCACCTGCATCTTGCTTCAACTCAACCATCCTGTGCTCCTGAGATGAGTCTACTCGTCTATAAGCCAGTTGAGAAATGTGATGCTCTGGTCAAGTTCCTAAAACTCCCTTCTATCACTTCCCTGTGCAGTCCACAGATGGCTCCCCTAGGGAGGGTTATTTGAAATAACTTTTTTCCTTCTTATTCCATCCTATTTTCCTCCTGAGGTCTGGACTAAGTCATACTTGCCAGCACACCAGAATCCTGAAGAAGTAAGACCCTTTCCTCTTTGTCTTAACTGAAAAGACCTATTTGACTAACCATCTCTAGATAACAACTCTCAAATTTTCTATCTTCATCCCCAACTTCACTGCCAACCTGCAGGTTTGCATATCTAGTTGCCTCTTCAGCACCCTCACTTGGATTTCTCATGACCTCAACTAAACTCCTAGTCTTCCCTCCAAACCATTTTACCTGCAACCATCCCATTTAAATTGATGTCAGTCTCATCCTTCTAGTTGTTCAGTCCAAAAACCCTGGGATAATCTTTGACTCTCTTGATCTTTCACAGCCTACAGCTAATTCCCCAGAGAATCCTGCTGGTTTTGTTTTCAAATTGTATTCAAAATCTAGCCACCTGTTCTCCATAATGCAGCCAGAGTGATTCTTTCATATATAAATGACATGGTATCACTCCTCTGTTCAAACTCTACCATAGATTCCCATTTCATTTAGGATAAAGCTTCAAGTTTTGCTTCTAAGGCCCTAGATATAAGTTTATACTAGTGGCTCTAGTGTTACCTGCTATTTTGTACAGTTTGGGTGTGGGAATAAATTTGGGTTACATGACAAGCACTGTACTATCATAAATTCAGACAAATAATCAGTATAACCTTCCTGGAATCCACAGTTTGACTTTTACAACTTGAACTCTGTCTGTTGAAAACATTTGTCAATTGGTTAATGAAGATTATCTTTGCTGTATCTGTAAGAAAAAGGGACAGCTATGCAACTAGAAATGTAAACAGGAAAGAGCTTTAGCTTTTCCTTTGGGTTAAAGAGTCAACTTATTTATTTTAAGTAAAGTACTTATAAATTCACTTTGTGTGATAAGTATGTGGTTTAAACCAATTGGACTAAAGGCAAATCATTCTTGATCATGTACAGTTTTAAATTCACTCTGTTTTATATTCCTGATATCCTTTCTTATTTCTTAGAAGCATTACTCTATCAATTTTAAGATAAGAAATTATGCAAAACATCCTTTTTTCTCTGACCAAAGTTATCTTCTCAACTTGGAGAACTAGAGGAAGTTTATGCTATAGCTATTTAGAGACCTCACCGTTTATTACTCAGTTGGAAGTGGATAGAAAGCTGAGCAGTAAGGGAAATAGGGATCTCAAAGTCTATGCACTTTGCTCGAGCAGGATGAAGACCCACCCTCAGGTCCAAGCCTATGAAGAGGGAGCGTTCTAATTGAACTCCATGGTTGTCTGGTTCTTGCTTAGTTCTCAGCATACAGCACATCAAACACAGGGAGGGAATTTGCAATGGGCAGGGCCACTCAAAGTGCAATCTTCAAGAAGTGGCACCGAATTCAGAGCCTGCAGAGACAGCAAAGTTAATAGCAATAAAGCTGTTTGGAGCCATTTAATGTGCAGCCCCAAAGATGTTGTCATGTTGGAGCCTAGTCAATGAATGCTGTCCAAGATGATGACACTGAGTCACCTGGAAAGAAAAAAGGGCACATAAAGTAATGTTCAGGCAGCTCTCTGATTAGGGTGGAATATATTGTAGGAAAATACCTACTTTAAATGGTTAAAAATGCACAACTAGTAAGAATCAGAGTAGTACCTTTTCATTTTGCCTACATGTGCACACTTATTCTCAGAATAAGTTTTCCTTCAGAACTCTTACGGTTAAATCTCCCATCTCCCTCACTTCTCAATGTCCCCTAATTATTACATAGCTTTGCACACTTTGAGTGACTTTTATTCCTAGGCATTTTTCTCTGTGTTCTCATGTATTCATTGATAGAACACGTATAATGTCCCTGTGAGATGGCTATACTATTATTATCAGCTTTGAAATAAGGAAATTAAGTATGAGGGAAATATTAAGTATTATCTGCCCAAAGTCATACAGCTAATTAGTGGCAGAGTCAATCCGTTAAGCTACCCAAGTCTTCTTCTAAATGAGTCCTGTGACAGAGGAGAGCAGTCTTTGCTGGGTCTCCTTTCTCACATATGCACCATGCTTCAGATGACGTTATTTTAGTCCTACTTACTGCAGAATCTCATGGACAGAGGAGCCTGGTGGGTTACCCTTCCCATAGGGTCACAAAAAATCAGGCCCAGCTGAGCAGCTAACAGGTTTCTTGCTTTCACTCTATTCTTTATTTTCCTCTGGATGCTCTCCTCTCTCTCTCTAAAATTGTAGGCCTCAGAAATTAGCACAGTGCTCTGAATTGTTTCGTATCGAATACTTCTAGTAACAAAGACTAAGTCCAAGATGGGTTTACCTTCTGGTGGCAGCCATGTTGGACTGATAGCTCATGTTAAGCTTTTATTCAGCCTAGCTTGACAAGGCATCTATAGTAGCTCCCTGCCTGACCTCCTTGCTTCTGCCGTACTCCCTCAGTGTCTGTTCTCTAACTAGCAGTGAGAGTGATCCTGTTTAAACAGCTGCCAGATCACTTCTCTGCTGGAGGCCCTCCAGTGTCTTCCCACATTTCTCAAGAGTAGAAGCCAAAGTCCTACAATTGTCTTTAAGGCCCTCCTTACAGCTTCCTATCCATCTTCACCTCCTGCCACATCCCCGTGCACTTTGGGCTCCAGCCACAAAGGCCTCTGATGTTCTTGAGACCTTTGCACTCGCAGTTCCCTCTGCCTACAACAGACTCCACTCAGATATCCATGTGGCTTTCATCTCTTTCTTCAGGTCTTTGCTCAGATGTCATCCTCTCATCCCCACCCCATCATTTACCACCCTCCTTTCCTGCTTATTATAAAGCCATGGCATTTACCACCAGCTATTTGTTTCTTCCTGCTACCTCACCTCATATATTATCCACAGAACTTTTCTTGTCTTATTCATTAGTGTGTATCCAGTATTTAGAATAGTGCCTTGCATATAGCACGTAACCAATAAATAATTGTTAAATCAAGATTCTTTTTTAAAAATTGAAGTGTAGTTAATTTACAATGTTGTGTTAGTTTCTAGTGTACAGCACAGTGATTCAGTTTTATACACACACACACACACACACACCTGGGCTTCCCTGGTGGCTCAGATGGTGAAGAATCCACCTGCAATGTGGGAGACCTGGACTCAATCCCTGAATTGGGAAGATCCCCTGGAGGAGGGCATGGCTACCCACTCCAGTATTCTTTCCTGGAGAATCCCCGTGGACAGAGCAGCCTAGTGGGCTGCAATCCATGGGGTAGAAAAGAGTCAGACACAAGTGAGCAACTAAGCACAGTGTGCGCACACACACGCGCGCACACACACACACACATATTCTTCTTCAGATTCTTTTTCATTATAGGTTATTTTAAGATATTGAATATACATCCCTATACTATACAATACATCCTTGTTGCTTATCCATTTTATATCTGTGACTCAAGACTTTTGTTGTCTTCAACATGAACTGTTGTTGATCAGAGGACTGCTTAATTCTGTGCTATGTGGTTCTTTTGGGGACATTTAGATCTAGTTGTAGAACTTCACATTTTGTTAAATCTCTTATTGAAATGAAAGATACAAAGGTAATAAGTCGGGCAGCGTCTGATTTGTTCCTAGTGAATCCCTAGATATATATTTGAGATTAAAGATATATATTTTCCAAGTACAAACCACAGTCTAAAAAATGATATTTTATAGTTTTGTCAGGTGTCACAACCAAACTCTCCCTCTCTCCTTTTGAAAAGAAGAGTAAGTTTCCTCAATCTCCAGTCTACTTTTTTTCTAGTGCTTCATTCTTTAACAAAGAATCTGTTCGTCTGGCAAGTTGTTTTCCTGGGTCCCATCCTCTGGGTCTTCAGTGGATTCTTTCCATTTTCAGAATGGGCTGAGAGAACACTTCTGCAGAGCTAAAAGAACATGAGTATCTTCTCAGTAGGGAGTCAACAAAAATTTCAATAATTAGTCACTGCTTATAGTTGGCCATTGCAAGCTAGTTTTCCTACAGAATTATTGTGACAAAATTCTCCCATTTCCCTCACTCCTCAAAATTTCTTGGCTGCCAGAATTTTCCTGCTTCAGTGTTATCTTAGGCTCCTTGTTCATCTATTTTTAGCTTTCTGATTTCATATCCTGCTTTCTCTACTTCAACTCGATTGCATTCACCTGACTTTCTGCCTCAATGTGTTGAAGTTGGACTACTCACATTTTTTTTTTTTTCTGAATCTAAGAGCTTCATTCAGGAAGCAACCTGAGTAGACTTGTATTTCAGCTTTTATTAAAGTGACATCCTGCCTCTTTGTTCAGAGCCTCACACACTGCCCCCTTTTCTCTTGACCGGTTTTTCTCTTAATGCTGTGAGAAGCGAGTGGATCTCAGCTTCCTTGAATGTGGGAGGAGTTTGACTGAAACTGCACTGATCCCTGTCAGCTCACTTTGTTTTAACCTTCTTGATCATAATTGCTTAAATGTGTCAATTACTTTATGTCTTAGAAAGATGATGTCTTTTGATTCATATCAAGGGTAGTAAGAATCCACCTCTCGGGACTTGCCTGTTGGTCCAGTGGCTAAGAGTCTGGGCTTCCAATGCAGAGGGCGCAGGTTTGATCCCAGGTCGGGGAACTAAGATCCCACATGTCGTGCAGTGTGGCCAATAAATAAATAAAAAGAAAAAAAGAATCCACCTCTTTTTGATGTGGCTGAACCAGATCCGTCACATCCTTGAAGGCCCACGTCCCTGTGCTGCTCCCAATCCGTCCCGACATCATCGCTCTTAGACCACTGACAGCACTAAAGGCCTATACCATACACTCAGACGGCATGCTTTCATATCCTGGCTCTGCCACTCCCTGTGTGAGTGAGGTTTGGACATTTATTTAAGTTCTCTGAGCCTCAATTTCATAATCTGTATAATGGCAATAAAAATGTTTGCCTCTAGGTTTGCTTCAACGAGATATTATAATGCAAAGCACTTTAAACAATTATTATTTTTTGCTCTTCAACAATAATATGTACAATGTTAGAATAAGGGGAAGTAGTGGAAAGTTTGATTTAAAGGCCTAGTTACTGCCATTTCACCTGGACCTGGAAGACTTGTTTTTCTGGGTGAAGAAATGTTTTCCCTGTGTGAAAGTTTCATAATCACAGCCAAGCAGGCCAACGAGCCCTGCCACTTAAAGCGGCTTGTCTCTTTTATCTGTAACACTTATATCTATAGCCTGGGAATGAGGATACTGGTCCAACTCCTGATATTCTACAGGATAACCACTGAAATCTCTCTGAATTCGATGCCATGATCCATGGCAATGGATGACTAGGACTGACATGGACACTCTGAATTTCATTCCATGTGGTGGCATTCTGATTTCCCTGTGAGCCTGACTGAGTTTTAAACAGGTAAGTGAAAGGGATGGAGGCACAGTGACCATCTGGGAGAGAAAAGAGGACCCTTTTAAAGTTTTTCCAAGTTAAATCAGGAGAGTCAACTTGTGGAGTGAAGGGTAGTTTTATAATTCAAAAAAATGGCCCTGGAAGTGAAAATTTACCAGAAAAAAATGAATTCTATAAAGACAAGGGCAAAGTTGTTTACTTGGGAAAGTATTATCCAAGTGGAGAGTTTTTGTGAATATGAGTTTAAAATAAAAAGGAAGGAAAGATAAGTGATTATTAATGGACTTGTCTGTAAAACATCTAAGTCCCCAAACATTAGCCCCAAGATTCCTAATACAAGAGCTCATTGGTCACTGTAAAATCCTAATATCTTCAGTGTATCTTTAACAGATTTTAAGGAACATATTAACCAAATGTACAAGTTTTGATTTGGCCATAAAAATGCAAGAAGAGCTGTGATTCTCTAGGATTAATGAATAACATTTGTTTATTTGATTTGCTCTAAGAAATCATTCTAAAATCTGTTTACATATCTGGCCTCTCCAGGATGAATTTTATGTTGGTTCAGCAGATTGTTTACAGTTTTTTCTTCTTCCTTTTTTTTTTCATCTTCCCTGCTCAGTGCCCAACCCAAGGTCAAAGGCTGATAGAGAGTAAATCTCATGAGGAGGTTTTACTCTAGGGAAGTTGTTCAGTGGATGGGATCTTGGCGTACAGAGAAAGATGACAGGCTCTTTCTGGCTCCTTCTCAGCCTTGTTGCTGTAACTGCTGCTCAATCCACCACTGAAGAACAGGCCAAGACATTTTTGGAGAAGTTTAACCATGAAGCCGAAGACCTGTCTTATCAAAGTTCACTTGCTTCTTGGAATTATAACACCAATATTACCGATGAGAATGTCCAAAAGATGGTGAGTCCTCATGGCTACAGAGGGGTATTGGTTGCTTCTTAAAAATCAGCTTACTGCCCAGGAAACTGAAAAGGGAAATCAAACAAATGCTCTGAGCTATGAGATTGGATGTTTGCCTCAGTGTTTCTGATTCTGGAGTCCCAGATGACTGAAAAATTGACCTTTGAGTTTACTTGAAAAAATGTTACAAAATAATTCACTGGTCTCAGTCCAGATTCTTGGTGAATATGCTTTAGAAATTTGCCACCATAATTCTTATCATAGTCAGGCTTTCAAAGCATGTCACAGAAATGCCATAAGTTATTCAGTTAATAATTTCCTCAAGCCTACAATGTCAACAGGAATATCTAAAGACTCTCTACAAATCATCTATTAACTGAAAAAATATGCAGCTGGAGGCTTAGTGAAAGAGCTCGCTAGTAATTAAGATTACCAGGGGTCGGGTGAGGCTGGACTTGGGAATTCCTTCCTTAATTGTCACGGAGTTCTGAGGGACTTTCAGAGCATACAGGATCCACAGAGCCCTCCAAGAAAACCCATAATCAAACCAGTTCTGACAAATCTCAGAATGCTCTGGGAAAGCAAGATGTACTCTTTGACAAGTGCAAGGATTTAGGAAGTTTCTTCCCTCACATATCTCAAAGCAGTGCTGGAAATGGAGTGACATTATTTAAGCAAAGTTTTTGTGACACTTGTCCAGCAATGCATTCTTTCAAAAATGTAGTTCAAATCTTATTTTTTCAAATAGTGGATTACAGGTTTAAGTTAAATCACTGCCACTCACTGGACAGATTCTATATTCTGGACAGATTCAGTCTGAGATCTGCTGCTTCATGTGAATTCCCCAGGAGATTCCCCCCCACCCTCAGTTTTTCTAAAGAGATTTGGACAGCCCAGTGTTGTCATAGGAGACCATTTTTTTCCTTGTCTCGTATTTTGGTCTTACCTTTCTTCACTCTTCATGGTTGCTTTTTTCTCACGTTTTATTTGGTCTTGATGAGCACTGTGCATTTGTTTTCATTCTCAAATAGTCCGTAGGTGGTGTTGAAGGGAGACCAGCATTGTGCCTAAGAGCTCTGGAGTCAAGCTGCCGAGGTCCAAATCCTGGCTCCACCGCTTTCTACCTGGGTGAACTTGAGCTACTTAATGAACCTTTCTGCGCCTTAGTTTTTCTGCCTGTGAAAAGCCACGTAATACCATATTTGCTTCATAGGGTTGCTGTGACAACAGCTAATACACAAAGCCACCAGAATTGTGCTCAATGCTTGTGAGCCTGGGAGAACAATACAGTACCATTGGTGTGAATGTGAGAGGGTATTCTAATTGCTGAAAAAATGTGTAACAGTTCTGTTCAGTGTCCAGATACTGAGAAGGCATTTTACAGAAGGAGATGCAGTGATGCTTGTTGAAATCATCTCTGGATCATTAAGTGCTATCACTTTTGAATTGCACTGGTTGATTAGAGGAAAGGCAGAAATGAAAGGGCATAAGTCCACGAAGGGTAGTCAAAGTGCAGACAGTATGGGCCCTTTAAAGAAAAGTGAAAATATGCAAACACAAGAAGCAAGCAGGGGGCCCAGTATCTCCTTCCTCCAGCAGTGGTGAAGGGTGAGTTAGCGCATTAGTGCATCTGTGTGGATTTACCTGGGGAGGAGGCAATAGACAGGGAGGGCAGTGGCTCATCTGTTCTCTTATCACATTTATTGAGATCCCCTAATGAAATGGGAACTGCAGCTGGTGCTACACGAGGTACCAAGATGAATAGGAAGCTGAGATAATGGTCCACTGCTGATGGCCATGCTTATAGAAAGAATTGGAGAAATGGAGAATGTTTTCCAAGGAAAGAGCCACTGGAGTGATTTACGGGGATGAGAGAGAGTTAGAAGGGAAAACAGAATTAGCTCTACAAAGCCTAACTCAAAAAGAAAAAAAAAACATGAGTCTGAGATGGAAGAAGAAAGACTAGAATGTTCCCAGTTGTATTGGCCAACTCTCTTCAGATTAGAAAGGTGGTGCCTTTGAAAGCTCAAAAGAGATAAATTTACAATAAATAGGAGGAGGTGCTGTTTCTATTACAGGTAGTGAGACTGGTAAGACTTGTAAATCTAGACCATTCTTTAATCTGAAAAAGTGAGACATTGAAAACTATAAATAGGTTTTGGAAATCTTTAAGCGAATGTAAGGATTGTAGATGCACTGTGGGTGAGACATGCATTTATGAACCCAGTTCTTTACCTTCCTCAGTATCAAGGCCCAAGGCTATGTCACTTTACAGTGCCATCTCACTGAAGGTGACGTGACTGTGTCCTTTGCCATGTGACTTACATCTGCTGTTAGCAGATGTCTTACAAGTAGAGGCATGGAAGGACTTGAACGATGGGACTTTTCCTTTGCACCTTTGCCTTTACCATGAGGGCATGCCTGGATTGACCAGGTAAAGAGTGAGAGATGTGTGGAATAGTTGTCCTAGCAGAAACTAATCCCCCAGAGTTTTAAGAAGATCCAGTTAAGATTAGCAGAGTTGCCTGGCAACACTCAGTGATTCTAGGCACACAAACAATGGACACTTATGCCGTTGAGATTTTGGGTTGTCTGTTATGTAGTACTATTGTAGCAGTCTTCTTCCCTTCGCTCAGTCGTGTCTGACTCTTTGTGACCCCATGGACAGTAGCCTACCAGGCTCTGCCGTCCATGGGATTTTCCAGGCAAGAATACTGGAGTGGGCTGCCATTTCCTTCTCCAGGGGATCTTCCCAACCCAGGGATCGAACCTGGGTCTCCTGCAATGCAGACAGACGCTTTACCATCTGAGCCACCAGGGAAGCCCCATTGTAGCGATAGATAACTAATATAAGAAGAGAAATTTGGGCTGTATGACATGTGTATGTTCATATCCTATCATGATTGAGGGCAATCTGTCATTTCATAATTATTCCTTGGTATAACGTTCAGAGTCAGAATATTGGGCTTATCAGCCAATCGACCTAGTGTGGCAATTCTTAGATAAAGTCATGAGAATAGTTTAAAATAATAGAGGGCACTAGAATTTGATCAGTATAGTGTCCCCAAAGCTCGCTGTTTAGGAGAGGTCCATCAGATAGATATAAGAAAAAAAACTTTGTTCAAAACAGATTTCCACATAGTTCAGAAATTCAATGAAAAAAAATTACCAGACACTTGCTTTAGAGCAAATACAATTCTCATGTTTGAGATCAAACATTCACCAATTAAACTGTAATTCTCTTCTCAGTAAAATGACATTACTTTTTTGTATTTATTGTTGGTTTGATTTTTGAAAGAGTCCTTTGTAAGTCAAAGGATTTTTGTTTCTTTTTTTGCAAAGTCAGAAGCTCTTTGGCAACATGGGAGGTCCCTGGACAATTTTTTTCCCCTGGAAGAGAGTGAAAGGATCCTGCCACTGGCAGGGGCATCCTGGTTCTCTGTTCCAGTATTTGGCAGTAGCTACTACAGCTGCCCCCAATTCCTGTGGGCACAACTGTGAAGGGAGCATTGAAGACTGCCCTGTTGGAGCCCCAGAGGTCTCAGAACACTTCATAAATATTTCTTGTTGAGTTATCAGAAGCTGTGAAGAGACAGCAGAAGGCCCACACTTACCCTTTGGGTGGGCAGGGCCCCTAGAGCCCTTGGGCACACCTGCTTCCTGGACCTTTTCCTCTGTCTTTAGGGCGGGGTCACAGTGAACCCAGAGCAGGGTCATTTTAAACTGCTATTCTGTACCCAAGGAGAGAACGCAGACTTCAACCCTGTCTGCAATGAGTCTGTCCCACACTCCCCAAGATATGTAAGCGCCTACACATAGGTACAGGGGTGGGGAAAGGTCAGTGTGATGCAGATACGGTGGAATTCAGGAAATCTGATGCTATCGTGATTCTGCTAAGCTGGCTGTGATGCCTTGGGCAAGTCACTTACTTTTTATCTCATAAATGTAAGATAGTAGATGGGCCCAGTCAAGATTTTTTGTGGATAACAGTGGTGAGTGGACAAGTTCCGCCTGTGGAGGATTAACAGGAGTCAAGTGCATTGGAGGCATTGTTCATGCTAGTTTTCCTTTGTCATGAAAACTTTATAATGTCCCAGTTGAGTGATGTAATTTGGTAAAATTGAACTTGAGCAATTCAAAATGACATGTTTCATGCCATCCAGATTGGACACACTCATTGATCTGAGCACTCTGACAGAACACCAGGCGGCCACCAGCTACACCCAGGGAGGGCAGCCTAGTGGTCAGGAACTACTGCTGCTTCTCAGTGTGTGCCAGGTAACTGGGCAAAAGACAAAACATTTAATTTTGGCTAAATCCTTTGGTTTGGAGCAGTTCCATGGAGGTTTAAGATCTAGTTATAGGATCTAGGGAATAAAATGAGTTTCCTTTTTCTTTACTTTTACTATTGAGGGCTTTTATAACAACAGCTTTATTGAGATAAAATTGCGTGCTAAGTCGCTTCAGTCATGTCCAACTCTTTGTGACTCCATGGACTGTAGCCTGTCAGGCTCCTCTGTCCGTAGGATTTCCCAGGCAAGAATACTGGAGTGGGTTGCCATTCCCTTCTCCAGGGGATCTTCCTGACCCAGGGATTGAACCTGTGTCTCTTACATCTCCTGCATGGGCATTGGCAGGCAGGTTCTTTACCACTATCACCACCTGGGTTATGTACATAAAATTCACCAATTTAAAGTATACAATTCAATGTTTTTTAGTATATTTACAGAATTATGCAAATATCATCACTATCTCATCTTAGAACATTTTCATCACTGCAAAAAGAAAGCAATCTCTTCTTCCCCTAACCCCCCAGCTCTCAGCAACCACTAATCTACTTTCTGTCTATAGATTTGCCTATTCTGGACATTTCATATAAATGGAATTATACACTAGATGGTCTTTTGTGATTGGCTTCTTTCACTTTGCATGCCATAGCATGTATCATTATTTTGTCCCATTTTACTGCCAAATAGTATTCCATTTGGAGAAGGCACTGGCACCCCACTCCAGTACTCTTGCCTGGAGAATCCCATGGACGGAGGAGCCTGGTAGGCTGCAGTCCATGGGGTCGCTAGAGTTGGACACGACTGAGCGACTTCACTTTCACTTTTCACTTTCATGCATTGGAGAAGGAAATGGCAACCCACTCCAGTGTTCTTGCCTGGAGAATCCCAGGGACGGGGGAGCCTGGTGGGCTGCTGTCTATGGGGTCGCACAGAGTCGGACACGACTGAAGCGACTTAGCAGCAGCAGCAGCAGTATTCCATTATATGGATTTTACTTTACTTGTTATTGTAAAAATTTTCAAGCACATATACAAGAAGAAAGACTAATATGTTGAATCTCCTTATACCCATCACCCAGCTTCAGCAATTATCAACACTTCAGCCAGTCTTGTTTTATTTTTCTACCCAACGCCATGTTTATTGGATTATTTTGAAGGAATAACTATATGTTTTATGTAATAAATGTTTCACCTTGTAGCTCTCAATGCAAGAATTTTTAAATAACCTTAATAGCAGTTTCATGTCAAAGACTTAACAATAATTCCTCAGTATAATCAACTATCTAGGCAATATACAAATGTACCCTAATATCTCATTTTAAAAATTCAGCTGGTTTGTTTTAATCAGGATCTAGCAAAGTCCTCTCTTGATCATTTTGGCAGATGTACTTTAAGTCTCTTTCAGTCTATAGAGCCCTTCCTCATTTTTTTTTTTTTTTGTAATTTATTTGCAGAAAAATTGAGTTGTTGCTCCTAGAGAAACTCCCACATTCTGGATTGGCTGACTGTGTTCCCATAATGTTGCTTAACATGCTCTTTTGACCCTTGTATTTGCTACAAATGTATAGATCTGGTACAGAGGTCAGCACACTTTTTTCTGTAAAAGGCCAAGTAGTAAATATTTCAGGCTTTTTGCCCTATTCAACCCTGCCATTGTAGACCAGTCAACTCTGCCACTGTAACACAAAAGCAGGTATAGACAGTACATAAATAGGTGTGAATATGCAAACTTTATTTATAAAAACAGATGGTAGGCAGAGTCCTGCTCTAGAGACTTGATCAAAATCAGGTTTCCCCTGTGAGGTTTTTTAATAGGTATGGAAATTGAATCTATACTACTAGCAGGGTGCAGGAATATTGAGCCAAAAAATTAGCCAAAAATTAATTCAGGTTCCTAGAGCTCTGGAAAAAAGAAGCAAATTAAAAAATCTGTAGGGACCCTTTTTAGATCCAAAGCTCAAGGCATTTCTACTTTATGCAATAGATACAAATAAATTTAAGATAGACCAAAAATTAAATAGGAAAAGCAAGTCAAGCTTTTATAAGAAAATATAGGTGACTTTTGGTTAGGAATGGTTTATTAAGTGAGTCTTGGTTGGGAATGGTTTATTAAATGAGTTTTACTTGAGAATGGTTTATTAAATAAAAGACAAAAAGATCAATCTATAAAGGAAAAGGCTGAGCAAATAAATTTCATTAGAATTAAAAACAAACTTTTGTGCACCAAAAGACATCATAACTGCACACACACACAAGACAAGAAGCAGAGACCGCCCGCGGTGTCCATGGATACAGGTTGAGATGGCCACCCTCCAGCCCTAGACACTGGGGCGGCAGGATGGCGAGGATGTCGGCTTCGTTAGTCCGGGCCACTGTCCGGGCTGTGAGCAAGAGGAAGCTGCAGCTCACCCGGGCCACCCTCACCCTGACACTTTCAGCAGTAAACAAGATAAAACAACTTCTTAAAGATAAGCCTGAACATGTTGGTGTGAAAGTTGGTGTCCGAACCAGGGGTTGTAATGGCCTTTCCTACACTTTAGAATTTACAAAGACAAAAGGAGACTCTGATGAAGAAGTTATTCAAGATGGAGTCAGAGTGTTCATGGAGAAGAAAGCACAGCTAACAACTGTTAGGAACAGAAATGGACTATGTTGACAAATTATCCAGTGAGTTTGTGTTCAATAACCCAAACATCAAAGGAACATGTGGCTGTGGAGAAAGCTTTAACATTTGACTCCTCAGGACTGCTCTGGCTGTAGGCCACCAGAGACCTGTGGAAGCTCTGGGGCTTATTGACGAAACCATGTGACTGTCACATACATGCTTAAGGTGTGTAATGTATGGCTGCCTTCCAAGGAAAATAAAGTGATGCATTTGAAAATGAAAAAAAAACAAACACAAGAAACAGAGCTTGAGAAAACATTGTGATACATATAATTAACAAAAGATTGACAGCCAAGATATATAAAGAAATTTTACTAAATGATAAAGACAAAAACTCACTAGAAAAATGGGGGAAAGATATGAGCAACAAATGCATAGAAGAAGAAATTCAAATAAATATATATATATATATATATACACCTCATATATATGTTTAACCTGACTAATAATCAGGATAACATTATTTTAATAGTGAAATACCAAATTGACATAAAATCGTATTTGCCAAAATATGATATCTGTAGAAGTTGAAACTTGCTTTTTAACCCATCAGTTCCACTTCCAAAAATTCCACCTGGAGAGCCTCACCTGTGTACTCAAGAAACTTTATATATTTGCAGATTTAAATTAAATATTAGCAATTTTATATGATTTAACCTAATACAAGGATGTATATGGTTAAAAAAAAAAGTATTACTTAAAGACAGGAAACGTTCATAGATGAGAAATTATTAAATAAATTTGAATTTGGTCATATACTTAAATATTATACAGCAGTTAAGATCAATAAGGAATATATACTTGAAAAACTAGAAAAAATAAGTAATGCTAAGTGAAAAAAGCAGAGAGATTTTCTTTTTTTCTCAACTTTATTGAGATATAATTGACATATAACATTGTGTAAGTTTAAGGTGTACAAACTGTTGATTTGATACACTGATATATTGCAAAATATATGGTAGCAGTAGTAGCAGTCTTAACTAACACCTGCATTACATCACATGATTACCATTTGAGAACATTTAAGATGTATTCTCTTAGCAACTTTTGAGTATATAATATGATATTATTGACTCTAACCACTAAATAAATATGCCTGAAGCAACTATTATAAAGTGTTAACATTTTAAATACCTGAGTACAGGTTTTTGTGACATTTGCTATGTTATTTATACTATATTATATTTTTATTATGAAATATATAAAATATATATCTGGTGGGCCACTTTCTGGCAGGACCCAATTTCAGGAGTGAGTTTCTTTTTCCCTATAAATTAAAAAAAATTGAAATGTTTGAAAGCCACATTGCTTCCTCCCATCTGGAAAAAGAAAAAATAAAATTTTGATTCTCAAGACAAAGCAATAGAATTCATATTCTTATAATTTAGATTCCTTACTTTGTTGAATAGAATAAGTATTTTTTAAAATATGCACATATCTGGGCCTATTTGACAGAGAAGGCAATGGCACCACACTCTAGTACTCTTGCCTGGAAAATCCCATGGACAGAGGAGCTGGTAGGCTCCAGTCCATGGGGTCGCTAAGAGTCGGGCGTGACTGAGCGACTTTACTTTCACTTTTCACTTTCATGCATTGGAGAAGGAAATGGCAACCCACTCCAGTGTTCTTGCCTGGAGAATCCCAGGGACGGGGGAGCCTGGTGGGCTGCCGTCTATGGGGTCGAACAGAGTCGGACACGACTGAAGCGACTTAGCAGCAGCAGCAGCAGGGCCTATTTGAAAAGTAATCAAGGCAGTTTTCATCTTTAAATCTGATGTGGTTTGGAGAGCTATGTCTGGATACTGGGTCAACACATGGGGCCTGAGAGTGGAGGGTTCCCTGGAAACTTGTTGGGTGCCAAGTCACTGCCTAGATGTTAAGATTCCTTTGAGTTTTTCATCTTCTATCTTCAGGAGACTCTCATACCTACAGGGAAAGAAGTGGTTTAGAGACTGCTGAAAGAATAGCCTAGCAGTTGATAGTGAGGCATAGAAAAAAAGAAGATGAAATTTTAATTTTTTGCATTTCAAATAACTTATCACAAAAGCATTTTAATTGTTTAAATAAAACTATCATAATTTGGGAAGAGACCACAAGACCTATGACTTAAAACAAAGCTCATATGAAAACATCTAAAAGCATAATGAGATCATATTTAACTTGCATATCATTAGGGCCAAAAAGAACAGGATATCTTATGGAACGGAAGGAAATGGCAACCTGCTTCAGTATTCTTGCCTGGAGAATCCCACGGACAGAGTAGCCTAGTGGGCTACAGTCCATGTGGTAGCAAAGAGTTGAACACAACTAAGCAACTAACAGACACACAAAGTGTAATTTAGGATTTTGTATTTTCAGTCCTTGAAATGACAAAGGATCTCTCAATAGGATGAGAATATGGTATCCACTACAGTTATACATAGCGGGTCAGAGAGGGTTTTAACTTCCTGTGATTATACTGAGTTATGTGTGTCTTGACCCCAAGCCCCCATCAATGGCTGCAGAAACGTTTGCTGTGTTAATTGCTTCTCTTCTGCCTTTGCACAGAGGCAGTATGGGATGCTGTTTATTTGACCTGTAATAGTTCTTTTTGAGGAGAAGGCAATGGTACCCCACTCCAGTACTCTTGCCTGGAAAATCCCATGGACAGAGGAGCCTGGTAGGCTGCAGTCCATGGGGTTGCACAGAGTCAGACACAACTGAGTGACTTCACTTTCACTTTTCACTTTCCTGCATTGGAGAAGGAAATGGCAACCCACTCTACTATTCTTGCCTGGAGAATCCCAGGGACAGAGGAGCCTGGTGGGCTGCCATCTATGGGGTCGCACAGAGTTGGACACGACTGAAGCGACTTAGCAGCAGCAGCAGCAGTTCTTTTTGAACCCTGTAGCAATGTAAGTAACTGTATATGCTTCAATTCATTCATCATTCAAGTGCAAAAATTACATATAGCTGTCAAGCAGTATCTAAGTGACTTGGTTGGTATGTATGAACTGACTTTGATTCTCTGTGTAACTGCTTAGCTGTCAGTTTTATTTAGGCATAGGAACCTTATAGTATGAATATGGAATAAATTGTAAATAAGATTAAAAAGAACAGCTTGAGATGGAACAGTGTATCCTCAGGGGCCAAAATTCAAGACAACATAATGTTTTTGTGATACAAAGTATAACACTTCTAGTATGATAATGATAAATAAAACAGATATCTTCAAAGTTCCCACATACATTATCATTTTTAAAAATATTTTAAGACTGAGGCCTTTTGGGGATTCTGGGTTGTCTCCAAGGGAGATTGAAAATAAAAGAATGCTCTTAATTTGGGATCAAATTTTACCAGAAATTTTGCTGTAAATCATCCTAGATTAGATGAAAAAGGGAAGGGGCTGAGAGGTGGGTGGTGGATTATGTAAATGAATCTGTGCTGTAGACCAAACTCCTTTTTCCATAGCTCATTCCTTCTCATTCAGACATGGTACAAAGAAGACTAGAATATGTTGAATCCAATCTACAGCCAGTGGTTAAGAGCATTTAGCTTTAGAGGCAAACATATCTGTGTTGATTCCCAGATTCTTCCAGTTAATAGCTGTGTGACCTAGTCAAAATTACTTACCTGCTCTGTGCTTCATTTGCCTCGTTTGTTAATTGGAGACAGTCACAACCACCTCACAAGATTGTGCAGACTCATTGAACAGTAGTTCGTAAGGGGTTGTGTGTGCTCAGTAAAGAGAAATCATTTTCCATTTCACTGTGACTCTTCTACTCATCTCTTGTATGATCCATTGCTGCACCTTTCATGAACCACTCTCATCATGTCACACACCTGCTTGAAACCCCTAAGTGACTCCCTAGTATTCACAGGATAAAAGTACAATTTCTTGATCTAGAAAATGCAGTCATGCCTGGAGTCCTGCTTTGGAATCTCTACTATTTATCTATTGTGTAAAAGATTACCACAAAAGATTATCTATTGAGTAAAAGATTACCAGATCAAAACAACACACATTTATTATCTCCTGGCATAGTTTAGCTGGATCTGCTTCTGAGTCTTGCAAGATTACAGTCAAGGTCCTGGCTAGAGCTGTGGTCTCATCTGCGACTTGACTGGAGATGAATCCACTTCCAAGCTAATGTTAGTTGTAGCATTGAGCTCCTCATATGTTCCTTAGGATGTCAGTCGGAGGCCATCTTGAACTCCTCACCATGTGGCCCTAGCCATGGGACAGCTTACAACATAGCATCTTGCTGCATCAGTATTAGCAAGGGAGATTCTTCTAACAGGATAAAAATGATAGCCTTGGAAATTCCCTGGCTGTCCAGTGGTTAGGGCTCTGTGCTTCCACTGCAGGAGGGAACGAGTTTGATCTCTGGTTAGGGAACTAAGATCCCACAAGCTGTGTGGCTAAAAACAAACAAACAAAACAATCTTATCTAACATAAACATGTATATCCTTCACTTCTGCTGTATTCTCCTTTTGGAAATGAGTCATAGGTCCTGCTCACACTCAAGGGAGACACAGGAGGGTGTGCCACCAGGAAGTAGGGGTCCTGGGAACCATCTTAGAGTCTGCCCACCTCAGGATCCAGGATTCAGACGCTGGCAATTAGTTGACAGCTCTACCGTTTATTTTTCTTAGCCCCTTTCTTCACATACGAAAAATGGAAATAGAGTAATCTTCTGTCTCTTGGGATTGTTAAGAAAATCAAATGAGGTAAATTATTTTGCAAAGTACTCTACAGTGATCTATTTTCTGCCTACTTTAAGATCTATCTTAAGTTCCACCTCCTCCAGGAGTCCTTGCCAAATCTGGTCCCTATAACAGGAACTGCTTGGCCCCACTCGTAGTTTATATGGAATCATAGGCTTTTATGTTTCAGTAATGAAACATTCATGATGTGTATCTTATCTCCTTGATAAAACAATAAGCAGCTTAAGGACAAGGACTTTTTTTCTGTAAGTGATAAAGTAGCTACCATTTTTTAGTGCTTAGGATGTATCAGGAACTCTGAGAGGCATTTTATTATTTGCTAAATTTTCTTGTCCTTTCAACAACCCTTTGAGGTAAGTTCTGCTATTACTCTCATTTTATGGATAAGGTAACATGACTCAGGCTAAGTAATTTGCTCAAGGTCACACAGCTAGTTAGAGGTGTCTGACTCAAGGAATGGAGTTCTTACGTGCCTCATTTGCTACCTCTTTTTTATAGTCTAGAAAAGTACAGTGTAGAAAGTGGTTGCTCGTTTTAGCCTTTGATAAATGGAAGTGAGCTTGTACACTGAGAGAAGACTGCTGCTGCTGCTGCTAAGTCGCGTCAGTCGTGTCCGACTCTGTGCGACCCCATAGACGGCAGCCCGCCAGGCTTCCCCGTCCCTGGGATTCTCCAGGCGAGAACACTGGAGTGGGTTGCCATTTCCTTCTCCAGTGCATGAAAGTGAAAAGTGAAAGTAAAGTCGCTCAGTCATGCCTGACTCTAGCGACCCCATAGACTGCAGCCTACCAGGCTTCTCCATCCATGGGATTTTCTAGGCAAAAGTACTGGAGTGGGGTGCCGTTGCCTTCTCCGAGAGAAGACTGCATTGGATACATATGGAGAAGTCAAGATGGGGGGCAAGTGAACCCTGGTATCACTACCTGCTTCTTGGTTTCTCTGGTGAGTGGGTAATCACATTGGCTACCAAATGGTCATGTTCAGGGCAGTCTTGAACTGGAGATCAAAATTCAAGATTAGAATCTCTGGTAAATCACCATACTATGAAGCTTCCTGCAAACTGGTTCTTTCTCATGGTTCTCATCACCATGAGAAGCTGTATTCTCAGGAGGTCCGCTCCAAGCTCTGCTGGGCTTTCCCTTTAGAGTGTTTATCATTGAATCCTTGAGTGACTCACCCACGTCACAATGCTAAGGCCATACATCCCAGGACCCCACAACATAAATCATCTGTGAGAATTCACTTCCAGTTCTGTGGACAGGACCCTTGGGAAAATGAAGCAAAAGGCCAGGAAGAGAGAGTGACCAAGAGTGGCTTGATCACGCTTAACCTAAACCTTGACCTTCAGCAAAGTAGAGAATTAAATAACTCAGGAAATATTAGATGTTCCACCAGATGTTCTTTGGCCTGTATCTTCTGTCTATTTGAATAGTCCCATTCTAACTTCAACTTCATTTTTTGTTGTCATTTCAGAATGAAGCCAGAGCCAAATGGTCTGCCTTTTATGAAGAACAGTCCCGGATGGCCAAAACTTACTCACTCGAAGAAATTCAGAATCTCACACTCAAGCGTCAATTGAAGGCCCTTCAGCATAGCGGGACCTCAGCGCTCTCGGCAGAGAAGAGCAAACGAGTATGTGACGTGCTAGCACTGATCCCAAGAATGGAAATACTGGGGAAATCTTAAACATTAGTATCACTCAGGGCTGCTTACTTTATCTGCAAACCTAGCAATGCTCACAATAGAAAGAGCACTGTGCCTTGGTGGGGTGGTCACGTAATTTATCCTCCAAATTGGGATCCTTTGAGAGTGAAGGGGGACGCTGGTATGTTAGGACACATTGTTAAACTAGGATTGTCAGGGCTCTGTGGTCCATAGATACAGTGACAGCGATCGCCTTCCTGAGGACCAGGCACTTAGCCCATGTCTGTGCTTCTCAACTGCAAGTGATTTTGCCTACCAGGGCCATTTGACAATGTCTGGAGTTAGTTTTGGTTGTCACAACAGTTGAAGGGTGTTATTGGCCTCTAGTGAGGAGGGATGTTGCTAAACACTCTGCAAAGTGCTAGGAAGTCTCCAGTGACAGTTGTCTGGTCTAAAACATCAGCAGTCCTAAGCTCGAGAAGCCCGATCTGTCATCTCATCCTCCCCCACCCCTTTCATTCTTGACTGTCTTCTGCAACTTCTTTAAAATGTTGCTAAACCACTGCAGCTCAGACCACTTTAGGGATAGGCGAGTCACTTCTTTCTAAAACATCATTTCCATATGTGGGTCCCTCTAAGTAATGGCAAGATTCTTCCTCCATTAAGCATAAAGCGATTTACCTCCACTTTCTACCATCTTCTGGGGCCAAATGGCTGTCTCCTATAATAGTCTTCAAATAAAGGAAGGCAGATTTTTTTTTTTTTAACTATTTAAGGCTTTTTTCTCTAGCCTAAAACATCCTTCCATCTGTTGATTTTTTCTTATACGATGGTTTCAAGTTCCCCAACCAGTCCTGTTTGCTGGCTTCATTTTGTCAGTATCCTTGGACTGAATGCAGCCCTCCAAGTGGGTTCATCTCTGCGTGAAAGTGAGCAGAGGTATGACATCCTGCTCTTCCAAGACATAGCTCTCAGGTGCCCCCTCTTTGAAGCCATTCCTGAACTTCCAAGTTACTAATTCAACCATTCCCCCCATACTGCCACATCACTTTTTGGTGACAGTTGTAGCATCTGTCACTCTGTTATGTAATCATTAATTTCATGACTCGCTGTGGCATGTTTGTGGGGCTCTTAAAGACCAGTGACTTGTTCATGTCATAATTATCAGAGTGTAGGACGTAGTAGATGTTCAGTAACTGTGCACTCAGTGAAGCCTAAAAGGAACAATAAACACACTACTCTTTGCGTGTGTAGGTGAGAAACATTCTTGGCGTTTGGGCAGATCTGTTTTTTTTTTTTTTTTTTCCGGTCACTCCACATGTATTTATCATATGCTTATAAAGGCAGTCTGTGCTAGTTGATGATGGGAAAATTTAGCTGAGATATTCCAACCCTACATAAAAGAAGATACTTGGCCAAGAAGATGTGAACTTCTGTATTTTGAGGCATAAAAAAATTGCATGATTGAAAAGACATCTCTACATTAGCATTCTCTTTTGTATATCTTCCATTTTTAACATTGTTTATTATCTTTAATTTGTAGTTGAACACGATTCTAAATAAAATGAGCACCATCTACAGTACTGGGAAAGTTTTGGACCCAAATACACAGGAGTGCTTAGCACTTGAACCAGGTGGGCTATTCATTTTGAGCAGTGATTATAAAATTTACTTTTTTTTATTCCAAGCTTTAAAAATGAGATTAACATCAGATGATGATGTTGTGCCTTTCAGATGGACAATCCAAAGAGGGAAAAATTCCAAATGTGTGTGTTTTAGCACACGGATGTTCTTTTAAGTTTTAACAAAACTTCACTATAAATCCTGTCACACTCAAGTAGTTTAATTAAGTTAGTAATTCAATGATCTCAGTGGTTTATTTTCTCTGCAGAATTATTTTGAAGCTCAGATAAGGGTGAGGACACAAAATGGATTAAAGATCTAAACGTAAGACCAGAAACTATAAAACTCCTAGAGGAAAACATAGGCAAAACACTCTCCAACATAAATCATAGCAGGATCCTCTATGACCCATCTCCCAGAGTAGTGGAAATAAAAGCAAAAATAAACAAATGGGACCTCATTAAACTTAAAAGCTTTTGCACAACAAAGGAAACTATAAGCAAGGTGAAAAGACAGCCTTCAGAATGGGAGAAAATAATAGTAAATGAAGCAACTGACAAAGGATTAATCTCAAAATTATACAAGCAACTCCTGCAGCTGAATTCCAGAAAAATAAATGACCCAATCAAAAAATGGGCCAGAGAACTAAGCAGACATTTCTCCAAAGACATACAGATAGCTAACAAATACATGAAAAGATGCTCAACATCACTCATTATCAGAGAAATGCAAATCAAAACCACAGTGAGATACCATTTCACGCCAGTCAGAATGGCTACAATCCAAAAGTCTACAAACAATAAATGCTGAAGAGGGTGTGGAGAAAAGGGAACCCTCTTACACTGTTGGTGGGAATGCAAACTAGTACAGTCACTATGGAGAACAGTGTGGAGATTCCTTAAAAAACTGGAAATAGAACTGCCTTATGATCCAGCAATCCCACTGCTGGGCATACACACTGAGAAAACCAGAATTGAGAGACACGTGTACCCCAATGTTCATCATAGCACTGTTTACAATAGCCAGGACATGGAAGCAACCTAGATGTCCATCAGCAGATGAATGGATAAGAAAACTGTGGTACATATACACAATGGAGTGTTACTCAGCCATTAAAAAGAATACATTTGATCAATTCTAATGAGGTGGGTGAAACTGGAGCCTATTATACAGAGTGAAGTAAGCCAGAAAGGAAAACACCAATACAGTATACTAATGCATGTATATGGAATTTAGAAAGATGGTAACGATAACTCCGTATTCGAGACAGCAAAAGAGACACAAATGTATAGGACAGTCTTTTGGACTCTGTGAGAGAGGGCAAGGGTGGGATGATTTGGGAGAATGGCATTGAAACATGTATATTATCACATGTGAAATGAATCACCAGTCCAGGTTTGATGCATGATACAGGATGCTCGGGGCTGGTGCACTGGGATGACCCAGAGGGATGGGATGGGGAGGGAGATGGGAGGGGGGTTCAGGATGGGGAACACATGTACACTCATGGTGGATTCATGTCAATGTATGGCAAAACCACTACAATATTGTAAAGTAGTTAGCCTCCAATTAAAATAAATAAATTAAAAAAAAATAAGGGTGCGGACATGAATGAATCATGAGATTTCATTGAACAACTTTATGACCTTGATATTTGCCAGCCTTTCAATTCTTTACAAATGAAAATTTCTAAAAATTCTAAAAAAAAATTTTTTTTCCCTTTGGGTGCTTTGTGATAATAGGTTTAGATGACATAATGGAAAACAGCAGAGACTACAATCGGAGGCTCTGGGCTTGGGAAGGCTGGAGGGCTGAAGTTGGCAAGCAACTAAGGCCATTGTATGAAGAGTATGTGGTCCTAGAAAATGAGATGGCAAGAGCCAACAGTAAGTTTGCTGGGCTGTGGTGGTTCTGAAGCTCCCTATAGGGCTGTGGGGCTATTTCTCATGAATTACCAAGCCTGCCCTTTGATATAAGGGGTATCCCTAAATTAATCACCTGCTGAACAATTCAGGTTACATGTCTCCAAGAGGAGACCACTAGGGAATAAGGAAAGGTGAATTGACATTCTACAGTTTAAAGGGCTTGAGAGCAAGACTAAGTTACCAGGCCTCAAACAAATCAGTAGTCTGGGAAGGGCTCAGGCTCCTGAGGGTTCCTAAGGTAGTCTGCGGATGGACAGAGTCTATTTACCAGAAAGGATGAGAAACAGAGATACCGTCTCTCCTTTAAACTCCCATGTGGCCACAGTTCATTCTCGAAGGTCATTTGTGTGATTATCTCAGAGTGGTGTCCCAGAAAGAAACAAATCAGAGTACTTTAGGCTGGGAACTGTGGTCATCAAAATCTTAACATGCGGAGGAATTTCCGTATCTCTCAAGTTATCCTCCTGCCTGAAAGATGAGCT
This sequence comes from Bos indicus x Bos taurus, assembly GCF_003369695.1. NCBI lineage: Eukaryota > Metazoa > Chordata > Mammalia > Artiodactyla > Bovidae > Bos > Bos indicus x Bos taurus. The sequence continues at coordinate 13,249,002 of NC_040105.1, read as the reverse complement.
CAAGCGTGGCGTTGTGAGGAAATTTCTGTTTTGGTCGTTTACTGCCTCCTGGGGTTGAGGAAGGGAAAGCAGTTTTCATCTGTCTTTCTGTGTTCCACTGCCGCTTAAACTCATGTTCTCAGGCCAGAGGCGCACTCGAGACTGGAACTCATCGTCACATCCTTCCATCCAAATATTTACTTCTCTCCTCATCTTCCTGATCATTCATCGCCAATGAGCATGTAAACATTAAAATGACTAAAATACATTTACAAAGTTTATTAGCGGTTATCCTGACCCAAGCTCGTGTTTCTTGGCAACAAGACACTGCATGAAGCACAGAGATGGGCTGTGTATGTTAGAATTTGCCAACAATCACAGGTCCACTGTGGCCGTGTCCAAGATGGGTTGGGTTACAGTTGAAAATATAAGGCCCTAAACAAAATGAGAATTTAAAGACCCAATCACATGTTTTAAAGCTAAAGATGCTAACTGACCTATGGAGAGAGTAGAGACCTGGGGTTAGGAGACCAGGAGTCCGCCTCTCACCCTCACCAGTTGTGTGACCTTGGACGAATCCTTTGATCAGCCAAGAGCCAGCTGTTACCCAGCACCACGGGGACTGTAATACTGACCATCTTGTAGAGTTTTTGTGCTCATTAGATGAGATAATGAATTAAATTTCAGACACATTAGCTAGTGTTATTCATTTGTATCCCTTTGAGTTGAAGGCCAATAAAAATGTGACAGGTTTTTGGATTTTTTTAAACCTCCCAGGAAGGCTAGTCTATGTATACTGTGCTTTATCTCTTTCTTTCCAGATGTTCTCATTTTCTTCTTTTTAAAACAGATTATGAGGACTACGGGGACTATTGGAGAGGGGATTATGAGGTGACTGGGGCAGGGGACTATGACTACAGCCGTGACCAGTTGATGAAAGATGTGGAACGCACCTTTGCAGAGGTAACGAGACACAGAAGTTCACATATTGTATGATTTCATTTATATTAAATGTGCATAATCGGCCAAACTATAGAGAAAGAGATCAGTGATCACCTGGGGCTGGAGGTGGGAATGGAGTTGACTGCAGGCGGGTACAAGAAAACTTTTGGGAGTATTGGAAATGTTCTAAAACTGGGCAGTAGTGATGGTTGTCCAATAGTATACTTTTATTAAAACTCACAAAACTGTATACTTTAAAATGGGTAAATTGTGTGATATATAAATGATACTTCAATTTAAAAATGAAAGAAGTAGGTAGCATCTTAAAATGAATATATATATTTTTCGCATTTGCCTTCCAACTGGGGCTTCCAAAGTGGTGCTAATGGTAAAGAACCCGCCTGCCAATGCAGGAGACATAAGAGATACGGGTTTGATCTCTGAGTCGGGAAGATCCCCCAGAGGAGGGCATGGTAACCCACTCCAGTATTGCCTAGAGAATCCCATGGACAGAGGAGCCTGGCGGGCTACAGTCCATGGGGTCGCAGAGTCAGACACGATTGAAGGAACTTAGCACGCACACCCTCCATGCGGTATTTGTATCCCTCCAGACGTGTTCACCGCTTTATGCAGTGGAACTAGTCAGCATCTATATCTGGTAAGAAGGAATGCATTCAAACTCTTCAGAATATTTCAGAGGAGAAGAAATTCGAATTTAGGGTAATTCTACTGTCTAAAGAAGCCTCTATTTTTAGTGTTGGGGATTGGAAATTGGAATAGGCTATTCTTGGTCTTAAACTGTCTTCCTGGGCTTTTCAGATTAAACCATTATATGAACAACTTCACGCTTATGTGAGGGCAAAGTTGATGCATACCTACCCTTCCTATATCAGCCCTACTGGATGCCTCCCTGCGCATTTGCTTGGTAAGAAGCTCGGGGAATTCTTTGTCTACTTTGCTCTTTGCTGTTTCCACCAATAAGGTAGTTATTTTGGGGTGAGGCCCAACTTTTGAAAAATTCTGTGAATGAAGTTAGTAACATTCTAGAAATCATATTTTGAAAGCACTGTCTTCACCAGAAAAGTCATTTTAAATTGTCCTCTATTGCATTACTTTATGCACAGAGAGTTGTTTTGTTTGGCCTCAATCCATAGATAAAGGGGTTATTTAAGATCACCAGAGAATGAGGGTGAAAATGGGGAAAATAAGTTTTTGTTTTGTTTTTAAGATCCTCAGGTTTATTTTTATTTTTTAATTTTTGGGCTGTTCTGGGTCTTCCTTGCTGTGGACGGGCTTTCTCTAGTTGCTGCATGCAGGCTTTCTCTAGCTGTGCTGCGCAGGCTTCTCTTGTTACACAGCGTGGGCTCCAGGCACATGGGCTTCAGTAACTAAAGCTCATGAGCTCTAGAGCGTGGGCTCCGTAGTTGGGGCACACAGGCTTGCTTGCCCTCTGGCATGTGGAATCTTCCTGGACCAGGCATCAAATCTGTGTCCCCTCCATTGGAAGGTGGATTTTTAACCACTGGACCACCAGGGAGGTCTGAAACTAAATTGTATGATTCAACTTGATTGGCTGACCCTTGAGGTGAGATTTTAGCATCATGTTGTCAGAGGAAAGAAGCTTAGTTGGTTGGGAGTGGTCAGGGGTGAGAGAAAAGCTATCTAGAATTAAGGTATAGCCTGAGTGAAAGCTCTGTAAGTTGATTGTTCAACTGCAACAATATCTTTTGCTGCAAAGTACTTGGTTTGGAATCATATGGGTAGTCAATGAAATCCTCCTCATGAAGAAAGCTGCCTAGCTTAAGAGGAGAAACAGTCTTCAGAGAACTCCGGATCCTGCTGTAGAGCTTTAGTAGACCAGGCAAGACCTGGAGCCCTTTACTGAACTCCCTTATTCCTCGCCAGAGAGTGGTCACCCTCCCTCCCCTCTCCCTCACCCTCAAAGCCTTGGCCAAAGAAATATCTGTGTTGGCAAAGTTTACATCCTGCATACACAGCAAGCCTACTACAGCAAGCTAAGTTGCTAGTAGCTGATTCTTTACAGGCAAGCTTCTTTCTTAGCAGGAGGGAATCTGGACAAAGGAGCAGTGGAGACTTTTTCCTCTAAAGCAATATATAAATACTCTCTACAGTGTCTTTGGCAGGCATTCTTTGGCAGTTCATTTTCTGCTTAAACCTGTCCGGCATGAGGTGGCTCTTGCTTCCTTCCAAAATAGACTCATCTATCACTACATTGTACCAGTTATAAGAAAGTCCTACGTTATGTGGAGGTGAACCAACACCCCTCTCATGCCTTCCATTCATTCTGCCTAATTCTGTGCTCTGAGGTTACCCAGACTATGTCCACTCTTCTTGCACAAGATGGCCTTCTAGAGAGTTGTAAACAACCATTGTCAAGGCACAGCACAGTTCCTGACACAAGAGTATGTACGCAGTATATTTTACTATTATTCTTGTCATCGTGTATACACTATTTTCTTCTCGTATGTTAAATATCCTACATAGACTTTCAGCCATTCTTTAAAAATCTCACTTTTCTACTTGTTCTCATTTGGACAAGCAAATAAATAAAATCAAACTTTATTGATGTCCCTCTTCAAATACCATGCTTAGAACTGAGCAGTTACTCCAGCTGAGGCTTGCCCGGCATAGAATAAAGATGGTGCTGTGACTTCCTTTGTTCTAGACACTGTAATTCTATTCTTTTACCTTAAGGTGATATTTGCATTTTGGAAGCCACGTCATACTATTGTTGGATCCCTTTTGGTCTTTTACATGTGCGCTGTGTTTCAACCTGATGTCATATATCACATATTTCCATAATAGCTATTTCTTTACAGTTGAAGCATAGGACTTTGCATCTATCTCTATTGAATTTTATCTTTTAAAACATGAATTTGTTGGCATATTCTTCAGGTAGTTATTTTGCTCCATTCCTTTGGTGCCAGAATTCTGGTCCTGCTGTTACATTGATTTTTTTTTTTTTCCAGATCCATTTTCTCTTTTAGGGTTTCTGGCCTTGGAATCCAGTTTAACATTTGTTTGAGATCTTTGAAAAGTCACCCAGTTAAGTAGATTACTATAGTATAGTAATAAAAGTGGAACTTAGTTACTAGTTATTAGCAGAGTGTCCTGAATGATCATCCTATATGCGCTCAGTTTTCTTTTCCATTATAGTTTATTACAGGATCTTGAATATAATTTCCCATGCTATTCAGTAGGACCTTGTTGTTTATTCATTCTGTATATAAAAGCTTGCATCTGTTAACCCCAAACTCCTAATCCATCCTTCCCCCACTCCCTCTTCCCCTTAGCAACAGCAAATCTGTCTATATACTCTCTGTTAAATTCAATATCATAGATTACTAGCAGTTTAATTTGTAGTATTTTGTCCCATGGATGAGGGACTATATAAACCTATTTCTAACCTATAGTAGCTATGATGTCCTGTATATTTAATACATTGTGCCTTTGAATTGTGATTTGAAATGAAAGAAACAGGGATGATTCCTTAACAAGCTTTGCCTCACCACATCACCTCTTGCCATTTTAACCTTTTAGAGGAGACAGTAAAAGAAGGGAATGTTGAAAATATAAAATAAGAGGAAAAGAGGTAGTGAAAGGAAGCGCAGAAACTATTGAGTTGGCAAAAAAGTTCATTCAAGTTTTTCTGTAACATCACTTTTTGGCCAACCCAATAAATTAAATCTAGAATACTCTATGGCCTGTTTACCAGTCCCACCTCATGTGCTATGTAAAATCATGTCTATACTTCTACTATATTTATCACATATTAACAAACCTTTTTTTTAATAGGTGATATGTGGGGGAGATTTTGGACAAATCTGTACTCTTTGACAGTCCCCTTTGAACACAAACCAAGCATAGATGTTACTGAAAAAATGGAGAACCAGGTAGGAAGAAGACACCTTGAAAACTAAATCCTCAACCTCATTCCTTTTTATGCTACCCTTCTCTTCTTATGTTATAAAGTCATGTAAATGAGAAAAATTTCAAGCTATTTTAAATTTATTTCTTATGTAGGTGTTCTTTCATAGAAAAGTGGTTTACAATGACAGTGACATCTAGTACCTAGAATAAGAATGGCATTGATCTTGCTGAGAGTAACTAAAAGTGGAGATGACCTGGTTTTCCATTAAGCAATAAGATGTGGAACTGTGAACTTAACAATTCTTTCTAAAGTTAGTCATTACTATGTAGTCAGTAACCTCTATGAATAGGGGAAAAAAAGGATATCTTTAGATTTTTGCATATTAAAAATCATTATTGTTAAAGATACCATAAGAGTCTGCAATGGTTTGCAAATAAACTTTTTGTTACCATCTTGGAATAATTGTTTTAATTCTCTGTGTTCCCTTCTATTGATGAAAGCATATTATAGTTGTAATTGTGTGTTTTTCTTTATTGAGCTAATACTCTACAATTCTGGGTAGAATCTATAATCATACATCTATTAGCTGTGTAAAATTTTTCCAAATCATTGCACTGTGATTTACATTAGTATTTATGCATTGCTTGTGAACAGTTTTAAATCTGTAAGCAACTACGCAATGAACACCTTCATTTGCATAACATATTCCTGAGGTAAGTCCACAGCAGAATGAAAACATGAAGCTTCAAGAGCCCCCAAACTCCTGCAGCTGTTCTAGCCCCATTTTGCAATTGAGTAGCAGCAGGGGCTCATTTTTATGTACCTCCGTAGCCTGTCTACGGTGTTTTCACACCCACCATCTCTCCTAATGTTATGTTTACAACAAATCTATGGGACTATCAGAGCAGGTCGGAGAAGGCAATGGCAAGCCGCTCCAGTACTCTTGCCTAGAAAATCCCATGGATGGAGGAGCCTGGTGGGCTGCAGTCCATGGGGTCCCTACGAGTTGGTCGCAATTGAGCGACTTCACTTTCACTTTTCACTTTCACACAATGGAGAGGAAATGGCAACCCACTCCAGTGTTCTTGCCTGGAGAATCCCAGAGATGGGGGAGCCTGGTGGGCTGCTGTCTATGGGGTCGCATAGAGTCGGACACGACTGAAGTGCCTTAGCAGCAGCAGCAGCATCAGGGCAGGTATTGTGATAGTTCCATGTCGTAGGTGAGGAAACTGAGGCTTGGGTAAATGATTCACCCAAGGTCACAAAGACAGTCAGTCAGTGGCAATTAAGGTTGGAACACAGAATTTGCAGTCGGTTTTTTACCCATTCATTCTTCATTCAACAGATATTAACGGTGCTTGTCAGTCTGCACTCTTGATATACATTCATTTTCCTTAAGAACACCATAGTCACCAATAGCAACATTGTCTGACGTTAAGCCTTTGAAGGTAAAAAAACAATCCATAGTGTCTCTTATATCCAATTACATATTTTCAAGGCAGACATGGGAGAAGAAATTAACTTGACTGGTTTTTAAAATCAGAGGAAGTTTTCTGTGTCACTAAAAAGTGATTCGTTAACTATCTGCCAACTGTACAAATTTAGTTTGACTGATGTATGGGCCTTATCTCCAGAGAAGTCTTGGTCAGCTCCAGGGACACTGGTTCCCAGAAAGATTTGCTGAATGACAGACACCTTCTGCTGTCCTTCTGCAGTTCCAGAATATTCTGAAAGTTTACTCTTGCCTGGAAAATCCCATGGACGGAGGAGCCTGGTAGGCAGCAGTCCATGAGGTCGCTAGGAGTCGGACACGACTGAGCGACTTCACTTTCACTTTTCACTTTCATGCATTGGAGAAGGCAATGGCACCCCACTCTAGTATTCTTGCCTGGAGAATCCCAGGGACAGGGGAGCCTGGTGAGCTGCCGTCTATGGAGTCGCACAGAGTTGGACATGACTGAAGCGACTTAGCAGCAGCAGCAGGTTCCTATACAGACTATGAAGCCAAGGCCCAGCTACCCATTGGCTGCTGGGTCTCTTGTGGGCCTTTTTGACTTCGAAAGCATGTGACTTCATGTTTGCTTTATTGTTTGTGTCTTCCTCGGACACAGACACTAATACTCCCCAGCCTAATACTGGGGCCTTGTTCACTGAACGAACTCAATCAAGGGTTGTTGTCTTGAGTTGAACAGTTTTTAGCAAAGAGAAGGTCATTAGTACTTGTCTTTACACCTGGAGCATAAAGAATAAAGGCAAAAAAATTCATACATAATCACAGTCTACTCCTGACATTTTAATGCACTTCTTCATTAAAATTATACTATATATGTGTTTTACATATTTTATCTTCTCACTATTATTTTTAAAAATCAATAAAAATTCTTTATAAATCCAATTTATTTAGGTTTTCTATTCCACAAAGGCATCATTATTTAGCCATTCTGGAGGCTGTTTCCACTTTTCCCTGTATTAAAAATCATTTTGTAACACATACAATTTGTCAAATATATTTTAATTGAAAAATAGTAATAAAAATCATTTAAAATGTAATTCTTTGACCTAATTTCGGAAAATTTCCTGGGTTAGTTCCCTAGAGACTGGATTACTGAGACAAAGAGTATAAACACTGTGAAAGCTGTCTGTACATGTTGCCAAATTGCCTTTCAGAAAGGCTATGCGTTTGTACATACCCAACAAAAGGAATGCTGTGATTTTAATGCTACAATTAAATGCTGTTCTTTTTTTCCCCCAGTCCTGGGATGCAGAAAGGATATTCAAGGAGGCTGAGAAGTTCTTTGTGTCTATCAGCCTTCCTTACATGACTCAAGGATTCTGGGACAACTCCATGCTGACTGAGCCAGGCGATGGCCGGAAGGTGGTCTGCCACCCCACAGCGTGGGACTTGGGGAAGGGTGACTTCAGGTAGTGAGACTGACGTTCACACTGCCAGTACTTGAACAGGAGACAATGGAGGGATGAGGATGAGTTTGGATTCCTTGTCTGCTTCTCTGAGCGCTGAAGAGAGGAGTGAATTTTCCTTGAATAGAGGCTGGGAGTCCATGAGACCATATCTGGGTTTCCGAGGAAAAGGGGGTTGTCCTCAGGCCCTCAGCTGCACCTTTAGACAGTTTAGCTCATCTGAAATAATATGCATTCATTAGAGTTTCATGGTCACAAGTATCGTGGTGCCCCCATTAGGAAGGGCTTGGTGCAAAGATGTATGGAAGATGAAATATATGAAGCAGACATTAATCCCCCCTCCCCGTTTCTTTCTTCTGAGTGAACTAGGACAGGTGGGTAGAAAATCTGCTATGTATCATAGGAGAAACACAGAGAGTACTTAAATCGTTTCTTTAGGCTTTGCAGGTCTCTGTTGCAGCTACTCGTCTCTGCTCTTGTGGCATGAAAGCAGCCAGAGACAATACAGAAACAAGTGGTTGGGGCTGTCACAGTAAAGTCTAATTTATCACAACAAGTGGCCAGCTGCAGGCCAGAGCTTACTGACTCCAGTACTAGGGTAAGGCTGAAACTTGAGGAAGTGTGTATAAGCTTCCAGCACAGGATCTTACACACAGTAGACATTAAGTAAGTACCTGTTCTTATAATTGTGTCAAAGAGAATAGAGGAAAACCAAAATTAGAAAAAGAGGTCATATTGGGTGTATAGAGGAGATTGAGTTTGTTCCTGAGCAGTAGGAGTCCTTAAAGGGTATTTATTGGGGGATGGTGTGCTCAGAGTGGTGGGAAAATGACAACACCTACTGAAATATGACCCCTCCACTCACCTACCTGAAACTGCTCTTGCCAAGTTGAAAAGGACTAGTATCTAATCACCAAATGCAGTCTTTGGGCCACAGCAGCATGAGACAGTGTTGGTTGGTTGTCTTTGACGTGTTTTTTTCACTAGTGTCTGCATTGTCCTCCCTTCCAGACTTCTTTGACTTCTCTCTCTGTCCCCTTTTCCTCTCCACGCTGTACATCCTGGGACCTCCTGGGGCTTTGTCCTTGGCCCTCCTTCCTTGCCATCCTACACTAGCTTCATGGGCCATCACATCCACTCCCCTACTTACATGCTAATGATTCCCAAATGTCGATTTCTAGTTCCCACCCGCCCCCCCCCTTTTTTTTTTTTTTTACTGCTTCTCTGTCCTAACTGTCCCAAACTGCTGTCTGTGTTCCCATTCTTTTCTCAAGCCATCCTCATTGAGCACTTCTAGGAAGGTCAGTCTCTTGACCCTTCCTGCCATCTACCTGGCAAACTGCTGTGCTTTAATCAAGGTCAAGATTGCTCATTGCATCTTGAGTCATGCCATTCCTGGTGCTTCTAGGAGACTAGGCCTGCATTTACTCACCATTATGGCCAAGGCCGTGTCTGCTGATCACTTGTAGAGCACTTGCCTCAGAGTTGTTGTAGTAGAAAACTCTGTCTTCCTTTCTATTAGTCTGTGAGTAGGAGGACAGGATTCAGCCCTGCCCATCACTTTATATTGAGCACCTAGAACAGTTTCTAGAACATATGAGGTAGGTCCTCAAGATTCATTGGTCAATAAATCTTGGAAATGTGATGCATGCTATAGAAATCCCATATAACTATTATGATGAATAAATGAAATTCAGTGAGGTTCACGTTAATCTTGCCCATTTTTGTTCAGGATCAAGATGTGCACGAAGGTCACAATGGATGATTTCCTGACAGCCCATCATGAGATGGGCCACATCCAGTATGACATGGCGTATGCCGCACAGCCCTACCTACTCAGGAATGGCGCTAATGAAGGTTTCCATGAGGCTGTCGGGGAAATCATGTCACTGTCCGCAGCCACACCTCACTATTTGAAAGCGCTTGGTCTTCTGGCACCTGATTTTCATGAAGACAATGGTATGAACATTTTTCTCATGGCTTCTTTTGGGTATTCTTTATTCTGACATGGGCAAAGGTATTTCTTGTCATGCATAAGATATATTTAATTTTTGCCATATAAAATATAATGTATTTATGGGTAACTGGGAATTGCTTCTGGTTAAAGAAAAAACAGTATATAACATAACATGCCAACTTTTGTTTTTGTGTCTCTGAGAAGAGATAACTAAGTAAATGATCTTGGGACTCTAAGAATCATCTAGCAGAAAACTTTTATTTTATTTTACTTGTTGTTTAGTTACTCAGTCATATCTGACTCTTTGTGACACCATGGACTGTAGCCCACCAGGGTCCTCTGTCCATGGAATTTTCTAGGCAAGAATACTGGAGTGGGTTGCTGTTTTCTTCTCCAGAGGATCTTCCCCACCCAGGGACTGAACCTGTGTCTTCTGTATTGGCAGGGGGATTTTTTATCTCTCAGCCACCAGGAAAACCCAGAAGATTTTTAAAAAGATGTTAAAACAGACCCACAGAACTGAAATGGCTTATCCAAGGTCACCTAGCTAATTAGTGTCAGAGTTCAGATTGAATTCCCCCAGTTCTAGGTAAAAACCTCAATGATGGAGCTGGGAAAGATTCTAAAAATCACTTTGCAGAGGAAGCAAGCTAAAGGCATGAGAGGGAAAATAACTAGCCCAAGGTCAAAAAGCAGCATGGCAGAACCAGAACCAAAGACCCAATCCACAACTTCCCCACAATATTATGGGAATATTATGGGAGTTCTTAAGGAGCAGGTGGTAGAATACGAAGATTGGGAGAGACTGAAACATTTTTTTTCATCTAGCTGAAACATGAATTTGCCCCATAACATCCCCTCAGATCCAGGGCATCCTTCAGCACCTTTGTTTGAGGCAGCCTTTTTCTCTTTGGATGGCCTGGACTTGATGGAACCCAACAAATATTCACAAGATCCAGATTTTTTTCTGTGAGGATTCTTTCTTGTAAAAGGACACTTAGAACCAAATATGTTCTTCTTTCCCATGTTTTTTTCTCCCCTCATAACACCAGCTCTGCTGACTGGTGCGTTTAGACAATGAGGTCAAGGTCATAAGCTCCATCTTTGTGTGGACAGTTCACTTTGCCTTGACTTCTGACTCCAGACCTTGATGATCTCACAAGTACTTGGGAGTAGGTCACTGTAAAGCCACCATCATGTCTGAGAAAATGTAAGCACAGACCCAGTGGGTAATAGACAAGTAGCAGTATCCTTCCAGAAGTGAGCAACAAAGGAAAGGGGTTTCACAGTAACCACACCTGTTGCCTGATTTTAAATTATCATTCTCAAGTCAATTCACAGAAAAGGGTTTGATCATTTTTTAATATTCCTTTACAGCAGGCAAAGATGATTGAATCACTGGTTTGAAAAACTCCTGCTTCTTTCCTTGGCTCTGCTCCTGATCTGTGAATTATATTTGACAAAATAAAGTCCTTCATTCCTTCTTTTCCTCTTTCTTTCTCCCTCTCTTCCTTTCTTCTTCCAAAAGTGTAAATCATTTTTAAAGACACTAGAAAGATACAGTGATAATAGCGCCCTGGCTACATTCCAGTAAGCTGCATTTATACGACAGATATGAGCTCCACGGCCCGTTTACACCACTGCTGCTGCTGCTGCTGCTAAGTCGCTTCAGTCGTGTCCTACTCTGTGCGACCCCATGGACAGCAGCCCACCAGGCTCCTCTGTCCACGGGATCCTCTAGGCAAGGATACCGGAGTGGGTTGCCATTTCCTTTTCCATTTACACCACTAATAAAGGATAAATGAAATAATATAATTTGTTAAAGCATTATAAACTCTGGTAAGGAAGATATTTGTAAGGCCTGAGGAAGCCTTACAAATAGCTGTGAAAAGAAGAGAAGTGAAAAGCAAAGGAGAAAAGGAAAGGTATGCCTATTTGAATGCAGAATTCCAAAGAATAGCAAGGAGAGATAAGAAAGCCTTCCTCAGTGATCAATGCAGAGAAATAGAAGGAAAACAACAGAATGGGAAAGACTAGAGATCTCTTCAAGAAAACTAGAGATATCAAGGGAACATTTCATGCAAAGATGGGCTCAATAAAGGACAGAAATGGTATGGAAGGAGAAGATATTAAGAAGAAGTGGCAAGAATACACAGAAGAACAATACAAAAAAGATCTTCACAACCCAGATAATCACGATGGTGTGATCACTCACCTAGAGCCAGACATCCTGGAATGTGAAGTCAAGTGGCCTTAGGAAGTATCACTACGAACAAAGTTAGTGGAGGTGATGGAATTCCAGTTGAGCTATTTCAAATCCTAAAAGATGATGCTGTGAAAGTGCTGCACTCAATATGCCAGCACATTTGGAAAACTCAGCAGTGGCCACAGGACTGGAAAAGGTCAGTTTTCATTCCAATCCCAAAGATAGGCAATGCCAAAGAATGCTCAAACTACCGCACAATTGCACTCAATTCTCACACGTTAGTAAAGTAATGCTCAAAATTCTCCAAGCCAGGCTTCAGCAATAGGTGAACCATGAAGTTCCAGATGTTCAAGCTGGATTTAGAAAAGGCAGAGGAACCAGAGATCAAATTGCCAACATCCACTGGATCATCGAAAAAGCAAGAGAATTCCAGAAAAACATCTATTTCTGCTTTATTGACTATGCCAAAGCCTTTGACTGTGTGGATCACAATAAACTGTGGAAAATTCTGAAAGAGATGGGAATACCAGACCACCTGATCTGCCTCTTGAGAAACCTATATGCAGGTCAGGAAGCAACAGTTAGAACTGGACATGGAACAACAGCTTGGTTCCAAATAGGAAAAGGAGTACATCAAGGCTGTATATTGTCACTCTGCTTATTTAACTTATATGCAGAGTACATCATGAGAAATGCTGGGCTGGAGGAAGCATAAGCTGGAATCAAGATTGCCGGGAGAAATATCAATAACCTCAGATATGCAGATGACACCACCCTTATGGCAGAAAGTGAAGAAGAACTAAAGAGCCTCTTGATGAGAGTGAAAGAGGAGAGTGAAAAAGTTAGCTTAAAGCTCAACATTCAGAAAACGAAGATCATGGCATCTGGTCCCATCACTTCATGGGAAATAGATGGGGAAACAGTGGAAACAGTGACTGACTTTATTTTTTTGGACTCCAAAATCACTGCAGATGGTGACTGCAGCCATGAAATTAAAAGATGCTTACTCCTTGGAAGGAAAGTTATGACCAACCTAGACAGCATATTAAAAAGCAGAGACATTACTTTGCCAACAAAGGTCCGTCTAGTCAAGGCTATGATGTTTCCAGTAGTCATGTATGGATGTGAGAGTTGGACTGTGAAGAAATTGAGCACCGAAGAATTGATGCTTTTGAACTGTGGTGTTGAAGAAGACTGTTGAGAGTCCCTTGGACTGCAAGGAGATCCAACCAGTCCATCCTAAAGGAGATCAGTCCTGAGTGTACATTGGAAGGACTGATGTTGAAGCTGAAACTCCAGTACTTTGGCTACCTGATGTGAAGAGCTGACTCATTTGAAAAACCCTGATTCTGGGAAAGATTGAAGGCGGGAGGAGAAGGGGATGACAGAGGATGAGATGGTTGGATGGCATCACCGACTCAATGGACATGGATTTGGGTGAACTCTGGAAATTGGTGATGGACAGGGAGGCCTGGAGTGCTGCGGTCCATGGTGTCCCAGAGTTGGACACAACTGAGCGACTCAACTGAACTGAACTGAAGGTATCAGTAAATTTAAAGTTCATGGTACTTCTGATTATCTACTGGATAATTAGAGGAAGGAGGCTGTTTTTTCTTTGTATCTTTTTCCTCCCTGGTTTACTGGCTTTTGGCCACATCTATTTAATATCCATTTATTTAGCAAAGACTCACACAGGGCCTCATGTAGCAGACACCAGTTTAGATATAGTCTTGAATGAGACATTGACAGTCACTACCTTCATGGAGCTTACAAGAATAAATAGTATGACTAGGAAAGCAGGCGAAATAGCCCTACTTAGCTCTGACAAGAGGTAGTTAAGGAAGGCAACTGAAATTAATGCAAAAAAGAGGGTTACTTGTGGATTTATTTAACCTGTTCTATCCAAGGCTTCACCCTACTTCAAATCCCTCAGCTGAGAAAATGAATAAATACATATTATTATGTCCACTGTCAATATTTCTCATGTGATCATGCTTATAGTAAGTATATCTTGAGGAATAATATCTTGAGATTAGGAAATCATTGAACACGAAATGTCTACTGTCATCCTCATCTTAATATTTATCCTTTCCCATTTTCCTTTCAGAAACAGAAATAAACTTCCTGCTCAAACAAGCACTTACAATTGTTGGAACTCTACCATTTACTTACATGTTAGAAAAGTGGAGGTGGATGGTCTTTAAGGGTGAAATTCCCAAACAGCAGTGGATGGAAAAGTGGTGGGAGATGAAGTAAGTCAGTGAATGTGCACGCAATCAGTAAAATGTTTTCTCATGAATTTGCTGTTTATTTAAAAGCATCTAATTGGCCTATATAGACACACACACACTCACATAACTACTTGCTTTTTATTAAGTCTCCATTTGGGTGCCTTCTCAGATAACATTTCCTTGGCTTTGCCCACTCACTCAAAAGCAGGGTCAAGTGATGAAATTTCTCATGCTCTATCTTCTTGCATGTTGAGGCACCCGTTAAACTCTGATATTATTTAGGAAGTAATCAATGTGTTCATTTCCATTTTTTATTTTGTCCATTCTTTGAAACAAAAATTAATAACCCCATATTTTAGGTAAAGCACCAGGGATCCAAGACTGATCGTTTGCACCAGCATCATTAAAGCGTCTGCCTGCAATGTGGGAGACCAGGGTTCGATCCCTGGGTAGGGAAGATTCCCCTGGAGAAGGAAATGGCACCCCACTCCAGTATTCTTGCCTGGAGAATCCCATGGACGGAGGAGCCTGGTGGGCTACAGTCCACGGGGTTGCAACGAGTCAGACACGACTGAGCGACTTCACTTTCACTTTCACTTTTCTTTCAGCAGGGATCCAAGACTGATCGTTTGCACCAGGGATCTGAGGCTGATCGTTTTTGATGTTCTCTTTGACTTCCAAGAGCTTTTAGTTTATGGAGGGATGTGGAAAATGAAACCACTGCAGTGTGTTGAATTGTGATGGAGGGTGTGGGGATCCGTGAGCATCCAAGGGGGGATCCAAAGCCCTGGCCAGTGAGTCAGATGAGGAGAGGCATCCAAGCTGAGGTTTGAGAACAGTGTGGGAGTTAACCAGGTGTACATAGAAGGGAAGGGAGAGAATTCCAAGCCAGTGAAAGCCTGTCACATTTGGGCCACAGATGGTGATGCCTTTCTGTAGTTTTAGTGCTGCGGCATTCATCACTATATCCCAAGTGCTTTGCACAGGGCCTGGCTCAGACATGGATGAAATAATGATGAAAGTACTACTGAGGAAGATGGAAGGAAGAAAAGAGATCTCCCCACCATGTTAGTCAGACTTCTGTTAATGATTTTTCTTTATTTTTCCTTTTTGGAGTGAAGATCTACAATTATAACATTTAGCCCCATGTCCATAAGTTGAAGTCAGTGCCACTGCTAAGATTCTTTCTGTTGACATAAATCCTCCTTGGGAGGAAGGAGACAGCATCTCTAATAACTGTCTCTAGCATTTAAGTATTACCAAAATTATGTCTATCACGATCCCACAATCAGAAAGGACAAATGTATTCAAACAATGCCAAATACATGGTTTCTGTACCTTTTTATCCTGATTAAATTTTTGACCCCTTTTAGTTTATTTCCAAAGGTACATGGAATCAGGCCATTAAAATGGTTCATTGTACTCTATTCATGTAATAAGTCCACATGAAGTCTTTTTTTAGCGTTGGGCATTGTGGCTGGCCCTGGAACTATAAAGATGACCAGAACACAGCCCTGCCCGCTAGGTGCTCAAGTCTCCAGGGCAAGAAGGAGCTGTATGTGAATAATTATAAAACAGAGAGAGAAATGGCAAAGGAGGCAGAGCTAGAGAAGGCCTAGGGAGCTGGAGGGCTTGCTGTGGTGGCAGGTGCTTGGGGTCAGGGGCAGGACTCACAGATGAGGGGGCATTTGAGCTGACCTTGAAGAATCAGTGATGTTTCAATTTTAGAAAATTCTGCCTACCAGGAGCCCATAAAATATGGTGCAGGAGAGGAATTTTTAGGACTTTCACTGTATGGTTTTGGTCACATAATACAGTTTATGAATTGGTGTTTTGATGATACAGCTATTTTTCAATGTTATATACTGGCTGAAGTAACAAAAAACAGAGATGATTACATGATGGGCTTTATTCTGTAATTCTTTACACTGTTTCAATTTCACCTGACCACAGATTCCAATAGAAATGCCATTGACTGATGGCACTGCACAATGGCACCATCTATACCTTCTCTCAATGAGTGACCCACAGCTAATATACCTTCTTTTTCCTCCAAAGGCGAGAGATAGTCGGAGTGGTGGAGCCTCTGCCCCATGATGAGACATACTGTGATCCTGCGTGTCTGTTCCATGTGGCTGAAGATTACTCATTCATCCGGTAAGTGACAGTTTTCTTCTGTTTCACTTCTAGAATTTGTAGACAGAGTGACAACTTTAATTTCTCTATCTCCATTCACCTCCCCCTTAGAACCTCAAAATAGATGATCAGTTTCAATTCTATGTAACTGAACATGATGTATTGAGTTCAACAAAAGTTATATGAGCTCCTTTTCTCCACCAACAGGGAATTTATCGTCTCCTTGGGAGCAATAGAAATGTTTCTGTTTGTCTCCTTGTTACTGGCAGAGTTCAGGGTGATTGTAATAGAGCATTTTTAACTTGAAGTCCCCAAATCTATGTTCTTCACCTATTAGCTCCAGATCTTGAATTTGTTGAGTCTCTAAGTTTCTTTATTTGTAAAGTAGAAATAATATTGATGATTTGCCAGAAGGATTGATTGGCATCAGTTATGTGAAAAGGCTATAAATCAGTAAAACACTACAAATGTGAGCTCACATTTAACAAGATAATGCGGCCTTTTTATCAGCTGACACATAAATGCAAGTATGATGAGTCTATAGGGTTTGTGTTTGGGTCTTTCTTGAGTGAAAAGAGGTTTAACTGACATTTCTTTGCTTGCTGGGGCCTCAAAATTTAAATATATGTCCCAATCTATGGCTTTACCACAGAAACTACACACGGGACAACTCTTTTTTTTTCTTTGTCTCTTTTACAGGTATTACACAAGGACCATTTATCAATTCCAGTTTCATGAAGCCCTTTGTAAAACAGCTAAACATGAAGGTGCCCTGTTCAAATGTGATATCTCAAATTCCACGGAAGCTGGGCAGAGGCTGCTGTAAGAGATGCTTCAAAAATACTGAACCTCTCATCCTATTTAATGTTACTCATTTCCATGCCTAGGTTTGAATTTGATTTCTTTGTTCCAAAAAAAGAAAATTTGGGGACTCAAAATGTCTTCATCCATGAATTCAATGTTTGTTCTGTGATCACACAGGAACCTGGATCCTGTGATGGCTAGACAGGCCACCTCCTCTCCCCATGTCGTAACTAGAGAGCTCTCTGGGGAAGAGAGATTAAAAGATGAATACATCTTTTACCATGCCTTCTTGTCTTATTTGCCAGGAGCAAACTTAGTCAAACCAAAGAGGAGTAACCATAGATTGAACATGTAAACAGATGTACATCTGGAATCCTTCCAAAGGCCCTGAACCCACCTCACCCCGCTTTTTTTTTTTTTTTTTTTTATGTAGCCAAATGCTGCGCCTTGGAAAATCAGAACCCTGGACCTTAGCATTGGAAAATATTGTGGGCATAAAGACTATGGATGTAAAACCCCTGCTCAACTACTTTGAGCCCTTGTTTACCTGGCTGAAAGAGCAGAACAGGAATTCATTCGTGGGATGGAGCACGGAATGGACTCCATGTGAGTAGATGGCGTTGACACATTTTGAATGGCCCTTTTTCTGCTTCTCTAGTCCTCTCTGGCCCTACTCTCATGGGACTTACACAGTTGAGTGTGTTCGCCCTCTACCTACCCCCTGTACTGTGGTGGCAGATGCCATTTTCTCTGGGAGGAAACACATTTGTTAAGCACCTACTGTGTACCCGACCCAGTGAAAACTGCCCCCCTCTTGTTTTCAATCTGCTTTACTAGCCCCATATTTAAAATAAGAGTCTAACAGTTTCCAACCCACTGTATGTGAACCCTGCTCTTCAAAGGCAAATACGTTTAACAATTTTAATGCAGTCCCCTCTTCTTTCTGGCAGCTACATCCATATTTCTAAACAGTTTGTTTATATTGTCATTTCCCCATTGCTCAGTTTTAGACATGCACTTCTGCCTACTCTTCTGCCTCCATTTCCCATTCTCCCAATGAAATTTAACATAATTTTTAGTAAAGAAATTACCAATATTTGCATCATTATACCTGCAGAACCGAGTAATATACTATTTTATATCTTTTTTAATGTAGCTTTTTGTTTGTCCTGAAGTTTCTATTGCCTCACTTTTTTGCATGCCTAATTTGCTGTCTATGCTATATTCTTCTCCAACTATTCCAACGTATCTATTCTTTTCAGTCTCATTTTTTCCTAAAGAACTCCCTCTCAGAGTCCTCCGGTCTCAATCTGGACCGCAGTTTTCATCCTGAGTCATGCCTTTGCTGCTGTCCTGGGTTGAATCCACCCCTTCCTGACGCCATGTCTTCTTTCATGAATTACCTCCCATTTTGCTGCAGCACAGCCTCCAAGTGACTTTCTAAGCAAGAGCTCATGGGGTAGGAGCATCAACTGTTCCCCTAAGTGGCTATAACCAGACCTAGACTTTCATTTTCCCTGTTTTCAGTCCAGTATCTTCTTCCTAGCCTCTGCTGTACCTGAATCCCAGGCCTCTCCTGGATTCTCTGGGGGGTCTCTACTGCTCATGTGTACACATTACACCATGGCTTTCTGACCCTTGAGAAAGCATTTACCACTCCTCCATACCTTCTCATTTTCCAAAGGAGTGTTTATACCTTTAAAAAATTCCTTTACTATCACTTTAGTGGGATCTTGGGAAAGGAAGGAAATAAACACACATGGTTAATCTGCTGTCTTTAACAACAGTCTGTTATTTCTCTTTAATCAGATTCTGACCAAAGCATCAAAGTGAGGATAAGCCTAAAATCAGCTCTTGGAGAAAATGCTGTGAGTATTCTAGATAGCGCATCTATGACTTTTCAGTGCATTCCCTTATTTAGGGCACAACAAGCCCATTTCAGTGCAGTTGAAAAGATGAAAGGGCACGTGGTTCTCTTAAAAAGCCCTAGATTCTGGCCTCTGGCATTTGAGTTGGTTTTTTCAGTAATACATTTCTTGTTGAATTAGCTATGCCTCTGTTTTCCTTGTGACTCTGAAGGTATTATGAAGATCAGTGAGAAAACATATAAAGTATCAAATACCTACCCTCCCAATTCACTCTAATCACAATTACTTGTATTTTTAAAAAATATATTTATTTGGCTGTGCCGGGTCTTAGTTGTGGCGTGTGGGATCTTTAGCTGCAGCGTGCAAACTCTTAGTTGTAGCATGTGGGATCCAGTTCCTTGACCAGAAATTGAACCCAGGCCCTCTGCTTTGGGAGCCTGGAGTCTTAGCCACTGGGTCACCAGGGAAGTCCCCATTACTTGTATTTGAGGAAGAGGACATGTTTATATTTTTAGAGACTGCTTTTAGAAGTATTGTAGGCAGTTTGGCTTTGTTTTGTCTTAGTCAATCATCTAGGTACTAGAAGCTTGTTTTAATCTTAGACCCCAGCCTTGGACCTGCTTTATTAGAATCTGCGCTTTAACAACCCCCCAGGTGGTTTGTAGACACAATAAAGACTGCTGCTGCTGCTGCTGCTGCTAAGTCGCTTCAGTCGTGTCCGACTCTGTGCGACCCCATAGACGGCAGCCCATCAGACTCCAACGTCCCTGGGATTCTCCAGGCAAGAACACTGGAGTGGGTTGCTATTTCCTTCTCCAATGCATGAAAGTGAAAAGTGAAAATGAAGTTGCTCAGTCGTGTCCGACTCTTCTCGACCCCATGGACTGCAGCCTACCAGGCTCCTCCATCCATGGGATTTTCCAGGCAAGAGTACTGGAGTGGGTTGCCATTGCCTTCTCCGAACAATAAAGACTGGGAAGCAACAATTCAGACCACTGTTTCTCAAGCTTGACTGCACACTGGAGTCATTCAAGATGTTTTTAAAAATATTAATGCTTCAGCCCCATTCCCAGAGATTCTGACTTACTGCTCTGAGGTGTGGCATCAAAACCCACTCCAGTATTCTTCCCTGGAGAATTCCATGGACAGAGGAGCCTGGCAGGCTACAATCCATAGGGTCACAAAGAGTTGGACATCACCGAAGCGACTTAGCACGCATGCATCTGGCATCAAGTCATCAAAGTTCCCCAGGTGATTTTGATTACAGCACAGCTTGAGAACCACTGAGGCAGAGATGCATTTCTGGAAAACAAAAAGTTTCACAGAAAATCAGATTACTTACACCTTCATGTGAATTACTTTAATCAGCTATTGCTTTCTCCTAAACACCTGTCTCAGGTTATCCAGTTTGAAGCAATTTGTTTCAGGGAAAAAAGAGAGGAGAGGGTTGCCTCAGGCAGATGGAGATCAAAGGCGTGCATGAAGTGTGGCACCCAGGAGGCTTTGCAGGATTAGAGAGCAACCTGGCATTATTGGATAAAACAGTCCAAGGTGCTACAGAAAATTGTTCTTTTCACTGGATAGAATCAAAGATGGCATTTCTACCCCCACACTTTTCTTGGGAAGTTAACTATTGTCCAAGGCTCCACAGTAGTTGTAGTGTAATTTTCATATATAAGCAAAACATCTAAATATAAATAACATGTCATTGTTGTTGTTTAGTCACTAAGTGATGTCCAACTATTTGCGACCCCATGGACTGTAGCCTCCAGGCTCCTGTGTCCATGGATTCTCCAGGCAAGAATACTGGGGTGGGTTGCCATTCTGTTCTCCAGGGGATCTTCCCAACCCAGGAATCACACCTGGTTTCCTGCATTGGCAGGCGGATTTATTACCACTGAGCACCCAAGGAAGCCCATAGTAGGAGTAAAAAATGAAGATTTCAGAAACAAGTATAAAATGGCGGTGTATCACTTCTCAAACTCTGAAAGTTCAAGTTCCTATTTCTTAGCAATCATTATCTCTGGGGTTATTTCTCCTTCTGT
This sequence comes from Bos indicus x Bos taurus, assembly GCF_003369695.1. Lineage (NCBI taxonomy): Eukaryota > Metazoa > Chordata > Mammalia > Artiodactyla > Bovidae > Bos > Bos indicus x Bos taurus. The sequence goes on along the minus strand of NC_040105.1, from coordinate 13,228,023 downwards.
CCTATTTTTATTAACTCTTCCTTGGACTGATAAAATTTAATTTTAATTTAAAGTATCCAGTAGATCAGGATTCTTTTCAATTATCTTCTTTTTTCTTGACATGTTTTTTCCCCTGTTCTCTTTCCATGCAGTGAGGGATTAGTAAATAGTCTTCAAAGGGTTAGATGGTGTAATATTCTGAGGCCCATTCACAGAGCAACAGGCTGCTTTGATGACAGTGGAGTTATACTTTTAGCCAGAATAACTGTCCAGTTCAAGCTACTTCATAGCAAAGTCCACCTGGATTTTTGATACTATATTGAGACCTTAGCCTTTACTTTTTAAATATAGAAATAATAACCAGAATATTAGTGGCCATGTTCAGTTCAGTCGCTCAGTCGTGTCCAACTCTTTGTGACCCCATGGACTGCAGCACGCCAGGCTTCCCTGTCCATCCCCAATGCCTGGAGCTTGCTCAAACTCATGTCCATTGACTTGGTGATGCCATCCAACCATCTGTTGTTCCCTTCTCCTCCTGCCCTCAATCTTTCCCAGCATCAGGGGTCTTTTCCAATGAGTCAGTTCTTCGCATCAGGTGGCCAAAGTATTGGAGTTTCAGCATCAGTCCTTCCAATGAATATTCAGGACTGATTTCCTTTAGGATGGACTGGTTGGATCTCCTTGCAGTCCAAGGGACTCTCAAGAGTCTTCTCCAACACCACAGCCATATTAATAATATTATTACTATTAAAGCAACTTTCCCAATAAATGAGTGGTATCAAGCTGGATTCAATGTAGCAATCCTTTGAATTTTTTTTTTTTATATACAGCTAAAATTTTCTTTTTCAAATTGAAGTATAGTTGATTTAAAATGTGTTTGTTTCAGAGGCCCAGAATCCGTTCAGTTATACACATACATATATATATATTTTCAGATTATTTTCCCTTATAGGTTATTACAAAATATTAAGTATAGTTCTCTGTGCAGTAATTATTTTATATATGGTAGTGTCTGTCTGTTAATCCTAAATTCCTAATGTTTTCCTCCCCCCTTTCCCATTGGGTAATCTTAATTAGGTTTGTTTTCTATGTCTGTGGGTCTATTTGTTTTATAAATAAGTTTCTTTGTATTGTTTTTTTAGATTCCACATATAAGCAATATCTTAACAATATTTGTCTTTGTCTGGCTTGCTTCATTTAGTACGATAATCTCCTGTAATTGTTTTTCCTAAAAGAGGGAAGAGAGGCAAGCTTTGTGCTATTCATGATCTCTACTGCCATCTACTGGAGGAAAGGGTGAATTTTTTTTTCTCTTTGAACAGGTTTTTCCTGGACTACACAAATTTTACACAAGCCATTGGTTTAGCACTGGAAAACAAGAATTACCTTGTCTACAAAAAGCTATTTTTTCCTTTGAACTTGAAGTTTATTTTTCTTTTACACTTACACATGTCTGAGAACTTGCTATAAAAATAGTAAAAGGTCAGCATACTTGTCTACAGTATATGGATGTTTTAACCAAAACCAATGGCACACATAACTGCCATCTATAAACCTGCCCTAGAGTGCTTATTTCAGCTTACTTTAAGTTAAATTCAAGGGACCAGTGAGCCCTGTGGTTCTTAAAGCGTTGGTGCTGGACCAGCAGTATTGCCACCATGTGGGAGCTTGTTGCTGCTGCTGCTAAGTCGCTTCAGTCGTGTCCGACTCTGTGTGACCCCATAGACCGCAGCCCACCAGGCTCCCCCGTCCCTGGGATTCTCCAGGCAAGAGTACTGGAGTGGGTTGCCATTTCCTTCTCCAGTGCATGAAAGTGAAAAGTGAAAGTGAAGTCGCTCAGTCGTGCCCGACTCTTAGCGACCCCATGGACTGCAGCCCACCAGGCCCCTCCGTCCATGGGATTTTCCAGGCAAGAGTACTGGAGTGGGGTGCCATTGCCTTCTCCGTGGGAGCTTGTTAGAGACGCAGAATTCCAGGTCTTCTCTGAGGCTTTCCAGAATTCAGTGATTTGACAAGCCCTCCAGGTGATGCCAGTGCACACTCAAGTTGGGGGTCACTGACCTTATGCAGAGCTAGAATCTTTGGCATATTAGACAATTTAAAATTAACACATGGTGGGAAGTCCCTGGTGGTCCAGTGGTTAGAACTCTGAGCTCTCTCTGCTAAGGGTGTGTATTCAATCCCTGGACTGGGAACTAAGATTTCACAAGATGCGTGGCATGGCCAAAAAAAAAAAAAAGCTTGTGGAATATCAGGTTTTAATGTCCCCATGATCTCTACTGAGCAGTGTTTTTGTTGTGAATTTTCAGTATGAATGGAATGACAACGAAATGTACTTGTTCCAGTCGTCTGTGGCATATGCCATGAGAAAGTATTTTTCAGCAGCCAGAAATGAGACCATTCTTTTTGGGTGAGTTGATGTGCTGTGCTCTCAATCAGTACTTCCCTTACTCTTGGATCAGAAAGTTTTATGCTTCAACTTTTATTCACGTGAAATTGAGAAAAACCTCCTAACAACTATTAAACCTCATTGCTCTCCTGGAATTAGGGCCACCTTTTTAAAGGGATGCTTGTGACTTATTTGACTTGTAGATGGAAGAGCTTTGTTATTATTAAATGGCCCTCTCCTCACCTCTTCCCCCCCCACCTTCTCTCCTCTCCCTTTCTTTTCCCCAAATGCTCTCATGCACCCTCAGCACTGAAAACAAAAGGCAGAAATCTCTGCTCTCATTGAGCTTGTATTCTAATGTATCTATTTTGTGTGTGTGTGTGTGTGTGTGTTATAGACAGTCAACAAAATATATAAATGAAATATAGTAGAATTTGATGGTGATAAGTCCTAGGGAGAACAGTGCAGTAGGAAATGGGCAAGGGAGTGCTTGCTGGTTGTGTGTGTGTGGGCGGGGGGGTTACATTTTAACTAAAATGGTCAGGGAAGACCTTGGTAGTATTTGAACAAATAGCTGAAACAGGAGAGGGAGTCAGAGGTGCAGACCATGGGGAAAAATGTTGCAGCTTGAAAAATAGCAAGTAGAAAGATCCCGAGGAACAAGCATCCTTCACCTATTGAAGGAACAGCAAAGAGGCCACTGTGGCTGGAGCAGAGTGAGCTAATAGAAGACAAATAGGAGATGCGGTCAGAGGCAGACTGGGGCATGGGGATGGAAAGGTGAGAAGAAAGTGTGTGTGCACCGCCAAAGCCATTCTAAGGCCATTGGCTTTCCTTCTGCATGAGAAACGCTCTGAACCACATGATCTGCCTTGGGTTTTTTTGTTTTGCTTTTTATTTTTTTAAACTTTACAAATTGTATTAGTTTTGCCAAATATCAAAATGAATCCGCCACAGGTATACATGTGTTCCCCATCCTGAACCCTCCTCCCTCCTCCCTCCCCATACCATCCCTCTGGGTCGTCCCAGTGCACTAGCCCCAAGCATCCAGTATCGTGCATCGAACCTGGACTGGCAACTCGTTTCATACATGATATTATACATGTTTCAATGCCATTCTCCCAAATCTCCCCACCCTCTCCCTCTCCAACAGAGTCCATAAGACTGTTCTATACATCAGTGTCTCTTTTGCTGTCTCGTACACAGGGTTATCGTTACCATCTTTCTAAATTCCATATATATGTGTTAGTATACTGTATTGGTGTTTTTCTTTCTGGCTTACTTCACTCTGTATAATAGGCTCCAGTTTCATCCACCTCATTAGAACTGATTCAAATGTATTCTTTTTAATGGCTGAGTAATACTCCATTGTGTATATGTACCATAGCTTTCTTATCCATTCATCTGCTGATGGGCATCTAGGTTGCTTCCATGTCCTGGCTATTATAAACAGTGCTGCGATGAACACTGGGGTACACGTGTCTCTTTCCCTTCTGGTTTCCTCAGTGTGTATGCCCAGCAGTGGGATTGCTGGGTCATAAGGCAGTCCAGTTTTTTAAGGAATCTCCACACTGTTCTCCATAGTGGCTGTACTAGTTTGCATTCCCACCAACAGTGTAAGAGGGTTCCCTTTTCTCCACACCCTCTCCAGCATTTATTGCTTGTAGACTTTTGGATCGCAGCCATTCTGACTGGTGTGAAATGGTACCTCATAGTGGTTTTTAGTAAACATTCGTTGTTTTCATTTTGGCTGCGCTGGGTCTTCATTGCTGCACGTGGGCTTTCTCTAGCCGTGGCAGGTAAGGGGCTACCCTTCGTTGTGCACAGGCTTCTTATTGTGGAGGCTTCTTCTTGCAGAGCACAGTCTCTAGGCACGAGGCATGTGGGCTTAGTAGTTGGGGCTGGCTGGCTCTAGGGCACAGGCTCAATAGTCGTGGGTCACAGGCTTAATTGCTCTGTGGCATGTGGAATCTTCCTGGACCAGGGATCGAACCCCTGTCCCCTGCATTGGCAGACAGATTCTTATCCACTGTACCACCAGGGAAGTCCCTGCCTTGCATTTTATTAGGATCAGTCTCATCAGCTGTGAGAGCATAGTCTTGTCACATCCTACTGTAAACCCCACTCCTCACCCTCACCTGTGGGGGCAACATGCCGAGTTTTGCCAGGAGGGGCCCGGTTGGAAGATATCAGGGCACCGCCTCTGTCCATGGAAGGGAGCCATCGCTGCCCACCATGTTATCACAATCCTGGGTCACCAGTGATTCCTCGCTGATTCTTCCGCTGCTTTGTTTGAAGTATTTCTATCACTAAAAAAAACTGTGGTTCTTATATGGTAGCAGAACCAATCATGCCAAGACTTGCTCTCACACCTTAGGGAATTGAGTTCACGTGCTTTGGGCAGTGTTAAGGTTATTGGGACAGTGACATCCTTCCATGACGGGTCCTGCTCCAGGGCTCTCCACTCTACCCTGTGATTGTCCCCCCATCTCCAGCAGCAGAAGTCTTCATTCTCTTCACAGTGTCCTCTGTGCCACCAGGGAAAATGTTTCTTTTGTTTCTCCACAGAGAAGACAACGTGTGGGTGAGTGACAAGAAACCAAGGATCTCCTTCAAGTTCTTTGTCACGTCACCTAACAACGTGTCTGACATCATTCCGAGAACTGAAGTTGAAAACGCCATCAGGTGATACTTGACTTTCAAATGCAGGATAGAAGGGTGAGGGGCCCCAGTGCAACAACAACAGTAATGAAATGATTTGTGTGTTCCTAAAGGTGCCAGGCACTGTTCTGAGTCATTTGCGTGTTTTTCCTCATCTGAAAAACTTGGGTTTTAATTCCAAAAGGATCGCATAGCAAGGGGATTGCCTTCATTGGGTTTCTCCAGATGCAGGTCCTTAGACAAGGATTTGAAAGTAAGTAGTTTAATTGGGAAGTAACCTCAGGAAGAATGGATTGAGGAGTGTGGACAGGAGACAGAATGGAAGGAAGGTAACCTGACATGTTATGAGCAAGTTACCACCGTGGGCAGCTAGAACTCCATTCTGCTGGGAATTCTGGGAGATGGTGTGGAATATGCACCTGAATTGTCCCATCAGAGCTGGGGTATTTATTCACCACTTCCCATCAGTCACTGGTTGAGAACTGCGTACTGCTGCTGCTGCTAAGTCGCTTCAGTCATGTCTGACTCTGTGCGACCCCATAGACGGCAGCCCACCAGGCTCCACCATCCCTGGGATTCTCCAGGCAAGAACACTGGAGTGGGTTGCCATTTCCTCCTCCAATGCATGAAAGTGAAAAGTGAAAGTGAAGTCGCTCAGTCGTGTCCGACTCTTAGCGACCCCATGGACTGCAGCCTACCAGGCTCCTGCGTCCATGGGATTTTCCAGGCAAGAGTACCGGAGTGGGGTGCCATCACGACAGGGGACAGTAATTCCCCAGCCTTACTGGCCTGCGGATAGGGCTGAATCTTGCAGCCTGAGAATGCTCTCAGGCAAAGGCAGCAGGTCCCGGCTGAAGGAAGTCTAACCAGCACGCCCAGAAAATGGTAAATGCAGAGGGTACCTGGACAGGTGTCGCCATCATTGCTGTAGGGACTTTGATGCAGAATTCATTTAACCAAAGTCTGAAACAAGGCAGGCAGGGACAGGATTCCTTAGATACTAAATAAGTAAGTGTTAGTCGCTCGGTCGTGTCCGACTCTTTGCAACCCCGTGGCTTGTAGCCCACCAGGCTGGATAGATGTTGATGTTTCCCCTTGTCATTAAAAAAAGAAGAGAAGAAAAAAAAGGCTTAATATACCATTGCTATGGGAAATGCTACTAGGTGGCGCTCTTGAGCTGCTTGTCGTCTTTAGAAGCAGAACCAAAACTTGCTGGGCAGAGTTGGCCTAGAAAATCTGGCTTAGTGGGGTTTACAACCCAAGCACACCCAGACTCACTGGCTGCCTCCACAAGACTTGTCTTGAGGGAAGGTGCTAGCTGAGATCATCACGAAGGAGCCCAGCACTCCTGCAAGCTCCGGGGAGTCCTCAAACTTTGTATTTCCAGAGTGACGAGACTCTTTCAGATGGAGGTTGCTGCTTGGATCTCTCTTTCTGGCTGGACTCTGACTTCCTGACCTGCACTGTATTCAATGGCAGGAGAATGGGATGCCAGACACTTTGGTTTTCAACCTGGAACACTGAACATTTCACTGTTTTTTGTTTTAAAAGTAACCTTCATCCTTTTTCCCTCTATGAAATTCGGCCATATCCCAACACAGTGCTGGAGAATTTGGCAAAGGCTCCTCCCCCGTGTTCCTCCCCAGAGCTGCCATTTATTAGGATGTCAACACCTTTTATTTGGAAAATACAGCTGTTGAGACTTGTATATAGGGCCTGATTCATCTGTAGAAGAGGTGGATCCAATTGTCCTTTTCCATTATTTGATATAAAGTCATTGTAGACATACCTCAACAGAAGGGAAATTCTTACCAAATATGCAACTTCGCCTTTACAACACAGTAGTCACAAATGAACAAATGCCAGCCATCTGCACATTTCCACACTTGCAACCTCATTTTCCAGTGAAGCTGTTTCCAAACCTAATCTAGATCACAGGGTATGAAAGAGGTATGATTGTTAAAACTCAAATCTGTCAGTGAACCTGGTTATTGACTTTGATTTCATTGCTTCTTTGGGTAAGCCTTATCAAATCTTTTTGGAGACAGTGATATAGGCAGTAAATAACTGCGCTGTTTTCTTTTGCCTGAATATTTTGCTTTTGGGAATAGGTTGTCCCGGGACCGTATCAATGATGTCTTCCAGCTGGATGACAACAGCCTGGAGTTTCTGGGGATTCAGCCGACGCTGGGACCCCCTTACGAGCCACCTGTCACCATATGGCTGATTATCTTTGGGGTCGTGATGGGAGTGGTAGTGATTGGTATTGTTGTGCTCATCTTCACTGGGATCAGAAATCGAAGGAAGTAAGTGACCTTTCTTGGACTTATTTATCCTAAAACAGAACAGTTTCAGGAAAACTAACTGGAAAATTTGCAGTAAGTGGTAGGTTGTACAAGCCAATTACATATGTGGACAGTTCCACAGCTAAATATTCTTGTGCACCCCCTAGAAGTTTACCAGATTTCATCAGCACTTCGCCACCCTAGCAGGCCCCACCATACAGATCTCCAGCCTGGAGTTTACTACCGATATGCCCCAGTAAACTCCATCCTGGCCACAGCATCATTTCCCTACTGCTAAAAGGCACTCCAAGCTCTGCAGTGGTGAGTGGGCTCGGGGGGGATTATCCTTACTGAGGAGTCCTCCTTGGTCTAGAAGTGATCCTAGAGAATGCATTAGTGATGGATTTGAACTGTGAAATGGTTCAAGAATGAGCTCTGAGATTTGCTCCAAACTGCTACGCTTGAATCCTCTGCATCCCTCCTCCCATGGCTCGGATGCCTTACTATACCCTCAGTTCAGGGGTCGGGCACCCTCTAAATTGTTCTCGAGTTGAAGATCCAAGTTCACTGTGGATTTAAATCACAGAGGCCTGATGTATAGTTGTGCCCTGCCGCTAGATTTGTTTTCTGATCTTGAGACAGCGTTTACTTTTGTTGAGCTTGTGTAATTGAGGTTAATCATATTTTATAACACCTAACAAAACTCTTTGCACACATTAGGTTGTTTAAATGTGTTCTTTAATTTTGATATGCACTAGTCTGTTTTGCTTAATTTTCTTCACTATATTGTTTCCACAAATAACTTCATTTTTAAAATTAGGCATTGACAAAAATATATTCATATAGTAAAAATGTTTTAAATACAAAAGGACACATAGAGTTTCCCTGTCACTTGTTTTGCTTCCAAGTTCCCTTCCTAAAGTTGACAAAAATGGTCAGTTAAAAAAAATTTTTTTTAAAAATTTTTTTATTAGTTGTATAGTTGATGGACAATGTTGTGTTAGTTTCAGGTATACAGCAAAGTCATTCAGTTATACATGTACACACATCTATTCTTTTTCAGACTCTTCCCGTGGAGATTATTAGAGAATACAGAGTTCCCTGTGCTATACAGTGGGCCCTTATTGGTTATCTATTTTATATACAGTAGTGTGTATCTGTTAATCCCCAAGTCCTTATTTTTCCCTCCCCTCCCTTTCCCCTTTGGTAACCATAAGTCTGTGACTCTGTTTCTGAAAAATGATTAGTTTTTTGGAGACCCAGTGTATCAGAATCTGCATTTTAGTAAGGCCCTTAGGTGACTCATACGCACACTACAGTTTGAGAAGTGCTCTTCTACATAGTACAGGTTTGCATGTAGACGCTATTCCAAAGTTCATTCATCAGAGAAATTCTTTTTGGGCTCCTCCTTCATGCTATACACTGCATTAATAGAAGCTACACAGAAAAATAAGACTGCTTATGTATTTCTTACATTAATGTATTCAGCAACTGTATAATATATAACTATGTAATTATGTTCATGTATATATATAAGACAGAGATTCAGAGAGGCCAAGAAACCTCAAGTTTGCACAGCTAGTCAGTGACACATGAAGATATGCACTTGGTTTCTAAAGCTGGTGTCATAGTACAAAGCGGGCCCATCCTGACCTTCATACTTTGGAAATCGGTAATTTAGTAGGGAAGTTTTTTATAATGAAGTGATTGGCTAAATGACCACTGAGTTCCTAAAAATAATAATAATGGTTAATATTTATTGGGGATTATATGCCGGATACTGTGAGTACTCTGCCAGCATTATTTCACTGAGTTTACATATTTGCCATCATTTTCTGAATAGTTAGACTGAGGCACAGAGGCCCCCACTCTCAGACTTCAGAGCTTATACCCTAACCAGTCTCCTACTCTGCCAACCATCGTGCCAACTGATCATCGGGCTAAAGAAGTGAATTCAATGCACTCTGGGTGCCCACAGTCCATTAAAAGGGGACTGGTATGCAAATGAGTACAGGTGGTAAGATGCTGAGATGGAAAAGATACCTGGGCCATTGGAGTCCAAGGGAGGCCGTGTCACTCTAAGATCATGATATTAAGGTGAGTTCACTTTATTTAACAGGAAAAATCAAGCAAGCAGTGAAGAAAATCCTTATGGCTCTGTGGACTTGAATAAAGGAGAAAATAATTCAGGATTCCAAAATATTGATGATGTTCAGACTTCGCTTTAGAAAAATCTTTTTTATTTCCTCTTGAGATGAATTGATTGCATGTAAATATTAATTTCACAGTACGGAACATAGGCAATGATAAGAATGTCATTAAATGTCAAAGCTCTGGCTCTGTTCAGGAAAAGCTGTCCAAAGAATGCATGCCTGAGAAGAAAGCATCTTCCCTTGCATCACGTTTAGTACTTGTTTCTGCCTTAGGACTTCACTTCTGTTTCCTTAAAGAGATGTTTCTGTTTGAGAATAGAGACAGTATGTCTTTGGCCTCACAGGCTGTTCAGGGGTAATGGAAATGGAAATTTCCATTGTGTTGCTAGAGATGGATAAAAAGGATACAGGGCAGGAGCAAGTGTGTGGAATCTGGACGGATGGCTCTTAAGGACGTGCCTGTGAATGGATGGAGCTTCGAGGTGGAGCCTGGCATGCACTGTTCACTTGGGTTTAATTCAAGTGTAAAGGAGGACATGCTCTCTTCACGTTAACTTAATCTAGGTACTCCAGTGATTCTCCCCAGTCATGATTGGACCAGAACATGCCTTCTTCAGAGTGACAGGGCTACAGAAGAGAGAAGAATCCAGACAGCCATTGGAGGACGTTGCCTTTTTACTTTCAAGCTGCTTGGCCACCGTCTTTCTGACAATATCACACTAGCCCCAGGGGCCTCCATGAACCCCCTCCCGAGCTGCCATGATAGGAACTTGCTCCCGTTGCTCTCTATGAAGTGCACGGGGACCCCAACTGAATGTCACTTCTGAAGTGGGCTCCCAATTTCTTGACTCTTCTGTATTTGCCCATAATGTTTGAGTAGTGCTGAGCACAAAGCTCACAAAGACAATAAATACTTGATTCACAAACTCCTGTGGTCTCGTGTGTACTTCTGTGCTCGGCCTTCCGTGGATTATCTCTGCTTTTCACTTCCAGGGACAAAGCTGCCTGGGTCTCCCGACCTCCCACATGTCTTGAAGTGCATCCCAATATGTTCAGTTACTGTATTGTATAAAGTGATTATGTTCAACAAAATATGTTGAAAAGAGTTGTATTAAGAGCGTCTACACTCAGGTTAGGAGCCAAACCTGGTAATGCTTTTACAAATCTCAGAGCCCCTAGCCCAGTTCTGAGCACAGAATCCAATACAGACCTGAAAACGTATAAAATGGATTATGTAGATTAAAATATCCAAACTCTACCTATCGGTTCACTTTATGTGGTGACCAGCATACTGTAGAGTAACTTAGTCAAGTAAGAAGAACTAGCAGCTTGTGCTCAAAAGACTGGAACTTCATGCTCGCTTTTAGGAAAGGGCTTTTAAAGGCAGCATTAGAGCTGAGGGTTGAAGGGTGCCTGATCAGCTTGAGGACATTCTTCTGATCAGCTGATGGTGAGGAAGCTTGGGTGGTATTTCAAGAGTCAGCATCATCAACCTTCTGGTTGTAACCGGTTTGGGGTCCATGTGCTGGTGGTCAGGATGCAGTTAAGTTCTTCCACCTGGTAGGGATTTTGCTGCTGCTGCTGCTGCTAAGTCACTTCAGTCGTGTCCGACTCTGTGCGACCCCATAGACAGCAGCCCACCAGGCTCCCCTGTCCCTGGGATTCTCCAGGCAAGAACACTGGAGTGGGTTGCCATTTCCTTCTCCAATGCATGAAAGTGAAAAGTGAAAGTGAAGTATCTCAGTCGTGTCCAACTCCTAGCGACCCCATGGACTACAGCCTACCAGGCTCCTCCGTCCATGGGATTTTCCAGGCAAGAGTACTGGAGTGGGTTGCCATTGCCTTCTCCGGTAGGGATTTTAGTATCTGCCAAACAGCTCAAGCACATGGCTCAGGATATTATCTGTAACCCTTGAGGAGGAACTAAAGTTCCTTTACTTTGCTTTATAGCTAAACTATGATCATTTTGTCTTGATTGACTGTTTTCTTTGTTTCTGCATTTTCTCTTTTCTCTTATGAAATTTGCTCTATAGAATGCAGGGAAGGTCTAGGAAGCTAAAGATTTTCTACGAACAAGAGGCAGGGTGATGGGAAAAGAGGGGTCATCTGCGGGAAGGTCCCATAGAGTCCTGCTCAGTCTCATCTTTAGATCAAGTATATAAAAATAAGGAGAAGAAAGAAAAACACCCTTTGGCGGGGGTGGGGGGGGGGCGGACCAGGAAGACCTAGTTTGGGCATGAGAAATCTTTCTCACAGGGGCATTAAGTCTGTGGTGCAAGTCTCTGGTGGATGGAATCAGAGCCGCAAAGACTGGTACCCACTCCTGACGATGGGCCTGTTGAGAGGGAGGGGCTGTGTTATTTGTTCCTTTTCTCTCGGGGAGAAAGGAACCTGGCACACAGTACCTGCTAAATAAATGCTCACTGAACATATAAATGCCCTAGTGGCTGTTTCAAAAGTTCCATGAGATTTGTGTGCTTCTGTAAAGAAAAAAAAAAAAAAAAAAGGAACAAATAACCAAGAACAATCATTCACAATAGCTTAGGGGGATGAGATGAGGAAGGGTGTGAACGTCCCTTAAGGGAGATTGTTCTATCTAGAAAACAGTAGCGTCTTTTCACTGTAATGCAGCCCTTCACATAACCTTTCTCTCTCCCTTCTTGACATTACAGACATGACAGTGACGGACTCCAAAATGATGAAAACCTAAGGGTTCAGCAGCAGGCCGTGAAGGTGGACATTCCCAGGAACAGTCTGAAAGCTACAGTACCTTTTAGTAATAGTCATGAGAAGCTAAAATAGGACTCGTGTACTTCTGTGTCAAGATAGAAGACGGAAAGAGAAAGTTCAGTTACCAAACTAGCCACAAGTCCCGGGGCTCCAGACGCGAGGATTTTAAATGGTTACAGTAGGGCTCTCTTATCCCCAGTTTCACTTTTGGTGGTTTCAGTTACCTGCGGTCAACCACTATATGAAAATATTTAGTAGAAAACTTCAGAAATAAACAATTCATGAGTTTTAAAGTGATGAACTCTCGTGACGTCAACTCTGCTCCCCCAGGCCGCGAACCGTCCCTTTGTCTGCTGTGTCCCGCCCGTTAGTCACTTAGCGGCCATAGTTATCAGGTCTGCTGTCACAGCCTCAGTGCTGTGTTCAAGGGACTCTTGTTTTACTTACTCCTGGCCCCAAAGTGCCAGAGGAGTGATGCTGGTGATTCGGAAATGCCAGAGAGAAGCCCTAAAGTTTTAGTTTCCTTTAAGCGAAAGGGTGAAAGTTCTCAATATGGAAAGAAAAAAATGAATGCTGAGGTGGCTGAGATCTACGGTAACAATGAATCTTTTATCGGTGAAATTGTGAAGAAAGAAGAAATTCATACTAGTTTTGCCGTCTCACATCAAACTGCAAAAGTTACAGCCGCAGTGCATTAAGTGCTTAGTTAAGATGCAAAAGGCATTCAATTTGTACAGTTAGATATTTTGACAGAGAGACTACATTCACATAACTTTTATTACAGTGTAATTATTCAGTTTTATTATTAGTTATTGCTTTTAACCTCTTACTGTGCCTAACTTATAAATTAAACTTGATCATAGGTATGTATGTATAGGAAAAACATATTATATATGGGGTTTGGTACTATCCTTGGTTTCAGGTATCCACTAGGGGTCTTGGAATGTATCCCCTGCAAGTAAGGGCAGAGTACCATAGAAAGCAACAATCTGATACAAGACCATGGTTATAATTGAGTTGAAATTGATAATAGTTTGAGCAAAAGGAAAAAGGCATCCAGTTTTACCTTAGCATCTTTAAAAGTTGTCTCTGTGACACATAGTTAACATATTATTGAATAACGTTGTTTAACTTCAGTTGTATATTTGTGTAGATGATGACATAAATCCGTTGTTCTGATTTGGGTATCAGATGAGAACTGTATCATTCGAATTGAATTATGGAACACCTAATGGTGCCCACCACATAATGAGGTCTCCTAGGGCAGTTCAGAATGACTGCACAGAAATATCTGGGAGGTTATTAAAAGTACAAATTCTCAGGCTGCATTCAGACCTGCTGTACCAGAATCTCGGGGGTAGTTCCTAATGAACCTGTGTTTTCATAAACTCTCCATTTGATTCTCATGCATGCTAAAGACTGAAACCATTGAGACATGAAGGCAGGTGTCACCATTTCTATACTTGTTAATAGCATATTTAATTATCATGATAGTGGTGATATTAAGAAGAACAACAAATATCCAAAAAGTAATTTTTCATTTCTGCTCAATCTTTACACATAATATACATCCTCTCTATTTTGCTATCAGAAAATGTGCTTCTGCTATAGGCTGGAAGGTATAATACTAAGAGAAGCATAAACAAAATTACTAACTTGACCTAAATATCAAGGAAATCTTTTGTTTCCTACCTTGTTTTTTTCTAGATAATAGAACAGACAAAACAGCACACAGACTACCGATAAGAAAAACTAGCTAAATTACAACATCTGTGCTATGCTACTTTCCTTAAAAAGAATGAAAATGTTGGTCAAAATTTATACTCATTCTCATCAGATCTTCTCACGTATTCTTCAAGGCTTGTCTTTTTCCCGAAGTGGTTCAATGGATGATAGGAGCTGCTGAAATGTGGGACGCTTTTCTGGAAGCTAGATAAAAGAAAAACCCAATGGTTTAGTTTATGAAGGTTCCCATTTAAAATAAACTATGTAAAATATTTATACCTCAGTCCTAAAACTAGCAATTCTTAAAATGTGGAAATGCTATAGATATTTCTTCTAAAGAGAAAACAAATAGAGCCCTAAGAATTGAGAAAGAAAAATAAGAGTATCTTTATTTGAGTAAGATAGGACTGCATACCTTGAAAACCCAAGAGAATTAATAATAGAACAAACCCAAATAACAAAGGAATTCATCAGGAGAGCAGTATATAAAATTAACTGACAAAATCAATAGTCTTCCTGTATATATACAATAACCAATTAGAAGATATACTGGAAGAGAAAACTCAATTTACAATAGCAACAAACCCCAATAAAATACTAAAAAAAAGTACCCCCCAAATGAGGAAAACTTTAAAATGGTGCTGAAAAAACACAAATGTAGAATTGAGCACGTAGAAAATAACACTGGTTGTCTTTGAATAGGACACATCAATAACATAGAGATGATGGATCTCCCAAGTTAAAATACAAACTCCTCCAAATATGAACAAGCTTGTTTTAAGCTGAACAAATTGATTATCTAGTTTGTGGATTTTAAATATGCAAAATAGCTAAGAAAACTATTCAGAAAGAGTCAGACACAACTTAGCAACTAAACCGCCACCAAGAGAAAAGGAAGTAGGTCTGACTTACAGGTGTCTGTTTCTGAGTGGGAAAATAAAATTATGACTACAAAAAGTGATAAAGAGTTTTGTGGAAAGTGGACACCGGGAAAAGAGTTTTGTGCATGGTCAAGATTGACTAAGTTTAAAATAAAATCTGACCAAATGAATTTAAAAGTAAGCTGGGCTTCTCAGGTGGTGCAGTGGTAAAGAATCCTCCTGCCAATACAGGAGACGCAGAAGACACAGTTCGATCCCTGAGTGGGGAGGATTCCCTGGAGAAGGAAGTGGTCACCCACTCCAGTATTCTTGCCTGGAAAATTTCATGGACAGAAAGGAGCCTGGCGGGCTACAGTCCATGGGTTCACAAAGAGTCAGACATGACAGAGTAACTAAAAGATCATAGCCACAACTAAGACTCGACACAGCCATAAAGAAATATGAACAAAATTGTTGGCACCTACAGTGCTGGTTTCAGATCACAAACACCTGAGAGCAGGGGCCCAGGGCCATCGTCACCGGCTCTGTAGCAAGTGTGCGCATGCTCAGTCACTTCAGTCCTGTCAGACTCTTTTGTGACTCCACGGACTTGTAGCCCGCCAGGCTCCTCTGTCCATGGGATTCTCCAGGCAAGAATATTGGAGTGGGTTGCCATTTCCTTCTCCAGGGGATCTTCCAAATTTAAGGACTGAACCACATCTCCTGTGTCTCCTGTATTGCGACCAACTCTTCACCACTGAGCCACTTGGAAAGCCCCTGGAGCAAGTGCCTCCGCTCAGAAGCGCTCCTTCCGGTGGTGGTGACGCAACAACCAGCCAGATGCACCTGCGCCCCTGCCCGCTGCCCTCCCCTCGTGGGGCACTCGCCTCGTGCCAGCAGCTGTACATGATGTGGTAGACGGTGTCCGACGCCAGCTGGGGCCGGTAGAGCCGGTGGCCCTGGGAGACCTTCACGACCACCTGCGAGTTGTCGTACAAGTCGTAGGGCTGCTTCCCCAGGCTGAACACTTCCCACATCAGGATCCCTGCCCCGCGACGAGGGCGGCCAGCCGACAGAGGAAAGAGAGCCCACGTCAGAATGTACAGTTTGTTACGTGAGCTTCACGCGCCCGGCAGGAAGGCTCTGGGTCAGAGCCTGGGTCCCTGGGGGATGAGTCCCAGCAAGAAGGGCAGGTTAGGGAGGACAGACTGGGCTAGCCCTTCTGGAGCCCCAGCTCTCTTATTCCTGCTCCCCGAGGCCCCGACGCCCATTCTTGCTGGGAAACGGGGAGGCGGCCTGGGTCGCTGCAGGGGGAGGTCCCTGGGGCCAGGGCCCCTGGGCTGCTTCAGAGAGGCGGCGGCCCCGTCGAAGCCACAGTGACAGCCCCAGCTTCAAGCCTTAGAGCGAGGCGTGGAAGTCCCCGCCCTTTCTCTCTGCCTTGGCAATAATTTCCTGGCACTCACACATTACCTTTGGGTGGAAATTTAAGATAAAGTCGTGGACAACTTTCCGGCTTTTCTATTGCCTCAGTCCTCTAGAACAGTGGTTCTCCACCTTCTTGGCACCAGGGACCCATTTCGTGGAAGATAATTTTTCCCCGAGACCGGAGAGGGGGCAGGATGGTTTGGGGATGTTTCAAACGCATTACATTTATCATGCACTTTATTTCTAAGATAATGCTGCCACTGATCTGACAGGAGGCACCGGGTCTCTGCCCTAGAGGTTGGGGACCTTTGTTCTAGAATACTTTGTGGGTCAGGTGTCCTTTTCAGAATCTGCTTAAAACCATTGGCTTCCCCTCAAAACAGTGAATGCACAGAATTTTCTGACTCATTTTCTGGAAGTTCACAGAGTGTTTTCTTGAAGTATCCAGAATATGGCAGACTCCAGATTAAGGAACTGAGCTCTGGTCATGGTGGGCAAGAGGGTGGCATCTCGGGCCAGTCAGACATGGCTTTTGAGGCACAGGTTTGCCACTTACAAGGTGGGCAGGCTTCTTAGCCCTTCTCAGTTCTGCTTCCCCGTCTGTAATATGTGGATATTTGCATGCCACAAAGTTGTCATGAGGATTGAATAGGATGAAACACTCGGAGCACTTAAAGGACGCTGGGGACATTTTAAGTTCTCTAAATGGTGGCCATTGTGCTGTCATACTAGCCACGCAAGAGAATTCCAGCAGGGAACCAACCTCAAAACCTTGGAAAACCAGACATATGTAAGAAGGGAGAAAATTGTTCTAGAACCATAACTGAAGTACTAACTTCAAAACTTTGACTTTTAGGGCTACAGATTTTATGTAAAATATTTATAGTCAGGCATTATTACAATTTGTGGGGACTGTGTGTGTGTGTGTGTGTGTTTTAAACGTTCTAAAAGAACCATCCAAAAATTTGTTGACTCCTTCACAACTCCTTGGAAGTGGGTCCACTTATCTCATGAATAATATCGTTGCTTAAAATGTCTGTGGGGCTCCTCTTTGAGAATTGCTTTCAGAGGTTCTGGTTTATTTTGAGTATCCTTACTAGGGTCAGATTATTTAAGAAAGAATTTAGTTTTTGGAAACAGCCAGAAAATATTTGCAGCCAAATTCTGGCACATAAAAGATAAGCAATTGACCTGGGTAATACAATTTTTGGTCAAAAAGCAGTTGTGACTATTACGAACTCTGATTTTTTTTTTCTAAGAAATTCTTGTTAACTTGAAAACAAAGTATTTTCAGAGTGTTATGGGTATGCAAATTAACCTTATTAATTGCCCTTTACACTCCGGAAATATCTTTGTACTGTATTCAGTCAGGGCTCCGGGGCCACCTTTAAGGGGCAGAGTAGTGGCTTGGCTGCCTGGGGTCTAAACTCTTTCTTGGTCTACTGGAGACATTCTGATTTCATCTATTTGTACACTGGGACTTTGACTAAGATATATTTTAAATAACACAATTTTCTGATAGTTGGAGTAGGGCGGGCCTAGAGTCTTATTTTTTTTAAATATCTTTTATAAGGCATATGAATTGATACAAAGAGATTGAAACTAATTTTGACAAGTTCATCAGCACAAAATGACATTAAGTATTCACTAAAATGCTCTTTGTAGTTTTTCCTTTTTCTGTATATTTCTTGGAATTTTTTTACAGTGAACAATACCAGTTTTATAAAAGGAAGAATTATTTTAAAAAATTATCACATAGAAAAATAAATGGCTAACTAAATTTTCCTTTGTTCAGACAGTCTCAGTTGTCATGTAGAAAGTCAAATTATACTTATGGATTAAGACAGGCATGAAATAGTTCTCAGTTGTATTTAATACATTCCATAACCTTATGATAATTTGTAATACTTATCCTGGGCCCATCTGACAGTGATTTTAAACAAGCCTGACATTCCTACTGATGTGGAAAAATACCAGAATATCTACAGAAGCACAATTTAAGAATTATTTCTGTTTTCTAATTGCTGCTGCTGTTTATTCGCTAAGTTGTGTCCAGCTCTTTGCGACCCCATGGACTGTAGCCCGCTAGGCTCCTCTGTCCAAGGGATTTCCCAGGAAAGAATATTGGATTGGGTTGCCATTTCCTCCTCCAGGGGCTCTTCCTGATCTAGGGATCAAACCTGTGTCTCCTGTTTGGCAGGCAGATTCTTTACCACTGAGCCACCAGGGAAGCAATTTTGTAATTATGTTTACTTAATTTCAATGCAGATCTTTTAATAAAATAGGGAAGGCCACACAGTAAGTTTGCTAGGTTTGAGGGTCATGCAGTCTCTGTGGCAGTTACTGCTGCAAGCACAAAATCAACCACAGACAATACATAAACCATATGTGCAGAGGACACGGCAGCACTCCAATAAAACTTCCCTTATAGAAACAGGCCACTGGAATTGGTTCTGTGTCATGGTTTGCTGACCCCTGATCTAAATGATGAATTTTAACAAAGACACTAGCTGAAATTGGGATGGGCCAAAGAAAGTGCTAACTCATGTTTGGTGTTTACACCAGGCATGCCCCCCGAAATTGGTCAACTCAGAATAATGGTTATCATGCCACTTTCATGCAGAAAGTTGATGACTTCATTTTAAGCCCTTCGACGTTTTATACCTCATGCAAACTGGGTTTTAATTTTCAGTGACTCCTTTTTGAAAACATAAAATCTTCAATGCAAAAAAGCTTTTAGCCCTTTGGATTTTTATGAGGAGGTGTTAGCAACACGCCAATTATACAGTAAGTGGCAGACATCCTAACACCGACCCAAGAAAGGGTCACCATCATCGTCTTCAATCCCTTGCTTATCTCTGGGTATACAGATCATTTTGTAAGTGCTCAGAGGATTTGCTGAAAATGGATGTTGCTGCTATGTGGTTTCCTGTTGTGGAAGCCAGCTTGTGAAATGGGTCTCATGTGGCCACATTCTTACCGAACGCCCATACGTCTGACTTGCTGCTGTATTTGAAGTAGTGAAACACCTCTGGGGCTGACCACTTGACTGGAAACTTTGTTCCTACGGAACTGACATATTGGTCATCAAGAACATACCTGCAGGGGAAAACATTAACACAGCCCTTACACCGCTTGGCTGTATCAAGTGGGAAGCCCTCTGCTGGCCGACGCAGGGCTTGCAGCCATCCAGTCTCCGCCGAGGGCCTTGATTTTCTGGATCTTTCAGTTTTTGAGCTTAGCTACAGGCTGCTTATGACTTGTAAGCATTTTTTAAAAATGATATCTAGTTTTGAAAATACCAAAATATGAATGCCACGTATTTGGTAAATATAAAATATTAAAAAAACACATAAAAGTGAAATCACTCTGAATCCCACCCCAAGGATAGTCAGTCATTCTACCACTTAAGATACATTTTTGCTTGTACTTTCCAATCTTTTTTCTATATATAATTTGAACAAAATTGGGTTTCTGTTGTACTGAGGTTTGCTTTCATTTTTCCTTTAATGACATATCAAGAACATTTCCCCCATGGTTACGTTTTCTTCTGCAGCATCATGTTTAATGGCTGAATAGTCTTCCCTCTTATGAATTAATGTTATTTGTTTAACTGTGTAAGTTGCTTCTAACCTGCTGTTGTAAGCAATGATGGACAACAATATCTTATGAAGATATCAAGATGATAAAAATATATGTTCAAGGATATGCGGTACACTTTTGTTTATAATATTTAGGGGTTCTGGAAGAGGAGCAGCTTTTCATAATGAATTTTGAAGAAAACTTAAAAAAAAATACAGATCTCCCTATGGTGTTTTTAGGGACATGTTTGCTAAATATAGGGCTGGATTTGGTCAACTCTTCAGAATTTGAAACTATATTATCCCTCCTCAGAATTACATGTGGTTATGTTGAATTGGCACAACTTTATAGCTGTATTTTGTCTCAATGGCAGGGACATCTGCTTGCCCTCTAGACTCAACTGTGGGCATTTTGAGGGCAGAGATTAACTCATTTATATCAGTATCTCCCACAGGGCCTAGGCATTAGGCACTCAATAAATGTTTGTTGAATGGAAAGGCTACCAGATATGTCTTCATTTCCTGTATAAAACCATGAAAATTGGCTCTAAGGCTTAAATAAATAGTAAGAGGATTCAGAATTCAGGAAATGGAAGATTCTTCTTAAACTGCTATCACAATCAAACTAATTTTTCAAATCCTAAAGTGTTGCTAGAATGCCAAGAGAATGAGTCTACGGCCTTACCTGATGCTATAGAAAATTTAATAAATGACAAGAAAATTTTTCCTAGTGTTAATGCTGTGCCCATTTGAGCATATAGTATTAAGAAAAAACCAGAACGGGCTAAAGGAGCCATCATACACACACAGAAACACACACACGCATTCTCTCTCTCTCCCTACCCCACCCCAATCAAGGCTTTTTAAACTTTTCTTGTTTTTTCCTGGCTGTAACAGGTTATATACGAATATTTAGGATCTTTTGTGGATTTATTTGCATTTAGAAAATATTTATCAAAGTTTTGAAAGAATTAAGAGAGCTTTGGGATAATTTCTGAAGAACAATCCTATTTTTATCAGTGAAGAAATGAGTGTTCAGAGGTAGTGTGAGTGAGGAGATCCAGGTTTCTAAGCCCCCAATTCAGAGCATGTTTTGTACCCCCGTTTAGATGTGAATGGAAATCCCTCTTTCACGCGTTGCCCTTTTGGAACTGGCTTACCTCGTCATCCCAAAGTCAGAAACCTTCACAGAGAGATCACTGTCTACCAAGCAGTTCCGAGCAGCCTTTAGAGGGAAAACAAAATTACCAATAGTGAAAATGACCAAGGATCCCCTGACATCAAAATCACACATTTTCCTTCTCTTTGGGACATTTGTCAGCAAAATCTAAGATATCACAACCCCAAATGCTGTATTTAAAAGAAAATATCTAGAGTATAGATGTTGTCTTTTTTCCTTTGCAATTTTCAATCTTTCAAAATGAAAATGTGCTCACAGAAGTATCTTCCGTCAAGCATCCATCCTTGTCAAACGGTATGAGAGGTATTAGACATGAAACACAGAACCTGAGCTCATCAACGAGAAGGGAAAAATCACGTCTAGGGGTTCCCTCTCCATTGCTAGGACCCTGTGTGTTAACAGGCGCTTTGAAGGTGTAAATGCAGCACTGAGAATCCGGAATGCACTGGCCTAGCATGCGTGGCATGTTTGCTGTTTAGCACCAGAAAATCTCTAAAGATCAATCAATACCAGTACAAATCAAGAAGAATACTCTCCACATCCACCCTGACTCAAAGATGTACACATTTCATTTCTTGTGTTTTCAGTTATCGTATTAAATGATTGCTTTAGCACTAAATCCTTCCTGGAGTAAAGGTAAGCTTGGGTTAAATGATTCTGGGAACCACTAAATTGACCAAAGTCTTTCCTTTGCATCTGTTTTCCATTATACCACGACCTAACTACATAGACCTGGATGGCTTCTTTAGAAATTCCTTCTATACTTAAGTGTTTTATTTTGAGTTGTGATTTTTATCACAAAAGTGTCATGTGCTTAAGCAAATGAGCAAAATATTGGTTGGTCAAAAAGTTCATTTGGGGTTTTTTGTAACATCTTATGGGAAAACCCAAATGAACTTTTTGGCCAATGCAATGTAAGTGAAGATGCTCTCTTTGCCATCCCTCCCAATGGCCCCATTGCTGAAGATGGGAGCTGGAGATGGCTTTCTTTCCTTACCAAGTCCCGATGTATGAATTGGTGGCTCTCCAAGAAGGCCATGCCTTCACAAACATCATAGCACATTTCTAAGAGCTGGGAGGGTTCAAGTCTTTTTCCATGACTCTTCAGGTAACTCAGTAAGCAGCCATTGGTTATATATTCAGTCACTATGTATATAGGGTATCTCTTTGAACACACTCCGTAGAATTTCACCAGCTTGGGATGGTTGAGTTTCCTGGAAACAACAGATATTCAAAGTTCAATACTGAATTTCCAAATTCCATTTTCCACATGTCCTGAAAAAGAATCACTGTCAGATTTTTGTTTGTTTTAATTTCTGCCCTTATACTGAAACAGAAGAGAGGGGAAAGTTTAGGATCTGATTCTGGGAGCATTAGCCTTTGGAGGCAGAAAAAAGCTGCCTCCTATTGGACACTGACAACCTCAGCATCCATTAAGCTGCTTTGGGTGCTTATTCAACTTTCCTGCAGAGAATCAGGGAAGCAGTGGTCTGTCTAATACCTCAGAAATCCTGCTTAGTCTTGTAGCATCTTGAGAACTTCTATGACTGATTTGGAGGAAGCTATATCCTAAGAGCCGGAGAAGGCAATGGCACCCCACTCCAGTACTGTTGCCTGGAAAATCCCATGGACCGAGGAGCCTGGTGGGCTGCAGTCCATGGGGTCGCTAAGAGTCAGACATGACTGAGCGACTTCACTTTCACTTTTCACTTTCACGCATTGGAGAAGGAAATGGCAACCCACTCCAGTGTTCTTGCCTGGAGAATCCCAGGGACGGGGGGGCCTGGTGGGCTGCCGTCTCTGGGGTCGCACAGAGTCAGACACGACTAAAGCGACTTAGCAGCAGCAGCAGCAGCATATCCTAAGAGCAGTCACTTCTATTTTAAAGCATCTAACTGATGTCTAAACATCTCATTAGTAAAATGAAAACAGTTGTCATATTAGAGAAGTGAGATTAGTTGTGATTTTCTTTTCTTTTAAAAAAGCTTCATTTTGAGTTAGGATGTCATTTTTTGTTAATAGATTAGAAAATAGTAACTACATGACATGGGCTTCCCAGGTGACTCAGTGGTAAAGAGATCTGCCTGCCAAGCAGGAAACATGGGTTCCATCCCTGGGTCAGGAAGATCCCCTGGAGGAGGGCATGGTAACCCACTCCAGTTTTCTTGCCTGGAGAAGTCCATGGACAGAGGAGCCTGGCGGGCTATAGTCCACGGGGTCACAAAAGAGTCGGACATGACTTAGCAACCAAACAACCACCACAACCACGTGACATAGCACTTCTAGTAGGTCCCCACAGCTATTAGGATGTTCATCAATTACTCCTTATGTAATTGACCTACTTTTATCGATTAACAGGATGATTCTTTTTTCTTTTCCATTATGGTTTATTACAGGATATAGAATATAGTTCCCTGTGCTATACAGTAGGACCTTGTTGTTTATCCATTCTGTATATAATAATTTGCATTTGCATTTTGCACCCCAAACTCCCACTCCATCCCTCCTACTTCCCCTCCCCCCTGGCAGCCACAAGTCTGTTCTGTATGTCTGTGAGTCTGTTTCTTTTTCACAGATAAGTTCATTTGAGTCCCATTTTAGATTCCGCATATAAGTGTTATCATGTGATATTTGTCTTTTTGTGTCTTCACTTAATATGCGAATATCTAGGTCTATCCATATTGCTGCAAATGACATTTTTCATTTTTATGGCTAATATTCCATTATATATTCTATGATATGTGGACTCTTGGTTCAGGCCTTACAGATGTTAGGGACAGTCCTGTTAGCATGAATGTCCTCTCATGATGAGGGCTAAACAACAGTTCCTCAGAAGAAACTTACGTCATGGTCTGGGCCTCCTGGAAGAATTCATCTTCTGACATGGAGCCCTCCTTGATCATCTTAACAGCAACATCATACTTCCCCTTCCACTTGCCCAGATGGACCACTCCAAACTGGCCACTTCCCAGCTCCTTCAACAGGGTAATCTCTTCACGTTTCAGTTCCCAGATTCCTAATAAAGCAAGACAGGCACTCTTCAGGATAAGAATAGAAGAGTTTGAGGCTAACAGCTTCTCAAGTGACTTCCTCTCCAGTGAGACTTTAATATTGACAACATGAAGAACAGCAAGACTTTTTTTAAAAAGTTGCTCACTTAAAAAGAAAACTGTTAGTTATGTGATCTTATGACCTGTTAAACCACATGACAATGCCACCAGAACAGTATTGTTCCTGAAGTAGCTTCAATTAGTGACAAGAAAGATTAGAGTTAAAAAACCTTTAGCAACCAGAGGTATGTTGGAAAGACTTGATGTGTTTAGCGCTCTTAGCTTGGTGAAATAACATTACATTTTCTTCTAAAACAAATTAAACTCTGATCCGGGAGGGTGTCATTATTGTAAATTTACTGGGGGAAAAAAGGAAGACAGGAAGCAGATCCCTGTTCAGATAGGGCCAGGGAGGGCCTCAGCTGTAATATATTCATTAATTTTCTTGAACAAACTAAAATCTTTTCTATCCTACCAACCTAATTTTGTAATCTCCCGAGCATACCAAAAAGATGGATCCACTGCCTGTCCTTTCTCATTCTGGAGTCTGTGCCTGATCATGGGGCTAGTTTGCAACCTTGTGTACTTATGATAATGACACTCTCCCAGATCAGAGTTTAATTTGCTTTATAAGAAAATGTAATGTTATTTTACCAAACTAAGGGTACTAAGCACACTAAGGATTCTTTACCGCTGAGCCACCAGATGTATAATATATAAAAATGTATGTATATATACATATAAATATATGTATATTTTTAAACCACAAAAGATAGGAGTTTAGGAGCACAAGGGCATGTCCATACCGCTTCCCAAGGACACAGAGATGGGAACCTTATTGGCCTTGGTCGACACAGGGTGGCGGAGTCGTGTGATCATGCCTGCAATGAAATCAGCAACATTATCATCACATGATCACATTGTATCACATCACATTACATTACATTGGTTCACATCTCTGCTTCTGCTGTGTCTAGAGGAGCTGAAAAAGCACAGAGTTCAGGATGTTCTCATGCAAAAGAATCTATTTTGACCATATTCGTCCTGTAAAATTAATTTGCTGGACTTGACTAATTAGTTCTATTAAAGCAAAAATTAAAAGTGTAAAACTACTTTATGTGATTTTTAAAAATCTCATCAAAATTAGTTTCTTGATGGAATCTATTTAAAAATTTTCCCCATTTTTTCTAACTTTTCTCCTTTTTTTATTATTGTGTTATTAGCTAGCCATCTGGAGAAGGCAATGGCACCCCACTCCAGTACTCTTGCCTGGAAAATCCCATGGACGGAGGAGCCTGGTAGGCTGCAGTCCATGGGGTCGCTAAGAGTCGGACACGACTGAGCGACTTCACTTTCACTTTTCACTTTCATGCATTGGAAGAGGAAATGGCAACCCACTCCATAATTCTTACCTGGAGAATCCCAGGGACGGGGGAGCCTGGTGGGCTGCCGTCTATGGGGTCGCTAAGAGTTGGACACAACTGCAGCGACTTAGCAGCAGCAGCAGCAGCACAGTGGATTTACAATACTATATTAGTTTTGGGTGTACAACCTAGTGATTCAGTATTTTTATAGATTATACTCCATTTAAAGGTATTAGAAAATAATGGCTATATTTCCCTGTGCTGTATAATGTATCCTTATAACTTGTTAATTTTATACATAGTAGTTTGTATCGCTTAATCCCCTACCCCTGTCTTGCCCCTTCCCTGTCTCTCCCCCAGTAACCGCTAGTTTGTCCTCTGTATCTGTGAGTATGGTTAGTTATATTCTTACTTTTGTTTTATGTTTTAGATTCCACATATGTGATAACAAAGTATTTGTCTTTGTATGACATTTCACTGAACATAAACCTTCTAGTCCACTGACTTGTTGCAAATGATAGAATTTCATTCTCTTTTATGACTGAGTAATATTCCATTGTATATATGTACCACATCTTCTTTATCTGTTCATCTGGTGATGGATACTTAAGTTGCTTCCATATCTCGGCTATTATAAATAATGTGTCTATGAACATGGGGTTCATATATCTTTTCAAGTGAATGTTTTTATTTTCTTTGGATATATACCTAGGAATGGAATTCCTGGATCATATGGCAATTTCTGTATATATATTTCAGCAGTCAATCAGGCAAAATTAAAAAGAGTGATAGTACCCAGAGTCAGTGAAAATGAAGTGTTGCTCTTGGTGGGAGTGTACATTTCTGAAAAGCATTTGACAGTGCCTCAATTTTAAATGTTCTTAACCATTATCTCAAATTCTTTTAGGGAGTTTGGCTACAGAAACACCCATACAGGTGCACAAAGCTATATTTACTGAAACAGCCAGTATTATGGGAAAATATTGTATATACTCCAGCTGCTTATCAGTGTAGGATTAGGTGAAAAATGATGGAGTCATTCTACACTAGAATTCTCTTTTAACAGAACAGACTCAACTGTATGCATGTGCGTGGAAAGACCTCTAAGATGCTGAGGAAAGAAAGTAAGCTGAAAAGTAGTATATGTAGAATGATCTCATCTCTGTAAACATATAATGTGTATACATACACACATATATAATATATATACATAGATAATGAGTGTTAGTATCAGCGTAGAAAAAAATTTCAGAATAGACACTGACTTGTTCATGGAGGTTATGTCTCCAATGATGCACATTTCTATCTTATTTGAATTTTGCAATCATCTTCTATAGGCAGAAAAAAACCCTGCAAATATTTTAAAAGGGAATCTCTACTTCTAAGTCATTGAACTCACTCAGCTTCGTTTTTTTCTGGCATTGTAGAGTGTATAATGTTATATTCCAGGAAATGTAGGGTAAAAACCACACAGCAGGGCTTCCCTGGTGGCTCAGTGGTAAAGAATCCGCCTGTCAATGCTGGAGACACGAGTTCGATCCCTGATCCAGGAGGATCCCACATGTCGCAGAGCAAGTAAGCCTGTGCCCCACAATTACTGAGCCTGTGCTCTAGAGCCCAGGAGCCACAACTGCTGAAGCCTGCACACCCTAGAGCCCATGCTCCACAACAAGAGAAGTCACTGCGGTGACTGCCCACGCACTGCAACTAGGGAAAGCCAGTGCAGCAACAAAGACCCAGCAGAGCCCAAAGTAAATGAATAAATAAAATTGTGTGTGTATATACACATACACATACACACAAAACCCCGCACAGCAAGCATAGGGCTTGTGAGCATTTTCCCCCTACTTTCATGGTTCCTTATATAATTGAGAGTATTGGGGGAGGGGGAGGGATAAATTAGGAGTTTGAGTTTAGCAGATACACACTACTACATGTAAAACAAACAAGGTCCTACTGTAATGCACAGAGAATTATATTTAGTATCTTATAATAACCCAAAATGGGAAGAATCTGAAAAAGAATATATATATATAGAACTGAATCACTTTGCTGTACACCTGAAACACTGTAAATCAACTATTCTTCAGTTTTAAAAAAGAATTTGGAGGGTCAGTAATGTCCAAGAAAATTTATATTTATCAGCATAAGAGAAAAACTGAACCAAGTTACCTGCTGAATTGTGTTGATGATAGTGAATAAGCTTTGGAATGGAATCAAAACAGTAGTTTTCTGCCAGGTACAATTTGTTCTCAGCATTTGTATGCACATGGTAATGTTTGACAGTTCCTTTTTTATCACTAGTAAGGAAGAAAGAATGTTAGAATGTTTTAAATCAACAACTGAAGCTTGATTAAAGAATGATTAAATCATTTTCTTAGGTACATTTGCAAATTTTGGAGAGGAAAGTCAGAGACGGTTTCTCAGTCTCGACATCCAGTGTTTTTTCTGGAGGTATACATGACAAGCCATAATTATGTAAGAGAGCTCCTCTCTGAACTCAGTGGATCCTTTGTGCTCATACAGAATTCACCTATCATAAAATTCCCCCTTTCTGTATGGTTCTTCCCTTAGTAAGTATAAAGCAGCCATCTTCCTTTGATGATTGAGAGCCCTGCAGTTTTTAGGATCATTATTCTGAAATATCAGTTCTCTTTTAGGATAATAATGGAGATTAAAATATGGGAAAAAATGGTCACTAGGCTGTGGGTGGAGGCTCTTTTGGGAGTGGAGTGTACAGGATGGAGTGGGTGGGAACAGCCTTTAATTCCTCTTGTGAACTTGTACCTTTTCCACATAAAACATTCTTTTTCTTTTGCTCTACTTGTAAAAATAGTGGTGAATTGATGCATGTTGATTTAGGCTAACCAGCAATGATGTGCCTGTCTTAGATTTTAGAGTATGGCATGGCAGTCCAGGCTTCCCTGTGCCTCAGACAGTAAAAAATCCACCTGCAATGAAGGAGATGCAGGAGACAAGGGTTCAGCCCCTGACTTGGGAACATCCCCTGGAGAAAGGAATGGCTACCACTCCAGTATTCTGGAGAATCCCATGAACAAAGGAGTCTGGCAGGCTATAGTCCATGGAGTTGCAAACAGTCGGACATGACTGAGTGACTAAGTGCATGTGTGCGCGCGCGTGCACACACACACACACACCAGTCTAGAACTGGGTTTTGAGTAGAGTTCTGTTGCTGGCTAGTTACCTCATCCAGTTATTTCAAAGTTCAGTTGAGATTATGACCATATCAGTTTGCACTATACTTGGCACATAAAAAACTATTAATATATTCTTATTGCTATAATACCACCCTTACTAGAATTGTAATTATAAAAAGAGAAAGGATGCTTTCTTGTTGCAAATGGCTCATTGGCTCTTGGTCTTAGAATCAAATTCAGCCCACTGATGGTGTTTCATAAAAGAAGCCTTCTGTAGTCATTCACTGGGATTCTTTTCATTTGATTCCTCATCTGTTTGCTGATTTTTTTCTCCCTAGCCACCTTCAAAAATGAATCCAGTGTCAAGAAGCTTAACTAAGAGGACTTTTGACATCAGATTTGGCTGAAACTGGAGGGCCTGAGGGCCGCAGAGATTTTGATATTCAGTGATCCAGGCCTTCTCTGCCTCCTTACTGGGTTGGCTTGAGTCACCACCCACATTTGCAACTTTGTGCATGAGGTGCACCGGGAATGTGGCTTCTAGCAGTGAAAGATGCCATGCGGATGTTTATGGTACATGCTGTTATCTCAAATTGGAAGTAGGCACTCTGTGAAAACATTCCTGAAATAAAATAACTTTTACATTAATTATTTTAAAAATACATATATGCAGCATGAGACAGGGCATATCGAGAAGCCACCAAGGCCCTTCAGTCATTCAAGGTCATTCAATCCAACCATTAAGAAAGGGTCGCAAATGTAGACTTTTTTTTTCAAATGGTCCTAATCAAGATCTGACCAGATTTCAGCAAAGACACAGGGATATGGTTGAGAGAACATGAACATGAACTCAGCTATTGAAGGTTTGGGTTCAAGTGGGTCATTTATTAGTTTTGAGGGTGGGTCTTTGTAAGCTCTGTTTGAACCACAATCCTCTCATGTAAAATGGTGCAAGTAAAAACAGCTTTCCTGTTTGCTTCACAGGATGTTTAGAAGGAACAAAAAGGCTAACAACCAATGGGAAAGTGGCTTATAAAACTCTGGAGGGGAATCCTGATGTTGTTGATGACAGCTTGCTTGAGATGACTGTGGGGGCCTTATATACACCTAAGTGTTGGGATAGAAGTAGTGAGGCAGCTCATATTACTTTTTCCAAACAACAACAATAATAGTAAACACATTACTATGTGCCAGGCACTGTTCTGCTCCAATATGTGAATTAATCCATTTCATCCATAGAACATAATAATTGTTATTATGTCCACTTTTCAGATGAGGAAGTTGAGGCACAGAAATTAAGTAACTTGCTTAATGTCCTAATGTTTTGGAATGGCAGAGTCAGGATTTGGACTCAGAGGTGCAGCTTCACACCAGAACTCTTAACCCCACCAATGGGACAGCATCCTAGAAAGGAGCCATCAGTGAAAACACTGCTACACTGAATCAACCTCCTGCTCCCACTGGAAAGACTTACTAAAAACCAGACGTTGGGGTAGGTTTCTCAGTTCGGCTGGTTGCTAGAACCAAGAGTGGAGAGGTGCCATTGCTATTTTTCTCTCTTTCTAGGCTCAGGATGAATCAAGGGGGAATAATGCAGGATTCCTTTAACAAGAGTTTCCTGAGGCAGTCCGTATACTGGGCAATACTCTGCTGCCTGCAATGGGTAGGAGCGAATCACCTAGAAAACAGCCTCTTGAAAGTAGTGGGGGTGGGGGAAGGCAACTACAAATAGTCACATTCAACAGAAATACTTTGATTCCAAATTCCAGAGTTGAAAGATGGGGTCTTATCGCAAAATGTGACCCAATGACCAGGATATTCAAAGAACATACACAAGAAGATAAAGAAATCCACATCGTACTTACTTCATAGCCTTACTAAACAAGGACACTGTGTACATTCCCGCCTGGCTGGAGTTTCTAACCATAAATGCTCCTTCTTTCCCCTAAATAGAAAGGCGAATATGGAAGGGACAGAAAACATTTTCATTATTCTTGAAAATGACTTGTGCTGGTAGGTGGTAGGAAAATAGATCTTTTAGATCCACTTTAAATGTCATTGACAGCACAGATTGCCCACTAGTTGGCACGGAAAGAACTCCCAGTTTAGCTTCCCTCTTTCTCTCATCCATTGTCTTTATAGGTTTACCCTGTGAAGGGGACGACAGAGGATGAGATGGCTGGATGGCATCACTGAGTCGATGGACGTGAGTCTGAGTGGACTCCGGGAGTTGGTGATGGACAGGGAGGCCTGGCATGCTGCGATTCATGGGGTCACAAAGAGTCGGACAAGACTGAGCGACTGAACTGAACTGAACTATGTGCCTCAACTCTTCCTCTCCAGTTAATTTTTAACCTGTGATAGTTTTCCCTGTTTGGTGTTTGTGCAAGCCTAACATTTTAATCTTTCAGAAATAAAATTTAAAGCCAGCTATCCAGATGGCAAAGAATCTGCTGGCAATGCAGGAGACCTGAGTTTGATCCCTGGGTTGGAAAGGTCCCCTGGAGAAGGAAATGGCAACCCACTCCAGTATTCTTGCCTGGAGAATTCCATGGATAGACCATGGGGTCGCAAAGAGTCAGACATGACTGAGTGACTAACACTTCTATCACCATATCATGCCCCTGGAACACCAAAGATACAGAACAAATCATTTGTTAAATTTATGCTCAACTTGCTTTGCTTAATGTTCTGATTCTAAGCAAGTTTAGATTGAGACAAAGTGGATTTTAAAACTGTGAATGTGAAAAAATACTGAGTTCGATAGTGGTCACCACCTTCTCGTTATTACCCCTCAAAGAAATAATTGGTATGCTGTATTACGTTGAACTATAGCAAAGTATTATTTTTGTAGGTCAAAAGAGTTTGCCATTGGTAAGTCCATTACCAACTAGTAACAAAATCCGATAGATTTACTCCCCATTACATCTGCTGTACTCTGGTTTAGGTGCTAATGGTTTTTGTGACAGAATTGAAGTATGAGGTGCAGATGGCCCCCAGTAAGTCTTCTCTTTGTATATTCCTGCTCTGGGCAGTCCCCTCCCACATTGACTCTGGGCTGGGCCATGTGATTTGCTTTGGCCAGTGGGACATTAGCAAACATGACAAAAGCTGAGACTCCGTATTTACTTGCCCTGAACTGTGAGGCTTGGCCTCTTCAACCACTGCCTTGAGATCACCATGCTGTGAGGAAGCCCAAGTTAGCCACATGGAGATGGAACATGGCACCCACCCTGGTTGACTACCCCAGCTAACCCCACTGTTAGTCAGTCCACCAGCTAAAGGCAGCCACGTGAGTGAATCTAAGCAAAACCTGCGGAAAAACTGCTGGCCCAGCTGCCTCCAGAATGGTGAGGAATCATAGATCTTGCTTCAACCACTGAATTTTTGAATGGTTTATTATAGAGCAAAGGGAATAGAGGAAGGCTAGATGTGAAGGACCTGGTAACCCATAAACTGAACAATTAGCACTATGATGTCTGGACTGTATAATTAACGATAGGGTTTCTGTGAGCAGTGCGGTACCCTCTGAGCCCAACAACAGAAAGACATTCTTAGAGGCTATTTTAAAGATGAAACTACTTACCTTTTGTCTCAGTAACTGCTCAGATTGTGACCTGGAGATGTTACCTGCAAACCAGCTGCAATAGAAAAGAATTCCATTTTGAGAATGAATAGTTTTTAATTGCATAACTTGTCACTTAACTTTCTCATCTGTAAAATGATGCATTGGCTTAGATCAGGGGTTTCCAAACTTGGCTGCTGAAGAGAATCACTTGAAGAGCTATTTAAAAAACTCAGATTCCTGAGTCTCCACCACCCAGTTGTGATTCTGGGGGTGGGGCCTACATATCTTTCCTGATTGTTTCCCCAAGGCACACCTCTCACCCCACTTTGGAATCTAGAAATGATGGAGACAGAGACTGTCTGTATGGTCACAGCTGGGCTTTCTGAATCAAAGGAAGCCTTCCAGTTCATCTAAATACTAAAGACTAAAGTCCATGATGAGAGGTTCACTCCCATTGGTTTAAATCTTTGTCAATTGTTAAAGTACAATTATCTTTGGATAATTTTTGTGCTGGTCTTTCTCAGTCATTTTTATCTTAGTTTGAATGATTCCAGCAGGTGCCTTCTGGAGGGTAGAAGTAGGGGAAGTGGAGGCAGTGACATGTACTTTGAAAAAGCTCTCACTACACTTGTAGCCAATGAAACAATAACAGAACTCATACAAAAACAAAGCTAGTAATATGTGTTCTCCTAGTGTCCAACTGACTTAGTCACTGTCAGGTAGCAGGTTGTCTGAGAGATGCAGTGTGCCTTGTTATTCCCACTTCTCCTTAATGCCAGCCTCTAAGTCCCTGGTGGCTCAGATGCTAAAGAATCTGCCTGAAATGCGGGAGACCTGGGTTCAGTCCCCAGGTCAAGACGATCCCCTGGAGAAGGGAATGGCAACCCACTCCAGTATTCTTGCCTGGGAAATTCCATGGACAGAGGAGCCTGGCGGGCTACAGTCCATGGGCTCACAAAGCGTCAGACAGGACTGAGCAACTACGCTACAACTAAATCCAGGAGATGATTATTTGTGCCTAATTGTTGTCCAATGATAGAATCTTAGATTTTGGAAAGGACCTTAACAGCCACTTAAGACCACTCTGTCTCTGTGTAATTGAGGTGAGCA
Source organism: Bos indicus x Bos taurus (assembly GCF_003369695.1). NCBI lineage: Eukaryota > Metazoa > Chordata > Mammalia > Artiodactyla > Bovidae > Bos > Bos indicus x Bos taurus. Next base: position 13,194,805 of record NC_040105.1, on the reverse strand, counting down.
CACATTCTTACTTGCCCAGAGGAGTCCACTTTATGTCTGTATGGTCCTGTGTCTTTGTCCTATGTCCAGGTGTAACACTGAACAGTACATTCTTCCTCTTCTTAAAGTATCCTAGTTTGGATGTTCAATGATAAGGTCACCCTTGAAATAGGAATCTCCCAACATAAAAATGCTCTGATATTCAAGGCTCAGTTGTGCTACTATGTGAAATTACTGCATCATAACTAACTTCAAAATTGGACTTAAAGCTAATAAGAGCCTTCAAAAATCATCCTAATGAGGGCCTCCAGGAAAGAAATAATCAGCAGAAATGTCATAGGCTGTATCTATGAAGACAAAGCAAAATAAAGGGATGGGGGTCAGCTAGGTAATAAATCCCAAGAATTTGTGCAGCCAGTTTAGATCATCTAGATTGGGGGGAAGTATATTGATGAGGATGAAAGAGGAGAGTGAAAAAGCTGGCTTAAAACTCAACATTCAAAACACTAAGATCATGGCATCTGGTTCCATCACTTCATGACAAATAGAAGGAGAAAAAGTGGAAGCAGTGACCGATTTTATTTTCTTGGGCGCCAAAATCACTGCTGACAGTAAATGCAGCCATTAAATTAGAAGATGCTTGGTCCTTGGAAGAAAAGCTATGACAAACCTAGACAGTATATTAAAAGGCAGAGGTATCACTTTTCCTACAAAGGTCTGTCTAGTCAAAGCTGTGGTTTTTCCAGTAGTCATGTACAGATGTGAGAATTGGACCCTAAAGAAGGCTGAGCGCCAAAGAATTGATGCTTTCGAATTGTGGTGCTGGAGAAGACTCTTGAGAGTCCCTTGGATGGCAGGGAGATCAAAACCAGTCGATCCTAAAGGAAATTAACCCTGAATATTCATTGGAAGGACTGACGCTGAAGCTGAAGCTCCAGTACTTTGGCCACCTGATATGAAGAGCCAACTCACTGGAAAAGACCCTGATGCCGGGAAAAATTTGAAGGCAAAAGCAAAAGGGGATGGCAGAGGATAAGGTGGTTGGAAGGCACCACTGACTCAATGGAGATGAGTTGGAGCAAACTCCAGGAGATAGTGAAGTACAGGGGAGCCTGGCATGCTGCAGTCCATGGGGTCGCAAAGAATAGGACACGGCTTAGCAACTGAACAACAATTTCATTAGTAACAGCCCAGTTTATTGCCACCCATCCTCCAGTTTCATGGCCCAGAACCTCACAGGAGTTTCTCCATGTAAATACAGCCTTTTCAGAAGAATAGAATAGAAATATCTATGTCTAGTTTTAGAGGAACACAGAGGACTTTCAAAACTCACTCATAATCATCAAGGTTTTCCTCTTCTTCAGATGAACTTGATTCAGGGGAGCCCCTTAAGAAGAGAGGAAACGTAGTTAATACCCACCCACCCACACACACACACACACAATACCAAGAAATAATCCAAGTGCCTCACAGTGCCATGTCAAATCCCACCCTGCTTTTATCCACATAAATAAAATCTGCACTGTTAGATTTCCCTTTTTTGCACTTGGGAAGGGGTCAGCAAAGTGAAGAGAAGGTTGCTCACAAGTTGAGCTCATGCTCAGCCTCATAAGACATTGGCTCCTTGATACAGGAGGATCCCAGGAATGTAGATTTCTTTGACTCTGTCAGAAGAGCAGACTCATGAAATAGATGAAATGCTTCAGGGGCAGCTGTGATTTGAAGTTAGAGAAAGTCTTGGGTAGTGTATAGAGGTATTCTCAAAGAAGAGTTCCTCAACACCACGTTGTTTACCCTCTGGCTCACATAGGTATGTTCGTGTTCATGCTGACACCTGTGTATATCATGTATGATGGGTAGGAAATATCAGTGTAACCTCGGAAGTTATCCATTCAGACCACTGTCAGGGTTCAAAGAAGCAAACTCCATGTATTTGTTTGTTTTATAGTCACCTTAAAATTAAAGGCTAGTTGCAAAATTTTTACACCTGTGGTTAGTTTTCCTGTAGATGAAAGAAATCCTGGCTGCAACAGAATATCTGAAGTTGATTTACCATGACATCTTTGAGGTGTTGTGATTTACAACATTTCTTTCCCTTTGATTACTGCATGCCAAATCTTCACTGCTACAAAAGAGAGAGATACAGTTCATAAATTTATATTTATTTATAAATGTTAAATGACAAAAGTAATTGTTTGGATATGTTTTAGCTTTATTTAATATTGTGACCCATATATGTCACTTGGTTTGGAAATTGAAGCTGATGAGTCATTTTCACATTTTCATCCTTGCAGTGAGCCCACTAAAAAGCAGTCATTTGATAGGATGCCTAAACAAAAGAGAGTTTTTAATAATGGCTCATAATAACCCCAAACAATAGAAAACTTGGGTTAATAAATCATCCTGACTGGGTTTGCTCTGATTTTCTTGTATGTGTGCAAGCATTCTGTCATTAATATATTTTAATATGTCATTTTCCTCTTTGCTGTTATGCTTGCAAAGGAAAGTCCTGAAAATACTGAACCTTTTAACTCCGTGTGTACACACACAGATCTGCAGGGTTCTCTTCATCCTCTCCACCCATCATTTTATCTCTTTTACTTGGTGTGTGAAGCAGCCCATGAGGCAGTGCCGACTTCTCCAAGTCCAAAGGCTGTTTTAGTTGGAAGGTAGGACCTATTTCCTGTTTGCCTTCACAACCCAGGCTCTTTTTCAAAATCACACTTCAGAGTGACAAGCTTCCTTAACAAGGAAGTGCTCCTCTGGCTGCAGTTCAAGGAAAGCCTGGAAAGCCCCAGCTTCCCAAAGAGCCGTGCTCACTAGCAAAGCTTTTTCCCTTCAGCTCTTCATAAGAAAGCTCTTATTTAAAAATACCAAGCAATTTATTTAGCCTTTTTGTGGTTTTTAAGAACATGTGGAGAGTGTCCATCAGTTGTGCATCACTTAGGTTTATCCACATGATGGAATACAATACAGACATTCACAATAATCAGGTAGCTTACACAACAGTGGGAATGTAATGAACACTACTGAACTCTACACTGCAAAATGACAAAGGTGGTAAATTTTGTGCTGTTTTACCACAGCTAAAACATTAAAAAATGAAAAATGTAGTATATCCTCATGTCTTCAAATAGGAAAAATGTCCCAGATGTGAAGTGAAAAGTGCAAGTGGCAAAGAAGACTATAGGTGAAGGTGTACATCCTGAGAGGCAGCCACAGCCTCGTTTGAATACTTGTCATTGGCCAGTGATGCCAAAGCACGTTGCAAAAACCTACCCACTCTAAGCTCTCTCAGATAAAGGATATATTTTAAAGATTTGGTGTTCTGGAATGTGGGGTTATTTGGAGGAAGAAGGAAAGAAAAGAAAGGGAATAAAGTGCTCAAGTATTGTACACATCATTAGATTCAATCATCTAAATGGCAAGTCTGTGGTGCTGAGTCCCAGTGGGGCCACCACTACTCTGGGCTTCTGGCTCAGGCACAGGATTTTCTGAGAGGGCAGCCCTGTCTCAGCCATGGCCTGTGCAGGCTGTGCTGAGGCTCAGCTCTGAGGCAGTGTGGTAATACCTACTTGACGCGCTGTGCAGCTGGACTGAAAGCTGGGACTTACCTTCTCAGTTTTCTTACTTGCCACCAGTCAGGGAAGTCTTCTTTTGAAATATACTTCATGTTGATGTTTGACTGGGAGCCATAGTTTTTCTTGGAATCACTGTCATACTGGGCTAGAGTGGTACTTGAAGATGGTTCATCTACTTTCAGAATAGGAACTGCTCTAGGAATCTTCAGCTTTGGAGGACAAGAGATTCAAGTACATCACAGTGAGGCACAGATTCATGAGCTGGGAACTGACAATCAAAGTATATCAGCTCTTAAATTTAAAAAAAAATAGGAAAGAAAGGGGCAGTAACTAGTAGTCACAAGACATGGAGCAGCTGGAACTCTCATACTTTCTTGGTTGGAGTATGAAGTGCATGACCACACTGGAGAGTTGTTTGCACATATCCTAGGACCCATATATGCCCAATAGTGAAACCAAAAGACATATAAAAGAATGTTCCATAGCAGAATTATTTCAATTAGGTAAAAACTGGAAATGACCTAAATGCCCAATAATAACCTTATTGTGGCTGTAGTCGGTTAAATCATGCCCTTTCCCCAAAGATGTTTATGTCCCAGTCCCTGCAACCTGTGAGTATGTCACCTTACATAGTAAAACATACTTTGCAGATATGACTTAAGTTAAGGATCTTGAAATGGGGTGATTATCCTGTATTACTGGGATGAGCCAGATATAATCACAAGGGCACAAGGGCACAAGTGAGATGCAAGAAGGTCAGAGATTAAGGAACAGGTATAAAGATGGAAACAAAGATCAGAGAGGAAAGCAGATGCTACCAATCTGGCCCTAAAGATGGAAAAAGGGGCCAGGAGCCAGGGAATGTAGGCAGCCCCCAGAAACTAGAAAAAGTAAGTAAATAGATTTTCTTAAAGCCTCCTAAAGGAATACAGCTTTGTAGACCCGATTCTAGACTTCTGACTTTAGAATTATGAAAAAAACTTTGTGTTGCTTTAAGCCACTAAATTTGTGGTAATTTGTTACAGCAGCAATAAGAAACTCATACAGCATTATATTCACACATGGAATTCTGTACAGCAATTGAGGATAAATTGCAACCACATACTAAACTATGAGTGAATCTCATGAGAAAATAGGCAATAAACAACTATATACTTTATAATTCCATCTGTGTAATGATCAAAACTAGGCAAATAATCTATGCTATTATATGTCAGCCTAGTGATTACTTTTGGTGGAATGTAGTGACCCAAAGGGAAGATAAGGGTGGTCCTGGGGTTCTGAGATGTTCTCAACCCATCTGAGTGTGAGTTATTACAGATATGTTTGGTTTGTGAAAATTCATGAAGTTGTCCACTTAGGACTTGTATACTTGTCTAAGTGCATGTTATACTTCATTAAAAATTCATATAGATATATAATCTGAATTTAATTTTTTTCACATATTTTACTTTTTTCCAGGGATTGGCATCCTAGATATTTTAGCTATGCTATTTATGAGCTGTGAGGTGCTTCTTTCCAAAGATAAATGCAGTAGAAATTTCCCGAAACAGAAATCTAAACAGAATGACTAGAGAGCAGATTTTAATTTTCCTCATCTCAGTAAAACAAGTCCTTTACTGAATGATCTGGTGAAAACAAGCAGAGGAAAACAGGCTTTTCACAGTATCTTCTATGATCCCTGATCACTTAGGGCAGCTTATAATCAAAACAGACTTGGGAACCCTTGGCCAATGATTTGCCCAACTGATCATTTTCAGCACATTTCACAAAGAATTCCTCACCAGAGACTAGACGCCTCGTTTGGGCTCCTAAATTTTCCTCTGCTCTTAGATTTGTTTAAAATAAACTTTACTGGAGCACAATTTATATACCACATGCCACCCTTTGTGGTATTCACCCTTTGTAAGTATAGGATTCAGTGACTTTTAGTAAATTTATCAAGTTGAGCAATCATCACCACCATCCAGTTTTACCATTTTCCATTACTCCTATAAGATCTCTTGGGCCGATTTCTAGTCAATCCCCATTCCCATACTGACCCTAGGTAACCACCAGTTGACCTTTGCTTGTTGTGGACATTGCTTTTAGGTGTTTTACAGAGCCATAATTTTCAAGCTTCAGAACTGAAGCATGTATCCAAACCAAAAAACAATGTCACTGATAACAACATAAAATCCCCAAACCTTAATAATTCTATCAGCTTCCTAGGACTGCCATAACAAATTTCTACACATTTAGTGGTTTAAAACAAAAGAAATTTATCCTCTTACAGTTCTGGAGACCAAAAGTCCAAAAGCAAGTTTTCATGAAAGGCTGAGGGGGAGGATCTTTGCTTGCCTCTTCCAGCTTCTGTTGGGTCTAAGCATTCTTGGCTTCTGGCATCATAAGTCCAATCTCTGCTTAGGTCTTTAAGTGGCTACCTTCTCTGTGTATCTCTCTGTGTTCCCTCCTCTTCTTATAAGGACATCAATAATTGAATTTATGATCTATCCTAATCCAGGATCTCATCTTTGTCCTTAACTAATTATATCTCAAAGACCCTCTTTCCAAATAAGGTCACATTCTGAGGTTTTGGGTGGACATGAATTTAGGGAGACAAAATTCAACCTGTGACAATAATGGATTTAGTTTTATCTTTCATGTTGGTTTACAAAAATTATATGTTGTTTTGTTTTGGCTGTGCTCCACAGTATGTAGTTCAGGGATGTAACCCATTCCCCCTGGAATAGAAATGTAGAGTTTTAACCACTGGACCACTAGGGATGTGTCTAAAAATTATATGGTTTTTACTTTAGATAGAAAGAGAGAAGTAAGTATGCATGAATGTGTGTGAAAATAAGTACCCAAGCCACCACAGAGCTGATGGGTGGATGGAGATGCTCTCTTCATTTCAGGCGAGCTTCCAGAAAACTACTGGGAACCCATGTTATATGTCTCAAGGCATTTGAGGAGGCTGACACCTACCTGGGAAGCCTAAAAGCAGGAAGTTACGGCTTTGAACCCAAGAAAGCAGAGCAGAAGGATAGCCTGTACTGTGAACTTGAACCACATACAATTTTACTAAGCAGAGAGATCAAGGCTCTGTTTTCCTGTAGGCCAACTCCACCCTTGAGAGAGAGTTAGCTGGAAGCCATCTTGAAAGGAACTCAGCTCAAAATGAGTGAATGGACCCAGTAAAAAGTTGGAGGGGTAGAAACCGAAGAGCTAAGGTCAAGACATTTGCTCTGTCATAAAACTACACCCCAAGGGGAGACCCGTGAAAGTCTCCCATATGATAAAGAGTCAGTGTTAGAAAACTGTCTCACCAGAAGCCACCACTACCAAATCATGATGGGGCCAGCCACATATGACTCTCTTTTTCATTAGACCTTCTCTTCCTGAGCCTCGATCCTGAAAGGGTCAGAAATCTTAGCCTCTCCATGACCTCTTCCCCAAAGCAGGCTGCCCTCTGATGCAGACTTGAGCTAAGGGAAGGGGGTAAGTTTTAACTTGAAATGGTGTTTGGAGTCATATGATTATAATATTGGCTGGATCACTTTAGAGGCTATTCTCATGACTACTAGTAATTGGGAAAATTCATTTCATCTGAGGTGACTGGAAAACTATGAAATCTCCAGATTCCATCCAGGAACAGAGAAGAAAGCACACTAAGTGGCTTTGAAAAGATAATGGAGGGAAAGAATTATATTCTGCTTGTGTCCTGTGTTGTCCCATTCCTTTCCCAGGGCACTTACATGAGGCAGACTTAGCCATGCTGGTGGTAGAGGAGGAATGCCAGCCAATAATAGCTGCCTGTTATATGTCATACCATCTTAAGGACTTCTCTGTCATACACCATTTTTTGCGTTTACAGGTTAGAAATAGGCTTGGTTATCAAATGAAAAAATATAACATGATAAAAATGGTTCTATGTTTGAATTTATTATTTGCTACTGCCATAGCTATTGGCGATAGCACACATCTTCTCTCTCTTGCTGGGCATTCTGAATGAAGCCCATGTATTCTAGTCTTGAATTTGGCAACTCTCGGTTTATTTAATATACCCTGACTGTGAAAAAAAATTGAAATGTTGACGTACCACTCTGTCTGGGAAGATGGGAACTCCGTGTTTTTCTTCTTTGGGGGCAGTGTGCAGATCAGCATCTGAAGAGTAAAACCAAGTAATATCAGAAGAAAATTTAAATAAAACAAAATAAAACACCCAATGTTATGAATCAAAAGAGTGAACTAGTTAGTGTGAGCAATATTCCAGATTACACGGACTTAGACACAACATCTGGAGTGATTATGTTGCTCTCCTGTATGATATCCAACTCAAATACCACTTCACCATTGATTATCAGTATCTTCCCAAGCAGATAAGAAATTCAAGTTGCTCTAAATTCTATAAGCTGTTAATTTATACCACATTGCCACCTGGTATTTGAATAATAGATATCTAATCTCGTTGGGTAGTGTCAGTGACCCTAGGATTCAGAATCTGTGTCTGATTCTTCTTTGATTGGCTCCTACACAATGCATATAAATAGCTGATTTACAAGTGAACACATCTATCCTGAACTTTTTCCTCTCCCTGTTCTTAGTATAATTGTTGATTTTTCTTTCTACTCACACATGTAGATAGATATCCAGGCTGTGAGTGTGAAACCAGTATATGCCTTTTAAGTGGGGTTGCCGTATGGTTTATTGACCCAGCTGGGACATTTCTGACGGTGATAGGTAGGCTTTTAATAATTATGCCAGGTCCCCAGCTGAAGAATGAGACTGTCTCAAACAAACTGGGGTGTATGGTCAACTTACTTTAGGCCATGTACTTTGGAAAGATGCCCAACTGTTTCCTTCCTCGTAGATGTGCCTGTGGGCTGCCCTGTAGCTCACAGAGGAGGAGGTTGAGGGAGTAAATTACACTTAGGCAGATAGACAATATCACAACTGCCTGTGAGCCTAACACCTCTACTAAATTCTGTAGTTTTCTTCAGAAGCTGGCAGAGAGCCTGTGGCACCCAGGACACATGGCAGGTGCCATGCAGACAGAGGCCAGGAAGATGATCCCAGGGCAGTGCTCTCTCTGGCCTGTTTTCTTGCTCTTTCTCGGGAAGTTAGGGTGAGGTCAGAGCTGGAATCTGGCCTGCTGAGTAATAATGCCGACCACAGACAGAAACACTGGGGTTAATGATTAATGTTACAAGGAAACATTACTCTCTGGCCTTCACACTGGAGGGAAGATCCATGCACAGTGCATTCTGTAAAGTTCATTGAATCATTATCATTCATGAGTATAAAGAGCAATATGATCTAATTAAGATCAGTAAATATTCATTGTGTAGTTTCATTGAGATGGGAAACGCAAGGACTATTTAGTCACTGATTTTGCTGTAAAATTACAAGTAGTAACATTAACATGATTCTCAGTGAATTTGAATAATATTTCATGTCCCTGTTTGTTCTACAGTTCTTGAAGTTGTTATCATGCAGCTGATCTCACGTAATTCTTTAGTTATAATCCAAGCATATTTTGTCCAGGCTGGTAAAACTGTTACCAAAACAAGTTCTCCTTTTTATTTATCAACAGCTTAATGTTGTTAAACAATGATAAATTTCTAAAATATATGATTGTTTCATGTAAGTATCCTGGTGATAGAATGAGACTCCACAGGGCACGAGCAGAAAACAGTGTAATTCTTTCCCTCCATTAGGCCTTCAAAGTCACTCAGTGGGCTTCCTGTCCCTGGATAAAGTCTCAGATAGATTTCCCTAGAAATATAACTCTGGATAGAATCTGCACATAAAGCAAACCCTATACTACCTTCTCTGTTGTTATGAGGAAATCAACAAACATATACAGAATGGCAAGTCATTTTAAATTTATCTTTGAAAACTTGGCCATCCATCATTTTGGTATCTATGGCAATACTTATATTTTATCCTTCGACATATTTTTTAAAAGAATGTTGGTGTTTTTAGTTTATGATGTTAGTTTATGAACCATGGTGATATATGTTCACCACATTCTCCTCTTTTGGAGTTTATCTTAAACCAGGAAGAATTTTGGAAGGAAATAAACAGCTCCTTTCTTGATTTATGATTTCCCTTTAAAAACATTTCTCGTGACATGAATGAATGGCAGATGTTTGTGTTGTTATTATTTTATGGAACATGACTCAGTTGACTCTGGAATTATGTTTCATTTGTCAGATAGCATGTTCAAGGCTGGGTATGCACAATGCTGACCAATCTGGCACATTATGTTTTCCCGAACTGGTGAGCTGTTCTGGCATTTGCCAGTTCTGCCTAAAGGGCATTGTACCCAGGGTCCAGCCCAACAGAGGAGTCACATTACATGCTTCCCAGAGAGTACATCCTGGGGCCGCTTTGCAACTCTGCTGGCAGCACAGGAACTTCCCGTCCACGAAGAACCCACTGTGGTACTTGATCAGCAGGTGGGGGTTGCCCCTTATCTCTGGGGAGCAGGCAGGAAGAAAACACAGCATGAGCAAATGTTGACCCAAGAGAAGAAGCACATTCAGTAAGTGCTGTCATCGTAAAACAATGAAAACCTCATTTTGCCAGTAACCAGCCTAAGAGCAAATGGTTCCTAAAGGATGTAATTCTTTCACTCAGAAGTTGAAAAGCCAAAGAGAAAAGTCTAACCATGTTTATAGAGAACACACAATAACTTACATCAGTCTTAAAAAAAATACCTACTAGAAAATACATATACACATCAGCTTGGTGTTAGGATTTTAGAGTAGGACTAGATCTTAACAAGAAGAAAAGAAATTTCCAATAAACATATACTCCCCCTTCTACTTTTTATTTTGAAACATTTCAAGTGTACAGAAAAGTTGCTAGAATAGTGAAGGAAATGTCTATATACACTTCATACTGCTGCTGCTGCTAAGTCACTTCAGTCGTGTCCGACTCTGTGCGACCCCATCAACGGCAGCCCACTAGGCTTCCCCGTCTCTGGGATTCTCCAGGCAAGAACACTGGAGTGGGTCGCCATTCCTTCCCCAGTGCATGAAAGTGAAAAGTGAAAGTGAAGTCGCTCAGTCATGTCCGACTCTTCTCAACCCCATGAACTGCAGCCTACCAGGCTCCTCCGTCCGTGGGATTTTCTAGGCAAAAGTACTGGAGTGGGGTGCCATTGCCTTCTCCGACACTTCATACAGATTCACCTATTTTTAACTGTTTGTCACATTTGTTTCTTCTTAGTCTCTTTTTTAACATACATATTATTAAAATTTTATCATTATTTTGCTTAACCATTTGAGAGTAAGTTGCAGATATCATGACCTAAATAATGTCGCCCATTAATACTTTAGCATGTAACTTCTGTTAACAAGTACATTCCCTTATATAACCATAATACAATGATCGATTCAAGAAATTTAACATTGATACCATACTAGTACTTAATATACATTTTGTATTTAAAAATTTTCCAGTTTTTCCAATAATACCCTTTGTAATCATTCATTTTTTTCTGATCAAGGATCCAATCTAGAATCATACATGGCATTTAGTTATCTAGTTTTTCTTGATCTAGAACAGTTCCTTGTCCCTTCTTTGTCTTTTGTGACTTTTGACCTGTTTCCACAAAGGATTAGATGGGAATATAATACTAAGGAATATGGGATTACTTTTCTAGGAGTATGTGTGTATTTTTAAAAAATGTGGGAATAGGGCAATGTTGAATGCAAAGAAATGAAGTTCCAATATTTGAGTATAATACTGTGTCTGCAACAAATTCACCTCTCAAAATGCAGCAGAGAAACCTACAAGGTCTTAGTAGAGAACAGTTCAAGAAGAGTCTCCAGGTAGGGAGGGCTGGTCTAGGTGTGACTTAAACTCCTTCCTTCTTGATTTTATGTTTATCTTGAGGATTCCGTATTTTGATACCAGGAGAACAATGTTCCTTCTTTACAACCCTGACTCCAGGAAGTGTCTGGGAATAATAATATCTACTTTGCTGGGTCATTGGGAGGAGATGAGCCAATGTATGTAAAGCATCCAGCATAATGTGTGGCTCAGAGGAGGTGCTCAGTGAACAGTGGGCTTTAATGATATCATTTCTTTAGTGTAATTCAACTCAACTTAGCTAAAAAATTTGGCATTAAAAAGCTTTACCAAATATTAATGGGAATTAAAGGGAAATTATTACAGAAGTCACAAAAAGCAAAAGAAGTTAGGATTACAAAACACTAGTTCTTGACCTTAGTCCCTAATGGTCATTGCAATTCCTTGGGTACATTACATGCCTTTCTGCTCTGTAAGGTCCTGGTCTCTGTGTACCAGGGTTGTTATTACTTCCTATTACATGAATTTAGCTTCGGGGGTAACTAATTGTTTTCCAATCAAGTCCAGAAGTCCACACTGCAATACTCCTACCATCTAATAATGACACTAAGAGAAACTCATATATTAATATGTGTATAGGACTTCACATTTACATATTTTCCCTCACTTGCACCATTTCATTTAACCTACTCAGCAAACTGGAGGGGAGCTGCTGTTGCTACCATGGCTCTTACAGAGTCAGGTAAGCTGAGGCACAGAGAGGTGGTGTCGCCTGATCAAGTTCATTATCTAGCACATTTGAGACTCAGACCCAAGCTCGATCTACTATATTACAATGCTCACATGCCCACTTCCCTGCCAAACTCCCTTCAGTTTTAATTTTTGGGAAGAAAGGAACACTTTATTCACATCTGGTCAGCTGAAGTCAAAGCCATGGTAGCTGACACTCTTGAATCAGCCCAAACCCAATGTAAGTTACCATCTGGGAAATTTCGTGTCTCTGATGTCCACCTCAGTTTATAATACCTGAGCCAAATAATAGACACAAAAACGTTGGGACACGGGTAGGGGGGTGGTGTCATTCTAGATCAGGGAAACTTCATAGGAGAAAGGATTTGAGTGAGGGAACCGTTTTGTTTTCCTGTAGCAGATTGGTTGGCCACACTGACAGCTGATCTCACCCACCTTCTCTCTTGCTATAATCCATCACGGAGGCTGGAAAAGCCAGATGCTGTCTTCCAGCCTCCTTCTCACACAGAGATGGCCATGAGACACAGTTTTGGCCAATGAGACACAAGCAAGAGTTTGCAGAGAAAGGTTTCTGGGAAAGCTCAGAGCCTTTCTGGAAGTCCCTAAGGGTAGCAAAGCAGAACTCTAGAAGGAGCCAGTGTTCCTGCTGACTCCATTGAGCTGCTGCACCAGCCCTGGGCTTGTTTACTTCTGGATTTGGAAGAGGAACAAACATGTATTTGAGCAGCTGTGTGGTGTCTTTTTACCTGTGTCCCAAAGCATCACTAACTGGTACAAAGGGCTTACTGTGCACAGGGCAGCCCTAGTGATAGGGGCTCTCTCTCTCAGTTTAGAGGCTACGAGAGTCACTTCTTCTCTCTCTTCTCCTTTTATGTTCCTTTTGCCTTCACATGAGCTGCCCAGGCAGAGAAGGCAACAGCACCCCACTCCAGTACTCTTGCCTGGAAAATCCCATGGGCGGAGGAGCCTGGTAGGCTCCATGGGGTTAGGAGCCTACCAGGTAGGCTCCTAGTAGGCTCTTGGTAGGCTCCTGGCAGTCCATGGGGTCATGAAGAGTCAGACACGACTGAGCAATTTCACTTTCCCTTTTCACTTTCCTGCATTGGAGAAGGAAATGGCAACCCACTCCAGTGTTATCGCCTGGAGAATCCCAGGGATGGGGGAGCCTGGTGGGCTGCCATCTATGGGGTCGCACGGAGTCGGACACGACTGAAGCGACTTAGCGGCAGCAGCAGCAGAGTAGGTGGATGTCTAAGTGTTGTAATTTGAGGTGTAGTAAAAAAGAACCTGAATCTAAAACTTAAATAAAATTATCCCCATCTGGGAGCTTAATATCTTAAATTCTACCAGTAGAGCCATTCGTTTGAGTTACGTATTGTTCTTACACCTTTACCCACCTTTAAAATAAAAATATCGTACGGAGAAACATCATAGTGCCAAGTTACTATTAATTTTCTCTCTTCTGCCAAAGGATGTTACCAGGGCAGCCTAAGAATCACTAAATAAATGTTTCATCAAATTCCCAGTTTTGCCTGGCATTTATACTGTACTCTTAAAAAGTTGGATTTGGGTAATTGAGTTATACGTTCTTTGTAATTAGGTATTTGATGTCGGCCATGTCTGTTTAACTTCACTTATCTAGAAAACAGAGAATAATATTACTCCTTGCCATAGAGTTGTCAAGAGGATTACCTAAGAGAGTGTTTTACAGCTATTCGACCTAGTAGCTGGCAAACGATAAATACTTTGTAAGTGTTAAGACATAAATTTCTATAAACGTCGAAAGTACAGTAGCTACGGGAGCTGCCAGAGCCCCATGAGGACCTAGACTTTGCTCTGATAAAGGCAAGCACAGTGGGTGGAGAGCAGGTGGCCTGATTTCCTCCCAGCTGCTGGATGGCACAACGCACAACACCAGCTCTGTGCTACCAGGCAGGAAAGGGAATCAGATCCCCAGGCTTCCTCTAGGTAACAAAAGAGAATGCAAAACGAGGGTGAGTGCAGCACGTTCTCTGAGGCTGGTAGGAAAATCAACAGATTCTGTCTTGGTGGTAGGCCCTTTTATTGCCACAACTTTCTCCACCAAGTCTCAAAGAACTCAGTCAGCAACTCCCTTTAATGACTTTTTAAAAAGTACCTTTTTGTAATGCTTTCAGCCACTGACTTCGGCTCTCTTCATTTGATGCATACACATAGAGAAGCCCATCTTTATAGACAATCTGGAAAGGAAAATATTTGGTGTGTTTCGATGTAACTGTGTTATAGTTCACTCTGGTGCAACTACAAAATTTTTGTTATTCAAAAGAAACATTGAGTTTTATTACATGATATACATTAGCTCTGAATTAGATTTTTAAAATTTAGTTATTTTTATCCTCTACCCTTCAATATATTTTATCCCAGATATGTTTATACTTCAGAAAACCACAGCAACGATGCATCTAGCAGCAAATATGGAGGTCTCAGCAGGAATCCCCGAGCCATGGAGAATTATAAAAGTATAAGACCTTAGACATTACAGATGTCTTAGGAGTGTTCTGGTCCATCCACCAACCCAGTGCATGACTCTCTTTGTAGCCTACTGCAAAGTGTTTATCTGCTCTATTCTGGAAAATATCTTCAGGGATGGGATGTCCTTTCCTTTTATTATACCATCCTGGTCAATATCCTTTCATTCTGATCGTTATATAGCTCATGCTTATGCTGGGTTAAAATGTGACTCCCTACGGTCATGTCCCACGTTGGGAGTCCCCAGGATAAACAGTTTTCTATTTTTTAAGACATTTGGTGAGATGTGTGAACATTCTAATGTCTTCCCCAGATCCTTCTCTAGTTTATTCAGCTTTTGTGGGTAAACAATGCATTGCATTTATGCTCTTTTCTAGACAGTTTAACATTTTTATTCCCTTTCAACTCTACAAAAATATGAGATTATGCCCACTGTAAATGAGGAAACAAACTCAGAGGTTGAGAATATTTGTGGGGCATCAAAGCCAGTGTACTTTTGAGTATTCCATGCCATGCTGATATTCATTTCAAAGCTTCTGCCATGAGCACATACTCCCTTGGTTTCTCCCAACTGAGTAATGTTCTTTTTTTTTTTTTTTTTAAGTTGTAAGTATGGGTTGTTCACTGACTGGATTATTTTCTTTTATTTCATTTTTGGCCACTGTTCCCTCATACTAGTACAGGGTAATCTGACCATTGGAAGGACAGTCCGTCTGTCTTTAGAGCAGATAGATAAATATTCCTAATATAATAAAAGTAGGGAAGCTGTTAGATCAGGCCATTTCCACCTGTACTGTAGGCACAGCCTTCACAGCAAGCCAGTGTTTGAAATACTTGAGGGTAAAATTCTAACTCCTTAGCATGCCGTGCAATGCCATTCATGATATGGCCCAGCCCACCTTTCCAGACTCTTCTGTCACTCTTTCACTGGGCTGCTTAATTCTAAGCACCATCTGGGTCTCTCTAAATATGCCATACTGTTCCACCTACCAGTGCCTTGACATCTGCTATTTCTTTGGCTTTGCTGCCCTCCTGTTTTTGCCGAGCTAAACCCCATTGTTTTTCCCAACCCAAGTGTCACCTCCAACAGGAAGTCTCCCTGACTTCTTAGAGTGAGGAGTGCAGCTTCTGCTTTCTGGGACACCATGGGTACGCTGACGTTTTCATCTTAACGCTCTGTAAATGCCTTGGGGACAGGGATGGCATTTTATTCCTGACATTGTGCCTAGTACCTTGCAGTGTAATGGAAATGCTCTGCAATTTTGGATAAAAGAGATCATCAGACCCCAAGGCAAGTCAGACCACTGAGGCTTACACACTTAGTAAACTGCACAACTCCCATCTGGGGATGTTACAAATTCAGAGAGAGAGGTTGAGAATGCTGTCTATGGTTACATAAGTATAAGCACATGCCATCATCTTAATGAACCATTTTGCAATGTCTTTATTTATCCCCCCAATACTGAGTTCATAGTAGAAAATACTAAAAGAACAGCTATCCATCCAATGGATGTTACCTTTCCCCTTACCTGAAATGGGTACTGTCTCTCCACAGGGGTCTGCTCCTCAAGATTAACTTTCTCCACACATCTGATTTTCTTAATCTCAATCGATCCTTTTCTGCTGCCTCTTTTCTGAATTAAAAGGAAAATATAAGATGCCTCATGTGATATACAGTGGTGCACAAAGAAATGCATAAAGTTAAGGTTATGCTTAGGAGAGAGAGATTGTGAGATGACATGAGCATGTGAAAATCATTCCAATTATTCCATAATAGTAAAAATTCAATGACAACATAATATATTTTTCGAGTGTGGACATAAACTTAATTAAATTCCCCCAAAGCAAGTCTTCAAGCAGCACTTAATTATTTGATAATCTTGAAACACATTTCAAATCTCCTACCATATGGTTAATCTACTCAGTAACATCAAGGTTTAACTCCACAACGCATTTTCATTTTTCAATTTTATGACAGTATTTCAGTATTTCTACCATGATAGATTTCTCAGCTGCATATAAATACTCTTATTTCCACCCAGGAGACGCCAATAGCAAACTGTCTTCCACCTTCAGTGATGACAACCAACCAAAAATGGTCCCAGCCATTGCTGAGTGTCCTTTAGGGGGCAAAATCACCCTCAGTTGAGAATCAGTCTTCTAAAGTTACACTTTTCCTTAGTAAAGTTAACCAATGTTTGAAAAATCCTTTATCTTGAATTATGGGCTTCACTGGTGGCTCAGATGGTAAAGAATCTGCCTGCAATGCAGGAGATCTGGGTTCAATCCCTGGGTGGGAAAGATCCCCTGGTTGTTCAGTCACTAAGTCATGTCCAACTCTTTGCGACCCCATGGACTCCAGCACACCAGGCTACACACTCCAGTACTCTTGACTGGAAAATTCCATGGACGAAGGAGGCTGGCGGGCTACAGTCCATGGGGTCACAAAGAGTCAGACACTGAGTGACTAACACTGGTATCTTGAATTAATTATAACTTGGTTAAGAAAAGACAATGGGATAAGAGAGTACAAGTTGGTTTTTACTGTGTAAGCTGAGAATTCTGTTTCCTTATATTAAGCACTAAGGCAATGGCACCCACTCCAGTACTCTTGCCTGGAAAATTCCATGGATGGAGGAGCCTGGTGGGGCAGTCCATGGGGTCGCTAAGAGTCGGACACGACTGAGCGACTTCACTTTCATTTTTCACTTTCCTGCATTGGAGAAGGAAATGGCAACCCACTCCACTATTCTTGCCTGGAGAATCCCAGGGACAGTGGAGCCTGGTGGGCTGCCGTCTATGGGGTCGCACAGAGTCGGACACGACTGAAGTGACTTAGCAGTAGCAGTAGCAGCAGTGGAGACTTAAAAATAAGTAGTATAAAAACAATGGAACAAATAAGAGTCTTACCATTTTGTCATATTCATAGTAGGAGAGGTTTGTTTTGGTTAAAACAAAAAGCCGCTCCTTGTAATTATTGGGTGACATTTTCTTCTTTTGCTGTGACCTTTTGAGAAGAAGTTCTTCTAGAATGGATTTTGTGTCCATATCGTCGTCCTAAATAAAAGAAAGTGATTAAAATGCGTGTTAGCAGCATCTGGCTAGGTTCTCTTTTAGCTTTCATAATTTTTATTCAACTATTTCTCGTTAAGGGATAGTATTGTTGTTCAGTCGCTAAGTCATGTCCGACTCTTTGTGACCCCATGGACTCCAGCACACCAAGCTTCCCTGTCCTTTCATTATCTTCCAGAGTTTGCTCAGATTCGTGTCCTCTGAGTCGGTGATGCTATCTGTCTCAACCTCTGCTGCCCTCTTAATTTTAAAAAAAGTAGAACTACAGAGGAAAATGGAACAAAGCATGCTCTTAAATGCATACATACCTGCACTTTTTCCCTACTGCCTTAGCTATGACTTATATAAATATGTTGATTTTTTAATATCATTTTTATGTGTGCTCATCCCCCACTTTGGATCATACATTCACCATCTTCACACTACCCTCCAGACCACCACATCAAAATTCTCCTTTTTTCCTTAAGTATTCTATGGACATTTGTTGAATTGAATTGAATATCATCCAACTTTTAAAAATTTCAACTCCTGACAGTTCACCACGTTTGAGGTAACTGATCAACTGAAATTTCCCTCCATTAATGGGGTCAATTATTGGACCAAATTATCCAAACTACTGTGAGACTCTGATATTGTTGCTAAATGACACCACAACCCCTGAACATGATCAATCTTTAGCATAAAGGACATGGGTATAATTTTCACTATTTCTAAGTGTTAAACTTTTTCAAAAGTTAATCAAGAGAGATGTAAAAGAACTGAAAGAGTCGGTGCTTCATAAACTAAAATACTCTCGCTTTTTCTTCCAGAATTGCATAAAACATTAAAAGTTAAGCTATTTCTGGAAAATGAATGCATTTTCTGATTTCTTCTGTTGCTTCAACCCTCTGTCTGATACCAGGTCTGGTAATGAAAAGGAATGCTAAGTAGTCAGTCACAAGAGAACAACTTCCTTATGTTCTTCTTTGCTTTGTGAAATCACATGGTTCTTAGCCGTCAGACGCCCAATCATTACTATCTTTTTTGTTTACTGATAATCTGAAGGTAATTAACTTTACTCACCTTAATTTTGATAGAGCCGAAGAAGTGTGCTTCTATGTCTTTAACTCTCAAGCTCTAGGCAAAAAGTCACTGCTCTGAGACACCCCACTCATATTCCTTCTGGCTATGCCAGGATCATGCATTAAAAAGAAGGTATTTGCATCCAATTCATCACTTGATCAGGAAGCAGCCACACAGACATTGCTCTGTCTGGATGGAGGCAGATGCCAAGTGAACCCATCCAATCACTAACGGGCACGGCCCTGGAGTATGATAGGCCCGCTGGGGTAGGGAAGTTGAAGAAAGGGAGACTGAGAAACTCAGCTTGACATAGAATAAACTATCTCAGGCCCAGACAACTTCCCTCCTGACATAGGCCACGCCACTCTAAAAATGGGAATCAAGCAATTCAGCTTTTATCGTTTATCATACATGGATCAGGCGATTATTTATGAATCTCTCTAACGTTCTCCAAGGGTATTGCTTTTCTCTTAGGCAGAAGTAGTAATCTTATCCATTAAATATAGTAAAGTCTTTGTAACTCTTTACTTTGAATATTGTTTTATCTGGAAGAAAAGTATAATTCCTTTGAGTGCTATTCTCCATGGTCACTGGTTTGTTTGCCTTGGACTCAAAAATGAGGCAGAGATTGGGGTGCAGTAAACCCAGCTGGATCTGGGAAGGCAGAGATCACATCTTTCTTTCACCTTTGCCTCCATGATAAAGTCTATACACACGCCTGTTCAGATAAGATTATTTTCTACACCAATAGCCTATGGCTGGAAGAGAATTCACTTGAAGACTTACTGAAACTATGACGGGTCTACTTTTTGTTAAAGTCTGCTTTGGAGGAGCCATATCATACTGGTCAGAGGTGTAGGGAACTTTTGCCTTTTAAATTTCTCCATGAAAAAAATTAACAAAGCTGAAAGAGAACACTGTGAAAACTCCTGTCAAAGATCTTTTATATCCACACCTGAAACATTCTTCCTCAAAGCAGAGTGGTAGTTAAATAGATGTGGTGGTTAGTTGAATATAAAGTTAATGTTGCAACATTTATTTCAGATGCTGAATCAATGTGTAAAATTTAGAGCACTGTTTTAGGGAATTCCCTAGTGGTGTAGTAGTTAACATTCCATGTTCTCACTGCTGGGGACCAGAGTTCGATTCCTGATCAGGGAAATAACATCCCACAAACTCAAAAAAAAAAAAAAAAAAGCACTGTTTTAAAAATGCAAATTCCAATGCCCAAGGGAGTGCACAGTCCTTCCTGGTACTACGTGTGATACACATGCTTTTCTGTTTATAGAATTTGCACATTCATCACATGAAAGATTCTTTCTTGGGGAATTTTATCTAAAGAATTAGTATGATGAACCACAGAAACCACTGACAAATGAAATTCACAAAGTCTCTTCCGTATATTGAAGGGAAGAAGGACATTGACTAGAAAGGAAGGTACCAAGTCCTCCAGAACATTTTCTAATACAACTCCAAGAATTTATACACATTGTTGCATCTGATGGAATATAATTTGTCAAATTTTAACAAAAATGTTTATTCCAAATCCTAACCCTTGTGAATTTTTTGGCTTTCATTTTTAAAATCATATGGATATGCATTTATTCAGCAAAACCAAGAAGCACAGACAAGCAAAAGGAAACTTAACATTTTGGTGAATGTACCTCTAGATTTCTTTTCAAATTACATAGGCAGTTGTTTCTTTTCACAAAAATGAGTTCACATGCTGTACATATGTGTCTGTAATCCATGGTTCTCATGTCATAAACACCTGGAGCCACCTGCTTTTGATGTCCTTCAAAGTTCCACTCCCTTAAGATGGACTCCGAGCATCTTAACAAACTTAAAGAACCCTGTTTGGATGACTCACACCTTTTTTTTTTTTTTTTTAACCTCCTGATCACTTTCTTCTGAGACAAAACCTGATTCCTGATCAAGTTTGAACAAGCCTTTCTCCTTCTGTTTTCTTCTGTTCCTTCCTTGTACTTCCCTCTTTTCTGAGATTAGCATAGATTCTAAATTGGAGGCATATCTATGGTGAGGACTAATTTTTAGAAATAGAACGTCTCCCATCTTGTATTAGCACAATACAATAAGTCAACAGGGCTCTGGGACCACTGTTGACTCAGCTACCTCTCCAGCGACTAGCAAACTCAGGTCTGCCTACCCACATTTAAGGAAAATTCATTTGGGAAGGTTTAAAAAGAAACTAAAATTCTGAAATTGATGGGAATACCAGACCACCTGACCTGCCTCTTGAGAAATTTGTATGCAGGTCAGGAAGCAACAGTTAGAACTGGACATGGAACAACAGACTGGTTCCAAATAGGAAAAGGAGTATGTCAAGGCTGTATATTGTCACCCTGCTTATTTAACTTATATGCAGAGTACATCATGAGAAATGCTGGACTGGAAGAAGCACAAGCTGAAATCAAGATTGCCGGGAGAAATATCAATAACCTTAGATATGCAGATGACGCCACCTTTATGGCAGAAAGTGAAGAGGAACTAAAAAGCCTCTTGATGAAAGTGAAAGAAGAGAGTGAAAAAGTTGGCTTAAAACTCAACATTCAGAAAACTAAGATCATGGCATCTGGTCCCATCATTTCATGGGAAATAGATGGGGAAACAGTGGAAACAGTGTCAGACTTTATTTTTTGGGGGCTCCAAAATCACTACAGATGGTGACTGCAGCCATGAAATTAAAAGACGCTTACTCCTTGGAAGAAAAGTTATGACCAACCTAGATAGCATATTGAAAAGCAGGCATTACTTTGCCAACAAAGGTCTGTCTAGTCAAGGCTATGGTTTTTCCTGTGGTCATGTATGGATGTGAGAATTGGACTGTGAAGAAAGCTGAGCGCCGAAGAATTGATGCTTTTGAACTGTGGTGTTGGAGAAGACTCTTGAGAGTCCCTTGGACTGCCAGGAGATCCAACCAGTCCATTCTGAAGGAGATCAGCCCTGGGATTTCTTTGGAAGGAATGATGCTAAAGCTGAAACTCCAGTACTTTGGCCACCTCATGCGAAGAGTTGACTCATTGGAAAAGACTCCAATGCTGGGAGGGATTGGGGGCAGGAGGAAAAGGGGACGACAGAGGATGAGATGGCTGCATGGCATCACTGACTCGATGGACGTGAGTCTCAGTGAACTCCAGGAGTTGGTGATAGACAGGGAGGCCTGGCGTGCTGCGATTCATGGGGTCGCAAAGAGTCGGACACGACTGAGTGACTGAACTGAACTGAAAAAGAAACTAAACAGAATAAAATTCGATCCTAAAGCTAGAAACCAGAGATCTATTTCCATAGAGAAGCTGGTGGGATTTGGCGGGATACTCGTATATCAGTACCTACATAGAATAGATGCATCAATTTGCTTACCAAATAGTTCAGGCTGCCTATTTCCATAAACACATGAAACTAGGAAGATTAAAGTGCAAGGGAGGCAGAAAAGAAAAGCTAGAAGAAATCAGTATTTTCTGTAAGGAAGTCAGCAACCATGTGTAACCTTTAATGCATAAAAGGTGCATGCTGAATTAACCATATATATATATAAAACACACACATGCATATTGTTTTCAGATTCTTTTCCCTTAGAGGTTATTACACAGTACTGAGTAGAGTTCCCTGTGCTATACAGTAGGTCCTTGTTGGTTCTCTATTTCATATATATTAGTGTGATCTGTTAATCCCAAACCCCTAATGTATCCCTCCCCTCCCCTTTCCCCCTTTGGTAGCCAGAAGTTTGTTTTCTGTGTATATGCACAGCCCATATTCTTGAGCATAACACTGATGGTAGAGAAGAACATGCCAGCTGTGTAATCATCCTAATCAGAGAACACTCTAACCTAAATGTAGGGAGGTAGCTACAGGGTATCAAAGGTGGTAGAAACCCTGGAAGTCATTTTTCAGAAGCAACACCGAGCCCCAACAGCTTAGGTGACTCAGCCAGAATCGCAGCAGTGTGACCTGAGAGACACAGCCCAGGGATCCAGATCACTGGTGTCATGTCTGGGACACTGCCCACCCCTTCATGGCAATAAATACACTAAAACATCTGTATGTTCAGCTAAACATATGATAGCCTTGCTTAAGCTTCAGTATGGTAGGACTCGGCATCAATTTCAGTCTTGCCAGACCCACACAAAGGACCTTTTATTGGAAATATCAGAAAGATGTGACCCGTTAAGTAATCTTTCAGCAGGAACCTCCAAAGCACTGTTAAACAGCAAAACTCTAGGCCACGTTTTGAAAATAGGTAAGAACATACAACCACAGAAGTTGGAATAAATTCTAAGTGGTGCAGAAGCAGAGCAGGAAGCAGGAAAGGAAGGGAGAAAGGTATGTCCAGTTAAAAGGGGCCATCAGATAGTTCCTGAAACCAATGTGTATATTTCCTGACTGGCTCAGGATGGAGCCTTTAAGGCTTTAGTTTTTAGAATTGAGAGGTGAGGGTAGCAGTTCCTTACCCCTTTATTTGATTTAGTTATCCTCTTTTACTTTGCATGTCATTTACCTAAGGATTTTGATAGGTGTCAGGATATTAAAATAATACCTAGCATGGGAAAGCAGTGGAGGAGGGAGAGCGGGAAGGAAAGGGAAGACGCTCCAAGTGCAGACTGGGACCCAAAATGGCTAGACCTGTGACAAACTTGATCTCCCACTATTTGCCCAAGGCCAGGCCTGCTTATCTTCCTGCTAAATAACTGAAAAAAAAATATGATGGTAAGTTAAACGGGAACAGAAAGCTTAACTCAGAATCATGTAAAGTGATTGAAAAATATAACTCTTAAGACCCTGGCCTGAGACGAATACACCCCACAGAAGCTGCCAGGTCCCCATTTATGTGACATTTTGCAGGCAAGAGAAAGTTACAACTGATCTTGGCATGACGTGGACAGAAATCCTTTAATAGTGACACTTGAATCCAGCATTTTGAAACACCATACTTTGGTTGCTCCAAAACGAATTTTTGAAAACTACACAGTTTGTGAAGCTATTTTTAGACAAAGAAGATGAGAATGCCAGTGTCTTTCCTGTTGGAGCTAATATTTGCTTTAGGTGTGAAATTCGTCTTCAGTGCCTCATAGAGCTTTGCTAAACCCTTCCTTCTTCTCAGCAACCTCTTTCCTTCTGCTCCCTCCCCTCTGCCCAGGACACCTTTCTGGGCACCTTCCTTAGGAAAAAAGCAAAAAGTGCTAAATCCACATCCTAATACCTCATGCTGAATTTATTTAACATGTTACACTGCTAAGGATACAGGTTGATGTGGACAAAAGCACCAGGCTTTGGTGGGTTCAAATCCTTGCCCTCTCTCTATGCAATGTGGCACGTTACTTAACCCTGCTAAACCTCAGCTTCCCTATCTGTAAAAGGAGTAAAACAATAACCACCTCAAAGGATTGTTAGGAGTCGAGAGAAAATGGCAGTATGATGCCTAGCACCCTAGTAGCTGTTCCAGAAACCTGTACCCCTTCCTCCCATCACTCCATAGGTGAAGTTTTTCAAAAGATCATAGTGAAGTTTAAAAACTGGAGACAGTGAGATGACCTTCAACATACGTTTCAAGCCTCGCCCCTCTTCCCCCAGCGCCCCTGCCTCTGTCCCCCCGGGGATAAGAGGTATTGGGAAGAAGATTCCCCATGCCTTCTCTAGTCAACAAGCACCTGCTCTGTGGGTCTGTTACAAGCTTTCAGTCCTGGGACTGGTTACCTTAAAATCAGATTGACTGTGTATTTGTGCCACCAGATTTCTAACAGATCAATATTTGGATGTTAATTCAAAGTGTGGTCCATGGACAGGTAGCATCAACATACTCTGGGAGCTTGTTTTAAATTCACACTCTTAGATCTCACCCCAGCCCCAGTACATCAGAGTCTGCATTTTAGCAAGATCCCCAGAGGACTTATGTGCACAAGAGAGTTTGAAAACCACTGACCTAGACTACATTATAGTTGTACAACCTCTTCAATCCAATGAAACCATCACGGTCCATGAGAATTTTCAAAATTCTACGAATTTGGCTGCAATTGTGTGGTTCACCTCCCTCCCATCTTCTACCTCCATCTAAAATACCCCAGACGCCTGACTTAGGGGGACTTCAGGAAGCTAAGAACAAATATTCTTAGCTAAAATAACATCAAAAAACCCAGATAAATAAAAGAAGGCTTGACTAACATTTCTTTATCTTTTCAGGAGTAGTTATGAAGCCAGTATGAACAGTCATGGAAGGACCTATAAAGGAAAAGAATCTGAAAAACTACATATATATATGTGTGTGTGTATATATATATATATATATATATCTCTGAATCATTTTACTGTACACCTGAAACTAATACAACATTGTAAATTAACTATAGTTCAATTAAAAAAATAAATAACTAAAGGAAGAAACAAACTCCTGGAAAGGCAAAGGCTAAAGAATGGTATGGAGAAAATCAGCAGAGGAAACGACACAAAGCCAGATCAAGCCAATGGTGATGTGCACACAACCTGACAGTTTCCATGAACGAGATGCTGAGCTAGGAGGGAATTTCCAGTGAATTTCCTGTAGCAGGCCCCTGAACGACATGGTCCTACCAAAGAGCCCCATCAGCGTCACATTCATAATTTTGCCGTACTTTTCTTAAAGCGCTCCCCCCGCCACCCCATCTGTGAACTTCAGGGTCTACAACACCCAGATGCAAACCTATTTTGTAGCCACTTGCCGCTTACACGCACCATTTTGGCTGGTCCTGCTGCTCAAGGCCACGGCTGTGAGGTTGCTCTGCTCTTGCAGGAACACAGCCCCAGCTGTCCTCCTTCCAGCAGCAGCAAATTGTCTCACATTTTCCCGGCTGCCAAGTCAGAAATGGCCACATTACTCAGTGCCCCCCAAACGTTTATTGTCCTGCAAGGCCTTACACAATCCCACAGGAAACCACGCTCAACGCTTGGCCAACACTTGTTGACCTGATTGAGTGCAACAAAAACGGAGACAAAAGCATATTTCATACAGGTTCCAACTTTGATAACTACAGCTCCTGCTTTTCCCAGGCAGCTCTCGGGTACATGTGATAACCTGTCTTTGTTTGGAGAGCTCTGTGCTGGAAAGGAGGAGAAAATATCTCGGCCAAAGCCTGCTTGTGACGCTGACTCCTCTCACACGAGTCAGGAAACCATGAGGTAACGCCAAAGTGTGCAGAGAATAAGCAATGAAAACTAAGTTCAAGAATGGACCCAGGGAGGCTAGAGAGGGTATGAGAGAGCCAGATAGTCAAATGACCAAAAAGAAACCCATTTCCACAGCTTAAGAAATCCAGAAATGGAATAGAGATGGGTTTGGCTAATGTACCATGCACCAAGAGTGCAATGAAAGAATGTGATTATCATTTGACTGATTTATGATTATCACTGTAATGATTTATGACATTGAAACATTTAAACTTCATTTTTTAAAAAAATTTTATTGTAGTATTATTGATTTACAATGTTGTGTTAGTTTCAGGTGTACAGGAGAGAGGAAGGAGGAGACAGGAGACAGGAGAATATTGCCTGAATATGGCAATAAAGAGAATTTAAAAGAAAAATGGATTATAATAATAATATTGGCAGTGTGCAAATGCCTAGGCATGGCAGAACTAGAAGACATAATGAAGTCAGATGTTTTCACCTATCCAAAGTAGGTTGTCTCCTCTCCTCAGTTATACATACATATATATATTCTTTTTCCAATTCTTTTCTATTATGGTTTATTACAGGATATTGAGTAGAGTTCTCTGTGCTATTCAGTGGGTCCTTGTTGTTTATCTATTTTATATATAGTAGTGTGTATCTGTTAATCACAAACTCCTAATTTATCCCTCCCCTGCCTCCCTTTTGGGAACCATAAGATTGTTTTCTACGTTTGTGAGTCACAACATCATGGCTTTACTCATCTTAATATCTTCTCCTGTGCACACTGACTGTATGTAATCAGTAATCAGATCAGATGAGATCAGTCACTCAGTCGTGTCTGACTCTTTGCCACTCCATGAATCGCAGCACACCAGGCCTCCCTGTCCATCACCAACTCCCGGAGTTCACTGAGACTCACGTCCATCAAGTCAGTGACGCCATCCAGCCATCTCATCCTCTGTCGTCCCCTTCTCCTCTTGCCTCCAATCCCTCCCAGCATCAGAGTCTTTTCCAATGAGTCAACTCTTCGCATGAGGTGGCCAAAGTACTGGAGTTTCAGCTTTAGCATCATTCCTTCCAAAGAAATCCCAGGGCTGATCTCCTTCAGAATGGACTGGTTGGATCTCCTGGCAGTCCAAGGGACTCTCAAGAGTCTTCTCCAACACCACAGTTCAAAAGCATCAATTCTTTGGCGGTCAGCCTTCTTCACAGTCCAACTCTCACATCCATACATGACCACATGAAAAACCATAGCCTTGACTAGACGGACCTTTGTTGGCAAAGTAATGCCTGCTTTTCAATATGCTATCTAGGTTGGTCATAACTTTCCTTCCAAGGAGTAAGCGTCTTTTAATTTCATGGCTGCAGTCACCATCTGTAGTGATTTTGGAGCCCCAAAAATAAGGTCTGACACTGTTTCCACTGTTTCCCCATCTATTTCCCATGAAGTGATGGGACCGGATGCCATGATCTTCGTTTTCTGAATGTTGAGCTTTAAGCCAACTTTTTCACTCTCCTCTTTCACTTTCATCAAGAGTCTTTTTAGTTCCTCTTCACTTTCTGCCATAAGGGTGGTGTCATCTGCATATCTGAGGTTGTTGCTATTTCTCCCGGCAATCTTGATTCCAGCTTGTGCTTCTTCTAGTCCAGCGTTTTTCATGATGTATTCTGCATATAAGTTAAATAAACAGGGTGACCTAATGATTTATTTTAGGCTTAGCTATGGACAGCTGGTTCCAAATTCGGAAAGGAGTATGTCAAGGCTGTATATTGTCACCATGCTTATTTAACTTATATGCAGAGTACATCATGCGAAATGCCAGGCTGGATGAAGCACAAGCTGGAATCAAGATTGCTGGGAGAAATATCAACAACCTCAGATATGCAGATGACACCACCCTTATGGCAGAAAGCGAAGAAGAACTAAAGAGCCTCTTGATAAAAGTGAAAGAGAAGAGTGGAAAAGCTGGCTTAAAACTCAACATTCAAAAAATGAAGATCATGGTATCCGGTCCCATCACTTCATGGCAAATAGATGGGGAAACAATGGAAACAGTGACAGATTTTATTTTCTTGGGCTCCAAATCACTGTAGATGGTGACTGCAGCCATGAAATTAAAAGATGCTTGCTCCTTGGAAGAAAAGCTATGACCAACCTAGAGAGCATATTAAAAAGCAGAGACATTACTTTGCCAACAAAGGTCCATCTAGTCAAAGCTATGGTTTTTCCAGTAGTCATGTATGGATGTGAGAGTTGGATTATAAAGAAAGCTGAGCACCGAAAAATTGATGCTTTTGAACTGTGGTGTTGGAGAAGACTCTTGAGAGTCCCTTGGACTGCAAGGAGATTCAACCAGTCAATCCTAAAGGAAATCAGTCCTGAATATTCACTAGAAGGACTGATGCTGAAGCGCCAATATTTTGGCCACCTGATGCAAAGAACTGACTCATTGGAAAAAACCCTGATGCTGGGAAAGATTGAAGGCGGGAGAATAAGGGGATGACAGAGGATGAGATGGTTGGATGGCATCACCAACTGGATGGACATGAGTTTGAGCAAGCTCAGGGAGTTGGTGATGGACAGGGAAGCCTGGCGTGCTGCAGTCTTTTGAGAACCTGTGTACTAAGCATTCTGTTAGGAGCTAGAGATGCAGCAGTAAACAGAACAGAGGCAGCCCAAACCTTCAGGGGACTTATGTCCCGTGGAGCAAGGACCACAGTAAAGTTTTAATTACCGTAGAATGTCTGAAAAATACTTCTGTTTGAAACTGGAATTTAGGGAATGACAAAGATTGTTCTGATTTTCCTTTAGAACAATTTAAAACAAGAGAACTTAACACCCTGACATCAGCAAAGAAGTCACTGATGGACTCCACACAGCTCTCCATCCTCTAGCAATCAAGTAGGCAGTCATTTGAGAAACCGAGGGTGAAGCAGGGTGACCGTGGCAAAGCAACTTAGCCAAATAAATGAATTCTACCCTCTGCTAGTTCACTTCCATTCCCATATGGTAATTTGTACTTACTCTGCTGTTTAAACATGGTAGCATGGCTGAAGATCAATTCTAGAATAAAAAGTCAATTTAGGAGTGGGAAGGAGGAAGTGGCAGAACTCTTGAAATACCTAGGCACAATCTCTTGGGATTCTCATCCCTTTTTGAGGGCTTGGAACATTCGAGGGCAGCTGGGAGGAGTGTTTTCCTATGAGTCAAAATGTCCCAGATTTATTTCTTTATTCTATTCATTCACTTCCTCTGCCACTTTTCCTGAACCTTTCTTGGGCTCTGTATTTTCCATGTCTTTAGTCCAATTCTAACTTGCTGTGGCAACCTGCTATTTCCATTACATGATTTGATTTGCTTAAATTATGGTCTGTGTTGTCACCTCTAGCCAGGGAGACCCATAGAAATTTCCTCTTAGCTTCTCTTCCTGAGCTTTTAGCAGGCAACAAGCTCGTGGGGTGATTTGACTTCATGATGTAAACAAGCTTGTTCAGTTGGGAACAGTAGTGCTCACATTTTTTACAAGAAAGAACCATTATGTGTGTTTGTATGTGTGTATGTGTGTATGAGAGAGAGACAGAGAGAGAGGGAGGGAGGGAGGGAGGGAGGAAGGGGAGAGAGGGAGACAGTCTGTCTTTCTTCTGGCTTCTGACTGACCTCTAGTTTTCTCTTTAAAAAATTCCTTTGACTTGTGGCTTTAAACACCATCTATATGTTTAGGGTTCCAAATTTCAGCCAGGCCCTCTCCCCTGAATTCCAGACTTGTATTCGACTGTTAGCTTGCCCATATATACTTGGAATATCTGATAACTATTTCAAACTTAACGTGTCCAAAGCTGACCTCCCGACTAACCCCTCAGACCAGCTCCTCCTACAAGGCTTGCCTTCTCAGTTAATAGCAACTTTAACCTTCCAGTTGCTCAAGCCAAAGAATGTGGAATCACCCTTGACTTTTACCCTTCCTTCACAGCCAGCATCTGATCCATCATGAAATATGGTTAACCATATTTTCAAAATATATCCCAAATTTGGCCACTTTTCACCAGCTCTACTGCTACTTACTAAGTTGCCATGTATCTGTCACCTGGAGTATTGTGCTTGCCTCCTGCCTGCTCTCCCTGCTTCTGCACTTGTTGCCTGCTATCCTCCACTGACTAGCCAAAATGATGCTTTCACATGTATGTCAAAGCCCACCACTCCTCCTGTCTGAATGTTTCAATGGTCCCCCATCTTCTGGTCTCCTAATGCCATCTCTAACATCATCTTATGATTCTTCTACCTTACATTGCCACTCCTACAATATTCAGAGCACTACCCACCCCAGGGTCTTTGCACAGGCTGTTTCTTTTGCTTGCCAAACCATCACAGACATCTGCGTGGTTCATTTCCTCATCTCCAGGTTCTGTGTCAAAAGGCATCTTGCTAATGAGCCTTACTTAGACCATCTTGTTAATACTACACCTCGCTCCACCCAGCACTCCCAGACTCCCTTACTCTGCTCACTTTATCTTTTTTTCATAGCACCTAACATGTTAAAACCAACTACACAATTTACTTATCTGTCTCTCTTCCCTGAAGAGTAAGCCCACAAGAACTCTGATAGGTTCTCTCTGTAGCCTGAGCTTTTTCCACAAGAATCTCTTCATGGGGGCCATCACTCCGTGACCTCTGGCTCTTATGCCTCCTGGTGTTAAGATAATCCACTTGGAGGCTGGGTTCTGATGTGAATAGGTTACACTTACTGGAACCAAAGATGAATGTGTTATCTCTTCTAAGAATGTTTGCATATTAAACCTCAGGTTCAGTGATGGAACAAATAACCTTTTTTTCCTCATGAAAGGAGATGGTGAGTGGAGTGGGAGGGTTAGGGTGGACATAGAAAAGTTGGTTCTGTGGGGATTTTTTTTTTTGAGGGATCTTAGTTCCCCAACCAGGAATCGAATCTGAGCCCTCAGCAGTGATAGCACTGAGTCAAAACCACTGGACCACCAGGGAATTCCTTGTTGTGTGGTTTTGTTGTGCCCTTTCGTGCTACTGTGAAATATTTACATAGACTGTTCGCATTTTATCAATTTCACTCCCTATTTTTTAGTGGAAGGTAAGGACGTGGGGTCTGGATGGAGTTGGCAAGCTGTGACTATCACCTGTGTTTGGAAGCAAGATTTATTGGAGCATGGCCACAGTCATTTGTTCACGTATCGGGTGAGGCTGCTCTCCAATGGCAGAGTTGAGTTGTGACAGAGGCCATGTGCCCGCAGAGTCTCTAATATTTACTATCTGGCCTACATAGAAAAAATTTGCCAACTCATGCTCTAGAAAAATCCTGCCAGCTGTGGAAGTGACCTAGAAGCTTGGAATTTAGCTCAACAGCTCAATTCAATACATCTTCACTAAATTGTATAGTGTACGAGGTACCAGAGTTGAAAGCAAAAGAAGTAGGCAAAGGGGAGATCTTTATGGAACTTCCAGCTACGATTCCCACTTTGATTCAAATTATTTTTTCCCAAAATTTTATCATGAATATTCAAAATACAAAAAAGTTTTAAAAAAACCAATACACTGCTAGATTCTATATTTACATTTTACTGTATTTGTTTTGACATCTATTTATCAACCCTCTATCCATCTGTCAATCCACCTTATTGGTATTACTACTACTACTATTACCTGGGTTCAATCCCTGGGTTGGGAAGATCCCCTAGAGAAGGGAACAGCTACCCACTCCAGTATTCTGGCCTGGAGAATTCCATGGACTGTATAGCCCATGGGGTCGCAAAGAGTCAGACACGACTGAGCAACTTTCATTTTCACTTTTTCCTCACCACTACTGTTACTGTTATTTTTTTGCTGCATTTAAAGTAAGTTGCAAACATTAGCAAACTTTATTTGTAGACACTTCAGAGTATGTAACTGAATATTAATTCAAATTAGCTTTTTATTTTAACTCCAACACTGTAATCTTGAAAGTAGCCTTCATTGGGCCAGAAGACATGGCATTATATGAGCTGAAAACTGAGAAAGGTTTTCAGGATAACTGGGTAAAAGTATCAGGGGAATCATTCACCTAAATTTCTCCATTTTCTTCGTTCAGAGATGAATCAGCCTTTCAGGGCTAAGAATGTTTTGCCTGTGGTGAATTCTAGGAAAGTTCAGTGGCTGAAAAGAGAGGGTCATAAGCTGTTCCTTTCTGGCACACTGCCAGAAACCCATGGGAAAGGCAGTTATGAGTTTCAGTGGTTGATCACATGTAGCGGTCTAGGTCAGAACCCTGGCTAATGGACCAGACTGTGTCCATGCAGATTGCTCTCATGAGGGTGGACATGGGAGTCAAGTGTACACATCATTCCTGGATATTTTTAATGTCCTCGACCATGAGCATATCTATGTCCTTCGTAAACAAATACTTATAAAATAATCAGTCGCTGACTTGGAGCCATTTCCTGGAGTCAGAGAGTCTGAATCCCTAATATGGAGTATTCCAGACATATTTGTCATTTAATGAACAGCAGTGACTGTGCTTTAAGGCAAATTACCGAAACCTGACCAATGTTGAAAAAAAGATTTTTTTAAGAAAGATTTTTTGAGTTGACTGCTTGAAGGAGAAAAAATGGCAAATGATGAAATGTCTAAGATGTCCATGTATTTCTATAAGGTATATTCTTGAGAAGCGTTTTGAATGAAAAAGGAAAAATGATCTCATAAAATACGTTGATAATGTGGGTGTCCTCAAAGACAGATAATGGTGCTACCTGGAATCATTTAGCAGCTGATGGCATATCTACACATTCATATATCCAGCTGCCTGCTCAGCATCGCTGACTGGATGGCAAATGACAGTGTGAAAAGTGCTCATAGCTCCATGTATGAAGTCACATTTCTCATTTCAAAAGCCGGCCCTGTTACAGTGAAATGTTACATGCTGCATATTCCATTTGTAAAAATTTGTGCTCCCCCCCACTGCCGCCACGCTTGTTTTTCCTCATTTTAAGTCTTCTAGCTTTTAAGGTCTACTCTTTTTTTTCTGTGCAACAGCCTACAAGTAGACTTCTCTGCCTTGCCCTGACAATGCATGCCTTTGAATTAGCTTCTCCCTGCGACTGACTTCTCAAAGTTAAGAAAGAAAGGGAGCTCTTCTGCCTGTTTCAGAGGTGGAGGGGATTCTGAGTCCCAGGGGAAGCCTGGAAAATGTGGTAAACTGAAAGCATCCTCAGGAGTATGGGAAGTCCAATATGGAAGCATGTAAAAATGTAGAGCGCATCCATCTTCTCCT
Source organism: Bos indicus x Bos taurus (assembly GCF_003369695.1). NCBI lineage: Eukaryota > Metazoa > Chordata > Mammalia > Artiodactyla > Bovidae > Bos > Bos indicus x Bos taurus. The sequence continues at coordinate 13,161,621 of NC_040105.1, read as the reverse complement.
GTTTTCTTGTATCAGGAAGCCATCCTTCTCAATGTCACGTGTAACTGAAGAAACTTTCAGGACCCCTGCGCTTCAGAGGTTACTGCTCTGCCCAGTGGGACACAACATTTCATCTCTCAAGTCTAGTTTAATACATTTTATCTTACAGGATGGCTGCTTGCCTTGGTAGTAACATTTAGATGAACAGATTTGCTTTCTGAAAGGGTAAATATTTGTAGAAATTTTTTTTTTTACTCCAGAGAGCTTTGAAAATCCACCACATCTCTTTTCTTGCATTAAAGCATATTTTCCAGTTAACTATCATGACTAAACAAATAATCTGGAAACTGAGTGGCTTGAAACAACCATGTTTATCTGCTCACAAGTCTGTGGGTCTGGAAGTTGGGAAGAATGCAGTTAAGTGTTCATGTCTTACACATACAGAGTCAGCGATGGCAGCTGGGCCTGGAAGAGCCACTTCCCAGATGGCTTGTATATATATCTGGCGCCACAGTGTCCTTGGCCTCTGTCTCCTTCCTCACATGGTGTTTCTTCTTCCAAGACTACTCCTCCATGTGGTGTGGGCTTCTTCCAGAATGCTGGTCTCAGAGTCATCACTCCTTTTACAAGGCAACTGACTTCCAGAAGGCAGGAAGCAGAAGCTGCCAGGCTACTTCAGAGCCACACCTAGAACTGGCACTACCCCTTCCAGTGTATTCCATCAGTCAAAGCAGCCACAGGCCCTGCCTAGACTTAGGAGGAACAGAAGTAAACTCCACTTGTGATGGTGGGGTGTGTCAAGGTCACACTGAAAAGAAGATGTGTATGTGGGAGATACTGTTGGAACCATCTTAGGAAAATAGACTCTTCCAAAGGAGGAGAACCAATGACTGATCAACAATGTGTAATCGTGGTAACAATGTGTAGTCGTCATGCTCACCAGGTCAAACATCTCACCCGGATTTGAGAGGACAGACAGGCAAGGTTTCCTAGAGGGGGTGATGTGGAAACTGAGAGCTGAAAGATGAATGGCAATGAGCCAGATCAAGGAGAAAGAAAGTTCCAGGCAGAGGCACAGCAAGTCGACAAAAGAGTGAATGCACATTCGAGAGCCTTAAAAAGTTCAGCATAAAAAGGAAAGAGGGGCCACCTCTGTGTGTGTATGTTTATCCTTGAGTAAGTATCAGCATGCTGAGGCTGAGGCTGGGTTAAAGACATCACAGGATTTTCTCTTGAGGGCAAGGAAGGTTTTAGGCGGTTGGTTCATTTCCCTGCGACTTGGAGAATGGTTTGACTACCAGAGCAGATGGATGGTGGGAAGCACTGGACATATTTAAGAGATAATAGGAGCAGAATCCACAGGATTTCAAGGTGGACAAATGATGGCTTGGGTTTCAGGCTCAGGCAATTGGCTATGCGTTGAACTATTTGGTAGGGAATGCAGAAGTATTTACCAAGGACTGCCAAGTGCCTGACAGAGAGTCCCTACTTCTGTTTTCTTTGGAGACAGTTGCAAAGGTTAAGTATAATGAAGATAAGCAGCAAGATTATTTCATGGCACTTTTAATGTTCTTGTATATTATCTCATTTAGCTTTGACTCATTGAAGTAAGGCGGCGATTTGAGCCGCGCTGACGCTGACATATAAGTAATCTGGGGAAAAGCCCTTCCTCTACATGCCTATTAGAGCAGGTCTCTAAACTAGGCCTGCAGCCAAGTGTAGCCCACTACCTTGTTTTTAGAGCTTGTGAGCTTAACAATGGTTTTTACACTTTTAAGTGCTTGAAATAAAAAATCAAGAGAGGAGTAACACTTCATGATAAGTGAAAATTCCATGAAATTCAAATGTCAGCAGCCATAATTAAAGTCTTATTGAAACGCAGCCACACCCACTTATTTTACATGCTGTCTCTGGCTGGCTTGTTGCTACAAAGGCCAACTGCCTCAGCCGTCTCAGAGAACACGTGCAAAGTTGAAAATATTTACTATCCGGCACCTTCCTTCTTCAAAAGCAGGCAATGAGCTTTCTGCTGTTTACAGAATAGAAATCCTTTGAGGCTTCTGCAACTACGCATAGCCCTGTAAAGGCGGCAACTTAATGATGTAAGCAATAATTGAGCAGTGCTTAGGGCCTGCCCCGGAGAAGGCAATGGCACCCCACCCCAGTACTCTTGCCTGGAAAATCCCATGGACGGAGGAGCCTGGTGGGCTGCAGTCCGTGGGGTCGCTAAGAGTCGGACACGACTGAGAGACTTCAGTTTCATGCATTGGAGAAGGAAATGGCAATCCACTCCAGTGTTCTTGCCTGGAGAATCCCAGGGACGGCAGAGCCTGGTGGGCTGCCTGCCATCTATGGGGTCACACAGAGTCGGACACGACTGAAGCGACTTAGCAGCAGCAGCAGCAGTAGGGCCTGCCCAGCTCCTTTAATTCTCATCACAACCCCATCAGCTTGTACTGTATTATCGTCGCCACGCCCGTTTTACAATGGAGGCACTCGAGGCACAGAGAGGCTGAGCTACCTGCCCAAGGTCACACAAGGCCCAAGAAGTGATGGAGGTAGCCGACTCCAGGCAAAGACAAGTTTTCCGAGGAGGTCCAGTTGGGACCTTTGGCCTGAACACAGCACCTGCTAGGCCCATCCATGCCTCCTAGGGCCCAGAGCGCCTCTCTCCAGTGACCTTTCCCCGCCCGCCCATCACAAGGGCAGCCGAACAGGCCGGGGCGGAGCTGTGGCGAGGGGCGGGGCGAAGGGATCCTCGCGGCGGCGGACTGTCAATCAAGGAGTATCGCCCTTGCCCAGGGCCTCCGAGACCCGTGGACTCCCGCCTCCAGCCTCCCTGCGGCCACTGGCAGCGAAGCGCTGAGTCACTGTGAGGCAGCCGCGGGGCGCCCTCCGAGCCCGCCCTCTCCACGCCCCTCGCTGCAGCCGCCGAACGGGCTGCTATAGCCGCCCTTCACCGGGCTCGGGTACCTGGCGCCCGCGGGGCCGACGGGGCAGACCCCGCCCTCTCTGGCCCGCTTTAGACTCCCAGGGGTCTCCTAAGAGAAATGGCCAGAGATGCTTAAGTAGTCCTCTGCAGTTTGGTGCAAGTCGCAGACGACTTTTCTTTCTGCAGAGCACTAAGATCTGGTAAGTACCTCGTCAGTGGTGCACGTGCATAGAACTTAATTGGAGGAGTCTGGAAAGATCCAGAAATAGTTCAAATTGAGGGCGGGGGCTGGACGTAAAATACTTTCTAGATGCTCATAGGTGGAGGATTGAGTTCACTAAAGGTGGCAGCCCAGGGGAGGGCACATTTAGAGTGAGCCTTGATTGGCAGGGCTTCCCCGGTGGCTCAGAGGGTAAAGCGTCTGCCTGAAATGCAGGAGACCTGGGTTCGATCCCTGGGTCAGGAAGATCCCCTGGAGAAGGAAATGGCAACCCACTCCAGTACTCTTGCCTGGAAAACCCCATGGACAGAGGAGCCTGGTAGGGAGCCTGGTAGACTACAGTCCATGGGATCGCAAAGAGTAGGACAAGAGTCAGACACAGCTGAGAGACTTCACTTTCACTTTCACTTGACTGGCTGGAGGGTTTAGCCAGTGCTAAACCCTCTGAGTGCTCTGAGTAGCAGCAGTTTGCATTCTTAGAACACTGACTACACTCCTTTGCAGAATCTACACTGTTTTATGACTCCTATTCACAGGTGGAAAGCCTGAGGAACAGGGAGGTTTAACAGTTGGCCTCAGATCACACAGCTGATATGTGGTGAACCTGGGATGCAGACTCAGACTGTGTGGCTCCAGAGTCTGTGCTTCTTGCTAAAATATCTATCTTGGTTTGAGTGGGAAACTTTGAAGGAATGGATTATATGTCATTTGCAGAAGAGCTTTAGGGATTGCGTGTATTGTCTGCAAGCATTTGAAGTGGAAAATAGATTAATTATACTTGGTGTGAGACTCACAAAGAGGAAGCACTTTTGAATTGGGGGTCCTGAGTAGAATACAGATTGCATGGTCAAGGGCACCTCCTCCGTGAGTTTCCTGTGCTTTTCTGTGCTCTGGAAGACTTCAGAGAAAGCTTCAAATATTTCTTGCCACTTAAGTTGACCCTGAACTTCAGGGATAGATGAGTCTTTGAATTTGATGACCCTCAAAGATCCCTTTCAGTGCCAAGATCCTTGCACATTCAGATAAGAGATACCCAGATCTCTCTCAGCTCATGGTAGCAGCTCCCTTCTGGGGCAACGTGGGATAGAGGTAGGGGCAGAGATTTCAATCAGATGAGGCAGGTAAAGTGCTCATTAGAGGTTCTAAGTAAATGCCCAGCAGCTGTTATTACTAACTGTGGTCAACGGTGGTCCTAGGACTACACCAGATAACCATTGTAAATCGTTAGTAGGGTGCTGAGAACCTCCTTAGCACTCACAGGCGTCCACCATCATTAATGGTGTTTGAAAGCAGAGTAAGCAATTAAAAAATTATAGCTGTTAATATTGGGCTGGCCAAAAAGTCCAAACAGTTCATTTGGGTTTTTCTGTAACATCTTGCAGAAAACCCCAAATGAACTTTTTGGCCATACAATATTTGGGGCGTGGTGGGGGGTGAACTTCCTATCCTATATTTTATAGTCCGTGGGTGGTCAGTCCCTCCTTGATGACGTCTCTGTTTTGTTGTCCCTTCTCTTATCCTGCATCCTCTACAGCTCAGCCTCAGAACACTTGCTTTTTAACCTTGGATACGATGTCCTCCAAGAAGGTTACCCTCTCAGTGCTCAGCCGGGAGCAGTCGGAAGGAGTTGGAGCACGAGTCCGCAGAAGCATCGGAAGACCCGAGGTATGCTGGTTGGATGGCTGTTTCATGCCTTTTTTTTTTTTTTTTTTTTTAGCGGAAGGGACTGGTGGGACCCTGAGGGTAAGCTTGGGAAGATAGGTCATGAGACAATCATGAGCTGCCCCGTGGGGTACCTTAGGAACCAACTCTAAACTTAGCATTTGGGGTCTCCTCGAGACCAGCCCCACCCCAAGGGGATTTCTGTACTGTGGATCCAGTGATCCTGACTGAAACGTCTGTGCTGCTCTCCGAACACCCACATCCTATCCTGAGTTGATCTGTCAGCCTCCAGGTGCACATGCCCAGGCATACCTGCTAGATCCCCTAGGTTTACATGCCCACCAGTCAAAGCACCAGGGACAGATGCTGGGGCCCAATCCCAAATTCCTAGGAGAGAGAATCCCATTGCCTCCTCTTGGGTCAGGTCTGTACCCTGAGGCAGTCAGCCATTTGCCAGGCATTTTGAGTTCTTAGAGAGATGGCTGAGACTGGACTCTTTGGACCTCCTGATGGGGGGCTAAGTGGGGGCTTCCCTCAGAGAAGGTGATTGTCTCCCTCAGAGAAGGGGAGACACGGGACTTGGAGAAAAGAAAATCTTACGTGCAAAAAAAGGAAATGATGATTCTAATCCATGGAATACAGTGCCCAGCTCCAGATTCCAAAAGCAGAAGTTGAGGTATAATTGACATATAATAGTAGTTTCAGGTGAACAACACAATGCTTCAGTATTTGTATATATTGCAAAATGATCACAAGTCTAGTTAACACCTGTCACCGTAATATTTTTCTTGTCATGAGAACTTTTAAGATCTACTCTCTTAGCAACTTTCAAATATGTAATGCAGTATTAACTACAGTCACTGTGCTGTACATTACCTCCCCATGACTCATTTATTTTAGCACTGAAAGTTTGTACCTTTTGGCCCCTCTTTATCCACTTGTCACCCCCCCCACACACACACACACGTCTGGCGATCTCCAATCTGTTCTCTGCATCCGTGAGCTTTTTTTTGTTGATTTTGAATTCCACATATAAATGAGATCATACAGTGTCTTTGTCTAACTTATTTCACTCAGCATAATGACCTCAAGGTCCACCCATGTTGTTGCACACAGCAAGATTTCATTCTTTTTTTATAGTAGAATAATATCCCATTGTATCCCATATACACCACATTTTCTTTATCCATTTATCTGTCATTGAACACTTAGGTTCTTTCCATGATTATCGTAAATGATGCAGCAATGAACGTGGCGATGCATACAGCTTTTCAAGTTAGCATTTTCATGTTCTTTGGATAAATACCCAGAAGTAGAATTGCTGGATGACATGGTAGTTATACTTTTAATTTTTTGTGGAACTGGCGTACTGTTCTCCATAGTGGCTGTACCAATTTGCATTCTAACCAGTAGTGTAGTAGGGTTCCCCTTTCTCCACATCCTCACTAACACTTGTCATTTCTTGTTTTTTTTTTTTTTTTTTAATAATAGCCATCCTGATAGGTGTGAGGTGATATCTCCGTGTGGTTTTGATTTGCATTTTACTACTTAGTGATGTTGAGCATCTCTCCAAAATATTTTTTGAATAAAGGAGAAGTATATTAGGGAAATGGATTATTTTTGAAAAGTGAGGCTGGTTTGTTCCTCTTCTTAAATTCTGCTCTAATATTCTCATACTCTTCCCACCATTAGCTTCCTGTTCATCTGAGAATGTCTTCTGAGGTCAGTCAGATTTTGGTTTTCAAAGGGATACAGGCAAACAAGATTATTCTAAGGACTAAATGCACAGTGGATGTTGGGAAGATGCAGATGGATGTGGTGTCATATTCTTCTAGGCCACATTGCCAGCAGAAGAATTCAAACACCTGTCAGTAAACCCAGTATTGTATGTTCAGGGTAGCTAATACTTTAATTACTCCATCAGAAACACATCTGCTGAGGGGTTCTTAATTTTTCTGGTCTTATGAACCCCTTTGGGAGTCTGCTGAAATCCATCAGTTCACTCTCAGAATGTTGTTTTATAAATTTCCTTCTCAGAATAATGTTTTTAAAATGTATAAAATACATGGGATTACACACAAAGGAAAATCTTTGTATTGAAATATAGTTAGTAAAATATTGCAAAAACAAATTTGTAATTAGTAACTTAAATAACTCTAGTAACATTCAGTAAGAAGATGTAGTGGCACTTCTCATAACTACTTAATTTCAAAGCTTTGAGGAGCATGAACATAGTTCAGTACCTGCAGCAACTGTGATGTGATATGAAAAGAGCTTTGATTTCTATTGGTGACAAAGTCACAGGTCCTGGTAATTTACTGTGATTCTTTGACTGCATTCATAATTAAAGGAAATGTTACATTTCAGTCTGGAGATGGATGGTGGTGACTTGTTGCACAGCAGTGTGAGCGTACTTAATGCCACTGAACTATATGCTTTAAAATGGTTAAAATGGTAAATTTCATGTTATGTTTGTTTTACTACAAAAAAAAAATTCAGAAGAAGAAAAAATTTAGTTGGAAGTTAGTAAAAATAATGATGTGTTTTTTGTTCCCAGCCAAGTTTACAGTCACCCTGAATTCTATCTATAGATAGAGATATATAAAATATAGAATTTACCCAGTTAAAAGTCCCTGGCTGAAAAACCTGTGCTATAGAGACCCCCACATTCTACTAATTCAGAGGGTCTACCATGCCCCAGGTGTGTCTCTACTCTAAGGGAAAACGTGAATAGGAATCATTCCTAGTGCCACATGGCATCCGGTCCCATCACTTCATGGGAAATAGATGGGGAAACAATGGAAACAGTGTCGGACTTAATTTTTTGGGCTCCAAAATGACTGCAGATGGTGACTGCAGCCATGAAATTAAAAGATGCTTGCTCCTTGGAAGGAAAGTTATGACCAACCTAGATAGCATATTCAAAAGCAGAGACATTACTTTGTCAACAAAGGTCTGTCTAGTGAAGGCTATGGTTTTTCCTGTGGTCATGTATGGATGTGAGAGTTGGACTGTGAAGAAGGCTGAACACCGAAGAATTGATGCTTTTGAACTGTGGTGTTGGAGGAGACTCTTGAGAGTCCCTTGGACTGCAAGGAGATCCAACCAGTCCATTCTGAAGGAGATCAGCCCTGGGATTTCTTTGGAAGGAATGATGCTAAAGCTGAAACTCCAGTATTTTTGGCCACCTCATGCGAAGAGTTGACTCATTGGAAAAGACTGTTATGCTGGGAGGGATTGGGGGCAGGAGGAGAAGGGAATGACAGAGCATGAGATGGCTGGATGGCATCACCGACTCGATTGACGTGAGTCTCAGTGAACTCCGGGAGTTGGTGATGGACAGGGAGGCCTGGCGTGCTGCGATTCATGGGGTCGCAAAGAGTCGGACATGACTGAGCGACTGAACTGAACTGAACTGAAGACAGAGAATGTTTTCTTTTACCTCTGTTTAGTTATATGTTTTAGTTGTACAGTGTAAACAATTTTGTGTCCTTACTTTTTCATTTAACAGGGTAGCCAAGCACCTCCCACATTCTTATAAATTCTTCATAAATACCATTTAAGTAGTTATGACATACTCCAGTGAAAGAGCATACCATTATTCCCATTATTCTCTTATTCTTAGCCCAACTTTTTTACTTTTTGTTTAAATATTTGAAAAATTTTTATTGACATATAGTTGACTTACAATGTTGTGTTAATTACTCTTATACAGCAAAGTGATTCAGTTATAATATATATATATATATATATACATTCTTTTTAAAATATTCTTTTCCATTATGGTTTATCATAGGGTATTGAATATAGTTCCCTGTGCTCTACAGGAGACCCTTGTTGTTTATGCATCCTATATGTAGAAGCTTATATCTGCTAACCCCAACCTCCTCCTCCATTTCTCCCCCAACCCATTCTCTGTCAGCAGCCACCAGTCTGTTCTCAATGTACATGATTCTGTTTTTGTTTTGTAGATAAGTTCATTTGTGTCATATTTTAGATTCCACATGCAAGTGATACCATACAGTGTTTTTCTTTCTGACTTATTTCACTTAGTATAATTATCTCTAGGTCCATCCATGTTGTTGCAAGTGGCATTATTTCGTTCTTTTTTTTAATGGTTGAGTAATACTCCATTGTATGTGTGTGTGTGTGTGTGTGTGTGTGTGTGTGTGTGTGTGTCTGTACCACATCTTCTTTATCCATTTCTCTGTTGATGGATATTTAGGTTGTTTCCATGTCTTGGCTATTGTGAATAGTGCTACAATGAACATAGGGGTGCTACAATGAACATAGGGATGCATGTATCTTTTTGGACTGTAGTTTTGTCCAGATATATTCCTAGGAGATTGCTGGATCGTATGTTAGCTCTATCTTTGGTTTTCTAAGGAACCTCCACACTGTTCTCCATAGTGACTGTATCAATTTACATTCCCTCAAACAGTGTAGGAGGGTTCCCTTTTCTCTACACCCTCTCCAGTATTTATTATTTTGTAGACATTTTGCTGATGAAGGCTCTACTTCTAAACATTTAGATTGTTACCATACTTGTTAGCACTCTACACACTGCCAACTTGCCAAAAGATGGATCCCAGCCCTCCCATCAGAAGAGAGGAAAACATCACTCTCACTTCAAGGTGGTTACTTTTCAAACTTTTTGTACCAAGACTGTATCAGTGGAAAATAAAATCTCATAAAAAAACTAGAGCACAGAGCTATTGTAGGGTAGAATTTACAACAGTGTTTAACATTAGTGGCTCTAGGTGACACATTCCTTGTTGCTGTAAATATGGAGGTAGAGGAGTTTATAATGTTGTTTTGGTGATGAATGGTGAACAAGAGATGGAACTGGGCCAACTGGTACCATCCATTATACTGTATATGGACAGTGTAGCCAGGCTATAATTGGAATGATTGCATATCATGATGTTGGCGGGTGTGCTCCCAACAGGAAGGAAACCCATCACTCATCTGCATTTGCTTCTATGCCCCACTCCTCTTTCAGCCAGGCAGTCCTTTCTGCTGTGATTTTCCTTGGGCCACTCTCATGCAGGCATACCTCAGGGATGTTGGGGGTTCAATTCCACACCATTGCAATAAAGCAAATATTGCAATCAAGTAGTTCACACAATTATCTCGGTTTCTCAGTGCCTATAGAAATTACTTATGTTTATACACACTTAGTCTACAAGTATGCAGTAGTATTGTGTCTTAAAAAATGTACATACTTCTTTGGACTGCAAGGAGATCCAACCAGTCAATCCTAAAGGAAATCAGTCCTGAATATTCATTGGAGGGACTGATGCTGGAGCTACAATATTTTGGCCACCTGATGCGAAGAACTGACTCATTGGAAAAGACCCTGATGCTGGGAAGGATTGAAGGCAGAAGGAGAAGGGGACAACAGAGGATGAGGTGGTTGGATGGCATCACCAACTCTATAGACATGAGTCTGAGCAAGTTCTGGGAGTTGATGATGGGCAGGGAAGCCTGGTGGGCTGCCATCTATGGGGCCACACAGAGTTGGACATGACTGAACCGACTTAGCAGCAGCAGCAGCAGCAGCAAGTGACTTAGCAGCAGCAGCTAGCGACTGAACTGAACTGAAAAAAATGCTAATGGTCACCTGAGCCTTCAGTGAGTTGTAGTGGTAAGATCTTCTGAGAACTTCCAGATGTTCAAGCTGGATTTAGAAAAGGCAGAGGAACCAGAGATCAAATTGCCAACATCCGTTGGATCATCGAAAAAGCAAGAGAGTTCCAGAAAAATATCTACTTCTGCTTTATTGACTATGTCAAAGCTTTTGACTGTGTGGATCACCATAAATTCTGGAAAATTCTTAAAAAGATGGGAATACCAGACCACCTTACCTGCCTCTTGAGAAATCTGTGTTCAGATCAAGAAGCAACAGTTAGAACCAGACATTGAACAACAGACTGGTTTCAGATTGGGAAAGGAGCACGTCAAGGCTATATATTGTCACCTTGCTTATTTACCTTATATGCAGAGTATGTCATGCAAAATGCCAGGCTGGATGAAGCACAAGCTGGAATCAAGATTGCCAGGAGAAATATCAACAACCTCATGTATGCAGATGACACCACCCTTATGGCAGAAAGCAAAGAACTAAAGAGCCTCTTGATGAAAGTGAAAGAGGAGAGTGAAAAAGTTGGCTTAAAACTCAACATTCAAAAAACTAAGATCATGGCATCTGGTCCCATCACTTCATCGGAAATAGATGGGGAAACAATAGAAACAGTGAGAGACTTGTATTTTCTTGGGCTCCAAAATCACTGCAGATGGTGACTGTAGCCGTGAAATTAAAAGATGCTTGGTCCCTGGAAGAAAAGCTATGACCAACCTAGACAGCATTATTAAAAAGCAGAGACATTACTTTGCCAACAAAGGTCCATCTAGTCAAAGCTATGGTTTTTCCCGTGGTCATTTATGGATGTGAGAGTTGGACCATAAAGAAAGCTGAGTGCTGAAGAATCAATGCTTTTGAACTGTGGTGTTGAAGAATCTTGAGAGTCCTTTGGACTGCAGGGAGATCAAACCAGTCAATCCTGAAGGAAATCAGTACTGAATACTCATTGGAAGGACTGATGCTGAGACTGCAATATTTTGGCCACCTGATGTGAAGAACTGACTCATTGGAAAAGACCCTGATGCTGAGAAAGATTTGAAGTCAGGAGGAGAATGGGACAACAGAGGATGAGATGGTTGGATGGATCACCAACTGGATGGACATGAGTTTGAGTAAGCTCCAGGAGTTGGTGATAGGGAAGCCTGGTGTGTTACAGTCCATGGGGTTGCAAAGAGTCGGACACGACCAAGTCACTGAACTGAGTGGTAAGATGGTGTGGAAAACACCGAAAGAACTTTTTGGCCAACCCAATACTTTGTAAACTGTTGGCCAAAAGCTTATTGATAAAAATATACTGGTGAAATGTTCATTGCAGCACTGTTTACAATAGCCAGGACATGAAAGCAACCTAGATGTCCATCGACAGACGAATGGATAAGAAAGCTGTGGTACATACACACAATGGAATATTACTCAGCCATTAAAAAGAATGTATTTGAATCAGTTCTAATGAGGTGGATGAAACTGGAGCCTATTATAGAGTGAAGTAAGTCAGAAAGAAAAACACCAATACAGTATATTAACACATATATATGGAATTTGGAAAGACGGTAACAATGACCCTATATGCGAGACAGCAAAAGAGACACAGATGTAAAGAAGACTTTTGGACTCTGTGGGAGTAGGCGAGGGTGGGATGATTTGAGAGAATAGCATTGAAACATGTATATTATCATATGTGAAATAGATTGCCAGTCCAGGTTCAATGCATGAGACCGGGCGCTCAGGGCTGGTGCACTTGGATGACCCTGAGGGATGGGATAGGGAGGGAGGTGGGGGGGACGGTTCAGGATGGGGAACACATGTACACCCATGGCTGATTCATGTGAATGTATGGCAAAAACCACCACAATATTGTAAAGTAATTAGCCTCCAATTAAAATAAATAAAAATAAGTAAATAAAACCCAAAAAATATACTGGTGATATGAATGTCTGCAAAGAAAATCCAGCAGAAGCTACAGATAAATTATTAAAATCAATAAGAGCTTAGCAGTGTTCAAAATCACCTTTCTAGTCACACTTCTTTTTAAATTTTTTTTATTTTTCGCCATGCCATATGGCATGTAGGATCTTAGTTTACGACAAGGAATTGAACCTGTGTCTCCTGTGGTAGAAGCGTGAACTCTTAAACACTAGACCCCAGGGAAGTCCTTCCATTCACATTTTTGATCCCTAGCAGCAGACTGTTAAAAAATATTCATTTTTTCATACTTTTTTATAGGGACAGATGGTAGTGTGTGATCATTTCACAGTATTTACAAATATCAAATCATTACCTTGTACATCTAAAACTAATATGTCAATTATATCTCAAATATATTATTTATAACACCATAAAATGCATGTTAGTTGAAAAAAGTTTCATATATGCAAAATCTGTATGGAGAAAATTATAAATCCCATTGAAAGACATTTCCAAAACCTAAATAAATGGAAGTAACCATGTTTATGAATAGGAAAACTCAATACTACATAAATATCATTTCTCCCCAAATTGATCCATACATTCAAAGCAGTTCCAACCAAAAGTCCAACATTTTTGTTTGTAGATGTTTTCTAAAATTTGTGTAGAATAGCAAATGGCCAAGGATAACCAAGGTGACCATAAAGATATGCTGATGACAGCCAGCTCTGCTTTTGCCTCTCACATGGGCTCAAGATCTATCTTCATTTGCTGTCTAGTTTTTGCACAGTATACTAGACACTGAATATTCATAGTACTGTTTATATATATATATATATATATATATATATATATATATATATATATATATATATAATTTATATACATATCTCAAACTCAGCGTGACCTAGAATGAAGTCACCATGCCTACTTCAAGGCTCCTTCTGTTATGTTTCTTGTATTTCTGGATGGCCTTACCACCCTCCCAGGCCCCAAAGCTAGAAAGTTGGAAGTGATCTAATGCTCTTCTTTTTTCCCATTCTCCATCACTACTGCCATTGCCTTAGACCTGGCCTTCGTTGTTGCCCAGACTGTTGAAAACTGAAAGTGAAAGTTGCTCAGTCATGTCTGACTCTTTGAGACCCCATGGACTATGCAGCCCATGGAATTCTCCAGGCCAGAATACTGGAGTGGGTAGCCTTTCCCTTCTTCAGGGGATCTTCCCAACCCAGGGATCAAACCCAGGTCTCCTGCATTGTGGGCATATTCTTTACCAACTGAGCCACCAGGGAAGCCCAAGAATACTGGAGTGGGTAGCCTATCCCTTCTGTAGCGGATCTTCCTGACCCAGGAATTGAACTGGGGGTCTTTTGCATTGCAGGCGAATTCTTTACCAACTGAGCTAGACTGTTGAAAGCACCTTCTAAATACTCTTTGCCTCCCATCTCTTTCTTTTCCAGACCATCTTCCACATATATGCTAGAATGCTCTTTCTCGATCTTATCATCTCAACCTGATTAAACCCACCACCTTCAGGATAAAACCCAAACTCCTTTATGATTTGACCTCTGTCCTCAGCCCATCTCTCACCATAGTTCCATGTGCATTTTTTTGCTTCACAAGAGTAGTTTCCTCACAGGTTTTCAATCTTACAAAGCTGCTTCTCTGCTCTTTTATTTAGAATATTCCTCTTTCTCCTGCTTCTTCTTGATTAACTTCTACATATATATACTTCAAGACTCAGCTCAAGTAACACCTCCCTGGTTGAACCTGCCCTAATGTCTCCCCATTCTCCTATATGCTAACTTCGTCCAGAGCATTTATCATCATAGCACAGTAACTGATGTTCTAGTGTGTTCCCCCATGAGATTATGAATCTTTTTGGACTGTATCTTGTTTGTGCTTGACTACTTAGATCTTAGACGATCATGAATCATTTGTCCACTTCTCATAAAATGTCAACTGATTAACTTAGTGACTGTGTGTGTGTATGTGTGTATAAGGAGTTCTTTCCTGAAAGCATTTTGTATTGCAAAAAATTGCTTATTAGCCAAGTTGTTTTTAATGAGATTCATTAGATCTGTTTATGAATATAGCCCCAAGTAGTGTGACTTAAAAGGCACATCTAATCTGCTGGGTTTTATTTTTATTTCAGTTAAAAAATCTGGATCCATTTTTACTATTTGATGAATTTAAAGGCGGTAGACCAGGTGGATTTCCTGATCACCCACACCGAGGTTTTGAAACAGTAAGTAAAACAATTTGACTGCAAAAGTGTGTATTTTAAAATTTACCTCTGTTCTTTAATACTCTCTTTTAATAGAAAATTAAAATTTAGAAGCAATAAATAATAGGCCATAGTTAATTTATAAGTTCCTGGCTATAGACTGGCTGTTAGTAGAATTTTATTAATAATATCTGTTTTATATTGTCCATGCAATTCTCCAGGCAAGGATACTGGAGTGAGTTGCCATTCCCTTCTCCAGGGAATCTTCCTGACACATGTATTGCAGGGAAAATGTAGGGACAGTTCCTAACAAAGTTGAGTCACGTCCTCCCTGAGGAAAACAGACCAGGGCTTAGTGTGTTTATCAAATCCATTACTGAATGAATAAATATTTATTGTTGTGTGGTGACATGAAGCCATGGTTCAGGTCATCTTTTGTATGTTAGGGTGTGTGTGTGTGTATGTATTAGGGAGAGAGGACAGAGGCAGAGGGAGAGAAGCTAAGGAAGAATGAGGCATGACCGCTGCTTGAAAGTGAAAGTCACTCAGTTATGTCCGACTCTTTGCGACCCCATGGACTATACAGTCCATGGAATTCTTCAGGCCAGAATACTGGAGTGGGTAGCCATTCCCTTCTTTAAGGAATCTTCCCAACCCAGGGATTGAACCAGGTCTCCCACATTGCAGGCAGAATGTTTACCAGCTGAGCCACCAGGGAAGCTTACATGTAGGATGTTGTCTAGTTAAGGAGGTGAAAGATGAACAGGTAAAGAGTTAACCACTGCAATGTGAAAATAGAATAAACCTAGAAGCTTCTGAAAACAGTATGAAGGATTAAGATCATTGGATGGATTTCCCTTCCTCACAGCCATTTGCCTTCCTCTTCTCTTCCCTGTGATCACTTCAGGGCCACTGTGCCTTGCTTTACAGCAAAAATGGAAACCATGCCTTCCTCCTCCCCTACATGCATGCTGAGTTCTGACCCAGATCCCAGAGCAGGTCTCCCTGCTGTGCTCTTCTGCTTCTGGTATCAAGACATTCTCAACACCCCATCCCACAGCTCCAGCTGCCATTTTACTAATCCTTCAAGATCGTTTCAGATCTTACCATCTCCTTCATATCGTCCAGACAGTCCCAAGAGGATACCCTTTCTCCTTCATTTGGCCTCCATAGCATTAGATTTTTTCCAGTCTCATACATGTTAGATATTTATGGTGGCCTTGATCATATTCCACTTGTATTAAAATGAATTTTCTGAACCTCCCTCCCACACCCAAGAGGACTGTAAGTTTCTTTATCTCATATCATCCCGCCCATCTCCATGTTCTCCTGGTGGAGATTCTGTCTTGCTTGGCTGAATTTAATTGAATAATAAAAAGAGATGGATTTTGCTAAAGATGATAAATATAAAATAAAATGAATGATGAAACCCATCACTTTCTTATCCATTATGGAAAGGAGATTTAATTTCCTTTCTAAATGACAGTTTATAAGTTGTAAGGCGCTCAATGTTAAACTACTCTGGGAAAGGGTTCAGTGGTAGAATATTGGTATTTGACTCTTCTGAGTAAGAATTTTCCGTAAAAGTGTATTTGTTATTACAGGCAGTCCTCATCATCTGTGGATTCTGGATCAGCGAATTCACCTACTCCTAAATTTATTTATAGCTGTGGTGCTCACACCATCATTTGTGGGTATGCACGTGCTCCCAGCTGAGGGTGAACAAGGCAACACTCTGCCTTCTTGCTTTAACTCTCCTACTGCAAACAAGTGTCCTTCCTGAGGCCAATTTAGTGCCACAGTTTGTGCTTTTTGTTGGTGACCTTGCTGTTTTAAATGCCCCCAGGCATAGTGAAGTGCTGTTCAGTGTTCCTAAGCGCAGGCTGTAAGGTGCCTTTTGGAGAAAGTATGTGTTGGAGAAGCTTCCTCAGGCCTGAGATGTAGTGCTGTTGGCCCTGAGTTCAGTGTTAATCAGTCAACAATGTATAGTCAATAAGGTGTCTTTAAACAGAAGCACACGTAACAGAAGGTTACGTATTGATTCTTGGTTGTGACTGGAGGCTTGCGGGAACCTAACCTTGTATTTTCCCCAGAGCAATGGTTCAGTGTTGGCTCACTCTGTGATCACGGCAACTTAATAGAATATCACTTCAGTTCAGTTCAGTTGCTCAGTCGTGTCTGACTCTGCAACCCCATGGGCTGCAGCATTCCAGGCCTCCCTGTCCATTGCCAACTCCCGGAGTTTACTCAAACTCATGTCCATTGAGTCAGTGATGCCATCCAACCATCTCATGCTCTGTTGTCCCCTTCTCCTCCTGCCCTCAATCTTTCCCAGCATCAGGGTCTTTTCCAGTGAGTCAGTTCTTTACATCAGGTGGCCAAAGTATTGGAGTTTCAGCTTCAGCATCTGTCCTTCCAGTGAATATTCAGGACTGATTTCCTTTAGGATTCACTGGTTGGATCTCCTTGCAGTCCAAGGGACTCTCAAGAGTCTTCTCCAACACCACAGTTCAAAAGCATCAATTCTTTGGTGCTTAGCTTTCTTTATAGTCCAACTCTCACGTCCATACATGACCACTGGAAAAATCATAGCTTTGACTAGACGGACCTTTGTTGGCAAGTAATATCTCTGCTTTTTAATATGCTGTCTAGGTTGCTCATACCTTTTCTTCCAAGGAGCAAGCATCTTTTAATTTCATGGCTGCAGTCACCATCTGCAGTGATTTTGGAGCCCAAGAAAACAAAGTCTCTCACTGGTTCGCACTGTTTCCCCGTCTATTTGCCGTGAAGTGATGGGACCAGATGCCATGATCTTAGTTTTCTGAATGTTGAGTTTTAAGCCAACTTTTTCACTGTCTTCTTTCATCAAGAGGCTCTTTAGTTCTTCTTTACTTCCTGGTGTCATCTGCATATCTGAGGTTATTGATATTTCTCCTGGCAATCTTGATTCCAGCTTGTGCTTCATCCAGCCCAGTGTTTCTCACGATGTACTCTGCATGTATTTTTTTTTTTTTTTGATGAAAAAGATTCATTTATGTAACATATCTACAGTTTACAGAGGGCTTTCATTTACACGATCTTCTTTTACTCTCAGAACGATTTGCAAGGTAGAACACTTGTCACATTTCACAAGTAAGGAACTGCTGCCTAGAAACAACGCTATCACCTGTGGCCATACTTCGTTTGTGGGTTCTGGGAACACCACCTTCTTCAGCCGATTTTTCCCTCCTCCTCTCTTTTTTTTCTCTCTTGGGAAAGGCTTTTTCTTTGGTGAAAGTGAAAGTGTTCAGTTGCTCAGTCGCATCCGACTCAGGTACCCCCATGGAAATCTCCAGGCAAGAAACTGGAGTGGGTACCTCCCCTTAAAATAAATGCTAACGGGCCTTTCCTCTTCTCCTGCTGGTACCCTCTCATTAGGTGGCCTCATCCACTCTCATGTTTAGCCATTACACGTAACTGACAGCTGCCAAATCTACAATGCAGAGTCCGGAATCCTCCACGGAGCACTTGACCTATACACACAACTTCTGCTTCATGGCCAAGGCCTGCAGAGGCGGCCAGTAGGGACTGTGAGGAGGGAGGAGGCTGGTGTTCAGCTGAGGGACAGGACTGCAAAAGCCACTGGAGCTCGGAGGTGTGCAAATCCTAAATACTCGGCATGACTTTATAGCATGTTGATTTTTGATTCCTAAGCTAAGGCTTTTATACATGGTCCTAATCTCACATTGCCTCAATCCTTTCTTTGAAAGTGAGAGAAGTTTAAAATATGAATCTGAACAATATAACAATCTTGTATGGTATGAGCCAAGTATTATCAGTCTAATTCTACCATTCACTCACTCACTCACCTGATTTGTTCAAACATTTATCGAGCGCTTTTCAATTGCCAGGGGTGGTGCAAGGTGCTGGGCTTAACAATGATTAAGACAAAGTCCCTCAAGGAGCTCACAGTCTAATGGTAAACTATTGAGTAAACCGAGGCACAGAGTGATAATGACTTACCCGATGAGGTAGAAAGAGCGAGGTGCTTGGGAACGTGGGACTAGAGCTGGAGAGAGGGCAGGGGACCACTGACTGATCGTAAATAAACCCCTCTGGTTGAAGAGCAAGACTGCATACAGAAACATATTACGAAATCTTGCAAAAAAGGTTAATAGTTTCAACTGTCACCATGACTGCATTCATGTCTTGCAAGGAATTCAGTCATGAGCTGATGGCATCTCTACACTTGTCCCCAAAGCTTGGGGCACGTCACCAGTCTACTTGGACACAGTGACTCTGTAAGGAGCCTAAAGTCCAATTTTAGCACTGGGAAACCATACTGAAATACTTACATTAAATCCACAAACTTTAACTGCACACAGTTTTATGATACGTCTACATGTAGAAGTTAGGGAAAAAACTCTCCTCAGAGTTGGACTGTAAAGAAAGCTGAGTGCCGAAGAATTGATGCTTTTGAACTGTGGTGTTGGAGAAGACTCTTGCGAGTCCCTTGGACTGCAAGGAGATCCAACCAGTCCATCCTAAAAGAGATCAGTCCTGGGTGTTCTTTGGAAGGACTGATGCTGAAGCTGAAACTCCAGTACTTTGGCCACCTCATGCGAAGAGTTGACTCATTGGAAAAGACTCTGATGCTGGGAGGGATTGGGGGCAGGAGGAGAAGGGGACGACAGAGGATGAGATGGCTGGATGGCATCACCGACTCCATGGACGTGGGTTTGGGTGAACTCCGGGAGTTGGTGATGGACAGGGAGGCCTGGCATGCTGTGATTCATGGGGTCACAAAGAGTCGGACACGACTGAGCAACTGAACTGAACTGACTGACTGAACCCTCATTCAGAGGATTCTAATAAGGCATAGATACCATGGAAATTAGAGAATATGTTTACATTATTTTGGCTGTACAGGGTGAACAGTCTCACTCAGACATATTTCACAAGTGATATAGACATTATACAAATATGTACAAAGATGTCAGGTTCATGTGCACACCCATCCACACAGACATAAAACCATGTAAAGCAACTTCTTTTGTGACGACATGTGTTACACATGGCAAAGGGCAGAGTCCACGAGGAGCTGTCCACCCAGCCTGCCCGTCTATTTCAGTTATATTCATGTGATTCAGTAATTTCTGTAGGCAAGATGACTGCTTCACTGGCAAAAAAGCAGTGAATAATTATAAAAAGAGATGTTTTCAAATGCAAAAACCGTCATTATCCAGGAATCTAAGGAGCAAAGTGCTTGGATGCACTCCTGGCCTTGCGGCTACCAAGAATGAGAAGATGGCAGGGACCATTTATTGCTCTGAGGATCTTCGTCCACACAGGAGTCCAAGAGACTCAATGCCCGGTACCTCAAACACCATCAGTTGGCCACTTGAAGCACTTCTTGATTTTGCTGGGGAGGATTTTTTTCTTTATCAGGTTGAGGGTGCTCCGGAGGCTTGCTTTTGGATGAAGAGGTCCCTATGCTGTCTGACATTTTATCACTGGAGTGGGAACCCTGGTCCACTTCACATAAATAAACGTCAATGAGTCCTTTGGTGCTCCTGATATGTACTGTGATTGAGTCCTATCTGGGAGCTGGACCATCCAGTCTGATTTCTGCCGGCGCTTTAACTGCAATTACAATCTGTTCATGGAAGGCTTGGATGCTGTGAATGTCTTGATACGTCACATATGCTAGTCTTTCATTTTCTTTGTCATCTGTTAAACAGTTGCTAAGCACAGTCCTTAATTAACTAATCTAGGGCATCTTCCATTACTGATAAGTCAGACAGCTTCTGCAGCTTCTTCTGTTGGGGCACTGCTCCAAAATTGCTAAGATCAGATCCGATCCTATCCATCGAACATGGTTCTTAGACTTCTTTTCAACCAGGTCAATTCCATCTAAGACGTTGGTGATGTCATACACCGTTTGTTTTTGTACTCCCAGTTTTGTTGCAAACTTGTTTAAGAATGCTCCCAGGAGCAGATCTGACAAGATCCATAAATTTTCGAGTTAAATAAACCAGTGATACATCAAAACGAGGTCTGTTCACTTTTAGTGCTTTTCTCATGGACGCATATTGTACATTACCTTCTAAATTAATCCTTATTTTTGATGGCAGCGGGCCCTCCACGTTGATGGGGTTGCAGTAGCGGCGGCACACTGCCTCCGCCAGGTCCACAAGCAGGCTCAGTGGCTTCCACGCTGGCCGCTGCTGACTCATGCTGCCCAGCCGGTCGCTCCTCGCCTCGCACCCCCAAGAGCTCTCCCGCGTTCTCCCGCCCTGCTTGGGTGCTGCTCCCCGCAACACAACACGCGGAGCCCTGGGGGATAAGGGAGCGGTGGGGGGATGGATTGGGCACAACCCCGGGAGGTGGGACGCAGGTGGGCTAAAGAGCGCCATGACCTGTGCACCTCAGGATGCCAGGCCCGCCATCTTCCCACATCTGTACTCTGCATATAAGTTAAATAAGCCGAAATAGAATATCACTACTGTGAGTAACTAGAATCAACTGTTTCCCTCAAGAGTTTCCCTCAAGAGTGTAGGTAACCCAAGTTTCAGCTGTCTTTTAATATGAACTTCAAAAATATACAGGGAATTCCATGGCAGTCTGGTGGTTAGGACTCCATGGTCCCACTGCAGGAGTAGATACATTCATCGGTGGCATATTTTAGATCCCACCTAAAAGTGATATCATACGGTATTTGTCTTTCTCTTCTTGACTTGACTTAGTATGATAATCTCTAGTTGCATCTGTGTTGCTGCAAAACTGGCATTTTTATTCCTTTTTTATTACTGAGTAGTATTCCATTGTGTATTTTATATATGTGTGTGTATACCACATCTTCTTTATTTAAGAAGTATAACTGTGAGCCAAGAGCAAGAACCTGGTTTTATTGAGTTAATGACTAATTATTTTCTAAAATGTATCTCTTCACTTTGGATAGTGAGGTATTTTCTGTTAAAAACTTGCAGAAAACTTTAGGAAGAAGGAAGACCCTGGAGGAGAAGGCACAGCTGGTGGTCCCAAGATAAAGGGGAAAACGTCCGCAGTATTTCCTGCCTGGAGTTTGTACTCCGGGAAGCATTGTTGTGAAAAGGCTTGTGGTAAAGGGCGGGATGATTTTCCAGCTACCTATCTCTGGTCTGGCCTGATATCTTGATTTGTTTAGGGCAACTCTAAATGGTCAGAAACAAAGAACCGTCTGACAAAATGCACAGCACTCTTCCTTTTGAATCCACACCCTGCCCAATTTAGTTTTGCCTGAAAGAGAAGTACTTCAAGTTCACACACCATTGATGAACCCTTCACCTGCCCTGAGAAGAAACACATTTTGTGCCTTTTAAATTCATCCTTTAAATTATAGCCTTGGGACTTTTCCAGGTTTTAGCACTGACAGACCTGTGTTCTGGGAACCCCTTGGTCCTGGAGAAACCAATGCTGTTGGTCACTCCTGCTTCAATTGAAGGATGGTTAGGAGTAATTGTCCTGCCTGCTTCGCAGGGCTGTTTTAGGATGGTCTGGTCCATTTTTTTCCTTAGCTGGGCTTAGAAATGTTTTATCACATTTTTTACCACAAGCCTCAGCAGGTTCTTTAATCTTGTTCAGGAGAACAGACCTGCTGTATTTCCAGGGGTGTGCCCATCAGAAAAGCCACACTTAGCGTTTACTGGTTGGCAGCCAGTGGTGTTTGCATGCAACCCCTGAACAATATCCCAAGAGGAAGGGTAGGGTTCTGGTGATTCATACCTAAAACTTACAGCTGGATCCAAACCTCCTGTCTCCCACGCAACCTGTTTTTACTAACTCATTGTACTTTCAAACCCAAAGCGTACCATTGTTGAATCAAAGCTGGGAAAAAAAAAAAAAAAAAGAGTTCAGTTGAATTCAATTCTGGAAAGAAAAAAATGGAAAACTAGGAAAGAAGGATATTTTCTGAACATCAGAAAGACTCTATTGTTCAAGGAACATCCTCTGTCATCTCTTAACAGGGAGGTATTGATAAGTTCCTGACACTGTGAGGAAAAAGATGAGAATGTCTACCAGCACTGTTGTGATTGAATATGGTTCTGGAAGCTTTGAGGCCATTAATAAGAGTTACACCTCTTGGAAAGGAGGAGGAAACAAATTCTTGTGGGAACCCTAACCCTAACCCATGGTGGCTGCATCCAGCTTTGGGTGGTGATGTGATTGGAGGAGGAAATTATGGTCACAGCTCAGCACATGGATGGATGTTAGTGCATATATTTACTTGGCATGCATTGAGAGTGACACTAACAGATTATAGAAAGGATACTAAAGTCTCCCTCATTCCAAGGATACCCCTTGGCACCGCCATGCTAAGAACATCAACCAAAAGTGTCTTACTTAAACGGCCAGATAGGTACTTCCCTGGTGGTCCAGTGGTTAAGACTCTGCCTTCCAGTGCAGGGTGCACAGGCTCAAACCCTGTTTGGGGAACTGAGGTCCCACATGCCACGTGGTACAGACAAAGAGAATAAAAAAAGTAAATGGCTGGATGGAAAATAACTGCAAAAGTCACCTACTTTCCTGCACAAAGGCAATAACCAGATATAATGTGGGGGAATCCCATTCATAATAACAATAGGAGCCCCATACAATTCCAGGGCAAAACATTCTCCTTTAACCCAGTTACCTTAGTTATAGCAATCTAATAATTTCCTGAAAAAAAAAAAAGCCCAATATGAGAACAGTGGCTTGGAACACAAGTGTTTCTTCCAGTGCAATATTAAAAAGTTAAAAAAAGGAACGAAGTATCTAAAATAAAGGGGAGTGATTAAATATGTGGAGATTATATATCAGGAAATTATTATATACCTGAAAGTTGGAGTATTATGCAATATTGTAAAGGCAGATGTTATAAATAATTTACATTTTCATGAATCATGGTCTGTTTAAATGGAGGTTCATCACCCTTGGTACTACTGATAGTTTGGGTGGATCATTCTTTGTTGTGGGAGGGAGGGGGAGCTGTGCGTTTTTGGATGTTTAGCAGCATCCCCATCCTCCTCTTACCAGATACTAATAGTACCTGTTTACCCCCTGTGGTGACAACAAAACATGTTTCTAGATACTGCCAACTGTCTGCTTTGGGCAGGGGGGCCGCCACATTGTCCCCAGTTGAGAATTAGTGGTCCACTTGGATGTGTCCATACAGTGACATACAACCCAGCTGTTAGAAGAATGCCGCAGCTTGATAGGTCCTGATAAAGAAGAATCTCTGTGATAGTTGGAAAGCGGCAGAGGCAAAGTACAAAATTGTTATGGGATGATGTAGGACTTGTATAAAGAGCAAAGACTATACCTTTATTCTTTTTTACAAAGTGGTTTATTATTTATTGTGTGAAAGATGGATTATTTGAATGGATGGTGACTTCCACAGACTACACTGATGTGAAGAAAACAAAATCACAAAATTCACATAGCAATAATAGAAGATGGTTGTTAGAAAATGAACACACAACAACAGATACAAATGTACATTCACAAAGCTTTTTTGAAAATTTAGTGACTTTTATGTATTCCTAAGCTTCCCAGGTGGCTCAGAAGTAAAGAATCCTGCCAATGCAAGAGACCCAGTTTTGATCCTTGGGTCGGGAAGATCTCCTGGAGAAGGAAATGGCAACCCACTCCAGTATCCTTGCCTGGGAAATCCCATGGACAGAGGCGCCTGGTGGGCTGTAGTCCATGGGGTCGAAAAGAATTGGACACGACTGAGTGACGCAGCAGCAGCAGCAGCAGCGTATCCTAAGATTGTACGGGTGTCGCCACTGACTCCAGCTGTTTCCATCCCCCCGCAGAAGACAGCCCTTACCCATTTGCAGTCAGTCCACATTACCACTTCCCAAACCTCTGGCAACCACACTGTGTTCCTATGAATTTGCCTATTCTAGACACTTCATATAAAAGGAATTATACAGTCCGTGGTCTTTTGTGACTGGCTTCTTTCACTCAGCATAATGTTTTCAAAGTTCATCTATTGTAGTCCATATCAGAACCTTATTCTTTTTAATGGCTGTCTAATAGTCCACTATATGGCTATATCACGTTTTGTTTATCCACTCATCTCTTGATGGACAACATATAAGTGGTTTCCACTTATACTTTGATTCTTGGGTATGCCTAGATTATCTCTGAAAGAATAACCAAGAAGCTGGTAATGTACCTTCCGGAGAAGATTACTGGTGGTGAGGGAGAGTGGGAAAGAATTAATTTTCATTCTAACCTTCTTTTTCTCTTTGTGCCATTAGAATTTTGAACCATGTGTATTGGTTATTTCAAATATTGATATTTTTGAAATTCCCTGTTCACTTGCTATATTTGAAGATTAAACAGTGCTCTTGTGGTTAGTGAAGGACCTGATGCTCACTTGCTCTCCGGGAACTCTTGTGGGTCTGCCCCTGCCACATAAAATCAACCTGGTTTATGTTCTATTTTGGTCAATCAGATAAGCTAATAATATATGCCAGAATGGAAGGGAGGGTATGATCTTAGGGCAGCTTTTTCTAGGAAATATTTGTGTACCATTAGAGGTGCCCATGAAATTTAGAATAGGGGTTCAAATTAAAAAACATAACTTTCTCCTCTACAGTATGTTCCCTGTCCAAAAGGAAATTAAAATTGTGTTTATGTGTACATGGAAGCACACAAATGAGTTTAGAAGTGGGGGCAGAGGACTCCCAGTTTGCAAGAAAGTGAGAAAATAATTAAGGAGGAACAAGAGTGGTCCAGGGCCTGAAGTTTCATGTTCAGGGGGAGAAGCTAGCATTTCTAACAGGTCTGGGAGGGCTTCAGGAAAAGTTTGGCCATTTAGTAAAACTGTAAAGGATAAGTTAGATGACTGCCTGGACAGTAGAGGAAAAAGTACAGGGTGTAGTATGGGGATAAACTAAAACCAGGGATTAGTTTAGGTAGAATTAAAAATTGGATGTGTAGGGCAGGGCACGATCTACAGCTGTAGGTTGGGCCATCATTGGAGAAGGTCTTCAAAGGCAAACTGGATCTCTAGTTATGAACGAAAGGCCAATATTTATATCCTGAAGCTCCCGGGTTAATGCAGTCATTTTGAAATTAGAACCATCTTTAGTCTAAAAGTCTGGTTTTAGACTGTGCCAGTGGTTCTCAAACTAGGGGTGATTTTGCTTACCCAGAGTCTTGTGGCAATTTCTGGAGACCATGCTGGTCATACCAACTGAATGGTGCTACTGCCATCTAGTGGTAGAAGCTGGGAATGCCGCTGAATATCCTGCAGCGCCCCGTTTCCCAGCATAGGTCATAGGAGGGAAAGTGGCAGTTTAATGGAAATGATCTTCGAAAGTAGTCCAAATAAATTCCCAACAAATTTCCCCATCTGCTCCACTTGTACCCAATTACAGTTATAGACAGAAACCATTCATGTCTGAAAGACTACATTCCTAGAGTTCGTAAGTAGACAAATTCAAGGGGATATAATAAAGACTATAGTCTTTAAACATTCTTTTATGTTACCAAATATAAAATAATGCTTCTTCATTGAGACTAAAAATAAGTCTAGAGTAAATTAGCATAGACCATTATAGGACAAAAAGCTTTTTCCAAATGTTCAACACTAGAGCAAAGAAAGATTCTTTGAAGTTATCCATCAGTAGATTCCAAATGAAATGCCTGACCACACAAGATTAAACGCATAGGAAATTTGTCATGCAGTAATATTAGCTACATGTTTTATGAGAAGCTTCACGTGCTTTCTCTACATTACCTCTAAACCTCCCAGCAACCCTGAAAGCAGGAATTGTTAGCTCCCCATTTTACGGATGAGGAAACAGAGGCCAAAGAAATGGTGACTTGTCAAACACACACATAGTCCATACAAGGCAGGCAGGCTCATCTAATCCAGGCCCACACCTGTCCCCTCTTCCATGCTGCTACTTCTGGAACAAAGTTTCCATTCTGTACCTCTGATAGTATTTCTGTACAGTGACACATTAATACCATTAGAAGTAAGATTGCGCGGGTGACGCAGATCCTCAGACTGTGACTGCCTCATACTACCTCTGTTACTTAGTGTGGGACCCAGTGCTCTCATGGTTCAGGGACCTGATTTTCCTGCCTGTAAGTGCAAAGTAATACTGTCACTTCTCTGAACTTCGGGTATAATGAGGAAGTAGATTGGGTTGGTTGACTGTCTGAATACTTGGCCAGTCATTTAACTTCTCGTAGCAACAAGGAGCAGAGAAGGCAATGGCACCCCACTCCAGTACTCTTGCCTGGAAAATCCCATGGATGGAGGAGCCTGGTAGGCTGCAGTCCATGGGGCCGCGAAGAGTCGGACACAACTGAGTGACTTCACTTTCACTTTTCACTTTCATGCATTGGAGAAGGAAATGGCAACCCACTCCAGTGTTCTTGCCTGGAGGATCCCAGGGACGGGGAGCCTGGTGGGCTGCCGTCTATGAGGTCGCACGGAGTCGGACACGACTGAAGCGACTTAGCAGCAGCAAGGAGGTGTTCATGATCTAGGAGTAATGTGATAGTTCACAAAATGGTGCTTTATTTGTTTGTGACCTTTTACTACAACCTAAAGATTCTTTTCCTCATCCTGTACACTGTTTTGTCCCAGCCACACCAGCTTTTCACCAATATTTCAGACTTTTAAAAATTTTTATTTATTTTTAATTGAAGGATAATCGCTTTACAGTATAGTGTTGGTTTCTACCAAACATCAACGTGACCACTATTTCAGTCTTTTAAGGACTAGCTGGGGGTGGGGGCTGCCTCCATGAATTACTCCCCTGTTCCTCTAGATTCTTCATCATCAAAATTGATCTTTATTCTCTCTTTCCAGTGGGGCTAATTGTACTTCTGTTTAGCATTTGTTCCTCTAAGCTGCCTATTTTGGTAGTGTTTCCCCTGCTGGAACTGCCAGTTGTTCCCTGAAAGTAGGGAAGGGATAATCATTGCGTTCCTTCTGGGTGCTTTCTAACTTCCCATTAATGAGTTTGTGATGACATTTTCTCTTCGGCAGGCTGCAATGAAATAAAAAGATTTTAAAATATTTCAAAATTAAAAATTTAAAAAGACAAAAAAAAGACAAAGTCCCTCTATCAGACCCCCTTATTATAAAGTGTTTTATTGCTTCTTGAAGGCCAAAATCGTGAGAACTGTGTCTCAGTAGCATCAAGTGCAATGAACACATTCACAGGGAGTTTCAGAAATTAAATCCTTACAATGAATTGAATCCGGAATAATAAGAAATCACCCATCAAAAAGTGTCAGCTGCTTAATTAAATATTTTTTTTAATTTTATTTTATTTTTAAACTTTACAATATTGTATTAGTTTTGCCAAATATCGAAATGAATCCACCACAGGTATACCTGTGTTCCCCATCCTGAACCCTCCTCCCTCCTCCCTCCCCATACCCTCCCTCTGGGTCGTCCCAGTGCACCAGCCCCAAGCATCCAGTATTGTGCATCGAACCTGGACTGGCGACTCGTTTCATACATGATATTATACATGTTTCAATGCCATTCTCCCAAATCTCCCCACCCTCTCCCTCTCCCACAGAGTCCATAAGACTGTTCTATACATCAGTGTCTCTTTTGCTGTCTCGTACACAGGGTTATTGTTACCATCTTTCTAAATTCCATATATATGCGTTATTATACTGTATTGGTGTTTTTCTTTCTGGCTTACTTCACTCTGTATAATAGGTTCCAGTTTCATCCATCTCATTAGAACTGATTCAAATGTATTCTTTTTAATGGCTGAGTAATACTCCATTGTGTATATGTACCACAGCTTTCTTATCCATTCATCTGCTGATGGACATCTAGGTTGCTTCCATGTCCTGGCTATTATAAACAGTGCTGCGATGAACATTGGGGTACACGTGTCTCTTTCCCATCTGGTTTCCTCAGTGTGTATGCCCAGCAGTGGATTGCTGGATCATAAGGCAGTTCTATTTCCAGTTTTTTAAGGATTAATTAAATATTATAATGAAATTTTAACAAAATATTAAAACAAGAGGGAAATCGACAGGATTCCTTTAAATCTGTCTCTGTAAGAGCCTTGTGCACCCAGGCCTGCCTAGGACCACGTGTGTGGAGGAGTGTTTCCAGGTCCTTCTTTCTTCTGCATCGGCCTTAACAACTTTTAACTAGAGGCTGCTGGGCAGAAAAACTCCCTTCTACCCCACAACACAGCCCCTATCTTAATGACTAGAGGGCGCCTGCTATGTGGACATGTGATCTTTGAGCAGAGATAATGTGCTCAGGCTAGAAGACAGTCTTAGTTACCAGTGGATCTTTTCACCACACATCTCTGGTTTGGTGAGAACTGATTTTAGAAAAACAGCACACATCACAAAGACCAGCAGAGGGCACTGTTGAGCAACAATGCTTTGAATGACCCACTTTACCGGCTGGGTGCAGGCACCATGCTTTTATATGTGGGAAACTGGGGTCATCCTAGAAGCTGGCACACCGTTCCCGTGAGCCCCTATCAGTATAACATGGGAGATGACACAGTGGATGTGAATGCCTTGACTACAGTTTTACAGAGCGGAGGTGACATCAATTAAGAGGTTGGCAAGATGATGGCGTGGGGAGCCTAGGGTACTTTGTCTGAAGAGATTCCCCCAGAGGGTTGAGTGGAGTTTGAAGAGGAAAGGTGTTTCTGAATCTGGGCTCCTCGAAGCAGCTGGAAGATTCTCAAAGAGTTTGCAGTTCAACCTGAGTAGATTTGGGAATGTGATCATCATAGAACCTCGACGTGCATGTCTGAAATTTTATTCAGAGTGAAAGAAAAATTAGTGGATTTGGGAGACTTACAAATGGGAGCAACAGAAAAATAGAAAAGGAAGATTGCTCTCAAGTCAGTTGTGGGAGCACTGGCTACCCTTGCAGCTCCCGTCAGCTCTCCTCCAAGGCAGGCACGATGCTTTCAACACCTCCGTTAGTGCCGAGATGACGCCAGCATTTGTGGCACACCGTGGGAGAGAGAAATGGTTTTATTCTCAGAGACAGAAAATGTTAAATCCTTGCTCTGCTACTATTAATTGTGTAACCTTAATCACATTAAGACACAGTTTTTTCATCAGTAACATGTAGGTAATATATTTGCAGGATCATATGCTTTGTGAATGCCAAAATACAAATTCAAGATGCTGCCCCTCCCTTCCACAAATCTTCAGTGTCAGCTATATGTTCTAACCTTCAGGAAGTATTATTTTCTTAGGGAAGACAGACAATGAATGAATAACCAAATTATTATATGTTAATTATATAGTACCCTTCATGGAAAAGCTAGGAAGAAGAAATGATCAGAATAGAAGGATTGAGACTAGATTGACCAGTTAGATTGGCTGGTTGGGGGGTGGCCTCTCTTAGGGAGTGACATCTAAATGGAGGCCTGAACGAAGTGAGGACACAAACCATGAGAATATTGAGGGAAATACATTCCTGAGGTCAAGAGAGGACTCAACGAACGGGATCTTGGCTCGAGGAAATGTGGCAAACGTGTTGATTCTAGAACTTACTGAACACTTGTGTGTTTTGCACACATCACCTGGGTTAGTCCTCACCACACTTGGTGAGCTCATGGCCTAGGTCTCTGTTTTAAACGAAGAAACCGAGCCTCGGAGCAGTTAAGGATTTCACCCCACATCTCACACCTGGTGAATAACTAACAAAGCCCAGACTCCACCCAGGGTCTCAGTACCTGAGCGGTTCTTGAGGCAGGGCCGTGCCAGCAGGGGGCAGTGTTGGCAGGATCCCAGAAGCACTGGCGCCTCTGGGCTTGTAACAGGGAATTTCAAGGCAGGACCCAGCAGAGCTTTTAAACGTTTGGGTTTGCCACTTGGCTGAATACCTAAAGAGTGTCGCTCATCTGTTCCTCTTTTGTGCAATGACCTTTTGGCACTTGAGAAGGTATTTTTGTGAGGTTGGGACTGGATGAGCCAACTAAGGGGTGGCGTGCGATTTCCAGGTTTCCCAGTGATTGCTCAAGAAATTAAAACATTTTTGTAAAATAACTCAGGTCCTGAATTGTATGGATTCAAACATTCTATTTCTGTCCTTGAAAATCAGTTAGCCGCCTCAGTTACGCAAGATGTTCCTTGCTGGCCTCTCTCATCAACCATGACCTTAACCCATGTTTTTGTTTTGTTTTTCTCTTTTTCCTACTCAGCTACCAGTAGGGAATATAAAAGCACCATTTTAGGGCAAATGGAAATTAAAACAGAGTTTAATCTAGAATATAAACTTTTTCTTTTAAAGAATACATTTTGTATCTGTAGCAGTGAATGAAGTCATGATACTCTCCTTCCTAAATACCATCCACAAAGACACAGAAAACTATTTGGTGCTGTAATTCTTCAGAATTAATTTATAACTCCTTGAGGTACACCTTCTCTAAGCTTCATACTGCAGGTGACACTTTTCTTTCCTTACTGTTGTGGGTTTTTTGTCTTTCTGTTTGCAAATACAAACACAAACAAGTAAGAACTGACAAGGAAGCATAAATATTTAGTAAAAACCCATAGAAAGTTTAGGATCAGAAGGAGGAAAGGACGCAGCAGGACCAGGATGCACCTCAAGTCCTTTAAGAAAACACCTGTTTCAAATTACAGATTTCTTTCTTAATTAGACATTCACAATTCTTGAGTTTAAACATAACACTCCCAATTCCGTCAACCACCCACGGCAATTCTCCAGGTGTTCACGATTATGTAATGTCCTAAAAAATCATCTGGATTGTGTCAATTCTCAAAGTACTGCCTGAGCTTTTTTTAAAATCCGCCATGGACGTTATTTTATCATCTAGTGTAGCAATTACAGCACTTAGCAAAAGTAAATAAATAAAAAATAGTAAAGTTTCCTCGGTTTCTGATTTTTCTTTCCCCAAAGGCTAAAAGTGTGTTTTTTCCTTTAAGTAGTGAAAGGTAGGCATTATGGACTCAGTAAA
This sequence comes from Bos indicus x Bos taurus, assembly GCF_003369695.1. Taxonomy (NCBI): domain Eukaryota; kingdom Metazoa; phylum Chordata; class Mammalia; order Artiodactyla; family Bovidae; genus Bos; species Bos indicus x Bos taurus. The sequence continues at coordinate 13,130,094 of NC_040105.1, read as the reverse complement.
GTGTCATTGCCTAGACTTCTCTAATTTTATGGTATTTAGGATAGGTGAAATGCTGTTTACTTTGGTATTACCAGAGAAAAGAAGACACATTTCCCTAGTGGCTCAATTGGTAAAGAATCCGCCTGCAATGCGGGAGACCTCAGTTTGATCCCTGGGTTGGGAAGATCCCCTGGAGAAGAGAAAGGCTACCCACTCCAGTATTTTGACCTGGAGAATTCCATGGACTGTATAGTCTCTGGGGTCACAAAGAGTCAGACATGACTGACTTTCACACTCACACCACAAAAGTAAAGAAAATGGGGAGATAATGGTTTTTTCATTGTTTTAGAAACAGTGTTGGAATTGCTCTCTAAAATAAAATTTGGAAAACAAACAAAAAAAACTCTTTAGATATCCATGTAAATTTTCATCTTTAAATGAGTCACGCTTCCCACAATTTACTTTTGAAAGTTGCCTGACATATTTTTAGATGCTTAACAACTTCAAAGCCCCTAGATTTGGATAATTAAAAAATCTTGCAGGACGGAAAGAACATGATTTGAAGAGACTCCTTTGAGAATCCAAAGGGGAGCTTCAGTACAAGTGGAATGAAAATTGCCTTTATTATGCAGTTATTTTAATTAAAAATGCATGCATATCAGGAAAAGGAAAGCAATTCTAGACACCACACATTGTAGTTGGGCTGGTTGTTTGAAATTTGGAAGCTTTTTATTTGTCCTCTGAAATTTTTAAGCTTGTATGGAGTCCTAAGTGTCTAAGTCTTATTTTGATACGAGTACCCTCTATAATAATTCCAGATCTTTTCCACCTAGTAACATACTAAAGTCAGAGCTACCTGTGTTGTCCTCACAGCTAATAGGGAGTTATTCTTCTGATTCTTAGTGTTTTGCTTTGTGTCTCATGCCTTCCTGTCCAGCCCCAGGTCATCTACACAGGGAACCAGTATTCAACAGCATCTATGTAGAATAAAGCATATCATTACTGCCATTCACTGATTAGTGGCAGCACCTTTTATTTCCTCCAAATAAAAATAGTTTCCATTGTAAAAAAAGTACTCATTGCAGAGAACTCAGACTATCAGAAAAGAAAGTAGATAATAAAATATACCTGCAGTTCCACCCTTTGGAGATGACCTTTAATCGCATTTTGGTGCATGTACATCTGGGCACTTACAGGCATACACAGCATGACTGGGTATAGTTTTATTTAAATAAACCCATTTCAATGCATCTTTGCATTTGATCCCTTTAACTACAATTGCTGTTCTGTAGCCTGCTTTTCTGATTAAATAATATTTCATTTGTCTGTGACAGTGAATAAAGATCTGTATTACTTTTTAACAGTTGCATAATAATATTCTCTTGTATGGCTGTACCATCATTTATCCGAGAGGAATATTAACCACCTCAGATATGCCGATGATACCACTCTGATGACAGAAAGCGAAGCCTCTTGATGAGAGTGAAAGAGGAGAGTGAAAAGGCTGGCTTAAAACTCAACATTAAAAAAACTAAGATCACGGTATCTGGTCCTATCACTTCATGACAAATAGATAGGGAAAAAGTGGAAACAGTGACAGATTTTCTTTTCTGGGCTCCAAAATCACTGCTGACAGTGACTGCAGCCATGAAATTAAAAGACGCTTGCTTCTTGGAAGAAAAACTGACAAACCTAGACAGCATATTAAAAAGCAGAGACATTACTTTCTGACAAAGGTTCATATAGTCAAAGCTGTGGTTTTTCCAATAGTCATGTATGTATGTGAGAGTTGCCAATAAAGAAGGCTGAGCACCAAAGAATTGATACTTTCAAGTTGTGGTGCTGGAGAAGACTCTTGAGAGTCCCTTGGACAACAGAGAGATCAAACCAGTCAATCCTAAAGGAAACCAACCCTGAATATTCATTGGAAGGACTGATGCTGAAGCTGAAGCTTCAACGTTTTGGCCTCCTTATGCAAAGAGCCAACTCATTGGAAAAGACCCTGAATGCTGGGAAAGATTGAAGGCAGGAGGAGAAGGGGGTGACAGAGGATGAGATGGTTGGATGGCATCATGGACTCAATTGGACATGAGTTTGAGCAAACTTTGGGAGATGGTGAAGGACAGGGAAGTCTGGCATGCTGCAGTCCATGGGGTGGCAAAGAATCAGACATGACTTAGTGACTGAACAACAACAAGAACCCTGTTAACCCGTCATCCAGATTGTTGCTGTTTTTTTGCTACCATAATAAACATTTCAAGATAGATATGTGCAGACATTTCGTATTCTTGTTGTCTCCTTAGGTTAAAATCTTTGAAGTATAGTTTTTAAATTCTTAATCCATTTGGAACACATTTCTGTACTGGAGTGGGTAGCCATTCCCTTCTCCAAGGGATCTTCCCAACCCAGGGATCAAACCCAGGTCTCCCACATTGCAGGTGGATTCTTTACCAGCTGAGCCACAAGGGAAGCCCAAGAATACTGGAGTGCGTAGCCTACCCCTTCTCCAGCAGATCTTCCCAACCCAGGAATCGAACTGGGGTCTCCTGCATTGCAGGTGGATTCTTTACCAACTGAGCTATCAGAGAATCCCTTTCTGTATATAGTGGGGGCTTACTCTCTTTTTGCTGAGAAATAAAATACTGCCTGCCGTATCCATAAACAAAGGATGTCACAGTCATCAGGATTGTGGCTATCTCTGCTGGTGAGCTGGTGAACCCTGAGGAAACTCAAGAAGTAAAGAATATATGCCATCTAGCAGCCATCAGGGGGCTTCCCATGTGGCTCAGTGGTAAAGAACCCACCTGCCAATGCAGGAGATGCATGTTGGATCCCTAGATCAGGAAGATCACCTGGAGAAGGAAATGACAACCCACTCCAGTATTCTTGCTTGGGAAATCCCATGGACAGAGGAGTCTGATGGGCTACAGTCCATGAGATCGCAAGAGTCAGACACGACTTAGTGACTAAACCACTACCACCACCAGCAGCCGTCAGACTGCAGCCACTCCCTATGGTGAGCCCTGAGGAAACTCAGGATACGAAAACATAGGATACTGGCCCCGAATAGCTGAGGTGCATATCAAAGGAATGATTTCAGTGAACTTAGACTCTTGCATCTTCCCATACACAAAAAAACACTAAATTCCTTAACTTGAGATATCTAGTTTTCTTTGATTGATGGTTATCTTTTGTTCCTACTACCTGCGCTTTGTTGCACAGCTCCTATAACTAGCTCCCCCTTTGCTGCCTCAGAGCAGTTCTCGTAGGGTTCCTTGAGATGCTGCTTCCCAGGCTGGAAGTCCTAAAAATGTCTGCCAAATAAAATATAACTCTCAACTTGTAGCTTGTGAATATTTTTTTAGTTGACATTTCATATAGTCAGTCTCTTGTTCCAATAATACGATTTATTGGAAAATGCATCCCTTGGCCCCCTGATTTGAAATTGCTGTGATTATATGTTGATTTCTCTTACAGATGAGTCTCCTTTATTCCTGCGTCAGTGTTGCATTGTTGCCATTATGATCACAAGTTCCCAAGCAGGGGTTTTAGACTTAAAATCTAATCAGAGTTCTCCCGAGAAATAGAACCAATTGGATACACAAAGACCATGTAAGAGGCAATTTATTATAGGAATTGGCTCACATGATTAAGGAAGGTGGGCAAATCTCACAGTCTGCCATCTACAAGTTGGCCCTGGTCCAAGGGACTGACTGCTGATGTAAGTCCCAGAATTCAAAGACTGAAAACCTGGAGTTTTGATGTCTGAGGGCAGGAGAAGATAGGCATCTCAGCTGAATAAGCGAGAGCATGAACTCACCCTCCCTCCACCTTTTGTTCTGTTCGAGCCCTCAAAGCATTGGATGTACCCACCCACACTGGTGATGGTGGAACATGTGTCTTCAGTCTGCTGAGTCAAATGCTAATCTCATCCAGAAGCACCTTCACAGACGCTCCCGGACATAATGTTTTACCTACTATCTGAGCATCCCTTAGCCCAGTCAAGTTGACAACATAAAATTAACCACCACAGTCTAGATCCTCTAGTTTCTGTAGCCATCTGCCTGTCGCCTGCTGAGATAAAGGTCACTGCCAAGGCAGTCCTGTACACAGTATATACCCAATGACATTGTTCTGCAGGATGACACATGAAGAGTCCTCATGTCACCCAGCTTGATTTTCACTGTTGTAAGTGCTCTACAAATACTTGTTTTCAAGATCCAGCACTCAATAAAATTTACTCCAGAAGAGCTGGGTTTATTATAAGGCTGCAGTGTAAGATTTCAACAGCATGACAGTAGCAGGTCTTAAATTGCCCTTAAATTGGGAGTTTGAAGAGACAGAATAAATAATGGCCTGTTTTCCCAGCCTGGATTCTGAACGATTTCAGATGAAAGAGTAAGAAAGATAGATAGCAGACAAAAATAGACCTTTATTTCCAATAAAGATGATCCTGTCAAATGAGGCTTATGTCTGCAGGCAGCTGGGCTTCCGAGTGAAGTGAAGTGAAATGAAGTCGCTCAGTTGTGTCCGACTCTTTGCAACCCCATGGCCTGTACCAGGCTCCTCTGTCAATGGGATTTTCCAGGCAGTAGTCCTGGAGTGGATTGCTATTTCCTTCTCCAGGGGATCTTCCCAACCCAGGGATCGAACCCGGGTCTCCTGCATTGTAGACAGATGCTTTACTGTCTGAGCCACCAGGGAAGCTTCCAAATACCACACGTGAAACTGAGGCAAACTCTGTTCCGATCTCACTGGATGTGCTGGAGCTGGTCCTTCTCATAGAGGTGAAGAGCGAAAGAGGACCCTGGCCTTCTGTGGGCAGGCTGATTCCCAAAGAGGAAGGGGAGAGGCAGGGTTCAGTATAGGAGAGCAGTTTCTTTTAAGTCGACCAATCAGATCAAGCTGTTCCCTTCCAACCTTGGAGGGGTGGGCGAGCTGCAGCAAGAATTAAGGAGTGTTAAGTCCATGGGTGGAGAAGGCAATGGCACCCCACTCCAGTACTCTTGCCTGGAAAATCCCATGGATTGAGGAGCCTGGAAGGCTGCAGTCCATGGGGTAGCTAGGAGTTGGACACGACTGAGCGACTTCACTATCACTTTTCTCTTTCATGCATTGGAGAGGGGAATGGCAACCCACTCCAGTGTTCTTGCCTGGAGAATCCCAGGGACAGGGGAGCCTGGTGGGTTGCTGTCCATGGGGTCGCACAGAGTCGGACACGACTGAAGCGACTTAGCAGCAGCAGCAGCAGCAGCAAGTCCATGGGGTCACAAAGAGTCGGACACCATTGAGCGACTGAGTAACTGAACTGAATTGAATATTAATGGAGTACCCTCCGTGGGGAGGGAGATACATCACAAAGGGCAGTGGAGGTTTTCCCTAACACTTTGTGGAAGGCCCTGCCTTGCTTATGGAGCAGGGATTGCATGATAAAGGAGGCCAAGATCGTGGCTGAACTAAACATTCGTTAAGTGCTGTACTTGGTTTTATTTTGTGGCCCCCTTCTTGTCTCTCTAGGCTTATCTCTTGCCATTCCTGTTCCTTGAATGAGAGATGATCTTCTTTACTTCTTGTTCTTCACGTATGCTGGAACACACTCCTGGCCCACCTTCACTGTCATCTTTTTTGTCTGGCTTACTCCCATCCCTCCTTAGGCTTCACTTCCTCTGAGAAACTTTATCTGGCACCCAAATGTGAGCTAAATCCTTCCTGTGCTCCTCACAGTAAATCCTTCCAATGATTACTCAGGACTGATTTCCTTTAGGATTGACTGGTTGAATCTCCTTGCAGTCCAAGGGACTCTCAAGAGTCTTCTCCAACACCACAGTTCAAAAGCATCAATTCTTCAGCACTCAGCCTTCTTTATGGCCCAACTCTCACATCCATACATGACTACTGGAAAAACCACAGCTTTGACTCTATGGATCTTTGTTGGTAAAGTGATATCTCTGCTTTTTAATACACCCTCTAAGTTTGTCATAGCTTTTCTTTCAAGGAAGTGTCTTTTAATTTCATGGCTGCAGTCACCATCTGCAGTAATTTTGGAGCCCAAGAAAATACAAGTCTCTCACTGTTTCCATTGTTTCCCCATCTATTTGCCATGAAGTGATGGGACCAGATGCCATGATCTTCATTTTTTTGAATGTTGAGTTTTAAGCCAACTTTTTCACTCTCCTCTTTCACTTTCATCATGAGGCTCTTTAGTTCCTCTTTACTTTCTGCCATAAGGGTGGTATCATCTGCATATCTGAGGTTATTGATATTTCTCCTGGCAATCTTAATTCCAGCTTGTGCTTCATCTAGCCCAACATTTCACATGATGTACTCTGTGTATAAGTTAAATAGCAGGGTGACAATATACAGCCTTGACATACTCCTTTCCCAATTTGAAACCAATCCATTGTTCCATGTCTGGTTCTGACTGTTGCTTCTTGATGTGCATACAGATTTCTCAGGAGGCAGGTCAGGTGGTCTGGTATTCCTATCTCTTGAAGAATTTCCCACGTTTGTTGTGATCCACACAGTCAAAAGTTTTAGCATAGTCAATGAAGCAGAAACAAAAAGAATTCTCTTGCTTTTTTTTTTATGATCCAATGGATGTTAGCTATTTGATCTCTTGATTCCTCTGCCTTTTCTAAATCCAGCTGGAACGTCTAGAAGTTCTCAGTTTATGTACTGTTGAAGATTAGGTCTACTTTTTATGCCTTAGGATAAAGCAAAAACATAGACTACAAAAAAAAAAACCTGGCCTAGATATGTATAATGGGTTCTTGTATGGAGGAGGAAATAATTTTTGTGTAAAATAGTGGTGTCTGATGTATATGCTGAGACCTTTGTAAATATTTTTCTTCTCTTACCTCTTGGGTATATTTTTTTTGTTTTTCTTCTTAAAATGTAGTATTTTTACTCTGTTTCTTTTTGTAGTTTTAGAGAGTTGTAATTTGTTGGTAAAAAGTATTATCTGTTTTTAAGTACTGGTTCAAATTGCTGTATTTTGTGGACTGGGTCTTTGAGCAAAAATTAGATCTGGGTTACATAATTACAAGAGATGTTGGGATTTTAATTGCAGATGACATTTTTGGTTTCGTTTGTTTAAATAATGGTTAAAGAGAATTTTGAAATAAAACTTCCAACATTAAAAGGATAAACACATTGAACTTTAAAACAAGTGTTCAGTTTAGTTCAGTTCAGTCGCTCAGTCGTGTCCGACTCTTTGCGACCCCATGAACTGCAGCACGCCAGGCCTCCCTGTCCATCACCATCTCCCGGAGTTCACTCAAACTCACATCCATCGAGTCGGTGATGCCATCCAGCCATCTCATCCTCTGATGTCTCCTTTTCCTCCTGCCCGCAATCCCTCCCAGCATCAGAGCCTTTTCCAATGAGTCAACTTTTCGCATGAGGTGGCTAAAGTACTGGAGTTTCAGCTTTAGCATCATTCCTTTCAAAGAAATCCCAGGGCTGATCTCCTTCAGAATGGACTGGTTGGTTCTCCTTGCAGTCCAAGGGACTCTCAAGAGTCTTCTCCAACACCACAGTTCAAAAGCATCAATTCTTCGGCGCTCACCTTTCTTCACAGTCCAACTCTCACATCCATACATGACCACTGGAAAAACCATAGCCTTGACTAGACGGACCTTTGTTGGCAAAGTAATATCTCTGCTTTTCAATATGCTATCTAGGTTGGTCATAACTTTTCTTCCAAGGAGTAAGCGTCTTTTAATTTCATGGCTGCAGTCACCATCTGCAGTGATTTTGGAGCCCCAAAAAATAAAGTCTGACACTGTTTCCCCATCTGTTTCCCATGAAGTGATGGGATCAGATGCCATGCATAGCTATAATATGAAAACTTTGTCCAGTAATACAAATGATCAGAGTTGTCATCCATAAGCCAGAAGCAGGGAGCCACACGTGGTTTGCAGATAAACATGGTTTGGCAGATACCTTTAAGAACTGTTGAGGCTCATTGGTATTTCTTGTTGGCATTACAGGTGAATTTCATAAGTGTATACAAAATAAGCAAAATGGAAAGTTGAATCTAAATAGAGTTGTACAGAGAGGGCCCCAACCTCAACATACACGTGATGTTTTAAGCCTTTAGTATTAAATTGTATATTTCAAATGTTACCATGTCCTTGGGGTAGTGTAAAATCCTTTCTAAGTATTTTGTGCCTTTTTCATCTTTGTTAGTTAGGATAATCACAGTAGTTTTTTAAATATGAATTTTAGAGATGCTTGATTTTTTCCTTTTAGTGAAATCATGAACTAAGACGGGCTTGATTTTCTTGTGCAGTTTAAAATTGGTGCCATCTCATTTTGCCCAGAGATACCATGATTGCAGAGGCTCCCAGGAAGGTTTTGCTCTCCACACAAAATGCCTACCATAGATGGATGCCGATATCCAGGTTTATTTATCAAGATCAGTGTTATCAAGTGAAACTTTCTATAAAGATGGAAATGCCTTATCATCTGCACTGTCCTACTATGGTGGCCACTAGTAGGGCTGTTGTGTGACTCAAATTGTCACTAGTACAGTTGAGGACCTGAATCTTACATTTTGTTTAATGTTAATTACTTTAAACTTAGCCACTTGTGGCTAGTGGCTCCCCTGACGGACAATTCAGAATTTCAGCATGGACAGTGCTTTTAGATTTAATACAGACACGCCTCTGGAAAGTCAACTTGCATTTCTGTGAAATCATTTGACATATCTTGCCAGCATGTATTGAACAATTTTGTGGGTGTGCGTGCCTGGTCCTCTGGATTTCTCCAGTCACCTTGTAGAGGAAGGTGTGGAGGTCTGATATCTGTCCTCCCACACACCTCTGTCAGCATGGTCTTGGTAACAGGGTTCCTGCTGTCTCAGTGGGAGCTTCCTCTCTTGACTCTGAGCTCTGGAGCCCCTCTCACTCAGCCAGGGGCTCTGCTTGCTCACGGCTGCTTCTGCCTGGAGGAAGGGGCTCCCAATTGAAATTCTCTCAAAGATGTTGCCTGGCCTAGCAGGGCCCTGTCAACTGAGGTCCATCCCCTCAGCTCACCTGGCAAGTTTTCCTAAACACATTTTTAATGGAAAAAGTGAACAACTCTTCACAGCTCTCCAACACCTACTTTTTCTTCTGTTCCACCCCCCCAAAGGTATCTTACCTCCTGGAAGGGGGCAGCATGGCCCATGAAGACTTCTGCGGACACGCTGGTCAGTTGAACCCAGGAGACCTGCAGGTATGGCCAAGACGAGGAATGGCCGATGGTTCATAGTCTTTGGCTGTTGCTGATGACCCCACCCACATCTGGTACCTTCTCACGTCCCTGCTCTGTCTGTTATGTCCTGGACTTCTCCCTTCCTATGGCTCCTTGCACTCCATCTGAAAACTTGTGCAGGGCTCTTGTGTTCTTCTCTCATGCTTCCCTAAACCCCCCACAGTCATTTTTTAGCTCTTACCTAAGTCTTTCTTATGTTTCTCGAAAGAGTAATCATGAGTCACGGTCTCAGCTGCCTTCTCTTCCACCCTATCTTCCACTCATTGAAGTCAAGGTTGGCCTCTCAGCACTGCCCCCAAACCTTTCCTGAAGCTGTCCAGGTCCTGGTCACTCACAATGTCCCAGTTGCCACATTCACTGCTCCAGTTTCTGTCCTCATCTTTCTAGATCTCTCTGCTGTCTTTGAGACAGTTTTCTATCTTCCAGTTCATTTTCAGGGTAGGTATTGTCACTTAAGAATATGACCCAAGCCCTGCCACCATACAAGTCCTGTCAGACACATGTTACAGGTAAAATTCCCAGGGAATGCTTGGGTCATTTTTGCCAGTTTTTATAAGCCTGGACTCTATATCGGGTACTTTCTGGGATTATTTATGTATTTTGTGGGATGACAGCTGAAAATATTTGAATTGTGGCATTTCAGTGAACACGAGATTGAAAGTGAAAGTCGTTCAGTCCTGTCCAACTCTTTGTGACCCCATTGACTATACAGTGCTTGGAGTTCTCCAGGCCAGAATACTGGAGTGGATAGCTCTTTCCCTTCTCAAGCAGATCTTCTCAACCCAGGAATCGAACTGGGGTTTCCTGCATTGCAGGAGGATTCTTTACCAACTGAGCTATCAGGGAATTAGATGTGAGAGTTGGAGTATAAAGAAAGCTGAGCACCAAAGAATTGAGGCTTTTGAAATATGGTGTTGGAGAAGACTCTTTGACAGTCCCTTGGACTGCAAGGAGATCCAACCAGTCCATCCTAAAGGAAATCAGTCCTGAATATTCACTGGAAGGACTGATGCTGAAGCTGAAACTCCGATACTTTGGCCCCCTGATGCGAAGAACTGACTCATTGGAAAAGACCCTGATGCTGGGAAAGATTAAAGGCAGGAGGAGAAGGGGACGACAGAGGATGAGATGGTTGGATGGCATCACTGATGCGATGGACAGGACTTGAGTAGGCTCTGGGACTTGGTGATGGACAGGGGAGCCTGGCGTGCTGCAGTCCATGGGGTCACAAAGAGTCAGACATGACTGAGTGACTGAACTGAACTGAACTGAGATTGAAAGTCAGAAAAGCAAAAGGGCAAAGAGTCATGGCCCAAAAGTCAACAGTAACATCTCACCAGAGCAGAACATAAAGTGTAGCTCTGACTGGCTGTGACCCCAGAAGTGGGTTCTTCCACCCTCCATGCAGGAGTTCTAATGTACCTTGGCGTGGATCCCAGCAGGATTGAGCCTCAGGTGCCCACAGATGCAACCTGCTCATTAACCCCCTCTTTGGGTTTCTCCCTTGTCTGGCTTGCTCTTCCTTTCTTTCTGCAACACTTTCTAGATGAAGTCCCTGCACTGGAGACCTGTCTCAGGATCTTCTGCGGGAGAAGCCAAGCTGAGACAGACAGGAGACCTACCTGTTGTTTTCTAGCTCTTCATCTCCAGATCCTGAGCTTGGCATCTGGGGCTGGCCCCTCATATGCTCCTACTAACTAAGAAGGAAATGAATGCATGCAAGATCTGCACAGCAGTGGAGGCAGTAACTTTCTCCAGGTAGTGATGACTCCGTTAACAGAGTCGAGCCAACTGACTCAAGTCAGCTGTCTGGGGTGTGGTGGAGTCTGTGGGCCTCCACATGTACCATGCGCCCGTCCTCCATCCTGCCCTGGGCATGGCCCTCTGCCCAGGGAAGGGCCTCTCCCAAGGTGGTGCTCCCTCCTGCTGCGTGGCCCACATTTGAGGGTTTGTTGATGTGGGGATAGAAGAGCCTCCATCTGGGACAATTCTAAAGTTTCATCCAATTCCAGAGCTCCCTGCTGGATCAGCTGAGGCTTCCACTGTAGCTGCATTGGTGATTGGCTTCTCTTCGTGCCCCTTCCTGCTTTTCTCACTGATTAAGATGCATCTCCTGAGAGCCCTCCCCAGTTTACCCTCTGCCTGCAACTTCCCATCTCAGAGGGCAACCTGAGACTCAGAGATGCCAAAGAGGGGGTTCTTCCAGCTCTGTGAATGCCCGAGCTGATGCTTTGATTTCACACTCCGAGACATGGGATGCGTTTGGAAAACCAGAAAGGGCCCCAGCAGTTGTCACTGTCGTTTTGTTATTCCTCATGGTGCCTGGGGACTTGGAAAGCAGCACTTGTAAGGTGCCTGGCTTAGTTACTGGGGTGTAATCGTCCCACCTGCCAGCTCATTACAGGCCAGGTCACACTTCCTTCTTGTCGCTCTGGTATTTGCAGTGGATGACCGCGGGCCAGGGCATCATGCATGCCGAGATGCCTTGCTCAGAGGAGCCAGTCCACGGCCTACAACTGTGGGTTAATTTGAGGAGCTCACAGAAGATGGTGAAGCCTCGGTACCAGGAACTGAAAAGTGACGAAATTCCTAAACCCAGTCAAGATGGCGTGACCGTTGCTGTTATTTCTGGAGAAGCCCTGGGAATCAAGGTAAGCCACGCCATGGGGTGTTTGTGAAAGCTGAGGTGCGTGGCGACATGACCCTGGACCACTCTGGGTCTGCAACTCTCACTGAGTTTTTCACAGTTCCCGTCTCATGGAATGGACTTGCTTCAGAGGTGTCAGAGTAAGTGCATGCTAAGGGAACCTGGAAGTTTTTTGCCATGTGCTAACCCTTAGAGTTAGGAAAATTATAGGAAAGCAAGCTCATGTAAAAAATTCAGTAAAAAAGCAGTTTTCAAGATTCATCTTAACATGTGTGCAGATTGGGTCTGTTTCCTTTCATTTATAGTATAGTCTTAGATTAGAACAGTGCGTTTCAGAAACTAAATCCAAAACTGACTCTGCTCCCTGAAGATATATTTAAATTATTTGTGCTCAACTTAGTAAGGACATATATTGCTACATCATAGAAAGGGTTTTTTTAAATTGACTTGAACATTTATTTAATCCATTTATGTCTTATTGTTGTTGTTCAGTCCCTCAGTTGTGTCCAGCTCTTTGTGACCCCACGGACTGCAGCACACCAGGCTTCCCTGTCCCTCACCATCTCCCGGAGTTTGCTCAAACTTATGTCCATTGAGTTGGTGATGCCATCCAACTCATCTCATTCTCTGTCATCCCCTTCTCCTCCTGCAAAGCCCTTTATGTCTTATACATTCTTCTTAACTGAGACTTTATATTTCGCTTCTGGGTCCCACCTTTTAATCAAATGAGATCAATTTCAGCTAAATTTCATGGACAGATGTTGGTACGGAAAGGGTATGGTCAGGACTGCGTTAGTTGCATACCGGCTTCCCGGGAGCCTGGGTTCCTAGGTACTGAGCTAGGTCGTGTGGTCTCTTAGGTGAGGTTCCACAGAGGCAGACCCAGAGGTGAGCACTCCTCCGGCAGTGGTTTTAAAGGGAGTGTCCCTTGGGGAACAGAAACAGGAACCCGGACAGGAAAGGGAAGGTAGCCGAGCAAGGGTGTCATCTCAGGCAGAGTCCCAAAGAGGACTCGGACTCGGGAGGATCAGTCTGCCCCACCCCGGGCAAGGGAGCCGGGCTTTCGTGCTCCCTTTCCCCAAGTTATTACTTACAGCCATTGGTTTGGGGTGGGTGGCACAGAAATGGTTAAAAAGGATGGAAAGGGGGATCTGGGAGAGGCTGAGACCTCCAGTTCCCCGCTTGCTACCTGTTGTCTATTTTCAGTTGTCTGTTAACCTGTTCAGTTGGCATCAACATATGGGGACCCACTTTGCAATTCTTTGTGCAACCAGCCCTTAAAGCTATTTTAAATGCTAATTTAAATAAATTTTGTTTATATGCACCCACAGGGATGGCGGCTGGGCAGTGGGATGCACCTCGTGGTTAGCAAGTTGGTCGTGATTATTGGTGAGGACTTACTGGTTTTTATATTTCCTGCGCTGCAACCGCAGTTCTTTCCTGTCCTGCGTCCTTACCATGTTTCCAGTGCAAATAGAAGTGATTGAGGAAAAGCATATCAAACTTCACTCCCTATGAAGCATTGATAACTGACTGCTGCCTGTGCCCTGGCAGGCCTCTGGCTTCACTTTGCAGTTGAAAAAGTTGCCCTTCATTGTGTTTCTGTGACCCATTCGTACGTTGCCAAGCATTTGGGCAGCACCCTTCTCAGCTGTGCATCCAGGGTTTCCTTCTCTTCAGCTCTACAGAGAGATCTTTACAGGTACAAGGCAGAGCACATGGAGGGTCTAAGAGAGCCGAATTGGTGCAGAGGAGATGCCCTTCACTCCATTTCCCAAAGTTTTCATTCTGTGTTTTCAGGACTCCAGGGATGGGCCTTCTGGGGATCCTGAGGCCGATGGTAAAGGTCAAAGGATTTCCCTCTCTCTGTTTCAACCAAAGCACAAGGCTTTGCCCAGTCACGTGTATTGGAATTGTCTTTAAGGTTTCTCTTACCAAAAAAGTGGAGCTATCTGAAGCTGAAAAGAGAAGTTAGACAACTGATTTAATAGATAATCAAAGCTAGCAACATCATGAATCCTTAGTGTTTACAACTGCTTCTCATTTACAGAAAATATAATGCAGTGTTAATGTCAGAGCTGGTTCCAGTTATAGGCAGAAGGACATTTTAAAGCACTTCCAAGCAGCAGACCGCCTGGTCTTGCAATCCCAACCAAGAATTAGAGACCAGAAGTAATGTTTTAACTTAGTGAAATAATGTCTTGGTAGCTGCTGGCCTCTCTTTTTCCCTTTGTCAAGTAAAATCTCTGAAGTGAATTACATTCTCCTAAATAAGTGATCAATCTTTATTATGAGAACATTTGAATAAAGGAGTCTTGAAAGCCTGGGCAGCATTCATCTGGACTCTGAGAGGCAGTGTGGTGCTATGGTTAGTGGCATGGACTCTGGAGACATAGACGACCTGGATTAGAATCCCCACCATGAACCAGCTGTGTGGCTTATGGCAAACTGCTGAACTTGTGTGTGCTCCATTGTTCTCACCTGTAACACATGGTTGCTGTGAGGATTAAGTGATTTTTTAATACTCAAAAGTTTCATACTGAAAAGTTTAAAAGTGAGTTTTAATACTCAAAGTGTCAAAATGGCATCAGACGTGTTGTAAGCACCACGTAAATGGTAGCTGTTTTATTATTATTTTGATTACTTTGTGTTAACTTGGGCAGAAGCTTGGCTGAGGTTTCTGTGTGTGGTCTATGCTAAAAGGACTTGCTGGGATTTGGGAAAAGTCTTTAACCTGCTCTGAGGAAAAGACACTAGCATGAATCCTTGTACACACGGAAGGCTCTTGACCATTTCATTCTGGGTCTCATAAGAAATGTCGTTTTGCACACTTGAAGCCTTAGTATCTGCTTACAAAGGAATGATTGGATCTTTAAAAGCCTAGATCTACCATAAAAACAAACTGAAGGTTGTTTTGCATCAGGAAGATAATTTGAAGTTAGATCATGAGATGAGGCTGAGAACATACCTTTCAGGAGACTGATATGCTTATAACCAACCAAGAGTCACCAACAGTTCCCTTCCCAACAACTTAAATATCTAGAAAATGGAATTAGTGACCATTTCAGTGCTTCTCCAGTTTTAATATTCACCTGGGTTTCTCAGGGCTCTTGTTAAAATGCAGATTCTGATTTAGCAGAGCTGGGTGATGCCTGAGAATCTCCATTTCTAACTGGCTCCCAGGTGATGCTGATGCTGTGGTCTGGGGACCATGGTTTGTAACATGTGTGACACCCCCTGAGATCCAAGACACAGGAGTTTACTTATCAAAAGGGACAGTTTGGTTAGGTGCCTATAGAAGATATTATGGTCCAGCTCTGTGGCTTTTGGCAAATCTTTTAACCTTTCTGGACTTCAGTCCCCACAGCCACAGAAGCCATGAGGGAGTCTGTTGCAGAATGCTGGAAGCTTTTGCAAGCAGTACAACTGACCTTGTCCTAATCCCAAAGGTAGATGTGTCCCTGTTTTCCCAGTTATATGTGTCTGAGCATTTCCTCAGCTCTTGAGAAGCCATGGCCAATTTGGAGGAAGATTCTGCCAGGAGAGCATCATCTGAAGTGAAGGCTGAAAGGGGGAAAAGATAAAAATGGGATACTTTGAATAGTTTCCGTCGCTTCTGGAAGGTCAAAAATCACATGTTCATTTCATGAGAGTATGAAATTCTCCAAACTCCATTCCATCTGTATCAGGCAGCCAATCAGGAATATTTATTGCCAGTTCTCTCTGGAACGTGATTCTTTCCCCAACAAATGCCTCTTCTTGCCTCCTGCTGTTTAAAATTCTGTTGTGTCAGAAGCAAATGTTAAGGAGGCCTCAGCCCCACCAGGGTCAGAAAAAGGCGATCTGGAGCCAGGCTACTGAGTTCAAGGCCAGTTCCACCACTGACTGCCTTTAGTGAAGTCATGTAAGCTTGCTGGGCCTCCGTTTTCTTATCTGTAAAATGGAGATTGTTATAATGACTCAGAGGGTCCTTGGGAGGATTAACTTGGTTAATACGGGTAAAAAACTTAAACCAATCCCTGGTGTAGAGTAAGGCCTCTAGAAGTGGTTGCTGCTTTTACTTCTTTGCAGAAGCTTTGTGTAGCATTCACGTGGCCTACAGACATAACAAGAAGAAGCTTCCTTCTGATGAGCAGACTGTATATTCATGTATTGGATAACCAGACCTTTTAAAAATTCACTTTTCAAAAGAATTTGCCAAACATCTCATGTAATTTGCTCAAATCTTGTTTACCACTGTGCCCCCAGCACCTGAAACAGTGCCTGATACATACAAGGCAATCAGTAAATACTTGCCGGGTGCAGAAGTGAAATTAAAATGTAAATGAACACTGGATTGCGAGAAACAAGGGTAAAGTATAAGATCGACAATGTAGGGATTAAGAATGACTGCAGTAAGCTTAATTCAAGCTAACTAAAAAAGTTGAGAGAACAATAAAAGTAGCTAAATTCTAGTTTCCAATGAAATAAACTATTTAAGGAGTTCGGAAGCAGGGAAGTAAAAACCAGATTGATTTTTTTCCCTTTAAATATGAATTTTGGGCTGTTCTGCAAGACAAAGATTGTTTCCTGCAGGTTTCTTAAATTCAAGCAGTGATAATGATCAATGAGCAGAGGTTTGGAGGTTCATGGTTCCCTTTGGGGGTCCACAGACAGGTGTTTCATTGCTTGCAGTAACATCTCTCCTTTGTGTTTCAGGGCATGGCTTGACACGGAGTTGTGATGTACTTACTGGGTTTCAGTGCATCCCTGTGGGCTCTCTGACTTCTGGGCCCCAGTTTAGCCCTGGCCGGCACTGGGAGACCTCATGTCCCTTGGGCCAAAAAACAGCCTGCTCACTAATTAGCCCATGTTATGGGCTGGCACGTGATCTGTAACCAAGCCTGTGATTGTCACCTCTGATTCGAAGAGCTGAGGGTGTCCCCAGGCTGTGGCAGTCCACTGGTGACCACACATGCCTTTTCCTAGACCAGAACTAGAGAGAAACCGCTGCCCACCATACTACTTGCCAGCTTTTGTTTTCATCTGGGAAACTCCAAGGGCACAAAGTTATTTGCAACACTTTATCATCAATCTAGAATTTCACCAGTCTCCCCTTTACCTTAATTTGATTAAAAAATATCTAGTTTATGTAGCTTTCGAGGAAATAATTTTATAGCTTGTCCAAATGTCAGTGGGTTTTGGGCGATAACACTGGGCAGTAAACTTAGAACATTTTTACATTGTTTCCATTTAGCTCTTTCAGGGGAAATGTGAATTTTTAAAAATTGGATTGGCAGTGTGAAATAGATCTTGCCGACTTCAGAGTTGGCACCAGATTCTCAGCTCGCCTCCCCCCTAGCCTTTGTGAGCTACCTTCTGTTCCCTTGGTGATGAGGGGAAAGCTGACCCCCTCCCACGGGAGGCCTCTCTTTCCCAAGCCCAGAACAACAACTTCTCAAGGCAGCATTTAAAAATCAATAAATCTTGTAAGCAGGTAGCACAGGAATTCTTCTTTTTTTCTTTGAAGTATTCCAGCAAGTTCATGACAAAGAAGACTGGCTAATCTCCCAGTAGGGGAGGTTGCAAGTGGGGCGGTGGGTTTTTGACAAAGGGATCTGGGTAACAGGGTCCAGCTGGCTCGAGAGCAAACAGGGAAAACAACACTTGCTCAGAAAGGACTCCTCTCTTCCAAAGGCCTCTCTGTTAATTGCTTTTATTTCTACATCAGCAGAGCACTCTTAAAACTGGACATTAAAAAAAAATTCCCTTTGGGTTGGAGGGAGATTAAGGATGAATCTGAGACTTTTCTCAGTATGTCTTTTTATTTTTAATTTTGAAAGATGTAAATATTTACATATTTAAAACAAGTTAAACCAGAAGGAAAAAAACCCCCAAACCTTAAAACCAAGCAGAAACAAATGAAGAACCTAAAAATTTGTGTAAAGATCTCAGACCACACAGAGAAAAATACTTATTTTAAGGGATTTTAAACACAGTTTTCTGGGTGTACAGTTTGAGTGGGGTATACTCTAAAGGCAAAAGCATAAAAAGTTTTAAGCTTCATTTTGTATTTGTATTGTTAATGTTGGCATTACAATTTTAAAATGGTCCTGTACATATTAAGAAACAAAACAAATGAGTAAGTTTGTTAACATTTTTAGGAATTAGGATTTTTCAGTATAAGAAAAATAGGTACAAATATAAAAGAGCTTATAAAAATACTGTGTTATTCAATGTTATATTACATACTAAATATTTTTTTAATGGATGGCCATTATCTCTAAGAGGCAATTTATGGAAACCTAATATAATTTGATCATTGTAGGCATTTAAGATTTTTAATGATGCAGTTTTGTCTTACTTTCTGACAACAGTTTCCTTTTCCTCTGGGTTTTATTTCCATTGCTTTCTCTTGTATGGTCCATGTTTAATTAGATGCTATGAGGAATGGTTTTTTAAAAAGTTCTTCCTAACAAATTCACAAGCACCTAAATAACTTTAGGCTGAATTTTCATTTTCAGATTTTAAATAAATATTTTAATGAGTGAGTGTGGGGAGAGTAATGAGTGAGTGTGGGGAGAGAGGAAAGGAAATACCACACCAGGCAGAGAGCCTCCTGGTCTCCCTTTGACACAGGACAAGGGGGAAACAGAGCAGTTCAGGGAAAAATTACTGTCAAGTGTGAAGCCCCATAGAAATGTGGAGAGAAGTTTACCATTTCCATCTGCTCGCTAGTCATCATCGAGGTCCAACCCAGGTCCCCTCTACTTTAGTGAAGCCTTCTTAGCTGCCATAGGTCTATGCAGCCATCATGTCTTCATCATTCAGGGGATTTTGGGACTGACTGTTACATTTAATTCACAGGTCCCATTTTTTTATGAGTTCTGTTCATTCAGTCATCAGATGCCTGCTGTTTGTACAGTACACAGTGCCCTGGAGCTACGATGTGAATAAGATACAGCGGGTCCTCAAATAAGGTCACTGTCTAGCTGGGGGGAGAAACAGGCCAGCATCAGAAGTCGCATGTGATACAAGAAATGCTAAAACAGCAATGTGTACAACTTCCATGGTAGTCTGGAGGACAGAGAAGTAATTTTGCTTGTGTGGATGGAGAGAGAAAAGGAAAGAAAGAAAAGCGAGAGGGCAGGGGTCCTGTCTTGTAATGGCTTATAGAAAAGACTTGGATGCTAGGGGTGCACTGGTTTTGGGGGGAATCTTGATGGGAGGCTGGATAGGCAACCAGAAGCAGCCAGATCCTGGTGCAGTTGCAACAGGGCAAGAGGAGACTATGTGAGACATTGGAAGAAAGGAAACGCAAACCCAAGACCCGGATTTTACCTGAGGTTGACCTTGGTTGTATATATATTCCTGCATCCCTCTCTCCCAGGGTTTTTCAGTAGCGTAGTTTGAGGGTAAGGTCGGGTGGGGTGCTGTGTGCAGCCCTGTCTCATCTCACATTTCACAAAGCCCTTCATTCTGTAGGACCCGCCCCATCACTGGCCCAGTAGCCCAAGCAGATGACCAGCCTTGTTGCACAGACAAGTGCCAATCTTGGTTCTGATTGAGTGTTGAGACCAGGCTCAGTTAGGTCTGTTAGTCTTGTTCAGTAAATAGGAAGACACCAGAGAACTTGTCCGAAGTTGGCAGCTGTAGTTGGCATTTCACTTGCAGTTAGGAATGTTCAAATAAACAGTGGTCAGGATCTGTTCACATCAGCTCTACGGAAGGCTGCTCTTGCCTAGGGCAGCCCATTCACCCCAGAAATACCATTCTTGGTGTGCACGAAGGGTGCCAGATGTTCTTATTCCTTTAAGATGTCCCTGCCAACCTAGTCACTTAGCAAGAACATTCCAGTGGTGTCAACAAGCTCTCTTCTGCCAATAAATGAATTATGAATAAGTGTACTTTTAAACCAAAAGTTATTTCTTGAACCATCCATACATTGTTGGCCATTACTAATGAGGGTTACAAATTAGTAAGGGATTTAGACTAAGGGCATAATGAAAGCTCTAATAAGCAAGTATCACCTTCAGTAAAGGTGAGCAGACACTTTCCCTGTCATTAGAATCATTTCTCTGGCAGTCAAGGCTTGTCCTTTTGGGATATAAGAAGTCTTTTCCCAGAACACAGTACAGAGTATTTCTAACCACAGTGAAGGAAAACAGGACAGCTTCAGAGGTTCTTGCCTATTGCATTAAAAACTGAGTTCTTGTGGATCTAAATGAAGTGGATATTGGTATTTTAAAAACTGGTACTGGCATATATAAAGCTACACCATTGAGAGCCACAAACACCAGACTTTATTTTGACCAAAGCACAAATCCTTGGGATCATGTGGCTTTTGAACAGTTTGAGCAAAGTCACACTAAAATGTGATGAGTAAATTCGGTGTCAGGTAGAATTCTGATTACTTGAAGCTTCATTAAGAATTCTGTGGTCAGGTATAGGTACTCCAAGAGAAATAAGAATTAAAAGTGTTCAGCTTTAATGGGCTCTAAATCATGGATGGGGATGACTCTGTAAAAGAGGAGCATGTGTGGTCTTCAAGCCAGAGGGAATCCTCTTCATCATTCATTGCAGACCATGGGCTATTGCACATACTCTTAATAAAACAAGATAAGGAAATGGTCAGATCCCACCATTCCTGGAAGGACTCCTGTACTGGTCATTGGGAGATTAGGAGCGTTTTTCAGGAAGGTATTTATGCCACCATAGTTCAGTGTGGTACTGAGGGCCATCTTTGTGTAAGACCCTGTGAAGATGTGAGGGAAAAGAGGAAAGATATCAGGGAGCTGGAAGGGCACAGGGGAAGGACAGACATATTCACTGCTAGCATGAGTATACTCTGCTGGGTCACCAGGCTAGTACATATGACGGGTTTAGGGGAAGGCAGAACAGACAGGAGACTCGGCCCAGTCTGGAAGGGACAGAAACAGCAGGCCTGAATCTCGGAGCCAACTGGCCTGGCAAAGAAGGATGGAAAGAATCTAGATAGTACGAAGGAGACAGCGGGAGTGAAAGTAATGCTGTTCACACCTGTCAGATAGTGGGAGTGAAAGTAATGCTGTTCACACCTGTCAGATAGCGGGAGTGAAAGTAATGCTGTTCACACCTGTCAGTGGCCAGTGGAATAACAATGCTTTGAGGAGGCCTTCAAAACGTATGCCCATTGTTTTACGCATGAAAATGGTTAATCGTTTTTATCATGTGAAGCTTTTCTTGTAACGTGGTAATTTCTCTCTCTCTTTTTAACTTGTCAATGTCATTCTCTAATGTCTTTAACTATGAATGTATCAAAGATGTTTCACCTGGCATAATTGCTCTTCTGCCCGCTCTGCCTTTTCTCTCCCTCTCTGCATGATCAAAACCAAAACAGTGTAAAATTTCAAAGATACAGTACATTCACATCACTGTCTGTAGGAGCCATCCACGTGGAGACTGGAGGGGTTCCATTTGAAACACAGCATGGATTGAGTAAGCTCCAGGTTCAATAAAGAATAAAATAATGTTAATTTCCTTCTTTTTCATAAAACTGTAAGCCCCTCATGAAGCCCCCTTGCTCTCTTTGCTTCCATGTAGATGATTATTTTTTAACATTATGGAAGGAAACCATGATGGCCCCAAATTTTCTTTCCTGGTCCAACTATGAATAGCAATTGGAAAAATTTAAATGCTTCATTTGGAAGGAAACCATTTTGAAACCCAGAACAAGGCCCTTCTTTCCCACCACCTTCAGACCCCTGCCTCTGGCCAGTTTTCCTCACATGCCTGGCTGTGGCTGCTCAGCTTGTCAGGAGTCAGTACCCATCTACATCTTTGTCTGCCTTGGAGACTTTGAGTGTCTCTGAGTAACTGTGGGCACTTGGCTGGTGGATTTTCCCTGCATCAGGTAGTGATTTAAGGCCATATGTTACTGATTAGTCCAAAAGAAGTTTTGAGTGAGAGTTCCTGGTGACTGTGATTAAATGTTTTCATAGGTTTTAACTGACAAGAGTCCGTCAACCAGACAAAAGCAGCAGAGAGGACTTAGAATTGGGCAGAAGTCAGATGTAGGGAGTTGAGGTGCAGGAGAAGACCAGAAGATCAACCTCCTTCCCATCCCAAGCTCGGAATGAATTGCAAGGTAGACTCGGAGAAGTCGGCTGGGTGAAGGTCCAAATAGCATCTTTGTGCGTGTGTGTGTGCTCAGTCGCTTCAGTCGTGTCCAGTTTTTTGCGACCCCATGGACTGTAGCCTGCCAGGCTCCACTGTCCATGGGATTCTCCAGGCAAAAATACTGAAGTGGGTAGCCATGCCCTCCTCCATGGAATCTTTCTGACCCAGGGATTGAACCTGGATCTCCTGCATTGCAGGCGGATTCTTTACCACTGAACCACCAGGGAAACCCAATACCATCTTTATTACTGGAGAAGAGCAAGTGACCTGTGTCTGAGACCTTGGGGGCTTCCTACTACTTCCCTACTTTGTTATATGTGTCTAGGCAGAGCTGGACAATCATAGACATCCTTTTCAGAGGCAGACTTATTATCTCATGGCAGAAGGAGAGAGAGAGGAAAGAAAAAAGGAAAAGCCCAGAAGGGTGTGAGCTGAGCATGTGTACTTCCTCAAGTTACCCTCATCAAGAGGGTACCATCCTTCCCCCTCCCCTCCACCCCCAGGGATGAGTAAGGAGGGCAAAGAGCAGCTGGCAGTTGCCTCCTGGGGACATCAGGGAAGGGTCTGGAGGCTCCCACCACATTCCCCAGTGTTTCATTCTGTTAGCCTATTGGATTTGACACTTAGCAATGAGTGCCCCCCTCAGGGAAGGAGAGGAGAAATTTATCAGCCTGGACCTCCTCCCACCAAAACGAACTTCTGCGTCTGGGATAAGCTGGGCTAACCAGAAAATTTTGAAATGGGCGCAGAGAGTCTTTCTTAACATCAAGGTATATCACATATTCTAGGCTGCACATTGACTCCCTATCTTATTTCCCTGTTGAAAATATATGCAGCCAGGTTGAGTGGTGTATAAGAAGCCCGAGTGATAGCATAAGAAATATCTAGATGTTAAAATGTCCCAAATTTGAACAGATCCCATCATCAAATCTCTAAGAAGAAAGTCAGATTCTGATCTAAAACTCCTTGCCTTTACAAACCAAATCAAAAGAAATTATAATTAAAAATTCCATTCTAAATAAAATCCCAAAGGCCTTTCACCCAATTTAAATTCTGCTCTGCTTCAGTAGAACATGGATTTTCTTTTTCTTTATAAGCACAGTAGCCCGGGTTGCCCTCCTGGACTTGATGTGGCTCCATCAGGACTGCTAAACTTAAATTCATTCTGTCCAGTGCTCATTTGTTTTAAAAAATGTCCCTAAAACAATAGGACATACATTTACTGTAACACCAGGCCTGGTTCCATGAGACCTTGTTGCACAAGCAAATCTCCAAGCTCTAGAGCAGTTACATCTGCAGAAAACTGATGTATGTGATCAGGCCAGAGCATCAGCATAGTTGGGAGAATGAAGCCATGTATCCATAGTCTTCCATTCTTCGAGGTGAGACATTTGTGCCTTCTTGAGAAGTCAGATGCTTGTGTTGGTGGCAACTCTGGACAGCAGCTCTTAAGAACATCCTCCAGCCAACTGTTGAAGTCAGAGAAGAATATGAAAAGGTAATCCTCTAACCAATGCATAGAAAAATGTCTTTTCTAATAATCTACCACTTTACACTCTATAAGTTGATAAAAATCAAGTGCTGACAAGGATAGGAAGAAACAGAAACTCATGTATGGTAGGCGAGTGTGACTATTCCTTGTGGAAGAATGTTAATAATTTGACTGAGAGCCACTGGGGTGATGGGGTTGGACCAGGGAATGATGGAGCAAAAATACAAAATAAGAGGGGTTTTCATGGCTTTGTGTGATCAGGTGCCGTGACCACTTGCATTACGTGTGCCCACAGTGCGGGTGTGGGGGTGCGTGTGATGGGGAGAGAGAGAAGGAGAGATGGATTGATTTGTGTCCAGCAACAGCTTTCAACTTGTTTAGTGTAGGTGATCTCCTGTGTGGGCGATTTAGGGATTCTAGGATGTCCTCACTCATGCCAAAACATCTCGGCTACATTATCTAGACTGTACCATTATCGAGCCAATCCTTTGACAGTATGATAGATTGAAAAGAGCATGGACTGTGGGGTCAAGCAAACCTGGGTCTGCCTTTTAGTTCCATTGTTTGATCCCCTGTGATCTTAGGAAAATTTGCTTTTGCACCTTCATTTCCTTATCTGCCAAATAGGGACATTAAGATGTAGTCGTTGAATTATTTGCATGGTATATAATGTGCCTAACCACAGAAAGAGTAATTCATAAATATTCGTTCCCCTTTCCCTTATCTGTCTCACTTTCTGTTCTCACATTCCCTTTTTATCATTAGGCTTTATGGACAGCAAATCTCTAGACCTTCTTGGGATGAGAAATGAAAATGGCTGACATCTTTTTCAGGCTTAAAAAGTACTATATTCAAAGTCAGAGTTGTCCAATAAAAATATAATGGAAGCCACATGTCATTTAAAATTTTCAGTAGATGCACTCAAAAAGGAAAAATAAGCAGCTGAAGTTAATTTTGGCAATATACTTTAGTCCGTTACCTAAAATATTGTCCTTTCAATATACTGCTAAGTCACTTCAGTCGTGTCCGACTCCGTGCGACCCCACAGACGGCAGCTCACCAGGCTCCCCGGTCCCTGGGATTCTCCAGGCAAGAACACTGGAGTAGGTTGCCATTTCCTTCTCCAATGCATGAAAGTGAAAAGTGAAAGTGAAGTCGCTCAGTTGTATCTGATTCTTAGCGACCCCATGGACTGCAGCCTACCAGGCTTCTCCATCCATGGGATTTTCCAGGCAAGAGTACTGGAGTGGGGTGCCATTGCCTTCTCCGTGTCCTTTCAATATATAACTAATATAAAATTATAATGAGATTTCTGTTGTGCTAACTCTTTGAAATCCCAGTTTGTCTTTTTTTTTTTTTTTTTTAACACAGCACATCTTGATTCATGCTCACCACATTTCCTGTGCTCAGTAGCCACATGTGGGTGGTGGCAACAGTGTTGCTCAGTGAGGCTCAGAGTATTTTACATGTATTAGTTATTTTTCTTCCTGATTTTACCTGGGTTCTCTGGAAAACAGAGCCTAGGCAGGTCTCATGTGCAGACCCAGGGCGGTGGGAGTGAGGGAGACAGGAAGCAAAACAGATGCTTGGTGACACAGGAGGCCTGTTCAGAAAACTGTAGCTCAGAACTTTCTAATGAAGGAAGAAAGAGGAAGAATTGTTCCATCATCTTACATCTTTCATCCCTCTTTGGCCAAAGTCTGCCCCAAGGATGCTAATTCCCTGCCCTTCCAGACTGTCCCCAGGCCCTTCCACGCACCCCATCCAGCAGCTTGGATCTTCATTCCAGTCTAGGTGTGGAGGTCTGTCAGGCCAGACTCTGTAGCTACTGTAGTTCCCACCCCTGTGGGGGCGATGGAAGCCATTCGGAACTTGACAGTCAACCAGGAGGGGCTGAGGTAGCTGGAGGTGTCAACACTGGCAGCAGCCATGGCACCCAGGGGCATCTCCGTAAGTGGCCAAGGCCTCAGAAGCCAGTGAAGCTGAGGGACTCTGAGGAGAGACATAAAATGTGTCCAGTCAAATTCTCATAACAGCCTGATGAGAGAAGGACCCAGGGCATCATGAGATGGTCAACTCACCCAGGGTTATGCATCTAGGGAGTGACAGAACTGGCCTTCTAACTGGATGTCTGGCTCCCAACCTTGTGCTCCTAACCACAGACTTACATAGATCCTTAGCAATTCAGCACAACCCAACAGAAATCAGATTTTCTCCTGAGAGTGGGTTTCTTTTCCATGGGAACTTTCAAGACAGAGAGTGCGTAAGAGGAGAGATGGATGTTAAAGAGGGAATTCTTGACTCATCCCTCATCTTGCTAAGGAGCTAACCACTTCCTCCTCACCCAGGAATTATGAACAGTCCCCTGCCCTGGATGGGGATAAGTACTGACCCCTTCCCTAGGTCTCTGGCCCTTCAGCAGCCTTGTCAACTCTTCAGGTTCTCAGAACTATTGCTGAATAGTAGGGAACTTCCTCTCTCCTTGTTTCTGGGTAGATGGGAGGCCCTATTTGATACTTTGGAGCCTTTGAAGACTTTCTTCATTCAGATGGGTTGGTGTAGTAAGTTTGGGGGTTGATCAAGGAAGAGACATGTTCCTGAGAGGTTATTGTGAGGTATTAAGATGTGAATGAAGTTCTTAGTGCAGCATGAGTCTAGAATTCCTGACAATATGAGATGCTTTTCAGAACCAGGCAAGACCTACTCTTCCTGTGGTTTCTGGCACTTGGGTTTGAGTCATAATGTCTGGCAGCAATAGATATGATAGAGCAGCTGTCCACCTCCGTCACGTTGTAGATGAGGATGCAGTAACTTAACTGGGCAAAAGTCATACGGCTCCATGTGGAAGGAACCTAGACCCAAACTCAGGTCTGCCCCATTTTTTTTGCACAGTAGGTCTGCCTTTATCA
Organism: Bos indicus x Bos taurus; assembly: GCF_003369695.1. Taxonomy (NCBI): domain Eukaryota; kingdom Metazoa; phylum Chordata; class Mammalia; order Artiodactyla; family Bovidae; genus Bos; species Bos indicus x Bos taurus. The sequence continues at coordinate 13,103,672 of NC_040105.1, read as the reverse complement.
TACCCTTCAGCCATTATACATAAACTTGCCGAGTGTGTCTCTCTCCAGTTTGGGAATGCCTCAGCTCATTTTCATGGAGGAAAGCTTCAGAATGAGCCTCCATCTTCTATGTTCACCAGAAGGGTATCTTCAGACACTTGTCTTCAGACACTGCGATTATGTCAGAACATCTTGCAAGCGATTATGTGGGAGAAGCCCTGTGCCATAGTTAATTCCCCCTTAGACCTACAGTCAAAGCTTCATGTCCACAATGTGGTCTGTCTCCAGAGCTCTATGAGATCGTATGTTTGCCAGATAGTTTCCCATGTCGATGTACTTTCTCAGAAGAACTCTTAAAGCCTCTTAGTAAATACCAAGCGTAACTAATAGAGACTAAAAGCATTATAAAGCTCTGTCAGGGATATTCTAGCATTGATTAATAGATTTGCTGACTTAGCCTTGAAAAACATTACCCATGGATGGGAGATAAGCAATAGGAAGTTTCCCTGTTGGCATATTTAGGGGCCATTTGTGATTTTATTGTTCTGTAGCCTTTGTAGGATTATGGATGGATTATTCATCTAAGAGATGGGCATTTGTTCTTTCTCTGTTTTTTATTTTCCAAAAAATTTTAGAATGTCTGTAACCCAATTTTGTGCAAAGATGCTGACTCAAAGAGTGAAGAAATCAAAGACTGCTTTCACAATGAACATGTCTCTGATTAAATTTTGGGACCTTGAGTCCTGTCAGCATCTTTGTTTCCTTCCTCTTTAGCTCTTCTCTCCTCATGACCCCTCTCCCAAACACAAGGTAAGAAGGGGAGGGACTCGACTGTTCCTACTGATGAAAATGCTTCTTGAAAAAGGATGCTCTTGAGACTAGACTGTAGAATAACTTGGCTATATCTACAAAGGCTGCTCAGCTGGACAGCTTGATGGTCGAGATTTTCTGTAAACCTGTATTATTGATAAAAGTTAAAAATGTGGTTTGACCCTCTCTAACTATCACCCTATACAGAGTCATTGGCATTTTGCCCACGAGTTCCTTGTCTTCTCTTTGGGTAACACTTCATGTATATGTCAAAATGTAATTAAGGGTTTTAATGCTCCCCACAATACCTTTGGCACTAAGGATAGGAACTAGTCTCTCCCACTCCTTATCAGAATTCTTTAAAATAATGAAGAATTCTGAAATCAGAGTGCTTTGGATTGGAGACAGAAGACTTACCCTTTGGTTGAAGAGCATCAGCCAGTTCTCAACAACAAGAGTTGGAATTTGGCTTTAAAGAATGGGTGAATCTACTTTTCATTTCCTCAAAGCATGCTATCTCCTGATGAAAGAGGAAGGCATGGTTCTCCCACAGGGGCCGTGGATCTGGCAGTGAGTTTCTTGAGTTGTATGGAGGTGTAAGTGGTGGAGAGAACAGATCTGTGCTGGTGGGTTTCCTCCCTAGTGCAAAGCCCTGTGAGAGCAGGAGTGTCGTGACAGGAAGATGAGATGGGGAAGCCCCATGGGTGATGGGCTAGATGATGCCCAGAACTCCTGTGGAGTAGATCATCCTCTCTTAGTTGAAGCCTCTGAGCTAGTCCACCAATAAAGTTTTTTCCACTGAGGCTCTTTTTTTTGGTGACTGGCAGGAAGAGAACCTGCCTGAAACAGACCAAGTGTATGTGCAAACTTCGTGATAAAGAAGATGGTCATCTGTTGGGGAAAAGAGAAGAATAAGTCAGCGGGGACAACTGATTAAGCATTCATAGAAAGAAACCAGGTTGGCTTCTGATCTCACACCTCACAGGAAAATAAATGTGACATAGATCAAAGAATTAAATATTTAAAAAATTTTGAACTGGAAAGATAAAGGCAAACATTTCAAGTGACCTTTGCATGGGGAAAGACTTTCTGAGTTTAAAAGCATTGCAAGGAAAAGATTGGTAGAGCTGACCCATGTCAGAAATGCCATAAAAAAGCCAAAAACAAACTGGGTGACTTTTACAACTAACAGTATTAAGGGTAAATAGCCTTCATTTATTTTTTAAAAAACTGTCTCAGATAAATTGATAAGAGAAGCAACAAACTCCCTTGACCCCACACCCTGCAACTCTATTTTTTCAGGGATTTCCAGGTTTTTTTCCCTTTTCTTTTTATTTTCCAGCAATTAATCCTTCCCTTCTATTTTTGAAGAAGAATGTATTGGGGAAAAAATTTAAATGCGTAACAATAGGGAATTTGTTGGAATGAGTTAACTTTCTAACAATAGGAGATTAGATGAATGGGGGAAAAACCCAATATTTAGAGCACATAATGAGTTAGAAAACTGCCCTGTGGTATAGTGTAATTACAGAGACCAGGAAAACCAACAACTAGCAGTAGACAAGGGTGAAGTTGCTCAGTCGTGGCCGACTCTGCGATCCCATGGACCGTCGCCTACAATGGACATAGGCTCCTCCGTCCATGGAATTTTCTAGATGAGTACTGGAGTGGGTTGCCATTTCCTTCTCCAGAGGATCTTCCCAACCCAGGGATCGAACCCAGTTCTCCCACATTGCAGGCAGACACTTTATCGTCTGAGCCACCAGGGAAGCAGTAGACAAGTTTGGGGAAATTGCTATTCAGTCACATTACCGTGTTGACCGCCTCACTTTTGGCCACATTGCATTTGGCCATAAACTTGTAGATATATCAAGAGCCGTATTGAAATGTCTAGACCTTTAGACCCACAATTTCACTGAGAAAGGCCAAAAATAGAAATGTGGTCAAAAATTTACGTGCAAGGGTATCCATCAAAAGTTAGCCATGATGCCAAAAAAACAAATGCTGGACATTAGGGTGATGATCCAACATGAGAGTGAGGGTCCAGGAATAGGTATATACACTGCTTCTTTCTTTATAAAATACTGAAAATTTGCATGTGTTACCCTAGAGTAATTTGCCTAAGCAGCATCTAGTAAGATCGAGAATTCAAGTGCTTTTCCTAAAAAAAAAATCACTCCATCATCAAAGGTTTGAAAATAGTTCTCAAAAAGATGTGAAAACACTTATTGCAGCTCTGACATGTGACAAACTGCTGCCCCTTGGCTTTAGGGAAGGCCAGCATGGCAGTAGAATGAGTAGCATGCAGGGATAGATGGGAGGTAGTTATTTGTGGAAGGAGCAGCGGCAACATGAACGATATTTCTTCTTCTTTTCATCTCATCTTCATTTCATTTCATCTCATTTCATCTCACTTATACAGAGCAAGCAACATAGCAGGCACCTTTCTTTTCCTTGGGAAGACATACTAAGCCACATGGCTTCCATGTGGAAGTAATTTCATCTCCTAATTAAGATCACATTTATGAATAAAAGCGGAGGAAGGAAACCAGCTTAACACGGGTATCATACCGAAAGCCAGGGGAAGCGGGAGGTCTTTGAAGGCTGGAAAATGAAGGTAGTTGAGTTTCTGAAGGAAGTGGTTTTGTAGAGCGTGCTTTGTCTTGGTGGTTTTGTGGTCATTATTGGAGTGGTGTCTTAGGCTCGTTTAGGGTTTAATTCCGACGTATTTATAGAGAAAGAGAGACAAGGCTGGTCTGGATTTGGTAGCACCCCTGTTGTTAGTGGTTAGCCAGAATTTACCCTTAACATCTCATAAAGAGTTCTGTTACTTCACTTCTAGAAGCTTTGCCTTCATGATATTTGAACTGTAAGACTTTAAGCTATTGGGCTTTTAAAATACAGATGGAAGCCTTTAAAGATAAGTTTCCCAAATGCTTTAAAGACAATTAAATAATGAAAAGAAAGGCGAAAGAGGAACCGTGTGGGATTTTAGTACCTGTGCAGGCAGTGTTAATCAGGACCAAAAGAGAGCAAAAGGACGACGACAATAATTCTCTGATGGAATTTAGGTGCGTTAGTTTGGTTCATGCTGAAACAGATATATGGAGAAATGTTTTATTTTAGGTTGCCTTGAACCAGTTTATTTTAATCCTATGGAAATAGATAGATTGAGAGCAAAAAAAAAAAAAAAAGAATGATTTGTGTAACTAAATTTTCATTCTATTTTGAGGATCTATTAATAGTTTAATACTGCATTTGAAAATAAACAAAACAGAACACAAGAGTATGCTGAATGGCAATATTTCTTTGTGGTTGCAAATCAGCAGTGTGTGTGATGGAAAAATTAAGTCCAGATGTGCTCAAAGTGTATTGGAGGCTGGTGTTACCATCCTTGAGTTAAATGAAGAGAAATTGTATTTGGTATTTCAACAGAGCTACCATTGAAGATCAAAATTTTAAAAGGCAAAACCTAGCTGCTTTTCAAAAACTCTGTGTGTGTGTGTGTATATTCATATATATATATATATATATACACACACATATATGCATACACAGATTCATAGGAACAGCTTTCAAATTGAGTTTTATCTCAGTATGGATTAATTTAAATAGAATAGGGTACATACAGGTTTTGGGTAGTTGATTATTCAAGATGTGTTATGTTGAAACTGTCAATGATCTGATTTTCAGTACAGAGAGACTAGAATCAGAATCCTGTTTTAAGCTGTAGATGTTGTTAAAAAAAAGAAAAACCTTCAAAATGAATTTAAAACTTCCCTGTAGCCCTTTTCATACTGTGAGGTTGTAGGATATATTTGTGGCTTTTCTAATGGCTCTCATTGGTTGTTTTTTGTAAGTTTGTAAATTAACACATAAGTACAGAATTCTGTGTCTTATGTGTGCATACGCATATCTGTGTCCTTGCAGTATTAGAGAGAGAGGGGCTACTATTTGGAGAGGCAGTATGGATTAGGTTGAGAAGCTAGAGGCAGGAAGAAGAGAAGAGCTAACCAGGAGGGCAAAGTTGATGGCTGGGGTTCGGGGCAAGAACAGCACGAGTTAACCAGTGGCATCCACACAGTCCCCACAGCCTGAGTGGCTCTCCCTCGCCCCAGCCACCTTCTCACTTCTCTACAGCTCTAGTCTGAGAAATCAGAACAGAATTTAAAAAATTAAAAAGTGGGGGAAAAAACATTAACTTTCTGATTCAGAATTTCAGAACCAGAAATACATTTCAACATCAGTGAAGTCTCATCAGATTTTCAGATGGAGTGAACTAAGCCCAGAAGAAGATAAAGGCGTTGCTAGTCACCAGGAAAAGCAATACCAGCATCACAGCCTCATGGATGACTTCTATGCATACATTTTGGGAGACTTCTAGTAAAAGTTAAGCCAAGAGCCTCTTTGTGATTCGCGTCTTTGCTGTTGCCAGGGATACTGCCTTGGCCAGGAGGCAGAGATCAGAAAAGATGCTTGAACCAAACAGATTCTTTTTTCTGAAAGAGAGTAAAATATTGCCTTGGAAGAGGAGTCATCTGATACTAAGTGAAGTTTTCCCTTGATCTTTTTAGGAGTAATTTTAGAAGTTTTCATTAGGCAAAACCAGATCCTTTCCAGATGGTGCCTCACACACCTCATGATGCTAGAGGATCAGATCTGTGTCCCGCGGGTGCTGCCCTTGTTTCACGTGTGCTCCAAGCTCCTCAGATTGATTGGGAATCTTTGGCCTCAGGTCACCCTTGATGTCACAGGTCTTTCTTCTTTCATTTATGTTCCCACAGGGGAATTCGCCTTTCCAGTCTTTGAAGCTGTATGGATGCAGCTTGACCTCCTAAGCCACGTAAAAGCACCCACCAGACCACTTGAAGCCCAAAGCTTCAATTCATGGGACTTTTCAGGGAATAATCTTCTAGCATTATTTACAATTCTCTATTCCAAAACTTAATGACCAGACATATTTGGGCCATACCTAATCACCTGTCTTGAAGAGAGGCATTTTGCTACATGTTGGTAAAGATATTGATGAATATACTATGTATACTATAAATAAATTTATTATTATACATGAGATTTTTCATAATGAAACATCATTTGGTAAGTTTTATTGAACACCTACTATGTGACAGGCCCTGTGCATTGGCTCCAGGTGAAAAGGGCAGATACATGGCCATGTCCTCGTGCAGTTGACATAGTGCAAAATGATGCCCTTATTAAGGATGGTAAAGGGCTCCGGATTCTATCTTGTGGTCTATTTACACATCTGTGTTTCTATTGAGTGTAAGTATTTGTTAAAAAATACAGCACATACACAGAAAAGTACACAAATCATGTGTACGACTCAAGACGATTTTCACCGAGTGAACTCATCCATGAAACCAAGAGACCAAATACTGCCAGGCTCCAGAAGCCCCCTTTTAAACCTCATTCAGTTACTACCCATCCCAGGGTAACCACTTTTCTGATTTCTGATACCATAGACTAGTTTTCCCTTGTTTTGAACTTTATAGAAATGGAAGCATATGTTTTATATATTTATTTATTTGGCTGTGCCGTGTCTTAGTTGCTATATGTGGGATCTTTAGTTGCAGGATGTGGGCTCTCGTTCCCCAACCTGGGACCCAACCCGGGCTCCCTGCATGGGGAGCTGGAGTCTTAGCCACTGGACTGCAAGGGAAGTCCCCAGAAGCATATGTTATATGGTCTGTATCTGTTTTGTTTGTTCAGTACTGTGTTTGCAAGATCCATCTGAGTTGTTGCATGTAGTTGGGTTCATTCATTCTCCTTGCTGTGTCATAGTCTCTTGTATATTGCAATTTACGTATGTTTTCTCTCATTAAAGACATTGGGAATATTTCCAGCTTAGGCTATCACCGACATTGTCAGTATCAAGATTTGAGTACCTGTCTTTCAGTGAACATTTCTGTTGGGGATACACCTGTTGAGTTGGAATGCTGCGATTATACATCCATGTGTAGTACATACTGCCAAGCAGTTTTCTCAAGTGTTTATATCAAGTAATAGTCCTACCAGCAATGTATAAAAGTTCCATTTACTCCACATCCTTGCCAAATTTGGCATTATGTACTTTTTCATCTTTGTGTGTTTTTTAACTTAAAAAAAATAACAGAACCACTGGGACTTTGTGACAAACAATGAAACATCATAAAGTTTATGGCAACAGTGATAATCCCTTGGATTTGGGGCTGTGTCAGTGATTCAGAATGGCAGTATATTGAATTACACACTGCTGAACTGTTGATGGAATCAAAGCCACTGTTTGTAATGAGAAATCCTGCAAAGGTTGGCCTTTCTTACATTTTGAGTTGTGGCTTTTTTAGACCAGCAATGTTGGACCACCTTTTAATGCAAGAGAGCCAAATTAGAATAAATATTTACAGGCTGTGCTCTTTGAATTTCAAAATGGACATAGCTTTACTGAGACCTGGAAAAGAAACGTAACATTTGATATGCATTAGCCTACCTATATTCAGGAGAAGACAAGAAGTGAGAAGGTTGGAGAAGCTGTCGGCCATTGAACTATTAACATCAGATCATATTTGAGAAATGGCTGTAGGGAGACAGCTGTCATGCTAGAATAGCTTGTCAACAATATTGTCAAGTTAGGAGGGTGAACTTTTAGACTGAGACCCTCAGGAGGTGGGTATATTGGTAGCCCATCATACCCACTTTAATAGCATTTCCCAAGAAGGAGTTGTAAATATAATGGATCCAGGCCCTAGGCCCATGACAGTAGGGACCAGCTCAGGTAAAGATGAACCTTATTCTTGGAAAGATGCTGATGATTTCCTTTTTCTTTTTAGTCCAAGATTTACACTTACACACCAACCTTATATTTGGACTTTAAATTGGACCAAGGAGCGAAGCATGTGCAATCTATTCCTAAAGGTATGATGGATTCTGGGGTTTAGTTATCATTTCAGGGTGAAAAAACCATAAGGGCCACTTTCTCTGGAATGGGTTTGTTTCTGAACCTCAACACAAAGTTCTATGAACCTGTGTATGTTTAATTATGTTTAAATGAGCGAAGAGTGCTTGAGCTTTTCAAGTTAAGAAAATCAGGAGGAATTCATAGAATGTTAGGGCCAATCCACTGGGGCCACCCCTCATTTCGCTGGTGTGAACACTGAGGGCCAACAGATTCATTACTTGCTCAAGGCCATGTAAGGACTTGCTGGACATGGCAGGACGTTTACCCAGGTCTCTTGACTTCCCAGCCACTTTTGACTCAATTCCTGGAGGCAATCCAACCTGTGTTACTTATGAACAAGTGCATTCTTGATTGAGATACAGCTTTTGTTATGGAGGATTTACTTATAAGTCACCATTTAAATCCAAAGAACAATTAGAAAACTCCCAAGTATTTAAAGCCAGTTTTATTTTTTAAAGGGGCCACCCCTGAAGTCATTAGGGACAGTATTAACCTTGGACCCATTGTTCTCTTTTTTGTTTTTTTCCATTCTGGCTACTTTTAAGTTCAGAAAGGTTTTTTACATGAATGCAATTAAACATGTGCCTACCTTCATACTTACTTTTTATATCAGTAAGTGTGACAGCACATGTGCTTTAAGTTTTAATGCTGTGGGTTTTTTCTTTTATTTTTTGAGTTTGCTTCCCTCACAACCCTTTCCCCCTCCTCTCATCTACCCATAGCAGTATTATCTCTGTATCCTAGATTGGGAGTAGTTCAGAGATAATCCTTGAATACGATCTTGCAGTATTTTTCTCAACACTTACTTCTGTACACATATATGTACATGTACGTGTATACAATGGAGAAGGCAATGGCACCCCACTCCAGTACTCTTGCCTGGAAAATCCCATGGACGGAGGAGCCTGGAAGGCTGCAGTCTATGGGGTCGCTGAGAGTTGGACACGACTGAACGACTTCACTTTCACCTTTCACTTTCCTGCATTGGAGAAGGAAATGGCAACCCACTCCAGTGTTCTTGCCTGGAGAATCCCAGGGACCAGGGAGCCTGGTGGGCTTCCGTCTATGGGGTCGCACAGAGTCGGACATGACTGAAGCGACTTAGCAGCAGCAGCAGCAGCAAATGTATACAAGTATAGGGTTTTGTCCTTGTTTTACTGAAATGAAATCATAAATAAATTTTTGCATCTTGCTTTTGTGACCGAACCTCATGGAAATTCCTCAGGATCTGCTCCTTTGGCTTTGAACCCATTCTATGCCGTGGGTTGACTACAATGCATTTAGCTCTTCCCTCTTAGCAGGTGCTCCCCTTGTTTCTAGTGCTTGGCTACTGCACACTGATCTGCAGTGAACATCCTTGTAGCCATGTACTTCCTGAGGGGGGTTGTTTTGTTACAGTAGGTTTCCAGGGATGATCACAAGGCCTATGCATGTTTAATTTTAAAAGTCTGGCAGATTGCAACCCAGAAAGGCAGTCCTGTGTTCCAACAGCAGTATATGAGACAGCAGTTTCTCCATGACCCTACCAATACTTAATGTGTGTGAAAGTGAAGTGAAAGTGTTAGTTGCTCAGTCACGTCCGACTCTTTGTGACCCCATAGACTGTAGCCCACCAGGCTCCTCCGTCCAGGATTATCCAGGTAAGAATACTAGAGTGGGTTGCCATTTCCTCCTCTAGGGGATCTTCCAGACCCAGAAATCAAACCTGGGTCTTCTGCATTGCAAGTGTATTGTTTATCATCTGAGCCACCAAGGAAGCCCTCATGGTTCATGTTAATTTTGACTTTGTACTTCACCACTACTCTATATATTGCCTCATAAGAGAATATGTATCTGTCAGTTTACAAAGCCATATCTCTAGATTATTTTGTCATTATGGATTTTAAACAGAGTTGTTTCAAAGACGTTTTGGGACACATACAGGAACAAGTAGCTTAGAAATGCATGTTTATCATTGGGTCACTGTAAACTCACTTTAAACGAGTCTGTTACAAACCTAGTTAGGACGCAGACAAACGTGTCTTTTGCAGTACGTCACTTTCAGTTACAGTGTGTGCTCCACTTGCCCCCATATACACTCATCCATGCTTTCATTGTGTTAGCTGACAAATCTAAAGTTTGAGGCTTCCCTGTCCAACTCCAGGCAAACAATTTAGGTATTATAAAGCAGCACTTCTTATTTAATAGTTCTGGCTGCCTGTAACCCAACATAAAAGTGAGAGTGAAAGTCATTCATTTGTGTCCGACTCTTTGCGACCCCATGGACTATACAGTCCATGGAATTCTCCAGGCCAGAATGCTGGAGTGGGTAGCCTTTCCCTTCTCTAGGGGATCTTCCCAACCTTGAGATTGAACCCAGATCTCCTGCATTGCAGGCAAACTCTTTAATCCAACATATTGGTTAGTAAAATTATACTGTATAAATTTTAATATCAAATCATTCAACTCAGGGTCACCTTTTGTCTTTTTAAACCACCTTCCTGGATCAAATTCCATTATAAAATCCAAGGACTGTCTAAATTTATTTTATTTGAGAGCTGTGTTTCATCAAATATTCCTTGAAATTGTAGCCCATTGGCTACAATGGGTCTCATCATGTTTTGGGTCCTCATCATGTTTTGTTTATAATATTTTGATTGTTTTGTTGCTGCTGCTGCTAAGTCACTTCAGTCATGTCTGACTCTGTGCAACCCCACAGAAGGCAGCCCACCAGGCTCCCTCGTCCCTGGGATTTTCCAGGCAGGAGTACTGGAGTGGGTTGCCATTTCCTTCTCCAATGCATGAAAGTAAAAAGTGAAAGCGAAGTCGCTCAGTTGTATCCGACTCTGCGACCCCATGGACTGCAGCCTACCAGGCTCTTCCGTCCATGGGATTTTCCAGGCAAGAGTACTGGAGTGGGGTGCCATTGCCTTCTCCGGATTGTTTTGTTACTCATGCTAAAGGGATTTGACGTGGATGTCTGGGTTATGTTTGGCTTTTGTCATAAGCTTTGCAATCTCACTAATTTAATGTTGATTTTGTTGTACCGTTGCCAAACTAAAGGATAGAAATATAGGCATGTACTGCTGCCATCCCATTTCCAACACCAGGAAAATGCCTATGTCCTGAGGGACATCCAGTTAAGGGAGACTGGTAACATTTCTCATGAGTCAGATGAGGTTTTATCTGAATTCCTTCCCACAAATAGTATTGGAATCAATTTTTACCATCTCTTTACTTCCTTTGGGCAAGGCACGTTTCTGTAGAGTTGTGCTAATCTTGCAGAAAACAGATGTTTCACGCAATGATGATTTGGAAGGCAGTTGATATCAGGAATTGAGCTAGATGGTGCATCTCTTACAAAGAATCCAATTTGTCGAATCTCTGACAGTACCAGATTCTTCTTACATTAAGCACACATTTTTCATGTTAGTTCTTGGCTAAAATAAGAAGAAGTAGTTATCTTTTTTGTTTTTTGTTTTTTTTTGCAGTGACTTTTACCATCTCTTGCAAAGCAGTGTGATTTCCCTTGCTATAAATGATATCCAGATAACACTGTTTGTTATCATTCATTGAGAAGTTCATAAGTCTATATTTCTAGGAAAATATCAGTCTTTTCCAAGAATCTTGTGCCTTCTGGTCCTCCTGTCTCCTTTGTCTTCTCACTGACTGCATCACAGTTGGGCCCTCAGTACCCACTCTGTTTATTTTTTCCATCTTTCTTCACAGTATCCCTGCTACTTGATGTTTAAAAGCATGATCTGCAATGTTAAAACTGGAGGATTGCTATGTTACAGGAAAACTTCATTTCGTAAGCTCTCTTTGCTTCCCTCAACTTTTAGCTTTTCTTTAGAGTATATGTGATTCTTCAGATTGGAAATGCAATGGGCTTCTTCCTTTGGTAGCGCTAGCTCTTAGCGGACCAGAGGGGGCTCTCTGATGGCTTTTGTCTCAACCCCTTAGATATTCTTTTGTGGAATCTTTGGAAATGAATTGGAAGGATTGGTCCTAATAGCTTAAGGACAAAAATCACTTTTTCTTCGCTGGCCAACCCTCCACCACCTCTTTTGCTATACTGGTGTGGTGACACTCAGAAGGGACATCTTGGTTGTTGTTCATCTCTTTATGAGTCACCATTTCTACTGCGGTCAGGACTATACGCAGGAATGTGCACAAGCACACATACGACGGATGCTTCCCCTAGTAGTCCTAGCTTGGGAAGCATCCTGGGAAACTACTCTGGCAAATCAAACAAAGGTCTTGGTGGTAAGGAACTAGAAAGCAATCTGGGATGCCATCAGGTCTACCCCTGGTGCATCTCCACCCCGCCTCAGTGGTAGAACCGGGAGGGATGAATAAGGCACCTATGTTGGTAAGGGACAGACTAAATCTGACCAAGGAAGGAAAGCTTCGGTGGAGAGTCTGTCTACACCCCCATCTAGAGCAGGGAAGGATGCTTCTGGTGGAAAAAAGCCACAGCTGTGGATGCTGCTTTTTTCTCTTTTACAGATTGGAGCTAGCAGTTCCAGAACCACTTCTTTAAAATGTATTTAAAAAATTGGAACAAGTTTGATTCCCAGAATTTAAAAAGACACGCCTGATCTTCTTCTGTGATACTGAATGGCCACAGTATCCTTTGGAAGATGGAGAATGCTGACCTGTTGAAGGATCTCAATTATTACTGTTTTACAACTAGACCAGGCTTCCCTCATAGCTCAGCTGGTGGAGAGTCTGCCTGCAATGCAGGAGACCCGGGTTTGATCCCTGGGTTGGGAAGATCCCCTGGAGAAGGAAATGGCAGCCCACTCCAGTATTCTTGCCTGGAGAATCCCATGGACAGAGGAACCTGTCAGGCTACAGTCTATGGGATCGCAAAGAGTCGGACACAACTGAGCAACTAAACACATATATACATAAGTCAACAAAATTTCTTAAGAGAACATACAGCTTATCCTATTATTCTGTAATAGCAGAATAATGGCTGCACAAAGATGTCCACATCCAAGTCTTGGAACCTTTGAATGTGTTACCTTACATGATACAGGGGGTGTTACAGCTGTGATTAAATTAAGGATCTTGAGATGGGGAGATTAGCCTAGGTAATCCAGGTGGGCTGATGTAATCATAAGGGTCTGTATAAATAAAAGAGGAAGATGGGAGTCAGAGTGAGAGAAAGATGTGACTATCGAAGCAGAAACAACAAAAACTGGTTAGAACCTACTAGGCCTAAGATGGTGGAAGACTTGACTTCCACTAGACCTTGAGCTTCATTACACGCTCATTGTAATACATCAGCGTGTGCTAACTGACACACCCACAGGTGCCATGACAGTTCAGAGGCTAAAAAGTGGGTGGTGGCCCAGTCCTGGAAATCCCTACCCTTTCCCCAAAATAGCTTGAATAATCCTCCCACTCATTAGTGTATGAAGTTACCCAGCCCATAAAAACTAACCATGCCTTACCCCAGGGCCTCTCTCACCTTCAGGAAGGACCCACAGTCTGTCAAGGAGTGTGTATCTCCCTGAATAAATCTGCTTTCACTGTGCTTCAGCTCCCCCTTGAATTCCTTCCTGCTGGAAGATCTGGGATGTGACCATTCTCTCACACCCTCTTCTCCTGCAAGAAAATCATATTCTCTGGGTATAGAAAATTGACTGGAAGCAACTAGTTAGGGGCTGTTTCTCTCACCTATATGATTTTATCTGCAAAAGAGAAGAAAGAAACGAAATAAATATGTCAGTGTATACGTTCCTTGTTTCATCCTTCGTGCTCTTCTGAACTAAAAAAATTAAAGCATTGAAAATAAAAACGCATCTATAAAGTTGAGAGGGAAAGGGATTAACAAACAATGCTGTCATGATGAGGACACATCAAAGAAATCCAAACTGAGGGGCATTCTACAAAACAGCAAGTCTGAGAGTAGCATTGAAACATACATTACCATATGTAAAACAGATAGCCAGTGGGAATTTGCTGTATGACACAAGGAGCTCAAATCCAGTGCTTTGTGACAACCTAGAGGGGTGGGATGGGGTGGGAGGGGGGAGGGAAGTTCAAGAGGGAGGGGACATATGTATACCTATGGCTGGTTCATGGTGATGTTTGGCAGAAACCATCACAATATTGTAAAGCAATTATCCTCCAATTAAAAATAAATGAAAAAAATTAAAAAACAAAATAATAAGTCTGTACTTTTAATGAAGAAAAAGGCTGAAGAACCATTTCAGATGAAAGGAGATTACAAGTGACAACTAAATGCCACACATGACCCTGAATTCCATCCTGGTCTAGACATGTATTTTTCTTTTTGCCCTAAAACGCATTACTGACACAATTGGCTCAATTTAAATGTCTGTACATAGCTTATAGTATTACATTAATGGTCATAATTTTTTCATTGATATTGTATCAATGTCATCATTTTTATAAGTGCACTCAGGTTATATTGGAAAATACTCTTGTTTTTAGGAAATACTTGCTGAAAATTCCTTCAAAGTAAAGGGGTATCATCTCCAAGTTTACTCTCAAGTACTTCAGAAAAAGAAAAAAAAAAGAATGATGTGTATTTCTAGAGAGATTGATACAGCATGTGTGATACCAGGTTAGCTTTTAGAGAATCTGGGTGAGTGGTGTATGGTAAATCTCTACTATTTTGGTAGCTTTTCTGTGTCTGAAATTATTTCAAAGTAATAGTGAAGTGAAAGTCACTCAGTCATGTCCAACTCTGCGATCCCATGGACTGTACAGTCCATGGAATTCTCCAGGCCAGAATACTGGAGTAGGTAACTGTTTCCTTCTCCAGGGGACTTCCCCAACCCAGGGATCGAACCCCAGTCTCCCACACTGCAGGCGTATTCTTTACCAACTGAGCCATCAGGGAAGCCCTCAAAGTAATAATTAGCAAATAGTGTGGTGGAATGAGGAGGAAGAGAGAAACATCCAGTGGGTCTGCTTACTGTCCAGGAGGCCAGGCCTGGGGTCCATGGTGAATGAGCTGCCTGCCCAAGCTGAGTGTCGCAGTATCTAGGGGGAGGCTCTTAGGAACCAACACTGCTTCGGGGTGTGGCATCCGGTGTGACCCACAGTTTGGGGAGAGGTTCCTTCTCTCCTTAGTCCGGTTGCCTTCTCCCCTTCCCAACCCAGAGCTAACCTTTGTCATGGATTTGGCGTGTCACCAGGCCATATTTTTCTACTTTCTCTACATGTACATGTATAAGCAGCTGTTGGAAAGCTCATGGAAATAAACTTAAGACTGAGGAGGAGGAAAATGAGCTGGGTTAAGGCAAGGAACATAGGCCAAGAAAAGTTCTCACTAGGGATGTTTGCAGGAATTGGGAACCTCCCTGGAAATGAGAGCAAATGCCACAGAGAATGATTTACGTGTTTAAAAGAAAAGTTCTACACGTCATCTGTTGGGCTGTATGTAGGAGGTCTGTCTTAAATGTGTTTCCAATTAAACCAAGCAACGGGTCCAGGGATAAAATGTGACCTTCCTCCCAACTCCTGTTCTGTGTCATAGCCTCAGGGTGGGAGGGAGAGCCCTTCCCAGCTGTGAAGAGCCGGTGGCTGGGAGACAATCTTTTCAAGGCCTGTGACCTCCCACAGCAAAATGTCAGGATGTATCCATTTCTGGTGCAGTACAGAAAAGTGAGAGGAGAGACACAGGAAGAAAGAGCGATGGGAAGGACCTGGAAATCTCACAAGAGAATTCTTTTATGCAGAGAAGGAATTCCAAGAAAATGTGGTAGTTTGTAAACATATATAAGCATTCACATAGTTTGTTGTTTTACTATAGCTTTAAGAAACAAATGCTTAGTGGATCTTAAACAAGGTTTAATAGAAGTGCAGGTAGACAACATGTTAAAAACAAGGAAATTACCCTCTGTTTCTATTTCATTCCCTCTGTACCTTCTAACCAGTAACATGAGTTGTGTTAGTAGTGGTGAAGGTGAACTCTATCATAATAGAAGACTTGTGCAAGGAACAAAAATAGGTGAATGCACATAGTGCATTGACTTGGCCATTTGGTCCTTCTGGATAAAAGATTCAAAAAGATAAAAAGGGAAAGAAAACAGACCAAGGCACTTACGTGTGGACTAATTTTCTGCTTGGAGGATGAGGAGGAATGAAGCAAAGGAGGTGGAGGAAAAATGATATTGGAACAATCACAATGATTCCAAATAAAAACCCACTTGGGCAATTGAGACCTTTGAGGTTCTGTTGAACTCAGAAACCATTAATTTTTTTATACCTTTCAACCATGAGCAGAGGATCTATTATGTCAGTCACAACACGTTCTTGCAATGGAATGCTTTGTAGGCTTTCCCAAAAATGGGTTATTTCTCTATGTTTTGACATGGAAAGGTATCCAAAATAGAATGCTGAGTTCTAGTTTTTAAGCAAATAATATATAGTGCATAAAAGAAAAAGTGGTCCAGTGGTCAAGACTTCTGGCTTCCAGTGCAGGGGGCATAGGTTCAATCCCTGATCAGAGAAGATCCCACATGCTGCATGGTGCATCCCCGTGCCGCCTCCCCCAAAAAAGGAGAAAAAAGAAACTGAAAGCATAAATATGAAATTGTTAATGATATTTATGGGCTGGGAATGGCTAGCATGTGTTTTCAGCATCTAGCATGAACCTCCCTCTTCCGTATTGCGCACAACATGAAGATCCATGGCCTTGTCTTTCTCTTCTGTCTCCACTCACAACCAGTTCACGTGAGTGGTAGCTGGTCTCTAGATGATGGGAGGTCAAGTTCAGAAGACTGAGCCGGTGGTTCAGTAAGGAAGCAAAAGTGCGAGTGTGCTCTGAGCAGACAGATTTACTTCCAGAGCCCTTAAACACATTCTAGTCAAATCTTGGGGAGGAAAAACTGTGAAAGAGGAGGATGAAAAAATACCATCCAGCATCCACCTGAGTGTCTGTCTTTGTTTTGCCATCCTTTAGGTTTTCTGAACCAGACTCAGTTTATGTTAAGTTTGACCAGTCATGCCTTATTGTGTGGGCCCCTCTTGCACATTTTAACCCACCTGGCAGCACAACCACATCCCTAGTGTCTACTTTGTCCTGTATAATTCTTCCACGCCTGCCTTGGTTTTATTTACTCTATCAGCACATTGACTCTCCCACAGACCTCAGTCTGGATCCTGCCCTTGTACCTTGGACACAACCCTGCATTCCCTGCACGAATCTTCTTTTTCACCAAAGACACACGGAGTGACGTCCTGATTCTGTTTTGAGCTGGCCTCTCCTACGTTCATGTCCCTCAGTGGCACTGAACACAGGGACAGTACATAAATATCTGTGGAAATCCAATGCCAGTGCCGAGAGGGCAGATAGTGAGTCATCTGTGTTTCTGAGTTCTTGGCCCATGGGTCACAGTGGGAATCTGGCCAATGCTATGTATCCTCTTCACAGAAAAGCTTATCTGCTTGAAAAATTCTGTGAACAATTCTAAGGATGGCACGAGCCATCTGAAGCCCATTCATACCCCAAAGATTATGCCTCTCTGCATCCCTGGAACTGATGCTCTGTTTTAGGACACACAAGAGAGTGTTCACTGGAAACTAAAATGCAACTAAGTAAAGAGAAGCCCATTTCTAGCGTTCTTTTTACACTTAAAACTGCTTGGAGGTCCAAGGAACTGAAGATAAGCCCAACTGGTGAGTTGTAGTTATTAGCATGATGTTCTACCTGGGAGGAACAGCTGGTTTATTAGTACAGCTGTTGGCATATAGATGTACAGTCAGGAAGTAGCATACTGTCTGCTTGGGCGGTTCGTAAACATTTGGTATCAGGTCATTTAGGTTTAGCTCTGTGTGGTATGTGTATGTGCACATGTGCATGAATTTGTGTGTGCAAGAATACATGTGGGAGTGTGTGTGTTCTAAGCTGTTATAGAACTTAAATGTAAAAAAGTATATGTATCTAAAAGATTTGATCTCCAAACTTATCATTTATATCTGTTATATAAGCTTTTGTGTTTATATTTCATATAGAGATATTGTTAAATATTCGATACTGTTATCCCTTTGTTCCTTTTGGCATTATGGACACTAACCTTTTAATGTCGCTGGTCCCTTTTCAGGGTGGACAAGCTTCATTTATACCATATCTGGAAATGTGTATATTGGTAAGTGATGAGTCTGCTGCTTTGGGTTCAGTTGCAATACAATTTAAACTACTGCCAGGAAGGAAGGATAAGATGAAACCTTTCGTGTAATTGAATCCTTTGCTTCCTCCTGTCCGGCACTAGCCCTCTCTACACTGTAGTACATACTGGTATCCCCAGGGCAGGGCACCTCTCAGCTTCTGGCATGTTCAGTGAGGGAGAAGAATAACAGCACCAGTCACGACAGGAGCCATTTTGCTGTAGCCTGTGTGCACATGTCAGGTCCAGCCATGATTATGTGGGCTAACACCTTGCTAAGTTGTTGACAACCCCCATACTGATAAAGGGGCTTCCCGGGTGGCACTAGCGGTAAAGAACCCACCTGCCAACGCCGGAGACATGAGGGATGTGGGTTCAATCCCTGGGTCGGGAAGATCCTGGGAGGTAGAAGAAGGTGAATTTGCTGTTCCAGGTGTTTCTGAGAAGTCTCAAAGTGAGGCCTTTTCCTTGAATTTCCTGAAGAGATTATATTCAAGCTATCCATCTGAATGTGCCCTTGGTAAACACATCCTTCCTCGTCTGCCTTCCCTTTCCTGTCTAACTTTCCCACTGCCTAGACTGATGTTTCCTGGGACTGCCTCCCAGATAAACTCCTTGGACTCAAATATGCACCTCAGGCTGTGATCCTGGGAAAAGCTACAGAAAGAGAACTAGCCTCCTTTCTCCCACTCTGCGTGTGGATGGGGGTGGTGGGAATAGAGCAGACCACTTGACCACTCCAAGATGCAAGCCAGGAATCCCATTTCTGAGACCCTCTTTGGTTGCGGGCTCTCCACCCCAACCTGCAGTGCAGCCTCCTTGACAATGAACTTGCTGTCCTGACATGACTACCTCCTTGGACAACATACTCTAAGCCCCAGACAGCTGACTTCCTGGTACGCTCTGCTCAGGGCTTGAAGGCCACACCCAGAGCCATTTAAACTATTCTTTATATTCTCCAAAATGGGAGTTATCATTGCCTGAATTTAATCTTCTGAAAAATAATGGTAACCCAGAGTTTGTGTGTTTTGATTTTATACCATAGAAATGGGCTTAGTTCCTCTATTACCAATTAGCATTTCAATTATGGTTCAGAAGCAAAATTCATTTCTTTTGGCATTTGAGAAAGTGTGAAAATGATTTAGTAGTAGTATCACAAGTCCATTGGCATACACATTAAACTGTATTAATCATCTGGAAGGGATGAAGCATCATTTGTTTTTTATGATCTTTCGAAAATCTTGGTTTTCACATAGTGTATACTTTGTACAAATGGAGAGTAATAGCCATTTTTTTAATGGAGGTAGCACCCCTGACTTAGCATTTCAAGAGAAATAAAATAATATGCACAAATGGAAAGTAATAAAGAAAACACATGGATTCAGAGCTGGTTTGGATACCAGAAATGTGTAGACTGTGAAAGGACAGGGGCAGCAGATTTTCTCCAAAGGACCAGGTAGCAAGTATTTTCGTCATTGCGGGCCGGACAGTTTCTGTTGCGGTGACTCATTCCTGCCTTTGTAGCACAGAAGTAGTCACAGGTGGTACATAAACGATTGGGGTGGTTGTTCCAATGAAACTTGATCCATGGCCAGTGAAATCAGAATTTTATACATTTTTCATGTGTCATGAACTACTCCTCTTGGGATTTTTCCCAACCATTAAAAAACGTAAAAACCTTTCTTAGCTTGTGGGCTCTACAAAAGCTCATATTTGGTTCTGGTTTTACGGGCAAGGAAAAGTTTTTCCTCTACCGTTCTAGGTTCTCTTTTTGGCTGGGCTATGAGTCAAATCTACGTAAGACAGATTAACAGTAGAAAAACAAGCTTAATTACATACGTACAGGAGTCCCGTAAGATAAGTTGGGCAGATGCCATCCTGAGCTAAAGAATGAAACAGGGACCTGGGGCTTCAAAGGCGAAGAGGGTGATTCACAGGATGATAAGAAGAGCAGATGTGGGGTCATGAGATGTTTGCCATGCCATGCGCACAGGTCATTCAGATAAAAAGTTATCTCTGGTGATAGTTCTTTGTCCCAGGCTCCTTATGTGAATTCCTTTAGGTAGGAATCTTTTGGGCCTTGATTGTCTTCAGCTGAAAACAATCCACATACCAAAGTGGCACATCTTGGAGAGGCTCTGAATCCACTCGGTTTAAATGGCACTGTAGAGGTTGAAGGGGAGAAAGATGAACAGATAATCTTCAAAACCTGTTTCAGCCAGTAGGTACAACCTTGTTTCCTGACCAACCTTTAGTCCAAGAGTTTAACAAGTGAAAACAGTTCAGTGGTTTGAGGGATAAGAAAGATTTACACACCCACTTGTTTTTCTCGATGTGAGGCAGGATTTTCCTGAGTCATCTCTACCCATTGGCCCTGTCACCTCTCATGACCATGAGCCGCAAGTGTAAAACATCTGGCAGGAAATGGGGTCACAGTCTGTAGTGCTGGAGCAAACTTGCATCTGTCCAGGGTAATGGGGACCATGGAGAGAATGTAGCTGGTGAAACTGCCCTCCTGGGAATCTGCTTCAGCCAATGAGGAACTGGCCAGATGACCTCATTTAAATTTTATCCTTCCCTTCATCCTCTCCTCCCCTGAATGGAGATGGTATTGAGAAAAACAAAAGGGAAGAACAAACCACTAGAGAAAAAGAAACAACAAAGCAGAAATAATGTGTACTGACCTATAAAATCTAGAGAGAATCCCGAAACTGCTCTCTGACTTTATTGCCTCAATTTTATCTTGATCATAAAACCAGGATGGCACCAGCCAACCACAGATGGCAGGAACTGATAAGTAAGTAATTATCTTTTTCAAGATATCAGGTACCTCCATTCTATTGAAGTAGATGTTATAAATATGTACTTAACGTATGGGGCTGGAATATATAGACTGCAGTTTGGCTGGAGAAAGTACTCTGGGGAATTCCATAGATGGAGATTTAAGAGGACTATTAAAAGTATTAATTGATGATACAGGAAGTACTTAAAAGATGGACATCAGTAGATTTAGTTTGAGTAAGAACAGATGGAGTTTGAAGGTTAGAAAATGCTGGACATTAACTAGTTGTCTAAGTTAGATTCTGGTTCTATCCCTGATCTGGGAAGGTTCCACATGCCACAACTACTGAGGTGATACTCTAGAGCCCAAGAGCCACAGCCACGGAGCCTATGTGCTACAATACTGAAGCCCTTGAGCCTAGAGCCTGTGCTCTGCGACAAGAAGCCACCACAGGGAGAAGCCCACATACCGCAACTACAGGGTAGCCCCTGCTGGCTGCCACTAAAGAAAGCCCGTGTGCAGCAACGAAGATTCAGAGCGGCCAAAAATCAATAATTTTTCAAACAAATTTAAAAAGTGAAGTTCATGGTGAGTATGGTGAAGCCATATGCTGCTGCTGCTGCTAAGTCACTTCAGTCGTGTCTGACTCTGTGTGACCCCATAGATGGCAGCCCACCAGGCTCCCTCGTCCCTGGGATTCTCCAGGCAAGAACACTGGAGTGGGTTGCCATTTCCTCCTCTGGGTGAAGCCATATAATTGCCCTGCTAATAACACCCTGAGGCTTCCCTGATAGCTCAGTTGGTAAAGAATCCGCCTGCAATGCAGGAGACCCCAGTTCAATTCCTGGGTCAGGAAGATCCACTGGAGAAGGGATAGGCTACCCACTCCAGCATTCTTGGGCTTCCCTTGTGGCTCAGCTGGTAAAGAATCCGCCTGCAATGCAGGAGACCCCAGTTCAATTCCTGGGTCAGGAAGATCCACTGGAGAAGGGATAGGCTACCCACTCCAGCATTCTTGGGCTTCCCTTGTGGCTCAGCTGGTAAAGAATCTGCCTGCAATGCCGGAGACCTGGGTTCGATCCCTGGGTTGAGAAGATCCCCTGGAGAAGGGAAAGGCTACTCACTCCAGTATTTTGACCTGGAGAATTCCATGGACTGTAACAAAGAGTCAGATATGACTGAGCGACTTTCACACAAAACCCTGAAGAAGTGATGGAATTAGCAGACCTAAAATAAGACAAATAGAATTAGCACTTCCTTATTTAAGAGTATATTTGAAATGTTTTATGATTTTCCAGGATCTTATTTTTGATACGTTGTGCTTTTTTCAAGCCTTCCAGGCTGACTGTTGAATAGTAGCTTTAAAAATGGTGCAGGAGAGAGACCTTTGATAGCAGTCTGTTATTGAGGCAACAGGTATTTTGGTCAGCCCTCAGCTGAAATCTGTGGTATATGATTTATTTATTTTTTTTTTGCGGTATATGATTTAAAAAACAATTAAAACAACATGATCAGAAAACCCGCAGATCCCTAGGATACCAGTACTGAGCCTCTTCCCTGCAGCTGAAATGAAAATGACATTACACATTAACGCAGAGATCAACAAGGTAGAGGAGTTTATATCCTGTATGCCTGAAGCTTGGGACAGTTTATCAGCTTGGATGCCAGTCCTCTAGAAGAAGGAGTATCAGGTATACTGTTGAGGCTTAGAAAATATATTTAGAAATCTAAAAATATTTGTTTGTGGTTATTGAGATGACAGCTAACTGGTTTATGTTGGTTTATGTTATGGGTAGTAAAATGTTTCCCAGTTATTTAAATAAGCAGTAATTCATGCTCACTATGTGCTCTGCCCTTTACTTTTGGTTCTGGGGGTATGAAAAAGTTCCACACAGCCCATGAATCTCAATAAAGGTGGGGAAAACACACTAGAAGGCAGGTGTGATTCTGAGACACCTAAAGGCAGTGTTTTCAAATCATTTTATGCCAGTTGCACCAGTGAGTGCTGTTATGTGATTTAATTGAATAATATTTAAATTAACAAAATAAGTGTGAAAAGAGTTCATATTTCTAGAGCAACTAAAGTCAAATGCTTTGTAAAAGTGAATTGTTAAAGAAAACCCCTTGAGTTAGTATGGTAGAGATGACAGTAAAAGATTGGGGGAAGCTGATAATCTAGCAGGATTTCAGTGGTGCATTATGGGTATGCTTCAATCCAACCCAGTTTCTAAAAATTGGCAGATGGATTCACATTTACAGTTTGAAGTATTGGCATATAAAATTGATGATATCAAAATCTGTGATAGAAGTACCAGAATGTATGGATCAGAGAGTAAATGGGATAGCAGTTTTTGTAAAGAGAAGAAGAAAAAGGAAATCTGGCGTATGGGGAGAAGTTTCACAGCAGTTAACCACACACTGACTCTAAAGTATGTTTGAAAGTATTTTGCCCTTTCATGACTATTTAGGCAAACAAAAATATTTGCAATTCAATTGTTTTCCATTAAATTTTCCTTAACTGCACTATTAGATTTAACATTCTTGGCGAAGCTTCGCAATGGAAACTATTTATTATCTGATTTGGCCTGATTTATAATTGAAAGTAGTCGGAACCAATAGAATGTATTTTCTTTGAGACTTATTTTAGGTTCAGGAGATAACCAGGTGGATAAAACAGCATAGAAATGACATGAAGATACAATCAGTCTTTGCTTTCTGTGATCCTGTTTTAAACATTTCATAAAATAATACAGAAGCTAAGGTACATTTAGAATGATTAATCTGAAAAACCCAACCTTGTAGTGTCTATAAAAAAGGTCTGCCTTACAGTGGAGCATTTCAAATAACCTCTTCAAAATCAACACTGTGATTCCTCTCCTAGATCATCAAGTAGAATGGAAGAATTGCATTTGGTATAAAATTAGAATGAATGCTCTTAGGGAAATATAAACTCTCTGTTTCTAAATTAAGATTTTGTTACAGACCAATGAACTGCAGTCAAGCAAGCTACCCTGATAGGAGGTGCAGAGAAATCCCAGTTCAGCATTTTTTGGAAAGCTGTCTCTTGCCAGCTCATTCCATCAAAACATAGCGAAAGGGGCTTTATAAACTGTTTTGGTCTCTTTATCATAAAACATCCTACATGATAAAATTAGGGGCTAGGGGTAGACCATATGGGTAATGGGTGTTA
The DNA here is from genome assembly GCF_003369695.1 of Bos indicus x Bos taurus. Lineage (NCBI taxonomy): Eukaryota > Metazoa > Chordata > Mammalia > Artiodactyla > Bovidae > Bos > Bos indicus x Bos taurus. The sequence goes on along the minus strand of NC_040105.1, from coordinate 13,079,829 downwards.
CATATGAATTTGTTGAAGATAACAACATGGTTCATTGCTCACAGAGAATCTCAGTATAGCACACTTAATAAAATGCTGCTCCATTATCACAGTGAAAAATATTACCCCACTCTAAATGAGATTATTTTTAGACTCTGAGATGTCTCTTTTATTGCCACATCCTTGCATGAGTGGAAAATCAATTGAGTTTATTATTCACTGCTATGACAACTGTTAACCTAAATCTTTGGTGGAGAAGAACCCTTTAGTGATGTGCTGGGGCTGGCTCTTGGCAGCTCACAGGATTTGGTTGTATACATCTTATGACCTCAGATTGGTAGCTTGAAACTGGTCACAGTAGGAACATTTACACCATGGAAATTGGCACACACTACACATCAGGTTGGTTCTTCCCCTTGTCCTTGAAAGCCAGTTGGTAAACATTAACTAGCATGCTACTGCCTCTGAGACAGAAGTTCTTTTCTTTTCAGTTTTTGGCTGCGCTGAGTCTTCATTGCTGCGGGTTGGCCTTCTCTAGTTGTGGCGAGCTGGAGCTATTCTTCATTGAGATGCTCAGGCTTCTCATTGCAGTGACTTCGCCTGTTGTGGAGCGTGGGCTCTAGATGCAGGGGCTTCAGCAGTTGCAACTCAGGGACTCTAGAGTGTGGGCTTCAGTGGTTGTGGTGCTTGGAGTTAGTTGCCTCACAACATGTGGGACCTTCCTGGACCAGGGATCGAACCTGTGTCCCCTGCATTGGCAGGCGGAGTGAGACAGAGATTCTTAAACTTTTTTGTTCCATGAATCCTTTTGAGATTTGCCAAAGCCCCACCTCTGAACAACATTTTTTTTTTTTTAATCAATGAAGTCATTAAATGGTTCAAAGAACAAGTCTATGATATAGTTCCATGTATGCTTCTCTGATGACATTTGTAATAACATCCAGAAGCAGATTTAAATTAGGTTAAGTAGTGATTAACATAAATTGATTTTGAGATCTCTGCAATGCTAGTGAGGTAAGAAAATATCTATAATTTCTACTGGAGACAAAGTCATTGGTTCAGCTAGTACGGCTATGATTTTTTTTTGAGGGGGGGCTACATTTATGACAGAAAGAAAGGCCACATTTCAGGTAGGTGTTTGTGAAAGTAAAGATGTCGTTTGTTTCCATGCAAGCCCGTGACTGCTTTGAATTCTATCCAGGGACCCCTTGGGAATACATTGACTCTGGGTTAAGAAGGCCTCTCTTAGAATCCTCTTTCACATTTGCAAGCATCACAATGAACCTTTCTGCTTCATATAGGTTATCTCCAAAGTGGAGGTAAAAGGGAGGACTTCTCTAGAAAATATGGCTGTCGTTGAACTCCAGCCAGTATTCACAAAATTCACAAATAATGTTTCTGTTTATATGGTAATTCCTCAAGCTCTTGTTTTCACTTAAATAAGCACTTCCACCTTGATTATTCAGCTATAGCTCTACCATGTCAGGTGAATGCTTTATTTCTAGCCCAGAATGTCATGTAGGTGGGTCCCCCAGACTTCATGCTTGAAATCTTCGCTCTGTTGTCCATGCACATGTCTTTCTCAACCCTTCTTCTCAAACCCACCCGTCTTTCTCTGTTCACTCTCCACGCTCAGACTGGAATTCATTTCCAGTCAGACTGTTAGAATAAACTCCTAACAGCTCATTCTGACTTCAGTCTTGCCTCCTCCAATTTATTCTGTGCTCTGCTTTCAGTTATTTCTCCAAAACACAGACCTAACCATTTCACACACACATCCTTTCCTCAGAGTGTATTTCCTTGAGCTGAAGCCAGTCTTCATTGCCATCATTCCTCCCAAAAGAATGTTCCAGAAATGATAGAAGCTTCCCCATTCCCCCAGGCATGCCCTGCATATTCCCAGCCCCTCACAGTCTATCCTCTTCTCTAGAAGGCCCTTCATCCTTGTTTTGCCTTCTGTTGGTCTGTTTGATCCTGCAGAATTCTACAGTCCCTATTCTCTCATTGAACTTTGTTTTTTCCTTTCTTGTTGCCGTTAACACACAACTGCATTTTGTATTATTTCATCTGTGAGCCTCAGTATAGAAGGGATGGAAATATACCCAACCTGAACTTGCTGGGCTTCCCAGGTGCCTCAGGGGTAAGGAATCCACCTGCCAGTGAGGGAGACCCAGAAGACGAAGGTTCAATCCCTGGGTCGGGAAAATCTCCTGAAGAGGAAATGGTAACCTACTTCAGCATTCTTGCCTGGAAAATTCCATGGACAAAGAAGCCTGGTGGACTACAGTTTATGGGATTGGATTGCAAAGAGTCAGACATGACTAAGCAACTAACACACACACACACACACACATAGCTTTGTTCTGTATTTGTAAATGTGTTATTATATTTTCATAATTTGAAAAAGAAAAAAATCTTAGGTTTATAATTGACCCAAGGAAACACTCTCATTAGCATATGATGCCAAGGACTTTGCTTATTAATTAAGCTATTAGGTGTAACATTAAAAGTGTAAGTAGAGACACAATATAGGATTCATCTCCTTTTCTGCACTGGGAAACAAGCCAGTTTTGGACTTTAATAATTGCAAATACCATCAACCAAGAGATCTAAGGAGATTCCTAAGTCTGTTATTTCTGAACTTGAAATTAATATTGTGATGCCATGTAGTTAACCAAATTTGTAATCATATGAGAAATGTACCATCGTGAGGACTAAATTAAGTGGGTCATCTTTTTTGTAGGACCTGATGATGCACAGCAAAAAATAGAACCTCATCACACAGCCGTGCTGGGAGAAGGTGACAGTGTCCACGTGGAGAACAAGGTAAAAGTAAAAATATTTCTTTTTTCAAAAGATTTTTTTGTTTTAAAAAATTTTAGTATAATTTTAAAGGTTACTTTCCATTAACAGTTATTACAAAATTTTGGCTATATTCCCCATATTGTACAATACATTCTTGAGCCTATCTCAAGAATACACCCAATGGTTTGTATTTCCTAATCCGTCATCCCTATATTACCCCTCCCCTGTCCCTGGTGACCACTAGTCGTTTTCTGTATCTGTGAGTCTGCTTTTTTTGTTATATTCACTAGTTTATTGTATTTTTTAGATTCTACATTAAGTATTATCATATAGTATCTCTCTTTCTCTGACTTACTTCAATTAACATAATGCTGTCTAAGTCCATCCATGTTGATACAAATAGCAAACTTCCATTTTTTATGGCTGAGTAATATTACATTGTATATATGTACCTCAGTGTCTTTATCCATTAATCTGTTGATGGACACTTAAATTGCTTTAATCTTTTTTAACTTGTACTTTCTACTAGTTTCCAGTTTCCAAAAAAATGCCCAAATCTCCTGTGTACCTGAATAATTTTTTCTCTTCCTCAGGGAAAGAAACTGTGCCACAAGTTTATCAACCAGTTTCATTAACTTCAGTTATTTCTAGTGGTGTATTTTAAGGTATTATCTATACCAATTCCTCATCTTTAGGAATCATCAAAAGTCTTAATTGTTTACCCCTAGAAATTTAAATCTGAGGCAACAGGTCTCCTTGTCTCTTACTTTTTCTTTCTTTATACACTTGATTGTTTTTATCTTTAGCATAAGTGAAAATGGATCAGCACTCTAGGGGTATAAATGTACATCTCCATACATAGTCCCATGGAACCCTTTGAAATTCGGCCCCATGTCGAACTGAGAAGAATATATGCTCTATCTCGTAGTCCTTTTGTGTTGAATCCTTGCTTTGTAAGGAAAGTTTCTGATATTTTCAAGGAGCTTTTTAATCTTCATTGATAGATTTCTTCGTGTTCCTTCTTTTATTCCTTTGGACAAGTCACTCACAAGTCATCTTGTTAGCCTATGAGGCCCATATGGCTGCTTTGTGCCATTCTAATAAGGAAAATTGAGGAGACAGTTGTGCCAAAGCTCCTGCAAAGTTGAATTTTGAAAAGTAGGGATTAAACTGTGTCAGTACGCAGGTGACTGGCAGAGAGGCCATCTGACTGACTGCCAGCCCTCTGACCCTGGCATGGTAGAATTCAGTGGGTGTGAGGAAGGCTGCCTTTGCTGACTGCTCCCCTATTGCTCTTTTAACTCTCTGTGGCACTTCCAGGAGCAGTGAAGTAAAGGAAGCAGAGGCTTAGGAGCTCTAGAGGAAATGCGTATCTCGGGGTCTGTGCTCACTGTTATTAGGTTAAACTGTATGAAACTGCCACGTCTGACCTACAAAAATGGCGATTTCGTATGTTTCCACCCAATGCACGAAAGAGGCATGGAAGCTATATATAAGCCAGAGACCCTCCTGACACCAGGTTAGTCAGTAACATTACCTGGTTTAACTTGACAACCGCAGGCCTCCCTGTGATGTAGCACAGGGCACACTGCAGGTGATCAGGATTTGGAAGCTGAAGCAGAACACCAGAATGAAGATGTGAGGGGAGCCAGAAATAGGGAGGCAGTGGGATGGAAAAGAGTCGGCTGAAGCCATCAGTTCCGTGACCCAGGGGCATGGTTCTGTTACATGCCCTTCTGTGATTTTGACTGTATGTAAGTGAATTCCAGTTGAGCTATTCCAAATCCTGAAAGATGATGCTGTGAAAGTGCTGCACTCAATATGCCAGCAATTTTGGAAAACTCAGCAGTGGCCACAGGACTGGAAAAGGTCAGTTTTCATTCCAATCCCAAAGAAAGGCAATACCAAAGAATGCTCAAACTACCGCACAATTGCACCCATCTCACACGCTTGTAAAGTAATGCTCAAAATTCTCCAAGCCAGGCTTCAGCAATATGTGAACCGTGAACTTCTTGATGTTCAAGCTGGTTTTAGAAAAGGCAGAAGAACCAGAGATCAAATTGCCAACATCCACTGGATCATAGAAAAAGCAAGAGAGTTCCAGAAAAGCATCTATTTCTGCTTTATTGACTATGCCAAAGCCTTTGACTGTGTGGATCACAATAAACTGTGGAAAATTCTGAGAGATGGGAATACCAGACCACCTGATCTGCCTCTTGAGAAATTTGTATGCAGGGCAGGAAGCAACAGTTAGAACTGGACATGGAACAACAGACTGGTTCCAAATAGGAAAAGGAGTTCGTCAAGGCTGTATATTGTCACCCTGTTTATTTAACTTATATGCAGAGTACATCATGAGAAACGCTGGACTGGAAGAAACACAAGCTGGAATCAAGATTGCCGGGAGAAATATCAATAACCTCAGATATGCAGATGACACCACCCTTATGGCAGAAAGTGAAGAGGAACTCAAAAGCCTCTTGATGAAAGTGAAAGTGGAGAGTGACAAAGTTGGCTTAAAGCTCAACATTCAGAAAACGAAGATCATGGCATCCGGTCCCACCACTTCATGGGAAATAGATGGGGAAACTGTGGAAACAGTGTCAGACTTTATTTTTCTGGGTTCCAAAATCACTACAGATGGTGACTACAGCCATGAAATTAAAAGACGCTTATTCCTTGGAAGGAAAGTTATGACCAACCTAGATAGCATATTCAAAAGCAGAGACCTTACTTTGCCAACAAAGGTTCGTCTAGTCAAGGCTATGGTTTTTCCTGTGGTCATGTATGGATGTGAGAGTTGGACTGTGAAGAAGGCTGAGCGCCAAAGAATTGATGCTTTTGAACTGTGGTGTTGGAGAAGACTCTTGAGAGTCCCTTGGACTGCAAGGAGATCCAACCAGTCCATTCTGAAGGAGATCAGCCCTGGGATTTCTTTGGAAGGAATGATGCTAAAGCTGAAACTCCAGTTCTTTGGCCACCTCACGCGAAGAGTTGATTCATTGGAAAAGACCCTGATGCTGGGAGCGATTAGGGGCAGGAAGAGAAGGGGACGACAGAGGATGAGATGGCTGGATGGCATCACTGACTCGATGGATGTAAGTTTGAGTGAACTCCGGGAGTTAGTGATGGACAGGGAGGCCTGGCGTGCTGTGATTCATGGGATCGCAAAGAGTCAGAATAACTGAGCGACTGATCTGATCTGATCTAAAGTGTAGCTTGAGCCATCAGGACATTAGGAAGAGCTCTTAGTTCCAAAAATTAGCCTTTACATGAGCGTGTATCACTTATATCCAGGAAGAGTAGACAGTACCCCTAAGACACCACAGGAAGAGCCTGTGATGGTGTGAATCTTGACTTTGCCACTCGTTAGCCATGTGACTATGGACACAGTTCTCAAACCCCCTGGGCTTTGTTCGGTTTTTTTGTCTGCAGTTTTGAAATAATGATGCCAGCTGCATGGGGCTGTCAGACTATGTGTGATTATGCAGGTCGAGAGTCTAGGCCACATACAGCATGGGGATCAGTAATTTATTCCCAGTAGACCGGATGTAAACTTTTCCTAAAGTTTCATTGAATCCCAGTCACACCCATTCATTTCCATTTGTCTGTGGATGTTGTCGTACCACAGGTAAGTGGTTGTGACAGAGACTGGGTGGCCCACAAAGCCTTAGATCTTTACTCTCTGGCTCTTTACAAGGACAGCTTTGCTTATCCCTAATCTAGTACACAGTGGGTGTCCAGTGATGATAGCTGGAAAGTTCACTGATCTAAACACTTGGTGTGACAGATGGTCATGCCACATACATGTTACTTAATGAGGATTCATACCTTAGGCCCTCAGGTTTAGGACACGTAGTTTTCTACAGCTAGAAAAAGGCCTCAAAGGACTCATTCAGTTGGGCTCCAGGCTAGAGGTGTCTTCACTCAGGACTAGGCGTAGCCTGAGGATGAAAGAATGACCTGTGCCTTCATGGTTCTCCCCTGTTCCCCCGGGCACGGAGTTGTGGGCAGGAATGAGGAGCTGATAGGTAATCCCTGGATTTCCTCTGTTTTGCTCTTCCTGCTCTTCCTCTGCCTCTCAATCTGTGTCTTTGCCCTCATGCCCATCTCCCTGGTGGCCCAGGAGTCTGGGTGGGTTTCTCCGGAATGGCCAGTCCTTAGGTGAGGAGGGCAGGGAAGGGTTGATGTAGACCACATCTTGGACCAGCACATTTTAGGCCACAGGGAGCTCTGTCTTTTTCACTCAGTGTGGATTATCTTTTGTGACTGTACTCTGAAGTCTTCCAGGAGGGGAAGCAACTGCAGGGGGCTTGGTGCATACTGAGGAGTTGTTAAGCCAGACTCTTTGACTTCTGAGAAGAAGCCCAAACCCCAGCACTGACTTCAAAATGGCCTTATCTTTTATGTTGTTCTTAGAGATGGAGCTCAATCCCAGGCTACTCTGGACATTTAAGCCTGGACTGGAATGGCCACCCTGGAACAGCCTATGTTCTGAGCTTTCAGGCTCCCTGTGCTGCTTTGGCAGCAAGGTACCACAGTTAGTATCCTGGTTGCCAAGATGGCTCCCTGATCAGGAGCACATGGATTTGATGTGAAGGCTTGGCCTCACCTTTAAACCCGTGTTTGTACTAGTGTCTTATTGAGAAAGTCTTAGGCCTCATGGGTTAACAGACTTACTTGTAGTTTGTCAAGGTAGACAATCAATTCCTCTTTGACTGCCACTAAAACCATACTTGAGAGTAATGGTACTCTTTAACAAATTTGTCTTTCAATTTTTATTTTAATTAAATGTTAGTCTGTATTAATTTAATATATTCCCCATGAATGGTGCCAGTTAAAGAGTACCATTTAAAGTTAGAGATAACTTTTTGCTGATGTACAAAAATTCATAGTAAAATAAACCATAAATCTTCAAAAACTGGTAACAGTTCATTGTTTTCACTTTCACTTGACCTAAGAATGATTAACAATGAAATTGAGTAAGAATAATTTCATGTGATTAAGTCCTGTTAAATCTCACTTTCTGGTGATGTTTTTCAGGTAATATTTCACTATAATAAATGTTCCTGAGCAAAAGCATGCCTTTAGATTCATTCTCAGAGTCTAAGAGCCATCTCAAGCTTTGTATTGAATATTTCTGATCAAGCAAACAAACTCTGAATGCATATTCACAGTGTACAAGTTATCACCATCTTAGATGAATCTTAGGGCTTCGTCTGGGCTTCGATCATTCTTGTCGGTATCAGTGGAACTCAAGACATATCTTGGCAATTTTTATGGAATAACAGAGCATTTTGTACAAGTGAATTGTTACATAAACCCAGAAGGTCCTGACTCAAAACTAAACTCTGAGAAGGTGTGCCAAAGTGAAAGACCTGTTCTGGACCCCCAAAATGATGAGTGTAGGTTGGGGCAGCTATCCATAAGGCAGTAGGTAGACTTCTGTTACCTTTGTATGAGTCTTTTCATCAGACCCCAATAGGGCACTGACTTAGATCCACACAGGGACTCATGACCTTCAATAGGTCTTTCCTTGTCCTTGCTTTGACCAGTCTTCTCATTTGATATTGTACCCAAGGTCACCTTGCCATAGACGAGAACTTTTCAAGATAGCAGCAATTGGGACTTGCAGCCACAGGAGCACTCTAGTGAAAATTCAGAAAGATCATCAGCTTTCACCAAAGAAGGCTAGGGAAGGGAAGAAAAAGGATGCACTTAAGGAAAAAGAAAAAGACCCAAAACATCTGGCTTAGGTTAGAGGACAAGGGTCCATGCATAGGTTAATTTTGTGAAAAAGTCATTCAGAGGAGCTTGGACCAGCCTGCCGCTTTCTGAAATGGAAAGCCCAATACCCAAGCAACTCAACACCCAGCAGTTGGATCATTTTTCATTTCAGGCCAAACACTAGTGTCCTTTTATCCTACTGTCTGACTTATAAATGAAAGTCATCATTTGATTTGAGTAGTGTCAAAAGGGACAAAACTTGAATTTTCAGCAGTTTATTATTATTCCAAACTGTGTAAACTGTAGGACACATTTGTCACTCACAAAAGACGAATCTTCTGAATTAAGAAACGTACATTCTGAGGAGTCATAAACCCGTGACACAAGGAGGTTGGCCTTTTCTTTCCTTTTCTTTTATGACCCCTGATCCTTTTCCCCCTGTTTCCTGAACCAGAAGTCAAGTGCTTAGCTCCTCTAAAAACAAACACCTCAAAACAGTTTTTAGTGATATCCTCCTTCAGATTAAAGTATAAATGATGTAACACCAGTGATCAGAACTATTTATAAGATACTTTTCTTGAATGTGTCATTTGATTCACACTGAAATTTCACCCCTCCAAAGCCCTTAGTGAATAAATCTTTTTGGATAACTGCATGCTTTTTTTTAAGTTGAATTTTTTAGTCACTTAAACATGACATTGAATAAGAAAACATTTAAGTTGAGTAAGAAACCTTCCCCTTTCTTGTGGACTCCTGGGCTACTGCATAATACTATGCACAGTGTAACTGATTCATAACCTTGGGTCATCAGCATGTAAAAATATTGATTACTATCCTGAGCTATAAAGTATGATGATGTCTTTAGGGCCTGCTGGCTCCTACAGTAAGTGGTCCTAGACTAGTTTTTAAGCTTCTACATCTGTTTTTCATAGTCTTTTTTTTTTTTTTTTTTGGTTTGTTTTTAATTTCCAGGGTCTCCCGCATTGTAGACAGACGCTTAACCGTCTGAGCCACCAGGGAAGTCCAGAATTGATGTTAAGCTATCTATTTCCTTGTATTGCTGTAGAGTGGTGCTTTCCTATCTTCTAGCTTTGCATCTCGTGGATCTGATGACCATAAAGCCTAACCATTAACATTGTATACAATGTCAGAGTAAGTGGGAATTGAATGAGGGTCTATGCTGAGGTTAAAACACTAATCTCTAGAAGATGAGGTTTATGACATCTATTTTTGAAATTTGAATTAGCAGAAGCCTTTTTAGTTTACTCTTTTGTTTTTAAACTCTTGACTCAGGACTTCTTTATTGCATGCTTGAAATATGCCCCAGTATGCAGTGGTTTTTTTTTTTACCTCCCAAAATATAACAGTTTCAATTACTTGCCACATATCTGTTTTTAAAAGGCAAAGGACATTTACTTCACTCCCCAAAATGTCATTTACTTTTCTGTCAAATGTCATTGAATTTTCAGTTTTGTTTAGAGGATATTGCTTTACAATGGTACAGTGGTCTCTGCCTTACACCATGGCAAATCAGTCATCAGTTCAGTTCAGTTGCGTCTGACTCTGCAGCCACATGGACTGCAACACGCCAGGCTTCCCTGTCCATCACCAATTCCTGGAACTCACTCAAACTCATGTCCATCGAGTCGGTGATGCCATCCAACCATCTCATCCTCTGTCGTCCCCTTCTCCTGCCTTCAATCTTTCCCAGTGTCAGGGTCTTTTCCAGTGAAAAAGACCCAGGGTTCTTCGCATCAGGTGGCCAGAGTATTGGAGCTTCAGTTTCAGCATCAATCCTTCCAATGAATATTCAGGTCTGATCTCCTTTAGGCTTGACTGGTTTGATCTCCTTGCAGTCCAAGGGACTCTCAAGAGTCTTCTCCAACACCACAGTTCAAAAGCATCAATTCTTCGGCACTCAGCTTTCTTTATGGACCAATTCTCACATCCATATATGACTACTAGAAAAACCATAGCTTTAAGAATATTGGAGGGGGTTGCCATTTCCTTCTCCAGGGGATCTTCCCCACCCAAGGGATCAAACCTAGGTCTCCTGTGTTGCAGGCAGATTCTTTACCAACTGAGCCACCAGGGAAGCCTGACTAACACTTGACTAGTCAGACCTTTGTCGGTGAAGTAATGTCTCTGCTTTTTAATATGCTGTCTAGGTTGGTCATAGCTTTTCTTCCAGGGAGCAAGCATCTTTTAATTTCATGGCTGCAGTCACCATCTGCAGTGAGTTTGGAGCCCCCCAGAATAAACTCTGACACTGTTTCCCCATCTATTTCCCATGAAGTGGTGGGACCGGATGCCATGATCTCAGTTTTCTGAATGTTGAGCTTTAAGCCAGCTTTTTCACTCTCCTCTTTCACTTTCATCTAGAGGCTCTTTAGTTCCTTTTCGCTTTCTGCCATAAGGGTGTTGTCATCTGCATATCTGAGATTATTGATATTTCTCCCTGCAATCTTGATTCTAGCTTGTGTTTCATCCAGCCTGGCATTTCTCATGATGTACTCTGCATATAAGTTAAATAAGCAGGGTGACAATATACAGCCTTGACATACTCCTTTCCAAATTTTGACCCAGTCTGTTGTTCCATGTCCAGTTCTAACTGTTGCTTCTTGACCTACATACAGGTTTCTCAGGAGGCAGGTAAGGTGGTCTGGTATTCCCATCTCTTTCAGAATTTTCCAGTTTGTTGTGATCCACACAAAGGCTTTAGCATAGTCAATAAAGCAAAAATAGATGATTTTCTGGAATTCTCTTGCTTTTTCTATGATCCAACGGATGTTGGCAATTTGAATTCTGGTTCCTTTGCCTTTTCTAAATCCAGGTTGAACATATGGAAATTCTCGGTTCATGTAATGTTGAAGCCTAGCTTGGAGAATTTTCAGCATTTCTTTGCTATCATGTGAGATGAGTAATTATGCAGTAGTTTGAGAATTCTTTGGCATTGCCTTTCTCTGGGATTGGAATGGAAACTGACCTTTTCCAGTCCTGTGGCCACTGCTGAGTTTTCCAAATTTGTTGGCGTATTGAGTGCAGCACTTTAACAGCATCATCTTTTAGGATTTCAAATAGCTCAGCTGGAATTCCATCACCTCCACTAGCTTTGTTTGTAGTGATTTTTCCTAAGGCCCATTTGACTTCACACTCCAGAATGTCTGACTCTAGGTGAGTGATCACAGCATCGAGGTTATCTAGGTCATAAGATCATTTTTGTACAGTTCTTCTGTGTATTCTTGCCACCTCTTCTTAATATCTTCTGCTTCTATTAGGTCCATACCATTTCTGTCCTTTATTCAGCCCATCTTTGCATGAAATGTTCCCTTAGTATCTCTAATTTTCTTGAAGAGATCTCTAGTCTTTCCCCTTCTATTATGTTCCTCCATTTCTTTGCATTGATCACTTAAGAAAGCTTTCTTATTGCTCTTTGCTATTCTTTGGAACTCTGCATTCAGATGGATATATCTTTCCTTTTCTCCTTTGCCTTTCACTTCTCTTCTTTTCTCAGCTATTTGTAAGGCCTCCTCAGACAACCATTTTGTATTTTTGCATTTCTTCTTCTTGGTCTCTACCTTATATCATGGCAAATCAGTCATAATTATGTATATATATATTCGCTCCCTCTTGAGCCTTCCCCCCACCCCCATCCCACTCCTCCAGGTTGTCACAGAGTGCCAGGCGGGGCTCCCTGAGTTATGTAGCAGCTTCCCACTAGTTATCTGTTATACACACGATAGTGTATATATGTTGATGCTATTTTCTAAATTTATCCTAGCCTCTCCTTCCCCTGCTTTGTCCACAAGTCTGTTCTCTGCATCTGGGTCTCTAATTCTTCTCTCTAAAGAGCTTAGTCTGTTGATTTTTAGCTGAGTTCACATTAGTACATTTTGACAGCAAATAGGGAGTAATTAAGACTTCCATAGAAATCATTTGGCCATATTTATCTTATCACAAGTGTGGCGGGAGGTTCTTCTGCTGGTTTCTCTGGCATGATTGTGTCAGAAGACATCAGCAATAGGAGGGCTCTCTGGAAGTATTACAGCACCCTAATGATGTATGGGGTCTCAAAGAGTCGGACACTACTGAGCAACTGAATTGAACTGAACTGAACTGAACTGAATGATGTATAGAAAATCTCCCTAACGATGTATAGAAAAGTGTTTCTTTCCCTGCATCCACACTAATATTGGATTTAATAATTTTTTTGCAGTTTCAGGGATAAAAAACCTCATCTTAATTCTAAACAAAAACAGTAGGATCCTTTTGGAAAGAAATTTGCCTGAGCAGATGTCCCTGGGATGTTTCTTTAAGGTTCCATTTAATGCAGCACTTCTGGGGCTTATTTTATACTAATAGTAATAAATGTTGAAAGTAATAAAATGTTCCTTTTGGATTTGCATGAATAATTTTCCATTCTCAAAATTAAAATTTTAGTAGGAAGTTATAAGCCCTATACTAAGCCAAGCTATTTATATAGTTTGTCATAAAGATGTTTCTAATTAAAGAAAAATCTTAAATTCTCCTTTATTTGAGTAGGTTATCATTTTAGTGGTTGGGACGTATCCTTGAGTTTTGATTGCCACCAAGCATCTTAAAGAATGAGCATTTCCCTATTGCATATTGCACAGAAAATATTTCTGGAATTTATCTTTAGAATTAAGGACATTATCCATTTGGCCAGAATGTCAGCTCCAAACCATTCCTAATCAGATAGTCAAAAATAAATCTATTTATTGTTTGTTGCTTTGTTTCTTGCCTTTAGGATCCTGAGAGAAGCCACTTTGTCCTAATTGCTGGGGAGCCATTAAAAGAACCAGTTGTCCAGCATGGTAAGCCTCAAATGATGGCTGTTTTCTTGGTTGGTTTTCATTTCTTTGAAAGCAGAGTACATCTATAGTATCACTGGGAAGAACAGCTTGATTTTTGTCCTCTCTCTATCTACAAAGTTGAGGATTTTGTTTCATTTCTCTATTGTCAAAGGAAAATATACACATGGTATTTATTTCTATATTCACGCTCTCTTTCTTTTTAAGAAACATTTCTTGAGTATCCATCATGTGTAGGACATGGAGGTTTGAACCTTGTGGGGATCAAAACAGTATTTTTTTTATGTTGTGTCAAGAGAGTTTCAACTTAAAAGATTTTATGGTCTACTGGGGAGTTGAATATCATTTTTATCTTTACTGAAAATTGATTTCTCTGTTTTTCTTTTTGGCTATACCACACAGCTTGTGGGATCTTAGTTCCCAGTGACTGAACCTGGGTCCATGGCAGTGAACATGCTGAGAGTCCTAACCACTGGACCACCAGGGAATTCCCATAACAGTATTTCAATATTGTCCTTACAGTTTATTGTCTTATTAGTGAAAAATAAGAATGTCTTAGGAATATTTCTTTGGAAGTTTCTAAAATATTTGAATCAATCTTAGTTAATTGGGGGAAAAAAAAAAAACAAATATAGAGAATTCCCTGGTGCCAGCGGTTAGGACTCTGCACTTTCTCTGCTAAGGACCTGCGTTCAACCCCTGATCGGGGAACTAAAATATCACCATGGCCAAGCCCTGCAGCGTGGCCAAATGAATAAATAAATAAAAACCAACCAAACCAAATAAATAAATAAAGACATAAGAAGATAAACAACAAGGGCTTACTGTATAGCACAGGAAACTATAGTCAATATTCTATAATAGACCATGATGGAAAGAATGTAAAAAAGAATATATGTGTGTGTATGTATATGCATCACTGAATCACTTTGTTATACAGCAGAAATTAACACAAAATTGTAAATAAACTATAATACAACAAAACCAATAGAGATAACTGTGGTATAGTAGAAATAGGACTGTACTTGGAGGCAGAAAATCCTGAAATAGGTACTCACAATAGTCACTTCAGTTCTTTGTCTTGACTTCTTCAAAATGTTGTTGTTTGATTAAATGAGGAACATCTAAAAGTACCTAGAACTCAATCTATTATTTAGATAAATGCCACAAAGCATAGTGTACATCCACTTACCTAATTATTAAATTTAACATGCATTAAAATCCCATTACGTTACCTTGCCTTGGCTAATGATACACATAGTGATTTCAGAAAAAAAAAAAAAAAGACCCAACTGGTCATAAATTTAAAGAAAACTGATTATTTTTAAAATATTCATTTTTGTTCTATTAGTAATTTAAGAGGCAAGCATTTAATTTTACCCCACTTAGCCCATAGCATTTGACCTGGATTTTGCAGGCTTCTGATTTCCACTCCAAAAGTTCATGGTTCTCATTTTCTTTTATCTTGATTGAACGGCCCTGAAATAGTTTGTTTTTCTGGAAGAAGCCTGCAGACAAATTGAGTAGGATCACCATCTTTATTAATAGCAGCTAGAATTTAGGTGGGAAAAGAATGTGTGGGATGGAAAGCTTCTAAGTTAAGCAATGTCCCCTGCATCAGTGATGAAAACCAAGAATCCAGCTACAATAGGGGACAGGCCAGAGGAGTGGGACCGCCTGTAGCCACCCTCCATTCACCTCCCATGAGTCCTCTCCGAGGCTTGGGACTGGGGGATACTGGGTGTGCTGGCACGCACAGACTTAGATTAACCAACGGCATAGAGATGGCCCCCGAAATCCCAGTTAGTGAGAGGCAAAGCATTCTACTTGTTTATTTTCTGTTACCTTTTTCAAACCCAGAATATTTCCTTTTACCTGGGCATGTTTGAAGACCACCACAACCATCTCTTGACTATTTGGGAACCAGTACTAGTTGATGAGGAAAACAGAACCCAGATGTTCCACTTCTTTACATAACAAGTACTTGGGTAGCACTATCTGCTAAGAGGTGTGTTGGCCACATAGCTGGATTCACACTCAAGCTGTTCAATTCCAGCCCCCGAGCCTTCTGCCTCTCCCTGTGCCTGGTTGCCCCTTCTCTGTCCTGTGGCTTCTGTGACAGAAAGTAATTGTTAGTGGTGGAGCTGGGATTTGAACCCTAGTCTCCTAAACCCTTGTCTTGTGCGTCTCCTCTATAGGAAGTTTCTCCATAATGAGAAATTAAACTCGCACCATTTTTATTACAGTAGAGGGAGGGAGTTCAAAGACTTAATCAGAGGAAAGATGAACTGTGTAGGTTAAAAGAGGTTTGATAGGATTATACATAACTAGCAAATAATTTTCTTGTTCATAACCCTTACATGTATTAAAAAACATGCTTTCTGGGGGATATAGTGTACAACATGGTGACTATAGTCAATAACACTGTAGTGCATATTTGGAAGTTGCTAAGAGAATAGATCTTAAAAGTTCTCATCACAAGAAAAAAATTCTGTTATGTGTGCTAATAGATAATAACTAGACTTATTGTGATCATTTCCCAATGTATGCAAATACCAAAAAATTATGTTGTACTGGAAACTTATATAATGCTGTATGTGTGTTATACCTGAATTTCAGAAAAATAAATTAATGTAGTTATATACTATTCCTGCCCCACCAAAAGGGCTTCCCAGTTGGCACTAGTGGTAAAGAACTCGCCTGCTAATGCAGAAGATGTAAGAGATGTGGATTTGATCCCTGAGTTGGGAAGATCCCCTGGAGGAGGGCATGGCAACCCACTCCAGTATCCTTGCCTGGAGAATTCCATGGACAGAGGAGCCTGGGGGGCTACAGTCCATGGGGCTGTAAGGAGTCGGATACGACTGAGTGACTTAGTGTGCACACATTCCCCGCCACCAGACCCACCCAAAAAAAGACAAACAAAAACATGCACTTTCTGGTTTCAGTTTTCTTTTTAAGGATTTGAGATGAGCTTCCTTACCTTGGCTTTGGAGGGCTCACGCTTCCAGTGATTACCTTGTTTCTCAAAGTGTGGCCCTTGAACCAGCAGCATCAGCATCACTGGAGAGAGAGAAATGCAGAGTCTCAGACCTCACTCCAGACCTTCTGGTTCAGAATCTGCATTTTAATAAGATTCCCAGGTGATTCACATGCACATTATGATTTGAGAAGCACAGCAGAATACCCCAGAGAAGTGTCAAAATGGAAGCCCAGAAGTGTACTGTTTGTACAGAAAAGGAATTGGGGGAGGAGAGAGGTGCTTCACAAGTCCCATCTCTAGCAAAACTGTGATGTGCAGAAAGTCACTCCTTGGCCCAGTACCTGCTCTCATTTTCTGAGTTCCATTTGCCTTTCTTTTCTGTATCCTTTAAAAAGTTGATTTTTCCAGGATGCCCTCTAGAATTTATTATTTATTTTGCATATGCGGGCTCTCTCATTTTTCCTACCTGGTATAGTCCACATCTCCAGATGAAATTTCTCTCGTGAGCCCCAGAACCCTGTTTCCAACAATGTACTGAGCACCTCTGCCAGGAAGCTATCTGACTGTCTCCAGTGCCTTCATGCCAGAATATCCAGAACTGAGCTTGCCCTACCCACAGCTTCCTATGTCTCGTGTCTCAGATATCCTTAAACAATTCCACCATCAACTCAGCCTCCCAAGCCAGACATCTTCTCTACCCTGATGCCAAAGGTGTCTTCTCCGAACTGCACATCAGATCACAGTGCTGTCTGCTTAACTCTTCAGTGATTCCCGATCACCTGTGGAATTATGTCCAACATCTTCCGAGAGATCGAGTTCAAACCCAGAGTGGTCTGGCCCCTTCCTCCGTATCAGATCCTGAGCCCTTGGTTTTGCGCTTCGAGCCTTCCTTCCAGCGCTACTGCATGCTAGTCCCGAAAACGCCTTTGCCCCATGTCTGCCTGTTTGGACATCACTGTGTTTATGAATTCCATCCTGGGCTCCTCCTCCTCTCCTTTCTGTGTTAATTCTTTGAATTTTCCATACTTTTGTCATTCTGTTCATCACACTCTTTTGTAATAATTTGTTTTCATATCTGTGTGATAGATTTGAGGTCCTTGAGGGGAGAGCATCTGTCATTCAGCTTTATGTCTCTAGCTCCCAGCGCCATGTTCATTATTCAATAAGTGTGCAATAAATGCTGGATAGATAAGTCATTAAATGAATGAATTTAGATGCCTGCTACCTGTTTTCCCTTTCTCTTGCCATCCTGTACCTTGCAGTCTCTCAAAAGGCCTCAATATCATCAAGGCATGTGATATTGAATCTTCCTTCTCAAGTGCTAAACCAAAGTGAATCCCAAATCTGTGCTGATATGCTAACAGTAATTAAGCAGTTTGACTGTGTTATTCCAAGTTATGTTTTAATCTGGGTCTCTCAGAGAAAAGCCTCTTAGACGAAGCACGTTGTAAAAGGCTCCTGATGAAATGTCTGCA
This sequence comes from Bos indicus x Bos taurus, assembly GCF_003369695.1. Classification (NCBI taxonomy): domain Eukaryota; kingdom Metazoa; phylum Chordata; class Mammalia; order Artiodactyla; family Bovidae; genus Bos; species Bos indicus x Bos taurus. Next base: position 13,062,028 of record NC_040105.1, on the reverse strand, counting down.
TGCTAGGGCAAGAGATATACTGAATGGACAAATCTGTCAACTGCTTTCAAGACACTGCCAAAGCCATATAAGAGCTGGCCCTGTTTATCCAACAGATGTTGGAGGTGACACAGTCTAAGACAATACCCTTTTGCTCCTACAGTATGTGAAGAGAGGGAAAGAGACATTTTGCCTCTTGGCTGATGAGAAGAGGACTTCTACACCTTTAGCAAAAGCCAAGTTCAAACCTAGGAATTAGACAAATTGTGACCCATGGGCCAAATCTGTCCACTACATGTTTTTGTAGATAAAGTTTTATTGGAACACACCATCCCTAGTCACTTGTATACTGTCTATGACTGCTTTTGTGCTTCAACAGAAGAGTTGAGTGGTTGAAACAGACATGGTTTGACCCACAAAATCGAAAATATATGCTATCTGGCCTAAGTGTACTGACCCCTGGAGAATCCAAAATGTGATGTCTTCTTGACTTGAAAATTTTGTAATTTAGTGTCTGTCAGGTGCTACTAATTTTAAGAAACGACTTGGACCCCTCACATAAGGACACGGACTCATATACTGTGCAGATACCAACACCATGACGAGATTTGCCAATTTTTAAAAATCAGTTCAGTTCTTGATATCAGTCAATTCAATTCTATACAACTGACAACAACAATAAATCTTAAAACTTCTCTTCACAAGAAAAAAAATTCTGTAACTATGGATGGTGACAGATGTTAAGTAACCTAATGTAGCAATCATTTCCCAATATATACAAATAATCAAATTGTTATGCTGTACACCTGAAACTAATATAATGTGGTGTGTCCATTATACTTCCATAAAAAAGATAAAGAGGATAAAGAGAAGTAACAACTACAAAAATAGTTACAATAGAACCAAACCTGAAAATGTTTCAAATAAAAACATTGTCATTGCTGATGACAGCCTGGAGTGGATGAGTGAGCTATAATTGCATTTGTTTATCTGAAGTTTGTTCATTATAATCATAAACAATCCTAGTTAAGAAACTTGTCCTACAGTCCTCAAGGATTGGGTGCTGTGAAAATAACCTTGTTCAGATATGCCTGAGTTTGTTTCAAATTAAGAAGTACAGAAGCACGTACCATTTTCACAGTAGAAAAAAAATGTTCTCATCACCTGGAACTTTCTGAACGTCTCTTTTCTGCTCTAGGTCCGTTTGTGATGAACACAGATGAAGAGATTTCTCAGGCCATCCTTGATTTCAGAAATGCGAAAAACGGCTTTGAAAGAGCCAAAACCTGGAAATCAAAGATCGGAAACTAGTGACAAGCGTAAGGGCGCTCTGACTGCCTTCTAGAATGTTGCCCTTTGTGACACCCACCCATTTAGTGTATGCAGTTTCCAAGGCCGACTTCGCCAGTGTTTGTAAAGAATTCCACACTCAAGTGATAACATGTTTGGTTTTTTTTTTTTTAAATATAGCACTGTGTGTAAGATATTTCCTGGCCCAAGCAAATAAACCTAATTGTTGCTTCTCTAAAAATCGGTGGTCTTCATTTCAACCTAAATTACTAAGCTTCTGTTAAAAAATTTTTATATATGTTTACCTTTCCACAGATGTGTGCCTATTTTGTCATCTTTGTGCCTGTGTGTTTTTTAAAGCATATTTGATTACTTTCTGTGTGTCTCACTGATATAGGTGTGTGAGCATCTGAGGTCTCTTTCTGCAGTGCAGTTTGCATGCCTATGTGCTGGGGTTGGTTTCATGTTACAGGTTATCTGCATTAAAGTAACAGCAGTTCTGAGCGCTTCAGTCAGTTTTCAAAACTGCCCCGCTATTGGTAGGGACACGACAGGATTACGGCCAAGACTTCCCTGCTTTTTCTGCCAAAATCTGTGTCAGATTTAAGACACATGCTCCTGCACGCTTTCATGAGGGTTGTGAAAAAAGTTTGAATCCACAATTGGGTCCCAGCCTTTTGTAGCTGCAAACATTGGTGGCCGCACCACCTCCTTATAAAACAACTTGAACCTGGGCATAGGGTGGAAAGATTTTTTATTTTTTAATTTGCTGGACATGAAATGGATTTAGAGTGCTTTCTCATTTCAAGTAGAAGACATGTCCACTTCCTGATTATTTTTGGAGCATGAGAACATTTACAGTTTTTTTTCATCTCTCTCCCCCTTCCATAAGATTGCACAGAAACGCACCTTGACTAATTGATTTTGATCACAACTGATTACTTGTTTTTCCCTGTGAACTCTTGGGGTTTTGAACTTTCCTTCTGGAGAATGCCTTTTGAACCAGTTTGCTCTAGCTGCCTGATGTCAACTGCTTGGTGATCAGTGGATACTGAATACAGAATATTCAGAATGTACAGACAGTGGGCAGTGGTGAATATTTTCATGATGTCTTCTCTGCAGTTGGTGCAGGGCTCCAGTTATGAACGTGGACCAGTGAAGGTAGGTGAGCTCAATTTTTCATGCGATGCAGATGTCTAAGTTGGCTTATGCAGAGGATGCTTTCTTTGCCCCCACTATTTCTGAGGTAATAGAAAAATGCAGAACGCTACCAATAGTGGGTAGGCTATGTCCTGTACTTGTTAATGAGTATTCTGTTTCTTAAGCTTATTCAGATTCTTGCCATGAGTTTTTAAAAATGCTTAGGGTAGGAGGCTTTTGGAGATGTAATAGGACATGAATGGACATTCTGGAATCTTTTCAGATAGGAAAGTTTTCCCCTAACTGTATATGCAGATGGCACAGTAATTTTTTTATTGGAGTATAGTTATTTACAATGTTGCATTAATTTCTACTGTACCACAGTGATTTTTCTAAGGAAGCATTGATTTGTTTTTATGACACAGAAAACTTTGTGGGCTGTTTATTTTCAGGTCATCTGTGAACAGCAAACATTCCTTTTTTTAGTTAGTTTAGTTAGTTAACTTCTGTAAATCAAAAACTGCTGTGCTTTCTGCAGACATTTTCTCTCTGGTTTTCCAAATTACCCTTTCTACCATGTAGAAAAATCTTTTTGTGGACGTCGTTTTGGTCCTTTGCTTTTTGAAATGTGTGTAAAACTCAGCCATAATCGAATATTGGATTCTATCAGTAAGCATCAAATAGAATCCAATGAATTGAGAGTAATACAAAAAAATTGACTGGGATGTGACTGACTGAGCATGATTTCACCCAGTTTTATGCATTTCACAGTTTATATTGTTGTTCTCAGCTTTTGATTTTGAAAATGGTTAAGATATAATCGCTTTGACCAAAGTGGTGCTAAATCATTATTGATTTAAGAATCTCTGGCCATGAACAATCAACGTGGACTTGAGTTTTTGTAGCTGTTGTTAGGACGTGCATTTTCAGTAAGGGTGATATCGCCCCCAACAGGGGAAAATTGCCCTTGGGGATGAAAACGTCTTACTCTTTTGTATAAAGCACAGATGTACATACAGTAGAGAAAGAGATACGCTGTATTTCTGGGAAGATTGACCTCTGTGTTAGAGGTAGAGAGCCACCTTGCCAGCAAGCAACACCTTTCCAACTTTCCAAATTCCAAACGGACACGAGAGGGATCACAGTCGTTCAGCTCCACTTCAGTGCCACCAGCCTGGAGTTGGGATCTCAGTGGCAGATTGCAGGTAAACTGGAATCCCATTTTGAGCCTCAGGGACAGGAGGTGAAATGAGACTTGTTTGAAGCAAGTAAGGCTTTTCAGGCTGTTCAGCTGTTTTTAAGTCCATAAAACTCAGGACTCCTTTAGGTGTGTTTGGTTTATGGAGGTTCCTACCCACCTCCAGGCCCCACATGGGGTTTTAAAATATTTTCATTTTACTTTGAAACTTCAGTTGCCTCGGTATAAGAGGAGACTGAATAGTTGGAAAGAAGTCATATCCTTTAGGTTGTTCAGCTCTTTTAAACAGCAAAGACACAATTCTTCAGTTGTCCTGGGCACAGTGAGGTTTTAAATGTATCAGGGACTTCCCTGGTGGTCCAGTGGTTAGGACTCAGTGCTGTCACTGCCAAGGGCCCAAGTTCAATTCCTGGTCAGGGAACTAAGATCCCATAAGCCATGTGACATGGCCAAAAAAAGTTTCAGATTTACTGCCAGAAGTTTTATTAATTGTATTAAACAGTTTATTTAATAGGGCACTAGAAGAAAGCAGTTGAATTTGAATGTGATAGAAAATACGTCTTTACACAGGGAACATGCAGTGTTATATGCTTAGTGATACCATTAGCAATTTTTTTCATATATATCCAGATTGCCTTCAAAAAGGGAAGCTCTGTATAGTGAGCTTTGATCCACCCAACACCTAGCTCAATTAAATCTTTCTGATGTGAAGAAAAGACGTGCATACAGTTGCACAGATGTGAGTGGGTGGTGAAGGCTCAGGAGGTACATTGTACTGGTTATTATACTTTTTCTTTCCCCCCATAGTTTTTTCTTAAGAGACAAATCCAAGAAGAAATATGTTTCTTAATGTTCTTCTTGTTTAAATCAAAATTTACCATGAAAGCATACTCAGGGTGGTAATGGTTTGGACACTGGAATATGAATGTATTTTGTGCTTGTTGAGATAAAACTATTTTATTTATTATGAGATGTGTCCAGGGTCCTCCTTGGTGGCCGGTCCCTGAGTGTGATCTCTAACCTTCCTCTCTGCTGACTACCTCTTTTTCTGAAAGGTTGCCCTTCACCCAGTCTTCACTTTCTAGCCTTGAACATTCTGCTGTTTTTTCAGCTTAGACTAGCAGTGCCTGTAGTACAGTTATACGAGTCTGTATATATTCTTTTTCCTGCAATAACTGTGCAAACGGCTGCCAGCATCCCCGACAGTTGTGCTCACTGCCATTTGAGTATAAGGCCTCCTGATTTCATTAGTCTTGCCACTTGTACTTAGCTGTTTGGGGTCAGCAGTGCCTGGAATTTGTGAACTGAGAAAAATCTGCTGGAAAGTCTCAAATCTACTGTTTAGGTGATAAGTTTTTCAATCTGAGCAGAATATGTTTTCTTCTAGAAATAAGATTAACCCAATCCCTCTTTCTGACTCACTAGTATAATCAGAGTAACCATCTAGATTTGGGATTTATTTCTGTCTGTTCTCTCCAGCTTTTATATATGTTGGGGTAGTCATGTACAGTTGCATAGGGCGTGCAGTGCACAACTCTAGGACCCTCCATCCACCTGGTCTCATATCTGTATATGGTAACTTTGGGTACAGTATTGTACACTCTGGGCTTTTGATTAATAAATATCTGCAACCTCACTGTCCTGTCATTTGCATCCATCTTCTGGCCAGTACTATTTCTAGTATATTTGATAAGCATTTCTTGTCACCAGGAATCTTGGCACCCCCTTAAGTCACTAAGGGAAGCCATCTGCCATAAATCTTTTCAAAGTCACCGAGGCAGACATTCCGATAGAAGTGACAAAGGGTTCATTCCGGGTCCTGGTAGGTTTGGCTAACTCTTTTCTGATAAAATTGGTTTCCTTCTCCCCTGTGCTACCTTCCAGCCCCCTCTTTCATAACCTCACTGGCAGGAGAATATTGTTGAGTGGTAGAGTCATTCAGACTCTGCCTAAGACGGGAACAAGTCCAAGACCCACAGGAATGTAGGGCACCTCTAACTTCCATGAGAAGCCACATGGCTCGCAAATTTATAACCTTGTGTCACTTGTCTTCCCCTGAAATCATCTCTAGAGGTGATTGAATAACAAAGACTGAGGTGCACCTTCCATATTTAACTCCAGGAAGCAGACTGGCCCTCATTGGCCTCCGTAGGTTATGCGCAAGGAAGTCCTTTGACTTTGCTGCTAGTCAGATGGCCTGGTGAGCTCATGTCCGGTTTCCTCTCAGGCATAGTCCTTGGCACAAAGGACATTTGAAATGTTTTCCATTAATTTCTTCTTCATTTATGACCATATAGGTAAATGTATTGAATTACATGCTTCTGTACACAGAGGTCTTCTCTCCTAGTCAGTCACTTTTAACTGGTGGGGAAAACTTTATAGCACTTGAGCCTGTTATTGCTATTCAGGATATAGTAGAACCCCCTGTATCTTACAGTGTGAATATAGTACTTCCATGTATGACTTAGGTTTTTATTTTAAAAAATCTGATTGGACTCTGTGGGAGAGGGAGAGGGTGGGATGATTTGGGAGAATGGCATTGAAACATGTATAATATCATATATGAAACGAGTCGCCAGTCCAGGTTCGATGCACGATACTGGATGCTTGGGGCTGGTGCACTGGGATGACCCAGAGGGATGGTATGGAGAGGGAGGAGGGAGGAAGGTTCAGGATGGGGAACACAGGTATACCTGTGGTGGATTCATGTTGATAGATGGCAAAACCAATACAATATTGTAAAGTTAAAAAATAAAAAAAAATAATTAAAAGATAAAAAAATTTAAAAATCTGATTTGGACTTGTGGATTAACGTTTAGTATAGACCCTTAAAAGCTCTAGAAAAAAATCACATGAAAGCTGCGTGTTGAGCGAATTTGATTAAGGAACCGCTCTTGGGACAAGCTTATAAAGACAGTTTGTGGAATGAAAATGTAGTATTTGGACACGTGCGTGCTTCCTTGTAGAGTGTAACGTAGGGTGCTCTGGAACTCCCAGGCACATTTTTGTAACCACAGTGGCCCGGAGGTGCTCGAGAAAGGGGGACACAGGTGACAGTAACATTGCTTCCGGGCACATTTCTAAGCTCAGCTCTTTCCTACCACTTGAGATTAGTAGAGATGGTGGGGAACTATCCACAGTTGGGAATATGATTGAGATGAGGTGAGATGAGACATTTGTTCTTTGGTTGCTTTTATGGTGAGAAGTCCTTTTTTCTCCCTCCTTTACCACTGGTTCTGGTACTAATTAGTTTCTGGTAGAAACTAATAGTTTCTACCAAGATACTAAGATGTTATAAAGCAAAGATACTCTGAGGGCCCCCTGCATCCTAAGTTTGTCTTGACAGGTGGTGATGTTCTATTCCCAAAGGCTCTCCCTTGCCTCTCCTTCGAACTTTCCAGTATTTGACAATTGATTTGTTTATTTATTGAGCATCTACTATGTCGAATGCAGCAGGAAATAAGGCAGTGTTTCAGCTCTCGTGGAACTTACATTCCAAGTGTGGCAGGTGAAGGCAGGCAACATGCACGCCTGGAGCATGTCAGGGGTAAAGAGTGCCATGAAGAAGATCAACAAGGGGACAGACACAGAGGGATGGGTCGGCGGAGACTTCTCTGATTTCTTTTCATGTGTGTGGACCTCTGGAGGAAGTGAGGGGGCAGTGGTTGTGATGAGGGAAGGGCGTGGTCTTGTGTGTTTAGGTATTAGCCAGGGGCCAGTGTGGCTGGAGTAGAGAGTGGAGGCCAGAACCGCAGCTTCTGAGGTTGGAGAAATAGCCTGGGCATGTCACATAGAAAGGATGAGATGGTTGGATAGCCTTACCGACTCAAATGGACATGAGTTTGAACAAGCTCCAGGAGATGGGAAGGGAAGCCTGCTGTGCTGCATCCATGGGGTCGCGAAGAGTCAGACGTGACTTAGTGACTGGACAACAACAACAATCACCTAGAGTGTGGCTGTGTTCCAGTAAAACTTCACGGACACTGAAATTTGAATCGTGTATCATTTCCATGCATCACGAAATAGTCTTCTCATTTGTAGTCTTCTCCTAAAATGATAGGAAGGAATTCTTAGCTCACAGACCATACAAAAAGAGACGGCAGGCTGGATTTGGCCCACAGGTCATAGTTGGCAAAACCTGATCTGTGTCTATTTTATCTTCTTCATAGACTGTATCGGACCTGACATTTTTTATTTGCTTGTGTATAGGGTAGGACACATCACTTCTGGTCACAACCTCTTTGACCCCCTGCCCCATCCAACCACCAGGGGCTAGAAAGTGCAAGCCTTCCCTGTGCTCAGAAGGTAGAAAGCTGGAACTCCTTAGTTAGTATTCATGACTAACCCACACAACTCTGGTCAGTTCTAAGTGTTTCTGAACATACCACTGAGATGGGAGGTGACTGTGGTTGGACACTGGGGTAGAATCATGGAAGGAAGTAAGACACGTGGGTTTCTTTATGCTGCTCAGGAGGCTCCTTTTTCCTGGAAAAGGCAAGCTGTACATTTAGTTCAGTGAACATTTGTGGAATGTCCACTGTGTGCCAGGCACATGACTGGAAATGACATTTTTATAAAATAAAGATGTCTCAGTTATTTGCATGTCTTACCAGCAGCCAAGGAGCTCAACTTGGCCTGTGAGAAGGATAATTTTAGTGCCTGAAACCTTAGGTAATAATGAAAGTTTTAATGAGTCTCTTTCTGTCATTCATTGTCATCTAAATAATTATACCACTCCTATCTTTGAGAAAAGTATTGCTTTCCTAAAATCTAGGTTTGCCTGAAATTATTTCTGGAGAAAAAATGACATGTCGAATATTGCGATGGCAGAGATTTTGTTACTTATGGTTCCATTCTGGAGGGAGTTGGCAAGAATGTGATTTTGATTGAAGGAATTCCCTGAGTTCATCTGTATAAGAGACCCTCTGAAAAGAACTGTTCATAACTTGCTTCATAACTGTCCTGTCACAGCAAGACTAGAGATCACTGGGCATCTCAGACAATGCAGAGGTTGTAGGTGAGGAAGAGGAAAGCTGTGGATGCTGACATGGGACCACTGCATCTTTAGGAGAAAGATGAAAATTAAGCATCCTGGGCTGACTGCCAGTTGCATGGCAAAGGGCTGCCTAATAAAAAGGAGGAGAGGTTTGGCATAAAGATCCTCTGTCCACCCAGCAGATTATGTTTTACTTAGGCTGACATACAGCTGTAGAAGTCACAATAATGCAATGTGACAATCCAGTCCAAATTTCAATGGTTTAAAACATTGATAACCCGCATTACTGTGGCTGAGCTGGGAGTCAGGATCAAGGCAGAAACCACAGGTCGAGTATGGGTCTGCCCCACGTAACTCTCATCTGCCTGGATAAGTGGGCCAGAAGGGACACATACTTGCTGTGATGGCAGAAGTGTAGGAGAGCTATGTAGTCACAAATGCATTTCAACACTCTGCCTGCATCATGTCTTATAACATCCCATTGGTCGAAGCAGGTCACGTGGCCCAACGTCAGTGGGGCTGAGAAACATACTTGTCTCTTGGAGGAGACAGGTGGAGGCAGTGAAATTGTTTTTAACAATAACCTAATTACCATAAAGGCTTCACATTGTTTCCTTAGATGTTGGGCCCTTCATCTTTGAGATCAGTGATAAAGAGACTGTAACAGATCTCCCCAGGGATATATTCTCCTGGGGTTATTCAGAGCATCCTTTTAGAGTTTTGCCACTCAAGCCCATCCCACACTAATTTTCCCCCACATGTCCTAAGCATAGATGCATTCAGTGGAGCAGAGATATTAGCATGGAGCATGAATTTAAAACATGTAAAGGGAAGCATATGCCCTTCCCTGCATGCTAGACAATTTGGCTGGGGAGAAACCGTCCTGCAGTACTCATCAAATTGGAGAATGTAGAGGTCCCAGACACCTTAGCCGTCTAGTATCCCCTTAAAATACCCAGACAGCTATGCACACACACTCGCACAAATGTACACATGTACACATTTATACTTTCTGTGAGTCTGTAGTTCTTTCCTTAGTCTAAGTTTAATTAAACACCCTGGTTTCTCACATTTATACATTTAAATATAGAACTGCATGAGTCAAAGAACCACCAGTAGCGTGAGGCCCCACCAAAGGGCCGTGTTTCTAGATTTCAGAGCAACAGGACCAGGCCTTCAGCTGGCTCCGTCTACATCATTATGAGCAAACGTGCATTCTCCTCCCTGCCCTCAGTTGGCATGGCCCACACTATTAGGTGTCATCTGTAGTGGGGAAGGCTGGACTCTAATGACAAAGCACAAAGGTTTAAGAAGTGGGTGGTTTTTCCTTCACTCATCTGTAAAGACCTATGTAAGCCTGGGTACTTGAAAATTGGCATTTCATCTGAAAATACATCCCAGAAATATTTAAAACAGATATTTACCCTGCAAAAGCTTTTCTCTTTTAAATTTTTATTTACTATGGTTGGAGTGGCCCTATCTTGCTCTTTTCAAACTCAACTCGAGTTGCTCAGGGAAATCAAGGCCCATGAAACACCTCTGAATCCCAACACAGGACCAGATGCCCCACCCCTGAGAAAGGAAGGAAAGGCAGTGAATGTTAGCACGTGCCTCCTCTGCATCTGAACCTTTCCTACTTATGGCCCTCAGTAATCTCCACATCGGCGATATCAGGAGCTTTGCATTCTGAAATGAGGAAACCATGACTTAAGGAAATTCAATAATTCACCCTCAGTCAAATAGCTAAAAAGGAGCAGTGCCTGGATTCAAACCCAGCTTACTTTATGTTTTTAAAGTTATTCTATGGCAAAGATTATCGTTTTTCCCATTTGATGTGCTGTTCTGTGAATTTTAACACAGAGATTTCTGTGACCACCACCATAATCAAGATACAGAAAAAATTCCTTTATGCTACTCTTCAATCTATGCCTCAATCAGCAATGCTGCAGAAGCTGAATTCAAATGGCTCTGTGAAGACCCACAAGACCTTCTAGAACCAACACCAAAAAAGATGACCTTTTCATCATAGGGGACTGGAATGCAAAAGTAGGGAGTCAAGAGATACCCGGAGTAAAGGCAAGTTTGGCCTTGGAGTACAAAATCAAGCAAGGCAAAGGCTAATAGAGTTTTGCCAAGAGAACATACTTGTCATAGCAAACACCCTCTTCCAACAACACAAGAGATGACTCTACACATGGACATCACCAGGTGATCAACAATGAAATGAGACTGATTATATTCTTTGCAGCCAAAGATGGGGAAGCTCTACACAGTCAGCAAAAACAAGACCGGGAGCTGACTGTGGCTCAGATCATCAGCTCCTTATTGCAAAATTCAGGCTTAAACTGAATAAAGTATGGAAAACCACTGGCCATTCAGGTATGACCTAAATCAAATCCCTTATGATTATACAGTGGGGGTGATGAATAGATTCAAGAGATTAGATCTGATAGACAGAATGCCTGAAGAACTATGAATGGAAGTTCATAATATTGTACAGGAGGCAAGTGACCAAAACCATCCCAAAGAAAAAGAAATGCAAGGTGGCAAAGTGGCTGTCTGAGGAGGCTTTACACATAGCTGAGAAAAGAACAGAAACAAAAGGCAAAGGAGAAAGGGAAATATATACGCAGCTGAATGCAGAGTTCCAGAGAATAGCAAGGAAAGATAAGAAAGCCTGCTTAAGTGAACAGTGCAAAGAAATAGAGGAAGACAATATAATGGGGAAGACTAGAGATCTCTTCAAGAAAATTGGAGATACCAAGGGAACATTTCATGCAAAGATGGACTCAATAAAGGACAGAAATGGCAAGGATCTAACAGAAGCAGAAGAGATTAAGAAGAGGTGGCAAGAATACACAGCAGAACTATACAAAAAAGATCTTAACCTGGATAACCAAGATGGTGTGGTCACTCACCTAGAGGCAGACATCCTGGAGTGTGAAATCAAGTGGGTCATAGGAAGCATAACTACAAACAAAGCTAGTGGAGGTGATGGAATTCCAGCTAAGCTATTTGAAATCCTAAGATGAGATCAGATCAGATCAGTCACTCAGTCATATCCGACTCTTTGTGACCCCATGAATCGCAGCACGCCAGGCCTCCCTGTCCATCACCAACTCCCGGAGTTCACTGAGACTCACGTCCATCGAGTCAGTGATGCCATCCAGCCATCTCATCCTCTGTCGTCCCCTTCTCTTCCTGCCCCCAATTCCTCCCAGCATCAGAGACTTTTCCAATGAGTCAACTCTTCACATGAGGTGGCCAAAGTACTGGAGTTTCAGCTTTAGCATCATTCCTTCCAAAGAAATCCCAGGGCTGATCTCCTTCAGAATGGACTGGTTGGATCTCCTTGCAGTCCAAGGGACTCTCAAGAGTCTTCTCCAACACCACAGTTCAAAAGCATCAACTCTTCGGCACTCAGCCTTCTTCACAGTCCAGCTCTCACATCCATACATGACCACAGGAAAAACCATAGCCTTGACTAGACGAACCTTTGTTGGCAAAGTAATATCTCTGCTTTTCAATATGCTATCTAGGTTGGTCATAACTTTCCTTCCAAGGAGTAAGCGTCTTTTAATTTCATGGCTGCAGTCACCATCTGCAGTGATTTTGGGGCCCAGAAAAATAAAGTCTGACACTGTTTCCACTGTTTCCCCATCTATTTCCCATGAAGTGATGGGACCGGATGCCATGATCTTCGTTTTCTGAATGTTGAGCTTTAAGCCAACTTTTTCACTCTCCACTTTCACTTTCATCAAGAGGCTTTTGAGTTCCTCTACACTTTCTGCCATAAGGGTGGTGTCATCTGCATATCTGAGGTTATTGATATTTCTCCCGGCAGTCTTGATTCCAGTTTGTGTTTCTTCCAGCCCAGCGTTTCTTATGATGTACTCTGCATATAAGTTAAATAAACAGGGTGACAATATACAGCCTTGACGAACTCCTTTTCCTATTTGGAACCAGCCTGTTGTTCCATGTCCAGTTCTAATTGTTACTTCCTGACCTGCATACAGGTTTCTCAAGAGGCAGGTCAGGTGGTCTGATATTCCCATCTCTTTCAGAATTTTCCACAGTTTATTGTGATCCATACCATCAAAGGCTTTGGCATAGTCAATAAAGCAGAAATAGATGTTTTTCTGGAACTCTCTTGCTTTTTCGATGATCCAGCGGATGTTGGCAATTTGATCTCTGGTTCCTCTGCCTTTTCTAAAACCAGCTTGAACATCTGGAAGTTCACAGTTCACATATTGCTGAAGCCTGGCTTGGAGAATTTTAAGTATTACTTTACTAGCGTGTGAGATGAGTGCAATTGTGTGGTAGTTTGAGCATTCTTTGGCATTGCCTTTCTTTGGGATTGGAATGAAAACTGACATTTTCCAGTCCTGTAGCCACTGCTAAGTTTTCCAAATTTGCTGGCATATTGAGTGCAGCACTTTCACAGCATCGTCTTTCAGGATTTGAAATAACTCCACTGGAATTCCATCACCTCCACTAGCTTTGTTCGTAGTGATGCTTCCTAAGGCCCACCTGACTTCACATTCCAGGATGTCTGGCTCTAGGTCAGTGATCACACCATCATGATTATTGGGGTCGTGAAGATCTTTTTTGTACAGTTCTGTATATTCTTGCCACCTCTTCTTAATATCTTCTGCTTCTGTAATGTTCAAACTACCACATAATTGCAGTCATGTCACATGCTAGCAAAGTAATACTCAAAATTCCCCAAGCTAGGCTTCAACATTATGTGAAATGAGGACTTCCAGATGTCAAGCTGGATCTAGAAAAGGCAGAAGAACCAGAGATCAAATTGCCAACATCCGTTGGATCATAGAAAAAGCAAAGGAATTCCAGAAAACCATCTATTTCTGCTTTATTGACTGCATTAAAGCCTTTGACTATGTGTATCACAATAAACTGTGGAAAATTGGTAAAGAGATGGGATACCAGACCACCTTACCTGCCTCCTGAGAAACCTGTATGCAGGTCAAGACACAACAGTTAGAACTGGACATGGAACAATGGAGTGGTTCAAAATTTGGAAAGGAGTATGTCAAGGCTATATATTGTCACCCTGCTTATTTAACTTTTATGCAGAGTATATCATGCTAAATTCCAGGCTGAGTGAATCACAAGCTGGATCAAGATTTCTGGGAGAAATATCAACAACTTCAGATGTGCGGATGATACCACTCAAATGGCAGAAAGAGAAGAGGAACTAAAGAGCCTCTTGATGATGGTGAAAGAGGAGAGTGAAAAAGCTGGCTTAGAACTCAACATTCAAAAAACTAACATCATGGCATGCAGTCCCATCACTTCATGTCAAATAGATGGGGAAAAGTGGAAACAGTGACAGATTTTATTTTCTTGGGCTCCAAAATCACTCTGGATGGTGACTGAAGCCACGAAATTAAAAGATGCTTGGTCCTTGGAAGGAAAGCTATGATGAACCTAGACAGCATATTAAATACCAGAAACATTGCTTTGCCTACAGATGTCTGTATAGTCAAAGTTATTGGTTTTTCCAATAGTCATGTATGGATGTGAGAGTTGGATCATAAAGAAGGCTAAGCACCAAAGAACTAATGCTTTTGAACTGTGGTGTTGGAGAAGACTCTTGAGAGTCTGTTGGACTACAAGGAGATCAAACTAGTCAAGCCTAAAGGAAATCAACCCTGAATATTCATTGGAGGGACTGATGCTAAAGTTGAAGCTCCAGTACTTTGGCCATCTGATGCAAAGAGCCAACTCATTATGAAAAGACCCTGATGCTGGGGGAGATTGAAGGCAGGAGAAGAAGGGGACAACAGAGGATGAGATGGTTGGATGGCATCACTGACTTGATGGACGAGAGTTTGAGCAAATTCTGGGAGATAGTGAAGGACAGGGAATCCTGGCGTGTTGCAGTCCACGGGGTCGCAAAGAGTCGGACACAAGTTAGCGACTAAACAACAACAGCCCTTTCATAATCATACCCTCCTCCCAGTCTCTGGCAACCTCTGCTCTGTTCTCCATCACTATCATCCTGGATTTTTGAGAATGTTATTAATGGAATCATACCGCCAGTAACCTTGTGAGACTTGGTTCTTTCACCCCTAATGCCTTTGAGATCCATCCAAGTTGCTGTACATACCAGCCATTCATTCCTTTTTACGGCTAAGTCATATTCCATGGGATGGGTGAAGCACAGTTTGCCTAAGCAACTGTTCACATACTGAATGACATCCTGGTTGTTTCCAAGTTTTTTAGCTCTTTCAAAGAAAGCTAGTATAAACATTCATGTCAAGGTTTTTGGGTGAATCTACATTCTTGCTTCTCAAGGGTAAATTCCCAGGAGTGGGACTGCTGGGTCATATGGCAAGTGTCTGTTGAACTTTGTAAGAAACTGCCAGCATGTTTTGCAGACTGCTCTACCACTCAAAGCCAATTTTAAGCAGTTCTCATCCATTGCCCTCTCCTCTCCAGTCAGCCATCTGTCCAGACCACAGAGTGGTTTCCAGTATCAGGCAAAGCTTCCTTTTAGGAGATGCAATGTCCACTTGAGAGCTACAGGAGGCAAAGGCACACAACTTCAGTTTGGCCTCTGAGTCTAACATGGCCTGGGTGGGTTCCTTGACAGGCTGGGGGAGTGAGAAAAGGGAAGAGGTGTTGGGGAACAGTATCTGTGAACAGCTGGGAACATGATGGTGCAACTTGGACCCCAAACCAGAGAAAAGTTGGTGGTTTGGGCTAAGCCTTAAACATCAAGCTAAAGATGAAATGCTTTTCCAGTCAAACAGAAGTTTACTGAGAGGTGAAAGGAACATGGAATTATTTGTCTTACAACTGGATCCACCTCCCTAAACCCACTGCAAAGGGAAATAAATAGCTGATGGTGGTTCCCTGAACTCCAGAGACCGATAGGCAGAGGACTGGTTTCCCAGGCAACACTTGTAAATCCCAGAGCAAATCCAGGGAAAGTCACGTGAAATGTGTTCCCTCCACAGTGTACTCTGAAGCTTGTGGATCTTGTGGATCTTCCAAATATACAAATTCTCTCTATCTCACCCCGTATCCCTAAACTTCCTGAAGACAAACTGCCAATACATTTTGACAAAATAGCATCATCAGTTTTGAAAAGGCTTAGAAACACAGACCCACAGTTCCTGAGAGATCCAGTGGCGAATATTGCAAAGCTGGTCTCCTTTCTCATACCTATAACAGGAGGATTCTTAAGAGCATGGGACCCAAGAACAACTTTTGGCAACAGTTGGGCTCTAACAGCTCAGAGCCAGGAATGGAACTCAGCCGTGTACTCCCGAGCCATGCCCCTTCCTTTTGGCAACGTATTTATATTCTAATTTTTATTTTCCTTCAAATAGTTTCTAGACTGCCATGTGGAAGGATTAGAATTTACTATTCCCTGGTAAATTCCAGTAAGTTAAAGCAATGCTGTGTCGTGCTAAGTCGTTTCAGTCGTGTCTGACTCTGCAACCCTATTGACTGTAGCCCACCAGGCTCCTCTGTTCATGGGGTTCTCCAGGCCAGAATACTGGAGTGGGTAGCCATTCCATTGTCCAGAGGATCTTTCTGACCCAGGGATCCAACCTGTGTCTCTTAGGTCTCCTGGATTGGCAGGCGAGTTCTTTAAAACTAATGCCACCTGAGAATCCCTAAAGCAGTACCTGTTACTTTTAATTCTGTTCTAAAGATAGGTTGTTTTGGCTCCTTGGGAACTGTAGCAATTTTTTTCCCCTGTCATCTAGAATGGTCTCATACAAGACAGCTGATACCCTTGTTTTAGCCTGGAAAACAGTTTTGTTGGTCTTCCATCTTGAAAAATCATTCAGATTGGGAAGTGGGCCACAAACAATTCAGTGACTTGAGTTAAAAAAAAAAAAAGGCTTAGAAAATCCAGTTCAGCAAGATATTCAAACCAATGTTTGGAAGCCAAGGTATAACTCAAAGGAGTTTAAAGAATAAGACTATTTCTCAGCATACATCTACCATTTATCCCCTACTTGGTGAACTTGTACAGAGCTCAGGCACTCATGCAGGCCTTTAAACCAGCATGCACCATCCTCAAAATGAGTATTTCTCCTACAGATCTCTTGGGAAGATTTCTTAAAGAAACTTTATTTTGAAATAATTATAGAAAAGTTGCAAAGGTAACCTGGAGGATAGCCTGTGTATCTTTCACCCAGCTTCCTGTAAGACTAGCAACTGGTAGGGAAGTTTTTAAAAAATCCTCATGGCAAAGAGCTAACACCTATCCTACTCAAACTCTTCCAGAAAATTTCAGAGGAAGGTAAACTTCCAAATTCATTCTATGAGGCCACCATCACCCTAATACCAAAACCATACAAAGATGCCACAAAAAAGAAAAATACAGGCCAATATCACTGATAAACATAGATGCAAAAATCCTTAACAAAATTCTAGCAAACGGAATCCAACAACATGTTAAAAAGATCATACATTATGACCAAGTGGGCTTTATCCCAGGGATGCAAGGATTCTTCAATATTCACAAATCAATCAATGTGATACACCACACTAACAAATTGAAAGATAAAAACCATATGATTATCTCAATAGATGCAGAGAAAGCCTTTGACAAAATTCAACATCCACTTATGATAAAAACCCTCCAGAAACCAGGAATAGAAGGAAAATACCTCAACATAATAAAAGCTATATATGACAAACCCACAGCAAACATTATCCTCAATGGTGAAAAACTGAAAGCATTTCCCCTAAAATCAGGAACAAAACAAGGGTGCCCACTCTCACCACTACTATTCAACATAGTTTTGGAAGTTTTAGCCACATCAATCAGAGAAGAAAAAAAAAAAAAAAAGAAAGGAATCCAGATTGGAAAAGAAGAAGTAAAACTCTCACTGTTCACAGATGACATGATCCTCTACATAGAAAACCCTAAAGACTCCACCAGAAAATTACTAGAGCTGATCAATGAATATAGTAAATTTTCAGGATATAAAATTAACATACAGAAATCCCTTGCATTCCTATACACTAACAATGAGAAAACAGAAAGAGAAATTAAGGAAACAATTCCATTCACCATTTCAATGAAAAGAATAAAATACTTAGGAATAAATATACCTAAAGAAACAAAAGACGTATATATAGAAAACTATAAAACACTGATGAAAGAAATTAAAGATGACACAAATAGATGGAGAAATATACCATGTTCATGGATAAGAAGAATTAATATAGTGAAAATGAGTATACTACCCAAAGCAATCTATAGATTCAATGCAATCCCTATCAAGCTACCAACAGTATTTTTCAGAGAACTAGGACAAATAATTTCACAATCTGTATGGACATACAAAAAAACCTCAAATAGCCAAAGCAATCTTGAGAAAGAAGAATGGAACTGGAGGAATCAACCTGCCTGACTTCAGACTATACTACAAAGCTACAGTCATCAAGACAGTGTGGTACTGGCACAAAGACAGAAATATAGATCAATGGAATAAAATAGAAAGCCCAGAGATAAACCCATGCACCTATGGACACCTTATCTTTAACAAAGGAGGCAAGAATATACAATGGAGAAAAGGCAATCTCTTTAATAAGTGGTTCTGGAAAAACTGGTCAAGAATGAAAGAATGAGAAATGAATGAAACTAGAGCACTTTCTAACACCATACACAAAAATAAACTCAAAATGGACTAAAGATCTAAATGTAAGACCATAAACTATAAAACTCCTAGAGGAAAACATAGGCAAAACACTCTGACATAAATCACAGCAGGATCCTCTATGATCCACCTCCCAGAGTAATGGAAACAAAAGCAAAAATAAATGAATGGGACCTAATTAAACTTAAAAGCTTTTGCACAACGAAGGAAACTATAAGCAAGATGAAAAGACAGCCTTCAGAATGGGAGAAAATAATAGAAAACGAAGCAACTGACAAAGAATTAATCTCAAAAATATACAAGCAGCTCCTGCAGCTCAATTCCAGAAAAACAAATGACCCTATCAAAAAATAGGCCAAAGAACTAAACAGACACTTCTCCAAAGAAGACATACAGATGGCTAACAAACACATGAAAAGATGCTAAATATCACTCATTATCAGAGAAATGCAAATCAAAACCACAATGAGGTGCCATCTCATGTCAGTCAGAATGGCTGCTATCAAAAAGTCTACAAATAATAAATGCTGGGGAGGGTGTGGAGAAAAGGGAACCCTCTTACACTGTTGGTGGGAATGCAAAGTAGTACAGCCCCCATGGAGAACAGTGTGGAGGTTCCTTAAAAAAACTGGAAATAGAACTGTCATATGACCCAGCAATCCCACTGCTGGGCATACACACTGAGGAAACCAGAATTGAAAGAGACGTGTGTACCTCAGTGTTCCTTGCAGCACTGTTTAAAATAGCCAGGACATGGAGGCAATCTAGATGTCTATTGGCAGATGAATGGATAAGAAAGCTGTGGTACATATACACAATGGAATATTACTTAGCCATTAAAAAGAATGCATTTGAATCAGTTCTAATGAGGTGGATGAAACTGGAGCCTATTATACAGAGTGAAGTAAATCAGAAAGAAAAACATCAATACAGTATACTAACATATATATATGGAATTTAGAAAGATGGTAATGATGACCCTATATGTGAGACAGCAAAAAAGAGATACAGATGTAAAGAACAGTCTTTTGGACTCTGTGGTAGAAGGCAAGGGTGGGATGATTGAGAGAATAGCAATGAAACATATATATTATCAAATGTGAAACAGATTGCCAGCCCAGGTTTGATGCATGAGACATGGTGTCAGGGCTGGTGCACTGAAATGACCCTGAGGGATGGGATGGGGAGGTAGATGGGAGGGGGGTTCAGGATGGGGAACACATGTACATCCATAGCTGATTCATGTCAATGTATGGCAAAATCACTACAATATTGTAAAGTGATTAGCCTCCAATTAAAATAAATAAATAAATTTAAAAAAAGTAATCCAAGAAGGGAGGTGACTCCACACTCTACGAATGTACTGGAATGTATGGCAAGTCAATAAAGCCTAGGCTGGACCAAAAAAATAAAAATAAAAAATCCTTATGGCAAAGCTTAACCCAGACCCATAAAATAAGAATTTCTGAAGATGGGATCCAAGCATCAGTGTTTTTCTGTGAGGTTTCTTCCCAGGCAGGTTCAAGGTGAAGCCAAGATTGGGCACCTGTGCTACAAACACTTCTCAAAGTGTGGCCAACCAACCAACCACAGGCACCTGGGCACTTGTTAGAAATGCACCATTCTAGGTCTGCCTCCAAACCTACTGCCTCAGAATCTGCATTCTGACAAGACTGCTGGTGACTGGTATGCACAGGAAGTTTTGAGAAGCATTGCTCTATACAAAAGATGAAACAGACCACACAAACATGGGCCTGATCACAATATTTGTCCAGTGTGTGTGTATTTATTACTCATAAATTTCTTCATCAGCTGTGCGTTAAGTACTTACATAAAAAGATGAACCTGACCACATATTCTGAATTCATGACTATGCTATATTTATTTTTCTCTTTCTGTCTTATTTCACTCTGTATAACAGGCCCTATGTTCATGAACCTCACTAGAATTGACTCAAGTTCGTTCTTTTTATGGCTGAGTAATATTCCACTGTATATATCTACCACATCTTCTTTATCCATTCACCTATCAATGGGTATCTAGGTTGCTTCCATGTCCTAGCTATAGTAAACAGTGCTGCAGTGAATACTGAGGTACACGTGTCTTTTTCAATTATGGTTTTCTCAGAGTGTGTGCCCAGTAGTGGGGTTGCTGGGTCATATGGTAGATTTATTTCTAGTTTTTTAAGGAATCTCCATACTGTTTTCCATAATGGCTGTATCAGTTTACATTTCCACTGACAGTGTAGGAGAGTTCCTTTTTCTCCACACCCTCTCCAGCATTTATTATTTGTAGATTTTTTGATGGTGGCCATTCTGACTGGTGTGAGGTGATACCTCACTGTAGTTTATATTTGCATTTTTCTAACGATTAGTGATGTTGAGCATATTTTCATGTGTTTATTGGTCATTTGTATGTCTTCTTTGGAGAAATGTCTGTTTAGGTCTTCTGCCTATTTTTTGATTGGGCTGTATATTTTGCTAATATTGAGCTGTATGAGCTGCTTATATATTCTGGAGATTAATCCTTTGTCAGTTTCATTTGCAATTATTTTCTCCCATTCTGAGGGTTGTCTTTTAATCTTGATTATTGTTTCCTTTGCTTTGCAAAAGCTTTTAAGTTTAATTAGGTCCCATTTGTTTATTTTTGTTTTTATTTCCATTACTGTAGGAGATGGGTCAAAGAGGATCTTGCTGTGATGTATATCAAAAAGTGTACTGCCTATGTCTTCCTCTTTATTATTTTTAATTGAACTATAGTTGATTTATAATGTTGTGCTTGTTTGAAGTGTACAGAAAAATGATTCAGTTATACGTATACATGTCTATTCATTTTCAGATTCTTTTCCCTAATAGGAAAAGAAAATATTGAGTAAAGTTCCCTGTGCTATACACTAGGTCCTTGTTGGTGTATGTGTATGTTAATCTCAACCTCCTAATTCATAGCTCTACCTATTGCTATGTGAATAAAACATATCATTACTCCTCCAGTGGTTCTTAAGACACAGTGGGGAAGAGAAGCATTAAGTAAGTAATGGCAAATAATTCTTTAGTGTCAGTGGTGGTAAGTGCTGAGGAAAAGGATGGGGAGCTAGAAATCCATGTGATTGAAGGACCAGACCCAGGCAGGGGTGGGAGTTGTGGGGGAGGTTTCCATATGGAGGTAACACCTGGTTGAAAAAGGTTTAGCTAGACAGAGTGGAGGGCATTCCCAGCAGAGGGAACAGTGGGGACTGAGGCCAAAGCAAGAAGAAATGAACAGAAGAGCAAACCAATGAAATGGGTGTCCAGTGATATCCCATTGTTCAAGTCTCCGATATTTTACATTGCCTCCCAAGCTGGATACAACTAGCCTGGCCTTTAAGCTTCCAATTCTTCCTCTTTTTTGTTTTAAACCACTATATTGTTATACAAGTTACATACTATAAAATTTAACCATTCACCTGTTTGAAGTAATTCAATGGTGTTTAGTAAACTTACTGAGTGGTGCAGCTATCTCCATATAAGATCCCGTGTGTGTGTGTGTGTGTGTGTGTGTTCTCAGTCACTCAATTGTATCTGACTCTTTGCAACCCCATGGACTACAGCCCACCAGCCTCCTCTGTCCACGGGACTTGCCAGGCATGAATACTAGTGTGTGTTGCCATGCCCTCCTCCAGGGGATCTTCCTGACTCAGGGATCCAACCTGAATTCTTGCATCTCTGGCACTGGCAGGCAGGTTCTTTACTGCTGTACCACCTGAGAAGCCCAAGATCCCTTGTGCCCCTTTACAATTAACCTGAGTTCCCACTCCCAGCCCTAGGAAGCCAATAATCTATTTTCTGTCTCTTGAGTAATCCTTAGGAGTGGAATTAGTTGATCATACCATGAGTTTAACTTTTTAAAGAATGGGTGAACTCTTTTCTAAAGTGACAGCACCATTTTACAATCGCATCAGCAATGGATGAGGGTCCCCATTGCTGGGTATCCCCACCAACCTTTGGTGTTGTCTTCTTGACTGTGACCATCCTCAGTTCAGTTCAGCTCAGTCGCTCAGTTGTGTCCCACTCTTTGCAAGCCCATGGACTGCAGCACACCAGGCTTCCTTGTCCATCACCAACTCCCGGAGTTTACTCAAACTCATGTCCATTGAGTCAGTGATGCCATCCAACCATCTCATCCCTTCTCCTCCCACTTCAATCTTTCCCAGCATCAGGGTCTTTTCCAGTGAGTCAGTTCTTCGCATCAGGTGGCCAAAGTATTGGAGTTTCAGCTTCAGCATCAGTCCTTCCAATGAATATTCAGGACTGATTTCCTTTAGGATGGACTGGTTGGATCTCCTTGCAGTCCAAGGGACTCTCAAGAGTCTTCTCCAACACCACAGTTCAAAAGCATCAATTCTTTGGCGCTCAGTGGCTGTTAAGTAGTATCTCACCCCACCAACCTCTCTTCCCAATCTTACTTTCCAGCCCTCTCACTCTCAAGCCCACTCTTTACCCAACAAAAATGAACCTCCTGCTGTTTTTTTTCCAATGGGGCTCCTTGATATCCCCAAATTATGCCTTCGGTCACTCTTTGAATGTGTTCTTTGACTTGATATTTTTTTGGAGGGAGAGGCATGGAAATTGAGAGCCCAAATTATTAGGAGTACAGAATGCTTTTGATTTCCCCACAACATGGACACTTGCAAATTCCTCCTTCAAACCCGGCCACCATACCTTTCCAAATATCTTGGCTGCTGTCTTAGTTATACTTGTCCTAGATGACTCCCTGGGCCCGAGCTGTGCAGATGCTCGTGCTTCCTTGGAGAGAATGCCAGGTGAAGTCAGAAATTAAGGAGAACTGACTACCCTTCCTATTGTCTGCAGGAAGAAGTATGCATTGAAATAACAGTACATCTTGTTACAAAGACCTAAGTCTCAACTTAGAAACTGGCTTGTGGTAGCCAAGACATCAGAGAATGATTTTTTATTTAGGAGGGAAATTGCTAACAGTCTTGGATTAATGACCACAGACGCATAAAAAGATGCTGTTGTGACAAAAAGCAGCGATCTGGTAACACTTCCTCAATTCCTTTTGCTGAGTGCTTTCTGATTATTTTAGCTTTGATTAGCACTTCCATTAGAAAATAGGAAGAAATTATAAGCAACTTGGCAAATGTTTGGTAGTGAAAACCATTGGAACCCATAGTTTTAATATGTACTGGGGGCTATATTTACACTTTTTAATTTTAATGTTTGTCTTGTTCAAGCAGATAAAGTGAACTATACAAAAATCCACCAATGCAGAAAACCTCTTGGAGTTAGTAGGCATTCTTGGCCCTTTGTAAATATATGCCCACCTCCTACCCCCGCAAGGAATTAGTTGCCAGCTTTCTGCTTATTCTGAATTTTTAGTACCTCCACTTGTAAGAGCAAAATAACTGTCTGCAATTTCTGAATTATTTAAAACTAGGTTTTAAATTATAAGGCTTAAAGTTTGCTTAAATAACTTATACTTGAGTGAACACTTCATTTCTTATGATGAGGTAAGTTGTATGAGCCCTTCAGTGGCCTTAATTCAATCCAGAGATTTGATTATTTCCTCCTGAGCTCTCATGGTTAGATAATTTGAAGATATTTCTCAGATTGAATTGAAACTTGTAAGAGCTATGAAGCCTTATCATTTTGAAATTGAAATTTGCCTCAATAAATAAAAAATCCTCTCAGAGTACAATTTTTAAAGCATTTAAACAGCTATTTGATTGTTTTCATTATTTTCATGGGGAAGCAGTCTTGTCACAAAATTTTATTCCACAGAGTGGATTGAATATGAAGTAGTTACAGTGTCCAAGTAGAAGAGGGAATGAATAATCATGAAATAAGAAACTATTGAAAAATGAGCCTTAATAGCACATCACTGAATTTCAGAGTTGCTGGAGTGATTGGCAGTTATTCAATTTCATCCCCAGATTTCTTAGATGAAGCAGTTGCAGAATGCTCCTGAAATTCAATGTCTATTCCCCAAACCCCATCTGTGTCTTCAAGCTTCCTCCACCCCTTGCTCCCAGAAAACTGCCTTGAGACAAATTTCCCAAAGAAGTGAGAAACCATAGGTCTCAATGAGTCCTGCGATCTTCGGACCTGGATCATCTCTATGAGCCTCCTCTTTCAGACCCTCTCATTCATTCATCCTCTGTCTGCTTATCTCTGGAACTTACATCACACCAACCCCTCTAGGTCCCTGCTTTCCCTCCTGCATATGTTCTTCTGCTCTGTTGGCTCTTTCCCTCAGTTCATGTTCGAGATTCTCACACCTTTGTTAAAACATGCACACATACACACATTCACATTCATATCTGGACTTACAAGTAAAATGACCTTCTGCATTCATGTTTTCTGATAGTTTACAGTCTATAGCCATGATTGATAAAATAAAAATTTGATCACAGGATGGTAAACATCTGCAGATGGCAAACATTTGCAGAAATGGCACCAAAAACATGACGTTGAAAAGCTCAATATGTTATATACCTTAAACCTATACTACCTTATCTGTAGATTGTATCTTAAGAAAAACAATTTTAAAAAACCCACGAAACTGAAGCTGCAGAACTGATGGGCTCCTCTGGAAGGTGGAGGCCATCAAGAGTTCAGCTCCAGTGAGTAATGGGCTTCTGGTGGCTTTAGGCAACCCTTGGCTTATGACTGTGCTACTTTAACCTCTCCTTCCATCTTCACAAATCCTCCTCTTCTGTGTCCATGTCTTCCCTCTTCTGACTTTTATAAGGATGTTTATATTTGTATTTAAGGTTTGCTCAAATAATCTACAGTGACCTCATCTCAAGATCCTTAACTTTATTACATCTACAAAGATCCTTTTCCCTGCCAAAAGTCTTATTTGCAGGTTCTGGGGTTTAGGATGTGGACATGTCATTTAAATGCCTGCCATTCAACCCACTACAATGTTGTCTTTAAATTATTATTTATTTCCAGGGGAAATAAGTCATTCCATTGATCACAAATGAACAGAATGTGGATCAGAATTACTACTTTTTTCCTAGGTACTAGTGTCCCTTTGGATAATCTAATTTTTAGCTCTATTTACATTTGTGAAAGTGAAAGTTGCTCAGTCGTGTCTGAGTCCATGGAATTCTCCAGGCCAGAATACTGGAGTGGGTAGCCGTTCCCTTTTCCAGGGAATCTTCCCAACCCAGGGATCGAACCCAGGTCCTCAGCATTACAGGCAAATTCTTTACCAGCTGAGCCACCAGGGAAGCCCAATTACATTTGTAAGTGCTAGCAAAAAAAAAAAAATGCTTGTTATTAAGACAAAGTAGAAATTGAGTAACTTGCTTGTAAATCAGATTTTTTGGTTTGTTTCACTTTAAGCGGGCATCTCGGTCAATGTTAGAACGATCTGAGCAGCAGATCAGGGCAGCTTCAGGTTTGGAGGAACTACTGCAGATCACACACTTCGAGGACTGGAAGCTATGGAGATGCCGACTGAAGCTCAAAAGTCTCACCAGCACAGACTCTCGCTCAGCATCCCATCGGTCTACCAGGTTTGCGGCCACTTTCTATGACATGGAGACACTCAAAGGTAGGTGTATGCATGCAGAGGCCAAGTCTTACTCTTTATCAGATAGTAACAGATGTGCCAACTTCCACCAAAAGTTTGAGCAGGGTAGGCACGTGGCAACGAGAAGAGAAGGAGGTCTTTGATTTCATAGCTTTGATTTAGTGGAGAATCCTGGTTTCCTGTGTTTACTCAGCAGAGAAAACAGACTCAATATGATTTTGAGATCAAAATTCAATACCAAATAACACTTCACAATATAGAAATATATTAAACTCGGAGTTATGAGGGCAAAACAAACCCAGAAAGACTGTTCTTAATAGAAAAAATAATTGAATTTACTTAAAAAATAAAACAACTTGGGCATTCATTAAATAAGGAGCATTCTATGGCCAGACATACATGGATGAAAACCAATAGATTAGCTATAGCTTTTTATGTCTTCAAAATTCTGTGATTTTTTTTAAAAATAAGAATGAAAAGCAGAATTTAGAAGCTGAGTTGGAATAATGCCTACTGGTATTACTAGGAGAATAATGGAGAGGAAAGTTCTCTAGACAAAATAATCCAGATTCTAGACTAGAAAATAACATGATTTGAAATAAAGGGAGTGACTCTTCCCTAGTAAGCTTTGCAGGTTCTTTATAAGAAAACCATTGTATTTATGTACTGTCCTGTAATGAAAGAATCACTTGCCAAATACAGTTGTGTGGCCTCCAATTAGATGTTTAGCTTTTTTCTTTTCTTTTTTAAAAAAATTTTTGGCCGTGACACACAGCATGTGGCACCTTACTTCCCCAAGCAGGGATGGAACCCATGTCCCCTGCAGTGGAAGTGCAGAGTCCTAACCACTGGACCCACAGGAAAGTCTAGCATCTCACTTTTTAATGACATGTCACAACAACACAAGAAGCCACCGTAGCATTGATGAGCTAACATTTTAGATTTGATTAACATATGATTACCTAGTATTGGATTGTAGCTATTGCATAATAATTCAAATTGATTGCTCAGCCAAAATTATTCTTGTCTTCCTCTATAGAGTTATCTTTATTTTCTTCCATTTGTAGAAGGACAATGTTGAATGGGCCGCTGTTGTTGGCTGTGGGGAAAGCTGTGCATAGGCAGGATAAATCCCTTGGCAGCACGGACGCCCAGGTGTCAAGAGGATGCTTGATGTGCATGTGAATGACTGTGTCTGAAAGAGTTGAGATGGTTGGAACCATAGCCTAGAACCCAATTTAGCCAGAGGTCTGCAACTCTAGTTGTTTCTATGTGGTGAACTAGCATGGACTTCGTGAAAGTAAAGGGATAAGACCTCATCTGAAGATTCAGGGCTTTAACCAGATTACCTGCCTGAAGGCCTTAGGCAAGCCTGAAGCCACTCTGTGAAGACGGAGATAGAGAAGCAATTACCATAAAGCTAAGACAAGCTAATTTTAAAAAGTCGTTGATGTTGAAATGAACATTTTCTAAGGAGGAAACATTAAACATTAAACAAAATATTTTTAAAATCATAAATAATACAGAATTTGCTAACTCTAAAATGTCTCTTATTACATGGCAGAGGGGGATCATCTAAAGTTAATTACTAAGAAGTAGCAGGTGGCGCTAGTGGTAAAGAGCCAAAGAGCCTGCCTGCCAATGCAGGAAACATAAGAGACGCAGGTTCGATCCCTGGGTCGAGACAATCCCCTGGAGGAGGGCATGGCAACCCACTCCAGTATTCTTGCCCGGAGAATCCCATGGACAGAGGAGCCTGGCAGGCTACGGTCCATAGGGTTGCACAGAGTTAGACATGACTGAAGCGACTTAGCACACACAGAAGTAGCAAATGATGAAACCCATGTGGTATCCCAATGACAATTTCTTATAACTCTTCCTCGCATACTTGAGGGTAATTCCCCGAGGAAGAGCAATCCTGCTGGGCAGTAGTCAAGGAAGTAGAGATAGGAAGCCTTTACTCAGCGACAGTGGTAAGAGTTCCACACAGTGTTCTGACCTTCAAAACTTAAGTTTTGTAAAAAAGCAAATGGAAAGCAACAGTTAAGTGGAATTTTAAACAAGAAAGAGTTTTTAAAGTTGATTACTTGTTTTTTCAGCAATTTATGATTAATAATAGTGATTTAAACAGTATCTAATTGGATCATTTATTTCTCATGTTTACAGCCTTCAGGCTCTGTATGTAAATATTCATAATCAAAAATTTTAAACAGTTTGTTGGGCTAAAAGATTTTATTATGAAAAAGAAAGTTTAGGTAAACTGTGTAGCATAGGCAGTGCTTTTTAGCCAGCCAAATATACTTTGTGTTTTCAATGATCGAAGAAGCAACATATGAGGAAATTTGAGATTAAGGGGGGATGGAAAGGAGAAAAGCTGTGGGAAAGATGTCTTAAGGGAATAATTTAGAGACTAGCACCAGATCTGCAACAATGATATTTTATGTGTATCCTTCAGGTAGGAGTTTTCTCTATCCCTTCTAGTGGAAACACATTCACATATACAGGAATTCAGAATGTGGGCAGAGACCAACTAGATTTTTGAACATAAGATAAAAACAGAGAAGACTTTATCTACTGCTGTATAACACATTACCCCAAAACTTAGGTGCTTCAGACAGCATGTTTTGATCTCACAGTTTCTGTGGGTCAGCAGTGCAGACATGGGCTCGATCGGTGTTTCTCCTGCAGGGTCACTCCAGAGGCTTCAGTCAAGGTGTCAGCTTGGGCTATAGGCACCATCTCATGGTTCAGTTAGGGCCGGATGTGCTTCCAAGTTTACTGAGAGGTTGTTGGCAGGATTCAGTTCCAGACAAGCTCTTAGGCCGAGGATCCCACCTCCATTATCACCTGTTGGATAGAGGCCACCCTCACTTGCCTGTCACATGGGCCTTTCAGCATGGTGACTCACTTCCTCTAAGGCTGCAGTTGAGAAGGCAAGAGAGGGTGCCAGCAAGAGAGGGTGACTGCTAGCGAGATGGAGAGCAGTCTTTGTTAACTTCACCATGGATGTGCCATCCCGCCGCTCTTGCTGTCTTTTCTTCATAAGAATTGGGGTACTAGGTCCAGCACACACACAGAGGAGGGGAAGACAGAAGGGCGTGAATGCCAGGAGGTGGGCATGATTGCGGCTCAGATTAGAAGCTCCCAACCACAGAGGGTTTTAACCACCCCTCAGCCTATAATCGACTCGAAAATTCCATGTCAAACTAAAAGAAAGTCTTTAAATGTTGCCAGTATCACAAATTTGAATCATTTCCCAGAAACAGCCACAGAAAGGCTATACAACATTATCAAAATCTAATTTTAAAAAATGAACTTTTAGAGAAAGGCAAGTGTATTTTACAGGAATGTATGTAATCCTTTTTTTTTTTTTTTTTTTTTTAATTCCCTGAGGCTTGTTTCTTGTTTCCCACAAATTCGTTAGGATGGCCAGAAAATTGCTCCTTTCATCAAAATGAATCAGCTTATTTCATCATTTGATAGAAATGTCAGTATTAGATGTTTGCAAATGAGAACACTCTGACTTGAGGAACACTTAAATTTTCATTCATATGTTTGCCATATATAGTTACTTATGCAACCAACAGAAATGTATTTTCTAATGGTGCTAAAACCTACCCACACCTGACTTAAAGGAGAAGAAATGCTCTCCAGCTATGTCCTATAAATTGCTTAATAAATACTGCTTACATGTTATTGCTTTACATGCATCCATTTACTTCCTTATTAGCCAGCCTCTCCAGATGCACCCAATGTAGTTATATCCAGGACATGGTGTTTATTACTAGTGGAAAGTAGAATTAGCGGCTATGAAGGGCTCATAAACACGGAAAGGAACACAGATTTGGGTTGTAATTTTTCTGCCAACAATTCTTGCTTAAAGCCAACCCCAGATACCCATCTTGTGAAATCAACAAGTTTGATACATACAAGAATGATGGTGTTGAGCAAACCCCGGTACATGTAGGCATGTCAGGGCCATTTGTTCTGCTGACCCAATGGTCTGCCTCTCTGCAGTTATAGACGAGGAATGGCAAAGGACACAGTGCAGCCCTCGAGAGACCTGCGTGGAGGTGGCCAGTGAGCTGGGGAGCAGCACAGACACATTTTTCAAGCCTCCCTGTGTGAACGTGTTCCGGTGTGGTGGCTGCTGCAATGAAGAGAGCCTCGTCTGTGTCAATACCAGCACGTCATACGTTTCCAAACAGGTAGGAGGACATGCACCCTCTGTGGCCCTGATGCTGGTGGCATTGACAGCTACATCTCAGCTGGTTGCCAAATGCTGGCTCAGTGCTTTAGGTGCATCATCTTATTTAACCCTGAAACAAGCTCAAAGGGTAGCTTATCATCTTATAGATGAGGACACGGAGAGTTAGAGAGGAGCTCCAGATGTACCCGAGGTAGTTATATCTAGGACTGTCTCTCTGATGCTATGATGTCAAGGATCAGAAAATCATATGGAAGCCACTAGGGCAGACATTTCCAGGAACAAAGATAGCCACGCTGACTTGTCTTATTAATTAGGTACCACATTGCTCAAATGGAGTGATTGAGAAGAGTTTGATGAAGGGAATGGGCAGGGTAGGGGAAGGAAGAAGGGCTGGTGAAGTACCCAGAGCTGCTAGAAAGGGGGCGCTGTTCCCACCCTTAGACTGAAGAGGCCAGAGGGTGCAGTGGTTATGGGAACCCAGAGAGGAAGTGGGGAAGAGCGCTGCAGGACTGGCTGGGCAAGGGGCAGCCACTGTGCACCCTTATCCTGGCAGGGAGAAGGGGCAGGGTGAGGGAGGTAAGGAGGCTTATAGATGTAGTGATGGAGGTCAGCATCCTTGAACACTGCCCACTGGGGAAGGAGGAAAAGAAGATGGCATCTCCAGAGGGGCAGATGGAGAATATCTAGCACAGAAGACCTTTGGAAAGAATCCTCCAGTCCCCATGAAAGAAATAATTTTCCCTCTTCATCTTATGAAACCTCTTTTGCTCAGTAGATAAGTTTTTCTTTGTATTGCTCTCATATTGTTGTAAAATGTATATGGCATGCATGCGTGCTTAGTCACTCAGTCGTGTCCGACTCTTTGCAACTCTATGGACTGTAGCCCACCAGGCTCCTCTGTCCATGGGATTCTCCAGGCAAGAATACTGAAGTGGGTTGCCATACCCTCCTCCAGGGGATCTTCCAAACCCAGGGATCGAACCCACCTCTCTTACGTCTCCTGCATTGGCTGGTGGATTCCTTACCACCAGCGCCACCTGGGAAACCCATACATGGCATTGCTAAGTCGCTTCAGTCGTGTCTGACTCTGTGCAACCCCGTAGATGGCAACCCACCAGGCTCCCCTGTCCCTGGGATTCTGCAGGCAAGAACAGTGGAGTGGGTTGCCATTTCCTTCTCCACATACATGGCATAGTGGAGCAGTAATAACAAGCTTAGGAAAGAAAACATACTAAAAAGCTGTAAGTCAAACTACATTCCTTTTGGTTTGATGTTGCAAATCCCTCACACATATTGATATATTTATTTAATTGTCACATTTGCCTCTACAATCTAGTCTCATGATTGGGAAAAGAGGTACTGCAATAAAAATTATTATTATTCTGTAAGATATTATGAAAAAACTTTAACAAACTTTTTGGCCAACCTAATACATAACTTATCTTATTCAGAAGGAAAGAATGGAATGCTGATTTGTTTTGGTACTAGCTTAACGTACCCTTAATTTCCCCCCCCCCATACCTCTTAAAATAGCCCTTAAAGTTTAGAGTTTCTTTTTCTAAATTATTTTAGAGAATCTTGAACTTGTAAAAATTCTGACCTCTACTGTTTGACAATCAGAGGGGAAAAAATGACATGACTATGGCTAAGCATCAACTGTCAGCAGAAACAAAGGTTGCGTAACGTAAGAGGCTTTAGTTCGTGACTGTGTTATACCCTAGAGTATACTAAAAAATTTCGCAAGATGAAGTTCATGCAAAATAAACACTGTTAAAAACACTCTTACTTAAACTTATGGTAGTACCATTACATATTGAAAGGTCAGGACAAACATAACTTTAATGGATTGTTTCCACTTAATAGATAATTGAATATTTTGACTGTTGTCCACAACAAATGAGTTTCCAAGAATATGCTTAAGTGTAAGTGTTCAGCAGTTTTTCTTTCCAAATATGCATATTTGAACATTGTAATAGTGTTTTCCAAAAAACTTCTCATCCCAAAGTTATGGGCTGTTCAGTGAAATACCTCTTAGAAGCTAAGTGAATAAATGAAGACTCTATGTAGCAAGGACTATGTGGAATGGTAATTGAATGGACAGAACATTAAAATCAAGTTCAAATTCACCTGTACATCAGAGAACCACTCAAGAATTAAAGTAATTGATACTCTTGGCAAGTAAATTTTACCTGCTGAGATTCCATCTTGCAGCTCCTGATCACAGCAGTTTCATTCCAAAAAGTAATAAGGCATGTTCTTGAGAGTGTGCCCTCTGGCTGTAGAGTAGACTGTGTGGGTTCAGATCCCCACCCTCCCAATCCATAGTTATATGGTCTTAGGCCAGTTATATAACCTCTCTTTCCATCTGTTTCTTCACCTGTAGAGTTGGGGGTAATAAAACAAACCTATAATGTTGTTATAAGGGGTAAATGAATTAATATAAAGGTACTTACAACAGGGGCTGGCATATGGAAACATAGAAAAAAAATGATAGTCATGTTACCTATAATTGTTTGGGCATGATGGTCTTGTATCAGTCAGTTTTTACTCTGTAATGCTGAATAAACACCACCCTAAAACTTAGTGGCTTCAAACAATAATGACATTCTCATTCCTGTATCTGAGATTCAGTTAGTTTAGAGTTTGGGCTCAGTTGGGCTTGACGCCAAGCTGCAGGCTGAGTCCAGGTCTGGCCCCTGTGTCTTTCATCCCTTAGACCAGCAAGACTGCCAGATTGTGCTCTTCTCATGGCTAGAGCAAACGCATGAGACAGTGAGCCCTGGAAAGCACACACAGTTCAAGTCTATGCTTGTGCCAAAGCAAGTCACGTGGCTATGTCCAAAGTCAAGGAACAGGAAACTGTATTCCTTCAGTGGAGATGGTGTGGGAAGGGATAAGTAAATCGTTTTAAACAGTTATCTCTTCACCATGGTTGCAAAGAAACTTCATGGCTGTAATTTCATTTAATCCTTACAATTTATACTCAGACTTAAAGCAGGAGCAGGGAACATTTTACAAGCTAACTATTTTACAAGGGTACTAGGGACACCAAGAAGTTAAGACCAAACTTAAATACTTGATAAAGTGATGTAAGGCCCTGGTCTTCTGATTTGCAGGCCAGCATTCTTTCTATCACACCAGCCCTCATCCTTATTAGCTTTATCTTAATGGACAACTTTGCTGAAGTCACAACCGTAAGGGACAAAGGCAAAAATGCAGACTGTAGACATGATTATTTTTTTGTAAAACAAACAAACAAATATATGTATTATAGTTCTCTTTCTCTACTCTAGCTCTTTGAGATATCAGTGCCTTTGACATCAGTACCTGAATTAGTGCCTGTTAAAGTTGCCAACCATACAGGTTGTAAGTGCTTCCCAACGGCTCCCCGCCATCCATTCTCAATTATTAGAAGATCCATCCAGATCCCAGAAGAAGATCGGTAAGCCTTAGACTTGTTACACTTGTTAAGCCTTTCTTACACTATGCTTGCTCTTGCCTTGCTGAAGCTGTGTGTGGAGAATCCGTCATTAATTACAGAGTCGTCTCCCTTGCTTCAAGCTCTTTCTCTTTTAGGTTCCAACACATATCTGTGGGTAATAAGTGTTTGGCAAGTATATTTTTTACTAGGTGTTACTTGTATATTGCAGGATGTCAAAAAGCTCAGTGGCTGTGAACTCAGCATGCCAACTTGTGGGCACCTTTGTTAATATGCATAGTTTGATGCAGTTGTAAAACTCAACTCCAGCCTCAAATTTGGCATCTGTCCCCTCATTCCAGAACAAGCATTAGATAAAACTCATTTCAGGCTATTTATATATTTAAGTCCCAAAGTTAGGAGGGAAAAACGGCTCCTGGCATCATCGGAGAGTGGCAAAGCTATCTGCTTCTGATTTGGGCATTTTTTTAAAGCCCTCCTCTTAAGTTTACAAAGTGGGAAATTGTATTTTAAATGAAAATGACTTAAACTTAATTTGACTAGACATTTTCTTGTGAGGATTTTGTGATTCTTTCTGAGACAGATTATGACACCCTAAAGTGTTCTGAAATCAAAGGTCAGAGTCATTGATTTGGGAAAAAAGAATTTAATACAGAGAATCAAAGGGCAAATTACAATCATTGAATAAAAATATGAAGTAATTAAGTTGGAGACTTTGATCTTGCAGAAGTAAAGGAGGAAATGCACTGTGTGAGTGGCTAGTGAAGGAGTCAGCCTTAAGCCAAGCAGACCCCTCTAACCTTTCTCAAGTAGAAGAGAAAGCTCATGGAAAAGGAACATTTACAAAATTTTCCTGCTGTCCTGGCCAGCGTTCTTATCTCCATTTTACAGACAATAATGCTTAGGAGCGGTGTTAGAACACTGTTTACTTTTGGTAAATAAGCTTTGTTGACAGCTAATTTGCATAGATTTTAACACCAATCCTCTTAAAAAGATTATAACTTTCCAAAATTACAGTTTCATTTCCAAAGGTTTCCACAGAGAATATTTGTAATTACAGAATTACTATCTAATAACATCATCTTCATAAATATGAATTAAGCTCCTGAAAATCTTCACTGTTCTCTACTCAGAAATGTATGCAACATTAAAAAAAATGTTCCAAAGGTATGATTACCTTTGAAAGCTTTAAAATATGATTTATTGTCTTCTTTTCCTAGCTGCTCCCATTCCAAGAAGCTCTGTCCTGTTGACATGCTCTGGGATAGCAACAAATGTAAATGTGTTTTACAGGAGGAGAATCCACTTGCAGGAATGGAAGGTAATGATTGCAGTGGTGAAACAATAACAATAGCAACTAGTATTTATTGACACAATTTAAAGCAATTGTGTAAGCTTTTTATATATATCAACTAATTTACTCCTCCCAACAATCCTATAACGTATACCTCTTTTCCTATAATGTATACCTCTTTTCCTTTACAATCCTATAACGGAACACCTCTTTTCCTCTTTTCTTTTTACAATTACAAAATGGACACAACCAGGATGTCTAGTAATTTTTCTCAAGGTCACACAGCTAAGAGTGATAGAAGCAGTGAGATTCCAGAGCCTTTTCGTATAATTATATAGTAAGTCCACCAGTGCATCATTCAGCTCTTTAATCTTAAAGCCCCAAATGATTAGAGCATCTCAAAGCAATGGATTTCAAAAAAAGAGTCCGAAATGCAGTACTTGGATACAATCTCAAAAACGACAGAATGATCTCTGTTCGTTTCCAAGGCAAACCATTCAATATCACAGTAATCCAAGTCTATGCCCCAAGCAGTAACGCTGAAGAAGCTGAAGTTGAACGGTTCTATGAAGACCTCCAAGACCTTTTAGAACTAACACCCCAAAAAGATGTCCTTTTCATTATAGGGGACTGGAATGCAAAAGTAGGAAGTCAAGAAACACGTGGAGTAACAGGCAAATTTGGCCTTGGAATACGGAATGAAGCAGGGCAAAGACTAATAGAGTTTTGCCAAGAAGATGCACTGGTCATAACAAACACACTCTTCCAACAACACAAGAGAAGACTCTATACATGGACATCACCAGATGGTCAACACCGAAATCAGATTGATTATATTCTTTCCAGCCAAAGATGGAGAAGCTCTATACAGTCAGCAAAAACAAGACCAGGAGCTGACTGTGGCTCAGACCATGAACTCCTTATTGCCAAATTCAGACTTAAATTGAAGAAAGTAGGGAAAACCACTAGACCATTCAGGTATGACCTAAATCAAATCCCTTATGATTATACAGTGGAAGTGAGAGATTTAAGGGCCTAGATCTGATAGATAGAGTGCCTGATGAACTATGGAATGAGGTTCGTGACATTGTACAGCAGACAGGGATCAAGACCATCCCCATGGAAAAGAAATGCAAAAAAGCAAAATGGCTGTCTGGGGAGGCCTTACAAATAGCTGTGAAAAGAAGAGAAGCGAAAAGCAAAGGAGAAAAGGAAAGACAGAAGCATCTGAATGCACAGTTCCAAAGAATAGCAAGAAGAGATAAGAAAGCCTTCTTCAGCAATCAATGCAAAGAAATAGAGGAAAACAACAGAATGGGAAAGACTAGGGATCTCTTAAGGAAAATCAGAGATACCAAAGGAACATTTCATGCAAAGATGGGCTCGATAAAGGACAGAAATAGTATGGACCTAACAGAAGCAGAAGAGATTAAGAAGAGATGGCAAGAATACACAGAAGAACTGTACAAAAAAGATCTTCACGACCCAGATAATCACGATGGTGTGATCACTCACCTAGAGCCAGACATCCTGGAATGTGAAGTCAAGTGGGCCTTAGAAAGCATCACTACGAACAAACTAGTGGAGGTGATGGAATTCCAGTTGAGCTATTCCAAATCCTGAAAGATGATGCTGTGAAAGTGCTGCACTCAATATGCCAGCACATTTGGAAAACTCAGCAGTGGCTACAGGACTGGAAAATGTCAGTTTTCATTCCAATCCCAAAGAAAGGCCATGCCAAAGAATGCTCACTACCGCACAATTGCACTCATCTCACACGCTAGTAAAGTCATGCTCAAAATTCTCCAAGCCAGGCTTCAGCAATATGTGAACCGTGAACTTCCTGATGTTCAAGCTGGTTTTAGAAAAGGCAGAGGAACCAGAGATCAAATTGCCAACATCCGCTGGATCATGGAAAAAGCAAGAGAGTTCCAGAAAAGCATCTATTTCTGCTTTATTGACTATGCCAAAGCCTTTGACTGTGTGGATCACAATAAACTGTGGAAAATTCTGAAAGAGATGGGAATACCAGACCACCTGATCTGCCTCTTGAGAAATTTGTATGCAGGGCAGGAAGCAACAGTTAGAACTGGACATGGAACAACAGACTGGTTCCAAATAGGAAAAGGAGTTCATCAAGGCTGTATATTGTCACCCTGTTTATTTAACTTATATGCAGAGTACATCATGAGAAACACTGGACTGGAAGAAACACAAGCTGGAATCAAGATTGCCGGGAGAAATATCAATAACCTCAAATATGCAGATGACACCACCCTTATGGCAGAAAGTGAAGAGGAACTCAAAAGCCTCTTGATGAAAGTGAAAGTGGAGAGTGAAAAAGTTGGCTTAAAGCTCAACATTCAGAAAACGAAGATCATGGCATCCGGTCCCATCACTTCATGGGAAATAGATGGGGAAACAGTGGAAACAGTGTCAGACTTTATTTTTCTGGGCCCCAAAATCACTGCAGATGGTGACTGCAGCCATGAAATTAAAAGACGCTTACTCCTTGGAAGGAAAGTTGTGACCAACCTAGATAGCATATTGAAAAGCAGAGATATTACTTTGCCAACAAAGGTTCGTCTAGTCAAGGCTATGGTTTTTCCTGTGGTCATGTATGGATGTGAGAGTTGGACTGTGAAGAAGGCTGACCGCTGAAGAATTGATGCTTTTGAATTGTGGTGTTGGAGAAGACTCTTGAGAGTCCCTTGGACTGCAAGGAGATCCAACCAGTCCATTCTGAAGGAGATCAGCCCTGGGATTTCTTTGGACGGAATGATGCTAAAGCTGAAACTCCAGTACTTTGGCCACCTCATGCGAAGAGTTGACTCATTGGAAAAGACTCTGATGCTGGGAGGGATTGGGGGCAAGAGGAGAAGGGGACGACAGAGGATGAGATGGCTGGATGGCATCACTGACTCGTTGGACATGAGTCTGGGTGAACTCTGGGAGTTGGTGATGGACAGGGAGGCCTGGCGTGCTGCGATTCATGGGGTCACAAAGAGTCAGACACAACTGAGCAACTGATCTGATCTGATCTGATCTGATAACCTTTAATGAAAGCCGCTTCAGAACTAAACACGAGTCAACCACATTTTACTAAGCTTTTTGTATAAAAACCTCACAGGCACCTAAGGTAATTTTGGACTTGGTTTCTTTTATCTGTGTCTTGTGAAAACATGCCAGTAACTTGAGAAAATGGTGAATAAGAGAAGACTTCTTCTGACACAAGGGTAAAGTCAAAGCAAGACACAGCTCTTGGACTCAGGGGAGTTGGGAAGCAGATGAGCTTGGCTCTCATCATTCCACATAACTCTTAACACTCTGATTTTTGATCATAAACATCTGCTTGAAAACAAATGCACTTTTTATTGATTTCCAAGGTAACTTGACATGATTCCACTGTAAAGATCACAAGGACTCATATGTTTTGAACCTTGCTTGTTTTTCCAACTGTGATCTACAAGCAAGATTAATAAGGAGTAAACTGTAAGGAAATCTGTCCCAGAAACTGTAAATAACAAGCTCACCTTATGCTTCTGTCTCTCAGTTTCCAAATGTGTTCATGAAAGCTCAGCCCAGGGTTTGATGGAACCTTAAAGTTCATGTAGTTTAAATGACCATGCATATCTTTTTGAAAATTGAAGTATAGTTGATTTACAATGCTTCAGGTATACAGCAAAGTGCTTCAGTCATATATATACACATATACATACACACACATCCATATATATTCTTTTTCAAATTCTTTTCTGTTGTTACAAGATATTGAATATACTTCCCTGTGTTATACAGTAAGTCCTAGTGTTTTATGTATAGTAGTGTGTAAATGTTAATCCCAAAGATGATGAATGTGAAAGTGAATTTGCTCAGTTGTGTCTGACTCTTTGAGACCCCAGGGACTGTAGCCTACCAGGCTCCTCCATCCATGGAATTTTCCAAGCAAGAGTACTGGAGTGGGTTGCCATTGCCTTCCCCCGGGGATCTTCCCAATCCAGCAATCGAACCTGAGTCTCCCACATTGCAGACAGACGTTTTACCATCTGAGCCACCAGGGAAGCCCTTGTTAATCCCAAACTCCTAATTTATCCTCTCCTCCCTTTCCCTTTGGTAACTGTCTTCTGTATCTGTGAGTCTATTTCTGTTTTGTAAATGAGTTCATTTGTATCATTTTTTTAAGATTCCACATATAAGTGATATCATATATTTGTCTTTGTCCCACTCACTTCACTGAGTATGATAATCTCTAGGTCTATCCATGTTGCTGCAAATGGTATTATTTCATTGCTTTTTATGGCTGAGTAGTATTCCTTTGGAAGGAATGATGCTAAAGCTGAAACTCCAGTACTTTGGCCACCTCATGCAAAGAGTTGACTCATTGGAAAAGACTCTGATGCTGGGAGGGATTGGGAGCAGGAGGAGAAGGGGACGACAGAGGATGAGATGGCTACATGGCACCACTGACTTGATGGACATGAGTCTGGGTGAACTCCAGGAGTTGGTGATGGACAGGGAGGCCTGGTGTGCTGCGATTCATGGGGTCGCAAAGAGTCGGACACGACTGAGCGACTGAACTGAACTGAACTGATTCTGTTTAAAACACTTCTATTAGCTTTCCATAGCCAGAAAAATTCCAGATTCCTTAGAATTGCATTTAAAGTCCTTCAAGCCTCTGAATATAATCAACATTTTTAGTTTCATTTAAGTTTCATTTAGTTTCATTTAGTTTCATTTTAGTTTCATTTTAGTTTCATATGTCTTAAGTTCAGTGAGACTAGAGCATTCATCATTGCTGAAACATGCCATTTATTTTCACACCTAGCCTGTACCATTGATTCTCATACTTTGGTGAGCATAAGTAGAGTATGGGAAAGAGCTTATGAAAAATGAACATTTCAAAGGAAAAAAGTTAAAGTGCACGTTTCAACAAAGCAGAAACAGTCTCATAGATAGAAATAATTGGTGGTTGCCAGAGAGGAGGGGGAGCCTGGTGGGCTGCCGTCTATGGGGTCGCACAGAGTCGGACACGGCTGAAGCGACTTAGCAGCAGCAGTAGCAGTATTCCATTATGCATATGTACACCATCTTTTATCCATTCACCTATTGGTGGACATTTAGATTGCTTCCATTTCTTGGCTATTGTAAACAGTGCTAACGTTGGGGTGCATGTATCTTTTCAAATTATAGTTTTCACCATTTCCAGATATGTGTCCAGGAGTGGAATAGCTGGGTTATCGGGTAACTCCATAATGCCCATGTTGATTTTGAATGTCATGTACATCCTTCCCACCAAGTCTTCATCTGTCCTCTGCTACAATATACATCAGTCATGAGGAAACTTGCCAAACTCACTGAGGCATTCCGGTTACACTAGGCACAGTCTTGTTGCTAGTAAACTATATGGAACCTGAATATCTTTCTCTCTTTCTCTCTAGGACAGTGCTGTCCAATGGAGTTACAGTGAGAGTTATATATATAACTTATATTTTATAGTACTCTCACTAAAAAAGGTCAAAATAAGCAGATTAAAGTTATTTCTAATGTGTTTTACTTAATCTAAAATATTTTTTTAAAACACTCATTTCAGTGTGTAAGCAATATAAAATCCATCAATGATATATATCTTCATTCTTGTGCTAAGTCCTTGAAATCGAGTGTGTATTTTACACTTACAACACATCTCAATTCAAACTTGCCATTGCATGCTCTGTCTGGCCTGGAGCTATCATATTGGACATCCCAGCTCTAGAGTATCAACTCGTTAGTTTAGGTTTACCCTCTAGAACCATGTCATACCGACTAGTTCTTTCTCCATGTGACCCATTTTTAAAGTTAGAAAGTTATTGTTTGGAATCTAAAAAGTGGTACCAATGAATTTATTTACAAAACAGAAATAGAGTCACAAGTATAGAAGACAAACTTATGGCTACCAAGGGGGAAAGGTTCAGTTCAGTTCAGTTCAGTCGCTCAGTCGTGTCCAACTCTTTGCGACCCCATGGACTGCAGTACGCCAGGCTTCAGATTGGGTTTAACAGATACTCACTGAAAGTGAAAAGTGAATGTTAGTTGCTCAGTTGTGTCCAACTCTTCACGACCCAATGGACTGTAGCCCACCAGGCTCCTCCATCCATGAGATTTTCCAGGCAAGAATACTGAAGTGGGCTGCCATTCCCTTCTCCAGGGGATCTTCCCGACGCAGGGATCAAACCTAGGTCTCTCGCATTGCAGGCAGATTCTTTACCATCTGAGCCCCCAAGGAAGTCCCAGATAAACACTGCTGCTGCTGCTGCTGCTAAGTCACTTCAGTCGTGTCCAACTCTGTGCGACCCCATAGACGGCAGCCCACCAGGCTCTGCTGTCCCTGGGATTCTCCAGGCAAGAACACTGGAGTGGGTTGCCATTTCCTTCTCCAGTGCATAAAAGTGAAAAGTGAAAGTGAAGTCACTCAGTTGTGCCCGACTCTTAGTGACCCCATGGACTGTAGCCGACCAGGCTCCTCTGTCCATGGGATTTTCCAGGCAAGAGTACTGGAGTGGGGTGCCATTGCCTTCTCCACCAGATAAACACTACTATATATAAAAGAGATACACAACAAGGACCTACCGTATAGCACAGGGAACTCTATGCAATACTCTGGAATGACTTATAATGGAAAAGAATCTAAAAAAGAGTGGATATATGTGTAACCAATTCACTTTGCTGTACTTCTAAAACTAACACAATATTGTAGATCATCTACATTCCAATAAAAATAGGTCCCAAAAAGAAAGCTATTGTGGAAAACTGTATACATAGCACTTAAGGTGGTTCTAGTTAAGGTTTCCCTGGAACACAGCTCCTGGGAGAGAGATTGGCATTCAGGAGTTTACTTGCAGGAATGCATTCAAAGGTGAAGGGGCAGGGGCAGGACTTGGCAGGGGGAGAAGTTGAACTGTATGGCAGTTGCTGAGAGGTGTTAGCCAAGCCTGTTGGGGGATGTCTCAAATTGAGACAGAGGGGCTGGGTCCTATGGATTGGTCACTGGATATGGGCTTCCTCTAGAGGGGATATAACCTTGGGGGAGCCAGCTTCTTTCTGCTGAAGGTAATTCCTGCAGAGGGACCTAGCTGGTATACATGTATTATGAGTAGGGAAAGCAATGAAAAAAGAGAGGCATGCTCTGAGCGGGGGAAAAATGAGTGCTCAGAGCTGCAAGGGAGAGAACCCAGCACATCAGGGTGCTGGAAAACGTTCAGCATGGTGAGGACATAGAGACAGGGGGCTGGGTAGATATGAGAGAGGAAGCCAGGGGGCTTCATGGGAGACCTTGTGAACCGTGTCCCAGAGCTTGGATGTGGTATTAAACACAAAACAAAACCACGCAACTAGTTCAAGTGGACAGTGACAGCACCAGTTAGGAGTTCAACAAAATCAACCCAGTGACAGTGTACAAGAGAAGAGATTGGCTTGGGGCAAGCAAGGATGAAGGGAACCTTTTGGGAAGTTGTGGCAATGATGGAAGTGAGAGGCAGGAGGTAGCCTAGATCACAATCATTTCTAATTTTCATCTTCCACAGTGCAGTTGACATGGGCCAAGTTCACAGTCACTTCTCAAGTGGCCTCATCAAACTCATGACGCGTACTGAGCTTACTGTTCACTAAATACTTTTCCCCCACATACATGTGGCTATTAAGCCAACTGCCTTTCTCCAATGACTTCTCTTCCCTGAATGAGGACATGTGAGTTAGTGAACTGAAGTCCAATTTCATCTTGTTAGATTTAGGCCATTGCACTAAACCGTTTCCCAAAACAAAAACAGAAAACTAACAGTACCAAAAAAAGAAAAAAAAAGGCGGGGGGGGGGGGGGAGTCCTGATTCTGGATTTTAACTCCTTCTGCTGCTGCTGCTAAGTCGCTTCAGTCATGTCCGACTCTGTGTGACCCCATAGACGGCAGCCCACCAGGCTCCACTGTCCCTGGGATTCTCCAGGCAAGAACACTGGAGTGGGTTGCTATCTCCTTCTCCAATGCATGAGAGTGAAAAGTGAAAGTGAAGTTGCTCAGTCACTTCCGACTCTTCTCGGTCCCATGGACTGCAGCCCACCAGGCTTCTCCGTCCATGGGATTTTCCAGGCAAGAGTACTGGAGTAGGGTGCCATTGCCTTCTCCGCCAGACACCCACAAATTCAAGAATTTACTTGGAAAAATTCTATCAGTTTATTGATCAAAATGATAAATGGAACAAGGCTGAGGACCTAACACATTGGTATCCCATCATCAACTTCCCTAAGATTGAAATTGAAAGCCAGTACTTCTGGGTATCGCCCTTAGCTAGTTACTGCTTCACTCAGTTCTCCTATATCGTTTCTCTGTTAGTTTTAACTTGTCTGTAAGGACTGAGGTTGGCCATGGCCAACTACATTGCTGAAGCTCAGCAAATACCTGGTAGACTGTTTCCCTAAATCACCTATCCAAGAACGGAGTTGGGCTGGCCGGAAGTGTTCTAAGAGAGTCTCTACTGTCACCTAGTGATCCATGCAAATCTTTTCAGAGCTTCTATCTAGTCTTATCTTGTTCCAAAGTGACACATGCTTTACTGGGATATGCTTTACAAAGCTTACCTTTTTCCTCTTCATACAATTCAGAATGGCGTATCCCCAGATCTGGCCTTTCAACACCCATTCCACATGAGC
This sequence comes from Bos indicus x Bos taurus, assembly GCF_003369695.1. Classification (NCBI taxonomy): domain Eukaryota; kingdom Metazoa; phylum Chordata; class Mammalia; order Artiodactyla; family Bovidae; genus Bos; species Bos indicus x Bos taurus. The sequence continues at coordinate 13,018,614 of NC_040105.1, read as the reverse complement.
CCTCAAAGATCATCAACCACAGAGCAGTTAAGCCTATGAGGTTGGACAACACAAGATTTTGAAATATCATTAATGGCCAGATGAAAATAAATGATGCTTGCTCCTTGAAAGGAAAGCTATGAAAAACCTAGACAGCCTATTAAAAAGCAAAAGCAAAGACATCACTATGCTGACAAACGTCCATACAGTCAAAGCTATGGTTTTTCCAGGAGTCATATACAGATGTAAGAGTTGGACCATAAAGAAGGCTGAGTGCCAAAGAATTGATGCCTTCGAATTGTGGTGCTAGAAAAGACTCTTGAGAGTCCCTTGGACTGCAAGATCAAATTAGTCAATCCAGAAGGAAATCAACCCTGAATATTCACTGAAAGGACTGTGCTGAAGCTCCAATCCTATGGCCACCTGATGCGAACTCACTGGAAAAGAGCCAGATGCTGGGAAAGACTGAGGGAAGGATGAGAAGGGGGTGACAGAGGATGAGGTGGTTGGATGGCATCACTGACTCAATGGACATGAGTATGAACGAACTCCGGGAGATAGTAAAGGACACAACAGCCTGGCATGCTGCAGTTCATGGAGTTGCAAAGAGTCAGACGACTTAGCAACTGAACAACAATGGCAAAGTGGGAGAGAAGCATGTTTGGGGAAGAAACTAAACAACTTTCCTCCAAGCCTTTTAAGAATACTAATGTGACATTTTCAGATTCTTCTAAAGGTTCTGTCTCTTCCAATGAATTTCAACTTGATCAGAATTGGAGGTGGAATACTAATTATCCAACTGTTTTGTACATTTTCTAGAAATATCTGTTAGCTAAGTGTGTCAAAAACTTCTCAGCACCTCCTCTCTGAGCCAACTGTATCTTCCAACAGATGTCTGTGGAATCAAAGTACATTGTCATGTTATATTTTTTTATACTAGAGTTATGACCTTCAGTGAGGAAATACACCTACCCATAGCCTGGAAGGTCTGTGTATTTCTACAGTGTCCTAGTATTTCTGTTCTCTCCTTTTATTCTTCACCTAAAACTGAGAAGGAGTAGACTCACAGTCCTTAGACATCCTGTATTTTATGACTGATACTTGGTTTTGCAAAGTTGCTTTTTTCAACTAGTCACAACCTAGTTGTGACATCTTGCTGCTGCTAAGTCGCTTCAGTCGTGTCCAACTCTGTGTGACCCCATAGACGGCAGCCCACCAGGCTCCCCCGTCCCTGGGATTCTCTAGGCAAGAACACTGGAGTGGGTTGCCATTTCCTTCTCCAGTGCATGAAAGTGAAAAGTGAAAGTGAAGTCGCTCAGTCGTGTCCGACCCTCAGCGACCCCACCAGGCTCCTCCATCCATGGGATTTTCCAGGCAGGAGTACTGGAGTGGGGTGCCATTGCCTTCTCTGAGTTGTGACATCTTAAAAAATCTTAATCTTAAAACATCTTAAAAAAAATCTTACCAAGATATTCAGCTTACAACATTTTTATAAAAAACTAAAGAGAACATGTGAATTCTGTGTTAGTATTGTGAAATCAGAGGTCAATCTCCTTCATTCTGTGAAAATATTAAGGACAAAAATCTACAAAAACAGAGACTGGGTGAATCCAAGCTACTTTACAATGATGTAATTAATACAACCAACTTTGGGGATCCCATTCTCCATGCTACAGCTATTTGACCACTTTTCTGTTTTGGTTTAGATCACACTCACCTGCAAGAACTGGCTCTCTGTGGTCAGCACATGAAGTTTGATGAAGATCGTTGTGAGTGTGTCTGTAAAACGCCATGTCCCAGAGACCTCATCCAGCACCCAGAAAACTGCAGCTGCATTGAGTGCAGAGAGAGTCTGGAGAGCTGCTGCCAGAAGCACAAGATATTTCACCCAGACACCTGCAGGTGAGTGGCTTTTCACTTTTGCCTATATTTGACCCATTGACATTTAAAGTAAACCAGTTAGATTTGGTGCGATTCCTTATTAAGCCAGTTTTATTCTTCATTGCCAAGCCCCCTTTTTGATAATAAAACAAAGATTTGGCAACTGAGTAAGTATATAGAGTGATGATTAATTGTGAAATCAAGAAAATTCTGTCTGCTGTAGCTGGCTTATGGATCTTCAGCAAAAACTAAAGTTGAAGATATATACACAATTATTTCAGATCAGCTGACTCTTTAGCTCAGTCTCTCTCTTAATATAGATTGACATATGTTTATTTTTTCCTTTGAGGAAGGGGATGCCATTGGATTTATATAACAAGAAATTTACTGATGAATAGAATGCTTACAAGTTAGCAGTTGTGCTTTAATAACCATGTGGGATAACCAGCCAGGATTTTATATTGACATCCTAAATATGAATCTGGAAAATTTACTCTGAAAATGTAATCAAAGCAGAACAGAGTTTTTCCTTAGAATTTAGTCCTTGATTCTGAATTCTCATGTTTATCTTCTTTTGTAACAGCTGTGAGGACAGATGCCCCTTTCGCCCCAGAACCTGTGCAAATGGAAAACCGGCATGTCCAAAGCATTGCCGCTTTCCAAAGGAGAAAAGGGCCACCCATGGGCTCCAGGATCGAGAAAATCCTTGAGTTAGCCTTGATCCCCAGTTCCCCATCCATGTCATTTAAACAGCATGCTGCTTTGCCAAGTTGCTGTCACTATTCCAGGTGTTAGGGAAAAAAAATCTGTTTTACATAGTACCATGGTGAATCCCGACCGACCTTCCATTAAACAACAGCTGAGGATTCCCTGGCTCACTGCCAAATGTCTTCTAACAGAAGATGCTCTGCACACCAGGGAATGGAGAGGAAGAAATCTCCCTTACCCTCCCCCTTTTTTTCGTGAGTGAAAAAGTTTTGATCATCATGGAGTGACAGGTACCATGTGATTAATTACTCAGAGCAGATGAGGCAATTTGCATAGTCTTTGAGTCCTTTGCTAATTGCAACTCTCTTGTGAACTATTTAGATTCTTTCTTATGCAGATCTTGATGTATATGATCAGCACTGATTATCTGATTACTGTCCAGCTTGTAGTTTTGAGTTTACCAAACTACTGTCTGTTGTTTTATATTTAAGTGTATTTAAAGAAAATAAACACATTTATTCAAGCCAGAGAATTTTGTGTGTTAATTAATATGCTGTAAATTTACTGCTGTAAATTTTATGCTAAAGAAAAAATATTTTAAAGAGAGAAAGGAATTCAGTAGTGGGAGATGTGGGAGAGACATGAACACACTAAAACTAGATTCCAGTTTTGGGAAACCAAAGGACTAGCTCTCAGAAGGTTTAAGATTTTAAACGAGGTTGAATAAATGTGACTCAAAAATCAGCTGAACTTCAGCCTTTCCTTTGAGATTCAGATTACCTTGACTTGACCTCTAGTTGAACTTGACTTGAAGGAGGAGAGCCCACTGATGTCCCTGACATCTCTGGGGGTGTATGTTTCTTCCAGCCACCTCCAGCTCCACGCTTCCGCATTTACTCAACTCTCGGTCTTATTCATATTTCAATTCTCATAGCCATATGATTCTTCTCTGTCCCACAGCTACCCAGGAAGGAAGCACAAGCCTTTTTCCTTTGCTTTTTTTACCCAAATACTCCCACAAATAACTTGTTGACGGCACAGACTTTACTGAAAAATTTGGTATAACAGAGGGAATTTAGCAGCTTTAGCAGAACTAAGCTTTTTAGCCAAATAACTTAAAAACTGAGGTTCTCCCAAGCTTCTTGCATAGGTAGGTAGATAGATGCGTGCACACACACACACACACACAATTACAACATTTATTGCACACTTTGATAAATAGTTGTGTTCATGTTATCTCCCCACTACCCTGTGACCTCCTTACAATTGGAAATTGTGTCCTGATCAAACTTGTGTAAGCCAAGTTTCTCAGGGTGGAGCAGTACAATAAATAGAGAACAATAAACAAGTATAGCAAAAAATCCTTTTGTTTCTCCTGGAGCCAAATGATAGAATTATTGGATCCTGGTTCAAATGCCTGCCCTTCCTCTCTCAGGGTTCTAAGCAGTTCCCGAATTCTCCCAGCCATGGCCTCATCATTTACTGGTCTTGGTCCCATCACTCCTCTCCTGTCACTGTTCCCCTTGTCCACATTTTATGACCTTTATGTCAATGGGCCTTCTTTCTTCTAGGTGTACCATTTGATTCTCAGGCTTCTGACAGGATTCACAGGTAACGTGGCTGCTTAACTATATTAGGATTCAATTTCTTGCTTTGTCCCTTCATCCAGGTTCTACAACTCTCTCCGCAGTAGTATTCCCTTGAGAGCTGGGGCAGCAGATGGTCCAGGGACACTGCACAATTAAAGGAGTCACTTTGCTCATCTTCACTGGAGAAAAAGAGAGGTAGAAGCTCAGAGAAGAAAAGATCTGAACTGAAGGATAGGCTCTGCCAATTAATGGCATTATGAGGCCAAGCAACCTCATGGCACCTCAGTTTCCTCTCGGGCTAAACAGGTAGATAATCTCATCCACCTGTATCTGAGAGTTGTTAATTCACTCCACAAATGAAAACAATTTGAAAAATACAATGACCTTGACCCATTAAAGGGATTATTTCCCAAAAGAGAAACATGACTGTGAGCAAAATTCTTGGCTTATACTGGATTCCTGGATCTGCCCCAAATCAACTCAAACCACATTTTGGTTACTGGCTCTGGCTTCCTAATTGCCATTTAGATGGAGTATTATAGGGAATTCTGGACAAAACTATGGGAGATCTGGCTTTCTACTTCCAAAACCCATCCCCCCTGCTTTCTCTCCAACTCTCCACAATAACCACCAAGAGACTTGCACTTGAATCTCTGAGACTGGGTCTGGGCTGGGGTGGAGCTGGTCCTTAGGGTGGAGGTGGGGGAACTGGCCTTTTGCCTTATTAGAGTGCACTGGTCATTGTACAGGAATATTTGTCATACTAATAGCTTTGGAATGTGAGCTGCAATTTTTCAACTTGTAAAATTGTGTTGCAAAATAAAAATATGTGAGAAAGCCCAGAGAGCTTAAAGCAAACATAGTAAATGCCAGCGATGCACGATGCCCCTGATCATCTGAGCCACAGGGCCAGAAAATGCATTAATAGGACAGCACAGATCATAAATCTGTGACTACAGCAGTGTGGTGGGAGGCCCTTTGGAGATGGAAACAGATTAGACAGCATAATGTTCAGAGCTGGATGAGACTAAAATACTGCCTGAGATACCTGATAAAGGAGATGACACAAATAATCCATTTTAAAGGCATTTAAGGAAAGGGTTGGATGAAAATTGTGAGCTTAATGGATTTGGTCATTTGTTTAACAAGAGGTGGACTTTGTTTAATTTACTCCTAATGTTTCGTGTTTTTTTTTTCATACTGTTCATGGGGTTCTCAAGGCAAGAATACTGAAGTGGTTTGCCATTCCCTTCTCCAGTGGACCACATTTTGTCAAATCTCTCCACCATGACCCGCCCGTCTTGGGTTGCCCCACAGGCATGACTTAGTTTCACTGAGTTAGACAAGGCTGTGGTCCTAGTGTGATTAGATTGACTAGTTTTCTGTGAGTATGGTTTCAGTGTGTTTGCCCTCTGATGCCCTCTTGCAATACCTACCGTCTTACTTGGGTTTCTCTTACCTTGGGCGTGGGGTATCTCTTCACGGCTGCTCCAGCAGAGCACAGCCATTGCTCCTTACCTTGGACGAGGGATATCTCCTCACCGCCGCCCTTCCTGACCTTCAATGTGGGATAGCTCCTCTAGGCCCTCCTGCACCTGAGCAGCCACGGCTCCTTGGATGTGGGGTTGGTCCTCCTAGCCTCCTTGGAAGGAAAGTTATGACCAACCTAGATAGCATATTCAAAAGCAGAGACATTACTTTGCCAACAAAGGTCTGTCTAGTCAAGGCTATGGTTTTTCCTGTGGTCATGTATGGATGTGAGAGTTGGACTGTGAAGAAGGCCAAGCGCCGAAGAGTTGATGCTTTTGAACTGTGTTGTTGGAGAAGACTCTTGAGAGTCCCTTGGACTGCAAGGAGATCCAACCAGTCCATTCTGAAGGAGATCAGCCCTGGGATTTCTTTGGAAGGAATGATGCTAAAGCTGAAACTCCAGTACTTTGGCCACCTCATGCGAAGAGTTGACTCATTGGAAAAGACTCTGATGCTGGGAGGGATGGGGGGCAGGAGGAGAAGGGGATGACAGAGGATGAGATGGTTGGGTAGCTTCACTAATGCAATGGACAGGAGTTTTGAGTAGGCTCCGGGAGTTGGTGATGGATAGGGAAGCCTGGCGTGTTGCAGTCCATGGGGTCGCAAAGAGTTGGACACGACTGGGTGACTGAACTGAACTGAATGTTTTGTATGGGAACAATGTCTTGCATATAGTAGGTCCCTAATAATTATTTAGTGGATAGTGAAGTATTATATGGATTCTGTGACCAGTGAATGGAAACTCATCTACCACTGGAATGGCCAATATGAACTCTCATTCTCCAGGGCTCTTTCCAGGGGGTTTTCATGATTCAGTATCTTACCTGAGCTTCTTTATAGCATAGCCATCAACTTTCAAGAGAGGTTCCAACAGGACATGCCCCAGTATATACGCACTCATTGAGCTTCTGCTATATCTCATTTACTGATGTCCCACTGGCCAAGCAAGTCACATGGCCAAGCATAGAGTTGATGTGGGAGGAGATTAGACAAGGGTGCAAATATAGGAAAATGGTTCACTGAAGGCTACCATGTAACAGTCTCCCACAGGGTTGGTTCCTGTCTTTAGCCACACATAGAGACCTGTTAGTCTCCATTGTTCTACAAGAGCTGAACTCTGGTCAGTGTCTTCGGGTTTCCACATACAGGGCCCAGGACCTGTGTTGTCTTTGTTCTGATCACTGTTCTGCATTTTGATTCTGTTTCTGATACATGGAAATCTTGAGGATCTTCTTTTGCCCACAGCTATAATGTGAATTCTCTTGTTTATGTCTCATTTTTCTTTCTGAAGCACAGTGAGAAGAGAGGAGTCTCAAAATATTAACTGAAAATGTCATCTTGGCTGTAAATCTGGCTCAATATCAAGTCCTTTTCCCTTAGTAAGATCCTCTATCAGTCTGTTCCAGCCTTCACTGGAGATAACTTTCTCCCATATGAACCCCTCCCCTTCTCTTACCCCGTGGAGTTATACAACAGCATTCACTGGCCAGTCAGCGCCTGTCTCTGTACCTTGGTCAAGTTCTACTTGGAATAATCTTGCTCCCAGCAGTTGCATGAGCACTTTTTACTTCCATTGGCAGCCAGAAATATTCTGAACTCCCAGTATTTTTCTTGTATTTCTTTCCCGGTATTTATCACCTCCCACCTTTTATAGATATTTACATATTCCTTAACTGTTTTGGTTTCTTGGGGATAAAGCACATGCCAATTTTTCCTTGCCTTGTGCCTTGTACATAGATAGCGGGTTCTCAATACAAATGCGGTGCCTTCCCACTCCAAAATTGTCCAAGAGCTCATTTACATATACATTTGCAAAGGGTTGAATTTCAAGGGAAGGTGATATCTACTTTTATTTTATACCTTCTACACTTACAGGTCATTTTATACACCACTGGTACTGATTGCTCTCACTTTCTATTATGTGCAGTCAGAAGCCACTGCATGAAAGTATTTTAGTCTAATTTATTGGTTTACATGAAAATTCTCTAAAGGCATACCCTGATGCCATACATTTAGGCAGAACACTATAATTAGAATTATTCCCAGATTTACAGCTTCTTCATCCTGCTGCTACAACTTTTCTTGACTTTTAGAAAATAGCCTTTAATTGTGACCTTTGCTTAAGGTTTAACTGACTAAAAATGGAGTCTCAACCCATGTGAGATGGTGAAGTGTGTACAGAATCATGATTTATTTGCCTTTTAATGTTAAGTGCCTAGATCAGAGATGAACATGATGTTCAATGTTTTCAGACTTTGTTGGAACTGTAAACTTTACTGGCACAGCCTGCAGCTTTCTCAACCCCCTCCTCCACAGAGACTTGGCAACAGCATGCCTTTATTAATATCTATTTATAAAGGTCAGCCTATCCTACAGTATTTAAAATACAAAGAACTTTTCAAGAAAAGTGGATTACTTTTTACCATTGATGAAAAATATATAAAAGCTGAAAAAGATGAAAAGTTTTAAAAACACACTGTGTTTAATATTCCTTGTATTCCCCACAAAACCTTTTACAGAGTAGGCACTTGGTAAATTGTTTGATGATAAAAATAGAAAATATTTATTCTTCTTTGAAAATAACTCAAGTTTTTTGAAGGAGTATTGATTGGCATCAAGATCTTAGAAGATTCACAGTAGAATTGCCATCACTTTGCCGACAAAGGTCCATATAGTCAAAGCTATGGTTTTTCCAGCAGTCATGTATGGATATAAGAGTTGGACCATAAAGAAGGCTGAGTGCTGAAGAATTGATGCTTTTGAATTGTGGTGCTGGAGAAGACTCTTGAGAGTCCCTTGAACTGCAAGGAGATCAAACTAGTCAATCCTAAAGGAAATCAACCCTGAATATTCATTGGAAGGACGGATGCTGAAGCTCCAATCCTTTGACTACCTGATGCGAAGAGCCGACTCACTGGAAAAGATCCTGATGCTGGGAAAGGCTGAAGGCAAAAGGAGAAGAGGGAGGCAGAGAATGAGATGGTTAGATAGCATTACCGACTCAATGGGCATGAATTTGAGCAAACTCCAGGAGATAGAGGACAGGGAAGCCTAGTGTGCTTCAGTCCATGGGGTCGCAAAGAGTCAGATACAACTTAGCGACTTAACAACAAACATTGTAATAAGAACTATGGCAGTGGCAAGCTGGGAGATCAACAAATGAGGATTAACCTTCACTTATACTTTCCATGATTTCTACCCAATAGTTATTGTCTTGATTGTTGTTACTTAGGGGCTAAGTCATGTCTGACTCTTTTGCGACCCCATAGATTGTAGCCCACCAGGCTCCTGTGTTCATGGGATTTCCCAGGCAAGAATCCTGGAGTGGGTTGCCATTTCCTTCTCCAGGGGATCTTCCCAACCCAGGGATAGAACCCACGTCTCCTGCAGTGGCAGACTGAGTCTTTACCACTGAGCCACCAGGGAAGCCTATTGTCTCACTGCTGCTGCTGCTGCTGCTAAGTCGCTTCAGTCGTGTCCGACTCTGTGCGACCCTACAGACGGCAGCCCACTAGGCTCGCCCATCCCTGGGATTCTCCAGGCAAGAACACCAGAGTGGGTTGCCATTTCCTTCTCCAATGCATGAAAGTGAAAAGTGAAAGTGAAGTCGCTCAGTCGTGTCCGACTCTTAGCGACCCTATGGACTGCAGCCCACCAGGCTCCTCCGCCCATGGGATGTTCCACGCAAGAGTACTGGAGTGGGGTGCCATTGCCTTCTATTGCAAACATGAAAAAGAAGACCAAAACAGTGCTGTACCACCTGGTACCGTTGGTCTTATCTGGGAAACCAACTGCACATTATTAAGCTTGTGTAAGTATCCTTGAGTCTTCCATAACTTTTATTCTCTGATGCTTCAATATAAACACAGAGCAGAATATCTATTCCCACTTGAACCTTATTCATTAAAGTTAAATTATTAATACATTTCAAAGTCTACAGCCAAAGTGCTCTATAAATTATATCAGTTCCCTGTACTTTTTTAAGGTACACCCCTTGGAATTTTTTCAGTACAGTCAGTTCAGTCGCTCAGTAGTGTCTGACTCTTTACAACCCCATGGACTGCAGCATGCCAGGCCTCCCTGTCCATTACCAACTCCCGGAGTTTACTCAAACTCATGTCCATCTAGTCGGTGATGCCATCCAACCATCTCATCCTCTGTCTTCCCCTTCTCCCCTATGCCTTCAATCTTTCCCAGCATCAGGGTCTTTTCAAATGAGTCAGTTCTTCAATACATTCAATCGGGTATATATATGTGTCAGAAATTGTGCAGGCATTGAATAAATAAATTCATTAATACAACTAAAACTTACTTGATTTCTAGTACCAGGAGCAGACCTTGCCTCTGCTTACTAACAAGCAAATATAAATGCCAATTTTCAGAAAGAAATCCATGAGAGATCCCAAGAAGACACAAGTCTCCAAGGATCAGGCTGAGGAAGAAGGCCAGGTGGAGGGGTGGGGCAGGAGGACAGGCAAACAATTTGAATATCACCTGATAAATGCTATACCAGCATATAGCCAAACTACTGTCAAAATACAAGAGGGAGGATTTAATTCCCTCTAGAGATTTGGGAAAGGAGGTGAAATCTTCAGGGATTAATAGCCTTTCTACAGGCTTAAAATGAGTGCTGGTAAAGACGGTGGTGATGGTGCTCAGGAAAGCATTTCCTCAGTTGGGAACTCCATGTACCAATGGTGAGGAGTGCATGGATGATCATCAGACTACTCCCACTGATTCATTAGCCTCTTGGCCAAGTACCACCATGGCCTGCTGAACCAGTCTGAGTGGGAGTTGCTATTTCAGGTCTCAAATTTTTTTTCTCCAGAGTGGAGGGTTGCCACATAAAATACAAGATGCCCAGTTAACTTTTGAATTTCAGATAAACGATGAGTAACTTTTTAGTAAAGTCCCCTATATTTAGGACATACTTACATAAACATTATTTATCTGAAATTCAAATTATTAAAAACGTTGACTTTTTGTGTATTTTACTCACTACATCAGGCAATCCTACCAGAATGGTAAAAACCAGGCGGAGCTTCTGTAGCAGAGATGATAAACAATAAACAAAACGCAACCATGACCCCAGCTTTCTGTAGCCATCCCAGCCCAAAGTCTCTCCAACTGGAAGCCAGAGAGAACAGGCGTCCAAAGAGACACTGTTTCTAGGCAACCACGGCGCGAACTCAGCTGACCATTCGCAAGATTCGGGTTAGGCGTGCGGTGCATCCTGGGAGTGAGTTTTCTAAGTTCGGATTCGCCCCCAAAGGCCACGGGACTACAACTCCCAGGAGCGCCAATGGGTCGCTGCGAGGCACGCTGGGGAGTGCTGGTTTTACCCGGTTGAAGAGTCCTGGTGGGTTGCTTGTGTAGCAAGAGATCAAGGCCGATTTTTAGAGAATCGCAACATTAAGAATTCACATAAAAGGTTAAACCGAGCATTACTGCTTTCAGTACAGAGAAAACAAGTCTTCCGGAACATCGTGGTGACACGTGTAGGCGCGCGCTGACGTTACATCGCACGCTGATGGGTGGGGAGTCGCTCCTGCGCGTGACTCCACTTTCTCTTTTTGATTGGCTGTCCTGTAGGTGCGGCGCTCGCTCGCGGACGCCCTTGATTGGTGCCTCGGAGCTGCTGGGTGGGACTCCGGCTGCAGCCGCGGGAGGTCCGGACACTGGCGGCCATGGGACTTGCCGGTAAGTACGCGTCTGACTTCCCGTCGCCGGTCCTCTCTCCATCTTCCAATTGGGACTGGACTGTCCTCAGGGGAGCATAGCCGGTGATGGAGGGGGCGAAGCCGACCTAGCTTGAGGCTCAGAATTCGGGGTCGAGGGGCTCGGGAGTCGAGTGGTGCTGAGGGTGCGCTGAGGCGGCCGCACTGTAGCCGGTTCCCTGTCGGCTGAGGAGGGCGGGAAGAACGGCCCCGGGACCCTCGGCCTCGGTTTCCTGCTCACTTTCTGGCGTCTCAGGCGAGACCGCGCCTGATCGCGCGGGGTTGCTGACTGAGGCGGAGTCATCTCTTCCTTGGCCCTGGCGCTCCCCAGCGACCTCAGAAAGTGAAGCCGGGACGGCGCCCAGGGGTGGGTTGGAAACACCGTCCTCTTGACCCCAATCCTCCCCGCCCCCCGGGTTACTCTAAGGCTTCTCAGAAGTCTGCTGATAATGACTGTCCAGGGACTCCTTGACTGTGGCTGTGGATTTTACGGCCATCTCGCATTTGCCACTTAAGTGGCTGAGTGGGGACCTTGGACAGATCGCTCAACCTGTCATTTGGAAAATAAAAGAGTTGTTTCACTAGATCTCCAAGCTTCTCTTCAGGTTTAAAATCTTAAGATTTTGTGCTTGTAACGTTTGTTGCGCTTTTACGCCGTGAAGGTGTTAGGCTTGATACCCTGATAGGCAGATTGCTCACAGAACATTGCAGATTAATGACAGAACTTTAAATGATTTCATCTGGTGCTTTACTCACTGTTTTCATTATCACTCATCTTTTAAAATTGAATGGAACTGGAAATTCAGGTTTAAGTGAGAAACCACAGTAAGAAAACCTTACTGAAGCTGCTTAACAGTACAAACTTATCTCTTGATTTGGTAATATTGAATCTTAATTAGTAAATTCAGCTCAACAAACACTTATTATTTCTGAGACTGTGTTTAAAATAAAGATGACCTTGTTGGAGAGAATAGACTTTGCACAAGCTGTTGCTTTGCATTTTCTGAGTTTGTGGTGAATCAGAAACTCAGACCTTTAGAATGGCTTCCCATTGTTGAGTTTCTTGAGGCATGGAAATCTCATTTGTAAAAGCTGAGAATGAGTTTCACTTGCTTTCTCTTTTGCGTTAACAATCTAAGACTCTGTAGTCATATTGAATATTTAGTGCGCATTTTGCACTGATGTTTTCGGGGACCCCTTAGCTGAACATTTCCTGCGCATTTTGCACTGATGTTTTCGGGGACCCCTTAGCTGAACATTTCCTGCTTCAGATGTAGAAAATGGCCCCAGATCCAGCCCATCTCTAGTTTTTATGTTTAGATTCCGAACTGAAGAAAGGGTCATTAGTGGAGGGAAGATGTACATAACTGAAAGTTTTAAGAAATGAAAGGAATGGTTTGATTATCACCATTTTTGAATAAGGAAGGGGAAAGTGAGGTCTGGCATGTGCTACAAGTGATACTTTAGAAAGTTGCTCTCAGAAGACAGTTCTTGTTCCGGATATATTTCTAGTGTAAACCACAGAGTTAATACTAGCGAACTTGATGGGATTCTTTGAGTCAATGGCTTAAGCTCTGAAGTGAGGTTAGCAAGCCTTTTCTGTAAAGAGTTGCACATCTAATTGTCTGGATAAACTGCTTGGTTAGTATGGCAAAGTAATTATTTAAAATTATGTGTAGTGGTATTCTTAGATCAAAATTAAGGTATGAGGACCATTGCAGAGTCTAGTTTTGTTGTATGGCCCACAGTAAATGGTAAGCAAGTAAATGCTGTCAAATGCATGACTACATCGTATGTTTTATTTCTAGGGAGAGAGCTAACAGATTTACATTAACATTAAAACATATGTATGTCTGGATTTGGAGTGCGGAATGCATTTTGTCTCTGAGCTGAGATCCTGTCTACTCTCTCTTTCAGGTACTAGAGGACACCTATCTTAACTGGGTTGCTCTGAGGACTAATGCCTAAACCGTCTCAGCATGGCCTATAGAGGAAGAGGTGGGCGTGGCCAGCCTTCCTCAGCATCACTCTCCCGTGTCATCCCTGGAAGTCTTCACACATTTAGGACCTGTGCCCATAATATATGCATGGTGTCGGACTTTTTCTACCCAAACATGGGAGGCGTGGAAAGTCACATTTACCAGCTCTCTCAGTGCCTGATTGAAAGAGGGCACAAGGTCATAATTGTCACCCACGCTTACGGAAATCGCAAAGGCATCCGTTACCTCACTAATGGCCTCAAAGTCTATTACTTGCCTCTGAAAGTCATGTACAACCAATCTACAGCCACGACCCTCTTTCACAGTCTGCCATTGCTCAGGTACATATTTGTTCGGGAGAGAGTCACGATAATCCATTCACATAGTTCCTTTTCTGCCATGGCCCATGATGCCCTCTTCCACGCCAAGACAATGGGCCTCCAGACAGTCTTCACGGACCATTCCCTTTTCGGATTTGCTGATGTCAGCTCGGTGCTTACAAACAAGCTTCTAACTGTGTCTCTTTGTGACACAAACCACATAATTTGTGTCTCTTACACTAGTAAGGAAAACACTGTGCTAAGAGCAGCACTGAATCCTGAAATAGTGTCCGTCATTCCTAATGCTGTAGATCCTACTGACTTCACTCCAGACCCATTTAGAAGGCATGATAGTATAATAACTATTGTTGTTGTCAGCAGACTTGTTTACAGAAAAGGTAATGAAATGATAGCTACAATTGTACTGCGCAGCCTTTTTTTCCTTGTAGAAAGCTGTTGAATATCTGTGTTATAATGATTGTTGGGCTTCTCATTTTGTTTTACGGTTTTATAACTACTTCTGTGTTAAATATAGTAAACAAGGCTCTAATATGTTTTATACATCCTAAAGGAGAAATTTCTGAAACAGTGGTAAATACTATTCCTACCCTTACCGCCCACCTTTGATGTTTTAATAGTTGCTTAAAGGAATAACGATAACCTGATGCTGTTTAATAGTTCAGGTCTTTTGAAAATTTCCCTACATATACAGTGAGAAGTACAGGGCCCAGCCTACCACATAACCCTTTTTTTTTCATTGCAGATATTTTGAAAGCTAAGAAAATCCCAAGGGTGAAAACTAACATCAGCTGTAACCATGTGATTCAGGGATGACCCTAATGAATGTTTTGATTTATAGCTTTCCTGTCGTTTGTAATTCATTTACTCAGAGTCAGTGAGCTTGTTCTGCACATTGCTGTTCTGTAGCTTGCTTATTTCCTTTCAGTGTAGATAAGACAATAATGTATTGGCAGGTAAGTGATGAAGAAAGCAGGGTTAGATGGCCCAAAATCCTAATCTGGTTCCGTCCTGCTGTGTCATCAATGACAAGCTGCTTAACATCTCTGAGTCTCAATTTTTTCGTTTTGTGTGGTTCGAGCAACAGTGGTGATCTTGTGAGGTTCAGTGATGCTTCCTATAAAGTACTCGGGAAGGGTCTGCTGTGCCCAGAGAGGATGGTTTCAGTGCCTCTGCAGCATTTCATGGATACCGCAGCCTCGCTGACTCCAAGTCCGAAGCAGTCTGGTTATTCAAAACATAAATGGTCTTCTGGATGGTATCGGAAAACCAATTGTCAGCAATCAAAATTGTCGCTAAAAGTAGGGAATTGTTAAAAAGATAATTTGTAACCACCCTTTAAAATATTTGAATTTACTCAAAATACTGTTACCATGCACTGAATTGCCAATAAGATGTAGGCCTGTAGGCTTAAGAGTACTGGTCCATTGGTTTGAGCTGAATCATCTTTCTTGCACAGTCACCTTCAAGAAGCATAATTTAACAGTTGCCAATTTGGGTCTCTCATGTGTGATGAGAACCTAAAGGCATGTGAAGTGATGTACCTCTGGATTTTCCATTTGTTTTTGATCTTACACAGTGGTTCAGGATACCCCCTGATCTGACAAGGACTTTTTCTGTGTCTTGACTGAATGTTTCAGACTGTTCAGCTTAGCTTCACAGAAACTCATTTTGTCCGTTTATGCGCTATTAGGTAAGCCAAATACAATAACAAGTGCAGTTGGTATCAAACAGATTTGTGGAGAAATGCAGCTGATTCCTGGTACGCATGCAGCTCAGCAGTGGGATCCGAAGTGCCCCAGTGCACTGGGGAGTGCAGATGTGGGCCTTGGTCAGGATGGTTTAGGAATGCACAGCCTTAGTCTGCTGTGATCCGATAAAACCGAGGTTGGTGAGGGAACCACTGAACTGCGTTTTGAGGCGTGAAAGCAGTGGCATGCTTTCATTCTTGAAGAAGATGCGAATGGAGCAGCATTCTGTGTTCTGAATCCCTCTTGGGAGATTGGTGATGTGTTTATGCCTGTTTTTTTTTTGTTTGTTTGTTTTTTGCTTTTTAGCAAATAATATACCCTGGTGACAGAGCCAGCTAAGAAAGCATATGATGCATACATGGTCAAGGATCAGAGCAGAATTAACTTATCTGTTCAAAGATTGAACCTGGTACCTTTACCTCACTAATCATGGTATTTTAACCAGCTGAGCTAACCAACAGCAGCTATAGCCTTTCCTGTTCTCAGTTCAATAATTAAAAAAAAAATTTATCAAACCCTCTCCATTTGCCAGTAACATTCTAAGACAGAACAGCCATATCTGTAGCCCCAAAGAGATTAATTAATGGCCTGTTAATTATTAATAAATTAATTTCTTCAGGAGGTGTTCATTTGGACCAGATATCAAAGGCCACTGAAACGTATTAAGTAAGAGGATAAATCAAAGTTCTACCTCCCAGGATTCCTGGCCGGCCTCTTTCCTTTTCTGTTGAGCCTGTTTTGCTCTTAGGCAGGGTTTCGCAGTGCTCCTGTGCATGTGTAGGCATGCCCCACTTCTTGCTCTAGTGGTAATGATGACTTACATTTATGTTCTGCAGTTGATAAAGCCTGTGCATGGTATAGTACCTCATTTGACCCTCCCAACTGTAGTGTAGATGTTATCTGCGTGTAACAAAGAAACTGAATCTCAGAGAGGGTAAGTAACTCACCCAGGTTACACAGTAAGTAACAGAGGTAACCAGCCTGAGTTGAGCCCTTCTCAAGTTAAGGTCTCCTGTTCCTCCATCCTCAGCCCAGCCATTATCCTAGGTATAGATTCAGGAAGTTCTTTAAAATACTGTTAGACTATGCTTTAAAAGAACTTTGAATCAGAAATTTTCTTGCCCATTTTGTGTGAATATGGCAGTTGAAAGTCCTGTGTGTTTCGTTGCGTTAGGCTCTTGGTAGAGGTACCAGAGCATTTTTTACTTGTGGGGAGCACTCAGTGTTAGCTGTTGGTAGGAATTCCGATTATTACTCTATATGTTGTGTTTGTTTTTTTTTTCATTTAAAGAATGGATTCTTAACCTTTGTATTAGAAGAAAGAGGGGAAGGAATTACAGGAGGCTGATTGTTAGAAGTCAGTAAAACGTCTAGTTTATCTAGAATCTAGTTGATGGGCTTGATGATACACTTGAAACAGCTAAGATTTTAATGAGAAGGTTTCATAATTCATAAATGCCACATGTGAGTTTGCTAATGCAGTCATATTTTGAAAATACTAGCAGTTTATTTAATCCTACTTTGAATTATTTAATTAAAATGAACCTTTATTATTTCTCATACCATCTTTTTAATAATTAATCTGCCTATATTTGGGAAGATTGATTGAAGTGCAGTTCTTGTGTATGTGTCTGTGTGCATTTTTTTAAGCTTTAATTGGCTTATTTTACATTTACTTTTGAATGTGTGTGGTTTGTCATTGTTAATGAACTAAATTCTGAAACATCACTACTGCTGTCTCTTTGTATAGCCACTTTTCAGACTAGTGGAGCATAATTTACTTTGCTGCCTTTTATTGCCTGAGGTTGTATTTACATATTATGAGAAAGTATTTCATTAAAAGGAAAGAAAGGACCGAGATACACCCTTTCGTTCTATAGACTATAATGATCTGGCACATGAGGTCCTTCCACCTTCATCCACTGTCATTTGGGGCAAGTGGGCTATCACAGGTTTAGATGGACTGTTCTTATAAATTTTGCTAATACCATAGTGTTCGCTGCAAAATCCTGTGTACAAACCGCATTCTTAACAAAATGGAGGCAGCAGTTATGTTTTGCTGCTTAGCCCTTACCTATAGTAGGAGGTAGAATCACAGTTCAGTAGAATTTTATGGTTGAAAGAGACCTTGGACTTTAGGTACAGTGGTCTCTTCGTCTTCTATATCGGGAAACTTTCCCATTGTCAAAGGCCTTGCTCGTACAAAGGCTGGAACAAGCCCCAGATCTCCAGTCAGCTCTCCTGTTCTGTAGAAAAATTTAACTGAAATGTTAGCTACCTCTAATGCCTTTTTTAGTCACAGGCCTTGTGTAATCACAGGTGAATAACTTGAATACTTTCAAAACAGAATAGTCTACAAACTGAGTGGGTAGAAGGTAACAATGGTGTCAGTGTATATATCTTCCAGAATTCTTGGGGGACCCCTGATAGTTTGTGAGTGATTCCACCATTCTAGGAAAGGGTTAAGGGAATTTGTTTCCCTGCTTATGTAAGCTAGTACTTTTCGAAGTGAGTGCATTCTCAGTTCTGATAAAAACTTTAATTATTAACATCTCCAACATTCAACTTTATGTTTTCAGGGACCGATTTACTTAGTGGTATAATACCTGAACTCTGTCAGAAATATCCTGATTTAAAATTCATAATTGGAGGAGAGGGACCAAAGAGAATCATTTTGGAAGAAGTACGGGAAAGATACCAGCTCCATGACAGGTATTGATGGATTCCATATTGTCTTGGGTGAGAAAATAATCTTTTACCTAAATTTGGTTTTGGTTTCGTGCCTGCCTTAAGTGGGCTGCTTCTGCTACATGTACTTGATAAAGTAATGCAAAGCCTATTTTTAAAAAAATGATATAAATGGGAAACCCTAGATAGGGTATTCATTATTTTTTTTTTTTTAGCCCAGTATTATTTGACTTTAGAAACTGGTTGGGGCACCCAAGAATGCACAAAAAAACAACTACTTTGATTGGAAGTGTTTGCAGATTCTCAAGCCACACTGAGTTGTGATTTAAATAACATGGCCCAAATCATGTAAATTGCTCTGCATATACAGATTCAAACATTTCTCTTCCTTGTTAACTTAGATAACAGGTGAGCTGTGTGCATGTGAAGCCTCAATTTAAAAGAGACATTTTCCTATTTAGAAATGATACTTTAACATTTACTCATCAAAGTGTATTAATATTTTCATGGAAGGCAAACTAATTTTGGAGAGGATGAAATTTGATCTGTGACAAAAGTTAGAAATATGTATAGCTCTATGAGTTTTAACCAAACAGTTTTATATGACTTTTAGATCAGAGTTGGGTGATACCAGTCTTTTGAGATGGAAAAGGTTAGAAGCTTATGAATGGTATTTCTTTTATACCATGATTGTTACTCCCCTCTTTCTTCTCTTGTTTCAAACATCAGAGTGCGTCTCTTGGGAGCCTTAGAGCACAAGGATGTTAGAAATGTCTTAGTTCAAGGACATATTTTTCTTAATACTTCTCTTACGGAAGCATTCTGCATGGCGATTGTGGAAGCAGCCAGTTGTGGTTTACAGGTAAAAAGCTTGGAGGGCTTATTACATTGCTGGGGTTTCTGCATGTGTCTTTTGAAAAATAATCAGATGCAGTCTGTTATATTTTTTTAAGTTGGTTTTGCTTGTTTACCTGAGAGATGAATTCTGGTGGATCACATTTTTTTGTTTTGTTTTGTTTTTCTTTTTAAGGTTGTAAGTACCAGGGTTGGTGGAATTCCTGAAGTACTTCCAGAAAATCTTATCATTTTATGTGAGCCTTCTGTAAAATCTTTGTGTGAGGGATTGGAAAAAGCTATTTTCCAACTGAAATCAGGAGCATTGCCACCTCCAGAAAATATCCATAACATTGTAAAGACTTTCTACACCTGGAGGAACGTTGCAGAGAGAACTGAAAAAGTACGTCACATGCTAGAGAAGGGTATTTGAAGATTGTGTCTGGAATTCTTACCTGATGTTTCACATACACATTTACTTCTTTTATTATAGGTTTACCATTTCTTCTCTATTGCTTAAATTTATGAAGTCTCTTTCCAAATGAGACTTCTTTTTGTATATACTAGGCTAAGTTTCTAGTCAGATCATTGCCTTTGACATCTGAAAAATAGTAATGCAGTATCTAGACCTTTCATTAAACTGGCCATGTAAGAGTTACAGACTTTTCTAGAAGTTACAACAATTAGAGGCAAAACTAATATTAAAATCTACTTTTAGACATTTTCTTGAGGCTGTTTATAATTCTAAAGCATATAGGTCTATTGGAAAATACCTGGTTTTGCTTAGCCCAGTTGTGGCAACTTTGTAACTTACAGATATTTAATTCAGGCTACTTCCAGAACTTGTGTGGCTCTTGCTAGCTGCTGTGATTTTTTTTTTTTTTTTAATTGAAAGGAGATTTTTGCATCTTTGGGCTGACGAGGAACATAGTAAGTTAGAATTCCAAATGCACATGACAAATGTAAGTAGGATCACAAATAGAAAGCAGCAGTAGAGAATTTCCAAAAGGACAGGTGCAGGAAATAGGTTAATGTCCTTAGGTAGGAGAGTACAGTTGTGGGAAATGCCTCCTTATTTTGAGGTCAGTACTTCAGTTATTCTACTCAATTTTGTCCTTGTTTAACTGCCTCTCATTACTTCGTCTGCCTCCTGCCTCTTGTTACAACATAACAAGCTGAATGGAAATGCTGTGCTTCTTAGTATTTGGAAACTGTGCAGAAGGACAGTTGGTTGGGACCCTGGAGAAGATAGTGCTGGGTATTCTTACCTGTATTCAGTGGAGCTGCTAGTTTCTAGCCCAAAGTTGGGAGCTACATAGAGCTGAGCAAGCAGAAAGGCTTTCTTGTGATTGTTTTTTTTTTTTTTTTTATATATATATATAATTGCTTTACAATGTTGTGTTAGTTTCTGCTATACAATAAAGTGATTCAGCTATATGCATACATATATCCGCTCCCTCCCACCCAGCCCCTCTAGGTCATTACAGAGTCTTAACTGGCTTAAATTGTAAATTCCCATACATAAGGTGAGCCCGTATTTGAATGGAAGTGCAAAAAAACTCTCCAAAAATTGTCATACACATTTTCTGTTGAAACGTGAGATATTTGCATTAACAAACAGTTTTGACTGAAATAACCCTGAGGTATTTTCTAGAAGTTAACTCCACCAGTGACTCCACCTGTTTGAAATAACTACATTTCCTTGTTTTCCTGTGGCAGTTGGGGCACAGCACTGAGTGCTTTCTGGGAGTGCGTGGCAGAATTGTCCCAGGAGCCTTTCAGGCTCTGTTGATTTCTATTTTCCTGTGCCCCTGCCACTGCTGGATTCTCACAAGACCCTTTGCGAGGGGGTAGGGGTGGAATTCGGGAGTGGTGGGCAGGGATATTTGGTTAGGCAGCTTTTCTTAGTGAGGCCCACCCTGACTGAAAACCATAGCTCTAATTGTGCCTTACCTTTTTGATCAACATGTAAACCTCGGAAGTTTGCCCTGTTATACATAGCAAGTTCAGGGGCAAAGAATTATGGTGATAGTTTTTCAGTCTATGTTAAAGGAGCGAATTGGGGTTTTATTTAAACCACAAATTTTCCTTCAGTTACGCTTAAAGTAATAGTAGAACATCTGTATTGTTTTCAGTTTTACACTCTATGACGGTTTATAGTATACATGCAAAGAAGAAAGTGAATCCTTATCGCTAATGGATTGTCAAGCCTGTCATTCTCTCCATAGTAGCAAAGTATTATTTTGTCACTTGAGATCATAAGTTAACTGACCTAGAAATAAAGGTGGACGTACGGGTGAGTTTCTAGTTGCTCTTTTAATTCTACCTGTTTCACACAGGGTGTTTGATCCCTTTCAACTCCTTAGTTTAACTGCTATCTAGAAAAATTAATCAAGAAATTAAATTGGCGTTTGTGCTGAAAAGATATTTTTTCAGTTATAATTCACCACTCAGTGTAATGCTTGACATTTGTTGTTCAGTCGCTAAGTCGTGTCTGCCACTTTGTGACCCTGTGGATTGCAGCATGCCAGGCTTCCCTGTCTTTCAGTGTCTCCTGAAGTTGGCTTAAGTTCCTGTCCATTGAGTCAGTGATGCTATCTAACCATCTCCATTTCCTGGAGGAGGAAATGGCAAACCACTCCAGTGTTCTTGCCCCGAGAACCCTGTGAACAGTATGAAAATGCTCGACATAACTCTAACTAAAATGTATTCCAAATGTCCTCAGGGTAGAGGAGCTAGACAAAAACAGCCCGTACCTTTCAGAGACCATTGATCTTTAGAACTTGCTCTGCACATCAGAACTTTGCTGAGGTCAAAACGAGATAGTTTACAGATCTGATAACGTGAGAATGAGCACGAGTAATGACCATGTGCACTTAAAAAACACGAAGGCCGGCCCATTTTATGTGTTTGAAGTAACTTCAGAGAGCTTTTTTTTTTGAATATTTCAGAGTTTAGTGCTTAGCAGTTCTTTAAAAAAGCAAGCCATCTATTACCAGTTCTCAGCAGTGAACTTTATTTGCCAGTGTTTGGCCTGTCCCATCTACCCAAATTTCCCCCATCCATTTCCCCTCCTTTTATTTGGCATCCATGAAATGTCTCTGTTTTCTCCATGCCTGTGCACAGCAACTCAGCCTCTCATGG
Source organism: Bos indicus x Bos taurus (assembly GCF_003369695.1). NCBI lineage: Eukaryota > Metazoa > Chordata > Mammalia > Artiodactyla > Bovidae > Bos > Bos indicus x Bos taurus. Next base: position 12,996,476 of record NC_040105.1, on the reverse strand, counting down.
CTGTGGAGAGAAGAGCCTCTCTGAACCCGTAGATTGTAACTTTCTGGTAGTAGTTGAATCAAGGAGTCCTAAAGGGCCAGTCCTGCTTTTGGAAGTCACTGCTGAATTAAACACGGCCTCAACAGAGGCAGCCCCCAAAGCCATTCCAGCTTCTCAGGACTTCGGAATTCTCCTAGTTGGTTAAATATTGCTGGGGATCCCCTAGGGCACAGGGGCCGAGGTAGATTCATCTGGGTGTCCCAGGGTAAAAATACCCGAGTGATTTGTCCAGAGGAGGCATCCATAAGTGAATCAAATGGCAGTACTTAGTGTAAGCAGCTTCATTCATCACATCATTACTGTAACAACAGTGAATTGTAAGTGCTTCCTGTTTACATCTCTGAAGCACTCCTGACCTGTGTAGGTCATCGTTTTGTTGCGGCCTGCCATGTGCTCATTTTTGGTTCTCTCCCGCCAGGTATACGACCGAGTGGCAGGAGAAGCTGTGTTACCCATGGACAAACGGCTGGACAGACTCATTTCTCACTGTGGCCCCGTGACAGGCTACATTTTTGCTCTGTTGGCTGTATTCAACTTTCTCTTCCTCATCTTCCTGAGATGGGTGACTCCAGATTCTTTAATTGATGTTGCAATAGATGCTACAGGGCCAAAGGGTGCCTGGACTCATCGATATCCTTATAGTAAAAGGGGGGCTGAGCATACTGTGCTGTCTAAAACAAGGTAGAAGAAAGCCTGAGTTGTGAGATTTTCAATACTTGTAATAATTCTATTAAGACTATTGAAAATAACCTTGCTTTTTTTCTTTTTCATTTTAAACTTAATTTAGTAAGTTATGCTACCTCTATATCATTCAATGTTTTATTTTGAGGAAAGATAAACACTTATGCAATTCCTGAGTGTTGAAACTCCTTGCACTTACTTAAAATTTAGGAGAGAGCATTGAAGCCACTCAGGTATGCAATTTTTCAGACTACTGAAATCCCTCTAGCAGAGATGTTTAACGTTATATTTTGGGAGCTTTGGGTGCCGAAGGGCCAAACGTTTCCTGGGCATTTTTTGGCCAGTTTTAAATGTTCTACCAGTAGACGTTCACCAGATGTTTACAGGTTTTCTTTAGGGAAGTGTAACAACTCTATGAACTATTTTTTAAGTCATGTTCATACTGTGTTTATTAGACATTGAAGTCATGTTCGTAACTTATTGGGTACACTCAGTAAGTGTTCCATATAATCAGGTTTCTTGAGTAAAATGGGCTGTCAGCAGCCAGCCTGTGTGAAGCACCTGTCACGTGTTGAACTAGATGTTTCCTGCGTTAGGAACCAGGGGATGCATTCATTCCTTGTTGATCACTCAAATAAATGGCTCACTTCGTCATGGTGGTAAGATAGCCACCACGCCAAAAATGCTGATGGTTTTTAATGCCAGGAAAAACTTGCCTGCATACTCCGAGTTCTTCTCTGATCTGTTGGATGCATTCTCCTAGGTCAAGCCTTCGTCTTCAGTTGTGTGTATGAAAATGCTTCTTGCTTTTTAAATACTAGGGACCGATCCCACTGTTGATGATAGTGCAAAGAAACCCTCCACGTCTCTCAGTGCATAATTTAGTCCTCTGTCAATGCCTTCGTGTTTTCCGAGCAGAATGTATGAGGTGTGCCATCTCAAAATCAGCTGCTACCCCGGATCTTTGATAGAAGTCACCTCCCTTCACTTGTGGCCTAGCTGATGCCTGATAAGTATTGTCAGTGTGCAGAAGTCTTGCCCCCAGAATGTTTTGTTTATAGCCAGTTGAGTCTGAAAATTTTAGGAACACAGTCTCTTTGTGGATGGATGTTTTTAACTATAATCGTTGTTGCCCAGAGCCATGGGTTTTTAAACCCCCAATTATCCACATGGTGTGTCTTATTAATTCTTTGAACTCCTTATTAGAATAAATTTTTGTGATAAAGGACTGGGAAGTCACAAGAATGAGGCACTGTGGACGCGCTAGTTAGACGCTGGCAGTATTGTGATTCTTTACAAGATTTTTTTTAATGACAACATTCACAGAACTTTAAAAAAGTATCTTAACATGTCTGTTAATTGGTTGCCACTGATACATAAGAAATATATTTGTGCTTTTAAAACACAAATGCAAGGGTACAGTTTTTAATATCTAGAAGTTAGGGGTTCTTTCATTAAAGAAAAACAGACTGACCCAAACCATTCAATCTCACTGGGATTTTTAGGCATAGAAACTGAATTATATAAATAATGAAATAAACAGTGCCAGTATTCATGATAAAGCGGGGAACTATATAACATTTGGTTTTATTCTGTTCATTAATTTTTAAAGGCATACTCCTGTTTTATCTTTTATTTTTTTCTTAGCTTTTTTTTCCTTCAAAATTATCATTTAACTATTAAACTGCCATTTATTTCGCATGGAAATAGGGTTTAACGTTCTTGCATGAAAAATATGTAAGTTGCATATTTTCCTTATTTTTTTCTTTAATAAGTGGAAGTAAATTTGCTTGTTCTAGTACATCTGAATTTTCAGGCTTCCTGAATACCTTAATTGTAACTGTCAGTGTTGCACTGGTCAATATGTGGAAACATATTGTTCTACCCTGCTACTTACATTTATTTGAAAGTGAACTTGCAGTGATAAGGAATATATGAAAAATATATTGTGTTTCTTTTGATGTTGCAGAAAGTAGCACATGTAAAACTGATTTATAAAAACACACTACCTGTCCAAAAATAAAGACCAAAATGACATTTTGACATTTTTCTGAATTTGCCTTGTTTGAGAAACAGAATATTATTAACTAGTTGAGCAATACTCCCCCCACCTACCTACCTCGCATGCTTTTTTTTTTTTAGAGCAGTCTGATGTTTTGCTTAGTCTGTTAGTGAAACAGGAAATATGGAAATATCTTTCAATTGATTAATTACTCTGTCATCTTTTCTTTCTAGAATATTCTTTGTTTTAATCATGGAATAGCAAGTTCAATTGTGCCTTTGTTTCCTGATCCAAACAAGCCTGTATTTTTCACTTCACTAGAATTACTGTGTAAGACAAATGAATACTTCTGTAAACTATTGTGTATGTGAATTACATAATTATACTCTATATCTTGTAAGCTATTTTAAGAAAAATTGGAATTTTGACTTCATTTATTGAAACTCAGTGTACCATCAGTCCCTGCTTCACCTGCACCCTACTCACAGGACTGACCTTCCTACATACTTGCCCTGGCCCCAGCTAGTGCTTATTCTAATCTTTCCATCAAACATCTCCACCTGATAGCTTCTCAAAGGAGCTGTGAGGGGTGTGTCCCTGTGCTATTTCCCTGGTAACTGATGAGCCACCTGACTTCAGTTCCCCTGGAGCTGCTAATCTGCCCCTTCCCTTAGTAGCAAAACCTCCTATCTCCATGTCCTGCCATCCTGCTTCCTGTTACCTACAGCACGAATTGGGGTGTCGCTCCAGGACCTTGCTTCAGATGTGTAAGATCCCCCATCTATTAAACCACTGATGTCTCTATCACTGACTCTGCTGGGCTTTTCGATCTTGAGGCTGGGCAAGTACAGGGCTTGGCAGGCCTATGGGGTACAGCCCAATGCCCAGCTTCTCCCACCTTCTTTGTTGGAAGCAGTTCCCTACATTGATAAGTTCTTTTTTTAAAAAAAAAATATTTGTTTATATAGTTATTTGACTGCTCCAGGTCTTAGTTGTGGCATGTGGGATCTAGTTTGCCGACCAGGGCCCCTTGCACTGGGAACTCGGAGTCTTAGCCACTGGACCAGCAAGAAAGTCTCCAGTGATATGTTCTGATTTCTATTACACCAAAACTTACTTTTAGCTCAGTCATGGTATAATAGGTCTGTGTTTAGTTTCGCAAAGGTTTTTTACAGGCCTTTTTGTCCTTCTCTGCATTCTCCAAAGATGTTAAATTGTATTATCCTGTTCTGAATTTTTAAAATATGAAATTCTGAAAATCAAAGCTCTCTACAGTAGATTTTGATTTGTATTCAACAATCCTTTGGGGAGTTGATTTTCCGTTATCCTTTACTCTTGGCTGTGGCTCAGTTATTCTCAGCGGGATGTGGCGGTGGTGATTTTGTCCCCTGGGGGACATCTGGCAATACCTGGAGACATTTCTGGTTGTTCGAACTGGATAAGAGTGGGGCATTGGCATCGCACACCAAAGAATTATCTGGTCCAAAATGTCAGTAGTGCCGAGGCTGGGAAACCCTGATGCTCTAGATGGTTTTGCCTTCTTTACAAGATACTCTGAGTTAACTCGTCATTTCAGTAGCCTTTTATACCCATCTCAAACGTAGTGCTCAAATATAATAAAGATAGTCTCTTAAATAGTACAAAAGTCGAGCTTCTCACAGCCAGCTTTTCTGGTATGTAAAATGAAAAGTATAGTCATGTTTTAGGTGAAAAAATTAAGTTCAAAACAAGATCGAATAATGTTATGTATTACTAGATGCATCATTGGGCCAACGTGGGTAAATGATCGCCTTCTTCCAGAACAGTTGGAGAAAGAAACATGAACTAAAACGCTTGTGTTTCTGTATTTTAATAGCTTGGCCAGGTAATCTAAGCTTGGTAAAGAAAACCTTGTATGTTAGTATCTGTCCTTGCAAATGGAAACCACACAAGTTCACACAAGTTTGTGATGGCGTGGAGATACTACACTGAAATGGATACGTTATATATTGTGCCTTGGGGTTGATTCTCATGTCTTACTCTTTTACAGAGTATAGGGAGATAGTTCTTACACAGGGAGTCATTCTAATTTGTCTGAGTGCTAGGAGAAACTCCCATAGTTTTGCATCAAGCATTTATTAAATAAGGTTGATTTAGTTGTCTCCTATAATTTTATTTGGGTTTGTCTTTTCCAATAGGTTGTAGAAATTTAGAAAATCTAATATAGCCAAGAATGAAAGAGGAGACTTCGAGTTTCTGCATCTGTTTTTCTCAGGTGAGGTATATTAAACAAGTCAACTTTACTTGTATTGGCCAGCTGATGCGTGTTGAAGAGTTAGGGTTATAGGAGAATATTGTCCAGCGAGGGAAGATGCTGACTGATAGAATCTTTGGATACCTCACCCAGAGTATAGGGCATCTTCATCCTTTTCATTATAAGTCCTCCATGATTGACTATGGAGAAGGCAATGGCACCCCACTCCAGTACTCTTGCCTGGAAAATCCCATGAACGGAGGAGCCTGGAAGGCTGCAGTCCATGGGGTTGCTGAGGGTCAGACACGACTGAGTGACTTCACTTTCACTTTTCACTTTCCTGCATTGGAGAAGGAAATGGCAACCCACTCCAGTGTTCTTGCCTGGAGAATCCCAGGGACGGGGGAGCCTGGTGGGCTGCCATCTAGGGTCACACAGAGTCGGACACGACTGAAGTGACTTAGCAGCAGCAGCAGCATGATTGACTATAGCCCACATTTTCTAGAAAGAAGCACCACCTTTCCTGACAATAGGAAGTAAAGATCAGAAATGTTACTAGGGGACTTTGTCGTGGATGAAGCTATTACAGCAAGTGGTCTAATGCTTCCAGTCTGGAGAGGCATCCAAACTGGGCCTTTTATTAAATACTGCTTTAGAGTAAATAGCCTTTCATAACTGGTCATATTTTAGATTTGGGCTTTATAGCCTCAGAATGAAGAGAATATTGAAGTGTTCCAGGGGCTGGTACTTGCCACCAAAAGCACAGAATGTAATATTAGTACTTCTTTTTTATGAAGTTCAAATAACTTGCTTCATCCCCATGGGATCTGAGAGGCTTGTTCTATCTTTCCAATCCTGCCTTTCAATAGAACATAGTAAAAACTGGAATTGAGGGGTAAAAACATTTTGGACTCGAATCCTGTTTGTTAAACAACACTGAGGAATGTAGGTCTAGAACTATTGGGTGTTTCTGGTTTGAAGGAAATTTCTTTCATTCATTTAACATTACCTTGAATGTCAGTGTATGCAGTCGCCAAATCACAGTTAGCTTAGAATCTACAAACTCAGTTCTCCGTAACAGGAGCACAGAGAGCTAGAAGGTTTAAAATAGATGTCATATGATACCAATTATAACTCGGTGAAATTTTGCAGTCCCAAGAACCTATACAGAGTGTAAGCCAAAATGGAGGACGGTTCTGTTTCCTATGGCTTTAAAAACATTTTTATTACAATGTTTGCTACTTTTTTTTTCTTCAAGCTTTTAATTAAAGTGTTCTTGGCGCTCCTAACCCATTTCTATATCGTCAAAGGAAATAGAAAAGAAGCGGCTAGGATAGCAGAAGAGATCTTTGGTGAAATTTCAGGTAAAAATACATGAATTTGTTCCCAATACTTTAAAGAAATCTCCTAGATAATTCATATGAATAGTATTTCTAGAAGACAAATTTTATTTATACTTTGGCTTTGAGTATTTTATTTATACTTTGGGTTATTTTAAAAAATTATTTAAAGTAGCAAAGGGTGTTGACAGCACCGATTTGTGAAAGATTTTCAGCTTTTCTGCAAGTTAGTAGTTTCATTAGCAGTTACTATTTAAGAAGTAAATAGAATAGTGGCTTTCTAACAGTATTTTGAGAAACCTCCTTTCTACTAACAGCAAAATTACTTGATAGGATTATTTTCTTAAATACTTTAATCAAATGTTAACAATACATTCTGACAAAACTTTCCCCAGGAAATGGACTGACCAGTAATGATTTCAAGCAGCCATAGGTATGGTGTCATATATATCTATATGTGCTGTCATTTGCAGTTTGAATTGCTTAGCCACTTGTCACTGTCAGGGGAAACCCCTTCATTGAATCCATTTATACCCAACACGGTGCAAAGCACAGCAAACATTATTACAATATGAAATGCCAACCTTTGGGCAAAACATTTTAAAGTCTCATGCTTTGCAGAATTTAGTCTCTATTTCTTTAAAGAAACGATGCACCTTAATTGTAGGGAGATGCTGCAAAAGTAAATGAATCATATTGTTACTGCTGGGACTGCCACTTGATAAGAGGAGGATTTATTCATAAACAGAGTTCCTTATTTTCCCTATGTATTTTTAGTGTTCGTAGGGGTTCCAGGGTTACCTCATTCTTTATTCTAGTATCCATTTCAACTTGCATCCTGGATTCTCTTTTCAAAATAGACTTAGGTTGTGTGATTCCAATACACTAGACAACTTTAAGGACTCTAGGGAACAGCAGCCTTATCCAGAGAGATAAGACCTCCAAAAACAAAGCCTCAGAATGCTTCAATTAACGGGGGAAAATGAGAAGAATCTCGAAGTTTCGGAAAGTGGCAGAAGCCTTGGAGTGTGGAAAGAGATTTCTTTTGGGGATTATATTTGTCATACATTTCAGGGAGGTATGTTGCTTTGACTTGGTTTAAAACAAAAAAACCTAAAAGTAACTTTAATTTCAAGTTAAGCATAATCTGAAAAGCTATTTTCTAATTTAATTTGTAAATCGAATCAGGGGCTGTCTAAAAGTTTCTATCACATAGTTTTGATGTTCTCATAGGTACATCATCCTCACAGTTTAAATTAGGTAAAGTCGGACAGTCAGTATCAGCAAGAGCATGTTGAAAACATTTTTTCTTGGTGCTTGTGTGCATAATTTCTGCCTTTGTGGTCCTCAGTGAAGTACTCTCTTAAGAAAGATTTATAATAATCAAAACCTGGAGCCGTAACACAATTTTCATAAATAGAGCTCACTTATTCATTAGCTCAAATATCTTTACTTGTTGAAGCTCCTAGGATGATATTCATTTAATTTGCAAATAGCATGGTGTTACAAAAGTCAGAAACATGTTTCTTGATGATCACTAACAAGAAGCAGTGGATTGAATAGTGCCTGTTAATTTTGCAGTTTAATTTCCTTCCTTTATACATACATATATACGTGTGTGAGGATGGTGCGTTTACTTCTACACATTGCACACATATATAATAGAGAGTATATCCAGATTTGGTAAAGCCTTTTATAATGATGTAGGTGGTAATATGCGAGAAACAGTGGTTTTTACATGATTCCAACAGTTTTTTTTTTTCTTTTGACACTGTTAATAGTCAGATACTATATATATTTAAAACTAGACATTTTAAAAACCAAGAACAAAATTTTGTCTGAGTGTTCAACTCACACCAGAAATTGACTTTGCTGCTCGTTGGTCAGACAAATGTTTGTTGGGAAAATATGTGACATTTAATCAGTAAGTCAGCTAATTGACTTACTAAAATCTCATCCCAAGGTTACCTTTCTTGACTTCAATAGCATATTCTGTTTCTGTAAATTATCGTCAGGGCTATCAAAAACAAGGAGAGGCAGTAAAAACGTCAGCCAGGACAGAGTTGAGCCTGCCATAGATCCTAGCACTTTCAAATGCTGTACCTAGCATCACATCCCTCATTTTGTATCCTTTTTTGGCTGTAAAATTTTTTGTAGAGTTTTTTTTTTAATATTCTGGAGTACATCATTCGATATTTCTTTGTGGTTTAAACTATTCCCTTTGTAAATAAGTCATCAGAATTGAGTTCAGCTATGGGGTTGGGTGGCGGTTTTTAGTTTTTTCAGGCTTCTTTGTGTAATTTGTCAGTAATAGATACATATTTTGGAGTTCGAAACATTGTTACTGACCCTTGATATTCTCATATCTCCAGCACCTGATGCCTCACCAGCCCCACCTTCAGCCCACAGATGTTTCTCTAGACACATTCTCTCTCCTGAGGGACGTGTATGATTTTTCAACCTTTGCTAATTTGGCCAGAACTGAAGCTCTATATTTAGTACAGTAACTTGGTCATCAAACTTGATAAAAAATAAAGTGTAGATTCAGGTTGATAATTTGTTATTCACAACCCTTGGGCCAGACACGTTTCAGGATTCAGGCATGTGGGGGATACTGAAAAGGATTACCCAGTGTGTATACTGGATATTACCACAGCATTCCCAGCAGAGCCTGGAGCTGCCTCCTGCAGTCAAAGGTTTCAATATTTCTATAGTGAAAGTATCAATATTCACACTAAGTGAAAATACAAATTAAAAATAATAGGTTGTTAAACCTGAGTCATGACCATGTTTTACTGCCAAAGGATCTTGGATACAACTGGGGAAAGACTTGGTTTTCAGAATTTGGGGAATTTTACAGTTGCAGATAAGAGATAGTGGAATTACACCCTTGGAAAAAAGAATGAATTCTCTTCTAAGTGTTTTGCCTAAAATCAGTTGTCCTTCTTGTTTTTCTAAATTCAAAGGACTGACTGACCTTGATTTGATGGCCACGCCTCTGCCTGACTCATCACCTTGACTCCTTTTTCCTGTCCTTCCCACATCACCAGTTTTTTTCCTGCCTTCAGTCCATTCTTGCCCGGCCTCCACCTCCAGTGTCGGTGCTTGTCTCCGCAAGCTTCGGCCCACCCATCCTCTGAGTGGTTATGGATCACAGTGCCTGCTGGCTGTCCCACGTTGGGACTGACAGTCCTCAGCAGGGCTCTGCCACCCAACCTGTCATCTGCTCAACTCTCTTGACTCCTAATGGGTGCAAAGGAAGCTTCTTTCTGACTCACTACAGAACGATGTTCATTGACAGTAGTTCATCTTTTGACCAGAACTGAGTGTTCAAGAGAGTGTGCATTTTAACTGGGGGCATTTCTTATGTCTTTTCCAGTTACCTTTGTTTTCCTTAAAATATTATTTAATTCTGTTAGGTTCTTACCTGTATTTTGATTCACACCCAAAATTCTTTTGAAATTTTCTTTTTTCGCTAAATGCTGTTGGAGAAGATTTTCCTTCATATGATTTTGGAACCTGAATAGAAAGAATAAATATTGCTCCATGGGCACTAGAGATGATAACCAGTCAGGCAATTTTTTTTTTTAAATAAATAAACCAGTCGTCTCAAATAGTTGTTGAAATTAGGAAGGGTAAAATTGCAAATAATTAATAATTGATTTTTATCTTGAATACCTGGAACTTGGACAACCGTATTCCATCTGAACCCATTTTGTTCTTGAAATCTATGGTTTTGGATGTTGTCATGAAATTGTTATTAAAAGAGCCTGAGAACCAGAGATATAAATCACATTCTGAGAAAAAGTCAAAGGGGGAAATGAAAAAGTACTTGAACATTTTCCATACACCTCATCAGGAACAAGTAAACATATTGGTAAAGTAAACTTATCTTCAAAATGTGCCCGTGGCCCTGTGACACAGGAAGCCTGCCAAATAACTAAAAATAGACTGCCTCAGAAGCGAAGGGCTGATTCCTACTTCAGCATTCATTTATTTGGAGAGCTTAGATGCATATTTCCTGAAAGGAATGGAAAAACTCTCTAGCTGCCAAATAACTTCTATCATCAATTTCTCACAATTAGCTCCAATTTGCAAAACAAGAATGATAAGAGCAAGAGACTGTGTGTTGGGAATTAGAAAAACAGAAGAGCCCACCATAGAGTTTCTGGAAAAGGGTTTTTTGTGAATACTCTTCAAGGTCCTTTGAAGCAAGTGATGGGAAACAGTGACTGGGAAGGTGACTTCCCTGAGAGTGGCTTTATTTCCAGTTGGGAAAACGAAATGACTTCCACACTGAAGGCAATCTACTTGATTTATTTCATGTGATTTACAGAGAGAAGAGGCATACAGCAAAGGGTTCCCCACGAGTCAGTCCACCAGAAGGATGAGCAGCGTGGAAAAAGCACTAGCTCTTAAAACCAAAAGAGGGTGTGTTCTCAATTCTCAAAACCTTGCATTTCAGTCCTGTTCCTGCCACTTAACCAGAAATAAGATCTGAGGTGGGGCAAAGGGTTTGTTGTACATTTGGACTGTTCCCTCCTATCTTGAGAGCCTAGAGATGGAGTGTCCAGAAGGAAGCAAGTTTAGATCAGTTGCAGCCAGGAAGGAGGGGAGCCTGGCATTTCACTGTAAAGCCGGGAGTCTGTTTAGGCAGGTGACTCACTGAAGTGCCCCTGTGCTCCTCAGCTGGGAGTAAGAACTGGAGAGTGGTGAGCAGACAAGCCCAGGATCACTGTTCTCTTTTCCTCCAAGGATCGCAAGGTGGCCTGCAGGCTTGCCTCAGCCTCGCCAGCCTGGTGAGAGGGGAGTTGTGGGCATCAGAGGATGCAGCACGGATGGGGCACAGGAGGAGAGGTGGTCAAGGCCAGTATGTAGGGCAGCGGCCCAGGAGGGAGCCCCAGTGCGGAGAGCTAGCATGGGAACCAGGGGCGAGACCTGTCATTGAGGCCCAGTGGGCAAGACTGGCCTCCTTCCAGGCCCCTGGGAAGGTGGGTCCCCATCCCCCTCACCTCTCCCCACCCCCATGGTACCAGAGGAGCTGGCATGTCAAGAAGGAAGTGGGGACCTGTGTGAGAACATGTTGCCCTTCTTGGGCGGAGAGACGGCCACCTCTTGCCGAGTGTGGGTAGAGTGGAGATGACAGTTAAATCGGATGGAGCAGTAGACGGGTGGTTTTGAAATCGCTTTCTGGCAGTAGGATATAAATACAGATAAGTGCACAAACTATGGTGCTTTTGACTCCAAACACCCCAGGTGAGTCTGGCCCCTTTTGTACTTTGTGGAGATGGAATCATGCGGCATATCCTTTTCTGTGTCTGGCTACTTCATCGGTGTGACATTTTGAGAGATTGGTCCAGGCTGTGTGTGTGGTGTGGGTCTTAGGGGCCTGATGGAAGTGAAGTGAAGTTGCTCAGTCGTGTCCGACTCTTTGCGACCCCATGGACTGTAGCCTACAAGGCTCCTCCCTCCGTGAGATTCTCCAGGCAAGAGTACTGGAGTGGGGTGCCATTTCCTTCTCCAGGGGATCTTCCCGACCCAGGGATCGAACCCGGGTCTCCCACATTCCAGGCAGACACTTTAACTTCTGAGTTACCAGGGAATGGTCTTTCCTAGCAGGAAAGGAGACATCAAAGTCTGTTTGGAGGCAGGTTTTAGATAAGGCCATTTCATGTTGCTATTCTAAGTTAATATTGCTAGAATTATTCTCATAATAGCAAGTTGCCATTTAAATCTTGGTTTTAAGCAAATACTTAAGAGTGCCTTCAGGTGACTCAGGTTGACTGGTTATTGTTAGGACACAAGAATAACCAAGCCATGACTGTGGGTTTGCTTTTTACATTGGCCAGGGCACTGAGTTGCCATCCATAGAGGAAGACAACCCTGCCAACCCCAGTGGTTGTGCATCTCCGAGTGCAGTGAGGTGAGGGCGATACGTCTTATATTGAATGAGATGGAGATGTAGTCAAAGAAAACCAAGGCTGACTATTGAGGATTCTTTGCATACATTATCTCATTATTCCCAGCTTATGCAAATGATCAGTGTCCAAAGAGATTTAAAAATCCACTCATCAGCTTAACTGACTCAAGAACAAGCGAGATAAAAACATATTTTCAGGTTAAATTTTTGGTCTGTTTTTCTAGAAAAAGCATTCTACATATCAGGAATATGCAATTCACCAGTGATTCGATAGATGAGATAGATATAAATAGATATACTTTTTATTTTGGAACTAAAGTGGTACAAAGAATTCCCACTTCTCTTTGCCCAGTCTACATTCACATTTACCCAACTGTCCCGTTAATAATCCTTGATATAGATATATATCTGTAGAGAAATAGAAAACCAAATGGGTCACCAAATCCCACATTCAGCCCATAGATATTTCTGTAAGCACTATCTTTTCATATATTGAAAATCACATTTTCATACCAGTTGCTCTAATTGCTCCAATTTCAATATTACCCTGTAGAGCCCATTCTAGTGGATCCAATCCAGGCAGCCATATTGTCTTTAGATGTCATGTCCCATCAGCCTCCTTCAGTCTGGCTACAGGCCAGTTATTTTTGAGAATGTCCCTCAGTTTGAGTTGGTTCTCGGTGTCCTCATAATTAGACACAGGCTATGCGTTTTGCGTAGGAATGTTCCAAGCGGCGCTGTGTTCTTATCACCGTGTTCCCTCCTGTAGTGCGTGATGTGGCTTATCGCATTGCCTCAGACGGCACACTGTGCCAGTTGGTTCCGTCATAATCCCCCCAGGCAAGGGTTTGTTCAACGGTACACCTACCCCTGTTCCCTTGATAACTGTATAATTATTCTGTGGGGAGAACATTTGAGGCCGATCTTATGATTTCTCCTACGTGTCTCAAGTTGGTGTTCTACTATGAGGAAGAACTTCCTCTTCTCTCTATTAATATATTTATATCAGTGAGGCCTTAGAGATTCCCATTTTTGCTTGGGTATAATCATGATTTATTTTCATGCTCAATTCGTCCTGTATTTGGCCAGTGGAATCCTCTTCAAGGCACCTTCTGTACTTTTTGACATTCCCAATCATTCATTGAGCACTTACTTTCTGACAAGATATTTGTAGCCCATCATATATCTTTCCTGGCTTAGCCTTGGAATCAGCCATTTCTCCAAGGAGTCCTGGTTAGTTTTCCTCACAACACAGACAGTGCTAATCTATCTGTCGAGATACATCTGTATATCTAACTATAGGCATAGATATATTGATATATCTGTAGAGAAATAGAGAACCAGATGGGTCACCAGATCCCACATTCAGCACATAGATAGTTCTGTAAGCACTATCTTTTCATATATTGAAAATATTCATATATTGAAAATATTTTCATATTCATATATTGAAAATATTCATACATTTTCATACCAGTTGCTCTAATTGCTCCAATTTCAATACAACCCTGTAGAACCCATTCTAGCTTTTTCCCTTTTCATAACCCAAAGGGTTAGAGAAAATAAAAATCTGGTGCGATTTTTTTTTTGGTCAAGGTTGCAGATATGGGAAGGTCTGAGTTCTTAGCACCATCAGGATCATCTGGAAAAGGGTGATAAGATAGACCCTTTGTGTTAAATGCAAACTGTATGACGTGCTCGACAGTGTACCAAGAACAGAGTTATTTGAAGAAAGGCCAAATTTTGCAAACTGGTATAGGTTTTCTTCCAAAACAAATGATTGCCTTTGGCATGTTTCATAGAAGGTTGCTTCTCAAATGCACGTTTAAGCAGGTTAGTCTTGTTTCTTGACAAGCAATTACAAGAAAAATATATTTGTAAGGCAGTTCTGAGGTTGTTTCTTAGAGCCCTACCCTACTATGTGTGCTTATTAATCATACATTTTCTCGAGCACCTAACATTGTGGATATACTTTATCAGCCTACTTAGAGACCAAAAAAACATGCTAAATACTAGATTACTGTCCCCCACTTTACAGATCAGGAAATTGAGGTTCAAATGATTTTTGTAACATGCATTTTGCCAGAGATAGTGGTTGAGGCAGGACTTGATCCTAGGCAGTGGCTCCACTGGCCCCATGCTTATCCATCACATTCAAACTGCCCACCATAAACTTTGGAGAATTATGTCATCTGAACAACAACATTCTGCATAATGATAACAGATTGGCTTCATTACCAAAAGGAAAGAATTATCTAGGGGATTTCAAACAAAACCATTTTCCCTGATCCCTTAAGATTATCCTTTCTGGCATACAGGGTATTGAGTCTTAGGGTAGAGGTGAAGGCAGGGCGGGAGGCGGGGGCAGAAGGAAAGTGGGAAAGTTCATGAACCAGCTCTGCCCTTCATTTTGCCTATTTGGAGTTACTGGATTCAATCACTGGGCAGTATTTATTTGAATGAAATGTATTCCTTATGAAAACTGCCTCCAAATCCGGAGAGATGGTCTGTGCTCCCTGTCCACGCACAGCACCACACCCCTGTGTCACCTGAGAGCAGCTGACTGGAACACCTGATGCAGCTGCCACCTCCCCACCTCTTCCCTCAGACCTCCTCTCCTCACAGTAGGAGGAAGAGTACTCCTGATCTTGACTCTCAGCTTGATGTGTATTTCAGATTGCTGGGCTGATCGGTCTCCACTTCATGAAGCGGCAGCTCAGGGGCGCCTACTGGCCCTGAAAACTTTAATTGCACAAGTAAGTAAATGAAATACTTGATCCTTTGTGCTTGTGCTATAATCAGGCTTTATTCTTAATCAGCTTTAAAGGTAGCAGGGATCTTGCTGGCTCCATTTGGGTCCCAGCACAACTGTTTGAGATGGATGTGTCCTCTCCCAACTCACTGTTTGTTCCTCCTGCCTCTCCTTTCTTGGGGAACTGGTTGATTTTCTGCCCATTTCCATCCTTCCCCTTCTGGGTCTTTTTTTGCATCACAGAACGTTTCCCCATGAGGCTCATGGAGGATGCTCTCAAACTTATGTTGCACTGACTCACCTTATTCTCTCCCATTGTGCCTTAATAATAGTAGCCTTGAGGTTGCATTTATCAGCTATTGCTCTGCAACAAAGTATCTTGAAACATAGTGGCTGAAAAGGACAAACACTTAGATTCTCATGGTGTCTATAGACCAAGGAGCAGCTTAGCTGGGTGGTTCTGGCTCCATGTCTCTTTGGCTCCAAATCTCTTAGAGCCAGAACCAAGGTGGTTCACGCTGCAGAGTGTCAGCCAGGGCTCCAGTCATCTCAGAGCTTGACCAAGGGAAGGACCTGGTTCTAACTTCACTTATGAAGTTGTTGGCCATTTTCAATGCCTTGACGCGTGGGGCTCACCTTGGGACTGTGTCACGAGATGGTAGCTGGCTTCTTCCATAGACATCATGAGAGACAGCCTAAGGAGGAAGTCTCAGTACATAGCCTGTAGCCTATCTCCAAAGTGACATCTGATTGCTTCTGCCATATTCTCTTCATTAGCTGGGAGTCAGTAAATCCTGCCCACACCCAAGGGGAGTAGAGTATACAAGTGAGCCAGTACCACGGGGCAGGAGCTATCTTGATCACTGGGAGCCATCTTAGAGGTTCACTACCTGATGATCCACTATTTCAAGAGCAAACATGAAATAGGTCAACAAGTGGGTAGATCTTACTCCTTAGGAAAGATTTATTCAAATCACAGTTACTAAGGCTATTTTATTTATGACTGTCCACAGCACCATGAATAGTAAGTATCTGTGAGGTGGATGAAAGCATCCACAGTCCATTACTTTGTTTTAGAGTCTGTGTGTGTACAGAGGAAGTAAGTCATTAGAGCTTTTTCCCCACATCCTAGGTACCACCAAAGCTGGCTTGCTTATTTTGAATTGAAACAGCTGGACACACTGCTCTTTTTCTCTGTGTGTGTGTGCCTTTTTTTCCTTTTCTCCCTTGAGTTGTGTTACTTCTTAAGAAAGTAGAAGCAAAAGGAAAACAGTACTGCCAGTTGGATGGACTTTGCACTTGATTTTATCACTTGCTCATTTATTTTTAAGTACTTATAATTTGGTTTGATTTTTTTCCTTCCAGTTTTATTGATATAATTGGCCAAGAGCACTGTATAAGTTTAAGGTGTACAGCATAATGATTTGACTTACACACATCGTGGAATGATTACCACAGTAAGTTTAGTGAGCATCTGTTGTCTCACATAGATCCCACACTGAAAAACTTCTTTCCCTTGTGATGAGAACTTTCAGTATTTACTCTCTTAACTTTCATATATGACACACAGCAGTGTTCATTCTATTCATCATGTTGTACATTACATCCCTAGTACTTATCCCTGGAAGTTTGTACCTTTTGACTCCCTCCATCCCTGGAAGTTTGTACCTTTTGACTCCCTCCATCCAGATCTCACCCCCATCCTCTGCTCTGGTAACCACAAATCTGATCTCTTTTTCTGTAAGTTCATTTGCTTTTGAAGTATAATTGACCTACAACACTTTGTTAGTTCCTATTACACCACATAGTCACTTGCTCTTTCTGTACATTTCAAAATAATTACCATGAGAGGTCTAGTTATCCTCTGTCACTAAAGATATCACAGAATTATTGACTATATTTCCCATACTGTACATTTCATCCCCATGACTCATTTGTTTTGTAACCAAAGGTTGGTACTTCTTAATCTATGTCATCTATTTCTCTCCTCCTCCTCAGTCATTAAGCACTTAAAATGTTACTTGGTTGGAGTATTTTTAATATGTGACATATTTACATAGCTTAAAAATTAAAATGATAGGAACCTCCCTGGTGGTCCGGTGGTTGAGACTCTGCGCTGCCAGTGCATGGAGCGTGGGTTTGATCCATGGTCGGGGGCTGGAGTCGCGCATGCCTCACAGACAAAAAAAGAGAAGAAAAATTTAAAGGACAGAAAAACATACACAGTGAAAAGTGATTTCCTTACCTCAATATTTTTATTAGTTTTTGGACTGTAACCATCCTCTGTTCATGGAATTCTCCAGGCAAAAATACTATTGGAGTGGGTTGCCATTTCCTACTCCAATTAGTAAATACACTTTTTCTTTTAGAACACTTTTAAAGAAGAGTTGCAAAGATAGTACACAGAGTTCCAGCATACCCTTCACCCAACTGTACATAACCCTGGTAACTAGTCAAAAATAAGAAATGAACATTAGTAGAACACCACTAACTAAACTGCAGACTACTGGGATGACACCAGTCTTCCCACTAAGCTCCTTTTTCTTTTCCAGGATCCAGTCCAGGCTATCACATTGCTTTTAGCACTTTATTTTTAACTGTACTTCAAAAGCATGTTGGTTGCTATAGTGTCCTTCAAAATGTAAAGAGCATTCCTCATGGAGAATTTTTCAGCTTTTTCATAGCACATCCCCACTTATTTACCCTTACACACTGGTAAACATTGGATTATTCTATTTTCTACTCTGTTTTACATACAGATAGTTTGATGTGCTCTGAGCAAAACATTAAACCAAGGATCGGGAGCTTATGATGATCACACTGGCTGTCACCGACAGCTTGGAAACCTCAAATCTTTATCAATCGTTTGAACTCTGCTCCTCCGTTTTCTCATGTGATTCTTCTCTGTAGCTCATCTTTCAGGCCCGTCCACTGTTTCTTGTTGTTCAATTGCTCAGTCATGTCTGACTCTTTGCGACCCCATGGACCGCAGCACACCAGGCTTCCCTGTCCATCACCGACTCACGGAACTTGCTCAAACCCATGTCCATCGAGTCGATGCCATCCAACCATCTCATCCTCTGTCGTCCCCTTTTTCCCCTGCCCTCAGTCTCTCTCAGCATCAGGGTCTTTTCTGATGAGTCAGCTCTTCGCATCAGGTGGCCAAAGTATTGGAGCTTCAGCATCAGTCCTTCCAATGAATATTCAGGACTTATTTCCTTTAGGATGGACTGGTTGGATCTCCTTGCAGTCCAAGGGACTCTAAAGAGTTCCAGCATTGTACAAGTCCAGGGATTCTGAGAGTTTGCACGGGACCAATGTTTTTTCCTAGCACACTGCTGCCACCTTGTGGACTATTTTGGGCCAAGCTCCAGGGCTTGCGGGATTCTGGTTGCCCGACCAGGGATTGAACTGGGAGCGAGGTTGGAGGGGGCACTCAGCAGTGAAAGCACGGAGTCCTAACCACTGGTCTGCCAGGAAATTTCTTGTGGACTACTTTTTAACATGCTGTAATTTTAATTTTCTTAAAATATATATGGGAAAAGGAAAAGAAACCTTGTATTAGATATCCAATTGTAAATACATAGCACATCTCGGGTAATGACGTCATATTCAGGACATAAACATGGACAGACCAGGAGGCACAGTGGGCAGTCCCAGCTGCTGGCCACTGGAGGGATGCAGCGAGCACCGTGGAGGTCTGGTAAGAGGGGTGGGAACAGATGGGGCTTTGGGGTTCAGGATCATGCACTGGGTTTTGGAGGGTTTCAGTAGGTCAGTTATGAGGCAGGAAATCAAAAGCACAGCTTGACTGGGTCCTGGCAGAACCTAAATGCTTTTACAGACTAAAGACTTTTCCCCATGGTGATCATGGGGAAGTGGTAAGGACTAAGTTGTTAGAATCAAGACATGGGGATTTCCCTGGCAGTCCAGTGGCTGACTCCGTACTTCAATACAGGGAGGACGGGGTGCAGGTTCAGGCCCTGGTTGGGGAACTAAGTTCCCACATGCCACAGTGCAGCCCCCTCCCCCCCAAAAAAATAGAATCAGGGCATGAAGTCAGCACTGGCTGGCAGCTAGGTTGAGCCTAGCATCTCTCACGTGGATTCCAAGGGGAGGGAAGTGGAACACAGCAGGATGGAAGGGCAGACGTGCTAGGGCTGGGCGTAGATGTTGGGATCTGAGGAAGGAGCTGAGTGTTAGTGGAGGTGTGACGGTCAGCATCACTGCTACTATGGCACCGGAATCCCGGGAGCACTGTCTGCTGTATTGACTACTCTTGAGCCTGAGCGGCATCCTTCTGTGCCAAATCCAGTTGTACCCCCCGCCCCCCACCCTGGGACTCTGCCACCTGGATCAGAAAGAGTCCACATGTGACAGAGGCGTAGGAAGAAAGGGGAAGTGGGTAGATGAGGAAGACGAAGGAAGAAGTACGAGATGAAGAAGAAGGGAGCCAGAAAGTCCTTGATTACCAAACAGGGTGCGTGTCTTACAGGGAACAAGGTGCCTGTCAAGTCTGTTTAGCTGTGGAAGGTCTGCAGCCAATATATGAATAGCAGTGTTCTGGCTGGGTTTCCCCACCCCACCCCACCCCACCCCACCACGATTTCTGTCTCCCCACTAAGCTTTTAGAGGAGAGAGATCCGTGTTATAAGCTTTGAAGCTCCAAATGCTGGCACATTGCCTGGTCCAGAGTACTGGGTGAACTTTTGCTGAATCAGTGAATCAGAGGCTCCTAGCCATGTTTCGATTTCCCTGGTCATGGCCTCTACTCCTCTCTAGATGGTATCTGCAGTCTGAACACTTGACCAACAAGACCCACAACCTTGTTTCCATTCTTACTGCTGACACAGCCTTTAACTCACTTCTCTCCAAATTGTAGGGCGTCAATGTGAACCTGGTAACAATTAACCGGGTCTCTTCTCTCCATGAGGCGTGCCTTGGCG
The DNA here is from genome assembly GCF_003369695.1 of Bos indicus x Bos taurus. NCBI lineage: Eukaryota > Metazoa > Chordata > Mammalia > Artiodactyla > Bovidae > Bos > Bos indicus x Bos taurus. Next base: position 12,976,563 of record NC_040105.1, on the reverse strand, counting down.
GACATGTGGCCTGCGCTAAGGCCTTACTGGAGAACGGTGCCCACGTGAGTAGCAGCCCTGCCTGTGGGTTCGGTGCCCTGGGACAGCTTCTAATCCTTAAAGACCCATCACCTTCCAGAATGCGCTTATCTGCAGTGGGGTGTGCAGGCCTGGCCCATCTGGGCACATGTTCTTGGATGGTCAGGAAAATACTGCTGGTATATTCCTTTCTTCAGCCTCTTTAGTAGTAGTAGTTTAGCTGCTAAGTTGTGTCCAACTCTTGCAACCCCACAGACTGTAGCCCGTCAGGCTCATCTGTCCATGGGATTCTCCAGGCAAGAATACTGGAGTGGGTTGCCATTTCCTTCTCCAGGGGATCTTCCCAACCCAGGAATCGACACTGGGTCTCCTGCATTGCAGGCAGATTCCTTACCAACTGAGCTATGGCCTCTATGTTCCTGTGCAAATGTTCAGATGAGGTAATTCACAGAACTCATTCAAAACTGATATTAACTTGGGGGTAAAAAAAAAAACAGCCCGAGTGAAATTCATTTGAAAACTGATCTTGGAAAATTTATTTTAAAAACCTTTAAAAGAACAAAAACCACTTTTAATTCAGTGTTGTACACCCACAACGATTTTTATTGAGCAAAATTAGCAGATTAAATGAGCTTGTAATAAAATAGTACCATGGAAAAGCAGTACAAAGTGAACTTTAAAATTCTCTCCTTTTCAAGGAGTGACTGAGGGGCTGTATGTAGTACAGATATCAGAATAGAATTATGAATTTAATACTTGTGAAAATCTCAGTGACCTTTATTTAGTTACCAGATACTGATTTTTAAAAATTTTGATTGGAGGATATGATTTACAGTGTTGCATTAGCACCAGATATTGTTTTGATGTTAATTTCATTTTTAAACTCAACCCTTATATTCTTTTCTTTGTGAACTGTAACGTTTTTAAGTGCTTAATGAAGATAGATCTTTGCATTTTATATGGAAGTTGGGTTTCTACTTGTAGAACTGAATGTAACAATCGTCCTTAGGCAGTGATTTTCCTGATGTCACAGTGGTTGTGTATGTTCATTAGGTTCTCTGGGGGCAAGGTTGGGTGGGGGCCATTTCCTGTTAAGCTAGGTGACTGGAGTCACAGGTGAGAAATTGAGGAGCCTCTTGGAGGTTCTGTGGGGGACAAAGAGAACAACATGGTCTCTTGTCTTTGGCAGTCTCATGAGGGAACGGTCAGTAAATATTATCTTATTTAACATACAGATCAGAATAAGAGAGGAATAAGAGAAATTTGATTTATTAATAGAAAATTCCTCAAAATTGGCAGTTCCATGGGTACCTTGAGCTTGGTGCATCTGAAACTGTGCTTATCATGATCTTCCCTCTAGGACCAGCTCCTTCTCTTGGATTTGCAGCCCCAAACCTGAAGTCATCTTCATTCTTCCATCTCCCCATCTGATTAATCACAACATCCCAGGAATCCCTAGAGTGTATGAATTTACCTACACTTGTCCCTGTCCTTGTTTGTCTCTGCCATCTTAGTATCTTATTTAACTTTCCAATTCAATGGGGGCTATCCTGGCATTGTGGGGAAATAATCTTGTTTCTGAAACAAGACAGTTTGATCTCTGGAAGGCACTGAGGTTGGTTAAAGACACCATGGGTTGTTTTTTTTACTTAATTTATTTATTTTAATTGCAGGCTAATTACTTTACAGTATTGTAGTGGTTTTTGCCATACATTGACATGAATCAGCCATGGGTGTCCTCAGGGGTCATCCCAGTGCACCGGCCCTGAGCACCCTGTCTCATGCATCAAGCCTGGACTGGCGATCTGTTTCACATATGATAATATACATGTTTCATTGCTATTCTCACATATCATCCCACCCTCACTTTCTCCCACGGAGTCCAAAAGACTGTTCTCTACATCTGTGTAAAGACACCATGTTGGTGGCTGTTTTCTTTGTGTATTTTTCCTGGTCACAATCTCTTCAGGAGTCATTTTGGCATATGCAATTTGTGTGGATTATAATAGACCAGAAAGGAAATCTGTGGCAAGAAAGAACTATGGGGGAATCACTGAGGAGATTTTTTTGTAAGCACAGATTCTGGGACCGTACGCTAGATGATTTCTATAGTACTTTCCATTCCTGACGTGTTTGTTCATGACTGGGAGGGGGAGTCAGCTCCATATGAATGGAAAGTGGAGATAATTGTTGTTGCAGATGTTTATTGAATGCTTATTGGGCACCAGGCAATGTTCTAGGTGTTTCACATATAGGAACTCAGCTGATCCACCCAGTAACCTCATGAGGTCATTTCTTTTATGGTCCTCATTTTACAGATAAGGAAACCCAGGCACTGGAGGCTCCTATCCCAAGCAAGATCTCTGAGCACGTAAAAGAGAGCTGGGATCTGAACACCAGCCGTAGTTGTTCCAGAGACCGTGTTCTACACCCCAATATAGGACCACTCCTCAATAGCCAGGAGGCTCCTAAGAAGCTCTAGAGTACCTCTGAATACATTTAAAAAACTGACCCCTTTTGCCCCACTTGTGATGCTATTTATAGGTGACAGTTGATAGACTGCTGGTACCTAAAAAGCACAATACTGTAAGGACATAGAGTTGTCTCACTCATTGACCAGCATGGCACATTTCCCCATGCAGTTACTTAGGAATGCACCCTGGGAGATGGTGAGAAAGAAAGTGCAAACTGTCTGGTTCTCTCTTTGCCATCGTTAGGTCAATGGGGTGACAGTTCATGGAGCCACGCCCCTCTTTAATGCTTGCTGCAGTGGCAGTGCTGCGTGTGTCAACGTGCTGCTGGAGTTTGGCGCCAAGGCCCAGCTCGAGGTGCACCTGGCCTCACCCATCCACGAGGCAGTGAAGAGAGGTAAATGAGGCATCACATCACACTCACAACATTGAGGGGCTCCCTTCAGTCTGCATGAATCAAGGGTAGAGTGTTCACCTTGCAAGGATCTCCCAGACCTTCTTTACCAGGAGACTAGGTGTGGCTTAATTAATCCTACAGCAGTAACTTCAATAGGAAATAACACCGGGGAATGACATAGCCTTTCTTAGAACTGGGAATGGCTGGCTGCCTCAAATGCCCTGTTTCCTGGGCTCAGTCTCTGAGTCGGCCTTACTTGAGGCTCTTTGCTGGTGTTTGGGTGGGAGCTGGTGGAGTTACGCGTACAGGGGTAACTTCCATGAATTGTGCTGTGTTTCTGTCTCTGTCCTCACTAGAAGAGAACAGCTCATGCCCCAAAGCCTGTAAAACATCAACCACGACTATAAAATTAATTATGAAAGTGTCTGAAAGCCCAGGCTAATCGTTTCTCTAATAGAAGATTAAAGGTGACCGTCCACAACAAGCAATATATTCTAGATGAGCTGATGGCTCTCGAGGTCATTAGTTCTTGAAAAAAAGTTCCAGCTTTAAAAAACATGCCATTGGAAACCTTGAATGGACTCTAGATTTCTATATTCTCATAGAAATGATGGAAAGAGTAAAATTAAGGAATTAGAAAATGATGTGCAGAGACTTCCCTGGTGGTTTAGTGACTGAGACTCTGGGCTCCTGGTTCCGATGGCCTGAGTTCGGATCCCTGGTCAGGGAGCTAGATCCATGTGCCGCAACTAAAGATTCTGCATGCCACAACTAAGACCTGACTTAGCCACATAGATACCTATGTGCATAGACTAGACGTGAACAAGAAGAGCCATCGAAAGGCCAACACCATTTGTCAGAGGTAACACCCAAAGAACACCATTTCTGTTAACCAGCAGTGGAGATGTTCTCTTATGTTGAGATCAGAAGTACAGTGGAGGGAGTTGACTGGTGGCATAGTGCTTAGGTGGCATTGGCTCTTTCACTGCTGGGGCCCAGGTTCAGTCCCTGGTCGGGAACTGAGATCCTGCAAGCTGTGTAGTACAATCAAAGTTTTTTAAAAATTTTAATTAAAAGAAATACAATGGAGAAGTTAGAACACTGTAGAACAGTGATTTTTGCTGGTATAATGAGGATTAAAGTATTTCAAAAGGCAGTAATGAAAGATTTGTCCTAGGTTGTTAAACCTGTCACTTGGTAAAAGTACTATTATTGTTTTTTTTGCAGAGGATTACTATCAATGATAGGGCTTCCCAGGTGGCACAGTGGTAAAGAATCCTTTTGCAATGCCAAAGACTTGGTTTGATCTCTGGGTTGGGAAGAACTCCTGGAGAAGGAAGTGGCAACCCACTCCAGTATTCTTGCCTGGAAAATCCCGTGGACAGAGGAGCCTGGTGGGCTATAGTTTATGGGATTGCAAAGAATCAGACATGACTGAGTATGCGTGCACACACACACATGCACACAGACACGTGCCCGTACACACACACACACAAACACACACTATAAATGATACAAAATCCCCAAATCTCAATGTAAAATCTCTATGGTTTTGATGTCCTATACATATTTGATAAACATTTCTTGATAATTGATGCTGATTATTTCCCAAACTTAAAGTAAGTCCTTTAAGTTGTAGGGAAATAGTTACTCTGGAAATGAAATGAAAGTGTTTAAAATGTTTTAAATTTTGATTTGAAGTAAAGTTTAATCTATTATTTGCATTTCCATCCACAAGTTTTAAAATGGATAAATATTGGGAATGGTTTGAATTAAGTAGTTCTGCAGTGTTTAGATGGTTATATATAAAGTGCTTGGTATCTATGTGTGTAACATATATATACATACATATATATATATACTTATCGTAAACAAAGAGTTCATGTGTCTCCTCACATTTTTTTCTGTCATAAAAACATGTTAGGGCCCAATGTCCACAGAACAGAAGAACAAATAGCAAATTTATTATTCTAGATACTATATTAGTGCCAGTCATTTGACTAAAAATCTTCCTGAGAATACTTAAATTTAACTCAAGCTAGATTCAATTTCTTCTGTAAAAAAAGGGACAGGAATTATTTTAAAATGTTTATTAGATGCACTGTATTTACCAGGCAGTTTTAGGTCCTGATTAGATATTATTTCTGAATTCTTACAGCTTTAAACCTCTATGAAAAAGTGGAGGGGGGCGGTCAGTCTGAGTTACTACTTTGACAGATTAATGCTATAATCCAGGTATAAAATTACTTAGTTGAACAAATAGTTTTGAATTTGCAGAATCTTTATTTATAGGTTTAATGCATAATTATGCTTAATTCAGAATTTGTGATAAATCAGGCAGGCTTGATGAAGCTTACTTTTATGTCATCTATAAAGAAAAGGTTGGTTAAGCTAATCAACAATAAGATTTTTTTAAGGAAACATTTAAACCTTCTAAAAAGAACAAACTCTTTGTAAAACTCCCATCAATACCTCAGAAGCAATTGCTCCCAAACAAATCGTTCATATGCTTCAAATTAATCATGTCTGTCTATTAATGGGGCCAACTCTCGAAGGATATTTCTTGCTTATATAGTTCTTGTTAGCCGCTAAACTTAGCCACTAAAGTGCATTTGAATAGATTTTATACTTCAAGCTTTTTATTAAATATCATAGGAGTCTTCCAGGTTAACCAAAATAAGGAGGTGCATGGCATGGCCATCCACCCAATCTTACATGCATGGGCAAAGAAGAGGAGAGATTTGTAATGGAGAGGGATGGGTCAGGGTTGGGCCTTGGATCTGCTGCTGCTGCTGTTAAGTTGCTTCAGTCGTGTCTGACCCTGTGCGACCCCATAGACGGCATCCCACCAGGCTCCCCCGTCCCTGGGATTCTCCAGGCAAGAACACTGGAGTGGGTTGCCATTTCCTTCTCCAATGCATGACAATGAAAAGTGAAAGTGAAGTTGCTCAGTCGTGTCTGACTCTTAGCGACACCATGGACTGCAGCCCACCAGGTTCCTCCGTCCATGGGATTTTCCGGGCAAGAGTACTAGAGTGGGGTGCCATTGCCTTCTCTACCTTGGATATGAGCACTGGCTTTTCAGAGTAATAATAGTGTGAGTCATTTGTCCCCCTGGGTCTTGTAGCCTCTGCCTGTAAACCAGGGACTTATTATAGAGAGTGATTTCATCTGTATTCCTTGGAACCCTTGGTTTGGTTGGAGGTACCTCAAAGGCTGTGAGGAAGAATTTCAGTGGGGGATGCATGGGCATGCTCTTTTTTTTATTGGTTTTATTTTGGAAATTTCTAAGATTTCCCCCACTCCCAAATTTTTTTCTGCTACCAAAAAAAAAAAAAAAAAAAAATCTAGGTTGTTTCTAAAGCCCATTCCAGATAACCAATGATTCTGTGAATAGTTAATATTTTCCTTACTTGAGTGAAGTTTTCTTGTGTTCTACCAGGTAATAGAGAGTGCATGGAGATTCTACTGGCAAATAATGTTAACATTGACCAAGAAGTGCCTCACCTTGGAACTCCCTTGTATGCGGCTTGCACCTACCAGAGGCTTGACTGTGTGAAGAAGCTTCTAGAATTAGGTAACTTCCAGTAGTCTTTTCAAGAGAAGAACTGAATAATCTTGCTTTTCCATGGCTTCACAGACTAAGTTCTTGTCAGGCTGGACAAAATTCTGACAGCATTTGATGTTTCAGTGCTTAAAATGGAACTTCAGAGATGAGTGTCTGTAGTTCTCAGTTGTGCTTCCATTTACCTGGTGTGGTTCTCCTTGGGGGCCTCAAGGGAGAGCAAGAGTTTCTTTCCCATAAATCCAAGGGGAAAACAACCAGTTGTATTTAACTGGCTCTTTTTGAGTCACATGCCCATCTCTGAACCAATCATGGTGGCCAAGGGAATACCTTGACCAGATTGGCTTAGGCCTAGATTTCAGTCTGCACAGCATGGTTGAGCTTCGCTGGAAACAGAGGAGATGGGAATCACAGAAGATGGTTCCCCAGAGGGCAGTCTAGGTGTGGTTACCAGGAGGATCAGTTCAGTTCAGTTCAATCGCTCAGTTGTGTCCGACTTTGCAACCCCATGGACTGCAGCATGCCAGGCTTCCCTGTCCATCACCAACTCTCGGAGCTTGCTCAAACTCATGTCCATCAAGTTGCTGGTGCCATCCAACCATCTCATCCTCTGTTGTCCCCTTCTCTCTCTGTTGTCCCCTTCCATCTTTCCCAGCATCAGGGTCTTTTCCAGTGAGTCAGTTCTTCGCATTGGGTGGCCAAAATATTGGAGCTTCATCTTCAGCATCAGTCCTTCCAATGACTATTCAGGACTGATTTCCTTTAGGATGGACTAGTTGGATCTCCTTGCAGTCCAAGGGACTCTCAAGAGTCTTCTCCAACATCACAGTTCAAAAGCATCAATTCTCCAGCACTCAGCCTTCTTTATGGTCCAACTCTTATATCTGTACATGACTACTGGAGAAACCATAGCTTTGACTAGACAGACCTTTGTTGGCAAAGTAATGTCTCTGCTTTTTAATACACTGTCTAGTTTTGTCATAGCTTTTCTCCCAAGGAGCAAGCGTCTTTTAATTTAGCAGACACTTCCCATAGAATACTTTAGATTAATCCTGCTAAATTAGTCATTTTTAAATTCTCAAAGACATATACAGAAACTGAGAGTCCAAGGAAAAGTAAAAGGTCTTGAAACTATTATTTGGTTAAAGATTCCCTAAACTTAGCCACTGCCATAAAGGTACAGATTATAGTAAGAACCTTTAAATAGGAATTTTTTTCTCTGAGATTTTTGTCTTTTTTTTTTAAATCCCCTATGGTTTTTCCTGTGGTCATGTATGGATGTGAGAGTTGGACTGTGAAGAAGGCTGAGTGCCAAAGAATTGATGCTTTTGAACTGTGGTGTTGGAGAAGACTCTTGAGAGTCCCTTGGACTGCAAGGAGATCCAACCAGTCCATTCTGAAGGAGATCAGCCCTGGGATTTCTTTGGAAGGAATGATGCTAAAGCTGAAACTCCAGTACTTTGGCCACCTCATGTGAAGAGTTGACTCATTGGAAAAGACTCTGATGCTGGGAGGGATTGGGGGCAGGAGGAGAAGGGGATGACAGAGGATGAGATGTCTGGATGGCATCACTGACTCGATGGACGTGAGTCTGAGTGAACTCCGTGAGTTGGTGATGGACAGGGAGGCCTGGTGTGCTGCGATTCATGGGGTCGCAAAGAGTCGGACACGACTGAGCGACAGATCTGATCTGATCTGATCAATTGTCACTCCCTATATTAATTCATTAAACTTTTTTTTGATTCCAGTTTCAATACTAATACGAAATAAACTTAGCTTTGTCCTTTGCCCAAAAAAAAAAAATAGCTACTAAAGTGAGCTGCAAATATTTAATTTTGAATGTCACACAGTTCTTATGGGAAAGCAAGTAAAGCATTTAAAATGACTAAAAATATCTTTTGTAAATTTTGTTTATTTTTTTCTTTTGATTTTATTTTATTTTTTAACTTTACTATATTGTATTGGTTTTGCCATATATCAAATTGAATCCGCCACAGGTATACATGTGTTCCCCATCCGAACCCTCCTCCCTCCTCCCTCCCCATACCATCCCTCTGGGTCGATAAATTTATTTTAATTAGAGGCTAATTACTTTACAATCTTGTATTGGTTTTGCCATACGTCAACATGAATCCACCACGGGTGTACACGTGTTCCCCATCCTGAACCCCCTCCCATCTCCCTCCCCGTACCATCCCTCTGGGTCATCCCAGTGCACCAGCCCCAAGCATCCTGTATCATGCATCAAACCTGGACTGGTGATTCATTTCATATATGATATTATACATGTTTCAATGCCATTCTCCCAAATCATCCCACCCTCTCCCTGTCCCACAGAGTCCAAAAGACTGTTCTATACATCTGTGTCTCTTTTGCTGTCTCTCATACAGGGTTATCGTTACCATCTTTCTAAATTCCATATATTTAGTTAGTATACTGTATATATATGTATATATGTATATGTGTATATATATATATAGCGTTAGTATACTGTATTGGTGTTTTTCTTTCTGGCTTACTTCACTGTATAATAGGCTCCAGTTTCATCCACCTTATTAGAAGTGATTGAAATGTATTCTGTTTAATGGCTGAGTAATACTCCATTGTGTATATGTACAACAGCTTTCTTATTCATTCATCTGCTGATGGACATCTAGGTTGCTTCCATGTCCTGGCTATTATAAACAGTGCTGCGATGAACATTGGGGTACATGTGTCTCTTTCAGTTCTGGTATCCTCGGTGTGTATGCCCAGTAGTGAGATTGCTGGGTCATAAGGCAGTTCTATTTCCAGTTTTAAAATGACTAAAAATATCTTTTTTTTTAAATTGACATCTTCATCTTTATTAGTTAATGACAAATGGTTTTTCACATAGTTGTGCCAACCTGATATGTAAAGTTTTGCCAATAGTTTACTACTAAAAATACATCTTTTATTTTTCAGCTTCTCAAACTATAACACACAGCAAGGTGTGCATATATGAAAATATGTAACTTAAAGTAATAAACAACTGCCATTGCAACCCAACCCATGAAAACATATAAAACATTGCAAAGACAAGTCCCCCTTGTGACATCTCCCCAAAACTATACTTACCCTACCTCCTTCAAAACAGTTATTAACATCTTGTCCTTTATGGTAATGATTTATTTCCTTTTCCCTTTAATTTTACCACCTAAGTTCTCATTAATAATCAGAATTTTGTTTAGTTAGATTATATATTTTAAGTTTTATATAACAGGCATCATATAATATGTTTAATATTGCACCTGCCTTCTCTTGCTCAACTATATTTGTAAGATATGTTTATGTTATTACAAGTAGCTGTAGTTGTTCAGTTTCATTGCTGAGTAATACATAATGTGTACCTATATAGTGCAGTGTCTTTATCCATTCTACTATTGAGGCTTCCCAGGTGGCGCTAGTGGTAAAGAACCCCTCTGCCAATGCAGGAGACATAAGAGATGCAGGTTCAATCCCTGGGTCAGGGAGGTCCCCTGGAGAAGGACACAACTGAGCGACCAATAAGCACACACAATATCTGATATGAAGTGCTGGTCATAGGGTATGCAAATGTCTGTTCATTATGAGATATTGCGTGTGTGCGCCAGTTGCTCAGTTGTGTCCAACTCTGCGACCCCAGGGACTGTAGCCCTCCAGGCTCCTCTGTCCATGGGATTCTCCAGACAAGAATACTGGAGTGGCATTATCAGAGAAATGCAAATCAAAACCACACTGAGGTACCATTTCACACCAGTCAGAATGGCTGCTATCCAAAAGTCTACAAGGAATAAATGCTGGAGAGGGTGTGGAGAAAAGGGAACCCTCTTACACTGTTGGTGGGAATGCAAACTAGTTCAGCCACTGTGGAGAACAGCGTGGAGATTCCTTAAAAAACTGGAAATAGAACTGCCTTATGACCCAGCAATCCCACTGCTGGGCATACACACTGAGGAAACCAGAATGGAAAGAGACACGTGTACCCCAGTGTTCATCGCAGCACTGTTTATAATAGCCAGGACATGGAAGCAACCTAGATGTCCATCAGCAGATGAATGGATAAGAAAGCAGTGGTACATATACACAATGGAGTATTACTCAGCCATTAAAAAGAATACATTTGAATCCGTTCTAATGAGGTGGATGAAACTGGAGCCTATTATACAGAGTGAAGTAAGCCAGAAAGAAAAACATCAATACAGTATACTAACGCATATATATGGAATTTAGAAAGATGCTAACAATAACCCTGTATACGAGACAGCAAAAGAGACACAGATGTATAGAACAGTCTTTTGGACTCTGTAGGTGAGGGAGAGGGTGGGATGATTGGGAGAATGGCATTGAAACATGTATAATATCATATATGAAATGAATCACCAGTCTAGGTTCGATGCATGATACAGGATGCTCGGGGCTGGTGCACTGGGATGACCCAGAGGGATGGTACAGGGAGGGAGGTGAGAGGGGGGTTCAGGATGGGGAACACGTGTACACCCGTGGTGGATTCATGTTGATGTATGGCAAAACCAATACAATATTGTAAAGTAATTAGCCTCCAATTAAAATAAATTTATATTAAAAAAAAAAAAAGAATACTGGAGTAGGTTGCCATTTCTTTCTCCAGGATAAAAATACCATTATTCAATACTTTTCTTGTCAAAATATTTGGAAACAGTCTTAGTAGGCATTGCTGAGGGTTTAGGCTTCAGTCATATATTTTCAAAGATTTGTCAAATATGTCGTGGTGTTTAAGATGTTTTTATGGACAGCGAGCATACTTCAGGCTTGTCGTGTTTCTTCACTAACGTGTATTGTTAAATTGTGGTCATATGCTTTCTTAAGGAGCCAATGTTAACCACGGTCAGTGGCTGGACACCCCTCTCCATGCTGCCGCCAAGCAGAACAGTGTGGAAATCATCCACCTGCTGATAGACTACGGGGCTAACCTCAAATGCAAAAATGCCCAGGGCCAAAGTGCACTTGATCTGGCAGCTCCAAAGAGCAGCGTGGAGCAGGCACTCCTGCTCCGGGAAGGTAAGGAAGGGCTGGGCATCCACTTCTCCTCCACAAGCACATGTACTCTCTCTCCTTCCTGCCTCCCTGTAGACTCTCTTACCTATTTCCTTTTCCTCTTTTTAATTGGGGGTGGCACGTGGGGGGGGGCAAGTTCTAGCACTGCCAGACGGAATTTTGTCACTTATAACAAAGGGACGTTTTCATACACCTGGTATGTGGCTTTGTTTGTGCATTAACAAGAAAAGAGAGAAATTTGCTTTCACCTTAAAAGGTGGAACTGCCCCGTGTATCCTGGCATAAGCACGTGATTGAGCAGACTGCTTTGTAAGACTTGAAGGTAATTTAGGGGAAATGAGAAAAATTTGAGTTAGATATGGTCAAGTGGACACAGAGTGTGTCTTTCAGAAACTGGACTAAATGGTGAAGTTGTTTGCCTGTTCTCCAGCTCAGGGAGTTGGTGAATCTGTGCTCCCCATTGCCCCATGCCCATATCCACTGTGGGCTAATGAATCTCTACATGCTGGAGGAGGGAAGGCAGGCCTCTACAAGGCTTGATATCCCAGATTCTACGGAGAACCATGCTGGGTCGCCATAAAAAGAGAACACTATCTGAGCCTCTCCCGAGCATTTGTATGCTCAGGAGACCATTAAAGTAATAGTAATTATTCAGATTTCCATATGTCAGACAAAGAAACATTGATGAATCTCACTGAATTCTCAAAACCTTAAAGCTATGAGAGCTTTATGGTAACTTGTACTTTAACCCAGCTTCAAATAGAAAAAAGAGGAGCACAAAGAGATGGGCTTTCAGAAGGTCACACAGCTACTAAAATGTAGGACTAGGATGCTAACTAAAAACTAAGATTCTAACTTGCACTCTTATTATTACTATTATTGGAGTATTATAGATTTTTGGCTTCCTTGGTGAGTCAGGTGGTAAAGAACCCACTTGCCAATGCAAGAGACGCAGGAGGCTCGGGTTTCATCCCTGGGTCAGGAAGATTCCCTGGAGAAGGAAATAGCAACCTGCTCCAGTATGCTTGCCTGGAAAATTCCATGGACAGAGGAGCCTGGTGGGCTATAGTCCATGGGGTCGCGAAGAGTCAGACATGACTGAGCGCATACACATATTGTTAATTTACAATGCCATGTTAGTTTCAGGTATATAGCAAAATGATTCAATATATATATATATATATATATATATATATATATATATATATATATATTCAGTTCAGTCACTCAGTCGTGTCCGACTCTTTGCGACCCCATGAATTGCAGCACGCCAGGCCTCCCTGTCCATCACCAACTCCCGGAGTTCACCCAAACCCATGCCCATCAAGTCGGTGATGCCATCCAGCCGTCTCATCCTCTGTCGTCCCCTTCTCCTGCCCCCAATCCCTCCCAGCATCAGAGTCTTTTCCAATGAGGCAACTCTTCGCATGAGGTGGCCAAAGTGCTGATAGATATAGATATATATGGGCTTCCCAGGTGGTACTAGTGGTAAAGGACCCACCAGCCAGTGCAGGAGATGTAAGAGACGTGGGTTTGATCCCTGGGTCGGGAAGATCCCCTGGAGGAGGGCTTGGCAGCCCACTCCAGTATTCTTGCCTGGAGAATCTCATGGACAGAGGAGCATGGCGGGCTGCCATGCAAAGGGTTGCAAAGAGTCGTATGTGACTGAAGTGACTTAGCACACATGTATATGTATATTCTTTTTCAGATTCTTTTCCCTTATTGGTTATTATAAAATATTGAGTGTAGGTCCCTGTGCTATACAGTATGTCCTTATTGTTTCTCTTGTTTTATATATACTAGTGTGTATGTATTAACCCCACAGTCCTAATTTATCCTTCCCTTCCTTCCTCTTTGGTAACCATATTTCCAGTGTGCACTCTTAATGTTTTGATGCCACAATCCTGAATCTTCTGAAACAGTTTCTAATGGGGAAGAGTTTAATTTCACTCACCAGATCCGTTTTGTGAAACCACCCCCACGTCTTGTATACCTTATACCTTCCGAGTGGGAGGCTTGCATCTATAGTTTTAGTGCTTCTTAAGCTTCATGGTGCTTACAGATCACCTGGAAATCTCCTTAAAATGCAGATTCTGATTCGGGAACTCTGGGGTGAGGCCCCAAACTCTGTGTGGCCACCAGCTCCCAGGTGATGCTGATGCTGCCAGTCTGAGGCCACACTTTCAGTAAGACGGGTCTACATTATTTCCAGTAGTCCGTGTCCTTAATGGTTGTTCTTTGATTTGAATCTCTACTAACAGCTCCCAGTTTGGAAATACCGGGGACTTAACAACTATTAGCTAAGAATATGGTTTATAGCCACTGTCACATTTCGTCTTTCCTTCCATCAAAGATGTTTCCAGGTCTAAGATCTATATTTCTTCTAAACAAGTTCCTCTGCCTTCCATCTTCATAAATACAGATGCTCACTCTAGAAGACTGAATACCAGCTATGTCAGAGGTCACTCTGAGGAGCTTTAGTTGTGTGACAGGGGAGACACTTTGCATTCTAGCTTCCTAAGGTCTTGACTAAGGGCGATGGTCTGCTCCTCCAGGTATCTTTCAGGCACATGGGTGCTCCTTGGCATTATCAATCCAAGTGTTATCTGGCTCTCAGCCCATGTAGTCACCATTTCTCATGGGGTGCAAGACACTGTGACAATAGGATTTTCTTGAAAAGGAAAGCTTCGTATAGTCCAGTAATTACGTACATTTACTTGCAGCAGTCTTTGTTGGTACAGTAAGGAAAGGAAATAACAGGGCATTACAAATGCCCCTGCATGCCGAGGATCCCAGCCAAATGCTCATTCAGCCTGTTCGACCATGTTTTCAACCCTGGTTAATTTGCTTTCCTTCGGGACTCAAAGCCACAGGCACGACAGCTCTTTGAGACCTCCCAAGACTGAGGTGCAGGCTATAGCTGGGTCTAAGTAGGTTGTATCTTTTCTCCAGATCCTCTGTTGAGCTGGGATCCTTGTCAGAATGAAGGTCCCCCCTCTGAGTGTGAGTGAGGACCCAGCCAGCACCACCTCAGGGGCAGCTCAAGTCAGGAGGTCCCCGAGGCCTGACTGGCAGGCCCTGCACGTCTCCTACCACCTCTGTGACCATGTGTTTTGATTCCTCCTGCAGGCCCACCTGCTCTTTCCCAGCTGTGCCGCCTGTGTGTCCGGAAGTGCTTGGGTCGCAACTGTCACAAGACCATCCACAAACTGTACCTGCCGGACCCACTGGAAAAATTCCTCCTATACCAGTAGTCCCAACTATCTATAGGAAGATACTTGGAAAGAAATAGGTTGTTGCCTGCTGTACCCGGGGTGCCTAGTGTAGATGCGCAACAGCTAGACTCCTGGTATCTTCACATGAGCTAAGCTAGTTAGAGCATAACACTGATGAACTGGAGTATGTGGGGAGTGGAGACACCTGATTAATTTAGCATTCTTTTTAACCAAGGCACAATCAGAAACCTTTTCATTTTTATTTCTCACTAAGAAATTTTAAAAAATTGTTAAGTAGAGTGAAACTAGTAGGCAGTTTTTCAAGATTCATGATTCTCGATTATCTAATGGTTACCATTCTGCATAGCATGTAGACACGTAAATCTGGGTGGATAAGATTATGATGAATATAAGTCTTCCAAGATGGATTCTTGATTCTGTTATTCCCTTCTTCCCCTTTGTTTCCTTTCATGAATAAATCTCTGCTAAAATTTTATTTCCTTGTGTTTTATTTTATATATAAGAAAGCCAAATACTTTAAAACATCACAGTTAATTGAAACTTGCAGTTATCGAAGTCCTTGTTGATGTTGATTACACATGGGAATGATAATATTTTGAATGTATTGGGCTGGCCAAAAAGTTCATTTGGGTTTTCCCAGACAACGTTACAAAAACTCAAACAAACTTTTTGGCCAATTCACTATTAGGTTAAATACAGTTCATTATTAAAATTAATTTCACTTCTTTTTAAATGTGACTACAATCCAATTTTAAATTATACGTGTGGCTAACATTACATTTCTGTTGATATTGTTCTAGACTTTTTCTGATTTTCATGACTCATATCAAATAAGTACTCGTAGTTAACTATTTGGGGGATAAAGATTAACTTCTTATTTCATATCAATTTAAAAACAAATACTGGTTTTTAGAAAATGTTAAAACATTTCAAATGATGGTATAAAATACTGGAATAAAATGTTCATGAATATACATGAAAGGGGAGCTCTTTTGTAAGGATACTATCAAAGAAACTTTAAAGAAAAATACTGATAAATTAAAATAGATACCATAGGATATGCAGGAATTGGAGGCTTTCTGTCTTCAGAGTGTTTGCCAGAGTGCCTTTTTTGGTGTGCTTGCATCTTACTGAATGTCTAAAGTCTGTGTTAAGCCTCAGGATGTCCTAGGATGTTCAGTCTGTCTGTGGCCACAAGGAACTTGACAATCCTGTTGTTGCATCCACTTTTGGAAATTTTGGACCATGAATTTCATGAATCGTTTGTATGAACCTCCCAAATCTGGGGAGGGGGAGGAGTGTGTGTGTGTGTGTGTGTATGTGTATGTAGGGGGCGCTCTGTGTGTGTGTGTGTGTGTGTGTAGGGGGCGCTCTGTGTGTGTGTGTGTGTGTGTGTGTGTGTGTGTGTGTAGGGGGCGCTCTGCTCCTAAACTGAATCCCATTGATCCTTCTGCATCCAGAATGGGTGTGGAACAAGTCCAGATCCCTGCATCTTGGTGGTATTGTGATGTTAGATGGTTTATGATTGGGCACAAGATAGTCTTTATTTTTTTTCCCCCACGAAATAGTCTTTGCATTCCCTTTGAGCCCTGCATTCCATCAAGCTAGAATTAGGCCCTGAGATGAATCATCTAGTTTATATGAGATTATATGGCTTGCTTTGGGGGGTTCTGACCACTAATATAGATTATTTCATTTTTTTCAGAGGATGTGGAATGTTTTATTCCCAAAGTGGTGTGATTTCTTGCCATTTCAATCATATTTGAAGTACTCTGCAGTAACTTCTCCGTTCATTCATGCATTTCTTACTCAGCATCTATTATGTGCCAGACACAGTTTGAGGCTATGAGAAAGAAAGATGGATGAGGTCCTTGCCCTTGAAAAGCTTATGTGTCAGTGGAAGCAACAGGGAATAAGCATAGACATATCATCACGACAGGAAATGATAAAAATGAAATTGTGGTAAAGAGCAATGATGAAAGCCACTGTTTTAAGTAAGTTGATTAGGCAAGGTCCCTGGCTGGGTGACTGAATTTTGAAAGTATTCGTGTGTGTATCTAATATTTATTTAATTTTTGCTATTAAGGTTTTAGTGACTGTTTTCAGTGTACTTTTAATACATCTTGACAGGGTTTTCTGTTTGTGTCTTTTCTTGATTTAATGTAGCAATCCTATTACAAAAGTATTTTTTTAATTGAAGTATAGTTGATTTACAGTGTCGTGTTTGTTTCTGATGAACAGCAGAGTGACCGAGTTATACATATATATACCCATTGTTTTCTACTTTCTTTTCCATTATGGTTCTGTGCTCTACAGTGGGTCCTTGTTCATCTATTTTATATATAGTAGTTTGTATCTGCTAATCCCCAACTCCTGCTTTATCTGTGCCCCTCTTTGCTAAACCATAAGTTAGTTCTCTATGCCTATGAGTCTGTTTCTGTTTTGTAAGTAAGTTCATTTGTCACATTTTAGATTCCACATTTAAGTAATATCATATGGTATTTGTCTTTCTCTGCTTGGTATGATAATCTGTAGGCCCATTGATGTGGCTGCAAATGGCATTATTTCATTCTTTTTTGTGACTGAGTAATATTCTATTGTGTATGTATACCACATCTTTGTCAAACGTTTATCTGTTGGATATTTGGGTTGCTTCCATGTCTTGGCTATTGTGAATACTATTGCTGTGAACATGGGGGTGCATGTGTATTTTCAGATTAGAGTTTGCTTCAGATACGTGCCCAGGAGTGGCATTTCTGGATCATATGGAAACTCTAGTTTTTTAAGGAACCTACACACTGTTCTCCATGGTGGTGGCACTAATGTACATTCCCACCAACAGTGTAGCGGGGGTTACCTTTTCTCCACGCCCTCTCCAGCATTTGTTTTTTGTAGATTTTTTGATGATGGCCATTCTGACTTGTGTGAGGTGGTACCTACTGTAGTTCTGATTTGCATTTCTCTAACAATTAGTGATGTTGAGCATCTTTTCATGTGCCTGTTGACCATCTGTGTATGTATTCTTTGGAGAAATGTCTATTTAGGATTTAGGTGTTCTGCTTATTTTTTGATTGGGTTGTTTGTATTTTTTGGTATTGAGCTGCATGAGCTGTTTGTATATTTTGGAAATTAAGCCCTTGTCAGTTGCATCATTTGTGATTATTTTTTCCCAGTCCATAGGTTGTTTTTTCATTTTGTTTATGGTTTCCTTTGCTATGCAAAAGCTTATAAGTTTGACTAGGTCTCATTTGTTTATTTTTGTTACAAATGTATTTTTTGATTTCTGTTCTCCCCACAAACTATTTTTGTAATGATTTTCTAAGTTTCAAACTGTTTGAAACTATCCTTTAAAATGGTGGTTTCATATTTCTTAGCTATTTCCATATTGTTGGATATTTAATTATTTCTAATGTCTTGCTATTATAAATAATATGAGTGTGAACTTCATTTTGATAAATCTTAAAACAGTTGAAATATTTCTTAGATTTTCAGAAGTGGTATTTCCTAAGAAAACTATTTAATAATATAAAATACTTTAAAATACCTACATAATGAATCATTTTAAGGGAAACTTATTTTCATAACCAAACAAGTACCACATATTATCTGTTCAAATGCCATCTGTCTCCCTACAGAGATATCTAATATATTCATCTGTATACCATGTGCCTATCATCTGTCTATCCATCCATCATTTATCTGACTGTATCCATCATCTGCTGTGACCCATTATTTTAAAAACTAAGCTTGCATGTGTCACTTGAAGATGCAAACCTCAACTCTCTGAAAAAGCCCATAAATTATTTAAAAGGTTGGGTACATCACGCAACATCTCTAAGTTTTTGTTCATATTTTATTAAGGAACCGTTTTCTCCCAAAGTAATTCTCCTCCCTGGTATTTCTAATATTGCCATGTCAAACAAACCTGAAGTTTACAGATATTTCTTTTTTCAATAACAGTGCTCATTGCTGAGACGATTTTATGCGCTTCCCACATAGAGAACAGCTGACCTTTCAGAGACAGTGCCTGAAGTTGTCATGGTGAGGGCTGAATCATTGTCAAGGAAGGGCACTCTGTGCACTGGAGGACCTCTCGTTTACTCCCATTCCAAATCCTTGCCAGGCTACTCCTGCATGGACATTTGCATGTGAAATATCAGCATCATCTCCTTTCTCTAGCAGAGTCTGTACCAGGACAAAGGCAGGGGTCAGACAGGGTCACAGTCACAATAGCAGCTTCATCTTTTAACATGAGTGTAACCTGTAGAAAAGTATATACTACGTTTTAGTTTTCATTAATTTCCTCTCCTGCCATCATTATGTCTTGAAAATCTTTCAACTTGCAAAACACTTGCAAGAATAATACAATGAATATTTGTCTATCTATCACTTCAGTTTGTCAGTTGATAAGATTTGCCACATTTGCTTATGCCTTTTTGTATGTATATATGAACATATGTATGTATATGTATATATACATATTTGTATGAATGTGTGTATACACACTTACATATATAAGTAGTTCCATGAATAATGAATACCTATACACATATTTTTTAAAATGAGCCCTTTGTAAGTAAACTCTGAGTTTTATGATTCTTCACCAGGGCTAGGATTAGGAGGAGGTGAGTGAGGCAAAAAATTTAAGGGGGCACCGAAAAACGTCATCAGGAGAAAAATTGTAGTGCAGTATTAAGAAAATTCAAATGTTAAGGGAAAAAGGTCCCCAGTGACCAAAATATCAAACATTTTAATAAAGACAGGCTGTGGTTTGTTTTACAAACCTGCATAACAGTGTAATGAAAACAATGTTCCCAATCAGCCCAAGGTCCTGGGACATGGGGCTGCTGGGTTTATGAGGAATGACAGTGGCTTGTGAACAGAATGGGCAGTGCTGACTACATATATTCAAGCAGTTTGACTATAGAGCTTATGTTAACTTTTTCTTAAAAAAAAAAAATTATTAGGCTGCCCCAGGCTTTAGTTGTGGCATGTGGGATCTTAGTTCCCTGACCAGAGGTTAAACTTGGGCTCCCTGCATTGGGAGGACAGAGTCTTAACTACTGGACCACCAAGGAAGTCCCAGGTTTTTCTATTTGGTGCAAAATATGTACATAGGGACACACGTTTCTCCCCTTGGATCACGCTTCCACAAGGCTCTGCATTGAGTACTTCAAGTAAGCATGTCCTAAGAACACAGTTTCTTTGACTTAAGCGTGGGCGATGCAGTGATCAAACGCAGGAAGTTTGACATTGATGCACTTGGAGTATCTGATATACATCTATATTTAAATTTCTGTGGTGGCACTGATGTCTTTTATGCCTTATCCTCCCTAATCAGGATCCAATCAAGGATCATCACATTTACTGATCAAGTCTCTTTATTCTCCTGTCATTTAGAAAGCTTCCCCCACCACTTCTGTGTTTTATGCCACCCCACTGGCATTTTTGAAGAGTTCAGCCTCATTGTTATGAAGACTCTTTCTCAGTTTTGATTTGCCCGATTGTTTGCTCAAGAATACTGCATTATGCCAGATTTTCAAAAAAACACATCCTTGTTTGAATCTTACCGCACTGATCTATGGAGTAAGAATGAGTGACAGCTTTCTAAAGTAACAACAGCAGCCAGCTCAGTGTGCAGAGCCAATTAGACGGGCACAACTAAGACAGGACTTTTTTCAGGAAAAGCGGATCACTCTGAATGACCAGAGGAGAGATGCACGTTTTGGGTTTTAAAGGTTTTGTACTTGAAAACTTGCCGGCTGCAATGACATGAGGTTTCAGCTCTGGGGCCGACTTTGACTGGTTGAAGGTGACTTCCAAGTCTGCCTAAGGTGTCAGGAGGAAAGTCTTGGAATCCCATGAGTGATGTCAGCCACAGATCTATAGGTGAGGGGTGGGGCAGAGTCAGTGGCCAGTGTTAAGTCTGCGTTTGATAGAGAATGATTATGGCCTTACTGCTGATACAGGCCATAATTCTTTTTTCCTACCTAACCTGGGCTGAGTTTCCTGAACATGCAGACAGACACAGAGACCGACTCAAAGCTGGCAGATTGTTTTGCTCTTGCGGCTTCTTGTAAGCCAAGCTGTTTCTCTTTAATGAAAGCTCTCATACATGTAGTTCAACTTTATCCACATGTGGATCCTTAAAAATGCATCAACTTCCCTAGTAATATTTTTCTAATTCCTGACTGGAACTGTTGTTAAATAGTTTAAAAACAAAACAACAAACAGTTCCCATCTTCCAGCATCCACAGGTGTTGATCAGCATTATGAGAAGATAAAATGGTGATTAATTCCTTCCCAGATGCTAAGGCAACAACCTTCAAATCTTCTTTATTGTCGTTTTGGACAATCAAGTTAACTTTGAA
The DNA here is from genome assembly GCF_003369695.1 of Bos indicus x Bos taurus. Taxonomy (NCBI): domain Eukaryota; kingdom Metazoa; phylum Chordata; class Mammalia; order Artiodactyla; family Bovidae; genus Bos; species Bos indicus x Bos taurus. The sequence goes on along the minus strand of NC_040105.1, from coordinate 12,955,471 downwards.
CATAGAGAAACCTTATCTTCTTGGTATTTAATGAAAAGTAAATAAAGAAGCTTTACTATGAAGATTTTGCTCAGAGAATGGGATGCTTTCCAGCTCTCCTGCTGCACTGTTTAACTCCTTGACAGCCAGTCTACACTGGGAGTAAATTTCTCCTGCCAAATGCAAGGTTCATTTTTCTTCAGATCTTTCCTGATACAGTAGTGAACAATGTATATATGCTTATGGCATTCTCAGTTAATTCTGCAAATAGAGCTGGAGGGCAATTTCAGTTCAGTTCAGTAGCTCAGTTGTGTCCAACTCTTTGTGACCCCATGAACAGCACTCTCTGTCCATCACCAACTCCCGGAGTTCACCCAAACTCATGTCCATTGAGTCAGTGATGCCATCCAACCATCTCATCTTCAATCGTCCCCTTCTCCTACCCTCAAATCTTTCCCAGCATCAGGGTCTTTTCCAATGAGTCAGCTCTTCGCATCAGGTGTGAAGGCCTAAGTATTGGAGTTTCAGCTTCAACATCAGTCCTTCCAATGAACACCCAGGACTATCTCCTTTAGGATGGACTGACTGGATCTCCTTGCAGTCCAAGGGACTCTCAAGAGTCTTCTCCAACGTCACAGCTCAAAAGTACCAATTCTTCGGTGCTCAGCTTTCTTTATAGTCCAACTCTCACATCCATACATGACTAGTGGAAAAACCATAGCCTTGACTAGACTTACCTTTGTTGACAAAGTAATGTCTCTGCTTTTTAATACACTTTCTAGGTTGGTCATAACTTTCCTTCTAAGGAGTAAGTGTCTTTTAATTTCATGGCTGCAATCACCATCTGCAGTGATTTTGGAGCCCCCCAAAAGAAAGTCAGCCACTGTTTCCCCATCTACTTGCCATGAAGTGATGGGACCAGATGACATGATCTTAGTTTTCTGAATGTTGAGCTTTAAGCCAACTTTTTCCACTCTCCTCTTTCACTTTTATCAAGAGGCTCTTTAGTTCTTTACTTTCTGCCATAAGGGTGGTGTCATCCACATATCTGAGGTTATTGATATTTTTCCCGGCAATCTTGATTCCAGCTTGTGCTTCATCCAGCCCAGCATTTTGCATGATGTACTCTGCATATAAGTTAAATAAGCAGGGTAACAATATACAGCCTTGACGTACTCCTTTTCCTATTTGGAACTAGTCTGTTGTTCCATGTCCAGTTCTAACTGTTGCTTCCTGACCTGCATACAGGTTTCTCAAGAGGCAGGTCAGGTGGTCTGGTATTCCCATCTCTTTCAGAATTGTCCACAGTTTGTTAGGATCCACACAGTCAAAGGCTTTGGCATAGTCAATAAAGCAGAAATAGATGTTTTTTTCTGGAATTCTCTTGCTTTTTCCATGATCCAGCGGATGTTGGCAATTTGATCTCTGGTTCCTCTGTCTTTTCTAAAACCAGCTTGAACATCTGGAAGTTCATGGTTCATGTATTGCTGAAGCCTGGCGTGGAGAATTTTGAGCATTACTTTACTAGCGTGTGAGATGAGTACAATTGTGCGGTAGTTTGAACATTCTTTGGCATTGCCTTTCTTAGGGATTGAAATGAAAACTGACCTTTTCCAGTCCTGTGGCCACTGCTGAGTTTTCCAAATTTGCTGACATATTGAGTCACTTTCTCAGCATCATCTTTTAGGATTTGAAATAGCTCAACTGGAATTCCATCACCTCCACTAGGTTTGTTTGTAGTGATGCTTTCTAAGGCCCACTTGACTTCACATTCCAGGATGTCTGGCTCTAGGTGAGTGGCAATTTGGCAGTATTTAAATTTTAAGTGAACTGATTAATAATTGTAGACTATTAATTGGCCCAGTCAGTTTCCCCCAATGATAACTTTGTGCAAAACTGTAGTAAAATATCACAACCAGGAAATCAACATTGAGACCATCCATTGATCTCATTCGGGATTCTTGTTTGACTTGTACCCACTCCTGTGTGTCTTTAGTTCTGTAGAAAAGATCACATGTGTATGAGCACAACTTGGACCCAGTGTTTCCACTCTTAGGAATCTCGCCTCTGGATATAATTGCATATTGTCACTGAGCCAAATTTGGGTCCACTCAGTGTGGTATTGACACTCATTGTGTCTATTGACACTGCGTTGTGATGAAGGAATGTATAGTGTTTATTACAGAATACCAAGCAAGGACAATGGGCAGCTCATGCTCAAATGACCCAAACTCTCCAATGGCCTTTAGGGGAGGGGCTTTAAAGGCAGTGTGAATGAGGGAGCTGCAGGTTGTGTGGTGAGCTTGTGTTCTTGGATTGGTGGGCATCATGATGACATTTCAAGCATCACCAACCTTTGGGTTTTGACCAGTCTGAGGTCTACATGCTTGTCATCAGTTTTCATCTGGTGGGGGTCTGCTTCCTCTAGAAACAACTTATACAAGTGTGTCAGAACTTTGTATCTTTTAGGGAACTGAGAGTTCAGTTAGTGTGCTATGTGGCAGATTTATAGTCTAAATTGTTACCATTTCCCAGCCTAACAGCTATTCTTTGTTTCTAGTCTTCACATTTCCTACTTACTAATGCAGATTGGGGAGGCCTGAGAGAGTAAAGCAAAAAGCCTTGTACTTAAAACAATAGGGACAGAGAGGCTTGTGTTGGGCTCCAATTCCCCCTTTTTCTTTAATAGTCCTCTGTCTTGAGGGGCACAGGTTCAGGACAAGAAAGGGAATATACTTTCGAATAGAGAGGTTAATCATAAACTCGGGGAACAGTTTAAGGGGGACTCAGTTTCAATACGTGCATGAAGCCATATGTAGAAATATATGAAGTGCAGTATTTTTGCAGTAGTAAAAGAAAATGGTAACACCCTGCCTCCATCATTAGGGGAATAATGAAATGTTTTTGGTGTGAAATACTTAAGGAATGCTCTGCTGTAGTGAATAAAGAAAAGGACAGAGCCATTGAGTTATTCTGCTGAAATGAAAAGATCCCCAAGACAAAATAAGTGTAAAAAGTGTTTGTGTTAATTACAATCATGTGGAAAAGGTACAGCAATAAATGTGTATCCCCATGAATGCAGGAAAATGCATTTTAAAATATGCAGGACATTCCTCAGACTGTAAACAGTGGCTCCCACATGGGTCAACTGAGGCTTGGTGAATCTGAAACAGTAAGGCTGTATCTTTGACATTAAAAATAATCGGTGATCGCTGCACAAGCAGACTATGCTTGAGACTAACTCAGAGCCTTCCCCAATGGGGAAGGAAAGTCCCTTTATACTTGGAGAGGGAGTGGGAATCCAGGGGTGGCCATCAGCCTGAGCCAGCAGCACCCAAGGGTATGGGGAAGCTGGGTGTATTTGAAAAGACACGGACAAAACCCCAGATATTTTGTAAAGGCAAACGGGGAAAACTTCACACAGTAAAACGTTTTATAACTAATCATTGAAAGATAGCAGCTCACCTCCAGGCCCCCTTGCTGCCCAGCAATCCATTTTTTCCCCAATAGCAACCCTGAATTATTTATTTAGAAGTTAAAATATAATGTGTGGAGAAGGGTGAGCAGGACATTTAGTGCAACCCCTGCAGTCAGAAGGTAGAAACTAGAAGTTCTTTCCAAACGTGCATTTTTGTAACATATAGACACATTTTCCCATAAGAAACTCCCAGAAAAATTGAAACCACATGTGCAGATGGTCAGGGCGTGCTGTGTAAGTTGCTGTGCAAGCAATTCAGCAGGGCTGCAGCAAAACCAGCTTTCTCAGCTCCTGGGTTCTGGGGCTTGTCTCAACAGCAAGAAACCCCCAAACAACAAGTGGATCCAGCAGGCAAACAATGTTGCAGAAGGCTAACGGTCTCCACCCCCCACCCTGTTCCCTGGGCTCTCCCAAAGTTACAGACTGTGAGTTTCCTTCCTGATAAACCTCAAGGCTTCCTCACTGATTGGTCTCAGTTTTGGAAAGGACGTGACATCAGCAACTTTGCAGACTTTAGGCTGGGGGGCTGCTGTGGGCTTTGGGCAGCCTCCAGCCTGTGAGGTAGATCGTGCGTGTGTGCGTGTGTGTGTATGTGTGTGTGTGTGTCCCCGTGTGCGCGTGTCTGTTTGACCACAGGTAGTACTCAGATTACCCTGCCTGTCCTGTTCTCTGCCATCTGACCAGGAGGGTGCCGCTCAGCCACTCACAGCCCTGGAATTTCCCAGGACCCGGGGGAGCATGGAATTTGGACTTTCCTGAACAGCTGAAGTGGAGTGTGGAGCTTGCCCAGCCCAGGAGAGCACCATGGATGGTGAACGACCAGGCAGAAACGGCAGCAAGCCCCCGGACATGAGGCTCTTTTCCAACCCATTGATGGGGGGTGAGTTTAGGGGCTGTGTTGTCAGCCTGCTGGGGAGGTCTGTTAACATGCTTAGGAGAGAAGAGAGATGAGGGTGGGGTGATTTCAGTGGCTTCATCTGAAATGTGGCCACAGGGTAGTTACTGGACAGATGTCCATGACTTACTGGTATCTGCCCTTCACATGGTTGCTCCAGAATGTGTACACCTCTTTCTGCAGGGTCCTGTGGACCATGTCAAGCCACTTATCACAGTTTATTCCCAGGAGAAATGTCAGCTGCAGAGAATTATTTTTTGTGGGTCAAATATATCATTGATATTCCATTGGAGGTTTGAAAGTCACTTCTAAATAGGAAGGAACATCTTCACTGCTAAAACATTTATTAAAAGGTCTTAGGTATGTGGCATTTGGGTGGGGCTGGGTTTATAAATGATGTTCAGAAATTGAGCCCTGATTGATTCACTTTAAAAGGAGCCTTTTTTTTTAACCTTTGGAGCAGTGTCTTAGAGGTATGATTCTCCCCTGTCTCCTGGTATCTTTGTTAATGCATAGAGTCCTATACCTCTGGGAAACTCATTTCCTGTGAGCACTCAGCAGGTACCTGCTGACTGAAAGGATTCTGAAAAATGGGTCTAGACATTAGAGGAGGCTGATTATATGATTATATTCAGCACCCTGGGAGACTGCCCACAACACTTGCTGGTCAAAGGGACAAAAAGCAGGGACCCTAACATCAGCTAGGACTTGCTACTCTCCTACTGTTTAGGTGCTGAAGGGGGAAAACACACACACACACACACACACACACAAATACAAAATGTCCCTCTGGCTCATGGAGCAGACAGGACTGCTCAAGTTAGTCGTTCGTGTATCCACTTTGGCTCATAAAAGGAGCAGAGTCCTCAACAGCAAGTAGGATTTGGATCCGCCAAGGCAGACATGGATTAATCAGAGATACTGAGCGTGAACTTGGAGCAGTAGAAAGCAGAGTAGCACCATAAATAACTTTTAAAAATAGATTTGATAAATATATTTTTAAAGCAGCAAACCAATCAATATGGGGAAAAATCAGTAATGTGGTAGACTTCTGCATGATGATTTTACAGCTGAGTTTATTTTCATTTCTACCTGAGAGAGGGGCACTAGCCACTTTTCACTGTTCAGGGTTTCTAAAGGTCCTAATCCAGGAATTCCCCGGCAGTTCAGTGGTTGGGACTCCACGCTTCCACTGCAGGGGGCATAGGTTCGATCCCTGGTCGGGGAACTAAGATCCTGCATGCTGTGCCGCTGTGGCCAAAAATATAAATAAACAAAGGTCCTAATCCAACCCTGGTTGGGCCTGGCTGGGTGGGTATGGGTGGGCAGGCACTGTCACAGCTGGACTGCAGTGTCTTAAGGAGTCTAGTGAGAACACTGGAGAGACGAAATCTGAAAATGAAGCTTCAGAAGCTAGGTGGAGGAGTTTAGCCTTCAGGAGGCAGGGAACTGGGAGCCATTGATGGTTCTGGAGTGGAAGCTTGGCCATAATAAAGACTGTAAGTAAATGAATGTGGTAGCCATAGTCAGGATAGATTGTGGAGAATTTATGAGAAATTATTATAGTAATCCACTGCTTCTCAAACTCGTATGCATCAGTATCACCTGGATGGATTGTTAAAATGCTGATGGCTGGGCTCCACCACCTCAGATACTAGGTCTGGGGAGGGGCCTGGAAGTCTGCATTTATAACAAACTCCCGGGTAATGCTGATGGTGCTGTTTAGGGACAATACCTTGAGAATCACTGCATGAAGCTGGTATCTGGATCAAGCTTCAGAAATGACAGGGAAAGGGAAAATATGGCTTGTATTTTCAGAGGAAAGAGAAATCAAGCTCTGTTGCTTGATTAGCTCAGCTGGTAAAGAATCCACCTGCCATGCAGGAGACCCCAGTTTGATTCCTGGGAAGAATCCCCTGGAGAAGGGATAGGCTACCCACTCTAATATTTTTGGGCTTTCCTAGTGGCTCACATGGTAAAGAATCCGCCTGCAATGCAGGAGACCTGGGTTTGATTCCCAGATTGGGAAGATCCTGTGGAGGAGGGCATGGCAACCAGTTCCAGTATTCTGGCCTGGAGAATCCCATGGACAGAGGAGCCTGGAGGGCTACAGTCCATGAGCTTGCAAAGGGTAGGACATGAGGGAGTGACTAAGCACAGCACAAAGGAGAGAAGGCGGCCAGAACTGCAGCGTTTTCAAAGCCTAGGGTAATGTCAGCTCAGAGGGCTAGCTGAGAGAGAAGTCGCGAAGGGGAGCCGGCTTGGGGATCAGAGTGAGATAGGGAGGAGAAGGCGTGAATGTGCCAATGGCTGTGCCCAGGGCTCAGTATGAAGGTGCGGGACAGAGGCTGGGCAATGAATTCAGGTTGGGAATCAGGCCTCAGGCTGTTCTGCAGAGGGGCTGGGCTGAAATCCTGGAGGATACATTGTCTGATGACTGAGAGCCAAGGATGGAGCCTTGGGACAGAGTTCCATTTGAGGATGGAGAACCAGTAAATTGGATAGATAGGCAGGAAGAGACTCAGATGCTGTCATTTCACAGGGACTAAAGGAAGAGAAGTTTTCCAAGAAGGGGAAGTCACAAGGGTGGGTGCCAGGACCCTTCTGCTTGCCCAAGTCCTTCTCTACATCTGACCCACAGACTACTGCACCTTTGAAGCCTCTGCCCTCACAAAGCCCTCCCAGACTTTCTCCCAGCCCTTACCCAAATGGAGGCTCTCTCTCCCTACTGTGCATCAGCCCTGCCCCTTGGGCAGAATTTCACTGATAGCTGGATTGCATTTATTTATGCTTCAGAAGACTTGACCTTGGTGAAGTGTGGAATGTGAAACACTCAGAATGTTGTTTCCAGGCCTTGATGAGAAACTCAACTCAGGTGAAGCGAATCCCCTGGCACTGGACCAGGGCAGAGGTCAGTGAGGTGTGGTTGGCCTTGGGGAGCTTGGCTGCTCCCACCTGCACTGGCAGGCTTTTCTTGGCAGCTGCCTCTGGAGGAAGGGAGGAAAGAACATGCAGATGGCAACAAAGTATTTATAGAGATGGAATTCTTGACCCTTCTGCCCCAGAAGTGGGAGTAGAATGTCTTTCTTTTTTCCTGAAATACCTCGTTATTGATCACATTGTGTCCATCCCCAGAACATCAAGTCCTAACCCCCTGAACATCAGGCCATGACCTGATTAGAAACATTGTCATCGCAGGTGTAATCAGTTAAGGCTGGGTCACAGTGGAGTAGGAGGGCCCCGCACCCCATGACTGGTCCATGGAAGAAGAGCAGAGGAGGCAGAAAGGGATGAAGCCTTGTGACGGCAGAGGCGGAGGTTCTAAAGATACATGTGATGAGCCAAGAAACTGCAAAGATGGACACCCAACACCAGAGGCTAGAAGAGGCGAGGAAGGACTCATTCTCTTAGGGTGGATTTTTGGCTGTTGGGCCACCTCAACAGGGGCAGTTTTTTGAAACCTGCCTGATCAGACAGGATGGGTTGAGGGGGTGAGGTCTCTATGGAGGAGGCCACCGGAGAGAGAGACGCAGACAGGAGAGGCCGGGTGATGGAACTGGGAGAAAGAATTGCAGTAGACAGGACTGATGTGCCCAAGAGTTGCCTTGCTGGGCCTTTGTATTTGTCTCTTTGCGACTGTGAGCCTCTGTTTCTTTGTCCTGTTGTGATTTGTCCTGCCATCTAACCAAGGGCCACAGTCACTGTAAACCCAACACCCAGATCCTCCCCAGTGTACTCACCACTGAACCTACCCCATCACCACCTGAAGACTGAAGGCGTGTGCTCCCACTGTCTCCGAGCAGTGCAGCCTTTCTTCCCCGCCTTGCCCTTGCAAAATGTTTCCCAGGAGGAACAGTGATACTACCCCCAGCATTCACTGTAGGCTTTCAGAGCTTCATGAATAATAGCTCTTTTCAGAATGTACTAATTAGTACATTTTCAATCTCTTCTGAATAATGGAAATTTTAAAAAATCATTCTAGAAATGGCAATAAAATGAAATGGCAGCTTCCCTAATGTGCTGCAGGGTTTGATGGAGACTCAATTTCAAAGAAAGGTAAGTTGAATAGCACTAATTGGAGGACTTGTGGCATTGTTTCCTGAGGAGAGTGCCTTGCCTCATGTCAACCACGAGCTACACTAGTGAGTCTGTGGCATTGCCATCGACCCCCGTTTGGCATCTATTTCTTGGCAGTAAAACCAACAGTTCTTAGCTGATAAAGTACTGGGGAAAAATTCTTAATATATACCGAGCACTTGAATGATGTGTTGTATAGATATAACAGCCCTTGAGTTTCCAGGGATCAGTGGAAAAGGGAATGTGACTTTGAGCTTTCCCTCCATCCATAGCCACCTCCCGTGAGCAGCATCCATGTTCTGGCAGGAATAGTCCCCTTTCCTGCTTATTGTACTCTTTTCCAGTTGTCAGCAGGAAGGCGGGCAAAGCTGCTTTGGGGTTTAATTGCTCATGTGTTGAGCTTGTAGCTCATTGCCTGCTTGTGATGTGGGCTCTGGAAACATCTCCTAGATATCTCATCAGTGTTTTCAAAAGCTAAAGAGAGTGTTAGACCAATCTGTGTTTCAAATTATAGCATTTGCTAAATGAACTATGCATAAAGTCCATGCTCTCAATGCTAGAAAAATGTCAACCTTTCACAGTTTTAACCCTGTAGATAATCAAGTGTTGAGAGACCAGCTGAGGCTCAAGTCTTTGTATATGTTTGAGATGACCTTTGGCTATACAAGAACCTAAGGTTTTCTTCCGGCCTGGAGTACTGGCATGCTCTGGTAGATTCACCTAATCCTAGTCTGAAAGGACTTTAACTTAGGAAGGGAATCTCAGATACTGCTGCTGGTAGTATAGCGTGGTGCAGCTGCTGTGGAAAGTAGTCTGCCAGTTTCTCGAAACACTGGGTTACCGCATTATACAGCAATTCCATTCCTGGGTGTCTACCCAAGAGAATTGAAAACATATATCCACTCAAAAATTGGTACATGCATGTTTAGAGCAGAATTATTAATAACAACCAAGAAGTGGAAACAACACAAATGTCTATGAGCTTTTTGGCCTATCTATCTATACAAACGTTATTTGGCCATAAAAAAGGATGGAGTGCTGATACATACTCCAGTGTGGATGGACCTTGAAACATACTTGGTGAAAGAAGCCCGTCACAAAGGGCCACAGATTGTATGATTCCATTTGTGTGAAAAGTCCCCCAAAAACCAAATCCATAGAGACAGAAAGTAGATCAGTGGTTGTGGGAAGTGGAGATGAGGGAAGTGATTGCTGATGGGCAAGGGGTTTCTTTTTGGGATATTGGAAATGTTCTAAAATTGATTGTGATGATAGATGTACAACTCTGAAATCTACTGAAAACCACTGAATTGTATATTTGAAAGGGGTATAGGTGAGTGATAAACATTAAAGCTGGACAATACCCTGTGCTTCTTGAAGACACAGATAGTCTCCACTTTGTAAATATTGGGTTGGCCAGAAAGTTCATTTGGTTTTTTTGTGATGTATGGAAAAACCAGAACAAATTTTATGGCCAACCCAATAATACTATGTCCTAATGCATGGGTACAAAACCTCAGGTAGTCTTTTTTTATGTACTTTTTTCTTTTTCTTTTTTGTGTGCTTCTTCAAGTACATAATTCTTTATTTACCCTAAGTAAAAGGAGTCATGCTTCCGTGATGAATGCAAACAAGTAAAGCCCATTTTGGTCTACTCTTGATAAGATAATTGCATCACTTTTATGAAATCTAAACAGAGTTACAGTTTAGGACCCAAATTACCTGTCTGGCTGTAAACTCTGATTATCTGAGGTGATTTTAAGAAAGGTTGATTAGGTCCCATTTGTTTATTTTTGCTTTTATTTCCAATATTCTGGGAGGTGGGTCATAGAGGATCCTGCTGTGATTGAGACAGCAAAAGAGACACAGATGTATAGAACAGTCTTTTGGACTCTGTGGGAGAGGGAGAGGGTGGGATGATTTGGGAGAATGGCATTGAAACATGTATAATATCATATAAGAAACGAATCGCCAGTCCAGGTTCGATGCAGGATACAGGATGCTTGGGGCTGGTGCACTGGGATGACCCAGAGGGATGGTATGGGGAGGGAGGTGGGAGGGGGTTTCAGGATGGGGAACACGTGTATACCCGTGGCAGATTCATGTTGATGTATGGCAAAACCAATACTGTAACTAACCTCCAATTAAAATAAATAAATTTAAATTAAAATAAGAAAGGTTGAGGAGTGTGGCAGTGATATTTCTTAGCAGCTGAGAACTTGGGAGGAAAAAAATGGCTTAATCCTCACAAACATGGTGATCCAACTGATTTTTGAGATCTTTCTCAGCTTGTGGCTCTTCTCACTCAACAGTTTGTATGGATGGTATTTTGCCTTTGAACCAACAGGGTAGAATGAGTTATCCTTTTAATTCTAATTTGGGGATCAGTCTTTCCGTATCTGATGTCTGCGCTGTAGATGCCAAGCCCTGGAAGCAGTAGTGTTTCTCCTGAGAGCATTAGGACCCTCAGAGAATGGTGGTTTTCAGAAGTTAGGAAAAGTCAGTTCCCTGAAAGTACCTTGGGCATGATGATGAGCCCAGAAGGGAAGCCTTGGATGGACAGTGTGGAGGCAGGTTCATTCAGCTTGCTCTTCTCTATTAAGAGCCTGGTCAATCCATCCGGAAGAATGGTAATGTGCTCACTGGGACAGATTTTCCGGGACACTGATAGCTCCAGGTGGCAGGCCCATATCAGCAACACATGTTAAGTCCAAAGTGTTGTAGCCTCCTCCTTGATGGGCTGGCGTTGGCCAGGCTTTGGTAACTGCCTTGCTTCTCCAGGTCTTCGGACTTCTAGGAGATACCAGTTCATTCACAAAGTGTGACTGGTGTCAGACCATCCTGCCTCGTTGGTGTGTAGTGTATTTACTCCATCAGGCAGAGCCTGAGCTGTGGCAAGCGCAGACTAGCCGCCTCATGTTCTGACTTCCTGCCTTTGTTCTAGAAACTAGATGCAGCTGGAGATGAGAAAAATTCAGGTCTATGCCAAATTCAGGGCACATCCAGTCAACGAGAAAGAGGGCGAAACATTTAATGTGTTGAGGTGCATTTTACAGACTTCTTTCCTAAGAAAGTGTATTCTTTGCATATGGTTAGAGAATACATTTGCTAATTTTTTAAAAGATTTTTTTCCTGATGTGGACCATCTTTAAAGTCTTTATTGAATTTGTTTACAATATTGCTTCTGTTTTTCATGTTTTGGTTTTTTGGCCACGAGGCATGTGGGATGTTAGCTCCTCGACCAGGGACCGAACCTGTACCCCATTCATGGGAAAGCGAAGTCATAACCACTGGACCACCAGGGAGGTCCCTGCTATTTTAAATAGCAGTGACTGTGGGGTATAATCAATACCCTCTAATTAGTGTTAGGGCGGGGTAATAATAGTAGCTAGTAGAAGTTGAGCTATAGGTTAAGTATATCGCTGTCCTGACTTTACAGAGAAGGGAACTGAAGCTAGGTTCTGCTCCAGAGACCTCGGTTCAGCTCAGAAGAAGTCAAGTGGGTCTGAATTCACAGATTTCTCTTAAGCACACTGGCAGGGGAAATCACATCCCTCTTGCAAGGTCAGACTGAAGTCTGGTTTGTGCTTGATATTGGGACAGGAGGTAATCTACAAATAGATAGGGTTTTGTTTAGATTTGATTCCAAGCCTAATGGCGTATGTAATGACATGATTACTACTATTAGTATATGACACTGTTTGCTGAGGTGCCAGAGTTTGTATTTCATGCAGGAAACTAGGCTGGCAAACAGTTTAATGCACTAATACTGCTAATTAGTGAAGCTCTCATTTAACTAAATGGATCATTTGCCTTTGAAACCAGTGTGTAAATCGAAGTACAGTAATCTGTCATCCCAGTCCACCTCTTTGTCTTTAGTTTGAAAGCAGAGTATAGTTATTTCTTTAGCTAGCTAGACATTTCAAATAAGCTGTGTTCAAGAAACATCCATAGAGGGGAGAAATGCTAAAGTCCTGATGAAAGGGGTTGGTTGCTTGACTCCAATGTTTCCCTCCAGTAAGACCAGTTAGGCTCTTATTGATGGGCAAGGATGAGCCTCTGGGTCTAAAGTGCAATAGCAGGATGTAACTAACCTCTTCCTCCCTTTCCATACAGACTTTGTATCTGATTGGTCTCCTGTGCATGAAGCAGCCATTCATGGACGTCTGCTGTCTTTGAGGAGCCTCATCAACCAGGTAGGTAATTTTTTGGGGAAAAAATGATGAATATTAGGCAAGTTTTACTGCTCACCACACTGAGGAAAAGAAGTCATAGTCTGATCTTAGGATGTAAATTTCCTGTTTAGCAGAATGAGATGAATGCTGTCCTCCTTTATTTGGAGGCTGGCATAATCCTAGAGTTTAGTACAATTTTATGCACAAAGTAGATTCTGTAGTATCTATTGAATGAATAGTGGGCAAATTAGTGCATTCAAGTTGCTGTCACTTTATTCCATAGACTGTATCCTGGAAAATTATCACGTAAAGCAGTGGTTTTCAACTGGGGCAGTTTTGCCCCAAATGGAGACATTTGACATTGGCTGGAGACATTTTTGGTTGTCATAGCTGGGAGCAGGAGTGGGAATGGGGTTGGGGTAGTGGTGATGTTGGCCTCTAGTAGCTGGAGACCAAGGAAGTAATTAAACATCTGACACTGTACAGGATGACTCTCCACATTAAACAGTTATCCAGTTATATCAGTAGTGCTGAGGCTGAAGACCCTTTACATAAAATAAATGCTTGAAAATGTCTTTTAAAATATGTCATCTTAAAATATCAAAGAAATGTTCAGTTCTGTTGAATCTCCAGTGGAAATGGCTCTGCCAGTTTGATATTAGTTTCTCTGCTCCTTCGATGGGATACTTTAAAGTACACATTAATTGGAATTTTGGTGGTTTGAAATTATTGGGAACTTAAGCAAAGGTGCTTTTAAGAAAGTAGTTTCAATCACCATTCAAAATTCCAATAAAATTTTTGTTCATAATGTTTGTCCTCTGAAGAGACAATGTAGACCTTTTAAGTTAGGAGCTCTTGGCCTTTTCATGGACCCCTTTGATAGTCTGGCAAAATCTAAGGACCCCTTCTCAGACTAATGTCTTAAATGCATAAAACACAATATAGGGGAACCCTATTAAACAAACGTGCAACGTAGTATATGAACTTCTTTATTAACACATTCAGTAAGAAGATTTAGTGGCAATTCTAATTATTGCCATACTTTCTAAGTAGGATAAATGTATTTTGAGCTACTTTAGATATCTGCAATAATCAATGCAATTAAAAATATCTGTGATTCCTCTCAGTGATGTCCTATTACTACTGTGGTTTGTGGTCTAGATTCACAATTGAAGGACATGATAAATTTCAGGTGTTAATTCTGGAAATATTAATAAATGTGCTTTGAAAAATTCCAATTTCACAGACCTATCTAGACTAAGAAATCCTCCTATAAGAAGACAATTTGTAAAGATAAATTTCAGACTACTCTAAGTCACTATCTTAAGCTGTTTTTGGTAGCAGCAGCCTCTTAGAAATATAGATAGTAGCACATAACTCTAGCTAAATAAAGTTAAGCTACTTCTCAGATAAACTGAAACATTTGCCTTAATTTGATAGGGTAAAAAATGATCATTGCCGCTTTTATATATAACTTACTAAATTGGACTGATATTCATTTATATTCAGTATTTGTTTACTGAACATCTGCTGGAATCATGTCTTTATCTAAGCACTTTTGCATTATTTAAGCAAGTTATTTTCTTGGAACCCTAGTTTCTACCTTCAAAAAATAAGTTCCTCTGTGTGTGTGTGTGTGTGTGTGTGTGCACTGAGTCTCTCAATTGTGTCCAACTTGTGACCCCATGGACTGTCCCCTGTCCATGGAAGTTTCCAGGCAAGAATACTGGAGTGCATTGCTATTTCCTTCTCCAGGGGATCTTCCTGACCCAGGGATCAAAGCCATGTGTCTTGCATCTCCTGCATTGGCATGTGGATTCTTTACCACTACGCCACCTGAGAAGCTCCTGAGCATTCCAATACCTTCCTCCAGACTAATACCTCCAGTATTAGTCAGGTCTTGCTGTGTAAGAAAAAAGCCCAAACACAGTAGCAAAATACAATAAACATTTCTTGCCAATAAAATTTTGGATCAGCTGATCTGCACTGTTCTTGGCTTCAAGCTGTGGGTTGGGTACAGCTCTCCTGTACTCATCTCCCATCCTTGTTTGACCAGTGGCTACCTGAGGAATTTTCTCCCTGTGGCAGAAGGCTGTAGCATAGCAGGGCAAGCCCAACCATGAAAGAAAACTTCTAATCTGCTTATGTTAGATCTGCTAACATCCCATTGGTCAGAGCAAGTCAGATGGCCAAGTCCAAAGTCAAGGATCAAGGAAGTAATTTTGTCAATTATGAGGTCATGACAAGGGTGCGACTATATTACACTGTTACAGGAGGGTGAAGAATTGAGACCCAAAATTCAGTCTTTTATGTTACCTTATATATGAATTTGAGAGAATTAACTGAGGTGACATTATGTACCTGCTCTAGTTACTCTTCACAAATTGAAGAGTACCTATTTTCTTACTACAATCTACATAGCGCTTCAGATAATCAAAGACTACTGAAAAACACTGCTGCTAAACTAAACAAACATACTTTAGTCAGGGATATAAGACCAAACGTGCAAATGTCTATAACAAAGAGAAGAGAAAATTATAAAAAGTAATTCTCACTTGGTCCAAAAAGGGAGAAACTGAATCTGTAACTAATTATTCTTTACTATGACTTCACATTAAAATAATGTGAGATTTAAAAGGAAAACAGCAACTGGGCTTCACTCTAGATATTCTGATTTAGCCTAGGCCAGGCTTCATGCATTGGTATTTTTTAAGCTCCTGTAGAATCACTATGTTCAGGAATTTTTTTTTAAAAGGCCATTTTGCCAGTGGAGAAAGAGGGAGGAAGGCATTTGACATGAAAGAGAAATAGTATGTGGAAAGGAACAAAAACATTGATAGGTTGGATTTCATTAAGATTAAGGACTTGTTCATCAAAGGCAGCATTTTAAAAGCAATAAGGCAAGCCATACATGAGAAAATGTTTGAGATATCTATCTATTTATGACTAAGAACTCTTATTCCTAGCCTAAAATCAATACACAAAAGACTGACAACAGAAAAATGAACAAAGAAACTTGGACTGGCAATTTTTTAAAAGATATCCAAGTGTTCAATAAATATATCAAATTGTGCTTATTAGTAAAGTTAGTAAATATGTAATTCAAATTACAAATTATGTTACTCACTCCTCCCACTAGAAGGGTTAAATTTGGAAAGACAGATAATACAAAGTGTTGACAAGAATGTGGAGCAACTGAAACTCTCATACATTGCTGGTGGGAGTGTAAATTTGTGCAAACCAATTTGGGAAATATTAAGGAATATCTACTAAAGCTACAAATATCTATACCCTACAACCAAACACTTTCATTTCTAGGTTTATATGCAACAGATATGTATACATGAGTTCATCAAAAAACATGTATGGGTATATTCATAGAAGCCTTATTCCTGACAGCAAAAAAAAAAAAAAACCCTTGAAAACAACCTAAGTGAAAATGAAAGTGTTAGTTGCTCAGTTGTGACTGACTCTTTGTGACACCATGGTCTGTAGCCTGCCGGGCTCCTCTGTCCATGGGTTCTCCAGACAAGAATGCTGGACTGGGTTGCCATTCCCTTCTCCAGGGGATCTTCCTGACCCAGAGATTGAATCCAGGTCTCCTGCATTGCAGGCAAATTCTTTACTGTCTGAGCCAGTAAAGAAGCAGCCTTATTCATAACAGAAAAAAAAAAAAAAAAGCCCTTGAAAACAACCTAACTGTCCATCAAAAGTAAGTGGATAAATATATTTTGGTATATTACTCAGTGAAACTCTATGCACCAATGAAAATATATGAATGAATGAGTTTGAAAACCAGATGTTAAGTCAGAGTAGCTGAGCACACATACAAAAATACATACTTCATGGTTCAATTAATAAAACATTCAAAATCAAGGAAAACTATCATGCTAGAAGCCACTATTCTGAATGCATTTGTGGATGTAATTTGGGTAGGATGTATGTGGGTTTGTGGTAATGTTTTTTTTCTTTACCTGTATAGTGGTTATATAGTTAGATTGTCTTTGTGATAATTCACTGAGGTTTACACTAAGGATTTATGAACCTTTCTTTGTATCTGTTGCACTTCAATAGTAATTTATTTATTTATTTTTAAAGGGTCATTCTTTTATTTTATTTTATTTTTTTTCCTAATTTTATTTTATTTTTAAACTTTACATAATTGTATTAGTTTTGCCAAATATCAAAATGAATCCGCCACAGGTATACATGTGTTCCCCATCCTGACCCCTCCTCCCTCCTCCCTCCCCATACCATCCCTCTGGGTCGTCCCAGTGCACTAGCCCCAAGCATCCAGTATCGTGCATCCAGTATCGTGCATCGAACCTGGACTGGCAACTCGTTTGTTACATGATATTTTACATGTTTCAATGCCATTCTCCCAAATCTTCCCACCCTCTCCCTCTCCCACAGAGTCCATAAGACTGTTCTATACATCAGTGTCTCTTTTTCTGTCTCGTAATTTATTTTTTAAAAGGCAAAGCAATTTGTTAGGCCAGCATAAAGCAATTAAGGCAACCTTGGACACTCTGTGACCTTAATTTAATGGTTCATATTAGCATCCCTTTGGGCTAGGGTTGCATGGGAAATCTTAAAAATACCAGTGCCTGAATTCAGCTACCTTTGGTTGTATTGCAGTTGCTCTGGGATGCAGCTTGGGTATCAGGACTTTTTATTTTTTAAAGTTCCTCTGAAGATTGAATGCACAGCCCTATAAACCTTCCCAATAAAGTTCCACTGCATGCACAGGATGAGGACTGACTTTTTTGTTTCTTGAATAAAAACTCTATGCTGCTCCACGCAGTCTTTACAGGGTTAAGTCAGGGTGGATACTAGGCAAGATCCTGGGCATTCTGAAATATCAGACCTTTAGGATGTAGCAGGCTTCCTTGATAGCTCATTTGGTAAAGAATCTGCCTGCAATGCAGGAGACCCTTTCCTGGGTCAGGAAGGTCTGGTGAAGAAGGGATAGGCTACCCACTCCAGTATTCTTGAGCTTCCCTTGTGGCTCAGCTGGTAAAGAATCCGCCTGCAGTGTGGGAGACCTGGGTTTGATCCCTGGGTTGGGATGATCCCCTGGAGAAGAGAGAGGCTACCCACTCCAGTATTTTGGCCTGGAGAATTCCATGGACTGTTTAGTCCATGGGGTCACAAACAGTCGGACATGACTGAGTGACTTTGGGCTTCCCCGATAGCTCAGTTGGTAAAAAATCCACTTGCAATGCAGGAGACCCCACTTTGATTCCTGGGTCAGGAAGATCTGCTGGAGAAGGGATATACTACCCACTCCAGTATTCTTGGGCTCCCCTTGTGGCTCAGCTGGTAAAGATGTAGCAGCTGATTCAAGGCTCAGTGATAAAGAATAAAAAGAAATCTAAAGTATTAACTGCCTAGAAATTACTAAGTACTAAACAAGGCAATGGCACCTTACTCCAGTACTCTTGCCTCAGCAAGACTTTGCAGCAAAGACTTTGCATACATCATTTTTAAAGTATTCATAACCAACCTGGTAGGGTAGGTGAAATTGTCCCCATTTTACAAATGGAAATTGAGACTTTGAGAGAAAAGTAGCTGGCCCAAGGTCACACTGCTACTTAGGTGATGATGCCAGCATTTGAACTCGGTAATCATTCTGCTGTCCTCTGTCTGAGATTTCAGTCCTAGGTTTGAAATGAAGATAGTGGTACCATTCAGAGAATCAGGTCTAGCAGAAAAGGAGCTCTTTTCAGGAGAGTTTGGTTGGCAAAGGCTAAATTTATGTCATGAACTGGGTCTCTGGGTGATTATGTCTTAGCAGGGAATTAGGAACATGTACTGGGGCTGGAGATTTAGATTTGAAAGCAATATGTAATATATAGAGGGTATTGAGAGAAAAGAAAAGGATTTGGGGGCAAATCCTTGAGGAAATGCCTGCATTAGGAGATGTAAGGATGAGAAGAACAGAGTTAGTGAAAGAGAAAAAAAAGGCAGTCAGAGACTGGAGATAATTTCAGGTAGAAGTCTGTTTTAGAAGCTAGGGCACAAGTTCCACGGGGTCAGGATGAATATGTTGCAGATTCAGAGGTGGAAGGAGGTGGGGAACGGAGCAAGGCATACTGGATTCTGAAAGTCACTGGTGGGCTTTAAAAGTAGTGTGTCAGCAGGGTTCTGTTGGTAGAAAATGAGAGAAGGTATAATGGGGATAGACTATTTTTGGAAAAAAAGGGGGGGCCAGTGAAGGGATGAAGAGCGTTGAATGGATGCTCGCAGAGGGTCAGGACTGAGGGCTGGGAGGACTTTGAAAGCAAAAAGAAAGTGTACCTGAAGAGGAGAGAGCAGGGGAACGCATGTGAGAAGGTAGATGAAAGAAAGTCATGGGGCTGGTGGGAGGACCAGGTGAGGTCATGGGCTATTGGACTGAGCTCATATATTTCTCCCACAGAGAAAGGAGCAATGGGAGAAAAGAAGACTGGAGAAATATAAAGACATGTTAGGGGTGGAGAGGAGGGTAATGTAGAAAGCTCTCACATCAGATGGCTTCGACCTCCTTGGTAAAGTAGGGAGGAAGTGATGTGTTTGGATGAACGTGAGTGAGATGGAGGTTTGTGATCTTCCTTTCTACTGTGTAGAGAAGGAAGTGGTAACTGTGGACAGGATAAATGATAAAGCCTAACCCTCTTGTGGTCAGTTGGTTGTCTGAGTAGACATATGATTTGGAGCTGGGACAGAAAGTTGCCAGGTACCAAGCACTGTGTCACCCATGGGGGCCCTGATATTGCACAGCCCCATGGAATCATCAGAACTTCTGACTGTACACTGAGATTAGGGGACAGACAATTGATGATAGAAAAATTAAAGGTCAGCTATTCGATCCATTTTTTTCTGAGAACCCACTGTAGACTGGACCCTCTCTGAAGTAATGGGTTAAAAATTACCTTAAATGGTATATGATTCAGACTTGACAATATTTCAGACAAACTGCCACAGTTCATTTAAAGTCAAAATTGCATATCTGTGATGAACTGTAAGTACAGTCCTCAGTTTGCACAGGGAAGCTTAATTTAAAGGAACTTCTTTGTAATGTGAATATGTAATGGGTGGTGAACATTTTTGGAATGTAAATAATTTCTTTTTTGCTTTTTCATTTACCTGGATTTATGTATAGGCACCTAAATGATTTTGAAATGGCAGTAGTGGCTATAGGAGTATATTTGTAATAGAGGAACTCTTAATAAAGAATTCCTTTAAAGAATAGTCTTCTTTCATCTCATGATCTGTAGCACAGAGAAAAATGCAATTAACATTTTGCTGTGAATTTCCGGTGTATTCGACCAGTGTGTGGGGAGGAGACTGGACAGAGAACACTGAGAGTGGGGAAAGAACGGATTTGAGAACAGATCTTTGAGAGGAATGCCTCGAATAAAATAATAATAAACAGAAGATGCTACACCGTGAAGTCCATGGGCAGTGCTTGTGAAGGGAATAAATGCTACAATTCAGATTTTTCTCGAGTCAAGGGGTCAGTGAGCATTTGTTTAATACAGATGGGATTTGAGGTTGTGAAGGAAGGGAAGATACAGCCCTGTCCCTCCCTGCAAACAGCAGAGCTGGTATGGCAAAGTGCTGAAATGGATTTTCAAGTTTCTCATTTACAAGCAGATTATTTTGAGTCTCTCAGAACCCATTCCTAGACCCACCTTAAAAAAAATCTCTGGGTTTGAGATCCTGTGAACTTAAGTGTATGCCCAGAATGATGGGATATATCAAAATGCATGAGCTTGCCAGTCAGAGGGTAACAGCCCAAAGGACAGCATGACTAGGGGGCTGAAAAAAATGCCCACAAAAATAGAAGAATGTGTGTTAGGGATGATGGTGAGTGAGATAAGTTGATGGAATGATTTTAGGCAAATTTATTCCAGAAAAATTTATTTATTCTGGGCTTCCCTAGCGGCTCAGGTGGTAAAGAATCTGCCTGTAATGCAGGGGACCTGGCTTCGATCTCTGGGTTGGGAAGATTCCCTTGGAGAAGAGCATGGAAATTGACTCCAGTATTCTTGCCCAGAGTATCTCTTGGACAGAGGAGCCTGTTGGATTATAGTCCACAGGGTCACACAGAGTCAGACTTGACTGCAACGACTTAGCCTGCATGCATTCTGGGAAGAAAAGGTATAATATTGAGTTGACCAAAAAGTTCATTTGGGTTTTCCTGTGACATCTTACAGAAAAACCCAAATGAACTTTTTAACTAACCCAGTATCACCAAGATGTTGATTAAACTATCCATGCTCTTAATTGACATATGCTAAGGAAAAGAACTTTTATTGTACCTGGTTTCTTCCTGTTAGGAATAGATTATATATTCCAAGATCAGGGGGTCTGTGGAGCCTCTCCTTGAGTTCTTTTGATGTTCTGCTTGGATTAGGTTCAGGATCCATCTCCTGGAGAGCACACTTTCCAAGAGGTTGAAGAACCCCACGACCTTTCAGACACTTTCTTGCTGCTTTAGCTCTAAACTAGAGTGAGACAGTAATTGTCCCTTTGGCTCTCTGTCGATGGAGCTTCACCTAATGCTTTGGACTGTCTTAGTCACCTTTTGCTGTGTAACAAAGTATCCTCCACATTAGTGGCTTAATGTAACAGGCATGTATTCACGTGTCTATGGGGCAGGAATCTAGAGACAATTTACCTGGGTCAGGGACTCTTCTGTGAATCTGCAGTCATAAGAATATATATTGGCTTCCCTGGTGGCTCAGTGTAAAGAACTCTCCTGTCAATGCAGAAGATGTAGGTTTGATCCCTGGGTCAGGAAGATCTTCTGGAGAAGGAAATGGCAACCCACTCCAGTATTCTTGCCTGGAGAATTCCGTGGACAGAGAAGCCTGTTGGGCCACAGTCCACAGGGTCACAAAGAGTCAGACACGACTGAGTGACTGAGCACATAGGTGAGCCAGGTTAACTTTTAAAAGAATCGTGGACTCATGGCTGAGCCCTACAGAACTGTTACATTGCACTCCTTACTCTGCCCATTTCCCTTCCTCCAGGGGTGGCCGGTGAACCTCATCACTGCAGATCGTGTGTCTCCACTCCACGAAGCCTGTCTTGGAGGTCATCCCTCCTGCGTAAAAATATTACTGAGACATGGAGCTAATGTAAGTACAACTCAAACCACATCTTAGATGCCACTACTGAAAAATAGCTATTTCTATCCCTTCTAAATACTTTCCAGCGTTTTTTATTAGCCTGATTTGAAATATGAAGAGGGTTTTTTCCCCCCAAAGTATTATGTCCATCAAGCTTATTTACTTTAGCAGTAGATGAAATACTGCATTTTTAGCTAGAAAGTCATGGTCTGAGCCTATATCCTTTTCTTTAGCTGTCATTACTAATAAATAGCTGTTACATTTCTGCCTTCATTCCTATGGCGGGAAGGTAGTGACATATTGTAGAAAACATACAACATTTGGCTCCATAAGACCTGAATAATGATCCCAGACCATCTCTACCATTTACTAACGTTGGAAATTTGGACAAGCTACTTAGCCTGTGAGCTTTAGAGTATATATATGAAAAATAATGGGGGAAATAGCAAAAAAATTCTGTAGCATATTTTGTGGAATTGGGAGGATTGAGAGGGGGTAAGGCATGTGGTTATTTGGAGAACAGGAATCAGGGTGACATAATGAGATTACAGAGAAGGAAGTTACACAGTCGTTGAATTTGAAACTAGGGACCAGTACTTCTTCCATTAACTAAGTCTCCTCTTGCTCAAAAGTGATGGGAAAATCTGATCAGAAGATTCTATATAGATTGCTCATCTTTTCTCAACCAGTCGGTACTGAGCGTTCATTATGTGTCTAACTCTAAATAAAGATTTTCAGGAACTTCTAAACTAAAGGAGGAGACAACCAGATAAACAGGTAAATGGCTGAATGTGACACTAAATGTTTCAACAGATAAACCCTGAACTCTCAGTAGCCCTCATAGAATGAAAGTTTATTTCTTGTTCAACTCAGAGTCCTATGTGGGTGTTGCCGTTTGGGTGGCTGTGTTCCAAGGGTGACTCAAGGACACAGGCTCCTTTCATCCTGTTGCTCCTCTGCCTCCAACAAGTGGCTCCCATGTGTGCTCTGTTCCAGATGGCTGGAAGAGGAAAAGACATGGAGGATTGTGAATGGAGACTTTTAAAAGGCCAGTCTTGGCAGTGACATATGTCACTTTTGCTCACATCCCATTGGCCAGAGTTCAGGCCATGTCTAACTGCCAGGAAGGTGGGAAAGTGTATGGCTGTGTGCCCAGGAGAGAAGGAATGAATTTGGTGAATGCATAATATCTCAGCCACAGCAGGCAATTAGAATACACTGTTTTTATCCATCAGTTTCTGCTGTGTAACAAACCACCTGACTTAATGGCTTCAGGCAGTAGCCATTTCTTGATTCACAGTTCCTTGTGTAGTCTGGACAGCTCTTCTGGTCTGGCCTGCTTTGGCTAGCCTCAGCTGGGCTCACGGAGGCATTTGGGGTTAGCCAATAGGTGGGCTGCAGCAGACTGCTTCATGGTGACCGTGGCTGCGGCCGCTGGGAGGTCTGGGGAGAAATACAATCTCCCTGTGGTCTCTCATCCTTTAGCAGGCGGCCTGGGCCTGTTCACATGGTCGCAGGGATTCCGAGAGCAGTGAAAAGGGTGAGCTCTCTGCTTGCATCACACTTGTTAACTGTCCCATTGACCAAAAAGTGATTCATGTGGGCAAGCCCAGATTCCAGGCGTGGAAAAATAATCTCTGTCTTGTGATGGGAGGAGTCGCAGAGCCACATTATAAAGGAATGTGCATCCTGGGCACAGAGTCTGTGGTCATTTTTTGCTACCACATGCTACAAAATATAATAAGTATTAATAGTAAGCGGATTGTTGGGAACATGTACAAATGTTCCTAACCTGTTTATTTCTGACGGAGAGAGGGAGTGAAAAGATGCTTCCTGCAGGAAGTGACATCACAGTTGAAATCTATAGGACCTGTTGGAGTCACTCAGCTCATTGGTGGGTTGGGGAAAATGTGTGGGTTGGGCATTTTGTGTGATTTCAAATCATTCCTTATAGCAGCAGGGTAGAGCAGGGGACAGGGGTCAGAACAGAACAAGCTTGCTGTCTATGCCAGGAAAATGGACTTTGTCCTGAGGGCAGCCGAGAGCCATGATAAGTATATCCTCAGGTTTATATTTTGGTTAAGAAAACTTACCCCGAACTTGGAAACAGAGCCAGGACTAAGCAGAGGCAAAAGAGGAGCCTGAGGGTGCAAACGTGAGAGAGCTGCTCCCTCTCAGGGTTGTGCTGCACTTTTGTGATCCTGGAAGTGAGTGTCTCCTTCAGGTTTGCACCTGGGGCATCTGAAATTAAGACAAAATAATATATTCACAATTTTAAGAGGTTACTCTAACTGCTGTGCGGAAATTGGATTGGTGTGGGATGGGTCTAGGATAGAGTATTTAAAATAAGGTGATTAGTTTGTGACCTGTTCAACTTATCCTAACTAGTGTCCAAGTTCATGTTCCTGGGGGAGGGCATAGAGGAGACAAAATATTCAGAAACATTCTTGGGGCCTGACATCCCATACTTCATTTGGTTTTTCACAACAGCTTTGTGGCATTTGTTCTTTTTTGTCTCCATCTTGTAGCTGTGGAATTTAAGGCTCTGATAAATGAAAATAAAAAAACAGCTTGAAAATGGTGGAGCTTACGTTAGAATCCAGGGTACTTCATTGCCTGCCTTCATCCTGGAGTTTTTCCTTACAGGTGAACAGTGTCACTGTAGACTGGCACACTCCCTTGTTTAATGCTTGTGTCAGCGGCAGCCACGAGTGTGTGAATTTGCTTCTGCAATATGGAGCCAGTCCCCACCCGGAGAATGACCTGGCGTCCCCCATCCACGAAGCTGCTAAGAGAGGTAAATCTGTTGAGAATTGAAGTTTTCCACCCATTCCTTCAAGGGACATCTTGCGATTGAAGAGGGAAAAGGAGGTATACAAAGCACTTGTTCTCCATGTGGGATCCTGGGTTCCACACAGAACTACAATGGCATAACAAGATGAATGCAAAGGGGCAGTGTTTCAGTATGACACTAGACCAAGGAAGAATGATTCTGCTTTCACCCCACCTAATTGGCCACACAGGGCCCCACTCGTGTTGGATTTGGCACCATCTCCTAAGCCTCTCCAGTGCCCACCACTCTTATGGGATGGTGGGCAGTTTCCCCCAGGGCCTGCTTTTGGTGAGGTTGTAAGTTTCCTTCCCTGTTCCATGGCCCACTCTCTGCGCTGTCTTCTTCAGGTCCACCTTGTCCCTCTTCCATACCTCTTCCCAACTCTCACTTCGATTTCTGAACTCAGATTACAAAGCCACAAACAATTAAAGAAGGTGGATGGTTGCTGGTTGCCCACTGTGGCTAATAAACTCACGTGGAGTTCCACCCAGAGCTCCAGATGGCATCTTATGGGACACCCTGTTAACTATTGACGGTGTTGAAGATCATTTGCTATTCTAAGTAAAGAACATAGCTTTTGGTCCCTAGTTAAGTCATTTGAAATTTTCAACACACAGAATACGGGCAAGGTGGTGTTTCCCTAGCTGTGAGAATTCGTGCTGTAACTGTTTTCTCCCACTCTGGGCTGCAGGCCACATGCAGTGCATCGAGTCTCTTGTGGCTCACGGGGGCGACATTGACCAAAACATCCACCACCTGGGAACACCGTTATATATGGCTTGTGAAAACCTGCAGGTGGCCTGTGCCAAGAAACTTCTGGAGTCAGGTAAAACCAAAAGCACAGCAGAACAAGGAGAGGAAATGAAAAGTGCATTCAAGGTATTTGAAAGCTCTTACTGTTGTAGCAGAGGAAAAAGTGTGGGCAGTGGAGTTGGACAAGATCAGAGTTCATCTTGACTGTGTTCCCTGGGGAATTACTTGAAACTGTTTCAACTTGAGTTCTCTTACTTGATTCTTAATCACGCTGACCATGATGTCCCTCCTCCCAGGAAGGTCCTCAGTGATTATTAGTTTCTCCTCCCTTTCCCCTGCCTCCCTCCCTCTGGCCATTGATATTACTAGTCCCAGCATAACTCCCACAGATGCTGGGTTAGGGCTGGCCTTTGAATTTTAGGCCACCTTCAGCAGTTCTCTTTGAATTGGAAATAAACTTGCCTCAGTTTTAGTCCATTGTAGATGTATTTTTGAAAAGGCCCAAGTCCCACCATTCTTTTTCACCTTCCTGCTGTTGTCCAACCCCTTCAACACTTGGAATACCCCTTTTTCACATTTTAAGTTATCTGAGTCTTGGTTATCTTTAAAAATCAGGTAATCTTTCCCTCTGCTGAAGGTTTATTGTTCTTATTGCCTTCTACTCATTGGCAGCCATTACCATGAACCAGGAGGAGGTTGGTTTTCTCTCTCTCCTCTCATCTTAGATGGATTTTAAGCTCCTAGTCAGGAAAGGGTCAGTTTGGCATCCCTCCAAAAGCTAAGAACAATACAAGAACAATTCAGTTAGCATTTGTTGACTGGACGTAGATTCCCATTTTTCTAGAGAGACAGCGGCTCAGGCAAAGCTGTATGTCCCCACACGTCCCAGTGAGAGCCAGTGTCTAGGCTGGGCTAAGGCTCTGTTGAGAGTGTAGGGATAGAGTCGGGTGGGGATGGTCCTAGGAATCCACTTGACCCCCGAAGAGGACGACTTTGCCACCTGCCCTGTGATCTTAGGATTGGCCACCCTAGTCTAGGCAATGTCATCAATAATTGGTTGCTCTTCACAGACCAGTTCACATGGTCTCAAGTCTCCAGTTTAAACTTCATCACAGTTTCTGGGCTTGTGAGTATGGCAAATTGCCATAGATGAGATTTTGCCATCTAGTGTCACTTCCGGTCTGTGCCGGCTAATGTTTGGGCTCTAGTAATAATAAATGTGCAGCTTTCACACTGCCAGCATTCTTCCTAAATCTGTCACAGCTATGTATGATGCTCAAAGGTGAGGTTTTTCAACCTCATCTGCCATATGGCTCATGTCATAGCTTTAGTCATATTGTCAAATGGCCTTTTCCCCATATTGTTAAATGGAATCAAGTCATCTGATGACTTGGAGAACTCCCGTGCCCACTGTGGAGGCACAGCGCTTTGAGAAGGGGGTGCTTGCACTCTGCTCCTGGACTGACTCTTGTTCTCCTCACTGTTTAGGAGTGAATGTGAACCAGGGCCGGGGGCTGGACTCCCCTCTTCACGCAGTGGCCAGGGCATCTAGCGGGGAGCTGGTCAGTCTGCTCCTGGACTTTGGAGCAGACACCCAGGCCAGGAATGCTGAAGGCAAACGACCCTTGGAAGTGGTGCCTCCAGAGAGCCCCCTGATCCAGCTCTTGCAGAGAGAAGGTGCTTCTCCTTTGCCTAAATCTAAGCCTTAATTTGTAGAGACTCCCATGGGCTCTAGCAGGAGCCAGGTGCTTAACCAAGTTCTGACTTTGCATCCTGTTAAACAGATCACGCCCTCTGTTCCCCAAATGTGGGGAGCTGAGATAATTTAGCATGCAAGGTACAGTACTGGCTGCATAATAAACAACCATCCTGCTGTTTGGCATGTTGGAGAGAGGCTGGTTTGGATGATCTAATATTCAGGGGTATTCCAGCTCGCAAAGAATTAAGATATTGTTTTTAAATGTTAAAAATTAAGACATGTTTAATTTTTAAAATTTTATTTTATTGAAATATGTTTGGTTTACAGTGTTGTTTATTTCTGCTGTACAGCAAAGTGACTCAGTTATACATACATATATTTGTTCCTTTTCATATTCTTTTCCCTGATGATTTACCACAGGATACTGAATGTAGTTCCCTATGCTGTTCAGTAGGACCTTGTTGTTTATCCATCCTATATATAAGTTAGCATCTGCTAACCCTGAACTCCCAATCCAGCCCTCTCCCAACCTCCTTCCCCTTGACAAACACAAGTCTGTCCTCTGTGTCTGTGAGTCTGTTTCTCTTTTGTAGTTGAGTTTATTTGTGTCTTATTTTAGATTCCACGTATAAGTGATGTCATATGGTATTTGTAAGCCATGCTTTAGAGTGATGTGGCAGAAGCCTCTTTGAGGTTATACAAGCCCCAGTATGTCCTAATGCGAATTACTGGGCATTAGGTTTCTGGGATAGTGGGTAGGAATGCAACTCATTGAGCATTACACAGTATCGCTTTCATGATCCATGGCAATCTGAAGACATTTACTGTTATAACTAAATCAACACTGAGCCCATACACCTTCATAAATAAAAACCAACACTTCTGACCCAAACAACTAAACACTGGGGTTGAGCAGTGTGCAAGGAGGTGGAGGCACTTCCCTGGGTTGGGGGTAGGCTGGGAGTGAGGAGCAGAGACCCCTCAGATTGCATTCTTTTTGTGTGTGTGGATATAAATTGTATTATTTAGTTTTTACTTTATTTTTCAGTTTAATTTTTATTGGGGTATAGTTGCTAAAAATGTTGTGTTAGAGTCTTAATTGTCCTGGGAGGTGGAGAGCAGCCAGCTGAGGACCTATTTATCTGACTAGAGTATAGACCTCATTGAGTCTTAGAGGTTGTAGAAGTTTGAAGCAGGCTTCCCAACCAGGAGGATTCTGATGTCATATCATCTGGTTATTTTCTCCCCACATGCTCAGAATTAGGGTTCTGGGCAGAATTGTGAAGTGGCCCCTGAACCCTTCCTCCTACACCCATCACCCCAGGGCACTTGGGGCTCATAGCCTGCCTTGCCCACACCCCCCACAAACAAGGAACAAACCAATAGAAAACCCTTTATATGAAGCAGTGGGGTAACCCCCAGGCAGTTGTGCCCACGTTTTAACGATTTCTTGGTTTTAAAAAATTATATCTAGACAGGGCAGATTTCTACAGCAGGCACAGATGGCACAATGCGTGGGGCCCACTGTTTTTTTAGGGGTCCACAGAAATGTTTTAATTTCTTTTAAAATCAGAAGGGAAAAAATGACTATAACTCAACCTGGATCATATTCATCTTTATACGGACACAGGTGTAAAATTACCAGCTGTAAAATATCTTTTTTTTTCAATTGAGAAAGAGATCCACAAAGGCATAAGTGCCTCAGGTCCCCTAAAGTCATTAAATCATACATGTAGACACACACGCATTTGAAAGAAGTTCAATAGTATGACCACCCCCTCCCTCGCCAAAGCAGCTGAAGCAGTTTATTCCTGACACACGACGACAACTAATGAGACTCTCTCACCCCAGCACCACAGTAGCCACTTTGAATACACTTTGGTCTTAAAGCATCATGAGTGTTGATGCAGGAAGAAAAAGAACTGGAGCCCTAAAGTAATATGCCCATCAGTAAATATAGAATTAGCTGATTCCATTATGGAGTAAAGCAACGCCCCCTGAATATTTGCAGGTGCCAGCAAGTGGCTGCCAAGCACTAGTGAGCTTTCAGCTCTATTCATATGGAATGAAGGCTCTAGTTATACAGTATCCCACTTGTAAATAGCAGACATTCAGTTTCCATCGGTAGTTCCACTGAGTTTCCTCCAATGGCCTGCTTTGCCTAAGTCTCTATCAGGCTTACTCTGATGTCTTGTTCTCTGTACTCGTTTATCAGTACCTCCTGTACTTGTCCCTGACATTGTGTCTAGCACATGTGATTAGTCACGTCCTTCAACGTGCTTTAGTGAGATGAGGTTAAGTTCAGTTTCCCCACACTATGCCTTTTGCAGTTTGTTAATAAGTGCTTTGAGTACACCGGGAAATCCTTCCTTAATATATGCCTTGAGTACACTGAACATAATTTGGAAGGTGCCCTAAATTCCAACAGGGACCTTCTGAATGTGTGATGAGGGCCTCATTGAAAATATTTCCTTTCTTTCTTTCCTTGTGTATGTGTCTAGTTCCACCTCTCCCTGTTTTCCATCACCTGAGAAGTATGCAACCCACTTTATCCTGTAGCTTGCAGTGATGCTCTAGGAAGTGAAAGTCACTCAGTCGTGTCCGACTCTTTGTGACCCCATGGACTATACAGTCCATGGAATTCTCCAGGCCAGAATACTGGAGTGGGTAGCCTTTTCCTTCTCCAGGGGATCTTCCCAACTCAGGGATGGAACCCAGGTCTTCCACATTGCTGGCAGGTTCTTTACCAGCCGAGTCTAATCCAGCCTTTGTACCCTGCCTGACGCACTGAGTTGAATCTTGGAGACAGAGTTTGGCTCAAGTAGGAAAGAATAGTTTTATTGCTTTGCCAGGCAAAGGGGGCCACAGTGGGCTACTGCCCTCAAAACTGTGTTCCCACCTAGAGGGAGTAGTGAGGAGTTTTACAGGAATGGTTCAAAGAGGACATTCTTTTGATTGGTTGGTGGTGAGGTAAGTGGAAGTCAGCATCATCAGCCTTCTGGTTCCAACAGGTCTGGGGTCTAGTGCTTGTGGACAGCACTCACTTAACTTCTCCCACCTGGTGGGGGTTTCTGTGTCTGTAAAACAGCTCAAATGTATGTTCTGTGTATCCCTGGAGCGGGGACCAGGACCCTGCCCAGGCTGCACTATTGTTCTTCCTTGTCTCAGGATCCCCTCCTTCCCTAACTAGCATCTGTTTGAACCTGTTCCTTGGAACTCAGGGAAGATCTTAGAAGCCTAATGAAGCCTATTTCCTGTAATCAAGAAATGGGGACACAGAAAGGCTTTTGTAAAAGCCCAGGAGCCCCACAGGGTCCTGCTTGGTATCAAATTCACAGGCCACTGTACCCTTTGAATTAAATTCTCAATCCTGGCCACACAATACAATGACCTGGGCCGCATGCCTGTACAAAACCCAGATGCTCAGCCCACCTGATGATGGTCGTTGAAGCAACATCTCAGGGGTGGGGCCCAACATCCCCCAGCTCCACAAAGTCTGGCGTGAGGGCTACTGCTTTATGGGATTCTTGAGGGTATGCATACATGCTTAGTGGCGAAGTCGTGTCCCACTCTGTGCAACCTCATGGACTGTAGCCAGTCAGGCTCCTCTGTCCATGGGATTCTCCACGCAAGAATACTGGAGTGGGTTGCCATGTCCTCCTCCAGGGGATCTTCCCAACCCAGGGATCAAACCCAGGTCTCCTGCAATGCAGGTGGATTCTTTACCATCTGAGCCACCAGGAAAGCCCTGAAAGTGAAAGTGTTAGTTGCTTAGTCATGTATGACTCTTTGCAACCCCATAGACTGTAGCCCACCAGGCTCTTCTGTCTATGGAATTCTCCAAAGCAAGAATACTAGAGTGGGTTGCCATTCCCTTCTCCGGGGGATCTTCCCTACCCAGGGATCGAACCCACGTCTCCTGCATTGCAGGCAGATTCTTTACCATCGTGCCACCAGGGAAGCCCCTGTTTAGGGTATACAGCTTTGCTTTTAAAAATGTTTTTAATAATCAAAAGAGAACTTCTGTTACAATTTAGTGCAGGAGTCGGGGCTGGGAAACAATTCCCACCCTTTTACCCTATGATGGTTTCTCAAGCTCAGCACTGTTTACATTTTGGGCCAGTTTGGGGCAGTCCTGTCCTGCCCAGTGGACATGTTTAGCAGCATCCCTGTCGCCCACCCTCTAGATGCTAATAGCCCACCCCCCAAGTTGTGACAAGCAAAAGCGTCTCCAGACAGTACCAAGGGTCCCTAGGGAGCAAAATACAGCCCTCCCACCCCCTGCCCTGTTGAGAATTGCTGTCTTAAGATGTAAACTCTTGGCTGGGTCTGTGCAAAGTTTGTACTAGTTCATTTTCCACTATAAGCTGAAGCACTGGGATGCTCTAAATGCAGAATATAAAAACAAACATGAGTTCAGATCACACTTAGATTTCACAGATAGCTCCTTATATTTGAATATCTTAAAATTGCTAAGTTATAAAATTAGAGTATTTGCATTCAGAAATATGGACTTATGTTTTGTAAAAGTAAAGACAAGAAAACCATTAAACATGGGTTTTCTTTTCATTGTTGGGGATTTCATAGCTTTGTAATTCCAAAATTAGCTTCCATAAGCCTCCATTGGTGAGACCGAGCTTTAAATTTCTTTTTTAAATCAAAACCTAACAGCCTGATTTCAGTTAGATAGCAGAAAAGAGAGACCATGGCCTTAAAATACCTCTTATTAAACCCAGAACATGGTCTTAAGCAGTACCATATTACTTCTTGATAATAGTGTTAAATCTTTTATGCTTTCAGTGAAGGAAAGGAAAAGTCTTGGATCAATGAAACCCATGTGTGACTTGTCTTATCATCTTTCTCCAGGGCCCTCTTCTTTGATGCAGTTATGCCGCCTTAGAATTCGGAAGTGCTTTGGGATCAAGCAGCATCATAAGATCACTGAGCTCAACCTCCCTGAGGAGCTGAAACGGTTTCTCCTCCACATTTAAATGTGTCAAGCGAATGGCGACACAGACAACAGACAAATGTTATTGAGTGTTGAGACCACTGGGATTTTCAAGTTAAGTCAGGTTTATAGAGTTCAGCTAAGTTTTTGTTGTTTGCAGTGAGACGTTTATTGTAGCTTCGTACTAGGTTCTTTTGCGCTGTTGGTTTGGAGGGTATGAAAAATTATCTCCCCTGCCTGGAAGAGGGTGGCTAAGATATCCATGGTGTTGAATATCTTACCCAGCACTGAGCTGGGAACCCTTTATGCTTTGTCTAATTTAGTCCCACTCTTCCTCCCCTCTTCCCTAGGCGATACCCTAAGACTTGGGGAGGTCAGTTTGTTTAGTTACCCACAGTGAGGCTAGGCAGCCAGATTTAAGTGTAGGTTTTCTGATGCTAACCTGGGGGCTTGTGGGGAGCAGAATTTTCCACTATCGCTATCCTGGCTCTGTCTCCACTTCGTGGGGAAAAAATATTAAAGCAGTGTGACATTTCTGTGACTACGTCTGACTTTATTTACTTTTTTTTTTTTTTTTCTTAAACCTTCCTTGTTCTTATTACAAGACCACTACTGCCTTAGTACAGGATAGTGGGCAGTTCTTTTTCTCAACCAAAATGTTCTATACGTATCAGGCATATCCTAGAACTGTGCTGTTCATTGCAGTGGCTACCAGCCCACTGGTTCTCAACCAGGGGTGATTTTGCCCCTTAGAGAGGAGGGTATTTGGCAACATCCAGGGGGTGGGTACTCCTGGCCAGTGGCTAGAGGCTAGGACTGTTGCTAAACATCGTACAGTGTACAACACAGTCACCACAGCAAAGAATGATCAAGCCCCAAATGTCAATAGAGCCAAGCTTGAGAAAGCCTACGCTCGCCATATGTGGCTTTTGAAAAATGTAAATTAGTTAAAATTAGATACAGTTAAAAATCCAGTTCTTCAGCATCATTAGCCTCATTTTAGATGTTTAATAACCTCAAGTGGCTAGTGACTACTGTATTGGACAGCACAGACATGTATGCTGCTGCTGCTAAGTCGCTTCAGTTGTGTCCGACTCTGTGCGACCCCACTGACGGCAGCCCACCAGGCTCCCCCGTCCCTGGGATTCTCCAGGCAAGAACACTGGAGTGGGTTGCCATTTCCTTCTCCAGTGCATGAAAGTGAAAAGTGAAAGGGAAGTCGCTCAGTCGTGTCCGACTCTAGTGACCCCATGGACTGTAGCCTACCAGGCTCCTCTGTCCACGGGATTTTCCAGGCAAGAGTACTGGAGTGGGGTGCCATTGCCTTCTCCACAGACATGTATAGATCATCACAGAAAGTTCTATTGTTCCGTTGTTGCAGAAATTCCTATTGGACAGCACTCTTCAGATGCTCGACAAATGGATTTTAACTGCCTCTCAGTTTCTGATTTATATGAGACCTGTGATATAATTTAGCAATGATGGCTGTAGTTTGTCTTCTCTCCGAGACATGAATTTGGGGCTCCATTGGATCAAGAGAAAATAAGAAAATATTGTACCCACTTAAGGCAAATCCTTACCTGTAAGATGACATATGGCCTAGATGATCTCTAAAGATATTTCCTAAATAATCTTGTGTGATTCTAAACTCAATTTGGTATATGAAAAAACAAAACGACTCTAGACTATTCTAAAATGCCCAACTAGTTACCCAGAAGATGGCGCTGCTGCCACATGATCATTTAAGCAAAAATGTTACTGGTCATAAACTACCCATTGTAAGATGGTTTACAACATAGGCTCTGGAAATTTCCATGCAGGAGTGAAAACTTCACCATTGACACTGCGTTTTCTCTTCCAATATGCTCACAAATTCAAATATGACTTTACATCCCCTCCCTGCTCCCTTTTCTTTTTCCCCCTTTTTGGTCTGATCGTGTTCACATTTTTAATTGCTCAGGATTTAGACAGAAAATGAGCACCAACACCGTATCACTTGCTAATTCATTTAATTGCATTAATTAATTTATTCAGGACATATTTAGTCAGTGCCAGGTGCCATTCTTGGCACCAGGGTAGCAACAGTGAAGGAAATGGGCAAAGATACAGACTTTCCAGATCTTGTGCTCTAGTCAGGGGAATCATTTGTTAAGAAATAAAGAGCTGTAGGCACTGGGCAATAGTTTTCTTTTTGAAAACATTAGTTTTTAAAAGTATAGCCTGGTTTCTCATATAAAATGTATTGAACAGGCTCTTGCTTATGTTAATCTTCCCTCAGTCAAATCTTCTGAGCTTAACCCAGGACTGTACAGAATTATTGGAACAGCGTTTTTCTTCTGAGATTTTCCAGCCAGTTAACCAATCTGCAAATCCATATAGTAGATGGTCATCTCCAGAAAGGGGGAAAATACCACTGCCACCTCCCTCATTGCAATTTGGGAAAATTACAAATTACTTTACTTAGCAATGTTCAGAAAGAAGCTTCTATTTAAACAGGCAGTCTATTTTTATGAGTGTAGATGTGGTTATATTTATAAGTGACATATACCTTTGAACACTATATCATCACGATCTGGCTGGCACAGCCTCATAAATTCCATCATCAAAGCTGGT
Source organism: Bos indicus x Bos taurus (assembly GCF_003369695.1). NCBI lineage: Eukaryota > Metazoa > Chordata > Mammalia > Artiodactyla > Bovidae > Bos > Bos indicus x Bos taurus. The sequence goes on along the minus strand of NC_040105.1, from coordinate 12,920,902 downwards.
TTGGTGACATTTACTAGAACCCCACCTTCCTGAATGAGGGATGTAAATTTTTAGCATTGTGATGCTATCTTTTAAAAATGTTAATTACTTTGTTTTTAGAGTTCAGACTTCCCAATATTTCATGTAGCCCACTCTCACATTGTTGCTTTACTACATTCCCTTACTTTTATCCAGTAGGAACGCTGACCAGTTGGTACAGCACAGGTTACAATGAAAGAAGAAAGCAAGAAGAGGCCAGTGAAAGACGATTGCTTTTTTTCCTGTGTATATGTTGCGGCTGATTGACAGGGTTTGATACTCCTTGTTCCATTCTGGAGTGGTTACTCATTCAGCAGTCACTTCGGCTGCAAAACAAGGGACCGAGATGTGGTCTGCTGCCTGACCTGGGGCATGGGGATGGGCACTTACAATCTGATGGGAGCCCAGCTTTAGGGCTTGTGTAGATCAGCATCAAAATCAGCCAAACACCAGCTTGTGTTCTGATGGCTTGCTAGGGCTAGGCCCCACTCACCGGCGTTCTGTCTTACCTCCAACCTTCACAACTGTGTTATCCCCATTTTACAGATTGGGGTGCTGAGGGTATAAGGAATTTGCAAAACGTCACAGTTAACAGGCAAAACCATTGTTTTCTGCAGAAGCCAGAGCTCCTTTTTCTTTCATTTTGACCACAAAGTATATGGGATCTTAATTCCCTGACCAGGGATCAAACCCACGACCCCTGCATTGGCAGCATTATGTCTTAACTGCTGGACCGCCAGAGAAGACAAGTCAGAGTGCTTAATCATTATACTCTCTGCCTTCTGGGAAAGATTGAGGGCAGGAGGAGACAAGGGCGACAGAGGAAGAGATGGTTGGATGGCATCACTGCCTCAGTGGACATGAAAGTGAAAAGTGAAAGTGAAAGTGAAGTCGTTCAGTCGTGTCCGACTCTTTGCAACCCCATGGACTGTAGCCCATCAGGCTCCTCCGTCCATGGGATTTTCCAGGCAAGAGTGCTGGAGTGGATTGCCATTTCCTTCTCCAGGGGATCTTCCCGACCCAGGAATCCAACCCGGGTCTCCTGCATTGCAGATAGATGCTTTACTGTCTGAATTCTGCGAGATGGTGAAGGACAGAAAAGCCTGGCTTGCTGCAGTCCATGGGGTCGCAAACAGACACAATTGAGCAACAACTGGCTTATGGGTCCTAAAACCCCCCCGCTTAGTTTCCCAGCATGCCTTGCAAGTGGAGGTGGAGCCAAGTATGTAGGTACGTAGGTCAAAGGTCTTGGCATAAGGTCGGGCAGCTGTTAGAGGTTTAGATGAAGCCTAAGAGAGCTGTCTCCAGGCCAGGGGAGCCAGCTTGGGAGGCCCCAAGCCTGCTGCCTCTTAAAGCGGGTGACTCAGCCTCGCTCTGTCAGTGACACTGGTGAGTACAGAACCATGCCTTTCTGTGGGACCAAGCCCAGCGTGGCAAATGAAGGTTTTTTTTTTTCAACTGGAAGTATTTTGTACTGACTTTGTCAGTGATAGAGTCTTTATCTGTACTGGGCAGGGTGGAGGGGAAGCTGTCTGGGCTTTGAGCAAAAATCCTCTGGTAGCTCATTTGCAAGTGCTGTATGTTTGTTTCTTTCTGGCTGTGTTAGTGCTCTACTGCTGCAAGACAAATTATCACAAACTTAGTGTTAACCCAAGTTGGTGTGCCCAGTGCACAGTGAGGCCAAAGAAACTGAAACGTCGGAGTCTGGAGCAGAGAAAGGTTTATCACGAGGTCTTGCAAGGAGAGGTGGCTCAGGCCCTAAAAAGCCGAAGGGTTTTGGCAAAGCCCTTTGAAAAGCCAGGTGAGGGAGGGGGGTCGCAGGGTGTGTGATCAGCTTGTGCACAGTTCTCTGGCTGATGGTGAGGTATCAGGGTGGTGTCACGGGCTGAGCTGTATCAGTCCTTAGGCTCCAGGGGGCCTGGGACTGTGTGTTCATGGTCACCAAGTAGTGGACATCTTCCATTTGGTGGACAGGGGGAAGTGTTTTTACATCTGCAACACAACTCAGGAAGTGAGCATCAAATACTAGTATCTAGGTGCTTCAGAAAGGAGCTAAAGCAGAGGATATGGGGGAAGGCCTGTCCCAGGAAGGCCCCATAGGGTCCTGCTCCATTGCATTAGTGGCTTAAAGCAACATGAATTTGTTATTTCATAGTTTCTGTAGGTCAGAGGTCCAGGCACGGCATGATTGCATTCTCTCCTCAGGGGCTCGCAGGGCTGAACTGAAGGCATTGACTGAGGCTACAGTTCTCACCCAGGGTTCGGGGGTCTCCCTTTGTGGGCAGAAATCAATTCTTTGCACCGTGGGACTCGGGTCCCTGTTTTCACGTGTGCTAGCTGTTTTCACCTGAGCTGTCAGCTCAGGACTACTCTCAGGACCACCCACGGTTCCCTTCCCAGTCGTCCCCTCCATAGGAAGTTCATGACATGGATGCCAGTTCTCCTCCAGGATGGATGGAGTGCATCTCCCCGTGCTCCTAATTGTGACCAGCTGGAGCAAACACTCTGCTGCTGAGGGGCCCGCATGATTGGGGCAGGCCTACCTGAACAATCTCCTCATTTAGTACCTTCTTTACACCTGCAGAATCCTTCAAATGAGCACCTAGATTAGCATTTAATTGAATAACTAGCAGAAGGTGTGTGTATGCCAGGGACCCAGAATCTTGGGGGCCATTTTAGAGTTCTGCCTACCATACCTACTAATGGGTAATCACCATTAATGTTGTATCAAGTTTACCTTAAGTCTGATTATATAATAATGGTGATTTTTTTTACGTTATCAAATACATATTTAGTGCTTACACTCTGTTGGGCATGGCTCTTTAAGAATTTCACAAACATCAACTCATATAATACTTATAATAGTCCTAGATATAAATGTGTTACATATTTTACAGTCAGGAGACAACCACAGAGAAGTCATGTAACTTCTCCCAGTTCATACAGGGCTGTCAGGAACCATGTGATTTCTTTAATCACATCAAGTCTAGATTGGCAAGTTTGGCAATGAGGAAGGAAGGGCCGGGTGGAGCCAAGACTTCTCAGCCTTGCCTTCATTCCCTTTGGAGTCTACTTAGTAAGTGCCAGGTCACTGGCATGCCTACCTGGGGATGAGGTGACAGGGGACTGCTCTCTCTTGAACTGGCCTTCGTGAAGCTTCTGTAAATATAGGTACGTTGTGGACTAAAATCATATGTTGAAGTCTTAATCCCCGATGCAATAGTATTAGGAGGTGGTGGCTTTGGGAGGTGATTAGGTCATAAATGTGGGGCCCTCGTGATGGGATCAGTGCCCTTATAAAGGTGACCCCAGAGTGCTCTTCATTTCCTCTGCCATGGGAGGACACAGCGAGATGATGACCATCTGTGAGTCAGAAAGCTAGTCCCCACCAGACACCTCATCCAGTGATGGCTTGATCTGAGATGCCTTGATCTGAGACTCCCAGCCTCCAGAAGTGTGAGGACTAAATCCTTACTGTTTAAGCCATCTAGCCTTTGGTGTTTTTGTTACGGCAGCTTGAATGGACCAAGACAAGGAAGGACAGTTTCAACTAGGCAGATGTTTTACAGGAGGCTTCACTGAAGTTTATAGAAACCAAAAGGGAAACCAAGTAATATGCTTATAAAATGCAACTACATTTGCTACTGATCCCCCTTCTGGCCAGCTGCCCTCAGGCAGAGGACACTGGTCCTTCCCTCCCCTGACTTGCCTTCAGCACTTACCTGTGAGGTCTCCTCCACGTCCAGGAGCGGAAAGCCCAGAGAGGGCAAGGAGCCTCCAGGTCTGCCCCCTGCTCAGGTCCCACCTTCCATAATCCAGTTTCCAGTCTAATTCCTTGGGGATGTTACTGGGAGTGACCAGCCCCTGCTCCCCAAAGCGTGGATTTACTCTGCGGTCACAGGAGGGCTCTTGTATCCGACAGCCCGCAGCCCCCAAAGGCCAGAGGCAGTCACCATCAGAAGCAGGATAAGGGCTCTTCGGTTGGATGTAACCTGGAGGCTTGTATTGGTGAGTTAAGAACAGGCTTCCAGGCCTTCCTGTGTCTTTCTCCAGCCCCACCCTTCAGAGTGTGGGGACAGGGGCCGGATAAATGGAGTTCAGGTTTGGCTTCCACCCTGGACTCATCTTGATGAGGAATATGGTGGGCATTCTTGGCACGGTCTCCTTGGCACAGAAAACGACCCTGCCCTCACGCTGTACCTTCAAGGATGTGCTGGACGAGCACGTCCTCCTGTCTGATACACCCTCCAGGACCTTTCAACTCCTTCAAGTGTATAAATTCTCACTGATTTGCCAAGATTGGTTTTCTACCCTTTACTTTGCAAAATCCGTTGTGAGGCTGAAGCAAGTGAAATTGATTTCCACTCACTTTCCTCCCCACCCAAGGCCTCTTTGCTCACTCCAGGCGATAGGAGACTTTTTCAACTCTCGATGCCCTTTTGAAAAGCTTTTTCTTTTTTAAAGTACAGTGAAATCAGGTGGTTCTACAGGCCTCTGTGGGCATTTTAATGTGATGTTTTAAGTGTTTAAACTTCACTGGCTTAGAAGATGCCTCTATGGAACAGACTTCTGTTAGAGGATGCCTCTGCTGGATACTTGGGCATTTACATTGTAAACATTGATGTTGGTTGTCCTGCCTCACACGCTCAGGTGGTTTCTGTTTTTCCAGTGAAACATGAAGAGTGAGTATGGGGAGGTGACTCTGGAGGTCAGAGAGGAGAAAAGATGTGAGCTGATTGTCTCTAAGAATGGAACAGTCAACTGTACCAGAGAACTGTGCTAGCATACAGAGTAGAGAGCCAGGTACACGGAGTGCCCACCTGAGATCTGCCGTCTCCTGCAGCCACACCCAGAGCTGGAAAAGGGACAAGGGGGTTAAGGGGGGCACACAGGGGTGTGGTTGCTGTCTAAACTGGGTGAGGAGAGATAGGACAGGCTGGTGGGCAGTAAAGACGTGGTCGAACCAGTGGGTCGGAAGTCCCAGTGACCTTGGTGAGCCCAAGCGCTATTGGTGTCCAGAGCACGTGGGTTAGAACGAGAAGGGTTGACTGTTAGTGAGAGGCTCGAAATCCAGATTTTGGAGATAGTTTGGTGATTGGAGATGACAGACTCTAAGAAAAAGTGAGTGCATTAAGTGGGTGGGTTAAGGGAAAAGATGATTGAAAGTGAAGGCAGCAAGGGACAGAGAAGTAAAGATGCAGAGTGATTTACCTTCTCCATGAGCAGAAAAATTGCCAAGAACAATGACAACCATAAAAGATTAAGAGGAAGACAGAGAGCTAGGTCTAAAATCCAGACATTTGTTGAGGACCATAACAGAGCAGTGGTGGGTTATATTCTCTGATGATATTCATTTAAAAGGAGAGGTTTGAGGGAGGAGGAAGAGCAGTGATCTAGAACAGAGTTTGGCAAAGAACGATTAGCAGACCCCAACCCATCTTGCTTCCTGTTTTTGTAAGTAAAGTTTTACTGGAACACAGGGGCACTCATTCATTTACATATTCTCTAGGTTTGCTTTGGCATTATGGTAAAATTGAGTAGCTGTGACGAAGACCATATGGCTTATGAAGCTTAAATTATTCACTATCTGGTCCTTTACAGAAAACAGTTTGCTGACCCCTGAACCAGAATTACCAGTAAAGAATATTAACCTCACACTGAAAAGTAAGCACAATTAATATCACAATAACTTATCTTGCCATATACATGTCAAATTTTTCTGTTCCTTTCAGGCTGGATCTGATCTCGGTCACCAGATCAAACATTTTGACTCAATAGGTTTTTTTTTTTTTTTTCCCACAGTGAATCATCCTATTGAATGGTTGAAATGGCAGAATGGCCACTTTAACATGGATATGTTTTTCCATGTAAGCCAGAGCCAGTGTACATGACTGTAATGTATGAAATGTATGAGGTAAATTTCAGCAGGTGCAAATCTAGATTGCCATTTATTCAAACGTAAACTGCATGCTATAGCACTACCTTATGGCTTATTGGGGAACTGAGTAGGGATGATAGTGGATCTGTCTTCCACGACCAATATCCTGTTCTAAGAACAATTTCCTTGTTCCTTGTTGCTAGTTTTATGAATGGGAAACCATTCTACATGGCTTTGCCCAGTGTAATAAAACAGGAATGCACAGCATTCCTAGAGTAGTCAATCTGAGTTTTGTTAGTGGTCACTCACATTCCTTCTCTGGAAAATTTGAATCAAGAAACACAAAGACTCTGAGAAGGATCAACTGACTCAAGTATTGATGATTGATGGGGCACCACTTGTTCAGTCACTAAGTCATTCATGTCTGACTCTTTGCATCCCCATGGACTGCAGTAAGCCAGGCTTCTTTTCCCTTCACTGTCTCCCAGAGTTTGCTCAAACTCATGTCCATTGAGTCAGTGATGCCATCCAACCATCTCATCCTCTTTCTCCCCCTGCCCTCAATCTTTCCCAGCATGAGGGTCTTTTCCAGTGAGTCGGCTCTTCGCATCAGGTGGCCGAAATATTGGAGCTTCAGTATCAGTCCTTCCAATAAATATTCAGGGTTGATTTCCTTTAGGATTGACTGGTTTGATTTCCTTGTAGTCCAAGGGATTCTCAAGAGTCTTCTCCAGGACCACAGTTCAAAACCGTCAATTCTTTGGCACTCAGCCTTCTTTATGGACCAACTCTCACATCTGTACATGACTAGTGGAAAAGCCATAGCTTTGACTACCCAATCTGTCACTGATTCCACATTTCCCCTTCTGTTTGCCATGAAGTGATGGGACTGGATGCCATGATCTTCATTTTTTTGAATGTTGAGTTTTAAGCCAGCTTTTTCACTCTTCTCTTTCACCCTCATCAGAAGCCTCTTTAGCTCCTTGTGCTTCATGCAGCCTGGCATTTTGTGTGATGTACTCTGCATATAAGTTAAATAAGCAGGGTGACAATATGCAGCCTTGATGTACTCCTTTCCCAATTTGGAACCAGTCCATTGTTCCATGTCTGGTTCTAATTGTTGTTTCTTGACCTGCATACAGGTTTCTCAGGAGGCAGGTAAGGTGGTCTGGTATTCCCATTTCTTGAAGAATTGTAAACAGTTTATTGTGATCCACACAGAGGCTTTAGCATAGCCAGTGAAGCAGAAGTAGATGTTTTTCTGGAATTCTCTTGCTTTTTCTATGATCTCATGGACATTGGCAATTTGATCTTTGGTTCCTCTGCCTTTTCTAAATCCAGCTTGTACATCTGGAAGTTTTTGATTCACGAACTGCTGAAGCCTAGCTTGAAGGGTTTTTGAGCATTGCCTTGCTAGCATATGAGATGAGTGCAACTGCATGGTAGTTTGAACATTTCTTGGCATTGCCCTTCTTTGGGACTGGAATGAAAACTGATCTTTTCCAGCCCTGTGGCCACTGCTGAGTTTTCCAAATTTGCTGACATATTTAGTGCCGTATTTTCACAGCATCATCTTTTAAGATTTTAAATAGCTCAGTTGGAATTCCATCACCTAGCTTTGTTCATAGTAATGCTTCCTAAGACCCCCTTGACTTCATATTCCAGAATGTCTGGCTCTAGGTGAGTGACCACACTATTATCGTTATCTGGGTCATTAAGACCTTTCTTGTATAGTTCAGTTCTTCTGTGTATCCTTACCACCTCTTCTTAATCTCTTCTGCTTCTGTTAGGCTCTTGCTATTTCTGTCCTTTATTGAGTCCATCTTTGCATGAAATGTTCTCTTGGTATCTCCAATTTTCTTGAAGAGGTCTCTAGTCTTTCCCATTCTGTTGTTTTCCTCTATTTCTTTGCATTGTTCACTTAAGAAGGCCTTTTTATCTCTCCTTGCTATTCTCTGAAACTCTGCATTCAGTGGGGTATATCGTTCCCTTTCTCCTTCGCCTTTCACTTCTCTTCTCAGCTATTTGTAAGGCCTCCTCAGACAGCTGCTTTGCCTTCTTGCCTGTCTTTTGCTTGGGGGTGGTTTTGGTCATCACTTCCTGCACATTGTTCTGATCTCCTGTGATGAAAAGGATGTCTTCTTTGATGTTAGTTCTAGAAGGTGTTGTAGCTCTTCATAGAACCATTCAACTTTGGCTTCTTTGGCATCAGTGGTCTGGGCATGGACTTGGTTTACTGTGATATTGAATGGTTTGTCTTGGAAATGAACCGAGATCATTCTGTTGTTTTTGAGATTGCACCCAAGTACTACATTTCAGACTCTCTTGTTCACTATCAGGGCTACTCCATTTCTTCTAAGGGATTCTTGCCCACAGTAGTAGATACAATGGTCATCTGAATTAACATTCCCGTCCATTTCGGTTCACTGATTCCTAAGGTCGATGTTCACCCTTGCCATCTCCTGCTTGATATTGGATATTTGGCTGCTCTCAGTATAGAGCAGCCTTTGAGGAAACACTTTACCTGACTAGTGGAGGCAACATAATGACATTTTTGTTTTGTATACATGAACATGGACAGTAGCTGTTTTCCAAAAAAAAAAAAGTTATTGAAGTATAGTTGATTTGCAATGTTGTCTTAAATTTCTGCAGTTCAGTTATACATATTTTCTTTTTCATTACGGTTTATTGCAGGGTGTTTAATACAGTTCCCTGTACTAGGGAGTAGGACCTCATTGTTTATCCTCCATGTGTAGTGGTTTGCATCAGCCAGTCCTAGACTCTCAGTCCTTCTCTCTCCCACCTCTTTCCCCTTTGGTAACCATTAGTTTGTTTTCTATGTCTGTGAGTCTCTTTTGTAAATACGTTCATTTGTATCAGTACTGGTTTAGATCCCGTGTATAAGTGATATCACTTGATATTTGTCTTTTTCTGTCTGATTTACTTCACTTAGTATGATCATCTCTAGGTCCGTGATGTTATTTGATTATTTCATGGCTGAGTAATATTCCATTGTATGTATGTGCCACACCTCCTTTATCCATTCCTGTGTTGATGGGCATTCAGGTTGCTTCCATGTCTTGGCTTTTGTGAAGAGTGCTGCTGTGAGCATTGTGGTGCATGTATCTTTTTGAGTTACAGTTTTGGACAGTAGCTTTTGATAGTGCTATGTTGGTAAACATTTAACATCCAGGTCTCCAGAAAAAAAAACCCAAACATCTGATTTGTAGTGTGTATCAGTTTCTGTGGTCTAAAGATGCCTATAGTGGCCAATTTCAGGCCTCCAGCTGAATACTATTGAGCGCACAGTGGGAAAGAAAATGAGTTCAGTCAGCTCTTAGGAGACACCACTGTCTTCTAGGAATGGTTAGACCACACACAGCAAGGCTGGCTCCTGTCAACCACTTCAGAAGAATATCTGATGGGGAGGAGAGTTAAGAGAGATGTTCTGATGATGTCACTTTTAACTGTGGCTTAAACATGAGCTGTAGATTGATGTAGATTCCTTTGACCACTCTAGGTAAATTGTATGTGACCTCCAATGACTTACATTTTTCACCGTGGCAGTACAGAATTGGAGAAAGAGCTTTGTCTTGGAGTGTGGTTGGGGCACATTGCGGGAAAAGATCTTGTTCCCGTCTACAGTTCTTTCAAGTACTGTTTCACTCATGGACAAAGAGTATGTCACCCAGCCCCTTCATGGCCTCCCTGGCAACTTATGAATAACATCCAGGGAGTAGCCAACTCAAAAGCAAACCTAGAGGGCTATGCATTTCTCCTTTTGTCCTCTCTGTTCTCCCTCTGAAAGTTCAAATACTAGGACGAGGGTTGGAAGACAGAAACATGGTGTCGGCCAACTCACCGAGCCCAGAGCAACTGCAGAGTCTCCTCTGAAAGGACTTCACCACTTTGACGCTTATAAATGTAATGTGCAGAATGGTGACTATAGTCAACAGCCAGTGTTGTCTCTTTGAAAGTTGCTAAGAGAGCAGAGCTTAAAAGTTCTCATCACAAAAAAAAACAATTATGACTAAGTGAGGTGATGTATGTCAACTAGATTTAAAGGGTACATTTCACTCTATATATGTGTATCAAATTCTGTTGTGCACTTTAATACAATGTTATATGTCAGTTTATCTCAACAGAACTTGGAAAAATTAAAAATTAAGAAGCCAGATTCCTTGGAAGAAAAAAAAAAGTTTTCCCTTATAACTCAAAAAGAGTACATGTACTTTGCATAGTGAAATCACCAAATACTTTTGACTTCATTAATTCTTTATAATACAATTTGGAGAAGGTATTCCCCAAATCATATACAGAAGTTTGGAAAACACTAATTTTCCAGATCCCACCTCATACCTGATGATTTAGAATCCCAATCAGGGTGGAGAGTAGAGAGGAAGGGCGGAGCATGCATTTAAAAACATTCCTCCAATGATTCTGATGCAGTTGAAGATTTGGCAGTCACTGCTCTAGACCATGGAGGGACTTGGTTCTTGCTCAGCTAAGCAGCACTCAGCATTATGCTGTGTTTTCTAGATCAGCTGTCCACATGGGAGCCTAGAAAGACTGAGGCATTTATAGATGAATGTTGCCAGCAATAAGAAGCCAAAATATTAGGGAAACTTCTGATTGCCTTCAGATACTGGAATAGATGTCAGAAAGAGAAGCTCTTAGCCACTTGCAGTCCTTCATGGACATCAGGTTTTGGTCTCCTAGTCAACGTAGATTAGGTGCATCGATTCCTATTGTAGCCAACTGTCAGTCAACATCTCTGTCCCTTATGATAACTGACTTGAGTATAATCAGCAGGTGAACACACACTCTATCATTGTCCATCTTTCTTAGCTTCTCTGTATTGATTTTCAGCCTCAGAGCTGGGCCAAAATAGCCTTGAAGTCTAAGTGATTTTTTTCTTCTTTGCCTCTTTCTTCAATTCATTCATTCATTCATCAGACAATGTAGAAAGTCTGTTATGATCCAGAAATACTTCTATTAAAAAAAATTGGACCAGAAACCCTGACCTCATGGAGTCCCCGAGCAAGAGAATGATAAAAAATAATAAAAGACAATCAATAAATATGTTAATATGATAAGCACAATAAGTAAAATACATATTATGTCAGATGGTGTTAAGTACCACAGAGACAAGGAAAGCAGATGAGGAGGGAGAGTTGTGGTCAGAATTATTCACTGATGATGACTGTACAACAGGGTTTGATTGCTAAAGAAGACCCAGAGGAACTTCAGTGGCAGTGCTTAAAAATCTGGAGTTTATTGCAGGAAGAGAATATCCACTAGAGAAAGAGCATTAACATGAGACTATGCATCACAACCAGAGACTGTCCCCTGGCAAGGGATCTGGAGGAGCCAGGGGTGGGGATCTGTTGTCCTCTGTCTGTAAGGGTTATGGCACGATGCACTCTTGCTTTCTGATCAGGAGCATAGCACTGATGTGTGCATAGCACCTCTGGGAATTGGGAACCCAAAATGGAGTCTTGGCTGGAGTTACTCATATTTTGCTGGTTCCCTGTGCATAGTTCTGCTGTGTAACCATCCTTAACAGTGGAGACTTCTGAGGGTCTCCCCCTGACCAGGCGCAGATCGTTAATCTCCCTGTTGTCAATTAACAGTGCTGACGAGCTGGTACAAACCTCCTCAAAGTCCTCGAACCCATGGTCACACAGCACCATGATTAATTAATAGGTTTTGTGCCTTGAGCAGGGGTCAGTGCCATATACATGCATTTCTTATTTCAGCAGAACAGCTTAGGCAATTCTAGGCATGCTGCAATTAACTCATATAGCACAGATTGCAATTCTTATTTTGAAATGAACTCTAGTTGCTTTTACATTTTGTGTTAATTTCAGGTGTACAGCAAAGTGATTCACCTGTGTGTGTGTGTGTGTGTGTATTCTTTTTCCATATTCTTCTCCATCATAGGTTATTACAAAATGGATACATTAGTTTGGGATTGACATATACACACTACTATGTATATGGTACATAAACACCAAACACTGTATAACACAGGGAACTATATTCAATATATTGTAATAACCTATAACAGATTGTAATTCTAAATATTAATATTAAGTCAGGCAGAGCTTAACTGAGAGGGTGGCATTTAGGCCAAAATCACAAGGTGGTGACAGAACTAGCTATGTAGAAATCTGAAGGCAGCTCCTCACACTGCTTCAGGCAGGAAAATCGGCAAGTGCAAAGGACCCTGAGGCAGGATCATATTCAGGGGAGAGCACAGGGGCCTATGAGGTCAAGGCTAAGTGAATGTTGGGGAAAAGCTTCGTAGATGATCTCAAAGAGGTCAGAGAGGTAAGGAGCAGGTTACTGGGTAGAAATCTGAGTCATGTGGCCTTTGAAATGTTTCTCGACTCTACCTTGCTTTCCCCTTCATGTTGCAATGGACGATGTCAGTCCACGAGAACAGGAATTCTTAATTTAGGAGTCAAAGGATAGAATTCAAGAAGCCTGTAAATAGACATTTTAAAATATCTGTATTTCCGTTAACTTCTAACTGATGTCAGGCATTTCTTTCAGTTAAGGATTCAGGCATAGATATATGTATGTGTATGTGTCTGACTGAATCAATTTGCTATATACCTGAAACTAGCGTAACACTGTAAATCAACTACACTCCAATATAAAATTAAAAAATACAAAATCATATAAAAGATAAGCTTTGAAAGAAAAATAAATTCAGGCAGAGTAGTATTCGCAGTACTTGTTATTTCTGCATCCATAGATCTCATAGATTTTTTTGTATCACACTGTAGTTGTTGTAGATATCCTGAACTATCCTTTATGTTCCTCACTTCTTGGAAATTACTGTAGTTAGTAACCTGCTGCTAGATTATACACAACCACCATCTTCCTGTCTCTTGAATATTTTCATAACTGGAGTCGAACTCAGAAAGTTTTAAGGGAGTAGATTTGAAAGTTGCTAAGAGAGCAAATCTTCAAAGTTCTGATCACAAGCAAAGAAATTCTGTAACTCTGTGTGATATGAGTGTTAACTAGATTTATTGTGGTGATCATTTGCAATATATACAAATACTGAATCATTATGTTGCGTACCTGAAACTAATGTTCTGTGTTAAGTGTGCCTCAATGAAAAATACAAGCCCAACAGTGCCACCACCAAAGCAAAGCCAAACCCTCAGCTCTGGAGACTTCTGGTGCCTTTAAGCGAAGATTATCTTTGCCTTGTAAAAGGACCTGTGGAGGTTTAATTCCATTTGCAACAATGCACCTCAGTGGATTGACTTTGCAGCACTGGAAACTGTAACGACAAAGAAAAGGATGCACGTCATGCTGATTAGATACCCAACAAGATGTGCCTCCAGCCTTTATCAAAGACCAGCCCACAGTTCAGTGTTTTGTTTCATTTTGTTTTTGAAACTAAGCAACAATGGCTTTCACACAAAGCTGTCTTTTGCAAAATCTTTTAGCTTGTATGTGTGTGTTGTATTGTTGTTCTTTTTGCTATTTAGGGCAATGACAGAGGCACATAGGTTTCATGTCATAAATGGATTCATTTTCTTTATTTTTTAAGATTCATTGAGGTATACTTTACATATATTTGATAGAACTTTACTAGCTGCAAAAAAAAAAAAAAAAAAAGAGCTCAGCAAGAACATTTCCTATTAGCTGTTCCAAGCAGATATGCAAGGTCTCCGGGATAACAGCTGGTATCTTGAGAAATTGAATTTTCCAGTGCCAGGTAAGGTTGATGAGGTATTAGCTCCTGAATGGAATATATCATATAAGATTTGACAAGCTTGAATTAATACCTAATGTTCTCGAAAGGGGTGGGAAATGATTGGAGAGCAATCAGGGAGCATTCCCGAAGAGGCCACAGACAACGTGAAAGCAGATAAATACGAAAATGCACCCCATTAGCAGGTCAGGAATGGACTGGCATCAGGCATGTTATTGCCCAGGGTAAAATGAAAGCTGGAGATGTGTGAACACAGCAAGGAGCCAACACCTCTGCTGATTTTTGCTTCTCAGGTAACCAGAGATTTGTTTATAGGGCTGTGCAGAAATGCTTTTGGCTGAAGGCTCCACTTAAAGAAAAAAGGCCCGCTCAGCCATACCCCCTGAGCTGAGAAATACACACCCCTCGGGGTCTGTTTCAGTTACTGATCTGGGTTCTAACCACATCTGACAGTCATCTAAATTCAGTGCTGACATCCAGCATCTAATCCAGCAGCCCTTTCTCCACTCTGTTCAATGTGGGAGAATCTTCTGGGGTCCTCTTTGGTTCATTGACTTCTTGGGCCTGTGGGTGTCCTCTACTGCGGGTTATTTAGGCCCTTCCCAGGGGACATTTGACAATGTCTAGAGATATTTACTGGCATCTAGTGGGTAGAGGCTAAAGTGAAAAGTGAAAGTTGCTTAGTCATGCCCAACTCTTTGTGACCCCATGGACTGTAGCTCGCCATGCTCCTCTGTCTGTGGGATTTTCCAGGCAAGAATACTAGAGTGGATTGCCATTTCCTTCTCTAGGGGAATCTTCCCAACCCAGAGATCGAACCTGCAACTCCTGTGTCTCCTGCACTGCAGGTGGATTCTTTACTGTCTGAGCCACCAGGGACGCTAAAGTGAAAGTGAAGTCGCTCAGTCGTGTCCGACTCTTTGCGATCCCATGGACTGTAGTCTACCAGGCTTCTCTGTCCATGGAATTTTCCAGGCAAGAGTACTGGAGTGGGTTGGCATTTCCTTCTCCAGAGGATCTTCCTGACCCAGGGATCGAACCCAGGTCTCCTGCATTCCCTCTGAGCCACCAGGGAAGCCCATGGGAAGCTAAGGACACTGCTAAACATCCTACGATGCTCAGGACAGTCCCCAGGACAAAGAAGCCTGGCCTAGAATGGGAACAGTGCCGAGTGTGGGAAGCCCTGGTGTAGAGGGGTGCACAGAGTTGCCTGGTAGTGTCAGCCCTGAGAGGAGGGTCTCGATGGAGGAGCAAAGTGGCCCAGGTAAAGAAGGGAAGAAAAGGCACACCGTTTTGTCTGTTCTGACACATTTTCCAAACACGCCTCTGCTTTGGACTTAAAATTGTTTCATGCAAACTCCTCACTTCTGTCTGCTTTCATCTTTTCAGTGCATAAAAAGAGGCAGTTACAATCAGGAAATGCTATAACAGGGCTCTGGCACCACCCAGAAAAGCACCCACACTTGGAACTCCTTTGTTCAATTATCTTTTCCTAAAATTTTGATCTATTGGATTGGCCACAAACTTCATTTGGGTTTTCCATTACATCTAACGGAAAAACCTGAATAAACTTTTTGGCCAACCCAATATTATCACTGAATATTGGTCTACCATACATCAGTCATAATATACTGTATATACTGATGTCATCTGCCTAATTAATATTATTTTTAGCTCTTATCCAAATAGGTTGAATGCAGTCGTAACTCACATGGTGGAATGATTGGGTAATAAATGGGTTTTCAAGTAATATTCCACCTCTTCCACCTCTGACCTAAAGTTGGAGCTCTAGGTGCTCTGATTTGTCCCATGGAAAGGAAAGGTCATGTTGGGACAATGAAAATAATGGGAGAGAAGTAAGGAAGCGCACTTTCAGAGGGTTATGGGAGATGTATTGGGATTCAGACCAGACCTCCAGCAGATTGCAAAGTAGGGCAAACTTACAATAAGTAGCTGTCTTTAATCACCTCTTGTGGTCCCTTTTCCCACAGAATCCATGATCCATTTATGCAACCATCTTGGGGTCTACTGATTGCTAATTATTCCTGCTGTGATGTTTGTTAATGAAAGCCCCAGGTACTCTCTAGCAATGTGTTTGGAGATTCCGGTAAACAGAAAAGTCCTCAAAACACAAAAGAATAGCTTCTAATGTTGTGTTTCGGTAGGCTGGAAGAACATATTGGAGCTCAGAGAGACACTGAGAGAATTCCTCAGTCACCACCACCACCTAGGGTGTCCGCTGTCTCTGTCCTCCTAAGCAACTGAGCTTACTCTTGGCACCACACTCCTAAAGATCCATAAAGCTCCAGATGGCCTTACCCATTCCCATGGCTGTAAATGCCATCTTTATACCAACAACTCCCAAACATAAGAACTCAGAAGAGACCATCTGATGTGGCAATTATCAATACGTCCCTCAAATAGCAACTTGGCTTCTTTGAGTTTGAAATTTGATCATGGTGGATTGGAAACAAATGGAAGGTGAGAAAGTGGAGATGGCTACTCTTTCAAGAAGAAACCAGTGATGAAGTTCTGGAGAAGGGAAGATTTTGGCTGATCTTTTGAGGAAAATGCCTCTGGTACCTGGGTCATATTCACCTGTTCTATTTCTGATTTCACTTGCAGCCGAGCTGGACAGTTCCTTGCAAATCTAGACTCAACTTGCACTTACAAGGCCCCATCCCAAGCACACACCTTTCTGCCTTCTGCTTCAAGATCTCTTCTGACACCCTGGAGATTCAGTAGGCTTTTGTATGAGCACAGCCCAGAAATAAGAGGGAATTAACCCCAGGATCTACCCTCACTATGAGGGATGGAAGCTAATGTATAAATGCTCCAACCTCCCATTTTGAGGGTGGTCACTTTTTTCTGCTTTTGTGGTGGAGTGGTGTCCCCATTTCTCACAACAGTGACTTTGAAAAGGTACCCTGATACTGGCTTTGCCTCCTTTCCTGTCCATTCTTCCTACTCACTTAGTCATTCCTGATCTAAGCCAAATGCTTTTGCTTAGACCTTGTCATTACCAGCACTGAGTGAATGCTTGGCTTTGCAGCCTTGGCACTTCATTGTTCTACTGTGCACGTTCACAATTGTATTGTGTATTGAGTATCTTCTGTGGATACTGAGTTGGATATCAGTGCTTCTGAACTCTCCCTTGTACTTCAGGAGCTTAAAGACTAGAAACTATATTGCCCAGATCCCTTGCCATGTGGGTTCCAGTTTCATTCTGTTACTGAGATCATGGTTTGGAAAGCCATATCTTTCCATGAAAGCTGGAGGCAGTGACAGGGACTGTAGATGAACACTTGAAAACTGCTCACTTTAATAGTACAGGTATCTGACGTCATTGGTGCCTGTGACTTGGTCAGTTGCACCTGACCAAGTGTGCAACTGACCAAGGAATTGGTCAGTTCCTGTGACTTCTTTATGTTCTGATCAGTTTTCCTGACTTTCATTCTTAGAACCCTTTAGGAGTTGTGTAATCCTCTAATTCCCTATGGCAAATCCCTTCCTGTTCAAAATACCTAGAGTGCTTTCTGTTTTTGTGGCCAAACCCTGACTGATACACATATAATCTAATTTTGTTGTGAGAAAAGGTCTAAGAGTTAGATTTGCCAATAATGGTTAATAGGTGAAGGAAAGATAATATGAACCAGCTCAGACCACAAAGCACAGGTATTTTTAGAGATGTTAGAACAACGAAGCAAGCACATTACATTAGAAGTCAAGGTGAAAATCATTTCAAGAGAAAGGGAATCCTTGATGATGAATATTCTCTTGTCTCCCAAGAGATGTCAGCCTGTATCAAGCTGATGGATATAAAACTGCAGTTTTTAAAGGCATGGAATTGAAGCCTTAAGACACTGCAAGTGAATGTAGAAGGAAGGATGAGCTGACCATAAATACCTCATTAAGATGCATGCAGAGGCTGTGCTATCTGAATTCTCACAGGCACTGATGCAGTGATGTTGGGAATTGTGTCCTGTGTGGTGCTGTGAAGTAGAAAGTACAATTTACTGCAAAAATTAAGAATTATAGGTGACACTGCAGCTCATAAATCTATCATATAATGCTTCCTTAATGGATGAGGAAGGTGGCATTTTTAAAGATTTTTTTGGGTTTTGAGGGGTTTTTGGTTTTTAGCTCTTTGGCATACTGGATATTAGGATGAAATTTGGGGGGATAAAATAATTCTCTACTCATCTGAGTCCAGATGAGATCACACACGTTCAGGGTGGTATGGCCACAGACCACAAGAGTACAAAATGCCTGAGTCATGTAATAAATGAATGTTTAAGTGAATGTGTTCTCGGGGTTAACATTTTCTGTCTATAGCTTTTTTGCAGTATTTGCCCTGAAATTTTGCACGAAATGTTTTAGCCAATGATCTTAATTTGTAGTCTATGATTTTGGTAAAATATTGATGGTAGTCTTAAATTAAAAAAAGACTCCAGTAAAAAGCCATGTGGATTAGTCAGGGTTCTCCAGAGAAACAGAACCAATAGGATGTGTTTATGTATACATATTTAAAGAGATTGGCTCACTTGGGAGTGTTGGCAAGCCAGAGACCCAGGAGAGGTGGTGATGCTGTTCCGGTTGGAGTCTGATGACTTGAGAACCAAGGGAGGTGATGGTGTAGTTCCAGTCCAAAGGCCTGCAGACTTGAGGCCCAGGAAGAGCTGATGTTTTAATTCAAGTCCAAAGTAGGAGAAAGAAACCAGTCTCCAGCTTGAAGGCAGTCAGATAGGAGAAGTTTTGTCTGGCTTGCAAGAGAGTCTTTGTTGTGTTAGGTCTCGAACTAATTGAATGAGGCCCACTCATGTTAGGCAGGACGATCTGCTTAACTCACTTTACCCATTTAAATGCTAATCTCATCCAGAAACACTCTCACAGACATACCCAGAATAATTCTCTTTAATATTTATTTATTTGGCTGTGTGGCGTCTTAGTTGCAGCATGCGGGCTCTTTGTTGCCATTCAGGCTCTGTAGTTGCGGCCCACGGGCTTGGTTGCCCCATGACATGTGGGATTTTAGTTCCCTGAGTGGAGATTGAACCCTGCATTGGGTGTCCCCTGCGTTGGAAGGTGGATTCTTAACCACTGGACCACCAGGAAAGTCCCCAGAATAATATTTAATCAAATGCCTGGGCATCCTACCTATGGGCCAGTCAGGTCAACAAGTAAAATTATCCATCACATCAATGTGAAAGGGAACACATGATTTCCGGCTAAGAACACCCAGAGTAGACCCATCTATGTATCTAACACATTTTCAAGTGCAAGCTCGGGAAGAGCTCCTGTTTTAGTTGCTAGGGCTACAGAGACAATGATCCTATTTTTAAGGATCCCCTAGTCCACTAAGTGGGGTCACACAGAGTTGGACATGACTGAAGCGACTTAGCAGCAGCAGCAGCAGCAGTCCACTAAGAGGAACAGACAGGTTTTGGCAAACTGCATTGCAATGTGATAGAAACAGGTATGTGCCAGATATTGAGGGAGCTCCCGACGAGGTGCCACAAGGGAGCTGGAGATGGGTTCTTGGAAGAGCTGATATCCAGTCTGTGTCTTAAAGGACAAGCAACATTTAGCTAGACAGAGGAGAGGTTGAAAAGGAAATGTTAAATGACAGAGACAAGAAAGAGAACAGCACAGTCAGGAAATTACAAATAGTTACCAAGAGGATACACTGAAAGAACGTATTTAAACACCGATGAAATAACAGCTCTGGGCACCAATATCTGACACTCAAGTAAATGTTAACCCATCTCTACTTTCCCTCTTTTCCTTATTGTTGCTGTATATTCTTTGGGAAGACAATACGATTTTCAAATATCGGACAGTATTTGGATAAGCACTTCCATGTAATTCACTACACTTAAATTATTGCCTCCTTGTCAAAGCTGCACCTTAACAGATGTTTCTGGGTGAATTTATTCATCATATCGAGCATAGCCTTGCAATATGGGATGCTTTTCAAAAGACCCTTTTAGGTGAACAGATTGTGTTGGCTGCTGAGGGAATTCACAGGAATGAGGCAGTCACTGTAATTCAAACAATTTCTCCTCATTTAAGAACACCACTGTTTGTATTAGCACTGACATGATCCATTTATGAAGCGTCTTAGCACAGTTGTCTGAAATTTTTGGCTGTCAAATGGTCATCAGAACTGAATTGGCTCTAATTGCAAGCAAGATCCTTCTGATCTCTTTATCCAAAACCTTTACTGAACAGCCTCTGTGTTTGGGAGTTGTGTGTGATTCTCCACCATGAGAAAAGTGGCCAACTTATTTATTTATTAAGCAGCGTTACTCACATGCCTGCCACACTATGCTGGCTCTAAGAACACAGGGATAAATAAGATCTCCTCTCAAAGACTTCTCAGTCTAGTAGTAGAGAAAGATACAGAAACAAATGATTGCAGCAGAATGTTATTTAAACGATATATACTGGAACAATGACATATGGAGAAGGACGTCCTTGAACTGGATTTTTAATGTAGAAAAGGTAGAAGGAGGAAAGAAATATAAATCCCGGGGACAGCATTATGCCAGAGAAGGGCTGTATGAAACAGTCTAGTCCAGTGAGAAAAGAGAATGGACTTAGCATGATTGTAACATATTGGGAAGGGGCAGGGGATGATTCAGAAAGTCAGGCAAAGACCCAATCAGACCTAGATGGGGTGTGTGTGTGTGCACGAGACTCCTCTTAAAGTGTGAGCTAGATTAACACCTTCCCTTTGACCTTCATATACCACATCAACACAGTGCATTTGATATCTGCTTCATAAACATTGCATTCTCTCAAATACGTCATTATAAGAAAGTAATGAATTCATTGCAGTTCAGTAAGGTGACAAAGCTGTTCCTAACAACTTGATAATCTGTCCAATTCCCAGTTTCACTTGCACTATGCCTTCTCATTTTCTCTACTCAGAGACCAGCTACATGTTGAATGAAGCCCATCTCACCCTGTTTTCCCTGATGTCATTGAGAAGGCATGGTAGTGATCACTTGAATGGCCGTGGGATGCTTCGGAATTTCAGCCTTACTTTCTAGGAAATAGTGTGCAGAAGAGTACCACGATCTGACTTAGGCTACAGAAAGATGATTGCAGTAGTGGGATGGATGGAGGAGGAGAGGGCAGGGATGAAACTGGAGGTAGAGAGACTACAAGATGATGGTCTTAATTCCTGAAAAATGCTGAGGTCCTGAATCAAGCCTGTAACATCGAGTTGGAGAGGAGGAGATGGATGTAAAAGAGGAAATGTTTTTTTAGCTTTATTGTGATATAATTGACATATAACATTGTATAAGTTTAAGGTGTACAATGTGATGATTTGGTACACATATGTATTGCAAAATGATGATCGCATCAGGCTAACACCTCCCTCACCTCATATAATTACCTGTGTGAGTGTGTGTGCGTGTGCACGCACGGTGAGAACATTTAAGATCCACGCTCTTTTTCCAAGTATACACTACAGTATTAACCGTAGTCACCATGCTCTACATTACATCTCAGAACTTCTTCACTTTTAAGAGTGAAGGTTTTTACCCTTTGACTAATATCTCCTCATTTCCCCTTCCACTGAGCCCCCAGCAACCACTATTCTCCTCTCTGTTAGTATGAGTTCGGCTTTTTAAGATTCCACATACAAGTGATATCATCTGATATTTGTATTTCTCTGCCTTATTGATGTCACTTAGAATAATATGCTCCAGGTTTATCCATGTTGTTGGCAAGTGACAAGATTTTCTTCTTTCTCATGGCTGAATAATATTCCTGTCTATCTCACCATCTTTACCCATTTATCTGTTGAGAAACAGCTGGATTGTTTCCATACCCTGGCTATCATGGGAATACAGATATCTCTTTGAGATTCTGATTTCATTTCCTTTGGAAGTATGCCCACAGGTGCATTTGCTGGGACATATAGAAATTCTATTTTTAATTTTTTGAGCTACCTCCATACTGTTTTCCAAGGTGGCTGCACGAGTTTACCTTCCCATCAGCAGTGCACAAGGGTTCTCTTTTCTTCACATCCTTCTCAACTCTTGCCTCTGATCTTTTTCATGATGGTCATTCTAACAGGTGTGAAATGATATCTCATTGTGGTTTGCATTTGTATTTCCCCGATGATTAGTGATGTTGAGCATCTTTTCGTTTGCCTGTTGACCCAGTATATCTTTTTTGGAAAAATGTATTTTCGGGTCCCCTACCTATTTTTTAACTAGATTTTCTTTTTCTTTCTTTTTGCTATTGGGTTGTATGAACTCCTTATATATTTTGGATATTAACCACATATTCTTTATAGCACTATCAGCAGTTTCAAAACTTTAAAACAGAAATATTTATTTTTAAGGTAAGGTAGCAGTTCTCAAACATATTGGTGTCTGGAGTCATTCACAATCTTGAGAATAACTGAGGATTCCAGGGGCCTTGTGTGATGCAGGTCTCTTGGCATATGGTGCTGGTGACAGAACCAAAGCCAAGCAGGGCTGCAGACAGATCCCAGGGGCATCGAGCTGTTCCCAGACTATAGCCTGGATCACAGTCAGTGAGTCAATCACCAGGTCCAGGCCTGTCCTTTCAAAATGGCTCTCCATGTTCTTGGACCACACTGGACTCTCCTTTCTGGACCCTGCAGCTCCCACAAAGGCACTCTTGTCCATGGATGGATGCCATCTTGCTGGCATCACTTGGTCTGAAAGAGAAAATATTACAGCAGTAGACTAGGCATGCTAGTGGAGGCCAGGCGTGGGGTGACAAGGAGATGGAGAAGGCTAGGACAATATCCACTTTTCTGACTTGAGATCCTGTCCAGATGATGGTTCTATAAATCAGAACAGGTTGATAGGAGAAGGAATTTTCTTTTACAGTAGTGGGATGGGGAGGAAGTGGAACAGGAGGCTTCTGAAACACTAGCAGTCGGATGGAGATTTGGCACCAAACGTCAGGAAGGTCTGAAGTAGGTCATGAGTTAGATCGAGACTCCTTAGAGAGGGAGTGTGCAGGGTGAGATGAGAACAAGAAACAGAAGGATGCTTCACTGATTTTGACTCATGTCCCTGATTTGGGAGGGTTCATTTCTCACTGAACTGGCTGCCTGTCTGTTTCTCCCTACTTCCTCCTCCTCCAGATGGTCTTTTGTAACCCCAAGGCTATAAATGCCACCGTTATATCAACAACTCTCAAACATAAGGATTGAGAAGTGACTATCTGATTTGGCAATTACCACGAGAGTAACCTAACAGTCACTGAGCTTCATTGAGTTTGAAATTTCATCATGAGGAGTTGAAAACAAATGAGGGTGGGTTGAAATCAAATAGTAGAGGAGGAAGTGGAGACGCCCAGTCTTTGAGGAAGAAACAAATAATGAAGGGGGAAGAAGCTTTGGGCTGATGTCATAAGGAAGACATCTCTGGTACCTTACCTGTGTACTATTCCTTGGCCTATCACTGATTTCAGCTGTAGCCGAGCTGGACAGTTCCTTGCAAATCTAGACTCAGCTTGCACTTACAAGGCCCCATCTCAAGCCCAGCCCTCTCTGCATTCTGCTTCTAGATCTCTTTTGACACCTTGAAGCTTGTACCCATGTACAAGCATAGCCCAGAAATATGAAGGAAGCCCCACCAGGGACTACCATTCCTATGAGGGAAGGAAGCTAATGTATAAACCCTCCAACCTCCTCCTCTTCCTCTTCAGGATGGTCATTTTTTCTGATTTGTGGTAGAATGAAGCCTCCATTTCTCACAGCTGTGACTTTGATAAGGTGCCCCCCACATTGGCTTTTCCTCCTTCCATGTCTCATTTTTCCCATTCCCTTATTCATCTTTTCTTGCCAGACAGCCCGCCAGGACATACCAGATGCTGTGCTGTGCTTAGTCGCTCAGTCATATCCGACTCTGCGACCCCATGGACTGTAGCCCGCCAGGCTCCTCTGTCCATGGGGATTTTCCAGGCAAGAATACTGGAGTGGGTAGCATTTCCCTTCTCCAGGGGATCTTCCCAACCCAGGGGTCCAACCCAGGTCTTCCACATTGCAGGCACATTCTTTACCGTCTGAGCCACCAGGGAAGCCCTGACCCTTATTCACCTCTCAAGCTGTTTTGGTCTCTGATTTTGTGTGGTCCAACTGAGACATCCCCTCCCTCCTGAGTCCTGAACTTCATCCCATCCAATCCAGACATCTGAGTTTCATCTCTTAACCACCTGGTTCATTGGTCCAGATGGAAGGGGATGATGAGTAATTCCAGAAGACATCTGAGGATCTGCCCATTGACTAGTAAAGGAGCTCATTCTTTTTCAGAAGAGAAGAGTCAGGTCTAGTCAGTACTAGATCCTGACTCGAGGGCCCTTCCTCCCAAAAGCCCTGACCCTATAATGACCCTGTGAGAAGTAGAACCAGTCCCAAGAGCTCCTATTCCTAGACAGTCCCATCAGGGAGCTTCAGGTGCTATCTCAGGGAATCTACTTTAAGATTTGAAATATTGTTAATACCTGGTTAATCTTAACCAGTTTTAGTAGTTTTGGCAGTAAAAGGAATTAATTTCCACAAATACCATATATTCCCTTGATTGCTTTTTTAAGTTCTGTTTCTAAGGAAGGAAGATGAAGAGAGTTGACAATTTAAATTTACTTACAGTACTCTAGGTCAGCTAGAACCTAAATCTAACAAGTAGTCACTCATTCTGTCCTGTTTTTGAGAAACATCTATTGTTTGTTTTCTGTGTAAGATACTGTGCTGGCTATAAAAAACAATGAACAGAGCATAGTCGCCACTTCAAGGAGCTCATAGCCTCATGGGTGTGTTTGAAATTTTACACAAGGCATGGGTGAGTCTTCATAATGCTTGTGTGTGTGCTAAGTCGCTTCAGTCGTGTCTTCCTCTGTGTGCCCTGTGGACTGCATACAGACAGGTAAATGGGAAAAACCAAGTATGTAGGTTTTGTTTTAAACTCACTATTTATGTATCAGAATAAAAACAGCTCATGTTTATTGTGTGCTTACTATACCAAATGCTAGTCTAAGCATCTTATATGAATAATTTCATTTAACACAAATCATACCAGTAGCAGGGTATTCAGTTCAGTTCAGTTGCTCAGTTGTGTCCGACTCTTTGTGACCCCATGGACTGCAGCATGCCAGGCTTCCCTGTCCGTCACCAACTCCTGGAGCCTATGAAAACTCATGTCCATTGCATTGGTGATGCCATCCAACCATCTCATCCTCTGTCGTCCCCTTCTCCTCCTGCCTTCAATCTTTCCCAGCATCAGGGTCTTTTCCAATGAGTCAGTTCTTCACATCAGGTAGCCAAAGTATTGGAGCTTCAGCTTCAGCATCAGTCCTTCCAGTGAATATTCAGGACTGATTTCCTTTAGGATGGACTGGTTGGATGTATTACTAGTTCCATTACGTAAATGAGGAAACTGAGGATTGAGTGGTTGAGTATGTTGACAAAGTCACATACCAAGTAAATAAAAGGACTGAAATTGGACGTCAGGGTGACTCTGGAGCCCAAATATTTCACTGTAATGTTACACTGCCTGTCTTTCTACCTTTCTATAGCTCGTTCTCTTCTTTCTGTCCTACCTGTTCATCCATCTACCTGCACATCCATTCATCCCTTGAAAAATCTATCCATCTATTCAATTACCCATTATTTTATGTCAATAGAGACATTATTAAAGACACAAAAAAGCTCCATGGGAAATAATTAGGTTGAATGAATCAGGGAAGTATTAATGGTAGTTTAAATATGCATATGATTTTGAAACATTGGGGTGAAGTGGAGAATAAGGGATATTTGCAGCAAAGATTAGGAAGGACCGATGTATGTATGAAATGGAGGCGTTTTTCTGGATTATAGTGATGCTGGTGATAAAGAAGAAATGAATTGATTGTTACAACCACCCTGCTAAGTATTGATAAAATGATAGTGCTATAGAAACAGAATTCTTTGCAAATATAAGGTACCATTATAGAAAACAGTCCCAGGCCACCTTCTTTGTGTCATATATCTCCATGGCGAAGGACTATTAGGTCTTGAACCAGATGTTGACCAAGAAACTTAGTAACTGGCAATGCTGATTTAAGTGTGCCTGAGGCTTTAATTATATTTTGCTGTTTCTGCATTTCTGGCAAAAATGTAGCTGCGGAGCATGGTTTGTTAATCTGTACACATGTGGACTGCAGCTGGGGTTTAAATAAAGCCTGTTTCCCCCTGTTTCTTGCCAAAATGGAGCTGCAGCATCTTTTTGAGTCCAGTGAAAATATAAACAGGCTCCTCCCAGAAGATGCTAGTTTGTAATGCCACGCTCTGATGCCTTTCTCATTGTTTCCAAATGCCCCTTGCATGACAGGAAGTCACCGGGAGCAGATTCCTTTCTTTGCTTTGAATCGTAGTGTTCCAAGATCTCGCTTCTGTCCTAGTCATTTTACAGCCCCAGAGCGAGGGACTTTGGATTGCTCGGTCCCAGTCTTCGAGGCACTGGGTTGGCATTTGCCCTGGGATCCTGTCAGTGTGACAGACTTGTGCCTGTGCATTTGGTGACCCGGCCTCACCAGAATACTCCTGTCTGTCGAGAATATTCTGTCCTAGCATGTGAATTAACTGTGGGCAGATTTCCAGCTGGCCAGTTCTTTCAGGTCACCTGGAGGACACCTGACATTTCTGGTCCTCAGCTTCACCCTAAGGCTGCCACTCACCTTTAGGGCCTAGAATAGTCCTAGTTGTGGGCTTCCCTGATGGCTCAGCAGATAAAGACTCTTCCTGGAATGCAGGAGACATAAGAGATATGGGTTCAGTCCCTGGCTCAGGAAGGTCCTCTGGAAGAGGGATGGCAACCCACTCCAGTATTCTTGCCTGGAGAATCCCATGGACAGGGGAGCCTGGCGGGGTACAGTCCGTGGGGTCACCAAGAGTTGCACATGACTGGGCTACTCAGCATGCATGATCCTAGTAGCCTGCAGGAGGTTGAGGTAGAAAATGGATTGAATCAATTGATTGAGTTCCATTCTTTGGCAAGGATCCTGCCAGCGTCAGCAGTTACAACCCATTTTAATGAAATTCTCAAGCCTTTGGATGGCTCCTTTCACTTGGCAGGTTTATGGTGACTGTCAACTGGTGCTGAAAAGAGTTTTTCTTTTGGCATGAACTGTATGAAGTAGAGACTTACAACTTTTCTTCAAAATCCTCTGCTCTGCGTGCACATAGTCAGACCACTCCCCAACATTCCTTGAGGTTTGTTGCAGCTGTGACTGGAGGAATGTAGACAGAACTGGGAAATGCCACACTGTGGTCCTCCACACTCCTCCTCTGGTGGGCACCCCGTGGAGGACACTTGGGAGCTGTCCCTGGCAGACAGCTCAGCCACAAGACGGAAGGGGTCGGGGCCCTGAATCACCGCTTTGAGAAAAGCCATGACTGTTGAGTACATTGAAATATTATCTGAGTGAGAAGTAAACTATTACTGTGGTAAACCACAAAATTTAGGGGTGTATTTGTTAAAGCAGTGGTTTCCCTGATCTCATTTCCGTTATGAGGGACAGGGTGTTATGGAGACTTGATAGATGCTGGGAGGGATTCTGCTAAAGGAGAAAGGAATTCCATGGCTAGGGAGCCCCACGTGAATGGTTCACCCACTCTCCTGTGTAGCAAGCGGTGCTACCTGGAGGTCTGGTCACAAATTCAAGTCCATGAGCCCTGCCTGTGAGCTGGGGAGGGGCCTGGGAATGTTCACTTTGATTATTAGTTTCCATGATTTTGGTGCAGGTACACCAAGAAGGCTGTTCTGATAAGTAGGGAGAACAAGCTCTCTCCAAGCGAAGGTGATGTTTGTCAAATGAATAATTAAATGGACAAGGAGTGGGAGAAGAGAGAGCAAAAGTGAGATTACAGTGAGGAGACATGAAAGGGAGGTACCCAGCTGGGCAGAGCCTCGCCCTGAGGCACATTAGAAGGTGGGACGTCTGGTCACAGGTGGCTGTGGCTGACGGTGGAGTGGAGGCAGATGGAGTGTGCTCCTGAGCTTGCCAGCCCTAATTTCCCTGGGGAAGCCCTCTGTTTTGAGGAGCCTGCTTTTTATCAGGCGTTTTATGTACATCCTGCTGTCATCATCCCCTAACAAGCTGCTCCTCTGCTAGAGGCATTTTCCTGGCTAATGGCATCATTGACTTTTCTGAAGATTCTGGGGGCACAGAAAAACACCGTGTAGACAGATAGATTGAAATCGGTTGCCACATGCCAGCTTCCGTTCATTTGCTGCACAAATTTAATTTAAGCCAGAAAGATGAGATGTCTTGGGTCCTGCAGCATCTTCATCTTGCTTTCCTGCCACCCAGGCAATAAGGAGCCTGCCTGTGATTTGCTGAAATCAGTGTCATTTTGTCCATAAGGAGGCTGAAGGGAAACCCACCCAGGGCTCGTCTGGTGTGAATGGCCAACCAGGGTCAGAGCCAAGGGGTTGAGCTGGCATCAGGAGCTAAGGGGTCAGGATGGAATGTATCTTGAGTTATGGGAGCAGATGCCACTCAGAGACTAGAAGTGACAGAGACAAGTGGAGGAGTGTGAAGATGGAGAAAGGTGGACGGGGTGTGCCGGGGCACTGGCCACTCCAGCAGGCTGCTTGTCTGCCACTCTGGCTACACAGGGATCATTGCACTAGATACCTCTTTCCAATCAGGCTGTCTTGAAGGTCTCATGTGTCTTCTACTAGTGTCGTAGTAAGTTCCTTTCAAAAGAAATGAAATGCCTTTATGGCCAAAGGTTGCCAGTTGATGATTAATATTGTACCTTTAAGAGTTTGAGGTATACTGGTGTGTTAAGTCAGATTCCTCCGGGAACACTAATTAGAATTAATCTTTGCTTCTTAAAACATTAGGTAGGAAATAGTATCATTATAATATCCCATCCATTCGTTATATCAAGAGCTTCGATTTATGGACCACTCAGTGCGTGGCTTGTATCATGCAAAGTACTTTACATATGTTGCTTATTTGATTCTGATAACAACCTTATTGAGACCAAGACCTTAACTGTCAGGTTAGAGTCCAGGAGACTGAGTCTTAGAGAAGAAGAAATATGTCCAAGGCTCCAGCCCACTAAGCAGCAGAGCCAGCTTTTGAACATAAGCCTGAAGATCATTGTTTTAGCATCAGTCTATTTCTAAAAAATTACATCATGCTAAGTGAAATTAGCCAGACAGGGAAAGACAAATACTGTATGACCTCTTATATGTGGAATCTAAAGAAAAAAAGCCAAAGTCATAGAAATAGAGAGTAGAGGCGTGACTACCAGGGACTAGAGGGTGAGGCGAGATGGAGAGATGCAAAGGGAACAGGCTTCAGTTCCAAGATGGATAAGTCTGGAGCTCTAATGTACAGTGTGGTGACTCTGGTTAATGACACAGTATCATATACTTGAAATTTGCTAAGAGAGTAGACCTTAAGCCTTCTCCCCTCCACACACATACATGATAGTGATGTGAGGTGACGGATGTGTTAATTAACTTGATTGTGGTAATCCTTTCACCAAGTATATGGATGTCAAATCATCACATTGTAGACTTTATATAATTTCATCTGTCAGTTACACCTCACTAAAGGTGAAAAAAAATGTAAGCGCTTTAAAAACTCTTTTTCAGCTAACTTTGATCGAGGGAGATGTAATGAGCCTTTATGCATATCACATCCTTTAATCTTCACAACAGTCCCATGGAGTAGGCATTCGGTTTTCAGATTGAGATGGAGGAAATGAGGGGTGGGGACTCCTCTGGGTGACTTGCGTGAGATCACCTGGCTTTTAAGGAAGATAGAGCTGTGATCTGTTGATCCCAGGGGTTGCTCCCAACTCTTCTGTGCTGGCTGATCTGTCAGTTAGGCTGCGATTTGGAGCTCCCAGAGGCTGAGATCCAGTCTCCACTGTCCCAGCCTGTCAGCCTGTTATATGCACCATTGAGGGAGGGTATACTTTATTATTTAAAACTCCCGTTTCTAAGTTGTTGGTACTCTGGACTTAGGAGGCTCCAGGGAGCTTGTGTGAGGGGCCTGGGAGATTAATTTCAGTGGAAATGCTGGCAGACGGACGTGAAATGGTGGATGCTTCAGAGATTTAAAATAAATCGCTGTGTGTGTGTTATTTCCTTCTCATATCACTCTTGGGGGTTGGCTAAAGGAAAGTTATCACATGTTTGCCTCAGCCCCAGTGCCGTCCCAAGGGTGATAAAAAGCCTTGTCTGAACTGGGGCCAGGTACTTGCCTGAAAAAGGAAGTCAGCTGTGTGTAGAAATACACACACAGCTGGTGTCAAATGGGGAACTGTTTAATCTGTCTTTTGAATGGATTAACAGTTGGCTTTAAGAAGGCGCTTCTGACTTTTGGCTCCTTAGACCAGGCGGAGAGGCTGTGCTACATAATGAGCATGAGGACTAAGGGGGAATTAGTAGGGGAAAAAAAAAAGCCATAAGATGATCTTCATGAGACTCAGACTTCCTCATGTCAAAATGGGGTGGAAAAAAATCACCCACGTAGGACCCTTTCTATCAGTGTTGAAGAGTAATTGCTTTCAAAAGCAGCATGACATAGACCTGGGCCTTATCATACGGTGGCTACTAGCCCCGGGTTTCCAGGCAATGTGTGAAATGTGGCTAGTTCAAACTAAGATATGCTGTCAGGCTAAAAGACACACCAGATTTTGAAGACTTAGTAGGAAGAAAGAGAGCCAGAGAGCTCCTTGATCATTTTTTTAACACTGATAACCTTCCAACATGATATTTTGGGTCTATTACACTAAATAAAGTGTGTTTTTAAAATGAATTCTGCCTTTTTTACATTTTAAAATTAGATTACTAGAAAATTTGAAATTACATATGCATTTTATTTTTATGGGAAGGCAGTGGTCTAGATTCTGGGCTTTGAGTCCAAGGACACTGGACTAAAAGCATCTCTGGCACTTACTTGCTGTGTGACTCTGGCAGGAGAACACCTTTCTGAACTTCAGTTTCCAGTTATGTGAAATGGCCAACGACTACCTCTTTTAAGACTATGATGATGGTAAATTAACAAGCATTGTGCAAGTAGCTAGCAACATGACCCGCACTAGATAAACACTAGTTTTCTTCTTCCCTTCCCTCTTGCCACATACTTTTTAAAACTTGAGGGAAATGATTTTGAGTTTTGAGTCCTATATTCTGGCAGGCTGCCATTCAAGTGTAAAGAAGAGTAAAGACCTTTTGGATATTTAGAGATACTTTTTGGATAGTTAGAGATTTTTGGATATTCAGAGGCATGTTGAAAGCGTTACTTAAAGATGAATGCCAACAGAATGAAAATGTAAATGGAGAGAGCACGAGAGTAACAGTGGTAAGCAGAAAACCAGAAAAAACTATTGACAATTGCACAAATAATAGATGCAAAACTAAAATGATAATAATAATACTAACGATATAATCCACTATCTAAAATTCTAGATATTAAAAAGGAGATTAAAGGGAGAAGGAAGTGAGGTTTCTGCCTTGTTCAGGAGGAGGATTCAGATACTGATGGCCTTTCAATACAACTAAAATACTATCATTTAAAATAAACTTTGGTTAAGAATGTAAGACTATCAAATAGTAAAATAGAAAAATGATGACTTGTTCCAGATTCCTAGAGGCAAATTAAGTGGAACAAAAGGCAATCAACACAGTAGGCAGGAAGTAAAAAGAAGAAATGAGAAGTCACGATAAACAGGAAAATGAAACAAGGCATGAATAAATTCAAGAATGTTAATAACATTAAATATAAGTTAATACAACTTTCATAAAAAAGGAAAAACTGATGCATAAATAAAAAATATTCAGTTGTATTCTGTTTTACAAGAAATAACCTTAAAATGAAATAACATAAAAAAATAAAAAAGTAAATGATGGAAAAGATACATCATGAAATGCTAAAAAGAAAGGGCAGAAATAGTAATATGGAAAAAAGTGAAAGTCAAACATAGTAAAACAGAAAAAGAGTTTGACAATAGATATATTTCTTTAAGAAGATATAACAGCTAAGAACAACAGAATTTTGATGTAAAGGAGAATAGACGAATTTCCAAACATATTGGTAGAATTTCATACAACTTCTCAGAAACTGATATCAAAAACACAAAAGCATTGCTGTATAGAGCTTTTAATCGCACATTTATGAAGCTTCAGTTCAGTTCAGTCGGTCAGTCGTGTCCAACTCTTTGCGACCCCATGGACTGCAGGACACCAGGCCTCCCTGTCCATCACCAACTCTTGGAGTTCACTCAAACCATGTCCATTGAGTTGGTGATGCCATCCAACCATCTCATCCTTTGTTGTCCCCTTCTTCTCCCATCTTCAATCTTGCCCAGCATCAGGGTCTTTTCAAGTGAGTCAGCTCTTCGCATCAGGTGGCCACAGTATTGGAGTTTTAGCTTCAACATCAGTCCTTCCAAGGGACTCTCAAGAGTCTTCTCCAACACCACAGTTCAAAAGCATCAATTCTTCGGCACTCAGCTTTCTTTATAGTCCAACTCGCACATTCATACATGACCACTGGAAAAACCATAGCCTTGAGTAGACAGACCTTTGTTGGCAAAGTAATGTCTCTGCTTTTTAACATGCTGTCTAGGCTGGTCATAACTTTGCTTCCAAGGAGTAAGTGTTTTTTAATTTCATGGCTGCAGTTACCATCTGCAGTGGTTTTGGAGCCCCCCAAAATAAAGTCTCTTGCTGTTTCCACTGTTTCCCCATCTATTTGTCATGAAGTGATGGGACTGGATGCCATAATCTTAGTTTTCTGAATGTTGAGCTTTAAGCCAACTTTTTACTGTCCTCTTTCACTTTTATCAAGAGGCTTATTAGTTGTTCTTCACTTTCTGCCATAAGGGTGGTGTCATCTGCATATCTGAGGTTATTGATATTTCTCCCAGCAATCTTGATTCCAGCTTGTGCTTCATCCAGCCCAGCGTTTCTCATAATGTACTCTGCATATAAGTTAAATAAGCAGGGTGACAGTATACAGTCTTGACCTACTCCTTTTCCTATCTGGAACCAGTCTGTTCCATGTCCAGTTCTAAGTGTTGCTTCCTGACCTGCATACAGATTTCTCAAGAGGCAGGCCAGGTGGTCTGGTGTTTCCATCTCTTTCTGAACTTTCCATAGTTTGTTGTGATCCACATAGTCAAAGGCATTGGCATAGTCAATAAAGCAGAAATAGATGTTTTTTAAAAAATAGATGTTTTTCGGGAACCCTCTTGTTTTTTCAATGATCCAGCATATGTTGACAATTTGATCTCTGGTTCCTCTGCTTTTTCTAAAACCAGCTTGAACATCTGGAAGTTCACAGTTCACATATTGTCGAAGCCTGGCTTGAAGAATTTTGAGCATTCCTTTACTAGCGTGTGAGATGAGTGCAAGCTTATGAAGCTTAGCTTGATATTTTTGTTTTTTGTTTCACATATCACTATTTGGATACTTTAAAAAATTATGTAGTTTTGGATGCACTGGATCTTTGTTGCTGTGTGTAGGCTTTCTCTGGTTGTGGCAAGCAGGCTTCTTATTGTGGTGGCCCCTCGTTGCAGAGCGCGGGCTCTGGGTCATGCGGGCTTCGGTAGTTGTCGTACATGGGCTAAGTTGCTCTGCAGCTTAGGAAGTGGAATCTTCCTGAACCAGGCGTTGAACCTGTGTCCCCTGCATTGGCAGTCAGACTCCCAACCACTGGATCACCAAAGAAGTCCCAGATACAGTTTTTTATAGCAACAGACTGAAGATAATATTATTGCATACATATATGGTAACAAATTCTCCAAAGCAGAAAACACAGGCCATATTTTTTGGATCACAATGTAGTAAAATTATAAATTAGTGACCAAATAAAAGCCAGAAGTAACCCAAATTACTCTTGGAGTGAAGAGGAAAACAAAGAAAATGATAAGGTCAATCAAGGTCAGTGAGAGCTGTACAGAAAACAAAATGTGGAGTACAGCCAAAAAATGCTTGAAGAAAAAATACAGTTATAAATATGTTTCCTAGAGAATGCTGTCAAGCTCAGGTGGCTTACATGTAGATTGTATAACAATATGAAAGGCTTCCAAATTCATATTTTTGAGGCTAGTATATTGATAGAAAAATCAGAAAACTATCACATGCATGCATGCACGTGCAAATCTCACCTTGGAGCCCCTATGCAGAAGTCCTAAGTAAATTTAGTATTTGAAATCCAGCAGTCTGTTCAATCAGTATTACATAATGATCATGCAGGGTTTATTCAAGGAATGCAAGAATGGTTTAGAATTTTGATACTTATATGCTATTTATGACAGCAAGGATTAAAGGAGTCAAACTTAGTAATCATCTCATGCATGCTGAAAACAATCACTTGATGATTAAATTTAACACTGATTTCTCCTGTGCTTACTAGAGAAATGTAAGCAGCATTTTTGTTAAATCCAGGAGGAATATAAAATGCTCATTTTCACTGCTGTACTTCAAAAACAGGATGACAGGGAAAAGACATTAGAGGCATAAATATGGAGAGAAGAGAGAAAGTGTCTTTTCCTGAAGATAATACTGATTATCTGGTTTTAAAATCCAAAAGGTTTCTCTTAATAGTGATCAAAACTGTTAATGATATTCATATAATTAAGGAGATATAAAAATAGAAACATTAATAGTCTTTTTATATTAGTAACCTATTGAAAATGAATTTTTAAAAATTATATTCACAATATCAGCAGTAACATACACATTAAAAAAAAGAGTAAACCTAATACAGTTTGTAAGATTTCTTTTCAATGTGCATGACTTTCTTGAAGAAAATAAATCATTACTGAAAGATATTAAATAATATCTGAAAAATGCAATTATATCATGTTTCTGGATGATAAAACTCAGTGTTGTAAAAATATAAGGTTTTGTCAGATTCATTCATAAAGTCAGGGCTCTTCAACTCAAAATTCTAACATGGAATTTTAGAAGAAGTTAACAATCCAACTCTAAAATTCAGATAAAAGTAAAAATGTATTAAGAAGAACCAAGAGAGTCTAATAAAGAAAAAATGAGGAAAACTTGCCACATCAGAAATGAAATATTTTATACTCTTATGAGGCCACAGGACTTAAAACCTATAGTACTTAAAAACTAAGAAAAGTGAACTAATAGAAGGGAAAAAGGAATTTAGAATCTGGTGCATGTTAATTTGTAATTAATTCACAGCATTGTATTTTGTATCTTTATTAAAATTATTTAATAAATAAATTGTAGTTGGAGTCAAGATCTAAATGTAAAATCAAAATTATGAAAGTATTAGAAAAGACTTAGAATTTAAATGACATAAAATAATCTCCAACTTTATTGTTATTTAAATGGGAAAAGAGAAATCACAGCATAATACATGTCATGTGTCATGTCAAATTAGAAAAAATTATCTAGACAAAAAACCAGAAGGATCCATAGCAAAATGCTAAAGAGTGGTTACTTGTAGAAGCCACTTAAATGTCCAGCAAGAGAAAAATAGTTAAATAAATTATGAAAATGCCTTAAAGCAATATTATTCAGCCATGAAATGAGTTAAGAGTATCTATATTTACTTACATGGAATGATCTCCAGATCATTTTGTTAGTTGAATTAAAAAGGCACATCACCAGGCAATATGTGTATATATATTCATGTGTTTATATTTATAATTAAAGCCATAGAAAAACTAATACAAGATAGAAGGACTGGATGATATATAACATTTGTCAGGAGTGATGACCTTTAGGGAGAAGACAATGATTTGGGTATTTTGCTGGTTAACTCCTTTTTTTTTTAAATTGAAGGATAGTTGACTTACAATATTGTATTAGTGTCAGGTATACAGCAAAGTGATTCAGTTATATATATATATTTTTTCAGATTATTTTCCATTATAGGTTATTATAAGATATTGACTATCGTTCCCTGTGTTACAAGTAAATCTTTGTTGTTTATCTAGTCTATACACAGCAGTGTGTATCTGTTAATCCCATGCTCCTAATTTACCCTTGTCCCCCTCTTTCCACTTTGGTAATTGTAAGTTTGTTTTCTATGTCTGTGATTCTATTTTTGTTTTGTAACTAGATTGATTTATATTACTTTTTAGGTTCCACATATTAGTGATATCATATGATATCTGTCTTTGTTCGGTATCACTTAGTATGATATTCTCCAGGTCCATCCGTATTGTGACAAATGGCAATATTTCTTTTTTTCAATGGATGAGTAGTATTCCATTGTATTTATGCACCACATCTTCTTTATCCATTCATCTGTCGATGGACATTTTGGTGGCCTCCATGTCTTGCCTATTATAAATAGTGCTGTCTTGAACATTGGGGTGCATGCATTTTGCTGGTTAGCTCTTCAGCATTGTCCAGTATAACTTCCTCTGATGAGGGAACTGTGCTGTGTCTGTGCTGTCCTTTTCAGTAGCCACTAGCTGTTGGGCACTTGAAATATGGCCAGTGTGAATCTTTACATTTTGCTTAATTTTAATTTAAATAGCCACATATGACTGGCGATTACTGTGTTGGACAGTGCAGCTCAATATACTTTTGTGTTGTTTGGAAAAAGCTTAATTTTTAATAATAACAATGCCTACCTATATTATGGTTTAGGGCACGCTGTGATGACAAACTGCCCTAAAAAAAAAAAAAAAAAAGAATAAGAGAAAGAAACTATGACTTAACAAATGCTTATGTTCATCATGGGTTGACTGATGGGCTATGCTCCATGTCTTCTCATGCTAGGACCCAGACTGATGAAGCCTATACCTGAAGCTTCAGTGGTCACCATGGCAAGAGGAAAGGGAGACAGATGGTCTCATGGTAGCGATATAAAGCCTTTCTCCTGAAAGGAATGAGCACATATCCCTTTTTTAATTTCATTGGCCAAAGAGGGTCCCATGGCCACCCTGAGTCCAAGGTGGTGGGGAAATAGAGATAGAGATGTGTCCAGAGAGAGGAAAATTAGCATACATACAGCCCAATGTCTACCACATTTGTATAATATTCTTTTTAATGACGAAAGGATGAAGAAAAAATCAAATGAGAAAACTGGTGCTCAGACCTCTATGGTAATGCTCATCAAAGCTTAATCAATATTGAAAAGTTACTCACCTACACCTTCCCTCATTTAGTAAAAATCATTCTTCATTTATAGAACCAGATAACTTAGAATATACTGAAAAAGTAGGTTGTTGCTTTCTACAGCTATTTTGGCTGAATACCTGGGGAAATATTTCAGTAGGATTTAACATTTGTTATTGGGTAAAGTATTCAGGCTGATACTGAATACATATCTATTTTTTCCAAATAGTCATTTATTTCAAGAAAATATACCAATTACTGATACTACTTTGGTTAATGATATTTCTACAGTGGTTTACACATGTCTTCTAGTAATATGATAGTGTATGATTTTGATGGCATCTGGAAAATTGGTAGAAGTGAGAATTTACTTCTCATTTCCACTCTTCAGTGACTGCAAATGAAAGCATTGTCATATAAGAGAGTATAAAACACTGGAAAAAATGTGAAGGTAAATGAGGCAGGAATTCAGGCCACACCAACTCTAAACAATGAATCTCTGGGTCCTTCTAAGAACTGGTTTTGCTTAGTCTGTGCAGGTTTGAGTCTAATAAGGAGCTAATGTGGGTGGTGGGAGCCATTTTATCCTAAAAAACCTTACTTTCTCTTGTTGAAGTCTTGGCATGAATGGGAGAATGAATTGAGTTGCTCTGAATACATTACTGACTATCCTATTGGGAAGTGGTAGAAAAGGAACATCGAGTTTTATCAGTGACTGCTTCCTGCATCTGTCTAGAACCCAGCACACTGCCCAGCCTGACTAAATCCTAAACTCACTCAGTTATACCATTTAAGTCTCCTTAATACTACTTCAGGCACTCTGTTTATCAGATCTAATCCCTTGAACCTATTTGTCACTTGCACTGTATAATCATAAGGGATTTGATTTAGGTCATACCTGAGTGGTCTGGTGGTTTTCCCTATTTTCTTCAATTTAAATCTGAATTTTGCAATAAGGAGTTTATGATCTGAGCCACAGTCAGCTCCTGGTCTTGTTTTTGCTGACTGTATAGAGCTTCTCCATCTTTGGCTGCAAATACAATCAATCTGATTTCGGTATTGACCATCTGGTGATGTCCATGTGTAGAGTTGTCTTGTGTGTTATTGGAAAAGGGTGTTTGCTATGACCACTGCATTCTCTTGGCAAAACTCTGTTAGCCTCTACCCTGCTTCATTTTGTACTCCAAGGCCAAATTTGCCTGTTACTCCAGGTATCTCTTGACTTCCTACTTTTGCATTCCAGTCCCCTATAATGAAAAGGACATCTTTTTTAGGTGTTAGTTCTAGAAGGTCTTGTATGTCTTTATAGAACCATTCAACTTCAGCTTTTTCAGCATTACTGGTTGTCTGAGGAGGTCTTACAAATAGCTGAGAAAAGAAGAGAAGCAAAAGGCAAAGGAGAAAAGAAAAGGAAAAATATACCCATTTTAATGCAGAGTTTCAAAGAATAGCAAGGAGAGATAAGGAAGCCTTGCTCAGTGATCAGTGCAAAGAAATAGAGGAAAACAATAAAATGGGAAAGACTAGAGATCTCTTCAAGAAAATTAGAGATACCAAGGGAACATTTCATGCAAAGATGAGCACAATAAAGGACAGAAATGGTATGGATCTAACAGAAGCAGAAGATATTAAGAAGTGGCAAGAATACACAGAAGAACTCTGCAAAGAAGATCTTCATGACCCAGATAACCATGATGGTGTGATCACTCACCTAGAGCCAGAAATCCTGGATTCAAAGTCAAGTGGGCCTTAGGAAACATCACTACGAACAAAATTAGTGGAGGTGATGGAATTCCAGTTGAGCTATTTCAAATCCTAAAAGATGATGGTGTGAAAGTGCTGCACTCAATAGGCCAGCAAATTTGGAAAACTCAGCAGTGGCCATAGGACTGGAAAAGGTCAGTTTTCATTCCAGTCCAAGAGAAAGGTAATGCCAATGAATGCTCAAACTATCGCACAATTGCACTCATCTCACATGCTAGCAAAGTAATGCTCAAAATTCTCCAAGCAAGTCTTCAACAGTACGTGAACCAAGAACTTCCAGATGTTCAAGCTAATTTTAGGAAAGGCAGAGGAACCAGAGATCAAATTGCTAACATCCGCTGGATAATCAAAAAAGCAAGAGAGTTCTAGAATAACATCTATTTCTGCTTTATTGACTATGCCAAAGCCTTTGACTGTGTGGATCACAAGAAACTGTGGAAAATTCTGAAAGAGATGGGAATACCAGACCACCTGACCTGCCTTCTGAGAAATCTGTATGCAGGTCAAGAAGCAACAGTTAGAACTGGACATGGAACAATAGACTGGTTCCAAATCGGGAAAGGAGTACATCAAGGCTGTATATTGTCACCCTGCTTGTTTAACTTATATGTAGAGTATATCATGAGAAATGCCAGCACAAGCACAAGCTGGAATCAAGATTGCCAGGAGAAATATCAGTAACCTCAGATATGCAGAAGACACCACCCTTATGGCAGAAAGTGAAGAAGAACTAAAGCGCCTCTTGATGAAAGTGAAAGAGGAGAGTGAAAAATTTGGCTTAAAACTCCATTCAGAAAACAAGATCATGGCATCTGGTCCCATCACTTCATGGCAAATAGATGAGGAAACAGTGGAAACGGCGAGAGACGTTTATTTTTTTCTTGGGCTTCAAAATCACTGCAGATGGTGATTGCAGCCATGAAATTAAAAGACACTTGCTCCTTGGAACAACAGCTATGATCAACCTATTTATCATATTAAAAAGTGGAGACATTACTTTGCCAACAAAGGTCCATCAAAGATACGGTTTTTCCAGTAGTCATGTATGGATGTGAGAGTTGGACTATAAAGAAGGCTGCTGCTGCAAAGAAGGCTGAGCACCGAAGAATTGATGCTTTTGAACTGTGGTGTTGGAGAAGACTTTTGAGAGTCCCTTGGACTGCAAGGAGATCCAGCCAGTCTATCCTAAAGGAAATAAGTCCTGAATATTCATTGGAAGGACTGATGTTGAAGCTGAAACTCCAATACTTTGACCACCTCATGCGAAGAACTGAGTCATTTGAAAAGACCCTGATGCTGGGAAAGATTGAAGGCGGGAGGAGAAGGGGATGACAGAGGATGAGATGGTTGGATGGCATCACTGACTCAGTGGACATGAGTCTGAGAAAGCTCCAAGAGTTGGTGATGGACAGGGAAGCCTGGCATGCTGCACTCCATGGGGTTGCGAAGAGTCGGACATGACTGAGCAACTGAACTGAACTGAATACTACTTAGTTGTACTTGAAATTCAGTGTGTTTCAAACCGATGTCAGAGTATTTACCCCTTTGAACAGCCGTGAGTTACCAAAAGGAGTGAGATGAAGCCACTGAACAAACACACCAAGGATATCCCTGCACTCGACCAAAGTCAGTTTTATTGAGATTGTTGCCACAAGAAATACCATCTGTCAGAGGGCCATGGACATCTCAGAGGAATCTGGGAAGGTCTCCTTAGAGGAGAGGTCTCCAACCTCCAGGCTGCAGGCCCGTACCTCCTGTCAGATTAATGGCAGCATTAGATGAGAATTTAAGTGCACGATAAATATAACACACTTGAAATCCCAAAACAATGCCCTCACCCCCCAATCTGTGGGAAAATTGTCTTCTGTGAAATCGGTCCCTGGTGCCAAAAAGGCTGGGGACTGCTGCCTTGGAGGGCTTTGGTTTGAGCTAAATATTCTAAGGAGGATTTAAGAAACCAGGGCCTTTTCTAACTTGCTTGTTATCACTGAGCTGGAACGATCTGGTGAAAGTGAAAGTGAAGTCTCTCAGTCGTGTCCGACTCTTTGCTACCCCATGGACTGTAGCCTACCAGGCTTCTCCGTCCATGGGACTCTCCAGGCAAGAGTACTGGAGTGGGTTGCCATTTCCTTCTCCAGGGGATCTTCCCGACCCAGGGATCAAACCCGGGTCTCCCGCATTGTAGGCAGACGCTTTAC
Organism: Bos indicus x Bos taurus; assembly: GCF_003369695.1. Classification (NCBI taxonomy): domain Eukaryota; kingdom Metazoa; phylum Chordata; class Mammalia; order Artiodactyla; family Bovidae; genus Bos; species Bos indicus x Bos taurus. Next base: position 12,880,201 of record NC_040105.1, on the reverse strand, counting down.
GGTCTGAGCCACCAGAGTTGGGTACTTTAATAGTATTTGTCTAGGAGGCAGGAGGGTTAAAGCCAGGCTTGAGTGGTTATTGGTAAAGCAGCAGCAGGTACTTGGGTTGATCCTAAAAGAGTACTTCATCATTTTTGCCCTGTTGTGGATTGACCCTGTTTAAGCCATGATCACAGGGTGACCTTGTCAGGGCATTTTTCTGTCAGCTTTGCTTATGGTCAGTTGAGAACAGTAGGGTTGGCTCCAGTAGGGCTGCTTTTGTTTTCTTTTTTTAAAAATATATACATATCTACTTTTAATTTGGCTTCTCCAGTCTTAGTTGCAGCATGGCATGTGGGATCTTTCATTGTGACTCAGATGTTTTAGTTTTAGCTCCCAGGCTTAGTTGCTCCACGCCATGTGGAATTTCAGTTCCTTGATCAGGATGGCTTTAGGACTTGCCCTTAGCCTCATGTATTTACTTACTCCATTAGATTGAATTTCAGTAGAATTTCAAGAAAGAATGAGCTATCAAGGTTTTTGGAGGAAAGAGGAAACTTGAGCTCTTGCTTTAGTGTTGTAGGGTGTGATAAGACTTCAGGGGGAGAACAAGTGTAAACAAAGAACCCAAAAGAGACAACTATTCAAGTCTAGAAGTGAACTGACTGATCCGATGAGCGCTGGCACTCCCGTGACCATTGCCTGTACATGCATGGAAAAGGACTGTGGTGATCACTCAGTCATGTCCGACTCTTTGTGACCTCATGAACTATACAGTCCATGGAATTCTCCAGGCCAGAATACTGGAGTGGGTAGCCGTTCCCTTCTCCAGGGGATCTTCCCAACCCAGGGATTGAACCCATGTCTCCCGCATTGCAGGTGGATTTTTTTTTTTTTAACCGGCTGAGCCACCAGGGAAGCCCTAAAAAGATGAGAAGAGGTTACCTAAACAAAGGAAGTGAGCAGATTTGGGGAAGAGGAGCTTTTGGGGAAGAGGAGCTTTTCAGGAAGAGGGAAGAGAGCTAAAGAGATCCAGTGGAAGGGAGCACAGGATTCAGTAGTGAAGGGAATGCATTAAGACTGGCAAGAAAGGCAGGGACTAGCAAACAACCCCACGGGGGCAGATTTGGGAATTTAGCCTAACAGTAATGGAAAGCTATGAAAGAAGTGTAGCCCGGGAGTAACATGATCTCATTTACTTTTTGAAAGATCACTTTGGTTGCTGAGGTATTAGTATAATTGGGATAGAATTTGGGACAAATAAGTCCTAGCATTTTTCCATCTTTGTCAGGGTGCCACACAATACAAATTGGCTCTCTCATTTGTTCCATTAAAATCAATGACTTTGTTTAGGCAAAGTGGCTCCTGGACCTCATCCCAGAGAGAGGTTAGAAGGGTTCTTCATAAAATTCTAAATTTTCTAAATTAAAATGAGAGAGTAGCCAGGAGGATTGACTTTGGGGTAAGCCGACAGTTCTCAGTGGCACTGTGCCAAGGCAGAGAAGGGCCATTAGGCTGGGTTTTGAAGACTGTGGCCATGAGTAACTAAGAGGGTGCCATTTTGTTTCCAATGATGACTCATTGTGGAAATGAGATTGATAAAATAAATAGTTTTTTTTTTTTTCCTGTATGAAAGCTAAAAAGACACAACCCTTTCCAGCCCTCTCTCTAATTACTCAGATTTGGATCTCATCTGGAGCTGCACTTTGAGGCTATGTCATGTGTCAGAACATTCGATTCTCTCATTTAGCAGCTTTAAAGGGCTGATAGCACGTAGCCTTTCATAGGAAAACAAAATTAAGGTAAAAGTGAGATCAGATTGACACTGTCTTAGAATCTTGGAAATTCTGAAGACAGGAAATTAAATGACAAGAAGAAATTTAGCTTGCTCTTTAAAGTTGGCATGTTTGTTTTAAAAAATTAAGAATTTTAGAGACATTCACAAATGGACTGTGGATTACTGATTTTGCTAGTTACTTAGGGTTTGGGCCCTGATTTGTCTTTATACCCTAGGGTATCCATGCTTTGATTTCCAGAATGAAGGACTTACGAGGGGAACTTTAGTGGCACCAAAGTTGTGTGCAGGCTAAAATGTCACGTAATTGTTGGGAGAGCACATTTTTAGGAAGTTGAATTGTGCAAGTATAAATCGTGTTAAATGTTGACAGAAGTTTTAAAAGTTTCCCAAATTCAGCCCTGTTGACATTTGGGGCTAGGAAATTCTTTGTTGTGGGGCCTGTTCTGTGCATTGCTGGATGTCTAGCAGCGTCACTGGCCTCTACCCACTGGATGCCGATAGCCAACAGACCCTCCACAAGAAGTGACAAATAAAAAGGTCTCCAGGTATTGCAGATGTTCCCGTGAGGTGCCACATCACGCTGGGGTGCCAGCTAATGTTTTTGAAATAACTATTGGACAGATTTTTAAACTGTTTTTTATTTTAAAATTGTGCCCCATTAGAAGATTGACTATGTATAAATAGGTTCAGAGCTCCACACCAGGCCAAGAGGAAGACATTTGGATGTGTTATCCTGTGGTTTCCATCATGGCTGAAGCTGTGAGTGAACACTGTGGTGACATGTCAGAGGTATTAGTTGGATTTTAGAAAACCATTCACTGGTCTCTGATGAGGGTGAGAGAATTTAAAAGGGGTGTGTGTGTGTGTTAGTGTTAGAAGAAAATGAGAATATGAGGGAGGGCCTCAAGATCTAGTTTTGGAAGAGCTTGGAAAGGTCTCAGAATTCAATGTATTTTATGCATGTGACAGAGCATGAAAAAATATTCATTGAATGAAATATTCATCAAAGTCAAGTTTGCTTTTTCTATTTACCTATGGCTATTAGAACAGGGATTGAGAAATACTGTGGATTATCAGGATGAAGGTCTGCTGACTTGGGTCACATGTGGCTGTGTTTAAGAACACGTAGGAAGGGCCAAATAAAACTTGTGACCACAAACAAGTGATAAAGGAAATGGAGAGGGTGATTTTAGAGTTGACTTTCATTTAAAGAATTACTGGGATATGAAATGAGGAACTCGGCTCCCTAGAGAAATAGCTGAAGTCACCAAGCATCAAGTAATTTGAAATAGGGAGGGATGAGTCACAGCATGTCTTAGGAGAGTTTGTCTAGCTCTGAAATACTGGTGGGAAGATTAGTCCAGAAAATTAATGAGATACATGTTGCCAAATCACCAAAGAGAGCCAAAGATAAAAATGGAGAACACAAATAACCCATTCTCTAAAGGAGACTGGAACACCCAAGTGCAGATAACTCTGCAAAATGCTAGCATGGAATCATATTCTCACACCTGGAAGGGCCCTGTAGTGGGTGAGGGTGTGAGCTCTTAAAACAGACTGGATGAGGTCAAATCCCAGCTCTACCACTTACTAGATGTATAGCCTTGAGTACAATACTTACTTTCTCTGTGGCTCAGTGTCTTCATTTATAAAATGGGAAGAATAATAGCAGTACCTAGCTTATAGGGTTGTTGTGTGAATTAAATAAGTTAAACCATGCAGAAGAGTTACAACTGTTTTGTTCTATTTAGAAAATGTTAGCTTTAATTATCCATAGGAAATGTTGACTATTATTAATCAAGGCTCAAGGGGACTATGACTTGCCCATAATCAGCAATCTAGCTGGGTACAAAGCTAGGCCTTGGACTCTCAGTTCACAGCATTTATATTTACGTCAGGCTTTTCTCTTCCCTGTAATGTACCTCTGTACATGTATGAGTTGAGGAAGGTAAGAGATAAACCTGGAAGCAATAATAGCAAAATACAATTGTTTAGGATTTTTATATCACTTTTACACTGTGTTCAGTTGCTAAGTCATGTCCTATTCTTTGTGACCCCATAGACTGCATCACACCAGGCTCCCCTGTCCTTCACTACCTGCTGAAGTTTGCTCAAATTCATGCCCATTGAGTCGGTGGTGCTGTCTAACCAGCTCATCCTCTGCTGTCCCCTTCTCCTTTTGCCTTCAGTCTTTCCCAGTCTTCACTTTTATAGCACTATCATATTTGAATCTCAAAACAACCTTACAGGATAAGGTTAAAATGCCTCCATTTTATAGGTATACAATAGAAAAGCTAAGCAATTTGCCTTAGACGGCAGAACTGATAAGTAGAACTGGAATTCAAAACCAGGGATTCGGAGTCCTGTTCTGTGCCTCTTTCTTTGCATTCCACTCACCAGCTATGAATGCGGGAGGACGCACAGTAAGAACGTAAGTGGGCTTCTAGGAAGTATGGTGGAATAGAGGGTTTTCAGGGCAGTAAAACTGCTTTGTGTGATGCTGTAATGAAGGATACATGTCATTATACATGTCCAAACCCATAGAATGTCCACCCTGCCTCTTGTCCTGCAGGCAGGGGCCATTAGGGAGGGCTTGTTGGAAGAGAGGACAAAAGTCTAAGTACATTTCTATTCCTCCTCCAAAGAACTTTGGAATCCATCCATTTAATTCCAACCCTCCCCACTTCCATGTCATCCATCATCTTTTACCTGGACTTGTATCTTTAGACTGGTCAATCCATGCTCTCCATGAAGTCCTAGTGATAATTGTAAGAAATAAATCTGATCATATTTCTTCCATCAGCTCTTTCACCCTCATCCCTTCAGTGACTCTTCTTGCCTCCAGATCAAGCCAACCTCCTCCACAGTAGTTACACTCCTTCAGTTCTGACCTGTGTTCCTTTATCAAGACCCGCCTCTCTCCACTACCCTGATGCTCCCTCTGTGCTGAAATATATTTCAGCCAAAACACATGCCATGTTGTATGGGAAATGGGAATGAAAACAATGAGATACCACTGTTTGCCTATCAGAATGGCCAAAATCCAAAACACTGACATAACCAAAAACTGACAAGGAGGTGGAGTAACAGGAACTCTTATTCATTGCTGGTGAACCTGCAAAATGACACAGCCACTTTGGAAGACATTTTGGCAGTTTCTTACAAAACTAAACATAGTCTTATATGATTAAGCGGTTGCAATTCTTGGTCTTTACCCAAAGGAGTTAAATACGTATGTCCATGCAAAAACCTGTATGTGGATGTTGATAACAGTTTTACTTGTATTTGCCCAAATTTGGAAGTACCCAAGATGTCCATCAGTTGGTGAATGGAAAGTAAACTGTGGTACATCCAGACAATGGAATATTCTTCAGTGCTGAAAAGAAGTGACCTAACAATCTGTGAAAAGATGCGGAAGAAACTTAAATGGGTATTACTGAGTGAGAAAAACCAATCTGTAAAGTCTCTACTCTGTATGATTCCAACTCTAAGACATTCTAGAAAAGGCAAATCCATGGAGACAGTTAAAAGATCAGTGGTTGCCAGGGCCTGGGCGTAGGGAGGGATGAACAGGCAGAGCACAGATGATTTTCAGGGCAGTAAAACTATATATGATGCTATGATAAAGGATACGTCATTATACATGTCCAAGCCCATAGAATGTCCAACACCAAGAGTGAACCCTCATGTAAACTATGGATTTGGGTGATAATAACGTGTCACTGTAGTCTCATCAATTGTAACCAATGTACCACTCGGGTGCAGGTGTTGGTAATGGGCAAGTCAGTGCATGTGTGGGGGTGGGGGATATATGAGAAATCTCTGTACCTTGTGCTTTATTTTTCTGTGGACCTAAAACAGCTCCTTTAAAAAAAAGTATTTGAAGTCACAATATAAATTGTAACAGATTATATGATAAAATTAAAATAATCCATAATGAAATATATATGTATATTTTAACCTTCTCTAATGCATCATGATCTCTTTTCTTCATACCCTCTGCATGTAACCTTCTTGCAGCACTTGACATGTTCTATTTTAATTGTCTCTCTGGACTTTGAAAAATGGGTAGTTTCATCAGGCAGTGAAACCTGGGCAGAAGGCCTTGGCAAATTCAGAGATTATTAATATTTAACATGTATTAAACATTATTGCTCTGTAGATGCTATAAATTGGCCTTGCTAGAGTTACAGTTTCTACCAGTGGAACACGTTTAAATTTTATCCTTGGAGCCAACATTTCAGAAAGGATCCTTCACCCTTTGTGAATTGGAAAACCAAAAAGCTCTTTAGAGACATGTCTGCTCTCCCCAGCTTCTTCATCCTCTCCCCAACCTAAGGGCATCTCTGATTCTCAGTGAAGGTACATCTGGGTGTATCTGCACTCTGGGCTCACAGTGAGTCCTCTTGCTCCTCTGAGGCCCTACCGCTCCTACTCCCTAGGGCTCATTTGTATCTTTGTGATCAGTAGGAATGGCCCAAGAGTTCACGAATGGGGCATGTAATTACACTGGCTATGGCTTATCTGAACACATCTTTAACAGTAATAAAATACTCTGTTTGACCAAGAAAAGAAAGATTTATCTGAGAGACTCACTCTAGGTCCTTCGGATCAACCCCAGTGGGGAAGGAAATAAACTGACTGAAAGGATTCCAACTACAAATGTCCCCGATCTTCAGGGCAATTTAATAATATAAACCAACCTAAGGATTTGGGCTTTCTTAAATGAAAAAACTTTGGAGATTATAGAAGTATCCTATAATTATATGGAAATTGCTGTTCAAATCATAATTATTTTCTCCATTAATTTTCAGGTCCATGGTGATATCTGAAAGAAGCTATTTTAGTCCAGTAAGCATCATAAGTGATTATGGTTTCTTTTTAATATAAATGAGAGTAGATTAAAATGGAAAAGAGGCTTTTACTTCAGTTTGTGTATATGACATACTGAGACAACGTTCACCTATAAATAACCTAGTAAACGTAAGTAGAAATCTTATTCCCAAGCATAGCTAGAAATATCTCCATTCATGTTCCCAAATATAAAATGATCTAGAATATAAACCTCAATACTTGTTTTACTTTTTGTTGCCTTTACATGTGTTTTTGTGTGTGTGTGTGTGTGTGTGTGTGTGTGTGTGTGGATTATCTCATTTTGCTAAGACTTGAAGGCTTACTTGTACTGGTCTAACTTATCTATATAATTCTAACTTCCAGGTAGTAGGGGTCTTCCTATCCATGCTCTGCCAACCTTACATCTGGCAGGACCTTCTGTTACTATCATAGGAGGCAAAGGAGAGTGAGGCAGAGAATAAAGCTCTAGATCAGTGGTTCTCAGCCAGGAGTGATTTTGCTGCATCCTGCTCCCCCAAGGCATATGTGTAATGTCTAAAGATATTTTTGGTTGTCACAACTGGAGAGGTGGGGTGTTACTGGCTCTGGTGGGTAGAGATCAGAGATACTGCTAAATGTCCCACAGTGCACAGGGCAGGCCCCTGCAGTGAAGAGTTATCCAGCCCCAAATCTCAGTAATGCCACAGTGCAAAAACTCTGATCTAGAAGCATGGTTATAGCTTTTTCACATGCAAAAAATTAAGATTATAGTACTATCTATCATTCTAACACTGGCCTGATGGAAAGAAGGAAGAATCTGCTCACCCAGTTCTGGTGGTCCCTCCATCAAGGGGCACTGAAGCAATAGATAGAAGAATACCTCTAGGTCTTACAGACATCATAAGTGTGTCCATGTGTCTTGAAGAGAGTGTGGAGATGATACACTTAACGCTTTTTCTGCATCTATTGAGATGATCATGTCGTTTTGGACTTTTCTTTTGTTAATGTGATGTATTACATTGACTGATGTGCATATGTTGAACCATCCTTGTGAATTTGGGTTGACTCTCACTTTTTTATGTGTTGTTGGATTTAGTTTGCTAATACTTTGTTGAGAATGTCTGCATCTATATTCATCAAAGATACTGGCCTGCAGTTTTCTTTTTTTGGGTGATGGTGGCTTGATGAATGTCTTTGGGAGTATCCCCTACTCTTCAATCTTTTGGAAGAGTTTAGAAGGATGGGTATAAGTTCTTTGTATGTTTGATAGACTTTTGACTGCAGAGGGTTTTGTAACTACAGATTCTATTTCACTTCTAGTGATTGGTCTGTCCAAATTAACTATTTTTAAAAATTTATTCTTTTATGATTTTTTTTTTTTGTATTTCTGTGATATCAGTTGAAATGTCTCTTTTTTTCTTTTTTGGACCACATCATGCAGTGGGATCTTTATTTAGTTCCTTGACTAGGGATTGAACCTGGCTGTGCCCCCTGCAGTGAAAGCATGGAGACCTAACCACTGAACTGCCAGGGAGGTGCTGGCATTTCTTATTTTATTTGGGTTCTCTCTCTTTTCTTCTTGCTGAGCCTGGCCCGAGGTTTGTCAGTGTTGTTTTCCCTGTCAAAGAACCAACTCTTGGTTTTATTGATGTTTTTCTATTGTTTTTTTCAATCTCTATTTATTTCTTCCCTGGTCTTTATTATTTCCTTCCTTTTGCTGACTTTAGGTTTTGTGTAATGGTACACTTAAGATCTTGGAGAGGGGTAGGCTTTCTGTTTGTGTCATCCAAACCTACTCTTGTGAGGTCTTCAAGGCTGTGGTCAGCTATGGCATTAAGAACGCTAACAAGGAGAAGACAGAGGAGCAGATGGGCATCAGCTTTCATGGAAGCTCCAAAGCTTGGCAGTTACATACATAAGCAAGTCGATGGTTGCAGTGAATTGAGGCCCGGTGGCCAACTGGAAAACTGTATGCAGATTCTGGCATGTAGGTTCTCTATTTGCAGTATTGGGAATCAATATATCAGTTAACATGAAATCCAGAACTGAGAAATCCAAGAGAGGAATAAGTCAAAACAACTTGGATACATGAGGTTGTCTAATATTTGGAAGCTTGTGTGGGAAGAATCAGAGAAGGCAATGGCACCCCACTCCAGTACACTTGCCTGGAGAATCCCATGGATGGAGGAGCCTGGTGGGCTGCAGTCCATGGGGTCGCTAAGAGTCGGACACGACTGAGCGACTTCACTTTCACTTTTCACTTTCATGCATTGGAGAAGGAAATGGCAACCCACTCCAGTGTTCTTGCCTGGAGAATCCCAGGGACAGGGGAGCCTGGTAGGCTGCTGTCTATGGGGTCGCACAGAGTCAGACATGACTGAAGCGACTTAGCAGCTGCAGCAGCAGTGGAAAGAATGGTAGGCTGGGCTAAATCCTGTGGATAACACAGAGCAGATTCAATACCTCCATTTTGGTTCTCCATCTTCTGTGGGAATACAATACTGCTTATTTTGCTTTTCCTAGTCTTTCCCTAGAGGTCTGTCAATTTACCATTCCCCCAGAGGTCTTGTTCTTGCCAGCATTATAATCCTTTTTGAAAGTGAAAGTCACTCAGTCATGTCTGACTCTTTACGACCACATGGATTATACAGTCCATGGAATTCTCCAGGCCAGAATACTGGAGTGGGTAGCTGTTCCCTTCTCCAGGAGCTCTTCCCAACCCAGGGATCGAAATCAGGTCTCCCACACTGCAGGCAGATTCTTTACTTACTATATCAGAATCTGCACTTTAATAAGATCACGGTCATTTGTATGCAGCGCCTTAAGGGTTTATAATCTTGGCCCAAATCAGGACCAATACACAATTGTTATTTTGAAGCCAAACCTGTCCAAAGTTATCATATCTCGTTGAGTACCTGAACAGAGTGCACCATGGTGGTAAAGGTCAACAATGTGTTGCTGGACAAGCTGATGAACTGTGCAGTGGTTTTAAGAAGATACTACTTCCTTTTTGCAAAGTTCAAACCAAAAGAGAAAAGGAGAATGGGATCAGAAAAGTTACCTAGGTGTCATCTTAAGGGGCTACTTCTCAGAGCATGGCCTATTTTGTCTCAACAATCTTTGGAACTACAGAAAATGATAGAAGGGTAGATACTCTCACTTTTATTGTTGATGATTTGCATTGCATCAAAGGAGACTGACTTTGTCTGATAAACTAAATCATACTTCCTGAGATTATTTCAGTTTTTCAGAGAGAGCTTCCTTGATGCACTGAGGTTTAATATTGAGCTACAAAGTACTATGGTATGGTATATATCATGTTTAATTCTCCAGAATCCATTCCATTCCAGCCAATGAGTCTCCAAGGCAATCACAGAAATTCCATCTCTCTTGACAGTAATTTAGTTCAGGGCTGGGTAGGCATAAGCCATTTTGGACCAAAGAGAGATGCTAAGAGAGACTAGCCAAGGACATCTGAGAAAGGAGCTTCCTCAGTGTTAGAAGTGACCTAGGGGAAGCCTCCCCTCACTTGAGAGACATGGGCAAGGGTGAGTGGGGTGCAGGTTACTGCCTGTAGCCATCCAGTAACTACAAAGGGAACATGCTTTAGGACGAAGCCAACCCTAGAGGCTTGAGAAGAAACTAGTTCTTTTTAGAAATCTTTTTACAAATTTCAAACCCACAGAGGGAAGAAACAGAAAGAATTCAAGTCCCTAATGTCACTATTGAATCCCTGAATCTAACCCTATTTCTTGACTTCCTATAGCATGTGTTATGTGATCTCCCTGCCTAAGTTGTCAGTTTGATGTGAAGTTCATTGCTGCCCACAGCCATAAACATCCTTACTGATAAAAATCACTGGCAAGAATCCTCTCTTCATGGCGAGCACGGCACAACAGCATAATTAGCATGGATTCACAATCGTCATTTCTGAAGTGATGCTATTTAAAATCAGAGGCACTTATCCCAGGTGAAAGAATACAATTTTCACCAACTCTAATGAGATTCAACAATTACAGCAGAGTAATTTTGAAAACAGATGTCATGATACTCCCATCTTGTGCAAAGCTTATTTTAGTATTTTTATTGGCAATTCTTCACAAGGTGCTCAAGGCCGCTGTCACTGTAATTGATAAGACTGATTGCATCATGAAGAACATTAACATTCTAATTTCATTTCAACTTTTAGACCATATGTATTGAGTAGACTCTATGGGAGGCTCTCATTATTTTCACTTAGGCTCCAAACAGGACTCAGTTTTCCATTTTATTATCTCTACTTTTAACCATTCACAGTACCACATGTCTTAACGTGTCTAAAATTTGCATCTCAGGGAAGAAAGTGATTTTAGAATCTTGGCAAGCTAGTAACAGATTAGATCTGTTAGGGCTGGAAATGAAAGTCTGTGGTCATTATCCCTAAAAAAGAGTCAGCGAGTCACATTTTTGAAGCCAATACATAACGTTCTTGTCAAGTATTAGTGTTCATCATTCCGAACATGTTAGTTCTTTTCCCTCAGCTAGCCCTTCCTTGTTTTCTCTGCTAATTCAAATCTTAACTATCCCCTGATTTTTAAGACTTAGATCAAGTAAAATTTCTTCTTTAAACCTTCTCTGAGTCACATCATAGACTGGAGGATAGCAGAGGTCATATTGACAAAGCTGGGTCCTCACTTTGAGCACTCAGCAGCAGAGAGCAATTAGACAATCAATACTGTATAACCCTAGTTCTACGTTCTAGATTCACCCTGCCTTCTGAGCCTTAGTATTCTCATCTGTGAAATGGGAAAATTGAAAGTATATGACTCAAAAAGTTGTTATGAGGATGAAATGAGATAATCCAAATAATGTCTTAATCCAGTGCCTAGCACATGGAGAATGTTCAATAATAGTTGTTATAATTATAGTTTTCATATAATATTTCAATGAACAGAGATAAATATACTTAGGAGAGGGTACAGAATTCTATATATGTATTGCCCTAACTTTGCTTATTAAAAAATTCTGTGTTTTATTCCCTTGGTTCAACTTAGGCTCTCAGTTTCATATATAATGATGGAAAGTTTTGCTTAATCAAATTATTTGATATCTTCCCAGTTAAAAAATAACTGTTTTACTGATGTAGACATCTTACATATGTATGTACATGTAGAATCAAGAGTCATAAGTGACAACCAGCCTCTGAATTTTGAGATTTTGAGTAGCAGCAAGAGTCCATTCAACAAATGGACAGGTGGATACCAACTGTCTATTGCTTAAAGGGCATGGCGTGACTCTGGCAGGTGTGGGAAGGAGAAAGAGGACATGCAAAAAACAACAAGTTTTCATAAATGAATGCTTCATGGGTTGTATAGGGAAAGTAGTTTATATTAGAGGCAGAAACAATTGTCTTTCAAGATAAATGAGGACCAGTTAACATCCCAAATTTATTTTCATTGTGTAGTCGCCTCAAGTTAATATCCTCTCTCATTTCTGAATTATCCTTTTGGGAGAACACAGACATTGGCTGCAGTCCAAACTATGAAATTTAGGTATGAATTCTGGCTTCACCACTAACTCCCTGGGTGACCTTGGGCAAATCATTTAACTTTTCATTTTTTTCTTAGCACCTTTTTTTTTTTCCCAGCAAAAGGGACTACATTATCTCTTCCATTATCCAGTTTTGTACATTAAGGGGCTAAACTCAACTTGTAGCTTCTCCCATTCAGAGAAGGCAATGGCACCCCACTCCAGTACTCTTGCCTGGAAAATGCCATGGACGGAGGAGTCTGGTAGGCTGCAGTCCATGGGGTCACGAAGAGTCGGACACGACTGAGTGACTTCACTTTCACCTTTCACTTTCATGCACTGGAGAAGGAAATGGCAACCCACTCCAGTGCTCTTGCCTGGAGAATCCCAGGGACGGGGGAGCCTGGTAGGCTGCAGTCCATGGGGTTGCTAAGAGTCGGACATGACTGACTGACTTCTTTCACTTTTCACTTTCATGCATTGGAGAAGGAAATGGCAACCCACTCCAGTGTTCTTGCCTGGAGAATCCCAGGAATGGAGGAGCCTGGTGGGCTGCCGTCTATGAGGTCACACAGAGCTGGACACGACTGAAGCAACTTAGCAGCAGCAGCAGCAGCAGCTTCTCCCGTTAAAAACTGGTCTTTGCTTTTGCTTCAGGAAGACTTTTTAGGTAACTAATTCCATTGTAAGCCTTAGTCAATTAACCACTGTTGGAAATTCTATTAATATCAGAAAAAATGACTACTACTACTCAACAATTCTTTCCATTATTTTCAGTTACATCAGTGAAAGTAATAAGCAAAATTAGAGATCATCCAGGAAGTTATCCAGTATTTCTTTTTTTTAATATAAATTTATTTATTTTAATTGGAGGCTAATTACTTTACAATATTGTATTGGTTTTGCCATACATCAACATGAATCCACCACAGGTGTACACATGTTCCCCATCCTGAACCCCCCTCCCACCTCCCTGCCCATACCATCCCTCTGGGTCATCCCAGTGCACCAGCCCCGAGCATCCTGTATCATGCATTGAACCTGGTCTGGCAATTTGTTTCACGTATGATATTATACATGTTTCAATGCCATTCTCCCAAATCATCCCACCCTCTCCCTCTCCCACAGAGTCCAAAAGACTGTTTTATACATCTGTGTCTCTTCTGCTGTCTCACATACAGGGTTATTGTTACCATCTTTCTAAATTCCATATATATGCGTTAGTATACTGTATTGGTGTTTTTCTTTCTGGCTTACTTCACTCTGTATAATCGGCTCCAGTTTCATCTACCTCATTAGAACTGATTCAAATGTATTCTTTTTAATGGCTGAGTAACACTCCATTGTGTATATGTACCACAGCTTTCTTATCCATTCATCTGCTGATGGACATCTAGGTTGCTTCCATGTCCTGGCTATTATAAACAGTGCCCAGTATTTCTAAAAATTGTTTGACTAGAGTGTTCATTTCTTGTGGAACACATCTGGGATGAATTTAGGGGGAAACACAAGCTGGTGTATTAATAGTATTTACCAGGCAAGTTGTCACAATAAAGATGAAAGATGTGAGTGGAGTTACTTAGCCAACTCTTGCTACTGTTTTTTGTTACAAATGAGATAACATATGCAGAAGGCTTTGGAAATTCTAATGCCCTGTGTATAAAGAAAACACAGGAGAAGTTTTGTCATAATGGAGTTGATAAAATAGAACATGTGGATTTTTTTGTGTGGATTTTTTTTTTAAAATCCTGTCTGTCAAAGAAAATACAAAGAAATTTAAAGGCAATCAATAAAACAAGAAAAAAATATTTGCAATACACATCAGAAAGAACTAATTTCCCTATGTAGAAATTGGTCATGCATATCTGTAAGAAAAGACCAACTGACTATCCAATAGAAAAATAGTCAGAGGTCACAAAGAGTTAATCAGTTCATAGAAAATAAAGGATAATCAGTTTTGCTCCTAGTTAAGAGAATGAATATAAAACAAATCAGTCACCATTTCCCACCTGTTAGGTTGGCACATGATTTTATGGTACCAGTTTTGATGTGGTATGAGGAAACAGACACTTGGGACAATCTCTTTTGAAGACAATTGATTAGTTTCTGTCAAGACTGCAAAGTTCCATGACATTTAACCCAATAATCCCTTTCCTAGGAACTTGTCTTAATATACATTTACATATATAGATATAGATATACACATATATATACACACACAAAGCCATATATTTGAGACTATTGTAGCATGGTTTAACAGTAAGAGGCTGAAAAAGCAAACCTCAGCATCTGTCACTGGGGACTGGATAAAATACATTATGGGACACCTGTGCAGTGGCAAACTGTGCAGGCAAGGAGAAAATAGGCCATTGGAATGATCTCTATGAGGCATTATTAATTAGAAGCTGCATTTAGATTGGTTGAGACTGAGACATTTCAACCAAATGCAATGTCTGGTCCTTATTTGAAACCTTAAACCAAATCAACTTTAAAAGTGCAATTATGAGCCATTTGGGGAAATTTGGACACTGGATATTTTGATGATGTGAAATAGTTATTGTTTTTAGGCTTGATAATGATGTTGAGGTTTTATTTAAAGAGCCCTTAAATTACAGACATGCATAATGAAACATTCTGGACGAAGTGATATGATGTTTGGGATTTGCTTAATAATAATCTGTGGGTTGTGAAGATGAACAATCTGTTAATCTGTGGGAAGGAAGGAGTGGATGGATGACAAAACTGAATCTGTATGGATGATAGAAACATGGAGTTTAGTGAAAAGAACCTATTCTTTTGCTACTTGAGTGCTTGAAATTTTCCCTAAGAAAAAAACAAAACTGAAAGTTAAAAACTGAAGTGTCAAACATTCAACTAAACAGTTAAAAACTAAATAAAACAGAAGTGAAAAAGGACAGTGGGTAGTACAAGTGTAGTAATCTGACAACAAATCTGCATGGAAAACGTCTGGGGAAAAGCCCTGCTGATGATGTTTCCCTTCTCGAGAGGGCTGATGGCAGCCTAAGATAGAAGGAATACTTACTTACTCTTCATTATTTTAATAACTTCTTGAAACAAAGAATAAAAATGAAGTGTTATACAAATATTAAGCCTTCTACTATAAATAATGTATGTCACAGTTAAATCCAAATAAGGGAATGTGCTCAGCAGGGCTATCCACTGATTAGCATGTTTATTAATTCAGGTCCTGCTTAGACTTCTACTAACATGGTAATTATTTTAATTAAAGTCTTCAGTTTTCTTGCAATCATTTAGTACTTGGTAGAATAGGGTGATATACTATATATCACCCTATATATAGGTAAACACTATTCTTATTTATTTATATATAATTAAATATCAATAGAACATACATTTAATTTAAATACATTTTTTATATGCAGGCATACCTCAGATATTATGGGCTTGCTTCCAGACCACTTCAGTACAGCAAGTCACATGAAATTTTTTTGCTCCCCAGAGCATATAAAAGTGATGTTAACACTCTACTGTAGTTTACTAAGTATGCAATAGAATTAAGTCTAAAAAAGCCATGTACATTAAACATAATGCTGTTGGAGAAATGTGCCCATAGACTTGCTCAATGCAGGATTCAATTTGTAAAAAACGCAGTATCTGTAAAGTGCAATAAAACAAGGTATGCCTGTGTTGGATATATATTTAATTAATATATATAACTAAATCTGCAGATTTGATTTAATTCATTAAACATTTATAGAAATGTGTATCAGTTTTTCAAATAGAAATACAATGGACATCCATTGCCTAGATTTTCCCATATTTGCTTCATCTGTTTTGTCTGAAGTATTATTTTAAAGTAACTTACAGACATGTTACAACTCACCCCTAAATAGCACAATATGCATCTCCCAGCTGTGTCCAATCTATGAATAAACCGCTCAGAGGGCTTCTTCATTTTGGTTATGGTGTTTTTTGATCTCTAGCATTTCTTTCATTCCATTTAGGATTTCCATCTCTCTGTTTTACTTTGGTCATCTATTTTCTTTCCCATCTATTCTTGCATGCTCTTTTGTCCATGTGAGACCTTAGCATATTCATCAGAGTTGTTTTAAATGGGCTGATAATTCAAAAATTCCTGCTGTATCTGGTTCGATGCTTGCTCTGTCTCTTCCAATTGTGTTTTTTTTTTGCCTTTTAGTATACATTTGTTATTTTTTCTTGATAGCCAGACAGGGTGTATGGGGTAAAAGGAACTGATATCCACAAGCCTTTAGCAAAGTGATGATAAGGGGTGTCAGAAGGGGTGATGGAGAGTTAGCCTTCAGTTAACCAGATGCAGCTTGTCCCCAGCAGCGGCACCACCCCGTCCTCCTCAGTGATGGAAGTAGGGCGTGCTCAAAGAAGTGCGAGGAGAAATTTCTCCAGGTGGATCGGGAAGGGTCTGGTTCAGGCTCTTTCCCACCCCCTTCTCCTTTCCACCCACTGGGGGAGCCACGACCATCTCCCCCACCTCTGCAGCTCCACACCAAGGCTGCTCTCGCCAGCTGCTGTAGATGACAAATGAGGCAAATGTACAGAGTCTGCATACTTTTCGCCTGCACCTTTTAAAAAAATTATTTATCTTAATTGGAGGCTAATTACTTTACAATATTGTAGTGGGTTTTGCCATACATTGACATGAATCAGCCATGGGTGTACATGTGTCCCCCATCCTGAACCCCGCTCCCACCGCCCTCCCCATCCCCTCCCTCACCTTTTTGATAAGCCGGGACAGCATGGCTAGAGTGGGCTGGGGTTGGGTACTCCGCTTCCTCTGGGTCACTTAGGCTCTGGTGAAATAGTTTCACCTGAGGGTAGACCGTGCTAAGAAAGAATGCTCTGCTGTCTATCAAAGTGGTTCCTTCCCTGCCTCCCATCAGAAGCACAAGGGGATTTTTCTCCGCTACTTACAACTGACATCCTGTCCGAGCTCCTGGAGTTAGAACTCATACAAGCGTGGGGGCCCTGCTATGTCCGGGTCCACTAGGAACCTGAGTTTTGTCCACTGTGAGCTGACAGCAGTTCCTCAGTTACAGTTCTGGCTCCCACGGAAGCTGCAATCTTGAACTTATGCCCTGGTAAGCTGTGATTCTCTGTCTGTCTCTCCAGTTTGCTATTTGCAGAGGATCTGTGGCTCAGTGGTAGAGAATCTGCCTGCTAATGCAGGGCGACCCAGGTTCGATCCCTGGGTTGGGAAGATCCCCTGGCGAAGGGAATGGCAACCCACTCCAGTATTCCTGTCTGGAGAATCCCATGCACAGAGGAGCCTGGCAGGCATGGGGTCACAACAGAATCAGATATGATTTAGCTACTAAGCAATAACAACAACTACTCTCCAGTTTGGGGGCACAGCAGTTTGCCTTGTGACCTCATTTCTTTTATGAATCTAATAAGAATTGTTGGTTTTTTATTTATTTATTTTAGCTGTGCTGGGCCTTCATTGCTGCGTGCAGGCTTTTCTCTAGTTGCCGTGAGCAGGGGCTACTCTTCGTTGCGGTGCTCGGGCTTCTCATTGTGGTGGCTTCTCTTGTCACAGAGCGTGGGCTCTAGGGCATGCAGGCTTCGGTAGTTACGGCTTGCAGGCCCTAGAGTGTGGGCTCAGTAGCTGTGGTACACAGGCTTAGTTGCTCCGAGTCTTGTGGGATCTTCCTGGACCAGGGATCAAACCCGTGTCCCCTGCATTGGCAGGCGGATTCCCATCCTCTGTGCCACCAGGGAAGTCCCAGAGTTGTTAACTTTTTTTGGTTTGTTTGGTTTTGTACTTGTTGTTAGAATAGATTGCTGACTTCCAAGCTCCTTATGCATGGATCCGAAAACTGGAAGTACCATCCCCACCCCCCACCCCCAACACTGACCTGTGGAAACCCCCATAGTGAATTCTGGCTGTATGGAGACAAGTAGAATTGTCCACTGGATAGCACCAGTTGGTTCCCTCCAGGTTTTCTGCTACTGGGTACTGGTGGCTCTCCCTCCGCGCACACAGCCTCAGTGTCCCACAGGATGGCCAGGTGTTATCAGTACAGGCATCCCACTACACAGTACTTGTTTACCACTTTTCTGAGTCCAGGATTCCTCTGCTTGCCAAGTCACTCAGGAAAGGGAGTCCCTTTTTTGTAACACCCCCCACCCCCACCTTGATGCAGACCACGAGTTCCGGCCTACTCTGTGCAAAGATTGTTGACATTTATCCAAAGCCTTTAGTGATCAATGGAACCCATCATGAACCTCTGCTTGCAACCATAATTTCATAAGGGTTCCAGTTCCTGGACGTGTTCAGGTTTTACCTTGTGGGGTCATTTTACTTGTCCTGCTATGCCCTATATTTTCCGTAAACTGGAAGTCAGATCTTCAGGCTGTAATTCAAATGAAGCATTTCTTGGGAGGAATATTTCATAACTATGATGTATATTTCCTACCACATCACCTCAGGGGCCTCATAAGGTCTGATTGTTCATTATTAGTGAAAATGCTGATTGATCACTGGGTTAAAGTGATGACAGCCTGATCTTGCTCTTGTTACATTTCCCTCCTGGCATGCAGTGTGTAATCTCTGGGGTGACTCTCTGATGCCATGTGATTATCCAATTCCCCGTCAACAGTTTACCTAATGAATTTAACATCTGTGGATAATCTTTGCCCTAATGAAGGACTACATAAGACGCTACTGATTGGTGGTTTTCTAATCCTATCATTCGTTCTACGTTTTTCAGCTGCCATCTACTTTGAGGAAGAGCCTTCTTACAAGCTGTGTCAATTTGGTTACTCTGAAATATAATTCCTCTTGCAAACTGGGATAAATGTTTCTTTTTCTTCAGTACATATTCTAGGGTAAAGAGTAGGCGGAATAATCTCCTCTGATGATGGCAAATGAGTGTTTGTTCTTGATTTCTTGTTACAGACTCACGGATTGAATACAGTTAGTGAATTTCAGTTAATAATAGGCACACAGGTATTTTTTGGAAGGCATGTGATTTTTCTTTATTGCAGCAGAAATTTATAAACTTGCCAGCTAATTTTGATTGGAACATTATGAAAATTAGTTAGCCTTCTTTAAGTATAAACCCTTATTATATTATTTGATTCTTAAAGAGCCCTGCATTTGGACAGTGGAACTCCTTTGATCAACCTTCTTTTGATTCAATCCCAATAGTCTTTGAGTCCTTCCCTGCTTTTTGGCTCATCAGGTCGTCTCCATGTTCACCTAGTATTTTCCATATCCCATACCTGGAAACAGCTGTTTCTCCAAAGACCTCTGCTTCTTTTTAGTAGTTAATGGCACATAGGAATCAGTTTGTAGCATGTCATTGTTTCCAAGTGCTATAGGCAGACAGGCTTAACACACACACACACACAGTGAGTTTGTATTGAGTTTTCCCAGCATTCTTACTTATTTGGTTTTATACTTAGGGGTCTTTTCTCTTACACTGAAAAATCATGGATTCTATCATTATTTACTTTATTCTTTAATATGGAAAAATGATTTTTAAATGACAATACAGTAATACCACTAACTATAAAACTATTGAATACCATTTAAGATTTTTTTTTGCATTTCTTTTTTTCTTGTAATATATGCTTTAAGGATGCAAAGTCAAAATGCTTTGTTTTAGAGCCAATGAAATAAGAACCTTCTCTGGTTATATTGCCAATTTGATGAGTTCACTTGTTTCAGTTTGTTTTCAATCTTAGGAATTTTTTTTCTTTTGAAAGTCTGAATTTTTTCTTATTTTAATTGCAGAGGACACCATTAGTTTTCATGGACATGAGTTCTTAGGCAATTCTCAAATAGTTAACCTCCCCCAATGGACCACTACATAGAACTTCTAATTCTTGAATTTTTCAGTTGATTCTCCAGTCTCTATGTGATGGCCTCTGTGTAAACTTTTAAATTAGTTATACAGTTAAGGGGCTTCAATTACAGGTACTTACTGAGTTCAGATACTTACCTGAAATTATTTCCTTATTTCCACCCCTTTTAATGTCTTCCCCACAAATTCCAGTTATTTATATTTATATATGCTTTAAGGGTCTTAAAACTGATGGTAGAATACCAACTGGAAGGTCAGTCATAGGATTCAAAGAGAGGATGGAGCAAAAGGCCTCTGGATGTGTCTCATTCTGTAGAGAAGCATTCTGATTGCCAGGAGTGGTTTTTTTTCAGCTGCTGCACACTCACATGGCTGGGAACATTCTTTCGAGCTGGATCCATCTTGATTGGTTTGTTTCCCATACCTGACTAGTCATGAAATATTTTTAGTATCATTCCTGTTTGGAGTCTTAGGATTTCATTTCCCAAGTCAATCCCTGTCCATGTTGGACTCCCTTTCAAATAAAGATAAGCAAGAACAAACTTCTTCATGATTAAAAACTTCACAAGGAGTCTTCTGAGCAAATATGAACTGATTGACTTTAGTTCATATAATTTTATCCAAGAAGATTAAATATAGTTGTTTTCTAGCACAAACTAATTAGCTTATCCCTTGTGTCCATTGATAGAACACACATTTTGCTTTCATAAAGACAACACAGTTTTCATGGTAATGTGCCTCTGGCTCTGGAAAAGAGTAAGGAAAGTTGCTGTTGAAAAATTGATTGCTTTCTGTTCCCTCTTTAGATTATAGAATAAAATACTGAAGGTTTTCTTGCAACATGCAATTTGAATGTACTTTACCTTTGAAGAACTAAGGTAGAAAAGACCAAAGAAAGAAATCAATCATTAAAATCCCTATAGAAAATATGAAACTAGAAATAAAAACAAGAAAACAAGAAATACAAATGACAAATAAGTACATTCAGATCAGTCGCTCAGTCGTGTCCGACTCTTTGCGACCCCATGAATCGCAGCACGCCAGGCCTCCCTGTCCATCACCAACTCCCGGAGTTCACTCAGACTCATGTCCATTGAGTCAGTGATGCCATCCAGCCATCTCATCCTCTGGCGTCCCCTTCTCCTCCTGCCCCCAATCCCTCCCAGCATCAGAGTCTTTTCCAATGAGTCAACTCTTCGCATGAGGTGGCCAAAGTACTGGAGTTTCAGCGTTAGCAGCATTCCTTCCAAAGAAATCCCAGGGCTGATCTCCTTCAGAATGGACTGGTTGGATCTCCTTGCAGTCCAAGGGACTCTCAAGAGTCTTCTCCAACACCACAGTTCAAAAGCATCAATTCTTCCGCGCTCAGCCTTCTTCACAGTCCAACTCTCACATCCATACATGACCACAGGAAAAACCATAGCCTTGACTAGACGAACCTTTGTTGGCAAAGTAATGTCTCTGCTTTTGAATATGCTACATTATTAGTGGTTAAGTGCTATAAATGAAATTTATGCAGTGATGAAGAATTTTCTGTCTATCCAAAAATGTGATTTTTCCCCCCCTGACGTACAATACTTGGTAGTGATAAGGGTGTGGTAAAATCATCACTTACAAAATAGATGTTGGGAGTCCATTTGTCATCCTTTCTGGAGGGCAGATTGGAAATATGGATCAAAAAGCTAGATACTCAGTTCCCAAGGATATATCCTTAGGATATAATTGGAGTGTGAGTGCACATTTATGGAAAACAATATTCATTGTAGCACTATTTATCTTGACAAAGAATTAGAAATAAAAGAGATTTAAAGACAAACTGGTTATGTGAATTATGGTCATCAATACAGTGACAGCCTATGTAGCTTTTAAAAATTTTGAGAGAACGTATAATAGCATAGGAGATTTTCAATTGAACTAAGTGAAAAAAGGAAGATGCTATAAATTATGGTAGCAATTTTGTAAACAAAAAGCAAAAAACAACCCCCTCTTTCCCTCACACTTATATATGTATATATGAATTATTGGAAGGAAATAGACTAATATGCAAAAATAATACAATTTTCTTTTTTATGGCTTTAGTATTTTCCAGTTTTTTAAACATAAAGATACATTCCTCTATAAAAAATAAATTGAAGATGGCTTCAAAAACACACATTAGGATAAGCATGTATACCTTTACCTTCCAATCAATACCTGCCAAAATGTATACAGAGAACAAAATTTACAGTCAAAACCTTACAAAGAAACTAGGAAAGACTCACTTTTTACCAGGTCTCTGGAAAACAATGATCAGGCACAAAAAAAAGTAGTCAAAGTTGAGAGAGGACTTCATAGGTCACGGCAACTTTTCTGCATGGGAGACTGGTGCAGGGTTACTGGAAGTGAGAGATGAAGGTTCTGAGAACCAGAGCAGGGCAGGAGTGAGGTGTGAGTGGGCTTCAGCAAGATTGACTGATGAGCATAATTTTTTTAAGCCTTCATTTGGTGGTCTGTAGTTTGTAGTTGAATCTAAACAGATACAACAATATAAACAAAGAATTTTAATGTAAGTAACTGGGTTAAAAATCGTGGACACAGTCACAAAACTGGGAGAATTTTCTCTCATCTCCCAGAAAATTGTTCGGAGATATTATTCCATTTTCATTTAAAATTTTAAAATTATTATATTTTAAATAATTGAGCTATCTCCTGGAGGAGGAAATGGCAACCCACTCCAGTATTCTTGCCTGGAGAATCCCATGTACAGGGGAGCTTGGTGGGCTATAGTGCATGGAGTCTCAGAGTCAGACATGACTGAGCCACTGAGCACATGATGTGCCCAGACGCTCAAGTACATTGTGTATTTAGTGTTTCTTGAAGATGTTGTTGTTAAGTCGCTCAGTCGTGTCTCTTTGCGACCCCATGGACTGCAGCACGCCAGGTTCCCTTGTCCCTCATGTCCGTTGATGCCATCCAGCCGTCTCATCCTCTGTTGTCCCCTTCTCCTCCTGAACTTCGATCTTTCCCAGCATGCTTGAAGATGAGAAAGGCTTAATGAGAGATAAGCAGAAATTGTTGGGTTAGGTTTCCTAGAATTAAAAAAAAAATTATTGTAGTAAGAATACAACATGAGATCTATCCTCTTAACGCATATCAAGTGTACCATATGTTATCATTGACCTTAGGTACAATGTTGTATAGCAAATCTCTATAGAGTTTATTCATCTTACTTAACAAACTTTATGCCTGTTGGTCAATAACTTACATTTCTCCCTCCCTCCAACCTCCCTCCAAAGACCATTCCAGTCTTTGATTTTATGAATTTGATGATTTTAATTGTCTCAGTAATGTATGGAATGTATGGAATTATACAGTACTTTCTGTATCTGGCTTATTTTCACTGAGCATAATGTCCTCAAGGTCTTCCATGTTGTCACATATTGCAGAATTTCCTTCCTTTTTTTAGGCTGTTAAAAGATAACTGAGGCATATTAAATTTTTGAAGACTTACTTGAGGAAATAAATATGGCAGTGTCAAAAGTCAAAGTGGTTAGGGGCACTCCACCAGCAGGAGCTAAAGCAAAGGGTTTTACAGAGCAGATGTGGAAGTAAAGGAAGGAAATTACTTAATTTTATTGGTTTGGGAAAGCCTGGTTGGCTATTTGTGAATGGTACTAAGTTTTGAGTTCTTAACCTTGAGGCATTTCTAGGAATTAACTCTGGCTTAGATTTCAGTCTGCTTATGTAGGCTGCCAAGGCATTAACAGCCACCTCAATTTAATGCCTCTTTGTTTAATTACTGTAACAAGGCTGACTATGACATTTTCTTTATCCAATAATCTGTCGATGGACATTTATGTTGTTTTTGTATCTTTGTTGTTCACTTGCTAAGTTGTGCCTGACTCTTTGTAACCCCGTGGACTGTAGCCTGCAAGGCTCCTCTGTCCATGGGGTTTCCAGGCAAGAATACTGGAGTGGGTTATCATTTCCTCCTCCAAGGATCTTCCCAACCCAGGGATCAAGCCCACATCTCCTCCATTGGCAGGTGGATTCTTTATCACTGAGCCGCCAGGGAAGCCCCTCCTGTATCTTAGCTATTATGAATAGTGCTGCGATGAACATGAAAGTGCCAGAACTTTCTTTGAGATCCTCATTTCAATTCTTTTGGATAAATACCCAGAAGTGGGATTGCTGGGTCAATTTTAATTATTGGACAAACCTCCATACTGTTTTCCCTAGAGGCTCTACCATTTTGTATTCCCACTAACAGTGTGAATGGGTTCCAGTTTCCTAGGAAAGCCTTTTTTTTTTTTCAAGTGGGAATTGACTCAGGAGGCCAGTGCCCTTTTCTTGTCCTGTTTTTTCCTTCCTTCTTCACCTAATATGTATTTCTCTTTGACTTATCAATATGGATGGTAATTGTAACTTACAATTGTTGATATTCAAATATTGAGAAAACTCTTGAATTACTAGAATGAATGAAACTGGTTAAGATGACATATTTCTGTGCATACTGATAGATTTTTTGAGGACATTTTACTTAATATTTTTATGTTGGTGTTTGAAGATATGTAGCCAAAGTTTTCTAGTGCTTTCCTTTTCTTTCTTTTTTAAGTTTAATTGTATTTATTTTTGGCTGTGCTGAGTTTCTGCTGCTGCACAGGCTTTTTCTCTAGTTGCGGTCAGCGGGGACTTCTCTCTGGTTGTGGTGCACGGGCTTCTCTTTGCAGCGGTTTCTCTTGTTGCGAAGCACGAACTTTGGGGCACACGAACTTCAGTAGTTGCAGCTCTTAAGCTCTAGAGCACAGGCTTAGTAGTTGTGGCTCACAGGCTTATTTGCTCTGGGGCATGTGGGATCTTCCTGGATGAAGGCTCGAACTTGTGTTCGATTGACAGGCACATTCTTTGCCACTGAGCCACCGTGGAAGGCCCAGTGCTTTCTTCTCCAGCTGTTGGGATGACTATTTTACCTTTATTTGGTAAATGCAGTCTGCTCTTCCCTTGGCAAGCTCCTTTCCCCCAAGCAATAAGATTGTAGAAGGGTTCTCTAACATGGTTCCCTATCCTTTTCTTCCACCTCAGTGAGAAAGAGACTCAGGGTGATCAATCAAATTAATCTGGCCTTCTGACCACAGTGCTGTAGGCCAGTATGTGACCCAAATAAGCCAATCATCCTCTTCCTAAGGTTCAGCGTATTGGCACTGCTTCCTCAGCAACGTGGGAGAAGAGACAATAAATGCAGAAAGCAAACAGGAGCAGAGATGAAAAGTGAGAGGTGGATAGAGATCGATCCTTGGTGATTCAACCAAGGATCCAGTCATTCTTGATCTAACCATTAAGTGTTCAGTTATATTATCCACAAATTCTCCAGGTTGCATAAACAAATTAGAATTTGGCTTTCTCACTTGTGACCAAAAGAATCCTGATAAATAGACTTGATGTACATTCGGAACAGATTAAAAATATTATGGCAGATGCATGCAGTAGAGAATTGTTTACCTTTTAGAAAGGATATTATTGATCTATATTTATTGATATGGAAAGATACTAAAGACACATTATTGAGTGAAAATCATCAGTATTTGAAGTGTGATTCCATTGAAATAAAATAACATATATATGTATATACAATCATCCTTAGGATCCATGAGGGATTGGTTCCAGGAGCCCTACCCTGCCACCCCACATATACCAAAATCCATGTACCTTATATAAAATGGAGGGTACGGCTGGCCCTCCATATCCCTGGATTTCACATCTGTGGATTCAACCAAGAGTGGGTAGACATTTTTTTGGTTGTTTGACAACACAGTTGTGAAACCTGCAAATTCAGAGGGCTAACTGTGTATTAACTGGGGGAAAAAAATCCATTTGTAAGTATGGACCTGCATGGTTCAAATCCATGTTGTTCAAGGATCAACTGTATATGTGTATGTGTATATATATACATACATATATAATTTTTAATTCTCAATGAGAAAGTGTTAACAAAAAGAAGAAAAAATAAGAACTCAGTTGAGAAGCTTGGTGAAGCAGGCCAAAAATGACTTGTTGAGTTTTGTTCCTCCATGTGATTTTACTTAAGACTGAATAGTGGGAACTTTAGGAATTAAGTCTAGGTGATAAATTGTTAAAAAAAAAAAATAGTCCTGGAGCTGTATTTGTTGTTTGTCTATAAAAAGAAAGCTGTGTCACTCAGGCATGAATTCAGTGCATCTCTCTGAACAGAAATGAGAAGAGATGAACTACAGGGGAAGAAGGAAGAAGTACACCAAATTAGGCAAGTCCTGAGGACAGTTCTCTGGTTAGCACAGGAGGCAGGCTCCTTGTGATAGGGTTGCCTTGAAGTTTTGTGTCACTGATGCCAGAAAGATGCTTTCAA
This sequence comes from Bos indicus x Bos taurus, assembly GCF_003369695.1. NCBI lineage: Eukaryota > Metazoa > Chordata > Mammalia > Artiodactyla > Bovidae > Bos > Bos indicus x Bos taurus. The sequence continues at coordinate 12,853,893 of NC_040105.1, read as the reverse complement.
ACAAGGTTGGCTTGGATTAAGATGCTAGCGAGCCCAGGATCATTCAGAGGATGTGCTCATATTCTGCTCATTGGCCGACTGTTCCATTAATAGTTGTCATCTGACCTCTGTCGAGGCCATAACTAAATAAGCATTTGTACCTGGACAGTTTGTGATCATTTTCCCTCTTTATCATCCTGTGAAGAGGTTAGTTAGGCATGTGAAATGTAAGCTGATAAGGTGGCCACTATAATGGAACAGGGAATTCTCTTTCTGGAACTTAGGGTCAGGATGACCAAAAGCCGGATGAGCCCTTAAGGGTTGGAGGTAGTCTGCTAGCAGAGGCTGGGAGCAAGTCTGAGAAATCCCTCTTCCGACAGACCCTAATGATGGGTCTTCATTTGGGTCCTGCTATCAAACTATCCTGTTATGTTTAGTTTTTAAAAAATTATTGTTGCCAGCGTTACAGGAAAGTCCAGTGTAAAGGCATCACCTGGTTTGTGTTATGCTAATGAGAGATACAGAAGAGGGTGTATCCCTCACTTGTGAGGCAGACAGTGATGGGACCTAGTGTTCCCTGGTGAGAAGGTCAAGTGAGAAAGCTGTTACCTGGCAAGGACAGCGGTGTCCTGCAGAGCTGGGACCCCACTGACACTGCTCTGCTGCGGGGTGAGGGTGGGGGTGTGCAGCAGGTTGACCGTATAACAATGATGTAGGAGTGGAACGTACTCACCAGCACATGTGAGGTGCCCCCTGGAACCTCTCATAAGACCGCAGGGAGACCCTTGATGATAAAGATATATAGGTGAATGAGCCCAATAGTTCCACACGGGGTGTGTGTGTGTGTGTGTGTGTGTGTGTGTGTGTGTGTCTGTCTACCATGAGAGGCAAAGTAGAAGGGAAATTGAGAGCAAACAATTTGGAAGGATGTTTAAATGTTCCAACTAATTAACTGTGGTGTGACTTCGACTGGTTTTTAATTTCTTCTTTGTGCTTTTCTGATTGTTTGACTTTTCTTTTTAAATAATGAAAATATATTGTTAAAATATTTTTACAGGGCTGAAAAAGGAGCCGAGTTCCCAGGTTAGCTCATTTATAGCAGCTCTTAGTAGGAATTACATTTACTATTTCAGGTTTAATTTTGGAATGGGCTTATCAGTGAACTCTTTTGTGAGACAAGGGTCTAGATTTTCTCCTTCCTATTCAACAGCTACATGACCTCAGATGAGTTTCTTTACTTCTTGAAACTATTTCCTTATCAGTAAAGTCGTGTATGCATGCTCAGTCACTCAGTTGTGTCTGACTCTTTGTGACCCCATGGACTGTAGCCCACCAGGTTCCTCTGTCCATGGAATTTCCCAGGCAAGAATACTGGAGTGGGTTGCTATTTCCTCCTCTAGGGGATCTTCTCGACCCAGGAATCAAACCCATGTCTCCTGCATTGGCAGGTGAATTCTTAACCACTGAGTCACCTGGGAAGCTCTTACCAGTGGGAGAGAATGGTAATTTCCATCCAATGGAATGGTAGTAAGATCTAATTGAATTGTATGCACATACTATGAGTTATTATGAAAATGTAAGGTTTGTTAGTGTTATTATTATTATTGTTACTTGTAGTGAAATTATGATGATGTCAAGTTTCAGGGAAATAATTTGCTTTCCCAATTGGATATCTGGTTGCTAACAATGATAAAAAAGCTTAATATAAGCTGTCAAAAGAAAGCAAATAAAACTTAGGTCAAAAAAGAGGAATTGGATTTGTGAACTGGAATTTAATATGTAATGCATGAAATGCCTTACAGAGATGACTTAGAGCACTCAATAAAACCTGTTGGTTGGTTGATTTGATTTAGAACAGCAAAATCCATGAAAATAAACACTGACCCATCTACCCAGGAAGGGCTTTGCAAATCAAATAGCTTTTGGTCAACAGGCCTGATGACAGACAATATGAGAAATTCAATTTGCTCCACATCTATTTTCATATATTGGCTTGGAATATTCTGGCTTTTTTGGGGAGTCTGCAGCAGAAATTGAGTGTTTCATCTGCAAGTTGAAAGTATGAGTCAGTTTAGTGAGCAAAGAAATATAAGCTGTATCATTGCTTAGGAAGATAATGTGAGGCATAAGTGGTATACATGGGTGAGGCCTAAATGGAATACTGTGAGCCCAGATACATTTATTCTGGTCAAATGTTCTAAAAACTATTTTCAATACTCTTTTTAAAATACGGCAGGCACCAGAACTCTGATAGCCCAGTAAAAAGACACAGAGCTCAATGAAATGTGGGCAAAAGACTTGAACAGACGTTTCAGTAACGGTGATATTTGAGGGGTCAATAAGCACATGAAAAGTTTTCAGCATTATCAGTCAACAACAAAACGCTAATTAAATACCATTTTTAAATGTGTGAGGTGTTCTTTGGAACCTCTGACATGGTCTCAGGAAATACTGCTACTCACTTAAAATTAAAGGCATTGACCATACTTCGCATGTGTTGGCAAGGAGGTGCAAGAACTGAATTCTCTTGTGCATTACAGGTGGAAATGTGAAATGGTACAAGCACTTGGGATCAGTTTCCTTTTTTTCTTTTTAAAAAATATTTATGTGGCTGTGCCGGGTTTCAGTTGATGCATGCAGGATCTTTAGTTGCAGCATGTGGGATCTTGTTCCCTAATCAGGGATCAAACCTAGGCCCCCTGCATTGGCAGCACGAAGTCCTAGCCACTGGATCCCCAGGGAAACCCCTCCTTTACTTAAACAGTTAAACACACTCCTTTTGTCCCAGCAACTCTACTTCTAGGTATTTACCCATAAGGAGTGAAAATGTATCTTCAACAGAGCAGAGTTGAACCAACTCACAGCTAGGTCCCAGCCTTGACTCTGGGGGGGTTTCATTGGGTTCTCTCATCTTTCTTTGCTCCACCTTTTACAAGGATTGGTGAGATTAGGTGGTTTCTCAGTTTCCTTAAAAACTATTTATGAGTCTGTGAAATAGTCCTTTGAGATGTGGTTCTTACTTTCAAAGCCTCAGAAGCTCTGCCTCGCTGGCACCAGCATGTGTAAGGACTCAGATGGCATGAAGTCCAAAAGGTTTGGTAGCTCTTCAGAAATTGTCCTGTTTTTAGAGGAAAATTCTTCCCCATTTCCTCTCCATCAGGGCTCAAAGCGAAGAAACAGAGGTGTGTTAGCATATCTGGGGAGAAGGAAATGGCAACCCACTCAAGTATTCTTGCCTAGAGAATCCCGTGGACAGAGGAGCCTGGTGGGCTGCTGTCCATGGGGTCGCACAGAGTTGGACACAACTGAAGCAACTTAGCATGCATGCATGCATTGAAGAAGGCAATAGAAACCCACTCGAGTGTTCTTGCCTGGAGAATCCCTGGGACGGGGGAGCCTGGTGGGCTGCCATCTATAGGGTTGCACAGAGTCGGACACGACTGAAGTGACTTAGCAGCAGCAACAGCAGCATATCTGGAAGTGGCTCTGATCTTGTGTCTGAATACATTAAGAAATCCATTCACCCACAAGTATTTATTAAACACCTGCTGCATATAAGGCATCGTGTTAGGAACTGGCTTTGAGGGAATACACGGCCATGAATAAAACACAATTTTATGTCCTCACAGAAATGCTCATGTGAGTAGAATATAGACAGAAATATGACTGTGACATACACGGCACAGGCGAGACATACAAAAACCGCCATGACTCAGAAGGAATTGAGTGATTTGTTCTGACCAGGGAAAGCATCATCAAGGAACTTCTCATGGAGAACAGGGCATAGGAGCTGGGTTTTAACGTGTAGAGTGATTGAGAAGGAGCAGACAGAGGAAAATGCATGTAATGTGCCATTCTGTGGTCTATTCTGGGATGGTGGAGAGCTGGATACTGCTGGATGGAACATAGCTAGAGCATGGTAGAGGGAGAAGAGATTCAGGTCAAGTAAAAAAAGCCTTGGTGTGCAAGAGTAAGATGTTTGGGTTTTATTTTGGAAACATTTAGGCCCCTCTTCTTGATATTGTTGTTTATTTTTTAAACAATTTTATTTACTGTCACGGGCTCTTCGTTGTGGTGTGAGGGCTTCCCTAGTTGCAGTGCACAGGCTTAGTAGTTGTGGCATGTGGGCTCAGTTACTCTGTGGCATGTGGAATCTTTGTTCCCCACCCAGGGATTGAACCCATGTCTCCTGCATTTGAAGGCAGATTCTTAACCACTGGACCACCAGAGAAGTCCCTAGGACCTGCTTTCTATTGACAACGTTCCAAAGTGGGATCAGCAAACTATAGCCCATGGGTCAAATCTGGCCTGTGGCCTATCTTTGTACAGCCTGTAGGCTGAATGATTTCTTACATTTTTCAATAGTTGAAAAAATCAAAAGAAGAATAATATTTCATGACAAGTGAAAATGATTTGAAATTCACATTTCAGTGTCCATAAATACAGTTTTATTGGAACACATTTCAGGGTCTATAAATGCAGTGACCATAAATACAGCCACACTAATTTATTTATATATGGTTGTTTCATGCTACAACAACAGAACTGAATAGTTGTGACAGAGGCAGTGTGGCCCACAAAACCTGAAATGTTTACAATCTGGCTCTTCACCAAAACGAGTTTGCCAGCCCCTGGCTTAGATAATCAAAATCTTTAACCTGTTGAAGAACTTCATTTGTTTTTATTGACCACTGTAAATGAAAAGAAAAACAAAACACAGCTCTTTAGCTATCTGGCCCCTTTTATTTTCTACTCATTCACATTTCGTGAAAACCCAGTATGCTGTATTAAAAATTCTTTATAGCCAAAATTACAATGTTCCATGGCAAGGTTTCCCTAAGATTCAAGTTTCAAAAGGAAAGCCCTAAAAGTAGTCCACACTGCAGACAAATACTGGAGTAACTATAATACATGACATTGTAATCTGTGACTAGCAGTCATAAAACGTGTAGGCAGCATGACAGTGAACATGTATGAGCACTCAGTGAGTTTATCCAAGGACAGAGCTGCTGAAGTGTGGTGTGCAGTGCTTTCCTCCTGGCGTTTGAGCACAGACTCTCTCTTTCCCAGTCAATCCTGCAGAACTTAGTGGCAACCAAGTGCAGGGCTTCCCTGGTGGTTCAGATGGTAAAGAATCCATCTGCAATGCAGGAGACCTGGGTTCAATCCCTGAGTTGGGAAGATCCCCTGGAGGAGGGCATGGCACCCCACTCCAGTACTCTTGCCTGGAGAACCCCATGGACAGAGGAGCCTGGCAGGCTGCAGTCCATGGGGTCACAGAGTTGGACACGACTGAGCGGCTAAGCACAGCACAGGTGCAGGGCAGTATTTGAGAAAGTTATTTTGCTCCTGGGAAATGAAGAGTTTGGAATAATAAGAGGCTATGGGTCCATCATTTAAGTGACTCATAAAATAATGAAGTAAGTCTGCCACTTTTACTGGCTTCCTACAGTATCCTAAGAAAAACCAGAAAGTGTTCCTTATCTTCTGGAAAAAAAAAAATAATCAGAGAAAAACCTAAGTGTCACGAAAAAGCCCTTAGGGTTAGGAATTCTCTTTTCTTTGGCCCTCCTGTAGTACCTTGCAACAGCAACAGTATCACCATCATCACCGTCATTATTATCATCATTATAGCCATTGTTTCTTGAGCAGAATAGAAGCTTTTCATCCATCATGACTGTTAGTATGATCCATGGTCTTAAAAGCTGAGTATATCATAGATGTGGGAGCTGAAGCTTAGAACCTTGACTTGCCTGACACAGCAGAGCTGGTAAAGGGTAGGACTGGATTTGAACTGTGATCTATGAGTGTCACAGTCCATGTTGTTTTTTCACTATTGTTTTCTGTTTAGTCACTAAGTCATGTCTGAATCTTTGTGACCCTGTGAACTACAGCCCATCAGACTCCTCTGTCCATGGGATTTCCCATGCAAGAATACTGAAGGGAGTTGCCATTTCCTTCTCCAGGGGATCTTTCCAACCTGGGGATCAAACTGGCATCTCCTGCATTGGCAGGTGGATTCTTTACCACTGAGCCACCAGGCAAGCTCCCTTTTCACTACAGATTTTCACTAAATTAATTTTTTAAATTACAGTAAAACGCACACACAATTGGCCAATGCTAGCTTTATTCACATTGCTGTGCACCAGGTCTCTAGAACTTTTTCATCTCATAAGATTGAAACTCCATACCCACTGAACACCAGCTCCCCATTTCTCCCTCCTGCAAGCCCCTGGCAACCACTATTCTGTTTCTATGAGTTTGACTGCTTTAGATACTTCATATATGTAGAATCATACAGTATTTGTCTTTTTACAAGTTGCTTATTTCACTTAGCATAATATCCTCAAAGTTCATCTTGGTAGCACATGACAGGAGGGTGAATAATATTGCATTGTGTGTATCTAAAGTAGTCAAACACACAGAAACAGAAAGGAGAACAGTAACAAGGGAATGATTAATAATGCTGAACTGTATACTTAAAATGTTTAAGCTTGTAAATTGTGTATTCTACCACAATTAAACATTTTAATTAAAAAAACACTCCCTAAAGTCAGGAACAAGACAAGGGTGCCCATTCTCACCACTACTGTTCAACATAGTTTTGGAAGTTTTAGCCACAGCAATCAGAGAAGAAAAGGAAATAAAGGGAATCCAGATTGGAAAAGAAGTAAAACTCTGACTGTTTGCAGATGACATGATCCTCTACATAGAAAACCCTAAAGACTCCACCAGAAAATTACTAGAGCTAATCAATGACTATAGTAAAGTTATAAAATAACTTTATAGTTATTTTAAACTATAAAATTAACACACAGGATATAAAATTAACACACAGAAATCCCTTGCATTCCTATACACTAACAATGAGAAAACAGAAAGAGAAATTAAGGAAACAATTCCATTCGCCATTGCAATGAAAAGAATAAAATACTTAGGAATAAAGCTACCTAAAGAAACAAAAGACCTATATATAGGAAATTATAAAACACTGTTGAAAGAAATCAAAGATGACACAAATAGATGGAGAAATGTACCATGTTCATGGATTGGAAGGATTGATATAGTGAAAATGAGTATACTACCCAAAGCAATCTATGATTCAATGCAATCCCTCTCAATCTACCAATGGTATTTTTCAGAGAACTAGAACAAATAATTTAACATTTGTATGGAAATACAAAAAACCTCGAATAGCTAAAGCAATCTTGAGAAAGAAGAATGGAACTGGAGGAATCAACCTGCCTGACTTCAGACTATACTATAAAGCTACAGTCATCAAGACAGTATGGTACTGGCACAAAGACAGAAATATAGATCAATGGAACAAAATAGAAAACCGAGAGATAAACCCATGCACCTATGGACACCTTATCTTTGACAAAGGAGAGAAGAATATACAATGGAGAAAAGACAATCTCTTTAACAAGTGGTGCTGGGAAAACTGGTCAACCACTTGTACAAGAATGAAACTAGAACACTTTCTAACACCATACACAAAAATAAACTCAAAATGGATTAAATATCTAAATGTAAGACTGGAAACTATGAAACTCCTAGAGGAAAATATAGGCAAAACACTATCTGACATAAATCACAGCAGGATTCTCTATGATCCACCTCCCAGAGCAACGGAAATAAATGTAAAAATAAACAAATGGGACCTAATTAAACTTAAAAGCTTTTGCACAACGAAGGAAACCATAAGGTGAAAAGACAGCTTTCAGAATGGGAGAAAATAATAGCAAACAAAGCAACTGACAAAGAATTAATCTCAAAAATATACAAGCAACTGCTGCAGCTCAATTCCAGAAAAATAAGCGGCCCAATCAAAAAATGGGCCAAAGAACCAAACAGACATTTCTCCAAAGAAGGCATACAGATGGCTAACAAACACATGAAAAGATGCTCAACATCACTCATTATCACAAAAATGCAAATCAAAACCACAATGAGGTACCATCTCACGTCAGTCAGAATAGCTGCTATCAAAAAGTCTACAAACAATAAATGCTGGAGAGGGTGCAGAGAAAATGGAACCCTCTTACAGTGTTGGTGGGAATGAAAACTAGTACAGCCACTATGGAGAACAGTGTGGAGATTCCTTAAAAAACTGGAGATAGAACTGCCATATGACCCAGCAATCCAACTGCTGAGTATACACACCGAGGAAACCAGAATTGAAAGAGACACCTGTACCCCAATGTTCATCACAGCACTGTTTACAACAGCCAGGACATGGAAGCAACCTAGATGCCCATTGGCAGACGAATGGATAAGAAAGCTGTCATACATATATACAATGGAATATTACTCAGCCATTAAAAAGAATGTATTTGAATCTATTCTAATGAGGTGGATGAAACTGGAGCCTATTATATAGTGAAGTAAGTCAGAAAGAAAAACACCAGTACAGTATACTAATGCATATATATGGAATTTAGAAAGATGGTAACAATGACCCTATATGTGAGACAGCAAAAGAGACACAGGTGTGAACAACAGACTTTTGGACTCTGTGGGAGAAGGTGAGGGTGGGATGATTTAAGAGGGTAGCATTGAAACTTGTATATTATCATATGTGAAGCGGATTGCCGGTCCAGGTTCAGTGCATGAAACGGTGCTCAGGCCTGGTGCACTGGGATGACCCTGGGGGATGGGATGGGGAGGGAGGTGGGAGGGGAGTTCTGAATGTGCCCATGGCTGATTCATGTGGATGTATGGCAAAAACCACTACAATATTTAAAGTAATTAGCCTCCAGATAAAATAAATAAATAAAAAAAAAAAACACTCCCTAATCTTTATGTATGTGTCATCACAGGTTGAAAAGGCAGTGTGCTCTAGTCGGAAGACAACAGGGACTGTGGCATCAGGAGACCGAGGTTCAGATACAGCCCCTGGTTGATTTCCAGCTCTCCTGTGTCAGGCAAGGCAAGCTTCTAAGCTTCAGCTCCTTCATCTATGATGTATTCAGTTTGTTAGACTATTGATAATATATTTTCTTTATCCATTTATCCATCAGTGGACTTTTAGGTTACTTCTGCCTCTTGACTATTGTTTATGAGTGCTGCTGTGAATTGTGAAACAATATCTCTTTGAGAATCTGCCTTCAGTTCCTTTGCATATATATTCGGAAGTGAGTTTGCTGGATCATGTGGTAATTCTGATTTCAATTTTTGAAAACCCACCATACTGTTTTTCATAGCAGCTGCACCATTTAACATCCTCTTGGTGAGCATTTTTGAATGAATATAAGCCTGAATGTTTTCATTGCTCTGGATAGATCAACAGTATGCTGCTGCTGCTGCTGCTGCTGCTAAGTTGCTTCAGTCGTGTCCGACTCTGTGCGACCCCATAGATGGCAGCCTACCAGTGATTCTGAAACTCCCAGTCAACACTAATCTAGATTAATGAAAAGAAAAGGCCCATCAGAACCATTAGAACATATGAATTATAGGATATTTTAAAATAAATGCCTTTTGTTTCATGCAGATATTTAGAAACAAAACAAAGAAGCTTGCTATGTCACCTGGCAAAGACTCTTCGGGGTTCTATTTAAGGAACAGAGAAAAGCGTCATCAAGCTAGAAATGTCTGTAAATATCAATCAAGTCCATAATAAGTATCTAATATTAATTGTCTCCAATTATTCAGAAGAGGCAAACTTTGGCCCAAGTCTTAAATCAGTGGAATCTGAAATTGAGACTGTTGTGCATTTAAATGTCCTCCAGAAATGATTGAAGCAGTTGCGTCTACAACTGATCTTTGACTTACCACAGTGTGGCTATCTTATCCTTGAATTATGTTAGCAGGAGTCATCTTTTTCATTTCTGAATCAATATTTTTCATTCATTTTTAAGCAACCATCCTTTAAGCTGATCTTGTTGACACAGTCGATAGATCTTTAGCATCATCTAGATTTGTAGGCCTTTAAGAGCCCTCCACAGATTATGTCACCTGCTCCATCCTCCACTGATGGTGCATTTGCCCCTCGTTAGTCACTGTATTATTAATAGCTAGCTGGACTCTTTGGTGGGTATTTAGGTAGCTATTATTTTTTCAATGTAGGTATGAGTTGAAAATCTTCTAGGTGGATGGTAGGAAATGAGGTGGGCAGAATATTTGGAATAATGTGGCTTTTGGTTTAATCAAGAACCATAAAGTCTTGTATAACCCAGTGCATGGGTGGAGATGAAAAGGGATATTGAGGTTAATTTTATTTTCTTGAGACCATTTAGCCTGGAAGTGAGAATCTTAATTAATCGAGGAAGGACAGACCAGCTTGGAGCAACAGTCTTAGCCCAGATAACATCAGACACAGGATTAGGGGTTCAGAAGCTGAAGGATTCTATGACAGAAAATCACTTGCCATGTGATCTAACCTGCTGAGCAGACAAAAGGGTTCAACGATATAACTGTAGCTTTGCAGGATGCAGGATCTTAGTTCCCTGACCAGAGATTGAACCTGTGCCCCCTGCAGTGGAAGCAGAGTCTTAACCACTGGACAGCCAGGCAAGTCCCTGTGGGAAACTTTGAAGGTGTGGTCATTAACACAGACTGTGAAACCTGTACTGTGTCTGGAAATAGCAGTGGACTAAGGATCAGGGTTTGTATCCTGGCTGTTCCCATAGCTGACTAGCTGACTCTGAAGAGCTCCATTCTCTGAGCCTCTGGAAAATGAAGATGAGCTTAGCATTTAGAGTCTTGCTTCTCAAACTGTATGGGTGAAGGATCAGGTGTTTTAGTACCATTTCATCATCAATTGATGGTTTGGTTAAATACAGTAAGAATGACTTGCTGAAATAATCAGGTATTTGGGTATTGACAATGTCTAATGGCACTACAGGTTTCTCAGCGCTCACTGTCAGCTTATCTGCCTATCTCATTGTGGACTCATGGCAAACCTGCACTTTGGGTGCTGCTGGTTATCGGAGCATATTTAAAGCAGCACTGGTTTAGAGCCGGTGTGGCTCTGTACCATTTGCTTACGTATTGTCTGTGTCTGCTTTCAGGGCCACCATGGCAGAGGTCAGTTGTTACGACAGAGACCCCAAGGCATCTAAAGCATGTACTCTCCGGCCCTTTATGAAAAAATTTGTCCATCCTGGTTTAGCGGGGACAGAAAATAAAGAGAGCTGGATTCATTTGCTAAGGCTCTTTCAAGCACATAGAAATAATTCTGCCAAAATGCTTGGTAACAGGGAAAATTGGCTGTCTGACCCTGAAAGAGAAATAGCCAGAGAGCACTGCCCCTTCTGGTAAATTAGATCAGTATGTCCTGTGAAGACATTCTGTTCCAAAAGGAAATATTTCAATTTTTTCATCGGTTATAGTTCTAATATTCCAGGGTATTGCACCTATGCACTCTCTTACACACATAATTGCATGTTTGGCCAATTGAGATCAAAGTCAAAACTCTGTCCAGATTTCGGGCTTATGCCTTTGTTGAATTCCTGGAAATGTGTACTGTCTTATTTCACTTCCCAAACCTAGTCTATTCCTAAGTAATTGTTAAGTCTCCCTGTTTACCACAAAGACCTTTCTGGAATGAGCTATAATTTGTGGGCAAAAGTAGCAAGTTCATTGGGGATTTTTCTCTTTGGCTAGTCATGAGCCTGGTCATTTCTACCTCAGATGTCTCTTGAAACCTTCCTCGCTCTTCCCACCACAACTGCCTTAATTTGTGCTATGAACAAAAAGCATTTGAAGTATATTTCCAAAACAGACACTGTTTTGTCCCATGTCACATCTCTGATTTCAGCTTCTCTGAGGTAGACTGTTCCACATACCCTAAAGACATCCAACCTCAGAGAGATCCAGAATTGCTTTTCTTTTCTGTCCTAGAGCCCCAGAGGCCCTCTTAACCTCTGGACATGCACACTGCAGGTGCTGGGGTTAGCGTCTGGTGGCTACCACCACCAAGTGGAGACAATCTCTGGGTCAGTGCTTTAGAATTCCTGGCTTTGGGTCCCTGATAGCTCAGTTGGTAAAGAATCTGCCTGCAACACAGGACACTTTGGTTGGATTCCTGGGTCAGGAAGATCCGCTAGAGAAGGGACAGGCTACCCACTCCAGTATTCTTGGGCTTCCCTTGCGGCTCAGTTGGTAGAGAATCCGCCTACAATGTGGGAGACCTGGGTTTGATCCCTGGTTGGGAAGATCCCCTGGAGGAGGGAACAGCTACCCACTCCAGTATTCTGGCCTGGAGAATTCCATGGACTGTGTAGTCCATGGGGTTGCACAGAGTCGGACACAACTGAGCAACTTTCACTTCACTTCACTTCTCCTCCTCCTTCAGAGACACAATTCAGGATCATTCTGTGGACTTGGGTTCAGGTTACATATTGTGTGAAGAAGCTCGTTCCTGAAGCTTTTAATTATAATTTTCCTCCTCTCTGTCACTCCTGCTTTCTGGGACAATTTTCCAAGGAAATCACCTGCTTTCTAGTCCTGCCTTGGGCTCTGCTTTGGAAGGAACACAAGCTAAAGTATTTACTCATTGTTGATGAGATTGGCAGGTTTTATTACTATTGCTATAAAGATGAGAAAGCTAAAGCATGGATGCGTGAAGTATCACATTGAAAGTTTTATTTCTAGGATGTGTCCTAGCTAGGAATAGATCCCAGTGCACTGTTTCCACAGCACCAGTGTCGCCTTTCCACCTAAGATCCGAAGTGTTTTCCATGTAATACCTTAATTATTTGTGTAATGCTTCAGTGGCATAGATAGGCATAGGGCATTTTACAACCCATTTGTGGCAAGTGGCCCCTTTGCAATCAGTCAAAATGGCAAACATTCTTTAGATGAGCTTTGTTCAAGTGCGAGGACCATTTACAGTGATTCAAAGAATGGTGACTTTATTAGCTCTTTATTTGTTTCCTGAACCATTCATATGACAAGTATTGTTTGCCATGTTGCATTTCTTGAAATACAGCCAAATGAAGCACTTTATAAACAAAATAGGCCACTCAAATGATTTATTATCATTCACAAATTAATGGAAATGCTCCAAAGCTGAACAATTAAGCTTTCAAATATAAGTACTCAAGGTCAGAGTTCTCATTTAAAAAAAATCCAAATTAGCTTTAAAGGCTGAGATCTCATTTCTATTAAGCAGAAAAGAAAATCCCTGTCCAACTGTGAGCTATTTTTATTTGGCCTTTCTCAGTTTTTTAAGGAAATGGCAACCCACTCCAGTGTTCTTGCCTGGAGAATCCCAGGGATGGGGGAGCCTGGTGGGCTGCCGTCTCTGGGGTCACACAGGGTCAGACACGACTGAAGCGACTTAGCAGCAGCAGTTTTTTAAGTCATCAGAAGTATGACGACAGAAAAAATAGACTTGTGGAAGAATTTTGCCTCAGTCAGTTCAGTCGCTCAGCAGTGTCCAACTCTTTGCAACTCCATGGACTGCAGCATGCCAGGCTTCCCTGCTGCTACTGCTGCTAAGTCGCTTCAGTCGTGTCCAACTCTGTGCGACCCCATAGACAGCAGCCCATCAGGCTCCCCTGTCCCTGGGATTCTCCAGGCAAGAATACTGGAATGGGTTGCCATTTCCTTCTCCAACGCATGAAAGTGAAAAGGGAAAGTGAAGTCGCTCAGTCGTGTCCAACTCTTTGCAACGCCATGGACTGCAGCCTTCCAGGCTCCTCCATCCATGGGATTTTCCAGGCAAGAGTACTGGAGTGGGGTGCCATTACCTTCTCCACCAGGCTCCCCTGTCCATCACCAACTCCTGGAGCTTGCTCAAACTCATGTCGAGTGGGTGATGCCATCCAACCATCTCATCCTCTGTCATCCCCTTCTCCTGTCTTCAGTCTTTCCCAGCATCAGCGTCTTTTCCAATGAGTCAGTTCTTCACATCAGGTGGCCAAAATATTGGAGCTTCAGCATCAGTCCTTCCAATGAATATTCAGGACTGATTTCCTTTATGATGGACTGGTTTGATCTCCTTGCAGTCCAAGGGACTCTCTCAAGAGTCTTCTCCAACACCACAATTCAGAAGCATCAATTCTTCGGTGCTCAGCTTTCTTTATAGTCCAAGTCTTACATCCATACATGACTACTGGAAAAACCATAGCTTTGACTAGACGGACCTTTGTTGGCAAAGTAATGCCTCTGCTTTTTAACATGCTGTCTAGATTGATCATAACTTTTCTTCCAAGGAGCAAGTGTCTTTTAATTTCATATTGGTAGTCACCATCTGCAGTGGTTTTGGAGCCCCAAAAAATAAAGTCTGTCATGGTTTCCACTGTTTCCCTGTTGCTGCTGCTTGTAAGTCGCTTCAGTTGTGTCCGACTCTGTGCGACCCCATAGATGGCAGCCCTCCAGGCTCCACCGTCCCTGAGATTCTCCAGGCAAGAGTACTGAAGTGGGTTGCCATTGCCTTCTCCGACTGTTTACCTAGAATCCCAAATAGTTATAAAGAACGGGCAGGAGCAAAAGATGTCTTAGGAATGCTCTCTCAGCTTCTATAGCTCTGTAGTCACACATGTGAAATGGGAAAATTGGCCAAGGAAAATGAGTGCATAGGTCAGAGTCCCAGAAGAAAACAGGATACTCAGTTGGGAGTTTTGAAGGGAACTTTTTAGCGAAGAAACTATTTAGAGGCACAGGTAGGGTTAAGGGAACTATTAAGGAACATTGGAGCACCAGGAAACTGTCAGCACCCTTCAGACTGCTGAGGCCAAAGAAGAAACAGCTACCAGGCACAGTGAGAGCTGGAACTGTGGAAGAGCCACCCCCGCTTCCGTCTCTCACAGGAAATGTCATCAAAAGAGAATTGTATGGAGCCAAGAGAAAGCTGGGGAAATAATTACTTTAACCTTTTTTCAAATCTTCTGTGTCTGATCACTCTCCAGCTGACCCTTGTTCACTGAACCCAACCAGAAGCCAGAGGTACAGAGGTCTGAGGAGTGCAGTCCATAGAAGTCAGCCTCCTGGGGCACATAGAGGGACAGAGAAACATGGAGAAGAGATCTAAGGGCTGGTAAAGGAAGAAGGAGGTGCTCACTTTGCTTACACACTCATGAATCAATTATGAAATATCCACTAACAGAATCAGCTTAAAAGGAGCTTCAGCTCTCCAAAAGATAGGACTTTAACCTAGCACTTATAGTAACCAGTTGAGGAATACCTAAAGTAGTTTTTAGCCTAACTGGTATTTATAAGAATGTCTGTACACATTGGATACATATTTAAGCAGAGAACTGTGATAATCAACTGTCACATGGATAGATAGTAATAAGTGCTCATGAAGCAAAATGATTTCTGTCTTGCTTAATATTAGAAACTCTGGATCACATAAGTCTTTTCTCAGTTGACCAACTATTGTATCAACATCTCCAAAGTTTATTCAAATTGGACAAAAATACTTTATTTTTTTCACATATTCTTGTTGGGGAAATAAACAGATCACAAGATCAGCCCCCAGGAGATGTTTTTGCCCTACTGGACTTCAGCTTGTATTGGAGTGTGACCCCATGCTCATGAGTTTGCTAAAGTTTGTTCATTCATTCATCAACGGACACTTGTTGGGCATCTAGCAGTGTACTCAGCATGAGATAGATTTCAAAACGGTCCTTGCCTTATTCAATATTACATGCTCATTTAGGAGGTAGATAAGAAATGAGTAAATTCTTTAATAAAATCTGTGCAGATTATGATCAACACCATACAGGAAATGAAAACAGTGAGGAGCTGAAATATAACTACAGATAAACAATCTCAAACAGATAGGGTGGTCAAGGAAGAATCTTTTGAGAAGAGAACATGAAAACTAAGACCTGAGTGATGGGGAGGAGCTGAATCTGCAAAGAGCAAGGGGTGAATACAGGCAGAGTGAATACAAAGGCCTAGTGGCAGGAAAGGGACTGAGTCTTATGACAGTTTGTTTCCCTCTTCCTTTAGGGTAAGATGACCTGAGGCTGCTTCAAAAGGTATGAATTTCTGGGGCAGTATCTAGAGAGGAGAGTCCTGGGAAATAGGTAAATGCTGTCATTAGAAACATTAGGGAAATCTTGTCCATAAAGAGCTATTTGGACCATAGAGTGGTGGAGGAGATGAGAACTGAGTGTAAAGGATGCTGTGTAATTTTGTTGATTTTTCCCACTATTCCTCATTTCAGTAGTGTGAGCCTCTCAGAAGCCATGATCAACGTTAGCAAGCTCAAATGTATTGGACATAGCCTACTCCCTGGGCCCTGAGTCTGCCATCTGCTTTATATTTATAAGTCATGAAATTTGGTAGGCAGAATTCCAAAGATGTGCCCCCCAAATTTCCAATCCCCTGGTTATTCCATCAAACAGTAATCTAGATATCACAGTGAAGGGATTTTGCCAATCTAACTGTTATTACTGAACCTTAAAATAGGGATGTTAACCTGGATCACTCCAATGGGTCCAATCTCATCACATGAAGCCTTACAAGCAAAGAAATTTCTCTGAGCAGAATCAGAAGTGATGTGACAGTAGAGGAAAGCAGAAGATGCAGAGAGATGCTGCAGGAGCAAAGTTGTAGATATGTGAGGCATGAGAAGGGCTTGACCTGCTGATGGGGGTTGGGGGGCACACAGAAAGTGTAAGAAAGGATGTGGGCAGCCTCTGAGAGCAAAGACAGCCAGTAAGGAAATGAGAACCACAATCCTATAACCCCAAGGATCTGAATTCAGCCAACAAGTTGAATAAACTTGGAAACTGACATTTCCTAGAGTCTCCCAGGAAGCATCCATTAAGCTGACATATTGATTTTGGTCTTGTGAGATATGAAGCTAGAAAACCAGCTAAGCCCACCAGGACTTCTGACCTATAGCATTCTAAGATAATAAGTTTGTGTTGTTTTGAGCCGCCAGGTTTGTGGTGGTTTGTTATGGCAGCATGGAAAATGGATATAGGAGGTAATAGTCAAACATAGCAATTCCCAACTTTAAGGCCACTCTTTACACCATCATTTTACAACCATTAGGATTCCCAGCAATGGTTCAGTGAATCGAACCATGTGCTAGTTAACTTTCCCGAGACTTACATTCCTGATCTGTAAAATAGAGATAAAATTCTCTCTAACTCACAAAGTAGATTTGAGACTCTAATGAGATGAAAGGACTGTTGGATCTTTGAAATACCACACAAACATCTAGAGGTTGTTTCCATAGATTTGGAGATATTAGGATGCTTTTTGACAAAGTTCTTGCCCTTAAGCACTTTCCATTTATGACAAGTTGGGTTGCCTAGGAAGCAGACTTAGAGATGGTAGAGGAGAGTAGTTGGAGTTAACATATGAGGCATTTATTAGGAAGCGTCTGGGATTAGCACCTATGGAAGGGAGGGAAAAGAAGCAGGATTGGGCTAGGGAGAAATTGAGCTGGGATGCATGCTAAGAAAAGGCCTCAGCAGATCCCATGGGCACTTTGAAGCTAGGATGGCCCTTCAGACTTATCCTGAGATGTCCCAGGGTCTAGGCCTTTCTGGCACTTGGCATTGCTCCTCATTGGTTGAGGCTGACCTGGAAAGAGAACATAGCTTGATCCAGTGTGCAGGACTGAACTGCAGCAGGGCCTGGTAAACATTGCCAGCAGCTGGAGGTATTCCTGAAGGTATCTCTGCACAGTCCAGCATAGTGTTCACCAACACTCCTGACCTTTGTGGATCTACAATAGGAAGGTTTTCTATCACACAAAGGAAATCCTATCTTCCTTTTTGACTTCTAAATCTTTCCTGTGTCAGCAGTTCCATTTCTTGCAAGATAAATGGTGTTCTACTCTGTCTCCTACTTCTGACTCTCAACAGTCTCTTGAATCAAACCCATTTGTTAGGTCCTCCTCATACTCATAGATTCCTTGGCCAGATTGGAACCTGCTTTAACTCTCTAGCATATATGTCTGCCCCGACTATGTCAAGGAAATGACAGTGGGAAGGCGAATCCCTTAGGAACCATCTTAAAAGGCCTGTGGGCTAAATGCTTAAATGAACTGAACACCTGCTGGGGTCCCCAAGGCTCCAATTTCCTGTACTAAAAGGGAACATTTTGTTCAGTGGCAGCCACAGAATTCCAGGAGAGTGTCAGGAGAGGCAGTTTAATATTTCATTTTCTCAAGCCTCTTCTGTCCTTCAAGTGGCACAATCAACTGGAAATGTCTTATGACTTTGGAGTGTTTTTATATCATATTCCAAGCTTACAAGCTACTCTGGAATGTGAGAGCCAAAATGGTTTGGTAATGTGTGATTAAGAAGGAAGGAACTAGAGAAGCAAAGGAAAAGGATGGAAGAGATGTGCTTTTTAAACATCTTATTCAGTTCTACTTTCCAGCTGCTAGCTTTGTCCCTTTGGAATCAGCATGAACTTTTCTGTATCGCAAATGTTATTGTTTAGTTATTCCAGGCAGTGGAAAATGTTAACCTGTACTGAGACCTTTGGCATAACTGAGAAACCATATTTTTGACTCATGAGATTTTGGGTAAATACCCTTTTCCCAGATAATTGCTCAAGTGAGTATTCCCCCCCCCCCCCAAAAAAAAAACCACTTTGTAATAAGAAATGCAAAAAAGCAAAATGGCTGTCTGAGGAGGTCTTACAAATAGCTGTGAAAAGAAGAGAAGCAAAGGAGAAAAGGAAAGATATAAGCATCTGAATGCAGAGTTCCAAAGAATAGCAAGAAGAGATAAGAAAGCCTTCCTTAGCAATCAATGCAAAGAAATAGAGGAAAACAACAGAACGGGAAAGACTAGAGATCTCTTCAAGAAAATTAGAGATACCAAGGGGACATTTCATGCAAAGATGGGCTCGATAAAGGACAGAAATGGTATGGACCTAACAGAAGCAGAAGATTTTTTTTTTAATTTTATTTTATTTTTAAACTTTACAATATTGTATTAGTTTTGCGAAATATCGAAATGAATCCGCCACAGGTATACCTGTGTTCCCCATCCTGAACCCTCCTCCCTCCTCCCTCCCCATACCCTCCCTCTGGGTCGTCCCAGTGCACCAGCCCCAAGCATCCAGTATCGTGCATCAAACCTGGACTGGCAACTCGTTTCATACATGATATTATACATGTTTCAATGCCATTCTCCCAAATCTCCCCACCCTCTCCCTCTCCCACAGAGTCCATAAGACTGATCTATACATCAGTGTCTCTTTTGCTGTCTCGTACACAGGGTTATTGTTACCATCTTTCTAAATTCCATATATATGTGTTAGTATACTGTATTGGTGTTTTTCTTTCTGGCTTACTTCATTCTGTATAATAGGTTCCAGTTTCATCCATCTCATTAGAACTGATTCAAATGTATTCTTTTTAATGGCTGAGTAATACTCCATTGTGTATATGTACCACAGCTTTCTTATCCATTCATCTGCTGATGGGCATCTAGGTTGCTTCCATGTCCTAGCTATTATAAACAGTGCTGTGATGAACATTGGGATACAGGTGTCTCTTTCCCTTCTGGTTTCCTCAGTGTGTATGCCCAGCAGTGGGATTGCTGGATCATAAGGCAGTTCTATTTCCAGTTTTTTAAGGAATCTCCACACTGTTCTCCATAGTGGCTGTACTAGTTTGCATTCCCACCAACAGTGTAAGAGGGTTCCCTTTTCTCCACACCCTCTCCAGCATTTATTGCTTGTAGACTTTTGGATCGCAGCCATTCTGACTGGCGTGAAATGGTACCTCATAGTGGTTTTGATTTGCATTTCTCTGATAATGAGTGATGTTGAGCATCTTTTCATGTGTTTGTTAGCCATCTGTATGTCTTCTTTGGAGAAATGTCTATTTAGTTCTTTGGCCCATTTTTTGCTTGGGTCATTTTTTTTTTCTGGAGTTGAGCTGTAGGAGTTGCTTGTATATTTTTGAGATTAGTTGTTTGTCAGTTGTTTCATTTGCTATTATTTTCTCCCATTCTGAAGGCTGCCTTTTCACCTTGCTAATAGTTTCCTTTGATGTGCAGAAGCTTTTAAGTTTAATTAGGTCCCATTTGTTTATTTTTGCTTTTATTTCCAGTATTCTGGGAGGTGGGTCATAGAGGATCCTGCTGTGATGTATGTCGGAGAGTGTTTTGCCTATGTTCTCCTCTAGGAGTTTTATAGTTTCTGGTCTTACGTTGAGATCTGTAATCCATTTTGAGTTTATTTTTGTGTATGGTGTTTAGTGTTCTAGTTTCATTCTTTTACAAGTGGTTGACCAGTTTTCCCAGCACCACTTGTTAAAGAGATTGTCTTTAATCCATTGTATATTCTTGCCTCCTTTATCAAAGATAAAGTGTCTATATGTGCGTGGATTTATCTCTGGGCTTTCTATTTTGTTCCATTGATCAATATTTCTGTCTTTGTGCCAGTACCATACTGTCTTGATAACTGTGGCTTTGTAATAGAGCCTGAAGTCAGGTAGGTTGATTCCTCCAGTTCTATTCTTCTTTCTCAAGATCGCTTTGGCTATTCGAGGTTTTTTGTATTTCCATACAAATTGTGAAATTATTTGTTCTAGCTCTGTGAAGAATACCATTGGTAGCTTGATAGGGATTGCATTGAATCTATAAATTGCTTTGGGTAGTATACTCATTTTCACTATATTGATTTTTCCAATCCATGAACATGGTATATTTCTCCATCTATTAGTGTCCTCTTTGATTTCTTTCATCAGTGTTTTATAGTTTTCTATATATAGGTCTTTAGTTTCTTTAGGTAGATATATTCCTAAGTATTTTATTCTTTCCGTTGCAATGGTGAATGGAATTCTTTCCTTAATTTCTCTTTCTGTTTTCTCATTATTAGTGTATAGGAATGCAAGGGATTTCTGTGTGTTGATTTTATATCCTGCAACTTTACTATAATCATTGATTAGTTCTAGTAATTTTCTGGTGGAGTCTTTAGGGTTTTCTATGTAGAGGATCATGTCATCTGCAAATAGTGAGAGTTTTATTTCTTCTTTTCCAATTTGGATTCCTTTTATTTCTTTTTCTGCTCTGATTGCTGTGGCCAAAACTTCCAAAACTATGTTGAATAGTAATGGTGAAAGTGGGCACCCTTGTCTTGTTCCTGACTTTAGAGGAAATGCTTTCAATTTTTCACCATTGAGGATAATGTTTGCTGTGGGTTTGTCATATATAGCTTTTATTATGTTGAGGTATGTTCCTTCTATTCCTGCTTTCTGGAGAGTTCTTATCATAAGTGGATGTTGAATTTTGTCAAAGGCTTTCTCTGCATCTATTGAGATAATCATTTGGTTTTTAATTTTCAATTTGTTAATGTGGTGTATTACATTGATTGATTTGCGGATATTGAAGAATCCTTGCATCCCTGGGATAAAGCCCACTTGGTCATGGTGTATGATCTTTTTAATGTGTTGTTGGATTCTGATTGCTAGAATTTTGTTAAGGATTTTTGCATCTATGTTCATCAGTGATATTGGCCTGTAGTTTTCTTTTTTTGTGGGATCTTTGTCAGGTTTTGGTATTAGGGTGATGGTGGCCTCATAGAATGAGTTTGGAAGTTTACCTTCCTGTGCAATTTTCTGGAAGAGTTTGAGCAGGATAGGTGTTAGCTCTTCTCTAAATTTTTGGTAGAATTCAGCTGTGAAGCCATCTGGACCTGGGCTTTTGTTTGCTGGAAGATTTTTGATTACAGTTTCAATTTCCATGCTTGTGATGGGTCTGTTAAGATTTTCTATTTCTTCCTGGTCCAGTTTTGGAAAGTTGTACTTTTCTAAGAATTTGTCCATTTCTTCCTCGTTGTCCATTTTATTGGCATATAATTGTTGATAGTAGTCTCTTATGATCCTTTGTATTTGTGTTGTCTGTTGTGATCTCTCCATTTTCATTTCTAATTTTATTGATTTGATTTTTCTCCCTTTGTTTCTTGATGAGTCTGGCTAATGGTTTGTCAATTTTATTTATCCTTTCAAAGAACCAGCTTTTGGCTTTGTTGATTTTTGCTATGTTCTCTTTTGTTTCTTTTGCATTTATTTCTGCCCTAATTTTTAAGATTTCTTTCCTTCTACTAACCCTGGGGTTCTTCATTTCTTCCTTTTCTAGTTGCTTTAGGTGTAGGGTTAGGTTATTTATTTGACTTTTTTCTTGTTTCTTGAGGTATGCCTGTATTGCTATGAACTTTCCCCTTAGGACTGCTTTTAAAGTGTCCCACAGGTTTTGGGTTGTTGTGTTTTCATTTTCATTCGTTTCTATGCAAATTTTGATTTCTTTTTTGATTTCTTCTGTGATTTGTTGGTTATTCAGCAGCGTGTTGTTCAGCCTCCATATGTTGGAATTTTTAATAGTTTTTCTCCTGTAATTGAGATCTACTCTTACTGCATTGTGGTCAGAAAAGATGCTTGGAATGATTTCTATTTTTTTGAATTTACCAAGGCTAGATTTATGGCCCAGGATGTGATCTATCCTGGAGAAGGTTCCATGTGCGCTTGAGAAAAAGGTGAAATTCATTGTTTTGGGATGAAATGTCCTATAGATATCAATTAGGTCTAACTGGTCTATTGTATCGTTTAACGTTTGTGTTTCCTTGTTAATTTTCTGTTTAGTTGATCTATCCATAGGTGTGAGTGGGGTCTTAAAGTCTCCCACTATTATTGTGTTATTGTTAATTTCTCCTTTCATACTTGTTAGCATTTGTCTTACATACTGCGGTGCTCCCGTGTTGGGTGCATATATATTTATAATTGTTATATCTTCTTCTTGGATTGATCCTTTGATCATTATGTAGTGACCATCTTTGTCTCTTTTCACAGCCTTTGTTTTAAAGTCTATTTTATCTGATATAAGTATTGCTACTCCTGCTTTCTTTTGGTCCCTATTTGCATGGAAAATCTTTTTCCAGCCCTTCACTTTCAGTCTGTATGTGTCCCCTGTTTTGAGGTGGGTCTCTTGTAGACAACATATGTAGGGGTCTTGTTTTTGTATCCATTCAGCCAGTCTTTGTCTTTTGGTTGGGGCATTCAACCTATTTATGTTTAAGGTAATTACTGATAAGTATGATCCCGTTGTCATTTACTTTATTGTTTTGGGTTTGAGTTTATACACCATTTTTGTGTTTCCTGTCTAGAGAATATCCTTTAGTATTTGTTGGAGAGCTGGTTTGATGGTGCTGAATTCTCTCAGCTTTTGCTTGTCTGAAAAGCTTTTGATTTCTCCTTCATATTTGAATGAGATCCTTGCTGGGTACAATAATCTGGGCTGTAGGTTATTTTCTTTCATCACTTAAAGTATGTCTTGCCATTCCCTCCTGGCTTGAAGAGTTTCTATTGAAAGATCAGCTGTTATCCTTATGGGAATTCCCTTGTGTGTTATTTGTTGTTTTTCCCTTGCTGCTTTTAATATTTGTTCTTTGTTAATTTGATTAATATGTGTCTTGGGGTGTTTCGCCTTGGGTTTATCCTGTTTGGGACTCTCTGGATTTCTTGGACTTGGGTGATTATTTCCTTCCCCATTTTAGGGAAGTTTTCAACTATTATCTCTTCAAGTATTTTCTCATGGTCTTTCTGTCTTCTTCTTCTGGGACCCCTATGATTCGAATGTTGTAGTGTTTAATATTGTCCTGGAGGTCTCTGAGATTGTCCTCATTTCTTTTAATTCGTTTTTCTTTTATCCTCTCTGATTCATTTATTTCTACCATTCTATCTTCTAATTCACTAATCCTATCTTCTGCCTCTGTTATTCTACTATTTGTTGCCTCCAGAGTGTTTTTAATTTCATTTATTGCATTATTCATTTTATATTGACTCTCTTTTATTTCTTCTAGGTCCTTGTTAAACCTTTCTTGCATCTTCTCAATCTTTGTCTCCAGGCTATTTATCTGTGTTTCCATTTTGATTTCAAGATTTTGGATCAATTTCACTATCATTATTCAGAATTCTTTATCGGGTAGATTCCCTATCTCTTCCTCTTTTGTTTGGTTTGGTGGGCATTTATCCTGTTCCTTTATCTGCTGGGTATTCCTCTGTCTCTTCATCTTGTTTAAATTGCTGAGTTTGGGGTGTCCTTTCTGTATTCTGGCAGTTGTGGAGTTCTCTTTATTATGGCGTTTCCTCGCTCTGGGTTTGTACAGGTGGCTTGTCAAGTTTTCTTGTTTAGGGAAGCTTGTGTCAGTGTTCTGGTGGGTGGAGCTGTATTTCTTCTCTCTCCTTTCGAAGACTTGGGTTGCTTTTCTGGGTGCCTGATGTCCTCTGCCGGCATTCAGTAGTTGTTTTGTGGAATTTATTTAGTGTTTAAATGTTCTTTTGATGAATTTGTGGGGGAGAAAGTGTTCTCCCCGTCCTACTCCTCCGCCATCTTCAAGCAGAAGATATTAAGAAGAGGTGGCAAGAATACACAGAAGAACTGTACAAAAAAGATCTTCACAACCCAGATAATCACGATGGTATGATCACTCACCTAGAGCCAGACATCCTGGAATGTGAAGTCAAGTGGACCTTAGAAAGCGTCACTATGAACAAAGCTAGTGGAGCTGATGGCATTCCCGGGAGACCCGGGTTCGATCCCTGGGTTGGGAAGATCCCCTGGAGAAGGAAATGGCAACCCACTCCAGTACTCTTGCCTGGAGAATCCCATGGGCAGAGGAGCCTGGTGAGCTACAGTCCATGGGGTCGCAAAGAGTCTGACACGACTTCACTTTCACTTTTCTGCTATATAGCACAGTGATTCAGTCTCACACACACAGATACTTTTTGATATTCTTTTCCATTATGGTTTATCACAGGATATGGAATATAGTTCCCTGTGCTATACAGTCGGTCTTTGTTGTTTATCCATTCTATATGTAATAGTTTGCATCCACTAATCCCAAACACCCAGTCCATTCCTCTCCTGCTCCCCTTCCTCCATGGCAACCACAACTATGTTCTCTGTATCTGTAGGCACGATATATCTTACATATACTAATTCATTTAAATATTCATGCCAAACCTATGAGGTAGATCATATTCCATATTTTTCAGATGAGGTAATGAAAGCACAGCGAAATTGCTTACATGCAGTTATACAGTCAGGACAAGCAGACTAAGATTTCACCCATCTGCTTCTGGCAGTCTGCCCGCAGAGAACATCATTTGGTTACAGGGTGAACAGTGTTGGGTCAAACTGGTGTCAACTAAGCTTACAGGTTTTTAGTCTTTAGGATCAATCTCTAGACAAATCCCAAGAGACTTGACTAGGGTTATGAGTCAGGACATAAATGTCATGCAAAGAAAGAGATAATTGACAATAGCTGGGACATTAAAGGGAGGGAGGAAACATAGAAAGGAGGATGGTGTGGCACTGTGCTTGACTAACGCAATGAGAGAAGGAGAGCATGTGTTTGATAGTTGTAGACATGAAGATTTAAAAGGCTATTTATTTTAAAATATTTTATTTTCATTTATTTATTTGGCTGTGCTGGGTCTTGTGGCATCTTTTTTTTTTTTTTTTTTTTAGGTGCAGCATGCAAACTCTTAGGTGCAGCACGTGGGATCTAGTTTCCTGACCAGGGGTCAAACTCAGGCCCCCTGCATTGGGAGCACAAAGTCTTAGCCAGTGGACAACCAGGGAAGGCCCTAAAATGCTATTTAATGTTGTGCAGGTGATCATTCTTGTCAGTTGATTGTCTGGAATATAGAGGAGACGTGTGGAGTAGATAAGTGGGTTAAGTCTGCACCTAAAAATCAAGAAATTGATGCACAATGCTTAAGATTGATACCTAAGTTAAAAATATCAGGATAACCAAATCACTGAGAAAGCATTACCTATCAGAGAAACATAATTAGAAATAGTGGTTTCTTCAGAGTAGGCCACTGCAGTTTTTCATCGTAAATTCTGTTCCACTATTAGATTTTTAACTATATTACTTTGCACATATTAACAGTTGATACGCCAGAGAAGCAGAAGATGCAACATCAGCTTGGTTTTAGGAAAACAACTTCATCCCTTACATTAAGTGAAATGTGGCTCATTTGGAGTTTTGATCATATTTATTTTGTAAATTTGTTTCCCTTTTACAATGTAATAGAATAAAAGCATAAGGATTTTATACCCACTTTTATGTGTATACATTTCAAAATATCATTAGAGTTAAAAATGCTGAAAGTCAACTGTGAGAGGCCAAACCATTTTTTTTTCTATCACTTTTTCACTCAAGTTAGAAAAATACCACTTCACTGTAAGAGGTCGAGCTACCTTGCTAGCAACTCATTACTCATGGCTTGGTTCAATTTCATCTCTTCTGTGAAGGGTTTCCTTAATCTTCTAGGAAGAATTGATGGTGGTCTTTCTTGGGTCTCACTGTACATGCATTTTTCATGGTTTATGTCTCTCTTCATAGAGTTATTTGTTTGCATAGCTATTTGTTTATGATTTCTAGACTAAAAGTGCTTATGAGTGGGGCCCATAGCTTATTCATCTGGATCCTTAACACCCAGCTCACAACCAATCACATACCAGGAGTCCTGCAGATGTTGGCTGAATCAATGGGTGGTAACAGCAGTGGTACTCTCTTGGCTTTCAGAATTCCCTTCGAGGGTTAGCCATCAAATTGAAAAAGCACAAGGTACTTTATCCACTATTGCTAAAAGCTTGTTAGAAATAGGATAACATTGAACTTAAAGCCTTGTGGTCAAATTTATGGCACCTTAAGGGCATCATGAATGGAGTTGTCTTAAACTCCTCTTCTGAGTTTCTGCATGACTGTAGAGATAAGCTAATGGTGTCAATATTCAGGTGTAGTCAATATTTGGCACTGTAGTAGAATATCCGAGCATATAGTGACACACCATAGTTACTTAGCCATGACTGGCTTTGTTAACACAATTTGGCGACATTGAGATTTTCACTACTACTGCAAGAAAGGAGTTGAACGTATTTTCTAGCCCCCATTCTTACCTCCCATAGAGTTTGTTCTTCTCCAAGATTAAAATGAATCTGGCTTATTGGCATACCTGTTTAAGAAAGGAGACAGTAAATCTTTAATACAAGAAAGTGAAGAGGTGAAATTGTTGAACTTTTCTGAAAAGGCTAGATTCATGGAAGGTAGTAGTAGCTTTACTGGGCTCCATGTTCCTGTGGGTTGTCATTAGTGAGACTGTCATTCATTGTCTCCTCTGCCCCCTCTACTCCCTACCCGCCCCCCCCACCCGCCCAGCATGCAACACCAGTGCAGTTACCTATTCATTAATTCACTGGCCAAGAATTAGCAGACATCACTTAGGAGTGAAGTGTTGCTCTAGGCACTGTGGTTGATTCACAGATAAGACGTGGCCCTAATAAGCCAGAGTTAGAGCTTCATGCAATTCGTCTCCTGACCAATGAGTCTCTGTTACTTGCAGTTTTACAACCTGGCTTTGACAAAGGGGAACATGTCTCTTTCTATTGATTACAGCTCTCTAAATGGAACTAAACAGCTCACAGGCAGGTATTTAAATGAAGCATGAAATTTTCCTAGGAGCCATTAAAGCTGGCTTAGTTTCTATATTCTAAAAACAAAGCCAAGCAAAATGAAAACCTTATTTTATTGTGATCTCAGTTATAGCACTTCCTCAAAGGATGGTGCCTAATGAGAGTCACTGTGTACTGTGGGAAAACCATTATGTAATACTTAACCCTACCCACTTAAAAAAATAGCTCATTTTATTCCCACTCCTGAAAAAGATTGATTTCTTTGAACAATTAAGAATATGACCTCATTTCTTACATCTTTTGTTTTTTAAGCTTGGAATTTCTAGACAGTGATCTAGTTGGAAACATCAGCATTTGAAAAAAAATAAGGTTTATTTAGTTCCTCCTGAATGTTTTTATTTTCTTTGTCACTGAAGTGGCTTTAAATGTTCTTAAAGATCTGCATTAGGTATTTATGGAAACTTCTCTCTAAATTATAGAGTTTAAACTAAAAAAGTATAATTTATTCTCAGCCAGGTGTCAAACAAGAATATCTGAAGAATATTAACAAGCCTTTAAATTTCCCCAAATAGGGTCTCAACAGTAATTACAATTTCTTTTCATCCATCAGCTCCATTAGCCCCAGTTAACTTTAAACTACCTATGCTTTTATAAGTTATAAGAAGTCTTATTCAGATTGTAGGCATCAAATACCAATATTAAATATTTTCCATGTCCCTAAACTAAAGCTAGGTATTGTAGTCAAGATAGCCCCAACTGATGCCCATGGGAGGGCTTCCCTAGTGGCTGAGATGATAAAACCTGTGCCTGCCATGTGGGAGGGAGAAGGCAATGGCACCCCATTCTAGTACTCTTGCCTGGAAAATCCCATGGATGGAGGAGCCTGGTGGGCTACAGTCCATGGGGTCGCTAAGAGTTGGACACGACTGAGCGACTTCACTTTGACTTTTCACTTTCATGCATTGGAGAAGGAAATGGCAACCCACTCCAGTGTTCTTGCCTGGAGAATCCCAGGGATGGGGGAGCCTGGTGGGCTGCTGTCTATGGCGTCGCACAGAGTTGGACATGACTGAAGCGACTTAGCAGCAGCAGCAGCAGCCATGTGGGAGACCCAGATTCGATCCCTGGGTCGGAACGATCCCCTGGAGAAGGGAATGGCTGTCCACTCCAGTATTCTTGCCTGGGAAATCCCATGGACAGAGGATCCTGGTGGGCTACAGTCCACGGAGTCGCAAAGAGTTGGACATGAGTGAGTGACTACACTTTCTTTCTTTCAATGCCCATGGTAATTTATCACTCATAGAACTCTGGAGAGGTCCAGAGGGGAGAAAAGACAAGGTACCACATTTAAACTTGTATAATGAAACACCTTTCTATGAACTTTATGGAGTAGATTATTGACCCAATACACATCTTTCATGTTTCATCACGTCTGGTCCCCAAATAGGGTCTCAACAGTAATTACAAAGCAGCATTTCTTCATCCCACACTCAGAACTGACAAGACCTGTTCTTCCCTCAATTTGCCTCTGCTGCTCCAGGAAAAACTCAGAGAATTCCTGGAGCTTGCATCATGTGCTAGCAAACATAGCCCTGCTAGCATTCTTCTCTCTTGCCATTTCAGTTGCTGATGCCTTGGGCTCTAGGCTGCTGTCCTGAAGTTTCCTGTTCCCTTCATGTGGGAGGGCCAGCCTCAGAGAACTGTGAGTCTCCTCAGGCGGGGGACTGGGAGCGCCAGCCGTCACATCCCTGAGAGCAAGGGAGGGAGGAGGCACAGATTCTCCTCCAGGCTGGCACACAGGCCCCTGGGAGCCTCAGTGACACAACTCTTATTTTTTCACTTGGGGTTGGAGAGGAAGTCTCAGGGGACTTCACATGCCTAAGAATTAGGACAGTTGGAGGAGAGATGATAGGAAGGTTTTAGAAGATAGAGAACCAAGGAATTGACCTTCAGACCAGGAGTGACTGTGACTCCACCTCCCAGGGAAAGCAGTTGTCGGACCACTGATCCAATGGGCCGCAAAACTGGAGGTCTTTGAGAAATGCTCCCTGGAAGGTCAGAAACCCCCAATGGAAGTCTCAGAAAAGTCAGACTAGGTAAATCTGCCACTTTCAGGCTGAGAGTTGACCCATTTGTCTGAGCTAAGGGAGAGAACACTGCTCACCTTTCTGCCAGCTTATCTAACAAAAGTGAAATCTTCAGAGTCACCATGTTGGATAACTTGGAGGTTAGGCTAAGGAGGAACAATTTCTGCCCCCACATTTGTAGTTTTCATAAAGTCATTCTTTTCTGGCAGGACCTCAACGTTTCCACGCAGGTGCTGTTTCACTGCTCTTCCAGAAAGGTAGTGCCCACTTAGCCGCTTCCTTCGTAGGCAAGAGCACACAAAGGTGCTAAGTTGAGAGTATGTTTGACTAGACTGTGTAAGAAGCAACCTTAATAGGAGCTGAAGGACAGCTCCTGAATGTGTCTTGACTTGGAAAGTCCATTGGTCTTTTCTGTTGGGTTGGCCAAAAGGTTCATTTGGGTTTTTCATTAATACTTTGCCTGGCTGCTGATGTTGGATGATCTTCAGTGGACTTCAGGACCTAGGATTGTTCAACAACAGATTGATCACTTATTAGTTTGTAATCTTTTTTTAAAGTAATTGATTGATTTGGACTGCACTGGGTCTTTGTTGCTGCACGCAGGCTTTTTCTCTAGTTGTGGTGGCTTCTCTCGTTGCAGAGCGCAGGCTCTAGGCATGTGAACTTTAGTGGTCGTGGCCTGTGGGCTCCTTGTGACTTGTGGGCTCTAGAGCGATGGCTCAGTAGTGGTGGCATCCAGGCTTAGTTGCCCTGCGGCATGTGGGATCTTCCTGGGCCAGGGATCGAACTGGTGTCTCCTGCATTGCGGGGTGGATTCTTAACCAGCTGGACCACCAGGGAAGCCCTATTTGTAATCTTGGACAAGTTATTTAACCTTTTGAAACCTGCTGTCTTTATGTAAAATAGAGATTATAGTGCCTGCTTTGCAAGGTCATAGTAAGATTTAAGCAGAGTTATACACAGTCGATCCTTAGTCTTTGTAAGTTCTGTATTCGTGAATTTGCCTTCTTGCTGAAATTTATTTATAGCCCCAAATTAATACTTACATCTCTTGCACAATCATTCACAGAGAGAGGCGGAGTGGCAAAAAAATTTGAGTTCCTCAAAACACATTCTCAGCTGAAGTCAAATAGGACAATACTCCACTTTCTTGTTTCATCTCTCATGCTATAAACAAGTGTCCTTTTTTGGGTCTATTTAGTGCCACAGGTTTTGCATGCTTGTACACTAGACCCTTGAACAATAATGGGGTTAGGGTTCCCAACCCCTGCACAGTGGAAAATCTGCATATCAAAAGCATTGGCCTTCTGTATCAGCAGTTCCGCATCCACAGATTCAACCCACTGTGGGTGGTGTGGTACTGGAGTATTGGCCACTGAAAACCACCTGTGAGTGAGTGGAGCTTTGCAGTTCAAACCTGTATTGTTCAAAGGTCACCTGTGCTGTTTGTTTAAATTTTTTTGTGTGACCTTTTTTGCTGTTTTAAATGCCCCCAAGCATATAGTGCTGAAGTGCATCCAGCGCTCCTAAGCGCAAGATGGCTGTGAGATGCCTTTTGGAGAAATTACGTGTGTTAGAGAAGCTTCCTTCAGGCCTGGGTTATTGTGCTGCTGACCCTAACTTTAGTCTTAATGAACTAGCAATATATATATTACATAACGTGTTTTTAAACAGAAACAAATAAAACAAGGTTATGTGTTGCTCAATTGACAAAATGTGGCCAGATAATTGCAGGAACCTAACCCTGTTTCCCCGAAGAGCAGTGGTTTGGTGTTTATGGTAAATCCACGGTTTATGGTGACTGTATAGACTGAAACCACTACAAATAACAAGACTTGACTGTACTTTAAAGGCCACGAACTTAGTTGGAGCTAAACAAATACTTATTCCTTTGTCTTCTGTCTGTATGATAAGGGCAAAATGGCGAATTTCCTTGAAGGAAGGAAGGAGTGGCTGCTTCTTTGTCCTTCTCTCCTTAGACTATTTCTTGAAAAATATTAGAGTGCCAGTAAGAGGTGTGACGTTTTAATTTTTAATAGCTATTTTTAATTGAAGTCTAGTTAATTTTCAATATTGTTAGCTTCAAGTGTACAGCAGACTGACACAGTTATACATGTATCTGTATATATACACACACATTCTTTTTCTGATTATTTTCCCTTATAGGTTATTACAAGACATGGAATATCATTCTCTGTGCTATAGTTTATCTACTTTATATATAGTAGTATGTATATGTTACTCCCAAACTAAACTCCTAATTTATCACCAACCTCCATCCCCTTTGCTGCTGCTGCTGCTGCTAAGTCACTTCAGTCGTGTCCGACTCTGTGTGATCCCATAGATGGCAGCCCACCAGGCTTCCCCGTCCCTGGGATTCTCCAGGCAAGAACACTGGAGTGGGTTGCCATTTCCTTCTCCAATGCATGAAAGTGAAAAGTGAAAGTGAAGTCGCTCAGTCGTGTCCGACTCTTAGCGACCTCATGGACTGCAGCCCACCAGGCTCCTCCATCCATGGGATTTTCCAGGCAAGAGTACTGGAGTGGGGTGCCATTGCCATCCCCTCTGGTAGCCACAAATCTGTTTACTTTGTCTGTGAGTCTATTTCTGTTTTGTAAATAAGTTCTCTTATATCATTTTTTAAGATTGCACGTGTAAGTGATAACCATATGATGTTGACATTTTAATTTTATAATGAAATGTCAGGAGCCTTCTGATCCTTGGTATTATATATACACACACCTCCAAAATTAACTCTCTCCTGAGGTGTACAGGAGACTCTCGGCAAGGTGAATTCACTTATCCCTGAAGGAGATAAGAGAAGATTGAATTATTTTTTCTTCTACTTCACTGTAGAAACTTGTATAAAATTCTGTCTGGGCTTTGCAGATACCTTTGAGCTCACTTCCATGCACGTAAGTCTGGCGGTGCTTGCCCTTTAATAGATTGGGTTCCATCTCTTTTCTGTATTCACAGAAAGGTGTTTTGTTGGTTGGATTATTTTATTTCTCCACCATATGTTTGGGTTTTATTCTGGGAAGGCTGTTCTTTTTAAATTTCTTGGGCTTGTTTGTATCTGTCAATGACCAAATGGCTTTTTGGCTTCGCGATTATGCACCTCAAATTATACTAATGCACCGGTTAAGTTAAAGTGGCGCTGCTTGTGGACTCTCAGTGAATCAATTTTGTTGCTGGATAATGAAGCACTTCAGGCTTTCTGTATTTCTGTGTTTACTTAGAAGCCAGCAAAATGGATGGCCAGGCATTTTACAAGGTACCCAGTGATCCTAATTGTTGACTGGGCGTGTTGCAGGCATGGGAAGAAAGGTTACTTAGACTGAATTTTCAGGGTATGATTCTCAGTTATTGGCTCTAGCTATGAGCCAGATAATTGGTGTGTTTTGGAGATGTATAAAACCAATAACTTGAGAGAGAAACCAATGGCTTTTTGGCTTTTTGAGGAACCCATTTCACCAAAGGACAATGTAGCTGATGCTTGCTTTTATATTCATTTGTTTTATTTTATATCCATCTGTTCTCTTCTTTCTCCACACCCTTCTTTTCCTGCAGATGTTCAGAGGCTTAGCATACTCCTTCATCTAGGGCAGGATTTCTCAGCTATCCTTTGTGGTGGAGGCTGTTCTGTGATGGAAGTTTGTAAAGCATCATCCTTGGTGTCTACTCATTCAATACCAGCTGCACGCCCACCCCAATTGTGATAACCCCAATCCCCAGACATTGTCAAAAGTCCCCTGGGGTGGGGAGTGAAATTGCCCCATTGAGAAACAGTGCTTTACAGAGAGAAGTTCTCAAGTTGTCAGCATCTCAGGCACAGCACCTGCTCTGTGCTTTGGTTTCTCTATAAGGAATGGTCTGTGCTTTGGTCTCTACAAGGAATGAAATGCTGCCCCTCACAGAAGCTTCCTTTTATTTCGCTTTTAGTTTCCTATGTCCTTAGAGGACAGCAAGCATCACAGCTTCTGGAAGATAAAGAACAACCTGATCATCCAAATTTTATCCTTTCTCAGCTCTCCAGACCTTAAAAGTCAGCTGCTTCCCTTTTTCAACAGTTCCTTTGTCGGACCTTTGTCAACCAAGCACTGCAGAGTCAGGGAGGCCCCAGTGGCCAAGAGCATAGATTCACTTCAAAGTTTGGTTTTGCTGTTCACTTTGTGTGACTTTGAATGGTGCAGTTTAACTTCTAGGTGCCTTAGATTTCTTTCTCTTTTTAATAACTTAAAACTTATTTATTGACTGCACTGGGTCTTCATTGCTGCCCATGGGCTTTCTCTAGTTGCGGTGAGCAGGCTTCTCATTGCAGTGGTTTCTCTTGTTGTGGAGCTTGGGCTTAGTTGACCTGCAGAATATGGAATCTTCCCAGACCAGGGACTGAACTCATGTCCTCTGCATTGGCAGGTGGATTCTCAACCACTGGAGCACAGAGAAGTCTATGCCTTAGAGTTCTTCTTTACAAAATGCTGATAATCACATTACTTTTTGTACATCATCATTGTCAATCTTAAATGAGTTCATATCCTCGCAGAACTTGGAACGGTGGTGTGATGAGAAATGTCTGTTTCAGTGTCGGTCTATATACTTCCCCACCCTGACCCTGCTCCTTTGTTTGCCCTGGTTCTGTGGGAGAATTTTACAGTTCTGACTTGTAGATAATTGAGAGCAACGCAAAACAGTTCTTGTCCACAGACAAGAAAATGTCCAGTCGTTGATGTCATACTCATCTAGCCATTTTTATTTCAGTGTTTCCCTGAGTAGGGCCATGGGGAGCTGCCATCTTCGGCTAGGCGTCCTTTCAGTGTCTATGTAATGCATTGTCTGAATCTAAAATCTATTCATGTTTCTTTACTGGATGAACCTGTCAGGCCTTGGCCTTGCCTTATGCTTGACAACCAGAAGTTGAAATTGAATTTACCTGACTTTCCAAAGTCAATCTATTTGTTACTGTATCTCTTTTACACCCTCAGATATTATTTTTGTTAATAGCCTGCCATCTTTTTTAAATTTTATTTTATTTTTAATTGGAGGGTAATTGCTTTACAATATTGTGGTGGTTTCTGTCATCCATCAACATGAATCAGCCATAGGTATACATACGTCCCCTCCCTCTTGAATCTCCTTCCCACCGCCCTCCCCATCCCACCCCTCTAGGTTGTCCCAGAGCCCTGGCTTTGGGTGCCCTGCATCATGAAACAAACTCCCACTGCCTGTCTATTTTGCATATGGTAATGTGTATGTTTCAATGCTACTCTCACAAATCATCCCACCCTCACCTTCCCTCACTGAGTCCAAAAGTCTGTCCTTCATGTCTGCATCTCCTTTGCTGCCCTGTGAATAGGTTCATCAGTGCCATCTTTCTAGGTTCCGTATAGATGCATTAATATACGATATTTATCTCTTTCTGACTTCACTTTGTGTAACAGGCTCTAGGTTCATCTACCTCATTAGAACTGACTCAAATGTATTCCTTTTTATAGCTTATAAAAGAGATCTCCCTGTAGCTCAAACGGTAAAGACTCTACCTGTGATGCAGGAGACCAGGGTTCGATCCCTGGGTCGGGAAGATCCCCTGGAGAAGGGAATGGCAACCCACTGCAGTATTCTTGCCTGGAGAATCCCATGGACAGAGGAGCCTGGTGGGTTACAGTCCATGGAGTCGCAAAGAGTCAGACACGACTGAATGACTAACATATATAACATACAAATGTATTCCTTTCTATAGCTTAGTAATATTCGATGGATGATGGCTGTTTCCATGTCCTTAGCCTGCCATCTTTTAACTACCTTTTTACAGCTGCAGCTTTTAGGAGATGCACCCAGGTGCTGACATCACTACCAGCATTCTCTGTCAGAAAGAGTCCCAGGGACGGAGTCCCATTGTCTGCAAAATAAACAAACAGAAACACTCGACAGACCCTCCCTCCCTGCTCTAGGTCACGACTTAGGTTGACACGGTGTGGCTGGTGCCCACCGTCCCTGCTGTGTAGGGCTCCCTCTCTTTGGCTCACATCACCTCACTCAGATCTGGTTGGGGAATGCATACGTTACCCTCTTCTTTGCTTTTGATCCCTCTCATCTTGGCTCAAGATGCTCAAGACCTCCCCACAGGTCCCCTCACCCTTTGCCATCTGTGTTAATACCTAGAGGCAGACTTGCCTTTTAGAAAAAAAAAAAAGTCCTGATTTAGAGCATTTGCCAGTTTCCATGGTATAAAGGCTCCCACCGTGAATGATTACAAACCACCAATGTGACATCAGTGAATGTGGAGTAGGGAAGAGGTGTGTGCCATCAGCTCAGCTCTTTGCGAGCTGATGTGGGCTGGCTCTGGCCTAGTCTTGCCTAGAGGGCCAGCAGCCCAGAACACATGGCATGATGTGAATCCAAGCCTGGACTAGGTAGAACCTCCTGGCATCCTCTGCATTGAAATGCACCTCAGTCTGCTGGGGCACAGGATGAAATGGCTTCACTGCTGCTCCACATACAACTGTAGGCTCCCTGTGTATTTCTGTCATAGAAATTACTTTCGCTGCAAACTGGCTAGACCTTTATATCATCAGAGAAAAGACCGAAATACCCAAACATTCCCCAAAGTTACAGCCCCTTTAATATTAACATCATGTTTCCCAAGATCCTCATGGACTCTAAGCTGTTTCAGGCTTGAGTTATTTCTCTTGGTCTTTGATCTTTCCACCCTCTATTTCTCCATGTTGTCCTGGCCCAAAGAACAGAGTTTCTTCCAAGTCTCTTCCTCCTTGATTCCAGCTAGTGTGTGTGTGCTCAGTCGTGTCCGACTCTGTGACCCATGGACTGTAGCCCACCAGGCTCCTCTGTCCATGGGATGCTATAGGCAAGGGTCCTGGAGTGGGTTGCCAGGCCCTCCTCCAGGGGATCTTCCCAGCTCAGGGATGTAACCCACGTCTCTTGCGTCTCCTGCATTGGCACAGGAGGGAAACCTGATTCCAACTAGCACCCCCCTTTATTGTTAATGGACATTATTGCACCCATATCACTTGATTGTGTTTCTTTGTCCAAGGCTTGGTTTTGCCCCTCTCCTCTAAATATCATCATAGACTCAAAGCTTCTTGGCTGATGAAACTTTCGGAAATTTTGGAGAGAGCCAAACAGACACACCCTTCTAATTCCTTAGCAGTGTGACCTTGGGGATTTACTTAACTTTCCTGAGTCTGAGCAGCTAAGTTTAGTGGCAATAAGAATACCTACTTCCTAAGTTTGTTGTGAGGATATAAATTAGAGGTTGCTATGAAGTTCCAGACACAGAGTAAGTGTGTGACAAAAATATCTCTAAATATCCCTTTATTTCTATTTTTCTTCTTTTTCTTTCTCTTCTTCCTCCTCCCCTCCCCCTTCTTCCTCCCTTCTGCCCTTCCCCCTCCCTCCTCATGGACCTTTTTTCCAATCATATCCCAACCTCAACTAAATCCTCTTCCATGCACTATGTTCCAGGAATGCCTAATCCTCAGCAGAACATTAGAGTTCCCAATTCAGGGATGTGTGCAGGTGATCAGGCTCCAGTTACCCTCTAGGTCTGCATGTTTTATGGCAGATGATGATACCAGACACTGATCTTGATTTTTCCTCCAACAGCAATGAATTTGTACCTCTCTTGACAATTTGACTGGATAATATAATCTCAGCTTTTTATTTTCAGTACAGATTTCTTTCCAGAGTGTCAAACATACCTGGCTGTCCGAAACATCGGGATTTCCTATAGCTTCTTTAAAAATCCCCAGCCCTTTCTATCAATCCATTCTGCATGTGATAAGGTATCCAAGGCAGGTCAAGGTTTCTGAAATAGTTCTCTAATGCATCTTCTCTTTGTCCTCATTGCCACGACATTACTTGAAGCTATCACAATTTATCGTATTCCATGACTTCCTGAAACACACAATGTTCAAAGTTTCAAGATGCAGAAGGATATCTTCTTTGCCTACAATATCCTTCCCCATCTGATGTGCCTGGTTAGTGTTTAAATCAACTTTTAGGACTCAATTCAAATGTTACCTTCTCCCTAACCCCCTTTCCTCCCTTCTCATCTATGTCAAGTGAGTTTCCTTTCTTTGCTCCTTGGCATACTGTTC
This sequence comes from Bos indicus x Bos taurus, assembly GCF_003369695.1. Taxonomy (NCBI): domain Eukaryota; kingdom Metazoa; phylum Chordata; class Mammalia; order Artiodactyla; family Bovidae; genus Bos; species Bos indicus x Bos taurus. The sequence continues at coordinate 12,816,357 of NC_040105.1, read as the reverse complement.
TTACCTTTATTTTAGCACAAACCATGTTCTAGTGTAGTTACTGGTTTAAATTGTCTATTTAGGCTTTCATTTGACCCTGAAATTCTTCCCTTAAAAAAAAATCACCATAACTCACACATCATTAATACTAAAAAATGTTTGTCTAATAAATGAATGAAAACCTAGCCCTTTGTATATAAAAAAGAAAATTTTGGATGATCAGTTTTTCATTTACAAGTATATTATTTGTAATATCCCCTCCTTATAAAGTCTTAGCTGTTCATTTGTAACATCAGTCTTAAGTTCAAGGATGCTTATCTAAATATGTAACTGTTTTCATCTTTGCTTCCTCCATCTGATTTGATAAATCTTAATGATTAAGTTCTGAAAAATTTGAGAGGCTCCTTGAAACGTGTGTAATAGATCTATTAATAGTAATATCTAATTAAAGACTATTTTTAAAATGAGCAAAGTAATAGAATAAATCCATTAAGTTCACATTAAATCCCTCCATGAAAGTGAACATTTTGCATTTGTTAGGGGTTTCTTAATGAAATATCATTAACCCAAATAATTCAGAAATTAATATGACTCTTCATACAGAATGATGTCTTATAGAGGCATATGTCTTGTTAGGTGGCCCCACGGTCAGAGCTCATCAATTCATACATTTATCACACTGAGGAGATTAAATTTCATGCTTTGCTAAAGATTAATAGAAAAACATCATTAGAGTTGTACACATTATTTATTAATCTAAAGAGATGACTTTCTCCTGCTACCAAAAGGATTTGGACATTTTCATATAGGAGAAGACAAAAGGGATAAGAAATAAGTATACAAGGAGGAAATGCTAAATATTTAAATCTACATGGTACATGCTCACCATAGCTCTTTAGGTTTATGGGGACTAGGAAAGTACAACTGACTTTGTGTATTCTATGATAGAAAGTGCTAAGCAAAATACTAATTTATTATTTGTGTCAGAAGGGCAAACTTCACCTTTTTCTGCACTCAAAAATTCCATTGATGTGTCAGAAGAATGGTAAGAATTGTAAATTCAGGGCAGCTTTGAAAAGAGACTTGGGTGCTCCCACTGAGATCATTGATTTTGAGGAATATCTGAAATTGTATAAAATAGAGTTGGGTTGATGGAAAAAGTGGAGGTGAAAACCCCTCCAGTCCAACCAGGTGCATGAAGAGACGTCAGAGAAGTGAGCAGACAGGATTTCACAGGAAAGTTCAACCCTGCCGAGGGACAGGGGAGCAGAAGGTGAGCACGTGGCTGGTGGAGTTGGGCTGGAGGTAAAGATGAGGAATCTGTCAGTTCCACACCTGGCTCTTCAGCCATGGCGCCAAATGAGACCCTGTAGTGCTGGTTATTCAAGGTAGCTACTCTTGGTAAAAATCTACTATGTGCTAATTATTTCATAACTCACTTTTGAATTATTTTGAGCTGCTTCTGATATGAAATAACAAAACTTACTTCAGGAAGGCAATCTGAAATCAATCCCAATTGCTTATACAACGATCATGTATTAATACTTAAGAATATAGCTCTCCTGGTTTGAACGTAACTGGAGTTTTTGTCTCATCTCCCTCCATTCAGTAGCCTAATCTTTGATCATTTCCGGGATTGCCTCTTCTACATTTCACCTTTCCGGAAGTTTGTGTGATATCTGTGGAACGATTTCACTTTTTTTTTTGTCGAGTGGGATCTTAGTTCCCTAACCAGGGTTTGAACCTGTGGTCCCTGCAATGGAACTGTGGAGTCTTAACCACTGGACCTCCAGAGAAGTCCCGACTTCTTTAAATACAGTGTTACTCTCTAATTTGTGTTAAGCTCCCAAATCTGTTGCACTCTTTGCCTTATTTCCTGTAGGCTCCCTGGCTTGCAAGAAAAAGTAGATTTTCTCTCCTTAGTGACACTTGGCATAGCTCCGTTAAGAAGAAAAGAATGAAATCTGTGTGATCTCAGTAACATGCTGTTTTGTGGAGAATGAAAACAAATGAAGCGTAACAGTTAATGTTGTTCTTTCTGTCACAGATGGGGTCTCCTGTTTAAAGAAATCTCTCAATCAAATAAATTCTTTTACTTGACACTGAAGACCCAGAGAATTCGACAGCTAATGTGGTCACCTCTCTATTTTCATTTAGAGATAGATCAGCAAGGACAACACATATTCATTTGCTGCCCAACTCCCATTATTCTCTGAGCTTTAGACATTTTAATTCCGAGACCTCTGATCATCATTGCCTATTTTTAAACTGCGAAAGGCTGAAAAATTATTCTTCTTTATAGCCCATAAGATAGATATCAGCACAGGACCAAAAACCAGTAGAGACCTCTGTGTTTTAAATGGCTTGTCTCTCCAAAGTTTGAAGGGCACATTTTCTTTGTTTTCTTAAAAAAAGGTCAGTGCAAAAATAAATGAATTGCGACAAAGAGAAATACCAAGTAAATATAGCAGAAGGGAAGCCAAGGGGATTGGGGAAAAGTCGGGTGAGCTGAATATCATTTGGTGGAGTCTGAATTAGGAATTTCACGCTCACAAAAATTTCTTTTAGAAAATCATCATAAATCTATTTTGTAAAAGCTTAATAACAGTGGCCTCAAAGCCAAAGTTAGTTCCTTTCCAGAGATAAAATATCTTCACAAGATGATTCTGTTGTTTCTTAAATGTTTTCCTCATGAATTCTTTATCACTTGAAAGACATTGTGCAGAGATGAGAGAGCCTGCGAATCAGAGAGGTCATGTGACTTGTTCACATTAAACACATTTTCCCATGTCCAGGATTAGACGTTCAGGTTTGTCATTGCTGACCAATGATTTTTCAGTTCTCTCCCTGATTTTTTTTCCTGATGACATATTAGTATTATGTACAGATAATTATGCAAATTTTTATTTATGCAAATTAGCTTGCACAGTATGTTTAATTTCACAATCACTTACCTGCTTTAACCATATACCATGCTTGTTTTTCCATGTCACTGTGTGCAACTGATACATTCTTTTTATTTTTATTTTTTTATTTATTTTTTATTTATTTATTTTTTGATACATTCTTTTTAAAGACTGTATCATATTTACTTAATGACTCTTAAGGAGATAGGGTGGGGTTTTGCTTCCCAGGGACAGTTGGCAATGTCTGGAGACTTTTTTTGTCATACTTGAGCAGAAGGTGCTACTGGCGCAAGACAGCCCTCTCAACCAAGAATGATCCAGCCCAAATGTCAGCAGTGCCAAGGTTGAGAAACCGTGAAAATAGATGTACCACAACTCATTTAACAAATTCTTTATTGATGGACATTTGGAGTATTCTCAATTTTATCTACTATGGTAGCATCACATATCCAAGAATCTCTGTTTCTGCATCATTCTGAATAGTGCTGTAGGATAAATATCTAGAGGGATAGTTTCTTGGTCAAAGATTATGCTGCCAGGGAGTTATATATATTGCCATCTTCAACTACTGAAGTTCATGTGAATTTACATTTCTTCCGAGAATATGTGTAGGTGGTTTCTCAAACATTCTTCAACTGTCAGTGGATATTAACTACCTCTTTGAGCTATATATGTTTTTTTGATACGTAGTATTCCACTTTCTTATTTTAAGTTTATTAATTGTTAGTATGCATGACCACCATCTTTTTAAAAAATGATTTTATTGAAGTATAGTTGATGTTTATAATATTATCTAAGTTACAGGTGTACAGTATGGTGATTCACAATTTTGAAGGTTATACTTCATTTATAGTTATTTAAAATATGTACCGTAGTTCCCACATTGTACACTATATTCTTAAAGCTTATTTTATGCCTAATAGTTTGCATCTCATAATCCCCAAATCCTGTATTGCCCCTTCCCTTTGCCCACTGGTAAATACTGGTTTGTTCTCTATATCTGTGAGTATGTTTCTTTTTTGTTTCATTCACTAGTTTTGTTGTATTTTTTAGATTCCACATATAAGTAGTATGATATGGTATTTGACTTTCTCTGACTTATTTCACTTAGCATAATGCCCTCCAAGTCCATTCATGTTGCTGCAAATGGGCAAAATGTCATTCTTTTTTATGACTGAATAATCTTCCATTGTGTGTATGAATATACATGCATATATATATATGTGTGTGTGGACATACATATGTCACACCTTCTTGATCCATTCCTCTGTCAATGGACACTTAAGTTGCTTCCATGTCTGGGCAGTTGTAAATAATGCTGCCATGAACATTGGGGTGCATATATCCTTTCAAATTAGTGTTTTTGTTTTTCTTGGACATATACCCAAAAGCGGAATTGCTGGATCATGTGGAAGTTCTATTTCTAGTTTTTTGAGAAACTTCCATACTGTTCTCTATAGAAGCTGCACCAATTTACATTCCGACCAACAGTGTTTGAGGGTTCCCTTTTTTCCACATCCTCAGCAACATTTATTACTTGTTGTCTTTTTGATGATAGCCATTCTGGTAGGTGTGAGGTCATACCTCACTGTGGTTTTGATTTGCATTTCCCAGATGATTAGCAGTGCTGAGCATCTTTTCATGTGCCTGCTGGCCATCTGCATGTCCTCTTTGGAGAAATGTCTTTTCAGGTCTTCTGCTCATTTAAAAAAATCTGGTTGTTTGTTTGGATTGTTTTTATGTTGAGCTGAATATTTGTTGAATATGCTGTTGTTTATATCTGTCGAATATTCACCCTTATCAGTCATAGCTTAACCATCTTTTCAAATGTTACTGGTCTTTTTTTCTTTTGTGCACTGCCTGTTCATGTCCTTGATAAGTTTCCTATTGTGTTGATTATCTTTATCTTCTTGACTCGAAAGAACTTTGTCTCTTATGTTTGTTACAAATAGTTTTTTCCTAGTTTGTTTGTCTTTTAACAATAATTTTTGGACCTGGGGAAGTGTTATATTTTTATAAAGCCAAATTTATCCTTATTCATACATTTCCTCCTGGAGCTTATGTCATGTTTAGAAATACTTTCCCCACCCTAGAATATAAAAATATACCTCTGGGTTAGATATCATCACTGACTGAATGGCCATGAATTTGAGCAAACTCCAGGAGATGGTCGAGGACAGAGTAGCCTGGCGTGCTACAGTCCATGGGGTCGCAAAGAGCTGGGGTTGTGAAGAGTCAGGGTCATAAGCAACTGAACAACACAGCAACAAAGGTTTTCTTCCAGTCTTTCCCCAGTTTCTTTGGGATCTGTTTGTCAGTTTCTTTTACATTAAATCCTTTACATCTATCTGGAACTTAATTCCGTGTGGAAAATGTTAGCCCACTGACTTGTCCTAATACAGCCGTCACAGCTTCACAGAAACGAGCCAAGTGGAGATTTTCCCTAAAGAGAATAAACTCCTAACCTCCCCATCTGTAATTGATTCTGGAACACCAGCCAACTTTCTTCATAGCATCACCCACAGGCAGGAATGATACTCAGTGCTGTTAAGTATTAAGCTTGTTAAGATGAAGAATTTCTAAAATTTCACATTAGTTTTATAGTTTACATTATTTTGTTTATTCATGTTATTTCGTTTGGTTACATATATTTTATCTTCCTATGACATCTTTAAAGCAGTGAAACTTTACAGATGAAGCCCAGTTAAGGCTGTCCACTTGGCTGTATATTTCTTGAGAACAGATTGTTTTTTTCCTCTCCCAGGGCTCAGCATGTATAGTCTATTGAATAAATTCCTGATTGGCCCAAGGGCGCACTTTATTATGGAAAGGAGATGAGCAGGTTGATGAGATAGTTGACGTTTCTCACCTCTCCTTGATTTAGCTATAACTTAGTCCAATATTATCCTCAAGAGGAATTGTCTGCAAAATACCAGGTGATTTTGTTCTCTTCCGGTTGATCTTTGTATGACAGAGCTTTTCTGCATATGTAAATTGAAGATAGATAATTTGAAATCACCCCAAGTTAGGTTAGCATAGGATGTGGCTATTTAAAGGTCAATAAATGCATAGTTCTGAGATGTTTAGAGTCCATTGGCTCATATTTTTGGTGGTGGTGGGGCTTAAAAACTAATATTACTTCTAGAACTGTAGACAGGATATCTTGGTCAGAGAGAAGGAAAAATGGAATTTTTATCCAAATAGACCATAATAGCAGTTTTATCTGAAAACATTGCTATTTCTCTTCAAGAAAAATAGGCTACTCAGTTCCCTTACAAATAACTTGCTACAACCCCCTGATTAAAACAAACAAACAAAACTCTAATCATAATGTTCCCAATCTATAAACCAGAAACAACATTATTTCTTGACTGCTAGCCCACCTGTAGGGAAGTTCCTAGGTGATTTAAAAATCTAACTGCGTTCTGGAGACACCAAGACCAGAGACATGTCTTGCATGTCTATGGAAACAGACAGTGGTATTGGTGTCCTTAAAAACAATTCTCTTCACTTGGTCAAAACAGTTGTGTGCCAAACCAGGAGCATCCTTGCATAAGTGATACAGAGAGATCTTTAGAAGCATACCCCTTTGACTCGAGTGACTAGGACCATGACCACATAGATTCTAACTTAATGAGTGGTCAGTGGTCAGCCATTTTTTAAAAAAGAAAATTGTTCTATGAGAAAGCGCCAGAAGCACCTCCAAACAGAAGCCTTTTTGTATTCATGGCTAGTTGCATCCATAACCACCAGACAAGAGATAAAAATGGATAAAACTACAGCCTTGGGGATATAACTTTCTCCCTGAGGTCTCCTCGGAGCCCCAGCTTTATATAAATTTTCCATCAGACTCTCAGCCAGCTGTTCAAAGTACAAGAATCTATTTCCCTGATGGGTAAGGAATCTCAGGGTAGAAAACATATTCAGAACAAAATTACCAAATTGTACTTCTTCCTCAATAAAAATTCATTTCTTTCACAGAACATCCAGAGCCGAGTCTAAATAAATTACCAGTCTGATGTCCTTAAGAAAACAAGGTCTTCAAAGCTGGTCTTAAACATATCACATGACCCTGCTTGAAACCATCTTTCCCGTGTCCATTGTTTCAATTGATTATTCTGTTTTCTGGCTTCTCAAGTCTGGAATCCTTTAATTAGGTCTTTTTTCTTTGGATTTACTGCCAAGTTCAGTGCCACCTGGTTATTCTTCCTAGGTTCTAATGTTAGTCAATTTGCTGACTTGTCTATACCATTTAGAGACTTTGCTCTGTTCTAGAATCTTGGTCTGAGCTAAGCCCTGGTTGGGGGAATGTGGAAAGGGTGGGTGGAAGTGGCTGAACATTAGACAGAGAATGTCAGTCAGAGGCAGTGTTTGAGATGCTTACATTTTCAAGGAAGAGAAACCCCAAACCAAACTGGCAAAGAATAGGAGATTTACTAGTTCTAATAAATTAATAATCAAGAATTTATAAAGCAATTCCACGTGTATTATTTCACTTTCTCCTCAAATAATCCTCTTAGGTAATATCCTAGCATTTTAACTGAAAATGGCAATTCTGAAGATGAGTTGCCAGGGACTACATGGCCACTAGGTGGCGCAGTGAGATCCAGATAGAGGCTACTGATCTGTGAATCCAGGATCCCTCCTTGCCACTCCCAGGGTGATGTTTTGTTGTTTTTAATGTTAAGGATCTTCTTTTTTTCCCCTTGAATTGAAGTATAGTTGATTTACAGTGTTGTGTCAGTTTCAGGTGTGCAGCAAAGTGATTCAGTTATACATAAGTGTATGTGTGTGTATGTGTGTTCAGATTCTTTTCCCTTATTGGGTATTACAAAGTGTGAAAATACATGGCTTGAATGTGGGGAAAAATAAGAAGAAAATGTGAACTAGGAAGGTAGTGAGAGAGAGACCCTGGTGTATTTCAGTTAAGGAAAAATGTTATAGAACTGGGTTTAAAAAAAAAAATGGAGGGAAATCCCTTGAGAGCAGAAACAGGAGGGAGTTGCGGGATCTGGCACCCTGGGGACAGGGGCGCTTGGGGGCATGGGGAAGGGTGCCAAGAGCTAGGGACCTGACCAGAGGTTGAGTCTCCCTCTTCGTGTTCTGAGCACTAAGGCCCTGCAGTGAGTGATTCAAGACTGTGCCCATCTAGATGGGCTCGCTACATAGTGGGCTTTATTTGCTTCCTTTGAAACTGGTCTCCACAGACTCCAGTGCGAAGATATGGTATCATGTTTGCAAAGACAGTTGTCTGAGGTCACACAAGCAATTTTCAGTTATTTTAACCCATGGGCTCTGGCCTCACCTCTCATAATAGAGGCACTTTCCTTCAGAAGCAAAGAACCCAAGTGAGAAAGGGCAGAAAGGAGTCACCCTTTCTATTAAATTGTATTCAATGAGTTTGGCTAGTCTCCCACATTTTCCTGGGGCTGCCTTCACAGCTGAGAACAGCTTTTCGTTTCCAAGTTTGATTTTTCTTATAAGACAAGAAAGCAAAACCAAAATACCTTTCCTCCCAGAGTTTTAGTCAATTCAGATCGAGTCAGTTCTGCTGCTTCTATTTTTCTGCCTGTTGATATGGTTTGTGGTCAGAGGCTAGATTAAATAGCGAAAGCTCATGTTGAAGATCTCGGCTGGAGCACCAAAGAGGTTATCGAAAAAAAGAGGAACAGAAAGAACTAAAGAAGAGGTTGTGTAATCCCCCTGCAGGAAACAAGTTGACTCGAAGTAGTTGGTGTGGCATATTTGATTAAAACCCTTGCCAAAATGACCTTTTCTGCACTTACCTATAGTATGCGTCTTTCCAAACCTGAGCTGGAAGAGTTGATAAGAAAGGGCAAGGCTTGACACCCCTTTCAGAGTGTGATGAACTTGATAAGCACACATAACCCTGGCACAGGGCTTGGAAGGCACTAACTAGAGGGAAAATCTCAACAACAGCGAAAAAATCTTCGGCTGATGGGCTGTGCCCTTCCAGCACTCTGTGACTTCTTGCTCAGCTCCTGTGTGTGTGGTGGGTAGAAGATCCTAGAGAAGATGTTCTTAATCTCTCCCTTGCTCTCAAGCGATAAAAGCTAGTCATGAAATAGATGACCAGTCCAAATTTGATGCATGAAACAGGGCACTCAGGGCTGGTGCACTGGGACAACCCAGAGGGATGGGATGGGGAGGGAGGTGGGAGGGGGGTTCGGGATGGGGGGCACATGCGCACCTGTGGCTGATTCATGTCAATGTATGGCAAAAACCACCACAATATTGTAATTAACCTCCAATTAAAATAAAGAAAGAAGGCATCAGGCATATACACAAACTATACTTTGAGCTTAAAAAACACTGAACTCTTAGGACAGAAAAATATTTCAGGCAACCCAAGTCATAGATTTAATATACATGTACTCTCCTATTTTCATATTTGCACACCAGCCTTGCATGCCAAGCTTTACTTATTTTTTAATGTATTTGCAGTGTGGGTTGGAAGAAGGTGAGTATTTCAGAAGTATTACTTGGGAAGAATTTTTTGTCTTGAAATATAGTTGATTGAAAAATTCTTTTCCTTTATGGTTTATCATAAGATATTGAATACAGTTCCCTGTGCTATACAGTAGGATCTTGTTTATCCATCTGAGATACATTAGCTGGCATCTGCTAATCCCAAACTTCCAGTCCTTCCCTCCCTCACCCCTTCCCCCTTGGCAGCCACAAGTCTGTTCTCTATGTCTGTGCATCTGTTTCTCTTTCACAGATATATTCATTTGTGTTGTAGATGTCACATATAAGTGTTATCATATGGTGTTTGTCTTTCTCTGACTTACTTCACTTAGTATGGTGATCTCTCGGTCCATCCGTGCTGCTACAAATGCCATTATTTCCTTCCTTTTCATGGCTGAATAGTCCTCCATTGTATCTATCTGTGCCACATCTTCTTTATCCACTCCTCTGTCAAGGAAGACTCAGGTTGCTTCTGTCTTGGCTACTGTGAGTAGTGCTACTGTGCACATAGGGTGCATGTATCTTTTTAATGTATGGTTTTGTTGGGATATATGCCCAGGAGTAGAATTGCTGAACCATAGGGTAGCTCTATTTTTGGTTTTCCATTGTGGCTCCACCAACTTATATTTACTTGAGAAGAAGTTTTGTATACTTGTCTCATTGAAAGTTAGAAATCTAATCATCAGAAAACCTATAAAAGGATGATAGATCCCTACAATACTATGCTTTGAGGAGCCTTTGGAAGAGCTTTACAATTTTTTTTGAAGCTGTAGCCAGTCATGAGACTATACGTTTTCTCTCTTACTGCTTGTCATCGTAATTTCCACAGTTTAAATTGAGATTAGTGAGTCCAGAGAGACGGAGAATCCTTCGGTGAAACAAAAATATATAATCCCCTCTTTGTGCCTAACATGGGACTCATGTTGCTATAGAAAACTGGTTTTCTCATTAGGAGCCAATTTTATAAGGAGAAGATTGCTACGTAAGATGCTAAAGGATAAACCCTTGGCTTTCTTTCTGTAGAATATAGATGTATTGTAGATTGTAATTCTTTCCAATTCATTTCTGCCAAAGTCCTTTGGGAGCCAGAGCAGATGTGAAATTGAGGAGGTCGCACTGAGGCTCTAGGGGCAGGACTCACAACTACCTCTTGACTTTCACATCAGCAGTGCTCAGGGCGACGTGGCACTTGGAAGCCATCCTCTGCTCGTTAAAAAGGCAGCTGTTATCATGGGAAGATTGCTTGTTCTCTGTTCTATTTTTGGCCTTCTTTTTGTTGTTGTTTCTCCCCTACCTCTTTGACCCTCTAAGTATTGAGCATTAGTTTTCCCCTCTTCCACTTACTGGGCTCCCTGTCCCCAACTTCTGTAACAGTGTATCGGTCAGCCCTTGCCTGATACAGTAATGCTTCATAGCAAACAGTCCCCAAACTCGGTGACTTTAAGCAATAGTCATTTATTCTAGAGCTCACAGATCTGTGGTTTTGCTGCATCTACACAGGGTTAGGCTGGTATCCAGGCTCCAGGGTCTGGGCTCTAGAATCTAGATTTCAGGTTCCAGACTCCAGTTCTGTTTGAATTGCCTCTTCTTCTATGGACCAGAGGTTACCCAAAGCATGTGGTGAACTCAACACGTTCCATTCAGGGGCCCAGGATGAAGGCCAGTGTCCACGTGGGGCATGTGCTTCCCATGGCAGTGCACCAGACTTAAAAAAGGACAAGCTTAGTAGAGCAAACACATTTCGACCTCTGATAGTCTACACACATCCTCTTGTCCAAAGCAAATCACTTAGCCAGACCCAAAGTCAAGGGGTCAGAGAAGTAATGTGTCCTTCAGGAAGATCTGATAACGATGTGGATATATATAATGTGCCTGCAACTGAGTAAAGAATTAGGGACAGAGAGTTCAGTCTTCCAAAAGTAGAAGGTATCACAATGTACTGTATTTTTGGGTTGCCTGTATCCACCCAAAGTGGAGTGATCCACTTGAGGATAGAACCCAATTCTTATTCACCCCTGAATTTCCACATCTGACATGAGACCTGCATTTATCTGAGGTATTCAGTAAGTTATTCTAGAAGTAAATTACTCAATAAATTATTCTGAAACAACAATAAGAAGATGGAAATAATTCTCTCAGAGTACCATTTAAAAAGAGAGAGGAAGAACAAGTCTTGTAGGGCTTCTTCCCCTCCTCTTTTATTCAGCCTGATTCTTTTTGGCAAAACACTAGGTTTTCTTGATTTGGAAACTATTGACTCCTCTTGCAAAAGTCCACCATGACAGGCAAAATCTTTACTCTGATTTTCATCTCTGTGTATTTCCCAGCACCTGCGTGGATGCTTGCTGGTTTTGTTTTCATAAACAGAACAGCAAATGTTCCCCAGGAAGATGCTTTTTTTTTTTCTTTTGATGAAACTTCTTGAAATTAGATGGGTGCCTAAAATAAGATGAGATTGTCTTGAGGTTTTTTGTTCCCTCATGAAACTGACAAGAAATCGGAATTCAGGCACTCTCTTTTCCTCTGTGTTCCTGGGCCTCCAAACCTGTTAACTCTAATGCTAAAATAACAACTTGATGTCTCCCTTGATATTATGTGCATTAAGGTTTTGCAACATAGAGCATCCGTCTTTATTAGTTGAATAAAAGGAGCAGTTATTTATGCAGCACCTACTTTTTCTTTCTATAAAGTGTTTGAAGACTAACCACATGGATTTTGCCAAGGCCTGCCATAGGCTGGAAAGAAACTGTCAGTGCCTCTCCCATCTCCTGTAGTAGGCATGGAACAATGGGTCCTCAGAGATGGCCTTGTCCTACTCCCCAGAACCTGTGAACATGTTACCTTACACAGAAAAAGGGACTTTTCAGGTTTTATTTTTTTAAAATATTTATTTGGCTGCATGGGATCTTAGTTGCAGCACATGAAATCTAGTTCTCCAACCAGGGGTGGAACCTGGACCCCATGCATTGGGAATGTGGAGACTTAGCCACTGGACCACCAGGCACGCCCAGAGTTAATAATCTCGAGTGGATTATCCTGGATTCTCTGTGTGGTTTGACGTAATCACCAAGGTCCTTACAAGAGAGTAAGGAGAGTCAGAGAAGGAGATACAGTGACAGAAGCCGAGGGTGGAGATCTTATGCTGTTGACTTTGAAGATAGAAGAGGAAGGCAGGTGGCTTCTAGAAGCTCAGGAAGGTGAGGAGAAGGATTCTTCCCAAAGTTTCCAGGAGGGATACAGCTCTACCAACACATTTTAAACTTCTGCTTGCCAACATCAGCTAGTAAAGGTGTGTTATTTTAGACCACTAAGGTGGTGAGGGCTTCCTTGGTGGCTCAGATAGTAAAGAATCTGCCTGCAGTGCAGGAGACCCGGGTTCAATCCCTGGGAGAAGGAAATGGCAGCCCAGTCCAGTATTCTTGCCTGAAGAATTCCACAGACAGAGGAGCCCAGCGGGCTCCAGTCCATGGAGTCATGAAGGGTTGAACACAACTGAGCAACTAACACTTTCACTTTCAAGGTGGCGGCAACAGGAAACTAGTACAGCTCTCAAAAGCTTTCCAGAAAGTGTAGACTTGAGAGCTGCTCTGGCTGTGGAAGCAGACTTGTTCATGCATTGGGTAGGCCGGGTGGGCTGCACAGTTGAGACCCTAGGGCCAGCTGCAGCCGTTGACAGGATGAACATGGTTGCCGCCTGGCCCCTCCCCTGGGACAGCTCTGGGGCGTATTCTAGCCCATCTTCAGCGGTCTCCAGCTGGAATGAGACCAGTTGCCCACAGCAGGCTCCTTTCGCCCAGTGCTTCCTCCCCTTTCCTGTTGCACTGCTCCACTTTGCCGACCCCACTTCCCGGGAATGCCTGCCTAATGTTACTTGTCTCAGGGTCCTTTATCAAGAACACAGCCTAGGATACACACACACATGCACGGACAGAGAACCGCTGTGATGGGGAGGAACGAATGACTGGGAAACGGCTTGAGATGACATCCCTAAGAGTCCAGTTGGATGTGTGCCTGGGGCGCTCTCTGATGTAGATGCAGCGGCTCCATCAAAGTCTTTTTGGTGTTTTTAACAGATTTCTCTGGTGGTCCAGTGGTTGAGACTCCATGCTTCCACTGCAGGGGGCACGAGTTTGATCCTTGGTTGGGCAACTAAGATCCTGTGTGCCATGTGGCATGGCCAAAAAATAAAAGTCTTTTTGGTATTTTCAAAGGAGAGAGCAAGTCTTTATCTGTAAAAATTCTGATCAATAGGAAAGTGTAGACTGGTATGAGAAGAAAAAATTGGAGCTCTTGAGGAGGAAATAATTAACTTATTTAAAAATTTGCTCATTCATCTCATGATACTTACTTATCCCGTATGGTTTTCTATGGACCTTTAAAATCAGACACCATACATAGGTATTGTTTTCTTCATAGGTCAACAGGAGAACAAAAGATAATTTCTAGTGAAATGAAATAAGTGTACCAAATAAATGTGATATTCTGAGTTTTGTGAAAATCACTTTGCAAACAAATAAAATGGAGAGATTCATAGGAACAGTTGTACTTTTGGACTTTCCTGGAGGTCCCAGGGTTAGGACTCTGTACTTTCACTAGTGGGGGCCCAGGTTCAATCCCTGGTCAGAGAACTAAGATCCCACAAGCCACACGGTGCATCCAAAAAAAAAAAAGAAAGCAGGTCTGTTAATGTTAATAACTTAGAGGTTATGGACATTTATAGTTGCAACCCACATTTTATCTCAGGCAGTCCAAATGCTGCATTCAAGAGTACAGTTCCTATTGTGTGAGTCTCTAATGTCCATGACGCAGGAATAATCTCACTTTGGAGCAAGGGGCATGGAGTATTCCAGCATCATTCAAAAAAAGCAACCTTAACCACCATGCTGCCAATGAAGTCATCTTAGCAGTAAAAGCAACTGGCAACAAGAGTATGGTTTTTGCTCTGAGCAGTAGAGTTGCTCTTTTTATAAGGAATTTTTCATATTAAAAAAAATTCTGCATGAATACCATTGCTTACTTCAGGGTTAAAATAGTGTAGTTGCAAAATGTTAGTAGTTTGGCATTTAAATATTAAACGATGAAAAGCCGATCATTTTAAGGCTTACAAAAATAATATTTCTGTGATTGCACTTGACATCCCATCTAGAAATCTCTCTTGTATATATGAATGGCTCAGATATGTTTGGTAGATATTTTCTACTCATGTCATTCCACAAGGCAATAAAATAAGTATATTATCACTGCTATTATTATTATGTCACTTTATTGAGAATGAGTATATGGAGTTGTGGAAAAGGGGTACTCTGGTCATAGATGAAGATATAGGGCATCACGGTAATAAAGCAATTCATCATAAATTATGCAGCATATAAGTGGCAGAGCCAGTATTCAAATCCAAAAGAAAAGAATCCTTTACCTGTTTTAAATGGCCAATTTACATATTTGAGAACCTTTATCTACAGATTGATTCTAAGAGTTGCTGCTGCTGCTAAGTCACTTCAGTCATGTCTGACTCTGTGTAACCCCATAGATGGCAGCCCATCAGGCTCCCCTGTCCCTGGGATTCTAAGAGTTAGGAACTAATAATTAGTACTCTCAATAGTATAATTTGTTTAATATTATTCACTGTAGAATAAAGTATTCAGTAGTATGGCTGGAGTAATAGAGAAGTAATCCTATATCATTTCAATCATCCCTAATTATTTTTACCATATGTTTTCTCTATAGTATTTCATCCTAACCTAAGATGTATTTATCTGTCTAATAACTCCCACATTTATAGCTCCAGCTTTGATCTTTCTGTTAAGATCCAAATTCATGCTGCCATCTGACACCTGTCATCTCAATGGAGCTATTTCAGAGGGATTAGAAACCTTACATTTCTAAAAATCAATCATCAGTCTTTCTCACCACCTCCATCCCCTTCTGGAATTTCTCTAATATCAGGAGTCTAGAGTCGTGGCCTTGCCATCTGACCAGTTGTCATCCCACAAATCTGAAATCCATTCTTGCTATCTCCTTCCTTCCTGCCATTTTGCATTCAATCCATTATGTTCTGTTGCCTCTGCTTTTGGGATCCACCCACTTTGTTCCCCTCTCTAGTTTCAGCATCCTCGTCTCAGTGCCCATCAACTCTTGCCTGAACCATTGTGATACTCTGTCCTTACTGTGAGACGTTTATGTAAATAACCTAGAAAAAAATATAACTCGCCATTCTTTTAGAGAGATATATTCACAGAGATTTTACATTTTTCATTTGTTGATTCAGATCTCTCTCTATTGAAGCACAGATGAGTTACAGAACTGTTAGTTTCAGGTGTACAGTGAAGTGAGTCAGTTATATATACACATGTGTATGTTTCTTCTTCTGTTGCGGTGCGTGGACTCTCTAGCTGTGGCACACAGGCTCAGTACTTGTGGTGTGTGGACCCCCACAGCATGTGGAATCTTAGTTCCCCGACCAGTAATCGAACCCACATCCCTGCATTGCAAGGTGAATTCTTAACCACTGGACCACCAGGGAAGTCCCCAGACCTCTTTTAAAAGAAATAGTATAAATGGGATGAAATCTCCCCTCCCCCAATCCTTTTTCCTTCCCCTTTTCCCTGATAATGGTGTATATTGTTTAATGAGTGTATGCTTTTACTTTTCTGAATAGCACCTTAACACAATGTATTGCTTTGTGTATTTTTAAAATGTACACCAACTGTGGTTTATTCATGCAGTGGGGTCCTTGTTGTAGTTAAAGTGAGTAGAGTTAACGTATATATCAATATATATTTGAAAATGCAATATTAAGAAAATACACCAGAAAAAGAACCTTTATGGTCTCTTCTCATTCCTGCATAAGCACATAGAGTAAGTGGCCTTTAAAAAACAAGAACTTGGCCATGCTTTAAAATGGGGTCTTCATGTTGCTCTTGGGATAAAGTTCAAAATCCGTGCCACAGCCTGCACAGACCCTCCCTCCCTGGCTCCTACCTTACTTTCCAGCCTTTGTCTGTATTTCCATCTGCCCTCCATCATCAGAGTCCCTCTGCTGTGTGGGTTCTCCATGTTCTTCACTGCCTCCTCCCCTCATGCCCCCAAATGTGGCCAGTTCCTACAGTCCCTTGATACTCAACTCTAATGCATTTTCTTTGTGGGTTCCCTTCTGACTCATAGGTACCCCCCAAGTCATAACTCATTCAGATAGCCTTTAGCATCACTGACAAGTAGAACTTTCTGTGATGATGGAAATGTTCTGTATATGCCCCATCCGATACTTGACATGTGACTAATGAGCACTTGAAATGTGGCTAGTGAGACCAAAGGACTGAATTTTTAATTTCAGTTGATTGCAATTTAAAGAGTCGCGTGGGTCCCATAGCTACTATATGGGGCCATGCAGCTTTGAAATCTTGCCTTTGTCCTTCATACCACTTCATACCACAGTCCTTAGATATTTACCTCTGTGGGTGTGTGTTTCATGTCCATCCCTCAAAGCTAAGCTCCACTAAGGGAAGGTCATGTTTGCTGTTTCATCACCAGCATTTGCAGTGTGTCTGGCACAAAAGAGATACTCACTGCCTACTCCTTGAATAAATGAATGAATCACTTCATATATTTCTCTAAAGAATTTAGATTCTAACTATTAGACCAAGAAGAATTTGGGGCAAGAATTGTGAGCAAGAAAACTAATAAGACTACCTTTGCAGTTTAGAAAGAGCATGGATGCAGCCAAAGGAAGGATGGGTGCAAGCAACCAAGGGAGAGGAAGATTGGAAGGTGGTTAGTGCATTCATCCTAGCAATGAATGGTGCACACCTAATGATGGGAGATTGTTAGAGATGCAGGGAGAAATTAGGAGATTGGGTATTAGTTGAATATGAGGCATAAGGAAGGGAAAGGATGTCTCAATTTATCTCCCCATCCCCTGGGGCAGACAAAGGCTTGGATGCTAGCAGTTATTTGGGAGGTACTCCCAGAGAGTATGAATGAGGAAAAAGGGATATGAGACTGAGAAGGAAGAAGAGCCAGCACAGGGTGAGCTCATGGTCAGGTTACTGCCGGGTGAGCAACTTGGACTCAATGCCATTGGGGGCGGGGCTTCTGAGGACCAGTGTGGAGCACACCTCACGTGGTCCTATTGGATGATGAGAAGGCAGGGTACTTACTCACCAGCTCCATTCCTTGTAGCAGGTTTTCTCTGAACCCATCAGCTCCCCTGCATATCTGTGTTAGGCTCTGGTGCCTGAGTGGGCTCCTCTACTGTCAGACAGAGTGCTCAGACGTAGAAGTGAGATGCAAGTGCTCAAGGAGGAAAGTTGTTGGTCAGCCAGGAACCCTCTCCCTCAGTGGCAGCTTTCAGGGATAGAGAACAGGATGTTTACTGCATCTGTTCCATATGGTTCTAAAAACACTTGCAGGCTCCTGGACTGTTGCATTACTTCTGAGAGCAGGGTGATATAAAACACAGGGAGACCTGTAGAGCAGATGCTGTGACCCACTCCTGCACCTTGACCACTGTCTCTCTTAGTACACAGTGGACATGCGAGGGCCAGGTAAGCAGTGGTACCATCATTCCAGAACACAGGCTCACTCTCGGCCTCCATGCCCCTGTTACCCAACTCTCACCATGGGAGGTGATTCCAGGTTGAATTGGTATTGGATATTGCAACATCTTCTTTCCTGATATCCATCATGCTTGTACTTAAATAGGGCAGCTTGTGGCTCAGCTGGTAAGGCATCGGCCTGCAATGCAGGAGACCTGGGTTCGATCCCTGGGTTGGGAAGATCCCCTGGAGAAGGGAAAGGCTACCCACTCCAGTATTCTGGCCTGGAGAATTTTATGGACTGTATAGTCCATGGTCATAGAGAGTCAGACACGACTGAGTGACTTTCACTTCACTTCAGTGGTACACAGAATTCTAAAATGGCCTCAAGATTCCAGGAACCTGGTGTATGTGTCATGAATAACCCCACCCCCCTTTTGGAGAATGGGTAAGAGTTGTGAACATAATGGGATCTCGGTCCCATGACTAGCTGACGTCACATGGCAAAGGTAAAAAGATTTGGACATGTAAATAAGGTAAAGCACCTACTCAGTTATCTTGAATTAATTAAAAGGGACAGTATCCTGAGTGGGCCTGTACTAATCAGGTGAGCCCTTTAACACAGGCCTAGTGTTTCCAAATAGGAAAAGGAGTACATCAAGGCTGTATACAGTCACCCTGCTTATTTAACTTATATGCAGAATACATCATGAGAAACGCTGAGCTGGAAGAAGAACAAGCTGGAATCAAGATTGCCGGGAGAAATATCAATAACCTCAGATATGCAGATGACACCACCCTTATGGCAGAAAGTGAAGAGGAACTCAAAAGCCTCTTGATGAAAGTGAAAGTGGAGAGTGAAAAAGTTGGATTAAAGCTCAACATTCAGAAAACAAAGATCATGGCATCTGGTCCCATCACTTCATGGCAAATAGATGGGGAAACAGTCAAAAAAGTGGCTGACTTTGTTTTTTTAGACTCCAAAATCACTGCAGATAGTGATTGCAGCCATGAAATTAAAAGATGCTTGCTCCTTAGAAGGAAAGTTATGACCAACCTAGATAGCATATTAAAAAGCAGACATTACTTTGTCAATAAAGGTCCATCTCATCAAGGCTATGGTTTTTCCAGTAGTCATGTATGGATGTGAGAGTTGGACTATAAAGAAAGCTGAGTGCTGAAGAATTGATGCTTTTGAACTGTGGTGTTGGAGAAGACTCTTGAGAGTCCCTTGGACTGCAAGGAGATCCAACCAGTCCATCCTAAAGGAGATCGGTCCTGAGTATTCATTGGAAGGACTGATGTTGAGGCTGAAACTCCAATACTTTGGCCACCTGATGCAACGAGCTGACTCATTTGAAAAGACCCTGATGCTGGGAAAAATTGAAGGCGGGAGGAGAAGGGGACAACAGAAGATGAGATGGTTGGATGGCATCATTGACTCAGTGGATATGAGCTTGGGTAAACTCCGGGAGTTGGTGATGGACAGGGAGGCCTGGCATGCTGCGGTTCATGGGGTCACAAAGAGTCAGACATGACTGAGCACCTGAACTTGGCCTGAGAATTTGTGAACCTCAGTTTCCTCATCTGTAAAATGAGAATAAAAATATAACATATAATTTTTATAAGTTTTAAATTCAGTGCCTGGCATTAAGCCAGCACTCAAGTCAGTTATTGTTATGATACTATTATGACTTTATTATATAGTTCTTTGTTAGGTTGCAAGTTATCGGACAGCTTAACATATATTGAATCAAATAAAACTGAATCTAATTGATTTTTCTAGTAGTGAGCTGTGATGGGACTTCCCAGGTGGTGCTAGTGGTAAAGTGTCCCCCTGCCAATGCAGGAGACATAAGAGACATGGGTTCAACCCCTGGATTGGGAAGATCCCCTGGAAGAGGGCATGGCAACCCACTCCAGTATTCTTGCCTGGAGAATCCCATGGACAGAGGAGCCTAGTGGGCTACAGTCTACGGGGTTGCAAAGAGTCGAACACGGCTGAGCAACTAAGCATACACACAAGCTATGATGGGCTGACCCAAGCAGAAGGGAATAATTTTATGTTCTATTTTATGAAAATTAATTAGATATGTACTATGTGCTTTGGAGAAGCAGATGAATAAAACTAAATCCTTGCACTTAAGGAGCATGTGGTAAGAATTCATTGAAGCAGAATGTTAAGCATGGTAGCATAGATGCTGAGGTTTTTTTTTTTTTTTTTTCAAAATTACTTACTGAAACAGCACATATGCATAAAACTGCACAAATCCTAACCATTCAGCTGAAAACAAATTTGAACAAATTTCCATGACTTCCATGTAACTGGCATCCAGATAAACAAAAGGAACATTACCAGCTTCCATCAGCCTCATGCAAGTGACTGCTCAAAGTCAACACTTCTCTTGACTTCTCATACTCTAGACTGACTTTGCAAGTTCTTGAATTTCATATAAATGGAATCACACAATATGTCCTTTATTTTATGGCTTCTTTTGTTCACCATTGTGTGGGTTAAGTTTCATCCATTTTTTAAAATATTTATATATTTATTTGGCTATGTTGAGTCTTAGTTGCAGAATGTGAGGTCTTCATTTGCATTACATAGATCTTTTGTTGTGGGCACGCGGACTCTGTAGTTGTGGCAAGAGGGCTCGGTATTTGTAGCCCATGGGCTCTGGTAGTTGTAGTGCACGGGCTTCGTTGCTCCGTGGCATGGGGGATCTTAGTTCCCTGACCAGAGATTGCACTTGCATCCCCTGCATTGCAAGGCAGATTCTTAACCTCTGGACCACCAGGGAAGTCCCTCATCCGTGTTGTTGTGCATAGTTGTTGATCAGTTATTCTCATTGCCAGATGGTATTCCATTGTGTCAGTATTCCACAATTTATCCATTCTAGTGTTGATGGGCCTTTGCATGGCTTCCAGTTTTTGCTGATTACAAATACTGTTCTATGAACATACTCAGAGATATTTTGGGATGACATTTCTGTTGAGAATATATAATATATAGAAGTAGAATTAGATTTTGAATTTTCAAGTAACAGTAGGATCAATGAATATGAACAGCAATAAAGTGACTCAGAGAGACAGAGAAACGGGACATTCAGCAGTGTGCAGGCTGCTAGATAGGCAGTTGTACATCCTGTAATGACCACCAGAAGAATCAGTCAATAAAGACTGAACTGGAATATATTGCACCTTCCAGTATGAAAAGGGGCAGAGACCATACACCGACCTTATAGGGACGGACTTGTGAATATTGATTGAAAGAATATTCTCAATATTGAGGAACATTGAGACATAGGTGTGACTGTGACATTTGAGTAGAACAGATACAAACAAGGTTATCTTACTGAGCCAAAACATAAAACTCATCAGTTTCTAGTAGTAGGTGTAAAACTGGTAAAGAAAATGCTCTTTTAAGCAAATCACTTTCTGGTTACACAATCTCCCTTATGGCTATTTGAAGCCATATGGCTGGGTTCTGACGAATGAGTTGTAGGGAGAAGAATTCATATTACTTACTGGCCTGGATATAAACCTTCCTATGTAATCTACTCAGTCCCTTTTTCTCTGACAAGAGCCAATAAAGAGGGCTCCCCCCCACCTCCAACCAACCATCATCAGACTGTGATGACAGCAAAAAGTTAACTTTTGTTGCAATAGACCACTGAGATTTTAGGGTTATTTTATTGCTCATGTACAGCTTAACCTGCCATGATTATAATGGTAGGCAATAAGAGGGGCTGTAGAGAAATTTTATAACTTTGAGTTGTCTAACTATATAGACTGCCTTTAACTACTTTTGTTAATGTTCATTATCCCTTGCTTAGTACCTCCAAGAATTCCTTGGTTTTTGTTTTTAACTGAAATATAGTTGTTTTATAATGTTTTGTTATTTTCTGGTATACTACAAAGTGATTTAGTTTTATGCAGTTTTCAGATTCTTTTCCACTGTAGGTTATTACAAGATACTGAATACAATTCTCTGTGCTATGTAACAGGTCATTTTTGGTTATCTGTTTTATATATAGTATGTATCTGTTAATCCCAAGCTCCAAATTTATCCCTCCTCCCCCTTCCCCCTTTGGTAATCATCAGTTTGTTTTCTATGAGTTTCTTTCTGTTTGGTAGATAAGTCCATTTATATAATATCTTTAGGTTCCACATATAAGTGTTATATGAGATTTGTCCTTCTCTTTTTGACTTACTTGGGATAATCATCTTTAGGTCCATCCATGTTGCAGCAAATGGCATCATTTCATTCTTTGTATGGCCGAGTACTATTCCATTGCATATACGGACCACATCTTCTTTATCCATTTATCTGTCAGTGGACATTTAGGTTGTTTCCATGTCTTGGCTTCTGTAAATAGTGCTGCTCTGAACATTGGGATGCATGTATCTTTTCAAAATAGGTTTTCTCCAGAAATAAATGCCCAGGGTTGGGATTGCAGGATCATATGGTAACTCTGTTTTTAGTTTTTTTAGGGAACCTCCATACTACTCTTCATAGTGGCTACGTCAGTTTATAGTCTCACAAATATTGTAGGAGGGTTCCCTTTTCTTCACATCCTCTCCAGCATTTATTGTTTGTAGACTTTTTAATGATGGCTATTCTGAGAGATGTGAGATGATAACTCATTGTAGGTTTGGTTTGCATCTCTAATAATTAGCAATATTTAGCATCTTTCCATATGCCTGTTGGCCATCTGTATGTCTTCTTTGAATTTTTTGTAAATTTACAGAACGGAGCAACTACTACCACAGTTCACTTTTAAAACACTTTGATCACCCCTAAAGTATCCTCCATGCCCATGTGCTGTCAAAACTACTTATCCAGCCCAGTTCAGTTCAGTTGAGTTGCTCAGTCGTGTCCGACTCTTTGTGACCCCATGAATCACAGCACTCCAGGTCTCCCTGTCCATCACCAACTCCCGGAGTTCACTCAGACTCATGTCCATCGAGTCAGTGATGCCATCCAGCCATCTCATCCTCTGTCGTCCCCTTCTCCTCCTGCCCCCAATCCCTCCCAGCATCAGAGTCTTTTCCAATGAGTCAACTCTTCACATGAGGTGGCCAAAGTACTGGAGTTTCAGCTTTAGCATCATTTCTTCCAATGAACACCCAGGACTGATCTCCTTTAGGATGGACTGGTTGGATCTCCTTGCAGTCCAAGGGGCTCTCAAGAGTCTTCTCCAACACCACAGCTCAAAAGCATCAATTCTTCAGTGCTCAGCTTTCTTCACAGTCCAACTCTCACATCCATACATGACCACTGGAAAAACCATAGCCTTGACTAACGGACCTTTGTTGGCAGAGTAATGTCTCTGCTTTTCAACATGCTATCTAGGTTGGTCATAACTTTCCTTCCAAGGAGTAAGCGTCTTTTAATTTCATGGCTGCAGTCACCATCTGCAGTGATTTTGGAGCCCCCAAAAATAAAGTCAGCCACTGTTTCCCCATCTATTTCCCATGAAGTGATGGGACCAGATGCCATGATCTTAATTTTCTGAATGTTGAGCTTTAAGCTAACTTTTTTCACTCTTCTCTTTCACTTTCATCAAGAGGCTTTTTAGTTCCTCTTCACTTTCTGCCATAAGGGTGGTGTCATCTGCATATCTGAGGTTATTGATATTTCTCCTGGCAAACTTGATTCCAGCTTGTGCTTCTTCCAGTCCAGCATTTCTCATGATGTACTCTGCATATAAGTTAAATAAGCAGGGTGACAATATACAGCCTTGACGTACTCCTTTTCCTCTTTGGAACCAGTCTGTTGTTCCATGTCCAGTTCTAACTGTTGCTTCCTGACCTGCATATAGGTTTCTCAGGAGGCAGGTCAGGTGGTCTGGTATTCCCATCTCTTTCAGAATTTTCCACAGTTTATTGTGATCCACACAGTCAAAGGCTTTGGCATAGTCAGTAAAGCAGAAATAGATGTTTTTCGGGAACTCTCTTGCTTTTTTCCATGAATCAGCGGATGTTGGCAATTTGATCTCTGGTTCCTCTGCCTTTTCTAAAACCAGCTTGAACATCAGGAAGTTTATGGTTCACGTATTGCTAAAGCCTGGCTTGGAGAATTTTGAGCATTACTTTACTAGCGTGTGAGATGAGTGCTATTGTGCGGTAGTTTGAACATTCTTTGGCATTTCCTTTCTTTGGGATTGGAATGAAAACTGACCTTTTCCAGTCCTGTGGCCACTGCTGAGTTTTCCAAATTTGCTGGCATATTGAGTGCAGCACTTTCACAGCATCATCTTTTAGGATTTGAAATAGCTCAACTGGAATTCCATCACCTCCACTAGCTTTGTTCGTAGTGATGCTTTCTAAGGCCCACTTGACTTCACATTTCAGGATGCCTGGCTCTAGGTGAGTGATCACACATCATGATTATCTGGGTCATGAAAATATTTTTTTTACAGTTCTTCTGTGTATTCTTGCCATGTCTTCTTAATATCTTCTGCTTCTGTTAGGTCCATACCATTTCTGTCCTTTATCGAGCCCATCTTTGCATGAAATAGTCCCTTGGTATCTGTAATTTTCTTGACGAGATCCCTAGTCTTTCCCATTCTGTTGTTTTCCCTCTATTTCTTTGCATTGATCACTGAGAAAGGCTTTCCTATCTCTCCTTGCTATTCTTTGGAACTCTGCATTCAGATGCTTATATCTTTCCTTTTCTCCTTTGTTTTTCGCGTCTCTTCTTTTCACAGCTATTTGTAAGGCCTCCCCAGACAGCCATTTTGCTTTTTTGCATTTCTTTTCCATGGGGATGGTCTTGATCTCTGTCTCCTGTACAATGTCACGAACCTCATTCCATAGTTCATCAGGCACTCTATCAGATCTAGTCCCTTAAATCTATTTCTCACTTTCACTGTAGTCATAAGGGATTTGATTTAGGTCATACCTGAATGGCCAATGGTTTTCCCTACTTTCTTCAATTTAAGTCTGAATTTGGCAATAAGGAGTTCATGATCTGAGTCACAGTCTGCTCCTGGTCTTGTTTTTGCTGACTGTATAGAACTATTCCATCTTTGGCTGCAAAGAATATAATCAATCCAGCCCAAGTGTCCAGCAACTGTTAACTTGCTTATGTTAATTTTAAGGGATCTGGCAATCCTAAGATTCTATGAATCTTAGAATTCTGAGATTTGGGCACACTTATGTTTCCCAAAATGTGGGCTCAGTTAGTACAGGGAATTCTAAAGGCCTTTGCTTTTCAGAGAGCACATGCCTTCCTTGCACTTGCCATTTTGACACTTAGCAGCTTCCTCATTAGCACAACTTTTCACATTGAGCAGCTGTGCAAACACTTACTGTTTGCTTTGCTGTTGAGTGAGGCTCTGGCATCCCAGGAATACTGAGGGCAGAGGGGCTCCATCACATGGTATAAACATTGACTTCTTGGTTAATGTAGGCATATTGCTTCCAGGTTGTTCTTTATGGATGAACTCAGCAGAAGACAAACTTTTTAGAACTTTGAAATAAGAGATCTTTTCTTCGGAGGTTTCCAGAGAATGTTATTCTGTCCTAACTGCAGAATAGACACACATTTAAACCCAGTTCTTTCCATCTCACTGGTAGACATGGATGTTGTATTTAGAGATACCTGGAGTTTTGCTGCCCATTCCTAAGAATGTGCTTTTGTGTTAAGCACTGAGGTAACTTCTCCACAGATGGAAAGATTCTGTTGGGTTTCTTGGGCTTCCCTGTGGGCTCAGTGGTAAAGAATCACCTGCCAAGACAGGAGACATGGGTTCAATCCCTGAGTGGGGAAGATCCCCTGGAGAAGGAAATGGCAACCCACTCCAGTATTCTTGCCTGGGAAATCCCATGAACAGAGGAGCCTGGTGGGCTACAGTCCAAAGGATCACAAAAGTTGGACATGACTTGGTGACTAAACAACAACCTTATATTTTTTTTATTTATTTTTACACAAAAGGGACTGAAAGGCATTAGTATAGTCTAGTCTCTGAATATAATCAGGGCTAGTATGTTACAAGATCTTAGTTCTACCCTCTTTGTTTAGCTGGGAGTACTTTTGGCTATAGTTAGAGAATTCACAGCTAACAGTAGTGTAAACCATAAGGAAATTCAGTTATATTATACACCAAGAAGTCTGGTTGTCTTAGGCTTGATGTGATAGTTTGATAAAACCTTGAAAGATGCAAGGCCTGTCATTTGGTTCTGTTGTTGTCAGCCCGTTGTCTTTTCTGCCTTAGGTCACATGACGGCTGCTGCAGTTCTACGTATCAGAGCATTCCATGTCCACATTCAAGGTGGGAAGAGTGAATGAGCTGTACCAGAGAATACTCTGCATATCTGTCCTGTTGTAAGGAAGAAAGATCCTTTCCGGAAGTTCCCAGCAGACTTCCTCTTCCATCCAGCTGATTGGAGCAGTGTCACATGGACACTTGAAGCTGTAGGAGAGACTAAGAATGTAAGTTGTTTTCAGTCTTTCTTTTTAATTTTAAAGTTATTTATTCCTTTGGCTGCTCCTGGTCTTAGTCATAGCATACAGGATCTTCGGTCTTCGTTGTGACACTTAGAATCTTTAGGTGCGGCTCTCAGGATCTTTAGGTGCGGCATGTGAACTCTCAGTTGCAACATATGAGATCAAGTTCCCTGACCAGGGATTGAACCCAGGCCCCCTTTATTGGGAGCACAGAATCTTAGCCACTGGGCCACCAGGAAAGTCCCTAACCTCTTTAATAGAAAGTGGCAAAGGAGAAGAGAAATGGGATGGCTATTGTACCAATGACACCATCTGCCATACCTTATCATTGTTCTGAGAGATTATTTCAGGGCTGTACAACCCATATTTTAGGCTCTAACAGTTTTGCAAATTCCTAGATATGTTGAAGAAGGAAGATATTGACCTATTTTTTTTCAGGGAGGGCGGGATTTAAACCTTCTGTGGGCTCATGAGTTAAGCAGACTTTCCCCACCACTTTGGGATTTTTTTTTTCATTTTTTGGTTTGTTTTAGTGATTATTATCCAAGGAACTGTAGTATAACCATAAAAAAAGGAAAATTATGTGATTATTTTGAGTAACTGAACCAGAAAAGTAAATAATCCAGAGCCTTTACTTTTGAAAGTTAGCAGTAAACTTAGAATATCCAATTGGAATGAAATTTACTGTGCCTTTCCCTTTGGGATATAATTGGGCTATTATTGAGCTTACCAAATAGCAAACACTGAAAAGAAAGAGTCAATTTTAACTGATAACACCTACATCTATCTATACCCAAAAGCCTTTTGCCTGACCCTCATTATACAACCAAAATCTATTTCCATTTACTTGAAGAGAAAAGATTGATTTTCTCATTTCGTTTTAGATAAACACTGATAACTACACTCTGAAAAAGTACCATTCACCTGCAGTGTCTTCTTCCCTAGGGTCCCATCAAATTAAAGTTACTTAATTCCCCCAATTGAGACACAAATTTCTCTTGTCAAAATATATAAATTAGGGCCAAAAATAGAACCTGAAAATTAAAATGAATAAGAAGTAATACTTTTTACCCACATACCAGTAGACCAAATTTAAAAAATTGGCAGCTCTCACTAAAAATGTTTTCATCCATATATTAGGAAAGAAAATGGAAACTGTTACTGACATTAATTTTATTTTGGAGTTTGAATTCATGATCAGTTCTCAGTCTCTTTGTTTCATTTTTATGATATAAAGGGAGCCAGAGACTGGTCCTTAAAAAATATATATATATATATATATATATAGAAATATATATATATATATATATATAGAAATATATATATATATATTTATAGAAGCCTGTCACTTCTTCAATGAAGCCACTTCTACCTAATACCAAACCATATTACACAGCAATACCAGTCAGTGTGGTTTTTTATTGACCCCTTCAAAATCTAGTCCACTTTGCTCCTTGTCATCATTATTACTATCATCATCATCATCATCATCATCATATCTATTTATTTGGGGAACTCATACATGGATAACAGCTTAGTCAGTAGGAAGCAAATGTTTCTGGATGCCCTCCTCCAGCTCTATTTATTTTCTTTTACAAATTGTAAGAAAGTGGACGAAGCTGGACTACCCCATCTTCATCCAAAGATGTCCTAGAATTTGTGGGCTAAACATGGATTAGCAATAATATAGAGGGTTAGAATACACAGGGACAGAGGAGCCTGGTGAGCTGCCATCTATGTGGTCGCATAGAATCGGACATGACTGACGCGACTTAGCAGCAGCAGCAGCAGCAGCAGAATGCATTGTAGGGCTGTCCTAACCTCATTTTGCTCTATCCTTGCCACTGTCCCAAAGGCCCAAACTGGGTAAAGGTAGATTCTAAGACTAATGTAATTACAGTGTATCTATGTGGGTTTCACCGCTGTCAGATGTAACACAAATACGTCCTCATTGCAACTTGAAATTCACTGTCTAAATCCACTAGAGGAGAGAGTATCATGGTTTAACAAAATGCCACATAATGAGCCGATTAGGCTCTGGCTTTGTATAGACTGCTTATGGTAGATTTGACCTGTCCGTGAAGATCCACCCCACAAGGGTAACAGTCATATCAGTTCTCTATGACAAGTGCCGTCTTGTCCCTGCCAGCCACTGGCCACCGCTGACTATTAGAGAATGACATGTGCTCCAAGCTATGACAGCCAGATCCTCTGTCACAGGACCTAAGAATCAGGATTCAGAGGAGAATCAGAATTCCCTGGGTCTGGCTTGAACTGAGGACATGGAAATTTAGGGTCTGTGGAGGGATGGCTCTGAGCACAAAGAAACAAAGATAACTAAGAAAAGAAAGAAAATTCTGAAATATATGAGCAGAGACAAACAGTGCTAGGAAACCCTAGGTATACTCTGATAGGGGAGAGAGAGGGGAAGGGAGAGCGAGACTGCATTTCCATGGGTTTGGACAAATGTGTAATGGCATGACTCCAGTATTATAGTGCTGGGGTCCAGCCCCTGCTGATCCAGGGTATTCGAAGGGGAGACGGCTTCGGCAAGGATCAGGATACAATAGCTTCAATTAGACATTAATTAGAGATTTAAAGAGTAATAGAATGAGGATAGCTCAGTAGGAAAATTCAGTGGAGAAAAGAGGCTGAGTAGCTTGGTTTACGCGGGAGACCAATAAAACTTCAAGACAAGAAGCTTGCACCACTTACCTAGGCTGCAGGTGTCCTTCCGTTCTCCCGAAGGAGAGGAGACACTGAGGCCTCCCAGGTCGGATCTTAGAAGCCCAGGCAAAATTAGTAAGCTTGGTGGGTTCCGCGCTCCAGATGGAGACTCAGCCAGAGTGAGAGAGCGAGCGACATGGGGAGACCAGTCTTTCGAGGAACTGATCCCAATTCTTTATTTTCCAGAGTCTGCTTTTATACACTGAGATGTTATACAAAAGTCACGTGGGGACAGCAGTCCTGACTTTTATTAAAGTCAGGTGCTTTACACAAATGTATACAGAGGTCTTACGGGTGTTACATCATCTTCTGGCCAGGGGGGCCTGCTGACAATTTACGACCCTCTCCTTGTGACAGCGGTCAGTCAACACTTATTTCTCCAGGGGTGATTATTCTTAAAACACGTCACTCAAATAAAGTTACATTCCTGTAGGGTGAGGGTGTAGTGGGTTTTAGTTAAGGAAAGAATTTACTTGGCCTAAGGTCTAACGTGATTTATATCAAAGGTTAATACTTATTTCTTCTATATATTCATTAATGTGTATGAGGGCAGGGGAAGTGGAGACTTAGCAGTAAACATTGGCTCAACAAACGAAAAACCCTTCACCAATACAATTTCTAATCAGCCCACTATACTTATACTAATAATTTTCTAACTTCTCTAAAGAACCTGTTTTTAGAAGGTTTAAAGCATCTCGTGCCTCTCACGGTTGGGAGGCTGTGAGCAATCCCATGTGGCCAGACAAGCCTGTCAGGCAGGCTAGAAAACCTTCAGAGGAGTTTGTAAGTTGAAACACTCCTGTCACGCCCAGGAATTTTTATTAACTGGAGCTCTAAGTTAACTCCTTCTCCGAAAGAGGTGGTGGGGGACAGCCCCCCCCTAAAGTCAGAGGTGTAGGTGAGAGCACAAAGTAGTAAAGTAGGCAGGCTCTGGTTATGGGGGTAGATGCTCGAGGATTTCCAGGGGGACTCCTGAGGCTCGATCCCGCCTTTGCGTATGTCGAGCCTCCTTCCTCATGACTTTGCCATGGGCGGAGTGCCTCACGCCGGCCCCCAACATTATAGTATCATATGCAGTGCTTACTGCCCTAAAAATCCTCTGTGCTCTGCTGGTTCATCCTTCCCTTCCCCCAGCTGGCAACCACTGATCTTTTTACTGTTGACATAGCTTTGTATTTGTCACAATGTCATATAAGTGGAATTAAACCATGTGTAGCCTTTTCAGATTGGTTTCATTCACTTATCAATATGCATTTAAGTTTCTGCCATATTTCTTCATGGCTCAATGGCTCTTTTTTTCACCACTGAATAATATTCCACTGTCTGTATATACTGCACTTAAGTTGTCCACTGAACTGCTAAAGGATATTTTGGTTGCTTCCAAGGGTTTGGCAGTTATGGATAAAGCTGCTATAAACATCCATGTGCAGGATTTTGCATGGACATAAGTTTTCAACTCCTTTGGGTAAATACCAAAGAGCGTGATTGCTGGATCATATGCTGAGACTATGTTTAGTTTTCTAAGAAACTGCCACACTGTCTTCCAAAGTGGCTGTGTCCTTTTGCATTCCCATCAGCTATAAATGAGAGTTCCTGTTTTTCCACATCCATGCCAGCATTTGATGTTGTCAGTTTCCGGATTTTGGCCATTCTGATAGCTGTATAATAGTATTTTTTTGTTTTAACTTGTATTTCCCTGTGATGACGTGATGTGGAGCATCTTTTCATATGCCTGTTTGACATATATATGTCTTCTCTAGTGAGGTGTCTGTTAAGGTCTTTGGCCCATTTTTTAACCAGGTAGTTTGTTTTATTGTTGAGTTTTAGGACTTTGTACATTTGGAGAACAGCTCTTTATCAGATGTGTCTTCAGCAAATACTTTCTCCCAGTCTATAGCTTTTAAAAAACAGTCCTTTATATTTGGCTGTGCTGTGTCTTCATTGCTGCCCTCTGGGGTTCTCTAGTTATGGAGAGCAGGGGCTACTCTCGAGTTGCGGTGCGCGGCTTTGTCATTGCGATGGCTTCTCTTGTTGTGGAGCACAGACTCTAGGGTCTGTGCTCCCTATTGGTAGTTCTGTTGCGCAGGTTTGGTAGTTGTGGCACATGGGATTAGTTGCCCCACAGCACGTGGTATCTTCCCAGACCAAGGATAGAACCTGTGTCCCCTGTATTGCAAGGTGATTCCTAACCACTGGACCACCAAGGAAGCCCTCCAGTCTATAGCTTATCTTCTCATTCTCTTACAGTGTCTTTTGCAGAGCAGAAACCTTTAGTTTGAATGAAATCCTCCTTGGCAATTATTTCATTGATGGATCATGCCTTTGGCGCTGTGTCTTAAAAAGTCATTGCCAAACCCAAGGTCATCCAGATTTTC
The DNA here is from genome assembly GCF_003369695.1 of Bos indicus x Bos taurus. Classification (NCBI taxonomy): domain Eukaryota; kingdom Metazoa; phylum Chordata; class Mammalia; order Artiodactyla; family Bovidae; genus Bos; species Bos indicus x Bos taurus. Next base: position 12,784,892 of record NC_040105.1, on the reverse strand, counting down.
TCCTTTGTTATCTTTAGAAGTTTAACAGTTTTGTGGTTTACATCTAGATCTGTGATACATTTTGACTTAATTTTGGACTTAATAATTTAAGTTATTTCTTCTAACTTCACATGCATCTACAACTGTCCAAATAAAAAAGGACCATTGATTAAGCCCAAGAACTCAGCTCTGTGGTCTCTATTAATCCATATCATATTCTCAGAAAAGTAGTCTCATGGTCTATGGGAAATAAAAGGAGAGTTTGTGATCCTCTAAGTGGAGAATAAGGAAAGATATAAGCATCTGAATGCAGAGTTCCAAAGACTAGCAAGGAGAAATAAGAAAGTCTTCCTCAGCGATCAATGCAAAGAAATAGAGGAAAACGATAAAATGGGAAAGACTAGAGATCTCTTCAAGAAAATTAGAGATACCAAGGGAACATTTCATGCAAAGATAGACTCAATAAAAGACAGAAATGGTATGGACCGAACCGAAGCAAAAAATATTAAGAAGAGGTGGCACGAGTACACAGAAGAACTATATAAAAAACATCTTCATGACCCAGATAATCATGTGTGATCACTCACCTAGAGCCAGACATCCTGGAATGTGAAGTCAAGTGGGCCTTAGAAAGCATCACTACAAACAAAGCTAGTGGAAGTGATGGAAGTCCAGTTGAGCTATTTCAAATCCTAAAAGATGATGCTGTGAAAGTGCTGCACTCAATATGCCAGCAAATTTGGAAAACTCAGCAGTGGCCACAGGACTGGAAAAGGTCAGTTTTCATTCCAATCCCAAAGAAAGGAAATGCCAAAGAATGTTCAAACTACTGCACAATTGCACTCATCTCACACGCTAGTAAAGTAATGCTCAAAATTCTCCAAGCCAGGCTTCAGCAATACATGAGCTGTGAACTTCCAGATGTTCAGGCTGGAAGATCAAATTGCCAACATCCACTGGATCATCGAAAAAGCAAGAGAGTTCCCGAAAAACATCTATTTCTGCTTTATTGACTATGCCAAAGCCTTTGACTGTGTGGATCACAATAAACTGTGGAAAATTCTGAAAGAGATGGGAATACCAGACCACCTGACCTGCCTCTTGAGAAACCTGTATGCAGGTCAGGAAGCAACAGTTAGAACTGGACATGGAACAACAGACTGGTTCCAAATAGGAAAAGGAGTACGTCAAGGCTGTATATTGTCGCCCTGCTTATTTAACTTATATGCAGAGTACATCATGAGAAATGCTGGGCTGGAAGAAGCACAAGCTGGAATCAAGATTGCTGGGAGAAATATCAATAACCTCAGATATGCAGAGGTGACACCACCCTTATGGTAGAAAGTGAAGAGGAACTAAAGAGCCTCTTGATGAAAGTGAAAGAGGAGAGTGAAAAAGTTAGCTTAAAGCTCAACATTCAGAAACTAAGATCATGGCATCCGGTCCCATAACTTCATGGCAAATAGATGGGGAAGCAGTGGAAAGAGTGACAGACTTTATTTTGGGGGGCTCCAAAATCATTGTAGATGGGGACTGCAGCCCTGAAATTAAGATGCTTACTCTTTGGAAGAAAAGTTATGACCAACCTAGACAGCATATTAAAAAGCAGAGACATAGAGACATTACTTTGCCAACAAAGGTCCATCTAGTCAAAGTATGGTTTTTCCAGTGGTCATGTATGGATGAGAGAGTTGAACTATAAAGAAAGACGAGTGCCAAAGAATTGATGCTTTTGATTTGTGGTGTTGGAGAAGACTCTTGAGAGTCCCTTGGACAGCAGGGAGATCCACCCAGTCCATCCTAAAGAAAATCAGTGCTGAATATTCATTGGAAGGACAGATGCTGAAGCTGAAACTCCAATACTTTGGCCACCTGATGCAAAGAACTGACTCATTTGAAAAGACTCTCATGTTGGGAAATATTGAAGGTGGGAGGAGAAGGGGACAACAGAGGTTGAGATGGTTGGATGGCATCACTGACTCAATGAACATGAGTTTGAATAAACTCAGGGAGGCCTGGCATGCTGCAGTCCATGAGGTTGCAAAGAGTCAGACATGACTGAGCAACTGAACTGAACTGATTCCATGTAGGTTATAAGATATTTAATATAGTTCCCTGTGCTATACAAGTCCTTGTTGGTTATCTCTTTTATATATAGCAGTGTGTATATGTTAACCCTAAACTCCTAGTTTCTCTCTCCCTCCCCTCCCACTTGGTAATTACAAGTCTGCTCTCTATGTCTGTGAATCTATCTCTGTTCTATAGACATTTTAAGGATAGTTAGCTGATGTGGTTAAAGAAAAAAATACCTTCTCTGCCTTTTGAACACTTAAAAGTGCCGTTGAGAGGTACTTGCCCCAAACTGATACCATACAATGAATACGGACACCAGATAGGTTGACTCAGACATAAGTGCCTGGTACCTGGAAAGGGGAGGTTTCATCCCCCAGACTCTAGTTCCACAGAAGATTTCCTTCAGAGCAGGGATCAACAAGCTGCAGCCAAAGGGGGAGTCTGGCCCGCAGGTCATTTTGCTTTAACCCCCAAGCTAAGAATGGTTTTGTATTTTTGATGGCTAAAAAATAATGATATTGGTGGCGTGTGAAATCATATGCAATTCATAGTGGAGTCCATAGTAGTGTCATAGAGTTCAGTTGGCACCTAGGCACTCCCATTTGTTTACATGTTGTTTCTGGCTGTTTTCCCATTGTAGCAGGAGAGGGGAATAGTTAAAACAGGGCCTGTGTGGCCTGCAGAGCCTGAAACAGTTAATATCTCCCTTCATGGAGAAAGCTGGCTGCCTTGTGCTGTAGAGAAATTGAAGGGCTTGAGTCCTGATCTATTTGACAGAGTTCATGCTGAGTATCTCATTCTGACTGTTCCAAGACCTTTCTCTGGGCTACCAAGTTTGAACACAAGAGAGTCATTGTGTCTGTGGCCAGTGGAGGAAAGAGCCCTGAATCGGAGGTTAAAAGCCCACAGTGAGAAAAACAGGCTCTGTAGCCTTGAAAGACCCACAGGCAGTTTTTGTCACAAAGAGGAAGGAAGAGGCTGATTTGTGACAGAGGGCACTTGGAGAGGTAGGGATAACGGACTGAGGTCAGCCAGGAACTCAGCTAAAATAAGTACAAGTCAGTAATTGCATTTCCATAGTGTCCAAGCCCCAGGGGCCCGACAGGAGCAGCCAAAATGGATTGAATTCGTGCTAGGAGCAAGGCTTGCCATTGATCAAGTAGGCCCATCTAGCAGTCCTGCATCTTAGCAGGAATCATTACTCTCCAAGAAATCCTTCCTAGAAGCAGATCTCCATCACTTTCCTGATGACTCAAGAAAGCATTCTAGGCAGGATAAAGTCGGCAGGATGGATCCCTGCAGCACAAGCTCAAGAGGGGAGAGGGTGTGAAGGTAAGCAGGAGCTCATTCAAATTCAGCTCACATTCATCTGATGCAGAGCAAAGTTTTTGCCCGGATATTACCAGTCATTCTGACCCCTAATGTCTGGATGGAGAAGCTAAGACCGACAGTTCTAGAATTTTTTCATGAATCACAGTGCTAGTAAGTGAAAGTAACAGAAAGTAGCAATGTTGGCAAGCTAGAGTGGCATCAAGGGATGAGAACAGGAAGAGAGAGGTAATGGAGGAATTCCACTGCACATGGGAACCCAGGTGGCCACTCTGGATCTGGGCCTTGAACTCTGTAGGTTGATACCAGCTCCCACAGTCGGCCTGGAACCAGGAGTGAGCATATTAAGGAGGTTGGGAATGATGAAAACAGCTCAAGCTCTAACTCTGAGTGAAGGTAGAGTGTTCCCTAGGATGTATGGTTTTTTCACAAGAGGAAAGGGCTGCACACCACAGATTAAGGACAAGGAGCCTGAAACCAGAATGCCCACTTAGTAGCTCTGTGAGCTTGGGCAAAAGTCACTTAACCTCTCTTTGCCTCAGCAAAATAGGGTCAACACTAGCATCTGTTTCATGCATTTGTTCTGAAGATTAAAAGGGGTTAATATTTGTAAAGTGGAAATATGCCTTTATTAAATAAAGTAGATGATGGAGATCATTAGGTACATGCTTGTAAACACTGACTTGAATATTCATTGGAAGGGCTGGTTTTGAAGCTGAGGCTCCAATACGTCGGCCACCTGATGTGAAGAGCTGACTCATTGGAAAAGACTGATGCTGGGAAAGATTGAAGGCAGGAGGAGAAGGGGATGACAGAGGATGAGATGGCTGGATGGCATCACCGACTCAATGGACATGAATTTGAGCAGACTCTGGGAGGTGGTGAAGGACAGGGAAGTCTGGCGTGCTGCAGTCCATGGGGTTGCAAAGAGTCGGACACGACTTAGTGACTGAACAGCAACAAAAACATCCACTAACCAATTCTCTAGGGGGAAAGATCCGGTTTCTCTTGTAAATACTCCCACTGTGGCATGTTTGAAGCTACTGGTGTAGTGTCATTGATTGCAAAATTAGGAAGCGATAGGTCCAGTACCCACCCCCCATTATATGGTATTTCCACCATGCAGTTACAATAGGTGTACTGGACGCCAAAAGCATGATCATACCATGTACTTAATGATTAGAAAGTGATGAGTTTTGAGTATTGCGTTTGCTTTTAAAATAGTTTACTTGGAAGTTTATATAACTTACTTTCAAATGTAGGCTATGTTTAACAACTCTCAATGCCTGACATTTTGACAGTTAGCCCTCACAAGCATGTAGTTAGTGGCACATAATTTGGAGACTTCAGTCTTCATGGCAAAGGAGAGATTTGTAGGATGAATTGCTAAGTGGAAGAGTCAAACCTCTGTGCCTCAGGGGACATGAATAGTGGTTAAGATGTGGGGGAACAGGCAACTGCATCTGTTCAGGTGGACCTCTCCAGGTGGCAGCAGAAGCTGCTGCCAACCCAGCACTGTCAACTCCTGGAAGCCATCCCAGACTGTGCATCTGCTCTTGCAGCTTCCCCTTGCAAGAGGGTGGATTTATGGAAGCCTTTCTTTATTGTGGAACACAAAGGAGCCACACTGGATTATGTTGGCAGCACCAGTGAACACAATGAGGGCTTAGTTTGGAATTTAGGTAGTGCTTTATCAACACTGGGATAATTCAGATATACAATGATGGGGAAACAAAGCGTGTTGTCATCCCAGCCATGTTTCTCCCTGCTTTCCTTGTATTCTTCCTTGAGGGTCATCAGGCTGCTGAATCATTGTCCAGGAGAGGATGGTACAGGCTGTGTTGGAGCTGTCTTTGAGAAAAAAGGTCAACCTTGGAATATAGGTGTAGATTTATTCTGAGAAGTTCTTTCAGTCCTCCTATTTAAAACAAACAGCATTAGTAGATATTTAATAGATTGATTTTTAAATAATTGAATGAATAAGTGAATGAAACAATTAATCAACGGTGGGTTTTTTTTCCCAAGGGGAAAAAAAAGAACTATGTAACTCTTGACATGAATATGGTTCTCCACAGAATTTCTTTTCATAACATAATCTTCCTTTTCCCCATCTCTGCTAGAGGAATATATTTACCTATTCTATTGATGTTGTGTTCAGTCTTGTAACTTACTTTGGCCAATGAGATGTTAGCAAGCATGGTGCAAGCAAAGTGTTTAAGCATAACTTGGAGGTTAGACATGCATGCTTGTGTATCTGCTGTCACCATGAGAAAAGCTTCCCCTGGAAAGTCGGTAACTCTCAGTCCTGGGCTAAAGGATGAGACACATTGAGCAGAACAGAACCCAGCCCAGAAAAAGGTAAGCCTGGCTGGGTCTACAGCTTGAAGCAGAACAGCCTATTAGAAGCCAAAAGACAGCACCTAAACTCAGCCAATTCACAGACACATGAGTGTAGTTGTTAGGCAGCAATAACTGATTAATACAGCCCAGATGGGGCCATACCCAGGGTCCTGTCCCTGGGAAGAACTGGATGGGATTAGTACTTTGTACCAAGACTTTGCAAGGAGAAAGGACACTTTTCAATTAATTTACTCATCCATTATCTTTACCAAGAGCCTATCGTGTGGTAGACACTCTGCAAGATACACAAATACAACCTGGCATTGAAAACCAAAATTCCACTCTTTAATTTAAAGGATCATTAATTGGCTTTCATCTAAGGAGCTTGAGTCATGGTTATTCTGAATATATGTGGTGCCTGCCTATATTCTTTCCATTAAGGGACACGTGAAGCCCCTGAAATTTTCAACTGGCTTTATTATCTGGAAGGAGCGATGAATAAAATATCTCTCTTCTCTGTGTTTAAAAGGCCACTTGGCTTACATATTAGTTAGAACTCTCTTTCTGTAAGAGGTGAAAATCCACCTCAAAGTGGTGTAAGCCTAAGAAGAACCTATTAGTCACCTAACTGAAAATTCCAGAGAACTTACACTAGGAAAAGATTAACCCAGGGATTCAAGGCATATCATTAGTACTTATTTTGTCTTTCCCTTGGGTCTACACTTTTTTTGTGTGTTGGCTTCATTTCGAGAGTCCTTGTGGCAGTCAAAAACTCCTGGTCTTCATAACCCCAAGTTCAAATCCAAAGGAAAAGATTTTTTTCCATAGCTCCCACCAAGTCCAGGGATTGACTCTGACTGGGATTAGTGGTGTAATTTGAGTCACATGCCTATCCCTGAACCAATCATTGCAATTGAAGAAATGAAATGTTTTGTTTGACTAGGGATAGTTATGTATCGTGATCATGCCTTCCTCAGAGAGTCACAAGTGAAGGAAAGAAAAAAAATAGGAGTAATGTCTCCAGAAATGAGGTGAAAGAAAACTTTATGGACAGAAAGAAACAAATGTATAGTTAGGTTGCTTTAAAAGTAAATATGTATAGAACAGTATAGAACAGTATAGAACAGTATAGAACAGTATAGAACAGTATAGAACAGTATAGAACAGTATAGAACAGTCTTATGGACTCTGTGGGAGAGGGAGAGGGTGGGAAGATTTGGGAGAATGGCAATGAAACATGTAAAATATCATGTAGGAAACGAGTTGCCAGTCCAGATTCGATGCATGATGCTGGATGCTTGGGGCTGGTGCACTGGGACGGCCCAGAGGGATGGTATGGGGAGGGAGGAGGGAGGAGGGTTCGGGATGGGGAACACATGTATACCTGTGGCGGATTCATTTTGATATTTGGCAAAACTAATACAATTATGTAAAGTTTAAAAATAAAATAAAATTAGAGGAAAAAAAAAAAAAAAGTAAATATGTAGGTATTGTGATTTTTGACAAGGATGCTACATGTAACTGAATGAGGTTGGACCCCTACCATATTAAAAATTAATTGGACCAAAGACCTAAATGTAAGAGCAAAAACTATAAAAATTCTTAGAAGAATACATAAGTGAATCTTTGTGACCTTAGATTTGGCAATGAATTCTTAATACCAAAAGCACAAACAGCAAAAGAAAAATAAGATAAATTAGACTTCATTAATGCTTCAAAGGGCACTGTTAAAAAAGTCAAAAGACAACCCACAGAATGGGATATATTATTTGCAAATCACATTTCTGATAAATGACTTATATCTAGAATATATAAAGAACTCTCACAACTCAATAATAAAAAGATAACCCAGTTAAACATGGGCATATGGATCTGAATAGACATTTCTCCAAAGAAGGTATACCATTGGCCAACAACATGAAAAGAAGCTCAACATCAGTAATCATTAGAGAAATGGAAATCAAACCACAGTTAGTTACCACTTCATACCTACTAGGATGTGTATGATTAAAAAAATCAATTGTTAGCACAGATGTGGAAAGATTGGAACCTTTTTATACACTGATGGTGGGAATGTAAAATGGTGCAGGTCTCTATGGAAAACAATATGGTGTTCATTCAAAAAGTTAAATATAGATTTGTCATTTAACTCAACTGTTCCATTCCTATATATATTTACATCCAAGAGAAATGAAAGCACATCTACATAAAAATTTGTCCACAACTGTTCATAGTACTATTAGTCATGATAGCCAAGAAGTGAAAAATATCCAAATATCTGTCAACTGATGAATGAATAAATAAAATGTAGCACATCCATATAATGGAATATTATTTGGCTAAAAAAAGAAATGAAATAGGGATGCATGCTACAACATGGATAAACCTTGAAAATATTATGCCAAGTGAAAGAAGCCAGTCATAGAAGAAAGTCATAGAGGCAGAAAGTAGTTAGTGATTAGCTAGGTCTGAAGGAGATGTGGGGATCAAGAGGTAATTCAAAGGTGTAGGGTTTAAGGGAGTGAATTGTATGGCATGTGAGTTGAATCTAAATAAAGCCATTACAAAAGAGTAAATATCTACCAACATCAAATAGTCCAATTTCTCAAATAGACTAATAGTTTATAGTCCTAACCATTAAATAGAAAATGAAGTTATGTATTTATAAAATAGTTTGATATTATCTTCCATGAAGATTTGAGTAGCTCCATCTAATTTTCGTTCCTCATCATTTTGTTTCTTATTATAGTATGTTGTTCTATATCATGGAAACTTCCTTTTGTATTAAAAATAATAATAAAAGTAATAAATCATAGTGAGTTGACAAAAATGAAATGAATTGTAAATCATTTCACATTTATATTATGCTAGGAATTTCAGATTATGTAAGGATGATTGATATCACTTATTAATAGAACAATCCATATGAAGCAATCAATATGTATTAGGTTTGGTAATCTTTTACAGGCATGCCTAATTAGCATTTTCTACTTACATTTCTCAATAAAAATAGAATCTCCTAGCATTCTGAAGATTGCATTAATTTGTAACACCTGATGGCACAAAAAGAGAGGAAATTTTAAGTCTTCATTAATGGCCTGGAAGAGAGAATAAACAGCAGGCTCATTAAATTTTACACTGATACCCAATTAGAAAGTTTTCCCACACTAGGAAGGCCAATAAAGTTATAAAAATAGATCTTGGGAATTTGATTCGATGTAGACAAGAATCAAACTACGGGGAATTTAATCCGTTTGACAACAAGGTAATGTTTTTGAAGGAGGTAAAATAACTATGGCAAATTTTACTCGAAAGGTAGTGTGGGCCAAAGACGCTAGAACTTACAGGGTAAATGTAGGCAGACATAAACATTCAATGGGATATAAAGATATTCTGTCCATATTGGACAGAAGATCACAACATAAGCATTTAAATGTCAGTAGTTGAGTATACTTAATTAAACCCCTGTTCAGATTGTGTTTAAGAACTTACAGTCTGGAGTCAGATAGCTCAAGTCTCAATCTAGTTTCTGCCATTTACTTAAACAAGTTAATTTACTTCTGTACACTTCATTTCCCTCATGTATAAAATCTAGATAATAATTTCTAACCAGAATAAAGAATATATTAATAGCTGGGAATCCTGCATAGTGTCTGGCACTTAGGGACTAATACGTATTTGCATTTTTAATAATTGTTATTTTTATTACTATTTCAGCAGCTTCCTAATGGTTCCTCCTGACTTCTGTCAACACCTCACTTTGCCACTGAGTGATCTTTATAATAAACAAATGTGAAACTGTTGCATTTTGGCTTAAAACATTCTACTGGCTGCATGAAGCCCATGGACCAAAGGTCAAATCATTTGCATGGCACATAAGACTCTTTGGAGAAGGAAATGGCAACCCACTCCAGTATTCTTGCCTGGAGAATCCCATGGACGGAGGAACCTGGGGGGCTACAGTCCACGGGGTCGCAAAGAGTTGGATAAGACTGAGCGACTTCACTCACTCACTCTAAGACTCTTTAAGCTCCAGCCTCGATCCCCTTCTCTGTCTTTAGCTATTTCTCTTTGTGTACTCTACCACTGAAGTTAACACAGGCTTTTGCTTCTCTTGGAACCCCAAATGTCTACTTGAACTATTCCTTTTTCCTGAAATGGGAGAAAAGAAACATTCTTCTTGTCATGAATTGCAGAGTCTATACTTTTTGCCCGACTAGCAACCTAACAGTTAGTGTGGATTTTCTGGATACAATCAGAAGACATGGAATACCCGAATCAGAGACAAATATCTTTATTACTCACAGCACAACAATACGCATGAGGTTCGTGTTTGTGCCACTTTTCCTTGCCTGCCAAGTCCCACAAAGGCGATGTGTTGTGGTCCAGGTGGATGCTTCACACAAAGTAGGTTTGTGTCACGGCTGCGGAATTGCAATCTTAGGAAATGAAAATAGCTTGTATAATGGGCTACAAGGAAACCTGCCTGAACTTTGCTCCAGATGTAGACATTATCTTTTTTAAAAATTTTTAATTGAAGGATAATTGCTTTATAGAATTTTGTGGTTTTCTGTCATACATCAACAAGAGTCAGCCATAGGTACAGCCATGTCCCCTCCCTCCCATCTCCTTCCCATCCCATCCTTCTAGATTGTCACAGAGCCACTGTTTGAGTTCCCTGAGTCATACAGCAAATTCCCATTGGCTATCTATTTTACATATGGTATTGTAAATTTCTGTGTTACTCTCTCCATACATCTCTCCTTCTCCCTCCTTCCATCCCCCCATGTCCATAGGTCTGTTCTCTATGTCTGTTTTTCCATTGCTGCCCTGATAATAAATTCATCAGTGTCATCTTTTTAGATTTCATATATATGTGTCAGTATATGATATTTATATTTCTCTTTCTGACTTGACTCTGTATAATAGGCTCTAGGTTTGTCTACCTCATTAGAACTGACTCAAATGTGTTCCTTCTTGTGGCTGAGTAGTATTCCATTGTATATATGTACCACAGCTTCTTTAGCCATTCATCTGTTAATGTACATCTAGGTTTCTTCCATGTTCTAGCTACTGTAAATAGTGCTGCAGTGAACATTGGGGTACATGTGTCTTTTTCAGTTTAGGTTTTCTCAGTGTATATGGCTAGGAGTGGGATTGCTGGTTCATATGGTGGTTTTATTCTTAGCTTTTTAAGGAATCTCCATACTGTCTTCCATAGTGGCTATATCAGTTTACATTCCCACCAACAGTGCAAGAGCATTCCCTTTTCTCCACACCCTCTCCAGCATTATTGTTTGTAGACTTTTTGATGGCCATTCTGACTGATGTGAGGTGGTATTTCATCATAGGTTTGATTTGCATTTCTCTAATAATGAGGGATGTTGAGCATCTTATCATGTGCTTGTTAATCATCTGTATATCTTCTTTGGAGAAATGCAGATGTAGACATTGTCTTTATGATATTGGACAGCAAGCAAGCTTGCCACCTGTTCTAGAGGGAGACACTATCTCTATCTTCCAAGGCTATAGAAACAATATTGCTCAATATTACAGGTCATGAAACAATAGCCTCTCTTTATTTAAAATTTTGATATTTTTTCATCATGAATTTTTTTGGCATTTATTTTGATTTTTAAAATATTGCATTAAAATATTGACCGTGTTAGCAATAATATTAATACAATAATAGTTGGAGACTTTTAACACACCACCATTTAGACTTAATAGATATCTATAGGACAGTCCATGGAAACACAGCTGGATTCACATTCTTTTTAAGTGCACCTGAAATGTTCTCCAGGATAGGTCATGCACTAGGCCACAAAACAAGTCTCAAGATATTTAAGAGGATAGAAATTGTATCACGTGATTTTCCTGACCACACTGATATGAAACTAGAAATCAATTACAGGAATAAAAATGGGAAAAACACAAACATGTGGAGGCTAAACAAAATGCTATTAAAAAACCAATAAGTCAATGAAGAAATCAAGAGGAACTCTGAAACTACATCAAGGAAAGTAAAAATGGAAGCACAGCTTTCCAAAATCTATGGGATGCAGCAAAAGTGGTTCTAAGAGGGAAGTTTATGGCAATACAGGCCTTCCTCAAGAACCAAGAAAAATCTCAATCTAACCTACCATCTAAAGGAATTAGAAAAAGAACAGACAAAGTCCAAAGTCAGCAAAAGGAAGGCAGTAACAAAGATCAGAGAGGAAATAAATATAACACAGACAGCCCCCAAAATAGGGGAAAAAATAGTTCAGTGAAAGCAGGAGCTGTTTTATTTTTAGGATAAACAAAATTGATAAACCTCTTGGAAAGCTCATCAAGAAAAGAGAGAGGGCCCAAATAAACAAAATGAGAAACCAAAGAGGAGAAATAACCAATTTCACAGAGATGCAAAAAGAATCATGGGAACACTACAAACAGTTATATGCCAGCACATTGGTCAACCTAGAAGAAATGAATACATTTCTAGAATATGTAACCTTTTAGGACTGAGTCAGTTAGAAATAGACAACCTGCATAGTCTGAACACTAGTAGTGAAATTGAATTTGTAATTAAAAAAAAAAAACAAAAAACCTCAGCAAACAAACGTCCAGGAGCAGATTGCTTCACAGGGGAATTCTACCAAACATGTAAAGAACTCATACCTATCCTTCTCAAGTGCAGTGCAAGTCACTCAGTCGTATCTGACTCTTTGCAACCCTATGGACTATACAGTCCATGGAATTCTCCAGGCCAGAATACTGGAGTGGGTAGCCTTTCCCTTCTCCAGGGGATCTTCCCAACCTAGGGATCGAACCCAGGTCTCCCACATTGCAGGCGATTCTTACCAGCTGAGCCACAAGGGAAGCCCATCCTTCTCAAGCTATCCCCCCCCCAAAAAAAAAATTGAAGAGAAAGGAACACTCCCAGATTCATTCTATGAGGCCAGTTACCCCGATACCAATGCTAGACAAAGATATTACAAATGAAGAAAATTACAAGCCAGTATCTCTGTGTATAGATGCAAAAATCCTCAACAAAATTGTCTTTTGTTGGTGATTTTCCCATGCAGAAGAGTTTTTTAATAGTCAGATTTAATGATCTTTTATGGAATTGGGATTTTTATCTTTCTTTCAGACTCTAAGTTTTTAAGTTAAAAATAATACATTATTACTGTCCTCAAGCAATCATCTTTAAAAACTAATTTGAGATAAATAGATTTATTAAGTAAAAATTGATATTACACATCTCACTCCTGCCGCCCATTCGCAGAGGTAACTGCTGTTAACTGTTTCCTAGCTTGTAAGCTGGGAATAATCATATCTGTGGAGCAGGACACACACACCCACCCACACACACAAGCACATATATGTGGACATAGTTAGCATGTATTACGTGTGATATATAATGGCCATTGCTGCTGCTAAGTCACTTCAGTCATGTCCAACTCTGTGTGACCCCATAGATGGCAGCCCATCAGGCTCTACTGTCCCTGGGATTCTCCAGGCAAGAACACTGGAGCAGGTTGCCATTTCCTTCTCCAATGCATGAAAGTGAAAAGTGAAAGTGAAGTCGCTCCGTCGTGTCCGACTCTTAGCGACCCCATGGACCGTAGCCCACCAGGCTCCTCTGTCCATGGGATTCTCCAGGCAAGAATTATAGCCTCTCAGTTCTTTTTTAAAAAAGTATTTATTTATTTATTTATGTCTTTGGCTGAGCTGGATCTTAGTTGCAACATGTGGAATCTTTAGTTGTGGCATGAGAACTCTTAATTGTGGCATCTGGGATCTAGTTCCTTGTCCAAGTATTGAACCTGGGCTGCCTGCATTGGAAGTGCAAAATTTTAGCCACTGGACCACAAGGGAAGTTCCTAGCCACTCAATTCTTATTAATTTACTTCTTCCTGTTCTTTTAGGCAAGTTATTTCACCTTTCAGTCAAGAATTTTCTCATCTCTGGTGATGTCTAAAGTCTTTCTGAGCCCTATGATTTGACATATTTTTTATTGTATTCCACCTTAAACAAACCCACTCTAATAATCACCTGGCTTATAGTATTTCCTGTTGTTTGGCTTATGAAATTGACACAGCTTATAGAACATTGCTTTTTATTACATGATTTGCAGCTCTTATCTCTTTCAGCTTCCTGTATTTCTGCACATACCGAATAGTATAAGCCAGCAAAAATCAACACCACCGCTACATAGAAACATTTCTTCACTTTCACCTGGGTGAATAGGTAGGATTTAAGTCATTGGAGTATTTGTCTAATCTATTGATGTCTGTCTTCTGTATTTTGAGATAACATCCATCTAGAAATATTTTTAGAATTCATGGGGAGATGATTCTGCTCACAATATATCAAAAGCCATTGAGATTCCTGAGAACAAGGTTGATTGCAGGTTTCCCCTGCTATTTGAAAGGAGAGTGTTCCTATGAAAACTTTCAGGAAGCAATGACCTTACGACACATCTTACTAAGGGATGCACCAAATAAATTGAGGTAAAGCCCAGGTGCTCACAGAGCTGGGTGAAAGCATGGCAGCTGGCTGCTGAGATGCTGAGTGCAGGTCCTGAGAAGAAGCTTGGCAGGGACACTCTCACCGCTGGGGATGCTTGCTGCCTTTGTAACCTGCTCCTTGTAAAACAAACCCTGAGCACTGTTTTCACTTTTTGCCTTTTCTCCTAAAAGCGAGACTCCTCTTTGGATTTCTTTAGGTTGACAAAAACAGGTACTAGCGTAGGTCTTTTGTAGAAAGAAAGTGGCCATAAAGGGAACTTTTGAAAGATAGGGAATACTTGCAATGGCAAACTCAGTCTTTTCAACCTTTGTGATCATGTGTGGGTCATGACACTGATGCAGCGAAGGGTGGGGTTGGAGGCAACCTGGATTGAAATGTAAGTGTAAAATTGCTACACAATAAACACTTCCTTCATTTCTTCCTCCATTTATCTTACCTCTTCTTTCTCTTCTTTACCATTCTTCCTTTTGTCTTTTCTTCCTTCCTGCTACAATGCCACATAGAATCACAGAAACCTAAAGTAAGTAATCATGAGACCAGTGTCCACTGTGTGAAAACTCCAAACTCCGTACTGCAACAACATAATTGATCGGGGGGGAGGGGAGACTTTAAATATGTATAAGCTAGCCTGTCTCAGATATAACCATTCACTTAATTACAGACTGAATGACACATTTTGCCAAGTGAATATTAAAAAATGTTTAATTCATTTATTTTATTACCTCTGTATCTCCAGAGGGACTAGGGCAATGAGAACAGAAACAGCTAATTAAATGTCTTGGTGAACGGGCAAGTAGCTGAAGCTTGTTTACAGGCTTGGTATACTGCGTAATTAGATTGCAACTTGGGGAGAATAAAATCTCCGATGCTTAAGATTCTCATTTTTCTCCTTGGGGATAAACCTATAGATGTGTGCTGTTGGTGGCCAATAAGCAGGGCTTAGTTTCTGGAAGAACTATGACACTTTTGCCTGGCTTCTATTCAATAGATTTCTCTGTAACTGAGTCTTTACTGTTGGCAGAAGTGTTACGAAGCCAGTTGACCCAGGGTTGCGAAGAGATTTAACCTTTTGCTACAAAGGGTATCTGAACTTCTCAAAAGGGAGCCCTGTGGTGTCTACTAACTGTAAACAAATGCCAATCCTATGATCCAGCAGCAATTTTACACCCCCAGGTATATCCCTAAAAGAAATGAATGTTTCTGCTGATCAAAAGAACAAAACAAAACCCATAAAAACCATGGTCAAGAAAGTTCACGGCAGCTTCATTTATAATAGCACCAACTTGAAAATGACACAAATGTCCATCAGGAGTAGAAATGGAAAATAAATTTTGCTGTGTTCATAGACTAGAAAGCTCCACAGCAGTGGAAAAAGAAGAACTGCTGGTATATGCGGCTGCATGGATAACTCTCCCATGTGTTATGGTGAATGAAAGAAGCCAGAGGGTGCAAGCTGTGCATGATGTTCAAGATGAGGTTGGAATAAGCTATGATGATGGCAGTCAGAATAGTGGTTCCTGCTCTGGGGTGTGGGGAGCGAAGGGTGTATTGATGAAGGGTCATGAAAGAGCCTCGTGGGGCACTGGAAGTGTTCTAGATCTTGATCTGGGTTGTGGTCACATGGTGTATACATTGGTAAATACCTTTGAAGGAAACATTCTTGTACACTTTATACAGTTAGTGTTTTTGTACTGTTGCGGGCATGCATGCTCAGTCTCTCGGTTGTGTGTGACTCTGTGACCCCATGGACTGTAGCCCATCAGGCTCCTCTGTCCATGGGATTCTCAGGCAAGAATACTGGAGTGGGTGGGGTGCCATTTCCTTCTCCAGAGGATCTTCCTGACCCAGGAATCGAACCTGGGTCTCCTGCATTGCAGACAGATTCTTTACTGTCTGAGCCATCAGGGGGTGCTGTTACACCCCAGTAAAAAGCCAACAAAGAAAGCAAGCCATCAGTAAAATTTTCCAAGGGAAACTCTTCCTCAATACCAAGTGCAGACCTGGAGAGAGACCAGTGGTATCAAGTGTGTCTCACAGATTTCATGTGGGGCCTGAATGACACTGTGGACAGATGTCCTCGTGGATGGGAGTGAACAGAGGCCACTGTGCTCCCGGCCTCCAGCTGATCCCTGCCTTTTTCATGTCTGTTCCTTATCTTCTTTGGCAATCTTGATCCTTTGAGCAGCTGTTTCCTGTGTAAAGGGGTGTCCCAATGAGGGGTGAGGGGACAAGAAGAAAGATGAGTTTCATAAGCTCAGGCCCTGAGGGGACTCATCAGCTGTGATAAGACAGAGCTAGGCTTCCTGCCAGGGAAACTGGATAAAGAGTTGCCAGATAAGAAGGAGAACAAGAGTTGGAGGAGAAGCCAGAAGTGAGATGATGTGGGTTTTGGGAAAGGGGAGCCCAGTCCTCACCACAGAAATCTCAGGTCGGATAATGCCACCCATGGGGTGTCTTGCCTTTCTTCCCAACCTCTTTTTCTAAATACTACTCTGAGTCCCAATTTTCCTTCTCTTACCAATTTTGTGTTCCAAATGACCAACGTGGAGTCTTTTGTTTTCCTTCTTCTAAAATCTGTCTGGCTGGAAACATCCGTTTTTCAATTTAAACAGTGTCACAGATGAACAGAATGGTTATTATATTCATACTCACATTACTAAATTTAATTTTCAAAAATTTGGCTCTAAACTCTAAGGATTCTAATGCCAAGACTTTCCTGACATAAGTATTCCTTTAAACTTTATGACTGATTGCTATTCTTACCTCCCACATATATTTTCTTTCAGTGAAAGAGTAGATGGAAGATACAGATTGGGAAAATGAGAAAAAAATCCCTCCTAACAGATATTTTAGTACTGGATAGTGAAGCGTTTTTTGGCTTCCCTACCTGAGACAGTTGGAAGAGTGATTTATTCGTATCTGTTATAATAAATGTCCTTTGTGTTCCGTTTTTGCTGGGAGAGACTCAACAGCTTGTTTACAGCATTTTTGTCTTTGGATTTTGGCACCATAAATAGACATAACTAGAGGCACGGGTAGAGTTTGGTCTTCACTGAAAGCCTGATCAGAGAGCCTGACACATACTGATTACTGTGCCCGAATCCTTTGTATTTCAGGAGACACAGTGGGCCAGCAAGCGCAAGGCAGTTAACCTTAGACGTGAGGATTTTGTGATGAACAAATTAATGCTGAATCTGGACACATGGTTATGCATTGACCTGAATGTTAACATTTCCTCAGCTGTGTTGTTAATGTTTTTTTTTAATTGAAGTATGGTTCATTTACAATGCTGTGTTAATTTCTTCTGTACAGGAATGTCATTTAGTTCTCCATGTATATACATATATATGTATATATGTGTGTGACACATTCTTTTTTATATTCTGGTTTTTTAACACTGTATTTCTCATTTCACTGAGAGGGCAGCATCATGACACAAAGCTTTATATGTGTCTCTTTCTGAAACACAACATTATCGAATTACACATACAGATCCAGTTGCCCTTGCAGCTCTCAGAGAGAGAGATTCCCCCAAATGTGGGCTAACTTGGGAACAGCCCTGTATTTGTGAAATCCGCCATGCATTTCAGATTTGATACTTCACACATCATCAAAAGGTTGTCAGCAAGTCAAGAGACATAGAAATTTAGAGATGGAATGTAGCGTTTCTGAGTCCCTGTCAAAGTTGTCAAGTCTTTGTTTCCCTGACTTTGCAGAAAGAAAAGCTAAGCAGTGTGAGTGGGGAGAAATCTCTGTGTTTAAAGGTACAGCAGGGCTTTCTAGTGTTAAACTTAATAGCAGGCTGTGTTTATGTTGTTCCAAGTATGAGCATTTGTACATCCCAATATTTTTCAGTCTCTGAACCCAAAGGTAGCATGCTCTCACCGTTGTTTGCCTTCCTCACAAAATGTATTGAACAATGGCTGGGAAGTTTGTAACCCAGTGAATATACTTAGAGTTTATATTTTTGACTTGCACCATGCTCCTCAAACCTTCTCCATAAATATGAATTCTTCTGGGATGTGATGGGGGAAAAGTTAATGCCAAGACTGATAGAAACCTTCTGTAGATGGATTGCATGGATGTAGACTAGCTTTTTTCCCTTGCCATCTTTTCTGGAATGGGAAGAGGCCGAGGCATAACAGTCTCCATCATGTTTTTATGTTTTAAACTGTTGATGTTCCAAAATGGAAATAGCACCTGTTCCTTTAGGCATTCTCTCAGCCTACCTGTCAGTCATTGCAAACTTATTTCTGGTTGCTGATGCTTTTACTTGTATTATTTCTCATTCACAGGCTTGAAGCTATAGAGTTATTTGCCTTCCCTCTTGCTTACTGGGGCTTCCTGGTGGCTCAGATGGTAAAGAATATGCCTGCAATACAGGAGATCTGGGTTCAATCCCTGGATTAGGAAGATATCCTGGAGAAGGGATGGCAGCCCACTCCAGTATTCTTGCCTGGAAAATTCATGGATGAGGAACCTGGCAGGCCATGTGACCATGGGGTCACAAAGAGTTGGACACGACTGAGAGACTTCCACTTGCATACTGGGCCAACCAAACATTCACCATGGCCCAAACCACAAGAAAGCAATTGCACACAAAGACTTGGGTTCCACTGATGAAGATCCTGTGGTCATACTTCAGTAATGCTGAATTGGCTCCCGTTGGAGACAATGGTTTCTGATTTCCCATTGCCTATGGTGGCACTGGTGCTCAATGTATAATCTCGACCTTCAAATATATAGGGTGTCTGTCGGAGTGCTGTGTGGTAGCAGAACCATGAGGGCCTTCTGCTCCTTCCAGGAGTCTCCTTGGAACCCCTTTCAGATCTTTATAATAGGGAAGGACTCACACTCTTAAAGGATTCCCACTTCCTGTTTCCTATTTGAGACAGGGTTGTGTACTGAAAATGACCTGGTTTTTAGAGCCAGGGCAGTCAGTGGTTGAGTCAAGTCTCTGCTCTTGGATCTTGAATGAGTCAAGTTAACTTTTCTGAATACCAGTTTCCCCCTTTGAAAAAAAAAGAAATCAGAATAACACCTATCTGACACAAGTCTGCTGCAATAATAAAAGTACTAACACAAGTAAAGTGCTCATCATAGGAGCCGTTCAACCAGTGTTGATTCTGAGCTTTGCCCCTCTTCACATGAGCCTTGTCTCTCTGACTCTATTATATTAATTCAATAGGCATCGGTTGTGCATCTGCTATGGGATTCACTTTGTGGAAGGTCATGGGGAGAAAACAAAAATGAGTAAGATAGTCCTGTCTGCAGGAAATAGTATTCTAGTATGTTGTCTCTCACCCTTGGCTGCACTTTGGAATTATCAGAGGAGCTGTAAAGGATGCCAATGTTCAGGTCATTCCCAGGTCAGTTGCATCAGAATCTCTAGGAGCAGTGCCCCAGGAGAAGTATTTCTTTGCTGCTGCTGCTGCTAAGTCACTTCAGTCATGTCTGACTCTGTGTGACCCCATAGACGGCAGCCCACCAGGCTCCCCCATCCCTGGGATTCTCCAGGCAAGAACACTGGAGTGGGTTGCCGTTTCCTTCTCCAATGCGTGAAAGTGAAGTGGCTCAGTCATGTCTGACTCTTCTGGACCCCATGGGACTGCAGCCTTCTAGGCTCGTCCGTCCATGGGATTTTCCAGGCAAGAGTACTGGAGTGGGTTGCCATTTCCTTCTCCAATGCATGAAAGTGAAAAGTGAAAGTGAAGTCGCTCAGTCGTGTCCAACTCTTAGCGACCCCATGGACTGCAGCCTACCAGGCTCCTCCATCCATGGGATTTGCCAGGCAAGAGTGCTGGAGTGGGGTGCCATCACCTTCTCTGAGTATTTCTTTAAGGCCCACTAATTCCAACGTGCATCCAAGTTGAGAATCAATGTTCTAGAGCCAAGTCCAACATGAATCCTAGAGTTAGACAGTCCAATTCTGTCTGATACAGAGGATTCAGGGCCAGTGGGATGGAGAGGGTTCAATCATGAAGTGTCTCGTATACCATCTTAGGAAACATGGTTTTTGTCTTAAAAATGTTGGAAAATCAGTGAAAGAATGATCTGATTAAGCTCTAGAGTCATTCCCCTGGCATATGTGTGAAGGATGTTTAGCAGATGCTGTTCCACCTATATACTTGGGAATTTACCATTGTAGACATCCCCCCAACTGCCTGATGGTCTTCTCGGCATGATGGAACCCTATTCTTTGTCTGCTCCTGTGTACAGCACACTGGAAGTATGGGGTAATTAGACAAGTCATAGCTCCACTGTGGTAGCAACCTCTGCTGACTTACAGAGGATGTTGTTTAAACACTCTAGTTCCCATAGCCCTTGAGTGGGATAACTTGAGGTATGTGGTCTATCTCCTAAAGTAGCAGAACTAAGCTATGGTTGCCACAGTGCCAACTAGCTTGATAATGTACCTTTATTTGGCTTCTTTCTCTTCCCTGTATCACCTTTATACTTGTCTATGCAAGGTTTCTCACTGTGGCCATTATTGGCATTTAGAGCTGACTAATACTTGGCTATTTTTGTTGTGTGTGTGTCGGGGGTGGGGGGGCGAGGAGTATCCTGTACCTTGTTGAATGCTTAGCAACATCCCTGATTTCTATCCACTAGAGTTCATTGAACCACCTCTCCCCCAAACCGTAACAACCATAAATATCTCCACCTTTGGACAAATGTCCCTGGGGGACTAAATTGTCGCTCCCTGTGGGTTAAAACTACTGCTCTACTGATGTTTCCCGCGTTCACTTCCCAAACAAGCTGCTTGCCCTGCAGTCCTTGTCTCTGGATGTGCTTCTGAGGAACCTAAACAAGACAGAGAAATTGAAGAGGGCCGCACCAGGGGTATGGAGACCATTTGTGAGATGGTCAGTGGGTCTGAGACAAAGATAATGAGCCTCAGATGAGGCTGTGGTAGTAGAGAGGGAGAGATGCATATGAGACACCAAGAGAGATACCAGATGATGGAACTTCAGCCTCAGAGCCTCAAAGAGTGAGGAGTGAGTAAGAAGAAATTTAGCATGACTCTGGAGATGCCATTCAGTGAGAGGAAATCCAGGAGTAAGAGCTGGATTTTAAAAATACATGTGTATTTATTTATTTGGCTGGGCCAGGTCTTTGTGGTGGCATGCGAACTCTTTATTGTGGCATATGGGATCTAGCTCCCTCACTGGGAATCAAACCCTGATTACTCCAGGATTACTGAGAAATTAATATATGAATGAGAAATTTGGGGGAGAACATGTAGCATTTTCAAATCTAAGTGGCAAGTAGGACCTTTCCTATAGGTCATGCAAATCAGGAAGATCTGACCTGATCAGGATAGGAAATGACCATTCCTTTCATAATGGTACAGACATAAAAATATGTTTCTATTTCCTCAAATTCAAAGTGGAGCACCTAATTGCTGATCTGAGAAAGACTGATGGTTTCGCTCGAATTTTAGAATGCTTTCAGAGAGTACGTTGTTTTATTTAGCTTATCTTTTTAGTAGATAACATTGAGGATTGTAGTCATTTATTTATGAAAATTTCTGTGTAAATGTGAAGAGGAGGATGCTAATCATCAAAGTAACATCTCCCCTGTCTCTCTGACATGATAGTTTCCAGGCATCTACACCATCCCATTAAGCTGGTAAATCTCCACTGTCTTTTGATGTTCAGAAATAAAGAGAATTATGAGAGAATAACATCAATGGCATTTGACACTTTACTTTGAAGCACATGACCCGTGGCCTGTTGACCTATTTCTCTGTGCTTCTTTGTAGTATCTTTTTTGCAAGGAGTATGAAATACTTTGCAACTATTTATTTTTATTACATTTTTGGGATGTTCAAATGGACAGGAATATTTGAGCTGTTTCACAGTTTTTATCGCACCCAAGTTAGAAAAGAATTGGCCAAGTGGCACTCATCTTTAAGAAGCGTTGGGAATCACGATTTCTATGCTCAATCCACTAAGCTTGGTGTCCACATTTTTTTAATGGCACTCATTTGAGCAAATGGTGTGTTTAGTGCCATTGTCTAATATGTTAGTTTGTGGACTGAGACTGCAAAGGCCAGGGATCAGCAAACTTCTTACAAAAATGCCAGCTGGTGAATATCTCAGACTGTACAAGCCATACGGTTTCCGCTGCAGCTACTCAACAACCCTGCTGTAGCACGAAGACAGCCCGAAGCAATGTGTAAATGAATGAGCGTGCTGCTAGTGTTCCAATAGGTCTTTATTCCCCAGACTAGAAGGTGGACTAGATTTGGCCTGCAAAGCTACCGTTTGCTAACCCCTGGCGTTAAATCACATAAGAAAGGCTATTATCTGGGTTTCACAGTATCAGGGTGCTAATTTCACTCTTCCTTTGTGTGTGCCCTTCAAAGCTGTCAGATGACAAAGCTCTCAATAAGAGTGGTTAGTTTGTGTCAATAAACACAGCTGGGCAAATGCTATTAGTTTTATTCCAAATGACTTCACCCACCTTGCCAGTCCTTGTTTACTGGGATTCAGCCTCATCTCAGAACCTAGGAGAAATTTGATCTCAGTGAACTCTGGGTATGGCTGACTGGCCACTAGCAATATGCTTAACCTGTTTATAAGAAGGAAGCCCAGTGATTTGCAAGATCCTTCCACTTCTAGCTTTGCAGGGTATGTCTAAGGCCATCTGCTCCTCCAGCAAGCACACATGTGGTCTCTGAAATGACCACACTCAAAAGTCTTGCCAGTCACTAATTTAACAATGCTAATAAAAAATAATGGTTGCTTCCGCTTGAGCAATCTGTCATTGTTCTCATGTAAACCTCTTATCTCTTGACAGTTAAAGCCACTGAGAGTTGCATTTCCCCGCATCACTCAACTTGTGAGGGGTAGAATTTGTGCGCAGACCCACATATTCTGAATGCAGAGCCTATATTCTTTTCACTTTGAAAGCCCCTTCTCTGTCAATAGCAAGTTACTAATGGCAGGGTTTCGGAGAAGGCAATGGCACCCCACTCCAGTGTTCTTGCTTGGAAAATCCCATGGATGGAGGAGCCTGGTGGGCTGCCATCTGTGGGGTCGCACAGAGTCGGACATGACTGAAGCAACTTAGTAGCAGCAATGACAGAGTTTACACGGTGACTGGCACTGAGTTTTCCACAGGTGTGAACTCACTCATCCTTGCAACAGGCCTGTGTCTTTTCATCATCCCCATGTTCCAGATTAGCAGCCTGAAGCACAATGATGACCCAGAGAACCCATGTCAAGGCAGTTCCTGGAGTCGAAAGGCATCAATTAATCCAGGTGGAAATAGTGAAAAAGTGTTAGTCGCTCAGTCGTGTCCGACTCTTTGTGATCCCATAGACTGTAGCCCGCCAGGCTCCTCTGTCCACGGAATTCTCCAAGGCAAGCATACTGGAGTTGGTTGCCATACCCTTTTCCAGAGGATCTTCCTGACCCAGGGATAGAACCCACGTCTCCTGCATTGGCAAGTGGATTCTTTACCATCTGAGCCATTAGGTACCCACCCCAAATCTAGGCAGGAGATGCTTCCTTCATTTTCCTATATGAGAAGAGGAAGGAACGCCTTGGTGGTCTAGAGAAACAGTTGAGTCCCAGCCTGGCTGTACATTCTAACTGCACCTCTCCTCTCTCTACTCACCTTTCACGTCCATTCATTTCGTGCTGATATGTTCCAGCCTCCCTGGAGTTTTTCCCATGCTGCCAGATGAACCTCACATCAAAGCCACACATTTTGGAGAAGCCGCATGGACAACAGCAGAGAATATATCTGTCTCTGTCAAACCGTGAGACAAAGCATTACTGCTGCCTCGCCCTTTCCATTGCTCTCTTGAAAGGCACATGGCAGTGACACCAGAGCTGCTCAGGCAGCACTCCAGAGCCCAGGTGTTCAGGACGTGCTGTGCAGGTGGCATAAAAGGAGAGAGAACTCTCCAGGGCACCCACCGAGTCAGGCCACTGCAGCCATGAACCAGGAACTGCCTTCACACCATGTGTCCATGGTGGATCCAGGCATTTTCTTGTTTTTGCTACTGTTACTAATGATAAGGATGGCATCAGATTCAATCCCCTCAAGTTCTAATCGCTGCTGGGCGAGAAAGTAGATGTCCTCTGTGTCCTCTTTCTCTTGGGGAATTGTGAGAGGACAGGAGTTAGCCATCATTTCTTTCTTCGCAAATTTTCTGCCATTCTGCCCTCTTCATTCACATATTCTGAAGATCTTTCTGTGCTTGTGGATAAGAGCTGCCAAGCTTGGAAGTGCCAGAGTGAGGCCCCTTGTAGTCAACGAACTGGTAGCTAGACTAAGTGACAGTTACAGGTTAGATATCATGCCCACAGCCTTTTTACCAAGTTATAATGCCAGTGTCAGATAAAATGCCACTACACGGAAAGGTCTTTTATATGTTTACTCATCGAAACTCTTCAGTATAGAGAAGAGCTCCTAAAATAGTCCAGAGAGTTCCCAGGGAAAGCCCTTACCCAGCTTCCCCTAATGATTACATTTTGCAGGACCACAGTACAATGATAAAACCCAGCAAATTAACCTTGACAGAGCACTGTTCACCAAGGTACAGATCTTTTGTGACTTTCTCCAATTTCCCCACTAATGTCCTTTTTCTGGTCCTGAATCTCTCATTAAATTTAGTTGTGTCTCCTTAGTCTCTCACGATATTGATACAGAATGGTTAAGTAATGTGCCAGAGGTTGCATAGTTATTAAATGACATTGTTGAGGTTTTGAATCCAGATGTCCCCCTATGAAAACCATTTTCTTAATCACTATACCATTGCCCTAAGTTTCCTTTTGGCCATTGACTGGACTGTACTGAGTGAAAAATAAGTGTCTCATTTCTATGCCCTTGACAGTTTAAATACTTTTTGTTTCAGTAGCTGGCATTATATTAACTAACATATATAGTGTTGAGTTATACTATAGAGTTATACTAATAAAGTCCACTGGGCTTTCCTGGTGGCTTAGACGGTAAGGGATCTGACTGCAATGTGGGATACCCAAGTTCAATCCCTGGGTTGGGTTCGATCCTTGGGTGGGGAAGATCCCCTGGAGAAGGGAATCACAACCCAGTCCAGTATTCTTGCCTGGAGAATGCTGTGGACAGAGGAGCCTGGTGGGCTGCAGTCCATGGGGTCACAAAGAGTTGGACACCACTGACCAACTATACTTTAACTTTTGTGGAGTTACACTAGTAGAGTCCATATAGTACAGAGTCCATACAATACAAAGTTATATTAGTATAGACTTACACTAGTGTAGTATCAGAGAAGGCAATGGCACCCCACTCCAGTACTCTTGCCTGGAAAATCCTATGGACGGAGGAGCCTGGTGGGCTGCAGTCCATGGGGTCGCTAAGAGTTGGACATGACTGAGCGACTTCACTTTCACTTTTCACTTTCCTGCATTGGAGAAGGAAATGGCACCCCACTCCAGTGTTCTTGCCTGGAGAATCCCAGGGACGGCAGAACCTGGTGGGCTGCCGTCTATGGGGTCGCACAGAGTCGGACGTGACTGAAGCGACTTAGCAGCAGCAGCAGTGTAGTATAGTTTGGCCATGATATTAGGGGCTTCCCTGGTGGCACAGTGTATGAGAATCTGCCTGCTAATGCAGGAGACGTGGGTTAGATCCCTGGGTCGGGAAGATGCCCTGTAGAAGGAAATGGCAACCCACTCCAGTATTCTTGCCTGGAGAATTTTGTGCACAAAGAAGCCTGGTGGGCTACAGTCCATGGGGTCACAAAAGAGTTGGACACGACTTAGCAACTAAACAACAAAATAGTATAGAGTTATCCTGGTAGGCTAATGGTTTAGTATAGTATAGGGTTAGCCCAGTACTCTTCTATATTGACACAAGAAAGCAGTATAAGTGTACTTGTCCTTTAATTTAGGCCTTTCCCCCCCAATACCTTCATTTATCTTTGATTATTTTAAGGCCTAATCAATAAATGTTAAAAATATATCTAAAATAAATTCACGTTTCAAATTAAATAGGTGTCACAAAACAGTTTTTGAAATGATGGAGAAGGTGGAGGAGAGACTGGGTATTAGGAAACCCAACTTTCTTACAGTATTAGGAACTATCATTATTTCCTAAAGGTTTAGAATCTCTATTTCAGCATATGGTTGATGCCAGGGATTTTTAGGCTTTTTTTCTACATCTGTTTTTTTTGTCTCATATCAACACATTTCATAATTAAATTGAAAGTTGGAATCATTAATCAGCAAAATGTACTTAGAGCTAGGAAGTTTGTGTGGGAGCTAATTAAAGCATAGCCTGTGGGATAAAACTGAATAAAAATTCGACCCTTGGATGTAGCATCAAACATTTTCCCAGCAGAAACACCTCACAGAGGTGACTTCATTATTCCTAGCATTGCACTTGGTCAAGGTTTTGGAAAACAGCCCAATATGCTATAAAAGAGCATTAAAAAAATTTTTTTTTGCCTGTATAAACAAGCATGTTGTTGTGTGTGCTCAGTCGTGCCTGACTCTTTCCCACCCTATGGACTATAGAACACCAGGATCCTCTGTCCATGGGGTTTTTTAAGCAAGAAAACTGGAATGGGTTGTCATTTCCTACTCTCGGGGATCTTCCTGACCCAGGAATTGAACCCATATCCCTTGTGTCGCCTGTGTTGGCAGGTTTCTTTACCGACTATGCCACCTGGGAAGCCCAAGAAAGAAAGTGAAAGTGTTAGTCACCCAGTTGTGTCTGGCTGTTTGCAACCCCATGGACTCTAGCCCACCAGGCTCCTCTGTCCATGGAGTTCTCTAAGAATACTGGAATGGGTAGCTACTTCCTTCTGCAGGGGATCTCCCCAACAATGAGTCTCTTGCATTGCAGGCAGATTCTTTACTGACCGAGCCACCAGGGTACTAGATATAAGCATAGGGGCCTTCCATTTTCCAAATAATACTTGGTCATCAACCAAGTACTTGATGAAATATTTTTTCATCAGAGAAAAGTATTTGAAAAGTTCTGAGAGAATATCTGTGCAATTGGATTTTCTTTCTTCTGTTCAGCCTCCCACTGATCCCCATGGTGGGCTACTGATGTACACTGTCTTCACTGTTGATAGGCTGTGTGGCGTGTGATATCCCTCCATACTCAGCGAAAGGGTAGATGGGCTGGTGTGTAGACACTGAAGATGCTGATGCGGGCTGGTGCCAGCAAACTTATTTACAATTGGATAAAAGGCGGGAAATGGCTTCACTTGTCCTGGTATCTCTGAACGTAGCACAGACCTAGCAGCTATGTCTGTAGCGACCATGAAAATACGTCTATTGTATCTTGAATTGCAGAGGGTCATGGCTCCAGTTTCTGCTCAGAAATCCATCATTGCATTTTATAAGAAGAGCTTCATTGCCTACTGCTTCTGTTTCATGATTCTCATTTAAAAAAAATCCCACTCACCATGTATGCCAAAGTTTCTGTTGACATTTGGTTATTAATTTCCATTTTCCATGATACAAGTCAGTTGTTCTTGCAAATTTATTAGACATTCACATTTAAATATATTTCAGTGAGTTTAAAACCCCAGTAAGCCCTCTGCATTTTAAAGAGAGTTTCCAGTGTAGAATATTCAGTTTTAAGGCTCTTCTGTATATATTTATGATAATAGTTTTATAAATGATATAATTCCCTCATTTTTGGTGAGAAGTTACATAATGCTGGAAAATTTTCCAAACATTTATTTTGAACATGCTCTCTCTGTAAAATACCTCTTTGAAAAATCAGTCACTTTTGCACACTTTGCTAAAATGTTAGTATGTATATATCTTGAAAAGTCACAACAGTGCATTAGTTTTGTTTGTCTGCTAAGTAGCCAACTACAGACAACAACTTGCCATCATGCACAACTTCTATCCTTTTCCAGCAAACTAGGAAAATAAGCTTTTTAAAAAAATTATTTATTATGTCAGATTTTAGTTGAAGCACGCAAGATCTTCATTGCAGCACACGGAGACTCTCTAGTTGTGACATGTAGGCTCATTGGTTATGGTGCGTGGGCTCCACAGCATGTGGGATCTTAGTTCTCCAACCAGGGATGGAACCCGTGTTCTCTGTATTGCAGAGCAGATTCTTAACCACAGAGTGGATTCCTGGACCTATATAACTTATCTTTAAGTCAAGTACTTTGCCACAAGGTAGCCAGAAAATTCTGTAGCAAGAACAATAGAATGGTATAACATCTTGCTCAAAACCTTATAAAGACTCTCCTGTTTAAAGGTCTTACTTTTATAAAAGAAAACCTGATGACATCCTGTAGCATGGGAATTGAAATGTCACAAAGTGCCAATGATGGATAAGAGTGTCAGTCCCTCCACATTTTGACATTCCTGTCTTCCTCTGGGACATGTTATGGACTAAATGTGACCATCTGACATACAATTGAATGAACACGCCAGTGTCACTCCGAGAAGGAAATGGCAACCCACGCCAGTGTTCTTGCCTGGAGAATCCCAGGGACGGCAGAGCCTGGTGGGCTGCCGTCTATGGGGTCGCACAGAGTCGGACATGACTGAAGTGACTTAGCAGCAGCAGCAGCTGCAGCCAGCATCACTATTTGTATAAAATGTCAGTGGTGCTTGACTTCTTATACAGATGAAAATAACATCAGATCAGTAGCTCAGTCGTGTCCGACTCTTTGTGACCCCATGAATCGCAGCACGCCAGGCCTCCCTGTCCATCACCAACTCCCGGAGTTCACCCAGACTCACGTCCATCGAGTCAGTGATGCCATCCAGCCATCTCATCCTCTGTCGTCCCCTTCTCCTCCTGCCCCCAATCCCTCCCAGCATCAGAGTCTTTTCCAATGAGTCAACTCTTCGCATGAGGTGGCCAAAGTACTGGAGTTTCAGCTTTAGCATCATTCCAAAGAACACCCAGGGCTGATCTCCTTCAGAATGGACTGGTTGGATCTCTTTGCAGTCCAAGGGACTCTCAAGAGTCTTCTCCAACACCACAGTTCAAAAGCATCAATTCTTTGGCGCTCAGCCTTCTTCACAGTCCAACTCTCACATCCATACCTGACCACAGGAAAAACCATAGCCTTGACTAGATGAACCTTTGTTGGCAAAGTAATGTCTCTGCTTTTGAACATGCTATCTTGGTTGGTCATAACTTTCCTTCCAAGGAGTAAGCGTCTTTTAATTTCATGGCTGCAGTCACCATCTGCAGTGATTTGGGAGCCCAGAAAATAACATAAATGATACCATATTTCCCCCTTTATCTCTGTGATGGCAATTATAGTCAGAGCAGTGAGCCGCTGGCTCACTGAGTAAGGAAGTCTTCAGTCTTGATAAGCTAGGAGTTTGGGTTTTATCACTGATGCTGAGACTGGAGGAAAGGTCTTCCATTTATGCAAGGCAGATAATAGGAACCAAGATCCCTGTAAAAAGCTAAGATTCTTATAGTGATGCGTATGTAGGGAAGAGTTGAAAAGTTTCATCGATTAGCATAGTAAGGCAGCAACAACAACAACACTCTTCTAACCGTGAGTGGACTTTGGGTAGAAATAAAAATGGACTGCTTTTAGATTGTAAAATTATGGGTATGTGTCTCAAAAGATTTAGGGTTAGACTTTGAGCTATTCTTCTGGATCAGGAATTCTCGAGCTGGAAATTAACATAGAAATTGAGTCTAAGCCAGTGATACACTTAAGATATCAGGAAGCAAATAAAAACTTTTTTGGCTGGGGATGTCTTCCCCACCGCCTACCCAAGTAATAGGGGTTTCTCACAAAGAAGACAGCCCTAAACGTGCGCTTACAACTGTGCTGAATGTCCTCCAGTCGGCCCTCAGGATCTTCGCTCCATCCTTCTTCACTCTGGTTTGATGCCCAGCAGACCAACCTCCATATACTGAATCTCCTGGGCTTCCTAGCTTTTCTTTTTCCTTTTTTTTATTGAAGTATAGTTGATTAAAGATATACTATTAATTTCAGGTATGCAACATAGTGATTCAATATTTTTTTATAGATTATGCCCCATCTCAAGCTATTATAAAATAATGGCTATATTTTCCTGTGCTGTACAGTATATCTTGTACTTTATTTATTTAATACATAGTAGTTTGTACCTCTTTTTCCCCTACCCCTATATTTATCTTCCCTACTGGTAACCACTAATTCTTTTTTTTTAATCCGTGAATCTGTTTCTGTTTTGTTACGTTCGTGTGTTTAATTCTTTAGATTGCATGTATAAATGATAACATACAGTATTTATCTTTTTCTCTGTGACTTATTTCACTTAACATAATATCCTCTAGGTCCTCCAGGTAGCTGCAGGAGGCAAAATCTCATTCTTTTTTATGACTGAGTAATATTTTGTTTTACACACACACACACACACACACACACACACCCCACATCTTCTTTATCCATTCCTCTGTTGATGGACCCTTAGGTTGCCTCCCTGTCTTGGCTATTGTAAACAGTGCTGCTGTGAACATTGGGGTGCATGTGTGTTTTAGAATTAGTGTTTTTATTTTCTTCAGATAGCCTGAAGTGGAGTTGCTGGACCATGTGGTTCGGTTCAGTTCAGTTCAGTTGCTCAGTCGTGTCTGACTCTGTGACCCCATGGACTGCAGCACGCCAGGCTTCCCTGTCCATCACCAACTCCTGGAGTTACTCAAACTCTTGTCCGTCGAGTCGGTGATGCCATCCAACCATCTCATCCTCTGTCATCCGCTTCTCCTCCCGCTTTCAATCTTTCCCAGCATCAAGGTCTTTTCCAATGAGTTAGTTCTTCGCATCAGGTAGCCAAAGTATTGGAGTTTTAGCTTCAGCATCCATCCTTCCAATGAATACTCAGGACTGATTTCCTTTAGGATAGACTGGTTGGATCTCCTTGCAGTCCAAGGGACTCTCAAGAGTCTTCTCCAACATCACAGTTCAAAAGCATCAATTCTTCAGCGCTCAGCTTTCTTTATAGTCCAACTCTCACATCCATACATGACTACTGGGAAAACCATAGCTTTGACTAGACGGACCTTTGCTGGCAAAGTAATGTCTCTGCTTTTTAATATGCTGTCTAGGTTGGTCATAACTTTGCTTCCAAGGAGCAAGTGTCTTTTAATTCCATGGCTGCAGTCACCATCTGCAGTCATTTTGGAGCCCAAGAAAATAAAATCTGTCACTGTTTCCGTTGTTTCCCAATCTATTTACCATGAAGTGGACCATATGGTAGTTCTGTTTTTAGTGTTTTGGGGAACCTCTATACTGTTTTTCCCAGTTGCTGTCCCGGTTTACATTCCCACCAACAGCGTTTGAGGGCTCCCTTTTCTCTGCAGCCTTGCAACGTTGGTTATCTGTAGACACTTTGAGGATAGCCATTCTGACAGATGTGAGGCGATAGCTCATTGTGGTTTTGATTTGCATGTCCCTGATGATTAGTGATCTTGAACATTTCACATGCCCATTGGCTATCTGTATGGCTTTGGAAAAATGTGTGTTCAGGTCATCTTCCCATTTAAAACATCTGGTTCCTGGCTTTTCATTGTATTCAGCTGGTAGGAGGTAATTGCAGGATATTGAAAAACCATAGATTAGCAAGATCATGATATGAGTTGCAACAGCTGCATCAATACTGGGCCACTGGTTGGCAGTGCCAGGCAGCCTCTACCAGAGAGCACATATCCTGTCAGGCAACCCTGCCCTCCAGCTGCCAGTCTGATATGCACTTCCTCCTCATGCCACTCAGGCTTGGGATAGCAAAAGCTTCATGTTTCTCTACCTTTTGGCTTCTCTTAGCCCTGCCCACACCTTTGAAATAGTCCTTTCATCAAAACTCCCACAATTACTCTATTTGATATGCCATCTGATTCCTGCCAGGTTTGACTGCTATATGATTGACAATTTTAAAACTTAATGATAATAATTAAAGACAATACCCACCATGAGTCCATGGATCTAACAAATAGAATACTTAGAACTCAAAGAACTTGAAATAATAAAACAATTTACAGGTACACATTGTTAGATTTAAAATGGATAATCAGTGAAGACTTAGTGTACAGCACAGGGAACTCTGCTCAGTATTATATAACAACCTACACTGGAAAAGAATTTTAGAGAGAATAGATACATGTATATGTATAACTACCTGCAGTGCAGGAGACCCGGGTTCAATCCCTGGGTCAGGAAGATCCCCTGGAAAGAAAATAGCAACACACTCCAGTATTCTTGCTTTGAAAATCCCATGGAGAGAGATTCCTGGCGAGCTACAGTCCATGGGGTCACAAGAGTTGGACACGACTTAGTGACTAAACCACCACCACCATATGTATAACTGAATCACTTTGCTGTACACCTAAAACTAACATAACGTTATTCATCAACTGTAATCCTGAGTTCCCTTCTGGCAAACCGCTTCGGTGTTCCTACCTTGAGAACCCCATGAACAGTATCAAAAGGCAAAACAATAGGACACTGAAAGATGAACTTCCCAGGTCTGTAGGTGCTGAAATATGCTACTGGAGATCAGTGGAGAAATAACTCCAGAAAGAATGAAGAGATGGAGCCAAAGCAAAAACAACAGCCAGTTGTGGATATGACTGGTGATGAAAGCCAGGTCTGATACTTTAAGAGCAATATTGCTTAGGAACCTGGAATGTTAGGTCCATGAATCAAGGCAAATTGGAAGTGCTCAAACAGGAGATGGCAAGAGTGAGCGTCGACATTCTAGCAATCAGCAAACTAAGATGGACTGGAATGGGTGAATTTAACTCAGATGACCATTATATCTACTTGGGAAAGAATCCTTTAGAAGAAATGGAGTAGCCATCATGGTCAACAAAAGAGTCTGAAATGCAGTACTTGGATGCAATCTCAAAAACGACACAATGATCTCTGTTCGTTTCCAAGGGAAGCCATTCAATATCACAGTAATCCAAGTCTATGCCCCAACCAGTAATGCTGAAGAAGCTGAAGTTGAATGGTTCTATGAAGACATACAAGACCTTCTAGAATTAACACCCCCAGAAGATGTCCTTTTAATCATAGGGGACTGGAATGCAAAAGTAGGAAGTCAGGAAACACCTGGAGTAACATGCAGATTTGACCTTGGAGTACAGAATGAAGCAGGGCAAAGGATAATAGAGTTCTGCCAAGAGAATACACTGGTCATAGCAAACACCCTCTTCCAACAACACAAGAGAAGACTCTACACATGGACATCACCAGATAGTCAACACCAGAATCGATTGATTATATTCTTTGCAAGCAAAGATGGAGAAGCTCTCTACAGTCAATAAAAACAAGACCAGGATCTGACTGTGGCTCAGATCATGAACTCCTTATTGCCAAATTCAGACTTAAATTGAAGAAAGTAGGGAAAACCACTAGACCTTTTAGGTATGACCTAAATCAAATCCCTTACGATTATACAGTGGAAGTGAGAAATAGAATTAAGGGACTAGATTTGATAGAGTGCCTGATGAACTATGGATGGATATTTCATGCAAAGATGGACATGCAAAAAAGGACAGAAATGGTATGGACCTAACAGAAGCAGAAGATATTAAGAAGAGGTGGCAAGAATACAGAGAAGAACTGTACAAAAAAGATCTTCATGACCCAGATAACCAGTATGGTGTAATCACTCGCCTAGAGCCAAACATCCTGGAATGTGAAGTCAAGTGGGCCTTAGGAAGCATCACGACAAACAAAGCTAGTGGAGGTGATGGAATTCCAGTTGAGCTGTTTCAAATCCTAAAAGATGATGCTATGAAAGTGCTGCACTCAATATGCCAGCAAATTTGGAAAACTCAGCAGTGGCCACAGGACTGGAAAAGGTCAGTTTTCATTCCAATCCGTAAGAAAGGCAATGCCAAAGAATGCTCAAACTACCACACAGTTGCACTGATCTCACACGCTATTGCCATGAAGTGATAGGACCAGATGCCATGATCTTTGTTTTCTGAATGTTGAGTTTTAAGCCAACCTTTTCACTCTCCTCTTTCTCTTGCATCAAGAGGCTCTTTAGTTCTTCGCTTTCTGCCATAAGTGTGGGGTCATCTGCATATCTGAGGTTATTGATATTTGTCCTGGCAGTCTTGATTCCAGCTTGTGCTTCCTCCAGCCCAGCATTTCTCATGATGTACTCTGCATATAAGTTAAATAAGCAGGGTGACAATATACAGCCTTGACATACTTCTTTCCCAATTTGGAACCAGTCTGTTGTTCATGTCCAATTCTAACTGTTGCTTCCGGAACTGCATACAGACTTCTCAGGAGGCAGGTCAGGTGGTCTGGTATTCCCATCTCTTGAAGAATTTTCCACAGTTTCTTGTGATCTTCACAGTCAAAGGCTTTGGCAGAGTCAATGAAGCAGAAGTACATGTTTTTCTGGAACTCTGTTGCTTTTTTGATGATCTAATGGATGTTGACATTTTGTTCTCTGTTTCCTCTGCCTTTTCTAAATACATATTGAACATCTGGAAGTTCACGGTTCATGTATTGTTGAAGGCTTGCTTGGAGAATTTTGAGCATTACTTTGCTAGCATGTGAGACGAGTGCAATTGTGCAGTAGTTTGAGCATTCTTTGGCATTGCCTTTCTTACGGATTGGAATGAAAACTGACCTTTTCCAGTCCTGTGGCCACTGCTGAGTTTTCCAAATTTGCTGGTCTATTGAGTACAGCATTTTAACAGAATCATCTTTTAGGATTTGAAAGGATAGCTCAACTGAAATTCCATCATCTCCACTAGCTTTGTTCCTCGTGATGTTTCCTAAGGCCCACTTGACTTTGCATTTCAGGATGTTTGGCTCTAGGCAAGTGATTACACCATACTGGTTATCTGGGTCATGAAGATCTTTTTTGTACAGTTCTTCTCTGTATTCTTGCCACCTCTTCTTATTATCTTCTGCTTCTGTTAGGTCCATACCATTTCTGTCCTTTATTGAGCCCATCTTTGCATGAAATATTCCCTTGGTATCTCTAATTTTCTGGAAGAGATCTCTAGTCTTTCCCATTCTATTGTTTTCCTCTATTTCTTTCCACTGCTCACTGAGGAAGGCTTTCTTATCTCTCCTTGCTATTCTTTGGAACTCTGCATTGAAATGGGTATATCTTTCCTTTTCTCCTTTGCTTTTGGCTTCTCTTCTTTTCTCAGCTATTTGTAAGGCCTCCTCAGAGAAACATTTTGCCTTTTTGCATTTCTTTTTCTTGGGGATGGTCTTGCACCCTGTCTCCTGTACAATGTCACAAACCTATGTCCATAGTTCATCAGGCACTCTATCAGATCTTATCCCTTAATTCTATTTCTCACTTCCACTGTATAATCGTAAGGGATTTGATTTAGGTCATACCTAAAAGGTCTAGTGGTTTTCCCTACTTTCTTCGATTTAAGTCTGAATTTGGCAATAAGGAGTTCATGATCTGAGCCACAGTCAGCTCCCAGTCTTGTTTTTGCTGACTGTAGAGAGCTTCTCCATCTTTGTCTGCAAATAATATAATCAGTCTGATTCTGGTGTTGACTATCTGGTGATGTCCATGTGTAGAGTCTTCTCTTGTGTTGTTGGAAGAGGGTGTTTGCTATGACCAGTGTATTCTCTTGGCAGAACTCTATTATTCTTTGCCCTGCTTCATTCTGTACTCTAAGGACAAATTTGCCTGTTACTCTAGATGTTTCCTGATTTCCTACTTTTGCATTCCAGTCCCCTATATTGAAAAGGACATCTATTTTTTGTTGTTAGTTCTAGAATTCTTGCAGGTCTTCATAGAACCGTTCAACTTCAGCTTCTTAAGCATTACTGGTCGGGGCATAGACTTGGATTACCGTGATATTGAATAACCATTATTCAATGGAAATGAACAGAGATCATTCTCTCATTTTTGAGACTGCATCCAAGTACTGCATTTCAGACTCTTGTTGACCATGATGGCTACTCTATTTCTTCTAAGGGATTCTTGCCCACAGTAGTAGATATAATGATGATCTGAGTTAAATTCACCCATTCCAGTCCATTTTAGTTTGCTGATTCCTAGAATGTCGACACTCATTCTTGCCATCTCCTGTTTGAGCACTTCCAATTTGCCTTGATTCATGGACCTAAGATTCCAGGTTCCTATGCAATATTGCTCTTTACAACGTCGAACTTTTTGTCCATCACCAGTGACATCCACAACTGGGTGTTGTTTTTGCTTTGGCTCCATCTCTTCATTCTTTCTGGAGTATTTCTCCACTGATCTCCATTAGCATATTGGGCATCTACTGACCTGGTGAGTTTATCATCAGTGTCCTATCTTTTTACCTTTTCATACTGTTCATGGGTTCTCAAGGCAAGAATATGGAAGTGGTTTGCCATTCCCTTCTCCAGTGGACCTCATTTTGTCAGAACTGTCCACCATGACCCATCCATCTTGGATGGCCCTACAGGACATGGCTCATAGTTTCATTGAGTTAGACAAGGTTGTTGTCCATGTTGTTTGATTAGTTAGTTTTCTGTGATTGTGGTTTTCATTCTGTCTGCCCTCAGATGGAGAAGGATAGGAGGCTTATGGAAGCTTCTTTATGGGAGAGACTGGGTGAGGGGGAAACTG
This sequence comes from Bos indicus x Bos taurus, assembly GCF_003369695.1. Classification (NCBI taxonomy): domain Eukaryota; kingdom Metazoa; phylum Chordata; class Mammalia; order Artiodactyla; family Bovidae; genus Bos; species Bos indicus x Bos taurus. The sequence continues at coordinate 12,748,113 of NC_040105.1, read as the reverse complement.
GGTCTTTTTTTTATGGGTGGTGCCATGCTCAGTAAATCTTTAATCCAATTTTATGTTGAAGGGTGGGGCTATGTTCCCTCCCTGTTATTTGACCTGAGGCCAAACTATTGTGGAAGTAATGAAGATAATTGCAACCTTCTTCAAATGGTCCCCTGCTATCAATGCTACACTCAGTGCCCCCAGCCCTGCAGCAGGCCACTGCTGACCCACGCCTCCACCAGAGACTCCTGGACACTCACAGGCAAGTCTGGATCAGTCTCTTGTGGGGTCACTGCTCTTTTCTCCTAGGTCCTGGTACCCACAAGGTTCTGTTTGTGCCTTCCACGAGTCTGTTTCCCCAGTCCTGTGTAAGTTCTGGTGCCTCTATGGTGGGGTTAATGGCAGCCTCCTCCAGGAGGGTTTATGCCATACCCAGGTCTACTGCCCCCAGAGCCCCTGCCCCTGCAGCAGTCCACTGCTGACTGGTGCCTCCTAAGGAGACACTGAAACACAGTTCTGTCTCAGTCTCTGTGGGTCTGGTAAGATCTTTCAATTGTTAGTTCTAATCCTGTCTTCTTAAAATGTAAATTATGGGAGTGGGTCTAGTAAGATCTTTAGAACCTTGAGACATTCTTTTGATTTATTGTAATAACCAATTAAAAAAGTATATAATTCCCTTTCTAAGACTAGCAAAGAGGGCACTCCCTGTCCCCCTTCTGATGTCCATGTCAGAAGCATTCTCTGTCCCTTTTATTACTTTAATAAAACTGCTACACAAAAGCTCTTGAGTGATCAAGCATGGTCCCTGGTCCTGAAGCTAAATCTTCTTCTTTGGAGATTATGAATCTGACATCATTCACCGTTTGCTATCACTGCAGAGTAAAATAAAAAGTAAACGAAATGGAACAATTGATTGCAGACCATAAAAAATATGTTTAGCATAATTAGAGACATAAAAAATAATCAAAATCATGAAAAATACAATGAAATAAGAACAGGCGTTTTAAAAGTAGCCAAATAGAATTTGTAGAAATAAAAAAATGGTTATTGAAATTTTAAAACTGTTGGATAATTTAAGCAGTGAATTATACATAGCTAAAGAGAGCCATGAAATCAAAAGACAATTTGCTTCTTGGCAGGAAAGCGATGACAAACCTAGGCAGTGTTATATGAAAAGCAGAGACATTAGTCTGCTGACAGAGTTCCGTATAGTAAGGCTATGGTCTTCCCATTGGTCATGTACAGTCATGAGAGCTGGACCATAAAGAAGGCAGAACACCAAAGAACTGATGCCTTTGAACTGTGGTGCTAGAGAAGACTCCTGAAAGTCCCTTGGACAGCAAGGAGATTAAACCAGCCAATCTTAAGGGAAATGAACCCTGAATATTCACTGGACAGACTGATCTGATGCGAACATACGACTCATTAGAAAAGTCCCCGATGCTGGGAAAGATTGAGGGCAGAAGGAGAAAAGGGTGTCAGAAGGTGATGGCTGGATGGCATCACCAATGCAATGAACATGAACTTGGGCAAACTCTAGGAGATGGTGAGGGACAGGGAGGGAGGCCTGGCGTGCTATAGTCCATGGGGTCGCAAAGAGTTGGACACGACTGGGCCACTGAACAACAACAAGAGAGGTTTAGTCACCAAGAAGGTAAATCTGAGTATGTTGATCAGAATGAAGTATGACGAGATAAAGGGATGGAAAATATGAAAGAAGGGTTAAGGGACATTAAGAAATTGGCAGAGGGGCAGTACTTGTGGGATAATAACTGATAGTTTTTCATAATGGATTAAAGACGTAATTCTTAAAATTTTAAAAATATAGCATGTCCTGAATAGGATTAAGCAAACATGGCTACATCTAGACATGTGCAGGCAAAGAAACAAAGAATAAAGCAAGCAAAAAGAAAAACCATATTAGCCAGAATACTAACAGTAAGACAGACAGTGGGTTTTGCTGCAGCAGTAATACAGACCTAGTAACATGGAATAATATCTCAAAATGATGAGAGAAATTAACTGTCCCCTATAATTTCACATCTAGCTAAAATAGCATTCAAAATTAAGGTCAAAATGAAGACTTAGAAAAAAAGGTTCATTTTCTTAGTCAAACATGTAAGTCATGAAATTGACCAAAAGAAAAAAAAAAATAACCACTGAAGAAATAGACTCAATAATCTAAAAACTATTTATAAAATGAGTAGTAGGCTCAGGTGGTTTTACAAGCAAGTTTTACTAAAAAGGAAAACAACCCAAAAGAGAATTGGGCAAAGGATGAACAGATTATTCAGAGAGGAGAAATTCTCATTGGTTAACAAGCCCTGTGGAAAGTTTCTCAGCCTCATTTATAATCAGAGGAAAGAAAATTCAAATAATAATGAAATATCATTCCACCACTTGCAGGTTGGCAAGTATTGTTCAGATCTGAAAACACCAAATACTGGCCTGAATTGAACATAGAGAAACAGGAAGTCAAAGGCATTGGTGGTAGACTGTGGATTGGATTGCTTTGGGAAGCACTTTTGCAACGCTTAATAAAGATGGAGATAAACATCTACATCAACTGGGCAATTCCATTTCTAGAAACTTTCACACATGTGCATAGGAAGACAAGTACAAGGGGATTTAGTGGAACACTGGAGATAATCTAACTATCCATCAATAGAATAATGGGGAGCTGCAGTATTCAGAAAATGGGTATCATCCAGGAGTGGAGATGCATGGACTCAGTCTGCATGTATTAGCTGAATGAATCCAAAGAACAAAATGTTGAATGAAAGTAGCAAGTCACACACTATGCATCATTATATCATTTATGTACAAATTAAAACACAAACGAAAACAGTGTAATTTCCTATGGATATATGCTTATGTTGTTACAAGTTAAAAACACACAGAAGAATACACATCAACTTCAGGCTGAATGAAGATAGAATGGAGTGGTAACTGCTGTATCTGTAACACTTTATTTTTAAAAAAGATTTTTAAAATGTAAGACATTTCTACTTACCTAGTATTGGTATAGGAACCAAGGTATATTATATGATTTTCTGTACTGTGATTGTATGTTTGAAAATGTTCTATACTTCTAGACAAAATAAGACTCATATGTTTGTATAAATCACCAGATTATTTTTCCTGGAGATTACATTCTTACTATTTTTTGTACCTGTAGCAGAGGAATAGGGAAGCCAAATCCATAAACAGTTTTACCATACATAAAATTTATATTATGTATATTGGTATTCAGAGCTGTCTCAAACCTGGTCCCTGCCCTCTGGGATATAAGTAGGGATGGAAATTGTTAGCCTGGAATTTAAGGATGATTAGCTGACAATGAATGTTTCATGTGAGACTATGCCACCTGCTTGCTGTATGGCTCCTTAACTAGCTTAAAGGAAGCCATGCAGTTATCATGGTTCCAAGTTCTCCCTTGAGACATGTCTTGTTGTTTATTCTGGCTGCTGGGTTTCCAGCCCTTTCTTTTCCTATTAAAGTACTGGCTGGTGACACTTAATTTGACAGAAAGAAATGTAGAGGGAAATTTACCAGCAACCAAAGGAAATACACAAGTTCTTACGAACTACTTTGCGTGCATAAAAGTTAAAAATGTTGATTGAACTCAGCTCATTGAATTTCTATTTCGAACTTTTTCTATGCTAAAGAGTCTGTTCCATGCACACAATGGTAGTCTGAAGCTGCCTTGAAGACTTTGCTGTATCCCAGAAGGGAACATTAGCGCTTTTTTCTGGGAACCTGTTGAAATTCAAAAATGAGTATGTATAAGGATGTGGACCACTGGGTGAGAGAGCCTGGAACAGCGTATTTCATTATATAATGTGAGGTATTTACTTCAGGGAAACAAAAGTATTTATCTTCGGGTATGATTGGGAAAAAAATCTACAACCACGTTGTCTCAGTGAAAAATTATAACCCACAAATTTTGCTCAGTTTCTAGAAAGACATTGTATTAGCACTGACAAATAGGAAAGAAAAACGTTGAAAAGTCATGACTAGATAGGGTCTCTGTCCCAGAGCACTTTTAAATCTAGTTGGGATAAGAGGACGTAGGTCTGTTAAGCAAAGAATGAGCAGAAAACTCCGAAAACGTTCTCATGTTTGCATGTCTTAAAAATCCAACTGGCCAGTGAATTTGTTCAGGGCAGCAAACGTTTACTGTGCACCCATGATGTGCCAACTGTTGAGATAAGCACAAGAGATGTAAAATCAAGTCAGAGAAAGTCCTTGCCTTGGTCCGTAGGTGAGGCGAGCAATTAAATGGATTATTCTAATATATAAATAATGGAGTCTTCTAATAGGAAATGTGCTCTAAGAGCTACTGGGGCACAAGATGGTTGGAATCTCAAGACATAAGTAATCATTAGCCGGGCAAAAAAGATTATTCTAGGCACCTTTAAAACTATGAGCTAAAGATTCCCAGGAGGGGAATTGCATGTAGCTTGAAAGAGTATCAAGTCTTTTTTTTTTTTTTTTTTTCCCCTTTCACCTGAGTTTTAAACAGTGGTCCTTAAAGTAGGGAATGTGTGTTTATTAGTTGCCCAGTCGTGTCGTATGCTGTTGGACCCCGTGGACTGTAGCCCGCCAGGCTCCTCTGTCCATGGGGATTCTCCAGGCAGGAATACTGGAGTGCGTTGCCATGCTCTCCTCCAGGGGATCTTCCTGACCCAGGAATCGAACCCAGGTCTTCCTGAATTGCAGGCAGATTCATTACCGTCTGAGCCACCAGGGAATCTTCCATAAAGTGGAATGCTCCAAAACCCTTTTGTGCAAAATATTTGTGTTTCCTGCAGAATTGGCTCTCCTCATCCCTGGTGCCACAGGCTAAGTATAAGGAAGGAGATAACGGGATGAGGGCAGACTGGGTTTTTTCTTTTTCTTTTTTTGGCACTTCATTGCTTGGCTCATGGATGGATGATGGGTGGATGGATGAATGGATGGACAGAAAGGCATAGAAAACAGAAGCTCTGTACAAATACAAAAATATCTGTATCTCTTTCTAGAAGGCTTGTTGAGTCAAATTTAACCACCAGTTAGCAAACTAAATTGTTATTTACTTCACTGCAGGGAGATAGGATGGACATTGCTCAATTTTCTAGGCCCTCCCGTCCAATTTTGATGCTTTATGACTTTGAGAATTAGGAGGCTCTAGGTCTACAGGCTCAGATTTTATGTCAGTGTACAGGGGGGTGGAAATCCCCTCCCCCATCAACTTAAAAGTGTTCTAGGTTCTCCTATGGGAACCTAAACTTGTTATAAATATTGGCTGCTCTCAATGCCAAGTATTTCTGACTGATAAGCTTATTACTTTCAAATTGCATTCTGTGTCTTGGTGCCTGAGGCAAGCTGGGAACACCCACCAAGGTGCTGATATTTTATTCTCATCCAGCTTAATTGAGTTATTTTTCAATGATTTCTCCATACTCCCGACACTGTGGGAGCAAAATATTTTTTTCCACACCCAAAGCTGATTCTGTTCAACATATTAATTATTATATATGTTGACAATGATATATATATAACTATAAGATCTTTTACTTCAACAGTGTAAAAAAATTCTCTCTTCCAATATTTTGCCTTCTTAATCACTAATGTAATGTGTTCTGTCCTGGATCTTCATTTTTCTTTCTCCTCAAATGACATTAACTGGTGGAAAAAATTATGTTGGTGAAAGCAGTCTTTGAATTTTCATACTCTGAAAAGTTTGATATTTATTGGCTTTCAACCTAACCTGGTTTTGCTTTCCAATTTCTGTTCAAAGAAGCACTTCATAAAACATGATTTGAGATTCAGATTTCTAGAGGGCAGAAAAGTCTTAAAAGTAGTGAGAATAATGTGATATAAATGAACTAACTTTGTAAAAAGGATATTTATCTATCTTAATCATGGGTAACTTGTGATCCTCAATGAGAACTTTTTGCTCTCAAAAAGTAAAAAATCGCCCCAGAAGGAGGGGCGATGTCAGGAAAAGTTCTTTGATATGAAAGCTGACATGAATCCACAGTCTACACAATCAATGACGAAGTCTTTCTCTGTAGGTAAGTATCAGTCCTTGCTCAGTTGGGAGACAGAAATCACACCAGCAATTTTAATGGAATTTCTTTTTATTATTTTTTTCATTAATTTTTTAAATACACAATTTTAAATGTCACTTTCCAGTTACAATTATTACAAAATATTGGCTCTGCCCCCATGCTGAACAGTACATCCTTGAGTGTGTCTTACACCCAATAGTTTGTGCCTCCCACTCCCACCCCATCTTGTCTCTCCTCCCTTCGCTCTCCCCACTGGTAACACTGGTTTGTTCTCTATTACTGTGCATCTGCTGCTTTTTTGCTATATTCACTAGTTTGTTGTATTTTTCAGATTCCACGTATAAGTGGTATTGTAAAGTATTTGGCTTTCTTCATATAGAGAATTGAATATAAAGAATTGCTAACTAAGTTAGTGTTAACTAGGTAACTGAAAAGGGCACGCACATACAGAAAGCAGCTATTACCCCTGGGGAAACAAAAGGAAGAGGTTGGAAATGTAATATTTTAGCAGGTTGGAGGAGGAGGAGCCCATGTATTTAAAACTGAGCCCTGAGAAGGGCACACTGCTTGGCTGGCGCTGGTATCTGTGGGTAGTGGTAGAGTGGTGGTAGAGGTTGACTGTGCCTGTGTGTTTTTTTTTTTTTTAATTTTATTATTTTAAGTTATGGTTGTATTATGCTGCTGCTATAGCAAAGGCTTGCCATAGCCAGGGCAAAGAAGTGAGACCAGGGTGATGATGATAGAAACAAGAATCCAACTGGAAGCCCATAGAAAGCAAACAGGAAACAGGAAAAAACAAGTCCCTCTTCCTTCTGCGACCTTACTGTCTACTTGCATCTCCTAGTGAGAGCCTAACAGACCTTAGCTGGCAACTGAAAAATGTGCTTTGCAGAATCTCAGTCCCAGCATCAAAGAGCGGACTATAGCAGGGCGGTTTGGAGCTGGGGGACACTAGTTTAATAACCAGCATGAAAGTTTGCAGAAGTAACCCCATCTATGGTATAATGTGATTATGAAATTAAAAGTACTGCCTACTGACCTCTCGGATGGCCATGTTAATCAACTCCATGTCATCCAGGGGTCCCTAATGATTTATCTGAGCCAAAACCCATACCCCTTGCTACTGAGTGATACAGAAATGAGTTTCTTGTATTTTATGGTAACCTAAAGAGTTTTATATGGCCTTCAGCAAATTAATTCAATGGGTCCAGTGCCAGGACTTTTAATAAGCTGCAACCACTAGCATTAGGACTTAGATCCAGAGAGCTGACATGTACCACGTTTTGGCCCCTGTTGTCTGCTTCATATCAAAGACCCAGAAGCATTGTTGAAAACTTTAATAAAGTTTCTTACAAAGAAAAGGAAAAAAACTAAGCAAAATACTGAAAAAAGAGCAAGATAAGTTTGGCCATTTTCATTTGCTCAGTCAGCATTATTCTGGTATTCCTAGACAGTGCATTTAGACAAGAAAAATAAATAAGATACATATATGAATATTAGAAACTGTCATGATTCAGAGTTATTATCATTATCCTCCTAGAAATGCCTATTCAATCAACTCAAACTAACAGAATATTCGATTTCAGTCAGTAAGCCAGATGTAAGATTAACATATGTAAATCAGTAGCTTTCCTTCAAGTCAGCCACAACCGAGTAGAAAATATAACAGTGAACACAGAAAGAATTTAACGTTTATTCTTAGTACTATTAGAAACTGAAATACCACTGGCTTTATAAATAAAATTGTATGAGAACACAGCCATACATTATTCATATGTGTATCATGTATGGTTATTTTTGTACTACAATGATAGAGTTCAGTAGGTGTAGCAGAGACTCTATGGCCTCGGGAATGGGCAATATTTATTATCTGGTCCTTTACAGAAAGTGTTGGCTGATCCTCAATCTCTGTGATCACATTAGAGATGAGCCCAGTCCACATTTGCATTTGTTTCTAGTCACACTAGTGCCTGAAGTGACTGTATTTACTGTCTTTTTAAAATAGAAGTGTAGTAAGTTTACAGTGGGCTTCCCTGGTGGTTTAGCAGTAAGGAATTCGCCTGCCAATGCATGAGACCCAGGTTCAATCCCTGGGTGGGGAAGATCCCCTGGAGAAGGGCATGGCAACCCACTCCAGTGTTCTTGCCTGGATAATCCCATGGATAGAAAAGCCTGGTAGGCTATAGTCCATGGGGTCAAAAAGAGTCAGACACCACTGAGAGGCTAAACAACAGCAGCAGCAGCAACAAGTTTCCAATATTGTGTTACTTTCAAGTGTACATTAAAGTGATTCAATTATATGTGTGTGTGTACTTTCTCAGATTCTTTTCCATTATAGGTTACTGCAAGATATTGAATATGGTTCCCCAGGCTGTACAGTAGATCCTTGTTGGTTATCTGTTTTATGTACAGTGGTTTGTATATGTTAACCCCAAACTCCTAATTTATCTCTTCCTCCCATCACTATCCCCTTTGGTAACCACAAATTTGTTTTCTGTATCTGTGCATCTATTTCTGTTTTGTAAATAAGTTTATTTGTACCATGTTTTAATACTCCATGTAAAAATATATGATATTTGTCTTTCTCTGACTTACTTAGTATGATAATCTCCTGGAGAGGACAATGGCACCCCACTCCAGTACTCTTGCCTGGAAAATCCCATGGACGGAGGAGCCTGGTAGGCTGCAGTCCATGGGGTCACTAAGAGTTGGACGCGACTGAGCAACTTCACTTTCACTTTTCATTTTCCTGCATTGGAGAAGGAAATGGCAACCCACTCCAGTGTTCTTGCCTGGAAAATCCCAGGGACGGGGGAGCCTGGTGTGCTGCCGTCTATGGGGTCACACAGAGTCAGACACGACTGAAGTGACTTAGCAGCATGGTAATCTCCAGGTCCATTCATGTTGTTGCAGATGGCATTATCTCATTCTTTTTTATGGCTGAGTAAGACTTTATTTTTGGGGGGCTCCAAGATCACTGCGGATGGTGACTGCAGCCATGAAATTAAAAGATGCTTACTCCTTAGAAGGAAAGTTATGACCAACCTAGATAGCATATTCAAAAGCAGAGACGTTACTTTGCCAACAAAGGTCCGTCTAGTCAAGGCTATGGTTTTTCCAGTGGTCATGTATGGATGTGAGAGTTGGACTGTGAAGAAAGCTGAGCGCTGAAGAATTGATGCTTTTGAACTGTGGTGTTGGAGAAGACTCTTGAGAGTCCCTTGGACTGCAAGGAGATCCAACCAGTCCATTCTGAAGGAGATCAGCCCTGGGATTTCTTTGGAAGGACTGATGCTAAAGCTGAAACTCCAATACTTTGGTTACCTCATGAAAAGTTGACTCACTAGAAAAGCCTCTGATGCTATGAAGGATTGGGGGCAGGAGGAGAAGGGGACGACAGAGGATGAGATGGCTGGATGGCATCACTGACTCGATGGACGTGAGTCTGGGTGAACTCCGGGAGTTGGTGATGGACAGGGAGGCCTGGCGTGCTGCGATTCATGGGGTTGCAAAGAGTCGGACATGACTGAGTGACTGAACTGAACTGAACTGAACTGAATATTCCTGTGTGTGTGTGTGTGTGTGTGTGTAAAACATCCTCTCTATCCATTCATCTGCCAGTGGACATTTAGTTTGCTTCCTTTTCTTGTCTATTGTAAATAGTGCTACTATGAATATAGAGGTGCATGTATCTTTTCAAATTAGAGGGTTTTTTTTTTTTCTGAATATATGCCCAGGAGTAGGATTGCAGGATCATATGCTAACTCTATTTTTAGTCTTTTAAGGAACCTCCATACTGTTCTGCATAGTGGATGCACCAATTTACATTCCCACCAACAGTGTTTGAGGGTTCTCTTTTCTCCACACCTTCTCCAGCATTTTTATTTGTGGATTTTTTTTTTAATTGGAAGATAATTACTTTACAATGTTGTGTTGGTTTCTGCCATACCGCAATGGAAATCAGGCATAATTACGTATATCCCGTCCCTCCTGAGCCTCCCTCCCCCTCCCATCCCACCCCTCTAGGTCACTACGGAGTGCCAGGCTGGGCTCCTTGTGTTATACAGCAGCTTCCCACTAGCTGGCTATTTTACTGACGGCCATTCTGACCGGTGTCCCATTCTCACCAACATACAAACATGCACAAATGTGCATGCACACTCAAACACATCAACCCCACAGACATTCTCTGTGTCGAGGGAAGGCAGCTAGTAAGCCTTTATTCATTTCTTGCTGTTGTCTCCGACCTAAGTGGCTTGTATTATCACGTTTCAGCCCCACACTCATCACCCCGGCAGCAAACTCAGAGGCTTTGAGGGAAAAACAAAACCTAGTAGCTAGCTCGGGAACCCCTGATATATTCTTTCTTAAATAGAGCACACAATAAAATACTATAAATATCACAATATTATATGATTTTTTTAAATGTGTGTGTACAGTCTGGGAAAAGTCTGTTTTGCAAAAGAAAAAAAAATAAGTCACATTAAAACAAATCACACACCAACAGCTAAAGCAATGCTCAAAAATATCTGAAAACTCTAGCTGGGTTATTTTGCCTGTGTAATTTTCTTCTAATGACTACTTAGCAGGTAAAGGAAGAACAGAGAGACTGGTGCTTCTAGAATAGTATTCTTAAGAATTCCCTTAATAGCCTACTATTACAAATAAAGCTGTAGGCAGCTTGAGCCAACATGAAGTTATAATGTTAGTAGATAAAAATAGTTACCATAGTTACCTTTCTCCCACTAGAAAAAATTCAACTGCCTATAGCTATCCCTCTTAGGGATTTTGTAACAAAGCAGGGAGGCCTGGTTTTATCTGGTAACTTCAGAACACTGTGGCATCTGAGAAAATTAGCTTGGAGTTGTTACAGAACACTGGCAGTGATGTTGCTACCTTTGGTATCCCTACTCCCATTTTATTCATCCAAGAACAGAGATCTCTGTCTCAAGGTCTGTGAGCATTCAGTGATGAGAGAAGAAACTTGACAATACAGAATTCCGTCTCCTGGTATGAGTGAAACTCTTATTTTGTGAAACTTCAAAGTAGTGAAATTTCCTTTTGGTTTAATTGACAACTTCTTTGAGGTAAAAATGACAGGGAAAAAAATCTTGGTTTAAAACTGAATTGTGATAGCTATTCATCTCCATGACAAAATACAGTAAGTGATGGCAACTGGAGAATTGTAGATGGTTCTCAAGTAAGTGAGTTCAGCTCAGGGTTCCTCTAACAGAGAATTACTGACACCAGGCTAGATGCTTGTTTCCAAACTGGTGAAGATATTCTACTGTGAGGTCATGCAGGGTCTAATCACTGCTTTCAGAGTGGTTTAATTCACCCATTTGATATTTGGCTGATGGATTTACATTCTTTCACAAATAATGATGCAATTTTGTTTTTGTCTAATGACCTCATTTGCATTTTCATATTGCTAGAACCTACAGACTTTAATGGGCATACAGCCTACAGACTGTATTTTTAATGTTTTTCTGATGACATGAGTAATAAATATTCCTTATTGAAAATACATGAAAAATTCAAAAAGAACTGAAGGTGAAAATGAACTGTTATCCATAATAAAACCCCAGAGTTTGACATGTGGATGAATCTACTTCCAGTATTTTATATATAATATCAACATACAATATCCATAGTGTGTATATATGTAACACATATATGTACAGTGGGCTTCCCTGGTGTCTCAGATGGTAAAGGATTCACCTGAAATGCAGGAGACCCAGGTTTAATTCCTGGGTTGGGAAGATCGCCTTGAGAAGGGAATGGCAACCCACTCCAGTATTTGTGCCTGGTGAATTCCATGGATGGGGAACCTAGTGGGCTACAGTCCATGGGATCAGAAAGTCAGACATGACTGAGTGACTAACATTTTCACTTTTCATTTTCATATGTACAATGTATGTGTGTCTCATACACACACACACACACACACACACACCATTTCCATATCCACTGTTCTACTTATGGACATTGGTTTTTGTCTAGTTTGGGCTGCCTTGAATCAAGAGGTTATGAACATTCTTATATACATCTTATTTTCCTGAACATATTACACTTATTTCTCTTGGAATTGCTGAATCACAGAGTAGGCATGTTTAAAAATATGCCTTCTTAGATGAGGGCAGAAGCTCATATGAGAAAAGAAAAAATTGATTAAGCCCCTGAATATAGGAATGGATGCTGACAAGTGCCAATAGAGAGGGAGAGCTGGTCCCAGTCACCTCAGTTGTCATGGACGTGAGGCAGCCAGGAGGACATGTCACAGGGGCAAAGTATTCCCACGGTGTCAAGGAGCCTGGCCAGTGATACCACAGAAAAAAAAAAAATTCCTTGGGCCAATTTTAAGACTCCCAATTTCCTCTAAAATGTATTTTTCTTTGGAAGTCAGAAAGAAGACAAACTAAATACCCTTTAATACTCCTCCCCCACAGATGTGAAAGAAGAAAGGCTCTAAGAGTCAGTGCAGTTTTAGCATGATACTACACGAAGTGCTGATTCATGACAAGATAAGAAACAGGCATGTGTGCAGGCTCAGTCATGTCCGACTCTTTTGCGAACCCATGAACTGTAGCCCACCAGGCTCCTCTGTCTATGGGGTTCTCCAGGCAAGAATCCCAGAGTGGGGTGCCATCTCCCTTCTCCAGGGGATCTTCTGACCCAGGGATCGGACTCAGGTCTCCTGCCTTGACAGGCAAATTCTTTACCATTGAGCATCTGGGAAGCCCTAAGAAACAGGCACCAGAATGTAAATCAGTGCACTGCTTACTTTATTGAAGAAATTTTGGTATCAAAAAAATCAGATGAATTAAACATTGTTCTTACATATTTGACTTATATGCTGGCCCACGTTCCTTAGCTCATCAGAAATCAATACCAATTTGCTAATGGGCAGCCAATCTGCAGAATAGACAGGCTTTGGAGTAACATAATCTGAGTTCACATGTTTCCTATGCTACTTATTCTGTGACTTTGCATATATTTCTTAATCACCGTAGATCTAAATAGAAATGGTAACAGTACCTAACATGGGGGTATGTGAAGAATTTGGATACATACATGTAAAGTGTTTGCTGCTGACCCAAAGTAAGTGGCTATGTTTGTGCACGCAGTCCAGATTCTGTGAAATGTGATAGGCCTGGAGTGTACTTTAGCAACTTAATCCTAGCTTTTTACCATGTAGAACAGGTACTGTAAGCAATGGATGAGAAAACCAATGCCGAAATTGCTAAGCTTCATTTTGCTTTTCTGGAGAAGAAGTTCCATATTCTGTATAGGCATTAAGCCTTGCTTTCTCAAATGAGAAAAGATGCCAGTAAATTAACAAATGCCTTTGTTTTATCTCTATGCATTAAGATTCTTTATTTACATGTTGTTCTGCACCCATTGGACTGTGAAGTCCTCAAGGTCAAAGGCTTCGATTAATTTTCTTTGTATTTCTTGTATGCCTGGCACATGGTGGATGGTCAACACATTTTTATTGAACCGGTGGAATGGCGGAGTCCTGACATTAACTGCAAGCAGAAGATAGTACAAGCCTTTGTCTACTGTAATTGGACTGACCTTTCCAAATGAATAAGTAATTTCTCTGTGTTGTTTGGTCTTCCATGAATTACGGTTGGTAGTATTTGACAATTAATTAGGATATGCTAATGTTAAAATGTAAGCATCATTAGGTGTGCGTCAGAGAAAAGATGGATGAACAGTTTGGAGTGGTACATGATGTATTCAGTTTCCACAAGGTCGCCCAAGATCTAAAATCTCCTACAGCTTCTTTTGCTCTGACCAAGCAGAATTTTGATCATTGATTTTTGGATTATTTGAGGACAGCATAAAATTTGGTACAGAGTTAAGATTCTGGGCTAAAATGTTATTTTGGGGTGAAAGGTGATGTATCTCACCTGATTTATGTACCTCCCCACTTTCTCTTGACCCCTTCTGTGTTGCTGGTTCTCGGCTAAAAACCTAAGGGAGAGGCTGAAAGCCATGGTGTCTGCCTTGTATCCCAGGTCCCTCTCAGTTTCCCTTGCAGAGTGGTCAGGACAGTTGAGCCATTTCAGTGTGCAGACTGAAATGGACTGCCTGAGGCTCTGACTCCTTCTACTACTCTGAAACTCAGTTGGAGGGCTGTAGGTTGGGGCTAGGACTTTGGGAACGTACTTCTGTGGGACAGGTGTTATGAAGGAGCCCATGTATCTTATCCCTTTCAATTCACAGTTCCTCTTGCCAGTTAAGTTTTGATGGTGTAAAAAATCGTGTAATGTGTTCTTTATCCTAAAAGAGATATTTCTGTGCGTTGTGATTTTCTCATAAGTCGTGTCTGACTCTCTGTGACCCCGTGGAGTATAGCCTGCCAGGCTCCTCTGTCCATGGGATTTCCCCAGCAAGAATATAGGAGTGGATTGCCATTTCCTTCTCCAGGGGATCTTCCTGACCCAGGGATCAAACACATGTCTCCTGTGTCTCCTGCATTGCAGATGGTTCCACTGAGCCATTAGGGAAGTCAGGCTCTTCTGTCCTCTGCTATCTCCCAGAGTTTGCTCAAATTCATGTCCATTGAGTCAGTGATGCTATTTAACCATCTCATCTTCTGCCGCCCCTTTGTCCCATTGGCTTCAGTCTTTCCCAGGATCAGCATCTTTTCTAATGAGTGTACCTTTTTACCTCTTTTCTGATTTCTGTATACCTTTGGGTCAGATTTTTCAACTTGAAATTTTTTTTTTCAGCATAGGTGATTTACAAAGTTGTGTTCATTTTGGGTATATAGCAAATTAATTCATTTATACAAATATGTATCTACATACCTGTTCTTTTTCAGATTCTTTGCTATATAGGGTATTATAAGATATTGAATGTAGTTCCTTGTGCCAAACAATAAGTCTTTATTGTTTCATCAACTTGAAATTTTTTTTTGCACTGAGAAGAGATTTAGGAGCTGTTATGTAGATGTAATATAGAAATAGTAGTCACAAAGCTACTCGTTTCAGCTCAGGTTCTCCAGAAAATAGTCTGTGAGCTGCATGTCTTAGACAGTATAACAGTCTGTATGGGGTGCAATATCAGGGTAGCAAGAATGAAGGGGAAAAGTAAGGGAAGCAGGAAGTGAGAAAAGGGAAGAAGTGAAGTGTCACCAGCGGCCGCCTGTGATTGTCACAGAGTCAGTTGTGGCCATCTCTGACTTCATGCAACGTGACATCTCCATTGCTTTTCCCAGACCCAGAGCCTCATCACCTCACATCCGTCTGCGGCAGAAGCTTCTTGCCTGGTCCCCCTGCCTTTTCTTGTCCCCCTGCCTCTCCTTACGCCAGCCCAGCCTTCACACCCCTGCCAGAGCGCTGTTCATGCGGCTGTTCTGATCACACCCTCTTCATGCTCAGAAACCCTCGGCAGCTCCCCACGGCGGTGCACAAGTTAGCACTCCGCCTCCCCTCTCACACCGGAACACCATCCACAGGCTGTTCCAGATCCCTCCAGCTCCATCTAACTATCTGCGTAGGTCTCAGTGCGTCTTGTACTTTTCTGCCATGAACCATCATTTGCCCTCCTAAGCCTCAGTGGGATGTCTTCCTGCCTGGTTTCCTCTGCCCTGCCCACTATCTCGACTGTGGAAATCCAGTTTTTCCTTTAGAGAGAGCCCCAGAGCTGCGGGGCCTGTCCCTGCAGCTCTGCGTTTCTCTCTGCCTTAGATTACTATATCCATTTTGTGTGTGTGTGTTTGCATAGCATTTTTGTTTGTATATTGTGGCCTCTTAGGGTTTCTAATTTAACAATTTGCATTTCTAGTGATGTGTCAACATATTTTATCTCACCTGCACTACAAATTCCTTAAAAATGACTTCTGGATTCCTCTATCTCAGGGAATTCTTAAACCAGGAACCTTAGACTGGCTCAGTCCCTGACACGTGCTAAGTGGTTGAATTAAACTCTTAACACATACCGTTGAAATGGCCTAACTTCATGCAGGTGTTTCCTGTGTTACGTAGTAAGAACCAAGACAATAACAGAATCCACGCCACTAAAAGTATGGCAATATGTAGAACGTTTTCTGAGGCCTGGAGTAAGAGCAAAGCAAAGTTTACTTCTTTCTAAATGCAGGTACAAAATAGAAGGTATCCAGCTTTCCATGACCAATTCCTTTTGATGAAAGAGGATTGCTTTCTATTTCAATAAAAAGAAAAACATTATAGAATTAAATAAATTCTTACTTACCTAGAATAACCAAGGAGCCAAAACATTGTGTTGTCTGGAGTCATTGATTTACATATTTATTTGAGCTCTATTGAGTAGTTTTTATAATCAAGAGGGAGAAAATGGTATGATTTCAATCTCTCTCGTTAAAATTCTAGCATGAAACCATAAAAAATCCGGACTGAAGTCAGTCTGAGAGCTCTGCCCACTTTCAGCTTGGAGCTTAGACTATCTTTCAGAAAAGGCAGCTGGAGGTTGTGTGGACATAAAGGAAATGCCATTTGTAAAATCCCTGCATTAGCTGGGCCCTTCTGGGATGTGAGGATGCTTAGATTTCAGAGGTAAATGTCTGTCTTTGCAAGGAAATGCACATTTATGTCATGTCAGAAAGCCCCTCAACAGTAGGTGACTGAGGATGCCTTCCAGTAATCGTCTTTAGAGAACCTCTGCAGAAGAAAGGCGTAATCAACAGAATAGTGTTGAAGGGTCTAAGAAAGAAGACAGAGATAGCAAATGAAGTCAGCCTTATGTGTCAAGCAGTGAGTCAGTTTTATAGGATTTAATTTGATTTCCTGAGGAGGTTGTACACTTACAGATTCATTACTTTGGGCAAAAATATGGTGCCATATTTTTCCACTTTGATATTCTGGTGTTGAATACAAAACAGTTGTGCTAGGATGTTTTCCTCACTGATTTCAAAAATAATTATCTGGAAAATTTTGGAGCATCAAGGAAAGCATAAATAGAAAATGACTTGTAATTCCACCTCCTGAAATGAATTCTATTCACATTTTGTTGTTGTTGTTCAGCCACTCAGTCATGTCTGACTCTTTGTGACCCCATGGGCTGCAGCACACCAGGCTTCCCTGTCCATCACCAACTCCCAGAGCTTGCTCAAACTCATGTCCGTCGAGTCAGTGATGCCATCTCATCCTCTGTTATCCCCTTCTCCTCCTGCCTTCAATCTTTCCTTTTGGAGTTTATCATTGCAGCCTTTTTTTCCCCCTATGCAGACATACACTTTAAGAAAATTACCATAATGTTGTAACTGCTCTTTTGATATTTGGTGGTTGGTTGTTTTCCCACGTAAAGTAGCTGTGCTCAGCCCCGCTGTGTCTTAGAATCCCTGGGGGATTCTAGAAGCATGGCGGGAGGTGGTGATGGATGCATCATGAACAGTCTTGATTTGGACAAAGCGTTCTCAACCTTGAGTGAACATGAGGCTCTCCTGGAGAGGTTTGACAGATCCCCGTGTCTAGGCCACATCTAAACCAATTGTATCCGAATCTCTGGAGTTAGCACTCCAGTATTTTTTTTAAGTTTTGTAAAGTCACCAAGTGATTCTAGTGGGTAGCTAGTTGTTGAGAACCTTAACTCTGGATGTAGAGTACACAGCAGGTTGTCTTAAAAATCTTTCAGTTGATTTCAGTGTATTTACGTAGGGTGGAAAAACCCATACCCAAGACTCCGAATTCCTGCAGCTCCATTTGGGTCTGTGACTGTACCTGTGAATTCATTGTTGTTTCCCTTGTCTGAGGAGACAGATTCCCCCAAATATTGCCATGACCCATGTCATAGAGTATACTGATGATGTTTTCTTCTAGAAGTTCTGTGGTTTCACAGCCTTGCATTGAAGTCTTTGGTCCATTTTGATTTCATTTGTGTCTATGCTGTGAGAAAGTAGCGCAGTCTGGTTCTTTTGTATACAGCTGTCCAGTTTTCCAAACACCATTTACTGAAAAGGTTGTCTTTACCCCATTGTATAATCTTGCCTCCTTAGGCAGGATCATCTCTAAAGCAAGATTTCCTTGCTGCGGCACCTTGGGTCTACCACTCCCTTGTCAGCCTTCAAAAATGAGCAGTGAAAATGCAAGTGCCCGGAGTGAGAGTGAACCCTTAACCTATCAGCGGCTGACGTTCCCCAGAGCTGAACTGGCATCACCTGTGATGGAGCCAGGACCGGAAGCAGATACTGCATCGCTGTGAAGGGCTGTTCCGGTCCAGCCGATGGCTCAGGGCTGCTCCAATGTGGAAAACAAACCACTAGGGGAACAGGAGTGATGGGAGTGCTGAAGGAACGTGAGATGGAGATGAGATGGCTTCAGACCCAGTGCTCACTCTAGCGGCAGCAGCTGCTCTTCCGGGTGGCCTGTTCCCTGGGGCTCCCATGTGTGTTAAGTCACTTCAGTCCTGTCCAACTCTTTGTGACCCCACGGACTGTAGCTGTCCATGGAATTTCCCAGGCAAGAATACTGGAGTGGGTTGCCAAGGGATCCTCTCGACCCATGAATTGAACCTGCATCTCTTATGTCTCCGGCATTAGCAGACGGGTTCTTTACCGCTAGTGCCGCCTGGGGAGCCCTCTGGGGCTCCCACTGCCAGGCAAAGCAGTGTTCTGTGTTCTCTGAGGAGGCTCTTCAGGGAACACGCCTGCAGAGATTTATGGCATGTTTTGTGAGAAAGGTCACTGCTAGGCAGTGGTGTTACAAACCCAGCATAAGCACGGCTTTTTCCACAGCAGCACATGGAAAAGGTGCTTAGAAACGTCTGAGCAGTGATGCTTGGAGTGGTGATTCCTCTTGTTGAAGGAGTCTTGGGAATGTGCTATCAAATCTCTAGTTCTACCTTTACATTAAACTGATTATAATTATGGCATTTTCCTTTTTATGTTCAGCTATCACCACTATCGTAGAAGGCAATGGCACCCCACTCCAGTACTCTTACTTGGAAAATCCCATGGACGGAGGAGCCTGTTAGGCTGCAGTGCATGGGGTCGGTAAGAGTCAGACACGACTGAGTGACTTCTCTTTCACTTTTCACTTTCATGCATTGGAGAAGGAAATGGCAACCCACTCCAGTGTTCTTGCCTGGAGAATCCCAGGGACAGGGGAGCCTGGTGGGCTGCCATCTATGGGGTCGCACAGAGTCGGACACGACTGAAGTGACTTAGCATAGCATAGCATATCACCACTATATCCATGGCATGGCATTTTGAAAAAAATAAACAGTATTTTTCTAGTTGGGATTTTTATTTTAGGGAATTTTATTATTTAATAGAAGTATAGTTGATTTACAATATTGTGTTAGTTTCTGGTGTACAGCAAGGTGATATATGTATGTATATACAGTGTATGTATATACAATGGCCTTTCAAGGCAATTAAGTTCTTAATAACAACTTATTAAACTTTGGCTCTATCTTCGGTGAAAATCTGAAAAATAATTTAGGCATAATACAGGTTATCAAGATGATGATCTTTAAAAAATGTGTTGAGTTCTTACTGTTTAGAATTATTTTATTTCAGTGCTTATTGAAATTCAGTGATTTTTGTCCCCATTTTGAAGGTAAATAAGGTTTGCACAGAGAGGTGAATTAACCTGCTTTGGGTTAGTAAAAGGAGGAGGCACCATTAATAACCTAACCTCAACAATATTTTAGTGCCAACTTCAATTTGTCTCAGAGTAATGAGCCAAAACAGGGACTTGATAACGTAAATCAACTACACTTCAATAAAAGCTGGTTATGTCCCAATGTGCAGTGGAAAATTTAGTGAATCCTCAGAGAAAAAGCCCCAAATTGAGGACTGTGTGTTCAGTGTCTTTAATGGCTGGAGAAATCTGCTAATAGCTGCTTAGAGGCAGAGCAGGACCTTTGTTTCCACTGATTTGATTTTCGCCTGGGAGTGCTTGGTACCATTGTGCTGACTGCCTCTGTCAGGACACGATCCTATTGCCTGATAGATCCAAGTGACACCACAGACAGCTGTATTATTGTTTAGTTTCAGACATAATACCTGTTATTTCTGACATGTCTAGCAGTTATGGAAAGGTGATCCTAAAGACCCTGTGCCCTAAATATTAACTCATGTCACTAGGTAAAGAAATGGTCCGTTTGGGGCTGTGATAAGATAAGCACTCCATGCGGCATCACTTAGCAACCTAGCTCAAAGAGCCCCTCATTGAGAACATATGTCTGTTTCCCCAAGCTCTTTGCTTTCAAACTGGCATTCTCTGTCTGTTCATTACCTCACTAATAAGTAATAGACTTTGACATGTTTAGATTAACTTGTTTGAAGAAGTTTGCTTCAGCAGTCGCATGGAAAAAGAGGGCCCAACTCAATTGGCACCCCGAGAGTTTACTCTTTATTTGTGTCTCCAGTGGTTATTTTATTTCATCTAAAAAGGGAAAAATTCCATATAGCTATTACATTTATGTTTTGATATTTTTTTATTTTTTGTTTTTTTTTGGGGGGTAAATTGGTCTTGGTTCTGTCATGCACTGAATGATTTATTAATTCCAGAAATAGCTGTGTGCCAGGCACTGGACTAGGAGCAGGAAGAACATACATGAACAAACTAGACAGAGTTTCTATCTGCACAGGACTTAACGCTCTAGAGTAGGTAAGCCAAGCAACAAACAAGAACATTGATGAGAAAGAAATGGACTGAGTAGAAGAATAAGGCAGAGGATGGTTGGGAGATGGGTTGTGTTGCAGAGGGTAGCACAGGGTAGAAGGTGGCCTCTTGGAAAAGATGACATTTGAGCAAAGATTTAAATAAAGTGAGAGAGTCAAGAAATCACACGGGAGGAACATGCCAGATAGAGGAACAAGAGTAGGGGAAATCTCATTTCATTGGAAAGCTATACATTGTTTAGAGCAGTGATTTATTTTATTTAAATTTCTTTATTTTTGATTAGAGGGTAATTGCTTTACAATATTGTGCGGGCTTCTGCCCTACATAAAACATGAATCAGCAGTGCTGGTGGCGATTGGCTTGAACCCCCTCCCTGACCTGCCAACGCAGATATTTTCAATTGTCAAAAATTGGGGAGAAAGGTGGTGTTAGCACCTTATCCATAGATGCCAGGGATGCTGTTCAACATCCCATAGTGTGCAAGAAAGTTCCCTCCCACCCTAACAAGAATTAACTATCTAGCCTATAATGTCAGTAGTGCTGAGGTTGAGAAATCCTGGTTTAAAGCACACGCTTCCAGGTTATTTGACTCCAGTTCTGTAAGGCTCTGTGCCTTTCATTGCCTTTGAGTTATTGTGCAACTCAGTAAGTTGCAGGCAGCTGATCAGAAGGCAGAACAATACTGCTCTGTGGATAGCTAATAAATTCTTTCCCTTGGAGGTTCAATTAACTTCCCTCCCCTCCCCACACTGGGAAGAGGCTGCATTGGCTCCCATTTGCACATTCATTTCAGTATCTCTAATCTATAAATGGGTCTGTCCTTTGGATTCTCCTTTGAATTGACTGTAACATCTTACTGATTCCTTCATTGATAATAAATTGAATGAAATCAGTAACACATGTTTGTTTTATGTCTCTGTGAGAGTCATGATTTTAGTTTCTTTTGAAAATTGTCCTTCAACACAAGCAAGTTTAACATAAGTAAGTATAAAAACTGTGAAGTGTAACCTTGACTCTTTAAAGAACCACAGGAAGGAAGAGTGTGAACAGGGCAAATGAAGGAGGAGCTGGTAGGAGATTGAATCAGAGAGACAGTTGGGGGCCGAGTAATGAGGGCCTTGGAATCACTGGTGAGGACTTCATGTTTTATACTATGTGTGATAATTCTCAGCCACAGACTGGTTGAAAATCAGGGGAGAGTCTTGAAATAATTTCCATTTTCCAAAGATCCTTGTGGATCTTTAAGGATTCAAATTTATTAAGATAATATTACAGGATATTGTAGCTTCCCAGGTGGCTCAGTGGTAAAGAACCTGCCTGCCAATTCAGGAGACACAGGAGACATAGGTTTGATCCCTGGGTTGGGAAGATCCGTTGGAGACAGGAGTGGCAACCCATTTTGTCTTCTTGCCTGGGAAATCCCATGGACAGAGGAGCCTGGTGGGCTACAGTCCACGGGGTCGCAATGAGTCAGACATGACCGAAGCGACTTAGCACAGCACAGAGTATATTGAATTAAGAGTTCATCAGAAACCAGCCTTTCAAAATGATGCAAAGAAGAGAGAATGGTGGTTTGGACCCAGGAAGTATTGATCAAAATGGGGAGAACTGTTCAAATCAAGATGGTAGATCGTGATATTTGTACCAAGAGGGCTTGCTGAAGCCATGCTCACCAATTTGGTAGCCTCCAAGTACATGTGGGTATCAAGCACTTGAAATATGGCTAGTTCAAAATGAGATGTGCCATAAATGTAAAATACACACAGGATTTTGAGGACATAGTAAAAAAAGTAAAACATCTCATTAATAGTTGCTTTTATGGATTATATTTTGAAATGATAGTATTTTGCATCTTCTCAGTAAAATTAATTCCACCCATTTCCTCTTACTCCTTTTTGACATGGCTACTAGAAATTTAAAAATTACTTATATGCTCACATTTTCCTATTAGACAATGCTATGCTAAAGAATGGCAAGTAGGCTTTTAACTCCAAAAGGGTAAAAAGGCTATCTCCAAGGTTTTCTAAACTGAGCAAACACATTAGAGATAAGCAGTTGATACTAGCTTTGATTTATGTAGCAGTCATTCTTCCACAGTGGGAGAGGAAAGTGAATTGATCCTAGTGTTGATTTATGTATAATGAATCATAAACATATACCTACATAAATAAATCTATGCCTAATAAAACTAGGGCACCCTTTAAGAATCTTAGAGGAAGAAAAAGCGGGTCAGTACCTCACTCATGTTTGAAGAAGCTGGGGAAAGATCACTGGACTAGTGATTAGGAGACCTGAGTTCTACTCCCTCTTGACTGTAATACTCTAGGAAGTTCTGTGGCCATGGGACAGTTGCTGCCCTTTCTGAATCAGTTCACGGTCTCTCTTTTACCTACCCCACGGTGTCATTGGATGCTCTCAAGGCCTGAATAGCTTGCTCAGGTTGTGTCTTCCATCGTAATGGCTTGCATACATAAATAGATACATGGTGGTCCTTCTTGAATTGAAGAAGATTCAGATGGTAGTCCTATCCTAAATGAGTAAAATAATCTCACTAAGTCCTAGTTTCTTCATCTTTAAAATAGGGGTCATAACTGTATAGGACGTGTGTGTGTGTCTATGTCTGTATGTGTGCATGCGTATTCAAACACGCACTCAGTCGTGTCTGACTCTTGCAACCCTATGGACTGTAGACCAGTGTCCATAATTCCACTGTCCATGGAATTCTCCAGGCAAGAATACTGGAGTGGGTTGCCATTTCCTTCTCCAGGGGATGTTCCTGACCCAGGGATCAAACCCATGTCTCACATCTCCTGCATTGACTGGCGGATTCTTTACCTCTGAGCCACCTTCCCTTGTAAGCTTTAAATAACTTGTGTTAAGCATTGTTTCAGTTTCTTAGGGCTACAGCAGCAAAGTATTACAAGGGTACTGGAAGGCTTAAAGCAACAAATTTATTGTCACATTTCTGAGGCTGGAAGTCTGGAATCAGGATGTTGGCAGGGCCATGCTCCCTATTCCCGAAGCTTCTAGAGATGCATCCTTCCTTGCCTCTTCCAGCTTCTGGTTGCCCCAGGCATTCCTCAGCTTACAGCAAAGGATCCCTGATCTCTGCCTCTGTCTCCACATGGTCATCTTCCATCTGTGTCCAAATTTCCCTCTTCTTGTAAGTCATAATGGATAGGGCCCACTCTGATTTAGTATGACTTCATCTCAACCTGATGACCTCTGCAAAGACCCTGATTCTTAATCAGTTCACATTCAGAGGTACTGTGCCAGGATTAGAAATTCAATGTATATTTTAGATAGGACAGAATTCAACCCAGAACAGGCATTTTGCAGAAAACCCACCACACAATAAATACTCATGATTACTATTATTAATAGTCTAGAGCAGGATTCGACAAACTATGGGGCATGGGCCAGATCCACCTGTCACTTGTTCATTTCCATATTGTCTGTGGCTGCTTTTGTGCTGCAAAGGCAGATTGTGACAGAGCCTGTATAGTTTGCAAAGCCTGAAGTATTCACTCTCTGGCCCTTGACAGAGGAAGTTGCCTGATCCTTGGCCCAGAGTCGGTGTCATGCTTGTTAGAAACGTAAAACCGTGGGTCCCATCTCAGACCTACTGAATCAGAACCTGCATTTTAGCAAGGTCCCCAGGTAATTCGTAAGAACTTTTATATTTCAATAGAACGGATGTAGAAATGATCTTTTAATGACTCACAATTGGTTCTTAGCAGTCGTTAAGGTTTCTTTTTTTTTTTTTTCATGTCTTTTGTTTGTTTTAGTTTGTGGAAGTGGGAGTATTTGTACATAGTAAAAACTTCAAATAGGACTAAAGAACTAGTAATGAAAATACATTTAATTCTTTTTTATTCTTTGTGTTTTACCCCATAGGGACCATACTATATAGATTATTCGGTACATAGCTTTTACACACAACAGCATACGTTAGAGATAGTGACATCAGTTTCCTTATAAGGCATTTGCAGGGATAAAGCTTTTTATTTTCTGAAGTTGTTTTTATGATCATGGTTTCTCTTTGGACAGTTTCAGGTTCACCATTGTTTTCTTGAGTATGATTTGTCTAAAACATGATCCCTGTAGGCCCCCCAAATTGGCAGTTTGGAAGAACTCATTAGGAAATCTTATGACAGAGTCAAATATGGTAGAGCTTAACATTGTTGGAGTTGTTGAGAGTCCAAACCAGCACCAGGATCCTTGGGCTGGAAGCGTCTCCTTGCCTCTCTATATCCACAGTCCTTCCTTTTTGCCCTCTGCTTTCTGCCATCTTTGTTCCAATTTAGCCAATGAGGAGCTTAACCAGAAGCTGAGGGAAGGAGGAGAATGGAATCAGGGTCTTGTTTTGTTTTTCTTCTGGTTCCCTCCTGAACCGCCCCTGAAAGTCATTGTTCTTTGATAGTCGCCTTTTTCTGTATGACCCCCTCAGCTTTCTGTGGTCTAAATCCCACTCACCCCGTAGGCCTTGGAGTGGCAATGGCCATCCCATATCCAGCCCTGTGCACTGCCAATTCTTTGTGGTCCTGTGACACTCTCTCCACAGCTTTATACATAAACTCTTTGTAAACAGATTTTCTCAAGTTATGCTAAATGCAGAGCTGGGTTTCCTGTTGGGTCACTGATACAGTCTCGCTCCCTCCTCTGCTCCCCAGTGATGAAAAGAGGTGAGTGGATCAGGGTTTACACGTGAATAGTCACCTCATTAATGCAGTTGCAGAGATATCGGAGAATATTTTGCTGTGTGGATCCCAGAGATATGTCATCTTTGGCTCCTGATTCAGTTAGGATCTTCTGACTACACGTGGTAGAAAACCCAAGTTAAGCTGGCTTAGTACCAGTAAACTGACTTCATCGTCATGCTTCAGCGTCATGCCTGCTAGAAACATAATACCTTGGGTCCCATCTCAAACCTACTGAATCAGAACCTGCATTTTAGCAAGATCCCCAGGTAATTCATATGAACTTTTATATTTGAATAGAATGGATTTAGAAATGATCTTTTAATGACTCACAAAAGGGCAAAGGTCAGTTTGGCTTCCAAAGTCAGCCAACTGGTAAATACAAGAACTGCAGCCTTCCCAGCAAGGCTCATGCTTCCTGTATCTCTTCGACTTGTTCTTCTCTGGCTCAGGTTCCCATAGGGAACCAAGATGTAGGCTTCAGGTCTATATCCTTCTGTTTGAAGATCAGTAAGAAAAAGGGAGTGTCTTCTCCAAAAGCATTAACCGAAGCCTTAGCCCTCATTCTCACTGACTCAACTTCCTGATGCTAGCAGGTTTGTGGAAGAATAATGAAAATGAACATTCATTGAGTACTCACTTTGTGTCAGACCAAGGGATGGCAACCTGCTCCAGTAATCTTGCCTGGAAAATTCAGTGGACCAAGGAGCCTGGACTACAGTCCATGGGGTCACAGAGTGTCAGACACACCTGAGCATGCACACACAGTTTAGGTCAGACTTGGTTCCAAGGACTCTTCCCACGTGATAGACATTGTTATTTTGTCTATTTCACTGAGGAAAGCAGTGAGACCTAGACTATGTCCCAGAGCTAATAACTGGTAGAATGGGAAGTCAAACTTGTAGTTTTGCTCCAGCCCCCAGTATAAACCCCCACACACTTGTGCTCTGTTTAGCTTAGACCTGAACCCCATGTCTACCTCTGGGACTGGGGTGGAGTCACCTTCACTGTGGACTTGGAATAGAAAAAGGATACTCATCACAGAAAATGCCAGAGATTGTTATCACAGAATTGAAAATGGATGGCCACCAACTGTAATCAGTTAATTTCCACTTTAGCAAGTCATGATACTTTGCTAAGGTGATAGTTCTCATTTTTCCCAAATCAACATGCCATAATGCGTGTGTTAACAGCAATAAGAATGATAGTCACTCACCTTTAGGGGTACCCCTCCCCAAAAGTATACTCTGCATACTCGAAGATAATTTTCAGAAGAAGCTAAAATCCTAACTCTGACACAGATAAGTCTGTGCTCAAGATATTTAACTCATGAGGAAGCTAGTTCAAGGGAAAATTAAAAAAAAAAAAACACAAATTTAGATGCAAAAAAAAGAAACATTTAATAGAGTGTGCAAATGGACACAAAACTGTTTTTTCCACAAGGGACAAAGAAGCCAGACCTCTATCGAGAGGACAAAATTCACATGTCTATAAGAATTACTTTGCATTGGTATCACTTAACTACAGAATTGTGAAGTAGCTCAAAGACAGTGAAAAGCTCGAATCTGATATCTGGGTAGGGAAAGCCCTAGACAGTGCATAGTTCCTCATTGAAACACAGTGTTTTCCTATTTTCCTTTTTTTTTTTTTCTAATTTTATTTTATTTTTAAATTTTACATAATTGTATTAGTTTTGCCAAATATCAAAATGAATCCGCCACAGGTATACACGTGTTCCCCATCCTGAACCCTCCTCCCTCTTCCCTCCTATTTTCTTAAATAGTATTTTATCATAGTAAGAACACCTAACTAAAATCTATACTTCCAACAAAACTTGAAGAGTATAATACAGTATTGTTAACCATAGCACAATGTTGTACTGTAGATCTCTAGAACTTAACTCATTTTGCATCACTGAAGCTTTATGTCCATTGATTAGCAATTCCTCAATTCCCCTCAGCCCCAGGCAACCAGGCAACAGTTATTTTATATTCCTCATATAAGTGGAATCATGTAATATGTGTCTTTCTGTGACTGGCTTACTTCACTCAGCATGTTAACCGCAGAGCTCATCCATGTTGTCACATATTACAGACTTTCCTTCTTTTTAAAGATTGAATAATATTCCATTGTATGTGTCTGCCACATTTTGATGAAATCTATTCATCTGGCAGTGAACATTTAGGTGGTCTCCGCCTCTTGGCTGTTGTGAATAGTGCTGCAATGAATATGAGAGTATTAATATCTCTCTGAGATCCTGATTTCAATTCTTATGGATATTTACCTGGCAGTGGAATTTCTAGATCATATAGTAGTTCTATTTTTAATTCTTTGCAGAGCCTCCATACTGTTTTCTGTAATGGTCACATCAGTTCGCATTCCCACTAATACTGTGCAAGGGTTCCAGTTTCTCCACATTCTCGCCAGCACTTGTTGTCTTTTTATAATAGCTGTCCTAGCAGATGTGAGGTGATAGTTCATTGTGGTTTATATAGGAAAGTACCAAAGGTAGAGCTTCCATTGTTCTCTCCCCACGGAGTCATTGACAGTGTTACTGCTATGACATTAATGTACATACGAAGTTATTGCTAACCAGGGAAGCTCACTGGAGCTTTCATGTCCAGAATTTTTTGTTTCTATTTGTTAAATTTATTTGGCTGCACTGGGTCTTAGTTGCAGCATATGGAATCTAGTTCCCTGATCAGGGATAGAACCCACACACCCTGCATTGGGAGTGTGGAGCCTTAGCCACTTGATCACCAGGGAAGTCCCCAGAGTTTTTACTGGGGCTTGATCACACACTACCCATGGGGCTGTTCTTATTTTTGAGAGCCCTTCCAGAGGCAAAACTGATATCTCTTGGTCCAAAGCTCCCATCATCAATCTTCTTATTTGACTATCTTGTGGTCAGGGCTTCCCTGATGGATCCATGGTTAAAGAATCCACCTGCAATACAGGAGACACAGATTCAATCCCTGGGTGGGAAAGATCCCTTGGAGAAGGAAATGGCATCCACTGTGGTATTCTTGCCTGGAAAATCCCATTGACAGAGGAAACTGGCGGGCTACATTCCAAAGGGTCACACAAAGAGTTGGACACAACTGAGCGACTAAATGCACAAACATAAGCGTACGCACGCGCACACACACACACACACACACACATCTTGTGGTCAGCGTCCCAAAGCAAGCAAAAATGTTCCAATCAGACATGATATTCCAAGGCAGGTAGAGATCATGTCCCAGTAGCCAAGGAAAGAGGCAAGATATCTTTTGGGGTAAGGTTAACTCTTAACTACACAGGGGGGCCCTAACCAAATTCTTTAAACTCCTTTAATTCTCAGGTCTGCAAATTACAAATATGAAGAACAACATGAAGCACTCTTACATACTGAGTGCTTACCAAGTGTGATGCCTAGAGTTAAGACTTTTACATGCATTGTAGTATTTAATCTTGGGTTTTATCATTAAATCCTGTGAGGTGAGCCCTGCTGGCCCTGATTTGTGCATAAGATGGTGACACTCAGAGAGTCTGGGGAATGTGGCTAGGACTCAGAAATTCTGATAGAGTTAAATTCCAGCCTTGGTTGGACAGACTCCAAGCTCTTCCTTTTAACCATGGGACTTCACACCTTCTAGTTAGTGTGCTTTGAGTGAAATGATTCAGGCCAAAGTGTCAGCATAAAATAGATTTTTAAACAACTGAATAATTACACTGGTAAAATGGCTTCTTATATCCTGTCATCACTTAGGTGCAAAGAGGATGATTGATCACTCCTACTTCTGCCTGGGACAGCACAGAAAGCTGTGTTAGGCATTGAAATACCAGCCTTGTGAGGTTAGTTCAGGGAAGCATGGTGGAGAGGGAATTTTTTCTTTTTTCCTAAGCTGTTGGCAGAGTCTTAGTCATTACGACGACGTTGAAATCTAATCTATCTTGTGTGGTAAATGTCGTGGGCATTTGTCTGTCTCCATCTGGGAAATTTCAATAGTGTAATTTTCACCTGCCAAACCTGTGCAGGGAGATGATGAGAATTAACAGTGTGATTTGAAAGAGCTCATAGCTATTGCTCATAAAGGTGAGGAATGAGAACACAGTGTTCTCAGAGTAAATTGTAAATATGCATGTTGCTCAAAGGTGAATTTGTTCCACTAGTTCATGGGCTAGTAGGATGGTTTTGCTGTAGTGTCCCTTTGAATGTCATCTGAATAATACATGATTATGGTACTTTTGTTGTTTGTGTAGTTGTATACCTGAGAGTTTTAAAGGAATGAGATGTTTTCTGTTTCTAGAAAAGAAATAATGTGAAGAGATAGGCTATGAGTTGTGTAGCCACAAGAATAGACAAGGAATGAAGACAGCTCAGACTTCATTTAAGTGCTACTTATGGAGGTGATAGAAATGCTCTTAGAACTTTATTTGTTGTTGTTTAAATCCAAAGATATGCATGTGGAAGAGAGTCACTGAGAATGGTAGCAGAAGTGTCTTTTTTTCCCCTGCACAGCTTGTATGTCTGGACCAAACTCAGGCCCTTGGCAGTGAAAATAGGTAGTCCTAACCACTGGACTGCCAGGGAACTCCTGTAGAACTTGAGATCAGCTCCTAATACCAGGATATTCTCTCTTTTGCACAAGAAACAAGTCAAAGTAAATTCACAGTGTCCTTGGAAAATTCAAAACCCAAAGTCTCAGTGATAGGTGATTCTTGGAATGGCCAGCACCATCACTAATGAACACAACTCTTTTTAATAGAATTGTTTTAGTATAGGGCAGTGTAAGCCCAGGTTTTGCTATGATTTGAAACTAGTAGGCATACTTATAGGAGTCAAGCTTATATTTCTGCCCCTATCATCTTTCTCCCACTCTTCCTATAGGTAACTTCCTTTATAAAAGTTTGGTTTACACTCTGTTTTTCTTATTATAAACAAATATGTGTAGATACTCTTATGCTTCTTTTTAGTTACATAATAGAATAGTGTGTGTGTTGCGTGTATGTATCTGTGTGCATGTGTGTGTGTGTATATATATAACATCTTGCTTTTTCACTTGATAATATATCCTGGCAATCATTCCAAAGTCATATTAGAGATATACCACATAAGTTTTCACAGCTATACTGTTCTGTTATGTGAGTGTACCCTAGTTTACTCAACCAATCTCCTAGTGATGGGCATTTGGGTGTTTCTAAATCTTTTGCTATTATAAATAATGCTTTAGCAAATAGTCTTGTGCATATACTTTTTTCATATCTTTGCTAGTGCGTGCATTCCCTTCTCCAGGGGATCTTCCCAACCCAGGGGCTGAAGCCACATCTCCTGTGTCTCCTGCATTGCAGGTGAACTCTGTACCCGCTGAGCCACCAGGGAAGCCGATTCTGAGGTTGACTATTCTTAATTATATTGTTAAGCGTAAGTAATGTTGCCTCCATATTCCCCTACGTGAATTCCTGCATACTGTGAGTATAGAGGTGGAGGCTAGAGGGATGAATCCTTAACAAAGGCCTAGGGCTGCCCAGGAGCACAGTGGAGGGATACTGGCTTAGATCGGGGGAGAGGGGCAGGATGGTTTTTCTGTACTGCACAACTAGGCAACTTGAACAGAGTTAATGAACCTCTATGCACTTCTGTCCTCACCTCTGAAGAAGGGGTGGTGAGAACATTACCTATCTGATGGGGCTGTGTGGGAGGAAATGAGAGAAACCCTGAAAATTCTCAGCCTTCTGGCAGAGGCCGGCATCACTGACAAATGCTGGCAAATGATATGCAAGCTTCCCTGCAACAGTGTCCACTTTGCTTCCAGAGCGTCACTCTCCTGTGTGTCCTCCTGGCTGCCTGGCCACTGTGTTTCTTTTGCTGACGTTTATGTGGATGTCAATGCTTATCTTCGTTTATGTCCCCCCACCCCCACCCCCCCCATCAAAATAGAGCTCAGAACAGGAACTTGAGAAAGATGTTGATTGGAGATGGGTTCCCAGGTTAGGGTTTCCAAAGTTAGCAAATAAATATAGAATGCCCCATTCATGTTGCATTTCAGTTTAAACAATGCATACTTTTAAAAGTATTTTTAGTAAAAGAGAAAAAAAAATTTAACTGTCCTGTGTTTAATCTGACAACCCTATCCCAGGAGGCATCATGGAAAAAATGAGCAGTGAGACATAGAGGGAATAAAACCTGAAGACATGTGAATGAGTCATTAGACCACTGGGAGGCCAGTGGGGCTTAGACCTTCAGAGGGATCGTGCAGAATAAGGCTCACCATTGCCTTTTCCAGGGCTCGTGAGACTGGAGCGTCCCTTCTAAAGGTTGCCCCCGGGAAGCTGACTCTGCAGCATGCCCCTGTTTGTGCCAAGCAGCCTCTCACAGCTTCAGTCAATGCCCTGTGAGAAATTCCATTTGACCTCGCATTCTTCCCTTGTAGCCGTTTTTACATGTGCCATCAATTATTTCATGATTATTTTCAATGTGCTTATCTCCTTTCATTAGACTAAGCTCTACACGAGCAGGGTTTTGTCTTTGTCGCTGCTGGAGCCCTAGAGTTTAGCCATATCAACACGTATTGGGAGAAGGAATCTGTTAGTGGTCATTGCTGTGCAATAGATGTTAGTGACATAGAAGGAGCTTCCTGCGGGCACTGAGTGCTGACCCCAGCACGTGGTAGGGTGGACAGTCTCCTGAGTGCTCCACTGGCTGGAAGAGGGGCTTGTCCTAAGAACCTTTTACCTGCTCCTTGATCTTAACACCTGTTGTCCCAACTGAGGATCTGCTACAGACAAGGAATCTGCGTAATCCCACTCAGAATGAAATCTGCCACTATATATGTCCTTTAAGCACCTATTGTGCATACAGCCCGTACCATGGCAGGTGCCATGGAGGGATGCACACGTGGGTTCAGTGGGGTGCTCCTCCCTCTTGCCACGAACTAATCTTGGTAGATGAGACACGTGAAAAGGTTTAACATGGGGCGACACCGAAGTATAACTGGTGACCTGCTGTTGTCGTCCCCATCTCCCTGGTCTGTAGGTTGGTCATCTAGGTCCCACTTCGCACAGTAATCCAGGCTCAGAGGGGAAATAAATACTTAGGCACCGCAGTCATGAGGCTGAGCTGGAAGTTCCATCATTGCCTCTGTAAAAGCCTCTGTCATTATTGAATGAGTGCAGATCACAGTGGCCCTTCCTCTTGGTGGGGGTTCATTCCTCCTGCCCACTGGTGTCTAACTGTTGGCAACTGAGTTCCCGACCTGAGCTCCCCACTCCCCCCAGCCTCTTACGTTCCCCACATCCCAGAGCAGGGTTGTGCTTCTGCATCGCTCTCCATTTACAGTTCCTCCTCCAGGAGTCTGTCTGGTTCTCAGCTTTTCTTTAAAAACCAGAGCCTGGTCTTGTCCTCCCTGATAGTACACATTAAACCAAGTTTCTTGTCACTGGGTAAGGCACAGTTGCCCATGCACAGACTCGCAGATGCTTGGCTGTGGTATCTTCCACAGACCAAGAGCCAGGGTCACACAGGAAAGGCTCCATCCTCCAGGACAAGCACAGACCACGTCACCTCTTCCCTGGGTGGGAGCGTTTGCCTAAACTGAAGAGGAGACCATCTTGCCCTGAACACCATCCACGCCTGATGGCTAGATCTCTTCCGACATCTCTGTTGAGCACTCGTGTGCGTGGTCAGGTTTATTGCCAGGCCCCAGCCACAAAACATGCATGGTGTGGTTTGTGTCAACCCGCAGGCCTCATTAAGTGGTTTTGAAAGTTGACACCCAGACAGTGGTGGGCAAGGAAGAGAGAGACTCTGATAGTCATGACCTGGGGGTCATTGGGAAAATGGCAGGGATTCAAGATGAGCAGGAATCCTACTGAACTGCTGGTATTGGGTGACTTCTGTCTCTGGCCCTAGGAATCAGATAAAAATATATTAGTCATCTCCTCTCTCTCTCTGTTTGCTCTCTGCTCTCCAGTATGTCTGTTGGAAATACATAGATGCTTCCAAGAGCCTTTTGTGGTGAAGCCCTCAGAATATTCCAAAAGGCTGTGGCAGCTTTGAGTGATGAGTGCATATGTATTCATTTCAGTCCAACTCTTTGAGATCCTATGGACTGTAGCCCTGTGTCCATGGGATCCCCCAGGCAAGAATACTGGAGTGGGTTGCCATTTCCTTCTTCAGAGGATCTTCCTGACCCAGGGATTGAACTCAGGTCTCCTGCATTGCAGGTGGATTCTTTACCACTGAGCCACCTGGGAAGCCTGTGGCAGCTTTGAAGTCACTTGGAAAAGAATTGCTCTCTATTCTGAATTAAAAGTATCATTCCATGATAATCTTTGTATTACTCTGAATTTTGAGAGGGTTGAAAAATTGTGTCATTTATTTCACAGTATAGCTGTTTGGGATTTTACATTTATGTACAAATATTCAGCTTTGAGACCTGTATTCAACTTCTCAATTAAAATTTTATGCAGAGCCAAATTAGGCCTGCAAACATATAGTATATTTGTAATTTTCATTCATTTTAATTATAGTTTCATTCAGCCCTCAACAGGAACATTTGTTTTCTTACCTATAGTCTACAAAACATAGAAAAAAATTAGTTTCAATTTTGTCCATTGTATTTATACCTTTCCAGGAAGGAAGTGTAGTGTTATCTTATTTCATTTAAATTGAAAATTTTCTTCTGATAATATTATATAGGAAGACATATACCGTGCTGGTTTAATGAAAATTTCCAGAAATATCTCCTCCAAATTATCTTCCTTCCAGAGGAAATAACTACTTAAAAGGAATCAAATATAGGTTTACTATTTTCTACCAGTTTTTTTCTTATAACCTGAACATATACAATATGCTTAATTGAAAAGAGAGAAATATATTTTCTATTATCATGGCTCCAGTAAGTCTACTCTTTAAGGAGTGCCACTTTTAAATGCATTTTTAAGATTTAAGTTTGTCATATCTTTGTATGAACTCTTCTAATTCTTCCCAACCTAAACATTATATCTATTAAATACTTTACATTTTTTCTCAATTCAAAATGATAAGGTAGGAATAGAAACAAATTCAGGCTTTTATGAAATCTGCTCTAACATCCATGGAATGATGATTTGTGATTAAAAACAAAAAGAAGAATTTTTGTTTTGATTTCTTTGAAATGAAGAGTACTGTTAAATTTACCTTTACTGGTATGTTGTGTATACACCCAAAACTACTCTCTAATATCTGGGAAAATGAAATACATTTAGGTGAGAGATAACTGTAGACTTAGGCCATCTGGAGACCTGGTTATAACGACATAATGTCAGTGAGATCCTCCCAGCAGGATGGAGTTGTTCTGAGTTCATCTGGCAGCTTCTGTTGGATCTGGGAAATTCAGAACTGGCCAGCCTTCCCTCTTTGTCCTGACCCCCAGCATACACGTCTGTAGTTATGGCAGGGAAAAGACATTGTTGCCTACCAGCCTCTTGCTCTCCTGCTCCACAACCAGCACACCCCTCCCCACCGCTGTACAGAACTTGACTTACTGAGTCTTGACCACCAGAATCCACAGGACCCCCCAAAATAGGCAAGGTCGGAGTTTCTAACTCCCTTCTCCCTTTTTGGAGCACTCACCCATACTGAGTCACAGCCACATCTCTGGCACTTCGCAGTTGACTGGAGGCATGCCTTTCAGGTGAGAAGGAAGGTTTCATGAAGCTGGCCTGAGTATGATTTTCAGTTGGGGGAGAGACTGCATGCCAGGGAACACATATTTCATTCCCAAATGCATCCATCAAAGCAAATCTAGCTGTCTGAAGGCTTCTTATATTTAGTAAAAATCAATAGCCTGATGTATCCCCACTATATTTCCTCTTGAACAAGCTTTCAAGTTTCCTGGGGGCCTTTCCCCAGGCTCCCTATCAGAACTTGGATTTTCTGTTTGAATGCTCTGCTTCGCCGGAAGTCCAGTCATGCAAGAGAGTGTTGCGTCACTCAGTTAACCTCACAGCCACTGGCAGAGACCTCTCCCTAATACTGCAACAGGCACCTCTTACACCCTTTCTAGTTAATTCCTCCCCTCTTCAAGGTTAAAGTCAGAGTGCTACTGTGGATTTTTTTTTTTCTTCTCAGTGCTATAGCAGTGCTGTGAAACCATTTTATAGGAGTTGTGTAAAGACAGTATGGAGTTATTACAGAGTGAGTGTGGAAAATTTACAAGTATCTGTATCTCTTAGCCTGTAATTTTCCAAAAACAGAGCCTGAGAAAATGGCTTGTGTGCAGAGAGTTTATTTGAGACCTGACCCAAGGATGTAGGAGAAAAAGCTTGAAGCTGGGATGAGGAGGATCAGTTGGTAAATTTGGGAAGTAGGAAAGTCAATGCAAAGATGTGTCGTGGAGTCAGCTCCTACTCTAAGCTTGCTGTCATCTCCAACTCTTTTTTCGACCCCGTAAACTGTAGCCCGCCAGGCTCCTCTATTCATAGGATTTCCCAGACAAGAATACTAGAGTTACTATACTGGATTACTATTTCCTTCTCCAGGGGATCTTCCCGATCCAGGTATCGAACCCATGTCTCCTGCATTGGCCGGGGGATTCTTTACCACTGAGCCACTGTGGCTTTTCCTAC
Source organism: Bos indicus x Bos taurus (assembly GCF_003369695.1). Taxonomy (NCBI): domain Eukaryota; kingdom Metazoa; phylum Chordata; class Mammalia; order Artiodactyla; family Bovidae; genus Bos; species Bos indicus x Bos taurus. The sequence continues at coordinate 12,712,167 of NC_040105.1, read as the reverse complement.
TCTAGGCTACTCATGCTGGATGGCCCAGGCCCCTCCCAGGAGACTTAGGAGATGCATCTCAGAGCTGTCTGCCCAGGGCACAAAGGAAGGAACATTTACCCTTCAGGTCCCAGCCCCAGTGACCAACGGTAGATCTACACATGTTCATTCCCACACGTGCTTTCTGCTTGTATTTGCATGAGGGTCACGTGGATTCCTCTGAGTGGCCTGCGCTGTGGTGTTGAGGAATCCTTGGGGCAAGGAGAAGTAAGAGGTGTGACATGTAGGCAGGCGCTGTCAGGTGGCGTGTGTGAAAGTGCTGGCCACCGTGCACATAACGTGACCAAATGGTGTGCTTCCTTAGGATTTCCGTGTAGTCGTTTCTTTTGAGAGTGAGATGGAACTCCCAGCAGGGAAGTGGGAAAGTGAGACTGGGGCAGGAAGACAGCCCATGAATGGTGCGTTATCCAGACTGCTGTCTCTGTGGACAATTGGAACTTAATTCCATTGGAGAGCTCTCAGAGCCAGTAATAGAAAATGTGCTTCTGGATTTTTTTATCCAAGGGTGAGAGAACCGGGGTGTTTATACCATTTCACACCAGTGATTGACTATGGGCTTGGGAGCGTTCACTCCCTAGTACTTTGTAAGTATGGCCAAGCAAGGCTCCAGCAATGCTCTCAAAGAAATGTATGTACTGTCTGGTTGGAAGGCAGACTGGGGGGCAGTCATGCAATTAAGTGAGCATATAGGGGCTGGACACTGCTGACGAGCTGCTGCAGTCCTTGACAAATACATTTTTCTTTATTTGTAGTACTCTTATTTCTGCAGGAGAGTCTTTTATTAAAGGGACCGCTGGGTTAAAGTATATATTTTTATCAATTATAATAGATGCTACCTAATTGCTTTCCAAAAGAAATGTCATAATTCACATTTCCACCAGTAGATTTTAAAATTACTCTTTCTCCTATTAGCAATGAATGTTATGATTCTTTCAAAGTTTTGCCAGTCTGGTAAATATAACATGATGTCTTACTACTTTAAAAAATATTATCCTGATTAGTATTTTTGTTCATTGGCCAAATGGATTTACCCTCCAGAAAATCTCTCTTCAGATTCTTTATCCCCTTCTTTTGGTAGGTTGATTTTCCCTTTTGGGCAGTTTTTAAGAGTGCTTTGTGTATTATGTATACTAGCCTACTGGCTGTTCTCTGTTAGAAATATTTTTTCAAGTCTCTTCTTTGTCTATCAAAACTTTGTTAAAATTGTTTTATAATATAGAAGTTTTATGGAACATTTTCTGGATGTACTGTGTTGTGATAAATCAAAGATGCCAACACTCGCTGTTACATACCACTGAGAAGGAAAAAACCTGTCAATTAAATCGCTACAGTGCTCTCTGATGACTTTAACCTTGTGTTTGCAGTGGGGACTTTTTCAGGCTTTAATATTGACAGTATAGTTTTGTAGCGCATTGAAGAACACTGCTTTTGTCACTACTGCCTACTTGCTTCATTGTCTTATATTTCCTTATTAAACTACATGTAGCTGGAAGTTTGGGCTTCCCTGGTAGCTCAGTGGTAAAGAATCCTCCTGTAATGAAGGAGACGAGGGTTCAATTCCTGGGTCGGGAAGATCCCCTGGAGGAGGGCATGGCAATGCACTCCAGTATTCTTGCCTGGAGAATTCCATGGACAGAGGAGCCTCACAGGCTACAGTCCATGGGGTCACAGAGTCTGATACAACTGTAGTGACTGAGCAACACAGCTGGAAGTTTAGCATCAGCTTCTGGTCAATTTCAGCAGGAAGTTTCTGGTACTCTGATATTCTGCTCCTTCATGATAGTGCTGCATGAATTGGTCAAAATGGCCTCTTTTCTTTTGAAACCTTTTTCACCTTTTTCAAGAAATTTGGCAGTTCCTTCAGTCTCCGTCTCAAGGTTTGGTGTCAATAAGCAATACTTTTCCATGTATCTCAACAGCAAAATGTAGTATAGTTTCACTCATTTGTGAGTATTTTCCTTTTTGACCCCACAGAGCACTTGGCTATTGCTCTGTGTGAGGCATGGAACAGGTTCCATTCCTTCAGTGGTGTTGGGCGTTTGCTTCTCAACTATCCCAGTCATGTCAGTATACTGTTTTATGCCTTTCTATGTACCCAGTAACGTTTTATTTCAATCTCAAATCACTGTACACTTAGGAAGCCATTTTAAAAATGGCAACTAAACTCAACAAGGGAGATGCCAACAATGCACCTTAATGTTGTTTGATCACTGTCGTGTCCAGTTTGATCACTGTCGTGTCCGACTCTTTGTGACCCCATGGACTGTAGCCCACCAGGCTCCTCTGTCCATGGGATTTCCCAGGCAAGAATACTGGAGTGGGTTGCCATTTCCTCCTCCAGGGCATCTTCCTAGACCAGGGATCGAACCCTTGTCTCCTGCATTGGCAGGCGGGTTTTTTTGCTACTGAGCCACCAGGGAAGCCCAACAATGAATATATATGACTGTTGAAATGATAGCAGTATCAGTAGTCATGACCAAATCTGAGCATGCTCAGACACATAAAACTAGGCCACAAATGGACAGTTACATCCAGGTTCAGAGATGTGAAATGAGAGGGAATACATACATCTTGGGATCAATAAAATAAGGTACATAACTTTTCTTAACTCCTTTTTAGACTAGAACAACAATGTTTTGAGCTTCCCTTTAGGGCCAGTTTCAGTCAGAACACCTATCTTTACACTGTGTAATAAAACAGAGGTAACTCCCATGAGTATTGAAACAGGTGATGTATCATGTATCCCATGTCATTCCACTCAGGGAATGCTCTCACCTTTCATTTTCTACCTTCTTGTGAAATATCAAGTAATTGGTTCATACCACATGTAGTGGTACTATGTGATCATGCTCTTCACTTTCAATATACTGTGGGCTGGAAAACCACAATACCAGGAAAAGATGCTTTCCAGGCCAGAAACTGGATGAAGGACAATTACAGAAGGCGGGTGTGGTAAAAACAAAATTACAAAAGCAAGGGTCTGGGACTTGAGTCTTGCGTTGCCATTGCATCTCTCCCTTCTAGTTTTACCCACTAGCACAACTCACACCTCTAGATTTCTGTATCAGGGAGATGTTGTCCAACAGTTGCTGCCTCTAATATCTTTCCATCTCTGACGATGCCGCTTTCCCAGTTTAGAGCTTATTTATGCCCTCTGTCAATGGGAGCCTCCCAGGGCCCCTTGGTGCTTGAGCCGAGGCTGCTATAGCTCTCCATCCTGCAGAAAACTGGGGACCACCAAATAAGACCACCAAAAGCCAGGCATGGGTCACTGTCCTAAGAAGGACAGGCTGATTATTGCTGGGGTTCTCTGTTGAAGCAGTTTCCCCCCTAGTCTTGGGTACCCAGGAAACTTGAGGCAACTAGGTCCAAATCAGGGAGAGTTGAACCGGGTCCTCCCACCACACAAGCCATGGCTGCACCCCCCTCTTCCCTCCTTCCCCAGTGCCTCCTGCCCATTTTTCTGGGTTCTGTTTTTTGTTACCCCCAAACTGTTTAAACTTCTCATTGTGAGATGTAACACATCCAGGAAATTAGGCCAAGATGCAAATATAGAACTTAAAAAAAAAGTTTTGCAGAGTGAGCACCCATACAATTAACACTTGTTTGGATCACTGTACAGCTGTTGAAGGAAAATGAGTTACAGCTACACATAAAAGTGTGAATGAATCTCAAAACATAATGTTCAGTGAAAATGTTGGTTCCAAGAGAACGTATACAGTATGATGATTGTATTTTTAAAGTTCAAAAACACATGAAATTAAACAGTTATAAAGAAAAAATAATTATAAAGAAAAGCAAGAGGAAGTTAACCACAGAATTCAAGACTATGGTTATCTCAGAGGGGCAGGATGGGATGCAAATGAGAATGGGTTACTGGGGACTGTTAAAGAAGCAAGTGTTCACATGCGCTTATAGTTTTGGAATTCTTTATTATGTACTTTATAAGTTATTTTGCATCTACTCAATATTGAATAGCAATCTTAAAAAAAAAAGAATACATTAGCCATAGAGAGGCTATAATTAGTATCTTCTGATCTTACCCAGATCAGAAGAGCCAATGTATTTTTCTCCTCTGGTCTCACTTTTCCCATCCAATCTACTGTAGGCTAGGAAAATACAACCCCCTTGCATTCAGCATGTATGTGGGTGTTTGTACTTACTGTTTTTTGACATATTAGAAGTTGGCAAATACAAAGTGAAAAAAGATATGAGGCATAAAATGGAACTCCAAGATGGTTGGTAAAGAATGAGAAAAATGCAAGGATGAGCAAGGAAGAAATGACTGGGGACCAACTAAAATGAAGAAAGATTATTAGAGAACATCGCTTTACATTAATGTACAGGGGGGACACCTGTACACCCGTGGCTGATTCATGTCGATGTATGACAAAACCACAATATTGTCAAGTAATGAGTCTCCAATTAAAATAAATTAATTAATTTTAAAAATTTTTAATGAGAAAAATGCAAGGATAAGCAGGGAAGAAATGACTGGGGACAGACTAAAATGAAGAAAGATGATGAGAGAATTAAATGTGTACACACCATCATAACTGTAGAAATGACAGAGGATGCAGCGAGGTGATGACTCCACAAGGTTTCTCAAAGAGTCAAAGACTGCAGAGAAAAGGGGATTTTTAAGTCCTTCTTCTGCCATGTAGTGATATTATATAGTTGTTCTGTATATGTTTTGTAGACAAAGATTCCTTACCCTGTGGTCAAGGGACCTTATATTCTAGATATTTGACTGAACTGTACTGTTCATATCAGTGATTCAGCATTGAAAATACTGTTCAATGGAATCAACAACAGGACTGTATTCCCAAGAGGGTGATCTTAATAGGGAGGCAGCCATGGTCCTATTCCTTGGCTGATAGAAACTGACACCATCCATGACAGTCACATGAATGATCTCTTCATGGAACCTTGTGTGTGTGTATTTAGAATGTTTTCAGTAAATATTGACTATTATGTTTAGAAGAATATGTATGACACTAAACTTGTGATAGACATCTTTGGCTGCCTACCCAGGACCATTCTCTCTTATTCACAGCTATCAAAACCCTAGTTTTACTTGGGAAAAGTTGGATCCAGTGCTAGAGGGTGAACCATGATTAATGAAACCATAATGGCTAGAGGGTGAACCATGATTAATGAAACCATAATGGCAGTCCTCTTCTCCTTTGGTTAGTGGTCGGTTGATGGGTGACTGTGTGACCCAGTTCTAGCAGAAGAGATGGAAAGGCAGCCTTGTAGGGGAGATTCTGGAGAAGCAAAAACAGTAAAATCTCACAAAGAAAAAACCTTTTTGCCTCTTCCTCCACTTAGTGCTTTGAACTCTGCTTTGGGAAGATGTTCTCTTTAGAGCTGGGCCAATAAAACCAAGGAAGGTAAAGACTCAGGGTCCTTGGTGACACCATTGCCCTTCTGAGCTAATCCTAACAGACTTCATGTAATAACAATAATCGTCTTTATGTTAATTAGGTTTTCTGTGATTTGCATCACATAAAAAAGACATAATGAGTGAAGTGAATGAATGCTGATCTACATTTGTGTAAACATACCTGAATCACTTACTCTATTTTGTTATCATTTATTATCATATCCAAAGCACATACCATATGGACTAGCGCTGAACAAATAATTATTAAAATTATTGAATAAATAAATATTAAATGGAAATAAAAACATCAAATTCCAAAATAAACCTTAGTGGACACACTTTTTGATGTTTCTGTAAAACTGTGTATCTTAATGTCTAAGCTCCATGAGTAGTTAGAGATGTTGCAAATTGTCAAATGCATATTTGATTTGGTTAGATATATGCTAAATTTAGGAAATGGAATGCAAATAAGAAGAGACTAAAAGCTTTTCCTGGCTCTGACATAAGGTACTTTGGCAGGGGAAAAAAACTCAATAGTGGAACTAGAATGAAGAATTTGGTGTAAATTGAAGAGACTCATCTAAAAATTCAGCTTACATCATCTTTTAATATATTTCAGTTACCCAGAAGAATATATATATAGCATTCTGAGGAATATGTTGATCTATAACTCCCATTTGAAAATGAAATTCTCCCACAGTGGTGCCACTTTAATACCCCCTAAAGCAGCCCAATGTGCTTCTTCCTTTAGTCCTTCCCAGTTAGCCTCTTAGCAGATTCTCTTAGATTAGAAACTATACAGGAAGGCATTTAATGCAGGTCATGATTTTGATCTTATTTAGAGATTTCTGCCAGCTGATAAGTATTGAGAGGGTAACAGGCAGGAAGGCTAGAGGTCCCCAAGTGGAGGAAATAGACTGCAAGTGTCAGACTTTTTTTTTCTCTCTGTTAGTCAGTAGGAGGAAACAAACTACAAGTGTCAGACATTTTTTCCCCCTTCTCTGTACATAATTTCTATACAAAATCTCCAAGCCAGGCTTCAACAGTACCTGAACCATAAACTTCCAGATGTTCAAGCTGGATTTAGCAAAGGCAGAGGAACCAGAGATCAAGTTACCAGCATCCGTTGGATCATAGAAAAAGCAAGAGCATTCCAGAAAAACATTGATTTCTGCTTTATTGATTATGCTAGAGCCTTTGACTGTGTAGATCACAACAAACTGGAAAATTCTGAGAGAGATGTGAATACCAGACCACCTGACCTGGCTCCTGAGAAATCTGTATGCAGGTCAAGAATCAACAGTTAGAACCAGGTATGAAACAACAGACTGGTTCCAAATCAGGAAAGGAGCACGTCAAGGCTGTATATTGTCACCCTACTTATTTAACTTGCATATGCAGAGTACATCATGAAAAATGCGAGGCTGGATGAAGGACAAGCTGGAATCAAGATTGCTGGGAGAAATATCAATAACCTCAGATATGCAGATGACACCACCCTTATGGCAGAAAGTGAAGAGAAACTGAAGAGCCTCTTGATGAAAGTGAAAGAGGAGAGTGAAAGAGTTGGCTTAAAACTCAACATTCAAAAAACTAAGATCATGGCATCCGGTCCTATCACTCCATGGCAAATAGATGGGGAAACAATGGAAACAGTGACAGACTTTATTTTCTTGGACTCCAAAATCACTGCAGATGGTGACTGCAGCCATGAAATGAAAAGACGCTTGCTCCTTTAAATAAACGCTATGACCAACCTGCTGCTAAGTCACTTCAGTTGTGTCCGACTCTGTGCGACCCCATAGACGGAAGCCCACCAGGCTCCCCTGTCCCTGGGATTCTCCAGACAAGAACACTGGAGTGGGTTGCCGTTTCCTTCTCCATTGCATGAAAGTGAAAAGTGAACAGGAAGTCACTCAGTTGTGTCCAACTCTTAGCGACCCCATGGACTACAGCCTACCAGGCTCTTCTGTCCATGGGATTTTCCAGGCAAGAGTACTGGAGTGGGGTGCGATTGCCTTCTCTGATGACCAACCTAGACAGCATATTAAAAAGCAGAGACATTACCTTGCTGACAAAGGTCCATCTAGTCAAATCTGTGGTTTTTCCAGTAGTCATGTATGGATGTGAGAGTTGAACCATAAAGAAAGCTGAGCACCGAAGATTTGATGCTTTTGAACTGTGGTGTTGGAGAAGACTCCTGAGAGTCCCTTGGACTGCAAGGAGATCCAACCAGTCCATTCTGAAGGAGATCAGCCCTGGGATTTCTTTGGAAGGAATGATGCTAAAGCTGAAACTCCAGTACTTTGGCCACCTCATGCGAAGAGTTGACTCATTGGAAAAGACCCTGATGCTGGGAAAGATTGAAGGCAGGAGGAGAAGGGGATGACAGAGGATGAGATGGTTGGATGGCATCACCAACTCAATGGACATGAGTTTGAGTAAGCTCTGAGAGTTGGTGATGGACAGGGAGGCCTGGCATGCTGCGTCCATGGGGTCACAAAGAGTTGGACACGACTGAGCGACTGAACTGAAGTATACAAAATTAAAAGTTTTCTTTTAAAATTCTGTGTTGCCATGACAATACCTGGTTCTACCTTAACTTAAACTTTTCTCAAACCTTGAGCTCACCAATGTGTTTTTCTTATGGAAATGTTTTTCTTTAGCTATGTTAATGAAACTGAAACGAGTTGCCAGTCCAGGTTCCATGCACGATGCTGGATGCTTGGGGCTAGTGCACTGGGACGGCCCAGAGGGATGGTATGGGGAGGGAGGAGGGAGGAGGGTTCAGGATGGGGAACACATGTATACCTCTGGCGGATTCATTTTGATATTTGGCAAAACTAATACAATTATGTAAAGTTTAAAAATACAATAAAATTAGAAAAAAAAAAAAGATTCATGCCAATTGTTTCATGGCAGGGGATGACTCACCTTGTGCCAATACTATCTCAAAATGCATGTTGTGGGTGAGGGGCCTAGTGCCACTCTCAGTTTTGAGGCATTTCCTTTCTCTAATTAGCAGCTTCTAATAGGTATATAACTTCTTGCTATAAACTAGCAAGGGGGGCACTCTTTCTGCCCCCTTCTAATGTCTATGTCAGAAACTTGCTCTCTCTCTTTTATACTTTAATAAGACTTTATTACACAAAAGCTCTGAGTGATCAAGCCTCATCACTGGCCCCAGATCGAATTCCTCTCCTCTGGAGGCCAAGAATCACAGCTTCGTTCACGGCTCATAGTGGCAACATTTCAGTATAGGCAGTAATCGTGATTACACATGGTGTGGAAATAAATAAAATATGCAATACGCAAGTTGACATATCTGTCCACAATGGTACAAACAATAAAGAGTCACTTTATCTAAATGATTAGCCTTAAAAAAAAATATGCTTACTTTCTCCCTGTCATTATTCCCTTCCGATGAGGTCTTAAATCTCTCCATTTAAAACAACAAAATAATCTCTTACCCTTCTATCTCATTCTAGGCAACTCGGTATCTCCCTCCTATTCATCATCCCCAAATGTCTTGAGTTATCCATACTACCCTGAGGCATATGCAGTCAGTGAGCCCCTTACCTCCACTCAACTCTGGGCACAGGCCAGTGGCATCCTATTTTAAGCACCCCATGTACTCCCCTTGAGACTTCTCTCAGCCATCTCTCGTGCCCTAGGGAATATCCCTCAGCCATCGATGGCTGGGAGTTGGAGGACAAATGCAACATCCCAGCATCTGAGTGGAATGAGCATGACTGAATTATTTTCTGCATTTCTGCCAGAGATCCCCAGTAGGGCTGAACGACAATCGCTCACAGCATTAACGTGCTCAGTATCTTACCCTTTGCGTGCTTCCTTCCCTTTCCTTCTCACTTGCCCACTTCCTTACTGGTGCTTCCTGGGATTTCTCCCAAATAAAACACTTTAAGTCAGATCCTAGTCTCAGGATCTCTTTCTGGGGGAGCTAGACTGAAGCAACTCATTTCTGTTTCATCACTGTTTATCACTCTCCAACCATTCCCATGTGGGTTCTGCCCCATCACGTCACTGAAGACTTCCATGTCAGTGAATACAAAGGGCATTTTCATCTTAATCTCTCAGTGACATTACACAAATTGACTGAAGAAACCTCTTGCAATATTCTTTTGACACCTTGACACTGTGTACCATTTTTTTCTACTTTTATTTCTTTGCTGCCTGGTCTCCCTCGTGGTCTCCAACTAACAATTACATATTAAAGTTCTTCATGGCTTGATTCTACACCTACTCCTCTTGTCACTCTGTACACTCTCTCTGGATAATTTCATCTAGGTGTTCATTTTTAGTTGCCATCCGAAAGGAAATAACTGACACATTTGTGTATTTAGCCCAAACCTTTAGTCTGTACTCCAGACTTGCATATCTAATTGTCTACTTCATACTTACTTGATCTCTTGAAGGCACCTCAAACTCAACTGTATTCAAAGGAAAATATGACCTTTCCTCCAACACCCTGTACTATGCTATTGATCTCTATTTCAGGGAATGTTAACACTGTTCATCCAGCTTTCAAAGGCCGAATCCTGGTAATCATCCTCAGTCCATCTCTCTTCTTCATCACCATTCCCCAACACACGTCCAATCTGTCATCAATTGGATCCTTTTGATTTTACTTCTTAAATAGTTTTTAGGCTGTCCAAAAATTTTTAAAACAGAAGAAAAACCTGTCTCTTCTTTTGCCTCCCCACCATCTCCTGAACCTCTACAAATACCGCCCCACTTGCTTGCCCAGTTCCTCTCTACTGCTGCCTATGATCCATTCTTCACACTATAATCAAAGTGGTAGCATCATTTCCACCCTTGTCCTCCTCCCTAAGTTTATTTTATTTTATTTATTTTTTAATTTAAATTTATTTAAATTGGAGGCTAATTACTTTACAATTAAACATGTTAACATCAGTACTCACCCGCACCCCCTGTGTTGAAAGCACAGTGTCTTAACCACTGGACTGCTAGGGAAGTCTATCTTTTTTAAGAACAGCATTTCCTGTGGACCTTTTTTTTTTCCTTTTTTGCAAATTATGTGTTTGTTTTAGTTTTGGTGGCCCTGGGTCTTCGTCACTGCCTGTGGGCGTTCTCCAGTTGCAGAGAGTGGCAGCTACACTCTAGTTGGGGTGGCAGGCTTCTTGTTGCGGAGCATGGGCTCTAGGGTGCCTGGACTCAGTGGTTGAAGCTCTTGATCTCCAGAGTATGGGCTCAGCAGTTGTGATTCATAGGCTTAGTTGCCCCATGGCATGTGGAATCTTCCTGGGCCAGGTATCAAACCCCTGTCCCTTGCATTGGGAGGTGGATTGTTACCCACTGTACCATCAGGGAAATCCCATTTCCTACAAATCTTGTGACCAAGAATTCTAATATGTCTACTCCTTCTATTCATTTTTCTTAGAGTAGATGTGACAAATGATAAAGTCTCATGTTTGAAATAATAAGACATTTAACTGGGAAGAAGGCATTTCTTCCGTTGCAGGAAATAAAATGTTTTCTATTTGCTTATTTTTAGAGAATATTGCTTCTTGGTTTATTAATTTTTATAAGATTCTATTAATAATAGGATAATCATTTCCTTGAACATTTTGTATCATTTCTATAAGTGGCACTATACGTGGTTAATAGCCTAACCCCAAAGCTAGCCATGTTTTCAAATGTGATTAATATTTCTGTCTTTTTCTTAATGCTCCATTAACTACTGCAAAGTAAGTGGTCCTACTGCCAAAAGCCTTTTCCATTAAATGGAAATACATTTACTCACATTGTGAATTAATTAAAGCCATATGGAACTTAGAGCAGAAGAGTCTAACTTACACATTTTGTTTTAGAAATTTAGAAAATATGGAGCCATTTGTGGCCAAAAGGACTCCCAGATGCTTTCCTATCTTAAAAATTCAGTAACAAGTGTTTCAGCTTTTTCTCAGTGATTGCAGTTTTCATGAGTATGATTATAGCAAGATTCCGCTTCTGTGGTTAGTAGCAAGGGGTTTATACTGAACATCAAAACCTCTGGATGGAGGGAGATTTTTCTGTGGTTTTTCTTCTGATTCCATAAATCTCTGATATTTTACAAAGTTGAGTGTGGGAGCAGAGGGCCTGGCCGCATAGATTGTTAAGGTGATGGATGGCCATATCTCTAGTTCAAACAAATCATATGCTTTTTAAGTTCAACAGCTATGCTGAGGTACACAGGTGTGGGGTAAGGAGGCCCACACACAAGAAGTTGCTTGTGCCAGGGTTCCTGTGAAGAACAGGTGATAGAAGCTTGAGCAGTAGAACACATTGAGGACTTTTGTCCTCTGCATATCCTCCCTTATTCCTCAGTTCAGTAACTATTTATTGAACACACAGAGAAGCTGAGCTGCATCTCCACATTATGAGGTAGCGTACAGAGAGGTGGCTGTGGTCCTCTCTTACTGCTTGCTCCATGGAAGGCCAGCTGTAAGGGTTGATGTCCATTTATGGGCATCCATGAAGGCACTTTCTGGAAGTTACTTGTCTCCAGAGGCACTGCTCCCAATTTAGCATGAAAAAAATTAAGGTCCCTTTCCTCTCTTTTCTGAAGCCTAGGAGATGAGCATCAGACTTGTGCATCAGAATCCCCTGAAGGACTTGTTAAAAAACAGATTACTGGGCCACAGCCCTAGAGTTTTAGATTCAGTAGTTTGGGGGTGAGGCCTGAGAATTTGCATTTTTAACATATTCTCAGTTGGTCTGTTGGCCTCAGATCCAGTCTTCTAGAACCACTGGGCCAAGACATAGCCCCAAGCAGCCAGAGCCCTGTTATTCTCCATATACCATTCCAGGCCCTCTCAGGTCTTCTGTTCCCAAAGATACCTCCCAAGAAGGGGCAAGAACCTCCTCCACGTTTCACCATCCAAGATCCCCATTTGAAAAAGAGAAGCATACTCAGAAGGTGGAGGTCTTCTCTTATGGCTTCATCACGAATTGAAGGAATTATATCTCCATCTTAATAACTGACTATTTGTTGAATACTTACTGTATGCCAAACACTGTGGTAGGACTTTGAATTATAATGAGTTAACATACACTGAGTGCTTGCCTGTGGGTTAAGCTGTAGTCATGGTCATTTCAATGGTCATTTGATTTTCACTATAGTTCATTTTACAGATGAGGAAACTGAGGTATATAGATGCTGATAAGTTGTGCAGAGACACATGACATATAGCTAGTGAATAGTGGAGCCAAAAATATGAAACTAAGAAAATGTGAGATCTTAACCATTAAGGTATAGTACCTTTCAACATATGTCTGTGTCTACGTATCTTGTTGTTTAGTTGCTTAAGTCATGTCTGACTCTGCGATTCCATGGACCATAGCCTGCCAGCTCTTCTGTCCATGGGATTCTCCAGGCAAGAATACTGGAGTGGGTAGCTGTTCCCTTCACCAAGGGATCTTCCTGACCCAGGGATCGAACCTGTGTCTCCTGAATTGGCAGGCAGATTCTTTACCACTGAGCCACCTGGGAAACCCTCTGTATCTATCTAAATTCCATTTCATCTTTCCAAGAACCTTAAAAAGTAAGCATTATTAGCCTCATCTATAGATGAGGCAGCTGAAATTTAGAAATATGAACAACTTGCCCACCAGGTCAGGGGTGGATGGGAATGCAGGCTGGCTGATTCCTGAATACATGCTTCTGGTGTATAAAAGATTATATTTGCTTCAGCAGGTAAGACCAGCCATTGTCCTCCCAGGGCTCATTGGCAGCCCTTGACCTGGCCAGAACCCCTCTCCAAAGCGGCTGAAATGAATGGGGAAGATGAGTTCAGGCCACCAGGATTCATAGCACCTGAATGATAATGTCCCCATACCAAAGGGCTGGAATAGCTCCTCAAATTGACGGAAGATTGGCCAGAATTTCCCCAAGTGCCATTTAGTGTTGGGCCCTTGGTCCTCCAGATTAGGATGACTGCTCTGTAAGGGACCAACTGGACCTACATTTGGATCCATCAATTTTCAGGGACTTTCTAAGCCCAGAAAGTAACTTATTGCAAAATCAAGCGTCCCCCGATACTGCCCCCTTCAGGACTGAAACACGCCTTCTCCCAGATGATGAAAAGTTGGTCAGTGACAGCTCACAGCTTCTCCAGAAATTGCTCTTGGCTGAAGAGAGCCACTTCATCCAAGACTATGCGTCTTTGGTATTTAGGAGGACATCCCCTAACCAATGACTGGTTGCTTCCAGGGCATAAAGGCCCAGCCTCCTGGTCGCAATCAGAATATTTCTGCCAGGACATCCCAGCTCTAGAGGGCCTAGGGTGACCAGCCATCTCTGGCTTGCCTGGGCCTGAAGAGTTTCCCAGGACTCAAGACTTGAAGTGCTAAGACTCAAGCAAACAGGGACAAATTGATCACCCTAAGAGATCCACCTGTGACTGTCTGAGGTCCATCTTCTCCTCCTACCCACCACCTGCTTCCTTCCCTTCCCTTCCCTCATAGATGTTGATTTCTAGGCCATTTCCTAATAAATTTCCCTCAAGCTGATCCCTATCTCAGAGTCTGCTGTTTAGGCTTTACTTAGAACCTGTCAGGTTTTCCCTAACACCTGTGACACCCCAGACTAGGGGAACTACTGGACGAGAATGCCACCTCCTGCAATTAATCCTTCTTCCCTCACCTGCTGAAAGACTCATTGGATGGGTCTGGAGAGATGGTGCCAAAGTGTATGAACAAAATGAAGCTAACAGTGATCACAGCCAGATACAGAATTCACTCAGCATCTCCAGTAGTTGAAATCTATTTGTCAGAGATGATGTCACAGTATCTGAAGCAGAGTGGAGTAAAGCTATTAATAACTTGTGCTATAATGCACACTTCTAATTTTAATTTGTGGGGAAATGTGTTCATATGGAAATAAATTCTTAAAGACTCTCTACCCCAAAGTCTAGTCTAGTCTGTCTGTCTCCCCCTACCACCACCTTCCTTTTTCTTTTCCAAAAAATTTTATTTTGGAGTATAGTTGGTTTACAATGTCATGTTACTTTCAGATGTACAGCTAAGTGATTCAATTGTACATTTACATGTATCTGTTCTTTTTCAGATTCTTTTCCTATTTAGGTTATTACAGAATATTGAGTAGAGTTCCCTTTGCTATACAATAGGTCCTTGTTGATTATCTGTTTTATATGTAGTAGTATGTATCTGTTAATCCTAACCACCTAATTTATCCTCCCCCACCACCCTCTTCCCTTTGGTAACCATAAATTTGTTTTCTATGTCTGTGCGTCTCTTCCTGTTTTGTATATAAGTTCATTTGTATCATTTTAAGATTCCACATGTAAGTGATATCAGATGACATTTGTTTTTCTCTTTGTCAGGGTTTCTGCCTTTGCCAGAATTTTTAACTAATAAAAATGTGTTTGCTGAGCCTGACTCCCTAAAATACAACATGATTGAATTCTAAATTTTGTATGACATGGGCTGTAATCAAGGTGGAGATCCTTACCAAAAAATAATTAGCTCTGAGGATAGAAAACTCAGCAGATGCATAATAATTAAATTGGCTCTCTGTTTTTATTTTATTGAGAACTCTAAGCTATATTGATCTTTCAGACCAGATGTGGATTCAAAGCAGATGCCACCCCTTGTAGATCCTTGCTGAAGTGCTTATTTTAAAAAAAAAAAAAGGAATAATCTTGAAAATTCCGACCTAGTATATTAACACATTTTGGAAAATCCCAACACTTGCAGCTTCGAAGTACCTGACTTGGGGTTCTGAACTCCTACAAGTAGAAGTCAAGTGGGAGATGCTGGTCCTTCCAGTATCTGGTGGGTCTCCCAACATGGAGGGAAAAATCTAAGAAGAAAATCAGATGGGTGACGGTTTCAGCTTTGCCAGTTGAAAAGTTCTAGGGGCTGTTACACAACAATGAATACGATTAACACCACTTGAACTGTACAGTTAAAAGGCTAATGTTTATATTAGTGTTTCTAACTCTATTTTTAGAAAAAGACAGAAACTTGAGAACAAGCATGAGGTAGCAAATGACCTGCTGACTGCTTCTGCTCACAGGAGGGCTGTACAGAAACCTCCTAGCTCTGAATGGCTCCTTTCTCCCAGACCCAGTCTTCTTCCTGATCTTCTGACCTTGATTCCCAAGCCCATACTTGAACTGTTCTTATTCCATCTCTCAGGACTACCTTACTCCTCTGTACCCCAGTAATGTGTTCACTCGCTGGTGAATGGCCTCCCCTTGGGCTGGCATCTACTTTGAGTGTGACCTCCCTCATCCAGGCAACCCTCTGTGTCTGGACCAGAGGCTACCAGCCACGCATGCTTCGGTGCTTCCAGCCCCATCATCTTTCAGAAGGGGTTCTCGGCCTGAAATGTGCCCTCCTGATCTTCAGGAGGTTAGACATACCCTCTCTTTTGTTCCCACAACTCCATCTGGACCCTCGCCATGTTATCTTATAATTGTCTGTTTCCCATTGTATCTGCTTACATTTCTGTCTCTTCAGCCAGTACCTCAGTGTGAGCAACTTGAGGGCTGCAACTAGTATATAGCTGACTAGAAAGTTATTTTATTTTTTGATCTATGATGTGTGATATGTGTATGTGCTCATTTGTGGCTGACTCTTTGTGACCTCATGAACTATAACCCACCAGGCTTCTCCATTCATGGAATTGTCCCAGCAAGAATACTAGAGTGGGTTGCCATTTTCTTCTCCAGGGGATCTTTCCGACCCAGGGTCGAACCTGCATCTCTTTTGTCTCCTGCATGATTCTTTACCACTCTGCCACCTGGGAATCCCTCTTTCTATGATAACAGAGCTTATTTTGAATTTCACGGTTTTTGACCATCCTGATAAAAGTTAGTTGATTCTGAGAAAAAATTCGGTTTGTTATTGATTAAGCACATACCAATTTCAGAAGGCATTGTTCTGATTTTATATATGATAAAAATATAAAAGTTATTAAATAGTTGCTATAAGGTAATTTTATTGATTGCCCCCAAGGGAAAAGTATGATAGTCTTCCAGTACTTATCTACTATGTAAAAATAGATCTTTAAAAAAAATAAAATCTCGATGTTAGTGTAAATAAATGGACTGTGGTGTAAAAATGATTTTACTGTCAACATGCCTTATTCAGTCTCCTTTTTATTTATGTCACTTTTACTACATTTACATCACCACCACCACCAACAAAAAAACTTAAATCTATTTGTTGTCACCTTCTTTTAGCTAATTGTTGACATGACAATTCCAAAGACATTTAGAGCTTAGGGTTTCTAAGAAAAGAAAATGAACTAGGTAGAATGCAAGATTTGTTTTTGTTTCTTTAACCTCTGTATTTATCAAAGTTATATTTCTGTGCACAAAGTTTTAATGAGCATAAAATGCACATATAATATTTTTACAGATTTATGTAAAAACCAAATGTCTCCCCTGCCATTTGCCCCCTTTGAGAAAAATCACTTTCCTCTTTTCTTAGCTGATTTATTTTTATTTAACTATTCTATTTCTCTAAATAGCATGTTTCTCTCAGTAATTGCTGCTTCTTGATTTTTTGGCTCAGGCATAATTAACTGACTTCCCACTGTGGAAAATGAGCATTTAACATCCTCCCTTTCCCCAGTGTTCTCCTTTATTATGGCTATATAAATACTATACAGTGGTGAGCTTTGTTGTAAAACATGGTTACTTTTCCTTGTATATACTTTTGATTCTCCTGTGATTGGTAATTGCATAGGAATTTGCATAGGCATGCTAAGTTTTCTGTGTCCTAGCATTAAATATGAATTAAATACCATGCTTTTTAGCAACTGTATGAATCTCTTTTCAAGAAGTCCAGTTACACCCATTGTTCTACAACGTTCATTTTTCTTCTAGAAATCTCTCCTGAAGCTTTCCCATCTGTGCTTCTCCGGTTGCGTTGCCTTCTGCACCTTCTACACTGCTGCCTCTCTCCTGTACCGATCTCCTAGGGCATGTATTCAGGGATTTCTTCATCAGTAAAGCATACCCTGAAGTGGCTTCCGAATTATGAAGATGAGATGGTAAGTCTTTGAGACCTTTTCATTTGACTAATAAATTTGGTTGAGTACAGGATTCTTGGTGGGAAATTGTTTTTAAAGCATTGGGCCTTTGTTTTTGAGCTTCCAGTGATGCTGTTAAGCAGTCTGAAATTATCCCAGTTTCTGAGTAGTGATATGTGACCTGTTTATTCTCTCTCTTGCTCTCACTCTGACTCTGTTTCTCTCAGCATGTGTCTAGGATCTTTTTATACTCAGGATGCTGCATTTCTTGATGATGGGTCCTTGTGTGTTTATTTTTATCCGTGACCCTATTTGCTCTGTCAGTTTTTTCCATTTAGAAGCATATGTCCGTTGATTCTAAACATTTTCTTTAATTATGTCTTTGATGGGTTTTTTTGCCTCTGTTTTTATCTTTTGGAGCACCTCTGATTAGGCTTTTTGTTGTGCTGGGCTGCTCTTTTAATTTTCTTATTTTCCTTTCTCATTACTTTTTAAAGCTACTTTCTGGAAGACTTCTTGAAATATGTCTCCCAACCCAACTATCAAGGTTTTCATTTGTGCTGTCATTTAAAAACAATTTTTTTAAAAGAGGCATAGTTATCTCCTTAATGTTGTATTTTCATGATAGCTTGTTCTTGTTTCATGCTTGCAATATCTTCTCTGGTGGTATTAACAATAGACTTTTAAGGTTTTTGGTTTTCTGATTTGTCCTCTCCATACAAAGCCACTGTCATATCTAGGTGGCATTTTCTCTGGTAGGTGTATTGGTCTCAATATTGTGTTTAGAGACTTTCCTCAGATATCTGGTAATTCTTGATATCTGCTCATACTTAAGATTGTGAGATTACATATGTTACTTATTAGAAGCTCTGGCCAATCAGAATCTCTCATCCCCCTGGATGAGTGATTAATTCACGGATGAGCATATTGTCTTATGCTGGGTTGATGTGTATTCTCTTGATGATTAGGAAAAATGACTCTGCATTCCCAGTGTTACTAAGCTAGAAGAATGTGAATTTTTATTTGCTGGTGCCATCTTGACCTGTGCATAGAGAGAGATCTCAAGAGATGGGGAGACAGAATGTAGATAACATCACTTGCAGCCCTGGATCTGATTAATTACACATCTTTTGACTCCTCCCTAACTTTAGTTACTGTACCCCCTTGAGTTTTTTCTTGCTTAAATTATTGAGAGTTCAGTTATATGACTTTGAACTGGAATTTTTTTGACAGATACGATGTCTTTCACCATGTTTCTCTGTCGGCCTGAAAATAATACAGTTTATGCCACCTACATATGCAAAGGGTCATCAACTATTCATCATTTCACTTCAGCTTTCTCATAATGGCTTATATACCCTCTGAGTACTAGTGTATCATCCACCGTCTAATATAGCAACAGTGAGAATGACCATATGGGAACAGATGCAAAAATACCATCTGCAAGTAACAGTGATGATAAATTCACATTTCCTCTGAGGGTTGCCTCCTCTTCCTCAAAGGTCTCATTCACTTCCTGGCTATTAAATAGGGAGAAATTGTACCCAAGGTTATTCACTGATTTCTTATTTTTCACTCTTACTGATTTCCTCATGATGGCATGTGTATTAATGCCTCTTTATCTTAGAGTGTTTCCTCATTTGGCTTGTTTGTGAGAATAGGGCAAACGTTCCTTATTTATAATGTCCTTATTTACCAGGTTCAACTGTTTTGATCTTGAACCTTTTAATATTACCACTTTAAAACTCATATTTCTTACACAGTTTTCAGTTACTCTCTTTTTAGCAGATAGTGGATAACCTCTCAATTGAGAAATCTATCTTTGTTTAGCAAATTCCGGTTTAGATTCCTCTAAGAGAAATGAGAACTGAGAATATCATAATCATACTTTTTTTTTCTTGAGCTATGTCTGAATATGAAATATCTTTAGCTTACCAGGGCTTCTAAAGATAGCTCTCATAAACTTCATATTCCTACAAAATCAGGTTGCTGTGGAAAGCAGTGGAGAGTGTCTCACACTTCTGTGTCCACAGGGCCTGATGTATTTTCTGTGTCCATAAAAAGAAGTCACATAATAATGACTGATTTTACTTGGAAACAGTTTTTCCTGTCAAAAATTTTTTTTAGTGATTTGTTTAATCAGCCTTCCTGATTCTGAACACATTGTAAAGATGGTGTTTATCATCTTTATTAGTTGATTCCATCACATGTGAGCCTCTGGGCATGCTCACATGGTCCTGGGGCTGGAGGAAAGAAACGATCATTCATTGTTCCATGCTCTAGAGTAAGTGTCAAAAAAGCAAGAAATAGGCTCTTATCTCAGAGCCAAGAGTTGCTTATAGGGCCAGAATTTTTAAATAAGGAACTGGGCATCACCAAAAAGAGGCAATGCATTTAAGATATTCTGAAGAAAAGGACCAGGCACCCCTCAAACATCACCACCTGAAGGTTAAGCCCCAATGGGACCCTTCGGTCCTTGCCTGTCTCCCCTCCTACCCCTGTCTTTTTTGTATGACTTCATCCCGCTTTTTTCTTTTTATGTTTGGTGCGTTTTTCCATTTCAAATATTTCTCTTTTCCATCTCTCCCAAAATATGACTCCCCAGCTAAACCCACTCTGATTATTTTTTCTTTGAGCCTCGTCTGATTTTTAAAATACTTGTTGACTTCTCAGTTATTTCATTTGGAGGCAAGTAGAGTAAGCATCTCAATTTAAGGACAACTTGCTAGTATCACTACAGTGAAACAGAGAATGATACACGAGCACAGATCAAATGTTCATAATGGAGACAAACCCAGTCTAAAAGTTTCTATTACCTTTTCCCAAGGATTCTGGGGACTACCTCCTTCCACCCACAATGATGCATTTCTTTAAAACTCACACATTCTTCTCCCTCTAGCTAGTGAAAGAGTGTTATAGAGTTGGATCTATAAAGCAATGTGAAATTTCTTATCTTTCGAAAACACAGTCTCATGAAATCTGGCTGTGCAAAAGAAGCAGATTCATCTATACCAGTGTCATTGTTATGGTACTTGGTGGCCCAGAGGCAGAGGGTTTCTGATTACATGATCATAAGGCTATGATCTAAGTCTCTATTTCCTGTGAAGTAACCATGTCATGGTTAATAAAAAGAAGAGCCTTGGCATCAAGAGGTTGTGCCTCTGGATTTATAAAATTTAGATTAGATCATTGTAAGGGCTTTCCCAGCTGTAACATTTTATGTTTTAGATCAATATAGCTGTGCCCTCTTGGAGGAATTTTCTCTCTTCTTATTCTTTTCAGTTTTGAAGGGGAAAAAAAATCCACATTTTGCGAAAAGACTTTTGTGAAACCCCCCATTTTATAGAAAATAAGGCCCTTCCCTTCAATCCATCCATTACAACCCCTCTCCTTCCAGGAATAGTGGGAACATTAAGTTGACTAAACCCTATAATTCTAAGCTTTCTTGGCTTAATATTGTTCTGTGGAGTTAAGAACTCTGAATACCCCTGTGGACACTCTCCCATCTTGTTTTTCCAAGAGGATTTTATTCTTGACCCACAGGAGTTGGAGTAACTCCACAATAAAATGTTGAGGATTTCGTAGTAACTACTTCTCTATGCCACAGATGGTTTTCCTCAGTACAGAGCCTTCATCAGACAATGTGACAGAGAACATTTTCACTGGCAAACATTTTCAGTTTCATTTAGGGATGGTGTATGGGGAGACACAAGCTGAATTTATGTTTCAATATTATTAGAAAAGTTTCTGCCAGACAGTTTTTTTTCTTGAGTTAAAAGCCATTCTGACATAGGCACTTGGGTTTTATTCATCTCTGAAATTACTCTCATAACCAGTTTGAGAAGAGGGTTTAAATACAACTGGATTATTTTCCCTCTAGTCACTACTTTCAGCCACGTCCTGTAATAGCTCCCTTCCCTGGCAAATAGTGCATCATTTACTTGGTAGGTTGGGCGATTACCTTCTGGGGCCTTTCAGTTACTTCAAGATCAGCCCAGGCTAAAGCTTCCATCTCAGACATCATTTATAGAGCTCATCTCCTCCATCACCCTTCATACAAACTTAAGCTGGCATCATGATTACAACCAGTGGATAGGAGCTTAATCAGCTGTGAAGACATGGTTTTCCCCACTGAACCTTCCAGAACTAACTAAAGAGAGATGGGAGGAGAGATAGGGAAGGAGACAAGTGTTCTTGACTTAAGATGGCTGTTGTTGTGCTCTCTGGCTTTCATAACGTCACTGCTGCTGCTAAGTCACTTCAGTCATGTCTGACTCTGTGCGACCCCATAGACGGCAGCCCACCAGGCTTCACCGCCCCGATTCTCCAGACAAGAACAGTAGAGTGGGTTGCCATTTCCTTCTCTAATGCCTGAAAGTGAAAAGTGAAAGTGAAGTCGCTCAGTCGTGTCTGACTCTTGGCGACCCCATGGACTGCAGCCTACCAGGCTCCTCCGTGCATGGGATTTTCCAGGCAAGAGTACTGGAGTGGGTTGCCATTGCCTTCTCTGCATAACGTCACTAGATATCTCTAATCATTGATACCCCTGCGGTAGACATCCAAAGGAGATGGGTCCTAGGTCTCTGGTGGACTGGGAGTTCAAGGGTATGAGATCTTGAGGATAAAGGAGTTCAGGGTGTCTCTCACTGCCCCAAACCCTGAAAAGTTGAACCACATTTAACTTTAGCCCTATTCAGCCTCTCACCCACCCCCCACCCCAGGTGTTCCTGAGGTCGCCTCGCTGAGTACTTGTCTGGCATATCAACAGGAAAGGTCCAGTCCCCTTACTGCCTTAGTATAGGTCCCCAAAAGCATACTCTTAGATGAGAAATGCAGAAAAGGAGTAGGAAGTGAGATGGAGCAATGAAGCCAGCTGGAGCTGTGTCCAGCCAGTATAGAATGTGGGCCTTAGAGTTTTCCTGACTGTGAGGGAAGGGAGATGAGTGCCCTGTAGGCGTCCTCATCTGTGATGAGTTGAGAGTTATTCTCATGGATGTAAACTTCGCAGCATCTTTGGCCCATGTGAGCATGGCAGGTTGGACTCCAGTGGCCAGAGGAAGCTCTTTGGCAAAGAGCCACAGAGGTAGAAGTGGGTGGTGCCCTTCATGGCACCATCTCCAAACTCATCCCCATAGGGTCTACAATGGTGACTGCACTGCTTCAGGCTTGAGCCGTGACACACGCCTCACTCCCTGACTCAGTTGAGAGGGACAGTGGCTTAGTGGACACATTCTCCCCAGGGCAGGATGTACAGACTCCCAGAGGGGTGGGAGAAAGCACACCAGGCCATTTAGGGCCTAACCTTTGAACTCACCCCCTGTCCCTCTGGCCTGTTCTTCAGTGGTCAAGTTCAGTACTTACAGGGGAATGGGGAGCATACTACTTCTCCCATGGAAATAGAGCAGGAGGCAGGAGAGGTGACCACCTGGTCAACAGTAATGCCATTTCCCACACACTTTTTCCAAGCAAGGAAGAGATTGAAGAGCCTCAAAATGGATAGTAACAAATGTCCAGAGAGAACAAAGTGTGCTTGGTGGTTTAAGATGCTACTGATTACCTTCAAGCATGTATTTGCACCAGAGAAGAGGAGACCAAAATAAGATTTTAGGTAGTTACTAGAATTTTTTTAAATGTATTAATTTATTAGTAAATAATAAGCACTTATCACATAATATAACATTATAATAATTCATGTATGTATTATAGTAAACTATTAAAAAGTAATAACTAGGCAGCTGGTGTGTGCAGCTCTTTGTCAGGGCTTGGCAGAGAGAAAAATGAGATCAGGTCAGAGCCAGAGGAGAGATTCAGAGAGCATCATGGAAAAGACAAGTGACTTTTTGGTGGAAAAGAAGAAAAACCATTATGAAGACAAAAAGAGAGGGGTTAACTACAAAGAACATTTCCTAGGTAGGTGGGAGTTCATTCTAGCTGAGGGACCTCTAAGGCTGAAAAGAGAATGCCAAGTGTGGCTGCTGCTGCTGAGTCATTTCAGTCGTGTCCAATTCTGTGCGACCTCATAGACGGCAGCCCACCAGGCTCTCCCGTCCCTGGGATTCTCCAGGCAAGAACACTGGAGTGGGTTGCCATTTCCTTCTCCACCAAGTGTGGCTAGTAACCTCAAAAACACATTTCTAAGCCCTGTGGGGCAAGATCCCAAACTAATTATTAGTTAAGATAGTTAACAGTTATTAACCATCTTTAATTTTGTCATGAAGATCAATATCTGATATTTTCACTCTCTTTTCAGTGTCCTCTTCTCCTGCACCCTTAATTTAACAATTTAAGGCCTGAAATAACAAGAATAATGTGGTTCAGGTGGTAAGAATCCACCTGCAATGCAGGAGACCTGGGTTCGATCCTTGGGCTGGGAAGATCCCCTGGAGAAGGGAAAGGCTACCCACTCCAGTATTCTAACCTGGAGAATTCCATGGACTATATAGTCCATGGGGTCACAAAGAGTCAGACATGACTGAGCAACTTTCAAAGACAGCAAGCTGAATAATAGCTTCCAAAGATGTCCATATCTGAATCTCTGGAAACACCTTACATTAAAAAGGGATTGGACAGGTGTGATTAAATTTAAACTCTTGAGTGTGGAGAGCATCCTGGATTAGACAGATGGACTCAGTGTGATCACAAGGGTTCCTATAAGGGGGAGACAGGGGGAGGTCAGGGTTCTGTGAAGGAGGAGGCAGAGATAGGAGAGATACAACCAGGAGCCAAGGAAAAGAGGAAAACTCCCAGAAGGTGTAAGAAAGAGGCAAGGAGCAGATTCCTCCCTGGAGCCTCCAGCAGGTCCCAGGCCTGTCAGCACCTTCATTTTAGCCCCCATTAATTCATTTCAGACTTGTGACCTGCGAAGTATAAGCTAATAAATTTGTGTTGTTTTAAGCCATGAAATTTGTGGCCATTTATTACAGCAGCCTTAAGAAACTAATACAATAAGCAACATTTATTGGCTGTGCCCTGTGTGCCAGGCACTGTGCTAAGTGCTAGGAGGTGTCCTGTCTCCTTATCCCATGTTACAATCAGGGAGCTTGTCCCCAGCTACACAGCTGTTATGTGCTGGGAGTCAGGACTCAGATCTGGACCTCAGACCCTGTATTGTTCCCATCCTGTTAAGAATCAGAGCTCTACTGTTCTCCATTAAAAGGCACGGAGCCTCTTAGAGAAATTGCTGATTCTAGAACTGGAGCAGGGAAGACCAGGTAAGACAAGACGAGCCTGGAGCATCTTGCAGTGCCACAGAGCAAGGAAGTACTCAAAAACAAAGATGGAGGCATGTGAAGGGACATGGGAGCCAAGTTGAACATGTTCTCAGTGGCCAAAGCTGGAAAAATTTGAGCCACTAACTAAAGTAGTATTGGGTTATAACCCGAAGTATAAATTAAACAGCCAAGCGCCCAAACAAATAGAAAGAAATGATCAAATAAATATACAGAGGAGAAAGGACATACCTTACTTATAGAAAGGTTTCAAATAATATTTTATTTTTTTATTTTTTTTTTTCATTTAAACTTTTTTTTTTTTAATTTTATTTTATTTTTAAACTTTACATAATTGTATTAGTTTTGCCAAATATCAAAATGAATCCGCCACAGGCATACATGTGTTCCCCATCCTGAACCCTCCTCCCTCCTCCCTCCCCACACCATCCCTCTGGGTCGTCCCAGTGCTCCAGCCCCAAGCATCCAGTATCCCGCATCGAACCTGGACTGGCAACTCGTTTCTTGCATGATATTCTACATGTTTCAATGTCACTCTCCCAAATCTTCCCACCCTCTCCCTCTCCCACAGAGTCCATAAGACTGTTCTATACATCAGTGTCTCTTTTGCTGTCTCGTACACCAGGTTATTGTTACCATCTTTCTAAATTCCATATATATGCGTTAGTATACTGTATTTCTGTTTTTCCTTCTGGCTTACTTCACTCTGTATAATAGGCTCCAGTTTCATCCACCTCATTAGAACTGATTCAAATGTATTCTTTTTAATGGCTGAGTAATACTCCATTGTGTATATGTACCACAGCTTTCTTATCCATTCATCTGCTGATGGACATCTAGGTTGCTTCCATGTCCTGGCTATTATAAACAGTGCTGCGATGAACATTGGGGTACACGTGTCTCTTTCCCTTCTGGTTTCCTCAGTGTGTATGCCCAGCAGTGGGATTGCTGGATCATAAGGCAGTTCTATTTCCAGTTTTTTAAGGAATCTCCACACTGTTCTCCATAGTGGCTGTACTAGTTTGCATTCCCACCAACAGTGTAAGAGGGTTCCCTTTTCTCCACACCCTCTCCAGCACTTATTATTTGTAGACTTTTGGATCGCAGCCATTCTGACTGGTGTGAAATGGTATCTCATAGTGGTTTTGATTTGCATTTCTCTGATAATGAGTGATGTTGAGCATCTTTTCATGTGTTTGTTAGCCATCTGTATGTCTTCTTTGGAGAAATGTCTATTTAGTTCTTTGGCCCATTTTTTAATTGGGTCATTTATTTTTCTGGAGTTGAGCTGTAGGAGTTGCTTGTATATTTTTGAGATTAGTTGTTTGTCAGTTGCTTCATTTGCTATTATTTTCTCCCATTCTGAAGGCTGTCTTTTCACCTTGCTAATAGTTTCCTTTGATGTGCAGAAGCTTTTAAGGTTAATTAGGTCCCATTTGTTTATTTTTGCTTTTATTTCCAATATTCTGGGAGGTGGGTCATAGAGGATCCTGCTGTGATGTATGTCAGAGAGTGTAAAAGAATGAAACTAGACCACTTTCTAACACCATACACAAAAATAAACTCAAAATGGATTAAAGATCTAAATGTAAGACCAGAAACTATAAAACTCCTAGAGGAGAACATAGTCAAATAATATTTTAAATATCCACTCCCTCCTGGAGGTCGAGTTTGAACCGTGAGCCCTACCCCAGTGTGGACTAGGTGTAGTGACTCATTCTAATGAATAGAGGATGGAAAGGGAAAAGTGATAACTTAATGGTGGAGAAACCTGGTGAACAGCGCCTTATCCAAGTGGTCAAAGTCAACATCACCCATGATAAGTCATGTGGAATTATGTATTCCCTGATGTGATATGATGAGAAGTGTACTTCACCTGTGTGGCCCTTTCCTCCAGAATCTGTATCTCTAGTTCAAATTATGAGAAAACATCAGACAAACCAAAATTGAGGATTAAGAGCAAGCAAAGTGTGAGAAACAGACCAAAGAGCCTAGGGAGACATGACAGCTAATTCAATGTGGTATATTGGATAGGATCCTGGAATGCAAAAAAAGACATTAGCCAAACACTGGGGAGATCCAAATTAAAAAAAAAAAAAAAAAGCAAAATGAGAGGTTGTGTGGGGTGGTGATCTGAAGAAAGAAAGATGAACCATGGTTCTAAAACACTGTGTTACTGTTTATTCTTCATTACAAAGCAGCAACAATTTGAAGGAGTATATTGCACTTTCCTATGTGTCACAGCACCTGAAGAAGTGAAGTAAGGCAGGTTATATTGGCCCCGTTTTACCATATAATTCAGTGCTCGCAATTTACTGGGCACAGTCCTAAACAGATTCGATTATAACATCATATTACTCGTTTAATCCTTACAACAACCCTATAGGGTAGTTTCTGTTTTCATCCCTGTTTTCCAGAGGAGGACTCTATGGCACAGAGAGGTTAATTGACTTGCCCAAGGTAACACAGTGAGTGGAGAAGCCTGACTATAAGCAGAAGTGGTTGGCTCCAAGACTTGCCCATAACCACTAAGCCATAGTGTTTTAAGTCTCTGGGGCTCATAGAGACTAAGTGATTGGCTCAAAGTCACAAAACCAGTTCTTCCAGGACTGAGACTAGAATTGAAATCTCTTCATTTCCAGTTCAATACCCCTGTTTCTAGGCACCACAATCCACAGTCATTTCTCCTTTTCCAAAGCTCAGCAAAACTCTTAGAATATCAGGAGCTAATCTGAACTCTCAATGGCCAAAACAGCAACCATTTGAAAAGCAAAATAAAGTAGTATTGGATTCTAACCCCAAGTATGAGATAAATAAGTATGGTCAACACCAAAATCAGATTGATTATATTCTTTGCAGCCAAAGATGGAGAAGCTCTATACAGTCAGCAAAAACAAGACCAGGAGCTGACTGTGGCTCAGACCATGAACTCCTTATTGCCAAAATCAGACCTAAATTGAAGAAAGTAGGGAAAACCACTAGACCATTCAGGTATGACCTAAATCAAATCCCTTATGATTATACAGTGGAAGTGAGAAATAGATTTAAGGGCCTCGATCTGATAGATAGAGTGCCTGATGAACTATGGAATGAGGTTCGTGACATTGTACAGGAGACAGGGATCAAGACCATCCCCATGGAAAAGAAATGCAAAAAAGCAAAATGGCTGTCTGGGGAGGCCTTACAAATAGCTGTGAAAAGAAGAGAAGTGAAAAGCAAAGGAGAAAAGGAAAGATATAAGCATCTGAATGCAGAGTTCCAAAGAATAGCAAGAAGAGATAAGAAAGCCTTCTTCAGCGATCAATGCAAAGAAATAGAGGAAAACAACAGAATGGGAAAGACTAGAGATCTCTTCAAGAAAATCAGAGATATCAAAGGAACATTTCATGCAAAGATGGGCTCGATAAAGGACAGAAATAGTATGGACCTAACGGAAGCAGAAGATATTAAGAAGAGATGGCAAGAATACACAGAAGAACTGTACAAAAAAGATCTTCCCGACCCAGATAATCACGATGGTGTGATCACTGACCTAGAGCCAGACATCCTGGAATGTGAAGTCAAGTGGGCCTTAGAAAGCATCACTATGAACAAAGCTAGTGGAGGTGATAGAATTCCAGTTGAGCTATTTCAAATCCTGAAAGATGATGCTGTGAAAGTGTTGCACTCAATATGCCAGCAAATTTGGAAAACTCAGAAGTGGCCACAGGACTGGAAAAGGTCAGTTTTCATTCCAATCCCAAAGAAAGGCAATGCCAAAGAATGCTCAAACTACCGCACAATTGCACTCATCTCACACGCTAGTAAAGTAATGCTCAAAATTCTCCAAGCCAGGCTTCAGCAATACATGAACCATGAACTTCCTCATGTTCAAGCTGGTTTTAGAAAAGACAGAGGAACTAGAGATCAAATTGCCAAAATCCGCTGGATCATGGAAAAAGCAAGAGAGTTCCAGAAAAACATCTATTTTTGCTTTATTGACTATGCCAAAGTCTTTGACTCTGTGGATCACAATAAACTGTGGAAAATTCTGAAAGAGATGGCAATACCAGACCACCTGATCTGCCTCTTGAGAAATTTGTAGGTAGGTCAGGAAGCAACAGTTAGAACTGGACATGGAACAACAGACTGGTTCCAAATAGGAAAAGGAGTACGTCAAGGCTGTATATTGTCACCCTGTTTATTTAACTTATATGCAGAGTACATCATGAGAAACGCTGGACTGGAAGAAACACAAGCTGGAATCAAGATTGCCGGGAGAAATATCAATAACCTCAGATATGCAGATGACACCACCCTTATGGCAGAAAGTGAAGAGGAACTAAAAAGCCTCTTGATGAAAGGGAAAGAGGAGAGTGAAAAAGTTGACTTAAAGCTCAACAGTCAGAAAACTAAGATCATGGCATCTGGTCCCATCACTTCATGGGAAATAGATGGGGAAACAGTGGAAACAGTGTCAGACTTTATTTTTCTGGGCTCCAAAATCACTGCAGATGGTGACTGCAGCCATGAAATTAAAAAACGCTTACTCCTTGGAAGGAAAGTTATGACCAACCTAGATAGCATATTCAAAAGCAGAGACATTACTTTGCCAACAAAGGTCCATCTAGTCAAGGCTATGGTTTTCCCTGTGGTCATGTATGGATATAAGAGTTGGACTGTGAAGAAGGCTGAGCGCCGAAGAATTGATGCTTTTGAACTGTGGTGTTGGAGAAGACTCATTCTGAAGGAGATCAGCCCTGGGATTTCTTTGGAAGGAATGATGCTAAAGCTGAAACTCCAGTACTTTGGCCACCTCATGTGAAGAGTTGACTTATTGGAAAAGGCTCTGATGCTGGGAGGGTTTTGGGGCAAGAGGAGAAGGGGACAACAGAGGATGAGATGGCTGGATGGCATCACTGACTCAATGGACGTGAGTCTGAGTGAACTCCGGGAGTTGGTGATGGACAGGGAGTCCTGGAGTACTGCGATTCATGGGGTTGCAAAGAGTTGGACAGGACTGAGCGACTGATCTGATCTGATCTGATGAGATAAATAGGCATGCATCCACAGTGTTATCAGTAAATGATTGAATAAATCAACTGGGAAAGAAGACAGTTCTTTGACTTTCACTCTGTCTCAATAGCTCAAAAACAGGTAAGACATCTATTAATAAATTGCACATATTTGTGGCCCCAGGTTGAAAATTGAATAGAGAGAAAAACTTTGTCGCTGGTTTAGTTTCCCAACAGGATTCTGATGATTGTCTCAGAGCTTATGGCAGTTCAAAATTTCTTAGGCTTTACAGATATTGTCCTGACAGTTCTTGACCTTTGTCCATCCTTGAGGTTACCTTTGCTTACACTGACTTTATACTTAATATCTTTTGGCACCCTTGGGAGTGTTACCTTAATATATGTTCTCCATAGTTGGACAATAGTGTTGATCATCACCAGTTGTTGTCCTCTTCAATATTTCATTTTAAAATGGAAAAATGACTTTAATGATTTGCAGGCTCTGGGAATGTTGTTAAGATTTTTTAAAAACCTTGAAACTATATCCCCTGGTGTTGTATTTAGATTGACTCTGAAAGAAAATGGGGAATACTAATGGTGATCATATTTTCTTTAAAAACATGTTACTATCTTGGGCTTTCTTGGGTTTTCATGGAAAGTGGGTTGAATCTCTTAAATGAGAAAACTACCGCTTGGATTCATGATTCGATTGTATAATGATCTGAAAATAATCAAGAAAAGCATTTCCAAATTTAGCAGCAATTGTAATAAATGTAAAATTTGTAAAGGGCATTTCCATTTCCAAAATATTCTTATTTGTGTTTTCTCCCAAGTCTCACAAAAACTCAGTGAGTTGGTATTATTACCTTTCTTTTTATAAGTGAAGAAATGACCCAAGTTCACTCAACTAGTTGTGGGCTAAGCTAAGCTCCCATCATTTCATGTTACCTTGAGTCCTTAAAGAGAGAAAATTGTAGTAAGGCAAAATCTTGTCAATATGTCAATAATCATTGCTTTGACACATACTACATATTAATTCATTCTTCTTAGATATGCCACTTTCATCAAAATGACAACAAACATTCACGAATTTATTATGGAAATAGATGAAATAAAATCAAGATTAATAGTGGTCCTGTATTATGATTTTACCCACATTTCAGAAGTGGGAATTTAAAAGGTCGTTGTGATGCAAAGGTTTACCATAACATGGTGAGATAATAGATCACATCTCTCAAGGATAAGTTTTGTAAAACAAAAGATCACAGTGCCTTAAAAATGCCTAGCATAAAAATCGGCTTTTAGTAATCATTTTTCAAAAACAGTAAGTGATGCATGGTGAGGGTGGGATTTTTAGTCTTGGACTCCAGCCTCTGGGACTTATTTGTTGGGATGTTTAATAGAGATGATAAATTCTTTTTTGCAAGGTTGTTATGTTAGAAATGAGAAAATTTCTTTCCCTTGTCTAATACACTATCTGGCACTCAATAATCATATTTTTGTTTATATTTTTATTAAATCATTGAATGTCCAGCTACCTGCTTTAGGTAATCTATGAATAAAAGCATTCTTTCCCCCAGAGTAGAAAATGTCAACCTTGAGATTTGTTCTTTCTCCAGAGTTGCTACCATCCAAAGCTTTCAAAATTAATGTGCCAGAGAATTACTTGTTTAATGCTCGTAAAACCACTTCTTATTCTATTTACTTGGAAATAGATTCCAGTGGATGGGGGTGGGGGGAAACATCAGACAATAGGGCAGGAGGAGAATTTTCTCTAAATATGATATCAAGGAAGTGTGACGAGTATTGAACCAGCAGGTACTTGAGATGAAGAAGTACACGCTTTTCAAATAATGATGAAAGTCACATAAAGGAGAACAGTAGAGACAAGTCCAAGTTGTAAAACAGTCTTAAGCTGTAGAAATGTGAGTTCAAACACATTCAGCCTCTACTTTCACACCTGATAGGAGTTTTATTCCAGTAACCGCGGATGCTCATAAAGTGGAAGAGATGAAAGAAGAGTAAAGTTAAGCTCTACTAAGGCAGGGACTGGTAATATAGAATTTCCTTTTGCTTTGAAGATTTAAATTTGCATAAACACTGATCTATGGTACAGACATTTGGTGCAATCTATTTCTGTATATATATTTTACCTGTATCAGGACTATACTTTGACAGGTAGGTAATAATACCTTACCATCTAAAAAGGCAAAACTTCTCATAGAAAGATGTATACTAACTGGTGGTGGAATAATGGCAATATTACGGGGGAGTTGGGATATTCGAGTAAGAGGGGAAATCAATTAAGCATAGCATATCAATCATAAGATGCAGTAAAAATCACAGTATTTATGAGAAGGACACACAATTACAGCCAAGGATAAAAAAAATACGGGAACTTCTCCCTAGCATAAAGCGATAAGTGAGTCCAAAGAGCTGAATTGTGTTACCGCATTATGAATGAATCATTTGGTGCAAGCCTATGCAGCTAGCTGACCACAGGCCCATTCTTTTTTTTTTTTTTAATCAAGTTTTACTGGAATGTAGTTGATTTACAATGTCGTTAGTTTCTGCTGTACAGCAAAGTGAATCTGTTATACATATATCCACTCTACTTTTATTCTTTTCCCACATAGGTCATTACAGAGCACTGAGTAGAGTTCCCTGTGCTATACAGTAGGTCCTTATTAGTCGTCTGTTTCACAAACTCATTCTTGTCCTTGCTCTGGTTTCACATTGCCTGTTGACAGTTGTCTTCTCCAACTTGAATATTGATGGGGATGATTCTGAGACTCTGTTAGATGGCGCCCCTTTTGTCAACCCAGTATAGGAGAGTTGATCCAAGAGAGCACTCAGGTCACAAGGACATTCCTTCTACCTCTGCTTCCCACCTTTCAAACAACCCTCTGTTTCCTTGGAGATTCACGGGTTTTAGGTGCATTTGAAAAGAACTAAAGAGCCTCTTGAGGAAAGTGAAAGAGGAGAGTGAAAAAGTTGGCTTAAAACTCAACATTCAAAAAACTAAGATCATGGCATCTGCTCCCATCACTTCATGGCAAATAGATGGGGAAACAATGGAAATAGTGACAGACTTTATTTTCTTGGGCTTCAAAATCACTGCAGATGGTGACTACAGCCATGAAATGAAAAGACGCTTGCTCCTTTGAAGAAAAGCTATGACGAATCTAGACAGCATATTAAAAAGCAGAGACACTACTTTGCCAACAGAAGTCTGTCTAGTCAAGGCTATGGTTTTTCCTGTGGTCATGTATGGATGTGAGTTGGACAGTGAAGAAGGCTGAGCGCTGAAGAATTGATGCTTTTGAACTGCGGTGTTGGAGAAGACTCTTGAGAGTCCCTTGGACTGCAAGGAGATCCCACCAGTCCATCCTAAAGGAGACCAGTCCTGAATATTCACTGGAAGGACTGATGCTGAAGCTGAAACTCCAATACTTTGGCTACCTGATGTGAAGAGCTGACTCATTGGAAAAGATCCTGATGCTGGGAAAGATTGAAGGCGGGAGGAGAAGGGGACAACAGAGGATGAGATGGCTGGATGGCATCACTGACTCAATGGACATGAGTTTGAGTAAACTCTGGGAGTTGGTGATGGACAGGGAGGCCTGGCATGCTGCAGTCCATGGGGTTGCAAAGAGTCAGACATGAGTGAGCGACTTAACTGAACTGAACCCAGGTGCCCTTATTTTTCTCACGTGCCCATGAGTCAAACATGAATTCAGACAAGCTAGTCAAAACATGTCATCTTTCTGGCCATCTACTCGTGGGTGGGTGTATCACCTATGCCTGTCCAATCTAGTGCATCTCAGGACTTCTTTGGGGGAAATCTGAAACACAAACCTTCTCTCCTTATGGATACTGTGGTATGCACATATGAAGACTGGAACTTCTTCTGCATCTTACATTTTTGGGAAAGCCTGTCTTGGAAGAAGACTGACTCTTGAAAAAGGGAAGGGCTGCTGCTGCTGCTGCTAAATCGCTTCAGTCATGTCCGACTCTGTGCAATCCCATAGACGGCAGCCCACCAGGCTCTCCCATCCCTGGGATTCTCCAGGCAAAAACACTGGAGTGGGTTGCCATTTCCTTCTCCAATGCATGAAAGTGAAAAGTGAAAGTGAAGTCGCTCAGTCGTGTCCAACTCTTTGCGACCCCGTGGACTGCAGCCTACCAGGCTCCTCCGTCCATGGGATTCTCCAGGCAAGAGTACTGGAGTGGGGTGCCATTGCCTTCTCCGAGGGAAGGGCTGAGGGGATGACAAAGAAATGGAGCCAGAGCGCTGCTCAGACCACACCTAAAGCATGACATTTAGTCCAGTGAGCTCTCTGCTGTAAACTCAACAGATAATTTTCCTTTTATTCCAAGGAGGAAATCGAAATTATTAGACACCCCATCACCAAATTTGCAAGCCAGATTTACAGTAGCAAAATATCTTTTCCTTTCTAAGCCTAGGTGTCACCCATGCTCTGGATCCAGGTCTTTCTCTCTCTATTAGCATTCAAGCTCACTCACACCTCTCCCATTTCAAAGTCCCTCTTGTTAGCCAGTTTTCATCTAATGGATGATCTATTTTTCTTCCCCTTCTCACAGAAACTTCTGAAAAGGATTCTCAATACTTTCCATTTCTTCACTGTCCTCTCTTACTCCATATTTTATTCTACAACTTCCATGTCATCAAAACTACTTTTTACCAAGATCGTTGGTGACCTCCATGCTGCTAAATCCAATGGACAGTCTTCACATTTCTCACTTCCTACCTTGGATGATGATGTACTCTTTCTTTTTTAAAATTAAAAAAATATTTTATATTTATTTATTTTAATTGGAAGATGATTACAATATTGTAATATTTTTGCCATACCTCAACATGAATTGGCCACAGGTACACATGTGTACCGCCCCCTCCTGAACCCCCCTCCCACCTCCCTCCCCCACCCCATCCCTCGGGGTTGTCCCAGAGCACCGGCGTTGGTGCCCTGCTTCATGCATAGAACTTGCACTGGTCATCTATTTTACATATGGTAACATACATGTTTCAATGCTTATCTTTCTTTGGTTTATATGTACCATGCTTTTATGGCCACTCTAAGGCTCTCTCCTTTTAATCATCTCTTAAATGCTATAGTTCTTGAGACACTGACTCTAAGCCCTCTTCTCTTCTTCATCCTTACCTGAATGATCTCACCACTTTCCATGACCTCATTGTTGTCTGTGAGTCAATGGCTTCAGACTGGTTCTCTCTCTCTCTCATGAGCTCTAGATACATTTATTGTCTAAAGGCATATTAGGCTAATTGTATCTAAACTTCAACTCATCATTTTCACCTCCAAAATCTGCTTATCCTTCAGTGTTTTGTACCTTAGTAGCAATCCTTCCGTAATGTTGCCAAATGCTAAAGGCAGAAACCTGAGAGTCCAAGAATGAGATAACCATACCAGACAAGGTTGTGAACTGCGAGCAGTACTTCAGAGTCCAAGATTTTAGAAGTGGAAAATTTTTAGGCAGTGTTTTGTTCTAAAAGATGACTAGGAGTGTAGAAGTCTTAAGTGGATGGGGAAGTGAAGATCATTGATTGAGAAGGTTAAGACAGCTTTGACATTAACATGTTGGAAGTTTCTACATCGTTCTAGAAAAAGCTTAACTCTCTGCATACATTTAATCAGAAACAAGCATTAGTTTTTCTTAATTAACATTCCCTTGGTGCAAACTGTTTTGCCAAGAGTTAGTGGATACATGGTTCTAAACGATTTCCAGCAACATGCAAATGAATTCTGAGACAAATAGAGACATTCTATAGTGTTAAACATGAAACTGCATACTTCTTTTCCCCAATTAGGAGAAAATGAATTTTTTTCCTCCTAACCTTGCCCTTTGAAGGTAGAGCTAATTTAAAAGCTCTGGTCTCTTAGCAACCATAGCTGATTCACACACTCAGCGTGGATAGTAGATGTGCTTTTCTGGAAAGATTTGAAGTTACTGTCTAAGCTTCCCAGAGAATGTTTTTGAAATGTATTTAAACAGGATATAGCAAGGTATTTTAACAGAGATAAGAGTACTTTCATCTCAGTAGTCATCCCTTATTCATCATCTTTATGACAAATCTATTCCAAGTTTCTTCACTTCCCACTCTTACCTGGCTGCCGGGGTAGAACACACATTTGCTTGCTTTAATTAAGGGATTTGCGTTGAAATTTGGTCTCCTATGCTGCTCACAATAAAATGGGTAAGTTATTACTCATTACAACACTGTTCTTCTAGCCACTATACCAGTTGACGCACAAGTGCATTCTGACTAAAGGCCCACTGTCTTCTTCAGAGTTCAGCTTCTAAACTGCTTAACTCAAGAGTCACAACCTTTGTTGAAAACTCTCTTATCACACTCAAGGTTTTAAATTATGGTAGTAGAGAAAGCTGTCAAAATATGGCTCGGTTAGCTGTTTGTGGGAACTTTAGTCCTGGCTGTGTGTTTTGTTTTGTTCTTTTTCCAGGGCAGAAATACACATTCATGTAATTGCTTTCAACATATATCAGTAAGAAGAAGGTCAAAAGTTCTCAAGTTTGATTTTTGTGTTTACCCCATAGGCTCCAACACTTAGTTGGGGGCTTTCAAATTGATTGAAGTTGATTTCTTTGCTTTTCCTCCAAATAATGAATGGTATAAGTGCATGGTCAGTAGTTCAGGGAAATTAATAAAAAGACTAAAACATCCTTACAGGCAATGCAGAAAGAGCACAAAGAACCAGAGAGAGAGGTCATGCAATTTTCAAATAAGCTCGAGGACAGTGCTGAAACCAGAGGAGGAAATTCATTAGAGGATAAAGTTCCTCCCGGGTGTAAGAGATTCCTGGAACCACTGACAGTCTGTTGGCTCTATTCAGTCACCAGTTTTTCTGTTCCTTTCCTTCTTAACTGGAGCATCTTCCAATCATACTCTGGTTGATAACTCCAATGAAATAAGATCAATGATACTCCCTTGGTCTCAGTTCTCTTTTGCCTTGCCTGGTTTAATTTATGAACTATCTCAAGCACAAGCCCAGGGTACCCTAGGCATTCACTAACTATTTATGGCAGAAATAAACTCTTCTTTTTATCTTGTGAGACAACATACAAAATGTGCATAAGATGTAAAGATTTAATTTAACAAATTATTGAAAAGCATCAGTGTGTCTTCCCTGCAGGTCAAAACATAGTAGGGCATCTGCCCCTGAGAAAGCCTTCACCTGGCTCTTCCCAATCCTAAGCCCACCCAACCTCCTGCCAGAGACCACTGTCCTGACTTCCACTGTATTATTTTTGCGTCCTTTGGAGTTATGCATAATTATCATATAATTATAGTATAATTAATGTACGGTATATGTGTCTGTGCTCAGTCATGTCTGACTCTTTGTGACCCCATGGACTGTAGCCCGCCAGGTTCCTCTGTCCATGGGATTCTCCACACAAGAATATTGGAGTGGATTGCTATGCCCTCCTCCAGAGGAATCTTCCTGACCCAGGGATCGAACCCATGTCTCCTGCATTGGCAGACATATTCTTTAACACTGAGCCACCTGGAAAGCCCACTGTATAATAGTTGTTTTATTTAATTTGGTTTACATTTGAAATATATATTAATGGAATCATACAATATGTCATCTGGCTTCTGTAGCTCAGTCTTCTGTGCTTAAAATTGCTCCCTGCTGTTGTAAGGTGGTGTAATTCATTGATTTTCTTGCTCTAAGCATGGTGTGGACCTACCTCTTCTTGCTTAACTGTTCTACTATTTGGTGCTCTTGTTTGGACCATCTATTAACAATACTGCTGGGAACATTCAAGGGCATGTTTCCTAGTGCACATAAGCATGCATTTCTGTGGGGTTTAGAGAGCAAGAACTGGAATCACTAGGTCATAGACTGTACACATTTTCAGCTTTATTGCCAGATACACTCAAAAGTGATTTTATAATATTTACTCCCATCAACAGTGTGTGGGTTCTCATTGCTCTCCATCCATGTTCAGTTTAGTTGCTCAGTCATGTCTGGTTCTTTGCGACCCCATGAACCGCAGCACACCAGGCCTCCCTGTCCATCACCAACTCCTGGAGTCCACCCAAACCCATGTCCATTGAATCTGTGATGCCATCTAACCATCTCATCCTCTGTCGTCCCCTTCTCCTCCTGCCCCTAATCCCTCCCAGCATCAGGATCTGTTCAAATGAGTCGGCTCTTCACATGAGGTAGCCGAGGTATTCGAGTTTCAGCTTCAACATCAGTCCTTCCAGTGAACACCCAGGACTGATCTCTTTTAGGATGGACTGGTTGGATCTCCTTGCAGTCCAAAGGACTCTCAAGAGTCTTCTCCAACACCACAGTTTAAAAGCATCAATTCTTCAGTGCTCAGCTTTCTTTATAGTTCAACTCTCACACCCATACGTGACCACTGGAAAAACCATAGCCTTGACTAGAAGGACCTTTGTTGGCAAAGTAATGTCTCTGCTTTTGAATATGCTATCTAGGTTGGTCATAACTTTCCTTCCAAGGAGCAAGCGTCTTTTAATTTCATGGCTGCAATCACCATCTGCAGTGATTTTGGAGCCCAGAAAAAGAAAGTCAGCCACTGTTTCCACTGTTTCCCCATCTATTTGCCATGAAGTGATGGGACCATGTGCCATGATCTTCGTTTTCTGAATGTTGAGCTCTAAGCCAACTTTTTCACTCTCCACTTTCGCTTTCATCAAGAGGCTCTTCAGTTCCTCTTCACTTTCTGCCATAAGGGTGGTGTCATCTGCATATCTGAGGTTATTGATATTTCTCCCGGCAATCTTGATTCCAGCTTGTGCTTCTTCCAGTCCAGCATTTCTCATGATGTGCTCTGCATATAAGTTAAATAAGCAGGGTGACAATATACAGCCCTGACGTACTCCTTTTCCTATTTGGAACCAGTCTGTTGTTCCATGTCCAGTTCTAACTGTTGCTTCCTGACCTACCTACAAATTTCTCAAGAGGCAGGTCAGGTGGTCTGGTATTGCCATCTCTTTCAGAATTTTCCACAGTTTATTGTGACCCACACAGTTAAAGGCTTTGACATACCTGTGGCATAGTCAATAAAGCAGAAATAGATGTTTTTCTGGAACTCTCTTGCTTTTTTGATGATCCAGCAGATGTTGGCAATTTGATCTCTGGTTCCTCTGCCTTTTGTAAAACCAGCTTGAACATCTGGAAGTTCATGGTTCACGTATTGCTAAAGCCTGGCTTGGAGAATTTTGAGCATTACTTTGCTAGCATGTGAGATGAGTCCAATTGTGTGGTAGTTTGAGCATTCTTTGGCATTGCCTTTCTTTGGGATTGAAATGAAAACTGACCTTTTCCAGTCCTGTGGCCACTGCTGAGTTTTCCGAATGTGCTGGCATATTGAGTAACATCTATCCAAGCCGTATATGTAAAAAGACCTTGCCATTCTGATACATGAGTATTGGCAGATGCCACTCTGATGTGTATGTAGTGGCGTCTTATAGTTCCAACTTGCGTTTATCTAGTTGCCAATGAGGTTGAACACTTTTTCATATGATATTGACCATTTGAATTTCCTCTGTTGGAATGTGCCTGTTCAGTTGGTTTTCCTATTTTCCCCTCCATTGTCTTTTTCTTATTCATTTATAAAAGGTCTTTATGTAGCAACAGGAAGGTTGCTCTCACCAGGTGCTGGAGTTGCTAATGTATACATTTTATCTGTATGTACTTGACGGTATCAGTTTCCTTGATGGTTCATAGTGGGCTACCTGTAAAGTTGAAAAAGATTAAGATAGTTAAGCTAGAATTACTTAATATTCAACATGGTTCTAAGTTTTTTGCAGTTCAATTGTTAATATTTTCCTTTCATTTTCATTATTTATAATGAAATGGTTTACTTAGAAACCATTTTATCACTTGAAAATCTCTACCAATCGGTCTATCTTATTTTTCCCAAGTAAAGGACAAATTATTTTTTTTCCAGTGGAATCATGTTTAACAATATGTGTAGTAATAAATTAAAAGAGATAATATTCTAAAGTGATTAGCATACAGTAAGAGCTCAGTTACACTAGTTTAAGATTGTATTTAAGAATAATCTTAATATTACCTTCCTGAATCTTGATTCCTTAAAAGGAGATAATCTATATGTTGTGAAAGTTTTAGGAACCAGAACTTTGATTAACCAGAATACTTTATTTCATCTGAAATATTGCATAACCATATTCCATTTGAAATCTAAAAGATAAAAATACTTAGTCTTTTATATCTAACTTACAATATTTTATTTTAATGCACCTTCAACTATCCTATATCTTTGCAAACATTTCTATTTTTCCTCCTTCTGAGCTCTACCAAAAGAGGAAGCATTTATCTGAGAACATTATCAGTTCTCTAGAGGGCTCTGTTTAATATGGAACTCTGCCTCCTGTGGCTACATAACAAATTGCAAAAAGATATTTGCATAAATGAAAACATAACTCCAATTGCAGTAAATTACAAATTTCTAATCATGTTGCAACTCATCAGGCCTGAAACTTACAAGACTAAATGAGAAATTTTTAGTGTTAGCTGTGGAAAGCAATTTCCGGCAACTATCCCTGAAGAAAAAGAGTTCTAACAGAGAAACATATTTCTTCTGATCCTTTCTGAAGAATTTCTGTTTGCTTTAGAACCCACTTGGGACAGAAAGACACCATGGGCTTCAGTGATTGATGTCTCCTTGGCATCATTTGAAACTGTGCTGTAGGAAACTTAGGGACTCCAGAACCTACCTCTTCAGTAGTTACAGCCTAAGTGACCCTCTTAGGTATTTTGCAAAATGTAAATGCTCAGTGCTTTGATAGATGCCCTCACTCTTACAGCCCTACAGGAGCCTTTCATCATAAATGGTCTTTGAAAATCAAAGGTTCCCCATCCTCAGTGTGAGGACCCGTAAGGCTAACATCTGAAGTGCTTTTGTAACTTCTTCTGACTTACTGCTGTAGCTCTAGGGCACCGGATTTTTTATTTCTCTTTCTTTTCAGAGAACACATTTTATAATGGATTTAAATATAATGTTCTCATACGAATTCAGCATGACAGAAAATGTATAGAGAGTCTTTGAAAGCTTGGGAATTGATTGGATCCATTCATCAACCTGATGAAACTGGATGTCAGCAGCATAATCTATATTTCTGCTTGGAGCTGGAGTCTGTATATGATGATTGTATTGGGCCAAAGTCTAATAGGATACAGGCCATCTATTAAGAAATGTCTCAACCGTGAGAAAATATCTCTGCTGAATTTGCATTACTATTCTAGGTGTAGGTATGATGCTTTAATAATGGGGGAAAAATGTAATGACCCAAGTACATTCTGCCCATGGTTTCATGGATTACCAAATGAACATGGAAATGAAATACTAAGATTATTGATATAAGCGGGGATGCTTTAAAAAAAAAAAGCAAAACAAAAATTAGATATTTTATGGTAAATAACTCAGCTACACCACTGACTACTACAGGCATATATCAAGGTCCTTTTTACTAAAAAGCATGGAGAGGCTGTATAAAACATGCTTGCAAGTGTCCACATCTTTAGGAGACAAAAAAAAAAAGGAGGAAAAACTTTCATTTTGAAGACTATTTCAAAAATATTTTTTGAAATACAGTAAAGATGTTTAAAATAATATTAAAATATCATCCACTTATTTCTCAAAATAAACATATGTTAATTTGTGCATATTTTTAATATAAATGAAATTATGGAGATAGAAGTTGAAATCTCCTCTGTTCCCTTCCCTAGGCTGTCCCTGTTCCTCCCTCTTCAGATGTAGCTACTTAAAAGCTTTGGATGTATATCCTGTTGTTGACTATATGGACCTTTGTCAGCAAAGTAATGTCTCTGCTTTTTAATACACTGTCTAGGTTTGTCATAGCTTTCCTTCCAAAGACTAAGCGTCTTTTAATTTCGTGGCCGCAGTCACCATCCGCAATGATTTTGGAGCCCAAGAAACTAAAGCCTGTCCCTGTTTCCATTGTTTCCCCATCTATTTGCCATGAAGTGATGGGACCGGATGGCATGATCTTAGTTTTCTGAAAGTTGAGTTTTAAACCAGCTTTTTCACTCTCCTCTTTCACCCTTGTGAATTTTTTTCTTTTTTAACAAATTTTTTTATTGAAGTATAGTTGATTTACAGTGTTGTGTTAGTTTCAGCTGAATTTTATTCTTACTTGTGCTGCATGAAAACTTTATTTCAAGTAAACTTGTTGATCATTTTGAATTTCTCTTGGCTGACCTTTTTTTAAAAATTTGATTGATTTTCATTTCTAACATGACTGATACACATCTCATCCTTCCTACCCCTGCCCCATGCTTGCATTATTATTAATACTATTGTTATTTACTGGTATCTTTTAAACTCATTTGTCCATTTGGGGGATTCAAGTTAATTAGCATTCAGTAACATGATCTGGCGACACACTGCATAGGCCTTCATAAAGCGCACTATTTCACAATATGCTGACAACCAGAAAATGAGGGCAGAGGAGCCACTGGCCACTCCTCCTTGCTGATCTGATTGTTCCCTTGTGTTATAATGAGAAAAATGACCATCAAGAAAAGTTTTCTTTCCCCTGCCCTACACTAGAATATCTTGTCCATCCCGGAAAGGTGTGGACTCTGTTTTGCAGATGGCGTGTGTTATGTTGGACTGTATGAAAGTGCTGATAGTTGACTTTTTTGTTTTGGCCACACAGTGTGGCTTGTGTGATTTTAGTTCACTGACCAGGGATCAAACCCAGGTCATGAGCAGTGAAAGTGTGTAGTCCTAACCACTGGACCACCGCAGAATTCCCTGAGTTGACCATTATTGGCAAGCAAAGATGGCAGCATCCTATCGTTGTACTTATATATATTTATATATTAAAACATATGTGCAGAAATATAAATAATAATGGTTATATTTTATTGAGTGCTTACTACATTCTTGACACTGGGCCCCTATTATGCATACAATCTTTTACTTATCAAACCTCTAATGTCACTATCAGTATCTATATTTTCCTGATAAGGAAAACGACATGTAAACTGTTTATGAATACATACCTTGCCCAAGGTCTCATAGCTGCAAAAGAATCCAGAGTCTCTTTCCATACTATCAGATGTGGAAATATAACCCTTTATGGAAAAGAACCATTCTGGAAAAGCAGGAAAAGAGTAGTTTTATTTTGATTCATTTTTACATAAGTGAGCCAATTATGCCCCTGTACCCTGGCCCCTGTTTAATTCTTCACAGTGGGCTGGGACTGGCTCAAAAGTCTGCTGGTGCCAAGCTCAAATTCATATGCATCCAAATATTTTAACTATAGCCCTACCAAAACATATACTTATAGAGTATGGACTCAAGAACAAGTTTTTGTTGTTCAGTTGCTAAGTTGTGTCCCACTCTTTGTGACCCCATGGACTGCAGCACCCCAGGCTCCTCTGTCCTCCACTATCTCCCAGAGTTTGCTCAAATTCATGCCCATTGGGTTGGTGATGCCATCCAATCATCTCATCTTCTGCCACCCCCTTCTCCTTTTGCCTTCAATCTTTCTCAACTTCAGGGTCTTTTTTTAAATTTATTTATTTTAATTGGAGGCTAATTACTTTACAATATTGTAGTGGTTTTTGCCATACATTGACATGAATCAGCCATGGATGGGGAACACATGTAAACACATGTAAACCTCAGGGTCTTTTCCATTGAGTTGGCTCTTTGCATCTGGTGGCCAAAATATTGCAGCTTCAGCATCAGTCCTTCCAATGAATAGTCAGGATTTATTTCCTTTAGGATTGACTGGTTTGATCTCCTTGCTGTCCAAGAGACTCTCAAGAATTTTCTCCAGCATCACAGTTTGAAAGCATCAATTCTTCA
Organism: Bos indicus x Bos taurus; assembly: GCF_003369695.1. NCBI lineage: Eukaryota > Metazoa > Chordata > Mammalia > Artiodactyla > Bovidae > Bos > Bos indicus x Bos taurus. Next base: position 12,668,592 of record NC_040105.1, on the reverse strand, counting down.
GTTCTCAGCCTTCTTTATGTACCTACTCTCTGTTGTGTTTAAGATATTGGTAAATAAAAATATGAAGCATCCTAATTAGCAAGACTTTTAAGATCTGTTTTAGTTCATCTGTATCATGTTAAGTTTGCAATTTTGCTTTCTTTTATAATGTATGTACTGTATCAGAACTATAATATATGTATATAATTTAAAAATATACAACCAAGCATGTAACAGTAGGTGTGTGTGTATGTGTTAGTCACTCAGTCACGTCTGACTCTTTGCGACCCCACAGACTGTAGCCCACCAGGCTTCTCTGTCCGTGGAATTCTCCCGGCAAGAATACTGGAGTGGATTGCCATTCCCTTTTCCAGAGGAAGTTCCCAACTCAGGGATCGAACCCTGGTCTCCTGCGTCACAGAAAGTTTCTTTACTGTTTGAGCTACAGGGAAGTCCTGTAGGTAGGTACTTAGATTTCCTCTTAGTTCCTCTTAGAGCAGTCTACAGTACATCAAAACTGGGCGCCATAAGTCCAGGCTTCTGCATGCTCCTTTTGTAATGCCTGTATTCACTGGCATTATTCAAAATTGTATTAATTACTTAATTATTTTTGGCTGTGCTGGGTCTCCATTGCTTTTCTCTAGTTGCGGTGAGCGGTACTCTTCGCTGCAGTACACAGGCTTCTCATTGCGGTGGCTTCTCTTGTCGTGGAGCACAGGCCTCTAGGGCATTTGGGCTTCAGCCGCTGTAGCTCCCAGGCTCTAGCACACAGGCTCAGTAGTTGCAGCTCTCCAACTTAGGTCCCTTGTGGCATGTGGGATCTTCCCAGACCAGGGATTGAACCCTTGTCCTCTGCATTGGCAAGCATATTCTTTACCACTGAACCACCAGGAAAGCCCTCACTGACATTTTTGTGGCTGCCCTCCTCCTCCCTTCCCATGTGGGCTTGTACTTACAATCTCTTTGTTCATCTCCTAAACTAGTGACATCTCCAAGGCCTTGCTGGATGATTACTGGGTAAACTTTAGACTTGGAGTAAATTTCCTTTAGACTCATCTTAAATATCTCTAGCAAGGGGTAAAAGCAATGTGTTAGAGTAGAAAAACTATGCAAGCCCTAGGGATATAATGTCAGTGGAAAGGCGAGTTTCCCAACTAGCCCAGTAGCCATGTATGCTGACGCATTTATTACTCCAGCCCAAGGTGGAGGGCAGAGTCTCAGCCAACCAGAGACCACAGGTTGGTGGCCTTTGGCCGGAAGTAGCCTCTTGTCCTTCTTAATCCAGTTTCCCTCGTAAATATCATTTTTCTCCTCATGCTTTGATGCAGAAAAGGGTTAGGAAGTGGTTAAAAACCACAGGCAAACCGCTGACCTCACTGAATCTTCATCCTCCTACACAGACACACATATATAAAATAATAATTTGTACAGTTATTATTTATAATCACTTTATTACCCTTGTGACAAGTACTAAGAAGTACTCAGTTCAGTACAGTTCAGTCGCTCAGTCGTGTCTGACTCTTTGCGACCCCATGAATCGCGGCACGCCAGGCCTCCCTGTCCATCACCAACTCCCGGAGTTCACCCAGACTCACGTCCATCGAGTCAGTGATGCCATCCAGCCATCTCATCCTCTGTCGTCCCCTTCTCCTCGTGCTCCCAATCTCTCCCAGCATCAGAGTCTTTTCCAGTGAGTCAACTCTTCGCATGAGTTGGCCAAAGTACTGGAGTTTCAGCTTTAGCGTCATTCCTTCCAAAGGAATCCCAGGACTGATCTCCTTCAGAATGGACTGGTTGGATCTCCTTGCAGTCCAAGGGACTCTCAAGAGTCTTCTCCAACACCACAGTTCAAAAGCATCAATTCTTCGGCGCTCAGCCTTCTTCACAGTCCAACTCTTATATCCATACATGACCACAGGAAAAACCATGACCTTGACTAGACGAACCTTTGTTGGCAAAGTAATGTCTCTGCTTTTGAATATGCTATCTAGGTTGGTCATAACTTTCCTTCCAAGGAGTAAGTGTCTTTTAATTTCCTGGCTGCAATCACCATCTGAAGTGATTTTGGAGCCCAGAAAAATAAAGTCTGACACTGTTTCCACTGTTTCCCCATCTATTTCCCATGAAGTGATGGAACTGGATGCCATGATCTTTGTTTTCTGAATGTTGAGCTTTAAGGCAACTTTTTCACTCTCCACTTTCACTTTCATCAAGAGGCTTTTTAGTTCCTCTTCACTTTCTGCCCTAAGGGTGGTGTCATCTGCATATCTGAGGTTATTGATATTTCTCCTGGCAATCTCGATTCCAGCTTGTGCTTCTTCCAGTCCAGCATTTCTCATGATGTACTCTGCATATAAGTTAAATAGGCAGGGTGACAATATACAGCCTTGACGTACTCCTTTTCCTGTTTGGAACCAGTCTGTTGTTCCATGTCCAGTTCTAACTGTTGCTTCCTGACCTGCATACAAATTTCTCAAGAGGCAGGTCAGGTGGTCTGGTATTCCCATCTCTTTCAGAATTGTCCACAGTTTATTGTGATCCACACAGTCAAAGGCTTTGGCATAGTCAATAAAGCAGAAATAGATGTTTTTCTGGAACTCTCTTGCTTTTTTGATGATCCAGCAGATGTTGGCAATTTGATCTCTGGTTCCTCTGCCTTTTCTAAAACCAGCTTGAACATCAGGAAGTTCACGGTTCACATATTGCTGAAGCCTGGCTTGGAGAATTTTGAGCATTACTTTACTAGTGTGTGAGATGTGTGCAATTGTGCGGTAGTTTGAGCATTCTTTGGTGTTGCCTTTCTTTGGGATTGGAATGAAAACTGACCTTTTCCAGTCCTGTGGCCACTTCTGAGTTTTCCAAATTTCCTGGCATATTGAGTGCAACACTTTCACAGCATCATCTTTCAGGATTTGAAATAGCTCCACTGGAATTCCATCACCTCCACTAGCTTTGTTCATAGTGATGCTTCCTAAGGCCCACCTGACTTCACATTCCAGGATGTCTGGCTCTAGGTCAGTGATCACACCATCGTGATTATCTGGGATGTGAAGATCTTTTTTGTACAGCTCTTCCATGTATTCTTGCCATCTCTCCTTAGTATCTTCTGCTTCTATTAGGTCCATACCATTTCTGTCCTTTATCGAGCCCATCTTTGCATGAAATGTTCCCTTGGTATCTCTGATTTTCTTGAAGAGATCTCTAGTCTTTCCCATTCTGTTGTTTTCCTCTATTTCTTTGCATTGATCGCTGAAGAAGGCTTTCTTATCTCTTCTTGCTATTCTTTGGAACTCTGCATTCAGATGCTTATATCTTTCCTTTTCTCCTTTGCTTTTCGCTTCTCTTCTTTTCACAGCTATTTGTAAGGCCTCTCCAGACAGCCATTTTGCTTTTTTGCATTTCTTTTCCATGGGGATGGTCTTGATCCCTGTCTCCTGTACAATGTCACGAACCTCATTCCACAGTTCATCAGGCACTCTATCTATCAGATCGAGGCCCTTAAATCTATTTCTCACTTCCACTGTATAATCATAAGGGATTTGATTTAGGTCATACCTGAATGGTCTAGTGGTTTTCCCTACTTTCTTCAATTTAAGTCTGAATTTAGCAATAAGGAGTTCATGATCTGAGCCACAGTCAGCTCCTGGTCTTGTTTTTGCTGACTGTATAGAGCTTCTCCATCTTTGGCTGCAAAGAATATAATCAATCTGATTTCCGTGTTGACCATCTGGTAGTGTCCATGTATAGAGTCTGCTAAGAAAGCAGATAATGGAGCTCTCACCTATCTGGGAATCAGGATAGGGGTTTACAGTGGAAAATATACTTAAACTGAGAGTTTCATAATGGGAGTTTTCTATGTCGGGTATGGGCAGAGGATTGGAGGGAAGAATGAGAATGTGAAATACCCAGGTAAGAATTTTGAGTCTTATACTAACAGCAGTTGAAAGAAATTGAAATGCTTAAACATGAGCAGATTTGGGTTTTAAAATGATATCTTTAGTAAACTAATTGATGGAGACAAATTGCTTTTAAGGAAGCTTATATTGTTATAGCAAGTGAGGACTAATGGGGCCATGGGAATAGAGTGGAGTACAGTGTCAGATGTTTAACTGTCTGGTTGGGATGTGGACATGAAGAAGGAGTATCAGAAATGATTCCTGATAAACTGTGTGGGTAGGTGGTGGGACCATCCCCAAAGAGAGGAATCCCTAGGATGGGAGAAAGAGTGCACATCCGGTTTGCAACATGTTAAGATGGAGGTGCTTCTGCCACAACTGGATGAAGATGGAGAGTTAAGAGTTAGGCATACAGGTCTTCTACCCGTGGCCGAGGGAGGTGCAATGGCTAAAACAGGCCAGAGAATGAATGACGTGGTTAGAAAATGGGGAGGAAGAAGAAAGGGGAGAAACAAAGGGGACGAACTACACTTCAAGGTGAAATAGAAGAGACAACGGGGTTCTGAGGGAGCATTCAGAGCCTTAGGGAGACAAGCAGAAAAACTGGTGTCATGCTAGCACCATGAACAGGATGCTTCTGTTTTTTTTTTTTTTTGTTTTTTTTTTAATTTAAATTTATTTATTTTAATTAGAGGCTAATTACTTTACAATATTGTATTGGTTTTGCCATACATCAACATGAATCCACCACGGGTGTACACATGTTCCCCATCCTGAACCCCCCTCCCACCTCCCTCCCCATACCATCCCTCTGGGTCTTATTTACTTATTTATTTGACTGCCCTGAGTCTTAGTTGCAGCACATGAGGTCTTTCAGTTGCATTATGCAGAATTTTGTAGTTGTAGCATGTGGGATCTAGTTCCCTGACTGGGTATTGAACCCAGGCCCCCTGCATTGGGAGTGCAGCATCTTAGCCACTGGAGCACCAGGGAAGTCCTGAGGATGCTTTTGGAAGGGATGCATTTAATGATGCCAGGAGCTCAGGAAGGTTGGGAGCAGAAGAGTATCCGTGGGTTTTAGTGGTTGGAGATCGTGATGACATGAGTGAAAGCTGTTTGGTGAAAGGCTTGTTGGGAAGTGAAAACATGCTGAAAGTTCAGACACAGAGTGTAGTTTAAAGGGAGAGGGAAAGGGGAGCATTTTCTGGGGATTGGAGATGGGGTCAAAATGAACTCAAAGGAGGTTTTCTTTCTTTTTGTCCAGATGAAGGAGACTTGGTCTTGATCAAAACCTAATAGAAAAGTTCTATGCTCAAAAGTCAGCTGTGTTCTAATATTAATACTGTCTTATTCATGTGGAGAGTACTGGTCCTACTAAATGCTACATTAATGTTACCTGGTCCCTAATTATGAATGCAGAAAATGAGTTGAAATAGTTAAATAATAGCACATACTTTCGAGTAAAAAAATATATATTTATTTTTCTTTCAAATTCCAATTCTGCATTCATATATCCATTCACTATTCAGCAAATATTTATTGAGCAGGTACTGTATGACAGACTGTGAGAGAAGCTTAAATACAGAGGTAACCAAGATCTTCTTGTTAAGAAGAAAGAATGTAATTAGGCTAAAGTAAATAATTTATATATTATCAAAATTAATATAATACTTTTATTATAAGATTATAAAAATAAGTAAACAATGTCATTTTAAGTACAGGACAATAAATCAGGGTAAAGATGTTGAGAGAGACAAATGACAGGGGTGGAAGCAATTGACAAGGAGTAGCCACACTTGGCCAAATACATAATCTATTTTTTACCATTGCTTCTGACTGAGACCCAAAATAACACGTTCAAACATAACCTCATGGGAACCTTAAATGAATGAATACATGCATGCATGAAAATAGACTTGTGGGCTTTTGGCATTTGAAATATGTCAGAATATTTGCAGTCTTCCTTTCCTCCCCAACCTGGTTTTGTTTTATTCATTTTGCATAAAAGTTTGCCTCTTGCTTTGGATTTAAATCTCTTGATAGGTAAGGATGCCCCAGAGGTGGCTTCTGGCTTGATTGTGCAGCTTCTACAAGGCAAGTAGTGAAATTTCTCCAGGAAGATGATTGGACCCTGAAATTGTGGAACAGCCCTAGAAATCTCAACAAAATGCAGAGGGGGCACATGACCTCTATAAATTTGGAGTAGGAATGCAGATCATGCATCTAAGCTCAGTGTTTCTGATTCTGTACATAAAGCAAAGTGGATTCTCCTGGAACTAGGCTCAAGGATGGATGTGTGCTTAATGGTGAAATTATTCAGTTAAGTAATGAATAGTAATGTGGTGGATAAGTGAAATGCTGGAGGGGCAGTCTTCCATAGCTGGTACAAGATTTCCTTATGCTTCATGAAAGATGGTGGTTAGCGGTAAATATACTGTTAAAGGACAGAAATGGTATGGACCTAACAGAAGCAGAAGATAGTAAGAAGAGATGGCAAGAATACACAGAAGAACTGTACAAAAAGGATCTTCATGACCCAGATAATCACGAAGGTGTGATCACTCACACTCACCTAGAGCCAGACATCCTGGAATGTGAAGTCAGGTGGGCCTTAGGAAGCATCACTATGAACAAAGCTAGTGGAGGTGATGGAATTCCAGTTAAGCTATTTCAAATCCTGAAAGATGATGCTGTGAAAGTGCTGCACTCAATATGTCAGCAAATTTGGAGAACTCAGAAGTGGCCACAGGACTGGAAAAGGTCAGTTTTTATTCCAATCCCAAAGAAAGGTAATGCCAAAGAATGCTCAAACAACTGCACAATTGCACTTATCTCACACACTAGTAAATTAATGCTCAACATTCTCCAAGCCAGGCTTCAGCAATATGTGAACCATGAACTTCCTGATGTTCAAGCTGGTTTTCGAAAAGGCAGAGGAACCAGAGATCAAATTGCCAACATCCGCTGGATCATGGAAAAAGCAAGAGAGTTCCAGAAAAGCATCTATTTCTGCTTTATTGACTATGCCAAAGCCTTTGACTGTGTGGATCACAATAAACTGTGGACAATTCTGAAAGAGATGGGAATACCAGACCACCTGACCTGCCTCCTGAGAAATTTGTATGCAGGTCAGGAAGCAACAGTTAGAACTGGCCATGGAACAACAGACTGGTTCCAAATAGGAAAAGGAGTACGTCAGGGCTGTATATTGTCACCCTGCTTATTTAACTTACATGCAGAGTACATCATGAGAAATGCTGGACTGGAAGAAGCACAAGCTGGAATCAAGATTGCCAGGAGAAATATCAGTAACCTCAGATATGCAGATGACACCACCCTTATGGCAGAAAGTGAAGAACTAAAGAGCCTCTTGATGAAAGTGAAAGAGGATTGACTTAAAGCTCATCATTCAGAAAACTAAGATCATGGCATCCAGTTCCATCACTTCATGGCAAATAGATGGGGAAACAGTGGAAACAGTGGCTGACTTTCTTTTTCTGGGCTCCAAAATCACTGCAGATGGTGATTGCAGCCATGAAATTAAAAGATGCTTACTCCTTGGAAGGAAAGTTATGACCAACCTAGATAGCATATTGAAAAGCAGAGATTACTTTGCCAACAAAGGTCCATCTAGTCAAGGCTATGGTTTTTCCAGTGGTCATGTATGGATGTGAGAGTTGGACTATAAAGAAAGTTGAGTGCCGAAGAATTGATGCTTTTGAACTGTGGTGTTGGAGAAGACTCTTGAGAGTCCCTTGGACTGCAAGGAGATCCAACCAGTCCATCCTAAAGGAGATCAGTCCTGGGTGTTCATTTGAGGGACTGATGTTGAAGCTGAAACTCCAATACTTTGGCCACCTGATGTGGAGAGCTGACTTATTTGAAAAGACCCTGATGCTGGGAAAGATTGAAGGTAGGAGAAGAAGGGGACACAGAGGCTGAGATGGTTCGATGGCATCCCCAACACAATGGACATGGATTTGGGTGGACTCCAGGAATTGTTGATGGACAGGGAGGCCTGGCGTGCTGCGGTTCATGGGGTTGCAAAGTCAGACACGACTGAGTGACTGAACTGAACTGAACTGAGGTGTTTCAGTGTTCAACTCTAAGACGTCTTAAGATTTACCAGACTAATCAGTTCAGTTCCAAGAATTTATTTTCTTTTTTCTTGGAAGAGAAAAACACCTTTCTTCAGTTCTAAGAGTCCTGATGAGAGTTCTGGAAAAATGCACTTCCTGAGCTGGCAAGCAAGAAGGAAATCTACAAAGGTCAAAGGGGAAGGTAAGGTGACTCTCAAGTTCTGTTTTAGAGTCTTCATGGGGCTGGGGACAAGGGTTGGGAGACAGTAAAGCCTAGGGAGCACTAAGGTAGAGATCTTAATAGGAGAACCATCCATAAGGCGAGGATCCTGAAGCATTTCACCTTTGGTGTTAGGGTGAACAAGAAATGTACCCACAACACAGAAGAGACAGCTGAGAAACTTCCCTGTCTCCATCTTTTCCCTGTATGGAAGGAGTGGGGAACTAGGCATATTGGCAGCATGGAATGCCATACAGCAGAGAAAATGAATATACGCCAGCTCCATACACCAACCTGGGTGAATCTTGGACACATAACACTGATCAAAAAGGCAGCAAGTCATAGAAGGACACATGTATACTTCCATGTATTAATATATAGAGTTATATTACACAAGTCACATTGAATTAAAGACCCCCCCTACTCCAGTATAACCTTATCTTAACTAATTACTCTAGTACCACCCTATTTTTCAGATAAGGTCAGATTTGAGGTATTGGGAGTTAGGACTTCACTACATCTTGTGTGTGTGTGGGGGTATAATTCAACTCATAACAGCATAGGACAGCCCCTCACAACAAAAGATTATCCCATCAAAAATGTCAGTAGTGCCACTATTGAGGAACTCTGGGTAAGGCGAAGAAGATAGCAAGGGAATAATTAAAATGATTTTGAATACCTTTTGGAGGTGGGTGAGTAAAAATATGAGACTAAGAAGGGGTACACAGGGCACTTCAAACATCCTAGAATGTTTTTTATCTTCAGCTTGGTTGTGCGTGCAGAGATGTGCATTTTATTATCCTCAAATATACTTATATATTGCATATACTTTTTGGCTATATAATTTTTCAAGATAATAAAAATTAAAAATTCTGAGGATACAAATAAGTTATAAGTGTAAGGAAATAGGCATGGGAGAAGCCGAGGACTTCCCTCATGGGCCAGTGGTTAAGACACTGCTAGGGATGTGGATTCGATCCCTGGTTGGGGACCTAAGATCCCACATACCACTAGTGTGGCAAAAAAAGAATAAAGAAACTGAGCCTATTATCATGCATGCATGCATGTATTCATTCATTTAAGGTCCCCATGAGGTTATGTTTGAATGTGTTATTTTGGTCTAAACCAGGAGCAATGGTGAAAAATAGACTATGTAGTTGGCCCAGTGTGAGCTGCCTAAAGGGCTTCTTCATATGACTATGCCACATGTATTGAGGGTTCTCCAGTTGTTAGGGTTCCCTGATTCTGCCAGATTCCTGCTCTGTCCAGCTGAAGTTTCACTCGGAAGACAGAGAAGAAACTACGGACACACACATTACCTTTCACTGGTGGTTGGATCTCTCCCAGACCCTGAAACTGTCCAGTACAGTGGATATCGGTGTGAGAACTGGAGGAGAGGCTGCCTGGGTTTGCCTCTTGGCTCTGCCTCTAGCAGAGTAGTCAAGTTCATCTCTCTGGGCCTCTATTTTTGCCTTTGTGAAAGGAGAATATTAATAGTACTTAATGATTGGATTGTTGTGCAGAATGAATGAGGTAGTGTGTGTAAAACTGTATAACAGTGATGGCATGTGTTAATCATGTTACTTATCATCACCATCATTTATTCTCCCTACCTTCTCTCCTTTCAAGTGTACAGCAAAATGATATAGTTATATATATTCTTTTTCTGATTCTTTTCCATTATAGGTTATTACAGGGTATTGAATATAGTTCCCTGTGCTATACAGTAAGACCTTGTTGAGTATCTATTTTATATATACTAGTTTGTATCTGCTTATCCCAAACTCCTAATTTGTCCTCCCCTTTCCCTTTTGGTAGCCATAAGTTTGTTTTCTATGTCTGTGGATCTATTTCTGTTTTGTAAATAAGTTCATTTGTATCATTTCTTTTAGATTCCGCCTAGAAGTGATACCATATATTTGTCTTTCTTTGTCTTACTTCACTTCATATGATAATCTGCAGGTCCGTCCATGCTGCTGCAAATGGCATTGTTTCTTTCTTTTTTCATGGCTGAGTAATGTTCCATTGTATATATGTACCACATTTTCTTTATCCATTCCACTGTTGATGGACTTTTAGGTTACTTCCATGTCTTACCTATGGTAAATAGTGCTGCTATGAACACGGGGTGCATATCTCATCATTTTCATTCTTAAAACCAATACAAAAAATAGATCTCAGCAGTTCTTTGGCTCACCATATCTCTTCTCTTCATAGAGAGACTCTCCTAAGCCCTCTTGCAACAGTCTAGCAGCAGAGAGGCAGAGTAAGAGGGATCCATGAAGAAGAAGGGACGCTGTTTCATTCCTCCAACAAACACTTTGCTCTGTAGTATGGGGTGCAGGCCGTGCTGTCAACTGGGTGACTCATGGTTCTCTCTCCATATCCCCAAGTTCTGCTTGTCCATGGAAAGTAGATGGTTGCAAGGTATAGTAATTAAAATATGTTTAGCAGCTATAAAAAAAAAAAAACTTACAAATGGTAGGATGATTCAAACACAAAAGAACTGCATTTCTCCATAAAGACAAAAAAGAAGTGTTCATAATTGGCAGGAAGCTCCCTCTCCATCTTGTGGCTCTACCATCTGTAGCACATGGCTTCCAAGTTGCTGAGCATATTTGCACAAAGTTGGCAGAGGGGAAAGCACTTAGAAGAGTGGGGAGAGATTTTTATGGGCCTGGTCCACATGCCACACACATCATTTCTACTTACATTCCATTGGCGACAACCCAGTCACGAGACTGCACCTAATAGCACAGAAGGCTGTGATTGGTAGACCAATAGGGAAGAAGATGGTGATATTTGGTGAATTGCTAGCATGGACAGGAAGAGGGGAGGATGTCATTGAATAACATATGCCTGGTACAAATCAGAATTCTGGTGGTGGAGGGAGAGGGGAATGCCTGATGACTTAGAAAATTAATTGGCAAGGCTTAGTCCCATGCACACCATATGGAAGAATATGCTGTCCTCTGAAATCTGATTTCACTGAGCAATGCTGGTAAACATGGGATTACTGAGGGTTCATCGAATCCAACAGTCTGTCCAGAGGGCACAATATTCTATGCTAGGAAGTGCTGAGCATTTCGTGTAGTGAGGCCTGGTAAGAGAAATTAGGATTTCAGCTGTTGCCTCACCAGAGACAGGATATAACACTCTCAATGGGGCTGAATGGCTGATGTCATCTTGATTTGATCTGGTGCTTGCTCTGACTCCAGCCAAACCAGAAGGTCTCAGCAGCCGGATATCTTTGCATTCAGTGGAGCACAACTTTGCTAGGCATTTTGCTGCTATTCTTATGTTTGAGATACATTCCATCTAGGAGCTTGTTAGAAATGCAGTGTCTTAGGCCCCACTCCAGACTTACTAAATCAGAGGAGTCTGCCTTTTTAGCAAGATACCCTGGGGAATCTTATTCAACTTAATGGATCAGAAGTTCTTCAAGACACTGACTGTTTGGGTTTTTTGGCCACTCTGCACACCTTGTGGGATCTTAGTTCCCCAGCCTGGGATTGAACCCATGCTCTCAGCAGTGGAAGTGCAGAGTCCTAACCACTAGGCATCCAGGAAATTCTCAGGGCACTGACTCTTAAGCTTAGTTGCACATTGGCATTGCCTGGGCAACTTCAAAGATGCCAGTGCTTGGATCCACTTACAGATTCTGTTGTAATGGGTCTGGACTAAGGCCTGGACTTTGGATTTATAAAAACTCCCCCAAGTGACGTCATTTTGCAGTGAATTTTGAGAACCTCCACTTTAAATGGCCTACTCTTTCTCACCAAAGATTCCTCCTTGAATAGTGCGGGTGCTTCTTGAATGGATTGTTCTAATGTGTGTTTGATGGCCAATTCAACGGTCCAGATCCATTCACCTTAAACTGAGAAAGACAAGGGGTATTGTGTGGGTCTTGGTCAGCAGAGCAGCAGCTGACCACGATGTCACAGCTAGGGGCTGTGTTCTTGCAGAAGGCCTGGGCTGATGAACAATGAATGTGTTTTTTCCCCTAAAGGCCACTGCAGGTACCTACCACCACCACCTTCTTCCTGGCTGGCACGAGCTTGGATAGAAATAAAAAAAAAAAAAAGAGTTTCACATAATTGTTTTCTGTTCCCCTGTATCATTTTCTCAGAACACATTAGTTGATATAATGTTCTGATTTGGAGACAGTTTTCAAACTGTATTTCAGTTTGGAATCTGCACAGAAATAGATAACTTTACTGGCATTCCCTCCCGCCCCCCACCATTTCTTGAAAGATCCCAAGACTGCCAGAAGACATCCCTTCCTTTCATTGCACACTCTGCCCCAATCCCATCATATGCTTAATAAACAGTGAAAGAGTAAAGCTGGGTCACTCATGTCTGCTTGATAAAAATGAAAAATGCACCAGATTGCTCTCAGTGTATAAAACGTGGCCTACATTTCTCCTTAGGTTGTGTTGACCTGTGTTTATTTCTGTTCACTGTCGGCCAGCAAAGCCTAGAGCAGTGGTTAGCCTGTAGACTCAAAGCCTGTATCATCCTTGTCCCCTGAGAACTTGCTAGAAATGCTAATTCCACAGTCCACTCCAGGTGTTTTAGCAAGCCCTCTAGGAGCTGATCCTGATGCATGCTCAAGTTTGAGAAAAGCTGGCCTAAAGATTGATTTCAATTCAATAAGCAAACAGACTATACTCTGCCATCTTCTGTCTTGATAAGTTTTTCAAACTTTATAAACTTTGGTTTCCTTAGCTATAAAGTAGCAATAATAATAATACCTAATCTGTGGAGTTGATGTGAGTTTTACATGTGTCAGTGCAAGGAAAGTAATTTGCAGGCAGAAAGTCAATGTCCTATGAATGTTAATCATCATTGTTTGCTGTTGTTCACTTATAGACTTTTGCATTAAGTATAATTTATGTATTTGTCAACAGTTGTAAGTATATTGCACACACCAGTGGAGTTGTCTTAGGTAATGTAGGTACCAGTTGGGCCAAAGCCCTACATTCAACCCCAAGGAGTTCTTTTTTTTTTTTTAGTATTTGTTTATTTGGCTGTGCTAGGTCTTAGTTGCAGCACATGGGATCTAGTTCCCTGACCAGGGATTGAACCCGGGCCCCCTGCACTGGGAGTGCAGTCAACCACTGGACCACCAGGGAAATCCTGATATAAAGGAAGAGTCAGGACAAGCAGAGAGTTCCTAACGGGAGTAAATCAGGGCCTGGATGCTATGCTCTTCAGGAATCTAGGGCAGGGAAGGGAGGAGAACAGAGTGTTTGGCTATGTGGTATACATGTTGGTGAGGAATGTTAAAGAGAGCAGGACATGCCCCCCCTCTCCAAATATGCCTCTTTGGCATACAGATTATTCTGAGCTGATTATTGTTAAGAAACAGCCTATACAGGAGTAGCTCTGAAAACAGAATAGAAGTTACCCTTTTGTTGTGAGATCTCCATTTGTAAGGGCTTCCCAGGTTGCTCAGTGGTAAAGAATGCCTGCCAACACAGGAGATAAAGGAAATGCAGTTCGATATTTGGGTCAGGAAGATCCCCTGGAGAAGGAAATGGCAACCCACTGTGGTGTTCTTGCCTGGAGAATCCCATGGACAGAGGAGCCTAGTGGCTGCAGTCCATGGAGTCGCAAAGAGTCAGACTTGACTGAGCATGCATGCACACTCCGTCTCTGTACCAGGAAGAGGAGGATGATTCTTAATGTCTAGAAATTCTACCTGTGGTAAAGGCATCAATTTAAATCTGGTTAACATTCTTACCCTTGTTTACTGTGCTTTGCCTGCAAACCTCGCCTGAACCCACTTCCCTCCACCCAACGTCTTTTGTCTTTAGCTGAAGATGGTATTTACAGTGGTGACTTGGACCTTTTGGGAGAGATACTGAGTTCTGCTAGGGCTTCCCTGGTGGCTCAGATGGTAAAGAATCAGCCAGAAATGCAGGAGACCCAGGTTCGATCCCTGAGTCAGGAAGATCCCCTGGGGAAGGAAATGGCAACCCACTCCAGCATTCTTGCCTGGAGAATTCCATGGACAGAGGAGCCTGGCGGGCTGCAGTTCAGGGAGTTGCGAAGAGTCAGACATGACTAACACTTCACCTTTCAGTTCCGCTGGGTCTCTCCCACACGTGCAGGAGGTATTCATGTTGTTAAACTTCTGGTCCTCTGTCTTTGATTATGGGGATCTCAGCCAAGTACCTGGAAAGGTAGAGGGAAAATGATTTTTCCCTGCTGCAAACACAACTTAGAGTCTGGAAGCGTGAATTCCAATCCCAAGTGGGCTCCATCTGGCTATGAGACTCCAGGGCACATCCCTCATGTCTTGGCGTTGTCTTCTTAACCACAAAATGATGGGGTTATCCAAGAGCAGTCCCAGCTTTCCTCTTGCTGTAGATACCTTGGTTTTAAGAATAAAAACCAAGGAACCCAGTGTTGTTGTAACCAGTTAAATGATCCATCTGAAAAACAGACATGTATATGGATCGAGAATACAAAAACGTGTATTTTTATATTCAAAATGGGGACTGACATATAATAAAGAATTGGTTGGTCTTTGTCTCTGTAGCTCCTGGGAAGGAAATGTTAAATCCTTGGAATTTCCTGAGTGATGGAAATTGAGTGTTAGTCACTCAGTCGTGTCCAACTCTTTGCGACCCCATAGACTGTACCCCTCTAGGCTCCTCTTTCCATGGGGTTTCCCAGGCAAGAATGCTGGAGTGGGTTGCCATTTCCTTCTCCAGGAGATCTTCCTGACCCAGAGATTGAGCAAGGTCTCCTGCATTGCAGGTGGATTCTTTACAGTCTGAACAACCAGGGAAGCCCCAAATGATAGAAGGATTATTATTCATGGTGGGTCCTTGTACCACATTGGTGTTCATACTAAGGAGACAACTCAGGATGGGGGCCAATCATGTGATTAGACAACCTTGTCATTAGAGGGTTGTGGCTGTGAGCCAGGTGATGTCCCCTGGACCTCCAGGAAGGGGGGTGCTGGATATTGAGTTCCATCATAGAGCCAATTACCTAGCTGATCATACTTATGTAATGAGACCTCAGTACAAACTCTGAACAGTGGGCTCCAGAGAGCTTCCTGGTTAGTGAGCACCGTGTGCTGAGTTTTACATGCCCTGATTCCACTGGAAGAGGATGCAGCAGCTCTGTGTTTGAGACCCTTCTGGACCTCACTCTGCATGTCTTTTCATTTGATCCGTCCTCACTTGTATCCTATATTACAAAATTGCAATCATAACTATAGAGACTTCCTGAGTTCTGTGAGTCATTCTCATGAATTCTCAAGCATAAAGGAGTAGTGGGCTTCCCTGAGTTAGTGGCCAGTTGGTCAGAAGTGCTGGTAGCTTGACGACCCCATACTTGCAGCTGGCATCTGAAATGAGGGCGATCTCACTGGGAACTGTGCCCTTAGCTTGCTGAGTCCGCCCTACCTCCAGGCTGGCATCACAGTGGTATTGCAGGATGGTGGAGATAAAAGCTGCTGCTTCTTTCTTCCCATGAGAGAGGGAAGGTGCTGGGCCTCCATTTGCATGTCTACAGGCAATAATTACTTTGCTATCAATTATCTCCAGCTTACAGAGTTGTTAAATAGCTTTCAGAGACTCAGAATGAGGTCACAGGGAAGGGTGAACTATAGACACTGCGTAGCATCCCACTGAAGCACTGACTTTTCTTTACATGCTTTCTTTACCTAAAGAAGAAATAGCACTTGAGATATCATTATATCCATTCTCCTGCATCTAGGAGAGTCTAACTAAAACCAGCCCTGGCTGCCCAATAAACAACGGTCGAGTCCCAAATTTAAGTCTTCAGGGAAGACAAACTCCACTTCCACTGGCTCCTTACCCCAGCATCACAAACCTCCCGAATAGGATATTCTTTCAGATGTATAGCTCACCACAAGCCCATGCACCCTGTGGACATTAATAGTCATGAGATTAGTAAATAAATAACCAACACCCTCCTGCTCCTTCCCTGAAGGCTGGTCTGTCTTCCATATAAAAGATGAGCATCTCATCCACAAAATAACATTCCTTCATCTTCTGAGTCTCTCACCGTGCCCTCCCCACCTCCAACTCCATCCCACACACACTCTGCTTTCTGCGCGTGGGGTTTGGTATTTCCCTTTATGCTCCCACCAGTGTTTTAATGGTATTTTTCTTGTTTGACATTCAGCTGCTATTTAGTATATGAAACCAGAAGTGGCTGTCACACCAGTCACGTCCTGGGCAGCCACAGTCAGCACCTTCCATGTGACTCCTAGTCCTGTGCTCATTTGACCTACTGGAGACCTAGATATTTACAAAGAGGTACTTGGGTATGAGTGCTCAGAGTCACGTGTAAGTCATCCTTTATGGTTAAACATCCCCAGCATCATCCTCAAAGCAGTGACTCTCAGAACATGACCACTGGCCCATTGGAGTCCTCTGAGAACTGATTGGAGATGGAGATTCTCGACCCTCTCACAGCCCTGCAGAACCAGAGACATGGAAACGCTGAGGGGTGGGGGAGTTCTTCACTGGCTCCCCAGGGGATTCTGATGCAGGCTGAAGTGTGAAAACTACTTGTACAGAATTGTATTTTTACTGGAATTTGAAACTCAGTCTGGAAAAGCCAGTGGGCTTAATGAAACACAACTGCTTCTCGTCTCTCTTTCTGGCCGTGACCTGGAGAGACAGTTCTGCTGGCAGAATCTGCTGCGCTTCCCTAACAGAGTGGTTTTCTTCTCCCTGGTTGAGTCATCTCTTCACCCCCAGACTGCCCTTGGTGTGGGAAGAGGACCATGTCTCACCAGGGGGTTGTTGACAAATAGCAGTTTCCCTTCTAACCCACAATTTTCTTGAGTCCGTATCTCCATCTGCATGTGGTGAGAACTCCCAGGGGGCTCAGCCAGGCCAAACCACCACGGTGTCTCCCAGATGTTTTGTATGTTCACTTCCAGATGGCTCAGCCTAAGAAAATCTGAGGCCACAAGCTTTCCTCCCGCTTGTCTGCCTTCAGCCATGGTTCAGAAGGCTCCTGTTAACATACTGTTCCTTGCTCTTCACATTCCATCCCACTCGGCATGACTCATCATCTGGCATGCATCCCTTTCAGCCAGAGGATGGACTTTTCACCACAGAACAAAGCATCCACTTCTCTCTTCTGACATTTATTTAAACTCCTCTTCCATATCTCCCTAAAGATTGTTGCCAGGAGTGGCAACTCCTCTCTGATGCTCGTCTGGACATCGAGAGCATCCTCTGCAAATGTGCAGAGAGGATATTTGAAACTGGGGAAAATGTCTTCCACCATTGGGGATACTGGGAATGAATGCAGGAGGATAGTTTCAGAATGAGGCTGTGTAATTAGGCACATCTGATGAAAATGACAGTCCGCAGGTGGCACATTGCTTTGGAGGTGTGATCGCAAACAGCAGCCCCCCTCGGGAGATGAGGTAGAGGCAGTTAGGACTTAAATTAGTTTATCTGTAATTTGCATTTGATGTTGGTATAACGTTGGCCCACCAGGAGGTAGAATTGATGAGTTGAGAGACGCTGTTATGCAGAAGTACTTTGCCTTCACATCTGTAGAACTGGCATGCCCATGAACTCTGCATAGATCATGCCAGAGACTCCAAGACACTGTAGGGGTCTTAGCTGTAGAAAGGGGCAATTTAGATTTGGAATACAGTGTTCCCAGTAATGATTCATCTCTAAGCATTCTCTGTTGCATTCATTGCATTGTATAGGAGTTCTTAGTTTGAAAATATGACAATTCTGCATAGCTGCTTGTCTCGTAGACTATTTTTGTTAGAATCTTTTGGTGCAAAAATAAGTTTCTCAACACTAAATCAAATTTCACTGGGACCAGTGGTTTTCAAACAGCTGAACATTAGGATCTGCAGAGACTCTTAAAAGTCCTGAGGCCCTGGGAGTTCCCTGGTGGTCCAGTGGTTAGGACTCAGGTTCAATATCTGGTCAAGGAACTAAGATCCCCCAAGCCCCATGGCTTGACAAAAAAAAAAAAAATCCCAAGACCCAGGTTGCGCCCCAGACCAGTTATATCAGACCATCTGGGTGGGGCCCAGGCATTTGTATTTTTAAAAAGTGTCCAGGAAATTCTAACACACAGCAAACTGAGAACCACTGACTTGGACAATTGACATGGCTGTTGAATGGGTGGTTGGGAAGAGTCTTGGGGGCTCAGGACAGATGAATCCATTTCATAAGGGAAAGGAGGTACTGTGCTATGCCCTGATAATGAGACTAAGTGGCAAGTTTGCTGCTGCTGCTGCTTGCTGCTAAGTCGCTTCAGTCGTGTCTGACTCTGTGCGACCCCATGGACTGCAGCCTACCAGGCTCCTCCATCCATGGGACTTTCCGGCAAGTTTACCAGCCTTAAAAACAGGTAAAGCAATCAGTGATTTTGGAGAAACAGGTGGGGTTCTAGCCACCACCCCCCCCAGCCTGTAAAGTTTCTCCTTCCTTTGGAAGCATTCACTGTTGAATCCTGTGCCAAAACACAACTGATATTGCAGCTGAATTCAGCCTTTGTACCTTGACACTGAATCAGATCTCTGAGGCAGAGTTCTGGGTGAAGCAGAAAAGAATAATTTTACTACTTTGCCAGGCAAAGAGGGCCTCAGCGGGCTCCTGTCCTCAAAACTGTGTGTCCAGACCTGGAGAGGGTAGTGAGGAGTTTTACAGGAATGGGTCAAAGAGGGCGTGGTCAGCTCACGGGCAGTCTTCTGATTGGTTGGTGGTGAGGTAAGTGGGAGTCAGATCATCAGCCTTCTGATTCCCACAGGTCTGGGGTCTAGTGCTTGTGGGCAGCATGCAGTTAACTTCTCCCACCTGGTGGGGGTTTCAGTATCTGTGAAACAGCTCAAATATTTTGTTCTGTATATGCCTTGAGAGGGGGGACCAGGACCTGCCCAAGGCTGCACTATTGTTTCTTTTGACTCTTATTCCCTTGTTGCCTCATCCCCTCCCTTCCGTAATTAGCATCCGTTTGAACCTGCTCCTTGAAACTCACGAAGGTCTTGGAGGCTGAATGAAGCCTATTTCCTATAATCAAGAAAGGGGGACATCGAAAGGCTTTTGTGCTCAACAGCCCCTCAGTATCAACATTGCTGTAGAAGATTAGGGAAGGTGAGTACCTAAACTAGTGGTTTTCAATCTTGACTCCGTGTTGGAAGCAGTTAGGGAGCTTTAAAAATCTGCTGACCTGGCCACACCCCAGAGCAATCAGGGTCTTTAGCTATCAGGCATCAGGAGATAGGAAAGTTCCCCTAGGTAATTCCACCTTGCAGGCAAGGTTAAGAGCCAGTGGCCTAAAACAGTGGTCCTCAAAAGTCCTTGCTGAAGGGGAGGAAAAGTAATTTTCCTCAACCCTTCTGAGTTCTTAGCTGAGATCCCTGTGATGAAAGATTAACAAAAGAAATACAATGAGAATTTTTTATAACATGTTTACCTCATGTATACATGGGAAATACCCAGGGGAAATGAGTAACTCATTAAAGTGGCCTCAAGATGGCCTAGGTTACCACCTTAAATACTATCTTCCCCTAAAGACAAAAGAAAAGTGGTGGGGAGAGAAAGTGACCAGGAAAAGCAGGCTAAACAGGGTAAGACTTGCTGTGAAGACTAAGGTGCCTTCTCCATGGATGTTCTGATTGATTTAGTCATCTTCCTCTTCCCAGTACAGAAAGGGAGACCCCCTGACAAATGGAGCTTTCCCTTGTAAATGTCCCTCCCAAGAGGGTAACTTCTACTCTGTTCTCAGAACTTCCCCTGTGCCTGCTGTCTCTCAAAATAATCTTTGTGCCGAGCAGGCAGATTTCGGGTTGGCAT
Source organism: Bos indicus x Bos taurus (assembly GCF_003369695.1). Taxonomy (NCBI): domain Eukaryota; kingdom Metazoa; phylum Chordata; class Mammalia; order Artiodactyla; family Bovidae; genus Bos; species Bos indicus x Bos taurus. The sequence continues at coordinate 12,648,590 of NC_040105.1, read as the reverse complement.
ATTCTGCTCCCCTTCACTGTATTAGAGTCCCTGGGGGAGATGTCCTGCTTACACTCTGCACCTAGGAAATGAGGATCACCAGGAGCAGGACCCAGGTATCCACATTTTTTAAAGCTGCCCTTCCTATAAGAAGAGCTCACAGTGTTTAATCCACCTGTTAAATTTGCCCAAATCCTGTTCTTTCCAGGGGTTAGAAATAGCTGGACCTCTGGTGTGACATTATGCTGGATCGTAAAACCTCCTGAGAATGAGCTGCATTCTCCTATTTGGGGGGTTGAGTGTGAAGATAACCCTCAATTCAAAAGCCCCAAGTCAGTTGCTTCCCTCGCCTGCCTTCAGGCTTTATAAGTTCCTATTAATCTATGCTCTTTATCCCCAAAGAATTGTCCTGAACTTTGGCTGTGCATGAAAATCACAAGGGGAGATTTTTAGACTCTAAATGCCCAGGCCATACTCTGGACCACTTAAATCAGAGGCTAGAGGAGTGGGAGGATGGGAAGGGGAGGGTCGTAGTACTTTTGAAAATTGAAGTTTGTATTGAGATCATTGTGGATTCCAGTGCAGTGTTTTAATTTGCATCTCACTAATGATGTCGAATGTCTTTCCATGTGCTAATGTGCCATCTCTGTATTCTCATTCATTGAAATATCTGTTCATGTCTTTTACCCATCCTCTCATTGGATGATTTGTATTCTTACTGTTGACTTTGAGCCTTCTCTGGGTAGTCTAGATACTTTATTACGTATGCGGCGTCTCGGTATTTTCTCCTAGTCTATAGTTTGTCTTCCTCAATGGACTTTGAAGAAGCTTATTGGGGGTCACCCCCAATTGAGATTCACTCCAATGAAATGAATTTCTGAGTCATATATGGGATTTTGAAAGTGAAAGTTGCTCAATCGTGTCCGACTCTTTGCAATCCCATGGACTATACAGTCCATGGAATTCTCCAGGTCAGAATACTGGAGTGGGTAGCTTTTCCCTTCTCCAGGGGATCTTCCCAACCCGGGGATCAAACCCAGGTCTCCCGCATTGTGCCAAAGAATTGATGCTTTTGAATTGTGGTGTTGGAGAAGACTCTTGAGAGTCCCTTGGACTGCAGGGAGATCAAACCAGTCCATCCTAAAGGAAATCGACCCTGAATATTCATTGAAAGGACAGATACTGAAGCTCAAATACTTTACCTGATATGAAGAACTGACTCTGGAAAAGACCCTGATGCTGGGAAAGATTGAAGATGGGAAGAGAAGGGGACGATAGAGGATGAGATGGTTGGATGGCATCACTGACTCGATGGACATGAGTTTGAGCAAGGTACAAGATTTGGTGATGGACAGGAAGCCTAGTGTGCTGTAGTCCATGGGGTCACAAAGAGTCGGACACGACTGAGCAACTGAACTGATATGAGATTTTTGGTGTTTGTTTGTTTTTGTTTTGGCATAATTTGAACAGAAGATTTTCAATTTCATGGAGTCCAGTTTGTCCATTTTTTTCCTTTATGGATGGTACTTATATAAACATCTAAGAATTTGCTGTCTAGCCCTAGAACCTGAAGCTCTTCCCCTCTGTTTTCTTTTCTACAAGTTTATAGTTTAACATTTTGCATTTAAATCCATGATCCGTTTTGAGTTAATTTTTGTATAAGATGTGAGATTTAGGTCTAGGGGGATTTTTGGTTTGTTTTGCTGATGGATGTCCAAGCATCAATATTTTTTAACAGGTCTCCAGTGTAATTTCCTCAGATTTTTCAGGAGCATCATAATAAAATTTAAAAAGAACAACAGAAATGTGTGCTTTTAGAACAATGTTGTCCAGTAGAAATACATAATATATATGACTATATTATTATATATACATACAAAATTTTAAATTTTCTACTATAAAATTAAAAGTTAGGTGCAATTAATTTTGATAATATATTTTATTTAGCTCAGTATATTGAAAAATTACTTTAACTCATAACCAACCTAGAACTTGTTGAGACATTTTGCTTTCCTCTTTTCTATAATAGGTCCTTGAAAGGCAGTATGTACTTTTGTTTTGTTTTAGTTAGTTGGCCTCTTTATTTCGGCGGTGCTGGGTTTTTGTTGCTATGCACAGGCTTTCTTTAGGTGCAGTGAGCAGGGGCTACTCCCTATTTGTGCTGCGTGAGCTTCTCACTGCGGTGGCTTCTCTCGTTGCAGAGCAGGGGCTCCAGGGCACATGGGCTTCAGTAGCTGTGGTGCAGGGGCTTAGTTGCCCTGCAGCATGTGGCATCTTTCCGGACCAGGGATCAAACCCATGTCCCCCGCATTGACAGGCAGATTCCTATTTACTGGACCACCAGGGAAGTCCTATGTATTTTATATTAATAGCACATCTCAGCTGGACTCACCGCATTTCACATACTCAACAGCCACATGTGGTTAGTAGCCACCAAATTGAAAAATAGTTTTAAACCAAAATAGTCTTGTTCCCTACCCCCTGTTCTTTGCATGTTTGCTGACTGAATTAAATTCTTGGGCTACTCCTCCCTGGTGCAAATGTAGGGCTACTCATTTCAAATAATACAGGCTGTATTTAGAAAACCTTGCTTCTGCTTGCTGTGCCTGATGACACACTTCTTTTCTAGACAGATGCACTCTGGGTGGAATGTGCTTTCATAAATATTTATGTTGCACTGACAGTAATGGGCCCTCGGCCTTGGAGTCATGATGGTCTTCCCCCACACTTGGATTCTTATCCGATTTTCCCTCAACTCAAGTTATTAAATTCACATGAGTGTGCACAGTGTTCTAAATTCATGAGGACCCTGTTTATACATGGAGCCGTGCTGCAGTGAGGACAGGACAAGGTAAATCTTACATGTCATCCTTTAAACTGTCTAAGGAAGAAAGAGCAGAGCAGGACTGATTTCCATTCCACCAGTAAAAGCACACCAGCTTCAATAAGTGTCCCCTTAGTCATGCGGCATCGATCAGAACAGAGTTTCTCATCTTCTGCGCTATAGATGTTTTGGATTGGACCACTCTTTGTCGGGGGGCGGGGCTGTTGTGTGCACTGGAGGGGGTTTAGCAGTGTCTCTGGTCTCCAGGGTCTACACACTTCACAGGTGTGACTTCACACAGTGTCTCCAGACAGGGCCAGATATTCCCTGGGGTTCACAACCACCCCCAACTCCAGTCAAGGATCACTGGGCTCTAGTGAAACGGATTTCTGCATCATGTATGGGCTTTTTGGTGGGTTTGGTTGTTGTTTCACTTTTTGTTTTGTTTTGGGCCTAATGAACAATTTTACTGCTAAGTCACTTCAGTCATGTCCGACTCTGTGTGACCCCATAGACGGCAGCCCACCAAGCAGCAGTTAGCAGCAACAATTTTACAGGGCTAACTACGTTCGAACTCTTCAAAGATAAACTGAGGCCTATTAAAGAATTTTAGTTTATTTGAGCAAAAGTGATTCAAACCAAGCATCCAATTTAGCAGATAGAAAATAACTCTGAGGAGCTGTAGAAAATGAAAAAAAAAAAAAATGAAAGACTCATAGAAGGAAGGCAGTGGAAATGAAGAAGTTATATAAGGGGAAAGAGCAGGTTGGTTATTGCAAGGTGACTTCCTATCAGGCAGATGACCTAACTAGTGCTGCTGGGGTGACTCCTGATGGATTGGTTTTAGATTCCATTTGGGGGAGATTCCATTTGGGGGAGAGCTAAGACTAATTAAGTCTTGCTTTGGTGACATGGGGCTTAGTCTAAGCCACTTCATTTGGGACCTGTGGTCTGGTTTGGTAACACTTCATTTCATGGAATATTTCATTCTCCAATTTGTCTTCTTTGGGGGAACCTACATTTCTAAATGTGCCTGTAAAGTGAAGTTACTCAGTCATGTCCGACTCTTTGTGACCCCATGCACTGTAGCCTGCCAGGCTCTTTTGTCCATAGAATTTTCCAGGCAAGGATACTGGAGTGGGTTGCCATTTCCTTCTCCAGGGGATCTTCCTGACCCAGGGATCAAACCCAGGTCACCCACACTGCAGGCAGACTCTTTACCATCTAAACCACCAGGGAAGCTATAGCAGACTTTAATCACTGAGAAAATGGTACCCTTAGTCCTGGGCTGTGGTACTATGGCTCATTGAGACACAGAAATAGGACATATTCTCATCTAATCTTCAGTGTATGATTTATCTTTGAAAAAGACCTCTATTCCCTGCTTGACAAATTCTTACTCATCCTGTAAGGCTAGCCCAAATGCCGCCTCATTTGTGAAGCCTTTGCTAATTTTCCAAGAAAAATGGTGCCTTTGTCAGAAGTCTCCTTGCTTTTTGTTGAAGCTCTGCTAAAGGCATCTGTTCATTCCTACAGACATCCCGTCATGGTGAGTGAATGAAGGAATGATGTCAAGTGACATTATGGGTAGAAGCTAGAGGATCAATCACAGCCAGCTCTTATTAAACCAAGAAGCACACTTCATGTACACACAATGGAGAGAGCAAAAGCAATCAGAAGTAGATGCATCCTTAGAGCATGGTCAAGAAGCTCTCCAAAAACATTACAAAATAAATAAAGAAGAGTGATAGCCTCCCTGCAGAGAACACCCAAGGCCAGGGTAGCTAAGAAAAATGGTCGTCAGTGCCGTTCATCCCCTTTGGTAAACCGGAATCCATGTTGCAAACTCTGCCCTATAATTTGTGACTCTCAAGACGTCTGAATCAACATTCACAGTAAATGTCCTTTAGAGTCAAGAATCCCTAGAAAAAGTTATTGTGCGGATGCTGAAATAACTCATTTATACAAAATGTGACACTTCCGTCACTATATGGAGATTTTATAGTTTTTAGTTTTACAGTTTTATAGATTTTATAGTTTTACTTTTGCTCCCTGAGCATCAGGGAGATGGCGAAACTCTGCAAGTGCGTCTGTCTGACTAAACTGGAATATTGGGAAGAAACGTGAGTCAGTTCACTTCTAGGTGTGACCAAGAACAGGATTCCAATGTCCAGTTCAATCTGCCTTTAAAAAGAAATACTTGATTCAGTGGTCCTCCAACTTGAAGCTACAAGTTAGACAGTAACAAGCTGCCTGATTTCCTGGGGGACTCTGATTCAGATGGCCTGTTGGGGCTTAATAATCTACCTTTTAAATAAGCAGGGAACTCTGCTCAGTACTCAGTAAAAACCTAAATGGGAGAAGAATTTGAAAAAGAATAGATACAAGTATATCTATGAGATGGGAATACCAGACCACCTTACCTGCCTCCTGCAAAAGCTATATGCAGGTCAAGAAGCAACAGTTAAAACTGGACGTGGAACAACAGACTGCTTCAAAATTGGGAAAGGAGTACATCAAGGCTGTATATTGTCACCCTGCTTATTTAGCTTATATGCAGAGTACATCATGCAAAATGCCAGGCTGGATGAAGCACAAGCTGGAATCAAGATTGCCGGGAGAAATATCAATAACCTCAGATACGCAGATGACATAATGGCAGAAAGCAAAGAGGAATTAAAGAGCCTCTTGTGAAGGTGAAAGAGGGGAGTGAAAAAGCTGGCTTAAAACTCAACATTCAAAAAACTAATACCATGGCATCTGGTCCCATCATTTCATGGCAAATAGATGGGGAAACAATGGAAACAGTAAAATAATTTATTTTCTTGGGCTCCAAAATCACTACAGACAGTGACTGCAGCCATGAAATTGAAAGATACTTGTTCCTTGGAAGAAAAGCTATGACAAACCTAGATAGTGCATTAAAAAAAAAAAGCAGAGACATTATTTTTCCAACAAAGGTCAGTATAGTCAAAGCTGTGATTTTTCCAATAGTCATGTATGAATGTGAAAGTTGGACCATAAAGAAGGCTGAGTGCCGAAGAATTGATGCTTTTGAACTGTGGTGTTGGAGAAGACTCTTGAGAGTCCCTTGGACAATAAGGATTGCAAACCAGTCAATTCTAAAGGAAGTCAACCCTGAATAATCATTGGAAGGACTGATGCTGAAACTGAAGTTCCAATACTTTGACCACCTGATGAAAAGAACTGACTCATTGGAAAAACCCTGATAACTGGGAAAGAAAGGAGAAGGGGATGACAGGACAAGATGCTTTGATGGCATCGCTGACTCAATGCACATGAGTTTGAGCAAGCTCCAGGAGCTGGTAAAGGACAGGGAAGCCTGGCGTGCTGCAGTCCATGGGGTTGCAAAGAGTCGGAGACAACTGAATGAATGAGCAACAACAGCAGTCTATATGTATAACTAAATCACTTTGCTGTACACCTGAAACTAACATAACGTTGTTAATCATCTATACTCCAATATAAAATTTAAAAAACATTTTTAATAAAAGACCCCCATAAAAGGAAATTTTAGATACCTTGATTTGAAGGAGGGGGGAGGCGGTCCTAACTATTAACACCCCCCCCCACTTTGTAAAGGGGTTTGAGACTTTCCATCCAAGGCTAAAGAGCAAAGCTGCTGAAGATTTTGTCTTTTAATCTACCTTGAACATCACCTCCCATGATCCCTTCCAAAAACGAACAGGCAGCTAGAGATAGTGAGAATCTGTATAGCACAGATGAGTGACTATGGCTCATGGGTTATCATTGAGGGCTTCCCAGGGAAGGAATGCATGGTTTCATAGCTACTGGCTCCAGACAAGACTTGCAAATTACAGAGGGGTAAAGATGAAGTGAGTGGAGAGCAAGGATGTGGGTGGCCAGCTCCTAGTGTGGGTCAAAGCCCCTAATACTGACCACTGGTTCCTTCTGCGAGAAGCACTCTCATGGTACCCAACAAGCCTGGGCGAAACAAAGATGGGTAAGATGCAGTTCCTTAAGGTACAGAGCTTATCTACATTAGTTTTTTTATGATGCTTCTCCTGACCAGTCTGAGAGCACACAAACCATAACCTTCAATTTCTTCCTCTACGGCGTTTCTTACTTACATGACTTTAATCTTTCAAGGGGGTTTCCCTGGTGGCTCAGTGGTAAAGAATCCACCTGCCAATGCAGGAGACGTGGGTTCAGTCTCTCAGTTGGGAAGATCCCCTGGAGAAGGACATGGCAACCCATTCCAGTATTCTTGCCTGGAGAATCCCATGGACGGAGGAGCCTGGTGGGCTAGTCCACGGGGTCGCAGAGTCGGACACAACAACTAAACAACAACAATCTTGTAAGAGAGGGACGATGGGTAGGATCATAGTTTGGGATCCAGTGTGCTTGAGTTGGGATCTTAGCCCGTTTGCCCACTACTTTTATAAGCTTGGCCAGGTCTTGTCACCTCTGCGTGCCTCACTTTCATCAACAACAAAGTGGTAACAATGGTAGTACATATTGTGTAGGTTGGTCACAATGATTGAGGTAATATATTTCAAGCCCTAAGCACTTTAAAGATATTATCTCACTTAATCATTGTGACCAACCTACACAAAGTGAGCCTTCCAAAAGTATTAGCTCTTATGGTTATAGCAGCCCAATCAGAGCTCTTATTATGGAATATAAGCTGGCAATGGCACCCCACTCCAGTACTCTTGCCTGGAAAATCCCATGGACGGAGGACCCTGGTGGGCTGCTGTCTCTGGGGTCGCACAGAGTCGGACACGACTGAAGCGACTTAGCAGCAGCAGCAAGCTTTATAAACAGCATTTTAATAAATCAACAATGTAAAATTAACCACGTTCTTTATTTTAAAAATACCAGGCAACAGCAGAGGACAGATTTTTTTTTCCGAGGGGCCTCAGTCGAGATTTCAAAGACCTCATTTCCAAAAACTTCAGGAAATGTGTTGAGTTCAGTTGTTTATATGCATTGGCCCAGTGGCCAATGTTTATCTCCAATGAGTCATTGACCCTGCCAACATGAAGGAAAAGGATCAGGTCACTGAAAGAAAAGTGAGATGAAATTATTTTTTGGAGCAGTGCAAATAAGCATGAACAACTTTAGATCCAGTGCTTCCTATTTTCTTCAGCAAAACTTGAGAGAGCCTGTGGACATGTGTTTGAGAAGTTCTGTTCCAAGAACTTTGAACAGCAACTTCAAGTCCAGCATGAAAAGAGTTTTCATTTAGTCCCCCTTGAGATGGTTGCCAGGAGGGTCAGCAGAGAGCTCTTTGGAATGTGAACATCTAAGCATTGCTTTCACATTTGAGTTCACATACATTATAAATGCATGATTGAGAAACCAAAGAACCAGCTGTCAGAAAAACTGATGAGAAGGGGGGAAAGAGTCATGAGACCCTCTCACTGCAAAATCATCAGATTGTGATTCTCTTTTTGCTGTGCCTTGGAGAAATCAGGGGTTTCAGGAGGAAGAATCTTTGACCCAAAGAAGAAAAAAAAAGCAGGGGAATTCTTATCAAATCTCACCCTGAGCAGGTTGACCATGTGACTCTCCCATTGGTGCTTACGATGGGCAGAAGCAACTCACCAGCTAAGAAGAGGCAAAGGAGTAAAAAGTCTGAGGTCCTAAACTGGCTTCAGATTGTGGGTTTAGATCTTGAGATCAGGGTTTCTCACCCTCACAGTATTGACATTTAGGGCCAGATCATTCTTGGTGGGGGGCACTCTTCTGGGCATCGTGGGCTGTTGAGGAGCACCCCTGGTGTCTCCCCACTACACACTAGTAGAACCTGCCCCTCCTCTGCAGTTGTGAGAGTCACAAATGCCTCCAGTTGGTGACTGGGGTCCCCTGGAAGGCAGGATGAAGCCCCCCCAGTTGAGAACCGCTGCTTTAGATCTGACCCAGATGAGAGAAATTTGAGCAGTAGTCCCCAATGATCTGTAGGGAAAACCAGTTGTGAAAAACTTTCCAATCCATTGTGAACCAATATATTTTGAAACACAATAAAACTTAATTACTGTAAAAAAGTGAAGTAACGAACATAAAGTAGAAAGCAATTTGTTATGGTTAGATTCAAATGAGATAAAATAACTCTGTAAAGTTCGCAAACAGGTTTCCCAGTTCTGGTTCTCCCTTTCTGTACTCATTTTTGTGATTCATTCATTGGTTCATTAATTCAACATGCATTTGTTCAACACCCCCACAGTGTACCAGGCATTGGACTGGGGACTGGGGATCCAAAGATGAGTGAGGAAGAAATTCCATCCCTGGGGGGAGGGTGTGGCATCCAGAGAACCTTCCTGGAGGAAGTGATACCCAGCAGGTCCCCCAACATGAGTAACAATTCACAGGAAGAAGCAGAGGAGGCAGAGTGTGAATTTCAGGCAGAGTGTGAATTTCAGGCAGAGGGTACTGTGTGTAAGGCAGTCAGCACTTACTCACAACCCTTCCAGGGAACTGAAAGTAAAATATGACTGGAGCTGAGAGTAGAAGGGGAAGAGGCAAAAAGATGAAGCTGTAGAAGTAAAGCAGGGTCAGATCATGAAGTCCTGGTCAGCCCTTGCTATGCCCCGCCGGTGCCTGGGACAAGCACTAGTATCAACTGGGGAGCTTTTTGGAAATGCAGACTTTCAGGCCCTACCCCTAGATCTGCTGAATCAGAGTCTGTTCTGAGACTTAGGAAGGCTGGATTGTTTATGGAGCTTTTATCCTGAGGGATACAGGAAAAGATTTTTTTTTTTTTTTTTTACAGGAAGAGATTATAAGGTTTTTGTTACCTGTATCCCTCAAGATAAAGGCATGGGCCTTCCCTGGTGGCTCAGATGATAAAGGATCTGCCTGCAATGCAGGAAATGCAGGTTAGATCCCAGGGTCAGGAAGATCCCCTGGAGGAGGAAATGGCAACCCACTCCAATGTTCATGACTGGGAAATCCCATGGACACAGGAGGCTGGAGGGCTACAGTCCATGGGGTCGCAAAGAGTCGGACACAACTGAGCGACTGACACTAATCTTGTGCAGTGCAGATAACCATTACAAGGGTTTTAGGCACTGGAGGTTGGCTAAGCTGGTATCCCTAGGCACTGCCTTTGCCGCAGGTACGACAGGAAGATGCGCATGGAGCTCAATATCGACTTTCCCAGACTCCCTTGTGGCTGGAGGAAGGGCAGAGCCCCTCACTGGAGATCCACTGTGGTAATTTTTGAGAAAACTACTGTTTCCCTGATTCAAATAAAACGTGGACGGCAGGTATCTTGGCTGCTTCTTTCTGCCTTGAATGAGGCTGTGTTCCCTGAGCTGAAAGCACTCCTGTGACTAGCCCAGAACGGCATATCATTAATGTATCAGTCACCGTTGTGTCTGTACATATGCGAAGTCCAAAACAGTATTTGCTTAAAGAAGATAAATATGTTTACCACTGTCACATAGAGAAAATTCAGCAATGTGCAGTCTAGGCTAGTGTGCAGTTCCTGACCATGGAGCCCCAGAAACACTGTTTTCTCCCTTTGTCCTTTTCACTGCTTGACTTCTATCCTCATGATATTTGCTGAAATTCCACCCTTCACAACTGCCCTCCAGGTCAATGGACCACTTCTTAATTTGCCAGGAGTCACCCTTGAAGTCTCAAACCATACTCCTACATAAAGTTCAGTGATTAGGACTTGTTACATATTTGCACTTTGCTGTGAAGGACACTTGGTGATGTATTTATTTAGTTGGACTGTGCTGGGTCTTCATTGCTGCTGGAGCTTTTCTCTAGTTGTGCTGTACAGTCCCCTCATTGTGGGGCTTCGTTCATTGCAGAGCACGAACCTCGTTGCTCTGCAGCGTGTGGAATCTTCCTGTACCAGGGATCGAACCCGTGCCCCCTGCATTGGCAGGCAGATTTTTAACCTTTAGACCACCAGGAAAGTCCTAGGTGATTTATTAGTATTTGTTTTTCTGGGTGGCCATGTATTAAACTAAAAACTAGAACTCCATGACAGAGTAAGTGGGAGGAAAAAGATGCTTGATAGCCATATCTCTCTGGAAAATTCCATCACAGGCAGGTTTGTATTCCAGGAAGATGATTCAGATAGCAGTGTGGAGGGCAGGTTCTAGAGAAAGAAGACTGAAGGGAGGCAGGCCAGTGGATGAGGCGGTGGGATACTCAAAGGCAGGGGCATGACCGACTGCTGACCATCAGCTAAATTTGGCCTCCTGCTTGTTTTAAAGTTTCACTGCAGCAGAGTGAGGCCACACACTTAGACACTGTCTGTGGCTGTGCGGAGGGGGAGCACTCATTGTTTTTCTTTATCCTTCTGAGTTCCTGGCTGGGAACCTTGTCATCAAAGATACTTTAATAACATCTATACTTCCAGTATACATGGGAGAGACCCAGAAAAACTCCCCCAAATGGCCCAAGCCACCGCTTTAAGCATCCTCTGTTTGGTTAAAGACAAAACGCAGATGTTGGGGAGGGGAGGAAACCAGTTATGGAAGGTTAGCAGGGAATGAAGCATGGTAAATAATGGTCAGGTTATGTGGATTCAAGTGGGTGCCTTCTCCACGGAGGAGAGTTTGTGGAGATTTTGTCATCCTTCTCTTCCTGGTGCAAGAGGGTGACAAATGGAGATTTCTTTTTTAAATGGGAATGTTCTTTACTTGTAAAGCTACTTTATAAGAGTAGCTTCTGCGATGTTTCCAGAGAATGTCCTGTGTCTGCTGATTATTTTAGGTCTCAAAAATAACCAGCTTAAAATAATCCTCGGGCCCAAGGGGCCCATTTTGGGGTGGAATATCCTGCTCCTCTTCAGCTGCTTTCTCTCTGCTTTCTCTCAGTGTTGAGTAATTTCGACAGAGGCCGTGGGAACTTACCCTAAAACATTCACTGTCTGGCCTTTGACAGACAAACTGCTGAGTCTTGCTCTAGAGGAGTATCATGTAGGGTTGGAGAAAGTGGACATCCTCCAGAAGACATCAGGGAGGTAGAAAGAGTGGGTGAAAGTTGGATGTGGGGAATCAGAGGCAGACTGGAGCTCTTCCTGGAGTAGGCAGAATATTCTGGAAATCTTAAACCATGCCCAGATCACTGACCTAGCTAATGCAAGTTTACAGGGGTGGCTTCTTCTGAGACTTCAGATGTATCATTATTTATGCTCCATTAACTAAAGAAGCAAAATAGTAATTCAGGCTTTGAGATCTTGGCTATAATGAATAAAAGATGAAAGGACACTGCTGCCTGTTTGAAAACGAAAGAGCACAGCAGTGGAAACACAGAGTGTCTACAACATGGCAGAGTCTGTGCTAGAGTTGTGTTTATGCTGCTTGTTAATACCCAGTGACAGTTCTTTTTCATTGTGTTTTTGATGATTGACAGTTAACATTTTTGAATGTCATTTTTAAAGCATCAAAAAATTATATAACTAACATAAGTCAAAATTTGTTTTTGTTTTGTCTTTATTCTTTGTCTTTGTATGATCTTTGCCTCATTTTGGGTTCTGTTCAAAAAGTAAAATTCATCTGAGTAAGTTGGAAAGATCTTTTGGCTTTATTCAGGTATTCATGAAGGGCGGCACCCAGTCTAGCAGGAAGAAAGAAGCTCTGAGGAGCTGTACTGAGCAAAAGACTTTTCACTTAGGCAGAAGGCAGCAGGAACAGGAAGTTGTTCTGGGCAAAGGAACAGGTTGGTTAGTGCAAAGGTACTTTCCTCAGGGGATGCGTGTGTGTGTGTGTGTGTGTGTGTGTGTGTGTGTGTGTATGCGCGCGCGTGCATGCGTGCGTGCTAAGTTACATCTGACTCTTTGCAACCCCATGGATTGTAGCCCTCCAGGCTCCTCTGTCCACAGGATTCAACATTGAGAGGCTCTCCAAAGCACCTATAAAAGAGACACCTCAACAGGTGCATTTACAACTTTCTACCCCCTAAGATGGTCCTTGGAAACAGAAAATACTGGAGTTTTTCTCCCAGGCAAGAATACTGGAGTGGGTTGCCATGCCTTCCTCCAGGGGATCTCCTGACGTGGGGATTGAACCCGCCTTGCTTTCGTCTCCTGCATTGGCAGGCAGGTTCTTTACCTCTAGCGCCACCTGAGATGGCAGGGTTCTATCAGGTGGATTACCTAACTAGTGCTGGTCAGGTGATTTTCTTACCAACTGGTTTGAGATTCTGTTTCTGGAAGAGTTGAAACTAATTATATCTTGGTTTGACGACGTGGGGTTTAGCGTAAGCAACTCTGCTTGGGGCCTGCTGCCAGGTCTTGAACAGTTAAAAACCATCCTGAGCATGTGTCAGAGGTGCCTGGATTTGCACAGATGTGTGAATTTCAAAGGTCCCCTATTTCCTCCCCTGGAGAGATAAGCCCCCGACTTGATATCCTGAAAAGTGAAAGTGAAAGTTGCTCAGTCATTTCCGACTCTTTGCGACCCCATGGACTATGAAGTCCATGGAATTCTCCAGGCCAGAATACTGGAGAGGGTAGCCTTTCCCTCCTCCAGGGGATCTTCCCAACCCAGGGTTCGAACCCAGGTCTCCCACATTGCAGGCAGATTCTTTACCAGCTGAGCCACAAGGGAAGCCAGAGAATACTGGAGTGGGTAGCCTATCCCTTCTCCAGCGGATCTTCCCAACCCAGGAATTGAACTGGGATCTCCTGCATTGCAGGTGGATTCTTTACCAGTTGAGCTATCAGGAAAGCCCTGATATCCTGAACATCCCACCAACTACTCAGAGGGCTTTTTGAACCAAGAGCCCTTTCCAGTACAACAAGCACTTTCCTCACTTGCAAAGAAGGCATCTGATTGTCAAGTTGGCAGCAAAGCCTTTGAGTCACTGCTTTTGTTCAGTGGTATTTGTAGAACCTATTTGTAGATGCAAACTTGCCCTTTTGTTCCCGCCTTTTGAGCGACAGACAGAGTTGCTCTCCCACCGAAAACAACTCTGCTTTCCCCATCTACCTTCCAGTGACATTCCTTGGCATTAATCATAATCTAAAACCTCACCCTTCTCTCCAGCCCTGGAAATACTTGGTAGCTAGCCCTAAATTCAGGAGTCCTTTTTTAATATAAAGAAAACAAAGGAGACAAAGTCGTGAAGTTATGGGTTATCTAAAGGAGCTACACAAGAAATTGAGTCATTTCACAGATCTAGCAGATCCAAAATCCATTTCATTAGCACCCAAAGGAAACATACTTAATAGGAGCCATTGCCAGGAGAGAGTTTCCGTGGCATTTTCTGTTTCCAGGGACCATCTTAGGGGGTAGAAAGTTGTAAATGGCACCTGTTGAGGTGTCTCTTTTATAGGTGCTTTGGAGAGGCTCACCATATTGAATAATTGGTCCCCAGAATAAACTCTGTTTTGCTAATGGGTTTCGAACATTAAATGAATCTGTTAATTCTCAGCGGAGCATTACACATCAGAACTCATTTTGCAAGGCTGAATATCGGAGTAATTTTTGAAATGAGAATAAACCTAGAGCCATTTATTACTAGTGATCCCACCAGCAGTTCTAACAACTCAACCCTGCCAAGTAGAGGTCAGGCCATACGCTGCCTTCTTTTGTCCTACTGTGCAAGATGAATGCTGACCAAGAGGTGTGCTCCCACCGGTGTGGAAGAGGGTAATCATCAGTTTCCTCAAGAGCAGTACAGGGATGTATTGGGCTAAGTGTTCTAAGCTATTTGACCTAAGGCAGATGTACATTTTCTTTCCTTCAGCAAATATTTCTTGAGGGCCTCCCCTGCTTCAGATGCTACATTTCCAGGATGTTTTGTTACAAATAAGGTAAACTATTTTCCACATACAATTTGCCTCTCCTGTCCTTCTGCCTCTGAAAGGCCCACACTCTGAACAGTGAACTTCGTCAGCCAGCTCCTAGCCTGACACATCTGTGCAAGTGGGAAGGGAAGAGTTAACAGCTGATCTGCAATCCCTGGGATCACATCAGGGAAAAATGACCTGAACAGATCATGTAGATTTGTTTGCTGGACCCCGAGATGATATTTGCTAATGGGGTATCCTTAGTGATGGAATGTTTTTGTCAGGATATACCAGATTTGTATAAGATTACTTACAGTAAATGTCCCTGGAGTTTGTGGGTTTCATGGCCAGGTGGAAAATATCATTGTCATCCTTTTAATTATCAGAATATAAAATTAATAAGTTTCATGACAAAAATAGCTCCTTTTGTATAAGTGATTGCTGTTGCTCAGTCATTAAGTTGTGTCCGACTCTTCAAAACCCCATGGAAGGCAGCACGCCAGGCTTCCCTGTCCTTCACTATCTCCCAGAGTTTGCTCAAACTCATGTCCATCGAGTCGGTGATGCCATCCAACCATCTCATCCTCTGTCATTCCCTTCTCCTCCTGCCCTCAGTCTTTCCCAGCATCAGGGCCTTTTCCAATGAGTCTGCTCTTCGCATCAGGTGGCCAAAGGATTGGAGCTTCAGCTTCAGCATTAGTCCTTCCAATGTATAATCAAGGTTTATTTCCTTTAGAATTAGCTGATTTGATCTCCTTGCTGTCCAAGGGACTCTCAAGAATCTTCTCCAACACCACAGTTTGAAAGCATCAATTCTTTGGGGCTCAGCCTTCTTTATGGTCCAATTATCACGTCCGTACATAATTACTGATACCCTGTATGTTAAATCTGGGCCAGGGCCACCCCATCCCAAGGCTGTGATTTCCTGAGAATAGAAATCATTTCTTATTCTTCTTTGTAAGACCATACCCAGCACACTACCAGTACCTAGAGAACACTCATTAGATGTTTAACTTTAAATATGGAACATAACCCACTTATAAATGGCCACAAACTATTTAAATAGCAAAATCTGTAAGAAGAGTATAAAGTGAAGTGTTGCTCAGTCGTACCCGACTCTTTGTGACCCCATGGACTATAGAGTCCATGGGATTCTCCAGGCCAGAATACTGGAGTGGGTAGCCTTTCCCTTATCCAGGGGATCTTCCCAACCCAGGGATCAAACCCAGGTCTCCCTCATTGCAGGTGGATTCTTTACCAGCTGAGCCACAAGAAGAGCATAACATCTCAGTAAAACTGTTGCAATCAAGGGAGTGATGAAAAGTCAAATAAAATGGAAAGGGCCTTAGGTAGAAGGACTTTGGAATGAAGGTAGAAGTTGTTTTGATAGGTGCTTTTTAAACTTTAATGTGCTTGTGAACTACTTGGGATCCTGTCTATATGTAGCTTCTTCTTTTTTCATGTCTTTTTTTTAAAACTTTTTGGCTGTGCCACACATCATATGGGATCTTAGTCCCTGACGAGGATCGAGCCTATGTTTCCTGCAGTGGAAGTGGGGAGTCTTCACCACCGAGCCCCCAGAAAAGTCCCTCTATGCATCTTCTAATGCAAGAGGTCTGCAATGGACTCTGAGATGGTCTTTCCTAACATTTCTAAAGCCTTATTAGTCAACTTGTGGTCAGGAGCTGCAGTATCAGCCTGACCTAGGTGCCTGTTAGAAATGCAGAATCTTTGGCCTTTCTTAATCAGATTCTGGCTCTGTTTTGCATAGGTTCTTGATTCCCCTGAATTCACTCTTTGAAAAGGGCCAAGAACTCTTTATTGTGCACGCTCTTTCTCTCTCTTTCTCAGGTCACCAGGTCCTTCTTGAGAAGTGATATTTTCTTCTTATATCACTATATATAATGATATATCCTCTATGGCTGCTTTATAATTGATTGGCTTTTCCAAGCTTATGGTTGAGGGGCAACAAAGCAGATTTCTCTCTCTTGTAACTTTCTGAAACCATAAAACTTTGAACTTGCAATCCATTTGAAGCCATGTGTTGTTTAGGGGCTGCCTGGCAAATAGTCTAATAGTGTTTTTAAATAAAAGCAAACTGGTTCAAAACTGTGAAAGGTGTAGAAGAAGCACAAGTAGTACAGTCAAGCAGTCTAATGCGTGCTGTTTACACGGGCAGGAAAATCTGATATTGAATAATGGGCCCTGTGGGCAGGAAAAGGCATGTGGAAATTTTACCTATAATTGAGTCAAAGAACATTAGATTCAATAACTGGAGAAGGATAGACCTGAGGTAAATAAAATGCATTTGTATTTAGGTACCTCACAGAGTCAGTCACTTTTTTTTCCCCTCCCCTGAACCTTTAACAAAAAAATGTATATGGTTTTTTAAAAAATGCTGTTTATTGATTTATTTGGCTGCACCAGGTCTTAGTTATGGCATGCAGACTCTTAGTTGTGGCATGTGGGCTTCAGCTCCTCGACCAGGGACCGAACCCAGACCCCTTGCATTGGCAGCACAGTCCCAACCTCTGGGCCACCAGGGAAGTCCCTGGATTTTTTTAAATTCAATTTTTAAATTTTTTGGCAGCACTGTGTGGCATGCGGCATCTTTTTTCCCCCAACCAGGGATGGAATCTGCCACCTCTGCAGTGGAAGCATGGAGTCTTAATCACTGGACCAGCAGGGAATTCCTAAAAACTGTATACTGATTTTTAAACCATGAAATGGAAGGGTTAATAGGTACAAGTAGCCAAAGATCAGAGCCAGAAACATTGAAATCCATGGATGTAAGTGAAGAAGAAAATACAACTGGCATGAAGTGGAGCTCTCAGCAGAATTTCAGTCTTCAGAGAAACATCAAGATGGGAAAGAAAGCTCAAAAAGGAAATGCCATTAACGCAGAGGGAGAGGCAGGGTGAGGTGAAAGCATTATATGCAGTTATATCCAAGTCAGCCAGTACTTAGAAAATGCAATTAACTTGAAACATACTTACATTTAGTGGCTATAATGAAATCCCCTAAGTTAAGATTCTAATAAAGCCCTTGAGGTCTGTTTGGATTTTCCCTTAATGAAGGAAAGCCAACAAAATTAGGGATGTTTCCTGGAAGTAATATCTGCCTGTGGGCTATGAGCTGGGGTCCAAAGTCATGTACGGGCTGGCTGAAATCCTGCCAAAGGAGAGCAATGATGGCTGGCTTTCATGATAAGCTTCTATCTAAGGGAGTCACAAATACATTTCACATGTTTGATCCACAGAAAGATAACAGACAAATTTGGTCCAGATAGGGATAGGAAGGAAGGGAGAGTTAGACATCTGTACTCTGGCAACGACTGAAATATAAACTAGCTATAGGGAGGAAATCGGATGTGGAAAAGGAAATCCATGGAAAGACTTGGAGAGTGCAGGATGCTTTGAGTTAAAATACTCTTTCTGCCATATTCAGTTAAATTTGCAAATGAAATTTAAAGAATGAGAGTCGAAAGAGCTGTAGCAGGCTGAACAATATAGAGCTTTATGTTTACAAGTGTCATGGCATTTTAACTTTGAAGCATCACTTTGGCCTTAACATACTTTTTTACAGGCATACAGGATCCTTCAAGTGTTAATACTCCTAACACAATGTTTTCCCAAGTGTACGCTCAGGATCCTTAGCCCCAAAATATAATGTATAAAGGGGATTCCATGGTTATAAAAATTGGGGAAATAATATTCTCATAGATTTGTCATGCACATTAGTACACTAAAATTCTGAGAAAGTCTATGGGGGAAAACTACAATTTCATTTAATACTGGGTTTCTCAAAATTGTATGACAATGGAAACCTTTTGGCCGAGAGTCAACTATAGAATTGGAGAAGGCAATGGCACCCCACTCCAGGACTCTTGCCTGGAAAATCCCATGGGCGGAGGAGCCTGGTGGGCTGCAATCCGTGGGGTTGCAAAGAGTCGGACACGACTGAGTGACTTCACTTTCACTTTTCACTTTCATGCATTGGAAAAGGAAATGGCAAGCCACTCCAGCGTTCTTGCCTGGAGAATCCCAGGGACAGGGGAGCCTGGTGGGCTGCTGTCTATGGGGTCGCACAGAGTTGGACATGACTGAAGCGACTTAGCAGCAGCAGCAAGTTACATGCTTTGTGTAAAGCTGGGCTTGGTAAATGTTAGTTAATTGACGTACTTGGGGGGAAAAGGTTAGAAAAGAGGAAGGGGAAGGCTAGCCTTGAACTTCTGGATAGTCTGTTTTTGTTATTTTAAATTGATTGATGATTGCTTTACAGTATCGGTTTGATTTCTGTCATACATCAACATGAATTAACCCTAAGTATACATATGTCCCCTCTCTCTTGAGTCTCCCTCCCACCTCCCGTCCATCTAGGTTATTACAGAGCCCCAGTTTGAGTTCCCTGAGTCATACAGCAAATTTCCATTGGCTATCTATTTGCATATGTTAGTCTGTTTTTTAAAACCTAGGAATTAATTCCTTCATCAAGTCGGCTATACCCATGTGGCATGGATGTACTTGGTGCTAGGGATTCGATGGTGACTGTCATGCCTTCCCATGCGGAGTTTATAGTCTAACAGGGAGAAAGGCATTAATAAATATCACACAAGCAGCAACACGGATGGACCTAGAGACTGTCGTAATAAGTGAAGTATATCAGACAGAGAAAGATAAATATCATATGATATCACTTATGTGTGGAGTCTAAAAAATGATACAAATGAACTTGTTTATAAAATGAAGCAGACTCACAGACATAGAAAACAAACTTATGGTTACCAAAAGCAGGAGGAGATAAATTAGGAGTTTGAAATTCACATATACACACTATTATATATAAAATAGATAATCAACAAGGATTTACTTACAACAAGGATTACTTACTATAGTGCAGGGAACTCTATTCAGTATTCTGTAATAACCTAAATGGGAAAAGAATCTGAAAAAGAATAGATAATGTAAATGCATGTGGGCTTCCCTGGTGGCTCAGTGGTGAAGAACCTGCTTATCAATGCAGGAGATATGGGTTCGATCCCTGGGTTGGGAAGATCTCCTGGAGGAGGAAATGGCAACCCACTCCAGTATTCTTGCCTGGGAAATCCCATGGACAGAGGAGCCTGGCAGGCTACAGTCCATGGGGTTACAAATGCAACTGAGCAACTAAACAACAATAACAACAGCATAACTGAATCACTTTGCTGTACATTTGAAACTAACACAGCATTGTAAATGAACTAGACTTCAGTTGTATTTGTGTGACAAACGTATAAGCAGCAATGAGTGCTGTGAAGAAAATATGGTGCTATCAGAGAACATCTGATAGGGGAAATTGACCAGTCACAATCACATCCTTGGAAAGAGAGGCTTTTTCTTTTTGCAATATCACTGATATAGAACGTTGTATTAGTTTCAGTTGTAAACATAAGGATTCAGAATAGGTATATATTGCAAAACGATCACCACAACAAATCTAGTTAATGTCTATCACCACATGTAGTTAACAGAATTTCTTTTCTTGTGTTGAAAACTTTTAAGATCTAGCAACTTTCAAATATCTAATACAGTATTATTGACTGTAGTCACCATCCTGTACATTACGTCCCCAGAACTTGTTTATTTTATAACTAGTACTTTGTACCATTTAGGCCACTACCCCCCTCCACGTCCATGCTCTGTAGCTGAGTTAATTTTTTTCAGTGATTATGTTTTGAGCCCACAAATAAGTGAGATCATATGGTATTTGGCTCTCTCTGTCTGCTTTATTTCACTTAGCATAATGTCCTCAAGATCCATCCATGTTGTCATTAATAGCAACATTTCTTGTTTTGTATGACTAATACTGTGTTGTGTATATATTGTGTATTTATCCATTCATCACTGGGCACAGGTTGTTTCCGTGTCTAGGCTATTGTAAGTAATGCTGCAGTGAACATGGTGGTGCATGTATCTTTTTGAATTAGTATTTTTGTTTTCTTGGGATATATACCTAGGAGAGGAATTGCTGGATCATACGGTAGTTTTGTTTTTGGTTTTCTCAGGAACTTCCATTCTGTTTTCCATAGTGGTTGCAACAATTTATATTCCCACCAACAGTGCACCAGTGTTCTGTTTTCTCTGAATCCTCATGAATGCTTGTTATTTCTTGTCGTTTTGATGATAACCATTCTGACTGACAGATGTGAGGTGAGATCTCATTGTGGTTTTGATTTGCATGTCCCTGATGATTAGTAATGTTGAACATCTTTTCATGTGCTTTATATCCTTTACCTTGCTTACCAACCATCTATATGTCATTTAAAAAAAATGTCTTCAGATTTTTTGCCAATTTTTTAAATTGTATTTTTGGTGTTGTTGCCATTTGGCTATATGAGTTCTTTATGGATTTTGGACATTAGCCCATCATCAGGTATATGATCTGAAAACATTTTCTCCCATTCTGCTGGTTGTCCTTTCTTTCTTTCTTTCTTTTTTGTTGTTGTGCTTTTTAGCTTGATATTGTCCCTCTTGCTTATTTTTACTTTTATTGCCTTTGAATTGGGAGTTAAATCCAAAAAATCATAGCCTAGAAGGAGCTTACTTACCCGCATGTGTTCTAGGAGTTTTATAACTTCAGGTCTTACATTCAAGTCTTTAATCCATTTTGAGTTAGTTTTTGTGCACGGTGTATGATAGTGGTCCAGTTTCCTTCTTTTGTATGTGCCTATCTGATTTTCCCGACACAATCTACTGAAGAGATTATCCTTTTCCCATTGTACATTTTTAGCTTGTCATAAATGAATTGACCATATATGTGCATGGGTTTCTTTCTGGGCTCTCTATTCTGTTCTTTTGATCTGTATGTCTGTTTTTATGCTATTTACCATACTGTTTTGATTACTATAGCTTTATGGTAGAGTTTGAAATCAGGAAGCATGATGCCTCCAGCTTTGTTCTTCTTTCTCAGTATTGCTTTGGCTACTCAAGGCCTTTGTTGCTGCTGCTACTGCTAAGTTGCTTCAGTCGTGTCCGACTCTGTGCAACCCCATAGATGGCAGCCCACCAGGCTCCCCTGTCTCTGGGATTCTCCAGGCAAGAACACTGGAGTGGGTTGCCATTTCCTTCTCCAATGCATGAAAGTGAAAAAATAAAGTGAAGTCGCTCAGTCGTATCTGACTCCCAGCGACCCCATGGACTGCAGCCTACTAGGCTCCTCCATCCATGGGATTTTCCAGGCAAGAGTACTGGAGTGGGGTGCCGTTGCAAGGCCTTTGTGGTTCCATACAAATTTTAAGATTGTTTGTTCAATTTCTGTGAAAAATGGCAGTGGAATTTTGGTAGGGATTATATTGAATATGTAGGTTGCTTTGGGCCATTGGGCCATTTTAACAGTATTAATTCTTCTAATCCATGAGCACAGAATATCTTTCCATTTATTTGTGTCTTCTTCAGTTTCTTTCACTAATGACTTATTGCTTCACTGTACGTGTCTTTCAGCTCCTTGGTTGAACTTATTCCTAGGTATTTTAGTCTTGTTGATGTATATGAGATTATCTCCTTAATTTCTCTGATAGTTCATTATTAGTGTGTAGAAATGCAACAGGTTTTTGTATATTGGTTTTTGTGTCCTGTCACTTTATTGAATTTATATAGTCTACATCTATTGGTGAGGTCTTTAGGATTTTCTGTATATAATATTATGTCATCTGCAAGTTTTATTCTTCATTTACAATTTGGATGCCTTTTATTTTATTTATCTTTGCTCAGTTGCTCTGGCTAGGACTTTCAGTGCCGTGTTGAAGAAAAGTGGTGAGAGTGGGCAGAGAGGTGCCTTTTATGAACAAGTGAGAAGCTGAGAACCACCTTGAAGAAGTGAGAATGGGAAGTTGGGATGGGAGGAAGTTCCAGGCAGAGAGATGAAACTAGACTTTTTAGAGCAAGAGAGAGGGGGAAATGAGGCTGGGAAGATAGCCAAGGCCAGCTCATTCAGCAGCTTGTAGGCCAAGTTAAGAAATTTAATCATGGGCTCAGAGCCATGGAAGCCAGGTAAAGTTTTAACCAGGGTATAATAAGATGTTCATTTTTGAGGGTCCTCAATGTCCCTGACTACGGAAATGACTGCTGAGAGTCAGAAGGAAAGCCCAGACACTGCCTGAGATTGTTGCAGAAGTCACGTGAGAGACATTGTGGATTGAAGGAGGGAGTTTGCAGTGGGGAGGGGAGGGGCCCTGTAGGGTCAAGGATGAAGGTCAGGTTTCTAGCTGGTGTAAATGTGTTACTAAACCAAACTGGGTTTTCCCCGCTCACATCCAGTGAAGCCAGTCTATTGATACGAGGTTGTGGTGAAGGAAAGTGCAGGCAACAAGCAGGGAGTATGAGTGGTTAATGCTCAGAAGACCTATTGGCTTTCAGGGAAAGGTCTCTAAAGATAGGGCTCTAGGGTGCGTGATCAGCTTGTGGGCCTTCTGATTTGTTGGTGGTAAAGTAACCTGGCCTCAGCATCGTCAATCTTCTGGTTCCAACCGATCTAGGGTCTATGTGCTTGTGGGTAACATACAGTTAACTTCTTCCAGCTGATGGGAGTTTCAGTATTTGCAAAATAGCTCAAGGATATGGCTCAGAATATTATCTATAGTCCTGAGGGGGAACTAAAGGTCCTTGACATTCTTCAGTGACTAAACTATTGTCATTTTGTCTTGCTTGCTTGTTTTCCTTTGTTTTTGCATTTTCTCACCCCTCTGATTGAATTTGCTTGTTGGAATTCCGGGAAGGCCTAAAAGGCTCAAGTTTTTCTATAAACAAGAGGCAGGCAGAGGACATGGTGGGGAGAGGGTCTCTCTTGGGAGGGTCCCACAGGGTCCTGCTTGGTTATGACCCTCCATTTCCCTTGATATTCCTCAATCTTGAGGGGGAATGGGTGCAGAACAAGAAAGGGAATAAGGTTTTGGACAGAGAGGTTAATCATAAACTCAGTTTTAGGGGTACTTGGTTTTACATGGATGGAAGGTGGTACCATCCACTGAGATAGGATCTGGAAGACTGGGTATGGGGGAGGATCATGAGTTGTTTTTGACATTTTCTTATGGACACCTGGAACTGCTGAGTTGGGGCGACGGGGTCGGAGGTTGCCCCCCTCATTCCTCCATGCCGCATGCATCACCCTGGGCCCAGCTCCCAGCAGCCTGGCTCCTTGTGCTCGCTTGGGCTTCCCTGATAGCTCAGTTGGTAAAGAATCTGCCTGCAATGTGGGAGACCCTGGTTTGATTCCGAGGTTGGGAAGATCCCCTGGAGAAGGGAAAGGCTACCCACTGCAGTATTCTGGCCTGGAGAATTCCATGAACAGTCCATGGGGTCACAGAGAGTCAGACACGACTGAGCGACTTTCACTCACATATGTCTAAGACCTAGTCGGGGAGGTATGGTTAGACCATCAGAGGGTTAATGGTTGGCTGATGCTAACTGCAGGTCTGGGTATAGAGGAGGTCACCTTTGGAGAGAAAGGAAAGAGAGCCCACTTCTAACTTGAATGCCTTAAAGACATGGTGGAGGAAGAGGAGGCAGGGAGAAAAGAAAAGCAGGAGTTTGTTGTGTCAGAAACCTCGTGGTTGATACAGTCAAATGCTGCTGCATGGATTCATTTCTGATTCAGACTGAAGCACGTGCAATGGGCGACCCAATAAGGAGGTCATTGCTCGACCTTAGCAAGTATTGCTTTGCTGGAGTGATGGTAATAGACACTAGGATGGAGTGAGACAACACGGAGCAAGATGCAAGTGGAGATATGGTGAGGGCCCTTCCTAAAGAGGCTTGTCCAAGAGGAAGACCATATTTCATTTCTGACTTTGGCCCTAACTATGTAAGCAACCTCACTTATATCTGGCTCTCAACCCTTAGGATCAAGACGATCGTACCCCACTGTGTATAGAGTGGTCAGTATGTTTTCCTTTCAGTCATTTGCAACTTTCTTGTGTCTCTCGAGAGAATCTTGTTGATAGTGATTCTAGTTTTAAGACTTATTGCATGTGTTTATTGTACTACATGACCTCCACCACTACCACCAAATGAAGCAAACCAAATGCTTTATCTGCTGTTAAAAAGGTTTAGACTCACCAGGATATGGTTACTATATCATCTCTATTTTGGCATCTTCCTAATGAATTTTGAGGGAAAATTCTGACTATACTCAATTCTACCCTAAGCACTGACTTTATAATTTGAGTCTCTATAAGACATACCCCCACCTCTGATGACTAAGATCTCAAGTGATTTAAGAGATCTCAGAGCAGTAAATACTGGTTTGCAAGGAAGCTTTGCTTTTTATGTCAGTTTCCTTTTAAGCAACTTATTAGTTCAGTTGCGTGAAAAAAAAATTAAGTTTGGGTAGACTGCGTCATATGATTGTTATTCCCCCTAATTATAACTTTCTCCCTCTCCACCTCCTTAAAAAGAAGTCGCTGGAGTTAGAGTTGGAAAAGTACCTAAAACACATTTCTGACATTTATTTTATGACCGAGAACAGTGATTTGGTATTTGACTCAAGCACACTTGCCTGTTAGTGGGCGAAAGCGGTTCAGGGAAAATTGAACTGCAAATAGGAAGTTCTACTGAATGAATCTCTGTGACAGTATTAGGGTGAGGTTTGCTGCAGAAAAGAGAGGAGTGTTGGCGTGAGAAAGACAAACGATTCACTTCTTTGTTGTAGTCCGAGATTCTGCAAAAGGGGATCGTCATAATATTAGTGGTTTTAAAGTTTCTTGCAGTCAGAAAGAAACAAGACTACATACTTACATAGAGGGGAACATCAAGTTAGAATTTATGGGGCAGTTGCAAATCCACGTAGGAGTTTAGAGAGGCTTCCAGAAACTACTGAGATTTTTTGACATGCACATGTACATACACAGCTCTAGGAGGACCTGCAAATTTGCAGAGGACTTTCTGGCATAATAGAATTCAAGGCACTGGACTTTGATCCAAAGTAGATTAGACAGTAACTATTCTGGGAGTCACAAAGCAAGTCTCCATAAGGAAAGGAGATTTTTTTCCTTCCTTTATTTTAACCTTTTCTTGTAGCTACCTTAATAGAGTATATATAGGTCTAAGAAAACTAACTTAAATAAACTAACTGAAATGGATTATTCTGAAAGAAAAGGGAAAGTTAAAAAAACAGACAAACTGATTTTCACTGGAGCTTTTTTGACAAAAGCACACAATTACCGGAAGTCCTCTTTGCCCCAGCACATGAACTCATTGTGAGAATGTTTCTTGGGTGTTTTTTTTTTTTTTTTTTTAATGACTGAATCAACATTTGACATAGTGGTGGAATTCTTGCCCTTAACAGGTTATTTGCAAAACTTTGAATTCTTGTGTGCACTGAAGTTATGAGACTGGAGGAAACCAGCTGGGATAGAGATATACTGTCCTCCACACCTGTCATCCGGTGCCTAACAGAGAGGTTCTAGTCTGTTTCCTTTCACGTGCAGGACGTCTGTGAATTCAGAGATTGGGTCAGCTTTCTGATCCTCTGTTTCCTGATCTGTAAAATGAGGGGACCATATTGGTTGAGCTTGCTGATTCCACCCCACACACACCCTGGATAACCCTTTCCCCTTGAGAGGGGCCTGGGGCTCGTGAATGTGATGGAATAACACTTATCCCGAGCTTACACAGAGGAAGGGATTTTGCATATGTGATGTTTCTTTCTTTTTTAAAAGAATATTAATTTGGCTGCGCCAGGTCTTAGTTGTGGCACTCAGAATCTTCACCCTTCATTGCAGTATATGGGATCTAGTTCCTTCCCTGACCAGGAATCGAACCCAGGACCCCTGCACTGGGAGCACAGAGTCTTAACCACTGGACTACCAGAGAAGTCCCCAGATGTGATGTTTCTAATCAGTTACCTTTGAGTTCATCAGAAGGGAGATTGTCCTGGGTGGGTCTGATCTAATCGGGTGAGCCCTTGGAAGTGGACCTTTATCCAGCTGAACCTCCACGGAGGACTCAGATGACTTGACAGTTTGATTTTAGTCTTGTGAGATGTTATCCAGAGAACCTAGCCATGGTGTACCAGACTCAGCCATGTGAACTAGGAAATAATTTGGGTTGCTTTAAGATGCTGAGTTTATCGTAATTTGTTACATGGCCATAGCTCAGATGGTAAAGAATCTGCCTGCAATGTGGGAGACCCAGGTTCGATTCCTGGGTTGGGAAGATCCTCTGGAGAATGGAATGGCTACCCACTCCAGTACTCTTGCCTGGAGAATCCCAAGGACAGAGGAGCCTGGTGGGCTACTACAGTTGCAGAGTTGGACACGACTGAGTGACTAACACTTTCACTTTACTTTTAATAGAAAACTTGATTAATAAAAACATGATTTTATTTCATTAAATACAACTCCTTGAGGTGACTAGACTATGGCTGAGACAACTACTAGCTGCACCCTGCTGGATGCCCTTCTATAGACTGATGGATAAACCTCTCTGAAAGTTGATGAGGCACAACACGGCCCTCCATCAAAGTAAACAGGACATTAACCTGTACCTTTCAAACCTTTTTCAATGAGGTCTGTCTGTAGCTTAGAATACCAAGAAACTTTTCCAGCCAAAGGTCTTGAGTGGTTATTTGTGTTTTGTCAACTTTGCTTCTCAAGTATGCTATCTTCTCTCCTCTTCCCCTCTTGCTGTTTAGGGAATGTGGAGTTATCAGACCTGTCCTTCAGTATGGTCACCTGATGCTCAGTTGAGGCAGTTTTGAGTGGTTGTAACAAGCAGTGGACTTGGGAGACTAGTTCAACTCTTGGCTCTGAAACCAACTGGCCTGTGACCTTGGGAAAAAGGATGAGTTCTCAGGCTTTTGGTTTCCATATCTGTAAAACACAAGATCTTATCATGTCTTCTCACACTGTTCAAACAAAGGAACACAAACAACTGATAGTTGCAAGCATCACTCAAATTCTCAAGTCTGCAAAGACTTGGAAGCGTGCATGGTCTCATTTCTGTGGGTCAGGGAGATGCTCCTTTATATTCTTGCCAGCTGAACCAGTTGTCTCAAATATTGTTAACATGTGCCAGAGATTAGTCTTAGTGTGGCAGGGGACCTGAGAGGGGTAGGAAAGAGGCTCTTTGGACATCACAGGGAAGTAATTATAGTCAGTGTTAAAGATGGTATTGTCATGAAGGTATTTTCATGAAGATATAAAGGATCCTATGTGATATTTTAATGGAATTGTTACAAATATAGGGGGAAACTGTTCTGGGTGGAATATTGTGGTATCAGTTTAGGGTGTGGGTGCAGTGTTTTGAGGGGTCTGGGTGCCATGGTGGAAGGAAGCATCAAAACAAGCCTTCCTCTGACTGGTGGGGGATACTCCTTCACAGGGTTCAAGGCAGCTGATCTTCACTGGCTTTCTCCATGTGTCCCTTCACCTGGAAATCAGAATTCAGTGATGGACCAAGAAAGGGCTAGAACAAAGTGGAAAAGTCTGGGGCACTGATGTGTGGCTTTGAGTGAGATGGGATGTTCAGGAAGACCAACCCCAGTGTGAAAAGCTCTAGAGGCTGGGAAGGAAGGTGGTGGAGGCAACATCAGCAGAGCCAGGTGAGCCTCTCCAGGGCGGCTTTAAATGCAAGATCTCCTCCCTCTCACACTCCTCTTGGGAAGTAGTCCTTTGATGATCACAGGCACTTGCGGATGAGGAAACTGAGGTGGAAAGGTTAATGAACATTCCCGAGTCACGCAGGAATCAAATGTCAGTGAGGGGACTGGAACCCAGAACCCTCACTCCGGACTACCCCTGCCCCAGTTGAGACAGATGGGAGGATTTCCGTTCTGTGCTCACGGTCCAGGGAGAAAAAGGGGAGCCCTGTGCTTCTGAAGACCCATGTGGTGCTGACATCAAGAAACCTCAAGTTGCTAGTAAAAATCTAGAGGAAGAGCTGGGTTGCTGTAAAGTAACTGATCCTTTTCTAGCTCTTCTGCTCCCTAGAATTGGAGAAGGAAATGGCAACCCACTCCAGTGTTCTTGCCTGGAGAACAGAGGTCGCACAGAGTCGGACATGACTGAAGCGACTTAGCAGTAGCAGCTGCTCCCTAGAAAACTGTCTTTGGGAAAGGTCACACCCTCACTGTCCCAGGTAGGTATGGCGCTCCCTCATAGGTTACTGGTCTTAGTGGCTCTATTTTTAATTCCTCAGGTGGTTTTCTCTCTCTCTCTTTTGCAGTTTAGAAGATGGACCTGTCCTTTCGGTTGTTTTATGGAACTGCACCTGGGAGTTGTGTTTTCCAATGGTGAGGAGCCCACACACTCCCCAGGGCCTTTGCGGTCCCCGTCCAGGGCTGTCCCCACCCCCAGCCGCTCCGATGCCCTCTCTCAGGGACTTCCTGCCACGTGCCTGGCAGCCAGGCAGGCGTGTGGGTACTAGGATGGGGGATGTGGGGCAATTGTGACTTGGGTGGCCACTCTAGTGGTAGGTTCAATGATGGAGCCCCAGCTGTGACAGTGAGGCCAACGCTGAGTCAGGAAAATGGAGCGCAGCCCCGAGGAGCAGACCCTGACCCTGGGCGACAAGAAACAGGATACAATGAGGTCGGGTTCTCCTGAAAACACAATTGTCTTTGGAATTCTGCAGTGCCCTCCTTATAAAAAGGTAAGCAGGGTAAATTAATGTGATCTTTGAAAGGTCAGTGTGAACCTGAGCATTGATTTTTTAAGATGCTTTATGAATTAGAGACCAGAGGTTTTTCCTGATGATATTTATTGCATAAATGTAATTATTTTTCTAAAACATATTAAAATAGAAAGCATGTTCTTTTGATCAATTTATACAAAGAAAATACCAATATAGTAATAAAAATACTGAAAATATATGAAAAGCACCAGAACATTAGAGAAATTACACTGGCAACAATTCTAGGAATATATTTTTTTTTTTCGCAATTGTACAATAAAGTGCTATTAAATCCAGTCAAAATTAGTGGCAAGATATAAAAACAGTTATGGTATATTATGAAATTTGAGGCTAGGTTTACCAGCAATTGTATTTTTAGGCTCTTGCCTATAATGATACTTCATTAATGTTTTCATGGAAACTCTATGAATTTCCATTCCCAAGTGAAAACAATCTAAATCTAAATGTTGGTCCTTGGTAATCTGGTCATAAACAGGTAATGACATATTAAAAAATAATTATAGAGTACTCAAAATAATCATACAAATGTGATTAAATAAAATCAAAGGAAGACAGAATAAAATCAAATATAAATATATGTAACCAATCAAGACAAGTACAAAAGTTTAGATGCCTTTGATTTTATGGTTAATTTTCAGTACAGTTTGCTTAGTCACATTTAATAGACACACAAATGTTAACAAGATATGTTATTAAATTCACCTGGCCAGACATCAGGGAAAAACATTTTAGTGAGTTTATGTAATTTTCACGTGAATTATTACACATTTCCAATTCTGACTAATTATTTCCACATTTATTTGCCAAAGAACAAAACACATAGACAATTTGGGATTCGATTATAGTAAAAGCCAGTGATCTACCATATAAGGGGAAAGCGCTGCACACACAGGGAAAAACTATGAACAGTACTTAGGGTGGATTGCAGTCACTTTCACGTCTGGAGGTGGCAAACTGAAACAGAAAAACCCAAATTAAGACAAAATATCAGACCAGTATCCATTTAAGGTTTTATTTCCTAGGCCAATTTTCAAGGAAGTCTCTCTCTTCATTCTTCATAATGCCATTTTAGGTTCATCAAGTTCTCAAGATGAAAGCCGCCAACACTACAACCTCAGAATAAAACATTCTCCAAACATGGCTCAATCACAACTCAAAATTTATTTTACAGACTATTTTTTGTCTTTCATATAAAGTAGATTTACATGTGAAGCAACAGGGACCCAAACTGGTTATATTGATGAGAAAAGAAACTACTGTTATTAGGCTCTGCTCCTGCGAGGTGTTTCATGTTAGGAATTGAGGAACTGTCCTCAGTATTGCTGTTGACAAAGGTGGAAGATCAAGTCAGTTAACCTTGGTCTGAAGGTTGGACAGTCGATCACCAAGTAATATTTTTCACTTTTAAAACAGAGAACTGACAACCTAAGTTTCAATTTTTTTTCCACCCTCTTAAATACTCCAGTGTTTTGTCAAGTTCCCCTCTCATGCCTGATTTTAACAAGAAACTGAAATGTAAATGAATTATACTGCTAGGCATCTTTTTCAAAAATTAACTTTTCAAAACTCCTTTCATTTAGAAAAGAAGGTGAAGATGATCCAATGGAGGATCAGGCCTTTATAACAGGTGAAGCAAAAAGGTATGTGTCCAGCCAGAGAGCAACATGGAACTGCATAAAAAAGACTGGAGAGGTTCTCCTTCCAGATGTTATTGACAGATTTCAGAGAAAATCCAACCAGACTTAGTTCCCCAGTCCTACCTCAATGAGAATGTGATTGTTCAATACAAAGTCCGCCAACTCTTTGCAACCCTATGGACTGTAGCCCACCAGGCTCCTCCGTCCATGGGATTCTCCAGGCAAGAATACTGGAGTGGGTTGCCATTTCCTTCTCCAGGGAATCTTCCCGACCCAGGGATCGAACCCAAGGATAGAACCCAGGTCTCCCGCATTGCAGGCAGACGCTTTAACCTCTGAGCCACCAGGGAAGCCCTAATAAAAGGCAGGCAGGCCTTTAAGGAAGACGGATAGGAAACAAAGGCTAAAGGTGGTTTGGCATTAAGTAGTTGTACATTCCAAAAGAACATCAACTAGCATGTGTTAGTAGTCCTCAAAATGACAAAGTCCTGGTTACAGAAATGACTCTGTATAAGTACGTCTTTTTTTTTTTTCAATATACATTGTTCTATATACACAGTATAGAAAAACTAAGTTGGCTCAGCTATAATAACTGTGTTAAAAAAAAAAAAGCAGATGATGTTTTTTGGCTGCAACAAAGCAAGTTACTTTTCTGTTCAGCTAACATGTACATATATATATATATAAATACATACATATATATATATACACACACACACACGATAAAACAAGCTTTAAAAGTATTCAGGAGGGGAAAATAAATTATCTCTAAACTATTAAGTCACACAACAGATATGCCTTTACTTACTTGACTAACTACCTATAGACTCTCATAATCAATCTCTTCAGTGTTTGCTTATTCTACTAGTTTATTTCAAGAATGTTTCAGTTCTGCCCCTAAATGCCGTACATCTCCTTGGTGGAAGCATAGATGTGCGACACTTGGAGCTTGGTGGTGAAGTTCGGAGTCTTACACTCCTACTAAGGCCCACTTCTTTAACTGTACAACAGATAGAATAAAGAAACCATAAAGCTAAGCGAGAGCATAGTTAGGGCAAGCAGCAGCTGCTGGAACCAGATACATCGTTCGACTTGGTCTTCAAGCTTCCTAGTGCTCGCTACCAAACGACTGAGCTGAAGAGGGAAAAGAGGATGAAAGGTTTGCATCAGTACATTAATCATGTGCGTGACAAACGAATATTAGAAACCCCACAAACAAGTACGGGAGAGAGTGCGTGCACTCTGAGAGGCTGGGTGGAAAGGCAATGAGGAATTAGACTTGGCTGGTGAGGGGATGTGCCTCTCTCTATTCTTGTTTTGAAAAGATCTAATTTTCAAGTTGCAAAAGGAGCGAAGCTATCGTTTCCTGGAGGTACTGAAACCAACTCTTCAGAAAGAGGCCTTACCCCTTTTTCAAATGTAAATGCACTACATCGATGAGCTTTCAGAAAGAAACGGCTCTCTGAAAGTAACTCACCGCTTACCATTTCTGATCTGGCTTCCCTTCACAAAGAGGAGAGCATTTCTGTCATGTCTATGCCAAAAGGTTTCCTTATGTCAGTGGGGAAAAATGGATTTCTAATACTGATTAACATTAAGGACTTTGTTTTAGTTCGGAAGAAAGAACACTTACCTGATGGCAGAGGTCTCCGCTGGTTTTATCTGACATGTTAAAGGCATGATCTTTCCATGTAAGACTAGATGGTTTACAGCTCTCAACAATATGGCATCTTAACCTACGAAAATCCAAGGGAAACGTAACTTCTTGAAGCTGTTAATGAATTTTTTAAAAAGTAAAATATAAGGTGAAAAAAAGTAAACACAGAAGTGTGTGTCACAGAGGGGAAAGCATTCACTTCTCTGCCCAGAGATACCTAAGGGAGCCGCTCACTGTGTATTTATCTTCGAAGGGCAGCAGAATTTGTCACCCTCTCAAAATATGCCTCTGTGGTACAAGGTTTATCGTGAGCTGGTTATTCTCTAAGAAAAAGCAGACACAGGAAAAGCTCTGGAAACTGAATCAGTTCAGCTCAGTCGTGTTTGACTCTCTACGACCCCAGGGACTGCAGCAATGTAGTCCATGAGCCCATGGACTGAATAGCAGTTACCTTTTTGTGAGAGACATTTACAGTTACACAAGAAGTCGCCTTCTCTATAGCAGAAAGAGCAGGATGACTCTAAACCTCTGGAAACTCTTATCAGTGGAGAAGGTGGGGACTTAAGTATGTGGGACAACCTTACCCGTGTATACCATGCTTGTCCTGCTCACCTCCCAGTCCCTCACCACTAACATCATCTTTTATCTTTAGTTGGAGATGATATTTAAGGTGATGTCATGGGCCACTTCAGGGAGTTTCACGGTTTTCCCGGGTATCCCTCCAGTATACAGGAGTTATACATGCTATTAAACTTCTGTTTTTCTCCTGTTTTCTTCTATTCATCTGTCTATGATTATGCAGGCTGGGGGATGTCTCAGTCAAGAACCTAGAAAAGTAAAGGGTGAACTCTTTTTCCTCTCCTACAGGTTGGCAATCTCCCATGGGACCTGCCAGGACACCATCCTCGCTTGGGACCCTGGAAATACAGAAGAAGCCAGAGAGGGTAAAGATTCTTTCCACAGTCCTCTCTCCCGGATTTCACTCTGGTGGCAGCTGAG
The DNA here is from genome assembly GCF_003369695.1 of Bos indicus x Bos taurus. Lineage (NCBI taxonomy): Eukaryota > Metazoa > Chordata > Mammalia > Artiodactyla > Bovidae > Bos > Bos indicus x Bos taurus. The sequence goes on along the minus strand of NC_040105.1, from coordinate 12,615,085 downwards.
AGACAAAGGTAAACATTTCACCTTGTCCCTTCTTTTCCAAATAGAGATTAGCAGGAGAAAATATGTGTCAGCTAGTTCCTTAGGTGTCATGACTCTGGTAGAGACTTGTTTTCAGGACTCCTGTTTTCTACTGGTCCTCTTTCCTCCCAGAGATGGTCGTTACTTTATCTCTGTCTTTTGTGGTATTTGGCATAAGGAGAACCACAGGACAGGTGAGACTTTGCTTTTGTTTCATTCTGTCCTGAAAGCTTGGCTTTATGACCAATGAGAGTATGCTCTCTGGTCGTTGCCAGCTAGATGATGCTCGTATCTATACGCATCTCATGACCAACTGCATAGGCTGGGGAGCCAAGACACAAAGTGATAAGCAGCCTTCTCTGATCCTTCCAGCTGTTGTGTGAGTTTGGCATAAAGGGCCCTTGTCCTTGCAACCTTTTCTCCTTTAGTGCAGGAAAAGTCCTGTTCCTACAGCGCCCACCTGGTGTCACAGATGAGGAGGTTTGTAACTGAAAGCATTATCACATTCTTGTGGGAAACTGGAGACACTTCTCATGCCACTGTCCTCAGCACCTGTGACAGTGAAGGTCTTGGCTTCCTGAGGCTAACTCTGGAAGTGAGCTTTCTGAATTTTGTGAGGGCTGCATCTTTGCACCCCGTTTTGGGATGCCTCTTGCATCCATGGTTAAGCCGTCAAAAGGCTTATTGGTGTGGGTTGCTATTGAAAGTAAATAAGATGTTACTTGTCAATGGTCAAATGATGGATCTTTCGAATTGGAGAAACTTTTGTGTTTAACATGTTTCAGAGCTCTCATCCTAAACAGTTACCTTCTTTGCTATCTAGGGAAAGACTAACTTGAAAGGAGGACATGAAGGAGTATGGCAGTCAGCTTTAGGGACATCCTTAGCAAGATGAAATGACAAACTTCTTTGTACCTCCACTTTTAGAACATATCTATCAAATTTAGAGAAGAGTTAAAAAGATCAGTTCCCTGCTCCCAGGGACCTTGATTGGCTGTGCAGGGGTGTTCTTAACATCCATAATTATACTGTAATTATCAGATACACCAGATGGCCCCCTGGGGAAAACAGGCACACTCACACAGGAAATATGACCACAATTCCTCCCAAATTATCAGGAAATGGATAAACCAATATTCAGAGGCTGATAGAAGCAATAGTAAGGGCTTCCCCTACTCCCTCCCTGAAGGTGAATTGGTCCAAGGCGGAATTGTGCACTCAGAAAAAGGAGAGCATTGAAAGGCCTTGTTGAATGCTTTATCTGAACTGTGTAAAGCTTGCTGCATTAAGCCCTGAAACTCCAGAACACACAAATCATTTGATTTCCATCTTAATTGGAAATCTTCTCCCTGATATAAAGCAAATTGAAGAAAATGTAGTTGGATGGGCAGGTCAGTCCCTTGATATCATTCAGGCTGCAATCCAATTTTTTGAGGCATTAAAAGCAACTGTCTTTGTCCTGCAAATCTTTACAAAGCCAGAAATTCAGCTCTAGAAGCAATTCGGTGTTCACCTATCCTAACCACTTCGAAAACCTGCCCTATTTATTAATATCTCAAAATACCTGTAGGCATTGTAAAAGACCAGGACACTGGAAATAGAACTGTTCTGCACTTGGAAAAACTTATATGGTAATTACTCTAAACCTCTGATATTAGGCAAAGTACCCCCGAACTCCAGGCAAAAAACTTAAGACACTTTCGCAGTGCCTCTGTGATGTAAATTTTCTGTCCCCACCTTCTTTAGGACATGATAGCCAGCTCTTAGAAATGCAAATTCTCGGAAAATGATTCTCATCAGAAGGCAAAAAAGGAGCTATTTTGAAGCTGGACAAATGAAAAAACATATATATATATATATATAGGTTAAAAAAATATATCTTAGCACCCTGAGAAGGTTAACTTACTCCAGCTGCCAGAAACACTATTTGGATTCACCTGTTCTTTTATAAGCTAGTGAGTTTTGTGTTACTGTACCAAAAATCAGGGCTAAAATTTTAGAACCAAAGCTTTAAGATCTCTTGTTTGCATCTGTATGTTTACATGTGTTTATATATGTGTTAACAAATGTGTGGTATTTTTCTATCTCTGCATGCTACTCTAAAAACTAATTCATAAAAGTTCTATTTAATTGGCATAAAGAAAAATAAGTGCTTTTCAAATTAAAAATTCCTAGAACTCTCAAATATAGAAACTAACTCCAATTTTTTTTCCAAGTTCACGTGATCTGGGATAATTTTTGGTAAATAAAAAGCTGGGTTAAGTTTGTTGGTTTAATTCAACAGGCAAATCTTCAGAGTTATCAAGATGAATACAATGAGAGATGCAACTTTTATTCTACCTGGACTTACTACTCAAATAGGCTCATGTCAGCTCTGTTACAAAATCTGTCAGCAAGAAAAACACCTTGGGATGATGGCTGACACCGTGCCTCGATGTTTTTATGAGTAGACTGAACAATTCTATCTAAATCACTTGACTTAACAAGTCACAGGGATAAAAGTTTGTAGGTGAGCTTTTCAGCACTGAGGATGTTTTGTATCTCTTAAAAATAGTTTTCTAAATATCTTGGATTACTTGAGAGTTTAGAGTTTTGCTAAGTTAAATGATAGGGAATTAATTGAATATCTAGGTCATTTCCAAATAAGATAAAATACTGAAACATTACTAAACGTAGGTTTATCTACTTAGGGCTTCTTAGTACAGAATGAAAGATATTTGGATATGTAAGACATAGTCATATCTTGTGCCATGTTAAAAAACTATACTAGGAGGAAACATCTGTTTTTAGAAATGATGAACTATATTCATAAATTTGCCAGTTTAAAGAATGCTGGTGTAACAGACTGCAAATGCTTGTTTGTTTTCACTAGAAATTAGTTTCTAAGAGTTATGAAAATTATAATACTAGAAATAAGTGTATAACTCCATATGCAAGAGTTAGGATATTTTTGACCAAGAGAAGTGAAAGTAATTATATCCTAAAGTAAAGCTAGTTATTTCAGAATAGAAAGTAGGAGAATAAAGGACAAACTAAAGGCATATAGAAAGCTGGGAAGAGAGAGGAAGAGAAAATGTTACCTTGTGTAGTCAAGAGGGCTAAAATTGAATAAATTTGTTTTAAGGGTTTTAAAAATAAGCTTAATAGTGTAATTACATAAACTTTTCTTTCATTTATTGGTTAAAGGACAGTTTTATTAGACTACTGGTCTGCCCCCACTAGGAGATTGTGAAAGGTTTTTCTTTACCCTTTCTAAGTAATCTGCCTAGAAATCAAAGATTTTAGATGGTATTAAAATGATTTCCTGTGTTTCTAGTTATCTTTATCATCAGGTCTTTGATTACTTTAGCAAACAGTCTTTTAAAGATTAAGAGCTAAGTTCTGGTCACAACTATGTGACCATCTGTATTTACCTTTGAAATTTAACTGTCACTTTGGTTAATTGGATATGTAAGTATTGTTCCATAATAATTTATGATTCTATTTAGTCAAATGTCCAAACCTTTTGATATTTTTGACAAACTTCCCCACATCAAATTCTTTGTGATCCCATGGATTGTAGCCCGCCAGGCCCCTCTCTCCATGGGATTTCCCAGGCAAGAATACCTGCCTGGAGTGGGTTACCCTTTCCTTCTCCAGGGACTCTCTCTGACCCAGGAATCAAACCCATGTCTTCCGCATTGCAGACAGATTCTTTACCATTCAAGCCACCAGGGACACCCCAAATTACGTGAGACACATTGTCAAATAAGAATACTAAACCTTCTTGATTGTATTTGTAGAGATACATGTTTCATCTTCAAAGAGACTCACAAAAAGGACTCTGACAAATACTGTAGGATTCAGGTTTCTGATAACTTCAAGATTGTAAAACTGAACTGGATAGGAATTTCCAGAACTAATGGAAAAACTGGACTCAAGCAGAACAAAAATTAATAACATGGAATTGATGCTTTTGAACTGTGGTGTTGGAGAAGACTCTTGAGAGTCCCTTGGACTGCAAGGAGATCCAACCAGTCCATTCTGAAGATCAGCCCTGGGATTTCTTTGGAAGGAATGCTGCTAAAGCTGAAACTCCAGTACTTTGGCCACCTCATGCGAAGAGTTGACTCATTAGAGAAGACTCTGATGCTGGGAGGGATTGGGGGCAGGAGGAGAAGGGGACGACAGAGGATGAGATGGCTGGATGGCATCACTGACTCGATGGACGTGAGTCTCAGTGAACTCTGGGAGTTGGCGATGGACAGGGAGGCCTGGTGTGCTGCGATTCATGGGGTCGCAAAGAGTCGGACACGACTGAGCGACTGATCTGATTTGATCTGATGAAAATGATTATAATTTTTATGACTTTTGGTTAGAAATACAATGTTTGTTTCTCCAGATTTAAGGAAAACTTTTTCTCTTAAGGTATCTGTGATTTACTGCAATTTGGTGAATTATACCTTTGTAAGCAGAATTAAGACAGTGTTTTTCCATACCTGATCCCTCCAAAATCTGGAAACACTTAGTGATATTCTCATTTTCATGGTGATACAGTTATTTGCATAAGTTCAATGAGAATCTGTTCCCCTTGTAACAGGACACAATTGGAAACATGGTTGTATTATCAAGGTTTATGACTCAAATGTCATATTGAAAATGAAATGCATAAAGACAGGTATGAGCAGATGGCTGTAAGGAACTAGAGACACTTGGGGAAAAAACTCACCTGGGACCTTGTTTTCGGACAGCCTTACTAGGGGAGTAAGGAAAGTCACTTCCTGGCAAGCTTAGGAACCTCAGGATACTTTGGGGACCTCAAGCAGAGAGGAATTTGCCTCAATTGGCACAATAACCTTACTTACCCATGTTTATTGTGCTTTCCCTGACAGCATCTCAGAACTGGCTTTCTTTGGTCTTCAGCTGGAGGTGGTGATGGCCTGCACCATTTGGGTGAGGTACTTAGTTTTCCTCGGTTTCTCCCGCATTTACAGGAGGTGTCCATGTTATGAAACTTCAGTTTCTCTGTTTCTCTCCTGTTCATGTCTTTTATACAGTGGGTCTTAGCCAAGAACTTAGAAGGGTAGAGGGGAAATTATTTTTCCTTTCCTACATCTTCTAGCTTAGAACACAATTACACACAGTCCTCAATAACCTATGAGAAGTTTTCTTTTACATAAGGGACTCAATAGAATTCACCCAATCTTAGGATCTGAAGGAAACCACCCTTTCTACTGGGAAGCAGTGCTCTCACCGGGCCTTCAGTACTAAACCACCAAGTCTCCCGGTTTCTGTAAGTAATGGATTCTCTTTTGACAGTTATAGAACAGCAAGCCATTAGGAACTGATTTACAAAATAAGACAACAAAACAACTCATATGTAACAAGACTAGGAAAAAAACCTGGTAATTTTAAGGTATGGTTTCATAAGCACTTCAAAAGTAGGCCCTCTTGTAATATAACTTGAGATTTAAATATCTAAATACTCCATTTAAAAACACATCACAACCAGCAGGAGCCTTATCTAGGATCTATGTTCCTTTCTCCCCCTTGACTTAAGGCTGACCTCTACCTGGGTTTTAGGTTTTGTTCCTTCTTTCTCAGGAATTTCATGGTCAGTGATTTACCTTGTAAAGTCAGCTTCTCCTTCTGAAATTGTTCTTACCGTGGTTTTAAACAGTGCTCAAACAGCTCCCACTAAAAACGCCAAACATAACACATTCTTCCTTCTAAAGATGACCCTGGTCCTGCCTAAATAAGCCAAACCTTCAGCAGACCCAAACCTTCAGGAGACTCATCACCTGTGTTTCTTTGGCAGTTGACTCCTGCCAACTAAACTGATGATCCTCGTGAGGTCATCAATGACCTCTATGATGTCATCAGCAGTGGCCACCAGTCACATGTCATCTTTGGCAGACACTGGTAGCAGTTTGCTCCTTCATGAAACATACTCTAACCTGGGTTTTGAGGGCGCAGCTCACTTACTGGTTTCCCTCCTGACTCCCTGTATTGTCCTCCTTTGTTTGGCCACTAAATATTCCTCTAGGCTAGGTCTAACTATAACTTTTATCCTCTTTCACTGGGGAAAAGTTAGACCTAGCCTAGTGGAAATACAGCTTGTCTTTCTAGACCCTTTCTTATTTTTCTTGCTCTCTTACCTATGAATGACCTGAAAATGGTAATCTCGTCCAAGGCATTTCACATCAGGTCTGTGTTCTCCCTGTGATTTTACAATGGTGACCAAGCTCCTCCTCTGGGCCCTACTTCCTCTCCAACATTCTTTCTTAGTATGGGCCCTCTCACATTCTGTTCCAGCCATATGTGTTATATAACCTCTTTTTTTGTAGATTTAAATCAACCACAGCCATTAATAGACTTCCCAGCTTCTCATCTATACAGTGAGAAAAATAATTACCTGTACCTAACTTTCCCAGGTGGTGCTAGTGGTTAAGAACCCACCTGCCAGTGTAGGAGACATTAAGAGACACGGGTTCGATCCTGGGTCAGGAAGACCCTCTGGAGAAGGAAATGGCAACCCCCTCCAGTATTCTTGCCTGGAGAATCCCATGGACAGAGGAGCCTGGTGTGCTACAGTCTATAGGGGTCACAGAGTTGGACACGACAGAAGTGACCAAGCATGCACGCAGAGTTGTCCTAGTGACTAATGAATAAATATGAGTAACACACTTTTATACCAGTACTAGCATATAGGAGGTTCTATTTAAGTGTTAATATTCTGTCTGCCCACAGTCTATTTTCTACACAGCCTCCCAGAGTAACCCTTTATGTAAGTCATTCACCTCATGGCTCTGCTCAGCACCAGGTAATGGTTTCTCCTCTTAGAATCAGCAATTCTCACTATGAGAATGATTTGGCTCCCTGCTACCCCCCTTACTTGATTTAGGCTCCAATGACTTTACTGTTCCTCACACAGGCCAGGAACACAGCTTTTTCATTTGTGGTTCTCTCTACCTGGAAAGCTCTTGTCCCAGTTATCTATGTGGCTTTCTCTCATTTCTTCATGTCCTACTCAAATGCCATCAGAGTAGCCATCTTAACTATCCTCAACTGAGCTTCCTCAATACATTCTGGGCTGCACCATTCTTCAGCGGTGGGGGGGAGGTGTATCCTGTGCAGAGGGGTACACTGAGTAGCGCCCCTGGTGTCTACCTGTTAGATGCCCACAGCACCCCACTGTCCAGTTAAGACCAACAACTGTCCCTTGGGGGGCAAAACTGGGCACACTAGGGGAAAAAAAGACCCATAACCAACCTTCTCTTACCTATACATCTTTTTAAGATGTAAAAGGCTTGTATGCATGCACAGATGTACATGTGTAATATGCCTATACAGTCATAGGGTTTTCTCCTCCTAAATAGGATAACTGTCATACATATTTTTCTGTGAGTAGGTTCTTTTCTTTTCCTAGTACTATATCAGATGTCGTCTTCCTGTATCAGAGCAAATAGACATAGTACATTCTTTTGAATAACTGCAGAGTATTCCTTCGGAGAAGGCAATGGCAACCCACTCCAGTGTTCTTGCCTGGAGAATCCCAGGGACGGGGGAGCCTGGTGGGCTGCCGTCTATGGGGTCACATAGAGTCAGACACGACTGAAGCGACTTAGCAGCAGCAGCAGAGTACTCCTTAGTGTGGCTGTTCTCGAATGTATTTCACTGTTACTTTCCTGATGATCATTTAGGCCCTTTTTCATTTCCCACTAGTACAAACAATGCTGCAGCAAACATTCTGGTACATAAGGTGCGCATTCCTAACAAAGGTTTACTGCTGGAAGAGAAATACCTGTGCTTGTACTTTTGACACATCCAGAATCTTGCACTGGCCTGCCAGCAAGTCTCTGCTATTAGCAATCCTAGAGCCACTCCAGGGCCCATGCACCTGGGCACCCTAGAGCCTTTCAGCAGTCGGGGCCCACAGTGTAAGCCTAGTGTCTGCCAAGTGCAACAAGGAAGGAATGCCTGCCTAGCCCAGGTAGGCACATCCCTCTTTGGGATTTTTTCCCATTGCAGTTTGAGAGCTTATGAGTCAAAAAGCATACCTGTGCTCCATCACTTTGTTTCTAGGAACTTCCTTCCAGAACTGAGTTAATTCTGCTGGACCCGTGCCAGATGTCTGTTCCATTTCTGCAGCCATTACCAGAAAACGGTCTTGGGCAGAGACTGTTAAACCTGCATTCCAAAAGGGCAAGTTAATACATAAACAGGGACCTTTACAAAGGGTTGGGCATGTGGCTTAGGCATTGTTCTAGAAAACAACACTAAGGAAAAAGAATAATGTGGAACTATTGTAAAACAGGCAGCTCTCCTATACAGATGAGGACTTTTGTGGTTTGAAATTCAATTTCAGCTGGCATTAGTGTCAACAAGTTTAGTTGTTCAATTTTTTTAATGAGACTCCTCATTCAACCATCTCGTTTTACAGTTGGCCAAGGTGACTTGCTGACAGTCCAGTTTCGAGATTCCAGTCGAGCTCTGCTGACTCATCACCCAGCCCTAAGTCCCCCATAAAGAGGCTGTTGCAGCCACTCAGGTGACAACTCACCGCCATGGGGGGACACAACTATATCAACTGATGCACCAGGGTCACAACTGCTGTTGCTGGGCTTGACTCTGTACTTTTCTGGAGCAGTTGTTCTCACCTGTTTAGAAAGACAGTAGTCACAATAACTTTCATGCTCTTTGGGGGGAAATGGTTTAAAATGACTTTAAAAAACCAGTTAATAAAGTCTATAAAACCACCTTGGTTAAAATGTATCTTTTCCCATCAACAGGTAAAAAGCACCTCAATTTATTGGGAAGAAACATTCATCAGTCCAACTGTCACTGAGCCTTCCTCTTAAATTAAAAAAATGAGCCCAACTGTTAATTATTAAATTCAGGTGGTTAACAGGATAAATATTTCATATTCAGAAACACAACATACATTAGAATACATGTTACAACAGTGTTTAGATAACCAAAGGACATCCAGAAAGTAGATAATTTAAGGAAGTAAAACCTACCATATGGGCAATAGTGGGCTCAGTCCTGTTATACTTACTGCTCAGCATCAGGTTAGTATCCAATATAAACTACACTCCAGAATATACCACACTTGGGGGGAAATGCACTTTTGATTTTATAGCTTTATTTTTCATTCTTTCTTATTATTCATATACTGAAAAAAGGATTTTTTTTTTTAAATAAAAAACATTAAACCCTGGGACTAATTTGGACAGTACCCGATTACTACATATTATAGACAGATACAGACCTCAAGGGAACATTTTAGATAAGCTCAGAGCTAAAAGGCAGTTTAACAAGCCTAAAAATATCATAAAAACATGCAAGCTCAAAATGATCAATCTTTCAATTTCCACACACAACTTATAAATTATCTCTCAGATATTTACCTTAAATGCCACTATGTTTTTTGTTACATTTGTCAACACTATCAAAGCTTTCTTCTCTCCTGAGTCTGTACTTCCAAAATACAGTTCTTCCGCTGGGCTACATGGTAATAAAAGCATAAGGCATTGGTACTGCTCAGAAGAAATGACAAACCTAATCATCAGCTTGAAGAAAAATATCTGGTTATGCCCATTTGTATAAAGAGATTTCATCAAAGAAGATTACAAAACGATTACCTAATACATTTTGTATTTTAATCTTTCTTACTGACTGAATGAATGCATGCTATTTGAAAAGTCCTATGGTTCCCCCCAAGATCTAAAAGAAAAATAGGCAGGAACAGAAGGGAGAATTAGGAGGATTCTGAATTAGTCCCATAACCAGCTTTGGCAGGTGACAGATAAGAACCAGAGAAGAAATTGCCACTTCAACTTTACCTAATTACAAACATTAGAATGGGGCACATATCTATACACCAACTTAAAAAAGTCAGAGAGATATTTAAGTAACAAAATAATTCCTGACTATATATAGTTGTTTTCTAAGTAACATGGAAGGAGAATAACATAAGATTTGCTGTGGGAACTACAGGAAAATTGGTCAAAAAATCAGTAAGCTTCAAAATGCAATTTTTACTGTTATTAGCCACTGTAATGCCCACGATCTAAAATAAAAATGAAAAGACTCAAGCAAAGATTGTGTAATTTAATTACATGAGCTAAATTTAAATTGCATGAGGTGCCTCTCCAAACAGTACAAAGGACTATGATTTTTAAATAAAAAGGTGAATTCGCCAGATAGCCCTTGACTTTGAGCTCCATCTTTATAAACAGACTCATTTTATATCAGGAATGTCTGCATATCGGATATTTATTCATGTAGAGAACACACATTGTTAAAAGCTCTCCCTGGAGAGCTGTGCCTAGCTTTGGACAAGACATAAAGTGGCATGACTGCTGGCTTCCTTTAAAAACCCAAGTGAAATATACCACGGAAAAGATAGGAAGTTTCTGTCTTCAACTGTTCTCAGTACCCAGCACAAAAACCATGAAAAGGTCTGGGGAGACAGAGGCTGGTTAGGTCCCCGGGTCTGTGGAGGAGAAGCACTGTGATTTTCTGGTGGGCAGTGCAGAGCTGGCTTTCTCCCTAGCTGGCTCTTCCAGCCATATCTTGATAAGGTTGTGACAGGCCTCCAGAGGAAAAAAAAAACTAGTTTGCAAACTAGCACAGGGGAAAATGGGGAAAAAAATTCTGAAGCAGGGAAAACGACCAAGCAAAACCATGGAAAGGAGAACAGGCACGTGTGTTTCCCTCCCTGCACCCACCACACACACACTCATGCAGATGAAGATAAATCCAAATATAACAGTAATCAAAATGTGTGTCAACAAATCAATCTTGTCAATTAGAGAATTTCAAATTTGATCTTTAGAATGTCTGGCTCTACTGTTCATGAGTCTTTAACAGTTATATAGAAAGGTTTCAAGTAAAGGGATAGAAAATGATACAGTAGGCTGTTACCAAAGACAGTTGATAAAGCACTGTTAAATAAGGCTATATAGATTTACCAACCAAAAGCATCATTAGTGAGAAAGGTCTCTACCTAATGATAAAGAAACGATACTAAATTTTGTGGACTGAACACCCTGGAGAGAAAAAATAGAGATGTGCTGAAATTTGGCTTTGGTAGAAATCCTATTTTTCTGGTTCAGCTTTAGTTTTGGAAGGTTAAATCAATAAAGGGCTACTTCAGTGTCATTTCTGGCAACCTCAAACTTACGCAAGTCAAACACTACCAATAAAATGAGAAAAATGTATGTCATTCAGATTTGTTGTTAATACGGGAGTATTCATGATTACCTAATGTGGGATAAGGGCCTTTTAAACAAACTCAACAGAATAAATAATAAAAAGGTAGCTACAAATATCCACTATGTTTGAAAACCAACGTGAGTCTTCAGATACCCCTTAATTTTATATTTCCACAGTTTCAAAAACAGTCCAGAAATTTCAACTTTGCAGTTCTCTCAAAATAATCAAGATATGTTACAAAAGCATACCTAATAAAATCCTCAGCCATTACCTGATGTGTAATAAGGGCCCTTTAAACACACTCAGTGGTTTCTTGAAAGTTTTCATTTTGGAATCAACTTTTTCATTCTCATCTGCTTTGGAAGTAGGTTCCATTATGTTACCCTAAGGACAAATTATATATATATATGAAGAAAGATAAAAAAATTGAGTTTCACACAGGTAGTTCATTAGGTCACAAAGTAAGCATTATAGTGACTCGATCCAAAATATAATATTTAAGCTAGGTTTACTATATATTAAATATATAATTTAGATATAATAATCAGATCATTAACCTATATTTGAGTGCCTACTATATAAAGAAGCCCCTTTAGAAAATGTAACATGGTCTTTCTCTTAAGAGTCTTTTTATTTTTAGTTTTTTTGGCCACACTGCACGGCTTGTGGGATCTTAATTCCCCAACCAGGGATTAAACCTGGGCCCTGGGCAGTGAGAACACTGCATCCTAATCACTGGACCACCAGGGAATTCCCCTCACTTATGTATTTTAAAATCTTTTCTACATAGAATATATTTATATCTCTATCAAGTTCCTGATATAAAAACATAACAACTCAGTGTTCTTTAAAAGTGACAAAGAGGGGGTAGATCAAGGGTACGTTTTAAGTTACTTTTATTTTAGATAAAACATTTTTTGGATAAAAGGATTCTTTCAAGGTGTGTTTTGCCAATTTTTATACAAAGCATGGAATCAGCCTTTTATATAATGTAGTGGTACTAACAGTCAGCTAGTGCCATCCTTGCTCTTTTTACATTTCAAGATATAGAAGGGCAGCAGGTTTAGTGAATTATCTAAATTCACATAGCCAGCTGGTGGGACGAGATCACATCTTTTGTCTCTCTCAAATTTTTTTGTTAAAATTACCTTTTTAGGAAGAGTTGTTTGTTCTTCATTAGAAATTGTTTCCAAGGTATCTTTGCCATCACTTTCTATATCTTCTTTACTTGAAGCTTCATCCTCACTGGCAATAGGCCCATTTTCACACAATGGTGTTTGGAAATCATCATCTACAAGTGGTGGGTAGCTATACTTGAAAGGATCCTGAGGAAAAAGAATTTTGTATCAGCTTGCTGAGAGGTGGGTGGAGAAATAATTATCTTAGTAAAGTTAAAATCCATTCCTCTGGCCAAGGAAACAGAGTTAATTAGATAGTGAAATTTAAAACAAAGCAAGCATTTTAAAACAGCATGGGAAAATGCAGTAAGTGGTGTGGGACAACTGGCCAGCCATCTGTAAAAGAACCAAGTTGGATCTTCAGCTCATTCTTTATACGAAAAAGAATTTCAGACGGGTAAGAGCTTTAAATGTGTGTAGTTTTTAAAAACCATGGAAGTTTCAGGAATAGGGGGATTAAAAACAACAAAACGAAGAAACACAAAACCTAAGTAAGGAAAGGCCTTTTTAAGTATAACATGAAACCTAGAAGGCATAAAAATATTTACAAAAAATGAAACATTTCTGATTGAGGGCTGAGACAAGATGGCAGAGTAGAAGGATGTGAGCTCATCTCTTCTCATGAAAACACCAAAATCACAACTAATTGCTGAATAACCACTGAGAATAAAACACTGGAACCGACCAAAAAAGATACTCTATATCCAAAGACAAACAAGAAGTCATAAGGAGACAGTAGGATGAGCACAAGCATGGTAAAAATCAATTCCCATACCTGCCAGGTGGGTGACCCACAAATGAAAATAACTGTATCACAGAGGTTCTCTCACAGGAGTGAAAGTTTGGAGGCCTACACCAGGCTCCCCGGCCTGGGGGTCTGGCATTGGGAGTAGGAGCCGCCAGAGCATCTGGCTATGAAGGCCAATGGGATTTGACTGCAAGGATTCCACAATACTGGGGCAAACAGAAACTCCACTCTCAGTAGGGACACACAAAATCCTGTGACCACCAGGACCCAGGGGAAAAGCGGTGACCTCGAGGAGCCTGGGCTAGACCTACCTGCTAATACTGGAGGATCTTCTGCTGAGACAAGGGGTGTTATGGCTCACTGTGGGGACAAAGACACTGGTGGTGGTAGTTCTGGAGAGTATGCATGGGTGTGAGCGCTCCTGCAGGCCACCATTTCCTCACTAAAACCTGGTCCCTCCCAACAGCCTATAGGTTCCAATGCTGGGATGCCTCAAACCAGACAACTAATGGGGTGGCAACACAGTCCTGCCCATCAGCAGACAGTCTGCATGAAGTCTTCCTGAGCCCACAGGTGCCCACTAAACACACCCCTTCACATGATCTTGCTCACTAGAGGTCTTACAGGAAAGAAGTGACTCCATGTCTGATCTTTTTTTTACTTTTAACCGTTGCCTGATTATTGCAACTGGATTACAATTAGTTACATGAATCATTGTTTTGTTTCTTGTCTCCAAAATGTTTGTGCTTTGTGTCTCCCTGCTGCATTAGGTCTTTGTAAATGTTGCTCCCTGCATTATTTATATCCTGTCTCATTTATAAGATGAGTTGTCTATCACAGTACCAAGTGTGCAAACAGGCCTCCAAAGAAACACACTCCAAAGGAAATATATCACATTGATAACATAATTGTAATAGTGTGATTCTAGGTATGGGAAGAGGCAATAAGTGAAAATGTCTCCTGGATCATAATTAGACAGATCTAGAGAATCATTAATTATTGATGGGGGTCTACCGACTTGATAGATGTTGAGTTTGAGCAAGCTCTGGGAGTTGGTGATGGACAGGGAAGCCTGGTGTGCTGCAGTCCAAGGGGTCACAAATTAAGTATTTTTGCCTGATCTGGGAGGGGCCACCCAGTGTCATGGGACAAAATTTCATCATAAAATGTCTCCTAAATATTGGTTAAATTCCTGACCAAGAGGGGAGGATCTGAGAAATGGAATATTTCCTGCCATATCAGCCATCAGCGATTGCAGCCCCCTGCCCAACACGAGCTGGTGAGCCCTAGGACACTCAGGAAGGAGAATATCTCCTATCTAGCAGCCATTAGACTTCAGCCACTTGCTATGGTTGAGTCCTGAGGAAACTCGGGATATGAGAATACAGGATTCTAGGCCCCAGATACCTGAGGTACATGTCAAGGAAATGGTTTCAATGAGCCCTGACTCTTGCATCTTCACATACACAGAAAAGTTGCTAAATTCTTTACCTGAGTGGCTGCCTATCAGGCCTTAAGTCCTCAAAATTCCCACTGAAGAGAACATAACTCTTAACTTTTAGGTTGTGAGTATTTTTTAAGTGTACAGGTGTAAAGTAGACACTTCCCATAGAGGAACAAAAGAAGCAACATTTGGAACACTGGCACTGATGGCAGACATTCCCAGAGACATCCATCTGACAAGACGCAACAGGAAGCGATTAGAATGGTCATGGCCCCCTTTTCTACAAGATGTGGAATGGACATTGACAGTGCGCAACTGTTACTGGGAAGAACTGACTCCACGTTGGCTCTGTTTCTTCTACTTTAACCTTTGCTTCCCATTGCTTTTGTTCACTAAAAGGATACTGTCCATACACAGTGGCCTGCCTTGGGGAACCCTGCCCCACTGCCTGAGTGTTAAACCAAAATGCCTTTGTTCCAGGCCCTGTGGATGGCTACAGGAAGGAATTAATGGATCCTCTCCACGAGGCTGTCTATTCCAGGAGATATTTGCAAGATTAATGGAACTTTTACTTGACTTCCTCGCCTTCTCCCATCCCTGTTCTATAAAAAGAACCTGGCATCCAGACCCTGATATGATGGCTTTTTGGAGACACTAGTCTGTCATCTCAGTCTGCCAGCTTTCCAAAGAAACTCATATTCCTTGCCTCAACACCTCATCTCTCGGTTAATTGGCCTGTCATAGCAACCAGAGCAAACTTGGATTCAGTAAAAGAGACACAATACTCAGCTCTGCCCGCAAGTTGGCAGGAACCAGTCCCTCCTAACAGGAAGCCTGCACAAGCCTGTTAAATAATTTTTCTTTTTTAACCATGCTGTATGGCTTGTGGAATCTGTTTCCTAACCAGGAACTGAACACGTGCACTCAACAGTAAAAGTGTGGACTCCTAACCACTGGACCACCAGGGAATTCCCTACACAAGCCTTAGACTGGCCTCATCCACAAGGGAACAGAGGGCAGAAGCAAAAACGAACTACAACCCTGCAGCCTGCAGAATGGAAATTGCAATCACAGGAAGTAAGACAAAATGAGACCAGCAGAGGAATAAGTCCCAGATGAAGGAACAAGATAAAATCTCAGAACAACAACTATGTTTAGTGGAGACAGGCAATCTACCTAAAAAAGAATGCAGAGTACGGACAGTAAAGATGATCCAAGATCTTGGAAAAAGAATGGAGGCAAAGACTGAGAAGAAAGAAAAAATGTTTAATAAACACCTAAAATATCTAAAGAACAAATAGAGACAAACTACAATGAGTGAAATAAAAAACACACTAGATTAAACCAATAGCAGAAAAAAATGAGAGAACAGATGAGTAAGTGGGAAGACAGAATGGTGGAAATCACTGCCACAGAATAGAGAAAAAAGAAATGAGGACAATCTAAGACACCTCTGAGATTACATTTAAAGCACCAACATTCACATTAAAGGGGTGTCAGGAGAAGCGATAAAGGACCTGGGGAAATGTTTGAAGAGATAATAGCTGAAAACATCCATAACATGGGAAAGGAAATAGTTACCCAGGTCCAGAAGTGCAGAGAGTCCCAGGCAGGATAAATACAAGGAGGAACATGCCAAGACACATGTTAATCAAACTGACAAAAATTAAAGAGAAAATATTAAAAGCAAAAAATAACGTACAAGGGAATTCCTGAAAGATTATCAGCTGATTTTACAGCAGAAACTCTGCAGACCAGAAAGGAATGGCACGATATATTTACAGCGATGAGAGGAAAGAACCCATAACCAAGATACCTTCCCAGCAAGGCTCTAATTCATAGTTCATGGAGGAATCAAAAGCTGTCGTGCAAAAGTTAAGAGAATACAACACCATACAAACTATGCAACAAATGCTAAACAAATTTTTCTAGGTGGAAGGCAAAAAAAAAAAAAAAAGGCCATAACTAGAAACAAAAAAACAATGAATGGAAAAGCTCACTAGTAAAGAATGCATATAGTAAAAGTAAGACATCATCCACATAGAAATAGGATATGAAAACCAGCAATCATGAGAAGAGATGTGTACAAACTCAAGATATTAGAAAGGCATTTGAAAACAATCTCATTTATAGACTACTATATCAAAACACAGTAACTGCAAACTGAAAATCAACAATAAATACATACAAACAAAAGGAAAAATGAAATTAAACACAACACTAAAGTTAGGCATCAAATCATGAGAGAGAAAAAGAGGACGCAAGGAAAAAGACCTACAAAATCAAATTTAAAAATTAATAAACTGGCAATGACAAGGGAGTTTCCTGGCAGTAGAGTGGGTAGGATTTGGTGCTTTTACTGCCACGGCCTGGATTCTATCCCTGGTCAGGGAACTAAGATCTGTAAGCCATGCAGCAAGGCCAAAAAAGAAAAGACAGTAAAACAAAAACATATCAATAATTACCTTAAATGTAAATTGATTTAATGCGCTATTCAAAAGACAGACTGGTTGAATGGATGCAAACATAAGCTGTCTACAAAATACCCACTTCAAATCTAGGGACACAGACTGAAAGTCAGGGGACTGAAAGGGTATTCCATGTAAACAGAAATCAAAAGAAAGCTGCAATGTCATACTCATATCAAACAAAATAGATCTTAAAATACAGAGTGTTTTAAGAGAGAAAGAAGGACACTATACAATGATCAGGGGATCAATCCAAGAAGATAAAACAACTGTAAATATACTTGTACCCAATATAGGAACAGCTCAATATATAAAACTGGTACTAAGAGCCATAAAATGAAAAATCTACAGTAACAAACTATTAGTGTGGGACATTAACACCCCACTTTCATCAATGGAAATATCCAGACCAAAAGTCAATCAGGAAAAACAGACCTTACATGACACATTAAAATAGATCAACTTAATATTTATAGAGCATTCCATCTGAAAGCAGCAGAATACACTTTCTTCTCAAGTGTACATGGAACATTTTCTAGGATTGATTACAAGTAAGGCCACAAAGTCAGGCTTGGTACATTTACGAAAACTGAAATCACATCAACTATCTTTTCTGACCACAATGCTATGAGATAGAAATCAACTAAAAGGAAAAAAAGTAAGAAACACAAACTTGTAAAAGCTAAACAATATGCTAAGAAACACCCAGTGAGTCACTGAAGAAATCAAAGAGTAAATTAAAAAATACCTAGTGACAAATGACAATGAAAACATAAAGATCCAAAACCTACGGGAAACAGCAAAAGCAATTCTAAGAAGGAAGTGTACAGCAATACAATCTTACTTTGGGAAACAAGAAAAATCTCCAATAAAAAACCTAAACTGAGTTCTGACAAAACATGGTCCACTGGAGAAGGAATGGGAAACCACTTTAGTATTCTTGCCTTGAGAACCCCACGAACAGTATGAAAAAGCAAAAAGATATGACACAGAAAGATGAACTCCCCAGGTTGGTAGGTGCCCAATATGCTACTGCAGAAGAGTGGAGAAATAACTCCAGAAATAATGAAGAGATGCCATGAAAGCGAAAACAATTCCCAATTGTGGGTGTGACTGGTGATGGAAGTAAAGTCTGATGCTATAAAGAACAATACTGCATAGGAACCTGGAATGTTATGTCCATGAATCAAGGTAAATTGGAAGTGGTCAAACAGGAGATGGCAAAAGTGAACATCAACATTTTAGGAATCAGTGAACTAAAATGGACTGGAATGGGTGAATTTAATTCAGATGACCATTATATCCACTACTGTGGCCAAGAATCCCTTAGAAATTGGTGTAGCCCTCATAGTCAACAATAGACTCTGAAATGCAGTACTTGGGCACAATCTCAACACTGACAGAATGATCTTGGTTCATTTCCAAGGGAAACCATTCAACATCACAGTAATCCAAGTCTAAGCCCCAACCCCTAATATGGAAGAAGCTGAACGGTTCTATGGTGACCTATAATACCTTCTAGAACTAACACCAAAAAAGATGTCCTTTTCATCATAGGGAATTGAAATGCAAAAGTAGAAAGTCAAGCGATACCTGGAGTAACAGGCACGTTTGGCCTTGGAATACAAAATGAAGCAGGGCAAAGGCTAACAGAGTTTTGCCAAGAGAATGCACTAGTCATAGGAAATACCCTCTTCCAACAACACAGGAGATGACTCTACACACGGACATCACCAGATGGTCAATACAAAAATCAGACTGATTAGATTCTTTGCAGCCAAAGATGGAGAAGCTCTATACAGTCAGCAAAAACAAGACTGGGAGGTGACTGTGGCTCAGATCATGAACTCCTTACTAAAAATTTCAGGCTTAAATTGAAGAAACTAGGGAAAACCACTAGGCCATTCAGGTATGGCCTAAATCAAATCCCTTATGATTATACAGTGGAAATGACAAACAGATTCAAGGGATTAGATCTGATAGAGTTCTTGAAGAACTATGGATGGAGATTCATAACATTATGGTACAGGAGTTGGTGACCAAAACCATCCCCAAGAAAAAGAAATGCAACAAGGCAAAATGGTTGTCGAAGGAGGCCTTACAAATAGCTGAAAAAAGAAGAGAAGCAAAAGGCAGAGCAGGAAAGGAAAGATACACCCAAATGAATGTGGAGTTCCAAAGAAAAGCAAAGAGCAATAAGAAAGCCTTCTTATGAGAACAATGCAAAGAAATAGAGGAAAACAACTGAATGTGAAAGACTAGAGATTTCTTCAAGAAAATTAGAGATACCAAGGGAACATTCCATACAAAGATGGGCATAATAAAGTATACAAATGGCAAGGACCTAACAGAAGCAGGGGAGATTTATAAGAGGTGACACAGAAGAACTGTACAAAAAAGGTCTTAATGACTCAGATAACCATGACAGTGTGGTCAACAACATAGAGCCAGACATCCTGGAGTGTGAAATCAAGTAAGTGTGGGCCTTAAGAAGCATTACTATGAACAAAGCTGGTGGAGGTGATGGAATTCCATCTGAGCTTTCAAATCCTAAAAGATAACACTGTTAAAGTGTTGCACTCAATATGCCGGCAAATATGGAAAACTCAGCAGTGGCCACAGGACTGGAAAAGGTCCATTTTTATTCCAGTCCCAAAGAAGGGCAATGCCAAATGATGTTCAAACTACTGCACAACTGTGCTCATCTCACATGCTAGAAAAACCAAGAGAATTCCAGAAAAACATCTGCTTCATTGACCATGCCCAAGCCTTTGACTGTGCAAGTCACAACAAACTGTGGAAAATTCTTTAAAAGATGGGAGTCTGAACCACCTTACCTGTCTCCTGAGAAAGCTGTATGAAGGTCAAGAAGCACCATTTAGAACTGGACATGGAACAATGGACTGGTTCCAAAGTGGGAAACGGGTACGTCAAGGCTGTATATTGTCACCCTGCTTAATATATGAAGATTACATAATGTGAAATGCCAGGCTGGATGAATCACAAGCTGAAATCAAGACTTCCAGGGAAAATATCAACAACCTCAGATATGTAGGTGATACCACCCTAATGGCAGAAACTAAAAAGTAACTAAAGAACCTCTTGATAAAGGTGAAAGAGGAAAGTGAAAAAGCTGGCTTAAAACTCAACATTCAAAAAACTAAGGTCATGGCATCTGGTCCCATCATCTCATGGGAAATAGATGGGGAAAAAATGGAAACAGTGACAGACTTTATTTTCATGGGCTCCAAAATCACTGCAGATGGTGACTCCTGCCATGAAATTAAAAGGCACATGCTCTTTTGAAGAAAAGCTATGACAATCCTAGAGAGTGTATTAAAAAGCAGAGACATCACTTTGCCAACAAAGGTATGGTTTTTCCAGTGGTCAAGTACAGATATGAGAGTTGTACCATAAAGAAGGCTGAGCACCAAAGAATTGATGCTTTCGAACTGTGGTGTTGGAGAAGACTCTTGAGAGTCCCTTGGCCTGCAAGATCAAACTAGTCAATCCTAAAGGAAATCAACCCTGAATATTCACTGGAAGGACTGATGCTGAAGCTCCAAAACTCTGGCAACCTGACGTGAAGAGCTGACTCACTGGAAAAGGCCCTGATGCTGGCAAAGATTGAGGGCAGGAGGAGACAGAAGATGAGATGGTTTGATGGCATCACTGAGTCAATGGACATGAGTTTGAGCAAACTCTGGGAGATACTGAAGGACATGGAAGCCTGGCGTGCTGCAGTCCATGAGGTTGCAAAGAGTCGGACATGACTTAAGAACTGAACACCACCACCTAAAGCAAATAGAGAAAGAAGAACAAGCAAACCTCAAAGTGAATAGAAGGAAACAAATCATAAATATCAGAGCAGAAATAAATGAAATAGAGATGAAGCAAACAATAGAAACAATCAATGAAACTAAAAGCTGGTTCCTTTAGATGATAAACAAAACTGATAAATCTTGTAGCAACACTCATCAGTAAAAAGGAGAAGGCAATGGTACCCAACTCCAGTACTCTTGCCTGGAAAATCCATGGATGGAGGAGTCTGGTAGGCTGCAGTCCATGGGGTCACGAAGAGTCGGACACAACTGAGCAACTTCACTTTCACTTTTCACTTTTATGCACTGGAGAAGGAAATGGCAACCCACTCCAGTGTTCTTGCCTGGAGAATCCCAGGGACGGCGGAGCCTGGTGGGCTGCCATCTATGGGGTCTCACAGAGTCAGACACAACTGAAACGACTTAGCAGCAGCAGCATCAGTAAAAATAAAATAAAATAAAATAAAATAAGGTGAGGACTTCCCTGATGGTCCAATCTTTAACAATCTGCCTGATAATGCAGGGGATACAGCTTTGATCCCTGGGCCAGGAAGATACAACAAGCTGCAGGGCAACTGAGCCCATGTACCACAACTATCGATGCCTGAATGCTCTAGAGCCCATACTCCACACATAAGAGAAGCCACCACAATAAGAAGCTGGCACACCACAACTACAGAGTAGTCCCTGCTCACAGTAACTAGAGAAAGCCTTAACAGCAACAAATACCTACTGCTGCCAAAAATAAATAAGAAAAAAAGGTGGAGGGTTCCAGTCAATAAAATTACAAATAAAAAAGAGAAATTATAATAAATACCACAGAAATACAAAGGATCACAGGAGACAATTATAAACTATACACCAATAAAATGAACAATGTAGAAGAAACAAATTCTTAGAAAGTTACAATCTCCCAAAAATGAACCAGTAAGAAACAGAAAAAATGAACCAACCAATCACAAGTACTAAAATTGAAACTATGTTAGAAAAATTCATAACAAACAAAACTCTAGGATCCGATGGCTCCACAGGCAAATCCTGAAAATCTTCAAAAAATCCACTGAGGAAAAAACACTCCTAAACTCATTCTACGAGGACAACATCATCCTGATACCAAAACCAGACACATATCACACACCCCCCAAACAATCACAGGCCAGTATCACTGATAAACACTGATGTAAAAATGCTCAACAAAATACTAGCAGACAATATTCAACAGTACATTAGAAGGATCATACACCAAGATCAAGTAGCATTTATCCTTAAGGACATAAGGATTTTTCAATATTTGCAAATCAGTGTGATATACCACACTGATAAATTAAGAATAAAAATCATATGATGATCTCAATACATGCAAAGAAGGTTTTGACAAAATACCCATGAAAACAGTATGTAGATTCATTGAAAAACTAGGAATAAAACTACCATATGATCCAGCACTCTTACGGCAGAAAGTGAAGAGGAATAAAGAGCCTCTTGATAAAGGTAAAAGAGGAGAGTGAAAAAGCTGACTTAAAACTTAACATTTAAAAAATTAAGATCATGGCATCCAATCCAATCACTTCATGGCAAATAGATTGGGAAACAATGGAAACAGTGACAGACTTTATTTTCTTGGGCTCCAAAATCACTGCAGATGGTTACTGCAACCATGAAATTAAGACACTTGATCCTTGGAAGAAAAGCTATGACAAACCTAGACAGCATATTAAAAACCAGAGACATTACTTTGCTGACAAAGGTCTGTCTAGTCAAAGCTATGGTCTTTCCCTTATGATTATACAGTGGAAGTGAGAAATAGATTTAAGGGACTAGATCTGATAGATACAGTGCCTGATGAACTATGGACGGAGGTTTGTGACATTGTACAGGAGGCAGGGAGCAAGACCATCCCCAAGAAAAAGAAACTCAAAAAGGCAAAATGGCTGTCTGAGGAGGCCTTACAAATAGCTGTGAAAAGAAGAGAAGTGAAAAGCAAAGGAGAAAAGGGAAGATATAAGCATATGAATGCAGAGTTCCAAAGAATAGCAAGGAGAGATAAGAAAGCCTTCCTCAGTGATCAATGCAAAGAAATAGAGGAAAACAACAGAATGGGAAAGACTAGAGATCTCTTCAAGAAAATTAAAGATACCAAGGAAACATTTCATGCAAAGATGGGCACTATAAAGGACAGAAATGGTATGGACTTAACAGAAGCAGAAGATATTAAGAAGAGGTGGCAAGAATTCACAGAAGAACTGTACAAAAAAGATCTTCACGACACAGATAACCACGGTGGTGTGATCACTCACCTAGAGCCAGACATCCTGGAATGCGAAGTCAAGTGGGCCTTAGAAAGCATCACTACAAACAAAGCTAGTGAAGGTGATGGAATTCCAGTTGAGCTATTTCAAATCCTGAAAGATGATGCTGTTAAAGTGCTGCACTCAATATGCCAGCAAGGCAAGAACACTGGAGTGGGTTGCGATTTCCTTCTCCAATGCATGAAAGTGAAAAGTGAAAGTGAAGTCACTCAGTTGTGTCTGACTCCTAGCGACCCCATGGACTGCAGCTCACCAGGCTCCTCTGTCCATGGGATTTTCCAGGGAAGAGTACTGGAGTGGGGTGCCATTGCCTTCTCTGATACCTAGGTATAAACCTACCTAAAGAGACAAAAGATGTATATGCAGAAAACTAAAACACCGATGAAAGAAATCAAAGGTGACACAGATGGGGAGATACACCATGTTCTTGGAAGAATCTATATTGTGAAAATGACTATACTACTCAAAACAATCCATTATCAAATTACCAATGCAAATTACCAAATTATCAAGATTCAGTGCAATCCCTATCAAATTACCAATGGCATTTTTTACAGAACTAGAAGAAAAAATTTTACAGTTCGTATGGAAACACAAAAGACCCCTAATAGCCAAAGCAATCTTGAGAAAGAAAAACAGAGCTGGAAAAATAATCCTTTCTGACTTCAGACTATTCTACAAAGCTACAGTCATTAAGACAGTATGGTACTGGCACAAAAACAGAAATAGAGACAAATGGAATAAGCAGAAATCACAGATATAAAGTGTCCATAGGTGCATGGGTTTATCTTTGACAAAGGAGGCAAGAATATACAATGGAGAAAAAACAGCCTCTTCAATAAATGGTGATGGAAAAACTGGACAGCCACATGTAAAAGAATGGAATTAGAACACCTCATAACACTATACAAAAAACAAACTCAAAATGGATTAAAGACTTAAATGTAAGGCCAGAAGCTATAAAACTCTTTAAGAGGAAAACATAGGCAGAACACTCTTGACATAAATCACAGCAAGATCCTCTTTGACCCACCTTCTAGAGTAATGGATAGGAAAACAAAATCAACAAATGGGATGTAATTAAACCAAAAAGCTTTTACACAGCAAAGGAAACTATAAAAAAAATGAAAAGACAACTCTCAGAAGGGGAGAAAATAATTGCAAATGAGGCAACTGTTAATCTCCAAGATATAAAAGCTGCTTGTGCAGCTCATTATTAAAAAAAAAAAAGACCCAATCAAAAAAAGGGCAGAAGACCTAGACATTTCTCCAAAGAAGGCAGACACATGATCAGTAAACACATTAAAAGATGTTCAAGATCATCAAATATTAAAGAAATGCAAATCAAAACTATAATGAGGTATTACCTCACGCTGGTCAGAATGGCTAACATCAAAAAGCCTACAACAACAACAAATTCTACAACAAATGTTGGAGAGGGTGTGGAGCAAAAGGAATCCTCCTACACTGTTGGTGGGAATGTAAACTGATGAAGCTACTATGGAGACCAATATGGAGATTCCTTTAAAATAAACAAACTAGGAATAAAAGTACCATATGACCCAGCAACCCCAATACTGAGCATATACCCTGAGAAAACTACAATTCAAAAAGACACACACATCCCAATGTTCACTGCAGCACTATTTACAAAAGCTAGGACATGGAAGCAACCTAGATGTCCATCAACAGATGAATGGCTAAAGAAGTTGCAGTACATATATACAAAGGAATATTACTCAGCCAGAATAAGGAACAAATGTGAATCAGTTGAACTGAAGTGGATGAACCTGAAGCCTGTATACAGAGTGAAGTAAGTCAGACAGTGAAAGACAAATACCATATATTAACACACATATATGGAATTTAGAAAAATGCTACTATTGAACCTATTTGCAGGGAAGGAATGGAGATGTAGATGAAGAGAACGCACTTGTGGACACACTGGGGGAAGGAGAGGGTGGAATGAATTCAGAAAATAGCACTGACATATATACACTACCATGTGTAACACAGAGAGCTAGTGGGAAACTGCTATATAACACAGGGAGCCCAGCCTGGTGCTCTGTGACAACCTAGAGGGGTGGGATGAAGGGGTGGGAGGGAGGTTCAAGAGGGAGGGGATATGTGTATATGTGTGTGTGTGCATGCATAGTTATGACTTATTTGCAGTGTTGTATGGCAGAAATCAGCAGAACTCTGAAAGAAATTATCCTCCAATTAAAAAATAAATTAACAAAAAAACTATGAACTATCACCTCACATCAATCAAAATGGCCATCATCGAAAGGTCTGCAAACAATAAATGCTGGAGTGGGTTTGAAGAAAAGGGAATCCTCATGAATTGTTGGTGGGAATGGAAACTGGGATAGCCACTATGGAGAACAGTATGGAGGTTCCTTATAAAAAAAGAACAGAGCTACCATATGATTCAGCAATCCCACTCCTGTGCACATATTAGGAGAAAACCATGTTCAAAAGGTTACATGCACCCCAATATTCACCAAAGCACTGTTTGCAACAGCCAAGACCTGGAAGCAACCTAAATGTCCAGACAGAGAAATAAATAAAGATGATGTGGTACAAATACTCAATAGAATATTCAGTCAGTTCAGTTGCTGGGTCGTGTACAACTCTTTGCAACCCCATGGACTGCAGCACGCCAGGCTTCCCTGTCCATCACCAACTCCCAGAGCTTGCTCAAACTCGTGTCCATTGAGTCGGTGATGCCACCCAACCATCTCATCTTCTGTCGTCCCCTTCTCCTCCTGCCTTCAATCTCTCCCAGCATCAGGGTCTTTTCCAAAGAGTCAGCTCTTCGCATCAGGTGACCAAAGCATTGGAGTTTCAGCTTCAGCATCAGTCCTTCCAATGAATATTCAGGACTGATTTCCTTTAGGATGGACTGGTTGGATCTCCTTGCAGTCCAAGGGACTCTCAAGAGTCTTCTCCAACACCACAATTCAAAAGCATCAATTCTCTGGTGCTCAGCTTTCTTTATAGTCCAATTCTCACATCCATACATGACTACTGGAAAAACCACAGCTTTGACTAGACGGACTAGATGGACCTTTGTTGATAAAGTAATGTTTCTGCTTTTGAATATGCTGTCTAGGTCAGTTGCTGCTGCTGCTAAGGCGCTTCAGTTGTGTCTGACTCTGTGTGACCCCATAGACGGCAGCCCACCAGGCTCCCCTGTCCCTGGGATTCTCCAGGCAAGAACACTGGAGTGGGTTGCCATTTCCTTCTCCAATGCATGAAAGTGAAAAGTGAAAGTGAAGTTGCTCAGTTGTGTCCGACTCTTCTCGACCCCATGGACTGCAGCCCACCAGGCTCCTCCGTCTGTGGGACTTTCCAGGCAAGAGTACTGGAGTGGGGTGCCATCGCCTTAGGTTCTGATAATAATGCCACAGGAGGGTAGGCTCTGGTTAACTGGTTTCCCCTGATGGCAGAACTGAGTCCTCTGGTGTATTTATTTCAAAATGGCTCTTCTTCCAGCTCCCCCTGCAGGAAGTTTTAGGAGATTTTTCCCTAGTATTTACTGAAGAAATCCGGTGGAGCTCCTGGAGGTAAATGTCATAGTGTTGTGGAGGCCCTCCTGTTACTGGATCCCTTGGAGTTGTTAACTCTGAGAATTTTCCAGTGAGCCTCCAGCAATCGATCAATTGCCATTTAGGTTTTTAACTCCTGCAGTGAGTCTCCACTCTGGAAAACCTAGACTCCCTACATAGACTTGACTGTCTCTCTAAGTAGTCTGCCTTGGGTCTACCCCTGTCTCATGAATTCAAGAAGAGCTGTTGCTGTCATCACTCTCTTCAGCTTTTTACTTTTAGGACAGGTAGCAACTTCCAAGCATCTAATGTGCAAAACCAGAAACTGGAACTCTCTGTCCACTTTCTAAAAGGAAAGTATTCTGGATTTCTATGTCACCTTTCATGCTCTTTGTCATACTGAAATTTGGATAGCAGGCTATTTCTCCAGATAATCAATGAGAGGCAGAGCAGCAATTTTACTCCTCAACACCTAGGCTCAGAGGAGCAGAAAAAGGAAAACTGTGAGATAGTAAGTTGAGAGTTGAGTCCAGTTGCTCAGTATTACTCAGCCATTAAAAATAAGGAAATTATGCCATTTGCAGAAGTATGGATGGACCTGGGATGATCATACTAAGTGAAGTCAGTCAGAGAAAGATAAATATCATATGATATCATTTATATGCAAAATCTAAAAAAAAAAAGATACAATTGAATTTATTTACAAAACAGAAACAAGCTCATAGACTTAGAAATCAAACTTATAGTAACAAAAGGGAAAAGATGGGAGGGGAAGAATAAATTGGAAGTTTGGGACTGACATATACACACTGCTGTATTTAAAATAAATAAAGGGGAGGGGACATATGTACACCTAGGCTGATTCATGTTGATGTTTGACAGAAAACAACAAAATTCTGTAAAGCAATTATCCTTTAATTAAATAATAAATAAATTTAATAAAATACAATAAATAATGAACAAAGATCTACTGTATAGCACAGGGAACTCTACTCAATATTCTGTAATAATCTAAATAGGAAAATAACTTGAAGAATCAGTTCAGTTCAGTCGCTCAGTCGTGTCCGACTCTTTGTGACCCCATGAATCACAGCACGCCAGGCCTCCCTGTCCATCACCAGCTCCTGGAGTTCACGCAGACTCACGTCCATCGAGTTAGTGATGCCATCCAGCCATCTCATCCTCTGTCATCCCCTTCTCCTGCCCCCAATCCCTCCCAGCATCAGAGTCTTTTCCAATGAGTCAACTCTTCGCATGAGGTGGCCAAAGTACTGGAGTTTCAGCTTTAGCATCATTCCTTCCAAAGAAATCCCAGGGCTGATCTCCTTCAGAATGGACTAGTTGGATCTCCGTGCAGTCCAAGGGACTCTCAAGAGTCTTCTCCAACACCACAGTTCAAAAGCATCAATTCTTCGGCACTCAGCTTTCTTCACAGTCCAACTCTCACATCCATACATGACCACTGGAAAAACCATAGCCTTGACTAGATGGACTTTTGTTGGCAAAGTAATGTCTCTGCTTTTGAATATGCTATCTAGGTTGGTCATAACTTTCCTTCCAAGGAGTAAATGTCTTTTAATTTCATGGCTACAGTCACCATCTGCAGTGATTTTGGAGCCCCCAAAAATAAAGTCTGACACTGTTTCCACTGTTTACCCATCTATTTCCCATGAAGTAATGGGACCAGATGCCATGATCTTCGTTTTCTGAATGTTGAGCTTTAAGCCAACTTTTTCACTCTCCTCTTTTGAATAGATGTATGTATATGTATAATTGAATCACTTTGTTGTATACCTGAACTGTGGCTCAGTGGAAGAGAATCCGCCTCTAATGCAGGAGATCCAGGTTTGATCCCTGGGTTGGGAAGATCCCCTGGAGAAGGGAATGGCAACCCACTCCAGTATTCTTGCCTGGAGAATCCCATGGACAGAGAAGCCTGGTGGGCTACAGTCCATGGGGTCGCAAAAGAGTCAGATATGACTTAGCTACTAAACAATAAGAACTACTCTCTAATTTGCAGGACGTGGTGGGGGGCAGTAGTTTAGGGCTTCCCTGGTAGCTCAGCTGGTTAAGAATCTGCCTGCAATGCAGGAGACCCCAGTTTGATTCCTGGGTCAGGAAAATCCATTGGAGAAGGGATAGGCTACCCACTCTAGTATTCTTTGGCTTCCCTTGTGGCTCAGCTGGTAAAGAATCCGCTTTCAATGAGAGAGACCTGGGTTCAATCCCTGGGTTGGGAAGATCTCCTGGAGAAGGGAAAGGCTACCCACTCCAGTATTCTGGCCTGGAGAATTCCATGGACTGTATAGTCCATGGGGTCGCAAAGAGTCAGACACAACTGAGCAACTTTCATTTTCACTCTCAATAAGCACTGTAAATCAACTATACGCCAATAGAAAATAAACAATAAAGGGAAACATTTCTGAATGGCAACATAAACAAAACCCAACCAATAAATCAACCAACCACAAATTAAAAAAAAAAAAAAAAAAAACTTAAAAAACAAAGCATGTTTTAAAAGTCCGTAACTGTGAAAATATGTATTACATATAATAGAAACAAAAACCACTTTTTCTTAATACAGAAAAATCAACAAGAGTAACATCTCAACAAAATAAGGAATAAAGGAATGATGGAGAGTTCACAGAAAAAATAGATTGTGTTTTAAACCATTAAAAAATGCTCAACATCACTTACAATAAAAAAATGCAAATTCAAACCATAGTTAAGTATTTTTCACCTGAGACTGACAAAGATTAAAATAAGGAAAATAGGTGGTGTTGGCAAGGATGTGATTCAAGCATTCTCACACATTAAATAGGCACAATCTCTTTACAGGGAAATTGGTAACAGGTATCACAAATGAGCTATTGAAGTTTAAACTAAATGTAACAACTGACCTAATGATTTCAACTCAAGGAGTTTATCTTCTACAGATACTGCTGCTTCCATGTATTAAGAACTCGTTATAAGAATATTCACTGAATCAGTGTTAGTAATGGTAAAAGATTAGAAAATTAATGGTATTTAAAAGAGAACGTAATAATAATACATCATTAGATCCACACAATGGAATATTCTGCAATGGATTAAAGAATCTATTAGATCTCTAGCAATCAATATGGTATGACCTAAAAATAAATGATATAAAAAAAACCACAACAGAATAATATACTACATAGCATATAATGACTACATTAAAAAACAACAACAATGGACTGAGTATTTCTAGAAGAAGAAAAAACTCTGAAGCAGTGACTGCTTGGGGGAATTGGAGTCGCAGTGATTTGGAAAAGGAGACATACTTTTAATTTTCATTGTGCTGTTGTAATTTTCAGTCTTTCATATTATTTCCTTTATTTAAGGAAGTGTGTATGTATTTAGGGGAAAAGTGTACTTTAATGAACAGTAGTCCTATTACTTTTATAACTGCAATTCTGAGGAAATAAATCTCCAACAACAGAGAAGGGAAATAAAATATCTTTTTCTACCCATAAAAATAAAATTAATCGCATGTAGTAAAAACTAGTTTTAAGAAACAACTGTATTGGCAAATTATTTAACAGAACAAACCAATCAAATAGTTATTTTAACCAAGGGTAGTATCTGAAATGAAACATACTTTTTGAAATGAACCATACTTTGTTTTTCTAGGTTTAAAAGTGAAATATAAAGCCTCAGTAGAGGAAAGCAGGAAACATGAAGTTTAAAATAGTGCTTCGGGGGGAGGAGTCAAGATGGCAGAGTAGGAGGACATGGAGCTCACCTCTTCCCACAAATACATCAAGAATACACCTATAACTGGAACAATTTTCAGAGTACATGCTGAACACTAGAAGAGGACTTTGGGCAGCTGAAAGGACAACAAAGATCTCTGCATAACCAGGGAGAAAGAAAGAAAGAAAGAAAAAACAGGAAGCTGAATGGGATCTTGCACCCCAAGGAGGGAGGTGCAAGAGAAGAGAGGGTCCTGTACCTGGGGAAGCCCCCTCATTGGCAGGGCTATTACCTGGGACAGAAGAGGAGTTAGAGAACACAGCAACCAGTCTGTGGCAGGCAGGACAGAGTGAGACCTCCACGGGTGGTCCATGCCACAACCCTGTGCACCCCAGCCTGAGATGTGTTTGCAGATGCAAACAGGCTGGATGCTGGAACGTTGGGTCTGGAGAGAGCAGGCCTGGGGAAAGCCTGCTGCCCGTGGTGACGAGAAATCCTGAAGGGATAGGAGGGTGGAGCTCTACAACCAGGAATATTTGTGGAAGAAGCCTGGGACGCCATAGAAGCAAAGTGCCATTGTTCAGAGGCATGTAAAGGGTGAGGCTGTCACTGCAGGCTCTTTCAACATGTGTTGATCTTTGCCTTGGTGGACTCCAGGAGGGGCTACCTCCCTGGTGGTCCACATACCCTGACCACTGCCCCAGCAGTCTACTACCTGAGCAGGCTCCACAGGGCTGGGGGAAGACAGATCCTTCGCTCTTGGAGAGTACATACAGGTCTCAAAAACTGGGCCCCAGGGCAAAGCAATGATTCCATAAGAGTCTAGACCTACTTATGGGTCTTGGATAGTCTCCTGGTGAGGTGCAAGTTGGCTGTGGCTCCCTATGGAGGCAAGAATACTGGTGGCAGAGGCCTCAGGGAATATTGATGGGTATGAGCTTTCCCAGAGGGAGGTCTCCATTTTGGCACCAAGACCTGGCCTTATCCAACAGT
Organism: Bos indicus x Bos taurus; assembly: GCF_003369695.1. Taxonomy (NCBI): domain Eukaryota; kingdom Metazoa; phylum Chordata; class Mammalia; order Artiodactyla; family Bovidae; genus Bos; species Bos indicus x Bos taurus. Next base: position 12,583,636 of record NC_040105.1, on the reverse strand, counting down.
CTGCAGGTTCCAGAGCTGAAATACTTCAGGCCAAACAATCAACAAGACAGGAACACAGCGCCACCCAGCATCAGACAGGCTGCCTCAAGTCATACTGAGCTCAAGTGAAGTTAAGTGAAAGTCGCTCAGTCATGTCCAACTCTTTGTGACCCCATGGACTATACAGTCCATGGAATTCTCCAGGCCAGAATACTGGAGTGGGTAGCCATTCCCTTCTCCAGGGGATCTTCCCAACCCAGGGATTGAACCCAGGTCTCCCACATTGAAAGCAGATTCTTTACCAGCTGAGCCACACAGGAAGCCAAAGAATACTAGAGTGGGTAGCCTATCCCTTCTCCAATGGATCTTCCCGACCCAAGAATCAAACTGGGGTCTCCTGCACTGCAGGCAGATTCTTAACCAGCTGAGCTACCAGGGAAGCCCTTACTGAGCTCAAAGACGCCTCTAAACACACCCCTTGACATGGCCCCACCCACTGAGGGCAGGCACCAGAAACAAGAAGAACTAGGATCCTGCAGCCTGCACAAACACGACAAGCACAGAAGGTTAGACAAAGTAAGATGACACAGAAATATGTTTCAGATGAAGGAACAATGTAAAAACCCACAAGAACAACTAAATGAAGAGGAAATAGGCAATCAAGCTGAAAAAGAATTCAGAGTAATGATAGTAAAGATGATCCAAAATCTTGGGAAAAGAATGGAGGCACAGACCGAGAGGATATAAGAAATGTTTAACAAAGAGATAAAAGATTAAGAGAATGAAGAATTAGAGATAAAGAATTCAATAACTGGGACCTCCCTAATGGTGCAGTGGATAGGAATCCACCTGCCAATGGAGACAATATGAGTTCAATCCCTGGTTGGGGAAGATTCCACATGCCAGGGAGCAGCTAAGCCCATGTGCCAAAACTACTGAAGCTGGTGCACTCTAGAGGCTGCGAGCAACAAGTACTGAGCCTATGTGCCACAACTACCGAAGCCTGTGTGCCTAGAGCCTGTGTTCTGTAACAAGAGAAGCCACCATGATGAGAAGCCCATGTACTGCAATTAAGAGTAGCTCCCCCTTACTGCAACTAGAGAAATCCCACACAGAGCAACAAAGATTCAGTGCAGCCAAAAATAAATCATAATTTTAAAAAATCTAAAAATCAAAAAACACAATACAAATTAAAAATATACTAGAAGGAATTAATAGCAGAATAACTAAGGCAGAGAATGAATAAATGAACTGGAAGACAGAGTGGTGGAAATCACAGCTGCAGAACAAACAAAAATAGAATGAAAACGATAAGAAATGAGAAAGAAAGAGGGAAGGGCCTGAGGAACTATTTGAAGAGATTACAGCCGAAATTTCCCTTGAAAAAGGAATCAGTCACCCAAGAGCACGAAGTGTAGACAGTCCCTGGCAGGATAAATCCAAGGAGGAACACCCTGAGATACATATTAATCAAACTGACAAAAATTAAAATACAGAGGAAAAAATATTGAAAGCAACAAGGGAAAAGCAATAAATAACATACAAGGGAATTCCCATAAAGTTATCCACTGATTTTTCAGCAGAAACTCTGCAGGCCAGAAGAGACTAGCATGATATATTCAAACTGACAAAAGGGAGAAAATCTCCAACCAAAAACATTCTAACCAGCAAGGCTCTTGTTCAGACTCCACAAAGAAATGAAAAGCATTACAGACAAGCAAAAGCTAAGTGAATTCAGCATCACCAGACCAGCTTTGCAACAGATGCTAAAGATACTTCTTTAGGTGTTAAAAAAAAAAAAAAGGCCACACCTAGAAATATGAAAATCTACATGGGAAAGCTTACCCGTAAACATACAGTAAAAGTAGGAAATCATCCACACACAAATATGGTATCAAAACCGGCAATTGTGAGGAGAGTACAAATGCAGAAAATGGGCAATGCATTTGAAATTAAGTGAACAGCAACTTAAAACAATGTTGTATATATATATATACATATAGATAGATAGCTATATCAAAACCTTATGGGAAGAATTCCCTGGTGGTGCGGTAGATAAAAATCTGCATGCCAATGCAGGAAACACAGGTTCAATCCCCAGCCCAGGAAGATTCCATATGCCTCTGGCAACTAATGCCCATGTTCCACAACCACTCTGTGCTCTAGAGCCCATGAGCTGTAACTATTGAGCCCACAAGCCTCAACTACTGAAGCCTGTGCACTCTAGAGCCCATGCTCTGCAATGAGAAGCCACGGCAATGAGAAGCCTGCACACTGAAACTACAGAGTAGCCCACACTCTCTGCAACTAGAGAAAGCCTGTGCACAGCAATGAAGACCCAGAGCAATCAAAATTAAATAATATTAAAGAAATGTTATGGGAAATGTGAACCAGAAAACTATAACAGATACACAAACAAAATAAAAAGCAATACAAACACTAAATCATGAGAAGAGAACAAAAAAGGAAGGAAAAAGACTTACAAAAACAACTTCAAAAGAATTTTAAAAAGTGGCAATAAGAATATACATATCAATAATTACCTTAAATGTAAATAGGTTAAATGCTCCAACTAAAAAACACAAACTGTCTGAATGGATACAAAAATAAGACTCATATATATGCTGTCTATAAGAGACCCATTTCAGACCTAGGAACACATACAGACTGAAAGTGAGAGGATGGAAAAAGATATTCTATGCAAATAGAAATGAAAAGAAAGCTGGAGTGGCAATACTCATATCAGACAAAACAGACTTTAAAGACTGTTATAAAAGACAAAGACACTACATAATGATCAAGGGATCAATCCAAGAAGATATAACAGTATAAATATATATGCACTCAACACAGAGACCCTCAATATACAAGGCAAATGCTAAGGGAAATCAACAGTAACACAATAGTGGGAGACTTTACCCTTCACTGTTCACCTGAACTATCACAATATTGTTAGTTGGCTGCTGCTGCTGCTAAGTTGCTTCAGCCGTGTCCGACTCTGTGCGACCCCATAGACGGCAGCCCACCAGGCTCCCCTGTCCCTGGGATTCTCCAGGCAAGAACACTGGAGTGGGTTGCCATTTCCTTCTCCATTAGTTGGCTATATCCCAGTAAAAAATAAAAAGTTTAACAAAAAATAGAGAATAAACAAATAAACAGAAAATAATGGGGGACTTTACATCCCACTTCCACCAATGGACAAATAATCTAGACAGAAATTCAATAAGGAACATAGGCCTTAAATGACTCATTAGACCAGATAAACCCAACTGATACTTACATAACACTCTATCTAAAAGCAGCAGAATACACTTTCTTCTCGAGTGTACATGAAACATTCTCTAGAATACATCACATCTTGGGCCACAAATCAAGCCTTGGTAAATTTAAGAAATCTGAAATCATATGAAGCATCTTTTCTGACCACAACACTGTAAGATTAGAATTAAATTACATGTAATAACTGTAAAGAAAAAAAAAACACACACACAATCACGTGAAGGCTAAACAATATGTTACTAAACCAATGGATCACTGAAGAAATCAAAGAGCGAATTAAAAAATACCTAGAGACTAATGACTCAGACACGACTGAGCGCCTTCACTTTCACTTTTCACTTTCATGCACTGGAGAAGGAAATGGCAACCCACTCCAGTGTTCTTGCCTGGAGAATCCCAGGGACAGGGGAGCCTGGTGGGCTGCCGTCCATGGGGTCTCACAGGGTCGGACACGACTGAAGCGACGCAACAGAAGCAGCAGCAGAGACTAATGACAATGAAAACATGACAATCTAAAACCTATGCAAACCAACAAAAGCAATTCTAAGAGGGAAGTTTATAGCAATATGATGTTACCACAGAAAACAAGAAAAATTTCAAATAAACAACCTAAACTTACACCTAGAGCAACTAGAGAAAGAGGAACAAACAAAACCCAAAGTTAGCATAAGGAAAGAAATCATAAAGATCAGAGTCGAAAAAATGAAATGGAGACAAAACAATAGAAAAGATGAATGAAACTAAAAGCAAAAGAGACACTGATGTATAGAACAGTCTTTTGGACTCTGCTGGAGAGGGAGAGGGTGGGAAGATTTGGGAGAATGGCATTGAAACATGTATAATATCATGTATGAAACGAGTTGCCAGTCCAGGTTCGATGCAGGATACGGGAAGCTTGGGGCTGGTGCACTGGGACGACCCAGAGGGATGGTATGGGGAGGGAGGAGGGAGGAGGGTTCAGGATGGGGAACACATGTATACCTGTGGCAGATTCATTTTGATATTTGGCAAAACTAATATAATACTGTAAAGTTTAAAAATAAAATAAAATTAAAAAAAAAAAAAGAAATAAAAGCTGGGTCTTTGAAAAGATACACAAAATTGATAAACTTTTAGCCAGACTCATCATGAAAAAAAGGGAGGGCTCAAATCAGTACAATTACAAATGAAAAAGAAATTACTATAAGCACCACAGAAATACAAAGGATCATGAGAGACTACTACTACACTAGTACAAGTGCCAATAAAACAGACAATCTAGAAGAAATGGACAAATTCTTAGAAAGGCACAACCTTCCAAGACTGAACCAGGACAAACTAGAAAATGTGAACAGACCAATAACAAGTGATATTGAAACTGTGATTTTAAAAACGCTCAACAAAGTCCAGGACCACATGACTTCAAAGGTGAATTATATCTCACATTTAGAGAAGAGTTATCACCTATTTTTCTGAAACTGCTGCAGAGGAAGGAAAACTCTCAAACACCTTCTAAAAGGTTTTCATCACTCTGGTATCAAAATCAGACAGAGCACAAAAAAAGAAAATTATAGGTCAATATCACAGATAAACAGACGCAAAAATCCTCAACAAAATACTAGCAAACTAAATCCAACAATACATCATGATCAAGTGGGATTTATCCCAGGGATGCAAGGATTCTTCAATGCAAGCCAATTAATTAGTGTTATATGCCATATTAACAAACAGAAGAATAAAAACCAAATAATTATCTTTGTAGATGCAGAAAAGGTTTTTGACAACATCATACATATTGATATTACTTTAAATGTAAATAGATTAAATGCACCAACCAAAAGACATACACTGGCTGGGTGGATGAAAACATGTGCATGTACGCACTTCTACTTACCACATCACTCTGCTTGACCACCCCCCCCCCGCCCCCGCCAAATTGTATGTAATTATTTTATATTGTTAAGTTAATCATGTTCCCATTATGGCTTGCAATTGTAATTAACTTTTATTTTTTGTCTGGCTATTGACTGTGAAAACTGATAAACATCTTTTACTTTTGTGATTGTATTACTCACTTAATACCACTATATCATGATTGGTACAGAAAAATAATAGACCTCTATATCACCAAAACTCAGGAGCAGTTCTCCTGGGTTCCTTTACCCTACTGCTCTCCACCTGGGTGCCCTTTCCCAATAAAATCTCTTGCTTTGTCAGCACATGTGTCTTCTTGGACAATTCATTTCTGAGTGTTAGACAAGAGCCCAGTTTTGGGCCCTGGAAGGGGTCTGCCTTCCTGCAACAAATGGCGACTCTGGTGGGATTCTTCTTCGCTGAGACTGACATCCTGACCACTCGGGGTACTCAGGGGCCAGCTTGCCTGCCAATGGACCAGACCTAGCGGCCGCAACTGGAACCCTTTTGTCCCTGGTCTCCTCCTGACATGGACAACTGGCCAGAGTGCCCCGACCAGGTAAGGAACAAGAGACTTTACTGACTTCTCTCCCCTTCCCTCTCTTTTTCCTTTCCTTAACCCTTCCTATCCTTCCCCGTTTTTCTAATCCCCCGGTCCTGGATGCAGGAATCTGGTCGAAGGGCCCTCAGCCTGAACTGAGGATAGGAGACTGATCACCTCCTCTTGGCAGAGAACTCGAATTCTGGTTCTGATTTCTGGTAGGGCCGAGTTCCAGTCCTCCCTTCTCTAGAGGCCCTGGGAAAAGTCCCATAACGCCTGGGTATCTGTAGGTGGCAGGAGACGTCTGTAAGGCCACCCCTTTCGCCCCCGTCTTCCGCCTCCTCCCCCTTCTTCTTTCAACCTGGCTTCCTTTCCTCCCTTTGAAATCTTTGATGTTAGTATTCTTGTATTTAAGGGCTTCCCTGGTGGCGCAGAGGTTAAAGCATCTGCCTGCAATGTGGGAGACCTGGGTTCCATCCCTGGGTCAGGAAGATCCCCTGGAGAAGGAAATGGCAACCCACTCCAGTATTCTTGCCTGGAGAATCCCATGGACAGAGGAGCTTGGTGGGCTACTGTCCATGGGTCGCAAGGAGTCAGACACGACTGAGCGACTTTCACTTCACTTTCACTTCACATATCACCAAAACTAGGATCTAACAGAAAAAACTTGTAATCACTTTTTAAAATCCAGATGCATATCAGAATTATCTTGAAACTTTTTGAAAAATACAAATGCTCAGGTATTTCTTTTTCTCTCCAGAGCTCCAGATATGTTTCTAATGAGCAGTCATGTTTAAGAACAACTTGACTATATGATCTTTTAGTTTTATCTAGTATATTTCACTTTTTCTATTTCATATTCAGGGCTTCCATTTCATTTAGTATATGTTCTCTAATTTTTGGATCTCTTTTTTTTTGTATACTCTTTCTCAAGCCTTTATCAAGTGTAGTAGAAAAACTTTAGTATACACATATGTAAATGTATAATATATATATATATTTTAGAAAACTTATGAATTTTTGCCTAAAATATTATGATATTTTGGTTAATCAATGAATATAGTAAAGTTGCAGGATATAAAATCAACACACAGAAATCCCTTGCATTCCTATACACTAATAATGAGAAAATAGAAAGAGAAATTAAGAAAACAATTCCATTCACCATTGCAATGAAAAGAATAAAATACTTAGGAATATATCTACCTAAAGAAACAAAAGACCTATATATAGAAAACTATAAAACACTGGTGAAAGAAATCAAAGAGGACACTAATAGATGGAGAAATATACTGTGTTCATGGATTGGAAGAATCAATATAGTGAAAATGAATATACTACCCAAAGCAATCTATAGATTCAATGCAATTCCTATCAAGCTACCAACAGTATTTTTCACAGAGCTAGAACAAATAATTTCACAATTTGTATGGAAATACAAAAAACCTCGAATAGCCAAAGCAATCTTGGGAAAGAAGAATGGAACTAGAGGGATCAACCTGCCTGACTTCAGGCTCTATTACAAAGCCACAGTCATCAAGACAGTATGGTACTGGCACAAAGACAGAAATATAGATCAATGGAACAAAACAGAAAGCCCAGAGATAAATCCATGCACCTATGGACACCTTATCTTTGACAAAGGAGGCAAGAATATACAATGGATTAAAGACAATCTCTTTAACAAGTGGTGCTGGGAAATCTGGTCAACCACTTGTAAAAGAACGAAACTAGAGCACTTTCTAACACCATACACAAAAATAAACTCAAAATGGATTAAAGATCTAAACGTAAGACCAGAAACTATAAAACTCCTAGAGGAGAACATAGGCAAAACACTCTCTGACATACATCACAGCAGGATCCTCTATGACACACCTCCCAGAATATTGGAAATAAAAGCAAAAGTAAACAAATGGGACCTAATTAAACTTAAAAGCTTTTGCACAACAATGGAAACTATAAGCAAGGTGAAAAGACAGCCTTCAGAATGGGAGAAAATAATAGCAAATGAAGCAACTGACAAAGAATTAATCTCAAAAATATACAGGCAACTCCTGCAGCTCAATTCCAGAAAAATAAACGACCCAAACAAAAAATGGGCCAAAGAACTAAACAGACATTTCTCCAAAGAAGCCATACAACAAACATGAAAAGATGCTCAACATCACTCATTATCAGAGAAATGCAAATCTAAACCACAATGAGGTACCATTTCATGCCAGTCAGAATGGCTGCTATCCAAAAGTCTACAAGCAAAAAATGCTGGAGAGGGTGTGGAGAAAAGGGAACCCTCTTACACTGTTGGTGGGAATGCAAACTAGTACAGCCACTATGGAGAACAGTGTGGAGATTCCTTAAAAAACTGGAAATAGAACTGCCTTGTGACCCAGAAATCCCACTGCTGGGCATACACACTGAAGAAACCAGAATTGAAAGAGACATGTGTACCCCAATGTTCATCGCAGCACTGTTTATAATAGCCAGGACATGGAAGCAACCTAGATGTCCATCAGCAGACGAATGGATAAGAATGCTGTGGTACATATACATAATGGAGTATTACTCAGCCATTAAAAAGAATACATTTGAATCAGTTCTAATGAGGTAGATGAAACTGGAGCCTATTATACAGAGTGAAGTAAGCCAGAAAGAAAAACACCAATACAGTATACTAATGCATATATATGGAATTTAGAAAGATGGTAACGATAACCCTGTATGTGAGACAGCAAAAGAGACACAGATGTACAGAACAGTCTTCTGGACTCTGTGGGAGAGGGTAAGGGTGGGATCATTTGGGAGAATGGCATTGAAACATGTATATTATCATATGTGAAACCAATCACCGGTCCAGGTTCAATGCATGATATAGGATGCTTGGGGCTGGTGCACTGGGATGACCCAGAGGGATGGGATGGGGAGAGAGGTGGGAGGGGGGTTCATGATGTGGAACACATGTACACCCATGGCGGATTCATGTCAATGTATGGCAAAACCAATACAATATTGTAAAGCAATTAGCCTCCAATTAAAAGACATAAATTTATATTAAAAAATTATGACATTTTGATTCCACCTGTTTGACTTAGTATGACTAGAATGCTAGATTTCTAATTAAAAAATAGATATGCAATAAGCAACAAAGTTTTACTGTATAGCATATGGAACTATAGTCAATATCTTCTAATAACCTATGATAGAAAATAATTTCAAAAATAATATATGTGTATTTGTATAACTGAATCACCTTGCTGTGCACCCAAAATACTATAAGTCAACTATTTAAAATGGCAAAGTTCAACAATGCAAAACTGCAATTACTTTTGCACCAACCTAATAACAACAACCTACTATATAGAACAGGGAACTCAACACTCTGCAATAACCTATATGGGAAAAGAATCTGAAACAGGGTGGATATATGTACAACTGATTCATTCATTTTGATGTACATCTGAAACTGACAATAAAAGTTAAAAAAAATACAGAAATCAATATTTAGGGGAAGAAAAAGAAACATCTTTGAAACCATCTTTAATGACCATCATTCAGTAACAAGAGACTTTTCATTTGGTTTTTCAGATGTCTAGGAATCAAGATACTCATTACCAGTTTAAAGTTCAGTTTGGCTGAAGAAATAATTGTGCATGTCTCTATATGAAAAAATTTCTATTTTTGTTACCCTCATCCCACCCAATTTCCTTTGCAGTGAGTTGAAGTGTTGTGGAGTTCTCTGTAGGACTACGTCCAGTTGTGACAGTCTGGAAACAGTCTCAGACATAAGGATATAAATATTTTATATCTTTTGAAATAAATTTGAGTCTCAGTTCATAAGTATTATCTAGGGACCTCATACTATTCTTCCTTTCTTTTCTTAAAATCATCCTTAGCTGGTTGCCAAAAGCTGCTGAGAACTTTCTGTATAATATACCACTCTCGTGGAGAGTCAATTTTGGTTCAGATACTTTATCCAGTCTTTCATAGGTTCCATATGTATTGTACAAACAAAAGGTTGATAACTTCCCCCCAAAATTACCAATTCAAGGTTTTTTTCTAATGAAAGAAAACATAGAAAAGGATACACAAAAACTTTTCATTTTGCTACTCCTTTGAGTCTAGTTGAATGTAGTTTTGCCAGTGCAAAGCAGATTGCAAAAATCAAATAACTGAAGTATTATCAATCAAATTAACCTAAAGCATACAAAATCCATAGGTTTCACAGTTTATTAAAAAAAAGTCATTATCCAATTATGTTTCATTGCCATGGAGTACTAAAAATTTAACACATAGCTACTTACTTCTGGTCTCTTATTTGTAAGTAGCAAGATCATTTCCAAAAAATATTATAGTATATATTAACTTTTAAATTAAAAACTGTTCAACAGTAAATAACTGAAATCAAACTAAAGAGACAACAAAAGGCAATTAAGTGATTTAGTGTCATCCATTATACAATTTATGGGTCATCTCTAGACAGTAGAATACTATGCAGCCACGAATAAGAATAAGACAGCTTATCACATAATGATTTTGAGTGATTTCTAAGAGATTTTATGAAGCAAAAAGCAGCACACACAATAGTGTATAAATACACTACTTGGTTAAAACCACATTGGGAGGGAAAAAGAATTATATATATATGAATACTATAGTTGTTTATATATTACATATTTAGTATAGTTTTTTTATATAGGTAACACAGATCCCTGGAAATTAAAAAAAAAAAGAAATTAAACTAGAGAGGAGAACAGGATGGTAGCCACATCAGTACAAAGACTTTTTACTGAATACTTGTTTCTGAATACTTTACTGAGTTATCTTTCAGTTTAAAATCATATAAAAACTTGACCTATTCAAAAATAATTTAACAACTCAAAATTTTTAATTAAAAAATGTCTATAACCCTGGTTGCTGTTTTAGAGTATTTATAATTTTTCTTAGGATGTTTAGATATTGCTTTTCTGTTTCTGTTGAGGAAAGAATACAGCCTCATGCATGTGTCATGACCCAGTCTTATTTTAAAAACAGGTTTTAGGTACTGTACTTACAGTTCCACCCATGTGAGGAGGCAGGTATTCTACACTGACATAGTCTTGGATGTCATTTTTACTCGTAAACTTCAACAAACTCACTGCTTCTGGACCAAGCCAGGTTTTCACAATTTTGAAAGCAGCTGAAGAAAAAGACAATCACTGTATTAAATTCCTTTCATTCTTTCTCGATTTACTTACCGTATGTGCTAATGTAGGTCCTCTGAGATTAATTTGGGCTAAAATATGTTAATATGTATTTTTCCATGGCATGATAGTTATATTCACATTCTCTAACCCCTTACGGCAGAAAGTGAAAAAGAACTAAAGAGTCTCCTGATGAAAGTGAAAGAGGAGAGTGAAAAAGTTGGCTTAAAATTCAACATTCCAAAAACTAAGATCATGACATCTGGTCCCATCACTTTATGGCAGATAGATGGGGAAACAATGCAAACAGTGAGAGACTATTTTTTTGAGCTCCAAAATCACTGCAGATGGTGACTGCCGTCATGAAATTAAAAGATGCTTGCTCCTTGGAAGAAAAGCGATGACCAACTTAGACAGCATATTAAAAAGCAGAGACATTACTTGCTAACAAAGGTCTCTAGTCAAAGCTGTGGTTTTTCCAGTGGTCATGTATGGATGTGAGAATTGGACTATAAAGAAAGCTGAATGCCGAAGAATTGATGTTTTGAACTGTGGTGTTGGAGAAGGCTCTTGAGAGTCCTTTGGACTGCAAGGAGATCCAACCAGTCCATCCTGAAGGAAATCAGTCCTGAATATTCATTGGAAGGACCGATGCTGAAGCTGAAACCCCAATACTTTGGCCACCTGATGCGAAGAACTGACTCATTGGAAAAGACCCTGATGCTGGGAAAGATTGAAGGTGTGAGGAGAAGGGGATGACAGAGGATGAGATGGTTGGATGGAATCACTGACTCAATGGACATGAGTTTGAGCAAGCTCCAGGAGTTGGTGATGGACAGGCAAGCCTGGCATGCTGCAGTCCATGGGGCCGCAAAGTTGGACACGACTGAGCAACTGAACTGAACTGAATCCCTGTAGGCATTTATACTTTAACTGTGCCTTATGGGTTTCAAATGTTCCAGGAAGATTCTGGAGGATTAAATTATCTTGATGTTCATTAACAAACTTATGGTTTTGGCCTCTGAACAAATCCATCAATGATCCCAACTTCTAAGATTTCCAGACAATGAATCAAACTGCATTGTGATTCACTACTTGTACAATAATATGGGAAGAGTCATTTGCCTTATGCTTCTCTGATAAATCCCCAATCTGAAAAATCTTCTAAAATGGGAAGTCAGGAAGAGAAAGAAAAAGCCCTTCTCTTATGTGTGTGAGCCAGACCCAGACTTTCCACCCTAGACTTTCCACCCTAATCTTAAACTTCTGTGCCTTTCTCCTAAGCCCTGCAGCTTAAGAGTTATGACGATATTATAGAATCTCCAAGAATAAAATTATCAAACACAGCCATTCAGTAACTACAGTTTTGTTCTATCATGCCATTTTGATAAACTTTTTAACCTTCTTTCCATCATGAGTTCCTAAGCACATTTTAATGGAATTAAAAGAGAAATCCTGAATTACATTTGCAAAAGCGTCAATGAAAAAGTCAGGAAATAAAACAGCATGATAATGAACATTAAACAGTAGTTCAAAAAACTGCATTTTTACTTTGGCTAATTATGTTTAAAATTTTCTACATAACATTTACATTTTCATTAATTTCAATTAAAAAAGTCTGAGTTGGCATGTTTGAAGCTAGTACTTGAAAGTAACTGAAGTGCTAAAGCTGATTTTTATAACAGCTTTTATTGAGATAAAATTTACATACCATAAAATTCACTTTTTAAACGTATACTCATCAATGATTTTTCTTTAGTATACTCACAGAGTTGTGGAACTCATCACCACTATCTAATTTTGGAACATTTTCATCACCCAAAAAGAAATCACCACCCATGGGCAATCTCTCATCTTCCTTTCTCCCTGACAACCATTAATCTAGTTTCTGTCTTTATGGATTTGCCCATTTTTATAACTGTGTTTTTATAAATATGAGTTTTTATTTCCTACTAGCTTTGTTCACTCAGCATGTTTTTAAGGATCATCTGTAATGGAGCATGTATCATATTTAATTCCTTTTTATGGCTGAATAATTTTTCATTTTATGGTTATATAACATCTGTTTATTTGCTGTTTATTAGCATTTGTTATTATCAATAACCTCAGATACACAGATGATACCAAGGCAGAAAGTGAAGAAGAACTAAAGAGCCTCTTGATGAAAGTGAAAGAGGAGAGTGAAAAAGTTGGCTTAAAACTCAATATTCAAAAACAAAGATCATGGCATCTGGTCCTGTCACTCCATGGCAAATAGCTGGGAAAACAATGGAAACAGTGACAAACTTTATTTTCTTGGGCTCCAAAATCACTGCAGATGGTGACTGCAGCCATGAAAGTAAAAGCTGCTTGGTCCTTGGAAGAAAAGGTGTAACCAACCTAGACAGCATATTAAAAAGCAGAGAAACATTACTTGCTGACAAAGATTTCTAGTCAAAGCTGTGGTTTTTCCAGTAGTCAAGTATGGATGTGAGAATTGGACTATAAGGAAAGCTGAATGCCGAAGAATTGATGCTTTTGAACTGTGGTGTTGGAGAAGACCCTTGAGTCCCTTGGACTGCAAGGAGATCCAACCAGTCCATCCTGAAGGAAATCAGTCCTGAATATTCATTGGAAGAACTAATGCTGAAGCTGAAACTCAAGTACTTTGGCCACTTGATGTAAAGAATGACTCACTGGAAAAGACCCTGAAGCTGGGAAAGACTGAAGGTGGGAGGAGAAGGCGATGATAGAGGATGAGATGGTTGGATGGCATCACCGACTCGATGGACATGAATGTGAGCAAGATCCAGAAGTTGGTGATGGACAGGGAAGCCTGGCGTGCTGCAGTCCATGGGGTTGCAAAGAGTAAGACACGACTAAGCCACTGAACTGAACATTTGTTTATCCATTCATCAACTGATGAACTTTGGATTATTTCCACTTTTCACTATTATGAATAATGCTACTATGAACCTTTGTGTAGAACTCTTTGTGTAGACACACGTTTTCAATTCTCTGGGACATATACCTAGGAGTGAAATTGCTAGGTCACATGATAACTCTGTATTTAATTTTTTGAGGAATGGCCAACTGTTTTTCCAGTGGCTGTGCTATTTAACATTCTCACTCACAATGTATGAGGGTTCAAAATTCTCCACATCATTATGGACACCTGTTACTTTATTCTGTCTTTTTGATTACAGCCATCCTAGTAAGTGTGAAGTAGTATCTCATTTGGTCTTAATTTGCATTTCTCTAATGATGTTGAGCAGCTTTTATGGGTTTATCACCCATTTGCATATTTTCTTTGGCAAAATAATTAAAATCTTTTGTCCTTTTCACCTGGGCCACTTGTCATTTTATTGTTACATTATAAAAGTTATTTATATATTCTACTCACAAGTCCCTTTTCTGATGTCTGATTTGTAAATATTTTCTTCCATTGTGAGAATTGTCTTTTTACCTTCTTGATGTGTCCTTTAAGGTACAAAAGTTTTCAATATTAACAAAGTACAAAATATCTATTCCTTTGTTGCTTGTGCTTTTTTGGGGTTTACCTAAGAAACCACTGTCTACTCCAAGGTCACATTGATTACCCCTATGGTTTTTCTAACAGGTTTATAGTTTTAACTCTGATCCATTTAGAGTTCATTTTGTTAGATAATGGAAGGTAGAGGTCCAACTTCATTCTTTTGAATGCGGATATTCAGTTGTCCCAGTATAATTTGTTTAGAAGGCTAATCTTTCTCCACTTAATTGTCTTGGCACCATTGTTAAGAAATCAATTATAAATGTTAGGATTTATTTCTAGACTCTGAATTCTATTTTACTGATCTTTATTTCTATTATGTTGACACCACAATGTCTTAATGCTTTATAGTGAATTTTAAAATCAAGAGATGGACTTTCCTGGTGGTGCAGTGGATAAGAATCCACCTGCTAATGAAGGGGACACAGGTTCAACTTCTGGCCTGGGAGGATTCCATATGCCATGGAGCAACTGGGCCCGTGTACCGCAGCAACTGAGCCAGTGCTCTAGAGTCTGCAAGCTGAAACTACTGAGCCTGTGCGCCATGATTACTGAAGGCCACTTATCTAGAGCCAGTGTTCCGCAACAAGAGGGGTCACCACAGTGAGAGGCTCATGCACTGCAACTGAAGGGTATCCCGCATTCTCCGCAACTAGAGAAAAGCCCAGACAGCAGTGAAGACCCAGCATAGCCAAAAATTTAAAAAATAAAATTATTTTTAAAAATCATTAGTTAAAAATAGTTTAAAAATTAATAAAATCAAGAGGTGTGAGTTCCTCAATTTCACTGTTCTTACTCAAGACTATTTTTATTACTCTGGGTCTCTTGCATCTCCATATGAATTTAAGGACAAACTTGTCTGAATCTGTTTAAAAAAAAAAAAGTGGGGGCAGCAGTTGGGATTCTGACAGAAACTGCACTGAATCTGTAAATCAACTTTGAAGCACTGCCATCTTAGTAATTAATAGGTCTTTTAATCCATGAACAAGACATGAATATTTACCTAGATCTTGAATTCAGTGGTGTTTTATAGTTTTCAGTGTATGAGTCTTCAACTTTTTATTTTAATTTCTAAGTATTTTATTCTTTGTGATGCTATTACAACTGGAGTGATTATATAATATCATTTTGGGTTATTCATTGCTAATGCATAGAAACACAATTGATTTCATGTTTTGACTTTGCATCAGGTCACCTTGCTGAACTTGTTTACTGGTTCTAACAGGCTTCTGTGTATATATGGTTTGTATTTCTTAAAAATTTCCATATAGATATCAGCTGCAAATATGAATAGTATGACTTCTTTTCCAATCTGGATGGTTTTCCTTTTTCTTGCCTAAGTGCCCTGACAATCTAAGTGTTAAGAGCTGACAACTTTATCTGGCTCCTGATCTAAGGGAGCCTGATCTATTCCTTCTTTTACTAAGCATGATGCTAACTGGGGGTTTTCAAAGATGAAGTTTTGCACAGATGTTCTTTATCAGGGTTAGGAAATTCTCTTCTGTGAAGAATTAACTTTACCCAAAGAAAGGTCTGGCCTTTATCCTCAGCTTTCAGAAGTAATCTTCATGTCTGCTGGAGTGTCTTTGTTTGCATATATGCCTTGAGTCACACTGGAACAATATGATTTAGTTTGGGGGCTTTGGGTCACACAGTATCTGTAGACCTCTGGAGAGACTAGAGAGTGAGATGAACCATGTGATAAACTGGTCAGGCCTAAGTAATGGAGCTCCAATAAAAAACTTTGAACGTCAGTGTTTGGGTGAGCTTTCCTGGTTGGCAATACTCTACGAGCATTGTCATGTACTGAGAGTGGGAAAGTAATGCACTTCACATTTGGTACTTTCCTGGATTCTGCCATATGTTTTTCTTCATTGGCTGATTTTAATCTGAATCCTTTCTCAGTAATAAATCATAGCTGAGTATAACACTTTTCAGTGACTTCTGTGAGTGACCGTAATAAACCTAAGGGTGATTTTGGAAACCCCTTTACATTACAGTTGGCATGAGAAGTAAGAGTAGTCTTGTGTGATCTACTGTGATCCCCACTAACTTTTCAGACATTCCAACTCTTTCTGCCTTCTATTCCTAGTTCTTGGGTACTGTTATCAAGAGAGTATAGTGGATTTTCTCAAATGTTTCTTGTGTCTATTAAAATTATCATGTGTTTTTTTTCCCTTTATTAATATGCTGAATACCTGGTTTATTTTCATATGTTGAACCAACTTTGCATTCCTGAAATGAATCCCACTTGATCATAGCATACAATACCTTTCACATGCTTGCTAGATTCAGTTTGTTAATATTTTCTTGAGGGTTGGTTCATTTATATTCATAAGGAATATTAGTCTCTAGTTTTCTTTTCCTGTGATGTGTGATATTAGGGATATAATTGCCTCATAAAATGAGTTGGGACATGTTTTACATTTTCTGGAAGAGTTTCGGAAGAGTTGGTATTGATTCTTCTATATAGGTCTAGTAGAATTTACTAGTGAAGCAAATACCTTGTTCTAACAACCCAAGAGACAACTCTACACAAGGACATCACCAAATGGTCAATACTGAAATCACACTGATTTATATTCTTTTCAGCCAAAGAGGAGAAGCTCTATATAGTCAAGTGAAACAAGACCTGGAACTGCCTGTGGCTCAGATTATGAGCTCCTTATTGCAAAATTCAGACTTCAATTTGAGGAAAGCTGGAGAAGGTGATGGCGCCCCACTCCAGTACTCTTGCCTGTAAAATCCCATGGATGGAGGAGCCTGGTAGGCTGCAGTCCATAGGGTAGCAAAGAGTCAGACACAACTGAGTGACTTCACTTTCACTTTTCACTTTCCTGCATTGGAGAAGGAAATGGCAACCCACTCCAGTGTTCTTGCCTGGAGAATCCCAGGGATGGGGGAGCCTGGTGGGGGCGTCGCACAGAGTCGGGCACGACTGAAGTGACTTAGCAGCAGCAGCAGCAGGGAAAACCACTAGGCCATTCAGGTATGACCTAAGTCAAATTCCTTATGATTATGCAGTGGAGGTAATGAACAGATTTAAGGGATTAGATCTGGTAGCGAGTGCCTGAAGAACTATGGATGGAGGTTAATAACATTGTACAGAAGGCAGTGACCAAAACCATCCCAAAGAAAAAGAAATGCAAGAAGGCCAAATGATCATATGAGGAGGCTTTACAAATAGCTGAGGAAAGAAGAGATGAAGAAGGCAAGGGAGAAAGGGAAAGGTATACCCAACTGAATGCAGAATTCCAGAGAATAGCAAGGAGAAATAAGAAGGCCTTCTTAAATAGACAATACAAAGAAACAGAAGAAAACAATCAACTGGGAAAGACTAGAGACTTTTTCAATAAAACTGGGGATATTAAGGGAACATTTCACGCAAGGATGGACATGATAAAGGACAGAAACAGTAAGGACCTGACAGAAGCAGAAGAGATTAAGAAGATGTGGCAAGAATACACAGAAGAACTGTACAAAAAAGGTGTTAAAGACCAAGATAACCATGATAGTGTGGTCACTCACCTAGACTCAGACATTCCCACAGTGTGAAGTCAAGTGGGTCTCAGGAAGCACTACTAAGAATAAAGCTAGTGGTGGTGATGGAATTACAGCTTAGCTATCTAAAACAGTAAAAGATGATGCTGTTAAACTGCTGCACTCAATATGTCAAAATCGGGCAAACTCACTGGTGGCCACAGGACTAGAAAAGGTCAGTTTTCATTCCAATCCCAAAGAAAGGCAACACCAAAGAATGTTCAAACTACCATACAACTGTGCTCATTTCATATGCTAGTAAGGTTATGCTCAAAACCCTTCAAGCTAGGATTCAGCAGTACGTGAACCTAGAACTTCCAGATGCACAAGCTGGGTTTAGACATGGCAACGGAACCAGAGATCAAATTGCCAACATCCACTGATCATAGACAAAGCAAGAAAATTCCAGGAAAACATCTACTTCTGCTTCACCGACTATGCTTTAGCATAGTCACACAATTGTGTGGATCAAAACAAATTGTGGTAAATTCTTAAAGAGATGAGAATATCAGATCACCTCACCTGCCTTCTGAGAAACCTGTAAGCGGGTTAAGAAGTAATAGTTAGAACCAGACGTGAAAACAACAGACTGCTTCAAATTGGGAAAGGAGTATAACAAGAATGTATATTGTCACTCTACTTATTTAACTTATATGCAGAGTATATCATGTGAAATGCTGGGCTGGATGAATCACAAGTTGGAATCAAGATTACTGGGAGAAATAGCAACAACCTCAGATATACAGATGATACCACCTTTATGGCAGAAAGCAAAGAGGAACTAAAGAGCCTCTTGATGAGGGTGAAAGAAGAGAGTGAAAAAGCTGGCTTAAAACTCAACATTCAAATGGTTATATTTGACTAATTTAAAATTAAATACTCTGCCAAATAAAAGACTTGTTTTCTAAGTACACAAACAAAAACATTGAACATTTTAAAAGCTAAGACCATGGAATCTGTCCCATCACTTTATGGCAAAAAGAAAGAGAGAAAGTGGAAGCAGTGACAGATTTTATTTTCTTGGGCTCCAAAATCACTGTGGATGGTGACTGCAACCATGAAATTAAAATACACTTGCTCCTT
The DNA here is from genome assembly GCF_003369695.1 of Bos indicus x Bos taurus. NCBI lineage: Eukaryota > Metazoa > Chordata > Mammalia > Artiodactyla > Bovidae > Bos > Bos indicus x Bos taurus. The sequence goes on along the minus strand of NC_040105.1, from coordinate 12,564,630 downwards.
GGAAATAAAGCTATGAGAAACCTATTCAGCATATTGAAAAGGAGAGATATCACTTTGCCAACAGAGGTCCATAGAGTCAGAGATATGGTTTTTCCAGTAGTCATGTATGGATGTGAGAGTTGGACTGTAAAGAAGGCTGAGCGCTGAAGAATTGATGCTTCTGAATTGTGATGCAGGAGAAGACTCTTGAGAGTCCCTTGGACAGCAAGGAGATCAACCCTGAATATTCACTGGAAGGACTGATGCTGAAACTGAAGCTCCAATATTTTGGCCATCTGATGGGAAAAGTCAACTCACTGGAAAAGACCTCGATGGTGGGAAAGATTGAGGGCAGGAGAAAGGGGTGACAGAGGATGAGATGGTTGGATGGCATCAACTCAATGGACATGAGTTTGAGCAAACTCTGGGAGATAGTCAAAGGACAGGGAAGGCTGGCATGCTGCAGTCTATGGGGTCACAAAGAGTTGGACACGACTTAGTGGCTGAAGAACAACAACTAGGGAAGCCATTTTGGGTCTTGGCTATTTTTTATGATCTTTTAAATTAATAATTCAAGTTCTTTTGTTTTAATTATTCAGAATCTTGAGTCCATTTTCATAGTTTGTGTCTTTCTAGGAATTTGTCCATTTCATCAAGGTTACCTAATTTCTTGGCATGCAATTATTCACAATATTCCCTTACAATCCTTTAAATTTCTCTAAGGTCTACAGTGATGTCTCTTCTTTTATTCCTGGCTTTAATAATTTGAGTGGTTTTCTTTTCATTCATCAGTTTAACTAAAGTTTTGTTAATTTTGTTGAACTTTTCAAAGAACCACGTTTTGATTTCATTGCTTTTCTGTACTGCTTTCTATGTAACAACTGACTTTGGCAAACACAAATGAAAATGCACATTCTAAAAATAACATTAAATTTATAACGACACTGAAGCTGGTAAAGAATGTTTTTCAATGGTTTAACTTTGTTTTGTCAAAGAACGTATCATGACTGTTATAAGGATCATGTGACAATAGAGATTTGGATAAGTATTCAGTTCAGTTCAGTCATTCAGTCGTGTCCGACTCTTTGCGACCCCATGAATCGCAGCACGCCAGGCCTCCCTGTCCATCACCAACTCCTGGAGTTCCCTCAGACTCACGGCCATCGAGTCAGTGATGCCATCCAGCCATCTCATCCTCTGTCGTCCCCTTCTCCTCCTGCCCCCAATCCCTCCTAGCATCAGAGTCTTTTCCAATGAGTCAATTCTTCGCACGAGGTGGCCAAAGTACTGGAGTTTCAGCTTTAGCATCATTCCTTCCAAAGAAATCCCAGGGCTGATCTCCTTCAGAATGGACTGGTTGGATTTCTTGCTCAACTCTTGAAGCCCAGAAGAAAACCTAGCCAAGACCTGCATTCTGTGATATAGCTCATGTGAAGGTGACAAACTGAGGCTTCTGGCTACAGTTTTACCTGAATGGTTCAGTATTTAAAAACTGTTTTTAGGCATGACTAAAGGGTGTCCCCTGGAGAAGGCAATGGCACCCCACTCCAGTAATCTTGCCTGGAAAATCCCATGGATGGAGGAGCCTGGTGGGCTGCAGTCCATGAGGTCGCTAAGAGTCGGACACGACTGAGCGACTTCACTTTCACTTTTCACTTTCATGCATTGGAGAAGGAAATGGCAACCCACTCCAGTGTTCTTGCCTGGAGAATCCCAGGGACCGTGGAGCCTGGTGGGCTGCCGTCTATGGGGTCGCACAGAGTCGGACACGACTGAAGCGACTTAGCAAAGGGTGTCCCCAGAGCCTGGGAACAGAATGTTAGCCCAGTTTGCCTAGGAGTAGCCTTTGACTATTCTAGCTCCAGCCTGTTAAAAAGTACACACCAAGCACAATACAAACATTTTTTAAAAAAAACAAGTATAGAAATATTGCTAAACTGGGAAGAAAAAAAAAGGAATCAGATATTTTGTATTAGGAAAGTATAAGTAATATACTCACCGTTCATTATCCAAGGCATATCGAAGATCACTATTTTTGCTGAAAGATGGGGAAAAAAAAAAAACATCGACTGTAACTCAGTCCTGCAATTGTAGTATCACTTATACCTGACCAAGAAAAAACTAGTGACGTAAATGGAACTAAAAGCTGAGATATATGACTCAGTTTGAATCCCATCAAGTGTGAGTAGTGCTAGAAGTAAACTAACTTCTCACAATGGTGAGGGGTTCGCCTAGGAGGACGGCTTATGTGTAATGAAAAATGCACTATCACTGCCCGCTGGCAAGTACTCTGTTCCTTTATTCATTTATAGCTTTTGTTTTTTGCAGAAAAGTACAAAAAATAGTTAAGTGGGTAAGTGGAGACTATGGATGTGGCATGTGGTATTAGTGCTAAAGTCCACTGAGCCTTAAAATGATTTCAATGTCTAATTTATGGTTTCAATTATAATTTTATAGAGATTATATTGTTAAACCCACTCTTGACAGTTGTCCTCCTCATTTTTAGTAAGTCATGTTTTAAGAAACCAAACTTGTTTCAACTTTTCTTAATATTATCAGCCCTAGGAAGCCTATAATTCCAAAGTACACAGAAATATTAGTTGTATACTTAGATGAAGATATTAAACAGCTCTATTAACAATTGTGACAAAGAATCAGAACTCACAAAGGGGACTTTTGATATAAAATTCATTCTATTTCAGATCAAAAGACAATTTCATTCTTCTCTGAACAGGGAACCTCCTAGAATAATTAATGTAGGACAAGTAAAGTACATGTAGGGAAGAAGGCACATGGAAAGAGGTACCCTGGTGCTCAATACCTCAGTCTTCATCTGAGATATGCCTCAAAAGATCTGGATTCAATAGTTTAAGAAATAATAGTTACATTTCATGACAAATTTCAAAGTATAACCTAAGATTCTATAAAATTCAATGTCTGCAAAGCATTATGAAACTAGAATATATACATTATATAGTTATTTGGAATGATAATGTTCAACTCATCTTCATATAGACCCATGAATTTATTAACAGTTTCCTCAAAAGAATCTTAGATGTTATTTTATAAAGCAGTAATGATATCTGTGCTCTTCAAAATGGCTCTTCACAAACTGCTTTGGATATTTCAATAAACAAGTGGAGATTTTTCTTTCATTTTGTACATAAAAAAAAGAAAACCTAATAATACGGGGTAGTATTTCCCTACTGACCAATGACTGGCACCACTCAGCAAGTCTTAATGAATCAGGGTACATGCCATATCAAGCAAGAATGCAGAAGGAACAGCAGATCCTACAGGTTCCCCAAACCAAACATTCCTTTTGCCTAAAAATCTTCATGAATACTCTCTCTGAAGACATGAGAGCACAGGGCTATGAGTGGCACTGATCCTTGATATGCTCTTCACTTCACATTAACTCTTCACTTCACATTAACACTAACGTGAAAGCATGCTAGCAAAAACCATCAAAATATTGTAAAGTTATCAGCCTCCAATTAAAATAAACAATTTAATTTAAAAAACCCACCAAGAAAAAAAGCTTGATCTAAAAAAAAAAAAAAAAATACAATGACTTAGGGATTCCATGCTTTAGTGTCACCTGAGTTACAAGTCCCAAAAGACCCCAACTGTGGAATTTGCCAGGGGTGTGTCCAACCAGACCTCAGTTTCCATTTTCTGATATCCCTGTTGCATCTATCCTGTCTCTTTACTTTCATCCCACACGGGTCACAAGTTTTTGGCTTTCTATGTGGGATGGCATCTTGATTCTCCAGGGGGAAACCATCATATAAATCTAATCAATCAAACATGAATACATAACACATAGCAGTGCTTCATTTAGGTAATTAACAAAGACTCACAATTAAAAAACAAAATCTAAATGCCAACTAGTCAAATGTTTTCTTAGTAACAATTTAAAAATATCAAATTGATAGAAAACAGCGCATTTTATGTTTGAGTTGCTTATCACACAATATGCTTATCAATACTGCTCATCTGTGTCTTGCATGTAAGAAGCTCCAAATAATACTTAAAAGTAATTTCTCAGTTGAAAACATTAGTCAAAATGGTACAATCTTAGAAATATATATATGTTTTTATGTCTCTGTATGTGTGTGTATGTGTGTGTTACAGGATGATAAACACACAGATTATAACATACTCTTACAACTATAAAGAACAGTGATTATTTATGAAAAATTTCTCCTGCACCTATTAGGATATGCATTTAAACTTCTAACACATTTAAAGCTCTTCACCAAAATGTAATGTCTCAGGTTTTAAAGGCTATAATAATATAAAGCTCACAACTGTCATTGTCTATGGTTTCACTATATTTTTATAAACAAGAAAGTTACTTACAGAGGTATTTAGGGTAATAAACCTTAAAGCAGTTGATGATAAAGCGTACAAAGTCCATGTCCTGAAATAAAGAATATACATTTAAATCTTTCAGACTGTCCACATTAGAAAATTTTAAATTGCATATTTCTAAGGGTGCTCAATTAAATAAAAATGAGGTAATTATTAAATTCTTTAAAAATAGCTCATAAAATAAGTATCTATATTCCCAGAATTTGGTTTTAAGTCATTAAGATACTTAAAATAATCAATCTTAAAACTGAATTAAATATATGGCTGAGTCCCTTTGCTGTTCACTTGAAACAATCACAACATTGTTTGTTAATCGGCTATACCCTAATACAAAATAAAAAGTTAAAAACATTGAGTTAAAGAATTTAAATGCTTATACATCATTCATGTTACCTCAAACTAGTTAGATACTTCAGGCTTCTAAGGTAATGTGGCATTATAAAATGGATCTAAAAAGGAGCTCTCATAGAAAAATTCTAAAAATCTGTTGAACAATTAAAGAATTATTAGAACAAATATACAGGCTATAGCCTGACTACTGGGAATGGCAATATATATGTATATAAATTCTGATATGTCTCTTTTTTAAGCCTAATTTCTATACCTCATAATAGTCAATAAAATATATTTTATTAATCTTTCACACAACAGTTAATCTGATCATACCAGTTCGCTGAATCTACTTCTACCTTTGTTCCTCTTATGTAGGAATCAAGAATTTTTTTTAGTTTATATTTAAATACTGTTCATTGACTTCAATTTCTGGGAGATATAGCTGACTGTTGGTTCTACTGCACTCAACACAGCAACATGAAATTAGATTATCAGGGATACTATCTACATGGATCATTTCATTTCATTTTGTATGTTTCCACTAGCCATGGGATGACTTACTCATCAACTATCTTGTAAGGACTGTAGGATGAAAAATACAACCAGGTAAACTTAAAGGCGTCAATTACTAAAAGGTAAGCTGTCCTGGAGATCTGAGTCTATAAAGTTATTCCTAGCATGTGAGTTATAGCATCTTTTAACTCCAATAAACTGAAAATAAGCATCCTTAAGTATTTATTATGGAATAAACCCTAGCATATAATAATACTTTTATAACTAGTCATTATATCTACTGTACACAGGGTTTAATAATCTGTAGTAAAGTAAGAATCAAGAGAATACCTCAAAATTTATATATTTAATTACCTAGTACATGATCTGTGGCCCCCAGACTTTGCCTAAAAAGTCCTTGTCCAATATTCTTGTTGGAAATACCTTTTATTTCCAAGGTATTAAATAAAATAAATAAAAGGTATTAAATTAAATAAATACCTTTTATTTAACTGAATCACCTGGCTTATAAAATCCATAATTACTGCTAATTCAAGTCGAATTTTATAGGATGCCACTGGTGTACGTATATTGGCAGGTACTACATAAAAAAGTTCCATGAAACCCACTGCTCCACATTCTGTGAGGATATTTTCAAGGATGCTAGTCATTATCCTGTAAAACGTCTTCCCTTTGAAGAGTCATGAAAGACTTTTCTTCTAGTTCAAGTATCAGGAATGGATGAACTTCTCTTAAGACACAGATTTTAAAGTATGTCCACTGAGTAATTTTAAATGTTTCCATTTCTTTCAGGCAAGGTTAAAGCCAAATTGGTGGCCTAACTCAAATAATTGTAAAAAACCTTTTGACTTACAATTCTGTATACACCTTAAAGGCCAACTTAAATCTTCTGTGAATTGTGAGGATTATATATAATTATATATATATAAACATTGTTATGTATAAATATAAAAATATATAAACATTATATAAATATAATTCAGTAAGATTCTAGTACTTGGAAATATTAATGATTTAAATACTAAGTAATGCAAATAAATCTTATTTATAAATTAAAGATAATGAAATAAAATATAAGTAGCTTGAAAAATTATCAGACAGCTCAACTCTCTGCCCCTGTATTTGTTAATAAAAAACATTAACATTTTTTTTTATGATTCTGGGTTAATTCAAATACTAATTATTAGAATAGTATCATACATAAAGAATAACAGAATCATAATTTATTTTCATGGAATATTTATTTATCTAGGCATTTTGGTTTAGATTTGAGATATAAAATGATTTACTCTGTAATCTAGAACTCACTGACATGGAAACTAGATTGAAAAATGAATCAAGGGCAAATGACTCAGAGATACAGAAAGATTAAAGAAAATGTGGGCCTACTGCCTAAAAAAACTCTATCTAGCTTTTTTTTTTAATGTCTAAAGTTTCCCTTTTTGGGGTGAGGGTATCACTATGATACAATTTCATTGCCTTTATCATCTAAAAAACAGCTATTTTCCAGTATTACTGCGAATTCTTTATAAACACCATTGTACATAGCTACACATATGCCATCAATTAGATATACTAATAATTCATCACTTCACTGTGTTGACATTTACATCTTTTCTAATTTTTCACCATTTTAAATGACACTCTGAAAAAAAATTGTGATGCACAAAGGTTTATTTTTTGTACCAAGGTTTATTTCTTTAGAATAGGTTTCCAGAAGTTAATTACCAGGCAAAGAGTATGAATACGAACACTTGAAAGATATTAACATACTTTGCCAACTGGATTTTCAAAAAGATTTCAACACTGATGCAGGCGGGTCCCCAAACGCCACTTCACTGCCACCAGCATTAGCCCAGGTTTGAGTGTTAGAGACAACAGCTCTAATAAACAGACAACAAATCCCCATCACTGCTAAAGGGTTTGCAGTCAGCACTAAGGGCTCAAATGAAAGACTGGTAAGTTTTATTTATTTTTTTAAGATTGGCAAGAATCACCTGAAGAAAAGTGGGTTTGAAAACTAACCAAATCAAACAGAAAGCGAGTTTAAAGGAGCAAACAAGAACCCCAAGAAAATCACAAAGTGCTGGATATGCAAAAATGCAAGTGAACATCCTTCCACTGCAAAACAGGTAAGGGTATGCTGGAGAGCTCCACATTTTCAGAGTGCATTCCTCTGTGACAGGCGCAGGGGAAGTGCTACAGAGGATACTGGCTCTGATAGAAAAGTTCACTGTTACCACATCTACTCATTACCCTGCCAGCTTGACACCCAATATCCTCATGTCGGGCAAGGAACATTTCTAGGAAATATACAGTTTCAAGGCCAAATATGTTTAGTTTTTTGCAAATCCTATTCCATGTTTGACTTCAATCACAATTCTGGGCAGGGGAAATAAATTCCAAACATGACTTGATTAGCTCAATTTTATAGGATTCTTTGGTTGAGTGGCTGGTGATGGGAAGGACAGGAGAGGAGGATGACATCATGATAAACAATGATTCAGAATTAATGAAAAATTCTTACTATGTTATTTAGTCCAGTCTCTGACAGGTCAAACATCACTGTAACAGGCTTCCCATTTTCTCTCTTAGCATACCGTTCCAACCAGAATGCAATAAGCTTCTTTTTGTCCAACATGGTCTTATGGTCTTTTATATGGTACTTCACCCTGATCCAGACTTTAAGCAGAACATAAGATAAAAAGAAGAAAAAATATTAATAGCATTTTAATATTATTTTATGCATATTTCATTTCCCTTGATATTTTTAAATTTATATTTCATTTTGTTTCTCAGATTAAAAACATCTCTTCCTTCTTTTAAATGAGAAACAGTGTATACTTGTGAATCTTAAAGAGTCAAAAAAAGGTGTCCACCCCCCCCTAGAAAATACACTTTCCCCCTTAGTAAGCAAGGGAAGAAAGAAAATACAGGTGAACAAGTAATATTTGCTAATAACTTACAAGTACTCTACCATGTGCTTAACAATAAAGAAAGCACTAGAAAAACATTTTATCCAGAAGAAAAGCCCAGACAGAAGCACAGTGGTGGCAAAAGCGGGTGTCGTGCGTGGGGGCGAGTGTTCAGAGTGGCGGCAGCTAGGACAAAATGTGACGAGCAGTGGGAGGAGTAGCTGAACAGAGAGAGAGCTGGGCTTGAAGGACTCTGCGTTAAATGCTAAGGTGTTTTGATTTTCCTATTTCAAACACCTCTGAGCAGCAGCACAGAGGGAAGACTGCAAGAGGCAGAGAGGGAGGCCCAGCAGGCTGCATCCTGGGAAGGGCCTGGGGTGGGGATGGGTTGGGACTGAAGTGAGGAAGTGCTGCTGAAATCAGAGGAGGGGCTCAAGTGAAGCTCTGTCCGGGGAAGAGCCAATGGCTTGTGGACCAGAGCTGGGCAGTACAGGGAAGGCAGGGGCAGGATGTGTGTGGTGCACTGAGTTGTGTTGAAGGCGGCCAACCACTGATCCAGGGCACAGCTGGCCATGTATGTGCATGTGGCCTGGGGGACAGCCTGGCATCACCACTGTTTGGGGGATAGGGGCTGAAGGAGCCCAGGTACTTGACATCACCAAAGAGGCTGCATCAGCTGGAAAGGAAAAGAGGCCAGGAAAGGAACAAAGCCTGGGAAATACATGTGAGGCACCAAGTGGAAGAAGAGAAATGGGAAAGGAAACTTAAGCAGGAGGAGCCGGCACTGGGAGGAAAACGCTCCGAGAGGGCGTTGACACGGAGCTGATCACAGGCCGCCGACCGGGCGTGCGAGGTGGGCATGGAGCCTGCAGCACACTGCTTTGGCAGGCCGACTGCTCAGGATGGGGGCTCCGACGCGGCCACTGAGTGCCAGCCTTGGTGCCAACCAAGCTGCATTTTGGGCAAAGGGGAGAGAGGACTGACGAGGGAGACCCTGCAACAGCAGGCTGATGATCGCCTCACTCTCACACCGACTTAGGAAGAAGCAAGGGGAGAAGACTGTGGGTAACTTGAGAAGGAAAAAAGTCCATTTAGCCATCCTCAGTGACTGTCAAAAACATTCTCCATCAAGATATCGGGTTGAATTTTAATATCAGTAAATTAGAAAGAAGAAAATGACTCTGGGTTACATCATTTTGGCTGTGTGATGGGATGTGGCATTTGGGCCTTTACAGCCTGCTTTATTATAATGCAAATGGTACATTCAACTACTAAGTACCTGATGCTTGGTCCACCTGGCCCTAACCATTCCCACCGTAGGAAACCTGACGTGTGGTTCATACACAGAAAGTTCTGCCTATTATCAGTTCAGTTGAGATGGATGACATCTCAAAATCCCGAAAAGCTAGTACATATTTTAAATATACTCACATAACTTGTTGCCTTCTTTGTCATAACCGTGGAGATAAATGCCACCAATTTCCAATAGCCACCTGGGAATGGAGGCTTCAGTCAGGTCTAAAAGGTGACAAACTTTAATGAGTAATTCTAACTCAGAGGTCTTTTAAAGAGAATACTTACAACATACAGATTACTATTATATAGTAGTTCTGGTACAGAAAACGATAAGGTTATTTTTTAAAAAAGATACAGCTTTTGCAAACATCTGGAAAGTACCTCTGATGATTAAAAAAAATATAGTGTTTCTTACTAAGTAGGAAAAAACTACATAAAGACAGAGATGAGAAAAATGGAAAAAATCCATTTCCTTTTACATGTTAGCCATTATGATGTGGACACATTTTCATGTTTTGATTTTATTTCTCATAATGATTTGCAAACAAATATCACTATTGGACAACTTCGGAAGAACATGGCAGTAAATATCCACATCATAGTCTCAGAGGTGATGTAAGAAATCACTATGGTTTCTCTAGTAAAATGTTTTAGTCTATTTTTCTACAAAGTCTGATAACCAGCAGAGGCTAACACATTTATAATCTTGGTACAGGTGGGAAATACTTCACGAAAAATGCTAGATCCTTTAGCAGGAGGCCTGCTCTCTAGCAAGGTCAAGAACCAACACAGCAAGGCAGCAAATGCCAAGGCTTTTGTGGCATTCATCAGTACTGCCCTAAGAACTCTCAAAGATGGCTTTATCTTTCCTCAGCCCTCTCTCATCATATCTCTGCTACTGGCCACTAGAAACTAGCAATTCTATGTAAGAGAAAACTATTGTTGAGCTTAAGCTTTACCCCCGTACTTAAACGACAGGAATATCAGGTTTACGTTTCTTGCTTGGTTAATGAATGCTCACTGTTCAAATTTCCTACAGTTTTTATATTTCCAATCAAATGATTTTTTAAATACCCTCCTTCTGATAGATTCCTTCTCCAAATATATGACTGGAAAGAGTATCTGTTCTGGATTTATTTGTTGACTATTTTGTATTAAATCTCCAGACTCAGTCACTCCAGAGTTTATAATCCTTACGGTCAGGAAACCCTTCTTTAAACCTCATTGAAACCAGTAGTTTCAATGACTTATTTGAAACTACTTTTGCTGGGAAAGATTGAAGGCAGGAGGAGAAGGGGATGACAGAGGATGAGATGGTTGGATGGCATCGCCAACTCGATGGACATGAGTTTGAATAAACTACAGGAGTTGGTGATGGACAGGGAGGCCTGGCATGCTGCAGTACGTGGGGTCACAAAAAGTTGGACACAACTGAGTGACTGAACTGAAACCAGTAGTTATGCCAGTTTCTTCCTGTTAAATTTTTTAGGAGGAGAGAGATAATGGGTAACCTTTTCTGAAAAGAGGTCTTCATTACTACATAATCCCCTCTAAGATTTAAAACTCTTTTTTTTTTTTCAGGGAAGGGGGTGCAATTTCAATCTAGAATTGGACCTTGAAATCAAAATGTTAAGAGGAGGTGGCTACAGGCATCCTTGGGGATAAGCTTGCATTTTGGGGATTCCCATTTATCTAGTAATTCCACATGGAGCACCTATTAACACAAGCAACCCTGGGAATAGAGGCAGACACCAGGCAACAAGTGAGAAAAACAGGCAAATAGTACCTCTTTTACTCCAGGCTTGGTGGTAAAGATGCTGAGCTGCTAGTTTAATTAAGGTTCTAAACCAAAAAACTACAGAATAGGAGACTGTGCTGTTAGTGAAGAACGTGAGTGTGATTTGGCTCCTTGGCAATCTGATTTCCTTGTGAATAATCCTACTTTTAAGACTTACTTATAAGATGCTTCTCTCAAAGCGTTACTGGGTCTTTATAAAACCTCGTACCCTGATATTTATGATGACTGCCAAGAATATTTCCAAATATGCTATTCGATACATGTAAAATAGTAACATTTATGCAGGGGAGGGATACAGTACACAGTCAAGGTTAAATTGAACAGCTTACCATTGACAGCCATTTCTTTCCTCCACTGAAAACTCTCATCAAGCATCTTCAGTGTTTCATCTATGACATTATGCCTCCAAGCCAAGTAACTCTCAACCCAGTTATCATCTTGCTGTAGTCTTTCAACATCACGTGAATCATACTTATCTGACTTATCTAGGGGAAAAACAGTAATAAATATCCATGTCAGATAAATTCTGCAGTGAATGATAACCAATACTAATACCAAAGGAGAAGAAAGACCCGAAGGATAAAGCTAAGCTATTTGAAGATAGACACAGGGATGCAGTTCAGATGAAAATGCAATTTAAAGGATTGATGGAATTTCTAAGTGTGACTAAAAGTTATCTAAAAATTGCAGCTTTATTTCAAGACAAGCCACCAGAGGTGTAAAAAAAAATAAGAACATAGTAAAATATTTTGCATAACCCTCTCTAAAACCATAAACGAAGATCTGGGAAAAGCAATTATGTTATCGGAACTTGAAGTCCTCACCCTAGTCAATGAAAAATGAACTTTTGTGTAAAGAAATAACTAAGTCGTACTTAAAAAGACGACCCAGAGGGATGGTACAGGGAGGGGGGAGGGAGGAAGGAGGAGGGAGGAGGGTTCAGGATGGGTAACACATGTATACCTGTGGCAGATTCATGTTGATATATGGCAAAACCAAAACAATATTGTAAAGTTAAAAAATAAAATTAAATTAAAAAAATAAAGAATGAAAGATTAAAAAAAAGAATATATTCGTAAGAAAAATGAATAAATAATTTTATTCTTGAACAAAAAAAAAAAAGACATGTTTGTCAAATGTCTTTTTGAAAAGGAACTAAATCCAAAATGGAAATGATGTATGTAGCAGTCAACATTTCCCATAGTTCATTGGAATGTGTATGTGTGCTTGTGTTAGTTGCCCAGTCATATCTGACTCTTTGGACCCTCTGGACTGTAGCCCGCCAGGCTACATTCATGGACAGAGGTCCATGCAATTCTCCAAGCAAGAATACCAGAGTGGGTTGCCATTTCCTTCTCCAGGGATCTTCCCAACCCAGGGACTGAACCCAGGTCTCCCACATTGCAGGCAGATTCTTTACCACCTGAGCCACCAGGGAAGCCCTAGTTGGAGTAATTGTTGCCAATGATGTCTCATTATCCACCTACACACAAGCTGTGTTCTCATCAACCTCTACATACCTCTATACCCTCCTTCCACGCCCCCCTCTATTTTCCTGTAACTGAAGTTTCCTTGTCTCCTTACAACCACCTCTGCACATCCAAATTCTACCATTCTGTAAGACTCGTTTCAAATGCTTCCTCTTCCATAAAATTTTCCCTAGGCCCACAAGTAATTCCTTCTCTGTGAATAGCTAGTGGACCTGAACTATGCCTTTCTTAAGGCACTTAGTCCATTTCCCCTTGACAGAGTTACTGGCATTTATGCCATATTTTCCTGTACAGAGATCTTAACAGCACAGTCTATACATCCTAAGAAGCCCCCAGAGCGGATTACAGCAGAGCCAATGAAAAGACTTTTAGGAAATATTTGTGGACTGAATCTTTTCCTTCCTTATTTTTATTTTCTCAGGCAATGATACCCTCCCAGGGGCCCAAGGAAGATATTTCAGAAAACTGCCTTCATCTCCAAATGTTTTGGCCCCTAGTTAATTGCAAAATTGTATAGATTCTATCTCCTCTCCATTTGTTCTGACTTATTTCAGGCCCTCATGGATAATAGATGAAAGGGCAGGGGAATATAAAGTGCATTCATGGAATTATCTTCTTTGAGACCCAATTTCCATATCTTTAAATTGCATTAGATACTCACAGGGTTGTGTGAGGATTGGATAAAAATGTATATATATATAAAAGTACTTGAAAGTTTAAAGCACTATAAAATATAACATGAGGCCACAAATCATGTATTGTAGAGTGTTAGCTTGGATATGGCTTTCAATATCTGGTCTCCACTTTTCTAATGCATATTCTGTTGTAGATAAACCTTAGAAAATGGTATTTTAGCTCTGCTATTCAAACATTCATCAATATTCAAAGCAAAAAGGCCCCTGGGAACACCTGCCCCTCCAGAAGGACCATCCAGTTTGGCCACTGGACAACTTTCTCCAATGGACCAATATGGTGTTTTTCTTGAAATTACTGTCTGCCTTCAAGAAAATTTCTCCCCCAAACCCAAGTCTGAATAACCACAATTTACTTAACAGTTGTTCTTTCAAATAAAAAGGGTGGTCTATGAAAAATATGACTAATTTAGTTGGTAACTCAAATGCACAAAAGTATTTTATGAGTACTTCTCAATTTTGTTACTCAGAACACTTAAAGAACATGCACTCAAGGGTCAAGATTTAATAAAACTTATTGCTTCATCAGGGACTTTCTAAAATAACACTGACTTAAAAAAAAAGTTTTAACTGAGTGTGCTGACAATGAAGACTATATTGGCCTTTCACCTTGATTCAGGCTGAGGAGGCAACAGCTTTGCCTACCAATGCTTCCATGTAATCAGAGAAAATGAAAAATGCAATAGGCTTCTTAGCATCACTGTGAAAACAGCTCTGACCTCATGGGTTCCTGAAGAGCCCTTGGCATCTCCAAGGATCCAGAGACTAAACTCTGAGAACCACTTCCCCAGGAAAACATGTGGTAAGTGGTGAAAACTCAGAAAATTATTAGCTATACGCAGAAGAATCAAATATACTTGCCGTTATTATAATTATTCCTACCCCTGTTGGTATTATCCCTACAGTGTCCCTTACCAAGAAATGCAAAGCTTACTGCTCCCAGAGAGCTTTTAGGAATGAAGATTTTTGCAACCAGAAATCTCCATTTAGATTAAGATGACTGTTATTAATAAAACATGTACTTAAACATATGAGATGCCTGCTGTTAGACATTATCCCTAGATAGAAAGAAATGGAAATAAGAGCGCTAGGAAAGAGAGAGCAAGAGAGGACTAGGGAGAAGGTTATGTAGGTGGAGGGAGAGAAGCAAGAGACAAGTGGGGGCAGAAGAGGACCAAGAAGGGGGCTAAGGTAAGGAGAGGGAGAGAAGGAAGGAGACAGAGAAACAGAAAACTGAGCATTCGAGGTAAGGAACACTTGACCTGGACCACAAGACCAGGTGCGACATTGTTTACGACATCAGAGTTTGCTGCAACACAGCCCCCAGACAACTGAGCTGACGGAAGGCGAAGTACACAGCCCAAAACATGCTTCTCGGTATACTGATTATTTTGAGCTATTTTTAATAAACAGCAAATATAGGAAAAGCTCTAAAAGGTGAGCAGAAGTCATCCTTTTATATGAAAAAGTTATCCTTTTATAAGAAGTCATCCTTTTATAAGGGAAGTCTCCATTTGTAAGGATGCCGCCCTCTCTGTCATGGGAAGAGAAGAATGATGGGCAATCTCCTGAAACTCTTATCAACACAGAAGGTAAGGACTTAAATCTGCACAACCACACCCTTATTTACTGAGCTCTTCCTGGTCATCTCTAATAACTGGCTCCCCACCCCAACATTTTCTGTCTTTAGCTGGAGATGGTAGTGAAGGTGGTGGCTTGGGCCACTTTGGAGAGTGACTCAGTTCTCCTGGGTCCCTCTCAACGTATACAGGAGGTATACATGTTATTAAACGTGTTTGTTTTTCTCCTGTTCATCTGTCTTTTATCAACTTATGAGATCAGGTAAAGAACCTAGAAGGGTAGAAGGAACTTCCACAGAACCCTCAAGTGTTAGGGAGTTTTCTGAAAACCTGTCCCTTGATAAATCCAGATGTTACAGGGAAAAGCTAAAGATGTACACCCAGAAGGTATCTGAAGATATCAAAACACACAGGAAGATATCAAAACCTTCCCCACTCCCCACCTAAGACATCACTTTACCTCTCAGTAATTAAAGCACAGAGATAAAGAAGAGATCAGTCTCATACAGAGATATATGTGTACACTGTCTAATACCTTGTCCTTATTACTTTCATCTTGCTGAGGACCAGGGAAAACTGCATCACAAACCAATGCGAATCTCAAGTAGCAGACTTTTAAGCCTCATCCTTGCACTTGTTCAAAACAGCTCAAAGCTCATTTCTGGCCACTCCTCTGTTAGGAAACATTAATGAACTATTGCCACACTTACTACAGTTTACTGTCTCTTTCTACTATTTCTCCTTATATGAATTTTGCTCTATAAATTGGTCTTATATTTATACAGTATATCACCAAGCCAACTGGACACTCCTAATTTGTGGCTATGGTGATTAACCTCTGAGTCAGACAGGACTAACTGTTCCAGAGAAAAGATGACTCCTCTCAACTCTCTTTCTTCCCCCGCGTGCACATGCACACTTCCTTCGAGCTCTCTCACATACACACTTTTAAATGTTGCAAGATAAAGAGAATACAGTGCTTACTCATAAAATAGCAAATTCCATTATTAACTTTTCTCTCTCTTGCATTTGTTGGCTGGTAAATTACAAACCAGCCAGAAACTATGTTTTAAGGTTAACAAATATGAAAAAAAATTCATAGCCAGATTCAGGATATGGGACAGTGATGGAATCAGAAGACCCCTGATATTAACTATGTTCAGGGAGACTGAGCAAGTCACTCCAGGCCTGACGTTTTTTCTCTGTAAAATGGAGATAAGGTCTGCCTTTTCAGTCTTATGAAGATCAAGGACACTTTGAAAACTTTTAACACAATACCAATGAATTTTTATTAACATAAGGTAGAATGCTACCCATGAACAGAAACCTAAATTCTAATTGACATATCAGTCAGTTGAGAAAATCTTGAAATTATATTGTAGTTATTATAAATGTGCCTAGAATTCATATAAAAGGTTAAAAAAATGCAACAGTATTTTGATAATGAAAAACAGAGAACAGTTATCAACTGGGTGTCATAATGTCAAAAAGCAGCAAATATACAACTCAAACATTTCAGTAGTGTGAAATCTCATGTGTGTGGGTGTGTGTGTGTATTTGGTCACTAAGTCACATCCAACTCTTTGTGACCCCCATGGACTGTAGCCCACCAGGCTCCAATGTCCATGGGATTTTCCAGTTAAGAATACTGGAGTGGGTTGCCATTTCCTTCTCCAGCAGATCTTCTGACCCATCAAACCCGAGCCTCCTAAATTAGCAGGCAGATTCTTTACCACTGAGCCACCAGGGAAGCCCTTAAAACCTCTTAGCATCTGTTATTTCTCCAAGACTCTAAGCACTGATCCACTTAAAGTCCTGGTGGGGCCCTGGAAAAGCATTTGTACTAGATGGGCGATTTCTACTGGCTGGAGCCTGAATATGTCAACAATGGGAGTGATCAGGCTGAAATAACAAATATTCCCTTAAGGGCATCCTCTGCTGATTGGCCACAACCTACCCTGACAAGCAGGTGACTGTCTATGGTGGGATTAAGCCACTGGCCCTCCAGCAGCGATTCTCAAACTTTAGCAGCTATCACAGTCACCAGGAAGGAGTGTTAAAACAGGGTTGACTGGGGCCCTACCTCTAAATTCATGGGGCCCAGTAATTTGTGGGTGAGATCTCAGAATCTGCACTTGTAGCAAGTCCCTACAAAATGCTGCTGCTTCAGAGACCACACTTTGAAAACTCTGGGGCTACTACAGGGGTTGGCAAAATTGGTAAAGGGCCAGAGGATAAACATCTAAGGATCTTAGCCTCTGACGGCCACATATGGCCTCTGTTGCTGATTCTTTTTCTTTTTTCTTTTTTAGCAACGCTTTACCAATAGAAAAACCATTCTGAGCTCAAGGGCTATTAAAAACACACACGGGGACTTCCCTGGTGGTCCAGTGGATAAGAATCCACTTGGCAATGCAGGGCACACGGGTTCAGTCTCTCGCCTGGGAAAATTCCACATGCTGCAGAGCCAACTAAGCCCAAAAGCCACAACCACTGAAGTCTGCGCACCCTAGAGCCCACATGCTGGAACTCCTGAGCCTAAGCGCTCCAACTACTAAAGTCCGTGCACCCTACAGCCTGTGCTCTGCAAGACGAGAAGCCACCACAATGAGAAGCCTGCACACCACAACCAAGAGTAGCTTCCACTTGCTGCAACTAGAGAAAGCCTGGACACAGGAAAGAGAGCCAGCGCAACCAAAAATAAATTAATAAGACACAACAGAACTTTGCTGACTTCTGGTCTGTTGTAGAGAGGGGAGGGGCTTTCTGCTTCAGCTCCTATTCTTCAAGAACTGAGTTCATATGCTCAATATGTACAAGACATTATATCTTGGTGACTTACTTCTCTAGTTGGAGTCTTCTTTCAATGTTCTTTAATAACAATTCATTAGAAAGTTTAGAGATTTTTGTGTTGCTATCATGAGCCAATAATGACAAGACTTGAAAACCTTACACCTCTTATTTTCCTTGCCACATTGATAACTAGGTTGTTTTATATCCTGTAGAATTATATAAATAATATTGAAGATCATTGTCTTTTGCCTGACTTTCTGGGAATCATTTTGAAGTTTCACAATTAACCATGACTTTTGCTGCAGGATTTTTAGAAGAGTTAAGAAAACAAGTTACCTTGTTTGCTAAAAGTTTTGTTTGCTTTTCATAAAGGTGAATTACAGCCAATGTGGTTTCTGTCTTTATTGACATACACATTTTCCCCCATTTAATCTTGTTACTGCAAATATGTTTGTATTTGTTTCAACAAATATAGAAAAAAGAAAGAGAAAACAGATATGGCTAGCTAAAAAGGCAAGGAGAAAAGGGAGCGAAGAGGCACAAGAGATGAAAGACACTTCTCAATACTTGCCTTTCTAAATAGTTTTGGTGGTGAACTGTGCCCATTAAAATTTCGCTGAGAAGCATGTTGTGAACGTAGTAAGTTCCTCCCCTGCATTTTCTAATTATGAATTATCTTTACATTCCTGGGGCTAACAAAAGTGCTTGCCTGGGCCTTATGCGTCTGTGTGTGTCTTTGTGGTGGTAGGGCAGGGAGAGTGTAGAGGACTACGGCTACCAATCCAATTTCCTTTCACAGTCATTGATATATTCAGGCTTTTTACTTTTTATTGAGACAATTTTAGATGATTTTTCTTTTCTCTGGAAAGTTTTCCATGTAATCTAAGTTTTCTAACTTACTGTGCCAAAGCTTGCCATTATATCCTCTTTTATGGTGTTTAAAATCTCTGCCACAGCTATAATTCCATCTGCTTTTTGTTCCTAGTGGATGTTTTTGCCGTCTCCTTTTCCTCCCACTCAGTCATCCTAGGTTTGTCTCTTTTACTAGTCCTTTCAAAAAGTCAGCTTAGGTTTATTACATCAACGATCTTTTTTCCTATACCATAATTATCTGCTCTTATTCCCTTCTACTTTCTCTATATTTACTCATGTTCATTTTTTAGTTTCTTGAATTCAATCTTTTTAGTTGATTTTTATTTGGGCCTTGATTCCTAAGAAATAAATGTAAAGACCACAGGCATCCTCTTGGTCAGCTTTAAGTATTTTGTAATTTCCACTGTGATATCCTCTTTACTCTCTGGGTTATTCAGCAGAAGAATTATGTGCATTGCTAGGAAGTTGTTAATCCATGGTTATTTAGAGGTGTTATTTTAATTTCCTAACATTCAATTTACTTTTAAGTACCTTTTGATTATGACTTCCCATACAGTTGCTTCCTGGGGTGAGACCATGGTCTGATCTAGTTGCTTTGGAATTTCTGAGACTTCCTTTGTGACTTAATATGTGGGGACTGTTTACAAAAGTTCTCAAAGCACAACTATATATTCTACATACAAAGTTACTAAATCATATTACATGGTCTGTAGATATGCAATAAGGACAAAAACTGATAAACTCTTAACATCTTTTCCTCTTACTGTGACCATGACAACTTTAAAAAGTTGACCTGGAAAATGTCAGAGCACAATTTAAGGAAATCGAAGTGTCTGTCTACCTACCTATTTTCTAAAGGCTTCCTCTCTTGGGGATAAAACATAATTCAGTAGTTATGAGGACTAATTTAAGATCACTCATCATATGTTAGCTCAAAAGAGAGCTAGGAACTGCAGATGCAAAGATGAACAAAGCCTGGGTCGATCCCTTGGATGGTTCATAATCGAGAGAGTTTATGTAAACTACCCAGGAGTGTAATTACACTTTAAAAGTGTAATTCCACCCTCCCTTTCCAGAGAGGGCAGTTGATAAGAAAAATTACAGTTTTATGTACTTTTACCCACAGAGGTTCCTTCTATTCACTACTTATCTTTCTGTCCCTGAAATTCTCCTCTCAGAGATCATCTATGATACTAAAGTTTCCTGGTTCTTCTACTTCTCTAACCACTTCCTCTCCCTCAGCCTAGTAAGGTGAAGACATTCCTCAAGGTTAACTGTGTAATTAAAAAGGCAGTAAAAATAAAGACACTTTCAAAATTAAATTTACCACCAAGATCCCACCAAGAGAAAATCTAAAGATTATACTCAAGATGAAACAATAATGATACCAGATAAAAGATCTGAAACTTAAAAGAAATGATAAAGATATTGGCAAATATAAGGTATAAAAGCAAACACATAATATAAAACAACAGCAACAAATTGGAAGAGCAGTAATTTATGAGGAACCAAGTTAGAACTACACAATGACCATTTCTTTCAGGGAAGAGAAAAGAAGAAACACTCCTAACTGATTTTATGAAGCCTGAATAATTCTGACATCAAAGTCACACAGGAAAAATACAAGAAAGGAAATTTACAGACCAATTTTTGAATACAGATGCAAAATTTCCAAAGAAAATATCAGCTACTGAAAATGTCAACTGACTACAGCAAAATAAATATTTTTAAAACCGATTAATACAATAAACTATATTAACAGATTAAAAGAGAAAAACCAAGTGAACATTTCATATACAATGTATTCAACAGATGAAGAAAATGCATTTAGTAAAATTCACCCCTTAATTGTGATGGGAACAAAACAATGAACAAAAACCAAACCTAGCAAAGGAGGAACAGAAGGAAACCTATTCATTCTGATAAAAGACATCTACAGAGATCTTGTTTGGGGCTATCTAGATCAGGAATAAGACAAGTAGGCTTTTATCACTGATTCAACAGTGTTCTTAAAGGTTCCAGCCAGTATAAAGCAAAAGTACTTAAAAGTTGTAAAAATCGTTAATGACAATTAGTTTTCTTTCTAAAAAGTTAGAAAGAAAACTGAAAGAAAACTATCATTATTTCAAGGTGATACTATAATCTACAAAGAAATTGCCAACTTATCTAGAGATAAATTCATTGAAACGAATAAGGTTCTTGAGTCCAATATTAATGTAAACAGTCAAACATACTTTCTATAAACCAGCAACAATCACGTAGAGAATACATTCTGAAGAGATACTCTTTAAAGCACCACAAAAATAAAACATATAAAGTATGTGGAAATAAACTGAATAAAAGTGGGTTAACCCTTATGGAGAAAATTATAAATCTTTCCATAAGGAAGAGTTTGGCTGATATGTATACCAAGTTCTCCAAAGATTTAACCATTGTTATGTCAAGTTTCCCAAAATTGATCTTCTGATTTAACACAATTCCACTCAAAATCCCCAAAGAGGTTCTTTTTTTTTGTGGGGGGTGGGGGCGCGGATTGCAAAACCATAATAAACTGATTCTAAAATTTATACATAAGAACAAAGGGCCATCTGAAGAAGTTATTTTCATAAGCAGAAACCAAATGGCCCATAAAAATATGAAGAGATGCTCAATCTCACTTGTACTCAAAGAAATGCAAATTAAAACCACAATAAGATATTCTACCAATGGCATCAGATGGGAAAAAATAAAAAACAAAACACTAACAATGCCAGTTTTTAAGGTGTGGAAAAACAAGGACATTCAAAAACTGCTGGTTAAAATAAAAGCAGGTGAAATCACCTTGGAAACTAGATTATCTAGTAAAGTGGACTGAGAATCTATTCTACCACTCACCCAGTTCACAGCTGGCTACAGAAGTTTTCAAACTTCTTGGTCTCTGGACCCCTTTTACACTAGGGCTCTACATTCCATCCAAGGCAACAGAATAGGACTTCCCTGGTGGTCCAGTGGTTAACAATCCTCCTGCCAATGCGGGAGACATGGGTTCAATCCTGCTCTGGGAAGACCGCACATGCAGTGGTGCAACAAAGCCTGTGCACCACAACTACTGAAGCCCACGCGCCCCAGAGCCTGTGCTCTGCAATAAGAACCCCATTGCATGGCGACAAACAGTAGCTCCACTCACCGCAACTAGAGAAAGCCTGCATGCAGTGGCCAAGGCCCAGCACAGTTTAAATTAAGCAATAATTTTTTTTTTACAGCAGCAGCAGGAGATTGTGGGGAGAATGGATACATGTATATGAATACCTGAGACCCTTTGCTGTTCACCTGAAACTATCACATTGTTTGTTAATCATATCACGTTCATGGACTGGAAGAATCAGTACCATGCAACTGACTATACTACCGAAGGCAATCTACCGATTGCAATCCCCATCAAGTTACCAATGGCATTTTTCACAGAACTTCTAGTTCTGTGAAAAATTTGTATGGAGACACAGAAGACACCAAACGGCCAAAGCAATCTTGAGAAAGAAAAATGGAATTGGAGGAATCAGGCTCTGACTTCAGACTGTACTACAAAGCTATAGTCATCAAAACACTATCGTACTGACACAAAAACAGAAACACAGATCAATGGAGTAGGACACAAAGCCTAGAAATAAACCCATGCACCTATGGCCAATTAACCTATGACAAAGGAGGCAAGACTTCAATGTTGGAAAGACGATCTCTTCAACAAATGGTGCTGGGAAATCAGACAGCCACACGTCTGACCATTCTTAAACACAATACACAAAAATAAGCTCAAAATGTATTAAAGACCTAAATGTGAGAGCAGACACTATAAAACTCCTAGAGGAAAACATAGGCAGAACACACTGTGTCATAAATCCCAGAAATACTTTTTTTCAATCTGTCTCCCAGAATAATGAAAATAAAAATAAACAAGTGGGACCTACTTAAACTCCAAAGCTTTTGCACAGTGAAGGAAACAATTAATAAAACAAAAAGATAACCCAGTTCAGTCACTAAGTCATGTCCGACTCTCTGCGACCCCATGGACTGCAGCACGCCAGGCCTCCCTGTCCATCACCAACTCCTGGAATTCACTCAAACTCAGATCCACTGAGTCGGTGATGCCATCCAACCATCTCATCCTGTCGTCCCCTTCTCCTCCCATCTTCAATCTTTTCCAGCATCAGGGTCTTTTCCAATGAGTCTGTTCTTCGAATCGGGTAGCCAAAGTGTTGGAGCTTCAGCATCAGTCCTTCCAATGAATATTCAGGACTGATCTCCTTTAGGATGGACTGGTTGGATCTCCTTGCAGTCCAAGGGACTCTCAAGAGTCTTCTCCAACACCACAGTTCAAAAGCATCAATTCTT
Organism: Bos indicus x Bos taurus; assembly: GCF_003369695.1. Taxonomy (NCBI): domain Eukaryota; kingdom Metazoa; phylum Chordata; class Mammalia; order Artiodactyla; family Bovidae; genus Bos; species Bos indicus x Bos taurus. The sequence continues at coordinate 12,541,623 of NC_040105.1, read as the reverse complement.
CTAACCCAGAGATTAGGAGAAAATATTTGCAAATGATGTGACTGACAAGGGATTAGTCTCCAAAATTTACAAACAGCTCATGACGTTTAATATAATCAAAACAATCCAATCAAAAAATGAGCATAAGACCTAAAGAGACATTTCCCCAAAGAAGATACACAGATGGCCAAGAGGCACATGAAAAGATGTTCAACATCGCTAATTTTTAGAGAAATGGGAATAAAAACTACAATGAGATATCATCTCACACCACTCAAGATGGCTATCATCAAAAAATCCAAACAACAAATGTGAGAGGGGATATGGAGAGAAGGGAACCTTCCTACATTGTTGGTAGGAACGTTAAGTTTCTACAAGCGTTATGGAGAACAGTATGGAAGTTCCTTAAAAAACTAAGAATGGAGCTACCATATCACCCTGCAATCCCATTCCTGGGCATATTCAGAGAAAAACATGATCTGAAAGGATACATGCACCACAGTGTTCAGCGCAGCACTGCTTACAATAGCCAAGACACGGAAGGAACCTAAGTGTCCACTGACAGAGGAATACGTAAGGAAGATGCAGCACATATACACAATGGAATATTACCCAGCCATAAAAGAGAGTGAAATGACACCATTTGTAGCAACATGAATAGACCCAGAGTCACACTGAGTCACCTCACACAAGAAGAAAAACCCCATGACATCCCTTAATATGTGGAATTTAAAAAGAAATGATACAAATGAACTTATTGACAAAACAGAAACAGACTCACAGACTTAGAGAATGAACTTATGGTTGCCGGGGGGAAAGATGAGGTTAAGGGATGGCTAGGAGTTTGGGAATGACAAGTACAAACTGTTATATTTAAAACGGACAACCAATAAGGTCCAACTGTATAGCACAGGGAACTCTGCTCAGTGTTATGCAGCAGCTGGGATGAAAGGGGAGTTTGGGGGAAAATGGATACATGTATATGTATGGCTGAGTCCCTTTGCTGTACATCTGAAACTATTACAACATTGTAAATCAACTATACTTCAATATAAAATAATGAGTTTTAAAAAATAACTGAGGCCTCTAAAGACTTTTTTGTTTCTATGGGTTATATTTACTGGTAGTTACTACATTAGGTATCGTAACTGAGAAAAATTTAAATATAACCACACATAAGCACTTTATTCTATCATCTGTTAGAGTAATATCATCACATGCCATGTAACCTCTGGGAAACCCCACTGTGTGCTTGTGAGAGAATGTCAGTGAAAAAGGAAAATGATGTCTTAGTGTTATTATGGAAATAGTTTGGACTCTGAAGCTCTTTGAAATCATCTCAAGAAACTCTAGTTCCTAGACCAATTTTGAGAACCACTGCTCTAGACAAAGTCTAGGCATCAGATACATTTAGGAATGTTTATAGCAGCATTGTACATAGTAGTAAAATCTAGAAAGAACCCCAAATTCATCAGTTGGTATTTCCATTCTGTGAACTGTTGATACACCACGACTGTAAAAAGGAATCAGCTACAGTAAGAATGACTCTTGAGCAAAGAGATGAGCACAGATGCAAATCATGGAGAAATATATTCAGCTTTTATTTCAAGCTCAAAAAAGAGGCAAACTTAATAAAGCAGTGGTGAGGAATACATCACAGGTGGCAAAGCTAATGAAAAGCAAGAGATTGCTGCTGCTGCTAAGTCACTTCAGTCGTGTCCAACTCTGTGCGACCCCACAGACGGCAGCCCACCAGGCTCCCCCGTCCCTGGGATTCTCCAGGCAAGAACACTGGAGTGGGTTGCCATTTCCTTCTCCAATGCATGAAAGTGAAAAGTGAAAGTGAAGTCGCTCAGTCCCTCAGGGACCCCTTGGACTGCAGCCTTCCAGGCTCCTCCATCCATGGGATTTTCCAGGTAAGAGTACTGGAGTGGGGTGCCATTGCCTTCTCTAAAGCAAGAGGCTGGGTAACAGCAAATGCAGGATAGGCAACTACCGTGTGAATGGCAGAGTTGGGGGATACACAGAAAGTTCTGAGTAGTGAGTATATGGGTGTTTATGTTTTATACATTTTATATGTAAAATATATTTCAAAATTAAGAAATAAGAGACCAACACAAAACAACAGCACTAGAAAAAGTTACTGAATAAGAGACAATTATTTAACGTAACAGCAATGGAAGAAACCACAGAGGAATGGGTAATTTTGAATACATTCATTCAAAAAAATGAAAAAAAGTCAGCGTGACAAACAAGAAAAGGCCAAACCAATTTTAAAAAACACACACTATTGAAAAAAAGAATTTTAAACTACAAATGGATATAAATACATGAAGTTTATTCTCACTAGTAATCAAATGCAAATTAAAACCAAGAAAAAAGCATTAAGAAACGATCCTAATCTGGGTAAGGCTATAGTGACCTTAACACTTTCCTATGTAATAGTGGGAATTAAGCTTGGTGCAATTTATATGGAGGAGAATTAAGCACACATGTCAAGTATCCTAAACTATTCACTCTTCAATAATTCTACTTCTAGACATGACTCTTCCGGAAACAGTCTGAACTACTGCACAAAATATTAACAAACAAAAAAAAAGGGGAAAGAATCTAAATGTCCAAAAGAGGCTATTTCAGATAAAAGAAAATTCTCTTTTATTTACATAAGTGAATATTAAGTAATGTTAAATGTTGGTTACTTCCTAATATGGGGAAATAAAATCATGGCAATAAAAAATAGAACACAGAAAACTACATACAGAATGATCTTTTAAGTGTTTGTTTTAATGTATAGAAAAAAGTTCGTTCACTGTTAGAAGAGCTGTATCTCTGTATGATAAGTTTATGGGAGATCCTCTGGACTGTTTTTGGTATAACACAAATTTATTTAAATAAATTCACATACTTGTAGAATCAGATAACAAGCCTAAAATAATAAAACCCACAAACCTCAGTTGCGTACAAATGTATTGCTTCAGTGGCCATGGATCTCCACGCTATACGCCCACTGTTTTTGGTCAGGTGTGCTCCTTAAGGATCATCAAAGTGGACTTCCTCTGGCTTCTGAAACATGCCCCATACCTTCTCACTTAAGCAGCTCAACCTGGACTATCTGATCCACCTGGATCACATTCGCTATCTGGCTGGCCGAGTTCTAACATCTCCCAAAGTTCTTGAGAAATACCGCCTTTTCTGAGAAGGTTTTTCCAACTCTGTGCTAACTCAGCCACCCAAATTAGATGTGATTTTTCCTGGTCTTGGACTCCTACAGAAATGATTTTAGCATTCCTATTCCTCTGGACAGCATTTGCCTTTAACATTTCTGTCTTAACACCTTTACTAGATTGTAGTAGTTCAGGAAGGGGCTCTATCTCTAATATTGGCAAACTGCTTCCCAGAATGAAACAGGAACTGAATAAATTTTTGTCACAAGAGACTAGTCTCTTGCCCTGGCCACAAGAAGGAGGAAGAGAGAGTGGGACTCAGCATGAAATTTCTCAGAGAAACAATGAGGGATAAAAAGGACAATTAGCAGTGCTACAACAATTATGACCTTCAAATTTGTTCTTTTAGCAGCCAGAAATCTATCCATAATTGGTAATAATTTCTGTGGAAACAAAAACATGCTTGGAATTTCCAAGAACCCACCCCCAAAAGAGCTGTTGGAGTTCAGCCAGTGTATAAACTGATACACTGCAGATAATATTTTCCTTTAGGAAAAACATGTTTGCTTAAGTCTGCCTAAAGCCACTTCTGAAACAAAATATTGTTAATGGTGAGAGAAAAGGGAGAATCAAAGAGGAAGGAGGAAAGTGGTTGTTCTCAACATCTCGCTAACTTCTAAAAAGTAAACTTGAAAGGGAGAACACGGACAAATCATAAAACCCTTTGTGCCAGTTTCCCACTCTACCTTTACCCAACGCTCTATTTCACGAAACAACTGAAACTTTAAGGGGAGAAAGTCTCAAGAATTTTTCTTTTCCTTACTAATGCAAGTCTTTAAATTAATTAAATCAGTATTTGCCATGGCTGTGCAGATAACTCATTCACACATACCCAGGTGTGACAAAACCCTCCTTATACTTAATGCCAGACAGTGCTTTACTTTGAAATAACACTGGTCTTTATGAGACATTTTGTGAAGACTGCTCTTTGCCAGATTTTTGTGGGGGAGAGGAGACAGGACAGCCCTTCATGCAGACTTGGACTCATCTTCATATGTATATGTATATTTATATTTAAGTGTTGCTATATTCAGTCAATGACTATGTATTGAGAACTGTGCTAAGTATACAGAGGGGAATCAGACCCTGCCCTCATGGCCCACAGGTTGCCCCAGACCCACATTTTACTGAAGGAAATGAACAATAATAAGTCAACAAATAAACGAGGGAGGTTACAGGTGATGATAACCATAAAGGAGACAAGACAGGGAGGCCATTTAATAACCAGAGTTATAGGTTATGATAAGAACTGTAATGGAGACAAGACAGGGAGGCCATTTAATAAACAGCAAAGGTCTCTCAGATATATTTAAACCAAGATGGAAAAGCAGAACCTAGCTATGCTTGGTGGAGTCTTCCAGACAGAGAAATGGAAAGGTCCCGAGATGGAAACAGACTCAAGTCAGTTTGAAGGGCATAAAAGAAGCTGGTCACACTATTTTGTGGGTCACATCTGTAGGTTATGATGTTAATTTTGTGCATCAGTGTACCAGGGAGTCATAGGTTTTCAACGTAAGTATTCTTTAATGAACTGTCGCTTCAGTGATGTGTATGAGTGTGTACTGGACTGCAATATATAATACATTTCTTATTGTGGGCAGTGGTGAAATTTGCACTGAGCAAGAAAAGTAGTAACATGAGGATGGTGTTGCAGGCCACCAAAAATAACTGAGATTTTTTTTTTTTTCCTAAACACAGTAGAACGGTACTAGAGGGTTTTAAGCTGAGGAGGGCCATGATCTAATTAGATATGCCAGTGTTGCCAAAAGATTACTACAGTGAATTCAGAAGACCTATTTGAGCAAATTATTTACTCTCTCCAGAGTTCACTTTCTTCATTGTAAAAATGAGAAGGTTGGACGGAGATGACCTTTAAGATTTTATCTATTACTAAATTCTCCTGGCTGTATCCTGCTTCCTCCCTTGGGCCTAAGTAAACAACTATTGGTGAGTACTAGCACATTAGGTCAAGTTCTGGGTTACTTCACAATATTATAAACTATACAGCTAAGAATTATGTTTCCCTAGAAATCAATTTTAGAATTATCTCTTTACTGGAACCAGTTATATCATTGGGCTGAAAGTGAATTAAATGCTTTTGCAACTCTCCGGTACAAGATTTGGGGTGTGAGGAAAATTGACAGGGAGGGATGAAAAGATTTACTGATCAGGTTATTCAGAACACATTTCTTTATTTGTTCTAGGTTATTACTGACATACAAGCTAGTGCCATCTAAAGTTGCAGGGAACCCTCAGCACTGAAGTCAAGATGTAGAAGCTGAACTTATTCCATGTAACCAAAAAGGCTACTGCGGAAAACTACTTACTGAGAGCCTACTATATGCTAACCCCATGCTACACAGTTTGCTATACATATTTTCATTTAATCCTCCTAGTTAGTCAAACTTCACAAATATGGAATCAGGGGCTCAGAAAAGACAAGCAAGCTATTAAGAGGCAGGGTCAAGACTGGTCTTTAGTCTGTACTTAAATTATCCTGAAGGATTTTGAAAATTACTGTACAGGTATTAAATCATCAGTTAAATATTGGACAACTCCAGTTATCTGTGACATATGGACAGAGAGGTTCACCCAATAAATCAATTTGGGACGCACAGGTACTTTGCTAGGTACAGTGTGAGATGAAAAGAACCTGCTCCAGCACAGGGGGGCCTACTTCGCGGGCACCTGCTGGGTTGTATAAAGTGGAATTAGGCAAACTAACCTAGGGATTCAGATACCCAATTAAGCACACGTGAATAGTATTTCGGCAATTTCCAGGTTCATTTTCTCGGTTGTTGTTCCTGACAGGTCACCAGAGGAACGGCGTCACCTGAGCTGAGGGCCTAACAAGTGTCCTGAAAGTTCCATAAACTCGAGATACTCGAAACACGAATTTCTAACTCACATTAACCCTTTAGGAAGCAAGAGACACGTCACTTGCCCAGCTGGAGCAGTATCCTTGCCATATTAAGGAGAGAAAACCTAGAAAACGTAGAAGGCATGGTCCTCGTGAGGATCGAAATGGTACCTATCGGCTTCCACAGAGACCAAGCAAACATCTCAGCAAAGTTGGGGCCGCTCATGGCATACCTGCCTCAACACCAAGATCGCGGTACCCACCTGTCACATACTCAGCTTCAAACCTCCGTCGAACCTCAGAGATGAGCCTGGCTTTATTCTGGGCTTGATACTAGAAGAGAGAAACGAAGGGACGCTTAGACGTTACAGGCACCATCTCACTTCCCCTCAGCCCAGCCCACCTGCACCTGGGCGTGCGGCCCCCTCGCCTCAGAGGCGGCTTCGGGGTCCGGCAGTGATCTGGTCAGCTCCTCACCTCGGCGATAGTCGCGGTCGTGGACATGATCAGAGTTGGCGTCGCTCCTTTCCACAGCTGCGGTCCGAATATCTCAGCACTGGGCAAGCTGGCCAGGAGGTAAAGAGGGAAGGGCGGGAGGTGGAGGCGGTCGCGTGACAACGGAAGGAAGGCGGAAGCGTCTCCACGCCGCCCAATCTGGTGTGTCCGCTCGGGTCTGGAGGCGGGACCAGGCCCTCAACCTGGCTTTCCATTCGCTTCGCGTTCGGGCCCCGCCCCCGACGTCCTGAACTGCGGACCCTCCCCCGCCAGCCCGCGAATCTCGGGCTCTTCCCTTGCAGAGATCCGCCCCTGCGAGCTCCGCCTGCCATTCACTTTTACAATATTCCCCGGAGGCCCCGCCTCCTCAGGCTCCCATGGCAACCGAGTTCTGGCCGGATGGGCAGGCTCCGCCTCCTCTGCGCTGGACGCAGCCTCCGGCCTGGACCTCCCAAGATGCAGCGCGAAGGCGGGAGGTTTGGAGCTGCAGGACACTGTACGTATTTTTGGCGTTGCTGCTGCTGGGTTGTTGCTATTGTGCTGAGCAAGGGTCTCACGCGTAGAGGTAGGGCTGGCGGCTTGTTCCCTGACCCGACCTTCGCCGAGAGGTAGCGGGGCTGGGCTTGGCTCCCCTAGTCCCATTATTGCGGAAGACCGGTTAGGAAGTAGGCATCCCCAGGCCTGTGCACCTCTTTCTCTGGAATGACAACTAGATTATTCCTAGTGCTTTCTCTGGGAATTACTTCACTTGCAACTTTCTTCACTTCTGCAGCATCTTTCTCACTTGGAGTGTGAGGTACTTAACAAAGGATTTAACTTTGAAATTTTTGAAACAGTTATGTAAAGTTTAAAGATACAAAGCGTCTTCAGTTCAGTTCAGTCGCTCGGTTGGTCGTGTTCGACTCCTTGCGACCCATGGACTGCAGCACGCCAGGCCTCCCTGTCCATCACCAACTCCCGGAGTTCACTCAAACTCAGATCCACTGAGTTGGTGATGCCATCCAACCATCTCATGCTCTGTCGTCCCCTTCTCCTCTCGCCTTCAATCTTTGCTAGCATCAGGGTCTTTTCCAGTGAGTCAGTTCTTTGCATTAGGAGGCCAAAGTATTGGAGTTTCAGCTTCAGCATCAGTCCTTCCAATGAATATTCAGGACTGATTTCCTTTAGGATTGACAGGTTGGATCTCCTTGTAGTCCAAGGGACTCTCAAGTCTTCTCCAACACCACAGTGCAAAAGCATCAATTCTTTGGCGCTCAACTTTCTTTATAGTCCAACTCTCACATCCATATATGACTACTGGAAAAACCGTAGCTTTGACTGGACCTTTGTTGGCAAAGTAATGTCTCTGCTTTTTAATATGCTCTCTAGGTTGGTCATAGCTTTTCTTCCAAGGAGCAATTGTCTTTTAATTTCATGGCTGCAGCCACCATCTGCAGTGATTTTGGAGCCCAAGAAAATAAAGTGTCTTGCTGTTTCCATTGTTTCCCCATCTGTTTGCCATGAAGTGATGGGACCAGACGCTTACTCCTTCGAAGGAAAGTTATGACCAACCTAGATAGCATATTCAAAAGCAGAGACATTACCTTGCCAACAAAGGTTCGTCTAGTCAAGGCTGTGGTTTTTCCTGTGGTCATGTATGGATGTGAGAGTTGGACTGTGAAGAAGGCTGAGCACCGGAGAATTGATGCTTTTGAACTGTGGTGTTGGAGAAGACTCTTGAGAGTCCCTTGGACTGCAAGGAGATCCAACCAGTCCATTCTGAAGGAGATCAGCCCTGGGATTTCTTTGGAAGGAATGATGCTAAAGCTGAAACTCCAGTACTTTGGCCACCTCATGCGAAGAGTTGACTCATTGGAAAAGACTCTGATGCTGGGAGGGATTGGGGGCAGGAGGCGAAGGGGACGACAGAGGATGAGATGGCTGGATGGCATCACTGACTAGATGGACATGAGTCTGAGTGAACTCCGGGAGTTGGTGATGGACAGGGAGGCCTGGCGTGCTACGATTCATGAGGTCACAAAGAGTTGGACACTACTGAGCGACTGATCTGATCTGATGGGACCGGATGCCATGATCTTAGTTTTCTGAATGTTGTTTTAAGCCAACTTTTTCACTCTCCCCTTTCACTTTCATCAAGAGGCTCTTTAGTTCTTCTTCACTTTCTGCCATAAGGGTGGTGTCATCTGTGTATCTGAGGTTATTGATATTTCTCCCGGCAATCTTGATTCCAGCTTGTGCTTCATCCAGCCTGGTATTGTGCGTGATGATGTCTAAATTAAGATAGTTCTCACTTGGGGCGGTTTTGCCCCCGGGGGGACTTTTTGACCGTGTCTGGAGACATTTTTGCTTGTTGCAACAGAAAACTGCAAAGAAATTATAAGAAGAAAAGAACAGTCCCTATACTCCCACCAGCCATAGTCAAACAGGATGGACACTTGAGCATGATTTCCCCCAAACTTTCTTATCTTTATTATGGGGGAAAATGAACATTGTGTTCATTTTATTTGAAATATTGTATTTGAATATATCCTTGAAACAGTATCTCAAGCATGGCTAAAGTGTCTGTCTGGCTCCACTCCCCTACTCTGATATCCTTCTTCTCCAGAATAGACAGTCACCAGGATTTGTCATGAATCCTGACACCTTTGCTTTTTAATTTTGGACCAGGCTGCCTATGTTGGAGGGAGAAGGCAATGGCAACCCATTCTAGTACTCTTGCCTGGAAAATCCCATGGACGGAGGAGTCTGGTAGGCTGCAGTCCATGGGGTTGCTGAGTCAGACACGACTGAGCGACTTCACTTTCACTTTTCACTTTCATGCATTGGAGAAGGAAATGGCAACCCACTCCAGAATTCTTGCCTGGAGAATCCCAGGGACAGGGGAGCCTGGTGGGCTGCCGTCTATGGGGTTGCACAGAGTCGGACACGACTGATGCGACTTAGCAACAGCAGCAGCCTATGTTTGAATCCTGTCTCTGTCATTTCCAATCTGCAGGCCTTTGTGAAGATCCTTAAATTCCATGTCTCAGTTTCCCCATCTGAGGATAATAGTACCTATAGCATAAGGATGTTCTGAGGAATAAGTACATTAGTCCAAAGTGCTTAGAACAGTGCCTGGCACAGAAAATGCAGTCAGGGAATGTAGCCATTGGAGGTAAACAAAGCATATTATGCTATTTTATCTGTTTTGATTTTTATGCATAATATACTACAGTATACATATTTCTGCAACTTAATATTTTTTCATTTGATTTTTGAAATCAAGCCACAGTGTTGCTGTTCAGTCTAAGTCCTGTCTGACTCTTTGCAGCCCCTTGGACTGCAGCACACCAGGCTTCCCTGTCCTGAGTTTGCTGTCTCCCTGAATTTGCTCAAATTTATGTCCATTGAGTAGATGGTGCTATCTAACCATTTCATCCTCTGCCTCCCCCTTCTCCTTTTGCCTTCAGTCTTTCCCAGATTAGGATCTTTTCCAATGAGTCATCTGCATCAGGTGGCCAAAGTATTGTGGCTTTAGCGTCAGTCTTTCCAATGAATGTTCAGGGTTGATTTCCTTTAGGATGGACTGGTTGGATCTCCTTGCTGTCCAAGGGTCTGCTCCAACACCACAATTCGAAAGCATCAGTTCTTTGGCGCTCAGCCTTCTTTATGGTCCAACTCTCATATCCGTGCACGACTACTGAAAAAACCATAGCTTTGACTAGATGGACCTTTATCAGCAAAGTAATGTCCCTGCTTTTTAATATGCTGTCTAGGTTTGTCACAGATTTTCTTCCAAAGAGCAAGCGTCTTTTAATTTCATGGCAGCAGTCACCATCCACAGTGATTTTGGAGCTCAAGAAAATAAAATCTGTCACTGCTTTCATTTTTTTTCCCCATCTATTTGCCATGAAGTGATGGGACCAGATGCCATGATCTTAGTTTTCTGAATAGTCTGAGTTTTAAGCCAGCTTTTTTGCTCTCCTCTTTCACCTTCATCAAGAGGCTCAATGATACACATCTAATTCATTCCTCTTAGCTATAATATGATATTCCATCCATATCTATTCATTCCCCTATTGGTGGTCATTGAAGTTTTTGCTTTTTTTTAAAAAAATAGCACAGTGAACATTCCAGAAAAAAGTCTTCATTATTATGTAGGATTATTTCTCTGGGTTAATATCTAGAAATGAAATTTCTAAGTGTATGCATTTCTGTTCACTGCCAGGTTGTCTTCCAGAGTCTCCCTTTAATTAAGTACTTGTAACTATTTCCTAATTTATGACTTCACCTCCAGTGTCACTTCACTCCCCCATCTTCAACACTGTCACCAGGATCTTTATTACTCAAAAGTACAATCCTGTGGTTTCTATTTTTGAAATCTTTCAGTGGTTTAACATTCCTTAGAGACAGTTAGAAGTCCTTAGTATGGCATCAAGAACCTTTAATCTTTCCTGATTCTCTCAGTGGATCACATTCATTCAAATTTCAGATACACTAAGTGTTGCTGGGAAAGGCAAAGGGGAGATTTGACTCTGGGCAGGCCTCAACAAATGACTTCTAGTTATATAGGTAGAAGAAGTTTTAACAGTGAACCTATTCTGTAGCCAAGTTAATTTACTAGGTAAACAATGTCCTGTATGTTGGAAAAATGATTATCTCTGTGTATTATGCTCATAAGATTATGTTTACTATTATGAGGTGAAGTTTACAGTTGAGTGTTGTAATTCTACCTTTTTCCCGAAGGTAGAATTCCAAAGACACTTCCCACTGGTTGCAGTCTATCGATTGGTTTCTTAGAGAATTTTATAGCTTTCATATGTAGATAATATAGTGCTCTTTTAGGATCTTCCTGTACCAGACCTGGTTCTGAAATTTATAATGCCAAATGTATTTATTAGCATTTAACAGAAACATTGTTTATTTGTTGGCAGACTGGGAGAGAAGGATGGATAAGGGTGATAATTTGTTGCCTATATTTAGGTTAGCATGTATCATTTTTCTAATATACTCACACATCTGTTTTCATTTTATGTGTAAAATATACAGTCAACTTTGATGTGTGGCGATACAGAACAGGAAAAGCTCAAATTAACTGCCTAGTATTTTATAAATAATCTGCATCCAAATCTTCCTTCCTGCTGCTTTCTTTCCCCCAGCCTCCTCCAGAGCTGCGACTGGAGGTAAAAGTTAACTGGTTTGAGTTACCTGTTTTTTTCTGCAGCCACTGTTGTAAGAGTACTAAGTAAAAAGTCAAATGACTAATAGGCTAGAATACTAAGCCTGGTGTCCTGATTTGATTAATCAAGACTTGTTTATATTGGTTTAAGAACCTCTACATTGAACCTTAGTTTTACTTGTTTCCAGATTATTTCTATCTTAAAAATGAATATTACCACTTATTCCATAGCTTTAAAGTTTTGTCTTGTGAACATATGCTCAGAACTTTTACCTTTAATGTAGATGTTGCATTAGTATAAAATAAAACAGATATTCACAGATATGTGAATTCAGTAAGCATAGAGATTATTATAGAAAGTTTGAAGGAAAAAAGTTATTTTTATAAATTAATAGTTTAGCTTCTGATTTTTAGCTCTGAAGATGATCCATGTAAAATAACTTATCTTGAAAATGTGCATGTTTTTGCAGTAGTACTTAAAAATAAAAAATAGCCTTTCATATAACAGCTGTGTTTTTAAATCTATTTGAATCTAAGTCCATGAGAATAAGTTTGCTTTTTGCCTAGAGCTCATGCTCAAAGCTTGTAGCAGTGGTTTGCAACTTTTTATCTCTATTATCACTCAGCGTCTATCTTTCCAGGTCATAGTTCAGGGATACAAATCATAGACTTGGGGGCTGGTGGGGGTGGGGGTGGGGGAGTACAGCAGTAGGTGCATGCAAAACTTTTGAATTAGGGGCCAGTTACCAGATAAGTTTATGTTTTAGAACAATAACTGAGGTAGCATAAATGAATGGACATATTGGAGGAGAGAGAGACTAGAGTAAGGAAGGCTGATAAAGGGCGTTCACTGCAGCCTAAATGAGGGATGAAAGCCTGAACCATCACAGACACAACTGGGACAGAAAATTGTAAGAAAGAAGTTTCTAAGTTAAGGAACTTAGTGATAGCATTAAAAGATACAATGTAAGGTGCCTGATTTTCCTAACTCTTCACATTTTGAAGGGGCAACAGTACATACTCTAAAGTTTATTGAAGGGGATGGTTCTACTGACCTTTTAGCACTGAGATCCTGCTTACTCCTGCCACACTTGTGGGTAAACCAGAGCATTGTGTTGATGACCCATTAGTTGTGACATTTAATATTAAAATTAACAAAATCCTTTTCTGGATGTAAGTTATTTTTGTTTATTTTCAGTATTAGGAAGTCAAGACCTTTTGAAGTGAGTAGGTAGTAAAAGACGATGAGTTCTTAGATCTTTACCTCCGAATATATAATGTTAAAAAAAATATCATTTAGTGCCAAAAAAGCAAATTCTGTTAGAAGTCTCCTAAGAGGTCTGAGATGTCTGTGGGAAATTTGAAATCAAGAAGTTATTAGTCATACATTTTCATGTAATGTAACTAATTTCATGTAAAACAGTTTCACAAGTAAAAGCTGTGCCTTTGGTTTCACTACCTATCTGCTTTACTGATAAAGCTGAAGCTGCTCTGAGATACCTGTTTTCCCAGATCTTTGCATGAGTTGCCTAACAAGCCAGGAAGTCATTTGGCTTTTGCTAGTTTGTATTATCCAGTATCTCCAGTTGCTTCAGTAATTCTTCTAGAAATTCTCAAAAACGATATCATAAATTTGATTTGAAAAGAAATGTGTAACAGATTACTCCCAAATTTAGCAATGTAAAACAACAAACATTCATTATCTTAAAATATCTGAGGACCAGGTTTTTGGGAACAGTTTAGGGGTGGTTCTGGCTCAGAAAGGCTTGACTGGAGCTGGGAGATGTGATCCCAGGAAGGCTCACTCACATGGCTCTTGGCAAAAGGCCCCCGTCCCTTGCTGGCTGTTGGCAGGAAGCCACAGTTCTTTGCTGTGTGTGCATCTCCACAGGGCTGCCCAAGTGTCTTAATGATATGGCAGGTGATTTTCCCTAGTGCAAATGATCCAAGGAAGAGGTCACTGAGGAAGCCACCATGCTCTGTGACCCACTCTTCTTCTGTATTCTGTGCCTGGAAATGAGTCATGATGACCAGGCCTCATTCAAGGAGAGGAGATTTAAGTGCCACTTCTTAATGACAGGAGTTTCAAAGAAATTTGTGAGGGTCTTTAAAACCACAAGTGATGTATTTTCAGAAGTTCGACAATAAGGTGCAGCGTCTCCAACTTGAATGATCTAATATGCTTTTAAGTAGAGTTGCCTGTAAATCAAGTCATTTTAATAAAATGCAGGCAACATTAAGTTAAATTAATAGATTATGCTTCAGTGATACTTTTTTTCTAATTGGATTGTTGGTAGATTTTTATAATAAAAGAACAAAACCTAAGCCTTTGGAGTTTGCTTCTCATTCAAAAGAGGAAAACTATATTACTTACTTGTACATGACCTCGTTTTCATTTATTTCTAAAGTACTTGATTTTCTTGGTGTAAATAATCCACAAATAAGAGAAAAGAGAGTATGAGTTAGAGTTATTTAAAGTGACAAGAGACCTTTCAGCATTCACAAACTATTAAGTATACAGTTGCTCTGATGTTTCTAAGATTAGGTACTGTATGAACCAGAGCTAGCCATGATGATGAGAATGATAGTAGCTAACCTTTTCTAGCACTTTCTATGGGCCAGGTTCTATTTCAAGTGAGTTCTATTCGTTAATTCTAATACCTTGTAGGTTTGGTGCTGTTATTGCACCCTCTTACATAGATGTGGATGTGAGGTGGCATAAAGAGACTAAATAACTTGCTGTAAATCATACATCTAAGGAAAAGCAGGCCCACCATTCAGAGGGTGCTCTGATGGTTCTTAGCATATGCTAAGCATTTGGTAACTGTTACAGGAGTGACTCCTGGGGCCAAACTATGGTGGAGGTAATGAAGATAATGGCCACCTCCTTCCAAAAGTCCCATGCATGCACTGCTACACTCAGTGCCCCCAACCCTGCAACAGGCCACCGCTGACCCATGCCTCTGCTGGAGACTCCTGGACACTCACGGGCAAGTCTGGGTCAGTCTCTTGTGGGGTCTCTGCTCCTTTGTCCTGGGTCCTGGTGCACACAAGGTTCTGTTTGTGCCCTCCAAGAGTCTGTTCCCCAGTCTTTTGTAAGTTCTGGCAGCTCTATGGTGGGGTTAATGGCAACCTCCTCCAAGTGGGCTTATGCCATACCCAGGGCTCCTGCACCCAGAGCCCCTGCCCATGTGGTAGTCCACTGCTGACCCGTACCCCTGCAGGAGACACTCAAACACAGTTCTGGCTCAGTCTCTGTGGGGTCTCTGGTCCTGGTGCACACAAAGTTTGTTTGAGCCCTCTGAGTGTTTCTGGTGGGTATGGGGTTTAATTCTAAACACTATTTTGCCACCCCTACCATCTTGCTGGGGCTTCTTCCTTTGTTCTTGGGCCTGGGGTATCTCCTCACAGTTGCTCGAGCACCGCACAGCTGCTACTCCATCTGGTCCTATCACTTCATGGCAAACAGATGGCCAAACAGTGGAAATAGCAGCAGACTTTATTTTTGGGGGGCTCCAAAATCACTGCAGATGGTGACTGCAGCCATGAAATTAAAAGACGGTTGCTCCTTGAAAGAAAAGCTATGACCAACCTAGACAGCATATTAAATAGCAGAGACGTTACTTTGCCAACCAAGGTCCATCTAGTCAAAGCTATGGTTTTTCTGGTAGTCATGTATAGATGTGAGAGTTGGACTATAAAGAAAGCTGAGTGCTGAAGAATTGATGCTTTTGAACTGTGGTGTTGGAGAAGACTCTTGAGAGTCCCTTGGACTGCAAGGAGACCCAACCAGTCCATCCTAAAGGAAATCAGTCCTGGGTGTTCATTGGAAGGACTGATGCTGAAGCTGAAACTCCATTACTTCGGCCACCTGATGGGAAGAGCTGACTCATTGGAAAAGACCTTGATCCTGGGAAAGATTGAGGGCAGGAGGAGAATGGGACGACAGAGGATGAGATGGTTGGATGGCATCACTGACTCACTGGACCTGAGTTTGGGTGGACTCCGGGAGTTGGTAATGGACAGGGAGGCCTGGCATGCTGCGGTCCATGGGGTCGAGTTGGACACGACTGAGCGACTGAACTGAACTGACTGGAGTGATTCAGCATACATAGCCAGTGAATGAAGAGACTTCACCATCTTTTTCTTACATGTTTTCTCACATGGGTTCAATGGAGGGGGTGTTCTTTGTTCTTTATTCTGCCTTACTTATTGTCTCAAGTTGCCTTTCTTATACCCAGTCTTCAGAGCAAGGGAATACGTGCCAGGACAATGTAGTGGTTAGAAATATAGGGTCAGGAGCCAGAGGGCCCCTCTTCTAAATCTAGTGCCATTGCTGATTAGCTTTGTAACCTTGGGAAATTTTCTGACCTTCATTAAAATACAGTTTTCTCATTTAAGAAGCAGGGCACCTAAAGCCAGTGCTCTGGGACAACCCAGAGGGATAGGGTGGGGAGGGAAGTGCGAGGGGGGTTCAGGATGGGGGGGACACATGTATACCTGTGGCCGATTCATGTTGATGTAAGGCAGGAACCATCACAATATTGTAAAGTAATTATCCTCCAATTAAAATAAATTAAAAAATTAAAAGATGGGATATTAAGAATACTTACTTTAAAAGAATGTTTGTGAGTATTAAATAATGCATGTATTGTACCTGGCATATAATAAGCATGAACAATTTATGGCTATTTTTTAATTCTTGTGTTCATTACAATATCTAATCCTCTGTTTTTTTTCTACTTTGAATAAGAGTAGTGACTTCCTTAGGATGTAAAACTGCATTGCTTTTGCAAAATAAGATTTAAATTTTATTTCTATTACTCCTATGAAGATTTTTTTTTAAGTCATGCTACAGCATTTCCTGGTTTCCACCACTCCCCCCGCCCCCGTCCCCCACCTCACCGGGCTTTCATTTTGGCTGTCAAGTCTGTAGAAACTCCTTTCTCAGGGAGGCAGAAACCCAAGGGCCTGGGCTATGGAAGCAATCCTAATATGAATCCTTGACTGACTGAGATGTCATTGTAGAGGGGCTAAGACGTAGAGGGAGAAACCAGGTTAGGACTATATGTTTGAGAGACAGAGGTAGAACCCTTAAGAAATTCTCTGAGCCGGAAAGTTTGTGGTTCTTTATAATGGAGCACATGTACCTTTTAAGAGATGCTGTTAACATTCATTTATCTTCTGTGATGTGCTTGTTTGCCTTCTTTGCAAACTGTGTTTTTTAAGGGCTCTACAGAAATGATATTTGGGATACAGACTTTAGTCAGACACGACTAAGCGACTTCACTTTCACTTTTCACTTTCAAGCATTGGAGAAGGAAATGGCAACCCACTCCAGTATTCTTGCCCGGAGAATCCCAGGGATGGGGGAGCCTGTTGGGCTGCTGTCTATGGGGTCGCACAGAGTCGGACACGACTGAAGCGACTTAGCAGCAGTAGTAGCAGATGCAAGAATGAATATGAATTGCAGGACACATTGGGCTTCCCCCGTGGCTCAGCCGGTAAAGAATCCCCCTGTAATGCAAGAGACACGGGTTTGATCTCTGGGCGGGGCAGGTCCCTTGAAGGAGTGCATGGCAACCCACTCCGGTATTCCTGCTTGGAGAATCCCATGGACAGAGGAGCCTGGTGGGCTACAGTCCCTAGGGTTGCAAAGAGTCAGACAGGACTGAAGCAACTGAGCGCATAGTCGATTAACAATGCGGTTTCAGCTGAACAACTGAGGGACTCAGCTCCGCATACACATGTATCCGCTTCATTCTTTCTGGGGCTATTAGTTGTTCTCCACTCTTCTCGAGTAGCATATTGGACACCTTCCAACCTGGGAGACTCATCTTTCAGTGTCAAATCTTTTTGCCTTTTATACAGTTCATGGTGTTCCTCATGGTAAGTATACTAGGGTGGTTTGCTATTCCCTCCTCCAGTGGATCATGTTTTGCCAGAACTCTCAAAACTCTCTGGTCTGACCTGTTGGTCTTGGGTGGCCCTGCACGACATGGCTCATAGCTTCATTGAATTATGTAAGCCCCGTTGCCACAACAAGGCAGTGATCCATGAAGGGGATACATATATCCATTCTCCCCTAAGCCCCGCTCCCATCCAGGCTGCCACATAACACTCAGCGGAGTTCCCTGTGCTATACAGTCGTTTCTTGCTGGTTATCCATTTTAAATATAGCAGTGTCTACATATCTATCCCCAACCCCCCAACTATCCCTTCTCCCCATCCTTTCCCTGCCCCGCAACCATAAGTTCATTCTCTAAGTCTGTGAGTTTGATTCTGTTTCATAAATAAGTTCGTTTGTATAATTTCTTTTTTGATTCCGTATATAAGGGATGTCATATGGTATTTCTCCTTTTCCGTCTGGCTTCACTCAGTGTGACAATCTCTAGGTCCATCCATGTTGCTGCGAATCGTGTTATTGAGATACAGTTTTTGATAAATGTGGCATTGTTAAGATAGCATAAAAAGCTAAAAAATGTTAATAATGTTTACAGTTACCTGTGTAATAGTTCTCTAACAAAAACATGTGTTTTCTTTTCAGCTCTGCCTACTCAGTGGCAGTTTCCCTCATTTCATTTTTAGGTTTAAAAGCATCAACTGGAATTGACTTGCTTTCAAAAACTGGACCAACACAAATTGGACTTGATACTGTAGATTCACTAGCAAACAAGCAATGTCATCTACTGAACAAGAAAGGTTCTGCTGTTATAATGGAGAAGTCCTTATTTTTCATTTGTCTGAAGGAAATTTTGTAGATGAAGGGCCTAAAAAAACACCTGTGTTACATGTCAGAAGAATGGTATTTGGCAGAGGACCAGAGGGATTTGTTCAGAAATCCACTGGATTCTTTAGCATAAAAGAAGAATACTCTCATTTAAAAATTATGTGTTGCGACTGTGTTTCAGATTTCAGAACTGGAATCAATCTGCCTTATGTTATGATACAGTGCATTAAAGAAGAGAACATTTTCAAATATTTTCTACTGTTTCTTCATGGTACCAATAAATTTGAAAAGTGTTTGAGTTTTAGACTAGGCTATGAGTTGAAGGACAGTATAAGGGTCCTTAATGGCCCTTTAGTTTTATGGAGACATGGTCAGACATTCTTTTATATCTCTTCTCAAACTGGCAAAGTTGTCACTGTGCCCATGAACTTTTCCTCTGTTGAGTGGGCAGGGGAGATTGAAAATCTAGGTATGGTTTTGTTAGGACCAAAGAGATGTTATTTATCTGCAGAAGGATGCACTCCAAAGCCTTCAAAATCAGATTATGCAACTTGGAATACCCACTTTTGTGCGTACTGTCTTGAAAGGGCAGAAATAATAAGTGATACATACATTATCCCTCCTGCTTATACCAGCATGATAACGTTTGTGCATGTCTATTCAACTGAGATTGTCAATGACCAGTTAAGAATGTCTCTGATTGCCCTTACTCAAAAAATCAGCTGATTTCATTCCTAAATGGGACTCCTACAAGTGTGTGCCAGCTTCCATTTGGAGATCCTTGTGCAGTTCAACTTGTGGATTCAGGTGAAGAAGAACTCCTTTTCATCATATCCTTTAAGTCCAGTCATGCTTGTGCTGTTTGGGAAAAGAGCTTTCAGGTATGGTACTTATAATCATTCAGTTGGCATCATCTTAGACCTACTAAGCATCCCTACGCTTCATAGGATTCATCCTAGAGTCTTATTGTCCAAATTGATTTTTAGTCCTGCACTTAAAAGGAAATCATGTATATTACAGCATTCCTTTTTCTTAAAATGATTATCTGAATGTTATTTAATAAGTTTTGCCTTGCCATTTTGAGTCATAAAATCCTTGAGTTTTTGGAAATACATGAATACATAACTACAATTATTATCTATCTATTTGTCTTTTACCATAACTGTTTCTAATTTTCATTAATGCAATAATAATTGGATTTGTATTTTTACTTAGAACAAGACCATAAGCCTTTTTGGGAAACTCAAATCAGTTGTTGAACTTTGAAAAAGTTGGTAGTTGTTGTTTTAAACTTGAAATCTAGAGGAGTTCCTTGAAACCTGTCATCGTCCCTTTAGAGACAAATGATGGTTCTCCAGAGAAAAGCAACATGTTAATTTTTCTAGAAATTGTTGCTTAGAGAATTACATTATGTTACATTTTGAAACTCAGTTGTCCTCTGAAAAAGCATTCACATTTTATCTATATGTAGTCATATGTCTTTTAATGTAAGGTTTGAAATTGCTTTAAAATACTCACTGGTATTGAACGTTCAATAACAAGTAAAAAGGTGTAGAAAATGAGAAGGAAATTGGTGGACTGGAATTATGTATCTCCAATATCTCTCTGACCCTGATGTTTTGTTAACATTGCATCCCCCTGGCATAAGGCGTTTATCAGCATATTCAGTTATGTGTGCTGAAGTGTTAATAGTTTGGGATCTTCCAAAGCAGTTTTTAGTACTTTTTACAGCTTTTTAAGTTCTTGTGCTACTTGGGAAAACAAAAAGCAGATACTGCCTAACTTGATGTGCCCTGTCCATTTCATTAGAAGCTCAGTTAAAATGTCTCTCATTGGATTATCACCTTGATATGAAATATTGATAAATGTTTCAGAAAGCTTGAAAGGCTTTTTTTTTTTTTTTATTTGAATGTGTATACGTGTATTTGTGTGTGTGGAAATAGGTTGAAATTATGTTTTATGAGACTTTTCCTTGTAGATTACCTTGATGCTAGTAGGAATTATGTGACCATGTGCAACCTCTGCAACACACAGAGGACTTAAATTCTCAAAAGGAAAATAATTTGAAAACTGTCCTGTTTTTATTTTGAGAGCAATCTTTAAAAGCTCATCACACTTTTATTTCAAGGTTTTGTGGGAAGGTAGCATTTTCTGTTTGAAGAAGTGGTGTGAGGAAAAGCATCTGTTAATAGTAAAGCCTATACTCCTTATTGGGGTCAGAGTAGTGGGAAGAACACTGTTAACCTTGGGTTTCAATCCCAGATGAACACCATACTAGTGTTACCTTAAGGGATGTATTTACATTTTGTGAACTCATTTTCTGTCTGTTTGAATTTGCCATCATCCTGCCTCGGAGAGGGGAGAATTCAATAAAATGACATTGTAAAGTGACTTGGACAGCACCTGGTGCTCAAGACAAGCCCAGAAAGTGGCAGCTACTATCATGTTGGACGAGGGCTGGGGCTGTCATCAGCAATGGTGCTTACCTAAGGTTCCCTCTTCACCTGGCTAAGGAGTAGTAACTTCCTGTCTCATTCATTCAGTGGAATAGTCCTCTCTTTCTTGAAATGGATTCCCTGCTCAGACACCATAGAGCTCTGCCACCAACACATTACCCAAGGCAGAAGACTGTATCACTGTTTGTACATGGGCCTGTAACTGGTGGGCTCCCTGCTTTGAAATCATATCCTAGGGTTCTTTTTCTACACTAGACCACCAGCCTTTCCACAGGTTATTTACCTCCATCTCTACTGGCAATCGCTATGCTACCTCTTTAGGGATTCTGTACTTCTAAGCTATTCTCAAGTGCCCAGTACTGAATGCTCGGGAGCTACATCCTGATACCTACAAGTTAAGCGCTTCTAGATTGTCTCTGATACCTTGCCACTCTGGGAGTTTCACAGCTCCTGTCCCTGTCATGGTGTTTATTTATACACCCCTACTTAAAAAGAAAACTTGATGTAGCTTACGGTAAAATACTTGATTACTTTAGCAACAAGAATAAAGTTTAAGAATCTACAGATAAAAGGGAGAATAACCATGTCAGAAAACCTGAGTTAAGGGAAGTAATTGCATTTGAGCAATACACTTCGTTTAGCAGTTAAGAGAAATATAAAGTAAATACAGGAGGTTTTGTAATTGAATGGAACATACTATTAAGGGGAAAAATATTTTTCTCGTTGCCTAGTGAAAGGAATTTCCTGTTTGTGGTATCAAGAGGTTTTAAATAGTAAAATGAATACATTATTGAGTAATAGAATGGTGCCTTTGATGGTTTTGCCCCCAAATGGGAGAAAACATCAGATGCAGTCTTCCTTTGCGTTGGCTATGGATTTCATCCATCCATCCTTTTGCTACTTCATTACAAACAGGAATTAAGGCAACTTACAAAGATAGGTGAACTACAAATAAGCATAAATTAGAATAAATAATGAAAATCAAGGTTACTGTGTTCTGAGATCAATGCTTCATAAAGGCCCTGGTCCTCAATCCAGTAATAGGGCTTGAAAGAGAGAGCTGAGTGTGGAGAAAAACATAATTAGCTTTTCTCCTAGGCTTTTTCTTTTGAGTAGAAGTTACCTCTGCAAGTTGTGACAAGTATCTTTGTAGCAGGCATTTCAAAATTGAGATCATTGTCAAGTATGTGTGAAACAGATAGTGGTGTGTTGTCAGGTAGAAAGAGGCCAGTATGTTTAGAGGTGTGCTGTCTGATATGGTCAGTAGTAACTGGCTGCAGGTGGTGATCCAGCATTTGCAGTGTGGCTGGTCAGATTTAGGATGTGTTGTCCATGTCAAATACACAGCAGATTTCAAAGGCTTAGTAGAAAGTGGGAGTAAAATATTAATAATTTTTCTTGATTCTGTTGAATTGAAGTGATAATATTTTAGCTAGACTAAAATGCCTTTCAAAAGTAAAATCACCTTTTTACTGCTACTAGATAATTTTCTTTTATTGGCTACTGGAAAATTGAAAGTCATGTATGTGCCCTGCCTTTGTGGTTCACCTATATTTCTTTTGGACAGCCCTCTTCTAGAGCTAGAGATTGCAGGTGTGTGTACATGCATGCATGCATAGCTCTGTGGTGGTTGCGTGCTGAGCACATTCTTTTTGCCAGTGTCTCTTGACATGGTTCATTATAATGCATGCTACTCATGGTGGGGTGGTGGGAGAAAGGGAGGCTATGGGCTTACAAATAAGCTTTCTCCTTGCATGAGTGAAAACTCACTGTTTTGAGTGAAACATCGCTGCTTTGGAATTAGCCTTATAGGGGAAAGATCGATATTTGATTATGTAGCTTGAAGAGTCTTATGTATTCTTGCTTGAATGCAAGCTCCCCTCTACTTGGAAGATGATGTATCCATTCTTCTGGGGTTCTGCATGGGAGTTTCAGCTTTTCTGCCTGAGGGAGAAGGATCTGATCCTTCTGTTAGTTTTCCAGGGGATCAATCTGGAAGCCTTCAGCTTTATGGATCTTTAAGAAGTTGTCTTCTATTTTAAACTTGGGATTTCACGTTCTGGTATAAATTTAACAAATCATTCCAATAGGCTATGATGATTCTAGGTGCCCCACTATTAGGATCTCTTCCCTTCTGTGCCCCACATAATCACTATGTTCTCTCCTACCAGAATTCAGGATATATTAATTAATTATAATTTCATATGGACTCTTACTCTGCTTTGAGAGCTCTTAAAAGTGTTTGCTAGTACCTTCTAGTTACCTAATGCAACTGAATTCCTTGTGTAATTGGTTTGATCATAAATACATATCCACTAAGGCTCATGGAGTGAGGGTTATCCTTAAATTAACCAGTTAGAGAAAGAATCTTCACTAGAGTTAGTCATGAGAAGTGTTAACATTTATAAATTATAATAAAAATTTTATATAGGAATCAGGAATGTGACAGCCCCTGGACAAATGTTGATAAAATATTAAATAGAAGTATCTTGCTATCTACAAATTTATGACTCCTTGTGTCTTCTGATCTCCCAACATCTTTATTTTAGTTTGGTTCTTGGTGTTTGCACTACCATTTTCATGACTTACTTGTAAGGTCGAAGATGACAAAGTAGAACTACGTGCAGCAAAAGGATTTAGCTCACTTTATATGTATTCATGTGTTCCTTCTTTGTTCCTTCTTTACCACTCTCTTTCAGGTCGCTGCCAAATGGGAGAAAATTCGTTCAGTACTGATAGATGACTTCTTTGGAACTGGAACGGAACAAGTACTGCTACTTTTTAAGGACTCCTGGAATTCAGATTGCCAGAGTTCCTTTGAAATAATGGGCCATGACGCCTTTAACTGTTCGGTAGGTTCTGTTTACTTTTTATACATTACTTTAAGAGCATTTTGGAAAATTTGAGTACTTTAAAGCTTTTGACTTACCTTTAAATATTTGTTTCATGCTTTTGACCCACCTTTTAAATATTTTGATTTCATACGTAAAACTTTGAGAACTTAAAAATACATACATTGAATCTTTTAAATAGTATATTGACTCTCCTTTCAACAGATGTTATACAATTGTATACCAAGTGTTATACAAACAGTATACCATTACTGTTTTTGGTGTAAATTTGAAATATAGTGTATCTGGTATTTGCTCGTGACAATACTGTAAATTAACTTCATCATTGCTTCTGAAGAGCACATTTTATGCCAATAAAGCATGGTGATATTAGATTTATTAAGGAATAAAATCAAGTGAAAGTGCTTTATTAAAAGAAGTAACAGTTCACAATGTGTTAAGATCTTGAACATAAGAGAAATAATACCCCGAAAGTTTCAGGCCTATCTTAAATACCTCTGAGCCTCGGTTTTTTTTTTTTGTAAAATGACAATAATTCTTATTTTCTCTAGTTAGGACATTTTATAAAAACCTAGTAAGCTAGAAAAAGAAAAAAAAAACAACCTAGTAAGCTGATACTTTTTGAGGCAGTATACAAATGTTCCGTGGGTGGTAATAGTGGTATTCATTTTTTTCCTAGTTAGGATAAAATGGTGTATTTTGTGGCACACTGCTTTTTGGATAAACTTTAATTGTATTTAATTGTAGGAATTTTCAGTTTATTTCAAAATTTCAGTTTTAATGTGCTGTTTTGTTTACTAGGGTGAAACGTTGGATTGCAATGAAGATGACCTATTTGACGACAAACATGGGAATTGTTATTTGGTGGTTCTACCTCTGGAAAGAAGATTGAAAGTTAGTGTCTGTTTCCTTTTGCTTTTTTTGGATTAGTGATGTTCTAAATGAAGGAAAGAACATTGAACAAAAGGTCCTTAAAGTATAAGCAATGTAGTGATTGGGGAAAAAAGAAATGGTACAGGTTATCTCCTGCTTTTCAAAAGTTTGCTTTATGCTACTTTGCTTAATGCCATTTTGCTTTACGCCACTTTGCTTTTAAGAAAGACCTCCATTAGCAAAAACTGTTTTTGCTAGCCAAAAGAAATCTGAAGAGGAATTTTGCTTTTATGAAAAAAGGGGAAAGCGAAAAATAGTGTTCAGCGTTTGTTTTGCAACAAGCCATTGCAGCACACATCCCAAGCAGCGAGAGTGGTCCTGCCACGCTCCTTTTCTGCACCTTATCTCAGCCTCTCAGCAGCCAGCCGCCATGGCTTTTGCCTGGGTCTCTGAGCACCTGGGCTCTATCTTGATTATTTGGTGCATCCCTTACCAAGATGTGCCCTAAGGTAATTGCTTCTTTGCTTTACACCCTTTCCTCATGGCTTACCGAAGGTTTCACAGGCATGCACTGCTTTTGGTTAGTGGGGAAGCTTGTATTTCAAAGGATCTATTTCCTTTTTTGGTCCCTCTGTAAAAGCTATTAAGACATTACTTTTAAATGTCTCATCTAAAATGATAGTTTTTTGTAGTAAAATTGTGTGAATTTGATAAGACTTATAAGATAAAACATAAGCATCTGTCTTTTGGAAAACACGTATTTTGTAGTTTTAGGGTCAGTATACCATTACTCTTTTAAAAGAGCAGTAAATAAGATGAATGATGACATGTTCCAAACATGAATAGTTTACCTTCACGTTTTCCATACAAAACTCTCTAAAAAAGATTTCGATATTTTCCCAAGTGTACAAAGTTACTGCATATTCCCTGTAAAATACTCAGACTTTAATGCCAAGAAATATTAAAAAGAGACTAACAATTATCTTTAATTCTACTACTGTGATATAACCAGTGTTAAAACTCTGACTTGCATATTCTTATTGATGTTTTTAATGAATATATACAAGTTTACATGGAAATGTGATTATAAGATGCCTGTTCTCACATAACCTGCCTTTTTTTTTTCTTTTTTTTCTTTTTATTTTTTTAATTTAAATTTATTTTAATTGGAGGCTAATTACTTTACAATATTGTATTGGTTTTGCCATACATCATCATGAATCCGCCACGGGTATACACGTGCTCCCCATCCTGAACCCCCCTCCCACCTCCCTCCCCATACCATCCCTCTGGGTTATCCCAGTGCACCAGCCCCAAGCTTCCTATGTATACAGAAAATTCATAGAATAATACAGTGATCATCTCTAGTCCCCATGTAGATTCCCCTATTATTACTTTATAAAAATCATATTTGCCTTATCTGTTTCTGCTTGTGTGTATGTACATGTATTTGAAAGTTGCAAATATTCAGTATCTCACTCTTATGTGTTTTAGCAGGCGTCTCCTAAAATAAGGACATTCTCCTGTGTGACCCCAATACCGTTATTCACTTAGAAAGTTAATATAATCTCTCAGTTTTATTTACTATTCAGTCCATATTCAGAGGGCTTCAGTTGCCACAAAAATGTTTCATATGGCTGCTTTCTTCAGGATCCAGTCAGTGTTTGCACTTGATTATTATATGTCTCATTGGTCATCTTCTCTAGAATAAGCCCTCCCCACCTTTTGAAAAAAATGACACTGCTGAGGCCAAGCCAGTTGTCCCTCCTTTTGGATTTGTCTGACTGTTTCCTTGTGTTGACCTCTATGGTTTTCTGTATCCCTGGCAAAGTTTTTTGGTGAAGGGCCAGATAGTAAATATTTATACTTTGCAGGCCCTTAAAAAGTTTTTTTGCAAGTATTTTAATATTAAAGTGAATTCACTAAATACTTAGTGAACACATATTAGATGTAAATGTGAACAGTAGATAAATAAAGCATCATAATGGACAAAGAACCATAAAGGAAAAAGTGGATTACATTAAAAACTTTTGTGCTCCAAACAAAGTAAAATAAAAAGACAAATTTTATAAAAGGAAATTATAAGATTTGACAGAGGATTAATTTACTTAATATAAAATGCATTCTAAAACAGTATTGTTGAGTATATAAAGTGGCCCAGTCTCTTGAAAGGAAGTTTGTTATAGCTATTAAAATGTGAATTGCACGTCTTTTTACTCTTGCAATTTTACTTCTAGAAATCTGTTCTAAGGTTGTACTTATATATGTAAGCAAAACTGATTTTACAGGAATATTTAAATAGTATTTATAAACACAATTCAGTCAAAATCTAAATATCCATCATTAGTATGGTAAATAAATTATGATTTAACTGAACCATGGAATACTATGTAGCTGTCAAAAAGGATAAGGTACCTTTTTATACAATCTTTAAGTGATGACAAATAATTTAATTTATGAAAGCATGGCTTTTAGAAATTCCACTTCTGATAATGTCACTTGATTTTTTTTAATCAACTCTGATAATAAAAAACAACTTAAAATGATAGTTGAAATATATATTTTTTAAGCTTCAAAAGCTGAAAATATTAATATAAGAATAGATTAGCAGACCACACTCTAAAGGCTGGAACCCAGAGAGACAAGCAGAGCACAATTGCCTTGGGAGCATTCTGTATTTACTAAAGCAGTAGTACCCTCGTCACCCAGCAAAACCAACATAAAGTCCTCTGCAGGAACACACATTTATCCTAGGCCTCTTCTGAATCTCACAAATGATTTTTTAAAGAAAATGAGCCACCCACATAAGTGGATGAGTGAGCACATGAAGAAACAAGGCATCCTAATTAATTATTCACAGAAAATAACCAAATACCATTTCTGTAAACAAGTATCCACATGTTACCACTAGCTCTCATTGTGGCTAAAAACAGTTCTAAGTGCTGGAAGACCTTTTAGAGATGAATAGATCTACCCTCTCCACCATTGTGCATACAGGGAAGCTGATGGAGAGCCAGAACTGTGAGGTGGTTTGTGGAGCTGGAACTGGAGTTCAGCCCACTGTCTTTCCCCTCTATAGTTTATTTTCCAGCCACTCATTGAAGGGGATAAGGCAAGGCCAGGACCTTGGAAACACTTGTACACGTGTCCAAGAAGGTTCACAGTGTTGGTGGTAATGCTCCACAACTGCGCCCAGATGTCCACTAGCGGGAGGAGGAGAGGGCAGCTGGGTAGCGAGCTGATGGGATGCTGCAGAGCAGTGACAGGCACGAGCTACAGCTACTAGTGAGAAATGGGTGAGTTGAAAAGTGAGTGCATACAGAATGACTCCACCTACAAAAGTTCAGAAGCAAAAGACACACACAAATGAAACATATTCTTAGGAGTTGATATGATGATGGTAAAATGATGAAGAAGTTATCTTGAAAGGGGAGAGTAGTGTTGCCTCCAGTGGAGAGAGGTTCTCGATTGGGGAAGGCCCATGGGTTGCTCTGAAAGTGCTGCTTTTTTGACCTGAGTGTGATTCCAGTGGTTTCTACTTCATCCTTAGTCTGTGAATTTTTTTTTTTTTTTATCTTGTGCACTTTTCTGCATGTATGAGAGTGGTCACAATAAGAACAGGAAAGCAAGATTCAGCGTCACACAGTACAGTGTGCTCCTGTATTTGGTTTGGGGTGGGTTTTATTTGTTTTGGGGGAGAAGAATGAAAACATACCTTAACATACACATGGGAAAGTTCTGGAAAGGTAAACAATCTTTTGTCTTTACCAGTGGGATTGAGGGTCTAGGAAGGGGAAGTGAGATGTCTTTGTATGTTGTTTCAATACATTGTCATGGGCTTATTTCATAGTTTTATAACACAACTTGTAACAACATAGAACATTTCAGTAGTCTAATGACTCATGATTTATTCTTGGAGAATTGGGATCATGTTGACAAGAGTCAGGAAGCGAGAACACGGAAAATTTCTGAGGGGGTCCTCATTGTCAACCTGCCCGTGTGTCCCTCTTCTTCCGCCCCCTACCCCTCCAGCATTTTCAGACTTGGTTCTCCACCTTGGACAGGTACATCTCACGTCCCGTCAGTCATGAATTACTCAACCAGTGAGTGATGGAGTGTGAGTGATGTGGAATCCTCAGAACTAGGCCAACATAGGAAGTTTTAAAATATTAGCTAGACACTTGACATATTTTGTGCAATGAGGTAAGATAGGGTTCAGTCTTCATTCTCCAACTTCTATTCATTGATAAAAGGAAAAAAAATCTGTCTTAAAATGTAATTTAAAAGAAAGGCAAAAAAAAATAAATAAAAGAAAGGCAAATACAGGATATATCTTGTTTTTTTTTCAGTTTAGAAAAACATATTAAAAGCTAAATTAATACTTGAACAGTCTCAGATCACCATCTGCAATGAAACAGCTTCTGAAAGTTCAATGGCGCAACTCTTTAAATTTTCAGAAGTAAAATATATTTCATGAATGTTTTATCCTTAGTGCTGATATCTATTTATCTGGTATAATAACAGGAACAGTTTGCTCTTTGCCCATTGAGAGCCATTTTATCCCCCTGGTAGTTAAGAGTTAACCCCAACATTGAGTTTATTTGCACAAAAATAAAAATGTGACAGTTTGGAATCTGTTATGTGTTACCTTTAAAATTTTGCTGTAAAAGTCATGTAAACAGAAGATTTCAAACAATATTAAATCAAAAGTAAGCATTTCTATTCATAATGAGACATCTTGTTCTTGCAGAAATTATTTCAATAAGAAAAGGTTTTCTTGTTGGGGTAGTCCTTATTTTTATGCATATTTATTAAATTTATTCATATTCATATCGATACTTAGTTGTGAAACATGTGAATACACTGACATTGTCTCAATTTGATATGTTAGCTATTGCATTTATTTGCTGTATTACTTTCCTTTGTAATTAGAGATTTTATTTTTTTAATAAAATTGCTTTGCTCTGAGTATTCATTGCTATCTATAGGAAAATGAATTAATAAGCAAATTTGGAGAAGATACCTACTGAATTATTAGTATATTTGGTTTCATTTGAAATTATATCTCTGACAATGGTTTTTCTTTATGCTTTATAGGTTGGTTTCATTTCTATTTGGGAATTACAGCAGCATCTCTTGCTTAAGGAAAAAATTATATCAAAATCTTACAAGGCTTTAATGAACCTGTTTCAAAGAAAAGATGATAGTACATTAAGTGCAGAGGAGGTAAAGTTAAACATGTGACCATTTTATCATTTTATGAATTGAAAATCTAAAAGCTATTTAAGAGTTATTTAAATTGGAATATTGGAATGTATTAGAAAGTGTTGTTCAATGAATCAAGAAGCACAGTGGCAGGGATCATGTAATGGTGGGCTTTTATGACATTGAAAACTGGTTAAAAAACCAATCTTTTAACCAGTTTGCAAATTATTCTATATTAAAATCTCAGTTGTCAGCCACCTTGAGGAACAAGTTGTTTTTTTTTTTAAGATGTAACTATTAAACTGTTTTATTTGTATAGTTTGAATAGAAATTACTCTTAAGTGAATTACAGTTGACCCTTGAACAACGTGGGTTGGGGCTCCAGCCCAATGTGCAGTTGACAGTTCACAAGTAGCATTGCTGTGGACCCTCTGTACTGCGGCTCCCCATCTGCAGGTTCACCCAACCGGGGAGCGTGTGGTGCTGTAGTGTTTATTATTGAAAAAAATTCACATGTAAGTGAAAAGTGTAGTCACTCAGTCACGTCCGACTCTTTGCAACCCCATGGACTTTAGCCCACCAGGTTCTTCTGTCCATGGGATTCTGCAGACAAGAATCCTGGAGTGGGTTGCCATTCCCTTCTCCAGGGGATCTTCCCGATCCAGGGATTGAATCTGCGTCTTCCGCTTTGCAGGCAGATTCTTTACCATCTGAGCCACCAGGGAAGTCCTCACATGTAAGTAAGTGGACCTGCATGTTCAAACCCTTTTTGTTCAAGGGACAACTGTATATGTTTTCTGACTTCTTCAACAGAATATATTAATTATTATTTTATTTTGTGTTAATGGTGACATAGTTTCATCTTTAATATAATGATTGTTCTTTTGGTCTGTTGCGTGATTCATTTCTAAGAATATTTATTCCTCTAGTTAATGTCCCTAAATTGCTATGCCTTTTCAGTCCTATTTGCTTTTTATAATTTTATTCTCATTTTCCTTGTGGTTTACCATTGTAAGAACCTCTTCAGGTACCTTGCAGTTACTTATGCCAGTGTGGTTATGTAGAATATTAGCAAAAACTGCTTTGACATAAAAAATAGTGTTTATACATATTTGTTTCATACAGAGAAAGACAGTATAGTTGAATTACAGATAAATCAAGACAAGCTGGACATAGACACACTTGAAGTTGCCTATTTTCTTTCCTCAGGTGACTTTAACATCTTACTCTGACTTCCTCTAAAATTTACCATTCTTATAATGGTCTTTGCCTTTTGTCTGTATTTCAGTCTTAGCAACATGAGGATTTTGGCCCAAAATGATTCCATTAATGTAAGAACAGAAGCACATCATGTTGCATTTCTGTATTACTATTCTCATCTCCTGGGGACCCTCATGCAAGTCCTGTTGAAAGCCATTGTTCGGTCTCCCCATTTCCCTTTCCTACTTGAGCCCAGTGATTTTGCAGGTATTAGAAAAGGGGAAGAAAGGTTAGAAAGTAATGCATTGAAATCACTGTCTGCAAGGCACTGCTTTGAGCCCTTTACATTGCTATCTTTAAAAGCAATTCTGGCAGGTAATAAAAATTTCTGTTTCAGGTGAATACCCTGCCTCAAATCTCATAGCTAGTGGCAGAAGTATCAAATTCCTAGGAACACATTTAGTTCACTAGAATGTGGATGCCCATATCTTTTTTCAGTAATTACCATGCAGAGGGGCAGTGTAGAGTAATAGTTAATATGCACCATGGGCTCTGGAAGCAGTTGGCTCCGGTTCAGATCCCAGCTCTGCCTCTTGTCAACTGTGTGACCTGGGACAAGGTACTTAACCTTCCTCTGCCTCAACTTTTCCTCATCTGGGAAATGTAGATAATAATACT
This sequence comes from Bos indicus x Bos taurus, assembly GCF_003369695.1. Lineage (NCBI taxonomy): Eukaryota > Metazoa > Chordata > Mammalia > Artiodactyla > Bovidae > Bos > Bos indicus x Bos taurus. The sequence continues at coordinate 12,509,913 of NC_040105.1, read as the reverse complement.
ACCAACGTAGGGTACTAGAGTTATTGTGATGGTTAAACATATTTATACGTGAATGGCATTTAGAACAGTGCCTGACACATAGTAAGCATTCAGTAAGTGTTGTGTATTTTTTTTATTATCATTACTCCTCCTCCTATTTACATTTGTATTATAAGTCCATATGTGTGTGGAAATGAGTGAGTGTGGCCTGGACTTTTAAGAAGAAAACTTTACCATCAACTGTACTTGAATTAAAGAAAAAGAAAAAGAAGAAAATTTTAGCAATAACTACACTTGAATGAAAAAAAATGAAAATTTTCACAAATATAATCAATGTTATTCATACAAAAATTTCCAGTTCTAAGTATAGAGTTAGTCACTGATAAAATAAAGATTGCATTGTCTTCAGCATGCCTTGGGCACATTTTGTCAGATTATTTTTCAAAATGGACTCAAGGTTATATCCCTGCTGGCTCTATGTTGGGTATCCAGAGCCTTATTTACAGTTAGGCCATGCTTCTTGATCCAAGGGTTGTTGTTGTTCAGTAGGTCAGTCATGTCCAACTCTTTGCAGCCCCATGAACTGCAGCATGCCAGGCTTCCCTGCGCATCACTATCTCCTGGGGTTTGCTCAAACTCATGTGCATTGAATCGGTGATGCCATCCAACCATCTCATCCACTCTCACCCTTCTCTTCCTGTCTTCAATCTTTCCCAGCATCAGGGTCTTTTCTAGTGAGTCAGCTCTTCACATCAGGGGCAAAGGATTGGAACTTCAGCTTCAGAGTCAGTCCTTCTAATGAATATTCAGGGTAATTCCAAGTAGATAGTTAATTGTATGTTTTATAAATTTTATTTTAGTGAATTATGTATTATCTGTATCATTGATAATAATTTACTTTAAAATATGTAAGCCATAAGGCCCAGCCAAAAACTGGTTTACATTGTATTTTTTGTTTTGCTACATTTGGTATATTTTTGTAATCAGTTATTTAAACATATTTTTCCATAAGGAATGTCTTGTTACTCTTTGTGGTGAAGAAGAAAATCCTGTCTGTACCTTCAACGAAAAGTTATCAGACAATTTTCAAGATTTAGAACAGCTAGTAGAGAAGATATGGTATCGGGTAATAGAAGATAGCTTGGTTATTGGAGTGAAAGCCACATCTTCTTTGAAGGTGTAAGTAAATTCTAACATGATAATGTCATCTTGATCTATGGAATAGCACTGTCTGACAGAAGTATAATGCATGCCACATAGTAATCTAAATGTTCTAGTCGTCATATGAAATACAAATAGAGGGCTTTCCTTGTGGCTCAGTGGTAAAGAATACATCTGCCAGTGAAGACACAGGTTTGATCCCTGATCTGGGAAGATCCCACAAGCCGGGAAGCAACTAAGCCTGTGTGCCACAGCTATTTTGGGCCTGCACCGTACAGCCTGTGTTCCGCAGCAAGAGAAGCCGCTGCCATGAGAAGCTTGTGCACCACCGCAACTAGAGAGTAGCCCCTGCTCACCTAAACTAGAGCAAAGCCCGCACACAGCAACGAAGACCCAGCACAGCCAAAAATAAATAAATAATATTTTAAGTGAGTAGGGTTTTTTTTTCTCTTATTTAAGAGGAAAGGTGAAAAATCTACCCTAGAAAGAAAATACTGGCATTATTCTACCTTTCCTTTCTCTTAAAAAAAAATTCCCTTTGTGAAGTCCAGCGTATTTACAATGTTTTTGCTTTCTGGTTTCAAGAAAAGTGCTATTACAGGATCTTTGGAACTATGTTTGCTTTTATACTTAATTTTAAAATCTATTTTACATTTGAAATGATGTTTCCTAGGAAAAGAGAGAATAAACAATTTTTTTTTTTTTTTTTTTTACTGTTTAAAGGCATTTAATCATGTGGTTGATGACCTTTTAGACTTAACTGAGCTCTGTATTTTTTACAGGTCCCTGAATCATGTGACTTTATTGCTGTCAGTGGATCAAGGCTCTAACTCCACCTTTCCACTTATTAAGTGTCAAAATAAGATATTTAAATTGACTCGGAATTCATCACCAGTACTAAGCTCAGTGCCATATGAAGTAGGATCAGAGGTAAAAAGAATCAAGTTGAGTGTTGATAGTAAAGAAGAGAAAGAGGAAAGTGTTGTTTGTGAACAACCATTGAAGAAAGAGTATGTACAGATGATTACTGCTGTAACAGCTCTTCCACCACTTTTAACATTCAGTAATTTTTGTTGTATTGTGCTGCTACAAATGAGAGAGAATGGTAACTCTTCTGAAGCTCATTATGTCCAATGTGGCAGAATTGTTTTAAGTGTAGAAGATCTTTCAAGTGGGAAATGCGTGCTGACATTTCCAGAGAGGAAACCTATAGGTAATTTTTGTGGATCCTTTTTAATCATATACCTAATTGAATCAGAAAATTTTAAGAACTCCTTTTATGTGATCCTGGACAGAGTTTAATGACAGCGCTTGTGATGTTTTTGCCGTAGAACATATGGAAGATCTCTTTACACTTCTTGCAGCATGGCACAGAGCTTGTTTTCAAATCACATCACCCATGTTTGCTCTGACTTCAGTGAGGGTGTGGCTCTTAGAACACATGAAGTGTGAAGTCCTCAAAGAATTTCCAGAAATTTGGTTTTGCAAAAGGCCAGGAAGTTTCTATGGGACACTCTTCAATTGGAAACAAAGAACACCATTTGAAGGAATTTTAGTAGTCTATTCCAGGTATTTCACGTCAAATTGGAATCGATCCAGAGAAGTGTGTGTGTGTGTGTGTGTGTGTATTCAACAGGGATCCCTCCCGTAGTGTTCTGTGCCATTGTAGGACGTGTCCAGGTCATCACCTGGTACAAGGTGAATAAACAGGTGGTCTCACTTGGAAACTGAAGCCGTTTTAATTATGTTTGTTTTTGTTTTTTTTTTGGTGGGGTTGATTAGGTAGGGCGTAATAATTTTAGGATTTCCCTTTGCTCTCCCACAATGAAAGTTTACAAATATAATTTTGATTTTATGACTCAGAGAAAAACTTTAATCAGGAAGCAGCCTAATCAGGTTATTAGTCAGTACTAACTGAATTGGCTAGGATATATATACAGTTGTTCCTCTGTATCCACAGAGGATTGGTTCCAGGACCGTGATGGACACCAAAATATGGATGCTGAAGTTCCTTTTATAAGCTGGCTTAGTACAGTCTGCCCTCCATATCCATGAGTTCCATATCCACAGATTCAACCAACCACGGGGCTGACTGTATCTGATTACTACTGTCTGAATCGTATCAGTGACCACCTGCATGCATTATAGGTTCTATTCATTACTAGAGGATGTAGAAATGAATGGTAACTGATTATTACAATATGTTGTACATGACCATTTTGCACTAAGTTTTGTAATATTGTGTCTGATTTTTTTTATTCCAGGAATCAAACAGTTTTGTTCCAGTGCCTTCATGATCTCAGCACAGTTCTCCCTATAAACAGTTTCTTCAAATATCTAGAGTTAGAAAGTGAGGATTTTCTAATTGGTCACTTGGCAGTAGCTTTGGAGAAGGAATTGGTCACCCTTGGTTCTCCTCCTTCTGCCTTAGTGAAGGTTGAAACGAGCTTGGTGCAGAATTGTGAAGTAAGCAAAGAAAAGAGTAGTGATGATGGGGCTGCTCTATCAGACATAGAGAAAAGCATCCATCTCTACAGAAAAGAACTTCAGAGAGAAAAGGAGCAAATGTTGGGGACGAACTTAAAAGTGAGTGGTGCTCTTTACAGAGAAATGACTTTAAAATTAGCTGAAGTTCAGCTGAATTCAGACCTTGCTGCCAAGCAACTGACAGATTTATAATTATATTCTCAGTCTGATTATATTTTAGAATATTTTTCCCTGCCATAGTGCTTTGGTCCTACTTTTTCATTTTACATTATATGCCTCCTCTGTAAAATGAAGATTGAGGCTTACTGTAGAATCTTTGGTTTTGAAGATGCATAAAATAGCCTGCCTTAGAGCAACACTTCTCACCTGGGCTCATTTTGCCTCCCAAAATGGGCAAAGGGACATTTGGCTATAATTGGAGATACTGTTTGGTTGTCAAAAGTAGTAGTGGTGGGTGGGGAGAGCAAGAGGTGGATGCTATTCGAATCTATTGGGTTGAGGCCAAGGATGCTGCTAAACTTCATACTCTGCACAGGACAGCTCCACAGCAAGGAATGATCCAGCCCGAATGTGAGTACTGCTGGGGTGGAGAAATCCTGCCTTAGCGTTTCCACTTAACACACAAGTGATGGAACAATATTTTGTTTTACATCTTCTAGAGAACTTAAATAGTCCTTTTATTATTTTCTGCTTACTGAAATCTTGTTGTTGTTATTGTTTAGTTGCTAAGTTGTGTCCTACTCTTTGCAACCCTGAAGACTGTAGCCCACCAGGCTCCTCTGTCCATGGGATTTCCCAGGGGAGAATACTGGAGTGGGTTGCTATTTCCTTCTCTAGGGGATCTTCCCGACCCAGGGATCAAAGCTGCATCTCCTGCATTGGCAGGCGGATTCTTTACTGCTGAGCCACCAGGGAAGCACCCTAGTAAAACCTAGCATATAAAAATCAACTTCAAACAGATAAACAAGGTTTTCAGGATTCAGAAGATTCTGTAAACATCAAGCCCCTGTGGAAATTTAAATGGCAGAGTGCCTGGGTGATACCACTAAAATGAAAATGGTGGAAACCCTTATTAAATTCAATTTTATTAGAAAACCTCTCTGAAACTGTAAGTCTACAGGCATGTGAAAATTGTTGGGCATTTCTCTGAAAAGCATCTCTTTTAAAAGGCTAAGTGTACCTCACAGGCCACTATTTTCAAATAGTTGAAAATGCCTTTAAGCCATCTGAAATTCCAACTCTTAGCAAAGCTAAAATGTAAAATCCTAACTAAAGTAACTTAAAGAATGGGACACTTTTTAAGGACTGAGAAATTTAAGTGAAAATTCTCTTTAGTTAAGTGATTTTTAAAGGGTTAAATTAGGCGTTTTAAAGGGATAAAAATTCAACTTATTCTCTTTTCTTTTTGGAAAAAAATAAGAATTCTGAAATAATAAGAGAATGTCAGGAGAAGGGAAAAGACACAAAAAGATATGGGCCAAAAAGAATGTTTCTGATCCTTTTTGCTCTAAAATCTGTAAGTGAGAAGTTTCTGTCTCAGTTGAAAGAAAGATGATTTTAGAAAGCAGCATTTCACGCTAGCAGCAGTGAAGTGCTAATTTCCCCGCGTGCCTCAGATGTGCTTGTCCTTAATGATCAGATGATACAAGTGGGTTTTCACGAAGCTAGGTTATTACTGTCTTGGTTTTTATGGCTGTCCATATACTATGCTACTTCTTTTTTTAGTAATCCATTGCAAATTGAAGTAGAACTTTATAGCTCTATTTCTATGAAATTTCAACGAAAAATGTTTCAGACTTTCTGGAAATGGAAATGTGATAATTTCAGGATTAATTGTGGAAATCTGGAGGCAGTATATGTCCATAGATGTAATGAAGCTGCCCATGACATGTTCTGAAAGAACAACCAGGTAGAAAATATAGGAACTAAATTGTAAAATGGAGGCTGCCAAAAAGCTAAACAGAATTTAATTATAATAGTTTATGTGTAGAAAAGCTATTTTTTAAAAGCATGTTTATTTTTTATTTATAAAGCAACTAAAAGTTATTAATCTGTATGTATCAAATAATCTCTTTACAAGTGAGCTTTGTAGTCCAGTATAATTTTTCTACTTACTACAGACTAGAAAAGCCAGAGTTTGAGGAAATGACGCCCTTGGCTATGCTCTCATGATTCAGTTGTGTTTGCCTCTGTAATAATCATATTCCTTTGACCACTTCATCAGGAATCTGAGAGTCCCCTCAGAAACCTGTCCTCCCAAAAGGAAACCCTCCTACACTGTTGGTGGGAATGTAAATTGGTGCAGCCATTATGGAGAATAGTATGGAGGTTCCTTACAAAAAACAATATACAATTACCGTATGATCCAGCAATCCCTCCTGGACATATATCAGGCACCTACTGTCTCCTCCTCACCATGCAGTTTTTCATGTACTACAGATATCAGCAGCTTTACGGGACAAAAGTGCCTGTATGCATAACTGCAGGTCAACATAATCGTCCTGAGTTCAGCAAGGAAACTTCTTTAGCATCTGTAACTTCACCTTGGATTATCCATTTCCCCACAGCATCAGTCACTTACCCCCCAAAAATAAGCAGTGTTGAGTTCAGTTCAGTCGCTCAGTCGTATCCGACTCTTTGCGACCCTGTGGACTGTATCCATGCTCCTCCATCCATGGGATTCTCCAGGCAAGAGTACTGGAGTGGGTTGCCATTTCCTTCTCCAGGGGATCTTCCCAACCCAGGGATCTAACCCAGGTCTCCCACATTGCAGGCAGACGCTTTAACCTCTGAGCCACCAGGGAAGCCCAATAAAAATATAAATTTATTAATATTATTGTGATATCAGGGGAAATGTGGGGCATGTTATTTTTAATATTTTTATTGAAATATAGTTAATGTACAATATGATGTAAGTTACAGGGATATGATATAGTAATTCACAATTTTTAGAGGTTATACTTCATTTATAGTTATAAAATATAGGTCATATTCCCTGCATGTACAATATATCCTTATAACTTGTTCTATACATAATAGTTTGTACTTCTTAATTCTCTACTCCTATGTCACCCCTCCCCTGTTCCCTTGCCCCACTGGTAACCATGAGTTTGTTCTCTATATCTGTGAGTCTGTTTCTTTTGTGTTACATATATAGTTTATTGTGTTTTTTAGATTCCACTGTATAAATGATTTCATACAGTATGTGTCCTTTTCTGTGTGTCTTATTTCATTTAGGACAATGCCCTCCAGGTCCATCCATGTTGCTGCAAGTGGCATTATTTCATTCCTTTTTATGGCTGAGTAGTAGTCCATATATATATACACACACACACATACACATGCACGCATGCACACACACACACACACACATACCACATCTTTATCCAGTTATCTGTTGATGGACACTTGGGTTGCTTCCATATCTTAGCAGTTATAAATAATGCTGCTCTGAATAATCATGCATGTATCTTTTAGAACCAATGTTTGTTTTGGTTTTTTCCCAGATATACCCAGGAGTGAAATTTCTGGCTCATATGGTAGTTCTATGAATATTTTTAATTTTTTAAGAAGCCTCCATAATGTTTTCCACAGTGGCTGTACCAATTTACATTCTCAGCAACAGTGTACAAGGGTTCCCTTTTCTCTACATCCTCACCAACATTATTTTTATTCTTTATGATGGTAGACGTGAGGTAATGGTAGAAGTGATGACAAATGTGAGGTGATATCTCATTGTGGTTTTGATTTGCATTTCTCTAATGATTAGTGATTTTGAGCATCTTTTCAGGTGTCTGTTGGCCATCTGCATGTCCTCTTTGGAAAAATGTATAATCAGGTCTTCTGCCTACTTTTTAACTAGATGGTTTGTTTTCTTGATATTGAGTTGTATGAGCTGTTTATTTATTTTGGATATTAACCCCTTAACAATTATATCATTTGCAAATATTTTCTTCTATTCAATAGGTTGTCTTTTCATTTTATCATGGTTTCCTTTGTTGTGGGCCATGTTATCTTAAATCCTATAATAGGTGAGTTCTTAGAGGTGATTGCTGGCTCCAGCCAAGTTTTCTCTCTTGACTTGCCTTCAGCTCTATCTAAATACTTGACTCTCTATTTTTTATTTCATTTCAGTTGTCTTTGTTAGAACCATAACTATGCAGAATTATTGTATAATAATTTATATTTGGGAATTTCTTAAATGAAAGTGTCAATTCTTTAAACAATCCTTAAATAACTTCTCTTTGAGACCTCTCTAGAAAGTCTTGAGATTCTCTGAAGTGTTTGTCATTGGCTGGTAGTCACTGCCGTAGAGCTTGGAATTCCAGGAAAACTTAGCTCTTTTAGAAAACGTAATGTCTTTATTCCACATTAGTACATCACTTGAGAAGAAAAGGAGTGGGATTCTATTTTCTTTTTTCATCCTTTGTGTGCACTAATCCTTCCCAATGATGTGCCTATAGAAAACATTTTGTCTCTTTGAAAATATCAGTGGTATATGAAGTGGAAGAGGATGTGGAGCTCTTTCATCTAGTCATGTGGGTTTATTGATATTTCATTGAATACATGTCTTGCTCAAGTGTATAAGTAGCTGCTAGGGATCTAAAGATAAATATGACTCTTTGCAGCTTGGAAAAAACTTGCAGTCTTAATGGGAGAGACAGTGGCACAGAGCTCTATGCTATACTAATTCATAAAAGTATTCCTGGGGTCTTATGGGAATACCCTTCTGGGGCACTGTACCCAATAGGGACAGTGTTTGAAAGCATGAGTTCTTCATTTTGCATGACAAGACTCTTTAGGGATCTGATAAACTAAGGATATTCTTGTTGGGGTGGTTGTGGACTAAAGTGGTATTATCATATACTGGTATTGTGCCTGATGATTCAGGGATCATCCACCAGACATGTTGCTGTCCCATTAAGAAAGGGCCAGAGAGGGACTTCCCTTGTGGCCCAATGGCCACAACTCTGCCCTCCCAATGCAGGGGGCCCAGCTTTCATCCTTGGTCAGGGAACTACATCCTATACACCACAACTAAGAGTTCCCATGCTTCAGGGAAGCTAGAGGATCCCTCGTGCCACAGCTAAGACCTGGTGCGGCTGAATAAACAAATTCAAGAGTAGCCCCCACTCACCGCAACTAGAGAAAGCCCATGTGCAGCAACGAAGACGCAGCACAGCCAAAAATAAATATAATAATTTTTCAAAACCACTTTATTTTAAAAAATATGAAAAAGAAAATGTTCAGAGAGTTACATATACACAAAGAAAGAAGTTCAAACCAGAGCATTTGGCACAGTAAGAAGGGATCTAAAACATGTAAATCATGCAATTTTGAAATACTGATTAATTGAAATTGATTATCTGAATTATTTACCTATGTGGTAAGTGCATAATATTAAATTTGCCGTCATAATCATTTCTAAGTGTACAGTTCAGTCATGTTAAATATATTCATGCTGTTGCACAATAGATCGCTAGAACTTTTTCATCTTGTGACGCTAAAACTGTATTCATTAAGCATGAATTCTCAGTCCTCCTTTTCCTAGCCCTTGCTTTACACTAATAATTGTCAGTCATGTTGTTAAGAACCACCTAAGGACTTCTTAGGGCTATGCTGACCCTAAGCCTCACTCCAAAGATTCTGATGCAGTTGGTCTGGGTTCTGCCTTGGGCCTTAGCATCAGTTTAAAATCTCGCCCAGTGATTCCAATATACAGCCAGAGCTGGTGCCTTAAAACAAGCAGAAAGTCAGCTTGACTGTTTCAGGGGGCACGGCTTCACAGATTTCTCTTTGTCATCTTTCTCTTCGTAATGTAACGTGCCGTTGTTTCTCATGCTTTCATGTACATACAAATCATCTGAGGATCTTGTTCAACTCTACATTCTAACTTGGCAGGTCTTGGGTGGGGCCTGAGACTGCATGTCTAACAAGCCCAAGGCTGATAGTGATGCTGCTGGTTCATGGACCATACTCTGAAAGGCAAGGTGATAAGCAACTTTATGGTATTGTTAAAGTCAGGACTTTTGTGTTGGGGGAAATTCAAGTTTTCAGATATCTTATTGTCCTTCCATAAAATCCTCACAGTCTACTGTGTTTTTTGGTTAGCTAACTACAAAGTTATCTATCTCTGGTATTGTGCTTCCACTGGTACAGATTCTACACAAAAGTATTGCCGTGCGTTATCTATGTCTCAACAGCTTTGGTGATGAAAGGAAAGCCAAAGAATACATTAGCTTACTCTTACTTGCTTCTTTGACATTTCCCAATTTAGATTATCTTCCATGCCTTATATCCAGAATCATTGTGGAAGGGTATCTTCTCTTTCATTCCAAAGAATGAAAAATTATGCCAAATACTGAAACAATGGAAAGACAATGATTGTACAATTCCACGTGACACCTTTTATCCGTTAGGTCTTCTATTAAAGGAACATCCAACACAAAACAAACTTAGCAGTGGAGGAGATGTCATGGTTACTGTAACTGGCTTGAGATAGCTTGATTCAGCAGCTCAGCAGTATATTAAGGTGTACATCTTCACACACCAGTCCATCCAGAAGGAGGAAGCTTATAGAAGAGTGAGGAACCTTCTTTTCCAAAGCATAATCTCTCCTCATGTCTTGCTGCCCACATTCAGCCCTGAAATGGCCTGTGGTCATTTGAATATCCTGTATTGATTGGCCCAGGCCTGGATTATAAAAGGGAGATTTACCTGCTTCCTGTTTAAATGATTTTAAACTACTATTTAAATGATTTTATGTAGGCATTTGTTATGGATTGAATTGTGTCCTCCCTTCACCTCCCCCGCCCTTCCCAAGATAGATTGAGGTCCTAATCCTTAGTATCTCAGAATGTGACTTAGTTTGGAAGTAGAGTTGTTACAGATGTGACTAGTTGTTATTGTTCAATTGCTCAGTCATGTCAACTCTTTGCGACCCCATGGACTGGAGCACTCCAGGCTTCCCTGTCCATCACCATCTTCCAGAGCTTGCTCAAACTCATGTCCATTGAATCAGTGATTCCATCCAACCATCTCATTCTCTGTTGTCCCTTTCTCCTCCCACCTTCAATCTTTCCCAGCATTAGGGTCTTTTCCAATGAGTTGGCTTTTCACATCAGGTGGCCAAAGTATTGGAACTTCAGCTTCAGCATCAGTCCTCCCAATAAACATTCAGGACTGATTTTCTTTAGAATTGACTGGTTTGATCTTGCAGTCCAAGGGACTCTCAAAAGAGTCTTTTCCAACACCACAGTTCAAAAGCATCAATTCTTCAGTGCTCAGCTTTCTTTATGAAGTCCAACTCTCACATCCAAACATGACTACTGGAAAAACCATAGCTTTGACTAAACAGACCTTTGATAGCAAAGTAACGTCTCTGCTTTTTAATATGTTGTCTAGGTTGGTCATAGCTTTTCTTCCAAGGAGCAAGGGTCTTTTAATTATATGTCTTCAGTCACCATCTGCAGTGATTTTGGAGCCCAAGAAAATAAAGTCTTATCACTGTTTCCATTGTCTCCCCATCTGTTTGCCATGAAGTGATGGGACTGGATGCCATGATCTTAGTTTTCTAATGTTGAGGTTTAAACCAGCTTTTTAACTCTTCTCTTACACTTTCATCAAGAGGCTTTTTAGTTCCTCTTTGCTTTCTACCATAAGGATGGTGTCATCTGCATATCTGAGGTTATTGATATTTCTCCTGGCAGTCTTGATTCCAGCTTGTGCTCATCCAGCCTGGCATTTTGCATGATGTACTCTGCATATAAGTTCAATAAGCAGTGTGACAATATATAGCCTTAACATACTCCTTTCCCAGTTTTGAACTAGTCCCTTGTTCCATGTGAGTGGGTGTAATTTTCAAAACTGTGGAGACTAGCATGGAATTGATATCTTTTTGTTTTACCATGTAAAAATGAATGTTTTTAAAAATGGCTCCCACACCTGTGTCATTTTGTAGAACAGAATATACTGATGCTAAAAATATAATCATGGAATGCACATTATTTAAACTGAATAAATTTAGTTTCATAAAACAAATCACCATGTTGTCTTAATTGTTTTCAATCTCATTGTGCAACATACCAATGGAAACTTAGGGACTGGCACTTGTCAATGGATCAGTGTTTAGGAATCATAGATGGGAAGTTTTGAAGGAATTTATGTGAGCATGTGGCACAGTCTGCTTTTTCTTTTACATATATGGCCCTGTTAGCTGTTTAGAGGCTGGATTATAAGAGACAAAGAGTAGATTGAAGAGTAGCAATGAGGAGATTGCTAGAGTGGTCTAGGCAGGAGATGATGAAGTATTGGTTTAAATTGGGATAAGTAGAACTGAACCGGGCTGGGCTGGGCTGGGCCAGGCAGCAGGAGTTGCTGCTTCCTGCTTGGCTGGAGCCCACCAGGCTGTCCGTGTTGGGGAGCCGGTGGCAGGGGACTCACTGGGGATGCTCACATGCCCGTGAACCTTGCTCTGGCGCCACCCCCACCCAGCCCTCATGTGCATAGAAAACCCAGGGCCTGGCCTCTCCATCTAGAAAACCTGTGATCTCACCTGCTACCTGGACACCAGCTCCACAGCTTGGCCGGCACCCCTCTGAACTACCTGAGTCCCCCCTTTCAACGAGCCTGACTTCAACACACCTCAGCTGGGGGCAGAGACTCTGCTCAGGCCCTCTGTCATCCTGGAGGTACGGTGAAACCGCAAGGACAAATGGCTGCTGACCCAGAACTGTGAAGCCTGCAGCCAGCACCTGTGCTACTTGAGTGGCCTCCCCCTCAAGGCCATCACTCTCAAGCAGTGCCACAGCTGGGCCCACCTCTGCACCAGCCTCTAGGGTGTGCTAGGAGACATTGTGGGTGTCATGGCAGCTCTGGGCTACCCACTGCCCAGCCTCTGCCTGGGACTGAGCCCACCTGGGCCCCCGGCTCTTACCACAGTGACTTCTTCCAGAAGATGGACAGCTTCTGGCTGCTGAAGGGGCTGAAGACCTGCCTGTGACACTCGGCCAAGGACTTCAACTGGGTCATAAAGAAGATGCAGCTTCTGGCCACTGTAGTCACCCTGCCCCTGGAGGTCCGTGACTTGTAGCTTCTGACCTTCCTTTACCACCTTCTCTTTCCCCTCCTCCTTCAAACCCTGCTCCCACGCTGGGAACAAGAAACCTATACACCAACGCTCATTGAGCCAGGAGGCCGAAGCCATGAGCCTTTAGCCCTCCATGGACTTGGAAGAGGATGTGATTCAATAAGACCCATCCACTCCCAGCCTTCCTGACTCCTCCAGGCCTGGGGAACAGGTGCAGTAGGCCCCATCCCATTTCTACCTAATGTGATGCCCAAAGGAGCCCAAAATGATTGGTGCAAGGCTCTCATAGCTTCATGCTTCCTGCCCACTACTTGCCAGCATCCACCCAACTCCTCAAGTGGCGCTTCCAGGAAGTGTGCCTGTAGGGTTGTGAGTGGGCCACCGTCTTGTGTACCTTTCTGGCATGAAGCCCTTTGGCTGCCATCCTCTCCTTAGATGGGTGTTGCTCCGCTTACCCCCAAATAACTCAGTACATCCAATTCAGGAAACAATTCGAAACAGGAAGAGAAGGGATTAAAAAGGGAAGAGGTGGGGTCTGCATTGGAGGTAATACTGAAAGCAGAGTGGAAGGGACAGACCAGACACAGGGGTCACCAAGGCAGTCGGTGTCACAGGGTGGCAACCAAAGGACATTGCTAAGGATTTTCTTGCCAGCTTCAGGACCCTTCCCCTCCACCCTCTTTCCCAGAGTATGTGGGTTGTCAAGGCTGAGGAGGGCAACCATAGCCACAGCCACAGAATTTCCTCAAAGTTTATATTGCAATAGCATTTTGAGGTGTGGGGGCAGCTCCCCCAAGCCCTAGGCCTCAGGCCCACCCGCTCATGACTCTTCAGTTTATTTATTTATTTATTTGAAGATGTTATATATTAGATGATATTTATTGCCAAATTTCTATCCTTGTATTAACAAATAAAATGCTTGCCTCAGGAAAAAAAAATTGGCAAAGGTAAAAATGAAGAAGTATGTGGCAGAGATATTTAGAATGTATGGTCAACAGGACTTAGTTTTTGATTTATTAATAATTCTTAAAAGGAGAGGCATCACAATCACTGGAGTTGAGTGTGTATACACACATATACACATGCCTAGACTTACCCTAGACCTGAATCAGAAGGGTCAACCTGGTTGTATGTACTTTTAAAAGCTACAAGTATGAGTCCGATGTTCACCATTGGTTAAAAACCTATGCATAGATGGTCAGCAGAAGGAGACGGGAGTAGCCAAGGAGTGCGCCCAGGTTTTTGAGTTAACGATAGAATGGACATGAATCTGAGCAAACTCCAAGAGATGGTGAAGGACTGGGAAGCCTGGCGTGCTGCAGTCTATGGGGTCGCAAAAAGTTGGACACGACTGAGTGACTGAACAACAACGATAGAAATCATGGAAAAGAATAGCTTGAACTCCTTCAGTGAAATTATTTCATTTTATGAAAACAGTGTTTTATTGAATAGGCTGAACTCAGTGTAGGCAGTCTTCTTGTTTCTGAAACATCCTTTGGTGCTTCTAATACTGAAGAGCAATCTCATTTTCAAGTATTGAAAAATTAATTCCAATCCATTATCCACAAAATGAGACTATATAAGAAAGCAAATATAGCATAATTATAGTAAGAACAAAAAAGTACCCCTAGAAAGAAAGGTGCAAGACCAGAATGAAGGAAACAAATACTGCTAAGGACCCTCCCCTCCAGAAAAATCAGTAGTGACACATCTTTTTAAATAGAAACTCAGTGTCATTAAGTTGTCAGTTCTATGTTCGTTAATGGATATAACCCAGTTCCAATAAAAATACCAATAGGTTCTCTTTGAAACAAGTCATCCTGATTCTAAAGTTTTTGTGGAAAAATCTGCAAGCCAGAAAAGCCTTGAAGATTCTGAAAAAGAAAAGCAAGTGGAGAGTCACCCTACTGCTTATTAAGATGTATAGTAAAATTTGCTGTTGTTTAGTCACTCAATTGTGTCTGACTTTTGCAACTCTATGAACTATAGCCTGTCAGTCTCCTCTGTCCATGGGATTTCCCAGGCAAGAATACTGGAGTGGATTGTCATTTCCTTCTCCAGGGAATCTTCATGGCCCATGGATCAAACCTGTGTTTCCTACATTGCAGGCAAGGTCTTTACCACTGAGCCACCAGGGAAGCCCATATAGTAAAATATCAATGAGGAAAAGTGTGTTTCTGGTGTACACATAGACACACCAGAATAGAACAGAACAGAAAATTCAGAAATAGAGCCAAATGCTTATAAGAATATTTATACTGACAACATTCCACTTCAGTGAGTAAAAGGTGATCCTAGGAAATCCAAGTAGCCATCTGGAGAAGACATGGGAGGATGTGCCCATTACCAGGATCAAAGTTTCAAGTATAAAAAAAGGAAAAAAAAAAAAAAAAACTAGATGAAAATAGGGGATAACTTCAAAGATTATCAATTTATTTCACAAAGTCCAGAAGCCATAACATTCAGTCACATACAAAGAAAAACTCAAAACGTCTTTATTAAAAAATAAAGTCAAAAGACAACATGGGAAAGATGTCATTTGTGATATGGCTTAAAATAAGGACTAACATCTACAATACAGAGAAGATATCTTGAAAATGGTAAAGGGAACATGTCAATAGGGAAAATGGTAAAGAAAAAAACTAATGGAGAAGGAGATGCAAATAAACATTTCAACAACATGTACAACTGAAAGCAAAAAGAAAGGTGCATCCATAAAACTGGACCTTGACTAACAACAGCTCCGTGATGTTGGTAAACTTTGTGGATATATGTGTTGTTTCAGCAATCCTAAACCTTAAAATGCATGCTGGAAGAAGCTTTCAGAGTGGTAGGAAGTTTTGGACATAAAATTCAAAGTCTATAAATGAAAATAAAGAGCAAACAAAAAAGACAACCCTGACTTTGATTTAACAGTGAAATGAAATACATTGCCACTCTCCCACCAGACAAAACTGGATACAGTACAAAAATCACATTTTAAAGGATTCAGAGAGCTGTGGAAACAAAGACTGGATGAACTGAAATTACAGAAAACAGAGTTGTTCCAAAATGACTCGATAATTGCCGGTCCTTTGTTTATCTCAGGGCAGGCTGTAGATCACGCTTGTTCCAGGCAAAGGGCTTCTGCTTGAAGACAGAGAAGTCAGTAGCCTTTATGGCACTGAAATATTAAGGGGCTCTAAAGGCACATAGTTTTCACCTTGGAATATTTTCATCATCGGTGGCTGTACAAGAAATGGAGGAGCTAGCACAAAAACTTTTAAAAGACAAATATCTGAAATATCTTTCAGTTGTACAGTGCTGCCAGAGAGGAGCATTGCTTCAAACACATGGTGAGTTTCCCCTTAAAGATATTTCCCAAGTTTTAAAGCTGAGTGAAGTAGGAGGCTAATGGAGGCTGAAAACCTCTGAAAGTCAGAACTATCTGTTAGCTTCTAGGGCCAAGGAGATCTGTATTTCCAGAACCTATGAACAGGAATATACCAGGAGACAGGGCCTTACAAAGTTTGCAGTATGTTCCAGATCAAGCTGAATTTCTGATTGGATTGAGATTATTAGCTACTCACCTTAATTGCATAATAAAAGGGAAACCCTCTTTTCTGTGAAACTTCTATGGTTTTTCTATTCACACTGTCTGGCACACAGTTAAGTTTCTAGATGAGCAAAAAGCAAGACTGGCAATTAAGAGGAAAAAAAAAAATAGATGTGGATCCATGGATGTTGCTGATACTGAAGTTAGCTTATAAGAACTTTAAAATATGTTACAGAATATATTCTAAATAGAGAATAAAGACAAAAGAGATGAAAGAACAGAAAATTTAAAATGATTGGGATGTCTAAATAATCAAAACGAAAGTTTAGAACTGAAAAAGGCAGTATCTGAAATTTAAAGCATAATGTATGAGTTTGGCATCAGAGGCGACATGGCAGGATGTAGGATTAGTGAACTGATATATGCGTCAATGGAAAATGCTCAAACTGAAGCAGAGAAAGAAAGAGTGGAAAAAAGATTAGTGTATAAGAGACATGTAAGTGAAAGTGAAAAGTGAAAGTGAAGTCGCTCAGTTGTGTCTGACTCTTTGCGACCCCATGGACTGTAGCCTACCAGGCTCCTCTGTCCATGATTTTCCAGGCAATAGTACTGGAGTGGATTGCCATCTCCTTCTCCAGGGGATCTTCCCGACCCAGGGATCGAACCCGGGTCTCCCACATTGTAGACAGACGCTTAACCATCTGAGCCACCAGGGAAGTCCCTAAAGAGACATGTAAGACCTACTCAAATAGTTTAACATTCATGTAACTCACATTCCATAGGAAAAGAGAATGAGGCAAAAGCAATATCTGAAGAGGTCATAGTTGAGAATTTTTTTGAAACTGATGCAAGACATCAACTCAAGGACTCAAGAAACAAGTAGAAAACTGCACTTAATGTGCATTAAGGAAAAACAGCTGATAAAAAGTGGAAAATCTGATAAAGGGTTAGAGAAGAATACATTGCCTTCAAAAGAACAAGAGTATAACCAACAGCCAGTGTCTTAAAAGAAACATTGAAACCCAGAAAGCAATGGTATTTCACCTTTAAACTGCTTATAGAAAATAACTGAGCTGAAAACTATAGATGTAGCAAAAATATGCTTCAAAAGTGAAGATAACGTATATACATTTTCAATCAAAGACTAAGGGAATTCATTGCCAGCAGACCTGCTCTAAAATATTAAGGGGATTTCTCCAGGCAAGAACAAAATGATGCTGTATGAAAACATGAAAATTGCAGGAGAGAATGAAGAGCATATTAAAAGATAAATAGTAAATAAACATGAATCAATATCGTACAAAACAGTTATTGTTATGTCTTCAAATTATTTGTAGAATTAAAATACATGATGACAGAAGAGTGACATTCTGTCTCCCTCCAGAGAACAACAATCAGCAATCCACAAACAAAAATAGCTATGGGAGTACTCAGGAGTCCACTTAGGAAGCTTCAGCAACACAGTGGACCACCAACCTGAGAATAACTATATAAAAAAAGAGTAGGAAGAACAGCTCCATTTTGCCTGCATCATCCCAGTCCTAAGTGAACACTGGTCAGTGCCTGGAGGGAGCTCCCTGGCCCAAAACAGTTCCCTTTGCTGGGAAAAGAAGAAAGGAATGAATGATGAGTGACCAGCTTACCCAGCCTTTCAGGATACTGCACAAAAGACCTGCTTCATATCATGCTACCCAGAGACTGGCATAGTTGTGACATCTAGAGATGGCTAGGAATATGGAAGATGGGCAGGGGCTACTAGTATCAGCCATGCAGTGGGAGTGAATGTGGCTCCCAGTGACCTGCTCTGCAGAAGACCCCAGTAGCCTTTGCCACTGAAGACCTCCACAAGCCTTGAGGATGCTGCGGACCCCTGCAGCTTTCATCACTGAGGACCTCATCACAGGCCCCAGCAGACCGCTCCACAGAAGGTCCCAAAAGCTTTTGACACTGAGGAAACCAGTGGCCAGCACAGCCACCGTGGCCCCCTGCAGCTTCTGTTCCTGAGGGCCTCATTTTGCCTTTGCAGACAGATGCCAGCTGCCTGAGTCCCTTCCTGTTTTCCCCTGTCTTTGCCCAGAACTTGCTGCAGGATGTCCAGGACCCAGGATCTGCACTGGCAATTAGCCACAAAACCCACTCCAGTAGTCCTTGCCTGGAAAATTGCATGGACAGAGGAGCCTGGTGGGCTGCAGTCCATGGGGTCGCAAAGAGTCGGGCATGACTGAGCGACTAACACCCTTGTGACTGTGTGGGTGCATAATGCCAGCTTAGGTCCATGTAGTACCACCCTGTGGCTACCTGCAGCTAGCCCCAGTAGATGCATAAGGGTGTGCCAAAAGTCCAGGCACCTCAGCTGCTTGTATGCCTGGAGCTGGCCCTGCCTCCTTTGACTGGACCTTACTGCCATGCATGTACCTGCAGCTAGCTCCTGCAGCCACATGAGGGCACATTAAATAGCCTGGAACCCTGCAGATACTTCTGTGTCCACCGTTGGCCCTTGACATTGGCCCTTGTCACTATATGTGTCCCCTCAGCTGGCCTCCACCCCCACAAAGGCACCTACAGCCAGTGCCCATAGTCGAACATGTGACCACCACCAGCTCTGGCCAGAACTAATACCAGTCCCAGACCCTCACTTCTGGACCTAGAGGTATCACTAAGGACCCCAACATCCATTGTAGCCACCAGATACCCTGCAGCTCTCACCACAATGGATCCTGGAGTTGTCACCGTTGTGATCAATGACTGAGTCAATGAGACGCTTTGTACCACCCCAGACCCAGAGACACCACATGCCCCCACACTTGGCACCTCACACCACTAGACCAAATGCCACAGCATGCACCGGCATGCCGTGACTCACAGGTGAAGGTTTTTCCTTAACAAAATCAGTGCGTTAAATCTGGAAGAGATGACTACTTTGAATACACAGACAAGGTTACACAGATCACAATGAGTTGAGAAACATGACACCACCAAAGGAATACAGTAAACTTCCAGGAACTGATGGCAGAGAAATGGAGATCCACAAACTGCCTGACAGATCAGATCAGATCAGATCAGTCACTCAGTCATGTCCGACTCTTTGTGACCCCATGAATCGTAGCACACCAGGCCTCCCTGTCCGTCACCAACTTCTGAAGTTCACTCAAACTCACCTCCATCGAGTCAGTGATGCCATCCAGCCATCTCATCCTCTGTTGTCCCCTTCTCCTCCTGCCCTCAATCCCTCCCAGCATCAGAGTCTTTTCCAATGAGTCAACTCTTCGCATGAGGTGGCCAAAGTACTGGAGTTTCAGCTTTAGCATCATTCCTTCCAAAGAAATCCCAGGGCTGATCTCCTTCAGAATGGACTGGTTGGATCTCCTTGCAGTCCAAGGGACTCTCAAGAGTCTTCTCCAACACCACAGTTCAAAAGCATCAATTCTTTGGTGCTCAGCCTTCTTCACAGTCCAATTCTCACATCCATAACTTCCTGACAGGTCGTCCAAAATAATTAAAGTTCAGTGAGCTATAGACTGACAATTTAACAAAAGCAAGAAAAAGATACAAGAACAAAATGAAGTTCAACAGAAAGAGAAAAAACATTAAAGAGACCAAACACAAGTTTGGAGCTGAGGAATATAATGATTGAAATTTAAAAATGCAATAGACTGTTCCAACAGCAGACGTGATCAAGAGTAGTGAACTAGAAGGCATTTCATTTGAAATTATCCAGTCAGAGGAGAGAAAAGAATGAAAAGGAATGAAGAAAGCTTACAGGACAACTCAAGCCAAATAATACAGAAACCCTAAAAGGGAAAAAGAGAAAGGAGCAGAAAGCTTATTTAAAGAAATAATGGCCCCAAACACCCCAAATCTGGGGAAAAATATGGATGTCCTGGTACATAAAGGTCAAAGGTCCTCAATCAGGTTCAACCCAACCAAGACTTCATTGAAACACTGTAATAAAACTCTCAAAATCAAAGACAAAGAGAGCATTTTTCCAGAGAAAGCAAGATCAGCAAGAGAAAAGAAGCTCATTACATACAAGAAAAACCACATCCCAATGCCCAGCCCTCAACATAAGTAGGTTTCTCAGCAGAAATCTTGCAGGCCAGGGAAGAGAAGGATGATATATTCAAATTGGTAAAAGGGTAATCTGCCAGCCGTAAATACTTTCCCAGCAAAGTTGAGGGACTTCTCTATAGCTCAGATGCTAAACAATCTGCCTGCAATGCAGGAGACCTAGGTTCGATCCCTGGGTCAGGAAGATTCCCTGGAGAAGGAAATGGCAACCCACTCCAGTATTCTTGCCTGGAGAATCCCATGGACAGAGGAGCCTGGCAGGCTACAGTCCATGGGGTCACAAAGAGGTGGAGATAACTAAGTGACTAACACACACACACAGCAAAGTTGAACTTCAGGAATGAAGGAGAGAGAATTACATTCTTGGGCAAACAGAAGTGGAAGGAATTCATCACAACTGGGCATACTTACAAGAAATTCTAAAGGAAGTTCTTCAAGTTGAAAAGAAAGAATGCTAAGTAGTAACAGGAAATCATATGAAAGTATAAACCTTACTAGTCAAAGTAAGAGTACACTAGTATTGTAATGGTGGTATCTGGCACACATAACTTTAGTGTAAAGGTTAAATAATGAAAGTATTAAGAATATAGCTGCAATAATTTGTTATTGGATATACAGTATAAAAAATGTAAATTGTCACATCAAAAACATTAGCTGGAAAAGCAGTGTACTCTTGGTGAGAATGTAAATTGATAGTCACTTTCCTCAAAAAATTCAAAATGGAAATATAATTGGAAATAAAAAATTCATATTATCCATCAATTCTCACTTATGGGTATATATCCAAAGGACATAAAATCAGTTTCTTGGAGAAACATCTGCAATCTCATGTTCATTTCAGCATTATTCACAGCAGGCAAGGTATGTCCATTGATAGATGAATGAATAAAGAAAATGTTACATATATGCAATCAAATATTATTCAGCCTTAAAAAAGAAGGGAATCCTGCCATTTGACAACATGAATAACCTGAAGGACATTATGCCAAATGAAATAAGCCTATAGAGAAAGATAAATATCACATGATCTAACTTATATGTAAAATTGTTAAAAAAAAAAAAAAAGAAGGAAAAAGTATTGAGCTTATAGTACCAGAGAGTAGATTGGTGTGTACCAGAGGCTGAAGGGTAGAGGAAAAGGAGAAGTAATTGATCAAAGGGTACAAACTTTCTGTTATGAGATGAATAAGTCCTGGGAGCCTAGGGTATAGCATGGTGACTGTAGTTAATGCATGTTTGAAATTTGCTAAAAGAGTAGATCTCAAGTGCTCTAATCATAGAAGAAAAAACTAACTACGGGGAAGTGATGGAAATGTTAGTTAGATTGTGGTAATCACTTCACAGTGTATCAAAATATGTTGTACATCTTAAAATACAATTCTCATTTGAGAAAAATAAGTATATAAATGATTAAAATAGTAATATAAAATGCATTGCAACAATTACAAAGTAGTCTAGAGGGGAAATGGATTTTAAGACTGTTAGGTTCTACTGAAACAGCAGTGTAAAGCAACTGTACTCCCAATGTTTTTAAAAAATGAATATTAGGTTCTAAACATATCAGGAAAATGAAAAAAAAAATAGTTTGTATTAGGCTATAGTAAGCCAAAAAAAAGCATTTTTTAATCTATAAGTTAAACACTAAAGATTAATAGATGTTTGGATGGCTCAGAAATTCCACGCCTAGGTACTTACTCAAAAAATATATCCCTCAAAAGTCTTGTACACCAGTGTTTATGTGGCTTCATTATAATAACCCCTGAAGGAAAGAACCCACATGTCCTTCAATAGGAAAACAGGTAAACAAATTGTGGTATTGTATCCCTACCATGAAATACTATTCAGGAATAAAAAGAACAATGATATAGATTAAGTTCATAAACATACTATTGCATTGAACAAAAATATAAATGAGTAAATAATTTATGATCTTATCTATGTGAAGTTCTAGAACAGACAAAATTAATCTATGACTGTGGAAAATGTTAACTAGAAAGGGGCATGAACTTTTTGCAACGATAGAAAAGTTGTAAATCTTGATTAGAATGACGGTTACATAAGTGTATAATATACATTTGTTAGAAATCATCAAACTATACCTTTAAAATCTGTGCATTTTATTTTATGCAAATTTACCTTGATAAAAAATTATTGCTAAAACAGCTAGGGAAAGAGTAGTCAAAATGTTATTAATTAAAAAGAAGGCAAGTGAAAAGGGAAGAAGGAACATAAACCAGATGGGCCAGATAAAAGCAAATACAATAGTAAGATTTTGTTGTTATTCAGTTGCTCATTTGTGTCCAACTCTTTGCAACCCCATGGACTGCAGCTTACCATGCTTCCTGTCCTTCACTATCTCCTGGAGTTTGCTCACACTCATGTACATTGAGTCAATGATGCCATCCAACCATCTCATCTTCTGTCTCCCCCTTCTTCTGCCCTAATCTTTTCCAGCATCAGAGTCTTTTTCAATGAGTCAGCACTTCATGTCAGGTGGCCAAAATATTGTAGATAGTACAGTAAGATAGTAGATATAAATCCAACAATATCAGTAATTGCGTTTAATGTAAATGGATTGAATATTCCAGATAAAAGACACAAGTTGTTATCATTATTTGTATATTTCTTAGTTTAGGTTTGTCTGTCTTATATATAAGAGATACACTTTAAATAGTAAGATACAGAAAGGTGAAAAGTAAAAGTATGGACAAAGATATACCATGCCAACATTAAGCCAAAGCAGGCTAGCATAGTGATGTTAATCTGCAGACATTAAGAATAGAATCATTTTTCAAGTTACACGTTGTCTAGAAACTGTAGAATATACCCACATATAAAGTTAACACCGAATATCATGTGATCCCCATTTTCACAGTGAAAAACTACCATGGTTCAGGTTTATGAGAGAGCATTGTGAAAAGAGCAAGCAATGTTTTGTAGAGTCATTAGAGGGAAACAAACTTAGAAATATAGTTAATGTGAATTTTCTAGAGTTTGTAGAACTGGGAGAGTCATTTCTCTCAACCACACACCTGGCTTTAGGAGGGCTCAGATCAAAACTTAATACTGCCAGAACCCTGTGAATTATTTGCAATGAGTATCAAGTCTTAGGGTTGTTGCTGTTCAGTCACTAAATCATGTCCGACTCTTCGTGACCCCATGACTGCAGCCCACCAGGCTTCTCTGTCCTTGTGGTGAAGTTTACTATTTTTGTGAACCCTGCGTGGCTCATTGTGGCTTTATTTACTCTCAGCTAATCATGTATGTTATTCTGATTTTAGAAGACATTCCAAGTTCAAACCTGGGACCCACCACTTTATAGCCAGGTACATTAGGCTAGTTATTCAGCCTCCAGGGGCCCAAGTTTCTGTCTGAAGCTCAGCTGAGCTAGGAAGAGCTGAGCTGCCAGGTGTCAGAGTGGCTGATGAAAACAGCCAGCCAAAGAAAAGTAGCGTTCAAGCATTTACTAACCTACTGTGATAGTATAAGCAAGAGCAGAGAGAGCACCAGCGACCTACACTTCCATTTTCCACCGAGGAAGGGCCCACTAGGTGGATCAGCACAGGCAGAAGGGTCATCTGCCTGCTGAGGGAGGCCCACACAAGGGGCTGCTGCTGCTCTCTGGACCTGGGAGTAGGGGAAGGGAGAGGGGAAAGGCTAGGAGTGGAAGAGGACTGAGGCTGAGTGAAGGAAATTGTGTTCAAGGATCTCGTCTTCTTCCCCTGATGAAGAGGTCTCAGGGGAGGCACCAGAGGAAGGCCCCAGATAAGAAGGAGGCCTTTCAATCAAGGTGCCTGGATTAGGAAGTCAGATACACATCAGGATGCCTGCCACGGAAAGCATTTGTAACTGCCTCTGCTTGGGTCTGAAAAATCACACGTAGGTTTTTGGCCAGAAGTTGGACTCCTCAGTTTCGACTGTAAAGTGGGGGATCATAAATGGAATGATGGAGACTTCCCTAGCTCTCCAATGGTTGGAACTCCACAATTCCAATGCAAGGGGCATGGGTTCAATCCCTGGTCGGGGAGCTGGGATCCTACACGATATATGGACTGGCAAAAAAAAAAAGAAAAGAAAAAAAATGGCATGATATATAAAATGTTTAGGAGAACTCCTGGCACCACATGATAAATTCCCGAGTGTCTATTATTTTAGTGTCGTTAGCATTACCCTTGAGTTAAAACTCCTTACTTGTGATGTTGTGATATATAATAAGAAATGTATATATATATGTGTGTGTGTTTGTGTGTGTATATATGTACAGTTGGCCTTTGAACAACATGGGTTTGAACCTCAAGGGTCCACTTACACTGGGATTTTTTTCAGTAGTAAACACTGCAGTATTATGCGATCCTTGGTTGCTTGAATCCAAGAATCCAGAAACAAGGATATGGAAGAATAACTATGTTACACTCTGAGTTTTAACTTTGAAGAGAGTAGGCACCCCTAACCCTTGTATTGTTCAAGGGTCAACTGTATTTAGTCTTCATCCTCATTTCTGGTGGGCTTCCCAGGTGGTGCTAATGGTAAAGAACCCACCTGCCAGTGCAGGAAACAAAGTGAAATGTGGGTTTGCTCCCTGGGTTGGGAAGATGGATTGGAAAAGGAAATGGCAGCCCATTCTAGTATTCTTGCTTGGAGAATGTCATGGACAGAGGAGCCTGGCTGGACACTGTCCATTGAGTCGCAATGAGTTGAACGGGAATGAAGTGATTTAACATGAACATAAGCCTCATTTCTGGCACAGAACTCCTAAAATCCTTGGAATTTCCTGTAAGTTCAGTTCAGTTGTTCACTTATATCCAACTCTTTGTGACCCCATGGACTGCAGCACACGAGGCTTCCCTGTCCATCACCAACTCCTGAAGCTTGCTCAAGCTCATGTCCATTGAGCCAGTGATGCCATCCAAGCATCTCATCCTCAGTCTACCCCTTCTTCTGTCTTCCATCTTTCCCACCATCAGAGTCTTTTCCAATGAGTCAGTTCTTCACATCAGGTGGCCAAAGTACTGGAGTTCCAGCTTCAGCATCAGTCCTTCCAATGAATATTCAGGACTGATTTCCTTTACGATTGACTGGTTGGATCTCCTTGCAGTCCAAGGAACTCTCAAGAGTCTTCTCCAACACCACAGTTCAAAAGCATCAGTTCTTCAGCACTCAGCTTTCTTTATACTCTAACTCTCACATTCATACATGGCTACTGGAAAAATGATAGCTTTGACTAGATGGACCTTTGTTGGCAAAGCCATGTCTCTGCTTTTTAATATGCTGTCTGGGATGGTCATAGCTTTTCTTCCAAGCAGCAAGTGTCTTTTAATTTCATGGCTGCAGTCACCATCTGCAGGACTTTGGAGCCTCCCAAAATAAAGTCTCTCATTGTTTCCCCATCTATTTGCTATGAAGTAATGAGAAAAGGCAGATGAACCAAAGATCAAATTGCCAACATCCGCTGGATCATCGAAGAAGCAAGAGAGTTCCAGAAAAACATCTATTTCTGCTTTATTGACCATGCAACAGTTAGAACTGGACATAGAACAACATACTGGTTCCAAATAGGAAAAGGAGTACATCAAGGCTGTATATTGTCACCCTGCTTAAACTTACATGCAGAGTACATCATGAGAAATGCTGGACAGGATGAAGCACAAGCTGGAATCAAGATTGCCGGGAGAAGTATCAATAACCTCAGACATGCAGATGACACCACCCTTACGTCAGAAAGCGAAGAAGAACTAAAGAGCCTCTTGATGAAAGTGGGAGAGGAGAGTGAAAAGGTTGGCTTAAAGCACAACATTCAGAAAACTAAGATCATAGCATCCAGTCCCATCACTTCATGGCAAATAGATGGGGAAATAGTGGAAAAAGTGGCAGACTTTATTTTCTTGGGCTCCAAAATCACTGTAAATGGTGATTGCAGCCACGAAATGAAAAGAGGCTTACTCCTTGGAAGGAAAGTTATGACCAAACTAGAGATCAAATTGCCAATATCTGCTGGAGCATCGAAAAAGCAAGAGTTCCAGAAAAACATCTATTTCTGCTTTATTGACTATGCCAAAGCCTTTGACTGTGTGGATCACAATAAACTGTGGAAAATTCTGAAAGAGATGGGAATACCAGACCACCTGACCTGCCTCTTGAGAAACCTATATGCAGGTCAGGAAGCAACAGAACTGGACATGGAATAACAGACTGGTTCCAAATAGGAAAAGGAGTACATCAAGGCTGTATACTGTCACCCTGCTTATTTAACTTATATGCAAAGCACATCATGAGAAACGCTGGGCTGGAAGAAGCACAAGCTGGAACCAAGATTGTGGGGAGAAATATCAATAACCTCAGATATGCAGATGACACCACCCTTATGGCAGAAAGTAAAGAGGAACTGAAAAGCCTCGATGAAAGTGAAAGAGGAGAGTGAAAAGGTTGGCTTAAAGCTCAACATTCAGAAAATGAAGATCATGGCATCTGGTCCCATCCCTTCATGGGAAATAGATGGGTAAACAGTGGAAACAGTGTCAGACTTTATTTTTGGGGGCTCCAAAATCGCTGAAGATGGTGACTGCAGCCATGAAATTAAAAGACGCTTACTCCTTGGAAGAAAAGTTATGACCAACCTAGATAGCATATTGAAAAGCAGAAACATTACTTTGCCAACAAAGGTTCGTCTAGTCAAGGCTATGGTTTTTCCTGTGGTCACGTATGGATGTGAGAGTTGGACTGTGAAGAAAGCTGAGTGCCGAAGAATTGATGCTTTTGAACTGTGGTGTTGGAGAAGACTCTTGAGAGTCCCATGGACTGCAAGGAGATCCAACCAGTCCATTCTAAAGGAGATCAGCCCTGGGTGTTCTTTGGAAGGAATGATGCTAAAGCTGAAACTCCAGTACTTTGGCCACCTCTTGTGAAGAGTTGACTCATTGGAAAAGACTCTGATGCTAGGAGGGATTGGGGGCAGGAAGAAAAGGGGATGACAGAGGATGAGATGGCTGGATGGCATCACTGACTCGATGGACATGAGTTTGAGTGAACTTCAGAAGTTGGTGACGGACAGGGAGGCCTGGTGTGCTACGATTCATGGGGTTGCTAAGAGTCGGACACGACTGAGCAACTGAACTGAACTGAACTGAACTGAGACAGCATATTAAAAAGCAGAGACACTACTTTGCCTACAAAGGTCTAGTCAAGGCTAAGGTTTTTCCAGTAGACATGTATGGACGTGAGAGTCAGACTATAAAGAAAGCTGAGTGCTGAAGAATTGATGCTTTTGAACTGTGGTGTTGGACAAGACTCTTGAGAGTCCCTTGGACTGCAAGGGGTTCCAACCTGTCCATCCTAGAGGAGATCGGTCCTGAGTGTTCATTGGAAGGACTGATGTTGAAGCTGAAACTCCAATACTTTGGCTACCTGATGTGAAGAGCTGACTCATTTGAAAAGACCCTGATGCTGGGAAAGATTGAAGGCAGGAGGAAAAGGGGACGACAGAGGATGAGATGGTTGGATGGCATCACCGACTCAATGGAAATGAGTTTGAGTAAACTCTGGGAGTTGGTGATTGACAGAGAGGCCTGGCATGCTGTGGTCTATGGGGTCCTGAAGAGTCGTACACGGCTGAGTGACTAAAGTGAACTGATGGGAACAGATGCCATGATCTTAGTTTTCTGAATGTTGAGTTTTAAGCCAATTTTTTCACTGTCCTCTTTCACTTTTATCAAGAGGCTCTTTAGTTCTTCTTCTCTTTCTGCCATAGGGTGGTATTACGTGTGTATCTGAGCTTATTGATATTTCTCCCTTGATCACAAGGGAACACTCTTGATTCCAGCTTGTGATTCATCCAGCGTGGCATTTCACATGACGTACTCTGCATATAAGTTAAATAAGCAGGATGACGATATACAGCCTTGAAATTCTCCTTTCTCAATTTGCAACCAGTCTGTTGTTCTATATCCAGTTCTAACGGTTGCTTCCTGACCTGCATACAGATTTCTCAGGAGGCAGGTCAGGTGATCTGGTATTCCCATCTCTTTAAGAATGTTCCACAGTTTGTTGTGATTCACAGGATCAAAGGCTTTGGCGTAGTCAATAAAATAGAAGGAGATTTTTTTTCTGGAATTCTCTTGCTTTTTCAATGGTCCAGTGGAAGCGGTTGGCAATTTGATCACTGGTTCCTCTGCCTTTTCTAAATCCAGCTTGAACATCTGGAAGTTCATGGTTTATGTACTGTTGAAGCCTGGCTTGGAGCATTTTGAGCATTACTTTGCTAGCATGTGAGATGAGTGCAATTGTGCGGTAGTGTGAACATTCTTTGGCATTGCCTCTCTTTGGGATTGAAATGAAAACTGACCTTTTCCAGTCCTGTGGCCACTGCTGAGTTTTCCAAATTTGCTGGCATACTGAATGCAGCACTTTCATGGCATTATCTTTTAGGATTTGCAATAGCTCAGCTGGAATTCCATCACCTCCACTATCTTTGTTCATAATGATGCCTACTAAGGCCCACTTGACTTTGCATTCCAGGATGTCTAGCTCTAGGTGGGTGATCACACCATCATGGTTATCTGGGTCAGGAACATCCATTTTGTATAGTTCTTCTGTGTGTGTTCTTGCCACCTGTTTTTAATATCTTCTCCTTCTGTTAGGTCCATACCATTTCTGTCCTTTATTGTGCCCATCTTTTCATGAAATGTTCCCTTGGTATCTCTAATTTTCTTGAAGAGATCTCTAGTCTTTCCCATTCCATTGTTTTCCTCTATTTCTTAGCTCTGATCACTGAAGAAGGCTTCCTTATCTCTCCTTGCTATTCTTATCTTGCCTTGCTATTCTTTGGAATTTCCTGTAAAGAGAGATACAATTGTTAAGGGTCTGCCCTGGTGGCTCAGAGGTTAAAGAGTCTGCTTGCAATGTGGGAGACCTGGGTGCAATCCCCGGGTCCAGAAGATCCCCTGGAGAATGAAATGGCAACCCACTCCAGAATTCTTGCCTGGAGAATCCCATGGACGGAGGAGCCTGGTGGGCTACAGTCCACGGGGCCCCAAAGAGTGGGACTGGACTGAGTGACTTCACTTTCTTTTGTTAAGTTAATGAAGTGACCTTTGGACTGCACTTAAGGATGGGGCCTGGTTGTCAGTGGAGCCAGCCTTGTGATTGGAGGGTTGGAAGGTTCAGTCCCACCTCCAACCTCCCCTCCCCTGTAGAGGAGGGGCTGGAGATTGAGTTCCCATGCCAGTAGACAGTGATGATATCAGCCATACCTAGCTAATGAAGCCTCCAGGGTTTGGGAAGCGTGCAGGTTGGTGAATATGTGGGAATGTGGGGAAGGTGGCACCTGAAGAAGGCAAAGAAGCTCTGTGCCCTTTCCCCATACCTTGCCGTATGTGTTTCCTTCACCTGGCTGTTCCTGAGTTGTATCCTTTTATAATAAATTGGTAAGCTAGGGAGTATATTGGAGAAGGGAATGACAACCCACTCCAATATTCTTGCCTGTAGAATACCATGGAGAGAGGAACCTGGCGGGCTATAGTCCATGGGGTTGCAAGAGCCGGACATGACTTAGTGACTAAACCACCAGGGAGTAAGTGGGTTTCCTGAGTTCCATTAGCTGCTGTAGCAAACTGATGGAACCCAAGGAAGGGGTCATGGGAACATCTGATCTATAACTGGTTGGTAAGAGGAATAATAATTCTGTTGTTTGTTTAGTCACTAAATTGTGTCTGACTCTTGCAATCCCTGCCAGGCTCCTCTGTTCATGGGATTCTCCAGGAGAGAATACTGGAGTGGGTTGCCATTTCCTTCTCTGTACAAAAGTCTACTATCTTGGGCTTGTGACTGGCATCTGATGTGGGAGGGCACAGTGTAGGACACCCAGTAGCTGTCCAGAGAATTGTTTCTTGGAGATGTGTGGAAATCACCACCCCCACACTTTGAAATTGGGTCCAAAAATGCAAGAGCCTTGTAGTTGCTTATGGATGTGTGCTCAGTCGCTCAGTTTTGTCTGACTCTTTGTGACCCCATGGACTGTAGCCCTCCAGGCTCCTCTGTCCATGGGCTTTTCCAGGCAAGAATACTGGGGTGGGTGGCCATTTCCTTCTCCAGGGGATCTTCCCATCCCAGGGATTGAACCTGAGTCTCTTGCATTCCTGGGTTTCCCTGGTGGCTCAGTGGTAAATAATCCTCCTGTCAGTGCAGGAGATGCAGGTTCCATCCCTGGGTCAGGAAGATCCCTTGGAGTAGGAAATGGCAACCCACTCCAGTATTTTTGCCTAGGAAATCTCATGGACAGAGGAGCCTGGTGGGCTACAGTCCATAGGGTCAGAAAAGAGTCGGACAGGACTTAGCCACTAAACAATAGCAACAACAGATAGAGCTAGTTCCTAATCTCTGGAACCTGTGTCTATTTCAGTGATCGCAGACACTGAAGAGAAGACAGTGTGGCCACAAGGGCAGAGAATACAGTGGTGTAGCCGCGGTCAAAGGATGCCAGCAGCCAAGTTTATGATAGTCTGATTCAGTAGCCAGAAGAAACTCATTCAGAAACTAATAAAATTACCCGTTATGTTTAGTGATTGAAACAGAGTTCGGAATAAGATTTTTTCATCAATGGTCCTTTTATAGTATCTTTTTTGTTAAACAAGATGAATATATTTACATTTAAAATGTAAATCGTAAATCTTTCCTTTAATTCAAAGATTTCCTCTCTTCACAGCTTAGGCTGGGACCCTAGTCATGCAGACCACTGTGAGGAAGGGGAGTAGACAGTATTCTGGACTTCCACTTGCTCTGCTGTGCTGGCTGGCTCCTGACGTGGAGATTCAAGACAAAGAGCTTGGGTTTAGCACAGTCTGGCTATTGGTACCTCTGTCCAGGCAGCCGGCCTAACTACAGGCTCTTCATCTCACCACTTGTTTGCACGAGCTCTTTGGAGGCCTTCACCCTGCCACATTCCAGGACCAAGGTGAGAAATGACTTCCTATGATTCCCCTATATCTCCTTCCCTTTGAACCTTGAGGCTGCTATGCAGTTCCCACAAGTCTTCCCAGGCTGAATAGTGCTGCCTTCTCTTCTTATATTTACATCACAAAAGGAGTTCAGTAGCTTTCACACAACAATGAAAATGAGTTTCAAGAGTATATCACCCACCTTAGGCACTCCATTCAACATTTGCCTTAACTGGTGATCTATTACACAAACAGAAAGTTCTGCCCTTTTCAATGCCAAAAAAAGGCAAAATGTTTCCCAATTCCTTTCAATGCCAAAATGTTTCCCAATTCCCTTCATTTGCATTGCCACCACCTTGTTCAGGCCACATCTTTCACCTGGACTGTGGTGGTGGCTTCCTCACATTGCCTGCTGTGTAGTGCTCTGGTCCAATCTACATCCCAAACAGTAACCAGAATACTCTTCCCAAATGAAAATCAGATCTTGTCACCTCCTGGTTCAAAACAAGTCAGATGCTTCCCACTGACCTCCTAGTGAACCCCTTGACAAGATTTTACAAGACCATCGTGGTCTGGTCAGTATGTATAATACTTCTTCAGCGTTATGTGGCATCCTCCTCTGCCTCCCCCACTGCTCACTAATCATCCCATTCCTTCTTTCCTAGTCCTATCCTCTTATTTATTTTCCCTTTCTGGCAGATGCTCATCAATCAATATCTCTTCCTTCCTCTCTCCCTGTCTGGGCTCCCCTCCCAGCCTTCCCTGTCTTGTTCCCTAGCCTGACGTGATCTTCCCTCCATTCCTCACTGGCATACGTCCTGCTTCTCCTTTGTATCACAATTTAAAGCCAGTTGATGGGAAAAGTCTTTGCTGATCCCTCAAGACTAGGTTAGAGTCATGTTTTATATATTCCCACAACTACTGGACTAATTTTATTGTATTGTAATGCCCACCATATGGGAATTATAATTTCCCATCTCATTTGTTCTTTCTGGTTTGTTTGTTTCCCAACTAGAAAGGAAGCTCATTGAGGGCATGGACTTTTAAGAATGTAATCAATAGGAGGTACATAATAAAAATGTGATCATTGGAGGTCACATACATGAATAAAACCTAATAGAATTTAATATCAAAAGTAACTGAACTATTCAATGCAAGAAAGTGGTAATAAATAGCATTTGTTAGGGTACAAATCCAGTTAGACCTAGAAAAGA
The DNA here is from genome assembly GCF_003369695.1 of Bos indicus x Bos taurus. NCBI lineage: Eukaryota > Metazoa > Chordata > Mammalia > Artiodactyla > Bovidae > Bos > Bos indicus x Bos taurus. The sequence goes on along the minus strand of NC_040105.1, from coordinate 12,477,453 downwards.
CAACTGAGAAAGGTAGATGGCAATAATCTCAGCTGTCTAAATTTTTACATAAAAATAGTATTTTATTACTAAAATTCATTTTATTATAGTTATATAAGATGCTAACGTAAAGAGAGTTTGAAGGACTGGTATACAGGAACTCTATATAGAAACTCAGGGCTTCCCCGGTGGCTCAGGTGATAAAGAATCTGCCTGCAATGCAGGAGACGTGGGTTCAATCCCTGGGTCAGGAAGATCCCCTGGAGAAGGAAACGGCAAACCAATCCAATATTCTTGCCTGGAAAATTTCATGGATGGAGGAGCCTGGTGGGCTACAGTCCACAGGGTTGCAAAAGAGTTGGACATGACTGATCAACTAAGCACATACAGGAACTCAAATTTAAAAGTTTTAAAAATGCTTTTTTTGCATGCATTCTTTCTTTAGCTATGTAATCCCCTTCAAAAAACTGAATTCCACAAATATGTCAAGACAAAAGAGAACATTTTTCAAAGTTATTACTGATCTAGAAATTCAGATATACATATTTGAAGTACCTAAAATAGTCTGTTCATTGCTTTATTAAAGTATAATTATTTTGATCTGTTACAAATTTCTTTTATTGCTATAAAGATAAATGCATATATAGAAAATTGATATTTTTACTGTAAACAGCTTTGAGTCTCAAAATTCCATAATGCCTACAATGGCTAAAATATTATTTAGGTAAGAAACTGCCACATCAATTTAGTTGAAATATACTACAATTTTACCACAATTCAGTAGTAGGTTATATGTCTGAATTACAGAAAACCCTTTAGAGAGGAAAAAAAATCACATGAAAATGAAGCCCTATACTGAGGGTATAAGCTTGATAAAAGCCAGTAAAACAGGGAAAAAGACATCTATCTAATTTCATGTTTTCATTATATATATATATTCAGAAAATGCTGCCCTCTAACAAATTAACCCTCTGTCATACAGCTGACAAATGATAATGACATATGACATGACATGGGACTTCCCTGGTGGCTCAGATGGTAAAGAAAATACCTACAATGCGGGAGACCTGAGTTCAATCCCCGGGTCGAAACATCCCCTGGAGAAGGTAATGGCTACCCACTTCAGTATTCTTACGTGGAGAATCCCATGAACAGAGGAGCCTAGGGGGCCACAGTCTATGGGGTCACAAAGAGTCAGACATGACTGAGCGACTAACACTTACACTTTCATGACAATTACATAGAACATAACAGAATAAGATAAAACATTGAATGTGATATATGATATATACAACCTAATTATTTAAACATGATTATTCCAGAAGGTTCTCTTTTAGTCTGCTACAAATTTGTATAGTCACATAACCAGGCCATGTTAAACTAATGTCAAGTGATATTAAGTGGGGCTTTTCTTATTGTCTGGGGTGTCCCATAAGCCCCCAGAGCTGAGACCAACAGGTGTCAAATGTCTAGTCACTCTCTTGGCAGGTGATGACTGAATCACAGAGGTGGTTGGTTCAGTGCCCACCTCCTACCTCCACCTTATTCAGGAGAAACCCAGAGAGACTCATTAGAAAAATTAGAGATTTCTCAAAATGAAAAGCAATGAGAACAACCTGATATTTATGAGGAAGAAAACATATTTTGTTTTCTTCTCTTCTCCTTCAAAGTTAGGTCAGGGAGGTCAAGGAGGCAACAAGAAACTCCTTTGGGGAAATGGGAGCATAGGACTAGGAAAGAAGGAATGGGATGATTAGTGAGCAGTGGGGGAGGCTGAGGAGGATGCCACATAACACTGAAGAAGCATTATACATAGTGACCAGACCACGATGGTCTTGTAAAATCTTGTCAAGGGGTTCACTAGGAGGTCAGTGGGAAGCATCTGACTTGTTTTGAACCAGGAGGTGACAAGATCTGATTTTCATTTGGAAAGAGTATTCTGGTTACTGTTTGGGATGTAGATTGGACCAGAGCACTACACAGCAGGCAATGTGAGGAAGCCACCACCACAGTCCAGGTGAAAGATGTGGCCTGAACAAGGTGGTGGCAATGCAAATGAAGGGAATTGGGAAACATTTTGGCATTGAAAGGAATTGGGAAACATTTTGCCTTTTTTTGGCATTGAAAAGGGCAGAACTTTCTGATTGCTTGTGTAATAGATTGACTGTTAAGACAGATATTGAATGGAGTGCCCAAGGTGGGTGATACCCTTGAAACTGATGTTCGTTGTTGTGTAAAAGCTACTGACTCCTTTGGTGATGTAAATATAAGAGGAGAAAGCACCACTATTCAGTGTGGGAAGACATGTGGGAACTGCATATGTGCTTCCCAAGATTCAAAGTTAGGAAGACTTATAAACTTGGGCCAGAACGACCTCTTCTGCAGACCAGTGGTAGAGACAGACAATGGGATCCTATAAATACAGTGAATGAAGAAAGGGGGCTTGTGAACAGAGACCAGGGCAGGTTTTGGAGTTTATGGAGAAGGGCTGGTTTAGGCATAGTCTATGGCTTTAGCTAGAGGCTCCTCCAGACCTAACCTCCCGAGCTATTACGGTCCATGATGTGGACCGTAGCCTGAGATGGGCTGTTGACCAGACTTTCCAGTAGAAGTCAACTGTACAGAACTTGTTTACAACTGCAAAATTGTGGAAGAACTCTGACAGAAAGCAGTTCTCTACTTGCTTCTCTAGTGAGTGTTTGTATGAAAAACTAATACCATATTTTGTGTCCTGGTCCCACCTCTGGGTAAGGCCCTTGGAGGCTGTGGTCAATTGTGGGGAGATGTGATATGGAGGGAGGAAATGGACTTGCTGTTACCAGCAGGGGTAGAGCCTTGAATGTATAATTGTTCATGTCTGTATTGTCTTCAGTGATGGTGAAACAGGTGACACTGTTTCTAATCGGGTGTTAGGAGTGAAGGAGGAGGAGGAATAAAGGATGTTTTTTAGGATTTTGCTTTGGGATCTGAGTCAACAGTGGCACCATTCCCAGACATATGGAATTTACTTTCTATCTATGTCCTGTACTTGGCTAGGTTTTTATGTCTCTATCCAGACACCAGTTAGTAACTAATATTTGCATAGTGCATTACCATTTGTCAAGAGTTTTCACACATTATCAAATGTGGTGCTTTCCACTGTCCTAGAAGTTCACTGGGCAGTCCACTATTTCTCTTTATTATGATAAGGAAATTGAAGCTCAGAGAAGTGGAGTGAGTTGCTCAAGGTGGTAAGAGTTCCAACTGAATATTACCACCTGAAGATTGAATCCAGTTCTTCTAATTCGTTTGCTTGGTCATTTATATATCCATTCTTTATTTCTTAGACAAATATTTACTGGATGCTTCCTAGACCAGTTAACAGGTACTCTCCAGAGATACAAAGATGTGCATGAAGGTCCTTCCCTGAAGGTCTGGCGCAGTCAGATGTGTTCACACATAAGAAAAACACAAGTAGATTTCTCCAAAAGAGTAGAGGTTTTGTAAGGGCGCAGAGGAGTTCACTTGAATGATTTGTAGGAGATGTCAGATGAAGAGGGCTTCCCTGGTGGCTCTGAGGTTAAAGCGTCTGCCTGCAATGCAGGAGACCTGGGTTCGATCCCTGGGTCGGGAAGATCCCCTGGAGAAGGAAATGGCAACCCACTCCAGTATTCTTGCCTGGAAAATCCCATGGACAGAGGAGCCTGGTGGGCTACAGTCCACAGGGTCGCAAAGAGTCGGACACGACTGAGCGACTTCACTTTCATTCAGATGAAGAGGGAAGAAAGACACGCCAGGCAACTGCTTTGGCTTACTACATGTTCTATGGTTCTCTGATTTCAGAATCTTGAATATCACTGAGAGAAGTGTGGAGTTAATGAGACTGAATTTTACCTTTTATGAAAAATTTGGAAAGAAGGACTGAATTGAGATAAAGCATTGTTTTATGCAAATGGTTAAATTTAATGAATAAATTGTTCCTTTAAAGTTCTTTTTTTATAAGTCAGCTATGCAATAAAAGGAATTACATTTCCAAGATGGGTAATTTTCTCTATTGTATTTCACAGTTTGAACTCAGAATACTAAACATTCCTCCAAATTAAGAAGCAGAGGAAATAGAAGTTTCGTAACTAACAAATGAAAAATCACAACTGTTCACCAGGGTAGAATGGAAATCTTTTTGGAGCAAGTGAAAATATGGTGGTCCCATTGATCCTTAGTGGAAAAATATTATGACATTTCTATGGGAAGAGAAGTTATAAAGTTAGACCTTTCTATCCTAATTCAGTTTGAGCACTATTCCTCTCCAAAATTAAATGGTATAACGTGCCATCTGTTCATATTGAATTGGATGTCCTCTGGATTTTCTTGCATCATAATTTATGTCATTTCTATACCCCCACACCCATCTTTTTGTATCAGCTAATGGATGAGAGACCAACACTAACTTCTCTCTCCCAAGCTCTGTGCTGCCTCTAGCACCATCTCTACCATGAAGAAGATTTCTCCATCATCCCACCTCTCCACAACCCCATCTTCTCTTTTCCCTTTAAGATATGAATCTAATTACTTTGCTGTTGGTAGTAATAGTAAGATCTTCCTTGAAGAGCATTGTTAGAAGTGGCCATTGTTAGAAGTGGCAAATGAATCATCAAATGGAAAGAATATGATTTTAGACGGACCCATCTCTGAAGCCAGAACCTTGCCAGTGACACAGGGTGTGACTTTGCTGTGGCAGAGGGCATCTGGGCTTTAGTCCTGGCTGAGATCCTAACAGGGCTCTCTTCCAGGGTGGTCCACCTGACTTGAATCTAGAATGCAAACACTGAGGCCTTTGTCTTGGTAAATGTTGACCAAGTGAATGAGGCCCTGGAGCAGACCCCTAACCTGTCTGGTTCAGTTGCTTACCACATTGGAAACGTTCCTTTGAAGGCTTCTCTATCCCTGGAAATGAATTGATCGCTGTCATTCAGATGGTTTGATCTATCTATTTGTTGGTAAATCCTAAATTCAGAATAGCCTCTCCTTCTGTGTCTCCTCCCCTCTTTCCTCCCTTCCCTTCCTCTTTTCTCTTTCCTTCCTAACAATAGACCCTTTGCATTCCCTGGAGTTCCGTCTCAAGAATCCATGAACTCCTGGAAACTGCTCTGGACTATAATTTTTCCTGTTAATCCTCATAGAAGAGAGAATAGAGAAAAAGCAAACACAAAACAAACACCCAAACAAAACACAAAACCAGGAAACAAAACCCAGGTCCCTCTGACTTCTTCAGCTGATAGCCCTTCTTCTGTGTCCCATCTATTCTTCAGTCCTGTCAGTTCTTCTGTCTAAGAACAAACAGCCTCTCAGATCAACTCCTTCCCACTTCCAGCTCCAGTCCTCATTATTTCACATTTTACTTATTACAGTGAACTGTTCCTTGGTCTTCCTGACTTTGCTTTTTTCTCTTTTGTTTTCTCCGTTCTGTTGCAGATTAGTCTCCCTGGAGATCTATTTTTGTTTTTTTTTTTTGTTTTTTAATTTTTTTTTAATTTAATTTTATTTTTTTAAATTTTATTTTATTTTTAAACTTTACATAATTGTATTAGTTTTGCCAAATATCAAAATGAATCCACCACAGGTATACATGTGTTCCCCATCTTGAACCCTCCTCCCTCCTCCCTCCCCATACCATCCCTCTGGGTCGTCCCAGTGCACTAGCCCCAAGCATCCAGTATCGTGCATCAAACCTGGACTGGCAACTCGTTTCTTACATGATATTTTACATATTTTTGTTTTGATATCTCCTGTCTTCTTGGCGAGTAGGAGAGGGCGGCACCCTTTGGTGTACTAACTCATATGCAGAGTCTGCCTCCAGGCACTCTGAGTCAGCCATCCAAGGGCCCCGGGTCACCTGGCTGCTCTGCTTCCCACTCCTGACACCCACATCTAGACCTGCAGAGCTTAAAGCATAGCCACTTTTAGTTTATTTAGTTTTATTTGATTCATTTTTAAATTTAAGAACTGAAGCACTTTTGTCAATGTGGATGGGAATATTAACAGGAAATGATTTTTAGTATTTGATTATGTTATGGAGAAACTTTTGTGTATATGTATTTGCAACAACTCGGGTAGGTGAATTCATCTTTTCGATTGTAAATTTTATAGAATCTAAGTGCAGATTATTTCTGATGAGTTTAACATCCAAATTGAGGTATGCTATAAGTGTGGACTGCATGTTAGATTTCAGAGACTTAGAAAAAATGTAGAATATGACATTAATAATTTTTGTATAGAGAGTACATACTGAAATAATATTTTATATGTATTGATTTAGATAAGATATATTTTAAAAGTGAATTTAATCTGCTTTTTACTTTTTTTTTAACAAGGCTGCTAGAAAATTTTAAATTATACATGTAACATGTATTATATTTCTATCAGACAGTGCTAGTCTAGAGCAATTGGGCCATTTTATTTATTCTCTCTTCAATTTAGATTTTCCAGGGCAGGTTAAATTTTTAATATTTCCTGTAACCACCCCCTCCATCTTCATAAATAATTCATAACTGTTAGATAACCTGTTCGAGTGAATGATTTAGAAAATGTGATCTAGGCTTCCAGCCCCTTCTAGTGTTTTCTAACATTGTTCTCTACATCTGGAACATCCAACTCAGATGACCTGTCCCACCCGACCTTGACCATCCTTGACCATATGCCATGGTTGATGTCTCCTATCTCTTAATTCCCAGAGCATTAAGATTTAGTTTCTATACACTCAGATTCATTGCCACCCTCCACACCACTTTGAATTGTTCTGACTTCTTACATGTAAAACTTCCTTTCTCTTCTAGAAAATTCAGTCACTGAGTCAAGCATCATGCTTTCTCTTTCATTTGACCCATCTACCAGATTTAAACTATGATTTCCTTTTGGAGCAACACAAAGGCTCAATAAAGACCAGTGCAAGAATATTCCATATAGTTGAATTGTACCCTTACCAAGTTGCCAAATATTAAACTTGGCAATTATAATAAATTAAGGAAATATATTTATAATTTTGAAGATGCACTGTAGTGGAAAAGGAGTTTTCCATGGAGACAGCAAACTAAGATTTTAGTTCTTTTCCTGCCTCTCTGGGCACCTGACCTTGGACAAGTGTACTTCACCTTTCCAGAACTTTCTTCATATAGAAAACAGATAAGCTCTAAGATACATTGCAAATTGCATGTTTTATAAGTCTGTGATGGAAATCTTTCTCAAATACCTTGCATACTACTCTGAATTTTTAAAATAGAACATGCTGAGCAGAAATTAGCATTTTTTAAAATGTCAGAGTCATTATTAGGGATGTCAATTATACACTGACAGTGTAATGTAGCTAAGGGGTTATTGTGATGTGTATGACTGCTTACTCTCCAGAGCACTGGTTTGCATTTGTTAATTAATGTCTGCCCTTTAATGTCCTCTTTTAATGTCAGACTGTCACCTGTCACTTACTGCTAACGCTGGTCTTCCCTGTCCTCATCCCATGTAATTTGCGATTCCTAACCTAAAGTGATGTTGGGAAACCCGATCATGAGGAGCTTGTTTGACTTCTGTCTGAAATTGGGAATTTAGTCCCTCAACAACCATTTATTGGGTCCCTGTACCTGTGTGCAAGGCACAAGATGGTGCAGGGGCTGAAGAAGAAATTATTTGTGAACCATCTGCACCATGAGAAAAGTGTCTGAACTTCAGTGCAGAAGGGTTGTAGGCCTTTTCTTCACTTGTTAGTTTCCAGCTCCTGTCCTGATGGCCAAGTTTCCCAGACAGGTCACCTATAGATAATAGAGGGCCTAATGATAATAATGGTTAATCAACACAGTGAGGAACTCTCACAGAAGTATGCAGAGAGACAGAACAGAACAGAAAGTCGAGATAGGTTCCATGTATGTGCTTGAATTTGACATATACAACAGTAGTTTCTTGAGACAGAGAAAAGCATGGGCTATTTAGTGTCTCATTCAATTCCTACAAAAAAACCTTGTGAACCAGGTAACACTATTCTCCCCACTTTATAGATTAGACAAAGAGAGGTTCTGAGATTCGTCTAAAGTCTCCATGGTAAATCTGGGAGAAAGTGTATCATCATTGGTCTGTTTCTCCCCTTCCTTAGTACTGAGTGAGAGTGAAGTTGCTCAGTCGTGTCCAACTCTTTGCGACCCCATAGACTGTAGCCTACCAGGCTCCTCCGTCCATGGGATTTTCCAGGCAAGAGTACTGGAGTGGGTTGCCATTTCCTTCTCCAGTCCCATTATATGTTAAATGATCTGAACGCTTCTAGAGGTCCAGAGAAGCAAATATAAAAGCAGTTCTCTACCAGTAGTAATTTTACCCCCCAGTGGCATTTAAGTGTCTAGAGACATTTTTGGTTCTCCAAACTGAAGTGGGAGACATGCTATTGGTATCCAGTGGATCGAGACCAGGGATGCTGCTAAATGTTCTGCAACACAGGACAGCTCCCAAGGACGGTCCAGCTCTAAAGGTCAATAATGCCAAGGGTGAGAAACCTTACAATAGATAAAAAGAAAGCTTAGTCCTTCTCTAGTACTGTGGACTGGATTAAAATGAATAATTGTTTGAAGTCTGTTTTTATTTCTTTCTTTTCCCTTGGTCACACCATACTGAAGCAAGGAACAAATAGGAGGAAGGTGGCAAAGAGCTTCTTATGCTTGAAAATACCTGGACACATTTTTATTTTATCTTTTCTATAGAAATATGAGTAAAATCTGAAGATCTGCTACATTTCTGTAGCAAATGATACTAATATTTGCCACCGAGATTTCTCATCTTTTTGGGGGCTGCAGTAAGGGGTGGGGGGGCGTGTTCAGCACATGCCTCTTAAAGTTAGGTGTAGTCATGTGACTGAAATGGGAATTATGGGTGGAAGCCTGTTCCTGATTTTCCATGCTCTCATCCTAGACCACAGCAACCATGGGAGTGTATATTGGTATGGAGAAACCATAATATCTAAGCGATGTGGAAAAATGTACCAATGGAGAACAGCAATCCCGCCCAGTCTCCAGAACTGCTAGACTTTGCATTAGTAAGAACCAATCTTTTATTGTGCTATATTACTGAGAATTTTGAAATTATTATTGTAGTGTATTTTAACTTATCCTGACTAATACATCCAAGTTAATTAGCGAGTACTCTGGGATTCTTGAACTCCACTCCCCAAGCCTTGCCAAATTTCTGGGGTGTTGCTTCTGCCTAGGGTTTCAGGATGTATTGATATTTTACATATGGATTCATTCACACTGCTTTCTCAAATTCCGATTAGCACTGAGGTCCTAGAAAGATGTTAGTCTTTATGAAACTCCAGTGAGTTGACAGTAAGCACCAAATGTTCTCACACATAGTTTCTGGGACGACGTGTGAAAGAGTATATTTTTTAGACTTTGAAATATACATTTTTATGTCTGAAATGATTTTTGTTGACATTAAAATATGTCCTGAATTGTGACATCTCAAGCTTGATGGCTTTTACCTACTCATTATATAAATTCTGTTATGTAAGCTAGAATGTAAACTTTATTTCGTTTACCTGAGTTTCTAGATTAGAGATTGTGAAAATTCTAGAACAATGGTAATCAACCTCTCGTCTTCTGTTCCATACATTTCTTTCTCTCTTTCTCCTTAATTTGAATTAAAACCATGTCATTATTTCTCTCACCTGTTGGAAATGGTTTACCTTTTTTGGTAAGGTAAGTCTTCAGAAACCAAAGATCAATCTTTTTAAGTTATCATCAGTCCCCTTGTAACGTTACTTTATATCTATGATCCGACATGCTTTTTACCACCCCGCTTCTATAAGTTTATCCATTTTAACTTATACCTAACATATTTATTATTGCATTTGTTTACCTGCTCAAAAGCATTTATTTACTTCATAGCAATCCTTTAACTTTACTATGAGCTATAACTGTAACATAAGGGTCAGCTGCCTATAGGGGTTTCTTTTCCTTTTCCTTGGATGTCAAGTAAACTGCCCTGAAGTGCAGTCCCTTGGGTGGGAGAAAATCTAACATGCTGACTAAAGACATCCAGGCTCTTCTGTGCACCTGACTTTCTTGTGGTCCGTCCACACTGTGGCCTGTTCCCCTGTCACCCCTGGCCAGACAGGGCAGCACTGTCTGTGTGCGCACACCCACCAGCAGACTCTGATGGAAGGTGTTGGGGCACCGGAGGGAGTTATCAACAACTCAAGACAGTCAGGATGAGCCATGCAACATTGCATCACGGGCACGCTGCTTCTGAAGCATGCTGTGGCCATCCTCATTACTGGGAATTGCTCAGTGGGTGTCTTTCTTTTCAGACATAGGATGTCACTGTGATACTGGGCTCTCCTTCATTTTCACACTCTCCTAACACAGTCTCTACCCTCCTCCTTTCTCAGGGCTCTCCCTCCATCTCTCTCAAGCTCTCCTCACCCTACTCCTTTGAAGCCCAGAATCCCCCCTCAGTATGTCCTGCACTTTGACTTTCCTAATCTTTAACTCAACCCTAGTCCAGCTTCTTTAGTTTATTTTTTATTCTGTTTATTTTTGGCCACGCAACTTGCGGGATCTTAGTTCCCCAACCAGGGATTGAACCCCTGCTCTCAGGAGTGAAAGCATGAATCTTTTTTTTTTTTTTTCAATGCTCAGTATATGGTTTTATTATCAACAACCAGGGCTGACTTGAATTGACAACTGATTCTGTTATATAATAGTTTCAGGAAGAATTGCTACAGAGCATTGTTTATCAAACTAATATTCTCAAATATGTAAACATCTCTCCATATTAAATTCCTTATGGAAAGCATCCCTATCTAGCAAGCTAATTACTTGCTTATTTAAGTGTACATTTTGTAAGTAGAATATATTGAAAGGTTATGTTACTTTCTGGGAGTCTTACTAAGATATCATGTGGATCAGATAAATATTTGGGTGTCCTGCTTTAAATTTTGTCTAAGTGAAAGTCTTTTAGGGATATTGATCTATACATTTGGCACCAACATCTTATAAATGTCTTTATGTTAACATGGCACCTAATCTCTTTCTGAGCAAAATCTTAGCTCTGGCTAGGATTTATTTCTTGGCCTGTCTCTGCAAGTATCAAAACTTATTTTCAGGAATACCCAATTTTTTGACTCCTTGTTCTAATTTGTAACCCAGCTTAGTTGAACCAAAGCATATAGCTGTGTCCTTCACTGGAGCATAGAATAGCTATTTTCCAACTGATTTCAGGAAATATAACCCCAACTTGTAGCTTCATCATAATTATCAAATCCTTATTTAAGAAGGATTGTCCAAAAACATGCAGTTTATGGATTCCTTTAGATGTCCTGAAATTCATACCTTGACTGCTGAAAGCTACATTTTTATGCCACATTATTTTGACTTTCATAAAATTGCTTTTACAAAATTGTGTTTTACTTTTATCCTCTGTTCATCTTGAAGAATAGAATACAAAGAGTTTGGTGAATCCTGCTAATAACAATGATATGTTGATAATAATCATGATAATACTCATTATTAATTATATGATGATAATTCATGAATTTGAAAGCATGAGTCTTAACCACTGCATGACCAGGGAATTCTCCTGCTTCTTTATTTGATAAACTTCAGCCAGAGATTCTGCCCAATAGAGGCCATCTATTCTGGGTATATACCCTTTGGAACCACAGGCTTTCAGATTAGTGTTTTCTTTTATCTAGCACATTGTTAGAAATGGAAGTTCCTAATTTCTAGAACAAGAAGAAAGCTATATGATGCCTCCAGGCATTTGAGGAGCGTGAGGAGTAGCAAGTAGTACTTTTTCTTCGTGGCAAGAAAAAGTAGCATGTGAGAGCACAAGAAGCTTGTTGATCTGTAGCCGATGGGGTCAGAGTGGTCAGAATGGCCCGTGCAGTGGAGGCTCTTGGGAAGTATCATGCGGGCAGAAGAAAGCTTTTGAAAGAAGTAAAGGAGCAGAATGCCATGCTCAAAACTACATTCTAGAAAGATCACTCTGGCTTGGGTCAGAGGGCCACAGTGTCAAGTCAGAGAGAACAGTTATAAGACTTTGATCACAAAAGGAGCTATAGCGACTCCCCTGGTGGTCCAGTGACTAAGCCTCTGTGCTCCCAATGCAGGGGGCCTGGATTCAATTCCTGGCCAGAGAACTAGGTCCCACGTTCCACAGCTAAGAGTTTGCATGCTCAGTAAAGATTCTGCATGCTGCAACGAAGATCAAAGATCGAGGATGCCAAGTGCTACAACTAAGAACCAGTATAGCCAAATAAATAAGTAATTTTTTTTTTAAGAAGGAACTATAAAATGAGAGGGCTGTTGCAGGACAAGGGTAATGGTGTGAAGTGGATTTGAGAGCTATTGTTCAGTGGGATTGAAGGGGCTCCGCAACTGTGTGGGCAGATGAATCAGTGAGAGGATGAACCTGGCTTGAGCAGAGGGGGGGTGCTGGTGCCCTCTCTGAGGCGAGGTAGCACGGAAGGAGGAGCACTCTTCAGGGCGCGAGGGTGGGGAAAACCATGGATTCAGTTATGCCCATGGTGCATTTGAGGCACCAGTGCCACCCTCTCAAAGATGTTGAATCAGCAGCTGTAGACCCTCAGATACCAGTGCCCATGGACTTAGCATGAGACCTAGGTTCAATTCCTGAGTCAGGAAGATCTCCTGGAGAAGGGAATGGCAACCCACTCCAGTATTCTTGCCTGGGAAATCCCATGGACAGAGGAGCCTGGTGGGTGACAGTCCACGAGGTTGCAGAGTCAGACATGACTTAGCAATCAAACCACCACCACCACCACCACCAAGCATGACATTGTTCTACAATACAAATATATATCAGGAGGTGACGGGTGATGCTTAAGGGTGAATCATTGGTGCTTAAGGGTGAATCATGTAGTCTAGGAGTGAGACTCACACATCTACTTTTTGGGGGATCAGGAGAATTCAGAAAGGATGGGTTCAGAGATAAAAGCCAGAAGTGGTGGCTAGTACGGTGAGAAGGAGGAGACAATAAATACCATCTGAGCCTATGGAATCTGAGTGGACAGAGTGACATAGAAAAGCCACTATAAAGTCAGCACTGGAGCTTGGGTGGTATCAAGACTGGAGCTGTAGGTTAGCAAAACAGAAGTGGGATCCCTTTTGCCAAACTGCAGCCTTTGATGTCTTGATTTCTTACCTCTGCTAAACTGTGTGGAGCCAGGAAGCAGGCCCTCGCCTTTTGAGTTTGCTCACCTTTCTTCAAGGCACCCCTCACAATTGGCAGAGGCAGATAGTTATTTAACAATCTGCAGAGGGACTGGGGTAATGCATTTGGAAAGGAGGATGAAATCTAACCCGAGTCAGCAGAACTATATCTGTTATGTCTGTGTGCCAAGGATGAAAAGCAGGCATGGTGTTTGAAGCCAGAAACATACTAATTTTTTTACTTCTGACACTTTTTCTGATATCTACATGATATTGCCTATGCATTCCTCCCCTCCAGCACCCCCCCAAAAAAAAACTCTGCCTGAGTTTCTTCTCCTCTCCAACACTCTTCTGCCCCCAACTGCACCCCCCACCCTACCTACACACAGCCAAAGTTATTACTGGGTAATTTAATTTGGAAAGGCATTTCAAAATGTAATTTCTTCATTGATGAGGAAACACATGGTGATCATTTTAAAATACTGAGTGGCGAAGGAATTCCTGAGGTCTTTAAGACAACAGATTAAACTGGAGTCTTGTTCTGCAATAACATTTGCCGGGACCAGGTTTATTGCTGAAATCCAAGTGGCATGTCTGTTTTGCCTCAGCTCCGTATCTTCCCATGGCTAATCAACAGACAGGTCTCGAAATCGCTGGGTGATCTGCACATCTTGTCCCTAGGAATAAATAACACTCCCTTTGGGAGAGCTCAAGGCTGCATGAGTCATAACCCAGTCCTTTTGGTGTGTACAAAACAGTAGCTTTCTTGGAGTCAGAGACAAATTCGTGACTGACTCTTTTCCACCAGTGCAAATGTCTTGGCTCTCAAAATGAAGCTTTGTTTTCATATCCTGGAATGAAGAGAATTTATTCAGGTTTTAGCAGGACCTCGATCTGAAGATAACAGCATTGGTGCCCTAATTTTTCCATAATTTTTTGTATTCAGTGCACGCCAAATCTTTTCTTCTTCTGAAATTTATTTTCAAGGGCCATAGTAGGAACCACTGCCTGGTGACTTTAAAGGAAAATGTTCATTGATTTAAGACCCATACATTTCTTGAGTTGTTTGACTGCATTTCAGCTTAGAAAGCAAAAGAGGGTACCACATTCTATTATCTAATATCCTTATTCATTTGGATGTCCTGTAGTCACATGAATTGATTTTAGTCCAAACAGAATTTGTCATCTCTCTTGAGTGTTGCTTCTTCTCCCATAATTCCTGTCCTAATAAATAGTACCACCACCCATGCACATATCCAGTGGAAAAGAATGGGAATTATCCAAGACTCTGCTTGCTTCTTCACCAGTCTCCCAATTCTCTCATTTAAAAAAAAAAAATATTTATTTTTACTTCTGAACGTGCTGGATCTTTGTTGCTGCTAGGGGCTACTGTCTATTTGCAGTGCTTGCTTCTCATTGCGGTGGCTTCTCCTGCTGTGGAGCATGAGCTCTAAGGCACATGCGCTTCGGTGGTAGCAGCATGTGGGCTTACTTGCCCCATGGCACATGGCATCTTCCCAGACCAGGGATCCCCTGCATTGACAGGCAGAGTCCTAACCACTGAACCACCAGGGAAGTCCTCCAGATTCTCCTGATTCTCTCTCTTTAATCTCTTATTCTCTCCTCTGCTTTCCCACACCAGTGTAATTAAAGTCTCCACCATGTCTTACCTGATCTAAGGTAACAGTGTACTGTCAAACTTTTCCTGCTTCCCAAAGCTTACCATCCCTCATCTCAGCAATCAGCCTTCTGGTCCTTACAAAATGACCCTTCTGTTTTGCAAATATGATTGTTTTATTGCAACTTAAGACCCCTCGATGGTTTCCAATGACCACTGAGTAATGTCTGAACTCTAGTGTAACTGCCAAAGCTTTTCCTCTGTGACCTGGTCTCTGCCTTCGCTCCTTGCCCCATGGTCTGACAGTCTGCCATGTGACCCAATGTTTTGGCCACATCATATGATGCCATGCCATCCTATGACATGCCAGGCCCCATGGCCTCACCATTCCTTTCATGTACCCTGCATATTCCATTCTCTGCCTGGAGGGTCCTTCCTCCTCCCTTCTCATGGGGAAACTCCTAGTTATCTTTTAAGAACATCCTATCACTTTCACTTTTCACTTTCATGCATTGGAGAAGGAAATGGCAACCCACTCCAGTGTTCTTGCCTGGAGAATCCCAGGGACGGGGGAGCCTGGTGAGCTGCTATCTATGGGGTTGCACAGAGTCGGACACAACTGAAGCGACTTAGCAGCAGCAGTAGCATCCTTGGTAGCAGCTACCTTGTTTTTCTCGAAAGCACTCACATTACCTTACAGTGGTACTATCTGAAATGTCCTGCTTTGCTGTCAGTCTGGGAACACCTTCGGGCGGAGCCATGATCCATTTCTCTTTGACCCTAATGCCTAAATAGCCACAAGAAGTGACTAAGACAGGTCATGTGGCCACAGTCCAAAGGTTTCAAGGAAATCACCGAGCTCTGAAAGGAGAATAAGCCACAAAGCTCTTCTTACTGTCCATCATGCTCTTTTCTTTGTGTTTTCTAGGGACTGGAGTCTTTGCTCTTTGCACTTTATTTACCCTAGCAGGCACCAGTGGCCTGGGGACATAGTGTTAATAAAAAGAAGTGGAGATGGGGTGGCTGTGTTAACTGTGCAAGGGGCTAGTGGTCTTTTAGATGAAAGGGCATTTGGGAATCATAATTATGCTTTGAGCTCTGTTTTTCAAACGTTTGAAAACATAATCCCCCCCCAACAGAAGGATATGCAGTTTTGTTGTGATCTAATACACATAAACACATACACAAACATATGTGAAAAAAAACAAGTGAAAAAGACATGGTTACCTTTCCTATATGGCATGCATTCTGATGTTTCAGTTCTAATTAGTCTAGCCTGATCTATTCTGTTTTTCAAACATTCTGGTTAAAACCTAGCAAGTGATGTTTCAATTCTCCAGTGGGTCGGGATCCCTATTCTGAGGAATCCTGTGCCAATGCAGCCTCTCTCTGACTCAGGTACCTGCTTGTATGTAGATGAAGACAGCCACATTCCCAGAGGCCCTGCTGACAAACAGCTGTTTGTGGGAGGGAGCCATGCATGGTTGGTGGCATCAGTATCAAACTGAGGACGAGAATTCCTTGCAGTTTTAGAGAACTGAAAGAAATGTGCAGTGCAGCTGAATTCTGGCTCTCCCAAGAGCAGAATATAATTGCCTGATTAACAGCTCCTGAGCTCAGTCAGTGGAACGGCCGATGCCTGACTCTTTGGTCATAGGGATCTGGAAGCCTCCTCTATGGCTCCAGCAGTTGAGGCCGCTTCCAGCAGCCACACCGGGCGGGGATCGGTCTCATCAGTGTTGTGCCTCTGTTTTGGTAATTCCCACTGCTGTGGTTCACTGTGCATACCAGGCTGACTGACAATTAGTGTCTGAGTATGTAAACAAAGCCCAGGCAGAATTTAAATCCCTTACTAATGAGCAGTGATGTTTGTCAAGAGAACACTGTTGTTTATTCCATTGGATTTCACCTGCAGAAATCTTGTTCGGTATTTTCACAACAATGTGAGAGGGGAAAAGGAAATGAGAGATCAAGGCAGAGGCAAACAGCGCAAAATGACAAGTAGTAGAACTTTCAAGCCATGTCATAAATGAACTTAGTTAATCATTAGTTAATTTAATCTAATTATTTATTAGATCAAAACATGTATCTTATTCTGCCAAGCAGGTACAGAGTGTATATAAGTTCAGTGGAAGAGGAAATTCTAGCTAGTATCTATTTTCCGTGCTTCCTGTATTCATTTCCTAGAGCTGTTGTAACCAGAGTACTACCAACCAGGTGGCTGAAAACAATAGAAATGTGTTCTCTCGCACCGTGGAGGCGAGAAGCCTAAAATCAAGGTGTCAGCCAGGCCCTAGTGGAGGGTCCTTCCTTGCCTCTTCCTGACTTCTGGTGGTTTGCGCAGTCCTTTACTTTCCTTGGCTTGTAAATGCATTGCTCCAATATCTGCCTCTGTCTTTACGTGGCATTCCCCTGTGTATCTCTGTCTCCCCAAGGTATTCGTCTCTCTGTCCCTCTCAGCACAGGGTGACAGTGTTTTTGCTGGTATAAAATTCTCAAAAATTTGTCAGTCTTCAGGTGAAATTCTCAGGCGTTTGAGCCATTAGACATGAGAATCCTCCACAGACCTTTCCTGGATCACAACCTCTCTATTCCTGGCTTTTGCTGAGATGGTTGATTGGATCCATAAATCATATGTGCAGCCCTTTAACAAACTGTTGTCCGACCACACTCTTGGTGTTCTTACACACTTTCTCATTTTCTGCTGCTTTCTGAATTGGCTTAAAAATTTCCAAATCAGGTGCCGGTCGCTTTTTGCTGATCAGTTCTTTCTCAATTTGTCCCTTTCCTCTAGCATTTTATCATAAGCAGCAAGGAGAGCACCTTCCACACTTGCCTTAGATATCTCCTCAGCCAAATATCCAAGTTGATCACTTACAAATTCTACTTTCTATAAAACTCTAGGACACAATTCAACCAAGTTCTTTGCCTCTTTTTAACAAAGATCATCTTTCCTCCACTGTCCAATAACATTTTCTTCATTTCCATCTGTGACCACACTAGAGGCACCTTTAACGTTCATATTTCTATCACCATTCTGTTCATGATGATACTGTGTATTCTCAGAGATAATAGAAGCTTTCTCTACTGTGTTCCTCACATCCGTCTGAGCCTTCACCAGAATCACCTTTAATGTCCAGATTCCTACCAACCATCTCTTCAAGGCAGTCTAGTCAATTTCAGTCAAAATTCCCCAATTTCAAACAGTTTCCACATTTTCAGGTATTTGTTACAGCAACACCCCACTTCCACATATCAACATTTATATCTGTCAGGGATCTCCAGAGAAACAGAACTAGTAAGATGTATACAGATATGTTACGTGTTTGTCTGTGTGCTCAGTCATGCCCGACTCTTTGTGACCCCATGGACTGCAGCCCACCAGGCTCCTCTGTCTGTGGGATTTCCCAGGCAAGATACTGGAGTGAGCTGCTATTTCCTCCTCCAGGGTATCTTCCTGCCCCAGGGATTGAACCCAAGTCTCTTGCATCTCCTGCATTGGCAGGTGGATTCTTTACCACTGTACCACCTGGGAAGCCTGCAGATATGTTAATCTGTATCTAAATATCAAATATCCACATCTATATATGTATATCTATCTGTCTAGTTTCGCAGGATGGAAAATAAACAGCAGTTGATATTACAGTCTTGAGGCAGAATTTCTTCTTCAAGAAGCCTCCGTTTTTGCTCTTAAGACCTTCAATCCATTAGATGAGACTCAATCACAGTATGAAGGGTAATCTTCTTAAAGTCAAGTGATTACAGATGTTAGTCACACCTACAAATACCTTCACAGAAACATCTAAAATAGTGTTTGATTAAATAACTATAGCCTAGCCAAGTTGATAAATAAAACTAGCCATCACACCCCCAAAGTCAGACTTGGTCATATTCTGTTATGAATTATCACTAAATATCTGATCCTTTATAAACTTGAAGTATCATTTGCTAATATGTTTATTTATGGGAGAAAGCAAAGAGCCTCTTGATGAGGGTGAAAGAGGAGAGTGAAAAAACTGGCTTAAAACTCAGCATTCAAAAAACCAAGATCATGGCATCTATGGGATGCCGTCACTTCATGGCACTTCATGGTACGTTTGTCACTTCATGGCAAATGGATGGGAAAAATAGTGGAAACAGTGACAGATTTTATTTTCTTGGGCTCCAGAATCACTGCAGACAGTGACTTCAGCCACAAAATTAAAAGACACTTGCTCCTTGGAGGAAAAGCTATGACAAACCTAGACAGTTAATTAAAAAGCAGAGACATCACTTTGCTGACAAAGGTCTGTATAGTTAAAGCTATGATTTTTCCAGTAGTCATGTACAGATGTGAGAGTTGGACAGAAGGCTGAGCACTGAAGAACTGATGCTTTTGAACTGTGATGCTGGAGAAGACTCTTGAGTCCCTTGGACTGCAAAATCAAACCAGTCAATCCTAAAGGAAATCAGTCCTGAATGTTCATGGGAAGGACAGATGCTAAAGCTGAAGTTCTGATATTTTGGCCACCTGCTGTGAAGAGGCGACTCATTGGAAAAGACCCTGATGCTGGAAAAGATTGATGGCAGGAGAAGTGGGCGACAGAGGATGAGATGGTTAGATAGTATCACTGACTCTGGACATGAGTTTGAGCAAACTCCGGGAGATAATGAAGGACAGGGAAACTTTAGTGTGCTACAGTCCATGGGGTCACAAAGAGTTGGACATGACTTAGTGACTGAGTAACAACAATAAGTTTGAGGCTTCATACTTAACCAAAAGTCTCTTATATTTGTTTTACTTTATAGCCTTCTTTTGTGATACATGTGATTTTGAAAATTCTAGGTATTCAATGCTCTTCTCTTGAGTATCAGGCCTTTATGTAAAATACACTGCTTGGTTTTTCTCATTAAGAAAGTATTTTGATTATTTCAAAAAAATTTAATGAAATTGAGTTCTTTATCAGAGGGAGTTTTTGCACCCACTGGCATGGTACGATGCAACATTAGGGCTGGTGAAGTGCAAATCACGGGGCTGTGTGCTTGCTCGCTGAAGGCTTACTATTAAGAGACAGAAGAGTGGATGCATATGCTAGAGGGAACACTTGGACAGCTTAAATTAGAATTAGAATTACCTGGACAGCTTAAAAAAAAAAATCCCAGGCTGATTAAATCAGAAGGGCTAGGGGTGGTAGGTAGTCACCCCTCCTTTCTTCAAGAGGTAAAACTTAATTCCTTCAGCTCATTGAGAGTGAGCTGGACTTAGTGACTTGCTTCTACCAAGAATATTTGGCCGCAGTGACTGTATGTGACTTCCAATAATACTGTGTCATAAAACACTGTGAAGCTTCCTCCTGGCTTTTTCTTTTTCTATTTTGAATCACATACTTTTGGAGAAACCAGCTACCACGGCCATAAGGACACCTTAGCAGCCCTAGAGAGTCTCATGTTATGAGACCTCCTATCAACAGCCAGCAAGGAACTGGGGCCTTTTTCATGGTTAATTTTATGTGTCAGCTTGACTGGGACACAGGTGCTCAGACATTTGGACAAAAGTTATTCTGGGTGTGTCTGTGCGCATGTTTCAGGATGAGATTAACATTTGAATAGATAGACTGAGGAAAGGAGATTGCCTTCCCTAATGTGGATGGGCTTCATGCAATCAACTAAAGACCTGACTAGAATAAAAAGACTAAGAAGAAACTCCTCTTGCCTAAGTCCTTGAGCTGGGACATAAGTCTTCCTGCCTTCAGAATCAAACTGAAGCAGTTGTTCTTTTGCCGTCTCAAGCGTGCTGGCTTTGGGACTGTAACTGACACCATCAGCTTTCCTGGGTCTTGGGCTTTTGTACTTGAACTGGAACTACAACATTGACTCTTGTGGATCTCTGGCTTTTCGACTATAGATCTTCAGACTTCTCAGCCTCTGTAACTGTGCAAGATAATCCTCCATTTTATATATACATTATATCCTATTGGCTCCTCTCTGGAGAATCTTGTATATTGTAGCCTTCTGCCAGTAGCCATGTGAGAGAACCATTTTGGAAGCCCCAGTTAAGCCTTCAGATGACTGCAGCCTGAGCTGACATCTTGACTGTGGTCTCATGAGAGACGCTGAACCAGAACCCCCACCTAAGCTATTCCCATATTCCTGATCCACAGAAACTGCACAGGGTAGTAAATATTCTTTGTTTTAGGCTACTAAGTGTTGTGGTAATTTGTTACACAGCAATAGATGACTACCACACTAGGTGATTCCAATATGCAGCCAAGTCTAAGGAGCACTACCTTACTCTTCTGCCAGTAAAAATCATGAAATACCTGCTTTTTAGGCACTCAAAGGGATCTTGAGCACTTACTTATATTGTAAGGGGCCTGTCAAATGTCTAGGTAAAGCCACAGATCTGTAGTGCTGACTTTTCTTTGCTTCTCAGTATTTTCCAGTTTCATCCTTATGTCCAAGCAAACCCTCCCATCAGTGAGCTTCATACTTGGACCATATTACAATCCCTTGGTCCTTGTCTCTTTGTAATCAGAATTGATTTCCCACCTCCAGTAATTCTGTTACCTCATGTTTGGGTGTTGGAGAAGGCAATGGCACCCCACTCCAGTACTCTTGCCTGGAAAATCCCATGGACGGAGGAGCCTGGTAGGCTGCAGTCCATGGGGTCACTGAGGGTCGGACACGACTGAGCGACTTCACTTTCACTTTTCACTTTGACGCATTGCAGAAGGAAATGGCAACCCACTCCAGTGTTCTTGCCTGGAGAATCCCAGGGACAGGGGAGCCTGGTGGGCTGCCGTCTGTGGGGTCACACAGAGTCGGACATGACTGAAGTGACTTGGCAGGCAGCATGTTTGAGTGTAGTCATCTTTGTGTTTGGGACAGGGCAAAAGCCCTATGAAAGACATAATATTGTTCTAAAATTTTCTGCTCATTTGAAGCTTTCCTCTTGATTTTCAGAAAATTCCACAAGAAAAATAATAGATGCCACTAGACACAAATTCCCTTAATTTTCTTGTCATCAAACTGCTTTTGTACCCAATCTTTTTTCTCCTCTGGCTGTTATTCTTAAAGCGTATGTCCTCTTTTCATAGGCTAATATTTCCACCTGTGCTGTGCATCACATTGGCTCCCCGTGTTCTCAAGGGCAGGTCTGTGTCTTCACTGCTCCCTCTCTAGTAGCTTCTTCTCATTGAAACTAATTGTGATTGAAAACTGAACTCTTTCCCCAGCTGAACTGTAGTATTCTAGAAGGCAAGAGCAGTGTCTTGTTAATGAAGAGTCATTGAATGCATGAGTGAATGTATTAATTTTGAAAATACTGAAGCATTTAATAGATAGTAGCGTTACTCTTTTTCATTGTCTACCCCCCCCCCCCAATTTTTATTTCATTTTCTTGAGAGAAAAACCAAGATGGAAGTTACAGCCTCTTCTGCAGAGATATAGTAAAGGAAGCTACAAAGGTATTAAAATAGAGATGTGTCTGGTTGGTGGTCAGCTGCCAATTTGGCAATCTAGTGGCCACTTTACAGCATTTAAAGGATCATATTGAAACAGAAGCTGGAGACCTAAGACACTCTTTATTTTATTGCTACCTAAGTGTTCTTGATTTCTCTTTACTTTGCAAAGTCTGAAAGTCACATTCACTCATAGAGCCTGATGACATTTTTCCTAGAAAGTAGAGTAACAGCCATTAATAGGTGTGAGAATCACTTTAGCAGGGTGGCTACTGTCTCTCTCTTTCAATCGCACCATTTCTTACATTCTCCTTGTGGAAAGTAAACTACAAACTGGCTGCATTTGATTTTTCCATCACACCCAATACTGTACCTATTCTCTCCTCACTCTGTAGGCTTTACATGGAAGAGTCAGTCACTGCTGTGACTTAGAGAGGGTCAGCAAGACACGAAGGAAAAAATGTAAACTTTGTATTTAATAAGAGTTAGTTGAATCCTGGTTCTACTGCTTAACTAGCTACATAGCTTTGGGGAAGTGATTTAGTCTTTTAAAATTTCAGTGTCCTCATCAGTAAAAATAATGTACAGCTCAGAGCTGTCATGGACATTAAATGAAATAATTTTGAAAACATTTATTCTGGTGGCAATCTCTTTGCCTTCTATATTCACAGATGACTTACAAATCTATATAGCCTCACTTTTCTCCTTAGATCCAAACCCATGATTGTAACTGCATATCTCAAAGGTATCTCATAAAGGCATCGTCACTACAGAAACTCAACTCATTATCTTTCCTTTCATCCTTTCTCCTCTGTTGTTTTCTAGTTTAATTAACAGAAACATCACTCAGTCATCCAATCTAAAAACCTTTGCATTATCCTCTAGCTTTAATTTTCCTCTCCCTCAGTCTTAATCCCCAGGATCTGTCAGTCAACAAGCTGTTGATTCAGCATTTAAAATGACAACATGTCCTCTTCCTCCCAACTTCTGCCTTGATTCTGACTCTGGACTCTTCAACCTGGACCATTGCCTGGCTCCATGTAAACAGAAGCATGCCTCTCATTTGATTACACACAAGACACATTTGTAACAGTGTCCTTGAGGACCCCAGCATCCCTTGTAACCTCTGTGGTCCCTTTACATTGTTCACCAAGGACCATGTATTGGTTGATGCTGTGGTCCCTGGTACCCAGGACCACCAAGTCACCACAGCCCCCCAGAGACAGAGTCTCTGCTTATGGCTGCACCTGGTACCTTTTACCCAGGCACAGGGTTGTTGCATACACCAGTATGCCCCATCCACACTGGAGGTCTTTCCTTACTAAGGGCAGCCAGTAAAGTCTGGGAGAGATGACTGCTTCTTCAAATGTGTAGACACCTGTGGAAGTATACTGGGATCAAAAAGATTCAGGGAAAGGTGACTCCACCAAAGGAATATAGGAAAGCTCTAATAACTGACCCCAAAGAGGTGAAGATACAGGAAGTGCCCAACAAATAATGAAATAATTCTTTAAATAATTAAGTAAGTATTCTAAAGATGTTCAAAGAACTATAAAGCAACACAAATAATTAATGAAATCAAGAAAATAATACAAGAATTCAATTCTTGGTCAGAAAACTGAGATTCCACAAGCCACACAGTGTGGCCAGATAAAAAAAAAATAAGAGTGAGAAAGAAAAAAGAAATGAAAAGAAGTGAAGAAAGCCTGTGGTTCTTAGAGATACCATTAAAGAAATAATCTATGCATCATTGGAGTCCTAGAAGAATAAGAGAAGGAGAAAGAGGTAGAAAGCTTATTTAAAGAAATAATGGCCAAGAACCTCCCAAACCTAGGGAGTGACTTGGAAATTCAAATTCATGAAGCTAATGTTAGTTACGCTTATTTGCTCAGTTGTGTCCGACTCTTTGAAGCTCTGTGGACTGTAGCCCACTAGGCTCCTCTGTCCATGGTATTTTTCAGGCAACAATACTGGAGTGTGTTGCCATTTCCTTCTCCAGGGGATCTTCCTGACCCAGGGGTCTAACCTGTGTCACCTGTGTCTCCTGCATTGCAGGCAGATTCTTTACCTGCTAACCCATGGGGGAAGCTCATGAAGCTAACAGGCATCCTCAAATTTCAATCCAAAGTGATCTTCTCCAACATACATTATAATAAAACTGTCTAAAGTCAAAGATGAGAGATTTTAAACAGCAGCAGAAAAAAAATTCTCTCATGTAAGTGAACCCTCATAAGGGTATCAGTGGATTATTCAGTATAAACCTTGCAGACCAAAAGAGAATGAAATGATCTATTAAAAGGATTGAAAGAAAAAAAAAAAAAAACCTACCAGCCAAGGATAGTTTACCCAGCACAGTTGTCTTTAACAAATGAATGTGACGGCTTCCTTGGTGGCTCAGTGATAAACATTCCCCCTGCCAGTGCAGGAGACAGGGGTTCAATCCTTAATCTGGGAAGACCCCACCTGCCACAGAGCAATTAAATCTGTGCACCACAACTACTAAGATAAAGAAAGATGGCAGAGTAGAAGAATGTGTGCTCATCTTCTCTTGCGAGAACTCCAAAATTACAACTCACTGCTGAACAGCCATCGACAGGAGACTGTTGGATCCCAGCAGAAGAAGATAGCCCACATCCAAGGTCAAAGGAGAAGCCCCAGAAAGACAGTAGAAGTGGCAAAATCATGTTTAGAATCAAACCCCATAACCGCCAGAGACGCTTGGAGGGCTCAGACAAGACATTGTGCACACCAGGAGACTCCCACAAAGACTGAGCCAGGCCTGCCTGTGAGTGTTTGAGTGTCTTCTGCAGAGGTACATGTCAGCAGTGGCCTGCCGCAGGGGCAGGAGCTGTGGGTGCAGCAGACCTGGGTGTGGCATAAACCCTCTTAGAGGAGGTCGCTATTAACCCCACCATAGAGCTGCCAGAACTTACACAGGACTGGGGAAACAGACTCTTAGAGTGCACAGACAAAACCTTGTGCGCACCAGGACCCAGGAGAAAGGAACAGGGACCCCACAAGAGACTGACCCAGACTTGCCTGTGAGTGTCCAGGAGTCTGGCAGAGGGTGGGTCAGCAGTCACCTGCTGCAGGGTCGGGGGCACTGAGTGCAGCAGTGAGTGCATAGGACCTTTTGGAGGAGGTCACCATTTTCTTCATTACCTCCACCATAGTTTTGTCTCAGGTCAAACAACAGGTCAAACACAGTCCCAGCCATCAACAGAAAATTGGATTAAAGATATACCGAGCATGGCCCTGCCCATTAGAACAAGACCCAGTTTTCCCCATAGTCAGTCTCTCCCATCAGGAAGCTTCCATAAGCCTCTTATCCTTTTCTGTCAGAAGGCAGACAGAATGAAGATCACAATCACAGAAAGCTAATCAAACTGATTACATGGACCACAGCCTTGTCCAACTCAATGAAACTATGAGCCATGCCCTGTAGGGCCACCCAAGATGGATGGGTCATGGTGGAGAGTTCTGCCAAAACTTGGTCCACTGGAGAAGGGAATGGCAAACCACTTCAGTTTTCTGGCCTTGAGGATCCCACGAACAGCAGGAAAAAGCAAAAATATAGGACACTAAAAGTTGAACTCCCTGGGTTGGTAGGTGCCCAGTATGCTACTGGAGATCAGTGGAGAAATAACTCCAGAAAGAATGAAGAGACAGAGCCAAAGCAAAAACAATGCCCAGTTGTGGATGTGACTGGTGAGGGAAGTAAAGTCTGATGCTATAAAGAAAAATATTGCATAGGGAACTGGAATGTTAGGTCCATGAATCAAGGAAAATTGGAAGTGATCAAACCAGAAGATGGCAAGGGTGAACGCTGACATTTTAGGAATCAGCGAACTAAAATGGACTAGAATGGGTGAATTTAACTCAGATGACCATTATATCTACTACTGTGGGCAAGAATCCCTTAGAAGAAATGGAGTATCCATCATAGTCAAAAAGAGAGTCCAAAATGCAGCTCTTGGGTGCAATCTCAAAAATGACAGAATGATCTCTGTTCATTTCCAAGACAAACCATTCAATATCACAGTAATCCAAGTCTATGCCCTGACCAGTAATGCTGAAGAAGCTGAAGTTGAATGGTTCTATGAAGACTTACAAGACCTTCTAGAACTAACATCCCCAAAAGATGTCCTTTTCATCACAGGGGATTGGAATGCAAAAGTAGGAAGTCAAGAGATACCTGGAGTAACAGGCAAATTTGACCTTGGAGTACAAAATGAAGCAGGGAAAAGGCTAACAGAGTTTTGCCAAGAGAACTCACTGGTCATAGCAAACACCCTCTTCCAACAACATAAGAGAAGTATGTACACATGGACATCACCAGATGGTGAATACCGATATAAGGTTGATTATATTCTTTGCAGCCAAAGATGGAGAAGCTCTATACAGTCAGCAAAAAGAAGACTTGGAGCTGACTGTGGCTCAGATCATGAACTCCTCAATGCCAAATTCAGACTTAAATTGAAGAAAGTAGGGAAAAACCACTAGACCATTCAGGTATGACCTAAATCAAATCTCTTACAATTATACAGTAGAAGTGGTAGATAGATTCAAGGGATTGTATCTGATAGACAGAGTGCCTGAAGAACTATGGACAGGAGGTTCATGACAATTGTACAGGAGGCAGGGATCAAGACCATCCCCAAGAAAAAGAAATGCAAAAAGGCAAAATGGTGGTCTGAGGAGGCCTTACAAATGGCTAACAAAAAAGAAAAACAAAAGGCAAAGGAGAAAAGGAAAGATATACCCATTTGAATGCAGAGTTCCAAAGAATAGCAAGGGATGACAAGAAAGCCTTCCCCATTGATCAGTGCAAAGAAATAGAGGAAAACAATAGAATGGGAAAGACTAGAGATCTCTTCAAGAAAATTAGAGATACCAAGGGAATATTTCATGCAAAGATGGGCTCATTAAAGGACAGAAATGGTATGGACTTAACAGAAGCAGAAGATATTAAGAAGAGGTGCCAAGAATACACAGAAGAACTATACAAAATAAATGTTCATGACCCAGATAACCACGATGGTGTGATCACTCACCTAGAGACAGACATCCTGGAATGTGAAGTCAAGTGGGCCTTTGGAAGCATCACTACAAACAAAAGTTAGTGGAGGTGATGGAATTCCAGTTGAGCTATTTCAAATCCTAAAAGATGATGCTGTGAAAGTGTTGCACTCAATATGCCAGCAAATTTGGGAAACTCAGCAGTGGCCACAGGACTGGAAAAGGTCAGTTTTCATTCCAGTCCCAAAGAAAGGCAATGCCAAAGAATGTTCAAACTACCACACAATTGCACTCATCTCACACACTAGCAAAGTAATGCTCAAAATTCTCCAAGCCAGGCTTCAACAGTATGTGAACTGAGAACTTCCTGATGTTCAAGCTGGTTTTAGAAAAGGCAGAGGAACCAGAGATCAAATTGCCAACATCTGTTGGATCATCTAAAAAGCACAAGAGTTCCAGGAAAAACATCTACTTCTGCTTTATTGACTATGTCAAAGCCTTTGACTGTGTGGATCACAACAAACTGTGACATTCTTGAAGACATGGGAATGCCAGACCACCTGACCTGCCTCCTGAGAAATCTGTATGCAGGTCAATAAGCAACAGTTAGAACTGGACATGGTACAACAGACTGGTTCCAAATTGGGAAAGGAGTATGTCAAGGCTGTATATTGTCATCCTGCTTATTTAACTTCTATGCAGAGTACATCATGTGAAATGCTGGGCTGGATGAAGCACAAGCTGAAATCAAGATTTCTAGGAGAAATATCAATAACCTCAAATATGCAGATGACACCACCCTTACAGCAGAAAGTGAAGAAGAACTAAAGAGCCTCTTAATGAAGGTGAAAGAGGAGAGTGAAAAAGTTGGCTTAAAAGTCAACATTCAAAAAATAAAGATCATGGCATCTGGTCCCATCACTTCATGGCAAATAGATGAGGAGACAATGAAACAGTGAGAAAGTTTATTTTTGGGGGCTGCAAAATCACTTCAGATGGTGACTGCAGCCATAAAATTAAAAGACGCTTGCTCCTTGGAAGAAAAGCTATGACCAACCTAGACAACATATTAAAAAGCAGAGACGTTACTTTGCTATCAAAGGTCTGTCTAGTCAAAGCTATGGTTTTTCCAGTAGTTGTTTATGGATGTGAGAGTTGGACTATAAAGAAAGCTGAGTGTGGAAGAATTGATGCTTTTGAAGTGTGGTGTTGGAGAAGACTCTTGAGAATCCCTTGGACTGCAAGGAGATCAAACCAGTCCATCCTAAAGGAAATCAGTTGTGAATATTCGTTGGAAAGACTGATGTTGAAGCTGAAGCTCCAATACCTTGTCCACCTGATGTAAAGAGCTGATTCATTGGAAAAGACTCTGATGGTGGGAAAGATTGAAGGCAGGAGGAAAAGGGGATGACATGGTTGGGTGGCATCACCGACTCAATGGACATGAGTTTGAGTAAGCTCCAGGAGTTGGTGAAAGACAGGGAGACCTGGAGTGCTGCAGTCCATGGGGTTGCAAAGAGTCGGACACGACTGAGTGACTGAACTGAACCACAACTATTGAACCTGTTCTCTAGAGCCCAGAAACGACAACTAATGAGCCCATATGCTGCAACTGAAGCCCATGTGCCCTAGAGCCTGTGCTCCATGCCAAGAGAAGCCACCGCAATGAGAAGCCCATGTACTGAAACTAGAGATTAGCCTGTGCACAGCAATGACCCAGCACAACCAAATATGAATAAATTAATTTTAAAAAAGAAATGATGATATAAAGACTTACCACTACAACCCCCTTATATTAATGCTTAAAGGAGGTCTTCAAGCTAAAATGATAGCTTATAAATTGACAAGATGGCAATAGTAAGTCCTCACCTATCAATAATAAAATTTAAGTGGATTCAGTTCAGTTCAGTTGCTCAGTCGTGTCCGACTCTTTGCGACCCCATGAATCACAGCACGCCAGGCCTCCCTGTCCATCACCAACTCCTGGAGCTTACTCAAACTCATGTCCACTGAGTCGGTTAAATTATCCAATTAAAAGGTGCAGAGCAGCTGAATGGATAAAAACAAAGCCAAACTATATACTGCTTACAAAAGACTCATCTTCAAGGACACAGATAAGCAGAAAGTGAGAGGATGGAAGAAGTTACTCCATGAAAATAGAAGTTAAAATTGGACAGAGTCTCTATATTTACATCAAGTGAAACAGACTTTAAATCAAATACTGTAATAAGAGATGAGGTCATTATATAGTGATAAATGGATCAATTCAGCAAGAGAATGTAACAATTGTAAATATATATCAACCTAATAGTGGAGCACCTAAATATATTGAGCAAATAGTAATATCTGAAGGGAGTAATAAGCAATGATAAATAATAATAAGAGTGTTTAATACTTACTTTCAAAACAACCTAAGTGTCCACTGACAGATGAATGGATAAACAAAATGTAGTATATATGTATACAATGGAATATTAGTCATAAAAAAGAAAATCTTGCCATTTGTGATAACACGGATAGATCTTAAGGGCATTATGCTAAGTGAAATAAGTGAAACAGAAAGACAAATACTATACAACCTCAGTATATGGAATCTACATATATATGGAATCAACAAACACTGAACTCATGGAAACAGTGTGGAATGGAAGTTATCAGGGGCTAAGGGGCGGAAGCAATTGAGAGATGTTGGTCAAAGCGTTCAAACTTCCATCTATAAAATAAATCAGTTCTGGGGATCTAATATACTGCATGGTAACTGTAGTTAAAAATAGTGTATTTTATACTTGAAAGTTGCAAAAGTATGGCTTTAATGTTCTCACTGTAAGAACAACAGCAAAATGGTAATTGAGTGAGGTGAAGGATGTGTTGACTTGCCTTATTGTGGTAAACATTTTGTAATATATATGTGTTAAATTATCACATGATACAGCATACACAGTGTTATATACCAATTATATCTCAATAAAGCTGAAAAAAGGAAGGAATGAGAATTCATGTTAGAGAGACTTTCCTGGTGGTCCACTGGTTAACACTTCATGCTCCCAGTGTAGGGGTCATGAGCTTGATCCCTGGTTGGTTGGGGAACTAAGATCCCACATGGTGAGCAGTGTGTGGCCAGAAAAGAAAAATGAATTCATGTAAGAAAAATCTGAACTTTAAGTTCCTTATCCAACAACATAGATTCTAAACGGCACATTTCCTTTTTTTAATTTACAGTATTCCAAATGGAAATATTATTTATGACAAAGTGTCCAGATTACTTCCGACTTACTTTTTGTGTTTTAAACTCTTGACAAATTAGAACTCCTTTTACAATGAGGCAGTAGGTCTAATTTTTTTGAAATGAGGCATTGATATTGAAATCCAGCCCTTGATCTCTGTTGGCCAGCAGGGTTCAATGTATATATATTCATCTCAGAAAATGGCTTAGTTTCAGGAAGGACAGGTCAGCCAGGTGGGGAGGGAGAGTCATGTTCTAACCAAAGTAGGGCATGATGACTTCCATGGAGAGCCTTGCTTTTTCTTCAGATCAAACATATTCAGTGTCATGAAAAACTCTTCTCACTAATTTGTGCACATATTTCTTTTGAGATTGATGCTTTGGAAAGGAAAGTACAAAATGACAGTGTCTGAGAACAGCAGTTTTAGCAGGATATTCCTGACCCAGTTAAAGAGACTCAAATTTTAGGCAAAAATCCATGCTCCTAATTTCCTTGGCAGTTCTATGACACATTTGAGTGGATGCATTACAATTTTTAAACCTTTCCCAATAAAAAGTATGAATATAAATGTAAGATTTTTAGGTGTAACATGGTTGTCATCCATTTTTTGTTTTTGCCATTCTTACCCTAGAAGGAATGGAAGCTGCTCTAGAAACCAGGCTATTAAAATGTCCCTTTGTCAAACGTGTTAACAAATGTAATCCATTCATATAAAAGAGGCCATGGCATCTCAATAGCTGCCTTAGGAACAAAAGTTATATTAACAACTGAGAGGATTCTAGGAGGGTTTATCACTGCTTTAAGTATAATGAACACACAGAACATATCTTTTGACAGTCTGGGTTATAGTTTTAGCCGTTGCAGGCTGTAGTTTTCTCACCCTTTCTTGAAGGGGAGCCGAGAAGCAACAGGGTTATCTCTCCACGTGCTCCAGCACGTCACCTTCTAGGAACTCTTTAGAAGATGTTTTTAGTGCCCGTGTCACTTCCCTTTTCTAACTTCAGCCGTTTCTGTGTCACACAGTTCCTTGCACATGCAGATGCGTCACAGAAGCACGTATATTAGTTTGCTAAGGCTGCAGTAACAAAATCCCGTGTGCCTTACACAACAGAAATGAATTGTCTCACAGTTTTGGAGGCTAGAAATTCCAGATCATGGTGTTGACAGGCCACGCCCCCTCCAGAGGTGCTAGGGAAGGTCTGTTCCTGGCTGCTCTCCCAGTATCTGGCAGCTCCTTGGCTTGTGGCAGCAGAACTTCCATCTTCACATGATATTCTCCTTGTGTGCTTATTGTTGTTCTCTAGTCGCTAAGTCACGTCCAACTCTTTGTGACCCCATGGACTGTAGCCCACCAGGTTCCTCTGTCCATGGAATTCTCCAGGCAAGAATCCTGGAGTGGATTGCTATTCCCTCCTCCAGGGGATCTTCCTGATCCAGGGATCAAACCTGTATCTCCTGCATTGGCAAGCAGATTCTTTACCACTGAGCCACCTGGAAAGTACTATCTATGTCCAAATTTCCTCCTTTTTCTAAGGATGCCAGTCATGTTGTATTCAGGCATATCCTAATAACCTCATTTTAATTTGATTACCTTTGTGAAGAATCTGTCTTCAAATAATGTCACCTTCTGAAGTGCTGGGAGTTAGAATTTCAGCATGCAGAGTTTGTGGGGGAACACAGTTCAGCCCAAAGCAGCGTCACACCTTAAATACACCTTGCTTTCTGTCTCATGGCCTTATCAGAGCTGAAGCTGTGGAAGCTGCTGAGCTCAGAAGGTGAAGCTGTTGACACCCTTGGGGCAGTCCTCAATCAGTCAGGGGCAGGACCCAGTGAAAAAATGCACCAGACTCCTCTCATTTTGATGGATTATTCTGGCAGGTATTCCATCTTTTCTCAAAAGTCCTTTTAAGACTGGGTCCCAATTGCTACAACAGCAACTTCATTAACACACCCAGACGTTGACTTTCTCCCCTGTCTCACTGTTCTTTTCTCTTACTATAACTTCTTGGGATTTCCTCAAACAAATCACCAACACTCTGCTGACATGATCTCTTTGTCTCAAACTCTGCTTTGGTGACTATCCAAACATCTGCTTTTTCAATCTTCGGTAGAAAAACTAAGCAATCTCCTTAAAGGTTACGTATCAAGTTATGCATGATAGTAGTGCCCCTGATTTGAGCTTCTCAGGTGGCTCATTGGTAAAGAATCTGCCTGCAATGCAGGAGATGCAGGTTTGATCCCTGGGTCGGGAAGATCCCCTGGAGAAGGAAATGGCAACCCACTCCAGTATTCTTGCCTGGGAAATCCCATGAAAGAGGAGCCTGGCGGGCTACAGTACATGTAGTTGCAAAGAGTCAGACACAGCTAGTGACAAAAAAAAATGACAACCGTGCCTCTGATTATGATATTAACTATGAAAAACTATATTTTTCTACTCTTCATAAATGTGGCATCTTGCTGTATGACTATAGTAGACGTGTAGAAATAACTTTATTGCTGATAATACCTACTCCCATTTTGGCAGGTGAGAAAAACTGAAATTCACAGAGTATAATTGATAATACAAGAAGCTAGAAGCAGAGAGAGGACTAGAACCTAGATTCTCTGATACCTAAATTAGCATCTTTCCCTAGTTAGTTGTCGCTCTGTCATGTCTGACTCTTTGCAACCCCATGGACTGCAGCACACAAGGCCTCCCTGTCCATCACCAACTCTTGGAGCTTGCTCAAACTCATGTCCATTGAGTTGGTGATGCCATCCAACCATCTCATCCTCTGTCGTCCCCTTCTCCTCCTGCCTTCAGTCTTTCCCAGCATCAGGGTCTTTTCCAATCAGTCAGCTCTTTGCATCAGGTCGCCAAAGTATTGGAGTTTCAGCTTCAACATCAGTCCTTCTAATGAACACTCAGGACTGATCTCCTTTAGGATGGACTGGTTGGATCTCCTTGCAGTCCAAGGGACTCTCAAGAGTCTTCTCTAACACCACAGTTCAAAAGCATCAGTTCTTCAGTCCTCAGCTTTCTTTCTGGTCCAACTCTCATATCCCACTACATGTTTAATTCCTGTTGCCAGGAATACTTCATATGTTCATAGATGTTCCTTTTAGAGGGTGTTTTACATGCTTTTTAACGTAATGGAACATAAAATTTGTAAAGGCAGGGAGGATTCCTATTTATATTTGTGACAAATGGGATAATGTCTTGTATAAAATGGATGCTAACTAGATATAATGTTAGTCCCATAATGGCCCAGATTTTTGTCTGATATGTTCATTGGTATGTCCGAAGAACCTGGGATAGTGTATGGCACATAGTAGGCATTTGACAAATATTTGTTGAGTAAACAAATACCTGTAGACATGCTTGAAAGACAAGAAATAATTGTTTCTGTCTCTTTTGCCTTCTGTTACAGGACCACCTAACATCCATTAATAATAGCACTACCATACATGTCCAAGAATGTTCAACATTGTTTACATATATCTATGATCTGATTTGGGAGAAGGCAATGGCACCCCACTCCAGTACTGTTGCCTGGAAAATCCCATAGATGGAGGAGCCTGGTAGGCTGCCGTCCATGGGGTCGCTGGAAGTCAGACACGACTGAGCGACTTCACTTTCACTTTCCACTTTCATGCATTGGAGAAGGAAATGGCAACCCACTCCAGTGTTCTTGCCTGGAGAATCCCATGGACGGAGAAGCCTGGTAGGCTGCAGTCCATGGGGTCGCACAGAGTCGGACACGACTGAAGTGACTTAGCAGTAGCCGCATGATCTGATTTCATCCTAGCAATATTCGTATGAGATAAGGAAACTAAAGCTTAGAGGAACTTCATAGCTATTTAATATCACAAAGCTAATGACTGACCCAATCATGTTTGATCATGTGGCCTCTGATTAACGTAACTTAGATAACTGTGTTGTTAATGCAATAGAAAATGAGGACACAAGGAGGTTTAATCTCTATTCATAAATTAAGCAATCATCTTGCAAACAAATCATTCCCTTATCCAGGGGATCTTCCTGAACCAGGGTTCAAACCTGGGTTTCCCACATTGCAGGCAGATTCTTTACCATCTGAGCCACTAGGGAAACCCATTTGAAATGTATATGATTCAATCCAAGATATTTCTAAACATTGAATCTGATGGAGTGTGATGACTCCACATAAAACCAGAAAGAACCTTTATTTCTCCTCATTGTGTTGTTGCAAGTCTGCTAGGAGTGAATTCTATTAAAGTAAAATTACTTTCATTGTCATAATTCCTTATGTTATTAAGCACCACTATTAATTGTTGGTTTTCTTGGCCCAGTTAATTTTTTTTCTGAGGAAATAATGTTCTACCAAACAATGGCAAGCAAATAAAATCTCCTTGTGACGATTTTATAGCCTGAGACAATATATTCCAGAGATTAAGTCAAGGGTTTGGCTGTGTGGCTTTGACAAGTTCCTTACCCACCCTAAATTCCAGGCTCTATATCTGTAAGATAGGATCAAAAAAGTACTCAGCTGTTAGTGTTGTGTTATTAAATGAAATCCTGAAACCAAAATACTTTGCACAGGACCTGGCTCTTAAATGTAAATGCTGAATAAAACATTGCCACTGCCCTGCCACCACCACCATCGTATTGAAGAAAAGTTCTTTTTAAATGACATAATACCATTATTTGTTTGAAGAAAGAGTGCCTTTGCTACAGTATGGATGGTTCCTCTGGGTCTGAAGATACAACATAGGAAGTGAAACTAATCCAGATGAATTGCGTTCCTTCTTAGGTGATTTAGGGCCTCACCATCTCCTACAACACGGAAGCCACTAGCCACACGTGACTCTTGAACACTCTAAATGCAGCTAGTGCAACTGAGGAACTGAATTTTTAGTTTCACTTAATTTTCATGATTTAAACTGAAACTTAAATAGCTGCTTGTTTCTAGTGACAACCAGACTGGACCGCACTGTGTTTTGATATATGCTAGGGACGAGACTTTGCAAACCTTTGCCAGGCTCTGCCAGTAGGGGGCACTAGAGGGAGACTTCAAAGTTGGGAGGAGACGGCACCTGTTTTTTCCTGTCCACTTTTGTTCCTGTCAGTCACCACAGCAGTGGTTCTTCAGTCTGACAGTGGCAGTTGGTTTCAGTACTTGCCACACTCCTACTAGTATGCCCGTTTGGACCCCTCAGAGATATCAGGACCAGCTGGACAGTGCCCGCCCCTTCCACCCATGTCCCCGGGTCTGGGTTCCAATTCCGTGGAACTCCAAACCTTTAAATTCCGAGAACTCTAACGTCTTCTATAGGGACAGGTTGCTGCTGTAGTTTCCTACCTTTCTCTTATGGTTTCTCTGACAACAGTTCAGTCAGTTCTCCAGATTAAATCTTTTCTATTAAAATACCTGGCATGGACCTTGCCGGATACCAGCCTCCTGGGATCTCAGTCTGTGTGGGACATACTCCTGTTATTTCAGCCAAATGCAACTCCAGCCCCGGGACTTCACCTGGAACTTCACCTCTGACACAGTCCAGCCAGATTTCCCCTTTTTTCCTACTAATTCTTAACCTCACCTTTTAACCAAAAAATGTTAAGGTTTGTTTTAACCATACCACCTTCAGTTTCTGTTTTTGTTGCTTTTCTCACTGGATCTGTTTGTTATTCATATTAATTTTCCATTTTCTTTAAATTGGGTTTTTACTTATTACTATTTTTGTTTTGTCTTTTTATTTTCTCCTGTTTTATTCTTGACTTCCTCGTTTAAAGTCTCATCTATTTCATTTATTTATCCTTCTTGTTATTTGAGTGGATTTATTTTTTTTTAAAGCTTTAAAATGAACAAATTAACTTTCTTTTATTTTTAATTTATCAATTTGTCTTTGCTTTTTCTCTGTTCTTGGCTTCATATATGCTTTTTTTTTAATATTATAGTAAAATACATGCAACATAAAATTTGCCATCTTAACCATTTTTAAGTGCACAGATCTATGGTATTGAATGCATTCATGTTGTTCACTACCACCCACCCCTGTCATTCTTAACATCTTGTAAAAGGTGAAACTATACCCATTAAACAATAACCCGGTATTTTCCCTCCCACCAGCTCCGGGCAATCACTATTATACTTTCTACTGTTATTGCTTTGACTACTTTATGTACCTTGTATAAATGGAATCTTACAATATTTATGTTTCTGTGACTGGCTTATTACATTTAGCATAGTGTTCTCCAGGTTCATCCATGTTCCTGCATATTGCAGAATTCCTTCCTTTTACAGGCTGAATAATATTCCATAATGTGTATATCCAGTCCTCTGTCAGTGCATACATGAACTGAGTCCACATTTTAGCTGTTCTGAATAATGTTGCTGTGAACATGAGTGTACATCATATATGCTTTATTTATTTATTTCTGCTTGCACCAAGTCTTTGTTGCCGGACGCGGGCTTTCTCTAGTGGTGAGCAGGGCTCCTCTTCACTGCAGTGTGTGGGCTTCTCATGCAGTGGCTTCTCTTGTTGTGGAGTAGAGGCTTCAGTATTGGTGGCACACGGGCTCAATAGTTTTGGCTAGAGGGCTTAGTTGCTCCGTGGCATTTGGAATCTTCCTGGACCAGGGATTGAACCCATGTACCCTGAATTGGCAGGCGGATTCCTATCCACTGTACCACCAGGAAAATCCTGTTTCATGTATGTTTTAAATGACCTTTCATGAAGAAAGCAAGAACTGAGGGAGTGTCAGAGGGCGCTGATGAGGGAATACTTTAAATGCTAAAGGAAATGGAGGTGTTCCTTCCTCTCGCGTCCTTGCATTTAATTCTCTGACTCCCCCTAATGGAGCTCCCAGCCCAGGGAGGCGTATTCTCCCAAGAAATTCACCATATAGTGACCAAGGCCATATGTAAGTTACCTCTCTTCAGAATCATAACCCCCATTTTGCCTTTGACCCATTTTCTTCAGTGAAGCATTTTGCATGCTGACCTTTCTCATCATTCAACTTGCCGGGCTCTAGATCCATTATCTATGAAATATATTGTCATTGGATTCAAGACAAGGCCTTATGGTGTCACAAATGTGGAGAACTTGGCACTAAGGAGTTGGCACCCGGGGCAAGGCTGAACTCATGGTGCTCTTAGGTGGTCATGAACTTGATGCCAGTAGAGGCCTGATAATAGATTATGTGGCTGCTTCTTGGACAATTTTACCCAAGTCTGCTGCCTGCCTACTAATTATGGAGCTCCTTGTCCTCACTTTCTTATCAGGGACATGATAAGGCTCATTCAAGGTACACTTTTCCTCAGCTCCCTTCCCTTACCACAAGGGCCTGAGAGAGACGAGATGAAACAGGCATTAGCACAAATGGGAGTTTAAAATAGTTCCTGTCCTTTGGGGGAGGTCCTTTGATTTGTCAGGTTCCATTCTTGGCAACCAATGACAAGAAGGGCCACACCCCACCACTGTTAGATGTTAGGTCCAAGACCCCACAGCTTCCACTTGGTGCCAGGAAAAGCCCTCTCAACATATCAAAGCTGCTGGGGCAATGCTTTTAAAAACTTTTGATTTGTTTTGTTTGTTTGTTTATCATTGCCTGGTAGTAGATGCTGTCACCCAGGTTTCCTTGGGGACTGAAGCACCAATCCCCTCATCTGCTGGATGCTAAAGTCCCTTTTTGAGAATTGCCCTTCTCTGAAGAGAGCCATGTCACAATGGTCACAGCCCTTCCTCAGGGACACCCATAGCCGTTGATTAGCTGATACAGTAGGAATCCCTGGCCCCCTTTGCCTCGAGGCAGGACTCTTTAAGGGACCATCTCAGTTTCAGATTGCTTCACGTATGCTCGCCTAAGGCCAAGGTTGTGAAAACATTGCAGTTAACTTCTGTATGTGCCCAAACCTGCTTTCCTCATACCTTTATGTGTGTTCCCAAGAGCACTCCTACAACCTAAGAGATCTGGTGCCAGAAATGATCTGAGGAAGCTCACTCTAAAATAGGACTTGGAAGGTGGGATTGTTAAAACTTTCAAAGGTGGCAAACAGGGATAGAATGCTTTTATATTCTGGAGCCAGTTAGGAGAGAAATTGGGGTGATGTCACAGCACAGCCCTGCCAGAAGCACTGACCTTCCAAGGGAGAAAGGGGACTGTGTCCCAAAATTGCTGCATGAGCTAGCCAACATATGGTGTTAGTATCCAGAAGAGAACTATGGTACTGGAGCTTGAGAGTGCTGGATTCAGAAGAGAGCAAAAGGCTGGATCCAAGAGAGGGTATAGGCTCCAGGGGACACTTTGATCTTAGCCCAGGGAGACCCATTTCAGACTTCTGACCTCCACAATTGTAAGGGGATAGATTTGTGTTTTTAAAAGCCACCGAGTTTGTAGTACTTTCTTACAGCAGCAATAGGAAACTCATACCAACCCACACATGTATTGCTAACATAGCACATCTGCATCCATGGGCATTTGCAGCTGCTGCAAACAGCTGAACAGTGAACAGGCAAGTGTCTGACTACTCCAGAATAGTAGTCAGTAACTCCTCTAGTTATGCCCCAGCATTCCCATCCTGAAATATGTAGTGTTTTTTTATTGTGCATTACATTCTTTTTTATTCTTTTATATATTCTTTCCTTTGGTTTCAAAATCCTCAAGATCTATTCCCCAAAATATCCCTCTGATTTTCATTGTTATAATTTAATAAATTCCTAAAGGTCTTCCACTGTTAAGTTTGATTCCATCCTTGGCCTCTCTCCCAGGGCATGCTGAACTGTGATTATGGTTATTGACTGAGTGACAATGATTGCTGCTAAGCTGCTAAGTCACTTCAGTCGTGTCCGACTCTGTGTGACCCCATAGACGTCAGCCCACCAGGCTCTCCTGCCCCTGGGATTCTCCAGGCAAGAACACTGGAGTGGGTTGCCATTTCCTTCTCCAATGCATGAAAGTGGAAAGTGAAAGTGAAGTCGCTCAGTCGTGTCCAACTCTTAGCAACCCCATGGACTGCAGCCCACCAGGCTTCTCCATCCATGGGATTTTCCAGGCAAGAGTACTGGAGTGGGGTGCCATTGCCTTCTCTGGTGACAATGATTGGTGGGCTACAAAATATTAATTTGTTCTATGAGGGCACAAACTCAGGCAAGGTAGTAAGAGTTTCTCTAAGCAAGGGTAGGATAACTGCTCTGCAGACTCACGAGGCCCAGTGGGAAGCACTTCACGGGGAATTGGGAATTCAGAGTATTTGTCATACTGTTCTAGATATTTCCATTCGAATTGCTAAAATTGCACTCTTTCCGGAGCGCTGTCTTCACTCACATCAAAGACATGGCAGGGCTATGAATCCAACCGCTACTGTGATTCAGCAGGCAAACTTGAATGTGATCAGACTCAAAGTCAGAGTTAGATTTTTGGGTATTTTATTTTTGTTGCTCTAAGAGAGAAAATGTTTTAACGCATGATACAGAAAGTCTTTGATTTTAATCTGTGCCTCAAGGCGAAAGCTTAGGCATATGAGGTTTTTGTTCTCATGCTTTCAGTTTGGCACTGCCATCCGGAGCCTCCCATCCTTTAGAGAGGAATGTCTGAGCACATTCTACTGGTTTCTCGGAGAGTCCCCGGTGACATCGAGTCCAGCTGCCCTCAGTAATGGATATGATTCCATATCCTTTGTTGGCTGTTTCTCTTTTCCAGTCTTTCTCTCTCTTCATACTCCTTCATGCCCACTTCCTGAGGTCACCTCGCAAATAAACTACCTGTACCCCCAAACCTTTGCCTTAGCCCTACTTTGGGGACACCCAAAACTAGGACCCTAGTTTGTTGAACCAAACCCACCCCACTGCCTGTTTTTCTGTAGCCCGCTCGTGAGCTGTGAATGATTTTTGTGTTTTTAGGTGGTTTAAAAAAATCAAAATATTTTGTGAAATATGAGAATTACATGAAAATCACATTCCAGTGCAAAGTTTTATTGGAACACAGTTGCACTCATTAAGTTTTGTATTATCTGTCTACATTTGCACTGCAGAGCCATGTTGAGTAATTGTGACAGAAACCATCTGACCTACAAAACCTCAAATAATTCTTATCTAACTCTTTACGGTAAAAGCTTGCTGACCAATGAACCTGGGCAATACATGTTCTACTAAAACTGAGTTGTAACGCTATCAAGTATACACTAAAATCTAACCTTCTGTGTTACATCAAAATCAACTATTTCAGAATATTTTAGGCATTTAAAAAGTTTAGACGTATGTTTAGACGTATTTCTACCCAATTATCATTAATAACTTACTTTTTAGGCCTCAGACTAAGATTTAATGCTGTAATGTCTCTCTTCTTGTTATATGTGTAACACATAGACTTTAAAAACCCAGAGAATTATTTCAATGTTTAACCTTAAGATTTACTCCTTAACTAATCTTATTGAATGCTTGGCACATAGTAGGCAGGTAGGGAATAGTCAGTAGTAAAGCAAAAAAAAAATGACGATACTTTTCTGAGAGACCAAGTGTTGATAGTTTTCCTTTCATGTTAATAAGTCATAACTTAACTTGTTATAGAGAGAAGTGTTTCACTTTGTAAGAATTT
The DNA here is from genome assembly GCF_003369695.1 of Bos indicus x Bos taurus. NCBI lineage: Eukaryota > Metazoa > Chordata > Mammalia > Artiodactyla > Bovidae > Bos > Bos indicus x Bos taurus. Next base: position 12,436,435 of record NC_040105.1, on the reverse strand, counting down.
TTCATGTTCCTTTATTACATTTTGCTGTACTTGCAAGTTCCCCATTACTTACTAATACACTTGGAAAATATCCAATAACTTACTTTTAGTATCAACTAAGGTTTATTAATGAGGGGATTCCATTTCATGGAGAATGCTCACCCTTACCAAAAAAAAAAGAAAAAAATTGAGGATAGTTTTCCATTGCTCACAGGCTGCATGCAGATTCCTTAGTTGGTCCTGGATGCCACCTATCTTGCTGAACTTATCTCCCATGATCCTCCAGTTCAATGTCCTTTTACTTTGAGAAGCATCCCCAACCTCCCTGGCCTCCACACTATCTCTTCTTATGCATTAGGTGCCCCTAGCAGCAGACTTGGAAACAAGGATTTGTGTGCAAGTGATTTCTTAAGGAAGTGCTCTCACGAGAAAAAAGTGAGGGGATGGGGTGTGCAGGATGGGGAAGAGTGGGATTGTAGGTGAGCTCCCATAGAGGGTACTCCAGCCTCATCCCATGGGGAGCTCTGGGGTGGGTGTTACTTCTCAGCCTTTGCCTTGCCTTGAGAGCAGGAGCTAGACTTCTGTACTTTGAGGGGCCTGAGTTACTGGCTGAGGGCTGCTCAGGGCCAAGTAGAATCCCACGCACTGTGGGCTTTTCATGTGGGCAGGCCAAGTGACTCTTGGCATCTAAGGATGTCTTCTAAACAAAGTCACAGGTATATCTGTTATGAGCAAAATCGTGCCGAAGCTAGGGAAGTGTGCGCAGAAGTGGTATGAGGGATCTCAGTTTCTCTCACATCGTTTCCTCCAGCATGTGCTGCTGTGTGGCGGGTACCACCTTCTACTTCCTAATACCATGGGAAGTAAGCCCTGCAGGTGAATCTTGGCTCCCTACCCAGCCAAGAGACTTTGGCCATGTTTAAACTTCTCTTAGTCTCTTAGATTGGGCTTCTTTAAATGAGCATAGTTCTGTATATCTCAGAGGATTACTCTGCAGATTAAAAAAGATACCTAGGAGGGTTTCCCTGGTGGCTCTGGTAAAAAATCTGCCTGCCAATGCAGGAGACACGTGTTCGATCCCTGGTCTGGGAGGATCCTACATGTGGAGGGCAGATAAGCCCGTGTGCCACAACTACTGAGCCTGTGCTCTAGAGCCTGGGAGCTTCAACTACTGAGCCCACTTTGCTGCAACTACTGAATCCCTTGTTCCCAGATCCCCTGCTTTGCAACAAAAGAAGCCACTGCAGTGAGAAGCCCGTGCAACTAGAGAGTAGCCCCTGCTCTCTGCAACTAGAGAAAAGCCTGCAGGCAGCAATGAAGACCCAGTACAGCCAAAAATAAATAAATAAAGTCATTTAAAAATACATCTAGGAAGCTAGCACGTAAGAGGTCTTCCGCACATGTCAGATCTGAAGTTGCCCCACTTCGCCAGTGTCTGGCAACTCGTACTCTCTCAGCCATAATCTTGAATTGGTCTCTCTTCTGAAACACATGGAATGAATGAAGAACTTCTCTATTTAGTCCAGTTAAACGCCATCCCCAAGTATGCGTTATTTGTAACTGAGTTAAGCAGAACTTCCCAACCTCTATTGACATTTTGGACTGGATAATTCTTTGTAATGCGGGGGGCGGGGGCTGTGCCATGCACTGTGAGATATTTATCAGCATCCTCGACATCTACCCAGTACATCCGAGTAGACCTCCCTCAAGTTATGACAACCCAGAATGTCACCAGAGATTGCCCAATGTTCCCTAGGGAGCAAAATCACTTGTGGTTGAGAACCACTGGATGAAAGAAATTCATAGGAACTGTGCAGAGAGTTGGTTTCAATTTTGAAAACCATGCAGGTTGAATAATAGCAGGACTTTTTAAAATTCTGGAAATATTTTCCTCCTTTTTCTCTTTAAATAATGCAGTTTTTCGTGCATCATTTTGGTGTTTTGGTTACTTCTGTTTCGCTTTGCTTGGGTTTTGACATTGGAGAAAGTAACGGGGAAGAAACTCACATATTTCAAATTCAAGAATTTGAGGAGCCATGCTTTGAGCAACATCTGGATCTCTGAGACCAGAGAGCTCACATACATCATATCTTGAGTCTCTGAAGGAGCCAGGATTTGAGTGGAGACTGCCTTGCTCCATCCAGTATTTGAGAAGCAGCCATTGACAGACTGTGATATTGGATAATGATTGATTGTTTCCTTGATAACATTTTACTGGGGACAAGAGGAATAGAATAAATGTTGTTGGGTCAGACAGCATGTGCCAATTTCTTATTTAGAAAGAAAGATTGACAGTGTTTTCTGACTGTGATTCTAATAAGGCATATCTAGGAGTGAATATTTCCATACCATATGTTGTCTAGTAATCTTATCTTTATATGACCTATGGATTCCAATTTCAACTTGTTTCAGTCATACTTGTCAAAGAGAAAGCCAGAGTAATTGAAATCATCAAATTACTATAATTGCAACTTTACCCTAATCCAGTAATTATCCCCTTAATTCAGTTTTCACCGTTGAATATTTATATCTCTATTAGGAGCAGATAGAATTGAAAAAAATATTGAGTGTTGCAAATTGTAATCTCAGGAATTTGAACAGGTACAAAGTCATTACTTTCTCATCCTAGAAAAATAATTTGCTGTTTTCAAGCTTTCCCAAAGTGATGATAGGTAACTGCTGAGAAACTGATCCCAGCAGGTGCCCTAATAGGTAGACCCTGGGAAAAACCGGCTAATTTACACTACACCAGACCTTCATTTAAGAGAGGCTTTTGAATTTGGGGGATTTGGGTTTGTAAACCTTTAAATATTTCAGCATTATAATGATTGTTTTTATTTTGGTAAACCTGCTTTTAGACCCAGGAATGCCTGGCAAGATTTCTGAAACAACCTAGTCTTACCTGTGGGAAGGCAGAAATATCTGCAGAGAGCAGTAGACAGGGCCAGTGTCTCTGACCACTCCCCTGTAAGCATCTTCTAACTACCCAGATGAACCTCACAGGAGTACCGAGTACGACTCCTGCCTTTCTTCCTCTTTCTACCTCTTATTCCAGCCTCTTCCCCTAGATTCCTCCCCATGACTGCCCAAAAGCCTACCCATTCTGGTCCAGATGGCAGGTCTCCAGCCCTTGTGTTAGCAAGCCCCATTTTGCTCCAAATCCTTATTAGGTTCACAGTGGCATGCCTACAAATAAACCCCTCCATCTCTTGCTAACAACCATCACTACCCACAGCCTACCCTGATGTTTTCTTGTGAGTAACTGTTTTAATCTGGTTACTTGTTGTTGTTTAGTTGCTGAGTCGTGTCCGACTCTTTTGGGACCACATGGACTGCAGCCCACCAGGCTCCTTTGTCCATGGGATTTCCCAGGCAAGAATACTGGAGTGGGTTTCCATGTCCTTCTCTGGGGATCTCCCTGACCCAGGGATTGAACCCCTGTCTTCTGTGTCTCCTGCATTGGCAGGCAGGTTCTTTGCTACTTTGTCACCAGGGAATATACAGTATTTTTCTTTCTGCATCTGGCTTATTTCACTTAGCATGATGTGCTCCACTGGTTCATCTATGTTGTCACAAATAATAGAATTTCCTTCTTTTTTATGGCTCAGTTCAGTTCAGTCACTCAGTCATGTCCCACTCTTTGCAATCCCATGGACTGCAGCATGCCAGGCTTCCCTGTCCATCACCACCTCCTGGAGCTTGCTCAAACTCATGTCCATTGAGCTGGTGATGCCATCCAACCATCTCATCCTCTGTCGTCCCCTTCTCCTCCTGCCTTCAGTCTTTCCCAGCATCAGAGTCTTTTCCAATGAGTCAGTTCTATGCATCGGGCCAAAATATTGGAGCTTCAGCTTCAGCATCAGTCCTTCCAATGAACATTCAGGACTGATCTCCTCTAGGATTGACTAGTTTGATCTCCTTTCAGTCCAAGGGACTCTCAAGAGTCTTCTCCAACACCACAGTTCAAAAGCATCAATTCTTTGGCACTCAGCTTTCTTTATGGTCCAACTCTCACATCCATACATGACTACTGGAAAAAACATAGCTCTGACTAGATGGACCTTTGTTGGTAAAGTAATGTCTCTGCTTTTTAATATGCCATGTTGGTCATCGTTTTTCTTCCAAGGAGCAAGCATCTTTTGATTGCATGGCTGCAGTCACCATCTGCAGTGATTTTGGAGCCCCCAAAAATAAAGTCTCTCAGTGTTTCCATTGTTTCCCCATCTATTTGCCATGAAGTGATGAGACCAGATGCCATGATCTTAGTTTTTTGAATGTTGAGTTTTAAGCCAGGTTTTTCACTCTCCTCTTTCACTTTCATCAAGAGGCTCTTTAGTTCTTTGCTTTCTGCCATAAGGGTGGTATCATTGGCATATCTGAGGTTATTGATATTTCTCCCGGTAATCTTGATTTAAGCTACTGCTTCATCCAGCCCGTCATTTCACATGATGTATTCTGCAGATGAGTTAAATAAGGAGGGTGACAATATACAGCCTTGACATACTCCTTTCTCAATTTGGCACTAGCCCGGTGTTCCATGTCCGGTTCTCACTGTTGCTTCTTGACCTGCATACAGATTTCTCAGGAGACAGGCCAGGTGGTCTGGTATTTCTATCTCTTGAAGAATTTCCCACAGTTTGTTGTGATCCACACAGTCAAAGGCTTTGGCATAGTCAATAAAACAGAAGTAGATGTTACTCTGGAACTCTCTTGGTTTTTCTATGGCCCAGTGGATGTTGGCAATTTGATCTCTGGTTCCTCTGCCTTTTCTAAATCCAGCTTGAACATCCAGAAGTTCATGGTTCACATACTGCTGAAGCCTGGCTTGGAGAATTTTGAGCATTACTTTGCTAGTGTGTGAGATGAGTGCAATTGTGTGGTAGTTTGAGCATTCTTTGGCATTGCCTTTCTTTGGCATGGGAATGAAAACTGACCTTTTCCAGTCCTGTGGCCACTGCTGAGTTTTCCAAATTTGCTGGCATATTGTGTGTAGCACTTTCACGGCATCCATCATCTTTTTATGGCTAGATGATATTATTAATGCATTGTGTTTTTATAACACATTTTTCTTTATTCATTCATTGGTTAATGGGCAGTTTGGTTGCTTCCGTATCTTGGCTATTGTGAATTGTGCTGCACTGAACATGGCAGTTCAGATATCTGAAGATACAGATTTCATTTCCTTTGGATAAATATTGCAGTTGCTGGATCATATAGTGGTTTTATTTTTAGGTTTTAGAGCGACCTTTATACTGTTCTCCATAGTTACTGTACAAATTTACATTCCCACCAACAGTGTAGGAGGATTCCCTTTTCTTCACACCCTTGCCAACACTTCTCACCTTTTGGGTAGTAACCCTTCTAGTAGGTGTGAGGTGATATAAAGATAGTTTGTGTTGAAATAATACTGAGCAATATAAGATAGATTTTCCCTCCCTCCCTCTATGCCTTTGTTTAGATGTGAGGATCTTATTGAGTGTTGAGTATCCTCCAAATTGTGGTCATGGCCTTTCCACAGGTATCTGTTTCTCTTATTCCTCCCCACACCCTTCATGTCAGCCAGACTGCTTTATGACTACACCTTTCTTGCCTTTTAAACCTCTTCCAAGACTCCCAGAGCCTCTCATTTTCTGATTCGAATAGCACTATTATGATACTTCACCTTTCATAAGAAGTATATTCAGAGCACTCACGACCCTCGCCTTTCCTAACTTGAAATGTTTGTTCAGACTTTCTTCTGAGCTGAAGTTTTGTGCAAGGCATGTGCATGTCCTAAAGCTAGCTCTTCAATCATCATTGAAGTGGGTTTCACTTGACTGCTGTTTTTTAAAACACCTTTTAAAAATAACCTCTTTGTAAATTGCTATATGCTATATAAGGTTAAAGAAAATTGAAAGTGAATCAATGAAAACGGTCTTGACCAGCTAGCATCACACAGAAGCCCGATAATGCTGTCTTCGCCTAGCTTATAGACTTGTGACAACTGTTCTTTAAATGTTTGCCTAAATAAAATTACCCCTTATTGGAATTACATAAAGTTTTGATTGTTAAGTCAGCAGGATTTTGCTTTATTTTTCCTGTTTTCTCTTCTGTTTTCATTTAGTATTAACTTGAAATTTGATGTTTTTTGAGGGAAGGACACAAATTTGATTCATTTACCACATTACATATAGGTGCTGACTAATTTATTTAATGGTTAAGTGAATTGTCTTATGTTAGTTTTTCCCAAAGCACCTCAACAATTTATTGAATGAACAAATAAGTGTATGAGTATATGAATGACTATAGAATGAATAAATGAAAAAGTATAGAATAGATCAATGATGAAAATGTTTTCAAAGGAGAAATTTTCTATTTTTTCATGGAAAGGCATTTTATTTTAAGTGTAGCACTATGTGCATGTCAGTCCCAACCAAGCAAAGTAGAGATTTTCTGAGTACCAGAGAATTACAGCAATCTGACTTGTCAGTATAACAGATTGTTCATTTCTGTTTCTCTGTAGCAGGATGTGTAAGCCTTGGCATTGATGACATTTGGGGTCAGATAATTATTTGATGTGGGAGTGGACTGTCCTATGCACTGTAGGATGGTTAAAAGAGTCCCAGAGCTCTTCTCACTAGATGCTAGTAGCTTCCACCACTTCTGGTCCCCATTTTTTTTAAAATATAAATTTATTTATTTTAATTGGAGGCCCCCATTTTGACAACTAAAATTGTCTCCAGAAATTGCCAGGTGTTCATTGGAGGGCAAAATCATCCCAGATGAGAACCATGGCTCTTAAAATCCTTCGGTTCCCCATTTTCTCCTTTCTCTCCAGCTATGTGTTTACTAATATGTTTATCGTTTTTAAACATCTTTCCATTCCTCCAGTGGCCAGTTGGATCCCAGTGGCTCTCTCAGTTGTCTAATGTGCATTTGCCAGTCCCATCTTTGCTTGAGGACTAGCAGAACCTCATATTTACAGCAGACATTGCTTGCCTGTCATCAGCATTTTGGGGTTGAATCAAGCTGTCAGGCTTTGTTATGTTGAAGCTGCCATTGCCAACTTCAGTAAGCAGGAACAACAAAAACTGCCTTCTGACTACTCTAACCAAGAAGTCCTGTTTGACAGATTTAATTCAATCAAATAGATACTGAGGCATTTCATTAATAAATGACGAGCTCAGCTGTCATTTCTGAGCTGTCATCTTACTTTTCGACTAGAGAAGGTGTTTGCTTCTTATTTGATGGAACAGTTCTTGGTTTTTGTCTCATTAGAGAGACAGGCTGACTGGCCAAGATAATGGGTAGACAGTTATCTATTGTATTAGTTATTATTTACTGTGTAACAAAGAACTCTCTACCCTTAGTGGTTTGAAATAGCAAGCATGTATGATCTCAGTTTCTGTGGGTCAGGAATTCAGGAGCAGCTTAGGCAGGAGATTCTGGTTCACAGTCTTTCCCAAGGTTGCAATCAAGATGTCAGCTATGGCTTCAGTGAGATGAAGATTTGATTGAAGCTGGGCAGAGGAATTCATTCCACTCACATGGCTGTTGGCAGGTTGAGTTAGCAGATTGTGGAAAACAAACACAAAAACAAAACAGTTATATTTGAATTTCAGATAAACCACAAATAATTTTGTAGTATAAGTGTGTTACAAGTAATATTTAGAACATACTCAAATTATTATTCATTGTTTATCAGATATTCAAATTTCTGGCAGTCCTTTTTGCATCTGACAGCCATATTGGCAGTAGGTCTCACTTTCTTTGCTATGTTTCTCTCCGGGGCTTTTTTGTGTCCTCATAGCATGGTGACCAGGGGTTCCCTGGTGGTCAGATGGCAAAGAATCTGCTTTCAATGCAGGAGACCCAGGTTCGAAACTTGGGTTGGGAAAATCCCCTGAAAAGGGAATGGCTACCCACTCCAGTATGCTTGCCTGGAGAATCCCATGGACTGAGGTCCCAGAGAGTCAGACAGGACTTACTGACTAAACAACAACAACAATGGGATAATGGCCAGCCTTCCTGATAATGAGTATCAGAGAGGTGGAATATGCATTGTCGGTTTTGATCTAGCCTCAAAAGTCACATGTCATCATTTCTGTCAATTTCTGTTGGTGACATAGACCAACTCTGATACTTTCATTGGGGCTTCCCTGGTAGCTCAGGGATAAAGAATCCTCTTGCAATGCAGAAGCCGCAGGAGACATGGGTTTGATCTCTGGGTTGGGAAGATCCCTTAGAGGAGGAAATGGCAACTCACTCCAGTATTCTTGCCTGGAGAATTCCATGGACAGAGGAACCTGGTGGGCTAGAGTCCATGGGATCACAGAGTCGGACACGACTGAAGCAACCTAGCAGCAGATACTATAATAAAGCACTTCAGTGCACAGCCCTTAGCAAGTGGCCATTGCTGTGCACCGGTCAGCCTGTACAGCATCACGAGCAACACTTACCACAGTACCCTCAATGGTTGTTCAGCCATTGGTCAGTGCCACAGTGGGCTCCTGCCCCAAGCCAGCAGCTGTCACTGAGCCACCATTAGTGGTCCTGCTCAGCTATTGGTTGGCACTGCAGTGGGCCCCTCCCCCAAGTGAGCAACTGTCACTAAGCAACCAATAGTGGTCCTGCTCAGCCATTGGTCAGCACCACACTGGCCTAAGTGAGCAGCTGTCACCAAATGACCGTTGGTGGGCCAACAGTCGGGGAGTGGCGTTCTGCAGGTGGAGACTGAGGCAAGAGGCAGATCCCAGCCCTCGGGACCGGCGGCCCAGGGGACAGGCTGGGGGCTGTGCCCTGGAGGGCTCCAGAGCCCTGGCCAAGGCTGCCCACTGGCCGGGCCCAGGCCTTGAGGTGGCAGTGACCTTCTTCCCCACCCCTGTCTCTGCGGCCTAATGGCAGCAGCCATCTGCATAGATCACAGACTGTGGGACCTTCTGCCCCACACCCCAATTTCGATGGCCTGAGGAGCCTGAGGGCCAGCTAGGCCCTGGGTGCCTGGCTGTCTCAGTGAGGATGGCTAGGCGAGATCTGGGGACCCGGCCCTGAGGGTGCTGCCAGCTGAGATCTGTCTCCTCAGCAGGCCCAGCAGTGGTTGGAAGGACCCAGCCTGGGTGCTGGGTGAACGCTTTGGGGTAGGGTGACCAGCTGGCACAGGGACCCCCTCCTCTCAGCCAGGACTTGGAACTCTGAGGTTGAAGGTTGAGCCTTGGGACCTTGCCCTTTCTTGTCAGAACAGAGAATAATACTTGCTTGGTGGAGGTTTGCAGGAACTTTGTCATCTGACCTCAAGAACAAAGGATTTGACACCAAGACGTTTGTCCCTCTCACCCCTTTCCTAGAAAAGGGCTCTGCTGAAAACTTTTGGGGAGTTGGGGTTTTTAAGGCATAAGGCACCCATCACTTTCCAGGGCCTTGTAGTAAACCTTTCTGTGCTCCGAATTCTGACGTTTTGGTGGTGTTTGCTCTCTGGGCGTTGGGTACACGGACTGGCATTTTGGTAACATTGCAGCATGGGAGGGGTTTATAGAAGGATCTGACTATAGGTACCATCTTGGAGGCTGGTTCCCTCATCTACATTGTGCAGTTTCATGGCTAGTAAGATGGTCCTCAGTCTCCAAATATTACCCTACAGTGGTAGACCGGATTCTAAGGTAACCCCTAGTGAGTTATGCCTTTGTATCATACCCTCCCCTGGGATGTGTGCAGAAGCTAGGACTTTCTTCTAGCCAAAAGAATATGACAGAGGTAATGAGATGTCACTACCTTGATTAGCTTATGTTATATGGTCAAGGAGATGAGATTTTATTTGCAAAATTCTTTTGCATTGTTTGAGTCCCTCTTAGACTACTAAAATGAGAGACTCTCCCTTGCTGGCCTTGAGGAAGCTGCCCTGTTGAGATGTCAGCTAGAGAGTCTACGACAGGGAAGGTGGGTGGGCTTTAGGAGTGGAGAGAAAGTGGCCCTTGGATGACAGTCAGCAAGAAAGTAAAGATGTCAGTCCTACAGTGGCAAGGGACTAAATTCACCCAACAGCTGTGTGAGCTTGGGAGAAGATCCTGGGTCTCCTGGGAGAAACACATCCCTGGTGACAGGACGATTTATGCCTTGATCGTGAGACCCCAGAGCAGAGGACCTGGCTAAACTGGACTTGTGATGCACAAAATCTCTGAGAGAATAAATGTGTGTTGTTTTAAGCTACTAAACGTGTGGTAATTTGTTACAAAGCAGTAGAGCACTAGCTCATCCTTTCTGTCTTTTGTGCTGCATTAGGGCTGACAGTCTACCTTCAGGAGAGTATTATTAAATCTTACTCCTTTTACATGCCCTCTATTAAACAGTGTGCACTTTCACGGTGTGCCTGAAGCGAGATAGAAAGCCAATTTGCAAAAACTTGATTCAACAAGTAGTTGTAATTAAATGTGGAGGGTTGTTAAGTGAACAACAGCGGGACTGAACACACACAGGGTTAGTTAAAATAAGAGGAATTCAGGAAAGGGCTTCTGGAGGAAGGGATTTTAAAAGTTGGAAGAGCAAGTTATTTAGGCAGAAAGAAGAGATGCGAAATATGAAAGCAGAGAATTTTTCAAAAGTGTAAACTATTGTGATATGACAGAAAAAGTACACAAATCCTGTGTGTGGCTTGACAAAGTTTCACAAAGTGACCACCCATGCAACTATCACTCAGCTCAGCAAACAGTACTCCCTGCCTCTGAGGAGCACCCTGCCTTGCTCTGCCCACCCCCCTCCCCATCCCATTCCAGAAAGTAATCCGCCCTCTTTCTCTGCAAGGGTAATCTGGTCTTGACTCATAATACCATAGTTTAGTTTTGATTGTTTTTGTACTTTGTATACTTAGACTAATATAGCCTGTGTTCTTTCTTCTGTACCCGAGTTTTCCCCCAGTTTTGTTTGTGAGGTCCATTCCTGTTGTTGCATGTAGCTGTAGTTACTTCTTTCTCATGGCTGTGGAGTATTCCCCTTTAAAGAAGAGACCACTTTTATTCATGCTCATCTGGGTGATGAGTTATTTGCCATTTGGAGCTGTCACATGCATAGTGCTGCTATGAACATCCTTGTGCAGGGCTTTGGTGAACTACAACATATGCTGAGTGGATACTTAGGAGTGGAATTGGGTCATAGGATAAAGGCATTGGACTTTTGAAGTCAAGGAGTGGGGCTTCTAATGTGGCTTACAGGCTACAAAGCAGTGCAACACCAGCCTACCTTTCCAAACTTGGCTTAGACTACGCTCTGAAATACAAGTGTTCAGAGGAGAGGATAATCTGCAGAGATGTCAGACGGGTAGCCCAGTGCTAGACTGCTCCCTGCCCTGCAAGCCAGGTTTGAATTCGACTTTATTCCAAGGAACAATTTAAAGGCTTAAAGTAAGTGAAAGCTCAAAGTTAATTCAAAATATATCTTCCTGGCTAAGTTTTAGAGAATGAATGGAAAAGGAAGCAAGTCTGGTATGGGCAGACAAATTGACTATTTCAATAATTGTGAACCACAAAAAATATTTGATCTTGAAAGAGTTTATTGAGTCTGGTGTTGATGTTTTCTGGTAAAGGACTTTGCATTTAATCATTGATTTTTCCTGGATCAACCAGAAGACTTAGCTGGGATTTTTCATGAAAGAATGGGAAAGTTCGTGGAGCTGCTGGTTTGCTTTTGTTGAGTACCATGCATTCCTATAGTAGGCAGATATTCTGCAGATGCTACTGTAAAGAACACAGAAAAAGCCTGAGGGCCACTGTCCAAGTGCCTGTGACCATGATTCCAATACTTCAGTAATGGAAATGCAGGCCTATGCTTGGGCAAAGGGGACATCCTGTATTCTCTCTGGTTAGACATGTGTCTCCTCCATGCACTGAGACAGTTCCATCTAAAATGGTACTTTCCTCATGTTATGATTAGACTTCCCCCAGTGTGCTCTATTTATTCACCCCCACCCAGGGTTAGCCATTATGTCTACCCTATGCACACCTTTAGAACGACTCCTTCTTCACTCTTTTTACAGGAAGCCCACTCTTTAAGGAAGTATATGCCTGTCCTTACCAGCAAGGATCATAGCTGTCTGAAACCTGTTTCATGTCTATTCCCCAAGTATCCACTATCCACCCATCATCACCCTCCACTCATTTCCCCCAGTCTGTCATAGTTTTTCTCTCCACCATTCACTAAATCCCATCCACTCTATCTCAGAAAACCCTTTCAAGACCAATTTTTGCTTTCCACACCTACTGCTGACTCTCTACCCCTTTTTTCACGCACTTACCTTCTCTTGAATGACTTGGACAGAATGACTCCAGATGACTTCCTTGCCCAGGCTCCCTACCCTACTTCATTTTTTTTTTCTTATGTCAAGAAAATAATGTCTTTTAGACACTTTCCTTCTACCTACACCACAATCAGGATTCACTTTTAGAGTTTCTGAGACTGTTACTGCCCATTCTATAAAACCTATGGTCACTATTCAGAAAAGTGAAGAGATACATGAACCAAGAATAGACTTACTTTCCCTGGGGCTTGTCAAAGGAGGCAATTGTTTCTTAGCAATTCTAAAAGTTCAGTCTTTGCCCAGATGTCATAATCATGCTGCTAATCCATTGTCTACACACCTTCCCCCAGTCTGTGAAGGCTTAAGTACCAGGACTCCCTTCAGACCTGTTCCTGGTGTTATCACTTAACCTGGGTAACAATACCATCTTCTACCAGCACTGTGTCCCCAACTCCTTCTGATCTCTCACCCTGTACCCAATCATGAACTGCTCACCATTCTGTTTCAAAAGCTTATGTCGTATTAACCTTTTTACTTCTGCCATGCTTTAATCCAGACCCTTACCATCTCTGGACTCATCTGCAACTGACCTCCATGTCACCACTCCCCCCTTCTGTAATTTATTTACAATTATCTAGACTCTTCCACAAATACGAAACTGCTGTGTTACTCTTTAAAACTTTTGAAGATTACCTCTGTAACAATACATATATTTCATGTCTATTTAATTGTATTCATTGTACAGATACACTGTGCTGTGCTGGGCTTTGTCACTCAGTCGTGTCCGACTCTTTGCGACCCTATGGATTGTAGCCTACCAGGCTCCTCTGTTCATGGGGATTCTCCAGGCAAGAATACTGGAGTGGGTTGCCATGCCTTCCTCCAGGGGATTTTCCCAACCCAGAGATCAAACTCAGCATCTCCTGCATTACAAGTGGGTTCTTTACTGTCTGAGCCACCAGGGAAGCCTGTGAATACTGGAGTGGGTAGCCCATCCCTTCTTCAGGGCAACTTCCTGGCCCAGGAATCAAACCAGGGTCTCCTGCATTGCAGGCAGACTTTTTTTAACAGCTGAGCTATCAGGGAAACCCCGTATAGAGATACTACATTTTGTTTATCCATATCGTGAATGAACGTTTCAGTTGTTTCTAGATTTGGGGGATTGTGAATAGTGTTGCTATAAATATTTGTGCACAAGTTTTTATTTGAATACCTGCTCTCGGTTCTTTTGGGTATATATTAATACCTGGGAGTAGAATTGCTGGGTTGTATCTTAACTCTGTGTTTAACTTCCCGAGTAACTACCACAGGGGCTACATTGTTTTACATTCCCCTCAGGGAGGTATTGATCTCAGCCAGGCAGCAGCAAGCAGTGGCATGGAGTGAGATCTTAATTCCCTGCCGAGGAATTGAACCTGGGTAGCCTGGATGAGAACCAGGAATCCTAGCCACCAGACCAGCAAGGGCTAGAGGCTAGAAACTAATTTTCCCTGAATCTTTGCCCCCAGTGAAAAATGCATGTATCATGGAGGCAGAAACTATAAATGCAGGTACAAAGTTTATTATTAGAGATATAGCACAGCAACAAGTGGGAGAGTACCTAGAGAAATAGTTTGTTTAGTTGAGATAGAAGCAAGGCAGAGATGCACATTGGGAGAGAAAGGGTGTGGGTGTCCCCCTTAGTGAGGAGTGCAGTGAAGAGATGGTTAAGTCATTTATATTGGGCAGTTCTTTTGGGTTTTTGTCTTCCTTCAGGCCAATGATCTGGTTTCTTTGTCCACACCTGACCTACCCTGGGACCCTCCCCTGGGATGTGCATGCACCCCTCAGCCAAGATGGATCTCAAAGTGAAGGCTTCTGAGGTAAGCAAGACTCATCATGGCCTCGAGTTATCTCTTGACTTTTGACCCACAAAGAGCCTTTCTGCACATGTGTAGTGTCTCCCTTGTCCCAAAAGAATGGGAGAGTGGAGATCCCTTAATCCTTTACTCAAACAGGATTTTGCCCCTCTTTGTCCTTGCCGTGACTATTACCTTAAGGTGTTTACAAGAGACATCCACTAGCTATTTACCCTGTTTCTGTTGTTACTTCTATTTTGGAGAGTAAACAGGAGGCTGATTGTAAGTGCCTCAGTTGGAGCCCACTTATCTCTTGCCTCAGGAAATGCAAACAGGAGGCTGTTTATAAATGTCTAACCTGGAGCCCAGCAGCAAAGGGCCATCCAGGTGGCTCAGCGGTAGAGAACCTGCCTGCGATGCAGGAGACGCCATATGTTTGATCCCTGGGTTGGAAGATCCCCTGGAGGGAGGGCATGGCAACCCACTCCAGTAGTCTTGCCTTGGGGAATCCCCTAGACAGAGGAGCCTGGCGGGTCACAGTCCATAGAGTCTCACAGAGTCAGACGTGACTGAAGCAACTGAGCACGCGTGCAATGTGGAGCCCATCTATTTCCTGCATCAGTATGACGGTTCTAATATCTCTACATCATTGTCATCTCTATGTCTAATATCTGTAGCTGTTATTTTCTGTTTATTTTTTTATTGTAGCCATTCTAGTACATGTGAAGTGGTATCTCATTTTGGTTTTGACTTGCATTTCCTTAATGATTAATGCCACTGAGCATCTTTTCATGTGCTTATTGGCTTTTTGTACATCTTTTTTGAAGAAATGTCTCTTCAAGCCCTTTGCCCATTTACATAGATTTATCTTTTTTTGTTGCTGTGTTTTAAGAGTTCTCTATATATTCTGGATATGAGACCCTTATCAGATACGTGTTTTCAAATATTTTCTCCCATTCTATAAGTTGTCTTTCACTTTCTTTATTTTTTAAAACAGTTTTGGCTGCGTTGGGTCTTTGCTGCTGCGCACGGACTTTCTCTAGTTGTGATGAGCAGGGGCTACTCTTCATTGTGGTGCAGGGTGTCTCATTGTGGGCTCTAGAACATGGGCTCAGTTGTGGCACACAGGCTGAGTTGCCCTGTGGCATGTGGAATATTTCTGGACCAGAGTTCGAACCCATGTTCCCTGCCTTGGCAGGCAGATTCTTTACCACTGTGCCACCAGGGAAGTCCTGTCTTTTCACTTTCTTTATAGTGCCATTTGCTGCACACAAGTTTTCAATTTTGATGAAGTCCAATTAATCTAGTTTTTCTTTTGTCATTTGTGTTTTTGGTATCATAACTAAGAATATATTGCCAAATCCAAGGCCAGACCTACTTTTCATTTCTGTTTCCCACCAAGAACCTTCATCCTGTAGACTGATTAACCAAAGTGAATCTCTAATGAGTCCCTGGACATGCAGCTTCCTTTACCTGGCAAACCTTTTCTTTTCCTTCCAGATCCAATTCAAATATCACCTTAGTGAATTCTCAATGTCCACAAGGAATGTTGCTTTTTCAAATACCTGCCTCCTTCAGGCACCGATCCTGTCTCTGTATTCACCTGGTGTGTAAATTTATCTGTGTCTTTTTCTCCTTTTAAGGTTATGGTGCTTTGAGCAAAAAGTGAAAGTGAAGTCATTCAGTCGTGTCCGACTCTTTGCGACCCCGTTGACTGTAGCCCACCAGGCTCCTCCGTCCATGGGATTCTCCAGGCAAGAATACTGGAGTGGGTTGCCATTTCCTTCTCCAGGGGATCTTCCCAATGCAGGGATTGAACCCAGGTCTCCCGCATTGCAGGCAGACGCTTTTAACCTCTGAGCCACTAGGGAAGCCACAAGGATGAATTTTATTGTGCTCTGAATGCTATCAGTTTAGTTCAGTTGCTCAGTGGTGTTCGACTCTGCAACTCCATGGACTGCAGCACATCAGCCCTCCATGTCCATCACCAACCCAGAGCTTGCTCAAACTCATGTCCATTGAGTTGGTGATGCCATCCACCCATCTCATCCTCTGTCGCCCCCTTCTGCTCCTGCCTTCAATCTTTCCCAGCATCAGGGTCTTTTCCAATGAGTCAGTTCTTGGCATCAGGTGGCCAAAGTGTTGGTGCTTCAGCTTTAGCATCAGTCCTTCCAATGAACATTCAGGACTGACCTCCTCTAGGATTGACTGGTTGGATCTTCTTGCAGTCCAAGGGACTCTCAAGAGTCTTCTCCAACACCACAGTTGAAAAGCATCAATTCTTTGGTGCTCAGCTTTCTTTATGGTTCAACTCTCACATCCATACATGACGACTGGAAAAACCATATCTTTGACTAGATGGGACCTTTGTTGACAAAGTAATGTCTCTGCTTTTTAATATGCTGTCTAGATTGGTCATAACTTTCTTCCAAGGAGCAAGCGTCTTTTAATTTCATGGCTGCACTCACCATCTGCAGTGATTTTGGAGCCCAAGAAAATATTCTGTCACTATTTCCATTGTTTCCCCATCTATTTGCCATGAAGTGATGGGACCAGATGCCACGATCATTGTTTTTTGAATGTTGAGTTTTAAGCCAGCTTTTTCACTTTCCTCTTTCACTTTTATCAAGAGGCTCTTTAGTTCCTCGTCGCTTTCTGCCATAAGGGTGGTGTCATCTGCATATCTGAGATTATTAATATTTCTCCCAGCAATCTTGATTTCAACTAGTGCTTCATCCAGTCTGGCATACCCTTAGTAAATGCTCAGTTTATGCAATGAATGGATGAATGAGCATTTATGATAAATAACACATTCTCTTGTCATGTAGTTTTAAAAGCCATATAAAATCTATATGTTTTGTAGAAAGGGGAGACAGATTTCCCACTGCAAGGGTCAGATAGGTACAAAACTTACTGGATACGTGGCATTTGTTACTGAATACCCAGCAAGGTCTTCTCAGCTCACCTACTTCCTATGGTCCTTTTTGGAGACCCTCCAGTTCTCTAAGGCTGCTTATGACTCTCTTTACATGAAAAGTCAGGAGAAGGGAATCTCAACAAGAGATCTAGCCTGTGCTTCATTATTTCTAAAGAGGTAGTCCACATCTTATTTAATTTAAAGCTAGGGACATGCTGTCAATAAGGGGGAAAAAGTTAGTCATGGGATTCAGGAACTCTTTCACAGAAGTATATAAAAAATGAGTGCTATCCAGCTGTCTGAATTTTAATGTATTTCCTGATTCCAAACATAGTTGTAATAAGACATAAGACTAACTTTACCTTTGCTTCTTATTTCTTCTTTTGTTTCTCTTCAGTATGTCATGCTCTCTTATTCTCCCCTTTTGTGCTAGTATTGGGGTAATTAGATTATGCTGTCAGTAGAACATCATTTTGTGGACTTAACGGTTTTTGTAGTTTGTGATGTTGAGAACGTTACCTTTCAGAGGAGCAAGATCTACCCATCTACATTGATAGAGCTCTTCTTAGGTTGAGATGAGATGTGGCCCCGACTTTATACTTGGGCAGCCATGACTTCACAGAGAAGTGAAGTGCTGTCTGAGCACAGAGAAGTCATGTGCTGTACCCTGTGTGGTACTAAGCTCAGCTCCTTGTGAAGTAGCGTCCATGCCTATGTGAAGCTGTGGCAGTGTAACCCTTGTGGTATCTTCCATTGTTCTACACGATTCTGCTAATTCACAGAAGCCCTTGCATCTCTCTAAGGGGACTGGAGAATGACAGGTCACTCTCTAGCCATGGTAACAATCAAACCTCAGAATAGGATCAGTTTTATTCATCACTAATTACTCTCTGAAGGGCAGCCAATCGGCAACAGTCTCACAATTTGACAGTCAGCTGATAGAAAGCTACAGATTCTTCACATTTCTCAGGCTGACCACTCCTGTCTCTTTGACAAACGTAACCTGAACAAACCCATCCCCTGAATCAGCAGTTTGTTTTTCTCAGGGAGACTCTACCTGTCCGGTAAAACTCTCCCTTACTTATGTAAGAAAGAAATTCAGGCTTTTGGTTTCAGAAATTGTGTGACAGTCTTATCCTTTGTCAGTTTTCCACTGTGTCTTGAATGTCTGCCTATGCCGGTATTCCAGAGTACTATCTATATAGGATATATCATGCTAAAAGCAATAGTTATGTAACATAAAGGTATAGCCATGCTATATACACGATGCTGAGTCTTTTAGTTACTGAGCACAAATCAAGAGTATGTTTTACACAGTCACCGGTTAAAAGAGGTATTATATCTCTATAAGGGGATTGGATAAGTATTTCTTGTATTCAATTTTTAAATGCTCTCTGTTCTTATAGGTTGATTTTTTAAATTTTAGTTTAGAAAAGTCAAGTTTTAAAATTTCACATATGGCCTTTGGGCCTAACTCAGCCTGAAAATGCGCTCTTACAAATATTTAAACCAACGTTTAGAAGTCTGGAAATTTCGCACTTACATCTAGATTTTGTTATTTATTAAAAAAAAAAAAAAGTCAGCATGGTATTCCAGGGCCTCCCCTGCTACCTAGCAGCACTGAGCATCCCGGAAGGGGAGGATCAGTTTCCCTTTATCAACATTCTCTCTGTGTTGTTTTCCTTGTAATAGGGACATATGACTCTGCACAGAGCTCTCTGTCGTTCAGTTATCTGTGTTGAGTGCATTAAAGCTTCAGCAGGTGAGCATTCCAGTTCATTTACAGCCTTTAAAATGTGACCCCTTTGACAAATAAAAACAATCCAGGTGACAAACCCTTTCCTAGTCAGCTTGTGTTATAGATCCTTTTCCCTCACTGCTGTTGCATCTTCATTTCAAATTCTTTCAAGTTATACATTTAGGTGTTTGTATATCACTGTTTCGGAGGCTTTTGTCTTGTCATTTCTTCCATTAATAGCAAATTTTCTTCCTTAAAAATGACAACGACAGTTTTATCCCCTCATTGAGCTGCTATGATACATTGTGAAAATGGCTACAATTGTTCTACTTCTATCCATGATCTAGGGGAGTGCTCTCCCTCACTGACTCCAGGCTGGCCTCATGACTTCCTTAAGTCATCCTTGTCACCCCAGCCTGTGTTCAGCCAATGTCCAGACACATGAAAGAGGGCATCCTAGGCCATCCAGCCTCAGCCAAGGTGGCACAAACCAGAAGAATTGTTTAGCTGTCTTGCTGAGTTGTGAGAAATGATAGATTTTTCTTCTAATAAATTTTTGTTTTAAGCTTCTAAGTTTAGGGATGGTTTATTATATAGCAGAAACTAAACTTGTATAATCTAAGTCAAAGAATGTTCTGTTACCAAAAAGACCTATATTTTTCAAAAATGTCTGTATCATAGAAGAAAGACCAAAGAATTGTCCCAGATTGGAGAAGAGTAAAGATGCATGAAAATTAAATGTAACATTTCCTACTGGATTAGGTCTTAGACTGCGTGGGGGAAATGTTCTAAAAGACATTGATGGGGATAATCGAAAAAATTAGAATATGGGCAATAGAATAGATAATTGTGACAGTATCAATCTTCTTAAAGTTGGTAATTATATTGTGACTGTAAGAAAATATCTTTGCTCTTAGGAAATAAACACTGAAGTGTAATGAGGTAAAGTGACATGATTTATGCAACCTACTCTCAGAGAAAAATAGCAATAATTATATTTTCTCTTAAAGAATAAGTCATAATAATAATGTGTATGAGAGAGAGAAAGGAGGGAGGGAGGAAGAGAGAGGGAGAGAATGAGGAGGAGGAAAGTGGGAGGAAGAGAGAATTATAAAGCAGTTGGGGCAAATGTTAAAAATTGATCAACCTGGATAAAGTTATAGAAAGGTTTTTTATACTATTCTTGTATCTTTAAGTCAAAAAATATTTTTAAAAAGGAGAAAGGAAAAACTCAGCAATTGAAGAAATAAAATATTAACTGATGTAGCTTTCTTCAGAAACCCCTAAAAACATTGTCTCAATATATTTGTTGTAGGCCAAAGCCAAGATAGGTATTTATATAGACATCAGATCTAGGGGCTTATGATTGAAATGGGAAATAGAGGATGCTAGAATCTTGTTCATATTATGCCCAAGACATGTGGAGGTCAACAGAAGCTCTTTAAGAGGTAGTGAAGAGGCTGAGGGAGAGGGTGCAGAACATCTGGATTTTTGTCTTCTTTCTGCCACAACTATCTTTAAGTTTTAAAGCAAGTTATTCAACTCCCTTGGCCTCAGTTTTCTTTATAGATTACATGGGAAAGTAATCTCTCAAGGGTCCTACTAATGCTGCTGCTGCTGCTGGTAAGTCGCTTCAGTCATGTCCAACTCTCTGCGACCCCATAGACGGCAGCCCACCAGGCTCCCCCGTCCCTGGGATTCTCCAGGCAAGAACACTGGAGTGGGTTGCCATTTCCTTCTCCAATGCATGAAAGTGAAAAGTAAAAGTGAAGTCACTCAGTTGTGTCCGACTCTTAGCGACCCCATGGACTACAGGCTACCAGGCTCCTCCATCCATGGGCTTTTCCAGGCAAAAGTACTGGAGTAGGGTGCCATTGCCTTCTCCGCTACTAATGCTAACATTTACAAAATACTTATAAAATGAAACCAAATATGTTGATCAGTGACTTCAAATGTTGTAATCTCAGTGACCCTTTGTTACTATGTAATAACTACACAAGCCATGTATTTATGGTTGTAGATAGGTGCCTCATTACGTATATAGAAGTATAGTGGGCATGGGCTTGAGTTATTGCATGGTTCCCCCTGTAGAAACTAGGCTATCTGGGATGATATTAGCAGAGAATGACTTTTACATGATCATGATGTTGGAGGGCCTCATTGGTGATCGGGGTAAGTGATATAGATTGCAAGGACTGGCATTAGCCAGGATCAACACCTTCTCCTTCCTCTCAATTAACACACATACATATAACCCTAGCTCCCCAAAATGACACAGGAGAGAAGAATCACAATGACAGAAATGACAGGGTGGCATATGGAACAGAAAGACACATTATAATCTGGAAGACATTCAGGATGGGGAACACATGTATACCTGTGGCAGATTCATTTCTATATTTGGCAAAACCAATACAATATTGTAAAGTTTAAAAATAAAATAAAAAAAATAATTTAATTTAAAAAACAAAACAAAATAAATAAATAAATAAAAACATAAAAAAAAACAGCCCAAATAAGAATATCAATGTCACTGTGTAACAGTGTCTTGGACCCTTTTGTTATTGTCAGGGATTTGGGATATATAACACAAAATGGCATTTTTAGAAAAGTGGTAGATATCTCTGGTTCTTGGTACTCTGCAGCCTTATTATGCATCCTAACCATCTCACCTCCCTCTTCATGGCTTACTTTCACATTTCTCTCCTTCTGATCCTTTTTGCACCCCACCCCTCTTCAAAGGCTGGTGGCACTCAGGAGCAATATTTAAACACTTTGAGAGTCTCTCAAGGGAAGGATGCTATTTGTAAAAAACCTTTTTATTGTTATAAGTACAGCTTAATGACTTTTCACACATTGAATGTACTTTGTCGCCAGGCACCCACCCCCATTTCAAAAGAGGACACTACCTGCATCCCACAAGCCGTTCTCACTCTATTCCTAGTCAAGAGTTCCCTCTGAAGGTAGCCATCATTCTGACTTCTCATAGCGTATAAATTTTGTCTGCTTGGAACTTTATAATTAATTTGCACATGACTTTTATGGCCCAAGCACCTTCCATGCCATCTTACATGAAGCTTACACTGCTACTGAAGATGCTGAGGTTTAGAAGGGTTAAGTACACTGTGCAGAATCCCGTATTATTTGGATTAGAGCAGAGATTAGAACCCAGCCTGACTTGACTTCAAAGCCTGTTGTTGTTGTTATTTTAAATGATAGCTTACTATACATATGATCTCAGATTTAGGGCTATGCCAGACTATTTTCATACAATTTAATGATAAATGGTAGTGTCTTTCCAAGCAATGCTCTTTATTTTATTGATAACATTTCTAGCTATAAAAACTTTTAATGTGTGTATTATCTAGAAATGCTGGGGAAAGAAAAGAATGCAAAATGGTAGAGATCTGTGTTCTCTCTGTTCCCAGGTGAGGCAGAGATGCTACTTGTTTCCCCCAAATTTGAGCTCCCTTGTTGTAGTGTTGAGTTAGTGCTGGCAAACCAGAATCTATGTTTCTTATCTTGCTTATATCTATTGGAACCACATGACAAATTCTCACTACAGAAATGTATGTGATAGTGGTGTGTGTCATCTCCAGGCATAAATGGTTCAAAGCCGGTATTCCTCCTTCTCCCTGTCTTTTTCTGCATGTCAGACAGACATAGACAACTCAGTGTGGGCCTTTAAGTCCATGGTGATGCTGAAGCCATCAAGGGAGTCTGAGTCCCAAATCACAGCTTGAAAGAGATGAAAGCTACCTGCGCATCAGGAATGCCCATTTGGACTTTGCAGGAGTGAAGAACAATAAACTTCTGTTGTGCTAAACCTCTGACATTTGGGGGCTTGTCTATTACAGCAGCTATTATTACCTTAGGGCTTCCCAGGTGGCGCTAGTGGTACAGAACCCACCTGCCAATGAAGGAGACAGAAGAGACACGGGTTCCATCCCTGGGTCAGGAAGATCCCCTGGAGAAGGGCATGGCAGGCCACTCCAGTATTCTTGCCTGGAGAATCACATGGACAGAGGAGCCCTGTGGGTGGACTATAGTCCATAGGGTTGCAAACAGTTGGATACAACTAAAGTGACTTCGCACACACACACACACAGTTACCTCAACTAATACACATGGGACATCTCCAGGCTCATCTCACCATTTCCTTCTACTTCCATCATTTGGATTCTGGTACGTTTTTCGTGTCTGAAACCCTAAAGACTTAATTCCCTGCCTTTTCTGACTGGCTAGAATCATAGGAAGTAAATGCTGTGCTCTTGTAGGGCCCTGATCTGATTATCTTTGTGAATCATCTTAAGCCCCATTATTTATTGTGTGTGCTGTGACAATGTGATGTAATTTAATGTAATTTAGCCTTTGAACCTCTTTGTTCTTTGTGAAGAAAGCCATTATAGAATGAAAAAAAAGGCTTTTTCAGTGGCAACAATAGAAAACTTAGTGGAACCTTTTTTATACATAGCCGTGAATTTGTACAGCTCTTTTATGCTTTTCAAACCTGAGCCCTCATGGAAGCTTTGTGACATGGGACGGGCAGCTTTTATTATCTCCAGTGGGCAATTGAAGAAAATGAAGTGCAGAGAGGTTCAGTCATGCTGAACTAGAAACCACACTAGTGACTGCAGTCCACTGTCCTTTTGACTCGTCTCTGATGCCCTTACGTCTGTGTCAGGAGTCAGAGAATTATGGCAGAACCTACCGAACCTCATTATGATCGGCTGTTATTACAGTTAAGATTCTTCAATCTGGGTCTGAAGAATTAGTAATTTAAAGAAATCAGTTTCCTAATAATTTCTTTACTGTTGACTTCTTGTGGGTTAATTTTACATGTTAGTTCGCAAAGCCTTATTAGACTATCACGGGGCTGTGTTGTACAGCATTGTGGATGGATCACAGTATGACCATATCTGGCAGCTCATATGGTCATAACAATGACAATATTCTTGTCACAAGATCTGGGTAAGGATTTGGCACATTTTAAGCACAGATCTGAGCCCTCTATCTATAGATATAAGCCCTTCCTCTTTTCTTCTACTTTAAGACTGGGAAACTAGCAAGTTTCCCAAATTCTGATGCTCACTAACTCTTTCTGCTGACCTTTTTTCTTGTTTTCTTCCCAGTTTTATTGACATGGGGTTGACATACAGCACTGTATAGCTTTAAGATGTACAGTGTAATGATTTAACTTACATCATGAAATGATTACAAGTTTAGTGACCACCCATCATCTCATACAACATTAAAGAAATAGCCATTTTTTTTCTTGTGATGAGAACTCATAGAATTTACCCTTAAGAATTTTCATATGTAACAGTAGTGTTAATTATATTTATCAAGTTGTTTATCACATTCTCAGTATTTATTTATCTTATTACTGAAGTTTGTGCTTTTTGACTGCCTTTTATCCAGTTCCGCCTCCACTGCCTACCCATTTTTCTTACTCTCAGATTCACTCTGGCTGCATGCTATAGTCTCATGTGAATATTCCTTCCTTGGTTTGTCTGTCCATCAAGATTTGTCCTTTTTTCTCTGCTGACTTCTCTTCCTTATAGGTACAATTTCTTTGTAAGGCCTTCCCACCCTTAGCTTTCACATGATTTTCAAGTTAATTGACCAAACCATGAAGATTTTAATTCTCATGAGGTGCCGTCCCATCTGTCTTACGCCCCTGGTATGTAATGCCTTCCCTCATCCAACCTACTCTTCCTAGCCCTGCATGAGCCTTAGTTTCTATAATCAGAGTTTCTGCAGCCCTTCTCATATTCCTGTCCTCTAAACACTGCTGTGGGATGCTGCAGAAGAGCCCTGGAGAAGGGACCAGAAGTCCTGGATCTACTCTGACACTTCCAAGGACTTTGTGGCCCTGGGCAAGTCACATAGTGCTTCTGAGCCTCAGTTTCCATTTCTATAAAATGAGGGCATTTGGCTGATGACCTCAAAGTTCCTTTCCAGAAAGAAATTCTCTGAATTTAGGCTTGATTGACACTGATTGGATCCAGCCAATTTGGGGGCTCATGCCCTGTTTAGTTTTCTATAAACACCAGAGCAGATTCAGAAAGTCTTGGTTCATTTCCTAGCAGTAAGTACCTAAGGATTCAAATCAGTTGATCTCTTTGGGGAATAATTTGTCATGCATTTAATCTTTCTTCAGCATGCATTTACTGATTGTATTAGTTATCTATTGCTGCAAACAAATTTCCTTAGAATGTAGCAACTTAATACAACTAACATATATTTTTGCCCAGTTTCTTTGGATGAGGAATCTGTACAGGGCTTAACTGGGCTCCGTGGCTCAGAGTCTCTTACAAAGCTGGAAGCAAAGTGTCAGCCAGGACTACAATCAACTCAAGGCTCAAACAGTGGAGGATTTGTTCCCAAGACCATTTATATGATTATTGACAGCCTTCAGTTTCTTATAGGCCTCATAGGGTCTGAAGGGATTCAGTTTCTTGCTGGGTGTTGACCAGAGACCTCCCTCAGTTCCTTGCCACATAAGCCTTTCTGTAGGCAGTTCACAATATGGAGCTTGCTTCTTCAGAGCAAGTAAATAATAAGAGGAGAGAGAGCAAGACAGAAATCACAATCTTTTGTAATCTGACCCCAGATTACACCTGTCCCTTTTGCCGTACTTAATTTATTAGTGGAGACCAGCAAAGAGCTGTCTGCTTTTACCATTGAATTGTAAACTAATTGAAAAGTCAGACAGATAGGTAAGGCAGGTGGGAAGGCCAAATGCAGACATCTCTTGCTTAATACTGGTTTTCTGTTAGTTAAATTATATGTTCTGCACACAAATTCTAAAGGAGCCCTTTTGCAATTATTTTAAGTGGGAAAAAATATTATGTATTACAAATCAACCCATGCCCCCAACCAACTAAAGCACATTAAAATGCCCATATGTAAGAGCAAACTGTCATATCATGAGGTAAAATGCTTAAAACATGGCTTCCTTGACGCCAATAGTTAATATGATTGTTAACAAGCAGTTGCTTTGTCACAGTCACCTCTTAGTGTCAGCAACATCCTAGCCCTCTGTTGACACTGTGGAGAATGTCACAGTGTCTCTGCGTGCTTCTGATTCATCCAAACTTGATTTATTCTAAATGCCAATTGTATTAGGAGTGAAACTTGAGAACATTTCTCACCCACTCTTTTGTTAAAAAGGTTGTATTGATTTTTAAGGCATAAATGTAATTTTTTAATACAACCCTCATTCCCCTGTGAAGTATTCAGGTGAAATTTCGATATTAATAACCAAGAGACATTTTCCTGAGAAAACATTAACCAAAGATTCATTCTGTGTGGTATCTACCTGTGTCACTTTTTTTGCAAATAGTGCTGATATTGGAAAATGTGATTTACATCTGTGGGTGAGCAGGCTCTAAAACTCTGCTCTGTAGAATTATTCAGACTTATCTATTGAGTCATACATCATGCTGAAGAACCATGGGCTTTCCCTAAAGGGAAATGTTGAAAACATTTCCTTTATGGGAAACATTTCCATTATGTTGAAAGCATATGGCAAGACCAGAGCACAACATGTAGTTTTGGAAGATCAGCCATTCCCCAAGAGAAAGGAGAGAGGAGCGAGCAGGAAAACACTTTCAAACTTCCCAATCAGATTCAGTCACTTTTCTAGGAAGGAGCTGAGAGAGGCCAGAAGAAATACCCCAGTAAGATCTCTCCACATGTAAAGAAAGCCCCTGAGTTTGGGAGACAAGACCCTTGCTACAAATCCTATAGTTCTAACACTTTACAAACATGAATCTCACAATGGTGTTGCAAATCAGGTGTTGCTATCATTATTGCCATTACAGATGGGGGAATCTGAGACTGTAAGAGATTAAGCAACACATCAAAGGACCTGGGACAAAAAGGGGCAAAGACTGACACATTTGAGACTTGAACCCAGTCCTATCCAATGCTAAATCCTATAGCCACAGAGTGATAATACTGTATTGTTTTGCATAAAATACTTAAATCTTGATTGTAACCAGAAGTGAAATGTTGCTGAATTTTTAGCTGATAACATGGTAAATTTAGACAAATTTTAACTAGTAAAAAATTGTATCTGCATTTCTAGGATCGATTTTGTTTATGTCTTTGTCTAGGCCAGAAGTTTTCCTCCTTTGCTTAGATCATGTTCAGCAGTAGATGAATCTTATCAGGTTACAACAGGAATATTTAATTTAAAAACTTTAGAGATCACCTCTCTTTCATCTTTGTCTGATCTCCTTTATACTCTGCAGCCAAAATTATGTTCTGAAATGCAAAATCAATCTTGTTCCTCCCCTGCTTAAAACCTTATAATGGCATACCATTACTTACAAGAGAAATCCCAAGGTCCTTAACCAGGCATGCAACTTTATATTTTTCATCCCTGCTTTTTTTTTTCTAGACTTATTTCTTATTCCCATTCCAGAATAAGAGCCAGCCATTTTATGTTATCTGCGGCTGGCATAATTTCTCTATGAAGGAGGATGTGGAACACTAATAGTGAACACTGAATAATTTAGTAAAAATATAACCATAGAATCAGATCCCCAAAAGGTCTCAAATACAGCTCCAACTTGCCCACTAAGTGCCCCAAAGTACCCCTAAAATATTAATAATTAGTTAAGACTGTTTCTTAAAAATCCAGAGTCCCCAATTATCAGTTTCAAGGCTTTTGTTGTGTTTAGAAGTGACCATACGCTCCCAGCAAAACATCGGATTGTGTGTTTGTCCAGCTAAATGGGAAAGGTGAATGTCACTGTTGGATTCTGAATACTTTGGAAGGCCAAGAAGCTGAGAATATATAGCTGGAATCAAGAAAAAATCATATCCTCAGTGGGACTAGAAAGGAAAGTGGGACTATTAAGTCAACCTTAATTCATTTTTAATCTGAGGTTTAGAGTTCTATTACCCCTGCAGTCAACCAACAGACTGGATAGAGCCAGGACACAGTAACTTAAGGTTGATATGTAGCCTGGTGTTGTCTTGCCACTTCATTAACAGCTTGTTAAACCAGTCACCGAAGCCAATAAGAAAATTCCTGGTAAGAGGGAACCAATAGGAGCACCATGGATTGAGCATATTGAATGTCACTTTGATATCTCCCAGAATTCACTAACAGACTTTTTTCTTAACCTGTCTTGATGTGTGATGTTCTGATATTTGCATTCTGCAGACTCTTACATATGAGCCCATTTTAATGACACTGGAGAGCAAAAAAGGGGAAAAAAATATAGATCCAGCCAAGGCTTTCTTGAGATCAATACCATAATTACATTTTAGACCCTCCAGGTATTAATCTCTTTTCTTTCAGAAAAGCAATTCCATTTTCCTAGCATTGGTCTTTTAGAAATATTACTGCTTCTTCATGGCTCTGTTGAATTTTTTTCCCCTTGAGGGAGAAGGAAAAGCAAGCTTTTCTTTTCACTGTCTTTGCTCCTATAGCCCTTGTCTTTTTTAAATTGAATGTTCATTCATGCTCTAAAAAGACCATGCACAGAGAAAGGGCTAATGTGACAATATTTTATAATATCAACAGCTTGAACATAAGCTGTTTTCAGTGCTCTCTGACACTCCTTGATTTCATTATTTTATTTAGCAAATGCTGTGTTTTTTTCCTCTAAAAATAATGCTAATACTATTTGTTAAGCACTTGTTATGGGCTAATGGTTTTTCTAAATACTTGATGTGAATTGACAAATTTAAATCGCATTAGAACTCATGAAATAAGTACTGTTTTCACATTAGAACTCCAATGCATGTAGAGTTTGAAACCTTTGCCCAAAGGCTCACAGCTAGTAAAGGCAGAACTAAGATTTGATCCCAGGCGGTCTCACTCTAGCACCTGCATGCCCAACCACTAAGCTATATCTGGCTGAATCTGTATGTACCTTACACTGCTACATGCATAGAAGGTTGTAAAAAATTAAACACAATTGGTGCATATACTGGGTTGAGTAGTGTTTCCCCCAAATTCATGTCCACTCAGAACCTCAGATTGTGACCTTGTTTTGAAATTGGATCTTTGTAGATATAATTAGTTAAGATGAGGTCATACTGACCTATACTCTGAAAACTATATAACACTGATGAAGAAAATTGAAAAGAATGTAAAGAAATAGACATTCTGTACTGTTGGATTAGAAGAATTAATATTGCTAAAATGGCCATACTACCCAAAGCAATCTACAGATGTAATGCACTCCCTGTCAAAATACCCATGACATTTTTCAGAGAACTAGAACAAATAATTTTTTAAAATACATGGAATCACAGAAGACTCTAACTTGCCAAAGCAATCTTGAGGAAAAAGAAGAAAGCTGGAGGTATTATCTGTCATGACTTCAGATTATACTACAAAGCTATAGTAATCAAAGTAGTATGGTACTGGCACAAAAACAGACTTATAGATTAGTGGAACAGAATAGAGAACCCAGAAATAAACCCAGGCATCTAATCTACTACACTGGAGAAAAGACAATTTCTTCATTAGTGCTGCTGGGAAAACCAGACAGCTACCCATAAAAGAATGAAATTCCAACATTCTCTCACACCATATACAAAAATAAACTAAAAATGGATTAAAGACCTAAATCTAAGACTGGAAATAATAAAACTCCTAGAATAGAACATAGGCAGAACACTCTTTGACATAAGTTGTAGCAATATTTTTTGGAGCTATCTCCTAGGGCCAAAGAAATAGAAGCAAGATCAAATAAACAAATGGGACCTAATTAAACTTAAAGGCTTTTTCACAGCAGAGGACACCACTGATGAAACAAAAAGACAACTTATGGAATGAGAGAAAATATTTGCAAATGATATGGCCTATAGGAGGTTAATATTCAAAACATATAAACAGCTCATACAACTCAACATCAAAAAAACAAACAACCCAATCAAAAAAAAAAGGGGGGGGGGCCAAAGACCTGAATGGGCATTTTTCAAAGAATACATACAAATGGATAACAGGCACAGGAAAAGATGTTCAACATTGCTAATTCTTAGAGAAATGCACATCAAAACCACAATGAGATATCACCTCATACCTGTGAGAATGGCTGTCATCAAAAACAACATATGTTGGTGAGGATGTGGAGAAAGGGAACCCTTGTACACTGAATGTAAATTGATGCAGCCAATGGAAAACAGTATGGATGCTGCTCAAAAAAACTGAAAACAGAACTACCATATATCTGAAAAAAAAATGAACACACTATTTTGAAAAGATGCATGCCCCCCAGTGTTCCTAGTGGTGTTATTTACAGTTGCCAAGATATGGAAGCAACCTAAGTGTCCATCAACAGATGAATGGATAAAGAAGATGTGGTATGTACACACACACACACACACACACACACACAATAGATTACTACTCACCCATAAAAAGGAATGAAATTCTGCCATTTGTAGCAACATGGGTGGACCTGAGAATATTATGCTTAGTGAGATATCAAATACCATATGACATCAGTTATGTGTGGAATCTAAAAAATAAATGAATATGTATGTAGCAAAACAGAAACAGACTCATAGATACAGAAAACAAAGTAATGGTTATCAGTGGGGAGAGGAAGAGGGGAAGGGTAATATAGGGATATAGGATTAAGAGATACAGACTACTATGTATAAAATAGGTAAGCAACACAGTTATGTTGTACAGCACAGGGAATTCTAGCTGTTATTTTGCAGTAACTTTTAATGGTGTATACCTATAAAAGTATGTAATCAATATGCTGAACACTCCAAAGTAGCATAATATTATAAGTTGACTATACTTTGATTTTTTAAAAAAGATGAGCTCATACTGGATTAAGGTGGCCCCTGTACGGTATTCTCATAAGCAGACAGAGTTTTGGAGAGAGAGAGAGATGCAGAGGTAACACAGCCATATGAAGATGCAGGCAGAAATTGGAGTGATGCAGCTACAAGCCAAGGAGTGCCAGTCACCAGAAGCCATGAGGCAAGGAAGGATTCTTCCCTAGAACCTTCAGAAGAAATGTGGCCCTGTTCATACCTGGATTTCATGTTTCTGACCTCTAATTTCTCTCTTAATAAATTAAGCCACCTAGTTTGTGATAATTTGTTATAGCATCCCTGATAGAGTGCCCTTGAAAGTCTCAGAGACTGTAGGGGAAATGGATAAGGAAATAAATAATTTTAAATGACATGAAATCTGCCCAAAATAAATATACTATACTCATCATGATAATTGTATATATGCTGCTAAGTCACTTCAGTCGTGTCCGACTCTGTGCAACCCCATAGACAGCAGCCCACCAGGCTTCCCCGTCCCTGGGATTCTCCAGGCAAGAACACTGGAGTGAGTTGCCATTTCCTTCTCCAATGCATGAAAGTGAAAAGTGAAAGTGAAGTCGCTCAGTCGTGTCAGACTCTTCGCAACCCCACGGATTGCAGCCCACCAGGCTCCTCCACCCATGGGATTTTCCAGGCAAGAGTACTGGAGTGGGGTGCCATTGCCTTCTCCAATTGTATATATAATGTATATAAATGTATATCAAGATCATTTTTATATTTAAGATGCAAAATAACATGACTAAGAGCACAGATTATGCAGAAAGAGTGACTGAATCTGAATCTCGGCTGTGACATTTCATTTGTAAACTTTGTGCTCTTGGCAAGTTACTTTACCTCCCTGTGCCCTACTTTCCGCATCCCTAAAAGTTTTCAGATACTTTTGACATCTGTGGTTTCATTTTAGTCTCACAGCATCCTTGAAAGGTGGGCAGGTGAGGCAAATATCTTCATCATTCTGCAGACATTGCCTAGTGTCCCATGCTAAAACATAGTGTTGTTTCCATTTCTTTATCCCTAGAATGATAATGGCAGTGATGACGATGGTTGTCATGCACCACATGCATAGATCAGGCTAGGATCTCTGATGGGAAAACACTCTTCTCTAGTTTACAGGAGAATAAACGGAGGCTACAAGAGAAACTTGCCCAAGGCTACCGTGCCTGTGATCACAGGATGATCTGGCAGAATTTTTTGTGAAAGCTATTTGTAAACTGTCCTGGTGCTGCACAAATGTTAGTTAAATATAGCAAAAGTCCTAATAACTTTCTCCCACTGAACCTGGTATGCCAACTGAAACATTTTCAACACTTCAATCAGGAAAATAGTCTCCTCTCTGTATTAGGTCAAAGTGAAACAATAAGAATTCTATTTCTCCCTTTTACCAAAGATATTTGTTCAGACTGTCTATAGAAAGGGTCTTTTCACTTTTAGGCAGGCTTTTTGATGTTTAGATGATAATTTAAAATTGTAAGAGTTACAGTAGACCACACAAGAATAGATTTCATTCACAGGTGATAGATTCTGAATGATGTCCTAAGTGAAATAAAACATAAAATAAAGGTAGATATAGAGGGAAATTAGAATTACTATTTATTCAGGTACCAATTAATTTAGCTCTTACCTACAGTTGTATAAGTAGATATTATTATGTTATATATATTTTACAATATCTTCAATACTGTGACTTAGAGACGTTAAAACTTTGCCAAAGGTCACCCTGACAAAAATGAGACAAAGGGAGAATTTGAACTCAGTTCTCACTCCACAAACTATGCCTATACAACAATGCCACCTGCCTTCCAAAAGAATGGGCAAATAATTACATAGAGGTAAAATCATTTGAAGGAGAAAAAGTTCCATTTCTGTTTCTACCTGGGATACGTGGAAAAAGCTGGTGGGATATTTAGAAAGGAACCAAGATAGTATTCAGGGGATTTTGCTTTCTGAGCCCAAAGTTACACCTATATGCTGTGTGGTATGAGGCATGTCACTAATGCTACATGTCTTGGTGCTATCCAGTTCAGTTCAGTTCAGTTCAGTCACTCAGTCATATCCCATGGACTGCGGCATGCCAGGCTTCCCTGTCCATCACCAACTCCTGGAGCATACTCAAACTCATGTCCATAGAGTCAGTGATGCCATACAACCACCTCATCTTCTGTCATCCCCTTCTCCTCCTGCCTTCAATCTTTCCCAGCATCAGGGTCTTTCCCAATGAGTCAGTTCTTCGCATCGGGTGGCCAAAGTATTGGAGCTTCAGCTTCAGCATCAGTCCTTCCAATGAATATTCAGGATTGATTTCCCTCAGGATTGACTGGTTGTATCTCCTTGCAGTCCAAGGGACTCTCAAGAGTCTTCTCCAACACCACAGTTCAAAAGCATCAATTCTGCTGCACTCACCTTTCTTTATAGTCCAACTCTCACATCCATACATGACACTGGAAAAACCATAGCTTTGACTAGATGGATTCTTTGTTGGCAAAGTAATGTCTCTGCTTTTTAATATGCTGTCTAAGTTGGTCATAACTTTTCTTCCAAGGAGCAAAGGTCTTTTAATTTCATGGCTGCAGTCCCCATCTGCAGTGATTTTGGAGCCCCCCAAATAAAGCTTGTCACTGTTTTCATTGTTTCCCCATCTATTTGCCATGAAGTGATGGGATTGGATGCTATGATCTTAGTTTTCTGAATGTTGAGTTTTAAGCCAACTTTTTCACTCTCTTCTTTGACTTTCATCAAGAGGCTCTTTAGTTTTTCTTTACCTTCTGCCATAAGGGTGGTGTCATCTGCATATCTGAGGTTATTGATATTTCTCCCAGCAATCTTGATTCCAGCTTGTGCTTCATCCAGTCCAGCGTTTCTCATGATGTACTCTGCATAGAAGTTAAATAAGCAGGGTGACAATATATAGCCTTGATGTACTCCTTTCCTGATTTGGCACCAATCTGTTGTTCCATGTCCAGTTCTAACTGTTGCTTCTTACCTGCATACAGATTCCTCAGGAGGCAGGTCAGGTGGTCTGGTATTCCCATCTCTTGAAGAATTTTCCACAGTTTGTTGTGATCCACACAGTCAAAGGCTTTGGCATAGTAAATAAAGCAGAAGTTGATGTTTTTCTGGAACTCTCTTGCTTTTTCATTGATCCAACGGATGTTGGCAGTTTGATCTCTGGTTCCTCTGTCTTTTCTAAATCCAGCTTGAACACCTGGAAGTTCATGGTTCATGTATTGTTGAAGCCTCCATTTGTTTACATATTGTCTTTGTTTTCATACCATAAGAGCTGCTGCTGCTGCTAAGTCGCTTCAGTTGTGTCCGACTCTGAGTGACCCCATGGACTGCAGCCTACCAGGCTCCGTCTGTGGGATTTTCCAGGCAAGAGTACTGGAGTGGGGTGCCATTGCCTTCTCCATAAGAGCAGGGTTGAGTAATTTTAGCAGAGACGGTATGGCCTACAAAGCCTAACCATTTTACTATCTGGCCTTAAAAAGTTTGACCACTCCTGGTCTAGGGAAAGAGTGCCAGGCAGAAGAAATAGCACCAGCAAACGCTCTGCGGTAGAAGTGTGGTTGGCATGTTTAAGCGCTGGGCACTATTCCTGGAGGGAGGGGTGGAAAAGGGTTGGGGTGGGGGTCAGATTGGAAGAGGGTTGGTGGGGGAGGTCAGATCACATGGCCACAGTGAAGGTTCTGACTTATTCTCTGAGTAAGATGGGACGCCATTGGAGGTTGAATGTAGAGTGGCATGATCTGATTTATACCTGGAAAGGAGCTTTCTTGAACTGTCTTCCTTTTATCTCTTCTGCCTTTCTCCCTACCCTGCCATTAAAGCCTTCTCCTCAGAAAGTAGGGCTAGCTTAAGAAATGATTAGCCATAGAAGGGATGCAGCCTTGGTTAGTTCTAATCCTTGCATGTGAAGAGTCTCCTAGCTCTTGATTCTATCATTTTTGAGGACCGGGAACTTCTGACGAGACTTCAGTGTGTGTGAGGACTGACCGAACTGTCTACTCCATGACCAGTCCTACTGGGAAAAGGCTGGTGTAGCACGCACTACACAAAGAGCAACCCAGAGCTTTGCTCTCCTCTTTGAAGACACATTCACCTATTTATGAATCATTTATGCCAAATTAATAATGAAAATTCTTAAAGAGATGGAAATACCAGACCACCTGACCTGCCTCTTGAGAAACCTATATGCAGGTCAGGAAGCAACAGTTAGAACTGGACATGGAACAACAGACTGGTTCCAAATAGGAAAAGGAGTACGTCAAGGCTGTATATTGTCACCTTGCTTATTTAACTTATATGCAGAATACATCATGAGAAACGCTGGGCTGGAAGAGCACAAGCTGGCATGAAGATTGCCGGGAGAAATATCAATAACCTCAGATATGCAGATGACACCACCCCTATGGCAGAAAGTGAAGAGGAACTAAAAAGCCTCTTGAGGAAAGTGAAAGAGGAGAGTGAAAAAGTTCGCTTAAAGCTCAACATTCAGAAAACGAAGATCATGGCTTCTGGTCCCATCACTTCATGGGAAATAGGTGGGGAAACAGTGTCAGACTTTATTTTTCTGGGCTCCAAAATCACTGCAGATGGTGATTGCAGCCATGAAATTAAAAGACGCTTACTCCTTGGAAGGAAAGTTATGACCAACCTAGATAACATATTGAAAAGCAGAGACATTACTTTGCCAACAAAGGTCCGTCTAGTCAAGGCCATGGTTTTTCCAGTGGTCATGTATGGATGTGAGATTTGGACTGTGAAGAAAGCTGAGTGCCAAAGAATTGATGCTTTTGAACTGTGGTGTTGGAGAAGACTTTTGAGAGTCCCTTGGACTGCAAGGAGATCCAACCAGTCCATTCTAAAGGAGATCAGTCCTGGGTGTTCTTTGGAAGGAATGATGCTAAAGCTGAAACTCCAGTACTTTGGCCACCAAATGCAAGGAGTTGACTCATTGGAAAAGACCCTGATGCTGGGAGAGATTGGGGGCAGGAGGAGAAGGGGACAACAGAGGCTGAGATGGCTGGATGGCATCGCTGACTTGATGGATGTGAGTCTGAGTGAACTCTGGGAGTTGGTGATGGACAGGGAGGCCTGGTGTGCTATGATTCATGGGGTCGCAAAGACACAGACAGACTGAGTGACTGAACTGAAGTGAACTGAATAATGAACTTTCTAAATTCTGGCTCATGGTCCAAAAACATCTAATACACATTACCCTCACCTTGGAGGAAGCTGAATTGCTTATTATTTTTGAGATGCATTTTCACCAAAGTAGTAATATTGTATCTTTTCTTTAGTGAGGACATGTGTGACAGTGTGAGGGTAATTTTCCCTCCTTCAAAAATGGGAATAAATAACTTGTAAACTAAATTCCATTGGTCTTTTTTTCAACTCCAGTGTGTTTTGGATCATTCAGTAACACAAGACATATACTCTCAGTGAACATGTTCTTAATACTATATGCACCATTTGAACTACCTCTCTTAGGCATTTTCAACAGAAATATTGTATGCTGTCCTTTACCAATTTATTTAGTTATCCATGAATATGGATCATTGGACAATGACTTTTTACTTTCCAGGCTTTTATTTTCTTAGACAGTGTGGTCTCCAGTGGATCTTCCCAACCCAGGGATCGAACCCAGGTCTCCCGCATTGCAGGCGGATTCTTTACCAGTTGAGTCACAAGGGAAGCCCATGGATATAGTAAAAGGAAATAGTCTGAGGAGTTAGGAAACAAACATGGCAGATGTTCAACTTCTAATATGATAGATGACTTGAGTGAGGTATATGATTCATGGAGCTTCTGTTTATTTATCAATTCTTTGTGATCTGGCTACCTTGGATTATTATTAGAATTGAATGCTGTTGTAGACATAAAATCATGTTGATATGTTGAAAACACTATATGAAGTTGTGGTGCTATTTTATACTTTGTGATCTGTGAAGAGCATACATTACTTGAATCATTCAGTCTATACTGAAAAAAAAGAAAAAAGCCAAACCCAAACTGGTGAAAATAAGAAAAAGTTTAAAGCGGAAGTTAAAAGGAATTTAAAAAGAGCATTTGGCAGATATACGGCTTATATTCATTCGACAAATTGGCTTCAGGCTTAAACTAGGAGATGCAAAAATCCTAAAAAATATTCCGAAGTGTTTTTTTTTTTTTTTTTCTTTTTCCAAAGTGGTGAATCATATGATATGGAATTTTATGCTGTGTTTTGGTTAGAACCTACATATTTGATATTAAAGGAGTAAGCAAAATGTAAAGTGACATTCATTTAATGTTTATTGGAAAATTTGCTTTCAGAATTTGACAGGTTTTTGCAGTGGCATAGATGCAGCACGTGTGTGTAGGCTCAGTTACGTCCGACTCTTGGTGACACCACGGACTGTACCCTTCCAGGCTTCTCTGTCCATAGATGAGGAGCTTAGTGCTAATACTGTTTGGAAGGATTTTTAAAAATCAACAGCCAGTCTGGTTTGTAGAATCTGTTTTGGACCAAGGTGTTTGAGAGTGCCGTAAAGAGTCTTAAGCCTTGAATCATCTCAGTCTGTTCGTAAAACCAAGTGGTAGGAATTGAAAAATGTTTAAAAGTCAAATCCCCAAGTAATCCATTATTTGAAAAGTGGTAGCAGTAGTTGGTTACTTCTCATTGCTTGAGTGGAAAAAAACTTATGTAAACTTTGTCCAACAGGCACAGCATAGCCTCCTTCACCAACTTTTTACTTAATGATAGTAATAATACTCATTGAGCATTCCAGCTTTGGCAGGCAGTGCAGAAAACCCTTAGAAACATAACCATTTTCTTCCAGAAGCTTCCAGTCTAATGAAAACTAGTGGTAAATTCTTTTCCTCAGAGCCATGATTTTACTTTTGAACTATTTTCTTGTACTGTTGTGAAAGAAAAAATGTCCTCAATTCCTCCATTATAAGGGAATTATGTATTTTGTCAGAATATGTGGTGCTTAAAAATCTTTCCCTTGAGATTTTATTTATAAACCTAAATTCAAGAGTGATTTCTAATGAAAGACGAATTCCATATGATGTAACTTATGGGTGGAATCTAAAATACAGCACAAATGAACCTATAGATGAAACAAAAACAGACTCACAGATATAGAGAACAGATTTGTGGTTGCCAAGGAGGAGGGGAGGAGGGAGAGAGAAGAACTGGGAGTTTGAGGTTGGTAGATGCAAACTATTTTATATAGGGTGGATAAACAACAAGGTTCTAATGTATAACACAGGGAGCTGTATTCAATATCTTGTAATAAACCATAATGAAAAAGAATATGAAAATGAATATATATATATATGTATATAACTGAGTCACTTTGCTCTACATCAGAGATTGACACAACATTATAAATCAACTATACTTAATTTTTAAAAAAGGTCTTCCCACTGAATGTGGACTATAATTAGAGAAAAGTCAAGAACACTACTTGTCATCTAGGATGTCTTTACCTACTTGTGTGGCTGGCATATACATTTAGAGGTGAATATTCAAACATTTTTTCTAATGTGGGGACTACACCCTCCCTCTGAAAATTATACAGCCAGTATACACTTTGATTAGACATGATTGTTTAGCTTTGGATTTTCCACCAAGGTGCCTCCCCATCCCATCATATGTAGCCTCAGGGCTCTTCCTAGTACACTTACGGGGTCAGGCCCATCTTTGGGAGGCATTTTAAGCCTCAATTTTACTACTTTTCCATGGGAGCAAGAGATTTGAGTAAGCCTCAATTTTACTACTTTTCCATGGGAGCAAAAGATGTGAGACCAATCAAAGACTTTGCCTTATTTGTTTGGGAAGGAGTGAGCAATAAGACAGAAATAGTGTTTTGGGAAAAAGGCAAAAAGCATGGCATTAATCTAGCCGAGCTAGGAATTGTGTAGCTTCTTACCCAGTATAGTACAATTCATAATAATAATACTAATTTTATTATTATCTGTTAGTTATTGAGAATTTACTATCTGCTAGACACCAAGTTAATGGTTTTACTTGCATTTTTCTCAGTTTATCCTCTTAAAAGTCTCTGAAATAGGAGCTACTCAGAAAAAGCAGATAACTTATCTACGGTAACCCTGTTGATAGGTGGCTGAGCTAGTCTGTCTAACTCTAAAATTCATGCTTTTAGCCGTTCTGCAATATTCCTTTCTATGGAAATGATTCAATATTTGAATAGGTTTAAAAGGCCATAAACATCAGCTTAGGAATCCACGTCTTCCTGAAAATTTTATGATGGATACCTTTAGTTAAGAAAAGGGCCTCCCTGGTGGCTCAGACGGTAAAGCGTCCGCCTGCAATGCGGAAGACCCGGGTTCGATTCCTGGGTCGGGAAGATCCCCTGGAGAAGGAAATGGCAATCCACTCCAGCACTCTTGCCTGGAAAATCCCATGGACGGAGGAGCCTGATAGGCTACAGTCCATGGGGTCGCAAAGAGTTGGACGCGACTGAGCGACTTCACTTTATCTACAAGGGCCAAGATGAGTTACGTCTATTTCACTGGGGTTCTCAGAATTATTTTTCATCATGGAACTCTATTCCTGACAAAAGCAGGATGGATAGGTGGACAGGTTGATATTTTAAATTTCTTTTCAGTTTGGTATTTTATGATTCCTAAGTGCTCTTGGAAGTGTTCTGTATCTCATGTCCAGTATTAGCTTCTGTTTACAATGACTACTAATACTTCCTTATCTCCATTTCCCTGTTTCTACAATGAGAATGATGTATTTTTTCTTTCTTCATGGGGGTACTATGAGCTACATTTTTATATTACAACAAAAGTATAATAGCTATGTAAATACTTCAAGTTTATGAGGAAGACCAGAAACAAAAATCTAAGTTACCATTCTCATCTCAATTATTTACATTGTAATGCAAAAGTGAAAAGACTTAGCTTCTGTGGCACACTTAGCTTTATTGAAATTGAACAAATATTTTTAATAACCCCTTTTACAGCACATGTAAAATTTAATTTTTTCATTATATTTTTTTACAGGTTGTCTTTTATCTGAGTAAGCAAAAATACGTCTTTTTTTTTTTTTTCTTACTTAAAACATGTAGCCAGGATTCAAACCACATAGCTCTGGTACCAAAAAGGAAACAGGTTATGAAAATCACAGTACAACTTTAAAATTCTTCAAATTAGTTAAAGATATTTCAAACAATATTCACTTGGATTGACAGTAGAAATCATGGGTCAGTTGACATTAAGATTAAGAGTTACACCTACAATGAAAGCAGAAATGGGAAATTCAGGCTAATATGAGCTACATCGTTCAGGACACATCATCTTCATAAATACTGTGGCTGAGAGGCTGCAATGGCTAGGTCACGCTTGAGCACTTAATTGCACGTAAATATAGGCAAAGCAGAAAAAAACTGTTGTGTGCTAACTTGGATCTAAAAGAAAATGGGCATTCATTTTCAAGAGGGTATATGATCAAATCAGTTTCACAATATACAATTCAAATCCCCAAATTGCATCTAGGAAAGAAAAAGAATATTAAAATGCACACTTACACAGACAATAAAGTAGAAACCTGTTCTTTGTGATTGGTATGTGTTGTTGTTGTTGTTTTCTCAATAAGTAGAAATTATTTATGACCACAAAAGGATTTCTCAGGTGAAACACTAATTACAGACATTGTAAAGAACATAGCTCAGGAGGCTGTTTTAAAAACAAGGCAGCATTTTCCTGAAAAAGTTTGGTCCTCAACTCACTATAGACTAGTCACTATGGTCAGATGGTAAGCATTTTCCTTGTGTGTGTGTGTGTGTGTGTGTGTGTGCACGTGCGTGCGTGCACACACATGTGTTCAAACTATCTTTTCAGTTCCAGAATTAGTTCAAACCAAACCAAAAAACAAATAGCCCTCAAGTACTTGACCTTGCATATCATGTCTAATTAATGCATCATCTGAAAGAGCAATGCTAAAGACTATGAATGTAATTATGCTCACGTGATTCTGCAAAACCTTAATTTTGTGCAAACATTTTCCTTCATCGCCCGGATAACTTATCTTTATTCATGTAGGTGCCAGGAAACCCACCCCCATGATCCTCCCTCCCCCCTCCCCCAGTCTTCTCCTCTGTCAAAGTGATATGAAGACAATTTCACTGTGTATTTACAAGCACAGCAGTTAGGCAAGAAGGTCCCAGGATCTGAAGAGCACATCTATTTCTTATGGATATCTTCATGCCGAATGATCTTGTATGTGATCCAGTAAAAGATGTTGAAAATGAGGAAGGCCAATGGGAAGGCAGCTCGAGAAATCGTGTCAATCCTTTTTGCCCGGTCCACAAACTTCTTCTTGATGGCATCTGCATCTTTGGGGGGCTGTGGGAGCTGGTTGGCAGGTGTGGCCTTGACAGCTGTTCCATCTTTCACTTGAAGGCAGTGACCCATTCCATAACCACTGAAATTAAAACGACTTTCACGAGTAACATCTTCTTCCTGGGAGAATAAAGACAGAGGAAGTACAGATTGGTTGTCAGTCAAATCAGATGGAAGATGCTTAAAATTCTTCAGAAGGAAAAGGGTAAATCACAGTTAACTGGTAGTGTGGGAAGCTTTTGGAATGGGAAGTTGTCTTTCAAGTTCAACTCAGTTATTCATGGAACAGATATAGTTCATTAACTTTTTAAGACTCAGAAATTAAGGGTAAGAATAATGACTCTGTGGTCATTTTAATTAAATGAAAAATAGAAACACCTATATTATATCCAGCACTGACTTTCCCGAAATCTAGTTTATTAATCCACAGCTTTGGATAGATTTGTTTTTAAAGCCAAGTCTTCAAATCCAAGTACTATACTCTAGATTTCTAAAGAGGACAGTTCATTCATACACTCATTCACTTAATCATTCATTTACCCATTCATTCATTCAATAAAGCATTTACTGAATCCTCATCATGTTCCTGAGCTGTTGTGGCCCATTCACAGCCCAGTTCCTTCCATTAACCTTGGCTTTAATATTAGTGTTAGATTTAAGATTAACTCCTTCAATGTATACCTTTCCCCCCTCCAACCCTCTAGTTCATCTCAGTTGGATATCAGAGATTAAATATTCATTGTTTGGTGTTCAATATTTCTACCATGGCTAATTTTTCTACTGTCAGTTTTTTACATTGCTTCTTTGGCTATTCATCTCTATCATATTTAAACATATGTCATTTTAGCTCATGTCAGTACCTCATTTCTACATGAATCAGATAAAAGACTGCAAAGTTATAACCTCTGGGTAAAGAGAAAATACCCTTCATAGAGACAAAAGTATGGAATTTGGGTGTGTGGTTGGGTTGAAAAGGTAGGATTGAAATGATCTGCTTAATAAAAATTTAATTCTAAATAGTCATCGATTGAATCATCTTCTGCAACTAGATTAGTGCTTTCTATAATACTGTGCCACCCTTTTGACTCACCAAAGATACCGCACTCTTTATCTTTCCAGAGAATAATATTATGTTAATTAATTTGGTTACATTTTCCCAAAAGACAGTAAAATTCGGTATTTTATTTCATCACTATTTATTGCATGTCAGTTGCGCTTTCACGCATATAAAAGGTATACTAAATGAAGGACTTCTTAAAAATTTTATTGGAGTTTAGTTGATTTACAATG
Organism: Bos indicus x Bos taurus; assembly: GCF_003369695.1. Lineage (NCBI taxonomy): Eukaryota > Metazoa > Chordata > Mammalia > Artiodactyla > Bovidae > Bos > Bos indicus x Bos taurus. Next base: position 12,394,238 of record NC_040105.1, on the reverse strand, counting down.
TTATATTAGTTTTAGGTATAGAGCAAAGTGACTCAGTTATACATATATGTATATCCATTCTTTTTCAGACTTTTTACCCACATAGGTTATTACAGAATATTGAGTAGAGTTCCCTGTACTATGCAGTAGGTCCTTGTTGGTTACCTGTTTTATACACAGTAGTGTGTATATGTTAATCCCAAGCTCCTAATTTATCCCTGCCCGTCCACATTTCTCCTTTGGTAACTGTAAATTTGTTTTTGAAACCTGTGAGTCTATTTCTGTTTTATAAGTAAGTTCATTTGTATCATTTGAATGAAGGACTGTTAACATAATATTAGTGAGGGAAAGCCCAACTGTAACCCAAATGGTACAACAAAGACAAATTTATGTGAGGAAAGTCAGGCCAAAGCTCTTCTAATAAAATAATTGTAAAACTACTCCTTTATAAAACCATCTTCCCAATACTTTTTTGTATTTGAGACTGTCTTTCACAAGTTGGTTCAGGATACTCTGTCTCATTTCTTAACAAAATGTAAGTAGGATTTTTCATTCAACAATTAGTTGTTGAGTGTTGAGTTTATGGCAAGCGTTTTGCTAGATGCTGGGAGACAGGTGATGAAGTTGGACAAGAGCCCTACCTGCATGGAGCTTTTAGAACTCAGTGGAAGTGGCCAAACTAAAGACATTTTCATGTAAGGGACGTGGCTAAGAAAACCCAGCTGGATATTTGAGTACTGCTATGTGCTCAGCTCTAAAAGCTCTATAGTAGAGACTTCAACTGGACTCAGATTCAAATAGTAAATCTACTTTCTTTGCCTTAAAATGGGAATGATATATTTTATAGGTGCAAAAGTTTCAAATAAGTATTTACAAATGTGAAATAAACAGATATATTAATCATTACAGCATCATTGGAAGACTCATTAGTTAGCAAGTAAAGAAACACACAGGTCTCTAGGAGGAGGGAATGTGTTAGTTATGAGTTATAAGCAGTCTTATTCTTCCTACCTACTAACTTGTAATTAGATCTGAACCAGTGTGTGAGAGAAATAGAAATGCTGTCAATTGGTTTAGTAAATAGATATAGACTAGGAATTTGGCTGTTTGGGTTCTAAGCGTGGCTCCAAGGTTTATAAGCTGTGTTTTTCCTTAGGCAGGATATTTATTCTTTCAAGGCTTGGAGACCCCATGCCAAAATATTGAGGCTTGACTAGGTCTGTGGGTCTCAGCTTTGGATGCTAGGGAAGTTTTACAAGTTATATTTCTGCCTGCTTCCCCTCCTAGCCTCTTCCAGACCAAGTGAATCACAATCTCTGGGAATGAGAATGGAGAATCCATATTTTTTTTAAAAAATCCAATGTCTCTAATACAAATGGTTGGAAACCAGTGGCCTAGATCAGCTCTAATGTCCAGCTCTAAAATGCTGAACCTAGTCTATGTTATTAAGTCTAAGATAATTTTTTAAGTGAAAATCAGCCCTCAAAATATATTTCCCCTTATCTGCCTAAAATTACTGTGCTATTTTTCCTTTCCATATCTGTAGAATCTTACAAATTGCTGTTCTGTATCAACACTTAGAAAGTCATGACTAAGTGTATAGTTCACTGCCTGAGTGAAATAAGATTCTTTTAAAATTCCTGGGTCTCTGAAGAAATAAAAAAGAGTAGTTAGCTGGTAACTGGTTTTTAGCACATGAAACAAAAGGAATCCTAAATACATCCATGTTTTTTCTCAGATTGACTCATTCATTTAATTCCTGTTGTCTATTGGCATACTGTGAATGGACAACTAAAGAGGTTAACTCATTCAATTAACTAGCAGAACTAGAATAGAATTATGCCGGACTAGGTTATTGTGTCGTACATTGCCGTGCAAACTGTAGGTGCTTAATAAACGTTCATTGACTAGTGAACAAAGGAAATTTTAAGAGAGTTTTCTCTCTGCTTGAAAATACTTTCCCTTTCCATTCAATGGTATTTCAAATTATACTTCTGAGCATAGTTACAACTAATTAAATCAATTCTTTAAAATTATCCACCACAAAATAAATCTGTTGTAGGTAGAAATTATCCATTTAATTTTTCATGTGCAGGAGATATGAATGCTAGTTTAAGGGTATTCTTATTTACCATTATGACTCATTGAATGCATTTTAAATATAGAACCTTAAATTACCCACATCAAAGGGCTTGATTCAGAAAATATAATTGCAACCACTTTGAATTTTGGTGTTATAATGAATGACTAATTGCCTTTATAGCAGGTTCAGAATAAAATGCTATGGTAATATGGCAGGATTCCTATATGAAGGCAAAATGGAGATGAGCTTGAGTCATGGATAAACTAAAGCTGAAATAAAGAACAATCTGAAGGCACAGCTTAGTTGAATGTATTCACCGGGAGAGTTGGTGTGATTCTCTCAGTGAGGAAAGAATTTCAGGCATATATTCTCCATTTCTTATAATTAGCCAGAAAACTAATTACTTAATTATTGCTGCTGACCTACCATCTTCAGTATCTTTGAGCAGTGAATACTTGTAGCTCATTCTGTTTTGTTATTCACTGATTCAATTTCATAGAAAATGAATCATCCAAAGTTTCAATACATTCAATTTCTATATCCCACTTTGATAAAATCTCCTTAAATCCTGTCTACATAGGAAAAACTGCCATGGCACTATGCAATTTGTTGGAGACTTATCACCTTATTTTACTTATCTTAGCCATTTGTTTTACTTATTATAAGATTTACCCATTCCTGTGTTTGGAACTCTTGTCTAGATGTGAAATTGAACCTAAAACTCAGCAGAATTGCATGGTACTGAATTGTTTGTTATAAGCAAATAATTTCAATATAATTAAAGATTATGGGATTTATGCAGTGAAAGATTTCAGTGGGACCAGTATTTCTAATTTTTCTTTTATGTCCTAAAAAGGAGGAAATAAAAGGACTCCTATAAACTGAGGTGGGGAAAAACTCCATTCCATTTCTCACCCAGATTCTTTGATTGAATCTTCAGTCTTTTGGGCCAGGATATGGCCCAGGTGAAAGTGAAAGTTGCACTGAGCTTCAGTCAATGCAAGGACATAATGGAGTCTTCAGCGCTGCTTTGCAAACAGTGTGAGTCCAAACACAAGCAGGTTTTCCCCAAAAAAGTCCCCTGAGCAAATGAAGCCTTGCGTGTGTGCTTTGTTGCTCAGTCGTGTCAGACTCTTTGTGACCCTTTGGACTGTAGGCCTCCTCAGGCCATGGGATTCTCCAGGCAAGCATACTGGAGTGGGTTGCCATTTCTTTCTCCAGGGGATCTTCCCGGATCTGAGACTGAACCCACATCTCCTGTGTCTCCTGCACAGCTGGTGGGTTCTTTACCTGCTGAGCCATCAGGGAAGCCCAATTCTAGGTGGTGCTTAGTTGTAGACCTGCTGATTTCTATCACCTAGACTTGGAGAAGAGGGATGGCTTTGAGAAATTCCCAATTCTTACGGCCTCAGTTTTCTTTTCTGTATCACGGGGACTTGGGAGTAGATATGAATAATAGATACCATATATTGATTATAATTATAAACCATGCACTTAAAACCACAGTCAATCCTATCACCAAACTGTCCCTACAGGTCACAAGGTTTCAGAGGAAACTGAGACTGAGAGAAGTTATGTGGCTTCCTGAAGTTATATTGCTAATAAATATGGAAGCTGAAATTCAAATCTGATTTGTCAGATCTCCAAACTCTCTGATTCTGAACACTCTGGAAGTTTCTGGGTTTTATGAATTTGTCTCTATCAGGCCCCAAATGACTTCCATTCAAGATTATAGATGAAGAATCCAATCGAAATTTGTGGAACAACTGATCTAAAATAAAGTAAGCCAAATATAATCCCTTGTTGCTTAATGATGTGGCGAAATGAATTAAAACTCTTACAGTGTCATTTGGGGGTAGACAGTGAATAGCATTTTTTCCCCAAAAGAAAGCCATTATCAGTGGATCATCTCTTTTTCAATGCAGGATATCATTATTATTGATTTTTCTTTTTAATTTATTTTTAATTTGAGGATAATTGCTTTACAATATTGGATTGGTTTCTATAACCTCCCTCTTGAACCTCCTTCCCACCTCCCATCTCATCCCATCCCATCCCTCTAGGTTTGAATTCCCTGAGTCATACAGCAAATTTCCACTGGCTACCTATTTTATATATGGTGGTGTATATATTTCCATGCTACTCTCTCCATTCCTCCTATTACTACTGATTTTTGAAGGAGAATGAACTCTGGTGTTCATTTCTTGAGCACTTGCCATTTATGTATTCATATTTCCAGCAAATAATTCCTCGAGTACCTATTATGTGCCAGGTATGTGGTGAGGATACAGCAGTGAACAAGGAGGTGAAGTCTCTTCTTTTTTGGAGTTTACATTGCTATTGGAGAAAACAAGTAACAAGTAGAGAAATCATGTGTACACACATAAACACATATTTATACATATATATATATATATATATATATATACACACACATATACACAGTTAGGACACTCCCACATATTTGTGTGCACACACACACACACACGCAGAGATAATGATGAATGCCTTGAAATAAAACAATCAAGGTAATACACCTAAGAGAGATGGAAGGCAGAGAAATGGATGTTTTAGATTAAATGGTCATAAAAGTCCCGAGGACATGCCAGGCACTGTGCCATTTGCCAGGAATCCAGTGACGAGCAAACCAGATCAGACTCATGCCTTCAGGTAGTTCCCAGCCTTGAGGTGAAGACAAGCATTTATGAAAGAATCACATGAATACAGAATTACTATGATAGGGCTCTGAAGGAAAAGTATAGGGTGCTATGAGAGCTTATGAATAGTGGTCCTCTTATCTGCCAGATCAGATAAGAGAAGCTTTTCCTTGGGGAAGTGATATTTCATTAGAGGTTTGAAAAAATGAGAAGCATTAAAGAAGGGACAGCAGAGTTGGGAGATGTTGGAGATAGGAAAGTTTCCTGCAGTTGAGAGATGGTAGAATGGCCCATGGAATGCAGAAAGAAAGTGGGGTGAGACAAAGTTTCAGAAATGACCAAGGACTGGATCATATAGAACCTTGCAAGCCATGGTGCTGGTTTAAAGCCTTATATTAAGAACCAAGAGAAGGAAAAAATGAATAAGACCTTAGGTTTTCAGGGGGTCAGGAGAACTGAAGAGAATGATACGAGAGAGATTCTTGAGATATGTACAAAGGTTTATTGGGGCTCAGGTGAGCCTGAAGCCTTTAGAGTTGGTGAGGGTATGGATGGTAATATTACTGAGAGATATACAAGGCAATCTACAAATCATCTATACTCCCCTGAATCTGAAAAAAAAACTCTGTAGCTACCTATTGATGTTTAGAATTCGTTTCCAATTTTCTTTTTTATTATTTAAAATTTTTGCTTTCCAATCATATTAAAGAATAGGTAGACAGAGTCTGTGGATTGTGATAGCGGATTCCCACTACTGTCTTCATTCACCAAAGGATAACCTCTTGAGAGTGTGCCTGAGTCATTTCTGTACCCTTCTTCCCTGGCACAATGCTAGGCCCATGAGATATTCTAAAATTGTGCTTGGAAAGATCCTCTTGATTCTGAGAAAGGTCTCAGAAAGGATGTGCTCCCTGGGAGAAGGGAGGGGACAGCAGTTGTCTCCTAGCTGATTTCCATTTCTTGGTCACTTGCAGTCCTTTCTGCAGCCTCTGGATCAGTCTTGCCCAAAGAACTTCCATCCTATCCCTTTCACTGCAGATTCACTGCCTTGACATTGAAGAGGAGGAGGAGACACTGGGATAGAATCTAAAAGGCTCGGATTGAATTCCCTCAGTCTCTCAACATGTTTGGTCTCCTATTTCCTCTTTAAAATGAAGAAATCAGCCATTTGGCCATTTTCTGAGTTTGAGTATGGGACTATAATGCTGTCTAGTATATTGCCTCGAGACTAATCTCTAGCTCGTTGATACGCTTAAGACTTTTCTTCTCAACTACAGACTGGACAGTATGCAAACAAAGGTCTTAATCTCTTCTTCCTCCCTCTGCCCTGATGCCTTCTGGTAGAGTCGGCCTTGTGGGCAGGCATATGTGCAGTCACACACACCCCAGTGCTTTGAAGGGTCCTATACTTGGTTTAATGCTTTGCTGTAGCCATCTTGAAGTTCGTAATGGTTTTTGAACAAGCACCCCACGTTTTCATTTTGTACCAGGTCCCACAGATTTTGAAGCCAGCCCTACTTTGTGCTCTAGTGAAACTGAAGGAATGCACATTGCTTCCATTCCTGGCTTAATACTTTTCAACAGTTTCTCATCTCCTTAATGACCACTCCCAAGCTCCTTCGTGATTTTCAAGGACCCACTATATCTTGCCTTATACTTGCTTCTCTCATGGTGTTTCATGGTCTTTGGCTTTATTTTTTTGCATAGAATAGTCCTCACCTCCCTCTACCTGGTGAGCTCCTGCATGTTCTTCAAGATTCTACTCATCTCATTCAGGATGCCTTTTCTTGACCCCTGCGCCTGGGCCATGGGTCTGTAGCACTGAAGCTGACCCCATAATGGAACCTGCTACATCATATGTTAAACTTAGCTGCTTATATGTCAGCCTCTTTTATGTGACCTTCAAGTGTAAGGACCCAGTTTTGCATACCTTGAATGCCCCAGTACATAGAACAATACGGGGCTAAAGCTGCCTGTGTTGAATACTATTGGTAGCTCAGCTGGTAAAGAATCTCCCTGCAATGCAGGAGACCCTGATTCGATTCCTGGGTCTGGAAGATTCCTTGGAGAAAGGATAAGCTACTGACTCCAGTATTCTTGGGCTTCCCTGGTTGCTCAGTTGGTAAAGAATCCACCTGCAATGTGGGAGACCTGGGTTCAATCCTGAGTTGGGTAGATCCCCGGAGGAGAGCATGGCAACCCACTTCAGTATTCTTACCTGGAGAATCCCCGTGGACAAAGCCGTAGCGGGCTACAGTCCATGGGGTCACAGAGAGTCAGACACGACTGAACGACTAAGCACGTATATAAGATAAATGCTTCTTAGATGAATGTTGGAAAAGTCTTTCATGGTATGAAAAATGCTTTTCTAGCTTACTTATCGCATGGTCTGTTTTTACATATTGAATTTATAGAAAATTAGGGCAAACCTAAACTCCACAGTGCCACTCAAGAGCTGAGGTATTTATGATCTATATTTGAAACACTGCCCATTTTTTCCCAGTGTTAAGCTAGTGAGTAGACCAGATACTGTGAAAATATATAAAATTAGATCCATCTTATTAACAATCTTAGCAAAAAATGCATACTTCTTTGCAAAGAAAATAAATGGAATAGACAAGCCAGAATACGAAGCAATAGTTTTTCATTTATGCAGCTACTCACAAATCAAAATAATAAAGCTAGGTAAATGAAAAGCCACTATGTTTTATATACATGCAAGTATTTCACCAAATAAATGAGACCTTATCAGTTATTACCCATAGCAAAGACTAAGGAATATTTGCACAATATTAAGGGTATTTGAATTCATATGCAGTCCATTTGGGTTTGATGAAGAGAGTAAAATTCTTGTAGATCTACAGTCATCACCAAACATCTTTAAGTTTTAAGTCTTGAAATTTTAATTAATAGAACATTTTTCTTCAAAAATCTCTTTAAACAAATTAATACCTGCACTGTAGTGCTCTGCACCATTTGCCTGTCATTACACAAAATCTCTTTCATCATCTCAATCACACATGTTATTTTTAAAAACTTCTGTATGTGTGTGTGTATGTATATATATATATACACACACACACACACACACAGAAAAAAGGCAGCAGAGTTCCTTATTTGGGACAAAGCTCACTTCCAATAACTGGGGAAAGATATGTGGGCAAGAGAGGACAAGCAGGATTCAGGTTTGGTATGAGCTGGGACTCCAAAATTGCTGTTGCCACAGCCTGCAGATGCCTTGCAGGAGTTAGGGCACTGGCAGTTGAGCTGGGCTAAGACTCCTAGTTATCCATGAAAACCCATCTTTATTTTTTCTTCCATTAGTGGGCCTTTCTTGAGGTCAAGGTTCCTTACTCATGGCACTGTTGACATTTGGGGCCAAGTAATTATTTTTGTGGTAGAGAACTGTGTTGTATATTTTAGGATATTTAGCAGCATCCCTGGTCTCTACCTGCTAGAAGTAACATACTTCTGCTGCCGTTGTGACAATGAAAAATGTCTCTTGACATTGCCAAATGTCCCTTGGGGGGCAACATTGTGCCTACTCAAAAAGCTCTGCTTTAGTTGGTCGTACATGTGCACAACTGTATCTAGCCTCCCCTGCACATGGCAGGGGCAGGGCATGTAACATATCTAGTACCGGGAAGTCTAACCAGCTCAATCTCCAGACCAGAGCTGCTGCTGCTGCTAAATCGCTTCAGTCGTGTCCGACTCTGTACGACCCCATAGACGGCAGCCCACCAGGCCCCACCGTCCCTGGGATTCTCCAGGCAAGAACACTGGAGTGGGTTGCCATTTCCTTCTCCAATGCAGGAAAGTGAAAAGTGAAAGTGAAGTCGCTTAGTCGTGTCCAACTCTTAGCAACCCCATGGACTGCAGCCCACCAGGCTCCTCTGTCCATGGGATTTTCCAGGCAAGAGTACTGGAGTGGGGTGCCATTGCTAGGCACCTCTTACCAGCTCGTCCACTCCATGTGGACCGAGCCACCATACAGTGATTCATCAGAATCATTTCTGCCAGAATCACAGTGATCATCTTCTACCTGATCCCCTGGCTTCTAGACCCTCCCTCCCAATAAAAATGTCTATTCTTAATGCAGCAACTAGAGGAATCGTGTTAAAATGTGAGTCAGGTCAGATCTTCATGAGCTCAAACCTCCAGTGGCTCTCACTTCAGTAAAATACAACTCTTTGTAATGTCCCATTTACTTCTCAGGGCTCAGCTCTTGTTGCTTTCCCTCTAGTCCAGGTGTCAGCAAACATTTTCCTTAAAGGGCCAGGTGTAAATATGTTAGACTTCATGGGCTATCCTGAAGATATAGGTCCATTTAATGCATATTTTGAATCTAATTTTCTAAAGTGAGCTATATACTTCACTCCACTTTGGACCACACCTCACTTCCAGCACTCTATTGTTTTTAATAGACTGGAAGTAATTATTTAAAAATAATTGACTTTTGACTCAAAATCTATAAAGCAGAAATATTTTCACTTAATGTCAGCTGCAGTCTTAGAAAGTAGTTTAGGAATCAATAACGTGGTTGTGATGTTTCAATGCCTCAAGAGGGAAGCAATGCCTTGCATATGGAAGTTCTTTTCCAGTAGTCTCTGTCAATTCTGGTCTGGCCAGAATGCTCAGAAGACACACTAAAGTCTAAGAAGCATGAAGGTGAACATCTTCCATCTGGAGTGTGAGCTGTTCAATTATTAACATAGTTTGCCATCTGTGCAAGGTGTAAGCAAAGTGAGTGTTGAGACTGTCTACACAGCACAGACTGGAGGGGACAGGTGATCAGAGGGTGAGTCCACTGCCAAACCAAAGGCAATAACAATAGAAACAACCCATCGTATCACACACTCACTTGCTTTCTAATGTGAATGACTGTGACTGCCAGATTCTTCCGACTATTGTCATGGTTTGATCTCTATATGTAACATGCACACTTGGTGTCAAAAAGTGGTTACTGTGTGAGATTATCTGTTGTTTACCTGGCACTTCCACTCCTGTAGAAGTGCCTGCCTACAGCTGGAAAAAACTGCATTTCCCAGAATTCCCTCCTTGATTGGTTCCAGGTAAGGGTTTGCCAGTGAGAGGAATTTGGGAGATGTGGAAAGTAGAAGGGAAGGAGATGCCATTATTTTGGGGAGTGTTTGGGGGTCAGATGAGGCTGACTTGTTGGATAAAGTGGCATTCCACACCTTTCTATGGGCTCCAATTTTACGATCCTGCTTTGGAGGCAAAATATGGTAGCTTCTCAGATTTTCCTGTGAATACCTGCTTACCTCACAAGAAGTTCAGCTTAAAATTCTGTCTTCTGACTGTAGCCTTCCAGACATTCCTTTCCCCAGTTACTTTCATATTTATATAAGTTGTAATTTCTACAGTAAACCCCTTATCCTAGTAGTATGTATGGTGTCTCTGTTTTCCTGACTAAACCCAGCCAGATATAGATATATAGGTAATCTAGGCTTCCAGCCATCTTGATGCAAGTTACTATAGTTTTCTTCAATTAAGATTTATTGAGCATCAGAATGTACCAAGCACTGGAAAGAAATAAGGGTACAAAAGACAGTCCTGCCCTTGAAGTCATTGTGGGATTGGTCAAAGAGGTCTAGAATATGTGGACCAGTGGCTTTCAACCAAGAGTGGTTTTGCCCCCTACCCCCAGGGGACATTACACAACGTCTGGAGACATTTTTGGTTGTCACAGTGGAGCAGAGGTTGGTGCTTTTGGCATGTAGTGGGTAGAGGCTAGAACACTGCTACACAGCCTGCAGTACACAGGACAGCACCTCACAACAAAGCATGAAGTATCTAGCTTCCATTGCCAATACTGCTGAGGCTGGGAAACCATGATACAGACAAATGATTCCAATATAATGTGGTATCTGCTACCTGGTAAAGGAACGTACAGGCCACAAGATACTATAGAAGAGGTGATGTTAGGCTAGAGTAATTAAAGGAAAGTTAGATGGCAGGCTTTTTCTTTAATAGTACCCTGGAATGCACTGCTTCTGGAAGAATACATGAATATCACAGATATGTTATAGAATGTAAAAGCACTGTCATTTGGTTCACTGACCCTGGTTTTTAGTGCAACTAAAGAGCAGCTCAGAGACACTTCTCTGTGCTGTTGAGCCAGGTGAGCTGACTGTGGCTCAGATCATGAACTCCTTATTGCCAAACTTAGACTTAAATTGAAGAAAGTAGGGAAAACCACTAGACCATTCAGGTATGACCTAAATCAAATCCCTTACAATTATACAGTGGAAGTGAGAAATAGATTCAAGGGATTAGATCTGATAGACAGAGTGCCTAAAAAACTATGGACAGGAGGTTCGTGACATTGTACAGGAGGTAGGGATCAAGACCATCCCCAAGAAAAAGAAATGCAAAAAGGCAAAATGGTTGTCTGAGGAGGCCTTACAAATAGCTGAGAAAAGAAGAGAAGCAAAAGACAAAGGAGAAAAGGAAAGATATACCCATTTGAATACAGAATTTGAAAGAATAGCAAGGAGACATAAGAAAGCCTTCCCCATTGATCAGTGCAAAGAAATAGAGGAAAACAATAGAATGGGAAAGACTAGAGATCTCTTCAAGAAAACTAGAGATACCAAGGGAACATTTCATGGAAAGATGGGCACTATAAAGGACAGAAATGGTATGGACCTAACAGAAGCAGAAGATATTATGAAGAGGTGGCAAGAATACACAGAAGAACTGTACAAAAAAGATCTTCATTACCCAGATAACCACGATGGTGTGATCACTCACCTAGAGCCAGACATCCTGGAATGCGAAGTCAAGTGGGCCTTAGGAAGCATCACTGTGAACAAAGCTAGTGGAGGTCATGGAATTCCAGCTAAGCCATTTCAAATCATAAAAGATGATGCCATGAAGGTGCTGCACTCAATATGCCAGCAAACTTGGAAAACTCAGCAGTGGCCACAGGACTGGAAAAGGTCAGTTTTCATTCCAATCCCAAAGAAAGGCAATGCCAATGAATGCTCAAACCGCACAATTGCACTCATCTCACATGCTAGCAAAGTAATGCTCAAAATTCTCCAGGCAAGGCTTCAACAGTACATGAACCATGAACTTCCAGATGTTGAAGCTGGATTTAGAAAAGGAAGAGGAACCAGAGATCAAATTGCCAACATCCACTGGATCATTGAAAAAGCAAGAGAGTTCCAGAAAAACATCTACTTCTGCTTTATTGCCTATGCCAAAGCCTTTGACTGTGTGGATCACAATAAACTGTGGAAAATACTGAAAGAGATGGGAATACCAGAGCACCTGATCTGCCTCTTGAGAAACCTATATGCAGGTCAGGAAGCAACAGTTAGAACTGGACATGGAACAACAGACTGATTCAACATTGGGAAAGGAGTACATCAAGGCTGTATATTGTCACCCTGCTTGTTTAACTTATGTGCACAGTACATAATGAAAAACGCTGGGCTGGATGAAGCACAAGCTGGCATCAAGATTGCTGGGAGAAATATCAACAACCTCAGATATTCAGATGCCACCACCCTTATGGCCAAAAGCGAAGAACTGAAGAGCATCATGATGAAAGTGAAAGAGGAGAGTGAAAAAGTTGGCTTAAAACTCAACATTCAGAAAACTAAGATCAAGGCATCTGATCCCATCACTTCATGGGAAATATATGGGGAAACAGTGGAAACAGTGTCAGACTTTATTTTTGGGGGCTCCAAAATCACTGCAGATGGGGACTACAGCCATGAAATTAAAAGATACTTGGTCCTTGGAAGAAAAGTTATGACCAACCTAGACAGCATATTAAAAAGCAGAAACATTACTTTGCCAACAAAGGACCATCTAGTCAAAGCTATGATTTTTCCAGTAATAATGTATGGATGTGAGAGTTCGACCATGAAGAAAGCTGAGCACTGAAAAATTGATGCTTTTCAACTGTGGTGTTAGAGAAGACTCTTGAGAGTCCCTTGGACTGCAAGGAGATCCAACCAGTCTATCCTAAAGGAAATCAGTCCTGAATATTCATTGGAAGGACTGATGCTGAAGCTGAAGCTCCAATACTTTGGCCACCTGATGCGAAGAACTGACTCATTTGAAAAGACTCTGATGCTGGGAAAGATTGAAGGTGGGAGAAGAAGGGGACAACATAGGATGAGATGGTCAGATGGCATCATTGACTCAATGGAAACGAGTTTGAGCAAACTCCAGGTGATAGTGAAGGACAGGGAGGCGTGGCATGCTGCAGTCTATGCAGTCGCAAAGAGTCATACACGACTGATCGACTGAACTGAACTTCAGTATATTATAACTATATATTCAGTATATTTTAACTTAAGTAGATTATAATCTTTTTGTATCTTAATAATTAAGGATTTGTTACAAAGGACAGAAAGCTCCTCATGACAACTTAAATGGGGAATGTCTTTAAGAAATAACTCTAAAAATATTGTAAGAAAATCTGAAGAGGCTCTAATGCCCTGGAAATGTAAGAAACCTGGATTCCAGATCCAGTACTCCTGGTTTCCACCCTTGGCTCTGTTACTAACCATTGTGGGAGCTGGATCAGTTACTCAGATCTGTATGTGCCTCAGTCTCCTCTGCAATATAAAGGGGAATAATGGCATTTTCCTTTGAGAGTTTTTGAAAGGATTCAGTGAGCTAATGCACATGAAGGGCTTATATCAGTGCTGGTGTATAATATGTACTCAATAAATGTTAACAAGAAGGGTGATATTGATGAAGGTGTCAGCAGGGCTACTCAGTCCAGGAACTCTAGTGACCATGTCAGGAAGTGAGATTTATTCACATTTTCTTAGGGCGGTCATTCTCCCATATTTCTGCTTTTCTTCTTTCAGCTTCCCTTACTTATGCATATTTCGACTGAGCCACCCCAACTTCAACTCTACGGGAACCTTTTCAGTGCAAGTCTTTACTATAATTGCTGCTGAGTCACTTCAGTCGTGTCCAACTCTGTGCGACCCCATAGACAGCAGCCCACCAGGATGCCCTGTCCCTGGGATTCTCCAGGCAAGAACACTGGAGTGGGTTGCCATTTCCTTCTCCAATGCATGAAAGTGAAAAGTGAAAGTGAAGTCTGTCAGTCGTGTCCGACCCTCAGCGACCCCATGGACTGCAGCCCACCAGGCTCCTCCATCCATGGGATTTTCCAGGCAAGAGTACTGGAGTGGGGTGCCTTTGCCATAATTAGACCACTCAAAATCTTGAAAGAGAAACTGTTTTGATATCCCAGTTGATGGACTGTTGTCCTTGAATCATTGAATAGGAAAAGGGGTAAGAGATATAGATAGGACAGACTGAGTGCAGGGTAGGGGGCAAGGGAACCTTTCCAGGATGCTAAATGTTCCTGACAGCATACCAAATGAGGAACCATAGCAGGAACAAGCAGAGAAGGCGATGGGATCCCACTCCAGTACTCTTGCCTGGAAAATCCCATGGACGGAGGAACCTGGTAGGCTGCAATCTGTGGGGTTGCGAAGAGTCGGACACGACTGAGCGACTTCACTTTCACTTTTTACTTTCATGCATTGGAGAAGGAAATGGCAACCCACTCCAGTGTTCTTGCCTGGAGAATCCCAGGGATGGAGGAGTCTCGTAGGCTGCCATCTATGGGGTCTCACAGAGTCGAACACGACTGAAGCAACTTAGCAGCGGCGGCAGCAGCAGCAGCAGCGGGAACAAGAGAGGCTGGCCTTGAAAACAAGTGAGCCTGGCTCATATAACAGGTGTTTTCAGAAAAGAGAAGACTCTTTGTACTAATGATTCCAAGGTCGCTTATCAAAAACAATTGGTTGACATTACAGGGAGACAGAATTCAACTCAACATGTGGAAGAACTTTAAACAACTCTGTGCCTGAACATGGAGCACAACATCTTGGAAGGTAATGAATTTCTTGTTGTTAGAGATATTCAAGTGTTTGATCATTTATTGGCAATGTTGGGTATCGATGTGGGTTAGGGGACGAGATGACTACTTATATACCTTCTGATTATGAGAGTCTCTGGTTGTATATGAAAATTGCTAAGAGGTACAGGAGGGCAAACCACATTGAAGGTGCTGACCCAAGTGCTGGAAAGATGTACTTAGTAAGCTGTGCCTGCTATGACCCTCATTATCTCCCAGAAGTTTCTGGTCATTCTGATCCCATTTGAGAAATTCTGCTCTAATATAATCAGCACACAGCAACAGTTTGGTTCTGGTGTATTTTCTCTTTTGATTATCTTTGACTTGCATACTACTCTATGTCATCATTTCTAAGGGTTTCAGTTAAGCAGCAAGTCCCTTGCTGCTGTTATAATGTTGAAGAAGATTATAATATGTAATATGTGTGTGTTAGTTGTTCAGTTGTGTCCAACTCTTTGCAACCCCATGGACTGTAGCCTACCAGTCCCTCTGTCCATGAGATTCTCCAGACAAGAATACTGGAGTGGGTAGCCATTTCCTTCTCAAAATATATAAAATATATAATACGGAATAATTAAAAAACTGTAAATAGTAATGTGTAACTTCTTATTATGTAAACTAGGCACAGAAGGGATGTATTTTTAGAGGTCTACACAACATGTTTGTGGCAGTCTCTCTTTGTCATAGCCAGTTTTGACAGCCTACAGGCTCCATACTATAATAACACCCTTCCAAATAGCCACTTCTTTCTTTCTCCTCTTCCCTCCCACTGCTCCATTTCTGCTGAAAGCTGCTCAGTGGGAGAGCAGTCAGTGCTGTTGGCTGTCAAAGTTTGGCAAACTGTTCATTTCTGCAGGGAGCTCAATAAACTCAAAAACTGAGAACTCTATCCACAGAATTGGACCTATATTTAGTCTTGCCCTTGATCCCTTCCTCCCAACTTTGAAGAGGCAGGTTAACATCATGATGAAATCACCCAGGTGTGACTTGGAGAAGCCTTAGGAAGGTTTGACAAAGGGGCAGTGAGGTGTATCCTGAAAAAAGAGACCTCCCTGGGCCATCACTTCATTGCTTTGCACAGTTGCAGAACTAACACGTTTTCTCCAGGTGAAGAACTGTAAACCTACTTTCTGTGGCTGATCATATATTTTTTTTTTTTGAATTTGAATGATCCTCATAAGCTAGGTCTACTCTGTTGAGTATAGGTTCTGTGTTAAAATTAGTAGCAAATGAAGACTGTAAACCATCAGGAGGCACTTTCCTGTTGCTTCTTCCAAGGACATGCAAGGCAGTGAAGTGAACCAGAAACACAGTCTATGCTCCATTCTTCTGGATGATTGTTTACTTCTGTAGATCATCTGTGCCTCAGCTTTCTTCATCCTTCCCTGAAACCATTTATTCACTAGCACTTCAACTGTAGCTTCTTGTAAGCAACTCTTGCAGAAAAAAATTAGGAAAAGGAAAATGGAAAATAACAAGTTTTTTTTTTTTTTTTTTAAGTATCTGTGCTACATTTCCAAGATGTCCCCTCCTTCTCTTTCATTACTATGGTTACCAGATCTGAGATTTCGGGCAGAAAATTGTCTGTAGGCCCAGAGGGAAGATTTATTGCAGTAAACTCAGAAGACAGAGATTGGGCACAATTTGAAAATAATACCGGAATCCGTTGATCTAATTGTCCACCAGTCAAGTTTCTAATTAAGAGAGTGTATGTGAAGGTAGGTAGCATAGGACATGGCATGTAATGGAGACTCAGCCTCCTTCTCCTTTTCAAAGATGCCAACACAATAGTTACAAGCAGAGTCAAAGAGGAAAACTTAAGTGGTGATAAGAAGATACATTTTCATAGAAAACAGATTGAAATCCTGAGTAGATGTATCTCTTTCCCCCAGCGTATGCCTCCTTATGACACAGCTTCCATGCTACAGACACAGGTTACTTCCTGGTGAACCCACAGGGTCTTGGGCACCACAGTCATCAGGTGGGGTGTGGATGGGGGCTAGTAAGTAGGGCAAGGGGCTCAGTGCTTTGTGGCAAGGCGCAAAAGTGAGTGCAAGATAAGCCGGCTGTCCCTGTCGTCATAGCAACCAAATGAGGACCCTGTGCTATTGGAACTTGTGACTGAGTCTTAAGGGTATTTGAGAAGGTTTAATCCACAAAAGCTCAGATGAACTTGTTTACCTAACCTTCTGTACCCCGAAGTCACTTCTTTGCTGTGACCCAAGATAGAGCACATATTTTCCATTACCAGCCAGGACATGCACACACATCCCAAACACATTGATATATCTAACAGAAACAAGAGGTTTGCAAAGTGATATTTAATTTTCCAAAACAGGATGCACTCTGACATTTTCTAGTTTTTTTCTAATTTTTATTTTGCCAGGAAGCTAGTGGTAAGCCACTGAACTGATTTAATGACCCACAAGTCACTCACAGCCCACAATTCGAAAAGTAGTATGTTTAATGGCCTTGGTTGGTTTCTTTGCTATCATTATTCATTTATCACATCTTTACTGAGTATCTGCTGTATGATAGGCGTGTGCTATGATAGGTACATGCTTGTCATAGGAAAATTTAAGAGAGGCTTTCAGATCCACGGAAGAGTCCTGACCAAGAATCACATGTTCTGTTTAAACACATAGCCTCTGTCGTCTGTCATGCTTGAAAAGGTGCTGAGGTTTCACAGGGAGACTGGGAGACAGCCTGCTGTGATCAGGCGTGGTGGTAGGCCCTGACACTTCTGCTGAGCCCTAGACTCTACCTATATACAGCTTTTGTTTGATTTTACCAATGAGGTAGCAGTAAATGCTTCCAAGTTTTCAAGAACTTCTTGGAGGAAGCAACTTTTTGTTACAAGAAATAAGATCCAGTGATGAAAGTTTCTGAATTCACTTTTCTGATAGTTTCCCTCCAGGATAAACATCCATATCCTGTTGGCACAGATTGCCAGGCCCTTTATAATCAGGCCCTAACAGACTGTTTGAGTTTCATTTTCCATTGTTTCTCATGACATACCCTTTGTTTTACAAACTCTCTGTTCCCTCAATAACCCAGACTTTTCTTTCTCCCTGGGCCTTCCCAAGTCCTCTTCTCTTTCACTTGTCTGCCTGCTGAATGACAATTCAACCTTCCATCCTTAGCTGGAGAATGATAGCTCCCTCCCAGGGGCACTTCCTCCTGCTCCTTCTAGCAGTAGCCACACCTTTTCCCTATTCTCTCTAAATGCTTCCCTTTTTTAGGTTGGAGTTGAATGATATAGATGTGAGCCTCTTACGCACTGAACAGTAAGCAGTGAAATTAATCAAAATAATATGCAAGATTGTTTTCAAGAGTCAGAGGAGCATGTGGAGATACTTTTACATCAAGAACTCAATTATACTATTCCAGGTAACTGTCTATTCCTTTCCCCATAGATTTTTGTATGGGGCTAGAAGTCAGATGCCAGTGGGCTGGATTCTTGTGAAGACATAATTTTGGATCTTTAAAATGCCCTGCATAAGAAATGACATGACTTCTAATGACTTATTGCTCACTGGTTTCCCACCTTCAGGCCACTGAGCAAGGAGCCCTGAGTTGAAACCAGCAATTCATTCAACATTTCTCAAGAACCTAGTATGTACTAGACAATGTGACAGGCTCTTCAGATTGAAAGATTAATGATAGCCTCTGCTGTTTAGAAGATTGCTGATGACCTTTTCTTGTGGGCTTAAAGCGAAGCAAAACAGACAAAGGAAGAGAAAGGAAATATCTGATGAGTGTTGGCTGTGTGTAAGACACTGTGGTTTGCATGTGAAAAGTGAAAGTCTCTCAGTCGTGTCCGACTCTTTGAGACCCTATGGACTATACAGTCCATGGAATTCTCCAGGCCAGAATACTGGAGTGGGTAGCCTTTCCCTTCTCCAGGGGATCCTCCCAGCCCAGGGATCAAATCCAGGTCTTCTGCATTGCAGGCGGATTCTTTACCAGCTGAGCCACAAGGGAAGCCCAAGAATACTGAAGTAGGTAGCCTATCTCTTCTCCAGCAGATCTTCCCAACCCAGGAATCAAACCGGGGTCTCCTGTATTGCAAGGCAGATTCTTTACCAAGTGAGCTATCAGGGAAGCCCCGTGCATAATCTTTATTGTTGCTAAGTCCTAAAGTGATGTCTGACTCTTTGCAACCCCGTGGACTGCAGCACACCAGGCTCCCCTGTCCTCGACTATGTCCTGCAATTTGCTCAGATTCACGTCCATTGAGTCAGTGATGCTATCCAACTATCTCATCCTCTGTCGCCCTCTTCTCCTCCTGCCCTCAATCTTTCCCAGCATCAGGGTCTTTTCAAATGAGTCAGCTCTTCACAGAAGGTGGCCAAAGTGTTGGAGCTTCAGCTTCAGCATCAGTCCTTCCAATGAATATTCAGGTTTGATTTCCTATATGATTGACTGGGTTGATCTCCTTGCTGTCCAAGGGACTCTCAAAAGTCTTTTCCAACACCACAATTCAAAAGCATCATGTCTTCAGTGCCCAGCCTTCTTTATGGTCCAACTCTCACATCTATACATGACTACTGGAAAAAAACGTGGCTTTGACTATATGGACCTTTGTTGGCAAAATGATGTCTTTGCTTTTTAATACACTATCTAGGTTTGTCATAGCTTTCCTTCCAAGGAGCAAGCATCTTTTAATTCCATGGAGTACATGGCTTCAGAAAGGTATTTCTACCCTGGGCTTGTTACTCAAACTGGGAGAATACATAGGAATCCTCACTCCTTATACTAGCGCAGGAATTGAGAATAACCAATAACAAATGCACTTTTCCAGTTGCAGACTGTAATTAACAACTCACTGGAGTTGCTGGTGTATGGACTCCATCTTGACTGTCCTGCTTTAGATCAATAATTCTCCAACTTTGATGCACATGAGCATCATTTGAGGCCTAGATAACATACCAATTCCCAGGCCCCAGCCCAAGAGATTATGACTTAGTAGGTCAGAGCCTGAGACTTTTCCAACAATTGCATGCAAGGTAATGCTGATGCTGCTAGTCCAGAGACCCATACATTGGGTAATGAGGTTCCAGAGAATTTCTAAAATGCCTTTCAGTAATAAAATGCCATGTTTGCTTCACACCTTTGCTATAAATGTGTGCATAGTCATGTCAAGGACATTAACCCCACAGATTCCATGTTGGGAAACTAGCCATTGAAAGATTAACAAACATAAAATACTTTATAAAGATATTTTTAGATTGAAAATGCAAGGCTCCTTTTTTTTGGTCCTTGGATGGAAATTTTCTTCTTTCAAGATGAAGACAGTAAAACAATGCATGTTCTCTTCAGTCATTTAGCATTTTTTCCATATTCTGCCACAGGTTTGCACAAAGTATTTAAAGAGGATTTCATAGATCATTAATTAAGGTAACAACTGCTTCCTTAGCAAGCAGGATTTTGAAGAGGTTGTTAATGATTTGCCTGGGAGGTAGGCAGCATGTTTATTTTTTGTCTTAAAGGTTGAGGGGTTTAGATGCCACTTTAACAGACCTGAGTGGATTAGGAGTTTGGACTTAATTGTGAAAGCCAGCAAGAAAAAATAAATGTCATGGTACTTTGTAATTTCCCTGTTTCATCAAGGTAAAAAGCTGGTGCTTGTCAGAGGTATATAGTCCTAAAATATTTCTCAGATGTTCCAAGTTTTTTCCATTTTGTTAGTTATTATGATTGACTGTTCTTTTAGGGCATGCATGATCATTCCTGGTAGCTCAGACAGTAAAGCATCTGCCTACAATGTGGGAGACCCAGGTTTGATCCCTGGGTCAGGAAGATCCTCTGGGGAAGGAAATGGCAACCCACTCCAGTATTCATGCCTGGAAAACTCCATGGACCGAGGAGCCTGGTAGGCTACAGTCCATGGGGTTGCAAAGAGTCGGACACGACTGAGTGACTTCACTTTCACTTTCGGGCATGCAATATGGAATTCCCTTTTGCAAAAAGAAAAGTGACTTGCAGAAGCAGGCTTGCAAATTAAATCCCTGTCTTTTTACTGTTTTCCTCTAATTCTTTTATCTCAGGCTATTTCCCATTGTCTATATTTTCTTTACTACCTTCCTACTGGGTCATATCTGACTCTGATTTTCTTCTCTTCAAAATTTATTGTTTTCCTTTACTTTGAGACTATTTTATTGATTCATTCATTCATAGACCCAGTTTAGATGTATTGCATACCTTCTATAAGCCATCCTCAAAGTTCACCCTTGAGATGCTTACAGTCCAGGGAGAGACAGAAAATGTGTCTGCTCAGTAGTCTATGTACATATGATAGAGGCTGTCGTGATATCATGATAGAGGCTGTATGTAAACACTGGATGCCTCACCCATATCCCTACAGCACTCACTGTACAGTCATGGTTTTCTGCTACAAGCTCTGCTCTACCTTGTTGTGAGAAAAAGGGGAGTGTCTTAGGCCCCAAACGCATGCTCAAGTTTTGCAGGGCAAGTTGGCAATACTGAGGACTTACTCCAGAAACAGCCCTCTGTTAATAACACTTGAGGGCAGGGGGTAAACATCCCAACTTCTTGTTCCCTCTGAGGCCTGTTCTACACTGGCTCCCAGGGATTCCAAGAGTGGGAGTTTGGGATTAGCAGATGCAAACTATTATATATATTGGATGGATAAACAACAAGGTCCTACTGTACAGTCTCTTGATGAAGGTGAAAGAGGAGAGTGAAAAAGCTGGCTTAAAACTCAGCATTCAAAAAACAAAGATCATGGCATCCAGTCCCATCACTTCATGGCAAATAGATGGGGAAACAATGGAAACAGTGACAGACTTTATTTTCTTGGGCTCCAAAATCACTGCAGACAGTGATTGCAGCCATGAAATTAAAAGACGCTTGCTCCTTGGAAGAAAAGCTATGACCAACCTAGACAGCATATTTGCAGACAAAGGTCTTTATAGTCAAAGCTATGGTTTTCTAGTAGTCATGTATGGATGTGAGAGCTGGACCATAAAGAAGGCTGAGTGCCGAAGAAATGATGCTTTCCAACTGTGGTGCTGGAGAACTCTTGAGAGTCCTTTGGACAGCAAGGAGATCCAACCAGTCCATCCTAAAGGAAATCAACCCTGAATGTTCATTGGAAGGACTGATGCTAAAGCTGAAGCTCCAACACTTTGGCTACAGTGAAGAGCTGACTCACTTGAAAAGACCCTGATGCTGGGAAAGATTGAGGGCAGGAGGAGAAGAGGGCAACAGAGGATAAGATGGTTGGATAGCATCACCGACTCAATGAACATGAATTTGAGCAAACTCCAGGAGATAGGGAAGGATGGTGAAGACTGGCGTGCTGCAGTCAATGGGGTCGCAAAGAGATGGTCACGACTGAGTGACTGAACAACAACAAGCCTTTGGAGAGGCAGAGAAAGGTGTTCAATTCAGTTCAGTTGCATAGTTGTCCGACTAAGAGAAAGGTGAGAGACCTTAAAAAGCAAGATTCTCAAAGGATGACCCTACTCTAATTATAGTTCAATGAATTCCCCATTTGCTTAGATTTGTTTGGCAGTTAGGCTTAGTGGTAGTGACGTCTGCATTTCAGCAGCCTTCTTTTAAAGTCCATTTACATTCTAATTGGATTGGCAGGGTCTTTTTTTTTTTTTGTAGATAAGAAGTGATTTATTAGAATAGGATGCTTATGAGGCTTACAAGCAAGCAGACTTGAGGATGGAGTTGGCAGCATCTTAATGGGCTCTCTGACTTTGAGAAAAGTGGTCTTGTGCAGACTGACTGTGGCTAAACTACATCTTAGCAGTGGGAGGTAAAATGGAAGAATTCAGGTTGTCCTTAATCTTTCTGCTTCTCTTGTGTAGACACTGTAGAATAAAAGCACAAATTCATTATTTCAACTCTATGATTATAAAAATAGCTGTATATGGGTGACATCTTGCTGTGCAATATAACTTCCTTTTGTGAAAGAAAGATAAGAGGAATAAAAATAGGGGAGGGGGCATGTTGGCAGCCTATTGCTGTATTCTAAGATAGTTGATTTTAATCTGTAGAATGTGTGTGTGTGTGCACACTCAGTAGCTCAGTTGTGTCTGACTCTTTGCAACTCCATGGACTGTAGCCTGTCAGTATCCTTTGTCCATGGAATCTTCCAGGCAAGAATACTGGATTGGGTTGCCATTTCCTACTCTAGTGGACCTTCCTGACTCAGGGATCGAACCCATGCCTCCTGCTAATAGCAGGCAGATTCTTTACCACTGTGTCACGTGGGAAGCCCACTGTATAGAATATGTTCTCTCATAAATAGAGCAAAACCTTTATGATCCTGTTCATAAAGGATACACATACCTTAGAGGTGAAGAAAGCGGATACTCAAACAAGCACTCACTATACATAGAACTTAGCACATGCCAGGGCCTGTTGTAGGAACTTTACCTATGGAAACTCATTTTCACCACAGTCATATAAGATAAATACATTTTAACTCTATTTACAGATGAGAAAACAGAGGCACAGAGACTCTTTTTAAAAGTGACCTGCCAAAGTCACATAACTGGTAAATTACAGAGCGTCTGTTTGTATGTTGGTGGTTCAAATCATCTTGCAGAATACCATCCTCAGGGTTACTCTGAGACTATGATCAGAGTAGTGAAACAAAACAAGGTCACTTCATAATGTTAACTAAGCACAGATGAGAACAAGATCACTATGGCACTCAGAAAACACTCAACATTTTTCAGTTAAAATGAGTGATTCCTTCTTCTTTACCAAATAAAATTTTATTCTAATTCTAGTCTGCCATCCTATAAATAAGATTTATTGAGATACCTAATCCTAGAATTTCCCCTGCTTTCTGACAGCCCTCTGCTTCCTTAGACTTTCTTCCCAAATCGCCCAGTTTAGAGTCCTGTCTATAGTACACGTTCTTCCTTGCTGCAAAGAACAGTAAGCCTAACTTAACTACTGGCTTGTTCCTGGTGGCCTTTGCTTGAAGGGCATTGGCACCTATTTGTCAGTGTTAAAGAGCTAGATGTGGTAGCTAATTTTCCAGATGACTAAATCACTATGAAGAAGATTAATGCCATCTAAAAAATGGGCCAAATTCAATGAGGTAAAAATTTGTAACAATAAATATAAAGTCCTTTGTTTAGGTTTGGAAAAAATCAAGCACATAATTAAGAACAGATAACTTGACAGCTATTTGTATTAATAGGAAAAAAGACTTGGGAAATGAACAAACATTAGCAACATCAAAATGAGTCAAATGTGGAATATGACTACTGAAAAGCACTACTGTAATTTAATGTTCTATGAAAAGTGCAGATAAACAGGGGGATATTGCTGGTTTTCTCTGTTACATCCTGATCATGTCTGGGCTGTCACATTCTGTGACTCATACTTCAAGATGTCACTATCAAACTACAGAAAGGGTGGCCAGTATGCTGAGGAGCTATAAGCTGTATCATAGGAAGGACTTGGTCAGTTTAGCCCAGAAACTTTGAAAAGGCCTTCCAGTTCACCATGTTTAAGTGTTTAAAGGGATGTCCCCAGGAAGAGAGGAAGGAGACTTTGGTCCTTAAGGAGGAGTATTGGTCTGACTGGGGACATTCCAGGACCCCATGAGTGTGAAAAAGCCACTCCTGGATGAACATCTGCTCTGGGTCCTTGTCTTATGGCCTTCAGCAGTGGGGCTTGGGTCCCACTGGGATGGGAGATCTAAGGACTCTGAAACATTGGGGTGGAAATAGCACAGAGCTTCTGGACCTACTGAGTGGAGGGACAGGGCTTCTTCTAAGGTGTTCTCCTCCTGAGGCATGGCCCTGGGATTTGAGGCTAAAGCCTGCTGCTGCTAAGTCACGTCAGTCGTGTCCGACTCTGTGCGATCCCATAGACAGCAGCCCACCAGGCTCCCCCGTCCCTGGGATTCTCCAGGCAAGAACAGTGGAGTGGGTTGCCATTTCCTTCTCCAATGCATGAAAGTGGAAATCGAAAGTGAAGTCACTCAGTCGTGTCCGACTCTTAGCGACCCCATGGACTGCAGCGCACCAGGCTCCTCCGTCCATGGGATTTTCCAGGCAAGAGTACTGGAGTGGGGTGCCATTGCCTTCTCCAAGGCTAAAGCCTGGATAATAGTAAAATAGTTACTGTGCTTGTAGGTTTATTCTCCTCTAATAGGTCAATGGGAAGATGATTGGTTGAGAGCAAGACTCAGGTACTTCTAGGTACAGTGTCCTAAATAATACCCACAATACATGTCAATTTTATATTCTTCTGTAAAACATGCAACAAATGGGCAGAAACTGACACTTTATAAAAGGAACAAATTAGGTAATATGGATGCTTGAAAGAATGGCATCCTTTTAGCCCTATAGGGTCAGGAAATTATTTTTTTAATTGAAGCATAGTTGACTTAAAAGATTGTATTAGTTTCAGGTGTCCAGCAAAGTGACTCAGTTATATGTATACATATTTCAAATTAATAAGTTATCTTTTGAGAAATTGAATTGAAGGACTGATAAATAAAGGGAGGGAAAGAGAAAACTGCAAAGAATGAGTACTTTCCCAAGTTACTTTCATGTGAGACATTTTGATCAGGGCCTCACATTGTCACCCTGTTGTCCAATTAGGTTGAGACCTCTTATTTTCTTCTGGGGAGACTGAAGTCTAAACAGTGTGTTTGCAACATTCCCTTTAAAAGGCAGCTCAGCCTTAAGTGGCTTAGAAGCCATAACCGTGTTCTCAAAGAGCTTCAATTTCTGTTTAGTTACTGAAAATAAAGAAGTCAGGGCTCTGTGGGTAACTGGAAACCTCTGAAATCAGGCACAATGCCAAAGTCAGGAGTGGTGTGGCCAAATATAAAAATACAGGGTGAGTGAGGTGCAAGTGAGGCTTTAAAGTTCTTGTGGGACAGTTGTTAAACTACCACATGGTGTGAAGACTTACTGGAGCTGAGGCTATAACATAAAAATAGGATTTTACTACATAGACCCTGGGCATCAACTTCTAATAGACCAAGGTTGGCCCAATCATAGGGATTTGCAGGATCTGTCAGTGAAGATCTTGGCTTGATTGTTACTGAGAAACCCAGCTTTGATAAAATTGGCTGCTTTTTGAGATGTAGAAAAGGAAAAGCGAATGCACCTGGTTGCAAATTGCCTGGCCCCTCCTTGAAAGTGACCCCATTTCATAACTTGTTCAGTAAGTGCTGCACATACTCTGCCCACATAAGTAATTGTAGTCTCAGGGGCTCCCTCCATAAACACCTTCCTTGAATAACTCATTATGCCAGGGTCACTTTGGGAAGTAATCTGTTCTTGGATATTCTTACACTGTCTAAAGAATCTACTGCATTGTGCTGGGGAGGTCAGTTTCCTAGTGGGAAACTAAAGAGATGCTCTTTTCATTGGAAACATTGAACATTTAAAAATGGTGGCTTGTTTTTGTTTTATATTCAGGGTACAACCTAGTAGGGTCTATGAAAATTTAATAGTTCATCACCAGCTGGGCTGAAACTAGGGCAAGGTGAGTAAGGTCTCGGGTGCAAAATGTAAGGGGTGCCAAAACCCCAGTACTTCAAAGCATTATTTTAATGCAATATTTGAAAAATTCCTTATTAATGCAAAAATCCGTGGTGAAAAAAAATACCAGATTTAAATAAAAACAAGATCTGACCCTGTACTCATATGACTAATTGCACTTGCCTCACTCCAACCTCATCCCTGATGGACCAGCCTTAAAAAAACATAGTAGAAAATATTAGGGTACATATTAGGGTACATTAGAGATGTTTGGAGAAGGCAATGGCACCCCACTCCAGTACTCTTGCCTAGAAAATCCCATGGATGGAGGAGCCTGGTGGGCTGCAGTCCTTGGGGTCGAGAAGAGTCGGGCACGACTGAGCGCCTTCACTTTCACTTTTCACTTTCATGCATTGGAGAAGGAAATGGCAACCCACTCCAGTGTTCTTGCCTGGAGAATCCCAGGGACGGGGGAGCCTGGTGGGCTGCCGTCTATGGGGTTGAACAGAGTCGGACATGACTGAAGCGACTTAGCAGCAGCAGCAGCAGCAGAGATGTTTAAGTGTGTGAGTGAGCGAGAGATACTGGATCAGAATGTAAGTGTAAAACATGAACTGTGCACAGCAGCGGCTGAGGTCAGGGACACTGAAGCAAGTTGCCTGCATGTGTGGCTTTGGTTGTTTTACTTAACCTCTCAGTGCTTTCCTCTTGTCATCTGTAGGATGGAGATAAGAATACTGCCTTCATTATTGACAGGATGACCACATTTTATCCAAACAAGGACAGTTTTGATAGTGGAAAGTGGCACGGACCATCCAGCTCTATAATGATGATGCTTTTTTTTATTTTGCAGTAATTATCAAATAATAAGGCAATTACAGATTTAAATGATCAGAAAATCACAAAGCCATTCAATCATGAGCATTCAGATGCCCACAGCAAGACTGCTCAGCCTGTATGATGATGGTCTCATGTTCACTGAACCTATGATTTTCCCGTGTTTTCCACTGACCCCACCAAGTAGTTGCCTAGGGGCTTAATGGGTTTTGCATGCCATGTCGTGGGCCAAGGCTGGTGCCCCAAATGCTTGTTAGCAGGACAGCAGTATCTCACCACTGACAGACCAAATGAAAGATTTATTTATCCCCAGCCTCTTTTGTCTGAGTGCACTTCATTTTATCAGCAACTTCTGTTCCAGTTATCCTGGAAAGAGTGTTAACTCTGACATTGCTTTTGGAAAGGTTCCAGAGCAGAGGCCACAGGTGGTGATTTTTTTTTTTTTTTTTTTTTAGATTTCAGCACATGTTGAAGTGAGAACTTGTGTACTGCACCTGTAGGCCCCCACCCCAGAAGATCACACCATGACAGAAAGCAGATGTATACAGAGTAAGGGTCTACCAAACCCATCTCAGTTTATTTTAATGCAACTATTAATAGGTGTTTTACTTTAGAACTGATAATTCAGGACAAATGCCAAATTACACAGGACATCAGAAAAATAGGCAGAACTAGGACTTTCTGTAGTAAGCCAGCTGTATGATCACAGCACTCACAGTTGTGGGGATTAAATCAATTCCTGTATGGAAAGTACCTAGATTAGTGCCTGGTTTATAGTAAGCCCTCAATCACTGCGAGTTCTTGTTACCATTTTTTGTTAACATAGTTAGACTCAAAAAATGTGAAAAGCACTGGCTTGGAAAGATGTCATTTCCTAAGGGATAAATAATTGGAAATGCCTTTTTTTTTTTTTTTTCCAAATTTAATTGTCAGTGGTAGTAAGAGCCTTGACTACAAAGGGACACACACCTGCTTGCTGTTTTAATTAAAGTTTTAAATTTCAGCTTAAACTTTAAATTCATAACCATAGACCTCAGATGCAGTCTCCCACTACATTTGCCTCAGCATCCTGACCCCATATCTCTCTTGAGAGCATTGGTTTTTTACTCTCCCAAACTACTGTTTAATATCATATCTCTTTCCTCCTTAAACTTTCTGTATCCCTTCTTTCCATCCCATTTTCAGCTTATAACTTCCCTGATAATCCTTGAAAATGATAGGAGCGATTAGGAGTCCCTACACTGTACCATCATCAAACTACCAGTGGGTCAGCACCACTGTCATTCTCCCCTCTTGTCTGTACAGTGGTAAAGCACATGGTCTCTGGAGACAGTCTCACACTTCAGATCTTGCTGTGCTGCTTCGTGGCTCATGAGCATGGGCAAATGATTTAACTGCTTTGGTATCCTCCTGAATGAACTAACCCTAATTTAAGTCATTATTGAAATGGCTGAAATATCTGTCCCCATGTAAGGCTAACCCTGACCCTTGGCTCTGAATTGTCACCCTTTCTTCTCAAGGTGTTTTTTTTTCCCCTTGAAATTCTGGTGTTCTTTCACTGCAGTGTTGATTTTTCCCTTTTTGCTACAGTATTCCTATTGTTAAACATGCTCTTTTATCTTCCATTTTGAAAAAAGGTCCCTCCCATTATCCCACATTATCTTCCATGCTATCTTCTAGGCTGTCCTGCACAGCAAAGGCAAATGGAAGTGAAGTCTAAACTCTGCCATCATTTCCTTTGTTCCTGACAGGATTTTTAAATGGTGGAGTGTTCCATTCTCAGAGCTTTTTTTTTTTCTTTTCTTTGAGGAATGATTTCAGTACTCAATGTTGTAATTAAGTTAACCCCCCAAACTTTATAATTGACAAATAACAGTTGAGTGTATTTAAGATGTACAGTGTGAGGTTTTGCTATAAGCGTACACTGTGAAATGATTACCACCATCAAACTAATTAACATATCCATCACCTCACATGGTTACCTTTTTGTGAATTTACACTTAGGAGGTGATCTTACCCAGTTGTGTGGATTTAAAACATTGTTTGCTGGTTACTCTCAAAGATCCTTTTTCAGATTTCTTCTCTCCCTTAGGTGTGTTTATATAATTACTTGCTAACCCTACTGGCATGTCTTGCTGCTGCTGCTGCTGCTAAGTCGCTTCAGTCGTGTCCGACTCTGTGCGACCCCATAGACGGCAGCCCACCAGACTTCCCCGCCCCTGGGATTCTCCAGGCAAGAACACTGGAATGGGTTGCCATTTCCTTCTCCAACTGGCATGTCTTACAGGCATCTAAATTTAATGGCATCAAAATGACCTGAGTTCTACCCCAAGTCTGCAGTAGTCCCCATCTTAAACACTACCTAACAAGTTGCTGAAGCCAAGAATCTGAGACATATTCCTCTCTTTTCCTCACCTCCCCACATCAAATGCATCAGCATGACCTGTTGGTTTTACCCCAAAAGAATAATCACTAGAATCTAAGTTTCATCATGGAATTGCATTTTGTCTGTACTGTTCAATTATATATTCTAATGATGTACGTGGCTCCTGGCACACAATATGAATCAAATATTTTTGGAATGAATGAATGAATCTTGACTCTGACCACTTCGATGACTAGTACCACAGTCTATGCCAGCAACATGTCCCGATATTTCTGTGATAGCCTCCTGACTAATCTGCTGCTGCTTCTCATGAACTACCCACTCAACATCCTGATATTTGCTATGTTGAATCTAGCCAGTGATTCTGATCCAATCAGAATAAAATCTATTCTTTCATACTGGTCTACAAAGTCTTATATGAACTTGAAATTACCATTCCTCCAACCTCATTTCCTACTCTTTTATCTTTCTCATTCTCTACCACCTGCTCTAATACTGCCCACGTTTCCCCCAAACAACCTTATTGTAGGACTCACTGGGACACTTGTGAAAAGTAGTAATTCTCAGGGACCTCCCTGCAGACTCTGTTTCACAAGATTTGGGGTGTGACACTCTCTCTATTCTTAACAAGCATTCCGGGTGTCTTATGATAAGATACAGATACAGCCTAAGAATCCTCCACACAGCATTCCATGAAAGTATTCCCAGTTATTCAGAATCAGAGAGCAAAATGAAACTCCTTTTCTATTTCTGGTCTGGGAGAGCATACAGTCAGTGGGTAATTACTAAGCTAAACCAGGGAATTCTGAGAATACAATTTATGTAACTGTAATAGCTTTACATTCTAGTAATATTTCCTGAGTGGCACATGTGACCTCAAACTTCTGCCACTTTGTGCTAGACACCTGTGGAAGAGGTTCAAGAAATGGTTAGCACCAACAGGGAGGTGAAAATTGAGAGAGGCTTGATATTGAGCAATGTGCAGCAAAGGGCGTGTACCTGTGTGTATTGTTTGCTGGGATGAGGGAAAGAGGGAAAGGGGGCAGCACACAGGATACCAGCCCAGAGCATGCGAAGGAAACATTTTGGCACATGCTGTAATGACTCAGTTTTTACACATAAAAGCTTGTCAATGTAAGCAACATCTAAATTGCAATGTTCGGACTTCCTTGGTGGTCCAGTGGTTAAGAATATGCCTGCCAATGCATGGGACATAGGTTTGATCCCTGGTCCAGGAAGAGTCCACATGCCACAGGGCACCTAAGCCCATGCTCTGCCAGTAGAGAAGCTACTGCAATGAAAAGCCCGTGTACCGCAACTAGAGAGTAACCCCCACTCTCTGCATCTAGAGAAAGCCCTTCAGCAGCAAGGAAGACCTAGTGCAACCAAAAATTAATAAATAAAAATTTAAAAAATAGCATACCTTACAATGTTCAGCTTTACATCTAGGTATTTGGAAGCATTAAAATTGACAATGAAACATTTTTGTTTTTGCTCCGACAGAGTAGTATGTAATTATGGCTTTACCAACAGGTTCAATTTATCATTTTTTAGGGGGAGGAGATTTTGAAAACTATCTTTCATCTCCTGTGTGTAAAACTTTAACTTCAGTTCTCTAGTGATATTGTTACAGGCACTAATGTTCTACATACCAAAGAGCATGTTTCTCTTCTGGAATCTGAAGCTGAAAATAAGTGCAAGGCTTCTGGAGTGCTAAATGAAATTGAATTATAAACCAGACCACTGCTTCCCAAATGCATCTGCACTTGGAATTACCTGAGGAGCTTCAGAGATACTCCTGTGCCCACTTCCGAGACTGAGATTAATGGGTATGAGGTATGACCAAGGTTTGGGATTTTTGAAAGATCTCCAGGCTATTCTAATGTGCAGGCAAGTTTGGGAACCACTGAAGTGGAGATTTTGAGCCATGTATTTCCAACTTCAAACTTCTAGGTAATGTAAATTTGGGGTTTCTGCATTAAAATTTAAGTTGAGACAATGAAATCAGTCTAATTGGATTTATCAGGTTGAAATCAACATGATTAGGGACCTTATTTACATAAAGCCAAGCAATTCATGAAAAAGTCAAAGTAGTTTTGTGCTCAAAGCCACACAAATTACTAATGTTCAAAACAACAAGGTTTTAAAGTAATTTTGTCAGATGAATATATATCTCCAACTACAGTTGCTAGGCTGTAGCAGAACACAAGGCTCTCAGTTAGATTTTAATTTCAGATAGACAAGGAATAATGTATTAATATAAGTCTGTTCCATGCAACATCTGGGATGTACTTATACTAAATATTGTTTATCATTTATCTGAAATTCAGGCTTGTGTGCCCTGTATATTTTTTAATTGAAGTATAGTTAATTTACAATGTTGTGTTAGTTTCAGGTGTGCAGCAAAGAGATTCAGTCATATATATGTGTGTATATATATGCAATCTTGTTCAGATTCTTTTCCATTATCAGCTATTATAAGATACTGATTAAAGTTCCCTGTGCTATACAGTAGGTCCTTCGTCATTTACCTATTTTATATAGTAGTATATATATATGATTTTTGGCCTCTTTTTAAATTATTAATTGGAGGATAATTGCTTTACAATGTTGTATTGGTTTCTGCCATACAACTGTGTGAATCAGTCATAAATATATGTATGTCCCCTCTCTAGTGAGCCTCCCTCCCACCCCCAACCTGATCCTACCCCTCTAGGTTGTCACAGAGTACTAATTTGAGCTCCCTGTGTTTTAAAGTCACTTCTCACTAGCTATCTAATTTAAATATGCTAATGTAGATGTTTCAGTGCTGCTCTCTCAATTCGCACCACCCTCCCCTTACCCCATTGTGCCCACCAGTCTGTTCGCTATGTCTGTGTCTCTTCCTGCCCTGTAAATAGATTCATCAGTACAATTTTCTAGATTCCATATATAATGTGTTAATATATGATATTTGTTTTTCTCACTCTGTATAACAGGCTCTAGGTTCATCCACATCACTAGAACTGACTCAAATTTGTTCCTTTTTATGGCTGAGTAATATTCCATTATATATATGTACCATAACTTTATCCATTCATCTGTTGATGGACATCTAGGTTTCTTCCATGTCCTAGCTATTGTAAATAGTGCTGCAATGAATATTGGGGTACATGTGTCTTTTTGAATTATGGTTTTCTCAGGGTATATGATGCAGGAGACCCGGATTCAATCCCTGGGTCAGGAAGATCCTCTGGAGAAGGAAATGGCAACCCACTCCAGAACTCTTGCCTGGAAAATCCCATAGATGGAGGAGCCTGGTGAGCTACAGTTCATGGGGTCACAAGGAGTTGGACACGAGAGAGCGACTTCACTTTCACTTTTAGGGTATATGCCCAGTAGTGGGATTGCTGGGTCATATGGTGGTTTTATTCCTAGTTTTTAAGGAAATCTCCACACTGTTCTCCATAGTGAGTAGTGTGTACATGTTATTCCCAATCTCCTAATTTATCCCCCCTCTCCCTTTGCCCTTTCGTAACCATAAGTTTGTTTTCTATGTCTGTGACTCTATTTCTGTTTTATAAATAAGTTCATTTGTATCATTTTGTATATTCCACCTATATGAATATCATATGGTATCATATGATATTTGTCTTTCTCTGACTTACTTCACTTAGTATGATAATCTCTAGGTCCATCCATATTGCTCCAAATGGCATTATTCCATTCTTTTTATGGCTGAGTAATATTCCATTGTATATGTATACCACATCTGTTTTATCCATTCATTTCTTGATGAATTTTTTTTGCTAAATGTGACAACTCTGCCCCAATTTTAAAGGACCAACCTGAGCAGTAATTCAGTATAGTAGGATGAATCAGGACAAAAATTAACTTCAGCTTCTTGCTCACTATGTGTTGTTCTATTTTCTAAATTACATTGACTGGTTAAACACCTCGAACTCTACCTGACTTTGTCTGCACTCAGAGTCAACGGTACCTTATTTTGCCTCTTCTGTCTTCTCCGGAGCCTCAGAAACTCCTTGTGCTGCCTGGAGACAAAGTTCACTGCTGCATATTCCAGTAAGGCTGCAAACACAAACAGAAGGCACACCGCCATCCAGATGTCAATCGCTTTTACGTAGGACACCTGACAGAAAGGGAGAGAGAGAAGCACCATGAAAACTGCTGGGGAAACCAGGTTCCTTATGGTGTGAGCAGCAGACAAATCTCAGTTCCCTTCAACAAGGATTATTTTCTAGACTTTCCTTAAGAAAATACTTAAGCATTTTCCATCCCACTTTGCAGATTCTGAGCAGAGCAGTGAACATTACAGCCCCCTCTCCACCCCCCGCCCCAGGACCTTGTTCTATCTTTCTCAGTATAGTCCACCTGCTCAAGTAGCCCCTGAGACCAGCCCCAAAGATAACTACAAGAATTGCCTTCATGAAAAAAAAAAAGGAAGAAAAACAAAACTTTGAGGTAAAACTGAGTCAGGGTTACTCTTGAAACTGCTCGTTTCCTTATATTTTTCTTAACATTTAAAAACACATTAGTTAGTTAGTTCATTTAGTTCAGTCACTCAGTCATGTCTGACTCTTTGCAACCCCATGAACTGCAGCACGCCAGGACTCCCTGTCCATCACTAACTCCCAGAGTTTACCCAAACTCATGTCCATCAAGTCGGTGATGCCATCCAGCCTCTGTCGTCCCCTTCTCCTCCTGCCCCAAATCCCTCCCAACATCAGGGTCTTTTCCAATGAGTCAACTCTTCAGTACTTTGTGGCCAGAGTACTGGAGCTTCAGCTTCAGCACCATTCCTTCCAATGAACACCCAGGACTGATCTCCTTTAGAATGGACTGGTTGTATCTCCTTGCAGTCCAAGGGACTCTCAAGAGTCTTCTCCAACACCACAGTTCAAAAGCATCCATTCTTCAGTGCTCAGCTTTCTTCACAGTCCAACTCTCACATCCATACATGACCACTGGAAAAACCATAGCCTTGACTAGACGGACCTTTGTTGGCAAAGTAATATCTCTGCTTTTGAATATGCTATCTAGGTTGGTCATAACTTTCCTTCCAAGGAGTAAGCATCTTTTAATTAAGATAATTCTAAAACTCAGATGAGAAATAAACTATATGGGCCTTGGGTCCTTTAAAAACCAGTTCATAATTTCCATTCAACTATTGATCCTAACTGATGTGGAAGCACATATTTTTCTTTTTTTTTTTGAGGTGTACAATAATATAGATTACAGGTGTACAATACAGTTATTCACAATTTTTAAAGGTTGTGCTCCATCTGTTGGTTCGTTTCCAAGGCAAACCATTCAACATCACAGTAATCCAAGTCTATGCCTCAACCACTGATGCTGAAGAAGCTGAAGTTGAACAGTTCTGTGAAGACCTACAAGACTTTCTACAATAACAACAACAAAAAAGACATCCTTTTCATCATAGGAGAATGGAATGCAAAAGCAGGAAGTCAAGAGATACCTGGAGTAACAGGCAAATTTGGCCTTGCAATACAAAATGAAGAAGGGCAAAGGCCTACAGAGTTTTCTCAAGAGAACATCCTGGTCATAGCAAACCCCTTTTCCAAAAACCCAACGGACCACTATACACATGGACATCACCAGATGGTCAATTCTGAAATCAGATTGATTGTATTCTTTGTAGCTGAAGATGGAGAAACTCTATGCAGTCAGCAAAAACAAGAGCTGAAGCTGACTGTGGCTCAGATCATGAACTCCTTATTGCCAAATTCAGGTTTAAATTTGAAAGTAGGGAAAGCCACTAGGCCATTCAAGTATGACCTAAATCAAATCCCTTATGATTATACAGTGGACATAAAGAATAGATTCAAGAGATTAGATCTGGTAGACAGAGTGCCTGAAGAACTATGGACAGAGGTTCATAACATTGTATAGCAGGCAGTGACCAAAACCATCACAAAGAAAAAGAAATGCAAAAAGGCAAAGTGGTTGCCTGAGGAGGCCTTACAAATAGCTGAGAAAAGAAGAGAAGTGAAAGGCAAAGGAGAGAAAGAAAGATATACCCAACTGAATGCAGAGTTCCAGAGAATAGCAGAGCAGGGAGAGATAAGAAGACCTTCATAAGTGAACAATGCAAAGAAATAGAAGAAAACAATAGAATGGGAAAGATCAGAGATCTCATCAAGAAAATTAGAAATATCAAGGAAAAATTTCATTCAAGGATGGGCACAATAAAGGACAGAAACAGTATGAACCTAACAGAATCAGAAGAGACTAAGAAGAGGTGGCAAGAATACACAGAATGATACAAAAAAGGGCTTAAGGACTCAGATAACCACAATGGTGTGGTCATTCACCTCGAGCCAGACATCCTGGAGTGTGAAGTCAAGTGGGCCTTAAGAAGCATCACTGAGAACAAAGCTAGTGGAGGTGATGGAATTCCAGCAGAGCTGTTTCAAATCCTGAAAGATGATGCTGTCAAAGTGCTGCACTGAATATGTTAGCAAATTTGGAAAACTCAGCAGTGGCCACAGAACTGGAAAAGGCCAGTTTTCATTCCAATCCCAAAGAAGGGCAATGCCAAAGAATATTCAAACTACCATATAATTGCACTCATTTCACTTTCCAGCAAGATAATGCTCAAAAATCTGTCAAGCTAGGCTTCAGCATTACATGAACTGAGAAATTCCAGATGTACAAGCTGGATTTAGAAACTGCGATAAATCAGAGATGAAATTGCCAACATCTGTTGGATCATAGAGAAAGCAAGAGAATTCCAGGAAAACATCTACTTTTTTTTTTATTCTTTTTTTTTTAATTTTATTTTATTTTTAAACTTTACATAATTGTATTAGTTTTGCCAAATATCAAAATGAATCCGCCACAGGTATACATGTGTTCCCCATCCTGAACCCTCCTCCCTCCTCCCTCCCCATACCATCCCTCTGGGTCGTCCCAGTGCACTAGCCCCAAGCATCCAGTATCGTGCATCGAACCTGGACTGGCATATCGTACTTTTGCTTCATCGTCTATGCTAAAACCTTTGACTGTGGATCACAACAAACTGTTGACAAATAACAAACTGTTGACAGTTCTTAAAGAGATGGAGATATCAGACTGCTTTACCTGTATCCTAAGAAACCTGTATGCAGGTCAAGAAGCAACAGCTAGAACTGGACATGGAGCAATGGATTGGTTCAGAATTGGGGAAGGAGTATGACAAGGCTGTATATTGTTATCTTGTTTATTTAACTTCTATGCAGAGTGCTGCTGCTGCTGCTGCTAAGTCGCTTCAGTCGTGTCCGGCTCTGTGTGACCCCATAGACGGAAGCCCACCAGGCTCCCCCGTCCCTGGGATTCTCCAGGCAAGAACACTGGAGTGGGTTGCCATTTCCTTCTCCAGTGCATGAAAGTGAAAAATGAAAGGGAAGTCACTCAGTCGTGTCCGACTCTTAGCGACCCCATGGACTGCAGCCTACCAGGCTCCTCCATCCATGGGATTTTCCAGGCAAGAATATTGGAGTGGGGTGCCATTGCCTTCTCCATCTATGCAGAGTACATAATGCGAAATGCCAGGTTGGGTAAATCACAAGCTGAAATCAAGATTGCTGGGAGAAATATCAGCAACTTCAGATGCTGCAGATAATACCACTCTAATAGAAAAAAGTGAAAAGAACTAAAGAGCCTGTTGATAATGGTGAAAGTGAAAAAACTGGCTTAAAACTCAGCATGCAAAAAGTTAAGATGATGACATCCGGCCCTATCACTTCATGGCAAATAGAAAGGGAGAAAATGGTATCAGTGGTGGATTTTATTTTCGTGGGCTCCAAAATCACTGTAGATGGTGACTGCAGCCATGAAATTAAGACACTTGCTCCTTGGAAGAAAAGCTATGACAAACCTAGACAGCATATTAACAAGCAGAGACATCACTTTGCTGACAAATGAACAGATAGTCAAAGCTATGGTTTTTCTAGTAGTCATGTACTGATGTGAGAGTTGGACCATAAACGATGAGTGCTGAAGAATTGATGCTTTTGAACTGTGGTGCTGGAAAAGACTCTTGAGAGTCCCTTGGACAGCCAGGAGATCAAACCAGTCAATCCTAAAGGAAGTCAACCCTGAATATTCATTGGAAGGACTGATGCTAAAGCTGAAACTCCAATACTTTGGCCACCTGATGCGAAGATCTGACTCATTGGAAAAGACCCTGATGCTGGGAAAGATTGAAGGCAGGAGGAAAAGGGGACGACAGAGGATGAGATGGTTGGATGGCATCACCGACTCAATGGACATGAGTTTGAGCAAACTCAATGAGATCATAAAGGAGAGAGAAGCCTGGGGTGCTGCAATGCATTGGGTAGCAAAGAATCGGACACGACTGAACAACAACACCTCTGTTTGTAGTTATTATAAAATACTGGCTATATTCCCTGTGTTGTACAGTATATCATTTTAGCTTATTTTATACCTATTAATTTGTACCTCTTAATCACCTACCCCTAACTTGCCTCTTTCTCCTTCCCTCTCCCCACTGGTAAACCACTCATTTGTTCTGTATATCTGTGGTTCTGGTTCTTTTATGTTATAGTCACTAGTTTGTTTCATTTTTTATATTCCACATGTAAGTGATCCACATGTATGTGATATCATGCAGTAATTGTCTTTCTCTGTCAGACTTATTTCACTTAGCATAATGCCAAATTTTGATAGGGATTTCATTAAGTGTGTAGTTTGCTTTGGGTGGTATGATCATTTTAACAATATTAATTCTTCCAATCCAAGAACATGATATATCTGCCCATCTATTTGTGTCATCTTCCGTTTCTTTTATCAATGTTTTATAGTTTACAAAGTACAAGTCTTCTACCTCCTTAGGTAAGTTTATTCCTAGGTATTTGATTCTTTTTGATGTGGTGGTAAGTGGGATTGTTTCCTTAATTTCTCTTTCTGAATATTCATTGTGAGTATATAGAAATGCAATAGATTTCTGTGTTTTTGTTTTTTTTTTTAGTTTTAGTTATTTTTTTAGTTTCCTGCAACTTTACTGAATTCCTTGATGAGCTCTACTAGTACTGGGTGGCATCTTTATGATTTTCTATTTATAGTATCATGTGTAAACAGTGACAGTTTTACTTCTTCTTTTTCGATTTGGATTCCTTTTATTTCTTCTTGTCCGATTACTATGTCTAGGAGTTTTAATACCATGTTAAATAAAATGAGACTCGGCAACCTTATCTTGTTCCTAATCTTGGAGGAAATGCTTTCAGCTTTTCACCATTGAGTATATTAGCTGTCAGTTTGTCATATACAGCTTTTATTATGTTGAAGTTAAATGTTTTTAAGCTATCATAATTCAGGAATATTTAACCAAAATAAAATATCAGTGTTCTGGGCCTTGGGAAGGTATCTGGTTAAAAAGGAAACTTTCATAACCCTTTGGTGATTGGCTGAATATTTCATATATCTTAGAATTTGATAAAGCAGAATCTGAAAGCAAATACTTTTACTTGCAATACAAATTTCCCCTCATGTCACTCAACTTCCAATTTTTTTTAAATTTTTATTTAATTTTTAAACTTTACATAATTGTATTAGTTTTGCCAAATATCAAAATGAATCCACCACAGGTATACACGTGTTCCCCATCCTGAACCCACCTCCCTCCTCCCAATTATTTTTTAAAATATGAGGGGAAAAATAGCTAGAT
This sequence comes from Bos indicus x Bos taurus, assembly GCF_003369695.1. Taxonomy (NCBI): domain Eukaryota; kingdom Metazoa; phylum Chordata; class Mammalia; order Artiodactyla; family Bovidae; genus Bos; species Bos indicus x Bos taurus. Next base: position 12,355,191 of record NC_040105.1, on the reverse strand, counting down.
AAAGTTGTAATATATTGGACAACAGACTACAAAGGATTCTTATTCAGCTGTCTGTGTGAATGTGTACTGTGCTGTGCTGGGCTTAGTCGTTCAGTTGTGTCCAACTCTTCGCTACCCCATGGACTGTAGCCCACCAGGCTCCTCTGTCCAGGGGATTCTCCAGGCAAGAATACTAGAGTAGGTTGCTGTGTCCTCCTTCAGGGGATCTTTCCAACCCAGGGATAGAACCCAGGTCTCCTGCATTGCAGGCAGATTTTTTACCATCTGAGCCACCAGGGAAGTCCGTGAATGTGTACTATCTAGTTCCAAATTTAAATAGGGTTTCCACAGTTTTGATAGCTGACACTGAATGTTTGCCAGCCAGAATTTTAAGCATTTTATATATATTAATTTTCTAACCAGTATAGCAACTGTATTACCCCCACTTTGTGATGAGGATACTGGGTTACAGAGAGTTTAAATTATTACTGAAGATCAGAAAGCTAAAAGATGGCAGAGCTAAGATTGGAACTGGAACTCAGTCTGACTGGTGATTCTCCTTTCTGAACATACACAAACATACTACTAGGATTATACCCTTTGTATCTTGCATTGGTTTCTCTTTGATCTTTATAGTAAGCATTTCCCATGTCATTTAACTTTCTTCTAAATCATAATTTCCAGTGCTTGTGTAATTTTCTAAACCATCATTAATTGTTCTGTATGATAGGATATTTAGGTGATTTTTAGTTTTAGTTTACGCTACTATAAATTTGGGGGCTATGAATATCCTTCCCCTAATATTTGACTGTGTTTCTGTTTATTTGCTAGGTCAGCTTTTAGACTTGGGACAATGGGAGTAAATTGTAATAAAATAGGCTTCTGACCTAGAAAGTTATTAGGAACATAGAAGATGTAAAAGCAGAAACTCTAGAATAAGATGCCTGAAGTTAAGAAACACTACTCTATTCCTTACTCTGACTTTGCCAGGTTGTTTAACCTCCCTTTACCTCCCCTCCTCATCTGTATAAAGGCAAATAATAGTAGCTAGTTCATAGAGTTATGTGGATAAAATCACTTAATGTATGCAGAATGCTTAGAGTAGTGTTTGGCACAGAGTAAGTGCTATGTAAATGTTGGCAATTATTTGACTACATAAAGGTGTGATTTTGTTAAAGAAAAATCTTGGGAGAGACAGAAAAACAAGAAGGAAAAGAAAAATCACCTACAGTCCTAGTATATTCCAATTATTTTTTTTTTCTAATTTTATTTTATTTTTAAACTTTACATAATTGTATTAGTTTTGCCAAATATCAAAATGAATCCGCCACAGGTATACATGTGTTCCCCATCCTGAACCCTCCGCCCTCCTCCCTCCCCATACCATCCCTCTGGGTCGTCCCAGTGCTCTAGCCCCAAGCATCCAGTATCGTCCAATTATTATTTTTAAGGTTACCACTTGCCTTACACTATTTGTCTCCATCAATCTGAACTACTTGTCAGTCCCACATATGTTGTGACAAAGTGGTACAGCACCTGGGATGCTTATTCTCAGTCTTTCTGATTAACCATTGACTCAGAATCCTTCATGAGTTGGCTCGGATACCAGCTCCTCCGGGAAGCCTCCTACGTACATGTAAGAGTAAGATTCCTCCTACTTTTTTCTCATCTGGGTTGGGGACCACTTTTCTTTGCTCCCTTATAACTCTCTGTTGAACCTGTCTGTTTCTTTTAGTCCACCAGCTTCCCTACCCCACCACTAGACTCACTAGACCGTAAACTTTTTAAAGAAAGATCCTATATAGTATTACTCTTTGTATCACCAGTCCAGGACCTGGCAAATAGTGAGTAAACATTGGGTGTGGGATGGATGAATAAACAGATGTTTGAATGACAGAAGGAAGGAATGAAGGAAATACCTCATTGTCTTTCCATTTTTGTCCTGTAATTTCAACAATTCTTCACTATATAACATTACCCACAATTGCACATATTGAATATTTCTGAGAGTGGACTGTTAGTGCAGTTTAAGTCTCTCTGTTCACCAAGCATTCCTGGAATATTTCTTTCCTTACTAAGCAATATAAATTTTTTTGTATTTGCTGTTCTGGAGCAGTCCTATTCTCCTGTAATAATAGAATATTTCCAATCACAGCATTCCCGGTTATATATTATTCAGATGGCCTTTAAATGTTTTAAGACCTAATAATGAGAAGAATTTGTCAATGCCTCTTAGATGTCCATATGAAGAAAGTCCAGTAGAATTCACCATCATTCCTCCCCTTCCTGATGTTTACAGCATTCAGTCATTTGTAAACCTAGCCCCCCACCCCGCTTCTAGCCATCAGCAGACCAGGCACATAAATGGCTTCTTTTATAACTGCTCATAAATGAATCCTTCTCATCTCTTAATCATTTTGGTTGGTCTCCAAATTTCCTCCAAATCATGATCATCTTTTGAGCATTGAAGTGCTGGTATTAAATGCATTATTCACACGGATGTAAAAGGTACTGTGAGACAACTATTACATATGATGGGATGTCCCTTCAGTGCTGCTCTCTCAGGACTCAAATGCCTTTTTGTTACTTTTATCCAGCTCTGATGTCACATTATCTCTCTTTGCTAATTCTTACATGTTTTTAGCTCACATTTTTCCCTGTCACATTCTTTATGATTTGGGGGCTTACATGAGCCATTCCTGAACTACTTTACTACGATCTTGCAAAGTACTTTTTATATTAATGAAATTCTCAAAATGCTATTATGATTCACTGAATTGTTAGTTTTCCAGGTATATTTAATTCAGAAACATAAACACTGAGGGCCTCCTATGTGAAAGGCACTGTAGTAGGTGCTGAATGGAAGACGGGGCAGAAGACATGACAATAACTAACATGCACACCTATTCTTCTCAGGACTCCCCAGATGAGACTCTGGGGAACCTGTTCACATGGTGCTCCAGAAAATGTCATTCACACAGGTCAGTTCAGTGCAGTCGCTCAGTTGTGTCTGACTCTTTGTGACCCCATGGACTGCAGCACGCCAGGCCTCCCTGTCCATCAGCAACTCCTGGAGTTTACTCAAACTCATGTGCATCGAGTCTGTAATGCCATCCAACCATCTCATCCTCTCTTGTCCTCTTCTCTTTCAACCTTCAATCTTGCCCAGCATCAGGATCTTTTCAAATGAGTCAGCTCTTCACATCAGGTGGCCAAAGGACTGGAGTTTCAGCTTCAACATCAATCCTTCCAATGAACACTCAGGACTGATCTCCTTTACGATGGACTGGTTGGATCTCCTTGCAATCCAAGGGACTCTCAAGGGTCTTCTCCAACACCACAGTTCAAAAGCATCAATTCTTCAGCACTCAGCTTTCTTTATAGTCCAACTCTCACATCTGTATGTGACTACTGGAAAAACCATAGCCTTGGCTAAACAGACCTTTGTTGGCAAAGTAATGTCTCTGCTTTTAATACGCTGTCTATGTTGGTTATAACCTTCCTTCCAAGGAGCACATGTCTTTTAATTTCATGGCTGCAGTCACCATCTGAAGTGATTTTGGAGCCCAAGAAAATAAACTCTCTCACTGTTTCCACTGTTTCCCCATCTCTTTGCCATGAAGTGATGGGACTGGATGCCATAATCTTCTTTTTTTTTTTGAATGTTGAGCATTAAGCCAACTTTTTCACTCTCCTCTTTCACTTTCATCAAGAGGTTCTTTCCTTCTTCTTTACTTTCTGCCATAAGGGTGGTGTCATCTGCATATCTGAGGTTATTGATATTTCTCCCAGAAATCTTGATTCCAGCTTGTGCTTCATCCAGCCCAGCATTTCTCATGATGTACTCTGCATATAAGTTAAATAAGCAGGATGACAATATACAGCCTGATGTACTCCTCTCCCAATTTGGAACCATTCTGTGTTCGATGTCCAGCTCTAACTGTTGCTTCCTGACCTGCATACAGATTTCTCAAGAGGCAGGTCAGGTGGTCTGGTATTCACATCTCCTTCAGCATTTTCCACAGTTTATTGTGATCCACACAGTCAAAGGCTTTCACATAGTCAATAAAGCAGAAATAGATGTTTTTGTGGAACTCTCTTGCTTTTTTGATGATCCAGCAATGTTGGCAATTTGATCTCTGGTTCCTCTGCCTTTTCTAAATCCAGCTTGAACATCTGGAAGTTCATGGTTCATGTACTCTTGAAGCCTAGCTTGGAGAATTTCAAGCATTCCTTTGCTAGCGTGTGAGATGAGTGCAATTGTGCAGTAGTATGAGCATTCTTTGGCATTGCCTTTGTTTGGGATAAGAATGAAAACTGACCTTTTCCAGTCTTGTGGCCACTGCTGAGTTTTCCAAATTTGCTGGCATATTGAGTGCAGCACTTTCACAACATCATCTTTTAGGATTTGAAATAGCTCCACTGGAATTCCATCACCTCCACTAGCTTTGTTCATAGTGATGCTTCCTAAGGCCCACTTGACTTCACATTCCAAGATGTCTGGCTCTAGGTGAGTGATCACACCATCATGATTATCTGGGTCATGAAGATCTTTTTTGTACAGTTCTTCTGTGTATTCTTCCCACTTCTTCTTAATATCTTCTGCTTCTGTTAGGTCCATATCATTTCTGTTCTTTATTGAACCCATCTTTGCATGAAATGTAAAGGTGGGCTCTCTCTCTTGTTTGTCCTGGGGATGTACATCTTGGTAGTCCTGCTTGGTACTTGAGAAAACCATAGTCTCCTGAGGGAGACATTTTGGTGAACATAAAACTGATATAAAGCAGATGGTCTCATGTGCCAAAGTAGAGGAAAAACCAGAAGGTGATGGGACGATGGGGAGTTCCACGTTGACAGGGAAAATCAGAAATGGGTTCATTACTGAATGTCATGGCATATTACTTAGGGCTTGAGGAAAGCCACGACTGATGAGTGGAAGAAGCTGTGAAAGCAAAACCATGAAGGTGGGAGAGGGTAGGTGGGCTTGAGGATGGTGAACAATCCAGTGACAGGACATGCTGTGTACGTGAGAAGTGCAAGGTCAGGTGTAGACAACAGGCTGGAGCAGCACACTGAAGGCCAAGCAGAGGCATATGGGCTTTAGAGTACCGGTAAATATAAGCTAAGGATGGTTTTGAGGTGGGGTATAGATGTGTAAGTCCTTTTCTAATTAGCTTGAATTTCTTTGTCGTAAAAGCAAGAGTCTTAGCACAAGTGGACATTTTCCCTCCTTATAGAAATTTGCCTTCTCTCCTCTTGACACTCTCAACTCTACACACGGCTGGTTCTCTTCCAAGCTTTCTAACAGCATATCTGAATCCTTTGCTGAATCTTCTTTGATTTATCTGTAGTCCTTGAACTCTTACCTCTTCAGTTTTCCCTGTATTTTCAGGTCCTCAATAAATTCATTCACTCCTATAGCGCTCTGTGTGTGTGTGTGTGTGTGTGTGTGTGTGTGTGTGTCCTATAGCAGAGACTGGCCAAGTACTTGTGAATCCGATTTCCTTTTTCTAGGACATCAGTCAAGAATACACAGAACTACTAAAATAAAAAATAAAAAAAAGATCTTAATGACCCAGATAACCATGATGGTGTGATCACTCACCTAGAGCCACACATCCTAGAATGTAAAGTCAAGTGGGCCTTAGGAAGCATCACTACGAACAAAACTAGTGGAGGTGATGGAATTTCAGTTGAGCTATTTCAAATCCTAAAAGTTGATGCTGTGAAAGTGCTGCACTCAATATGTCAGCAAATCTGGAAAATTTAGCAGTGGCCACAGGACTGGAAAAGGTCAGTTTTCATTCCAATCCCAAAGAAAGGCAATGCCAAAGAATGTTCAAACTAACACACAATGGCACTTATCTCACACTCTAGTAAAGTAATGCTCAAAATTCTCCAAGCCAGGCTTCAGCAACACTTGAACCATGAACTTCCAGATGTTCAAGCTGGATTTAGAAAAGGAAGAGGAACCAGAGATCAAATTGCCAACATCTGCTGGATCATCAAAAAAGCAAGAGAGTTCCAGAAAAACATCTATTTTTGCTTTATTGACTATGCCAAAGCCTTTGACTGTGTGGATCACAACTAACTATGGAAAATGCTGAAGGAGATGTGAATACCAGACCACCTGACCTGCCTCCTGAGAAATCTGTATGCAGGTCAGGAAGCAACAGTTAGAACTGGACATAGAACAACAGTTGGTTCCAAATCTGGAAAGGAATACATCAAGGCTGTATATTGTCACCCTGTTTATTTAACTTATATGCAGAGTACATTATGCGAAATGCTGGGCTGGATGAAGCACAAGCTGGAATCAAGATTGCTGGGAGGAATATCAATAACCTCAGATATGCAGATGACACCACCCTTATGGCAGAATGTGAAGAAGAACTAAAGAGCCTCTTGATGAAAGTGAAAGACGAGAGTGAAAAAGTTGGATTAATGTTCAACATTCAAAAAATGAAGATCATGGCATCTGGTCCCATCACTTCATGGCAAATAGATGGGGAAACAGTGAGAGAGTTTATTTTCTTGGGCTCCAAAATCACTGCAGATGGTGACTGCAGCCATGAAATTAAAAGACGCTTGGTTTTTGGAAGAAAAATTATGACCAACCTAGACATCATATTAAAATGCAGAGACATTACTTTGCCAACAAAGGTCTGTCTAGTCAAAGCTATGATTTTTCCAGTAGCCATGTATGAATGTGAGAGTTGGACTAGAAAGAAAGCTGAGCACTGAAGAACTGATGCTTTTGCACTGTGGTGTTGGAGAAGACTCTTGAGAGTCCCTTGGACTGCAAGGAGATCCAACCAGTCAGTTCTAAAAGAACTGAACTTAGGATACTAGTAAACTAGAATTTCCAGTTCAGCTGAATCCCCAGTGAAATGTGGGAAGAAATAATACACACTGCTTTAAAAGACGCAGGGCCACTCAGTTCACAGTGTAATGTAATGTGAGAGAGAAATTAATTTTTATTCTATTAAGCCATGGAGATTTCAGGGTTCTGTGTTTCCCACACTCTCAAGCCCGTCACTCAGCCCTGATCACTCACCAGCATTCTTGTACTAATTTTAAAAGGCCCAGGCAATTCCCTGGTGGTCCAGTGGTTACGAATCTGTGCTTTTACTGCGGGGGACCCAGGTTTAATCCCCCATGACAAAGAATTATACAGCTTCAAATGTTAGTAGTGTTAAGGTCTGAGAAATTTGGTCTACACTCTTCTAGCATGGAAGTTCTTCCTCCCTTTTCCTGCTTTCTCTGTCTGTTTAGCTCAAAGTCCATCCCCATGCTTTTTCTGCCTAATCTAGGCCACAATAGCCTTGCTCATCTTTAGCATTTGTAATACACTTACAGTGAGGATCAGATAGTTGAGAGTTTGCTAAATGTTTGCATGTATTATGTGTCCAACTAAAGTATAGGATTCCTGGGGGATAAAGACTCAGGGATGTCTTTTCTATCTGTACCACCAAGGACAAGGCTTTGTTCTTTAAGTGCCTCATAGTTTCTGTTCGTTGGCAAGTTATTCAAGCTGCATATAAATTCAGATTCCTTTCACAATCACTGAAGGGATAAAATTATCTTACATCTTTTAAAGCCAATAACTGATGATACTGAGATTACTCTAGATTTATTTTCACTAAGGGAAAGAAGAATACTTACTCTGTTGAACTTACAATTCATGTACTTTACAAATATATCTAGTGAAACAGTAGAGTCAGTGAAGTTTTTTAGGTTTTCATGACACTGAATAGGCATTTATCTGATATTTGAACAGATTAGTTAGTTGGTACAGTTTAGTTCATTGCTCAGTTACTTTAGCATCATATTAACATTTCTTAGAGATGTTTTTTTTTAGTGTTTTTTTTTTTTTTTTCCCAACTCTGTCTAGGTATTTTTAAAAACCTTGGCCGTTTTTCTTGAGGAAATCTTTTCATTTATTGTATATTCAGATTAGATTCAAAATGGAGAATCAAGCCACGAATGTATTTACTTTAGTCCCATAATTTGTTGTGTCTATTTCTTGTGTCATGAAGCCAGTTATTCATGAGTTGGGCCGTTTTCTACCCAATGTTTATTGGCAACATAGAAGAGTGGCTTGTTGTTGTATAAAAATTGCCTAAATGTGCTTACAGCGTGTGTGTCTTCTCCATCCATCATGAGCAAGCACTCCTATTTGTCAGTGTGCCAACTAAAATATATCCGCATTCCCAGCCCCTAGGCTGACCCCAGAGAACTGTGACATTCCTCCAGTAGCCAGTCAAGGAGGATGGGTTGTGAACAAGAATGGATAGAAGTTCTCTACAATAGAGAAAAATCACAAGTGATTGTGGTAAACCAAATATTATTTTAATAGAAAAGATCCAAAATGGAATTTATAGGGCAATCTCAAAATACTAAGATATTTTTCTTGCTTTAAGTGGAATGATGTCTCACACCCATCTGCTTGAGTCAATGTTTAATTATTCTCAAAGTATGCATACAAGCCCTTGCTAAACTGGAATAGAAGCTTTTCTGCTCTGTACAGTACAGTTTATTTTTATCCAATTTAGAAAGAAAAATTTTAATTAACCCTGATTAATGCAGCTGTTGAAATGGATACCTGTTGGTCACAGTAGCCTGACTTGTACTTCCATTACGTGGAAAAAAGATTTTGGCAGCTTCAATAAATTTGTCTTTTATTGAGTGCTATGAAGTATACACCACCCTCTCCATCCTTATTTTATGGGGAGAAAAATAAGTTTATTAAATGCATGTCTAACCCTTATACAGGTAGCAATCAACAAAGATGAAAATGAGAATTCTGGCTTTGACTTTCTGTTTTGTCTCTTACCTACATTCAGTCATGGTAAAAAATATCATCAGGAAAAATATAGACAGTCGAATTAATCCTAGTGCCAAAGATTCATGGTGTTGTACATTTTTATCTTTACAATTTTACTGTCAAGTTGCCATTTTTATTGCCTAATTAAAGAGCTCACATCTGCTGTTTGATGCCAGGAAAATCAGATTTCCTTGGCAGAGAAGGATGGTGGCAGCACTGACTACCTGGCCTGTTCCAGTGTAACCACCCCACCCCATTTTCTCTCCATGTCTTAAGCTCTTGCTGGGTTCTGGGTAGAGTACTGAATAAACGAAAACTCTTGTGAGAGTGCTGTTTGTAGAAACAGCCATTAGGTGGCAGTGCCTCCAAGCCTGGTACCTGCAGCAACCAACTAGTTACCAACGATACTCCTTAGATCATCAGGACAGGATTTGAACATCATTCAGGGACCAGATAATTTTGGTGTTGAGTGGCACACAAGTCTCGTTAGCTGGTATTATTTCCAAAGATGAATAAGTTTCATTATGGTAGTCAGAAAACCGTTCAAAGCAAAGCACACTATTCATGTGAATTTTGTGAGTGGAGAGGTAGGAGAAGGGCAGAACGGCCAGCCCTAGAACGCACAAGTAATCCTAGGTGACACCTGCTGTTAGAGGCATCATAGCAACACCCTGGCTTCCCTGGCAGCCCAGCAGTAAAGAATCTGCCTGCCAATGCAGGAGATGCCCATTCAGTCTCTGGGTTGGGAAGATCTCCTGGAGAAGGAAATGGAAACTCATTCCAGTATTCTTGCCTGAAGAATCCCCTGAACAGAGGAGCCTGGCAGGCTATAGTCCATGAGGTCGCAAAGAGCTGGACATGACTTAGCTGCTAAACAACAACAAATTGACACCCTAGAAAAAGGCACCCCCAAGGCTCAGCAACTGTGGGCATCTGGATGAGGGAGCCAAGGTGAGAAGGGAGTGGCATCTGAAGAAAGGGAGGAAGCAGGACTAGGGGAGATCTTCTTCCTTGTGCTTGTGTCTGCCACGTAGCTCACCATATTCTCAGCTGATAGGCAGGAATAGTGACTCCTTCCATAGTCTACTTCGTATGGGTGTACCTTCAATGACAAAAGAAGTGCAATACATTGCTTCTTAAGCAAGGGAAGAAATGAGGAGGGAGTTGGGAGCAAATTGCCCAACAGTGTAAGAATAACTGCAGTGAAGAGAAGAGCCAATTGGATGATCTCAGTTTTGGAAAGATAACCACAGGGTTTTGCTCGATAATGAGATGATGCTCCACTGAAGAGATATCTGTGTAGTCAGTGTGCGTGTGTATGTGTGTGTGTGTGTGTGTGTGTTAGAGAGAGAGAGGAGGAAAATTGGGGAGAATATGAAGATGGGAAAAGAAGGAAGGTAATAAAGAGCTTTGGAGCCAGGCCACCTTGGATTGAATCCTAGCTGAATGACCAATGAACATTTTGGAATCTCAAGTTTCTCATATTAAACTAGGGACCCAAGGATTCCAGTGTCATTGAGAGATTGAATAAGACACTTTAGGTAAATCTTAACGCTTAATTGGCAGATTGTAGACCCTCAGTCACATTGGTTTGCCAGGGATGTGTTCTGGAAGACATTACATAATTCAAAACTTGCATAATTCAAGACAGTTTTCCCTGGAGGTATAAATGTAAATTTGTTGTATTTCATGTTCTGTGCATGCAGTGAGACTTTATTAGTATTTTTATACTGCCCTATTTCAAATTCACATAAGCTAAGTTCATGTAAAATGGCACCTCATTGTAGTGAGTACTCATACATGTCAGGAGAGCTGAAATGTGCTGTTACGAAAACCAAACAACAAACTTTCACCACCATCATCAGTGAAACGCTTGCAAGCACACAACTCTATAAGTTATCTCTGAGACAAAGATAGGAAAACTGAGTTACTCCTTAACTTTACCAAGATCACACAGCAGAAAAGTGGATGAGCTACCATTCACATGAACTGTGGCTTGACTGTACCCTCAGGGGTTTTCTGGTTCCCTGACCCCTGTGGAAACCTCTGTCCCCAAGGAGTGAGTCAGGAGCATTATAGACTGTGATTTCACCAGAGGACAACATCTCATGTAAAAGAGGTAAGAGAATCCAGGCAGTGGGCTGGGTGAGTACAGAAGAGCAGCGTCACACCTGCAGCCATGTAGTTCCCATGAAAAGAAATGTTGAAAGATGAACCATTTTCTTTCTCAGCCATGAGTGCTTTTCCTACGTCTTTGTTTACTCTACCACCCACCTCACCCCAGGTTCAAATTTCATACTTGTGAACAAGGAAGCAGAGGAGAGAAGTGTGGCAAAATAAAAAAAGCTGTCCAGTCTCCTTCTTTGGACTCAGCCTGAGTGAAAGGCCTTGGAATGGTGGGTAGGTTTTGCAGTGATGACAAATGTTTTCTCCTGCCCTCCATCCGGTGTTCCCCAGAGAGGAGGCTGGAAAGGAGAGGAAATCTGGAGAAGCTGAGCAGTCTCACCCCTGAGACTGGGCTCATTGATTTGTGATTTCCAAGTTGCCTGTGCTTCCTGGAGTAGGCCAGATCAGGAAGACAGCACAGGCCAAATCTCTCACCCCCAACCATTTCTGAAACCCTGAACCTTAGCAGAGTGAGTGAGTGGGCCACTGTGGGACATGCACAGGCTCTGTATCATCCCAGAGCAAACATGGTGGTAGACTTCTGATGCAAGCAAATTTCTGAGATGCTTGGGGTTGGTGAGATAGATGGGCAATGGATGATTCTGGACTACAGAACCATGGCAGTCTGAGAAGCCCATTTCAACCTGCACTGATAGAGTCATTTCCTCAAGAACATCTGGGATCCTGTGATGACTCTGGGGTACAAAGAGGCCTCTCCGGGTGCTGGACTTCCCCACAATGCACCTGAATTCTCTGAGCACTGGGATGCTGCTGCCTGTGGATGAGGACGAGTGTTCCTTTGGTAGAGGGCCAGAGCGTGTCACACCTGAGACAGCAGTATCAATTGAACGGCAGTCGGTGGTAGCCAAGGAGCTTTGCACCTACCCCTTGGCCTATGACCTGGCTTAGCATCAGCTCTGTACTTTACTGTGAGCTCATGATGCAGGCAGCAGACCAGTGAGGATGGCTCCACAGGAGCCGCCTTGACAGAAACCTTCCCTTCTTGCCTTGGGACCCTGGGCACTCGTGCCTGAGGCATGCCAACCTCAAGCTCCTGAATCGAATCAGCTACCTACTGTCTCAGTAGCATTCAAAATGAACCTGACATGGAAATATTCCAGGCCCTCATCACATTCAAGTTTACATATGGGGAGAAGAAAACAAGAAAAAGAGCTCCAAGTCAGTCAGAGGCTGGGAATTAACGTGCTACAAGAGTCTCTGGCTGGGCTGGTGATCTCACTTTTTGTTACTGTAAATTACCAAAGAGCTGGTCTTAACTCTGTCCATTTCCTGAGCAGCATTTTGATGCAAGTCAGTTCCATGCCTTTCTCCTCACCACAAAATGAGAAGTTTTGCAAACTACCCACTAAAAATTAGACTTACTTACACTGGATATGAGCCTACAGGAGTCTGTTTGTAATTCAAAAGAAATCCTACAGCCTCTTGAATAAAATGACACAGATAAGCAAGCTCTTTGACAAAATTTAAAAGGCCATGCTATCAGGAGGCATTTTAATATTTCAATATGTTAAGTGTACAGAATGCTAAAAAAGAAGAAAGAAAAAATGGGAATATGGAAAGATTTGGGTTGGGCTTATTGAGCACATCAGTTTCTGATATGTGAGCTGCATGTATCTGCTTCACACAGTTTAAATGAGTCCTACTCCTTTGGTGGAAATCAATCCTGTAGCATTACAAAAGCTAAGAAAAGGGATCAGGGCTGTGATGGAGAGGACAATGAGAAGATGCCAGGGATGCGAGTCTTGGCTTTGCCACTGGCTGACATTGCAAACATGACCACATTATTTCACCCTTCTGGGCCTCAGGTTCCTTCTTGGAAATATAAAGTGTTGGATGATTATCTCTAAGGTTTCTGATAATCTATGACTCAAGGGAAAGAGAAAGTGATGAGGGAGGAAACCAAGTCAGTAGCAGGATGGGGTCCCAATCTCAAGGTAATAGGGGCCATGAATACTAGAACCAGCCTCCAGGCTCTCTGCTCTGCCATCTAACCACATTCAATGTCATCCAGTAATGTGTATTCATTGAGCACCTCAATGTTCTAGGCAGCACCTGTCTAAAATGGTAAATTCCTTGTTCAGAAAGAAATTGTATTGATAAAAACATTTATCTGCATAAGACTGTGTGGAGCAAATGTGCTACGAATTCATCTGCAAGTTTAGTGAGAAAATCTCCTATAAATCATTAACAACTTACTTTAAGCTCTTGAACCTTGCTGCTTTTTTGCCTAAGAGATTTTTGGGGGGGAGCACTTTAATAACTCTCAACTTGCATACAAAGAAGCTGTAAACCATGGAAGGATAGGAATTGATAAAGACTGAATTTCTGGTTACTTGGTGGGATAAATCTGATAAGAATTCTATATGATTTTCAAAGGATCCCCAGCAGGATTGAATTGTACTTGCTGTTCATGGTAAGTGATCAGTAATAGACTTTATTGGCTTTTCTCCTTTCCTTGTTTACTCTCCATGCTCTCTCACTAACCCTTTCCTGAGACTGCCTCCCAAACACTTGTTATGCAAGTAACATCCAACACTTGTTATGTGAGCTGTAGTTTTCTAAAGCAAGTGGCACAAACCTACAATTAAATCAAGGAAACCTGATGTGAAAGTGATGCCTGTCATATCATGCACTGTTTAGAACCAGATTAGCAAACAAACCGCAGGTCCTCCTGAAAATTCCTTTCCCATTCACAAAAGCCCTATACCTGGCTGGTTTGCTCATCATCAATGAGAATGGAATGTCAACACAGTTCAGAAACCAATCTGGAGAAGTAAGCATCAAATCAATTTGGGATCTATATTACCTATGCAATTTAACAACCATTACATCCCCTTTTGCTCTTCACAGCTAGTTTTAAATTGACAAAATTAGAATTGTGTAAGTATAACAAAAACTAATTTCCAATCTACTACTATGCAATTCTGCATATACCAACCCTCCTGGGGCCAGGGAAATAATGAGAGTAGCTTATTTGTAGAAACATCATAGAAACTGTTCCATGCTAGGTATGGAGTTTGTTAGGGAGATTGAATCACAGTTATATTTTGAGCCCAAAAGGATGTAGCTATTTTTTTTTATTTTTTTAAATTAATTTATTTTAATTGGAGGCTAATTACTTTACAATATTATAGTGGTTTTTGCCATACATCGACATGAATCAGCCACGGGCTGTAGCTATTATGAAGGTGCAAATTACTCCTCGTTGGAGAATGGAGGGAATGAAAAGTGCCCACAGAACTGAGAAGGCATCTTGAGACCAAAAAATGAGGGGGGCAACTCCATATTATTAATGAATCAGTTTATTATAGGGTAGCATACTCACAGAGTGAGATCAGAATCAGGCAGACAATGAACTGGAAGCATCTGCAACTGCACTCCACATGGCCAGGGGGCTACTGGTACAGTTTTATAGTTAATCTAGAGTATAGGGGTAGGAGCTTGGAAATAGCCATGCCATCCTAAGTCAGAATTCATGAAAGGGTAACTAGTCTGGTGGGTGCCAGGAATATGTCAGCAAAAATTTTCGTTATAATTTGGGACTAATAGACCATAAAGGCCATCTGGGTTCTAATGATTATTAAACAATTGTTGGATAAGACTCTTGAGAGTCCCTTGGACTGCAAGGAGATCAAACCACTAAGTCCTAAAGGAAATCAATCAACCCTGAATATTAATTGGAAGGACTGATGCTGAAGCTCCAATATTTTGACCACCTGATGCAAAGAGCCGACTCATTGGAAAAGACCCTGATGCTGGGAAAGATGGAAGGCAAAAGGAGAAGGGGGCAACAAAGAATGAGATGGTTAGATAGCATCACCGTCTTAATGGACATGAATCTGAGCAAACTCCAGGAGACAGTGAAGGACGGGGAAGCCTGGTGTGCTGCAGTCCATGGGGTCACAAAGAGTCGGACACAACTTAGCGACTGAACAATAGCAGTTAATTACAAAATTTCCTTGACAGAAAAGAGCCTTACTGCATAATATAGTTCTGGGTATGATCAGTGAAAGGACAGAAGAAACTAAGGGCCCAAGATGGCCTCACTTGGGCTAACAGCCATACACTCTGATTGTCAGGATATCAGTTAAAAATGTTAATGGCATTACACTGAAAGACCAATGAAAACTTGGTTTTACTATCATGTGGTAGGCAGCCTTGTAAAATAGACCCCAGTGACTCTTGCCTCCTGGTATTCATATTCTTGGCTAACCCCCTCCACTTGACTGTGGGCTGGACCTAGCAACTTGCTTCTGACATACAACATGGCAAAAATGCCAGGAATTTACTTTCATAATAAGGTTGTAAAAGATTGAGTTTCATCTTTCTTGCACTTTTTTCTTGCTGGAATTCTCTCTGGCTCTCCTCACTGCTTGCCATGATGGAGAGGGTTGCCTGGAAAGGAACTGAGTGTGGCATTCAGTCAATACTCAGTGAGGAATTGAGGCTTCAGTCCAACAGCCCAGGAGGAACTGAATCTTGCCAACAACTACTTGAATAAGCTTGAAAGTGAATCTTTTTCTAGTTGGGCCTTAATGTGAGACTGCTGTCCTAGCTGACACCTTGATTTTAGTCTCCTGAGAGACTTTGAAACAGAGATCTCAGCTCTGTTGTGCCTGGATTCCTGACCCATGGAAACGGAGAAAAAATTTTGTTGTTTAAGCTTCTAAGTTGGGGCAGGTGGGAATTAGTTAGGCAGCAGTAGGTAATTTATAGATGGCGTCATTAGGAGAGGGTGGAAGAGAGAAGAGAGATAAATTGTTTACTTTTGACCTGATGAATCTAGAATTTGGTAAGACTTGATGGTTTATTTTGGATTATTTAAAGAGGAAAAATTTAAATAAGAAAACTAGTGAGATATCTGTGAGTATAATTGATATAAGAGAACAAGAACCATAATATATGTGTGTGTGTGTGTGTATTTACTTTTGAACTAAAATAGTCCTTGGGAAAATTTTTTAACATTTTATTTTGTATTGGGGTGTAGCTAATTAACAATGTTGTGGTAGTTTCATATGAACAGTGAAGGGACTCAGCCATAAGTATACATGTATGCATTCTCCCCCCAACCACCCTCCCATCAAGGCTGGCATATAATATTGAGGAGAGTTGCATGTCCTATACAATAGGTCCTTGCAATGGTATTCTTCACAGAGATAGAACAAATAATTTCACAATTTGTATGGAAATACAAAAAACCTCGAATAGCCAAAGCAATCTTGAGAAAGAAGAATGGAACTGGAGGAATCAATCTGCCTGACTTCAGGCTCTACTACAAAGCCACAGTCATCAAGACAGTATGGTACTGGCACAAAGACAGAAATATAGATCAATGGAACAAAATAGAAAGCCCAGAGATAAATCCACGCACATATGGACACCTTATCTTTGACAAAGGAGGCAAGAATGTACAATGGATTAAAGACAATCTCTTTAACAAGTGGTGCTGAGAAAACTGGTCAACCACTTGTAAGAGAATGAAACTGGAACACTTTCTAACACCATACACAAAAATAAACTCAAAATGGATTAAAGATCTAAACATAAGACCGAAACTATAAAACTCCTAGAGGAGAACATAGGCAAAACACTCTCCGACATACATCACAGCAGGATCCTCTATGACCCACCTCCCAGAATATTGGAAATAAAAGCAAAAATAAACAAATGGGACCTAATTAAACTTAAAAGCTTCTGCACAACAAAGGAAACTATAAGCAAGGTGAAAAGACAGCCTTCAGAATGGGAGAAAATAATAGCAAATGAAGCAACGGACAAACAACTAATCTCAAAAATATACGAGCAACTCCTACAGCTCAACTCCAGAAAAATAAATGACCCAATCAAAAAATGGGCCAAAGATCTAAATAGACATTTCTCCAAAGAAGACATACAGATGGCTAACAAACACATGAAAAGATGCTCAACATCACTCATTATCAGAGAAATGCAAATCAAAACCACTATGAGGTACCATTTCATGCCAGTCAGAATGGCTGCGATCCAAAAGTCTACAAGCAAAAAATGCTGGAGAGGGTGTGGAGAAAAGGGAACCCTCTTACACTGTTGGTGGGAATGCAGACTAGTACAGCCACTATGGAGAACAGTGTGGAGATTCCTTAAAAAACTGGAAATAGAACTGCCTTATGATCCAGCAATCCCACTGCTGGGCATACACACTGAGGAAACCAGAAGGGAAAGAGACACGTGTACCCCAATGTTCATCGCAGCACTATTTATAATAGCCAGGACATGGAAGCAACCTAGATGTCCATCAGCAGATGAATGGATAAGAAAGCTGTGGTACATATACACAATGGAGTATTACTCAGCCATTAAAAAGAATACATTTGAATCAGTTCTAATGAGGTGGATGGAACTGGAGCCTATTATACAGAGTGAAGTAAGCCAGAAAGAAAAACACCAATACAGTATACTAACGCATATATATGGAATTTAGAAAGATGGTAACAATAACCCTGTATAGTAGACAGCAAAAGAGACACTGATGTATAGAACAGTCTTTTGGACTCTGTGGGAGAGGGAGAGGGTGGGATGATTTGGGAGAATGGCATTGAAACATGTATAATATCATGTATGAAACGAGTCACCAGTCCAGGCTTGATGCACGATACTGGATGCTTGGGGCTGGTGCACTGGGACGACCCAGAGGGATGGTATGGGGAGGGAGGAGGGAGGAGGGTTCAGGATGGGGAACACGTGTATACCTGTGGCAGATTCATTTTGATATATGGCAAAACCAATACAATATTGTAAAGTTAAAAAATAAAATAAAAAAGAAGAAAATAAAAAAAGAAGAAAATAAAATTAAAAAAAAAAAAAATACAGCAGTATGTACATGACCTTCCCAAAGTCCCTAACTGTCCCTTCCCTCAGCAACCATAAGTTCATTTTCTAAGTCTTTGATTCTCTTTCTGTTTTGTAAGTAAGTTCATTTGTATCATTTCTTTTTAGATTCCACCTATAAGGGATGTCATACGGCATTTCTCCTTCTCTGACTGACTTAGTTCACTCAGTATGACACTCTCTAGGTCCATCCATGTTGCTGCAAATGGTCTGATTTCATTCTTTTTAATGGCTGAGTAATATTCCATTGTATATATGTATCACATCTTCTTTATCCATCCCTCTGTTGATGGACATTTAGATTGCTTCCATATCTTGGCTATTATAAACAGTGCTGCAATGAACATTGGGGTGCATGCATCCTTTCAGATCATGTTTTTCTCTGGATATATGCCTAGGAATGGGATTGCAGGGTTATATGTTAGCTCTGTTTTTAGTTTATTAAGGAACCTCCATACTATTCTACATAATGGCTGTACCAATTTGCATTCCTGCCAACAGTGTGGGAGGGTTCCCTTCTCTCCACACCCTCTCTAGCATTTGTTGTTTATGGATTTTTTTGATGATAGCCATTCTGACCGGTGTGAGGTAATATCTCATTGTAGTTTTGATTTGCATTTCTCTAATAACTAGCAATATCAAACATCTTTTCATGTGTCTATTGGCCATCTGTGTGTCCTCTTCAGAGAAATATCTATTCAGGTCTTCTGCTCATTTTTTGAGTGAGTTGTTTGTTTTGAAGCTGTTAAGTGTCATAAACTGTTTATATATTTTAGAGACTATTCCCTTATTGGTCACATCGTTTGCAAATATTTTCTCCCAATCTGTGAGTTGTCTTTTCATTTTATTGTTTCCTTGCTGTGCAAAAGCTTTTGAGTTTAAATAGTTCTCATTTGTTCATTTTTGTTTTTATTTCCATTATTCTGGGAGATGAATCAAAAAAGATGTTGCTGTGATTTATGTCAGAGTGTTCTGCCTATGTTTTCCTCTAGAAGTTTTATAGTGTTTGGTCTCATATTTAGGTTTTTAATCCATTTTGAGCTTATTTTTGTGTATGGAGTTAATGATCTAATTTCATTTTTTTTACGTATGGCTGTCCAGTTTCCCTAGCACCATTTATTGAAGAGACTGTCTTTCCAACATTGTGTAGTCTTGCCTCCTTTGTCATAGATTAATTTACCATAGGTGCATGGGCTTGTTTCTGGGTTTTCTGGCCTGTTCCATTGATCTGTATTTCTTTTTTTTGTGCCAGTACCATACTGTTTTGGTGACTATAGCTTTGTAGTATAGTCTGAGATCAGGGGACCTGATTCCTCCAGCTCCATTTTTATTTTTCAATATTGCTTTGGCTCTTCAGGGTCTTTTGTTTCTCTGTATACATTTTGAGTTTTTTTTTGTTCTAGATCTGTGAAAAATGCCTTTAGTAAGTTGATAGGAATTGCGCTGAATCTGTAGATTGCCTTAGATAGTATAGTCATTTTGACAATATTGATTCTTCAAACCCATCAACATGGTATATCTTTTCATTGTTTATGTCTTCTTCAATTTCTTTCATCAGCATTATTTTTAAATGTATTCATTCAAATAAGATACATGCTTAAACATGTATCAAGTAGTTATTAAAATAAATTTACCAAAAAAATGCCACCCAAAACAAAATTAATTTACCTATCCTGGAGTCCAGGGATTGGCCAACTGTTGCCCATGACTTAAATCAGTCTTGCTGCCTTCTTTTATAAATAAAGCCATGCTCATTCTTTTACACATTGTCTGTAGCTCTCTATTCTCTACTTAAAGAGTTGAATAGTTACAGTTGGGATCGTACAGCCCAGAAAGCC
This sequence comes from Bos indicus x Bos taurus, assembly GCF_003369695.1. Taxonomy (NCBI): domain Eukaryota; kingdom Metazoa; phylum Chordata; class Mammalia; order Artiodactyla; family Bovidae; genus Bos; species Bos indicus x Bos taurus. Next base: position 12,335,493 of record NC_040105.1, on the reverse strand, counting down.
ATCTAGTCCTTTACAGAACATTTTTTTAGTGATCTCCCAATCTAATCATACATTATGGTTTAAGGTAACCACTATCCAAGGTAGTCCAAATTAATAAATTTTCTGTATACTTTGGTTGACATAGAAAATAAAACTGGACAATTCATAATCCAGAACTCCCCTGTAGGGTTTTTATTTCTGGAATCACTTACATTCTCTCTCAATTTTGTGTTTGCCAATACAGATATAGGATCCCAAAATAAGTTGCATATTTTTAGCAGTCAGTCCACAAATGATTGTAAACTGTTCCCCATGTATGAAATGCTGAGACTTATACAAATTATTTAATATTTGTTTTTTTCCTTTCAGAAACCTGCTTTCTAAAAGTAGAGAAAGATAAGAAAATAGATGATGGGCATGTGCTCTGGCAACCCTGGTTTATTCAGTTCAGTTGCTCAGTCGTGTCCGACTTTGTGACCCCATGGACTGCAGCACCCCAGGCTTCTCTCTCCTTTATTATCTCATCGAGTTTGCTCAAACTCATGTCCATTGAATTGGTGATGCCATCCAACAATTTCATCCTCTGTTGTTCCCTTCTCCTCTCGCCTTCAATCTTGCCCACCATCAGGGTCTTTTCAAATAAGTCAGTTCTTTGCACCTGGTGGCCAAAGGATTGGAGTTTCAGCTTCAGCATCAGTCCTTCGAATAAATATTCAGGACTGATTTCCTTTAGGATGGACTGGTTGGCTCTCCTTGCAGTCCAAGGTACTCTCAAGAGTCTTCTCCAGCACCACAGTTCAAAAGCATCAATTCTTTAGTGCTCAGCTTTCTTTATAGTCCAACTCTCACATCCATACATGACTAATGCAAAAATCATAGCTTTGACTAGATGGACCTTTTTTGGCCAAGTAATGTCTCTGCTTTGTAATATTCTGTCTAGATTTGTCATAATTTTTCTTCCAAGGAGCAAGGGTCTTTTAATTTCATGGCTGCATGCAGTCACCATCTGCAGTGATTTTGGAGCCCCAAAAGATAAAGTCTGTCACTGTTTCCTCTGTTTGCCAGATGTGATGGTAAAATCCATTAGCACCAGTGTTCGACTTTGAGAGTCCAAATCAGATCTTTCCTCTTCCTAGCTGTACACTTTGGACAAGATACTTAATCTCTCTGTGCCTCAGACTCAGCTGAAAAATGGGGACAATAATGAAGCCCCTCTCATGAATCTGCTCTAAGGATCGAAATACACATGAAATAACAAAGGTGTAGTGCTTAGAACTGGGTCTGGTACCTTGCAAATGTTCAAACATGTCAGCTCTCATCATCATGGTGGAGTTGACCTCTTGAACTCATGTCCTGTCATTAGAGTCAATGCCTTGAGTATTGCAAATTAGTTAGATTAATTAATAGTTTTATCCAATTTAGGATCTTCATTGAAGTTAAATGTGGGAGCCAGCCTTGCATGACTTCTTTCTGGATGGAAGCACTTAAGAGATTTCGAGCAACTGCTGTATCTTGAAATCAATGCTATCATTGAGGGGCTAATTTTTCTGCTATGTTCTTGTTTTAAAGTTACCCTTTGCCCTGAAATGGCTCAGTTTAAGTTCCAAACTGAATTTTCTGAGAACTGGGAAAAATTATTCCTGTGGAATTCTAGATAAAAAGGATGCATACTGTATGTTCTGTCAAATCCTATTTTGCAAATGTTTTTATAATTCATAATTGAATTTGATCTTTTATATGAACTTTGGTTGAGTTTTATCCAATATTATGACTCATGGTGGTAATATTGAAGGTATTTAGTTTATAAATAACATCATGAAAACAATACATTTGCATGTTTATGTTAGTCACTCAGTCATGTCCAACTCTTTGTGACCCCATGGAGCCTACCAGGCTCCTCTGCCTATGGGATTTTCAACTTTGTCCAGTTTTCTCTAACATTCTGAAGTGTATTGTCAGCATACATAATTAGTATTATGTATGTTGTGTAAGGTACATTGATCTTTCAAAAATATTTCAATATATAATACATTCTTTCCTGGTGGCTTAGATGCCCGGTAAAGAATCTGCCTGCAATGTAGGAGACTGGGTTGGGAAGGTCTCCTGGAGAAGGGAATGGCAACCCACTCCAGTATTCTTGCCTGGAGAATTCCATGGACGGAAGAGGAGCTTGGTGGGCTATAGTCCATGGGGTTGCAAAGAATCAGATATGACTGTTGCTACTGCTACTGCTAAGTCACTTCAGTCGTGTCCGACTCTGTGTGACCCCATAGACGGCAGCCCACCAGGCTTCCCTGTCCCTGGGATTCTCCAGGCAAGAACACTGGAGTGGGTCGCCATTTCCTTCTCCAATTCATCAAAGTGAAAAGTGAAAGTGAAGTTGCTCAGTCGTGTCTGACCCTCAGCAACCCCATGGACTGCAGCCTTCCAGGCTCCTCCATCCATGGGATTTTCCTGACAGGAGTACTGGAGTGGGGTGCCATTGCCTTCTCCAAGATATGACTGAGTGACTAACATTTCCACTTTCATAATTCATTCTGTCTCCACAGACTACAGTTGTGCAGATATTTAGTTCAGAGAGCTTGAAAGATTTTCCTAATGTCAAAAAACCAGTTAAGATCAAAGGTCTAATCTTGCTCTAATCATATTTCTACTGTAACATCACCTATTTATTCTAATTTTAACACTTGAAACATTTTTCTTGTAAATATTGTAATTTTTTCAATATTTTATATCCTAATGTCTTAGATCTATTAATCAGAATATTTTGTTAACTGGAATGCTTCTTACAATACCTATTGCCAGGTAATTTATGCCTGTGAAAAGGGTTTGAACCAGATATTCTCTTAGACCCTTCCCCATTCTTTTATTTGTTTTTGGTAATTGATAACAGATTTTTTGGACTTCCCTGGTGGCTCAGATGGTAAAGAATCTGCCTGCAATGCAGGAGACCTGGGTTCAATCCCTGGGTTGAGAAAATCCCCTGGAGAAGGGAATGGCTATTTTATTCAGTGTTAAGATGATTTTTGCCATGCATCATTGTGTGGATGGTCAAAGACTGACTATAGACCTCTCCCCTAATTTGAGGATCTGTAGAATTAAATATTTACCTTGCTTGTCCTTATTAATTCTCCAGTGGTGATTGAATCTATTCAGAGTAATTTGTAAAGGGTAGATGACAGAACACTAATCATAGAAATTTAGAACCGAGACAACTTTCTAAATCAATTAATTGAATTCCATCATTTTTCAGATGAGGAAAATGAAAGAAAAGGGCGAGATTTTATATGTCTGCCTGCTTTAAACTCTGCAGATTCCATGCATTTTGAAAGCATAATTAAGCATGGTGGGGGAGGGGATATTCGGAAGAGATAAGTAGCCACAGGATACAGATTAGCAAGCTCCCATTTGGGGATGAAAAATGAAGTTTATAGAGTCAGTCACAACTCATAGCAGATTACTTTAATAAAACCAATACTCAACTGAGACCAACCTAATTGCCTGGAATTTCCATTGTAGAAGTGAAAAAACGACTGAGGAGGTTTCTGAATGTTGGAACCAGAGCAGTCTTATGAGAGTAGTTGCTGCTTCAGGGGCAGGGTACAGAATAAGGGATGTATAAAATGCTGGTAATAAAATGGATAACCAACAAGGACCTAATGTATAGCACATGGAGCTCTTGGCAGCCTGGATGGGAGGGAAATTTGGGGGAGAATAGGTGCATGTATATATATGGCTGAGTCACGCTGCTGTGTACCTGAAAGTTTCACAACATTATTAATCGACTATATTAGAGAAGGAAATGGCAACCCACTCCAGTATTCTTGCCTGGAGAATGCTATGGACAGAGAAGCCTGGCAGGCTACAGTCCATGGGATCGCAAAAGTCAGACATGACTGAGCGACTAAACCACCACCACCACCGTATTCCAGTATAAAATACAAAGTTTTTTTTAAAAAGAAAGAAAATGCTGATGATAGACACTGGCCACTTTGCAATTTTTCCTAGTTCACTTTTGCGGATGATGTGCTATGGATCACATCTGAGTACCAATATGGTAGACTGCCAATGTCTGGATGGGAAATCATAGGACTTGTTTGGAAGACTACCTACTTGCCAGACACCTCCAATCTATCCTTAATATTTTCTTCCCAGTGTCTCACTCCTTTTCTCCAGTCTCTGGATCTAAGAGGAATCCTAAAGAATGGAAAGTTAGGGAAATATTCATCCATTCATTCACCAAATGATTATGAGGCCCTCTGTGTGCCAGGAGCTGTCAGGTTCTGAGAATACAACAGTGAATGAGACATGCTTTCTGTTCTTAAGGACCTTGAATTCATTGACAAGTAAATAAGTAATTATAATTCAGCACAAGAATTGTTAAAATAGCAGGAAGTACAGGTGCTAGATGAACAGATAGACAAAGAACTTATCTAGGCTTAGGGTGTACCTGGTTTGAAAACATGCCTTAGAGGAAATGTTCAGTAAGTGGAAACCTGAAGCAGGTACAAATGGAAGACCTCATACCGTAATCAATGAATTAATATCTATCTGATATTTTCTAACTCTGTAGAGAATATGGCTTATTTGCAAATATCCACAGAATGCTCACAAAAATCAACCATGTGTTAGACTACATAGACAACCTGAATAAGTTGCAAAAATTGGAAATAGCCCAGCAAACATTTTCTCATGATAATATGGCAAAACTAGAAATAACAAAATAAAGAATAGCAGTGCTCAGAATATAAAAAGTCCTTACATTCTGGGGGGAAAAGGAATTTCTCTTCATCCTTGAATCAAAGAGGAAGTATAAACTGAAATTGCACAGTATCTAGAAAATTGTAATAAAACTATGTATTACAGTTTGAAAGACATATTTAGAGCTGACTCTGAATATTTGTATTTAATATTTTAACATTGATAATAGAGTATAGGAAAGTAGAAGGAAGGAATTACAAAGATAAAAGCAGGAAGTAATGATTTAGAAAAAAATTATTTGAAAAATAAATGAAAAACTAGCTTTTTATGTAAAATAACAAAAAACTGATAACTAGACTAACATAACTATATAAAATAGGACATGATAATGGGGAATAAAACAAAAAGAAAATTAAGACTTAGACTACTTTGTTCAGCTTAACATATGTATTTCAAAACCTGGATGAAATGGACAATGTTGTAGAAAAATGCAATTTACTGAAAGTGATCTCAGAAGAAAAAAAAAAAATCTAAGTAGACCATTTCCCTGGAAGAAATAGAGACATTTCTTCAGGTGCTTCAAGGGCTTTTTCAACATATAGATAACCATGTGATCGTATGAACTATTTTAGTATTAGATTTGCTTATAGCAAATTATTGCATTCTTGAATACATCCCACTTGGTAATAACTTACTATTTTTAATACCTTACCAAATTGTTTGCCACCCAAAATTATTACACTCATTTTCCTAGGTAAGACTTGCCTCCAGTTATCATGTGTGTGTGTCTGCATGCATGTGTGTATGTGTGTGTGTGTACGTGTATGTGTGTGTGTGTCTAATCTTCTTGGGGAATTTTGACATCACTCTTAGGTTTGCTTTATGGTTTAGAAGTTTTTCTTTCATGTACTAGGTTCTGTAATAGACAAAACAGAGTAGAATTATTTATTCTTTCAAGGTATACTAGAAGTCCTCTGTGAAACCATCTGGACTTGTGACATCTAATATGAAAAACTGTAAGACCATTTACTGATAACATGATAAGCAGGTATTTGAGGAAATTCAACATAAAATCTTAATGAAATATTTAATAGTACTAATTTATAGAAAATATGTATGCAAAAGCCAGAACTGCGTTTAATGGGGAAAGGCTGGTAGAATTACAAGTAGTATTAGGAACAAGACAGGGATGCCAACATTAACATTATCATGTAACATTGTACTAGAGGTAAATATTAAAGCAGTTAAACAAAAGAACTTATCTAGAGGTATAAAAAAATGCAAAGGTGGTGGTAATATAACTACTTGTGAATTATAGAACAGTCTACCTGGAAAACACAAGAGAATCAACTGATAAATCTATAAGAATTAAGAGAATTCAGTATAATTCTCTCTATTATAGCAAAGTATAAAATTAATATATAGAATAAAAAACTTTTATTCATATAAAATAAAAATATTAACAATAGAAAAATAATAAAGTATTTCAGCAAACTTAACAGGAAATTAAAAGACTCTTGCTCCTTGGGAGAAAAGTTATGACCAATCTGGACAGCATATTAAAAAGCAGAGACATTACTTTGTCAACAAAGGTCTGTCTAGTCAAAGCTATGGTTTTTCCATTAGTCATGTATAGATGTGAGAGTTGGGCTATAAAGAAAGCTGAGCGCCGAAGAATTGATGCTTTTGAACTGTGGTGTTGGAGAAGACTCTTGAGAGTCCCTTGGACAGCAAGGAGATCCAACCAGTCTATCCTAAAGAAAATCAGTCCTGAATATTCATTGGAAGGACTGATGCTGAAGCTGAAACTCCAATACTTTGGCCACCTGATGCAAAAAACTGACTCATTTGAAAAGACCCTGATGCTGGGAAGGATTGAAGGCAGGAGGAGAAGGAGACAATAGAGGATGAGATGATTGGATGGCATCACCAACTTGATGGACATGAATCTGAGTAAGCTCTGGGAGTTGGTGATGAACAGGGAAGCCTGGAGTGCTGCAGTCCATGGGGTCGCAAAGAGCCGGACATGACTGAGCGACTGAACTAAACTGAATAGGAAATACATAAGAATGCAAAAGTTGATTTGAACAAATGAGAAGACATTCCATGTACTTGTGTAGGATGTACAATATTATTTAAGTTTTAATCCTTTTATGTGTTAAATTTGTGACTATAATGTGTTCCTCATAAATAGATGAAATGTTGACCTGTTGAGAGGGATACAAACTTAGGACCTGTGCCTGTGGAAGATGGGATTGGGGGAGACTTTTTAAAAAATTACCTTATATAGGCATTCATGCAAGTGTATTACCTGTTCAGAAAAATAAGTAAATATTAAGTTAGGTGCAATTAAACATCTAAACCCTGGCATTCTTACCAAGATAATTTCTCTATTTTTAAATCATTATTCACACCTAAAATATAGTTTTGAAACTGAGTTAGTTTAAGTGAATTGTGTTGTTCATCTTTCTGTGCAGTAATATATAACTTGAAGTTAATGTGAAAAAATCTGAACTGAGCTTTCTGGATCTCTGAAATCAAGGTAAATCTGTCCCTTTAAGTAAAATTGGCTTGTTGATCATGAATTTTATTTAATAGGTCTTTGAGTGTAAGTGTGTGTGTTTGTGTATACATGCACAAGTGTGTGTTTTGTTCTGCTTCATTAATTTAAAGAGAGCAATTTTATAATGTATAATTCACCCTTTATTTGTCTGAAGTCACCAAATAGAATTATAGTGACAAACTAATGAGTATCCAGGAAAGTAATAAATCCCAGATGTCCTGGCACTTCATTTCTTTCCACCTACCTCCTCTCTCAGATATGATATGGAAATTAAAAATGATGAACTATTTATATTATTATTACACTTATTTGGACAGAGTTGTAAATTTTAATAAATCATAGGCTTAATATTATTCAGCTCAAAAATTATTAATAATCTCTGAAAATGTATGTAATCCTTAGATTGGATGATGTTGATAAGTTTTTTCTATTTTAAAATTAAGTGAGCTAAATATTCCTAGAATTTATTTTTTCTCTTGGAGTAACATTCAGCTATAAGTTTTTCCCAGATGAATTCATTTTTGGCCTTTTTTCTTTGGAATTCAATTTCTTTGATCATCTTGCTTGCCCAGAAATCAGCAACCCTTCTTTGATCGATATGAACCATTCTCTTATGACAGGAATAATAAGAACTGGGACTGTCAATGTATTATCTCATAATACAACTAAAATTATGAGAAAGACAGTATACTGCCAAGTTTTAAGGTTGTATTTGATCCTTTACATGACCTACTTGAACATGTCTTCCTAAGTATCATTAAAGGTAAATGAGACAATTTGAGGTCTTCGTTCTTGCACAGATTGAAAGTACTCTTTTCTTAAAGTGCATAAATCAGTCTCGTGAAAGTATCTGTCTTTTCATCTATTCATTCATTCATTCCTGTAGCATTTTTGAACATCAGTGAAATACAGTGATCAATAAAAATCAATGAAATTTGCATCTCTAAACCGAACCTTGTATTAACTCCATACAAAAGTTGGCTTAAAGCTCAACATTCAGAAAACGAAGATCATGGCACCTGGTCCCATCACTTCATGGGAAATAAATGGGGAAACAGTGGAAACAGTGTCAGACTTTATTTTTTGGGCTCCAGAATCACTGCAGATGGTGACTGCAGCCATGAAATTAAAAGACACTTACTCCTTGGAAGGAAAGTTATGACCAATCTAGATAGCATATTGAAAAGCAGAGACATTACTTTGCCAACAAAGGTCCATCTAGTCAAGGCTATGGTTTTTCCAGTGGTCATGTATGGATGCAAGAGTTGGACTGTGAAGAAAGCTGAGTGCTGAAGAACTGATGCTTTTGAACTATGGTGTTGGAGAAGACTCTTGAGAGTCCCTTGGACTGCAAGGAGATCCAACCAGTCCATTCTAAAGGAGATCAGTCCTGGGTGTTCTTTGGAAGGACTGATGCTGAAGCTGAAACTCCAATACTTTGGCCACCTCATGCAAAGAATTGACTCATTGGAAAAGACTCTGATGCTGGGAGGGATTGGGGGCAGGAGGAGAAGGGGACGACAGAGGATGAGATGGCTGGATGGCATCGCCGACTCGATGGACATGAGTTTGGGTGAACTCCGGGAGTTGGTGATATACAGGGAGGCCTGGCGTGCTGCAATTCATGGGGTCACAAAGAGTCAGACATGACTGAGCGACTGAACTGAACTGAACTGTATATCCAATGCCACTTGAATAATTCTACTTTTATGTCTAGTGGGCATATGTAGTAACCCATTGTACCTGCCATCTTTCTCACGGTCATGTTGGTTGGTAACTCCATCATTCTAGATGCTATACTACTTTCTTTCATTTAAATTCCATATCCCACCTATCAGGAAGATGTTGGTTTTTCTTCAATATACATCCACCAGAACGTGACCATTTTTCATCTCCCCACTGCAGCCACTGGGTGCAATCTCTAACATCTCATTTGAATGACTGTAACAGACTCCTCACTTGTATCCCCACTCCCTTCCTTGGTCTTCCAGAGTCTATAATCAACAAAGCAGCGGTAGTAACCTTTTTAGAACATAAATCATCTTGTTGCTTCTCTATTCAAACCTTCCATGGCCTGTATTTCACTTAGAATATAAACTGGAATCCTTCCAGTGGTCAACAAGAATCTACATGGACCATGGACCATAATCACTTTGACCTCATCTACTATCCCTTTTACTTTCTACTCCAGAAGCAGTCTTCTTTGTTGTTCCTGCCTTAGAGTCTTTGCAGTCTTTCCGCTGCCTGGAATGTTCTTTCCTAGATATCAATGTGCCTTTCTCTTCACTCCATTTAGTCCTTGCTCAGTAGGAAATGGCAACCCACTCCAGTATTCTTGCCTAGAGAAATCCATGGACAGAGGAACCTGGCAGGCTACAGTCCATGGGGTCTCAAAGAGTTGGACACGACTGAGTGGCTAGCGCGCACACACACACACACAGTATCATCTTCTCAATGAAATCAATTCTGACCACACTTTTAAAAATTACATCCCTTCATTTGTCCTCTCCATCTCCCCTCGACTTTTCCTCCCCTCTCCCTGAAACACATATTACTCTGAAGTACCATATTGTTTACTTATCAACTGTATGTATTGCTTGTTATCTGTCTCCTCCTGCAGGAATGAAACCTGTAAGAGTACAGACAGTCTTTTTTATTCACAAATCCCAAGAGAATCGGGCACATAGTAGATAGTAGATACTCCATAAATATTTCTTGAATGAATTTGCTTGACATAGTTTTCCAGAACCCAATTCATAACAAATACATTTATTGAATGACCAGTTTACCATATTTAACAAACCTATCAAATTACCAAATTATTTAAAAACTATTTGTGATGAATTGCTGTTTCCAGTTAATTGCTAGACATGCTGTGAGGGTCATCTACTTGAGCAGGAGTCAGCAGACTTTATCTGTAAAGTGATTACAGATATCGCCACATGGTGATTATTTTAGGTTTTGTAGGCCATGCATTCGCTGTTGTGTGTTTGTGTGTATGCTTGGTTGCTCAGTCATGTCTGACTCTTTATAACCCCAAGGACTGTAGCCCACTAGGCTCCTCTGTCCATGGGAATTCTCCAGGCAAGAATAGTGGAGTGGGTTGCCATGTCCTCCTCCAGGGATCTTCCCAACCCAGGGATTGAACCCAGGTCTCCTGCATTGCAGGAGGATTCTTTACCATCTGAGCCACCAGGGAAGCCTAAGAATACTGGAGTGGGTAGCCTATCCATTCTCCAGGGGATCTTCATGACCCAGGAATTGAACCGGAGTCTCCTGCATTGCAGGCGGATTCTTTACCAGCTGAGCTACCAGGGAAGCCCACTGCTGCTGCTGCTAAGTCACTTCAGTCGTGTCCGACTCTGTGCGACCCCATAGACGGCAGCCCAACAGGCTCCCCCATCCCTAGGATTCTTCAGGCAAGAACACTGGAGTGGGTTGCGATTTCCTTCTCCAATGAATGAAAGTGAAAAGTGAAAGTGAAGTCGCTCAGCTGTGTCCGACTCTTTGCGACCCAATGGACCGCAGCCTACCAGGCTCCTCCATCCATGGGATTTTCCAGGCAAGAGTACTGGAGTGGGGTGCAATTGCCTCCTCCGAGGGAAGCCCACATTAGCTGTTAAAACTATTCAATTCTGCCTTTGTAGTGCAAAAGCAGCTATAAACACTATGCAAATAAATGACTGTGATTGCCTTCCAGTAAAACTTTATTTACAAAAAGAGTAAGCTGAATTTAGCCCATGGGCCATCCCTTGTTGACCTCAGGTCTAGAGGACCCTGGAGCACTGAAGGGAGGTTGAAGGGACGAGGTCACATACCCAATGGCTAAACTCAAGGATTTTTAATCTACTCAGACTGGATTCAAATTCTAACTCCGCATTAATTTAACCTATCTGGTTAAGTATATGAGCTAACCTTCATGTTAAAAATCTTAAAATAGCAAAAATTTAAACCCGTCTCCGAGTGGTGATAATAAGTTGAGAGACTGTATATGACAAGGGCAAAATATAAGCATATGGATGGCCATTGTGTCCTCTGTTTTTCTTGTAAGAGGAAGGTTTTAGTTGATCTTCTGCCTCTGTGGTGAGGTCAGTTGATTCAGCATTCATCGTATTGGCTGTGTAGAACCCAGACAAAAGAAGCCTAAAATATAGTAGACTTGTTTATATTGAGAAGGGTACAAAGCTACTCAAGAAAAAAAAAAAAAAAAACTGGATTTGGAAAGGATGAGGAAGGAGGCAGGAGAACAAAAACCATACTGGGATGGATTTCAGGGGGAGAGTTTTAGAAGTTTGAAAGAAGTGGGTTATTGGAGGAAGCTCTCGTGCACTGCTTTGTAGGCTGGAGGGTGCATGGCGGGGGTGGTGAAGGAGGGAAAGAATGATCCTAAGAAGTATTGCTCTGTATTATGAATGTAATTCTCTTTCTGGAGTTTCTAGAGTATGCAATGAAGACTATAACTACAATTTAATTTTACAGCATAGGACTTGAAGTACAATCATTTTATTGCTTATCCAGGAGGCAGCCTAACTTTATAACAGTTACATAAGTATAGCACTAAGCTCAGAGCCTGACACAGAATAAGAATTAAAAAATGGGAATTATGTAGTTTTACTTCTAGTATTTATACCTGATGAGGGGGAGAGAAGGGAATGCTACATAGAGAGTAGACTCTTAAGTTGAATTTTATAAGCTAATTTATGAGCTCAGGCTTTGGAATCAGAAAATCTGGAGTTTCAGACCTGGTTCAGTAACTTCTTTTTGGCCTTTGGATAAGTTGTCCAATCTCTGTGTGACTCAGATTCCTGGGAGTGAAGATGATAGTAACTAATGCATAAGAAGATTGTGGGGATCTAATTTGATAACGCATGTGAGGTGCTTAGAAGGGAAATGAAGCAGTTAAGTTTATCTTATATTGGTCAATGTTGTTGTAATTATGTATATTTAACCTGCTTTACTAGAGACAAATAGCATGTGGAAAAGGCGACACCCATCATGGATACATTAGTCATTATCATCATCACAAATCATCATCATCAAACACTGTTTCTTTGGGAGCTTATATTTCTGACTTGAGGATTGTGCAGTTAGGACTTCTATAATTGGGACATAAGTCTCTGAAACCTAGATGGATTTTGGCAGTTGAACTGTAGAAATAAAACCATGACATCTGGGTGGGGTAAGTAGTTTAAGAAGCAAGCTGTTGTTCATTTGCTCAGTTGTGTCCGACTCTTTGTGACCCCATGGACTGCAGCACACCAGGCCTCCCTGTCCCTCACCATCTCCTAGAATTTGCCCAAGTTCATGTCCATTGCATCAGTGATGCCATCCAGCCATCTCATCCACTGATGCCCTCTTCTCCTTCTGCTCTCAATCCTTCCCAGGATCAGGGACTTTTCCAATAAGTCAGCTGTTCACATCAGATGAACAAAATACTGGAGTTATAGCTTCAATGTCAGTCCTTCCAACAAGGATTCGGAGTTGATTTCCCATAAGATTGACTGGTTTGTTCTCCTTGCTGTCCAAGAGACTCTCAGGAATCTTCTCCAGCACCACAGTTCGAATAATGATGTTCCATATCTTGGCTGGGACAAGAGACTCATGAACTCTGGAACCAGAGCCATGGACTCCAGGCCCAGAGGGTTGGCTTTCTCCTGATTCTGATTTTCTGAACCCTTCACAGAGTTTCTATAAATCGGAGAAGAAGAGACAGAAGCAAGAGAGTACCTAAATGGACCTTTCATCATCCAAGAGAGCAGGAGTAAATCCACTGAACTCAAGGCACTGCCTAGGGCAGTGATGGTTTGGGGAGAAGACTCCTGCAGATCCCAAAGCAGAATGTTATACTGAGTAGAGAGGTTGAGCCAATGATGATGATGTTCTGGTTTTCTGTTACTTTTCTGCTGTCCCAAGTATGAGCTAATTTTGCCTTCAAGTAGTTTATGTTCCTCATAAATGCACTTAAAGGTTTGATAGTTTCAAGACTTAAAGAAAGAAATCTATCTGATTCCTTAAGTCATAGACTAGAGACAATTACAAAGAATCCTGCTGCAATGACTCTTGCCCTCTGTCTCCTCCTTGACCTCTCCTAGCTTTTTTCTGCCACAGGGTTTTTATTCTTACAGGATCTCAGGCTGTGTTTGCTTGGCTGGCTTCTTCGTCATTCTGATCTCTGCTCAAATGTCCCCTCCTCAGAGTTCTCCGATGACCCAGCTGAGTTAGCTTTTCCCATTCTCACCTAACAATGTACTACTCTCCAATACTTTACTATGCTTCATTTTTATTAGTGCTTACAACTATCTATGCCTCTATTCTGCATTCTATTTTTTATTTGCTTGTTATTCATATCTCATTATAATGTGAGTTGTAAGAGGACAAGAGCTTTTCTCGTCTTTGTTATTTAAGCATGTATCCTCAAGTGCCTGGAACAGCACCTAGAACAGAATAGGTGCTCATAAATATTTGGCAACTGGATGAATGACTAATAACTAATATAAAATCATCCATATTTGACTGATAAAAATTGACTTCCCAACAAGTTTAGGGGGCTGCTCGAGGTCAAAGATATCATATCGTGCAAAACCAGGACATGAACCTTAACCTTTTGCTGTAATACCTCCTCAAGCATGAACATGTGAGTAACCACCATATGTTAAGCACTGTACAAAAGGCAATTTGGAGGACACCTAAAAAATAGAAGAGGTGGATTTGACCCTCAAGGATCTTCCAATCTAACATTGAATACACATCATGTATGGCTTTTAACCATACAGATTTTACCTGATGTTGTTTATGCTGCTGCTGCTGCTGCTAAGTCGCTTCAGTCGTGTCCAACTCTGTGTGACCCCATAGACGGCAGCCCACCAGGCTCTGCTGTCCCTGGGATTCTCCAGGCAAGAACACTGGAGTGGGTTGCCATTTCCTTCTCCAATGAATGAAAGTGAAAAGTGAAAGTGAAGTTGCTCAGTCGTGTCCGACTCTTCAGGACCCCATGGACTGCAGCCTACCAGGCTCCTCCATCCATGGGATTTTCCAGGCAAGAGTACTGGAGTGGGGTGCCATTGCCTTCTCTGTTGTTTATGCTAGAGAATTGTTTTTCATCTGTGACTGCCCTTTAAATTAAATGTGAAATTTAAACTTTATGTTGGGGCTATTCCTCAAACTAATTAAATGTAGAATCTATAGGAGTGGGACCCAACTTTGGTAATTTTTTAGAGTTCTCCATGTGACTGATGTACTGTCCCTGCCTCAAAAGCCACTGCTAATGTGCACATGAATCACCCAAGGACCTTGTTAAATTGCAGATGATAAGGTAAGTCTGGGACAGAGCCTGAGAGCCTACATTTCTAACAAGCTTCTGGCTGATGCCCATACTACTGGTCCTTGACCACAGTACGGAGGTTTCTGAGTGCAGAAAGTGATCTATGTTAGAAAATAATGTCTTTATATTGTTATGAAATAGATTTGCATAGAACCATGCTATAACTTGGGCTTCCCTGGTGACTCAGATGGTAAAGAATCTGCCTGCAGTGCAGGAGACCTGGGTTCGATCCCTGGGTTGGGAAGATCCCCTGGAGGAGAGCATGACAACCCATTCCAGTATTCTTTTTTTTTTCACTCGAGTATTCTTTCCTGGAGAATCCCATGGACAGAGGAGCCTGGTGGGCTACAGTCCATGGGGTTGCAAAGAGTCAGACATGACTGAGTGACTAAGCATGCATGCATGCTATAACAAAGATGGATACATGGCATAGACTACATATTTCACAGTGAAGTTCCCTTATATTTGGGGAAAAATTGAAAAACAACAATGTGCAAATACAAGCAACTCAGCCCACACATATTAGGAGCATGTAGAGGGAAGCAATTAAGAAAATATCCTAAAGGATTTTAGGGTTTATTGTATAGCACAGGGAACTATATTCAATATCTTGTAATAAAGTATAATGGAAAAGAATATATATATATACACGCACACATGTGTATAACTGAGTCAGTGTTGTACACTTGAAACTAGCACAATATTGTAAATCAACTGTAGTTCATTAAAAAAATGTTTTTAATGAAAAAAAATCCTAAGAACAGAAAATAAGTACCAAGCTATGGAAACCTTCTGGACAGGTTCTGAGAATAGAACAAATTTAAAAGTACAGCTGCAGAAGCTGACTGCAGATTCCTTCAGGGAATAGTGGCCATTGAAGGGTCAGAGGGGGTTTACATAGGAACCTTCAGTTTGGATTATTTTCACCAAAATAACAGATGTCTCATGGGAATCTGATCTGGTCATTACCTTTCCAGATCTACCGTGCTGCCATGCTAAGTTGCTTCAGTTGTGTCTGGCTCTGTGTGACTCCTTGGACTGTAGCCCACCAGGCTCCTCTGTCCATGGAATTCTCCAGACAAGAATACTGGAGTAGGTTGACATTTCCTCTTCCAGAGGAGCTTCTGGATCCAGGGATCGAACCCACATCTCTTACATCTCCTGCATTGGCAGGCAGGTTCTTTACTGCTAGTGCCACCTGGGAAGACCTTACAGATCTACAACAGGGAGTAAATCAGGGATGGCTGAAGAGAAAATGAAGTGAGGCTCAGTCCAGATGTCCTTGGCCAGAGTATAGAGGAAGAAGGGGTCCTCATCACTGCGAGAGTAATAGAGAGCTCTGGCAGGCAACACTTCCTGCTCACAGATGCACCGCACAACCCAGCCTAGCTCTGATCTCTCCTGGTTTGTTTTTATCTGGCATCTCCTATTTCCAAAATGAAACCTGTCTTATTGGTGTCTATCCAAACAGCTCTTCTCTACTACATCTCAGAATACCTTGAAAAATCTAACGTGCCACACCTTTCATCCCTAAGTATGTTCAGGATCTGTCATGCTTAGCTTACCAGAGATGGATGCTGATTTCAGGGACTATAAATGCAGTAAGGGAAAGAAACACTCACATGCTAACTATGTGTGGAGAGTGAGCTTGGAGAGGGAGACCAAAGCAGTGTTCTTCTCCCACCTCAAGGACATCAGGATGACTCTCTGCCTTCATTTTACATCCCTAATTTGATTTCTGCTCAGTCAGGCTAAGCACTGACTAGATGACAGCCTTGAGAAAGCAGGCAAAGCAAAGGTAGTTGCCTGTGTTCTAAGTTAGGCTGGTTCCTTGGAGCATTACTTTTCAATAAACCTGATTTTACTGTGGAACATCTGAATACAATAACATGGAATTAAGCTATAATTGTGTGATATATATGTATACTTTGATATAATAATATATTTTAAATTTAAAATTATAGAATGTTATATTACAATATACAATATAATATCAGGCCTAGTTTTACTTTGAAATCTCTCAACACTCAGATCTTCACATCTGAAAAAAGCACGTTGCTCCCCATCCAAAGGTTTGGAATTACAAAGTGTGGGATAAACAGTGGTGAAGACTTACAGCTGACCCTTGAACAGTGTTGGGAGTTAGGGGCATTGACCCTCCATGTGGTCAAAAATCTGAGTGCCACTTTACAATTGGCCCTCCATACCCTTGGTTCTGCATCTGTGCATTCAACCAGCTTCATATCATGTAGTACTTTAGTATTTACTATCAGAAAAAAGCCAAGTATAAGTGGACCTGTGTGGTTCAAACCAATGTTGTTCAAGAGTCCACTGAACTTAAAAGCTACTGCTTGAACTTCATTTATAGGCAGATTCTTCCCTCATGAACAATACCACTTTCACAAATGATTATGGTCTAAGTGTTATTCAAATTCAACAGGAGAAGAATAAAGAATATATTCAAGTTTGCACACAGTTATTTCAGAGATGACATGCTCTGTAGTGACTACTCCACTATGATAGTTGAACTGTTGACACACATCTTCTGAAAGCAGTTCAGTTCAGTTGCTCAGTTGTGTCTGACTCTTTGCGACCCCATAGCATCACTATGAACAAAGCTAGTGGAGGTGATGGAATTCCAGTTGAGCTATTTCAAATCCTGAAAGATGATGCTATGAAAGTGCTGCACTCAATATGCCAGCAAACTTGGAAAACTCAGCAGTGGCCACAGGACTGGAAAAGGTTAGTTTTCATTCCAATGCCAAAGAAAAGCAATGCCAAAGAATGCTCAAACTACCACACAATTGCACTCATCTCACATGCTAGCAAAGAAATGCTCAAAATTCTCCAAGCCAGGCTTCAACAGTAAGTGAACCATGAACTTCCAGATGTTCAAGCTAGATTTAGAAAAGGCAGAGGAACCAGAGATCAAATTGCCAACATCTGTTGGATCATCAAAAAGGCAAGAGAGTTCCAGAAAAACATCTGGAATACACAGAGTTTTACTAATATCATTATGTAGATAATCAAAAGGATGTAGGAAAAAATCCCTCCTTCTACCTTCCATCCAAGAGCACACTTCTCAGCACCCACATTCACAAAACATTCTTTTGATTTTTTAGTTAAGCAGCATGGCACTTATTCCGGATTATAAGTGGATATTTATGAAGTCACTAAAGCAATAAAATCGCATATCTAAGTGCTTGCCAAGCTTGGGTTGTCATAGTTAAGTTTTCTGTAGCCTTAAAAATACAGGAAATGTGGGTCTTTCTGGGGTTTCTTTTGAGGATGCAAATGAAAATGAGATCCTTGTGCACTTGAGGGCATTGGGGTGAAGATGAAATTGTAATGAAATAGAAGGCAAAGGAGTAAGTTGCCTCTATTATAATAAAGACATGCAATGTACAAGCCACGTTTTCTTTTTTTGGCCCATGCTGCATAGACAGCTATTAGAATTCCTTGGTGAGTGGGAAAGAGCTGGGATTCACCCTTAGGTTTCAAGCTCAGGCTCCATTAAGGAGGAGGCTGAAAGGAGTGGTTGGAGGCACTCTTTAATGAGCCAGGAGACTTTATTGTTTTCCCAAAGGTCAAAGGTACAAGAACATTCTGATGTATTTTCCCTTCTTGCCATATTTACTTGATTAACATGTCAGTAAAGAATAAAAGAACACAAGGCAACAAGGGAACAGGGATTTTGTTAATTTTTTTTTCCTGAACAGAGCTTAATTTGCACACCATGAAGAAAAATTGATCCTTTTTCTTTCGTCTGCTACTCTGTTTAGAATGGCCTATGCAAAAAATCAATTTCCTTGTCTCAAGTCGGTTTGCCTATTTAATTAACTTAGAGGCTTAATGGAGACAAACATGAGTAAAACAGAGTTTGAGAAAGGTTTCAAAATTGCCATTTATTATATATATTAATATTTCATCAGATATTTCCCTATAGTCATGATGGTGTGTTTAGATTTTGTTTTCCCTGTGCCAATGTTTGATTAGTTCTTGAAGGTGATTAGTGCAGGAGTCCTGTGATAATTAGAAACTGAAATATTCCTATTATGCTTTAGTAGTACAGTATAATGTTCCTTGGGTTGGCAGATGATGTTTCATATGAATCTATAACTTGATGTTTTATTTGTCTTATGTAGAATTTTTGTGGGCTTCCCTGATGGCTCAGCAGTAAAGAATTTGCCTGCCAATGCAGGAAATGTGGGAAGATCCCCTGGAGAAGGAAATGGCAACCCACTCCAGTATTCTCGCTTAGGAAATCCCATAGACAGAGTAGCCTCGCAGACTACAGTGCATGTAGTTGCAAAGAGTCAGACACGACTTAGCAACTAAAAAACAACAGAATTCTTGCATTGAACAGTCATTACATTACATATTTGTCAAGTAACTAATTTAATACAGTGGTAAAGAATTGTAAAGATCAACTTTTTGGAAATCACCAGTTATAACATTTTTTAGCTCTAGTTTTTTTCTTTTTTTAAGAGTAAGTGATCAAAATCCATGTATCCCTGACTTGATAGAGAAAACGACTTAAACAGGAATACATGTTTGGAATCAGATGAGACAAGTTGGAGAACTCAAATATTAGGGAGAAAGATGACATATTGCATCTTGAACTTTATTTGCTTTAAAAGTTATGTTAGTCCTTTTGCATTAAAAACGTTTATTTGAAGTTGCTTAAATATTTTAAAATCATTAGGCAGTGAACTTACAGTCCTCTAATTTTTGCTAGCTGTGCTGTATCTACACTGTCAAAGCATAAAGCCATTATGTACTATATTTTCTCCTTTATGGCCTTAATTTAGTTTTAGGTCTGCAAATAAATAAGGACCATCATTCCTTATACTCTTAAAGTTCATGGTATAGTTATACTACAGTGAGCTTATTCATTCAACTATTGATGGACATTTTGGTTGTGTTCAGTTTTAGAATATCATGAATAATACTACTGTATCACAAAGAGTCGGACACGACTGAGCAACTGAACTGAACTGAGCTGAAACACTTACATGCAAGTCTCTATGTGGATTTATGTCTTACTCTCTTGCCTAAATGCCTAGGAGTGGGATTGTTATGTTATATGGTAAGTGTCTCTTTATCATACACTGCCATATTATTGTCAAATAGGCTTTCACATTTTGCATTCCTGGCAGCAATACATGACGATTTCAGTTCTTCCACATTCCTACCAACATTAGTATAACCAGTCTCATTAACTGTAAGCATTCCAGAGATGTATAATGGTGTCTCGTGATTTGATTTTGCATCACCTTAATGACTAATGGTGTCAAGAATCTTTTGTTGTGTGTATTGACTGTTTGCATATCTTCTTTGTAGTGTCTGTTAAAACTTTTTGGCCCACCATTTTATTGGGTTGTATCTCTTGTTATTATTGACGTGTACAGCTGTTTTTATATTTTGGATATAAGCTTTCTCTTTAGTTATATGTCTTGCAAATATTTTCTCCCAGTCTGTGTCTTGCATTTCTCATTTTCTTAAATGCCATTTTCAATTTAATAAGGTCCATGTTAGCACTTTTAATTTTATGGTTTGTGCTTTTTGTGATTTGTCTGAGAGAACTTTGTCTAATCCAATATCTCAGATTTTCTCCTGTGCTTTATTAAAGTTTAATAATTTTAACTCCTACATTTTTAGATTTATGGATATTCAAGATTCAGTTCAGGTATCACTTTCCTTGTGACTCTTCGAGGAAGAGTTCATCAAACCTTCCTTCTGTACTTTCACAGAACCATATGGACATTTACCTCAGAGCGCTTAATTGCAATTATATAAATGTTTGTTTTCCCCACTAGACCGTGAGCTTCAGTGCATAGTGATAAGTCTTACTCATTTATGAATACCAAGTGCCTAGACTATGCCTGATATATAATAGGCCTTCAAATAATACTTGTGAAATGAATGGATGAATGAATAAATGAAAGAATGCAATTATTTAATATTTATTCCTTAAATCATATTTTTACAAAGCACTTTAGTATCCGTACTTCACCAACATCTTACAAGAAACTCGCGAGACAGGCATTGTATTACCTCCATGTTTACAAACTGTTGTTGGTTCTCCAAAGCCTAATGAATTAAGATCAAACTATTTAGCTTAATATTAAAAACTGCCTCGGATATTATTCCCCCCATCCTTTCTAGCTTTGTCTTCTGCTTTCCCCTTTCACATAGCCAATGGAACCATTGCACTGGGCAATTTATTATTCTTCATTTATGCCCTTGATTTCTGCCTCTTCACATTCATACAAGTCATCTTTTCCACCTTAAAATTCTTCCAGTCCATCTCTGCTTGAGAATATCCTACTCATCTCAAAAGCCAATACTTCACTGTACCTTCCCATGATCTGACCAGGTAAACGACCAGCTAAATGTGACTGCTCCTTCACTTACACAACCACGCACCTCCATCTTTCTTACCTTAATTAAAATAGATGGTGTTTGTCCTTAGCTTTAGACCATTTTTCTCTTGGTACCTATGTCCTGGCTGTGGCTCTCCTTGATTCATGG
This sequence comes from Bos indicus x Bos taurus, assembly GCF_003369695.1. NCBI lineage: Eukaryota > Metazoa > Chordata > Mammalia > Artiodactyla > Bovidae > Bos > Bos indicus x Bos taurus. The sequence continues at coordinate 12,314,395 of NC_040105.1, read as the reverse complement.
GTTTCCCTTGCTCCCCAGCTGTTCCTCCCTCCAAGTAGTCCCGTTCAACCTCATATATCCTCAGACCAAGAGTCATGAGATCTGGATCCAACTCTAGCTTTGTCAGACAGTGGTAGTGGGACTTGAGCCCTTAATTGTCTCCTTTGTGAAGGAGATCTAGACCTGCCTCCCTTTGAACACTGCTCCAGAAATTAAATGATACAATGGGTTGAAAGTCACTTGTAAATTTAACATGCCACACAAATGTAGGCTATTATGGCTATTATTGAAATCAACATTTAGCTTGACTCCATGCATCTTTCAGCTCCCACAGTTGAAGTCAGATGTGTTTGGGAGAAGTGTTTTAGGGGAAGTGTATTTATGGCATTTCCTCAAAATGGCCCGTAATTCTTGAGCCTCCCTGTGGCCACGGTGGGCCCTGAACACCACCCTCTTGTTCCTCCCTCTGTTTTGCTTTGTGTTTAATTAGACATTTTTGGATCCCTCTGGATGATGCTCAACATCTGTGTATGCTTCCTCCTGACAGGATTTCTCTAGCTAATGTGAAGGAGAATGATGACTTATTTTGCCTGTTTTACTCAGGTTGTTGTAGTTGGGAAGCCTGGCCCAAATGTGGCTGTCATTGTTTTTTATGAGGGCCAGGGATCCAGATGGCAGGAAACGAAAGCTTCAACCCAGAGTAAACAGTCCTTTCCTGTTTTCACCAGGGCTTCCCTGGTGGCTCAGACAGTAAAGTATCTGCCTGCAATGCAGGAGATCCAGGTTCAATTCCTGGGTTGGGAAGATCTCCTGGAGAAGGGAATGGCTACCCACTCCAGTATTCTTGCCTGGAGAATCTCATGGACAGAGGAGCCTGGTGAGCTACAGTCCATGGGGTAGCAAAGAGTCAGACACAACTGAGCAACTTTCACCTTCACTTTCATATTTTCAGCACCAGCAAAGGATTGTGCCTCCCTACGCAAAACTAACTGTGAGGTTATTGCAACTTGGGTGCCCACCTTCCTTGACCAATGGACCCTTCCACTCTAATTAAACCTTCCCCTCTGGACGTTATCACCCTTGGTCATTTCTGTCACATGTCCACCTGCACATCCCAATTATCTTCTTCTAAGCCCTCTGGATTGATCTGAGACTGAGTCAAGTTCCCCAAATTAAGTTTTCTTTCCCGACTCCTCATGGGGAAGGTTCAAGTTATTAGTTATTTAATGACACAAGGAGAGGCCATGGTTAAAAGCATAGTCTCTGGTGCAAGATTTTCTGAGTTCAAATTCCAGCTTTCCCATACTCTCTTTATATTGATTGCAAGTTCTTGAACTTCTCTTGCCTTAGTTTACAAAATTGTAAAATGGGCTGCTGAGAGTCCCTACCTCACTCCTTGTTAGATTCAGTTCAGTTCAAATGCTCAGTAGTGTCCGACTCTTTGCAACCCCATGAATCACAGCACTCCAGGCCTCCCTGTCCATCACCAACTCCTGAAGTTCACTCAAATTCATGTCCATCGAGTCGGTGATGCCATGCAGCCATCTAATCCTCTGCCATCCCCTTCTCCTCCTGCCCCCAATCCCTCCCAACATCAGAGTCTTTTCCAATGAGTCAACTCTTCGCATGAGGTGGCCAAAGGACTGGAGTTTCAGCTTTAGCATCAGTACTTCCAATGAACACCCAGGACTGATCTCCTTTAGGATGGACAGGTTGGATCTTCTTGCAGTCCAAGGAACTCTCAAGAGTCTTCTCCAACACCACAGTTCAAAAGCATCAGTTCTTCAGCACTCAGCTTTCTTCACAGTCCAACTTTCACATCCATACGTGACTACTGGAAAAAAACATAGCCTTGACTAGATGGACCTTTGTTGGCAAAGTAATGTCTCTGCTTTTGAATATGCTATCTAGGTTGGTCATAACTTTCCTTCCAAGGAGTAAGCGTCTTTTAATTTCATGGCTGCAATCACCATCTGCAGTGATTTTGGAGCCCCAAAAAACAAAGTCTGACACTGTTTCCACTGTTTCCCCATCTATTTCCCATGAAGTGATGGGACCAGATGCCATGATCTTCGTTTTCTGAATGTTGAGCTTTAAGCCAACTTTTTCACTCTCCACTTTCACTTTCATCAAGAGGCTTTTTAGTTCCCCTTCACTTTCTGCCATAAGGGTGGTGTCATCTGCATATCTGAGGTTATTGATATTTCTCCTGGCAATCTTGATTCCAGCTTGTGTTTCTTCCAGTCCAGCGTTTCTCATGATGTACTCTGCATAGAAGTTAAATAAACAGGATGACAATATACAGCCTTGACGTACTCCTTTTCCTATTTGGAACCAGTCTGTTGTTCCATGTCCAGTTCTAACTGTTGCTTCCTGACCTGCATATAGGTTTCTCAAGAGGCAGGTCAGGTGCTCTGGTATTCCCATCTCTTTCAGAATTTTCTACAGTTTATTGTGATCCACACAGTCAAAGGCTTTGCCATAGTCAATAAAGCAGAAATAGATGTTTTTCTGGAACTCTCTTGCTTTTTTGATGACCAGGGGATGTTGGCAATTTGATCTCTGTTTCATCTGCCTTTTCTAAAACCAGCTTGAATGTTCAAGCTCACGGTTCACGTACTGCTGAAGCCTGGCTTGGAGAATTTTGAGCATTCCTTTACTAGCGTGTGAGATGAGTGCAATTGTGCGGTAGTTTGAGCATTCTTTGGCATTGCTTTTCTTTGGGATTGGAATAAAAACTGACCTTTTCCAGTCCTGTGGCCACTGCTGAGTTTTCCAAGTTTGCTGGCATATTGAGTGCAGCACTTTCATAGCATCGTCTTTCAGGATTTGAAATAGCTCAACTGGAATTCCATCACCTCCACTAGCTTTGTTCATAGTGATGCTTTCTAAGGCCCATTTGACTTCACATTCCAGGATGTGTGGCTCTAGGTCAGTGATCACACCATCGTGATTATCTCAGTTGTGAAGATCTTTTTTGTACAGTTCTTCTGTGTATTCTTGCCACCTCTTCTTAATATCCTCTGCTTCTGTTAGGTCCATACCATTTCTGTCCTTTATCGAGCCCATCTTTGCATGGAATGTTCCCCTGGTATCTCTAATTTTCTTGAAGAGATCTCTAGTCTATCCCATTCTGTTGTTTTCCTCTATTTCTTTGCATTGATCACTGAGGAAGGCTTTCTTATCTCTCTTTGCTATTCTTTGGAACTCTGCATTCAGATGCTTCTATCTTTCCTTTTCTTCTTTGCTTTTCGCTTCTCTTCGTTTCACAGCTATTTGTAAGGCCTTCTCAGACAGCCATTTTGCTTTTTTGCTTTTCTTTTCCATGGGGATGGTCCTGATCCCTGTCTCCTGTACAGTGTCACAAACCTCTGTCCATAGGCGAGAGAACATCAGAGGGCAGACACACTGTAACCATACTCACAGAAAACTAGTCAATCTGATCACATGGGCCACAGCCTTGTCTAACTCAATGAAACTAAGCCATGCTGTATGGGGCCACCCAAGACGGGAGGGCCATGGTGGAGTGGTCTGACAGAATGTGGTCCACTGGCAAAGGGATTCAGTATTCTTGCCTTGAGAACCCCTAAACAGTATGAAAAGGCAAAATGATAGGATACTGAAAGGGGAACTCCCTGGGTCAGTAGGTGCCCAATATGCTACTGGAGATCAGTGGAGAAATAACTCCAAAAAGAATGAAGGGATGGAGCCAAAGCAAAAACAATACCCAGTTGTGGATGTGACTGGTGATAGAAGCAAGGTCCGATGCTATAAAGAACAATATTGCACAGGAATCTGGAATGTTAGGTCCATGAATCAAGGCAAACTGAAGTGGTCAAACAGGAGATGGCAAGAGTGAACATCGACATTCTAGGAATCAGCAAACTAAAATGGACTGGAATGGGTGAGTTTAACTCAGATGACCATTATATCTACTACTGTGGGCAGGAATCCCTTAGGAGAAATGGAGTAGCCATCATGGTCAACAAAAGAGTCCAAAATGCAGCACTTGGATGCAGTCTCAAAAATGACAGAATGATCTCTTTGTTTCCAAGGCAAACCATTCAATACCACAGTAATCCAAGTCTATGCCCCAACCAGTAACACTGAAGAAGCTGAAGTTGAACAGTTCTATGAAGACCTACAAGACCTTTTAGAACTAACACCCAAAAAAGATGTCCTTTTCATTATAGGGGACTGGAATTCAAAAGTAGGAAGTCAAGAAACACCTGGAGTAACAGGCAAATTTGGCCTTGGAATGCGGAATGAAGCAGGGCAAAGGCTAATAGAGTTTTGCCAAGAGAATGCACTGGTCATAACAAACGCTCTCTTCTAACAACACAAGAGAAGACTCTGCACATGGACATCACCAGATGGTCAACACCGAAATCAGACTGATTATATTCTTTGCAGCCAAAGATGGAGAAGCTCTATACAGTCAGCAAAAACAAGACCAGGAGCTGACTGTGGCTCAGATCATGAACTCCTTATTGCCAAATTCAGACGTAAATTGAAGAAAGTGGGGAAAACCACTAGAACATTCAGGTATGACCTAAATCAAATCCCTTGTTGGATTAAATGAGTCAGTTAAAGGGTTTAATGAGTTAATCACACAAAAGATTCATTAAAGTTTCCAGTACCAAGTAAGCAGTCAGTAGAAGTGCTATATGCCTATTAACTGAATTGCACCTAAAACAGAGCCATAAATCATATGGCTTCTCACCTTTAACTGTCTAGATTCAAATCTTCTTTCTGCCATTTCTTGGTCACACAATCTAAGTCTAAATAATTAATCTTTGTAGGCTGAATTTCTTCATCTCTAATAATAAAATCTTCACCACATAGATGTTAAGCATTAAATAACATGTATTATCAAACAAATAACTTTTAGCACCATGCTTGGTACATAAACATGCATTTGAATTGGATACTTTTTTTTTCTTAGATGACTAGTCTCTAGAGCACTGTTCAAATGTTTCTGTTTATTCCAGAGGGATGGCTTTCATTGTATATTCATAAAGTCAGGTCAGGTGGTAGAAGATTCATTTTTGCATAAACTTGAATTGTGATACTTCTCAACTCACAGAGGATCAACTGAGGTATTGTACAAGGAAGACAAGCAAGGGAACAAGCAAGCAAATGAGCAGTTTTAATTAACCCAACAAATAAAAGCCCTTTAAGTATTTTTCAAAGCACATCTATCATCTCACACTGTGGGAAAACCAGCCATCTAATACTGCACCAATTTCGGCAGGCCCCAGGTGGACTCTGTTCCAAAAGCTGTGATGAATTCTTGCTCTAGTCTTTCCTTTAGATTAATTACAAAGAGGCAAGATAATGGGTTGAGAGCCGTGTTTTGTTTAGATCTATGTTCTAAGCATTTTTCTTTGAAAAATGATTCTGTCATTTGCACACATATTTGTGCACAGTGTGTTATTATGGGCTCAAAGAAGAAAAGTCGAAGAAATAGAGTTTACAATTATTTCTCCATATTTTTCTGTTTTCTATTCCTAAGAGTATAACTTAATTCTTGTCCCAGAGGAAGAGACAGGAAAATATAACCCAGTAGGAAAATGGAGCATGTACAGCCATCAGGAACAGAGAAGAGAAAAATGAAGGCATCAATTATGTTCACCTTTACTTTAGTGCAAGAAAAGGAAGAATATTTATTAGACACTTTGATCTGTAGGTATAAAGAGTCTATGACTCACATCAACTAAAATATACATCCTTCACCTTGCAATTATCTTTTATCTACTCAAGCTGAGTAATCAAACCATGGACAAAGCAAGAATGGGATTTGCTGTTCACCTTTACCTGCCTATGCCATTACTGTGGATCACAGAAGTCATATCTGTGATATAAAATCGATGTTTCTCATTAATGCTCATAGAATAAAGTTGTTCAGGCCATTTTATTTACACCTTGATCAAAATTCTTCATATGAAGATGGAGGCTTAAGCATTAATATGTTTCAGAGATTGAACAATGGACACTGTTTACAATACCCTTTAAAATGCTGTGATGAGTCCTAGAGGTTAGCACTAGAAAGGTATAGGATAAACAAGCAAGCAAGAAATTGCTTTTATCAAACTTTAAAGCCAAAAGCCAATACTGAACTGAAGTATCTTCTCCTATTAGTTCCTTTTCCTCAAATCAGCATTTAATTTGACTAGTAAGAATATTTAAGGACAGAACAATAGTTTAAACAGTTTAGAACCACTAGAAGGTTGTGGGGGTTAGAGAAGTGGCTTTTACTTTTGCTCTGTGTTAAACACACATAGGATGCATACTCCTAATCTATTTATTGTGACACCTATGCTCTGTAGGCTTTAATAGTGGATTTTGTGATGATGACACATGATGTCAGCATGTTCCCATTTCATTGGTGGAACTGTCAAGGCATTCCTGATCTTGGCCATGTTGCTAGGAGAATGAGAAAGAGCGCTTCTAAGTTGAAGAAGAAAGAGAAGGGCAAGAAGCCTGGTATGATTCAAATTTGAGGAAAAATGACTTTCAAATCCAGCACTTGGTGAACTCTCTTATATTTCCACTAGAATACTCAATATTCTTTTCCTTGCCCCAATTGAATTGTGATAATTACTATAAAGATGGTGTCAACTGGAGCCTCCTCTTCTTGAAATGACCCCATGATCTCTAATAACCTATGTTAATCTTTGCATGTTTCTCAGGCCTTTTAATTTTCTCTACACAGTCCTTGCTTGGCCTTTTAAAAGAATGCAAAGAGAAGAAACTAGAACTATTAGTTGTTTAATTGCTCTGTAACATGCCACCACTAATTCAGTGGCTTTTAAATAACACCCATTTATTAACTGATTTCTGTAGGTTGGAAGTCAGGCTCAGCATGGCTAGGTTGTTTGCTTAGGGTCTCACAAGGCTGAAGTCGAGGTGTCAGTCAGCTGTGTCCTCATCTGGAACTTGGAGTGCTCTTCCAAGCTCATTCCTATTATTGGCAGAATTCAATTCTTTGTAGTTGTAGACTGAGTTACCTATTTCCTTGATCTCTGTCAGCCAGGTGACTCTCTCAGCTCCTTAAGGCTGCCCACACTCCTCCTCTTGTGACCTTCTCTACTCTGTCTTTAAGCCAGAGTTGAATATTCTGTGTGCTTCAAAACTCGGACTTTTCACAACCAGCCAGAGAAAGGTTTCTGCTTTTAAGGGCTCATGTGATTAGATCTGGCCCACCTGGATTATCTACTATGTTAGGGTCAACTTTGCCATACATCACAAGATAGTCATAGCAGTGATATCTCATCACATGCACATTTTCTGGGGGAAAGGGGCATGGAGTCGTGGTGGGAAAGGGCATTTTTAGAATTTTCACTACCACACTGGGCCAAAGAACATGTGATACAGGGTCCCAAGACTATCTTTCCTTTGAACCAAATAATTCTCAAAAGTCATTTTATTAAAATCCATGAAGTCTTAGGGTTTTTTTTTTTTTAAAAAAAAAACAAGATAAAAATAACTATCTGCTCAGTGGACATACTGATAACAAGAAATCCATGTAGTTATAACTTGAATTGTACAAAAGGAAAAAATTATGACCAAGTGCAGATCATTGCACATTCTTACATGAGTGTTTATGGGAAGCTAACATCCTGATGGTATTGATAATAAATGGTGTGATTCCCCTCAGAATTTATTGAGTTCTCAGAGGAAGGATAGTCAACACTGTCCTCTGTCTAAATCGCATCAAGTGACTGAGGAGCTTGGTCACTGTATGTATGTTGTATGTTGAAATGTCTCTTTTCTAAAAAATTGTTCCTGACATCATGCTGGCACATGCAAAGGAGTAGAGAGGAAGACTTATTTCTTCCAGTATCAGGAAGAGCAGAGTCTCATTAGCAGAAGAACTGCCAGGCACCTAGCCTAGACAGATGGACTTAATGAAAGGAAAAGCTCATGGCCCTCTTTATGTTACTGACAGAGAGGAAGTGCTCTTACTGAGGCAGTTTCTCCCCTGCCACATTTGACTTGTGTTCTCTGGCTACTTGGATATCCTTGAATATATAACCTTTAGAGAAGTGTATTATAGATTTTAGAAATTTAGTCTTGTGAAACCCAAGTTCTCATTTTATTACAGTGCTCCTGTGTCTTGGGCTGCCTGAAAGAGGAGCTGTTCTTTTTCTCCTAAATCTTTTATTTCCTATTCAGAGCCAGACTGAGCAATTTACAAGTCATGAATATGTATAATTTGGCCTAGGTCCTCCTAACTCATACACCAATGAAGCCATTAGGCATATGTTGGGTCCTCAAAGCCAAATGGACCAGAAAGAACATTTTCAACAGGCTTCAGTGATCATTTCAGTGGTCGTTTCACACAGCCAGTTCTGCAGAATCACATCCAATCTCACAGTTTTTGTTTGAGTGGTCCAGATCCACGTGTGAGTGCGTCCTCAATTCACTGGATGATGTTTCAGCCTTCTTTTGATTGAACAGACACACTGAGGGCATAATCTGAACCCCCCACTCCCAGTAATGTTATCAATAATGCTGTACACTGCACATACTCTTAAGAGCTTTATAGGGGTTAACCCAAATCATCTCCACTATGAGGCAAGTGCTGTCATGATACCCATTATACAGATGAGGTGTCAGAAGCATATAAGTACAACCAACATCATATGACCTGAATCTAGGCATCTTGGCTTCAGAATCTATGCTCTGAACTACTAAACTGTGCAGGATTTTTTCTCACTTCTAATAATATATATAGGATAAGAACCCTATCATATAGAATTCTACACTTTAAAAAATAGTCATTTTGAAATTGGATTTTGAAAACCACCATAGAGAACTTCTTAAAAGGTAAAAGGTCTTACCTCTGAAAAACCTTATTAGATTGGTTTACTAAAATTATGTAGAACTCAGCATGGTATACTCAGATAATTGAGTTAAACTCAAAGATTATGGTTAGGCAATAAGACAACATACAAAAACTTGGCTTAAGCACTTCACAAAAGAATATAAATGACCACTAGGCATATGAAGAGGTGCTCCTCATCGTTAGTCATTAGGGGCATGCAAGTTAAAACTGGGTTTCCCAGGTGGCTCAGTGGCAAAAGAATTCACCTACAATGCAGGTGATGTGGATTCGATCCCTGGGTAGGGAAGATCCCCTACCGGAGGAAATGGCAACCCACTCCAGTATTCTTGCCTGAAAAATCTCATGCATAGAGGAGCCTGATGGGCTACAGTCCATGGGGTTGCAAAGAGTCAGACACGACTGAACGACTGAGCATACACACAAGTTAAAACTACAACGAAGTACTTCTAAAGACCATCTGAATGGACAAAATGAAAAAAGACTGACATTCATGAGTGTTGACACAGATGTGGAACAACTGGATCTCTCATATATTACTGGGGAAATGTGAATTGCTTCAACTAGTTGGCAAAACTCAATATATACTGGAGCCAAGCGTATTCATACCCTGTGGCCCAGCAATTCCATTCATAGATATAGTCTTAAAATGAATGAATGTGTATATCCATCAAAAGTTATATATCAAGTGTTCATAGCAGATTTAACACTTAAACTAAAACCTGGAAGTGATGCCATCAACAGGAAAATGGACAACAAAGAGGAAGAAATTATAGCTACATGAACATGCGAACATTCCACAAACATTACATTCTGTGAAAGAAGCCAGTCATAAAAGAATACATACTGTAAAATTCCACGAATATGAAATTCGAGATGTGGAAAGACTAATCAATAGTTAAATAAGTCAGAACAGTAGTTACTTCTGAGGGGAGGTGTTGACTGTGAAGGGGAACTAAAACTATCTGAAGTACTGGAAATATTCTCTATTTTGATCTGAAATGTGTATACATGTTAAGATTCATTATATTCACTTTATTTCAGGGCATTTTAATTTATGTATTTTTTCAACTCCAGAAAAAAGGAAAAGATTTGTGCCTGGGAAATTTTTTTACATGTGGTTAGACAGGGCGTTTTAGCACTTTTTCATTTCCTTTTCATTTGCATGATATTCCTTCCCTCGTGGTGCAATACTCGATTATTTTTCTTTCTTTTTTTTTTTTTTTTTTTTTTGCATGAGGTCCCTGGGCATCTGTGAGAGAAAGGGCACCAAAAGCTTGTAAAAAGTTTAACTATTACAAAGCTACATTTCAGCCATGGCTACTTGTCTTTCTAGTCTTCCTAAAAATCTAGTAGAAAGAGTTGCTTCAGAGGGGCTTCAGCAAAGTTAAAGATGACCACATTCCTTTTCTCTGGAAGATTTTCTTGAGAAAAAAAGAAATTAATATTTTTTTTTCTTCCTCCTCTGAGCCTGAAAAATGTGAGGCTGTGGGACAAGGAATTTATGGGGTAACTAATGTGTCAGGAGCAGCTGCATTTCACCCTCATTGGAATTTGATTACTTGTTAATCCTTTAATCAGGTCCTTTTCCAACTGAATGACTCCAAGAGGGGCACACTTTACAGTATGTTTACTTTACAGGAGACACTGAATATTTTGATGAGTTTATTCTAGGCATCCTTCAAGCAGATTTGTTGAGGCATTGCAATTTTTCTTCCTTAAAAATGCCTGCTATATTTTGCCTATGTCTTGATAAAGAAATGGGCTACTTTTCTTTTTTTAGATTTAAAGATTTGTAACCACAAGCACAAATCTTTAAGGGAAGCAAACATTAAAAAATTTATATCCATTTAAAATATATGCCCACATGCTGTGGTCTGGGTTGGGTGTCACTCTACTATGGCCATGCAAAGAGGAAGAAACTGTGCAATGATATGTAAAAAAGAATTATAAAATATTCTTCCAATTAGGAATTAAAATTGAATTTCCATATTAAAATACTGATTGGATCACCAAATGTATGAAATTCCCATATAAGATATACTTGTTCTGTGTCTGTGTGTGTGTGCTCAGTCGTGTCCAACTTTGTGACCCCATGGACTGTTGACCACCAGGCTCCTCTGTCCATGGAATTTTCCAGCCAAGCATACTGGAATGGGTTGCCATTTCCTACTCCAGGGGATCCTTCTGACCTAGGGATCAAACCCATGTCTCTTAAATCTTCTTCTGGGTGGATGGATTCTTTACCACTGTGCCACCTGCGAAGCCCATATTTGTTCTATATATCATGAAAAGACTTTTTTTTTACTATGGCTATTTTGACATCTGTTATAGTAATTCTCATAATTACTACAAATATTTAAATAATACAAGTTTTTTAAAGTTACATGAAAACATTCCCATGAAAAATAAAAGGAGCAAATGTCTCAAATAAATGGAGGCTTATTTAAATAAGATTAAGTTCTCAAGTTTCAATAGATTTCAGTTCTTTTGTGGATTTTTTTAGGCTCTTGTAAGAGTTTAGAATCTTACAGAGGCAACACAAGTCTCAGAATTGCTATTGATGGGGAGCACTTGAGTAGAAAGCAGAGGGGCACAGGGCCCAAAACTGAGGAGCTGACTAGCAATCATTCCTGGGATTCCCATGTGCTCATTTGCTTCCGACTCTTTGCGACCCCGTGGACTGTAGCCCGCCAGGCTCCTCTGTCCGTGGGATTCTCTAGGCAAGAATACTAGAGTGGGTTGCCATGCCCTCCTCCAGGGGACCTTCCCGATCCAGGGATTGATCCCACATCTCCTGCACTGCAGGCGGATTCTTTATCCACTGACCCCCCTGAGAAGTCCAGGGTTCCCACACTGACACTGAACGAGAAAAGCATTGTCACTGAATAGTGAAAACCATAAATAACTGCAGTGCAGGAGGGAATTTATTCTGAGTGTTAAATCACCTAATTTGACTGACTGTTGAGGATTTCCTTATGCTGATGTGAAATTTCATCCAATGAGCAATTCCCAGTCTTCCTCTAGTTATTCATTCAACAAATATAAATTGAGCACCTGCTTCATACCAAGCTCTGTGTTATGCTGGGTACACAATGGGTCTCTGCTTTCATGATGTGTATGGTCTACAGTCTCGTATTTCTCAGCATTGAGGATATGATTCCCATTAAGATTCACCTGGGAAGGGAAGTTTGGGTGACTTCCAGAAAAAGGAGTTTGAGGGAGAAAAAACTATATTTTATGGAATACACCATGTGACACTTTATTTATAAAATGTCATGTGAGAGCCCACAGTAGCCTGAAGAGGTAGCTTGGTCAAGGGCACTTGTGGCTGATAACGGATTTAGATCCAAGGAAATAGGAACCCTAGATATTTTATCCTAGTACAGAAAGCTACCTCACTACCAACCTTCCCAAGGATCCTTGGCAAACCTTCCTTTTCATAGTCCTCAAGCATCAAAGAAACTGCATATTAAGTAGCTTTGGTATGCTTTTACCTACATGCTGAAAATGCCAATTCAATAACTCCTTTCCATCTGAGACACAGAGTGCTAGAATTTAAGGGTGCTGGATTAGCGATTAGAAGGCATGCAGCTGAGACCCTATCCTTTTCATAGTAAAGTCTTCTCTAGGTACCACTCTCTTATCCATAAAAGGCAATAATGTCAATAGTATCTGACAGATTTGAAGACTAAGAATTATTCTTGATAACAGAGTTAGCCTGTCCTCCAAAACAAGCATAGATACTGTGTACTTTTCTTTCAATGTTTAAAGTTTTTTTTCTTTGTTTTCTTCTATGGTTTTTATTTTTGTAGCTCTTATTTTCAGAGCTACATGGCAATTGACATTTATGTTCTTCAGTATATGTTCTATTATATGTGTATCCCTTAAATGAAGCTCATGGGAGCAATTAAGCACTGTAATTCAGAGGTTTTTAGATTTTATTAAGGTAATACTGTAACATATACAATTTATTATATATTACTTCTAGTAGAGCTTAGGGACAATCCTGTAATCAAACACATTAATATTTCTTTGGCAAGTGGTATGAATATTCACACTAAATGGGATCTGTAGAGCCTATAATTAGCCTCCCATCAGTTCAGGACAGGTTTGCTGCCAAATGAGCTATGGAAAACATTTGGTTTGCAGAGCTTTGAGGGTTTCAGAAGTGTGGATAGGGGTTTTGGACCTGTATATTTTCAGAGGTGCTAAGTATTTATATTTTATATTAAGTCTGCTCCCCACCAAATCTTATATGCTTATGGCCATTCTTTATTTGGAGGGAGTTACCCTGCCATCCCCACTGCTCTCCACCCTGTGAGAAACTCCTCTTCCTTGTCCCACCTCCCCATGGCTCGCTACTATCTGCAGGGGTCTCTGAGCAACCATGTACATACATGTAACTATTTCTTTGATGATAATTGATTGTCTGGAGTGAACAGACAACCAGATCTGCCAGGGTAGTCAGAGTCCTTTCCCTGACCCTGCCTATCACAACTACTGGAAACAGGTGGATTCCTGTGCCACAGCTGATGACCTTTGGGAACCTGGGACTGGACCCAAGAGAAATAACAGTCCCTCTTTAGGTGCCTCAAATTACAAAAATGAACATCCTAGCACAATCTATAGCCAGGCTCTGTACCCTGTGCAAATAAGAGACAAGCGAGAAAGAGAACAAATCACATCTCTTATTTAGAGACAGCCAAAGGCACGACTGAGGAACTTCCCTTTCACTTTTCACTTTCGTGCATTGGAGAAGGAAATGGCAACCCACTCCAGTGTTCTTGCCTGGAGAATCCCAGGGACAGAGGAGCCTAGTGGGCTGCAGTCTATGGGGTCGCACAGAGTCAGACACGACTGAAGTGACTTAGCAGCAGTGGCAGCAGCAAAGAGGTTTCTCCTAGTCCTTTTCATCCCCCAGTCCAGTTTGGATGCCCAAGTGCACATCAGTTGTTAGATTTATAGGATATTTCAGTTGTTGCAAAATAGGTATCACATCTCAAAAATAAACTTTAAGAAGTTTAGAATAAATTTAGACTTATAGAAAGTTGCCAAGATAACACAGAGAAGTTCTATATACCCAGTTTTCTCTGATATTAACATCTTACTTTGGTATGGTACATTTATTGTGCCTAAGAAACCACTATGGATAGCTTAGTTTTTGCCTAATTTGTTGTTGTTGTTGTTCAAGGATTAATCCAAGGTGCTAAGTTGTATTTAGCTCTTGCCTTAGGCTCTCTTTGGCTTTGACAGTTTCTTACTTTTCTTGCTTTTATGACCTTGGCAGTTTTGAGGAGTACTGGTTAGGCATTTTGTAGAATGCCCCTCAGCTGGGAACTATCTGATGTTTTTCTCCGAATATGACCAGGGTTATGGGTTTGGGGAAGAAAGACAACAGAGGGCAAGTTCCCTTCTCATCACATCATATCAAAGGTTCATACTATCAATATGACTTCTCGCTATTGATGTTGACCTTGATCATCTGGCTGTCAGGTTTCTCCTCTCCTATTTATTCCTCTTCCCATATTGTCATCTTTAGAAAGAAGTCACTATACAGAGCCCACATTTAAGATTAGTGGAGAACTATGCTGCACCTCCTTGAGGGTAGAATATCTACATAAATTATTTGGAATTCTTCTGCATGGGAGATTTGCCTACTATCCCTCAACTATTTTATCCAGTCATTTATTTATATCAGTATGGGCTCCTGGATGGGCTTCCCAGGTGGCTCAATGGTAAAGAATCCACCTGCCAATGTAGGAGACCTGGGTTTGATCCCTGGGTCGGGAAGATCCCCTGGAGAAGGGAATCGCAACCCACTCCAGTATTCTTGCCTGGAGAATCACATGGACAGAGGAGCCTGGTGGGCTACAGTCCATGGGGTCACAAAGAGTTGGACACAACTGAGCACAAGCATGCACAGACTCCTGGACATATATTTTATAATATGGGTTATAATCCAATACTACTTTATTTTGTTGCTTATGATATTCTAGCTTTGGCCACTGGGAACTCATTCAGTTAACTCTTGTGTCCCTTTGACATACCTCTATTCTCATTTTTTTTTTCTTTTCTTCTTTATCCCAATCTCAGAATGACCAGGGAAGCGGTGATTCTACTTGGGCGTGAGGGAGACTATATCTTTGCTCTCAATTAAAACTGTGATATTTGATTCCCCATGTCTTGGGGCTAGGAGACATGTACAGTACCCAAATCTCCTTCCTAGAGTTTCCAGTAGAGAACATGAGATACATGTTTCACGTGACCAAATTAATTTCACATAAAGAACATATTAACAATTCTCTGGAGGCCCCCAAAGAGAGTGACAGAAATTGTCTTACATTCTCATATTGTGAAGTGTATGAAGTGTACATTATATCCTTCTTATACATATATCCTTCTATTTCCTTCAGAATAGTGACACAGACTGCAGCCCTCATATTTCTCTTAACTTATTTGCTTATTTGGTGATATTTACTAACAAAGAAGGTTCCAACTCATAAGCTACAACCTATGTACTCTCACAGACACAGGTGTTTTATAAACAGATCCTGCTGATGGACGGTGTCACTATTTGCTCCTAGAAAAATTTCCATAAATGGCTCTGGGCCCTCTTTTCTCTCAGCCATCCGTGTGTAGTCAGATTCCATTTTTGCTGTCTGTCTTCATTTTCTCAGTTTACATGACAAAGTCGATTTATAATTCTGCAGTTATTTACTCTTGGTGCAGTTCAGAAGGTCCATTTAAATGCTAACCGCTTCATGTTTTTCTTTAAAGAACTGCTAACAAGCTATGTCTTTGTGAAATGCTATACATTTTGCAAAATGATTTCTATAGGAATACTAGCCACTGCAAGAGAATTTGAGAATCTTTATCAGCTTTTCTGTCTTTTCAGGTTAAACTTGCCAGAGGCAGTTTTGTCTGCTGTTGCATAATTAATAGAATGCATAAGGTTTTTACTCATTCCCTTAGCTTTATTATTCATTTTAATACCACACTGATTTGATTTTAACCCATTTAAATTATTTCAAATTTCATGCAAAAATGTATTCAAACATAAAGATTAATTCACTTAATTAACCTTTTGATTAAAAAATAAAAGCCCAGTACTTATCTATATGGATTTTTCCCTTGAAATAGACTGTGGAGAATTGCAACTTAAAAGCTGTATTTCAAGTGACTACTAATTATGGTCAAATATACATGATGGAGGAATTAAAGGAATTAACCCATGCACAATTGCAAACTGTCTTACCAAAACTTGAAAAATCAAGGTGCTACGTGATAATGAGTGAATATTTTCACTCTTTGTCAGCCACCTAGTTTTTAAACTCTTTCTGCAGAGCCTCAGTTTCTTGTAAGTCCAGGTGGTTTGGGCTGCAGTGGATGGTTTCTTTCATTAATCACATAGATACTTTTGCTCTGCTGCTGGGTTCCATCTCTGTGCTAGAAACAGTGGTGTTTCAAAGATGAGCAACATGTATTTATGAGCAATATATAATCCTCACCCTAAAGGTGAAGATTGTCTAGTAGAGAAACAAAAAGAAGTCCCAAAACCACTATACTGTAAGGCAGAATAAGATCATGAGCTAAAGAGAGGAACTAAACCAGTCTGGGCTTCCCTGATAGCTCAGTTGGTAAAGAATCCACTCACAATGCAGGAGACCCCAGTTTGATTCCTGGGTTGGGAAGATCTGCTAAAGAAGGGATAGGCTACCCATTCCAGTATTCTTGGGCTTCCCTTGTGGCTCAGCTGGTAAAGAATCCGCCTGCACTGCGGGAGACCTGGGTTTGATCCCTGGGTTGGGAAGATCCCCTGAAGAAGGGATAGGCTACCCGCTCGAGTATTCTGGCCTGGAGAATTCCATGTGACCCAGATAATCACAATGGTGTGATCACTGACCTAGAGCCAGACATCCTGGAATGTGAAGTCAAGTGGGCCTTAGAAAGCATCACTACGAACAAAGCTAGTGGAGGTGAAGGAATTCCAGTTGAACTATTCCAAATCCTGAAAGATGATGCTGTGAAAGGGCTGCACTCAATACACCAGCAAATTTGGAAAACTCAGCCGTGGCCACAGGACTGGAAAAGGTCAGTTTTCATTCCAATCCCAAAGAAAGGCAATTCCAAAGAATGCTCAAACTTAGCACAATTGCACTCATCTCACACGCTAGTAAAGTAATGCTCAAAATTCTCCAAGCCAGGCTTTAGCAATATGTGAACCGTGAACTTCCTGATGTTCAAGCTGGTTTTAGAAAAGGCAGAGGAACCAGAGATCAAATTGCCAACATCCGCTGGATCATAGAAAAAGCAAGAGAGTTCCAGAAAAGCATCTATTTCTGCCTTATTGACTATGCCACAGCCTTTGACTGTGTGGATCACAATAAACTGTGGAAAATTCTGAAAGAGATGGGAATACCAGACCACCTGACCTGCCTCTTGAGAAACCTGTATGCAGGTCAGGAAGCAACAGTTAGAACTGGACATGGAACAATAGACTGGTTCCAAATAGGAAAAGGAGTTTGTCAAGGCTATATATTGTCACCCTGTTTATTTAACTTATATGCAGAGTACATCATGAGAAACGCTGGACTGGAAGAAGCACAAACTGGAATCAAGATTGCCGGGAGAAATATCAATAACCTCAGATATGCAGATGACACCACCCTTATGGCAGAAAGTGAAGAGGAACTAAAAAGCCTCTTGATGAAAGTGAAAGTGGAGAGTGAAAAAGTTGGCTTAAAGCTCAACATTCAGAAAACGAAGATCATGGCATCCGGTCCCATCACTTCATGGGAAATAGATGGGGAAACAGTGGAAACAGTGTCAGACTTTGTTTTTTGGGGCTCCAAAATCACTACAGATGGTGACTGCAGCCATGAAATTAAAAGACGCTTACTCCTTGGAAGGAAAGTTATGACCAACCTAGATAGCATATTCAAAAGCAGAGACATTACTTTGCCAACAAAGGTCCATCTAGTCAAGGCTATGGTTTTTCCAGTGGTCATGTATGGATGTGAGAGTTGGACTGTGAAGAAGGCTGAGCGCCAAAGAATTGACGCTTTTGAACTGTGGTGTTGGAGAAGACTCTTGAGAGTCCCTTGGACTGCAAGGAGATCCAACCAGTCCATTCTGAAGGAGATCAGCCCTGGATTTCTTTGGAAGGAATGATGCTACAGCTGAAACTCCAGTAGTCTGGCCACCTCATGTGAAGAGTTGACTCATTAGAAAAGACTCTGATGCTGGGAGGGATTGGGGGCAGGAGGAGAAGGGGATGACAGAGGATGAGATGGCTGGATGGCATCGCTGACTTGATGGACGTGAGTCTGAGTGAACTCCGGGAGTCGGTGATGGACAGGGAGGCCTGGCGTGCTGCGATTCGTGGAGTCCCAAAGAGTCGGACATGACTGAGTGACTGATCTGATCTGATCTGATCTGATATAGTCCATGGGGTCACGAAGAGCTGGACATGACTAAGCACCTTTCAGACCAGTCTAGAGGAGGAAGACATTCTTTCTGTCTGGAATGGGGACATCCAAAGGCCTTACAGTCTCTTACTTTCCTACCTTACTCCTGAGAATGATTAACATCCCAGATAAACAGGACAAGTTACTTCTGTAAGATCTCCAGTGCTTACTCATCTATAATGTTTATTTCAGATCTTCCCCTATCACTTCTGCTTATTGTAGTTCTATCTAATCTTAATACAGCAATTCAAATATTGCTGCTTCTATTAAATCATTCATTGTTTTTACAAACCGCCTATTAAGACATAAATCTCCCTTCTTTGACATTCCATAGGGCTTACTTTTGGTTATCATTTTAATACATATATTTTTGATGTATTTCTCATCTTCTTCCCATTAGAACAAGAGTTTTATTGGATCACAGCCGCACTCATTTGTTTATGCATTGTCTATTGCTGCCTTTGCACTGCGTCTGCAGAGGTGAATAGTTGTGACAGAGACCTTATGGCCCACAACACCTAAAGATTTTACTGTCTGGCCCTTTTCAGAAGTGTGAAGAGGGTTTCTTTGGACCAGTCAGCACAGTAGTGATAAGTGCATACATGTGAGGAAGGTAGCCAGGGCCAAGAAAAGAACCACATGCACGCACACACAAACAAACGCTAGAGGAAGAAGCACTTGGAGTTCTCACAAGCCTGATAATAGTGCTTGTTATTCCCACAAGCCAGATTAGAGCATTTGATTATGCATGGGGGGTTAGACAGTGTATTCAGAAGGGCTTTGCCTTAACTAAATTGCTGCTCTGAGCCTACCTAACAAATCTTAAAAGCAAAATCAAAAGGGTCAAGTTGTTGCCAAGTAACTTAATTGTGTCTCACCAGCTCAGTAATTTCTGTGGAAGAGGGAAATGCAGCACCCAACAAAATAAAAACCACAATGCCTGGCATCTAATACAAAATTACTAGGCATGCAACCAGAATTGACATAGATGTTAGAATTAGAGGATAAGAACATTAAAAGTCATTGTAATTGTATTCTGTCTATTCAAAAACCTGGAGAAAAGACTGGACAGGGTAATAAGAGACATGGAAGATGTGAAAACAAAGACCCAAATGAACTTCTAGAGACAAAATATAATGCCTGAGATAAAAAAATATAGTATATTTGGATTCATGGCAGATGATACTTTGAAGAAGAAATGATTATTGAATTTAAAACTATGACAAGAGAAACTAAAATGGAACAGAAAAGGTTACAAAAAGAACAGAGGTTCAGTGAGCTGTTGAACGAGATCAAGTGGCCTAATATACATGTAATTTCATTCTCTGAAGAGAAGACAGAGAGGTATAGAAAAATTATTTGAAAAACGAATGGATAAATGTTTTCAAAATTGGTTAAAACTGTGAATCTACAAATGTGGGAAGCTTGATAAACCCCAAGAAAAATTAAGGAGACAACATTGAGGCACATCATAATCAAATTGTTCAAAAGTAGGAATTGAAAGAAAATAGTTAAGATGGTCAGAAGAAAAAGGACATATACACAGGAAAAAATAAGATTACAGCAGATTTTTAAACTAGAAACAGGGCAAGGAATGAGACAGTGGAGCAACATCTTTAAAGTACAAAAATAGTATTTTATATTCAGTAAAAGTATCTTTCCAAAACAAATGCAAAATAAAAGACTTTTCAGACGTACAAAAGCTGAAAGTATTCATCACTGGCAGATTTGCACTACAAGAAATGTTTAAAAAAAGTCCCATAGGTAAAAGAAAAATGATACCAGATGGAATCATGTATCTACCTAAGGAATGAAGCACACTGGAAATGGTAACTCTAAAGGTGAATATACAAGACATTTTTCAAATTATTAGAATCATGTAAAACATAATTGACTGTAGACAAAAATAATGCTTTATAATATATTTTGAAATAAAAATATGACAGTAGGGCAAAAGCTGTGAGAGATGAAATGGAAGTTTGCTTTGTAGGGCTCTTGTACTATATAAGAAGGGATATAATATTAGTTGAAGGTAGACTTTGATGAGTTAAACATTTATACTATAAACATTAAAACAACAACAAAAATAATACAAAAAGAGCATGGACAATAGGCCAACAAAAGATATCACATAACAAGCCTCTAAGGTATTGTGTCCACAAGAAGGGAGGGAAAGAGGGAAAAGTTTAAAGAATATATGGGACAAATAAAAGACAAATAGTGAAATGAATCTCAGTTGGTAAAGAGTCCTATAATGCAGGAGACCTGGGTTCGATTCCTGGGTTGGGAAGATCCCCTGGAGAAGAAAATGGCAACCCACTCCAGTATTCTTGCCTGGAGAATCCCATGGACTGTAGCCTGCCAGTCTCCTCTGTCCATGGGATCGCAAGAGTCAGACACGACTTAGTGACTAAACCACCACCACCATATCAATAATCATATTAAATGTAAATATTCTAAGCACTCCAATTAAGAACCCCTGGTAGGGTTTTCTGCTAAGGTTCATGGTCATGAACCCGACAGGTTGGTGTCATCACAGAAGTGGGGATGCAGTTATTGTTTCTTGTTGATGCCAAACAGTAGGCCAAGGACTCTCCCACCTCTTTGGTTCAGACAAGCGGTACTCAATCCGCGGTACTCTGATGATAACCCTGAACTGGGAAGTACGCTCTGGCACCCAGTGACACTACTCTTTGATATGTAAGCTGCAAGTCAGTGCTGCTTGTGTTCCCACCACTTTGTGGAGGAGGCTTTCCATGGTTTCTCATAGCTTTCCTTCCCTAGGACTCATGTCTGAGTTACAAATCCCAGGCTGTACTCAAAAACCTACTTCTTCCAATCCTGAGATGTTTTCCTTGGCTCAAGCCTCTAGGCCCTCATTTTTAATTCCCTTAGGATGAGTTTTCCTCCAGTTGTTGACTTTGTTTCCATTTCTGTCTCCCCCAGTTCCTTACATATAGTCATGTGTTTCTTACTATGTCGAATTTTACCTCCAAAATTTATCTCAAGTATATCATATCTCTTTATTCCTATCCAAGCTACCTCTCCATTGCCATTGTTGTCATTCCCCAACTAGTCTCCCTGCATCCACCCTGGCCCCTCTCAAAGCTCACTCTACAGAGTGGTCATCATGGCCCTTTTAAAAAGATAGATCATGTCACAGCCCTACAGGAAGAAAACTCAAACATCTTACTGGTGCCTGCAAGGCTCTGACTGACCTGGGTGGCTTTGTGTTTGCCACTTTGTTTTACTTTTCTACATTCTACTATGTTTTCTTTCTAATTCCCTGAAGTTCACTGGCTCTTTTCAACCTCAAAACCTGCAGACCAGCTCTTTCCCTCCCTGGGATTCTCCTCTGTCACCTTCATCTAGGCATCTCTTACTTAGCCTCCAAGTCCCACTCAGACTTTACCTCCTTGGGAAAAGTATTCTCTGAGACTCAGAAAAGCACCCATTTCCTTATTGCATGCTCTCATGGCACTCAGGATTACTTCTTAATATGTATGCATGCGTGCTCAGTCATATTTGACTCTTTCTGACCCCATGGACTGTAGCTCGCCAGGCTCCTCTGTCCATGGAATTCTCCAGGCAAGAATACTGGAGTGGGTTGCCATTTCCTCCTCCAGGGGATCTTCCAGACCCAGGGATCAAACCCACATCTCTTACATCTCCTTCATTGGCAGGCAGATTCTTTACCACTCAGCCACCTGGGAAGCCCCTTCTTAATAACGCATCTTCAGCTAATTACATGCTCAATATTTGTGACTCCAGTGAGATATGAGGCCAGGGAGCATGTCTGTTTCACTGGCTTCTCTATGCCCAGTGTCAAGCATAATGGCTGCCTCTAGAAGAAGTTCAATATGGGAGTTCATTAAATCTAAGATGTTAGTGACTGTACAATGCACTGTTATTTTACATGCCACTAAGAAAGAAAACCATCTCCAGTTAAACTCTGACTTGCCTTCAGTTAGGCTACAATCCAGTCTCAGAACTGTGAAAATAGGGGAAGAAAGCATCTTATAATATATACCATGAATAAGTAAATAGACTGAATGAATGGGTAAAAACTAATCCTATAACACATATTACTGTATTTGCAGAGCATACTTTTTCTGGAGTCTCCCCAAAAGAGTAATCTATGCATATGATTTAGAACCAACAATAAAATTTATGGTTTATGGGGAATGGTTTTCTACATGAACCAGTTACAAAATGTTAATTCCCTTTGCAAATTTCTCTTTTATTTAGGGTTACGTGGGGCAAGAAACACTAATAGATACAAATTCCTATTTAATATCTTGTATCTTCATTTTCTCTCCAATGACAGAGAGGTGCTAATTTCTATTTTTATAAGAAAGGATTGTTTAGAAAGTGAGCAGAAAACAGCAGTGGAAAGCAAAATCAAAGGTGGAACTCTTCCAGGGAGAAGTCAGAACTATATGGAAGATTCACTGTGATTACTCCAAACTGAACCACAACTTAGGGATATGGAAGGAATCTCTAGGTTACTGAATCTTTTGAGCACCATTGATCAAATTTCAAGCATATAAACTATAAGAGGCATAAAGGCCATCCATTTTAAAGGCTGAAGGGACGTGAGTTTATATTATAGAGTGAGAAGGAGAGTAGCACAGTAAGACAAGAATAGAGAGGAGGGTGCCACTTAGTTTGAATTCTGGCTTTGGTAATTATTAGTTATATAACCTTGAGGCTAAATTTACTTATCAGAAAATGGGACCAATAACATCTAGCTCATAGGATTGTTGAGAAGATTAAATAATGCACAAATGAAAAGCACTTAATAGCAATCTGGAACATAGAGTCAATTAGTATCAGCTTTTGCTATTTTCATTCTGAAAAAGGGAGAAGAGGAAACTGCCTAAAGTGTATGCGTATCCTCTATTATTTATTCATTATTGGTGCAATCTGGATTTTTTTTACTTCTTTATTAAAATATTTAAAAGTACCAGGATCAAAAGAAGAGAAAGAATGGGCTTGTACTAAAATGTTCCCCTAAGCTTACTTGGGGAACCTATATTTCTTTGCTTTACCAACTAGCCTTTATTCATCTTTTTATAAACACAATGTCCCATTCATATTGGACAAAAAAGGACCAGGATCACAACTGTCCAGTTCAGTGAATCACCACAAAATGAACACGCCCATCTAATTGCCACCCAGGTCAAGAAATAAAATATTTCTGGCCCCCATGAAGCTCAGGCCCTCATTGTCCCTCTCAATCATTAGTCCAACTCTACTTCCCAAATCCCGTCAAAATTCTAGTTTGGGCACTGTAGAAGAATTTTGCCCGTGAATATTTTTTTGTGATTGTTAACTTTTCCTCAATGTTAGATTTGAGAGATTAATCTCTGTTATGTGTGACTGCAGTTCTGACATTTTTATTTCCATCTAGTATTTCTCTGTATGAGTAGGTCACAATTTATTTAACCATTTTATTTGTCATGGTCATCCAACCTACTTTTGTTCAACCTTTTAGTTGACATTAAATGACAGATAATAGTTTCTACCAGGTTGGGCTCTTAACACAATCACACTGATGAACATGAAGGTTCAAATGACTACAGCTAACACAAGCAATAGACAGCAACTGAGTTCAGTTAGAAAGTCTGATGAGGATGAACATGTAACAGAAGCTTCAGGAATCATTGTAAGTTATTCTTAATATGAAAGAGAAAGGGAAATCAGGCAAACATTGTCTCTTCATCAAAATGATAAACAAAGTTGCCAACTGCATGTAATGAACTGTGAATGCAGTCTGCATAGCCAACAGACAGGGACTGCAGAGCCTAGAAAAGAATGTACCTCACACTCTAAAGCTTCCACCTGTAATTAGCCTGGTACAGACCATGTGATGACACTTAAAATTCTTAGTTCTTCCTCTGGGAGGATTTGAATCGACCAGTGGTTTGAATATTAGTTCTTCACTTGCTAGCAGCATAACTGTGGGCAAATTGCTTAACCTCTTGATGTTTCCATTTTCCCTACCTATAAATTGGTGATGTGAAATAGTGCTTATCTCATATATTTGCTGTGGGATAAACTATGTAAAGGGTTTAGCATGGTGCAGGGCATGTTGAAGAAACACAATAACTGTGACAGTTGGTATGGCATAGTGATGAATTATACCAACTCAGACTCAACTGCCCAGATTCAAGGTCTAGCTCTATAGGAACTTGAGCCACTTACTTTACTCCTCTGCACCTTATATCCTCATCTACAAAGTGAGGATAATAATGATATGTAGTTCATAGTGTTTTAAGTTTAAATGTGTCTATGTTCTGACAAATTATAAGCACAGTGAATATACTTCCCAAGACAACAAATTTAGAGCCATGGTTCTCATCCCTGGCTACACATTAAAATAACCTGGACAGCTTCAAAAAATGCTGATGCCTAGACCCAACTGCAAGATAGTTTGATTTAATTTATCTGTGGTGGAGTCTGGGATAACTTTAAAATCTCTGCTGATTCAAATGTGCAACAGAGGTTGACACACTCGCTTTACTGATACTTCCTTATCAGACCTGCACTTACTCTGATCACAGAAAATTAGGAATCATTGAACACAGTTCCCACAAAATAATAACTACTGAGGGACTCTTCTATGTAAGGTCATGCGGAGTTGAATGATACTTGTTCCTTTCTGCAAAGAGTTTATAAAACATTAGAACAAGTACATAGGGCTCGAATCACTAAGCCACAAGTTTGAATGCAGCGTGTCATGTAAGACACAAAGTTCCATGGAGGCAAGGAAGAGAGAGAGGCCATTTGTATCTGATGGAGATCTATGAGGGCTTCATGTAAGAAGTGGCATCTAATTCAAGGAGATCTTAAATGAGAAGTAAATTAACCTCCTAGCCATCAGTTTTCCTATCCCTAACTAGATTGCTGGGGCCCCCTTTTCTGTTAACAACACAAAAGTTTAAGATTTTATCAGTTCATATGTAGTTTTGAAAATATTTGGATATTCGAGTTTCATTAAGGCATAGTCAGTTTTGAAAAAAGAAACTGAGATCATCCCCCTTTTTTCATTAGGGATGGATTAGGTTTGCTTTAGGTATATCATGCAGTTTACTTCAGATTGGAGCTCATGGCTTCTTAAGACCTAGATGATGATACAGTCCAAAGCAATGCTTAGGTTCAGATGCACAGATACTGTTTAATGACACATTAAAATCAGAGGAAAACAAAAACCCACTTGGTTCTTGTTCAGTAAAGAAAAGGAGGTGTTTTCTGATGATTGGACCCCTATGGAAGAGTGTGGGGGCTGCACCTCTGGCCCAGAGTGACTGTAGACAGTTCAGGGGAGGAGATCCCTGGATGCCTTTATCAGAATTCAAAGAATATCTTTGCATTCAGAAAATTGGAGGAGCTAGAAGCAGAGATGAACCCTTGCATCAACACATTGAAAAACCTCCAGATCGGTTGAGATAGTACTGAGGAAGCAAACAAAATGGAGATAAAAATAGCCCATCTGTGTACCCTCTCACATAAACCATTGCTGCTTCATTAGTGTTTCTTTAGTTACTTTATTCTATAAGAAACAGCTATCAAAGAAAAATGAATATACCACTACTTGATACAATCCATGAGAGAAGCAAAACTTTATAAAAATATTATTATGTTGGTGTGACATCATGTAGTTAGCCAAGATTCTCAGTGGTGAAGAATAGTTGGTTAAGGAAAGATGGGCCCCTGGTTATGTGATTTCCCTTTTATTCTATCTCCTAGAGAAAGGATAGATGAATTCTTCTCAGTTACTAGACTTTAGAGATGTATTATATATATTCATTAATTCAATCAACATACATTTATTGAACATATACTATAAGCTAGGTGCTATTATAATGGCTTCCCTGATAGCTCAGTTGATAAAGAATCTGCAATGCAGGAGACCCTGGTTCTATTCCTGGGTTGGGAAGATCCATTGCAGAAGGGATAGGCTACCCACTCCAGTATTCTTGGGCTTCCCTTGTGGCTTAGCTGGTAAAGAATCCGCCTGCCCAAATGGTACTAGTAGAATCTGCCTGCCAATGCAGGAGACGCAAGAGACACGGGTTTGATCCCTGGGTCAGGAAGATCTCCTGGAGTAGGAAATGGCAACCTACTCCAGTATTCTTGCCTGGAAAATCCCATGGACAAAGGAGCCTGGCGGGCTACAGTCCACGGGGTCACAAAGAGTGGGACACAACTGAGCACACACAAAATAGGTGCTATTATAGGGAGCAAGCCAGATAAAGACCTTTGTTTTCATGGAGCTCATATTCAAGCTAAATGAAACAGATAATATACAATAAAGACAACATAACAGAATTTGATACAAATCTGTGTTGCTCTAAAATGATAAAATACAGGGGGAACAAATCAAAAAATAGAGTTGGGTCAAGGTGTTGATGAGGGCATGGGTGAATGACTAGGGCATCTAGTCATTCTTATAATGGCTAGAACAGGTCAGAAGATAAGATTTGAATAAAGACTTGGAAAAGGTAGAGAAGTTACTCATGTGAGTATCTGGGGCCAGAGTGTTCCAGGCACAGAGAACAGTCACTGCAAAGGCCCAGGGATGACAGCATGTACCTAGCGTATTTGGAAAACAGCAAGGAGGCTAGTGTGCCTGGAGTAGTGAGCAGGAAAGTTGGTGGTTAGCTGGCTGCCATCTTGGTAGTTGAATAACTGGCTCGTCTGTCTCTCATCATTCAGCAGGCTAGCCTGGCTTTATTCACATGGTGGTATTCATAGGGTCCTACGAGCAGTAGGAGAAAGCTAGCCACAATGTGCAAGCATTTTTCAAGTCTCTGCTTATGTCACATCTGCCATTGTTCCTTTGACTGAGACAAGTCACATGGCCAAGTTGGCAGTCAGTGTGGGAGGGGGCTATTACTCAAAGGGTATGGATACAGAGAGGGGATTATTATAACCATATTTGTTAAAATTCTATCTCATTGCCCTTACTTTACTGAATTATAATCTCCAATTTATGTATATATCAGTCTGTTTCTTCATGTCTATATCCTGAGTGTATAGTACATGCTCCGTAATAGTTCAGCTTTTCCTCACTGTGTGGCATTTTTAAGAACTGAAGTCACTTAGGTTAAATGACCCAGATAGAGTTCCCATTTTAGTGAGATGGAAAGAGAATTCAAAATAATCCTGAACCTCAAAATACTGTCCCCCAAATATTTATAAGCCTCACCAGGAGGTGAGCAGAGGCACAGCCTGGATAGCTTCTCCTACTGTCAACTCCCTGTAAAGGCTCCCAGTGACATTCCTGAATTAAAGTACCAGTAGTGCTCCAGCTCTCTCCCAAGAGAATTTGCACACGTCATCTCTTTGCATATTTTTATCACACACTCACTACATCAATTCTTCAGTTTGCTGTGGCTCAGGAAATGTCAGAAGGGAAAGTTTATGAAATCTCCCATATATGCAGACATCTGGCTGAAGCAAGCAGGCCCAAAGGTCAATATGCCAAAGCTTGGCTTTGTTACTTTTCAATATTTTATCCAAGAGCTCAGTAAAATCCTGATTTCTCAAAACAGAATTGTTCCCCGCCTCTTTCAGAAATACCAATGTGACCTAGGAAATTCCTTCCAATTAGCTTGGGATTAGGAGCATTCATCTTTATTTTTTTAAGTTAAAACAGACATCCTCCAAAACTCATTATCTCAAAACTTTTGTAGGTATCAATCTTGCTGCTTTCATAGTTTGTCTTGCTATAGTCTCTTGATAGAAACATTCTTATGGGGAATAAAGCATGACCAAACATGGCAGGACTCTTGTTTTAAATTCCAAGCTGCCTGGGTTTGGCAGCTTCTTGAAATGGCCCAGCTGGTCTTAGTTGACCAGATGGCTGAAAAGTAAGGCAAAATTTCCTTATATAGGAAATAGGGCATCTTGATTAATAATGGCTAAGGATAATGCCTCTGGAACTTTGCCCCAAGGAGATGGTTATGGACCTGTCAGAGTCACCTGCACGCTGCATCCCAACTGTCCCCTATCAGTGCTTTCTCTCAGCTCTATAGCCTCTTGGCTGTAGCCACAAATTAGACTCAAGACATGCTTACAAGTGGCTGCAAATCATTTAGCTGTAATAACAAACAGCATAAAGGAAAAGAATTGTTTAACTCCACTTGGCCACACTCAAAGCCTGCCTGATGTCTCACAGCCTTCTATTCAGTTCATCCTGATATTTTCCTGTGGGTCAAAAAGACAACAATATACCCAGCCTTTAGTCTGCCTCTAGGGGTTCTATGCTCTGAACTGTTAGAACATAACCAGCAGAACTTCTTCTTGGAGGTTGGTAAAAAAAAAAAAATGTATATTTCAAAAACCAATTTTATAGTTTCAAATGGCAAAGTACCTATGGAACAGATATCATGCCATTATTTCATTTTTCTTTTTTGAGGGAGGAGACTGAACTTCTAAACACCAAACTAAATAAAAACTACAAAAGCTTTGGTTGGCAGAAAGGCAGGAAATTAACTTGGATTCAATAAACACAATTTCTTACTTGAAATGTGTTTAAAATTCGTGAAGCATGTTGGAAACCTGCCCAGATTGTCTTTTCAGAAAGCTTGTTTTATAAGTGTAGCCCAAATATTATGAATAGTAAAGACCTCATTGCCTGGAATGACCTTTACCTCCTCCTACTTCACCTATTTAGTTGGCTTCATAGATTCAGTTAAGTATCCCTCCTTCAGGTCATGTTCCTAGTACTGCACCTTCCCTCTTCTCTGGCTCCCTTCCCCTCATCTCCTTCCCTCTTCTCTCTCTGTTTCATCCTCCTCCATTTAATAAGTTAGGCATTTTCACTGATGTCCTGTATTCCACATTGTTTAATAACCAACATTCCACGTATCTGTCTTTGGCATACCAGATTATAGGCCCCTGAGCAGGGGCAAGGACTATTTTTTTCTTTTTTAATCTTTGGTTTCCCCAGCCCCTAGCACAGTGAATAGCACAGGGGAGATATTCGATAAACGTTAAGGTGAATAAATGAATGGATGAATGAACCACCAATTAAATTATACTTGGAATACCTCTTGACTGCAAGCCTTTTCAACATTGTTTATTCATTCACTAACCAACTCTTTACTGAGCACCTCCTATGAGCCAGGTGTTGTACTAAATGGTAGATATGTAAACATGGACAAATCAACAGAGTCCTTGCCCTCACAGGGCTAAAACTCTAAAATTAAACATATTTATTTATTTTATAAGGATAATAGCATTGGAGCTGGAGATGCTTATTTTTTCAGAATTTCTATGAAAGCCTCACTGTGAAGGGAGAATCTACATATATGCTTTCAGGATGCAGGACTTTCTAGAAGAACTGCTATCTAGAGACTTTTATACCTGACACCCTGTAATATGGAAGACTAGACATTTGAAAAGAATTAATTGAAATAATGGAATTTGTGGATGTTGACAGTGCTGTGGCATTTTCCCTACTCTTCTAAAGGTGGGAAGAGAGGAGAAGGTTGTTCACCCCTATCACAGTAAGGGAAGAGGTTGGCACCTCCTCCACATGTCATATCTGCTGAGCTGCTGAAACTCCAAGTTGCCCTGGGATCAGACAGTAAGAGTTACTAGGAGAACCTGTCTTGTATCCTTAGTAGTTTGGGCTTTGTATGAAAATATGAACACCAGTACTTCTTTCTAACAGTATGACAGGGCTGTCTGTTTGTTTAACCTATATGCTAAGCACATCATGAGAAATGCCGGGGCTGGATGAATTACAAGCTGGAATCAAGATAGCTGGGAGAAATATCAACAACTTCATATATATGGGTGATAACCACTCTAATGGCAGAAAGTGAAGAGGAACTAAAGAGCCTCTGGATGAGGATGAAGGAGGAGAGTAAAAGAGCCAGTTTCAGATTAAATATTTAAAAAAAAAAATAGCATCATGGCGAAATGCAAAAAAAAAAAAAAAAAAAAAAAGGAAAGAAACTCTTAAATATTCCAGATGTTAAAATAAATGGTGATTATTCTCTTCAAGAAAATTAGAGATAGCAAGGGAACTTTTCTTGCAAAGATGGGCACAATAAAGGACAGAAATGGTATGGACCTAACAGAAGCAGAAGGTATTAAGAAGAGGTGGCAAGAATACACAGAAGAACTGTACAAAAAAGATCTTAATGACCAAGATAACCATGATGGTGTGATCACTTACCTAGAGCCAGACATCCTAGAGTGCAACGTCAAGTGGGCCTTAGGAAGCATCACTATGAACAGAGCTAGTGGACATGATGGAGTACCAGTTGAGCTATTTCAAATCCTGAAAGATGATGCTGTGAAAGTGCTGCACTCAATATGCCAGCAAATTTGGAAAACTCAGCAGTGGCCACAGGACTGGAAAAGGTCAGTTTTCATTCCAGTCCCAAAGAAAGGCAAAGCCAAAGAATGTTCAAAATACCACAAAATTGCACTCATCTCACACTCTAGCAAAGCTAGCTCAAAAAAAAAAAAAAAGCAAAGCTCAAAATTCTTCAAGCCAGACTTCAACAGTACGTGAACCAAGAACTTCCAGATGTTCAAGCTGGATTTAGAAAAGGCAGAAGAACCAGAGATCAAATTGGAAACATCATTGGATCATAGAAAAAGCAAGAGAATTAAAAAAAAAAAAGCGTCTACTTCTGCTTCATTGACTATGCTAAAGCCTCTGACTGTGTGGCTCACAACAAACTGTGGAAAATTCTTCAAGAGATAGGAATACCAGACCACCTTACCTGCCTCCTGAGGAATCTGAATGCAGGTCAAGAAGCAACAGTTAGAACTGGACATGGAACAACAGACTGGTTCCAAATCGGGAAAGGAGTATGTCAAGGCTGTATATTGTCACCCTGCTTATTTAACTTATATGCAGAGTACATCATGCAAAATGCCGGGCTGGATGAAGCACAAGCTGGAATCAAGATTGCCAGGAGAAATATCAATAACTTCAGATATGCAGATAACACCACCCTTATGGCAGAAAGTGAAGAACTAAAGAACCTCTTGATGAAAGTGAAAGAGGAGAGTGAAAAAGTTGGCTTAAAAGTCAACATTCAGAAAACTAAGATCATGGCATCTGGTGTCATCACTTCATGGCAAATAGATAGGGAAACAATGAAAACAGTGAGAGACTTTATTTTCTTGGGCTCCAAAATCACTGCAGATGGTGACTGCAGCTATGAAATGATAAAACGTTATTTCTTGGAAGAAAAGCTATGAGAAACCTAGACATTGTACTAAAAAGCAGAGACACTTTTTGCCAACAAAGGTTGGTATAGTCAAAGCTATGGTTTTTCCAGTAGTCATATATGGATGTGAGAGTTGGACCATAAAGAAAACTGAGTGTTGGAGGTTTGATGCTTTTGAACTGTGGTGTTGGAGAAGACTCTTGAGAGTCCCTTGGACTGCAAGGAAATGAAACCAGTCAATCCTAAAGGAAATCAGTCCTGAATATTCATTGGAAGGACTGATGCTGAAGCTGAAACTCCAATACTTTGGCCACTTGATGCAAAGAACTGATTCATTTGAAAAGACCCTGATGCTGGGAAAAATTGAAGGCAGGAGGAGAAGGGGACAACAGGAGGTGAAATGGTTGGATGGCATCACCGATTCGATGGACATGAGTTTGAGCAAGATCAGGGAGTTGGTGATGGAAAGGGAAGCCTGGTGTGCTGCAGTTCATGGGGCCGCAAAGAATCAGACACAACTGAGCTACTGAACTGAACTGAATACATCAAATTTACTGTTAAGTTACTGCAAATATAGTCATGATCGATTTGAAGTGGCACATATTAATATATAGAAATGTATACAACTTTGATCTAAATTTTCTGTTTGTGCGTGTGTGAGGTTTGGCTACAAATGTACATGGAAAAATATACTTGAAGGACATAAATCTAAATCTTAATGGTTATATACTGGTTCATTAATGTCAATGATATTTTCTGTGTTTTCTGTCTTATTTATAACAAGCATGTCTTACTTGTTATAGATAAGATAGTGCAATGCACATACCTCTTCTGTATAGGGCATTGCCATAGGCCCTGGAGGAATTGTGCGATCAGTAGAGTGAAGCACTTTCTCAGGGACTGCTATGTGTATAAATTAGAATGAGCGTGTGTATGTAAGTAATTCTTTGTTTTCCATGATTCATTTTTTATCCCATTTTCCTTTCTCACTGTCATCCATATGAGTCACATCTCCCCACAGTCAGTTGAGAGCCAACCATGTTTAATAATAGCCTAATAAAAATACACATAGAAAGATAAACCTGTGGTAGCAAAAGGATAATCATGATGAGTTCAGAGCCGAATGAAAAATTGTTTTTATTATACTCTGTTTAGGTTTATCTGAATTCGTGATTGCCTCTCATACAAAGATGACTAATCAGTGACCACTTATTTAGCATTTTTTTAATTGAAATATACTTGATTTAAATATTAGTTTCATGTGTACAGCATAGTGATTCAATATTTTATAGATTACACTCCGTTATAAGTTATTACAACATAACGACTAGAATTCCCTGTGAGGTATGATGTATTCTTGCTGCTTTTTGATTTTATACATAGTATTTTAAATCTCTTAATCCCATAACTCTGTCTTCCCCCACCAACTTCCCTCCCCCCACTGATAACCACTAGTTTGTTCTCTATATCTGTAAGACCGTTTCTGTTCTACATACATTCCTTTGTTTTACTTTTAAGATTCCAAACATAAGTGATGTCATACAGTGTTTGTCTTTCTTTCTCTAACTTATTTCACTAAACATAATATTGTCTAGCTCCATCCACATTACTGCAGATGGCAGAATTTCATTCTTTTATACAACTGAATAATATGTTCTTTATCCATTTGTCTATTGATGAACAATTATGTTACTTCCATATCTTGCCTATTGCAAATAGTGCTGCTATGAACATTGGGGTGCATGTATCTTTTCGAATTAGTGTTTTCTAATTTTTTCTGGATATACACCTAAGAGTGAAATTGCTGGATCATGGTAGTTCTATTTTTAGTTTTTTGAGGAAGCCCTATATTGTTTTTCCTAGTGGCTGCACAAATTTACATTCCCACCAACTGTGTATGAGGGTTCCCTTTTCCCCACATCCTCACCAGCCAACATTTGTTATGTGTACGCTTCTTGATGCTAGCTATTCTGACAGGTGTGAGGTTTTGATTGTGGCTTTGATTTGCATTTCCCTGATGATTAATGATGTGGAAAAACTTTTCACGTGCCTGGTGGCCATATGCTTTTCCTCTTTGCAAAAATGTCTATGTAGGTATTTTGCCTACTTTTGGATTGTGTTTTTTAGTTTTTTATCTTGAGTTATATGAGCTATTTATTTACTTTGGATATTAACCCCTTGTCAATCATATCACTTGCAAATATTTTCTTCTATTTAGTAAGTCATCTTTTTGTTTTGTTTATGGTTTCTGTTGCTGTGAAAAAGCTTTTTTGAGTTTAATCAGGTTCCATTTGTCTATTTTTGCTTTTATTTCTTTTGCCTTAGGAGACAGATCCAAAAAAAATAATGCTATGCCTTATGTCAAAGAGTGTTCTGCCTTGGAGTCTTCTTGGAGTTTTATGTTTTCAGGTCTTATATTTAGGACTTTAATCCATTTTGAGTTTATTTTTACATATGATGTGATGAAATGTTTTAATCTCATTCTTTTATGTGTAGCTGTACAATTTTCCCACCACCACTTATGAAAGAGACTGTGTTTTCTCCATTGTTCATTCTTGCCTACTTTGTCATAGATTAATTGACTGTGTATGTTGGGTTTATTTGTGAGCTTTTTATTCTGTTCCACAGATCTATGTGTCTGCTTTTGTGCCAATGCCATGATGTTTTGCTTACTGTAGCTTGGTCATATTATATGAAATCAGGGAGTATGATATCACAGCATTTGTTTTTGGATGTCTTTCCATTCCTTTATATCATCCTCAGTTTCCTTCATCATTGTTTTATACTTTTCAAAGTACAGGTCTTTTACTTCCTTTGTTAAGCTTTATTTCTGGATGCTTTATTCTTTTTGATGTGATTTAAATAGGATTTTTTCTTTATCTTTCTGATAGTTCATTATTAGTGTATAGAAAAGCAACAGGTTTCTATATATTAACCTTGTATCCTACAACTTTTCTGAATTTATTTTTTTATTCTACTAGTTTTTTGGTGGATACTTTAGGATTTTCTGCATAAAGTACCATATAATCTGCAAAAAGTGACAGTTTTACTTTTTCCCTTCCAATATGGATGCTTGTTCTTGCTTCCTTCCATCTGAGTACTGTTACTAGCACTTCCAATACTATGTTTAAAAAAGTGAGGAGACTGGGCATCCTTGTCTTGTTTCTGATTTTATTTTATTTTATTTTTAGCTTAAATGGAGCAATTTATTTTCTCATGGTTCTGGAGGCTCAGCATCCCAGATCAAAATAGCAGCAGGGATGTTTTGTTCTTTTCTTAAAATTTTATTTATTTTAGTTGGAAGCTAATTACTTTATAATATTGTAGTGGTTTTTGCCATACATTGACATGAATCAGCAATGGCTGTACATGTGTTCCCCATCCTGAACCCTGCTCCCACCTACCTCCCCATCCCATCCCTCAGGGTCATCCCAGTGCACCAGCCCTGACACCATGTCTCATGCATTGAACCTGGACTGGTGATCTATTTCACATATGATAATATACATGTTTCAATGAGATTCTCTCAAATGATTCCACCCTAGTCTTCTCCCACAGAGTCCAAAAGTCTGTTCTTTACATCTGAGTCTCTTTTGCCGTCTCACATATAGGGTCATCGTTACCATCTTTCTAAATTCCATATATCTGTGTTAATATACTGTATTGGTGCTTTTCTTTCTGACTTACTTCACTCTGTATAATAGACTCCAGTTTCATCCACCTCATTAGAACTGATTCAAATGCATTCTTTTTAATAGCTGAGTAATATTCCAGTGTGTATATTTACCACAGTTTTCTTATCCACTCATCTGCCGATGGACATCTAGGTTGCTTCCATGTATTGGCTATTGTAAACAGTGCTGCGATGAACATTAGGGTACACGTGTCTCTTTCAATTCTGGTTTCCTCGGTGTATATGCCCAGTGGGATTGCTGGGTCATATGGCAGTTCTATGTCCAGTTTTTTAAGGAATCTCTACACTGTTCTCCATAGTGACTGTACTAGTTTGCATTCCCACCAACAGTGTAAGAGGGTTCCCTTTTCTCTGCACCCTCTCCAGCATTTATTGTTTGTAGACTTTTTGATAGTAGCCATTCTGACTGGCATGATATAGTACCTCATTGTGGTTTTGATTTGCATTTTTGTGATAATGAGTGATGTTGAGCATCTTTTCATGTGTTTGTTAACCATCTGTGTGTCTTCTTTGGATAAATGTCTGTTTAGTTCTTTGGCCCATTTTTTGATTGGGTCATTTATTTTTCTGGAATTGAGCTGCATGAACTGCTTGTGTATTTTTGAGATTATTTCTTTGTCAGTTGCTTCTTTGCTATTATTTTCTCTCATTCTGAAGTCTGTCTTTTCACCTTGCTTATAATTTCCTTCATTGTGCAAAAGCTTTTGAGTTTAATTAGGTCCCGTTTGTTTATTTTTGCTTTTATTTCCATTACTCTGGAAGGTGGGTCATAGAGGATCCTGCTGTAATTTATCTAAGAGTGTTTTGCCATATTTTCCTCTAGGAGTTTTATAGTTTTTGGTCTTACATTTAGATCTTTAATCCATTTTGGGTTTATTTTTGTGTATGGTGTTAGAAAGTGTTTTAGTTTCATTCTTTTACAAGTGGTTGACCAGTTTTCCCAGCACCACTTGTTAAAGAGATTGTCTTTTCTCCATTGTATATTCTTGCCTCCTTTGTCAAAGATAAGGTGTCCATAGGTGCATGGACTTATCTCTGGGCTTTCTATTTTGTTCTATTGATCTCTATTACTGTCTTTGTGCCAGTATCATACTGTTTGGATGACTGTAGCTTTATAGTGTAGTCTGAAGTCAGGCAGGTTGATTCCTCCAGTTCCATTCTTTCTCAAGATTGCTTTGGCTCTTCGAGGTTTTTTGTATTTCCATACAAATTGTGAAATTATTTGTTCTAGTCCTCTGAAAAATACTGTTGGTAGTTTGAGAGGGATTGCATTGAATCTATAGATTGCTTTTTCATTATATTGATTCTTCCAATCCATGAACATGGTTCAGTTCAGTTCAGTCACTCAGTTGTGTCCAACTCTTTGTGACCCCATGAATCGCAGCACGCCAGGCCTCCCTGTCCATCACCAACTCCCAGAGTTCACCCAGACTCACGTACATTGAGTCAGTGATACCATCCAGCCATCTCATCCTTTGTCGTCCCCTTCTCCTCTTTCCCCCAATCCCTCCCAGCATCAGAGTCTTTTCCAATGAGTCAACTCTTCACATGAGATGGCCAAAGTACTGGAGTTTCAGCTTTAGCATCATTCCTTCCAAAGAAATCCCAGGGCTGATCTCCTTCAGAATGGACTGGTTGGATCTCCTTGCAGTCCAAGGGAGTCTCAAGAGTCTTCTCCAACACCACAGTTCAAAAGCATCAATTCTTCGGCACTCAGCCTTCTTCACAGTCCAACTCTCACATGCATACATGACCACAGGAAAAACCATAGCCTTGACTAGATGGACCTTTGTTGGCAAAGTAATGTCTCTGCTTTTGAATATGCTATCTAGGTTGGTCATAACTTTCCTTCCAAGGAGTAAGCATCTTTTAATTTCATGGCTGCAGTCACCATCTGCAGTGATTTTGGAGCCCAAAAAAATAAAGTCTGACACTGTTTCCACTGTTTCCCCATCTATTTGCCATGAAGGGATGGGACCAGATGCCATGATCTTTGTTTTCTGAATGTTGAGCTTTAAGCCAACTTTTTCACTCTCCACTTTCACTTTCATCAGGACATGCATCTATTTGTGTCATCTTTGATTTCTTTCATCAGTGTTTTATAGTTTTCTATATATAGGTCTTTTGTTTCTTTAGGTAGATTTATTCCTAAGTATTTTATTCTTTTCATTGCAATGGTGATTGGAATTGTTTCCTTAATTTCTCTTTCTGTTTTCTCATTGTTAGTGTATAGGAATGCAAAGGATTTCTGTGTGTTAATTTGATATCCTGAAAATTTACTAATTCACTGATTAGCTCTAGTAGTTTTCTGGTGGAGTCTTTATGGTTTTCTATGTAGAAGATCATGTCATCTGCAAACAATGAGAGTTTTACTTCTTCTTTTCCAATCTGGATACCTTTTATTTCTTTTTCTTCTCTGATTGCAGTGACTAAAACTTCCAAAACTATGTTGAATAGTAGTGGTGAGAGTGGGCACCCTTTTCGTGTTCCTGACTTTAGGGGAAATGCTTTCAATTTTTCACCATCGAGGATAATATTTGCTGTGGGTTTATCATATATGGCTTTCATTATGTTGAGGTATGTTCCTTCTATGCCTGCTTTCTGGAGGGTTTTTAATCATAAATGAATGTTGTTATTTTTGATTTTAAAATAAAGGCTTTTAATCTTTCACCATTGAGTATGTTGTTACCTGTGGGTTTGTCATAAATGGTTTTTAATTATATTGAAATATATTCCTTCTATATCCACCTTGATGAGAGTTTTTATTAATATCCTGAATGGATATTGAATTTTTTCAAATGCTATTTGAGATGATTATATGATTTTTATTCTTCCTTTTGCTAATGTGGTGTATCACATTGATTAGTTTGCAAGTATTAAAATATCCTTAAGCCCCTGGGATAAATCCCACTTGATCATGCTATATGATCCTTTTTATATATTTTTGGATTCATTTTGCTAATATTTTGTTGAATATGTTTGCATCTGTGTTCATCAGTGATATTGGCCTGGAATTTTCTTCCTTTGCAGTGTCTTTTTCTGGTTTTGGAACCAAGGGTAATGGTGGCTTCATAGATTGAATTAGGAGTGTTCTGTCGACTTCAGTTTTGGGGAATAGTTTGAGAAGCATAGGTATTAGCCCTTCTTTATATGTTTGGTAGATTTTTCCTGTGAAGCCATCTGGTCCTAGACTTTTGTTTGCTAGTTTTTTTAAAAATTACAAATTTAATGGTTCTGCTCGTTATTGGTCTTTTCAAATTGTTTCTCCTTGATTCAGTCTTGGCAGGTGTATGCTTCTAGAAATTTGTCCTTTCTTTGAGGTACTATTTGTTGGCATATACTGTTGGTAGTATTCTCTTACGATTCTTGTACCTGTGTGGTATTGTCCATTATTTCTCTTCTTTCACTTATTGTGTCGTTTATTTGGGTCCTCTCTCTTTTCTTCTTGGTGAAACAAGCTAAAAGTTTATCAAGTTTATCTTTTTGAAAAACCAGCTCTCACTTTCTTTGATATTTTCTTTTGGTCTCTATTTTTATTTCCCCTTTTACCTTTATTATTTCCTTCCTTCTGCTGAATTTGGGCTTTTTTGTTCTTTTTCTAATACCTTTACGTGGTAGACTGTGTTTTTTTATTTGAGATTTTTCTGATTTCTGGAGGAAGGCCAGTATTGGTATAAATTTCTTAGAACTGCTTTTGCTGCATCCCATAGATTTTGGAAAGTTGTGGTGGAAAGTTGTGTGTCCCTTTTCATTTATCTTGATTCATTTTTCTCATTTGCTCTTTGATTTCTTCATTGACCCATTAGTTTTTTAGTAGCATGTTTTTTAGTCTCCACGTGTTTGTTCTTTTCTCATTTTTCTTTCTGTAACAGATTTTCAACTTCACACTGTTGTGGTCAGAAAAGATGCTTGAAATAATTTCTGTCCTTTTCAATTTGTTGAGACTTATTTTATGGCCTAGCTTGTGATCTGTCCTCGAAGTAGGTCCATGTGCACTTGAAAACAATATGTATTCTGCTGTTTGGGCATGAAATTTCTTGTAGATATCTAGTCACTCTAACTAGTCTATCATGTCATTTAAGATGAGTATTGCCTTATTGATTTTCTTTCTGGATGATCTGTTTATTGATGTAAGTGGGGCATTTAAGTTCCCTACTCTTATTGTATGATTGTCCATTTCTCCCTTTATTTCTGTTAGTATTTCTTTGTGTGTATAGATGTTCCCTTATTGGATGCACATTTGTTAATGTGTGTAATATCTTCTTGTATTGATCACTTTATCATTTTATAATGTCTTTCTATGTCTTTTGTTATAGCCTTTGTTTTAAAGTTTATTTTGTGTGATATGAGTATTACTACTGCCTCCTTTCTTGTCATTTCCATTTACGTGAAATGTCTTTTTCCATTTCCTCTCTTTCAGCCTTGTGTGTGTCTTTAGTTCTGAACTGAGTTTTATGGGCAGCATGAAGATAGGTCTTGTTTTTTTAAAAAAATACAATCAGCCACTCTGTGTCTTTTGAGTGAAACATTTAGTCCTTTAACATTTAGAGTAATTATTGATAGATATGTACTGATTGACATTTTATTACTTATTTTCTGGCTGTTTTTATAGTTTTTTCTGGTTATTTCTTTTTGGTTTTTTCCTTGTGGTTTGATGATTTTCTTTGGTAATAATATGCTTATGTTTCTTTCTTTTTAGTTTTTGTGTTTCTGTTGTAGGTTTTTTATTTGTGGTTTTCATGGGGTTCATATATGTTGACCTATAACCAAATCTACCTGTTTTAAACTGATAAGCATTTTAGTTCAAACACATTTAAAAGATCATTTTTTACACCTCTCCCCAACATTTTGTGTTTTAATGTCATATTTTACATCTTCATGTTTATCCCTTTAACTCTTTATTGTAGTTATAGTTGCTTTTACAATTTTTTGTCTTTTAATATTTGTACTGGCTTAGTTAAGTGGTAGATCCTCAATCCTTACTATGTATTTTCCTTTCCTTTCGTTTTGGAACTTCAATTTTCTATAGATTCTTACATTTTTCCCATCTCCCTCAAAGAGAAAACCCTTTAACATTTCTACATTTCTTTTACAGTAGGTTTAGTATTGATGAACTCTTAGCTTTTGCTTTTCTGAGGAGTTTTATATCTCCTTTGATGCTAATAGCAGTCTTTCTGGGTAGCGTATCCTAGGTTGCAGGTTTTTCCATTTCAACACTTTGAATATATCATGCAACTCTCTTCTTACCTGCAATATTTCTGCAGAAAAATCAGCTTATAGCCATATGAAGTTTCCTTGTATATGAGTCTGTTTTTATCTTGCTGCCTTTAAAATTGTCTTTAAGTTTTGCCATTTTAATTATGATATATCTGTCTAGTTGTATACTATTTGGAACTATCTGTGCTTCCTGTACCTGGATATCTCTTTCCTTTTTCACCAGTTTGGGAGGTCTTTAGCCATAATTTTCTCAAATACATTTTCAATCTCCTTCTCTCTCTTCTCCTGCTGGGAACCCTATAATTTGAATATTGGTACAATTAATGCTAAGACAGAGATCTCATAAACTGTTCTCATTTTTAAAAATTTGTTTTCTTTTATGTGATTTCCATTACTTTGTTTTCCAGATCACTTATCATTCTTCTGTGTCAGTCTGCTTTTCATTCCTCCTAGTGTGTTTATTTTCCATTATTGAATTCCTTATTTCTGATTGAGTCTTTTTTTATATTCTTTGTTCCTTATTAACATTCTCATTATATTTATCTATTGTTTTCCTCAATTCAGTTAACATTCTTATTAGCAATGCTTTGCATTCTTTATCCGGAGAAGGCAATGGCACCCCACTCCAGTACTCTTGCCTGGAAAATCCCATGGACAGAGGAGCCTGGTAGGCTGCAGTCCATGGGGTCGCTAAGAGTCGGACACGACGGAGCGACTTCACTTTCACTTTTCACTTTCATGCATTGGAGAAGGCAATGGCAACCCACTCCAGTGTTCTTGCCTGGAGAACCCCAGGGACGGGGGAGCCTGGTGGGCTGCCGTCTATGGGGTCACACAGAGTCGGACATGACTGAAGTGACTTAGCAGCAGCAGCATTCTTTATCAGGTCAATTATTTATTTCTATTTAATTATGTATTTTAATAATTAAAAGAGTATCTCTAGCTCTATACAGTCAGCAAAAACAAGACTTGGAGCTGACTGTGGCTCAGATCATGAACTCCTTATTGCCAAATTCAGACTTAAATTGAAGAAAGTAGGGAAAACCACTAGACCATGCAGGTATGACCTAAATCAAATCCCTTATGATTATACAGTGGAAGTGAGAAATAGATTCAAGAGATTAGATCTGATAGACAGCATGCCTGATGAACTATGGATGGAATATCGTGACATTGTACAGGAGACAGGGATCAAGACCATCCCCAAGAAAAGGAAATGGAAAAAAGCAAAATGGCTGTCTGAGGAAGCCTTACAAATACCTGTGAAAAGAAGAGAAGCCAAAAGCAAAGGAGAAAAGGAAAGATATACCCATTTCAATGCAGAGTTCCAAAGAATAGCAAGGAGAGATAAGAAAGCCTTCCTCAGTGATCAGTGCAAAGAAATAGAGGAAAACAATAGAATGGGAAAGACTAGAGATCTCTTCAAGAAAATTAGAGATACCAAGGGAACATTTCATGCAAAGATGGGCACAAAAAAGATAGAAGTGGTATGGACCTAACAGAAACAGAAGGTATTAAGAAGAGGTGGCAGGAATACACAGAAGGACTATACAAAAAAGATCTTCATGACCCAGATAATCACGATGGTGTGATCACTCACCTAGAGCCACACATCCTGGAATGCAAAGTCAAGTGGGCCTTAGAAAGCATCACTACGAACAAAGCTAGTGGAGGTGATGGAATTCCAGTTGAGCTATTCCAAATCCTGAAAGATGATGCTGTGAAAGTGCTTCACTCAATATGCCAGCAAATTTGGAAAACTCAGCCGTGGCCACAGGACTGGAAAAGGTCAGTTTTCATTCCAATCCCAAAAAAGGCAAAGCTAAAGAATGCTCAAACTACCACACAATTGCACTCATCTCACACGCTAGTAAAGTAATGCTCAAAATTCTCCAAGCCAGGCTTCAACAGTACGTGAACCATGAACTTCCAGACATTCAAGCTAGTTTAAGAAAAGGCAAAGGAACCAGAGATCAAATTGCCAACATCTGTTGGATTATTGAAAAAGCAGAAGAGTTCCAGAAAAACATCTACGTCTGCTTTATGGACTATGCCAAAGCCTTTGACTATGTGGATCCCCACAAACTGTGGAAAATTCTTAAAGTGATGGGAATACCAGACCACCTGACCTGCCTCTTGAGAAATCTGTATGCAGGTCAGGAAGCAACAGTTAGAACCAGACATGGAACAACAGACTGGTTCCAAATTGGGAAAGGAGTATGACAAGGCTGTATATTGTCACCCTGATTATTTAACTTATATGCAGAGTACATCATGAGAAACGCTGGGCTGGGTGAAGCACAAGCTAGAATCAAGATTGCTTGGAGAAATATCAGTAACTTCAGATATGCAGATGACATCACCCTTATGGCAGAAAACGAAGAACTAAAGAGCCTCTTGATGAAAGTGAAAGAGGAGAGTGAAAAAGTTGTCTTAAAGCTCAACATTCAAAAAATGAAGATCATGGCATCTTGTCCCATCACTTCATGGGACATAGATGGGGAAACAGCAGAAACAGTGACAGATTTCATTTTGGGGGGCTCCAAAATCACTGCAGATGGTGACTGCAGCCATGAAATTAAAAGACGCTTGGTCCTTGGAAGAAAAGTTATGACCAACCTAGACAGCATATTAAAAAGCAGCGACATTACTTTGCCAACAAAAGTCCATCTAGTCAAGGCTATGGTTTTTCCAGTAGTCATGTATGGATG
The DNA here is from genome assembly GCF_003369695.1 of Bos indicus x Bos taurus. Lineage (NCBI taxonomy): Eukaryota > Metazoa > Chordata > Mammalia > Artiodactyla > Bovidae > Bos > Bos indicus x Bos taurus. The sequence goes on along the minus strand of NC_040105.1, from coordinate 12,271,271 downwards.
TGAGAGTTGGGACTATAAAGAAGGCTGAGCACTGAAGAATTGATGCTTTTGAAAGTGGTGTTGGAGAAGACTCTTGAGAGTCCCTTGGACTGCAAGGAGATCCAACCACTCTATCTGAAAGGAAATCAGTCCTGAATATTCATTGGAAGGACTGATGCTGAAGCTGAAGCTCCAATACTTTGGCCACCTGATGCAAAGAACTGACTCATTTGAAAAGTCCATGATACTGGGAAGGATTGAAGGCGGGAGGAGAAGGGGATGACAGAGGATGAGATGGTTGGATGGAATCACCGACTCAATGGGCATGAGTTTGAGTAAGCTCCAGGAGTTGGTGATGGACAGGAAGGCCTGGCGTGCTGCAGTCCATGGGGCTGCAAAAAGTTGGACATGACTGAGCAACTGAACTGAACTGACCTGACCTGAATTATGTATTTTCAGTGGTTTTTCTCTTACTGTTTCAACTGAGAGTAGTTCCTATGCTTTATTGTTTTCCTTAACTTTCTTTGCCTGTATGAATTCAAGTGAAACAGTTATCTATTCCAGTCTGGAAGAGGTGTCATATATGGAAGCATCCCTATGCAGACTGTGTGTGCCTAATGCCTTTGGAGAGAGAGCAGATTTGATCTGGACATAAGCGAGGTCTTTCCTCAAGTTGTGCTGGTAGCTATTATGTTAGTAGCTATTATGTTGATATGAGGCTGGAGACAGAGGAGCTAGAGCTGTAGCTGGGTGTGAGTTGGGACTTTCCTTCTACTCAATGGCCAGGCCTGCCCTCCAAGTAGCTGGAGTAGAAGCCCTGTGGGTTGGACCTGAGCTGGCTCTGTTCCATTTAGGTGTCTGCTTTTCCCTTTCCCAGCACTGGGACTTTCGCCCCAGAGATGGAAATTGCAGAAGAAGGGAAGCCCATGTGAGCCCTCTCAGCTCATTTTTGCCATAGACAGAAGTTTGAGTTGTTTCTAATGTGCTGCCTGTGCTGCTGCTGCTGCTGCTAAGTCACTTCAGTCGTGTCCAACTCTGTGCGACCCCACAGACGGCAGCCCACCAGGCTCCCCCATCCCTGGGATTCTCCAGGCAAGAACACTGGAGTGGGTTTCCATTTCCTTCTCCAGTGCATGAAAGTGAAAAGTGAAAGTGAAGTTGCTCAGTCATGTCCGACTCTTCATGACCCCATGGACTGCAGCCCACCAGGCTCCTCTGTCCATGGATTTTCCAGGCAAGAGTACTGGATTGGAGTGCCATCGCCTTCTCCGTGCTGCCTGTGCAGGTGCCAGCAATTATTTCTATCTGCTTAGATGCAGCCTCAGGTCCAAGTCCCACTTGTCCCTCACTGCTGATCAGTTCCCCCAGTCTGTGCCCCTGCCGCCCTTTTGTGGAGCTGCACTGAAGGGCAGGAGGGGCCAGTGTGTACTCTCTTTGTGTATCCGGGTCAGCTGTGGTGGAGTAGCCGCCCTCAGAGTTCTGGGCTGCTTCTGATACGATGCTTGAGTATGTGCCAACAGTAGTTACTGCTGCGTCACCCATCCTTTGCCCTGGGACTAGGTCATCTCTGTATCCCTTGGCCTAGCTTTATCCCTGGCTGTGGCAGCCCTAGATCACATACTACACTGAGACATGTAGTAAGCTTTGCTGGAGCAAACACCAAGCAGCTGTGGGAAACAGCCCCTGGAGCAGTCCTCTAACCATCTTCACTGCCCTACCCCGAGGCAAGCTAGCGCACAAGCACTCCTCAGGAGCAGAGACCAGGCTTCCTACAGACCTCCTGTTGGTCCCAGTGTCCTCCAAGCAGCCAAGAGGGCTCATCTACTCTGTGTATGACCCCCGGACTGGGGCATCCAGTCCGTGGTTTTCACTGCTCACTCCCCAAAGCTGGTGTTGGTGTTTGTTCATGTAATCTCTCTTTTCCTCTGAGAGCCCTCCCAGGGTCATGGGCCCTGACTTGTTTTTCTCCTGTTCCTACTCGATTCCATATGTATCTTTCTTAGCCTTGCTTGTACAAGAGTCTTTCTGCTAGTTTCCATTTAGTTTTCAATGAATATTGTTCCACATGCAAATGTATTTTTGATGTATTCATGGCAAATGAATACATCATGACTTCCATGTCCTCCTACTCTACCATCTTGATTAGTCTCCTTTATAGCAATAGTTTTGACCGTGATGTAAAATCACAATGGCTAATAAGAATGAATAACAAATTTATAAAATCTCAAGCTCCCATTTTGAAATAAATGACTATTCTTTTTGTATCAATGAGTTGTTGGAGGCTAAATATCTTGTTTTGACATTATCTGTTTGCAGTGTACCACCAATACTTTATCTATTAAATTGTGTGATATGTTTGTGTGTCCTAACGTTAAATGGCATGGCATACAGTGATGGCGGTAACTAATAAATAATGGGAAATAAACAAATCAACCTGTTTGGGAGGAGGCACAGACTGGATTAAAATTTATGTTAGGCAATACTAATATGTGATTATGTAGCTGAAAAAAAAAGCTGTTACCATTTCTGACATCTGTATTCCAGTAGAAATATGACATAAGCGTTTTGTACTATTTGTTATCCTATAAAGTAAAAAAGTATCAGAGACAGATCTATTCCTTTCTCTATTAGCATACATTATCTAGTATTTATCTTTGGAGGCATGAAACTTGAAAAATTAGTATAACTATTTCCCCACTATTCAACCAAACTCCATTAAAGCCACAGAACTCTTCCATATGTCATCTTATCTTCCAACACAGGCGATAATGTGGAACATGATATAACATTTCTTATCGTGTCAGTTGCAGCACAACTAAACATAAGCCCAAGCCGGCAAAGATAGAGGATTACATCTCAGTTACTTTCTGGAACTGGATTTTGTAGTAACTGCTAAACCAGTATGAGACAGTGTATACTGAATACTAAATTGAACTCACAGTCCTGGAAAATTGAGGCTAATGACTCAATGTACTCAGTGAAAGGGGCAAATATACATAGGAACATTCTGAGGTGCTGAGGCATTTCACAAGCAGGATGTTTATCATTATTTTCCTGAGAAATATTTACAAGTGCAGACGGCCACTCTTACATAAAAATAGATTAGGCAACCATTATGATTTATTATTCGAGGTACTTCAAAATGTCTTTTTGCCCCTAATATCCACTCCATACTTCTTTGTAAACCTGCCACAGTTGCCAGAATTTTTACCATCTTCAGTGACTCCACTGTTATTCTCTATTATGTTACTCTGTTATGTTACTCAAAATAGTAATGTTATTAGCCATTAAGGTAAATTAAGGCATAGTGAACAAACAGATATCTGATTTGCTGCACCCTAATACTGCACGTTCATTTCCTATGTACACTCATTGCATATGGCTTTTCTGTGTAAATTTGCAGTAGCTTAATTACAGTCCATGGGTTCACAAAAGAGTCAGACGCAACTCAGTCACTAAACAAGAACAAATTCAATCTTTTATTACAGTAAATGACTTCACTGAGTATATGAATCACAATAGCCTCCCCAATAAATACTTGACAATACAACATAAGTTGTATCAATCTTACTCCAATTCCTGCAAGCTTCATGCCTCGTAAACAACATGGGGTCAAAAGTACTCACGGGCTTCTGAGAATTCCTGAGCCATGTTTCTTCCTCCACTCATTCCTCTTTTCTCTCAACCCTGAATCTCCTTTCCCCTAATTAATCTGATTGCAAAGATCCCCCCTTGTTCTAAGAACTCTAATGCTCTTAAACTTAGCTTTCCATTCTCTTACTACATTTGCAGCTCCAGCAGTGCCGCACAGGAGCAAACATTTCTGTCTTCACAGAATTCTCCAGCCCGTAACACCTTTGACAAACTTCTCAGGTCACTTGTCAAGTGAGGAGATTTCTTACCTTTGGCAGAGATGCCCTGGAGCCTGAACTCTGGGTGGTCATTGTTAAGACTGTCGTTATGCCCAGTGCAACTCTGGCAGGGGCCGCATCCATGTTTATCCAAAAAGAGACCCAGGACAAAATGACTATCAACAAACTGGGGATGTACATCTGGATCAAATAATATCCCATCTGACGTTCCAGGTGAAACTTAACCTCGATGCAGGTAAACTTTCCTGGAAACAGGAAATGATGATTTAAAAGCCAATTTGAAATCATCTTTCCCATTCCAGCCTCCCACTTTATTTTTATTAAAAAAGAACCTTAAAGATGGATTTGAAAGATTGCACAAAACACTGACCCTACAAACCCAATTCACCTCTTTTCCAACTCAACCAGTAATGAAAATGACAGTGTGAGAATGAGTGATCTAAAGAGTCACTGGCTCAAAACCATATGGCATATTTAGTTTCCAAATCTGTGCTTCTTGCAGTGTGATTGTTTAGACAGAGCTTCAGAATTTTCTAGACTGTTCAGTGGAAAGAGACTATTCACGTTTTGTGGGAATTATGGCATGTAATATATAGCATACAATATGTAACCTACAGTGTATATGTGTACCATACACTATATGGCATTTAATACATAACATATAACATGAAATAGTTGAAACCATGCCTTCCTAAGCAGTGAAGTTCATGTGAGGCTCCTAAAGGATTTGGATAATTGTATATCTGTCTTCATGTTAGCAATAGCAAGAGAAAAATAGACATTTTTAGAAGCTGTGAATTTAATCTGATCACTGTAAAAATTTCATAATCTGCTGTGTAATTACTTGAGGACATTTAGAATATACCTAGAATCTGTTTACAGTGTTGCATTGCCTCTAAAATAGAGTACATGTACAGACATTACAACTTTTAACACACTATTAAGAGACAGATGTTCCTGCCCCTTACCACTTCCCTTCCTTTTTAATTGGCTTGGCATTAGAAGCCCAGAGGTAATTTGGCTCAGCCCACACAAATGATAAGAGATAGGGTTGGGTTCTTCTTGCTCAGGAAGAAGACCTTAGAATCAGATTTTCGTTATTTCATAGAAAGCATTGTTGACTTCTAGAACAAATGTTCATGGACCATTTACTCAGCAGTGACTCCCTGAGCAGTCACTGAACAAACCATCATGTCTCAATTGCTTCTCCTTGATCAGCTTGTGTGATATGAAAGACCAGGACAATCCCAGGAAAAGCCGTCGACTTTACTGAGCAGGAATAATCTTCCTGGTAACAACATGCCCACTTGTTGCTACTACCTCAGACTCTCCCCTTGCACCATGTGTCTGTCAGCACTAGTGACAGTGCATGGCTTTTAGAGCCAGCTGGCTTCCCACCAACTGATTTTCATGCACGCTGTTTAGGACTGGAGAGTACAACAGCTGTATTTCTGGGTTTGCAAAGACCTATAATTTCTCTCTTCCACTAAGGCAGAGTACAAATTTAAAATTGATGTATTAATTTATTTGGCTGCCTCAGGTCTTAATTGTGGCAAGCAGGATCTTCGCTGTGTCATGTGGGATCTTTTGTTGTGGTGCATGGTCTCTCTAGTTGTGGCACACGGGTTCCAGAGCACACAGGCTCAGTAGTTGTGGCACGCAGGCTTAGTTGCTCCACAGCATGTGGGATCTTAGTTCCCCGACCAGGGACCGAACCCTTGACCCCTGCATTGCAAGTGAATTCTTAACCACTGGCCCACGGAAGTCCTGAAAGTGCAAATTGATCTGAGGAGCCAATGTCAAGAGTGGATGCTGGGAATGGGCCAAAATTTATACATTTCCTGTACCACTTACAAAGTATACATCTTTCCTCAAAGTCATTTGATAGTAGATGGTCAGCAAGAGAATAGCACAAGATTCCCAAGTCTCTTTTCTTCTCTCTCTCTTTTGAAAAAATTACCTGTCGTGCTCTCTGACCCATTCCAAGGGGTATAGGCATCTTATGTGCTGAAGGGATTTTGAGCCAAGCCCAGGGCAGTTCTTTGTAGCTCCACTTTCTTGATCAATATGCAGAAAATAGGGTGATATGATATATATGCCAAGCTGCAGATGGAGCCCATTTGAGTTTAGCAGCTGAAAGGAAACTTACCAGTGTTGTAATGCTTTGTGCAATAGCCGAGTTCCTTCTCTTCTTTCAAAATAAATTGAGGCAGGGTCAATCCTTCAGCAACTTGAACTGGACCATCACTTAACCACTCAAATATCAGGTCATTCATTGTGTACCCAACTGGAGCAAACAAATCATAGTGAAAAATTGAATGCATCTTTCCAAGAAAGCTTGAAAGTCTAGCCAGGTAAAGAAACAATCAAGGGGGTCATCTAAAGCAGACATAATCAGTCAATTCAAGAGCATTTTTTAATGAAAGAGCTGTGATCATCATGACAACTACATGTCATTGGAGCCAAAGAAATTGAAGATAAAAAGCTATTTCTGAATGATTTTTTTCTGTATAATGAGAGAATGGGATCTATAAAGTCCATTTTTCCTCTGCCTTCTTTATCCACTAAATCTTCTGAAGAACAAACTAGTAAACAAACAGAAATGCTTTGAAGATTGTCTTTACTTGAAAGAGCTGTGTCTGTGGTTATCCAATAAAACAATGCAGTTCATGGCACCAGTCTCAGTATGAGAAATGAAAAGCATTTTTTAAAAAATGAGGTTGGATTCATCACTGCTGCTAAGTCGCTTCAGTCATGTCCGACTCTGGGACCCCATAGACGGCAGCCCACCAGGCTCCTCCGTCCCTGGGATTCCCCAGGCAACAATACTGGAGTGGGTTGCCATTTCCTTCTCCATGGAGTCATCACAGCCCTGCTTAAAATATTTGCATTACAAACTTGGCTCCTCTCTTTGGGTCTATTACCTTTGTTTTCAGAAAATTTATGTTCAAGTCCTTATGGTCAATCCTCAATTACTTTAGCAAATGGGAAAGGCTGTAGGTAGGTAACCTAAGAGAAAGTTGTAGAATATGCAAATTAAGCATATTCATTAGTGCTAGTTTCTTGCTAAAGGGGCCTACTCATCACAATGCTGAATACGAAGTAAAGCAGATTCTCTGTTATATAGTCATATTGTTACATGACTCTTGAACCATTCGAAGTAAGATTATTATCAGTTTAGTAAACCAAAGTCAGCTCTTAGTCTCCAAGCTCCTGCTAACTAGGTTGTTATGTCAGGTACTCCTGGATCTTTTTGCACCCTGGAAATGAAGGCTACTCTTTTTTCAGGCATCAGTTCTCTCTCCTCTTCCTTTATGTATGATATAAACTCTAAAAGGAGAGTGAGGCAGACAAGGGTTATTATGTGAGGTTTTGGCTAGCCAGTAACCCCAGCATGTTTATTAAGGTTATAGATTCTTATTCTTGTTTACTGAAAGGTAATGACTCACCAAAGCTACCCAGAAATCAATTGCAAAATTAATTGGAATCTACTTTCCTCTTTCTTTGGACCACCTTTTCCATTCAAAGCCAGAAATTAAAACCAAGCAAGGAGTCACAAAGAGGGCTTTGTACAAGCATTGATGGTCCACAAAGAGAGCGGTCAACCCTATCTCTTCCACATCAGTACTGTATGAGGACTTCTTGGATATCTCCACCAAATACTAGAGGCTTGCCAAGCACCCTTTTCTTGCTGACCGCTACAGTAATAGTCCTTGTCAGCCACTTGGAAGCTGCAGCTTGGGGTCAAATAGAAGAGGGAAAAATGTGGGGGAGAACGGTATAATATGAGGGTAGAAAAGTAAAGGACACTTCCCATCCTTCACAGTCAAAGTTAGTGGTAAACACATCACTGCTTCTTTGATTTCATTACTTCTAGATCCTGCAAGCACCAAGCATATTTACTAATTGGAGTTTTTAAGCCTTGAAGGGGGCTTCCCTAGTAGCTCAGTTGTTAAAGAATCTGCCTGCAATGTGGGAGACCTGGGTACGATCCCTGGGCTGGTAAGATACCCTGGAGAAAGGAATGGCTACCCATTCCAGTATTCTGGCCTGGAGAATTCCATGGACTGTATAGACCATGGGCATGCAAAGAGTCAGACATGACTAAGCTTTGGAGGAACCTCAGATGATAGCTATGGTTGCTGCTTTATAGAAAAACTGAGTATTAAGTTGAGGTAGGGGAGAGTTTGGAGCAGTAGAGAAGACACAAAGAAGGAATCATTACATAAGAAAAAGTTTTTCTTAACTATCTTCTGAAGAGAAGGGGCAATGGGGAAAAATAAATACATAAAGCCTATTGCAAATCAGAAATTCTCATTTTATCCCTGACATCCTCTTCAAACAAAGATGTTTCATTATTTTGTTTATTTTTGTAGAAAGTTTCAAGGGAAATCTACAATGATTTTAAATGATCAGAAGAAATCCCTGTCACCGCCTCTTTTTAAATAATAGTTGATGTGTCTTTTTACATTTATTATTTTTCTAAACCAAGAAGTTAAAAGTATTTTCTTGCCCCTGCCTCATTAAATCTCCTAACATCCCTGTAGGTCAGTAGCACTTACTATTCTCTGCATTTACAAACAGAGCAACTGACAGAGCAAGCCAGAAAAAAATTTCATGTCTGCTGACTGAAAATTCCGTTACCTTGGAGGCATCAGCAACTTATGGCACATGTTAGAGATTTCAGTGGCATCAGAGCCAGGACATAAAGGGCACAAAGTAGTAGCATTTCTCTATTTCCTTCACCTTATTTTTGTATGTCCATTGCCCATCTAAGGGAGATCCCCTTATTCCATGTCATCTCAATGCCCCTCATTTTTACATCCTCCTATAAGGCCACTGGAATTCCAGTTGAGCTATTTCAAATCCTGAAAGATGATGCTGTGAAATTGGTGCACTCAATATGCCAGCAAATCTGGAAAACTCAGCAGTGGCCACAGGACTGGAAAAGGTCAGTTTTCATTCCAATCCCAAAGAAAGGCAATTCCAAAGAATGCTCAAACTACCACACAATTGTACTCATCTCACATGCTAGTAAAGTAATTCTCAAAATTCTCCAAGCCAGGCTTCAGCAATATGTGAACCGTGAACTTCCAGATGTTCAAGCTGGTTTTAGAGAAGGCAAAGGAACCAGAGATCAAATTGCCAACATCCGCTGGATCATCAAAAAAGCAAGAGAGTTCCAGAAAAACATCTATTTCTGCTTTATTGACTATGCCAAAGCCTTTGACTGTGTGGATCACAATAAACTGTGGAAAATTCTGAAAGAGATGGGAATACCAGACCACCTGACCTGCCTCTTGAGAAAGCTATATGTAGGTCAGGAAGCAACAGTTAGAACTGGCCATGGAACAACAACTGGTTCCAAATAGGAAAAGGAGTACGTCAAGGCTGTATACTGTCACCCTGCTTATTTAACTTATATGCAGAATACATCATGAGAAACATTGCACTGGAAGAAGCACAAGCTTGAATCCAGATTGCCGGGAGAAATATCAATAACCTCAGATATGCAGATGACACCACCCTTATGGCAGAAAGTGAAGAGGAACTCAAAAGCCTCTTGATGAAAGTGAAAGAGGAGAGTGAAAAAGTTGGCTTAAAGCTCAACATTCAGAAAACGAAGATCATGGCATCTGGTCCCATCCCTTCATGGGAAATAGATGGGGAAACAGTGGAAACAGTGTCAGACTGTATTTTTTGGGGGCTCTAAAATCATTACAGATGGTGACTGCAGCCATGAAATTAAAAGACGCTTACTCCTTGGAGTAAGGTCCGTCTAGTGAAGGCTATGGTTTTTCCAGTGGTCATGTATGGATGTGAGAGTTGGACTGTGAAGAAGGCTGAGCACCGAAGAATTGACGCTTTTGAACTGTGGTGTTGGAGAAGACTCTTGAGAGTCCCCTTGGACTGCAAGGAGATCCAACCAGTCCATTCTGAAGGAGATCAGCCCTGGGATTTCTTTGGAAGGAATGATGCTAAAGCTGAAACTCCAGTATTTTGGCCACCTCATGCAAAGAGTTGACTCATTGGAAAAGACTCTGATGCTGGGAGGGACTGGGGGCAGGAGGAGAAGGGGACGCCAGAGGGTGAGATGGCTGGATGGCATCACCGACTCGATGGACCTGAGTCTGTGTGAACTCCAGGAGTTGGTGATGGACAGGGAGGCCCTGGCATGCTGCGATTCATGGGGTCGCAAAGAGTCGGACACGACTGAGCGACTGAACTGAACTAAGTCCCCTGTATCTTGTCCTCAAATCAGTTATCCCTTCCTTCTAAAATTCCTTTGGAGTGAAGGTCTATACAAGCACAAGATAGAAGGAAATACAATTTTCTGACTAGAGAGTGATTCATTATAGAGGTTGAATGACTAATAATCTTAATTTTCCCAGGAGACATTTTCATTTCAAAGAAAAGCTTACTAAATCAGGCTTGTTTTTTGAGGAAGGTCAAGTTATTTGGCTTTTTACTTTGAAAAATGGTCTTTGTGCTCTTGGGTTTAAGTCATGCACACACACTTTTCCTTGTCCTTCCCTTAGGACCTCGGGAGTTGTTAAATAGGTATAGATTGACTCTTATGGGGTTTTTTCCTCTTTAATAACACACTGAAAAGAACCAGGTCATTGCTTAAAACAAGCAGGTGGTTATTTAAGTAGTAATGACTTACAACTCTCCAGCTGCATTGTACAAGTCTGGACATCCATTGGAAAATTCTTCAAGTCCATGGGACAGGATAAGGTCAAGGTGAGCCTTAGCAAAGAAAAGAAAATTGAAAACAAGTTTTTAATTTGTGAGATCTGATTCTTGAAAAGCAAACCAAAAATATATTTGGTATTAAGTAGAGTGACACTGATACAGATGATGAAATCTCAGCTGTCACTCAGGACAATGTTTTCTAATTTTCAAATGAGCAGTAGTCATTGGTAAATTTTTAAAATACTATAGAATTTTGCTGTAACCTCTTACTCTCCATTTCCCATCTTCCAGTCTCTGACTGTCACCTCCCCAGCAGCACTGGTCTCAAGTTTATTCTAGAATCAAGAAGAGGTTTCTGGGGGGAAGGGATAGTTAGGGATTTTGTGAAGTTCATGTACACACTGCTGTATTAAAACTGGATAACCAACAAAGACCTATTATATAGCACACAGAATTCTGCTCAATATTATGTGCCAGCCTGGATGGGAGGGGTTTGGGGAGAGAATGGCTAAATGTATGTGTATGGCTGAGTCCCTTTGCTGTTCATCTGGAACTACCACCACATTGTTAATCGGCTATACCCCGATTACAATACTAAAACTTTAAAGTTACATAAATAAATACATACATACATAATTTAGGTGATTAAATAAATAAAGAAGAACATTGAGAAATAATGTAACAGGAAAGTGGGCTCTTATGCACACTGATGTCCAAAAGATGTAAAGTTTATCATGCTTTGAAGTTGGACAGGTGGGCTTTGCTTCAAGGACAAAAAATGATGTAATAAGCATAATTGGTTGTGGCAAGTATTGGCTCTCCTTCCATCAAATGGGCAAATACTTCACTATCTTTTCATTTGCTAACTACATGGACAGGTCATTTGTATATTATAGCATTCATTCTAGAATTTTCACAAATCTGGAGTGGGTAATTCCGGATCGAAAATGCCATTTGAGGATCGTAGCTTGTACATGGTCTTCACTTCTCTGCGTCCTTGAGGGACTACTATGTTTCCCTTTCCTTAACTTTCCAGGCTCCAGCCACCTCTGATCAAGTCTTTTATCAGGATATTGATTAATTCACCATCTCTTTTCCACTATTTCCCTTCTTAGTCCTCGAGGAAATGCTGCACACCTCTTGCTCTTCAGTTTTTTTATACCTCAGAGATTAAAAGAAGGAAATTAAGGTTGAGAATCAGCAGATCTGTGTTCCCTTTCAAGAACTGCCTCCAACTGTCCCTGTCCCCAAAGCAAGACATTAAACTCGATAAACATGCATCCTTAAGAATCCACCTGCAATGCAGGAGACCTGGGTTCGATCCCTGGGTTGGGAAGATCCCCTGGAGAAGGGAACGGCTACCCACACCAATATTCTGGCCTATAAAATTCCATGGATTGTGTAGGGCATGGGGTCACAAAGAATTGGACACAACTGAGTGACTTTCACTTCACTATCAAATGATGGGGTAGAATCACATGGTGCTTATTGCCATTTAGCTCTAATGCTAGAATCCATGTTATTCTGAAGTTCACTGTTCCAAGTTTCTGTTCGTTTTCTCTCAAATATCTTTTCTCTCCATAGACCCCTCTGACTCTTGCACTGTTACCTGAACTCTTCCTTTCTGTCATGCTCTCCCTTCCTGATTCCCTTTTCTTTCCTTTCTCAGCTTTGTGTTATACCCATTCAATCCAAAGCAAAATAATAATAATAATAAAAGAGTGGCCCAGTTATTTTAAAGAAAGAAAAGATTTGGGATTTGAGGTGAGATTAGACAAAGAATCCATGCTGACAGTCTTCAAAATCATTACAATACAACAATGACAGGGAAAAGCAAGATACAAAAACAGTACAGCGTACTCCCAATCGTGCGAAAATGTTTTCAATATTAGAAGTGAACACAGCACTATATTAAGAGTAGTTATTTTTGGTTTGTGGGATGATTCATACTATTTTTTTAACTCTTTATTCATTCTGTGTTATTTATATTGACAAGTATAGGCTATTTGAAGATGATCAATTTTATGTTATTAAGCATGCCTTTCTTCAAACAATAGCTGAAAGGTGAAATTATTAAATTATGTTGTATTCAGTAATGTTTTGCTATTACTATAATTATATTATTATTGTTAAAATTTTGCCACAAACATACAGTATTTCACCTTCATTGCTAGATAAATAACCTACCTCTGTGAGCTATTCTGAGAACACAAATACCACGTTTCTAAAGGAAAAGCAATAGTTTTGAGTTCTAAATATCCAAGTTAAAATAACATTTTAGACAAGAAAAATGATTTTTGTCAGTTGTAGAGTTCATTTACAGATATCAATATAAATATAGTTAAATATATTTAAATTTCTTCCTAGCATAAAGACTTTGTTTTTTTGAGGTTTTATTTTATTGAGATCAATGCCATGAACTCTTTAACAAAAGGAAGAGTAAAAGAATCAAAATGAAAATTTCTAGTAATCAGAAATTTTAAAAAAATTGACACTTTATTAAGGGAGGGGAATTTCAAAAAGATCTGTGAGTTTAAAATTGTTATTAACAGAGTAAGAATCTATTTTTTTCATTTTTTACAGAGGAAATATTTTCATCAAACAAAAATATGTCCATCATATAAAAATAATCAGAGGACATGTGCATAGTTTAATTGAATCAAAACCAGAAAACCTGGAGATTTCATTATGATTTTGAAAAGTTTACTTTTGAGAAATTAAAAACTAATAATAGCAGAAATGAATAGTTTTAAAACATGCAACAAGGAATTCAGTGGTATTTTGTTTGCTATTGGAAGTGACCTGGTTTTAATATTCTTAATCATAGGTTTGCTTAATTGGATTCTTTTATGAACTTTTCACATTCATTTAGGGAAAAAAGTTTCAGACATGATATTTCTGGCTTTGTGGCAGATGTAACAATCCTACAGAGTTCTTGGGGTCAAAACTATTAACACCATGGAAAAGCCCCGCTGAGTGAAATTCCCGAAGAGCATGAAACTCTCTGAATCTCAGTCTCAGTGGAGAACTGCGTGTGTGTTTACCTCCTTCCTTGCTTGTTTTCCTATTTCCCTTTCTAGATAGGTTTTGTATGGGAACCCAATGGGTGTCAATAACAAGGAGGCAAGTTAACAGCTCCCCACATTACTAAATCATGTCATCATCTGAGCAAATGGGAAGCAATTGGAAAGATCTAATCAGTTCTTTCATGGACCACAGAGCCTATAATTTATGATGTCTAGTTTACCACACATCTGCAGGCCTAAAACAGACTTGCGTTTTACTTAGATTTTTTTCCTTTTTCACTGAAGTATATGTTACACACAGTAAAAATACACAAATCGTAAGTTACAGCATGATACCTTTTTTACATCTATACCCACCTGTTTAACAAGCACCAAGATCCAAACTTAGAATATTCCCATCACTGCAGAATACTCCCTTGCGCTCTCTTCTGTCAAGAACCTTCCAAAGTAACCACTACTGATTTTTAAAAGCTATCTTTAAATTTAAAAACATGGGCTTGGGAGAAAAGTGAGCTTGATATTATTTTGTACAGAGATACAGAGTGAAGTGAAAATCACTCAGTCATGTCCAACTATTTGCGACCCCATGGACTATACCATCCATGGAATTCTCCAGGCCAGAATACTGGAGTGGGTAACCTTTCCCTTCTCCAGTGGATCTTCCCAACTTAGGTATTGAACCTAGGTATCCCACATTTCAGGTGGATTCTTTACCAGCTGAGCTACAAGGGAAGCCCAAGAATACTGGAGTGGGTAGCCTATCCCTTCTCCAGGGGATCTTCCCAACCCAGGAATAGAACCGGGGTCTCCTGCATTGCAGGCAGATTATTTACCCACTGAGCTATCAGGGAAGCCCAAGAGATGTAGAAATTGCACCAGATAAGACTGACACATACAACATATACCAAAATGTGACCAATCTTTTATCTCCCTTACTCTGGCTCTCCATCTTTTTTAGGTAAAAGTGAAAGTCACTCAGTCGTGTCTGACTCTTTGCAACCTCATGGAATATGCAGTCCATGGAATTCTCCAGGCCAGAATACTGTAATGGGTAGCCATTCCCTTCTCCAGGGGATCTTCCCAACCCAGGGATCAAACCCAGGTCTCTCACATTGCAGGCAGATTCTTTTACAGCTGAGCCATCAGGGAAACCCAAGAATACTGGAGTGGGTAGCCTATCCCTTCTCCAGCGGATCTTCCCAACCCATTTGATTTTTCTTAAAGAACTCATTTACTGAAGCATTATCACATGTCCCCCTTTGTTATTGTGAAGACATGCAGGTATTCAGAGCACCCATGCTCCTGTTTGCCCAAGAGAAAGAATAAAGTTCCCTTATAGAGACCCTGCTTCTTTATACAGAGTGAGAAGGCTGAGTGAACATTTCTATTTTAAAAGCAAAAGGATAAGACAAAGCACAGGAAATCAGCTTCCCCCATTCCATTCCTTACTACTTTCCTATTTAGTTTACCTTGCTCATCATACCAGCTTAGGTTTATATCTTACTTAAAGTTTAAATGCCTGATAGATGCAGACATTGTAAACCACGTTAATATTACAGTTTTTTAAATCAAATGAATTTTTAAATTTACTTATTTCTCTCCTATGCAAGGTTCTTCCCTTATGCAATAACCACAAAGGCTACAAGTTTTCCTTTTTACCATCTAAAATAATGCCTTGAACAGAGTAGGTAGTCAATAAACATTTGTTGAACGAATGAATCAGCATCCTCAAGCTCTGTGGGAGAATGTAAGGCTTTTATTCAGCAGAAATGGAAAAACACAAAGGATTTAGAAGAGGAGGATCATCAGAGCCCATGTCATTCAGTCGCTCAGTCATGTCTGACTCTTTGCCACCCCATGGACTGCAGCAAGTCAGGCTTCCCTGTCCTTCACCATCTCTTGGAGCTTGCTGAACTCATATCCACTGAGTCGGTGATGCCATCCAACCATCTCATCCTCTGTCGTCCCCTTCTGCCTCTCAGGAGGCAGGTAAGGCGGTCTGGTATTCCTATCTGTTGAAGAACTTTCCATAGTTTGTTGTGAAGTCAACAAACTTTGACTTTGTAAAGTCAAAGGCTTTAGCATAGTCCATGAAGCAGAAGTAGATTTTTTTTTTTCTGGAATTCTCTTGCTTTTTGTATGATCCAACAGATGTTGGCAATTTGATCTCTGGTTCCTCTGCCTTTTCTAAATCCAGCTTGAACATCTGGGAGTTCTTGGTTCACTTAGTGTTGAAGCCTAGCTTGGAGAATTTTGAGCATTGCTTTACTAGCGTGTGAGATGAGTGCAATTGTGTGGTGGTTTGAACATTCTTTGGCATGCCTTTCTTTGGGATTGGAATGAAAACTGACCTGTTCCAGTCCTGTGGCCACTGCTGAGTTTTCCAAATTTGCTAGCATATTGAGTGCAGCACTTTAACAGTATCATCTTTTAGGATTTGCAATTGCTCAGCTGGAATTCCATCACCTCCACTAGCTTTGTTCATTGTGATGCTTCCTAAGGCCCACTTGACTTTGCATTCCATGATGTCTGGCTCTAGGTGAGTGATCACACCATCATGGTTATCTGGGTCTTTAAGATCTCTTTTGTGTAGTTCTTCTGTGTATTCTTGCCACCTCTTAATATTTTCTGCTTCTGTTAGGTCCATACCATTTCTGTCCTTTATCGAGCCCATCTTTGCATGAAATGTTCCCTTGGTATCTCTAATTTCCTTGAAGAGATCTCTAGTCTTTCCCATTCTATTGTTTTCCTCTATTTCTTTACATTGATCCCTTAGGAAGGCTTTCTTATCTCTCCTGTTATTCTTTGGAACTCAGCATTCAGATGGGTATATGTTTCCTTTTCTCCTTTGCCTTTCACTTCTCTTCCTTTCACAGCTATTTGTAAGGCCTCCTCAGACAGCCCTTTTGCCTGTTTGCATTTCTTTTTCTTGGTTATGGTTTTGATCACTCCCTCCTGTACAATGTCACAAACCTCTGTTCATAGTTCTTTAGGCACTCTGTCTATCAGATCTAATCCCTTGAATCTATTTGTCACTTCCACTGTATAATCGTAATTATACAGTGTAAAATCATAATTATATGTAATTGTTATAATTGTACATATGTGTAATTATAATTATACGTATAAAAACACTCCAGAGCCCATGGGGTGTTGCCAAATTCCAAGACTGGCAAAGGAAGCCAGAGAGCTTGCCTGGCCCCTCTCTGTAAGTTGCTAGCATTTCTAGTGGGAACTAGAAATAAGGCAAACCAAACGGAAAGAAAGCCAGAAAGCCATGTCCACCTGTCCTCTAGCCTTGATCAGGTAGCTGGGTCCATGGCCAGGACTGTTCTCATATTGCTAGAAGCATGCATATTAATCACTTTATAATTTCATGTTGGACAGAAGGTTTCTTGACTTGTAAAGCAACTACTCATCATTCATAAGGAATTCCATGTAAGTGGAAGACCATTCCCAGTAAAAGATTCTTGAGGGAAGAAAAAGCCATTTGAAGAGAAAACGAATTTTCAGATGGAATTACAAATTGTCATGAGGGATCTTCTTGCCTAAAGAAAAGATTTCCAACATTCACAGAGAGTAAATTCTGATATAGTAGTCTGTCTTGTTTGGACAGGAAGGGTAAAGGGATGCTTTTGTGTTTTAGGAAAAGCAAGAGTCTCGGGTATATTCCTGCCATTCCTCTCTCAGGGACCATGCGTAGCACACTCTGTGCAGCATATTGCAAACCTTCAGTGGTACATGGAAATAGCAGAGGGTATAGAACCTATGTTCTTTTAGGATTAAAATGCTTAATAAGGAAAAAGAAAACTTCAAGTGATTTCCATAGTATTGATAATCATTCTGTGAGCACCTGCTGTAGCTCGAGTGCTCTCATTATTTTGTAGTCGTGGAGTACTATCCCAGGAGGCAGAGAGAATTCTCTGTTTTTGAGATAAGCACATTGGAGCTCAGAGAGGTTACGCCATTTCCCCAAAGTCACAAAAACAGTGAGCAACCAAAGTTAGATTTGAACCCAACTTTAATTGATGTCAAAGTTTGTTTATTATTTTCTACTCTACAATGTTCCTTCTTAGAATCTGTTGCTAGTTTATCATCTTCTTTTGTCTTTAAAGCTAGCAGAATAGATTGTAGACACCTTGGTTGTCTTCATATTTTCTGCAGTTATCCAGGCTTCCCATGACTTTTCCTTTTAAAAACTCCTCTAGCCTCCCCTGGCCACCTCCTAGAGTAGAAGCATCATTGACTGGGGATCCAGGGGCCTGGGTGGTGGACCAGGCTTATAGAGAAAGAGCAGTTTGACCCTAACTATATCTCTGAGCCTCATTCTTTACCCAAAACTCCATCCTACTCAAAATTTCTATGATTCTAAACTGCAAGTGAAGGTGATCAGCATAAAAATTTCCTCTTATAGGTGAATTTCCACTCTTGAATGTGATGAAAGCCTTAATTTGAAATAATAATGCTTCTTAAAATTAGAACTTTCTGGCAATCTGGGTTTATATTTGTTGTCCCTGTAGGGCTTTGTCATACCACATCCTAGAACACTATTCACTCTTTCTCCTAAAATGTTAAGGACAGCTTTACTGTACAGTGTAGGTCATGTAGGTCTGTTGACTCTTTCCTCTCAGGTATACTTGGAAATTTCTGAATCATGTGACATTCTAATGCCAGAGAGATCTGACAGGATGCATCATGTATTAAACAAGAGTGTCCTTCTTAAGTGAAATTAGCCTGGAGCAAGTTAGAAGTCAAGTTAGACATGCATCATTTATACAACCCACACATATGGGGAGATGGAGGAAAGGAGTTAGAGTGGCCATTGGATTAAAAGATACCATTAGGCTAGTTGGCTGATCAGGGTCTTCTTTAGCACAATGGGTTTCAAACTCTGGTCGATGTAGGTATCATCTGAGGGGCTTGGTAGTAATGCAGATTCTCAGGCCCTCCTGAGAAACTCAGTTAATGCTGGGCTGATCT
Organism: Bos indicus x Bos taurus; assembly: GCF_003369695.1. Classification (NCBI taxonomy): domain Eukaryota; kingdom Metazoa; phylum Chordata; class Mammalia; order Artiodactyla; family Bovidae; genus Bos; species Bos indicus x Bos taurus. The sequence goes on along the minus strand of NC_040105.1, from coordinate 12,252,718 downwards.
TGTGGAGCACATTTTAAGAAGCCCTACTTCAGCATGTCCCAAGGAGGACTTTAGTTACTGTCCGTGTAATGGAATAAGAGGAGAACATTTTGAAAGAGAAATAGGCAGGGATTGAGAAAGAGGTCTGTTTTTTTCAGTGGCATTAGCACTCTCTTTGGAAAATAAGACTTTCTACTAAAAACCTTATCTGGACAATTAGGCTCAAGAAGACTTCTAAGTGACTGGATCAGGGGTAGTGAGACAGTGAGGGAGGTTAGTCATGAACCTCAGTCACCAGGGAGAGGCAAGTTGCTAAGGTCAAGGCAGAACACACAAGGTCAATTCATTGGCAACCAAGAATATGGTAGGTGTGACTAGAAAAAACTGGGGTAGTTGCTAAGAAGAGTGGAAGGTGCAGCAGAGAAGAACCCAAAGCAGATGCTTGTTAGCACACACAAGTGTGCAAAAGTAGGCAGTGGAACTCTACTCAGGGCAGTAGCAGTGTGTCAGAGTGCTGTCTCTGGTCTCTGACTAGAAAATCTAATATCCCCGAGAGCCATTGAGAAATTTTAAAGAGAGTTGGGGTGGTGGCTGCAACATTCACTGGATGATCCCCAACTAAAGATTTATAAAAACCCCTGGTACTGGTCAGGGATGAAGACAGAGCATGGAGGGAGACCAGCTCCATGTCTTTAGTCAGGAGGGATTCCTGTTAAACAGAACTCCATCTGGGGTATAATCTAGTATATCCATTCAGCAATTTTTGGCAAGCATTTATTGGGCATCATGCTTATCAGACACCTGAAATAACAGTTTCTTGGAAGGGATCATAGTTTAATATCACTAACATATTAATATATATGTGTGTGTATATGTATACATATATGCATTCTTTTTATGGAGTCTATTCCAATAGTTGTGCATTTATTATTCATCTTTTTAAAGTTGTTTTCAAATTCTCATTTAAAGAATGTTCCAGGTTATGTAAATCAGACATAGCTGAACTCAATCAAGTAAAAGGCTTTTCATTACTCCCTTTTATTACACTGGTTGGGTAGAGTGGATAACCTACCTTACAGATCTAGATCCTTAGAGGGCCCTTTGGGTCTGTCAGGGAAGTATGACTTACAATAAATATTTGATGATCTTGAGTTAAAACTCAAGGTGCCCACAAAAGGATCCTTGTCCACAGAGAACAAAAGTAAATCAGTCCAAGTTTGGCTAAGCAGGTAAGGCATGAAGTTTTTAAGCTCATCTTCTGAAAGCTCTGTAATTAAATGGCTGCTTTGACCTTGCGCATCATGTAAAGCATAAAGACGGTCTTGCTCATTCCAGCCCTAAGCCGTTCCCCTGATCCACGGGCAGGTGCAGATGTGGCATTGCCTGGTAAGACTGTTTATATAAGTAAAGGTTGAAAAGTCATGGTGTGGAAAATATTAGGATTCTGGAAAGATTCCAGTGCGTGCTCCTGATCAAACTCCTCCCAACTCTTATCCCTGGGTTGGGAAGATCTGCTGGAGAAGGGAATGGCAACCCACTCCAGTATTCTTGCCTGGAGAATCCCATGGACCGAGGAGCCTGGTGGGCTCCAGTCCATGGGGTTGCAAAGAGTCAGACGTGACGGAGCTACTAACACTTTCATAATGGGATAATAGACATTTAGCTAAAGGCTTCCCTGACTACTAAGATGAAAATCTAGGGAGAGAGTAGTATTTCAAGTACTGTTAGTCATTTCCTCCTTTGTGTATGTGAGTTGATAGATTCTCAGGTTCCTTACCAATATCCCCAAGAGCAGACTTTGATACTGAGAGTATCAAATGGAGGGATGAAGCTAGATGGATAACAGGGCTCAAAATCATGTGGCTAGGACACTGGTGTGGAGAAGGCAATGGCACCCCACTCCAGTACTCTTGCCTGGAAAATCCCATGGACGGAGGAGCCTGGTAGGCTGCAGTCCATGGGGTCGCTAAGAGTCAGACATGACTGAGTGACTTCACTTTCACTTTTCACTTTCATGCACTGGAGAAGGGAATGGCAACCCACTCCAGTGTTCTTGCCTGGAGAATCCCAGGGACGGGGGAGCCTGGTGGGCTGCTGTCTCTGGGATCACACAGAGTTAGACATGACTGAAGCAACGCAGCAGCAGCAGCAGGACACTGGTGAGAAATCATTTCTTCAATTTTATCTAAGATTGAAACTAAACCCAAGGTTGGTAGTAAGCTTTGCTATTAGAGTCTATCCTTTTAGTTAATTCCAAATAAGCCTAAGACCTGTTTCTCCATGCTGACCTTGGGCTTTGCAGGGAGTCAGTGGCAACAGTGCTGGTTCATCAGCTGTTCTACTCCTCTCCCCTGACTAAAATACCAGTGGCTGACGAGGAAGGTCTATGTTTACCAAACATAAAGGCATCACAGAAAATACCCATATACATTCAGCAATACTAGCTGGGAAGGACAAAAATACAATATCTGCTCCCATCTGTGCCTTGTCCCTTCAGAAAATGTGCACACATATGGTGGGCCCATGTTAATTAAGCCCAAATATGGATTGGATTCAACTTGGAGAGCAACAGATAAATCTGCAGCTAAAACTTTTCCAAATGCTTTGATGCTTCCCGAACGAAAATGTTATCAAGGTGTTGAATAGGAGAGGGCTATAATGAACACCATCAGAAAGAAGAGCTCAGATGATCAAAGATTCAAATAACCAATTCTGCCCACATTTTAGTTACGTTTTAAATTTCAGTCATTTAACAGCTACTATTTATTTATACACCAAATATTCATGAAGATAAAATGCTATTAACCTGCACATTAAATTAATGAGAACTAACTTGTCCATGGTTACTCTGTTGTCTGAGTTCACAGCTATTTAATGGTGATGCTGAGTTGAAAAAAGAGGGAATAGCATTGTATAGCAATTCTCTTACTGTTTTATTTGGGATTATTTTACTTTTGGCAAAAAATAAAAAGAACTGCCAATGTGATTTTAAGAAAACCAAAGTAACTTTTATCTGCTGACAGCTGAGAGCAAAATTGTGTTACTTTGCTAGCATTTTTCTGCATTACAACTTCAGTTGTAGTAACTGATGGAAAGTTATTGGCCACTGTTTCTCCACGGCTAAGGTTGGAGAGAGAATGAAGTATTGGTCAGATGGAAGGATAGTCCATTCTTGATTAGATAACACTTTGGAACCAAGTACAGTTCCTTAGTTGACTCTTAACAAGCAGCTAACATAGGGGCCTGCTGACTTTTGTGGCTGGACAATATTTTCCCATTTTAAAATGGGAATGTCCTTCCTTTGGGTTATGTACTATGAGAATGCACTAAAGTAATTTGTGTGTCTCATGAGCATCATGGTGATATTATGTGTGTTTATTTTGGGATTAATGCCATCCAGGAAGCCTTTGAAAAGGAGCACTATGGACCAGGCAGAAGCCTACATCAACAGAAGTTGAGCAGGCTCACCAGGACCTCTGAATTTCCTTTGGTTTCCTGTCATAAGAAAATTCAGGTGATGAATAATGGCATACTAGCCCTTGAACTCTACTGGTTCAAATCTACTAGGTGATTTCCTTCAGTCTATTTATCCAGATAATAATTATCTCAGTCAACCATCTTTGTATAATTGTCTAAAAGTATATAAACCCATAATTCATGAACACATTCTAAAATAATATCTCTTGGATACTCCTGCTGGTTGAATCAGAGAGTATGCATGATCTAATTTGCGACTGGGAAATTTCTCAGTAGGGAGCTTAGAATTAAGTATTAGTCTCTGTGCAAACTATATGTTGAATATAAGGCTGCCTCTTAAACAGCAAGTAGTCCAACCTTCCCTACCCAACTCCAAAGTCAGGTTCCTCTCCTCAGAAGTTAGATACTCAGTTTGGGAGAAAAAGGTTCAAAGATCCAAAAGTAGTTTGAGATAGGCCTCACAATTCAGAATCTCCTAATTCTGTCTCCCAAGCCCTAAGGAACATGAAGAACCCACTCATTTTTCCTCATCCCAAAGGAATCTTGTGGTTTAGGAAGGAGGAGATCATTTTGAAAATTATTATAGACTTAGGACAGAGCCTCAGACTTCATCTAATCTCCTGGTTCAATCTCATTTTATAGTAAGGAAAGTGAGACTCAGAATGATAAACTGATGGGCTTAGAGAGGCTAGTCTTTGAGCCTAGAGGATACAGTAAATGATGGAAGGAAGGGTGGTGCTCCTGTGCCCTAAGCTACCTTCTTGGTATTCTGTTCTGAAGGTGCTCCATCACCTTCAGAGCAAACTCTAATGAATATTAATGCAGTGGAAAGTTACCTCCAAAAAGAGAATACCCTACCAGTTGCTATTGCTAGTCCAGTCAGGTCAACAGTCAAGGACATGTGGTCATGCCGCCTGCCTTGTATTTCATTGCATAATTCCTCTTTTCCTTCAAACAAGGGTAAGATCCTTACTCTGTTGTGTTTGAACCAATATTATGCCCTTAAGTGTATGTGTATTTCTGAATGCAATCAGGAGTGCAGTTTCTTGTGCTATAGGAGAATCTGTCATGTACAGAACATGCTTTCTAGACTTTAATGCTTTTACCCTCAGCTGCCACTCCAGTACTCTTGCCTGGAAAATCCCATGGACGGAGGAGCCTGGTAGGCTGCAGTCCATGGGGTCGCTAAGAGTCAGACATGACTGAGTGACTTCACTTTCACTTTTCACTTTCATGCACTGGAGAAGGGAATGGCAACCCACTCCAGTGTTCTTGCCTGGAGAATCCCAGGGACGGGGGAGCCTGGTGGGCTGCTGTCTCTGGGATCACACAGAGTTAGACATGACTGAAGCAACGCAGCAGCAGCAGCAGGACACTGGTGAGAAATCATTTCTTCAATTTTATCTAAGATTGAAACTAAACCCAAGGTTGGTAGTAAGCTTTGCTATTAGAGTCTATCCTTTTAGTTAATTCCAAATAAGCCTAAGACCTGTTTCTCCATGCTGACCTTGGGCTTTGCAGGGAGTCAGTGGCAACAGTGCTGGTTCATCAGCTGTTCTACTCCTCTCCCCTGACTAAAATACCAGTGGCTGACGAGGAAGGTCTATGTTTACCAAACATAAAGGCATCACAGAAAATACCCATATACATTCAGCAATACTAGCTGGGAAGGACAAAAATACAATATCTGCTCCCATCTGTGCCTTGTCCCTTCAGAAAATGTGCACACATATGGTGGGCCCATGTTAATTAAGCCCAAATATGGATTGGATTCAACTTGGAGAGCAACAGATAAATCTGCAGCTAAAACTTTTCCAAATGCTTTGATGCTTCCCGAACGAAAATGTTATCAAGGTGTTGAATAGGAGAGGGCTATAATGAACACCATCAGAAAGAAGAGCTCAGATGATCAAAGATTCAAATAACCAATTCTGCCCACATTTTAGTTACGTTTTAAATTTCAGTCATTTAACAGCTACTATTTATTTATACACCAAATATTCATGAAGATAAAATGCTATTAACCTGCACATTAAATTAATGAGAACTAACTTGTCCATGGTTACTCTGTTGTCTGAGTTCACAGCTATTTAATGGTGATGCTGAGTTGAAAAAAGAGGGAATAGCATTGTATAGCAATTCTCTTACTGTTTTATTTGGGATTATTTTACTTTTGGCAAAAAATAAAAAGAACTGCCAATGTGATTTTAAGAAAACCAAAGTAACTTTTATCTGCTGACAGCTGAGAGCAAAATTGTGTTACTTTGCTAGCATTTTTCTGCATTACAACTTCAGTTGTAGTAACTGATGGAAAGTTATTGGCCACTGTTTCTCCACGGCTAAGGTTGGAGAGAGAATGAAGTATTGGTCAGATGGAAGGATAGTCCATTCTTGATTAGATAACACTTTGGAACCAAGTACAGTTCCTTAGTTGACTCTTAACAAGCAGCTAACATAGGGGCCTGCTGACTTTTGTGGCTGGACAATATTTTCCCATTTTAAAATGGGAATGTCCTTCCTTTGGGTTATGTACTATGAGAATGCACTAAAGTAATTTGTGTGTCTCATGAGCATCATGGTGATATTATGTGTGTTTATTTTGGGATTAATGCCATCCAGGAAGCCTTTGAAAAGGAGCACTATGGACCAGGCAGAAGCCTACATCAACAGAAGTTGAGCAGGCTCACCAGGACCTCTGAATTTCCTTTGGTTTCCTGTCATAAGAAAATTCAGGTGATGAATAATGGCATACTAGCCCTTGAACTCTACTGGTTCAAATCTACTAGGTGATTTCCTTCAGTCTATTTATCCAGATAATAATTATCTCAGTCAACCATCTTTGTATAATTGTCTAAAAGTATATAAACCCATAATTCATGAACACATTCTAAAATAATATCTCTTGGATACTCCTGCTGGTTGAATCAGAGAGTATGCATGATCTAATTTGCGACTGGGAAATTTCTCAGTAGGGAGCTTAGAATTAAGTATTAGTCTCTGTGCAAACTATATGTTGAATATAAGGCTGCCTCTTAAACAGCAAGTAGTCCAACCTTCCCTACCCAACTCCAAAGTCAGGTTCCTCTCCTCAGAAGTTAGATACTCAGTTTGGGAGAAAAAGGTTCAAAGATCCAAAAGTAGTTTGAGATAGGCCTCACAATTCAGAATCTCCTAATTCTGTCTCCCAAGCCCTAAGGAACATGAAGAACCCACTCATTTTTCCTCATCCCAAAGGAATCTTGTGGTTTAGGAAGGAGGAGATCATTTTGAAAATTATTATAGACTTAGGACAGAGCCTCAGACTTCATCTAATCTCCTGGTTCAATCTCATTTTATAGTAAGGAAAGTGAGACTCAGAATGATAAACTGATGGGCTTAGAGAGGCTAGTCTTTGAGCCTAGAGGATACAGTAAATGATGGAAGGAAGGGTGGTGCTCCTGTGCCCTAAGCTACCTTCTTGGTATTCTGTTCTGAAGGTGCTCCATCACCTTCAGAGCAAACTCTAATGAATATTAATGCAGTGGAAAGTTACCTCCAAAAAGAGAATACCCTACCAGTTGCTATTGCTAGTCCAGTCAGGTCAACAGTCAAGGACATGTGGTCATGCCGCCTGCCTTGTATTTCATTGCATAATTCCTCTTTTCCTTCAAACAAGGGTAAGATCCTTACTCTGTTGTGTTTGAACCAATATTATGCCCTTAAGTGTATGTGTATTTCTGAATGCAATCAGGAGTGCAGTTTCTTGTGCTATAGGAGAATCTGTCATGTACAGAACATGCTTTCTAGACTTTAATGCTTTTACCCTCAGCTGCCACTCCAGTACTCTTGCCTGGAAAATCCCATGGACGGAGGAGCCTGGTAGGCTGCAGTCCATGGGGTCACTAAGAGTCAGACACAACTGAGCGGTTTCACTTTCACTTTCACGCATTGGAGCAGGAAATGGCAACCCACTCCAGTGTTCTTGCCTTGAGAATCCCAGGGACGGCGGAGCCTGGTGGGCTGCCGTCTATGGGGTCTCACAGAGCAGACATGACTGAAGCGACTTAGCAGCAGCAGCACCTCTTTTGAGGCCCACTCTCCAAAAGCACCCCCTCTGCACCACTTAGCTCAGTTTCCTGCTGAAGCCGCCAGCGCATATGCATGCCAGCGCCTCCCAGCCTCCTAACCTTGCTTGCCTCTAGGAAGAAAGGAATCGTGGTTTCCATGGCATTTTCCAGCATTTCTCTGAAGCCTCACTGCTTAATTCCGATGTGGGCACTTATGTTACAGTCATTAATTACTGCATTAAGTCAAGTCACAAAACTAATGAGGATTTGGACACAGAGTTGGAAAATGAGAATGTAATTTTGCCTGGATTATAGGATATAAAGATAAACATGGTCCAAATATGCACAGAGAGAAGAAATCACAGCTTTGCATAGCTGCCTTCTAATAGAAAATATGGGCTTATGTGTCTCATCAAAATTGAGAGTAAGATAATCAAAGCATCACCATTGGTAACATTTAGGCAGGTCTTAGTTCACTGTGCACTCCATTTTCAGCTCTGACATCTAAATAAAGCATGCTCTTTTTTTCCCTCTGCTATAACAATCATTCTATAACTGAAGTTAGAATCTTTGAAGTTCTTGTATCAGGCCATAGGGATGAGTCAAGAGTAGGAGATGATGTTAGAAAAGCTGACCTTTTATGTGTGTGGATAAAGACAGGTCATTAGACAGGATTATTTGGCGAGCACAGTTGGATACTTGTCTAGAAATCTACACTTCAACTACTCTCATTGCTGCCTGTAATCTATCATTAGAGAGAGAGAAGGCATGTCAGTCCCCAAGAGTTCTCTATGGCAACTCAGATACTACTGGGATGGTGGGACACTGAATCCTCGATGCCTGGATTTATGAATCGAATCAAAAGAAATTAACAAGGAAATCACCTCTAACACCATAAAGGAGTAAGTTTCAGGTCAGATTAAGTTGATGACGAGAGTGACATGGAATACTGTTATGGAGGAAGAATCGCAGAACTATGTATTGTTTGGAGAACTCTATGCAGTTGGCAGACAGCATAGGACCCCCCCAGCTACCTGATCAGTCAAATAAGAAGACAGTGAAGGCAAACAGTCATGTCCAGAAATCATGGGGCTCTATTCTGGTCAGTTTACTCTTTGACTTACAGACTGGGACAGAAAGCACAATCATGAAATTACAAGAAAATACCAAGGGCCCCAGAGCAGAGGGCAATGCCATTTTTGACTATCTTGGAGGGATTGGGGGCAGGAGGAGAAGGGGACAACAGAGGATGAGATGGCTGGATGGCATCACTGACTCGATGGACGTGAGTCTGAGTGAACTCTGGGAGTTGGTGATGGACAGGGAGGCCTGGCGTGCTGTGATTCATGGGGTTGCAAAAAGTCGGACACGACTGAGCGACTGAACTGAACTGAACTGATGCATATAGCATATTCCACTAAAGCTTTTAAGCAAATCATCTCTTTTCCAAAGCTGAGGAAATAGAGGTTCAGAGGGAGAACAAATTTTACCTAGGTCACACAGTTCTGAGGCCAGAGACCCTAGCTCAAGGGTATTTGACTCTAAAAGCCTCGTTGACTATAATATTAGAAGGAACCAAGATAGCAGTCAATATCACAAAATTCAGAGTAGGGGCCTCAAACTGTGCAGCAAACTGAAAACTGCAACATGAAGAACTTCTTGGTGCTGATTTTACACACTGTAAAATTAAACCAGCAACATAATATTGGTGACCAAACATATGTCCACTAACTCTGGGGGGATGAAAATTTATGAAAGCAAAATCAGTGATGGAATCCCTCCATTCTTATAAAAATGGTAACTATTTGTTTATCATGTTAACAAATGTAGGAAAATGAGACTAATTTAAGTTGTAGCAAATATGATTTAAGGTATAGAAGGAAGAAGTTCTGGAGGCTTCCCTGGTGGTCCAGTGGTTAAGAATCTGCCTTCCGATACAAGGGGCATGAGTATGATCCCTGCTTGGGGAACAAAGATCCCACATGCCATGGTACAACTAAGTCCACGCACCACCACTAGAGAAGACCACAGTCCAAACTGCTGAGCCCATGTGCTCTAGAGCCCGTGGCAAGCAGCTAGAAAATGCCTGTGCACTGCCACAAAGACCCAGCACAGCCAAAAACTAATAAATACATTTAAAAGTAATAATTTATGTACAATATTAGAGTAACTTATATAAAATCTGCTTCTTTGATGGTCTTTAAAAATAGAATAAGTTCTCAACAAGTTGCCTGAAGGTAAGGAGTTTACTTAATAACTTTGTTTTGTGTTGTCATTTAGTCACTAAGTCATGTCTGACTCTTTGCAACCCCATGGACTGTAGCCCACCAGGCTCCTCTGTCCATGGAATTCTCCAGGCAAGCTATATAAACTATACATGCTACATAAAACTATCAAATGAGCTTCCTATTTGAAAGGCTTCCCAGGTGGCTCAGTGGTAAAGAATCCACCTGCCAATATAGGAGACACAAGAGACTCAGACTCAATCCTCGGTAGGGAAGATCCCCTGGAGTGGAAAATGGCAACCCATTCCAGTATTCTTGCCTGTAAATCCCATGGACAGAGGAGCCTGGCGGGCTACAGTCCACGGGATCGCAGAGAATCGAACACAAGTGAGCACAAACACAAAATCGAAACTGTGGCATCTTGAATTTAAACAGTCTTTTTGGTCATTTGTGAAATTCAAAGATACTTTATATCCACATCTTAAATCTTACCTCCTTCCTCTAATAGTCCATTGAAAATTGAGTCCCCAAAAGACTGGTTCCAAAACCATATGTCTTTTGAATTGTATTTGTTTGTGTCTTTAAATGGAATTGGAGTAAATGAAGAATTAATGTGAGGTAGGAGATGTTAGCTCTGAAACAGATGTCAAGAGCTTTGATTGTTGGTCTGAGCTTTCCTATTTATGGGCTCCATTATTTTAACTCATTTAACTTTTGAAAGAAGTCACTTCCTTATCAGTAAAATAAGGATATTTTGCAAGGTAATACCTTCAAAAAAAAAATCCTATGCATCTATAAAAGTCAGCATTCTGGCAGAAAATTCTCAGGAGCAATGAGAAGGAAGGGAAGAAAACAGATATTAGCAAAGACATTGTGGACATTTGAGACCAGTTGCTTCTCTTTAAAAATGCTCACCCTCTCCTTTTTTCTTTCATAATGTACACCATATGCTATGATGTCCTAACGTCTACTACAATTTACTATACTTGATTCAGTAAATATTATTTGAGCAATAATATGTATGATACTCAAGGCTCACTTCTTTCTTTCACTATGGATTTTGGCCTTTTAAGTAATATAAATTTAGAATTTGAGTGTCTCTGAAGAGACTGTACAAAGCAAGATGTGTGTCCTTGTTTACACTTTGGTCAAGAATGGTCAGTACTTAATGGGGTGGGTCAACAAAAAAGCTTCAAAACAGGGTAAGATCAAACATGTCAGGGAAGTGAATAATTAAAAAATAGAAATCAGAGGTTAAGTAGACAGGAACAAATTTGACACTTTTTTGCCAACAGAGACTATGTCCTGCATCACTGTGTATTTGCTTAAATTTTACTCAGATACTCCAGGTATTTGAATCTGCAGGACACTTATGGATTTCTGGTCTACTGTTACTCCCTTTTTTAAACTTTGGTCTTCAGACTAACAAGATAGATTACATTGTGGGAAGTGTGATCTTGCTTGTTATAAAGTCAGTGGCTGCATAGTTCTCATTGTGTTTTGTTTGGCCGTCAAAGCCTTGGGCTTTGGTCTCCATGCAGAGTTAATTCTGCTCCTACAAAATTAAGAAAGTGTAGAATTTTTCCTGGATGCAGCACTTCTATCCATATGCTTCAGGTTTCAGGAAAATTCAAATACGAAGCATACCCATAGGACATCATTTTTTTTTAATGTGGACCAGTGTTGAAGTAATTATTAGAATGTGTCAGATGGAGGCAATTCATGAGTTTATCTTTGGTGCTTCTGTTGTATCCCTTCCTTGTATCTTTCTTAACTCTCTTCATCCTATCTGATTTTTCCTCTCAGGCATCCAACATGCTTGTTCCACTATTCTTCACAGACATTAAACCTACTATCTGAAAGAAAATTTTGTGTCAGTTCTTTATAGTTTAGTATGAATTGAGGACAACATGTTCCCTCTCCTGCGGGTATTTGCATTGTAAACCTGAGAGTTAAGAGAAAGTCTTTCCTCATGGAATGTCAGCAAGGACTTTCCACACCTTTTAGACATCAGAAACTGATCTTTAAACTTGAGTTGGACCTGTAGCTGGGCGTGTATTAGCACTAATTCCTCCTTACCCTCTAGTTAAGATGGGCCAGGTGACTCAAATAAGCAGGAGTGTAGGTGCCAACCCCCAAATTCTAACAATATTTGAGTCACAGAATTTGTTTGCAGAGTTAGAGCCACTTTTCTTTCCCTTGTTCCTATTTATTCCTGCTACTTAAATTATCTGATATGTGCCTGCCTCGTTCGGCTGGAGCCCTTCCAGGGCAGAGACCACATTTTTCTCAGCTCTGGATCTCTAGGCCCGGCACGGTGTCTGGCTCACTGAAAACCCTTCCTGACAAATAATTAGATTCCTGCAGTTCAAATCTGCCTAAAGCTATGTTTCCTTAAGTTCTCTTACACCAAGGGTCTTTCCCCTCACTTCATAGAATACCCACCATGAGGGAAAGGTCGAAACTAGTCTGTCACAGGACAAACTCCACCCAACCCAAAACAATTGTTGGGGGGTATTTCAGAGCCTACTGGGAAGCAGAGATAGAAGAATTGCCTTTGGATCTAGTCTGACGAAAATTATATTCTTCATGGTTCTAGAATGCAAGGGCTTTATAGAACAGAAGGGGGAAAAAAGCTAGTTTTATTTCAGCAGTGCCTGATGCCAGGTATTTACTAGAGCAAATGCCACCCAAGGCCCAGAGGGTTAGCTGGAGCAGCTGATACTCTGTGCTGCTTTTTATAACTCTCCTTCCCAGCACCATGCTCTACGTATGTCCCATTTCATCAGGTCACATCAACTTAAGTTGTGCCCAATACTGCATCTTATACCAAATGCATCACTATGTGGAATATTCTGTTTCCTTAAAAAAAATTATAAAAATAAAGTTAAATTCCTTAAAAATAAAGTAGGGGAAGTTTCCCTGATTCTTTGTGAAAGCAGTGACTTTGCCACTTTTTACAAATGAGCAGCCTCTTTACTTCCAAAAGACATTGCAACTATCAGCAAGCTGCGAAATTACTAGGTTAAGAATGGAATGTACAGTACAGAACTAAATTGTATATAAAATTGTGAAATACAATTTTGGTGGTGGTGAGTGGTGAGTCTGCAAACTTGTGAAAATCATTTGCAGAGATACTTGCTGTCCACTTTGTTTTTTGGTAGTAAGATTAGAGAGAAAGGGAGATTCTATAATGTAATATATAAAATGTGATCTTTAAAATGTCAATATTTATTCAATATATTTGATATCTCTCTTATACAATACACAGTCTTGGCCATTTGGGAGGGGGTGTAAAAGATGGAAAATCCAAATATCTTGACTTTAAAGGACTTATTATTTAGAAAGAATGTTAATTTTAAAATATAAAAAGCCATCATTTCATTTATTGAGAACATACCATGTGTGTCAAGAACTGTGGCAAGTATTTGTATATACTCTATATCAGGGGTTGGCAAACTATGGCCAAAGGGCTAAATCTAGTCTATCATCTGTTTTTATAAATAAAGTTGTATTGCAACACAGCCACATCTATTTGTTTGAGTATTGTCTATGACTGTTTTGTGCTATAATGGCAGAGTTGAGTAGCTATGACAGCGTTGAGATAGTCTGACCTGCAAAACTAAATAAAGTTTCTATCTGCCCTTATAGAAAATATTTGCTGACCTCTGCTGTATATAATTTGTTCTCACAAGAATACTCAGATAAATACAGATTTTCCCATTTTCCAATTAAGGTAACTGAAGGTATAGCTTATGTAACTTAGCAAGTGGCAAAGCATGGATTTAATTCTAGATTTATCTGGTTCCAAAAATCTGTGTTCTTATGCTATATTTGTGTATAGAAGTAGCCAAAATATGGGGCAGGAAGAAGTCAGAGCCTTATAGAGTCACAGAAAATTATTATTAGGGTTCAGAAAAGAGAGATTATTTTGATCATAGGGTGATAAAGATTCTGGAGAAGATTATATTTGAATACAAAAGTGAAAATGCATGTGAGGAATTTTGTGTCCCAAACTCAAGCCCAAGAAAAGTTAACAGATGAAGGTCAGATGTTTAATTAGAAGTAGAGCTGGGATTAGAACCAGTTTTCCATTCACTGAGCATAAGTATGCCATCGGTGACCATACTGAACCATTGAATCTGTGTGTGTGTGTGTGTGGTTAAATGCTATAGAATGGCATAATTATTTGAAATGAAATGTATGTTGAATGAAACATACAAAAACTTGTATGCTTTGCTCAGTAGTAATTGAACTAAATGGCCTGCACTTCCTTTATTGAATCAATCAAAAAACATATTTGTGCAGACATTTATATGATACCACCACCTAACCAACATCCTACCAAATATATTTTGGTTGTGGAAGATTGCAGTTCTGAGACAATGAGAACCACTGGCATGCTCAATGACTTTAATTTCAAATAATAAACAAGAGACCACAAAGGATAATATTCATATCCATCTTGCCCTGCAGAGTCAGGTGGCTCTAAGTCAGGAGAAGAATGGAGAAGGGAGCAAAGGGTAGCTGAAGGAAGCTTACCTGATACTGTAGAGTACTTTGCCATTTTTTGAAATGCGAAGTAATTTGTTGTCAGTGGTAACATCATGGAAGTTGGCCCCCTTCTCATTGGCAAAGAACAAATCTGGTTTCCAAATGGAGTCCAGCATCGATGGGTCCAGGTCCAGAGAATCATCAGGGTACTCGCTATATGCCAACCGTGAATCATTCCACTGTTGTCTCAGAAAAATATTCACTCGGTAGTCCTACAGAAATGCCATGCATAAGAGTTATCTATCAACCACTCTGACATATTTTCCCCTCACTCTTCTCCCTGATTTGATGCATGCCATATTGGTATCTGAATAAACCAGACTGTGTATATCTTGGTCAAAATAAACCACTCAATTCTATTAGGAGTGGGAACAGAGGGGAGAAAAAAAGAAGACTCAACCAAACCAGAACACTAATGGAACAAGTTGAATTGGTTGAATTCTTACTTAATTTAATCATTCTGGGTGGAAAGAATTTGCCTGCGATGCAGGAGATGTGAGTTTGATCCCTGGGTCAGGAAGATCCCCTGGAGAAGGAAATGACAAACCACTCCAGTATTCTTGCCTGGGAAATCCCACAGACAGAGGAACCTGGTGGGCTACAGTCCATGGGGTTGCAAAGTCAGACACGACTTAGCGACTAAACAAATAACAACCATCCGATTTAGCTGTAGAAAAAGATAATGGTAAGTACAGCAGTCAGTCTTTGATGGCAGATTATCAGATAAAACTGATATATTTTCCAAATCAGAAATGACATGATCTCTGTTTTCAATCTTTCTCAGATGCTTTAGGCAGAAGAAAAGCCACTCTGTAATTTTGTAGTGGAAATCTTATTATAAAACTCTGATATGATGGGGCAGTAGTTTTTAAATTCATCAACATAAATATTAAGATGTTTCATGTTGACAAGATAATTCCCTTACAGCTACTTACTTTTGAAACTCTTAAATATTTTATCATTTCTCTGAATGGGTTGTATATACGGTAGTCGACTTGATGCTTCATCAAAACAGAAATCTCTTTCATGTTTTCCTAATCTGAGTACCTTTTGATAAAGGTGTTCCTCCCTGTGGAAATTCAGGTACACCATGTCATTCCCACTTGGCCTGGAAATTTTCTTCTGTGCTAATGAATCAGCGTGAGGCAGTAACTTCTCTTCAGAGGATTTTTACTCAAAGGTCTTTAGGTTCATGGAAATTGTTGCTTTGCTTGACAGAGCAAACCCAATAGAGGCTTCAACAGTATTCCCTAGTTAAGCGGGACTATGGTTCAGAGCTCACATTTGTCCACATCTGCCACCTGTGGGCTTTCGGGATGATATATACTCATCCCATCTTACTCTCTTTACCTTTTCCACCTTCATTTGCTTTGTCTCCACATCTGTGTTTTGGCATCTGGATTTTGGATCATTGCTTACTTTTCTGTAACAGTGACCAACATGTCCTAGTTTGCCTAAGAATTTTTCCAATTTAGCCTCAGAAGTCCCACATTCAGGGAACCCACTCAGGCATAGGCAAAACTTGGATGGTTGGTTTTTCTATCAGGTACAATGGAGACCACCTCAGGATTGTCTGTTTCGGTTAATCCCTTTAGAGCTAATAGAAAACTCGCAACTAGGTTGTAAAGATCAGGGTGGATGAAAGAGTGTCAATCCATTTCCCTCTCCTTAATCAATAAACTCTCCAAATTCTCATGACTTCTCCCCGTAATACAGCCATTTGACAATCAGGCTGGTAGAGTATTTTGGAAATGGCAGTTCTTAGAAAGAGTGCCCCATGTGGGTTTAAAGAATGCTAATAATCAAATAGTTACTAACTTCTGGAAATCAGTCATCAAAGCCTAGCTTCTTAGGGAAAGCTGAAATATATTTTTAATAATGATTGTATGTTTCTCTATTGTACAACATAAGGACTTTTTGACTTGGAAAATTTTATCAGCTGACTTTTATTTGGGATTATTGGACAGAGGAACCTGGCAGACTACAGTCCATGGGGTTGCAAAGAGTCGAACACGACTGAAAAACTTCATTTTACTTTATACCAGACCTGCGAAGCAAATTCCCAGACCTAAGAGGGTGCTGTTGTGGGCCCAGGGAAGCTTCTTTTCCATTCTATTTGCTCATTGGCTATCCCCTCCCTTCAAGAGTGAACCAAGAGAATGGCAAAATCTTAAAAGTTCTCCCCATCACATATTTTGCATTTTTGGAATTATCCAAACTGGCATGCTGCGATTCATAGGGTCGCAAAGAGTCGGACATGACTGAGCGACTGAACTGAACTGAAAGGAATCAGAGGATGGTAAATGGAAATAGATGACCACTTCAGTGTTTCATTGGCAACAGGAGTTATTGGAAGCTTTGGAGTTTTGTGTGAGTAAAGAATGGAAATGTGTGATTTGTGGAAAACCAAAACAGGGGCTGTTGGAAATAAAATAATCCAATTTGCATATAAATAGGTACTAGATAGACCAACTGTGATATTTTCTGAAGATTTCCTGAAGGAAAAAATGCAGTGTATCCACTATGTGACAACTACCCCTTTTATTTTCCTTCGGGTGGGAACCAATTATCCTTAATAAAAATTTTTGTGTGAGGGTTTATGAGATTGTTTCAGCAGGAGGTAGGAGAGAGAGGATGTCATCTCTTAGTCAATTCTGGAGGTAGAAAAATTCTAAGTATAGGAAGTAATGACAGCTGGAAATAACAGAGATGAATGGGTTAAATTTCTTAGGCCATAGGGAGACCCCCTACCCCGGAAGGAAACAGAATGAGAGAGGCCATGTAAAGTCAGAGAGTGAGTATTCAGCAACAAAATCACCAGGAGAACATCACTATAGTCCTCCTTTGAACCTGAGAATGATTCAAATATGCATGTTGAGAGATTTCAGAGAATATTACATTAGTGACATAAAATATGAAACATTGACCTTTTTAAAAAAATCTCAATATAAATTTTCACAGCTAATGTACATCTTTTAAAAAAGTCTTTCCCACAAGTTTTCTTCTCCAGTGTTTCCTACTTTTCTATTTTGAATTTTCTTCCAATATCAGAACTATAAAAAAGAGCACTGAATCTATCTTATCACAATAGAACCACTTAATGTCTAAGAGTTAATTTAAAATAAATTAATTAGCCTGTTCATAAGCAAGGATAAGTGGAAAAGTTAGAGGAGAAAATATATTTTATGCCATAGTGACAGGAATTATATAAAATAAGACTTTTATTAGATCTTTTGGAAGTATTTTTTTCTTTATAATGTATAGGAATTAAAATTTTCCTTAATTTTGTTCATGATGATGATACATTATTCCAGAATAAATGGCAACCCTTAAAACTTTAAAGAATAGAAAAGAACACCCAAGGATACAGAGAAGTAGATAGCCAAAGAAAAGATCTTCCAGGGCTGTGCCTGTATAATTCTTTCAGTTCACTATCATTTTCAATATAGGGTACAAATTTGACACATGATTTATCCATGCACTGCCTCTGTTTATTTACAGATAGGTTTTTTCTCTCAAGATATTCCAAACCACCAAAGATAGTTATATTGCTCTGTAGCCTTTCTTTGTCTTTATTTTTGCTTCTAGGTTTAATGAAATATTAAAGGAGAAGTAAACACTGAGAGACATACTTAAGTGCAGACTGAACTTTCTTTTATACTACCTTGTCTCTCCAGAGACAGATTCTACTTCAAGTAAATGACATATCTCCTTGTATTAAAATTTGATTTTCTATGATTGACTCCCTGGGTACTAGATTAGATAATGGAAACATTTAAATTAAAAATGTATGTGTATGTGTGTGTGTGTATGTGTATATATATATATATATATATTTATTTATTTATTTGTGTGTGTGCATGTCTGTATGTGTGTAAATGCATACATTTATCTTTTATTTTTCAAAAGCTATGTTTAAGTCATAGAATCTTTATATATTCTTAGCACAGGTAATACAGGTACCTATATTCCATACTATTACTTCACATCAAATTTAGAATTTCTAAAGTTTTACTATTTTGGTACCTTCTAATTCTATGCCCATGCCACAAAGATTGTTTCCTTAAATTGAATTATTTTGTTATATTTAGTCTAGCGTTTGTACTTGGGGATTGCAACTCTATCTCATCCACATTCATACTGAACTTCACTACTTCTCTCTTTATTTTATATGTATATATTTTTCAGTCCAATTATGTCATAAAGTTTTCTCTTTTTTATTTAAATTTATTTATTTTAATTGGAGGCTAATAACTTTACAATATTGTATTGGTTTTGCCATACATCAACATGAATCCACCACGGGTGTACACGTGTTCCCCATCTTGAACCCACCTCCCACCTCCCTCCCCGTACCATCCCTCTGGGTCATCCCAGTGCAAAGATATGCTTTGTGGATTTTTCATAGACCTATATGGCATTTTGGTTTTAACTTCCAGCTACCCTGCAGTAATGTTTTCATCATCTTAAGTTTGTGCTAGCTTTGAATATGGAAAGTTAGCTTTGAATTTGAAATTATGGGAGGAGCAGTTGCTTTATGATCAATTCAGGTTTTAACATTGCATTTTAAATTTAGAGACCAGGTCACCTTGCATCTTAGATTAACAAAATGTTAGGTTGATTCTTGGTTCTCCCTTAAGAAGTTAGAAATAAAGAATGTAGGTACCTGCTATTCCTGGTAAGTTAGCATATGCAGCTGTAGAATGAAAAGGAGCCTGTAACATCATTCCAGCAGTTACAGCAACCATACAATCTCCTAAGGGGCTATCTACATACATCTTATCCAGTTCTTTGGGAACATGATTTCAGGTTGGAGATAAAACAACTCTTCACCCTGCAGCAGTAACCAGCAGAAGATGTGGAATTTGGGGAAGATTCTGGGGAGCTGGAATCATATTCTAGAGATACTCTCTGAGTAGACACATTTTGTACACTTTCAGCTCTTTCTACCCCCTCCCTGCTGTTGCAATCTATTTCCTGCTGCTTTGGCATGGGGAATGTTCCAGCACTCACAGGTTCAAGCCACATTCTGTTCACCCACATCCTTCCAGGCAGTTATTTGGAAGGTTTGAGGAGACTGTCTCTTCTCCGTTTTCTAATGGCCCAACCTTGGGGACAGCTGCATGCAGATGGCATGCAAATATTCTTGACCTTTACTGACACTATGAGTATTCCCGAACTATGCCTTTGTGTTAGGAAGGAGGGGCTTGTAAATACACCCGTCATCCAGTAAATTAACTTGCCATCACTAGCTAAAGAAAAAGGGGAAAGAAAGAAAAGGAAATGGTAAACTTACATACCAAAACTAAATTATAACCTGTCTCATCATACACCCCTTTCTGGTCTAATGAGTCTTTTGGAATCATAAACAACAACAAATAATTGTCCCACTGAATACTCTTAACACAGGGTCAGCTAGTAATGACCATCAACAGATCCCTGTGACTTTTAATGAACAGAAGTATATATTTTGAAATACTGTGTATGACCACAATGATCCATAAAAATATTCCTTAGAATAACACAAATATATTGTCCTATGAGTGCATGTCTTCAACACTAATATACCAAAGGAGTAAGAGGCAATATGAGTCCCTGTGTGAGCCTGTTCTTTGCAGGGAGTAAGTAACAACAGTAATTTAGTGGGATTTCATCAAGCATAATAGGGCACACTGGACAGCACCAAAAGAAAGTCATACTGAGTTCTTAAAACAGATACTTATTGCCTTTTATTTAGAAACAAACATCCAAACTAAATTCTTCAATAATGCTGCCAAGTGTTGTGGGATAAGAGTGGGATATGAGAGAAATCAACATGTTTAGAAACTCAAAATTCTGATACATTCTTGGAAAAAAATCATTCCAGAAAACATAGGGAAAGCAAAACTATTATTCTCCCCCCCATTCATAGCACTAATCAACATCCTCAGTAACTACATGCATTACTGTGCATAAAAACTAAGAGTCTGATGTCTTGTCAACTAAAGAGTTAAAGGAAGAATTTGTTTCTGTTTAATTTTTTTTGACCATCTTTTGAGCCATATTTTGTGAGTATATTCATGAGCACAGAGTCTCAGGGTTTTGGTAAGGGAAACTTGGGCTCTGATGACACTCTCTGGGTGCATCAGGTAGATACCTAGGCAGAGCCTAAAAGATCTGGAAAGGTAAGATCTTTTCAAGGTGAAGCAATTCTCATGTTCTTATGATCACCTGCATAATGTCTAGTTAAATAATGATGCCTTACATCCCAAAATTGACAATCTATGGCCTGTGGGCCAAATTTGGCCATAATCTGTGTTTATAAGTAAAGTGTTTTTGTTTTTGTTTTTGTTTTTTTTGGAGAACAGCCACACCCATTTCCTTACTGTTGTTTATGGCTGCTTTTATGCTGAAAGGGTGGGATTAAGTAGTTGTGACAGAAATTGTCTGGTCCTCAAAGTCTTTAGTATTTACTGTCTGGCATTTTAGAGAATGTTTGCTAGTCACTACCCTACATGACATGAGAATTTATTCTTTGATTTAAGCGTGGTAGAGTTTCCAAAATTTTTTTTTAGTTTCACACAAGAGCCATGATTGAAGAAAATAAAGATACTTTTTAAAAGCCAAATTCAGTTTGTTATTACATCAGAAGCTAAGAATTAAAATAAAAGAAGCATATAGGCATCATTCTTCTGATCATGCGATTCAATACATCTCATACAGCAGAATAGACAGGCCATTGATATTACGCTCGGGCAACGATTTCCAAGTTTTCTCATAGGAAACATGACAAAGGACACTTTAGTAAGTGGCCAGGAAGCACCTAGGCAGCCCATTTATTAAACACCTTCAGTAGCTCTTAAAGACACAGGAAAACAAGGATATCCATAGTTTTCATTTTCATCTCCTTAAATGTTTAGCTTTATCTTACATTAATGAACATTGAAAAGGTTTATATTTACATTTTTGATTGAGGATAAGATGCAATGAGGAAATTTAATCAAAGCAACTTAGGGGTCTAATTAATGCAATCAGCATTAGGTCGTGCAAGTATTGTCATTGAATGCCATCGTGTAAAGCTGGAGATAGTGATTTGGGCGGCTGGAATATCTGCCCCTCTGTTATCAAGATAAAACCAAGAGGGGAGGACAGACACTGAATGCCAAGTCCAAAGTTGGAGTCTTCTTTCCGTGTTGAGATTTTCTTATGAGTTAATTACTAATCCTATCAAAACTATCTTAGTTGAGTAAAATTCTTAATGCACTACATATGGTCGAAGTCCCAAAAGTTTCTTTTCTGGAAAATGCTGTGTCTGAATAATATTAAAATGGATGGTGGAGTTGTATTATGTCTGGCTTGCCAGTGGAAATGAATGTTGAGGTAAATTATTCTTTTCTAACATCAAGAACATCAAGAAGTACAGTAATTTGTTAAACACAATCCTATAGTCTAAAAGAGAATTCATAAACACAGTGGAGCACCGTTTTTTACTTCTCAATGGCACTATGCTTATTATTTCATTTCTTGAGTGTTTCTAGGACATCAGCCACCATAGTACTTAGTCAGACTCAACTGTATTTTATTTTGATCTCATCCAATAATACAGCTGTGTACTTTACATATACAGGTGGTGCTAGTGGTAAAGAACCTGCCTGCCAATGCAGGAGAACTAAGAGACGCTGGTTTAGTTCCTGGGTTGGGAAGATGCCCTGGAGGAGGAAATGGCAACCCACTCCAATATTCTTGCCTGGAAAATCCCATGGACAGAAAAGCCTAGCAGGCTATAGTCCATGGGGTCGCAAAGAGGCGGACATGACTAAAGGGACTTAATACAACAACATACTTTTACATAGTCATGAAAATCAGAACCAGTCAGTGGACTTAAATTATATAGAGGCTAAGAAAATATTTCACTCAAAATGTAATCTCCACCCTGTACCTAGCACTCTAAGGTTACTGATCTAATGGGCTGTGTCACAGGCAACAATACCACTTTGACACCAGTAAAGAGTCTTTATTTTAAAGTATTTTAAAATATCTCAATTTTAAAGTATCTGAAATCTTTTTCATGTATGTGAAACATGTCTGCACTTAGAATATGATTGGGTTTTATTAGTTTTATGTTTATTTTGGGGGGAGGGAGTCATGCATGTTATGTAATTCCTGTGGATTTGGAACAACTTTCTACTGTCATCAAATTGGGGTGTGTGTGTGTGTGTGTGTGTGTTCATTTTACAGTCAGCTTCTTGGCATATATCTTAAATGTAGCATGTCTGAAGCTTGATTATGTTAAAGTGTCCCATTATATGAAAATATCTCCTAAACTTTGAAATTTGTATTTCTGAAACATTGGAGATGCAAATATTTAAATATCCTTAATTATGCACCAGCTCATTACTGATAATTCTACCTAAATATAACCAAACATCAAGTGTTTCCAAAATTTCTCTGGCATGATGGATGAAAGATTATTGAATTTTAAGCAAATGAATATTTGACTAATGAATTCCTAAGGTGAAAGAGTATAACTAATTGCTTTCTAGAGGTGAATGAACTTGGAAATTAGCACTCAGTAAATGTCCCACAAATGTACAACAGTGCTCTTTGATCACACATCCCATTCCTTCACACGATGGCTTCAATGCTCAGTCCCACTCACCATTGTAGTTTCTGCTATTGACCCAAAGCTGTTGATAAATATGTTGCAGGTAACATTTACAGGAGGTCCTGCAAGTTGAACAATAAATAGAAAATTTGACAGGTTGTGTTCATGGCATAATCAAGTCATGTTTTTCTCTTGCCAGTGGCATTGTAGCACTTACCATGGTGGTTTCTGTGACTGATCCAAAACTGTTGATAAAAATATTGCAAGTAACGTTTACTGGAGGACCTGCAGAACGCAATAAAAATGTTGCAATAGACATTGAAGCAAAAATACAGCTCCATCAACATCTGTGCAAATGACTAGAGATGTAAACAAAATTAAAACGATGGTGAGATTGCAAAAAAAAAAAAAAGAGAGAAAGTTTTACCCAGAGAGGTTCACAGTAATAACATTCCCACTAGCATTTCAAATAATGACAGTTAAGCAATGATAACTTACCCTGAAGAGTTTTGGACTTGGAAAATATAAGCTGAAGACTATTAAATGGAATTCATTGTCAATAGTTGTGATCAAAATTGCCTTTTGGATGAGTGGCTTTCTTTGACCTTAGGCTCATCAACCTTGTAGATGTCAACAGTGGGTACACATGACGATGAAATAGCCTGGCTCATGAGTTCAAATGGAGCTACATTTTGAATGGTGGATGGGTCAGGAATATCCACCTCGTTTTATGGAATACCCTTTAAATCAATGGGTCTAGTTTGATTTTCATGATACCTCTGAATTTACCCCATTCCTTCTTTATACCCTGTGACTGCCTAATGAGAAATGATGTATAGAAATACAAAACCAAAGAAAATTAGCTCACCATATGCAAGACAGCAAAAGAGACACAGATGTATAGAACAATCTTTTGGACTCTGTGGGAGAGGGCGAGGGCGGGATGATATGGAGAATGACATTGAAACATGTAAATTATCACATGTGAAATGAATCGCCAGTCCAAATTCTATGCATGAGACAGGGTGCTCAGGGCTGGTGCACTGGGATGACCCAGAGGGATGGGATGGGGAGGGAGGTGGGAGGGGGGTTCAGGATGGGGAACACGTGTACACCCATGGCTGATTCATGTCAATGTATGGCAAAACCAATACAATATTGTAAAGTAAAAAAATAAACAAACAATTTTTTTTTTTGTAAAAGAAAGAAACCCAGCAGTGTCACTTAATGTCCAGATTGTTACATCAATAAATGTAGTAGAAAGCAAGGTTTAGTTTCCCTGGTGGCTCAGACGGTAAAGAATCTGCCTGCAATGCAGGAGACACAGGAGACGTGGGTTTGATCCCTGGGTTGCGAAGATCCCTGGAGAAGGGAATGACTACCCACTCCAGTATTCTTGCCTGGAAAATTCCATGGAGGTTTATTAATCCTAGATGTACTTTGAACAAAGAGCATGCTTTTCCCTCCAGAGACATAGGGAACAACTCTCTTTTCCTCTTGCCCTTTGTTTCTCCTCCAAGCAAGCACTAACCAGCCTGACCCTGTTTGGCTTCAGAGATCAGGTAAAATCAGGCACGTTCAAAGGGTACAGCGACAAACTCTTCGCCCTCTGACCATAGATGAATCACTTTCCAATGACTTCGAGTTTCATGTTATGCTGGGCAATGTATTTATTGCCCTCATGTGGTTTCCACATAATACTTTCTAAGATACGAAATGGTTCATGTTGCCATGAACCATCTATTCACTCATTGCTTTCTCCTGTGTCAGTATCCTGGTTCAAGCAACACCCCAGTTGGCTCTGTTCACAACAAGCAGGTAGGATCTGAATGAGGAGGAGTTTGGCTTGAAGCCTCCTTCAAAGGCTGATAGTAAAACACAGCTGCAGCAATGCTTGAGTGCCATATTTTTACTTCTCAAGTCCATGTTGAGTTCTCAAAATGAAAAAAAGAAAAGGGCTCAACAGCTAATGTAAATTTCCAGGCAAGGAAACTTTTGATAAAAGAAGCAACAAAGAATTTGGATAAAAGAGATGTAGTAAGCTGTTTTTCTTTTTAATATAACTAACTTATCTGCTTTTAATGAAAAAATAGTTTTTTTTAAAGTGATTTTGGGCATCAGATCATAAACATCACCATATTACCAAAACATTTTTCAGCCTACATCTTTGAAATATTCCACGTCTTTTTAGTTTATCCCCTTGTTATTCATCATCTGCTAAGATGACTTCTTTTCCATGGTCACTTCCTGCTCTGCTTTATTTTGTTTTCTTATTTAGGTTACTCAAAAAAAAAAAAAAAAAAAAAAAACCAGCAAAAAAAAAAAAAGAGTCTGTTTCTTGTCCATAGATTTTTATTCTATAACAAATATATTTTTATGCTGCTGCTACTGCTGCTAAGTCACTTCAGTCGTGTCCGACTCTGTGTGTAAGAGATAAAGTAGAGAAGGTAGAGTCAAGTCATGAGAAATTGTGTGTAAAAAATTACTTTTTTTCCTCTCTTCACAACAAGATATTTCGTTTTAGATGGTCCAATTCAGGGTGGAAAACTTTCATGGATTTTTGTATATGAGATAGAAAATGAATAATGTGGGAAAAGAAACAGGAAAGAGAGAAACGTGATCTTAAAAGGAGGAATTTGAAAATCCAAATGTAGGTTTTCTTGTACTGTAGATTATCTGATTGTCTGGCCTCCCCAACTGGCTTGGAACCAATTAGAAAGCTGGGCCATACCATCATACATCTGTTTTTATCCTTCCCAGTACATGGCAGTGTGAGTATACTGCTAGAATTCAAAATAATTTTTAAGTTACCACATACTGACACACTGTACTGAGCACATTTAAAAAATTGTCTGTTTTAATCCTCACAAAAAAGGAATTGTTTTAGTGCTCCAATAAACATTTTCAGATGAGGAAACTGGGGGTTAGAAAAATTAAGTAACTTGCTTAAAGTCATGCCACAGTAATTAAAGAAGCTGAGACTCAAGGTCTCATCATTCTGATTCCAAAATCCTAAATTTTCAATCACTTTGCTGCACTAGATTCATTGCATAATATCCTCTGACCTGCAAACCATGTTATTTTTCATTGGTTTATATACTTCTGGGATAATTTGATCCTTTACATCTGATCATTTCATTGGACACTGCCTTAAGAATCATTTGCATTTGGATATAAAACCTTGGAAATGAAAAAAGAAGTAACTTTCACATGCATGTATTAATAATGAGCTCACATATATTAAAACCTTGCTCTATGCCAATAAGTGCCTTATTTTATTCTTCAATAATTACATGCTACCATGTCTCCCATTCCCATTCCCAGCAAAATGCCGGGCTGGATGAAGTACAAGCTGGAATCAAGATTGCAGGGTGAAATATCAATAACCTCAGATACACAGATGACACCACCCTGATGGCAGAAAGCGAAGAGGAACTAAAAAGCCTCTTGATGAAAGTGAAAGGGGAGATTGAAAAAGCTGGCTTGAAACTCAACATTCAAAAAACTAAGATCATGACATCCAGTCCCATCACTCCATGGCAAACAGATGGAAAAACAATGGAAACAGTGAGAGAGTTTCTTTTCTTGGGCTCCAAAATCACTGCAGATGGTGACTGCAGCCTTGAAATTAAAAGACGCTTGCTCCTTGAAAGAAAAGTTATGACCAACCTAGGCATCATGTTAAAAAGCAGAGACATTACTTTTGCTGACAAAGGTCCATCTAGTCAAAGCTATGGCTTTTCCAGTGGTCATGTATGGATGTGAGAGTTGGACTATAAAGAAAGCTAGCACTGAAGAATTGATGCTTTTGAACTGTGGTGTTGGAGAAGACTCTTGAGAGTCCCTTGGACTGCAAGGAGATCCAACCAGTCAGTCCTAAAGGAAATCCATCCTGAATATTCACTGGAAGGACTGATGTTGAAGCCGAAACTCCAATCCTTTGGCCACCTGATGCAAAGAACTGACTTATTGGAAAAGACCCTGATGCTGGGAAAGACTGAAGGCAGGAGGAGAAGGGGATGACAGAAGATGAGATGGTTGGATGGCATCACCGACTCGATGGACATGAGTTTGAGCAAGCTCTGGGAGTTGGTGATGGACAGGGAGGCCTGGCATGCTGCAGTCCATGGGGTTGCAAAGAGTTGGACACGACTGAACTGATGAACTGAACTGAAAGTCTCCCATTTTATAGATGAGGAAACTGAGGCACAAAGGAAATTCATTGATTTTCCCAAGGTCACAGAGTTTGTAAGAGGCAGAAATTGCCTAACTTTAGGGACACCTTTTTTAACTAGAAGGATAAAATGCCTGAGGCCAATAAAATCACTCTGAGAATAGAAGTTACCTGAATATGGGACAATGTCTGCAAGTTCTTTGGGTTGAATAATAGAATTGTTTTTCACTGTTAAGAGTTATCCTGACATGTGCCAACACAACCTTCCATCTGTGTTTTACTAAGGTGTTCTAATTAACAGTAACACATTCTTAGATATGATCACCAGCAAACAAATGTGTTGTATAAACTGCAGAAAGAGTTAACAGTAGTTAAACTCATCTAATTGGTTTATCAGCAAAGATACTCCAAAGTGAATTTGATGAGAATTTGACTGGGAAGAAGAATTATATAGACATCTAATCACTCATATCACTATTCTCTCCTTCCTTCCTCCCTCCTTCCCTCAACAGAACCAAAAGTTGACTATCTTAAAAGATCAACAAACTTTACAAACTTCCTCTAATGGGATAAACCTCAATTGGCCATGATGCATAATCCTTTTACTATGCTGTTGAATTTGTTTTGATACTATTTTGTTGTAGATTTTTGCATCTATATCCACAAAGGTTATTTGTCCTTAATTTTATTTTCCTGTGGTATATTTATCTGTCTTTGGTGTCAAAGTAATTTTGGCCTCATAGAATGAGTTAGGAAGTATTCTTTTCTCTTTTATTTCTTGGAAGAGTTTGAGAAGGGTTGGTGTTATTTCTTCCTTATGTGTTGTAAGAATTCACCAGTGAAGCCATCTGGTCCTAAACTTTGTTGAAAGGTTTTGAGTTTTCAATAGATTTATTTACTTGTTATAGGCCCAAGATTTTTCTGTTTCATCTTGAGTCAGTTTAGGTAAATTATGTATTTCTAGATATTTGTCCATTTTATCTCAGTCAGGTCAGTTCAGTCGCTCAGTCGTGTCCAACTCATTGTGACCCCATGGACTGCAGCATGCCAGGCTTCCTTGTCCATCACCAACTCCCGGAGCTTGCTCAAACTCACATCCATCGAGTCAGTGATGCCATCCAACCATCTCATCCTCTGTTGTTCCCTTCTCCCCCACCTTCAATCTTTCCCAGCATCAGGGTTTTTTCCAATGAGTCAGTTCTTTGCATCAGGTGACTAAAGTGTTGGGGTTTCAGCTTCAACATCAGTCCTTCCAATGAATATTCAGGACGGATTTCCTTTAGGACGGACTGGTTTGATCTCCTTGTGGTCCAAGGGACTCTCAAAGAGTCTTCTCCAACACCACAATTCAAAAGCATCAATTCTTTGGTGCTCAGCTTTCTTTATAGTCCAACTCTCACATCCATACATGACTACTGGGAAAACCATAGCTTTGACTAGATGGACCTTTGTTGGCAAAGTAATGTCTGTGCCTTTTAATATGCTGTCTATGTTGATAACAGTTTTTCTTCCAAGGAGCAAACATCTTTTAATGTCATGGCTGCAGTCACCATCTGCAGTGATTTTGGAGCCTAAAAAAATAAAGTCTCTCACTGTTTCCATTGTTTTCACATCTGTTTGCCATGAAGTGATGGGACCAGAAGCCATGATCTTAGTTTTCAGAATGTTGAGTTTTATTTAGGTTATCTAATTTGTTTACAATCTTCTTTTATAATTCTTTTTACTTCTGTGAGGTCAGTAGTAATACCCCCACTTGCATTTCTGATTTTAGTTATTTGAGTCTTTTTTTTCTTTGTCAGTCTAGGTAAAGGTTTGTGATTTTTGTTGATCTTTTAGAAGAGCCAGATTTTGGTTGTATTGCTTCTCTTATTGCTTTTCTATTTTTTTCTCTACTTTGATCTTTATTATTTATTTCCTCTGCTAGCTTTGTGTTTAGTTTGCTCTTCTTTTTCTAGTTCCTCAAGATGTGATATTACGTTATTGATTTGGTATCTTTCTTCTTTTTTAGTGTAGGCATTTACCTTAAAAATTTCCCTCTGAACACTATCAGTGCATCCCATAAGTTTTGGTATGTTGCATCTTTGTTTCCATTCTTTAATTTCCCTTGTGATTTTTTTCTATAACCTGTTGGTTATACAAGAGTGTGTTATTTTCCAAATATTTGTGAATTTTCTGAGTTTCCTGTTTTTAAAATTTTTTTAAAAATTCTTGTGGCTGTGCCATGCAGCATTCAGAATCTGTGTTCCCTGACCATTATTGAACCCATACCCCCTACAGTGAAAGTATGGAGTCTTAACCACTGGACCACCAGGGAAGTCCCTGGTTTTCCTTTTATTATTGATTTTTAGCTTCATTTGACTATATTTGGAAAAGATATTTTTATAATTTTAATCTTTTAAATTTTATTAATATTTACTTTGTAACCCAATATGTGATCTATCCTAGAGAATGTTGCATGTACACTTGAGAAGACTGTGTATCTCCTGTTGTTGGGTGGTGTATTCTTTATATGTTTGTTAGGTCTAGTTTGTTTTTAGTGTTGTTCATATCCTATATATCCATACCAATCTCTGTATTGATGTTCTATCTATTACTGAAATGGTGTATTAAAGTTTCCAACTATTACTGGAAAAGTATTATTTTTTCTATCAGTTTTATTAAGGTTTACGTCATTATTTTGGGATTCTGTTGTTTGGTACATGTGTTTCTAGGACTGTAATATCATCTTGATGATTTGACTCTTTTATCAATGTATATTGTCATTCTTTGTCTCTTTTAAGAGATTTTGACTTATGTTAGCATAAGTCCTCCACTCTCTTTTGGTTACTATTTACATCGAATATCTTTTTCCATCCTTTCACAAACTACTCATGTCTTTGGATCTAAAGTGAGTCTCCTATAGACAGCATATAATTGGATCATAGTTTGTTTTATACAGTCTTCCTATCTCTATCCTTTGTGTGAAAGAGTTTAGTGCATTTACATGCAAAGTAATTACTTATGTAAGGAATGACTTCTGCCATTTGGTATTTGATCTCTATATTTTACAGCATTTTTTTTCCCTTTGTCTATTGCCATCCTCTTTTGTATTTAGTTGATTTTTTCTTTTAGTTAACTATTTTGATTCTCTTTTATTTCAAAGAGATATACTTTTTAGATAGTTTCTTTGTGGTTACTGTGGGGATTACATTTAAGATCCTGAATTTATAACAATCTAGTTTAAATTGATACCAACTGAACTTCTATAACATATAAAACTCTACTCTTATACAGTTACATCATCCTCCTTTTAGGTTTTTCTTGTCACAAATAGTATCTTTATTTATTATACATCGAATAGCATAGAACTTTATTTCTTTGTTAGGCTTCAAGTTACTGTCCAGCATCCTTGCATTTCAACCTGAAAGACTCCCTTTATCATTTCCTGTAGGGTAAGTCTAGTTCTAATGAACTCTCTCAGCCTTTGTTTATCTCTGAATGTCTTAATTTATCTTTCATTGATGAAAGATAATTTTCCTGGATATAAATTTTTAGCTACAATTTTTTTTTTTTAAATTTCAGCATTTTAAATATATCGTCTCTTGTAGTCTGGCTTCCCAGGCTTCTTCCGAGGGATTGGCTAATGATTTTATTGTACATCCCGTGTGAGTAATGATTTGGTTTTTTTCTTGCTGTTTTAAATATTCTCTCATTGTCTTTGGCTTTCAGTAGTTTGATTATAAAGTTTCTCAGTGTGAATCTCTTTGGGCTTCCCTACTTGATGTTCATTGAAGATTGTGGATTTGTAGATTTCTATCTTTCATCAAATTTGAGACGCCATTATTTCTTCAAATATTCTATTCAAAGATTCTTCCTACCCCTCTCTCACTCTCAGAATGTGTATGTTGGTCTGTTGTTGTTCCATTGGTCCTTTAGATTCAGTTTAGTTTTCTTTATTCTTTTTCTTTTATGTTCCTCAAACTCAATAATTCACTTACCCAATCATCACATTCACAGATTCTTTCTTCTGCCTGTTCAAATATACTATTAAATTCCTTTGGTGAATTTTCCATTTCTGTTTTTTCACATTTCAGCTCTAGAACTTCTTTTTGGTTCCTTCTTATAATTTGTAGCTCTTTACTGATATTTTCATTTTATTCATATACCAATCTCCTAATTTCCTTTTATTATTTGTCCTTGTTTTCCTTTAGATCTTTAAGCATATTTAAGACAGTTGCTTTACAGAATTTATCTAGTAAGTCCGGTGTGTTAACTTCCTCAGGGATGATTATTGTCCATTTATTTTTTACCTTCAAATGGGACATATTTTCCTGTTTTTTTGTATGCTTTGTGATTTTTGTTGATAACTAGACCTTTGACTTTTATAACTGGTAACTCAAGGGGAGAAGGGGAAAGTAGATTTTTCCCCTTTGCCAGAGTTTTCTGGATGCTTTTGACGTTGTTGTTGAAAGCTATTGTAAGCCATCCATTTGGTGACTATCTAACACCATTTTTGCAAAGACTATGTTTCTTAACTTTTGTGTGGCCATTATAGTCTGTTTCTCAGCTTGTACTGTACTAGGATTTTGATGGAAATTTTCTTAAACACCAAGGGCTAAAAAAAATCAAACAAACAAACAAAAAATACCTCTCCCAGTTTTTATTCATTGTCTCTATTCTGGGGGCACTCCTTTGATACTTAGACAGTCTTGAACTGAATCTAGCGATCAGCCCAAGGTGAACTCTTAGAATCTGCTCAGATCCTTTCTGAGTATTCATCTTGCCCTGAGAATGCCTGTGGCTTTTTAAATTCTCCTGCATGCATGGCTGATTTTGAATTTCCTGATTTCCCTAAGAAACTTCTCAGCTTTTGCTCTCAGGCCTTTAAATGGTCTATTGTATGTTTCAACTATAATCTTTTACTCCAGGTATCTGAATGTTTTTAGTGTTTCTTGCAGTGTGTTTGATCAATATCTACTGCTTTTCTATCCTGAGTTCTACTGGATTAGGTGGAACAAAGCTGAGCACTGTTATAGGCTGAATTGTGTTCCTTCAAATTTTATATGTTGAAGTGCTAACCACCAGTACCTCAGAATGTACGTGTATTTGGAGTGAAGGTCTTTAAAGAGATAATTAAGGGTAAATGAGGTCATGAAGGTAGTTCCTAATCTGACATGAATGAGGTCCTTAAAAGAAGAGGGGAAAAGAGATATCAGAGATGTGTGTGCATAGAGGAAAAACCATACAAGGACGCAGTGAGGATGTAGCAATCTGCAAGCCAGGGAGAGAGTCCTTGGGAGAAACCAATACTGCTATTACATAGATCTTGGATTTCTAGCCTAAAAAATTGTGAGAAAGTCCATTTCTATTGTTCAGGTTACCTAGCCTGTGTTATTTTGTTATGAAAGTCCTAGCAAACTAATACAAGCTTTTTGCATATGTCCTTCTGGTAGCACACAGACAGGTTAGAATAGACAGACAGAATAATTTGTGGATAATGTTTGCTTGTTTACTTTGCCCTCTCCACAATGAGGGACCAGGGTTCCACACTGGAAATGTAGGTTGCCATTGATTCAAAAATAAAATCACCACTGGGGAGGGGAGGGGACAAAGACAAGTAAAGACACCACAAAACTTTCCTGCCATTTTCAAGTTAGCTTTTTCTTGATTCAGTAGTTTCTTGGTTGCTATAGACTTATGACTATTTTCCAGAACTCTAACAAAATTAGTTCTGACAGGTCTTACTTACTTTTTGACACTTCTGTGGGGGAACAAGAGCTTGGAGCTGCCTGTTCTGCTGTTTTGTTGATGTCAACTTTTTCCTCCCCAAAACTTTAATGCATTCATGTGAATCATGGTGCTTCTAAAGGAGAACAAAGTATGTGTTGTTGTTTCCCAACTTGATTTGAACATAGGAGACTTTATGTTTTTTTTTGAAATAGATCATCCTTTAAAAAAAATTGGAAGTATAGTTGGTTTACAATGTTGTGTCAGTTTCTGGTGTACAGCAAAGTGATTCAGTTTTATATATATATACACACACACACACACACACACACACACACTGTTTTTCATGTTCTTTTCCATTATGGCTTGTCACAGGATATTTAATGTCGTTCCCTGTGCTATATATAGTAGCATCTTGTTGTTTATCCATTCTCTGTATGATGGTTTGCCTCTGCTTGTCCCAAACTTCTAATCCAACCCTCCTCAACCCCTCTTCCTCTGGCAAGCACAAGTCTGTTCTGTATGTAGAATAAGCCATCCCATTCATGGAGCACATTTCGAAGATGACACGCATTCTTCAAAACATCATTCGAAAATGTTGACCTACAGTAATTTATGTATTAATTCAATTAACAAATTCTTATTGAACAATAAATATATTAGATAATAATAATAAGACTAAAGACAATTGTAGAGGTTTTTATCAAACCCTGTGATCCTACAAGGAGGGAATGTTGTACTGGGGGCTGTAGCGTCAGTGCCTGGGATGAGGAAGTAATGGAAGAGGAACAAAGAATCAATAAAGATCAGCTTAATCTTTTCCAGGTATTTGCCTAAGACTCTCAATTTATGTAATGGTCCTGTAGTCTAGGAGTGTAATTCAGGGATGCAAGTCACAAACTCTTCTTATAATCAGATTTTATAAATGTATTAATTTCTAGATGAGTTCTCTTAAAAACTCAGTGAGCTAAATGACAGGTCAGCAGCATTTTTTTTTGTAAAGGGCCAGATGGTAAATATTTTAAGCTTTGTGGGCCACAAAGGTCTCTGTTACAATTACTCAGTTCTGTCTTTGTAGTGAAAGTAGCCATAAAGAGTATGTAAATAAATGAATGTGGCTGTGTTACTGTAAAACTTTATTCATAAAACAAGTGGTGAACTAGATTTGGCTAAGTTTGCTCCGGTACTTGGGCCACCTCACATGAAGAGCCAACTCGTTGGAAAAGACCCTGATACTGACAAAGATTTAGAGTAAGAGGAGATGGAGGTGGGAGAACATGAGATGGTTGGATGGCATCACTGAGTCAATGGACATGAGTTTGAGCGAACTCTGGGAGATAGCGGAGGACAGGAAAGCCTGGCATGCTGCAGTCCATGGGGTCACAAAGAATCAGACACGACTTGGCAACTGAACAACAACAAGTTTGCTGGGCCTTCCTCTGAACTTTCAGAGTCGGAGATTAGGAGAAACAGAAATTGTCCCGGAATTCCATAATCTTTCCATACCTGTAAGTGAGGACTGGCCATGGACATGGAGGATCATAGGGACTGTCTGTAGAACTATTTATGTGAGTAAATAGTTTTATATTGTGCATTGTGGCATGAATGAGTAAAATCCACTTTAGCAGAAAGGATTTATGGGAAATGGTATTCTTTGGGCCAGCTGCACTGTAGCGGTCCCAGATGAAAACCATCAATTTCCAGTCAGACCACTGCGTTGTCACAAAAGCTAGGAGGCAGTGTGGAAGAAAAGTGAGGCCAGGACAGATCACGTGGATAACAAATATTTGACTCAGCAATTATATTTAATATGACTCAGACTTGCTCATAAAAATGAATCAATGAAAAGAGCACTCTGTATCCTGCATATTTAAAACCTGGAACTGATTTTTATAACTTCTACCATGGTAATGAAAGGTTTATCTATTATTCATAGTGACTATATTAAAATAAGATTATATATATTCATATTGAACAAAGCTTTCTAAATTAACAATACATACTGTTTTTAAAGCTTTGTGATGGATTCTATTTAAAAATAATCACCAGAGACACATATTGTGTGATGTCACTTATTTGTAAACTCTAAAAAGCCAAATTCATAGAAACAGAAATTAGAGTGGTGGTTACCAGAGGCTGGAGGAGGGGAAATAGGGAGGTGTTGGTCAAAGGATACACACAGTTATAAGATAAGTAAGTTCTGGGGATCTAAGGTACAGTATTAGTGGTGGTGGCTATAGTTAACAGTACTGTATTATATACTTGAAAGTGCTAAGTGAGTAAATATTAAATGTTCTCACTATAAAAAAGAAATTGTAATTATGTGATATAATAGAGGTGTTAGCTAATACTACATGGTAATAATTTTGCAATATATAAGCTCCACACATTGTACACCCTAAATTTACACAGTATTATATATCAATTTTATCTCAATAAAGCTTGAAAAAATTTAAATGAGGGCCACAGCATAGGTAAAAAATAAGAACTAGAAAAGAGTAGAGGATCTCTGTAACACCAAAACAACTAGTCACTATTCATTAGTTTTGCCTCAGTTATGTTATTTTCCAACATCATTTTAGGGCAAAAGACTTGAGAACCAGCATTCTTTCAGTTCTAAGATGAAAATGTGATTTTTTCTCTCTTGTCACAAATAGACAAGAATGACATTTTGATTTTGCATTTTATTCCTTTTAAATAATTTAATGTGTCCTCAAGTATCACAGTTGACTTAGCGTGGGGCCCCTGGGTGGGAATGCAGTAGTAACTCTATGTGCTTGATATCTATAGAAATTAAATTTCTTTTGGAATAAGAAGATTTTTATCTAGCAAAAAGAGTCTCACCATTAGCTCAAGTGATAAAGGAAAAATAAAGCACATAGAGAAATCAAGAAGATGTATAGTTAACGGTCAGAGACTTATTTGAACACAGGGAAGCAGTGTTTCTTATGACAGCTTCCTGTGTTGTATGGTGCTTTGATGCCCATGAAAGAGAGAGTCTTGGAGGATGAGAGAGTTGCAAAGGGAGGGAATGGCTTTTCATGGTGGCACTCCCTTTGTGAGGGGTAATTTGTGGCATCTAATTCAAAGAATGGAGAAAGATTTTTTTCTTTTAACATCATGACATTAATTAGAAACAGTCACACAAATTAACTCATTGCATTTTTAAAATCTTCTTGAAAATTCATCACTAATAAATTATATACTGTTGATTCTTCTGCCCAACACATGGTCAGAATGATTTTATCAGTTCCCCTGCATTCAGTTTGGTTGCTGACATCCAGGTCTGTGCTGATTCCCACAGCCTGATGAGATAGTCTAGCAAACCATTTGCTTTGGACCAGCCTTGTTGATAAAAGGTTAGAACTGCCAGACAAAGCAATTAATTAGCCACTAAGGTAGCTTGAATATAGAGAAGCAAATGGCAGATCCTGTGATGCCTTCCCACTAATGGCTACCAGTTGTCACCTGCTTTCACACAAGGATGAGTGAGTGGACATATGTGCACATAGCTCAGATCCATGTCAGAGGGCTTTGAGAATGCTGACAAGTTTCTATCTTTGCATACTGTGGATTTCTCCATGATTAAAAAAGAAGGAATAAGACAGGAGCCAATATATGAAGTATGGTAACTACCAGTCTGTCTTGTTTTTGCCACTAGCTTTGCTTATTATCACCTGTGAACTTTAAAGAGTATAGAAACTCTCTGGGTTTGTTAATTCTGTAAAATTGGAATAATGGTGCTTACTTTGATGTTAATTATGAGAATTAGTAGTGATGTAAGGAAAGCCCATAATAGTTGTTAAATAAATTGTAGCTTGCTTCCAGGAATTATGCATAAGCATTCTTTGCATCTGGACTACTAAACAGCACTATAGACTTGGGGTCATTCCTGCTAGCTTCCTTATTTAAGATAGGGTTTTTCAACCCAAGGACCATTGGCATTTGGGGACAGATCTTTCTCTGTTGTGGGAGTTTGTCCTGTGCATTGTAGGATGTTGAGCAGCATCTTGGGTCTCTAGTCACTAGATACCAGCAGCACCCCCCCTCCCACAGCCCCTGCTGTGACAACCAAAAACATGTCCAGATATTGCCAAGTGCCCCCTCCCTGGGAGGGGGGACAAAATCACTCCTGGTTGAGAACTACTAGATTATAAAAGTCAGGTAAAAATGCAGGATTAGTGGAAAGGCTACTTAACAAGAATACTTAACATTATATAACAATGAAAGGAGCTTCAGAGTATTCTGCTGCATAGCCAAGCAAATGCTAGGGATGTATTATATTTTTGGTCATATGACTTTCTGATGAGAAAGTCATCTTTCTCATGTGTTTCAACCAAGAATGTGGATTTTAAAAAATATTTAAACATACTTTGGATGAACACATGGCAGTATTACGCAACTTGTACTCCTTTGTTGGGTGTGTTCATCAAGAAATTAAATTTGGTGCCTCTCTGCAGGCATTTGCTAAATTCTGTGCATTTCCATCTTATACCTCTTCATCACTCACTCAATCAGCAACCATTTATTGAGTATCCATTATATGCTGGTCTTGTACTAATTATCCTTTACATTTAGGTGGTGAATTGTGGGACAAAATATAAGAAAATTGGGCATTAAGGACAAGTCAGAAACAATTTGCTGAAAAGCCCTTGAGTCATTCTGCAAGAAATGTCAGATGAAACAAAAAGTGTGTGCTCAACCAAGCATCACAGAGAGGGCATTTTTGTTAAGCCTCTTTCTAATACAAGTGAACTGCTGCTTTTTTGTTCTTTGCAGGATCATAGTGCCCTTAAAGTGAGCAGTTTATGTTCTGGGAGATTTAGGGCACTTTGCTTGTGGTGACAAGGTTCATTTTCTATTTTAAAGATCTCAGATACTAAGTGGAAACCTTCATGTTGGGAATAATTTGTAAGTGTAATCTACATATATTTCTA
Organism: Bos indicus x Bos taurus; assembly: GCF_003369695.1. Classification (NCBI taxonomy): domain Eukaryota; kingdom Metazoa; phylum Chordata; class Mammalia; order Artiodactyla; family Bovidae; genus Bos; species Bos indicus x Bos taurus. The sequence continues at coordinate 12,215,036 of NC_040105.1, read as the reverse complement.
TTTATGCTATAAATAAAATGTCATCAGATGGAGAATTGCTGGAAAACACAAGGTTCTTGCTATCTTGGGATTAGGGTAGATAATAAATAAAGGCCCATTTAGCCTTAGAAGAAGACAATTTTAAATGCCATTTGGAATTAGTTTTGAAATGAGGAGATCTGAGAATTTCTCATCAACCCAAATGATATTTCCTTTCATTTTAGGAAGTAACAAAAATAGAATTAAAGAGGACTTTCTCTCATTAATTGAATCCTCTACTACTTTGCAAAATGAATAGCAAGTTCATCAACTTGTTAGGGCCTGACAAATTGAAAATAGATTTGTTTTGCATTAGTTAATTTTTTTTTTTATTTTTTTTTTTTTATTTTTTTTTTCTTCCAATTTTATTTTATTTTTAAACTTTACATAATTGTATTAGTTTTGCCAAATATCAAAATGAATCCTCCACAGGTATACATGCGCTCCCCATCCCGAACCCTCCTCCCTCCTCCCTCCCCATACCATCCCTCTGGGCCGTCCCAGTGCACCAGCCCCAAGCATCCAGCATCATGCATCGAACCTGGACTGGCAACTCGTTTCCTACATGATATTTTATATGTTTCATTGCCATTCTCCCAAATCTTCCCACCCTCTCCCTCTCCCACAGAGTCCATAAGACTGTTCTATACATCAGTGTCTCTTTAGCTGTCTCGTACACCAGGTTATTGTTACCATCTTTAAGAAGGAAGTATGCTCTGTTTGAGGTTACGATAATGAAATTGGTGGGTGTAATTTACACATATATACATATATGTTCATATGTTCAAATCTTCTTATTCTTCAATTAATACCTACTCAGTGAATTTTCCCATGATTCTCCACACTTTAATGTCATCTTTCTGGGAACTTCTAGAGCCCCATAACCCTTACCATATTGTAATATAGTCAATTTTTTTCACGCTTGTCTAATTCTTTCTAGTATGCTCTAGACAGAGTATGATTCAAATCTGATACACTGTAATGTTTCTCAAGGCATTTCTATAGTACTCAGCATGTAGTAGGCATTCAATAAATTCTCAGTGAATGCTGTTGAGCAGAATATAAGCCTTTTTGTATAAGTAGATGCCCGTGGCATGCCAAGAAATCTGCATTCCCATTCCATTTCAGAGCTACTTTCAACACAAGGCATTTTAACCCCATCAGTTGGCCTCCATCCTTTCAGCTCCAAAGGGGAGTTCATTCAAAAAGTCTTTCATTTAAATCAATAATTTCATCTCAGCCTGTGAAATCAAAAGTGAATTTTGTTTACTGTCTTTCCAAAGCACTCAACAAAATGAGAAAATTATGACAAAAACATCACAGTCACCAACAAGTAGCAGTACAACATGGCCCTTTGAAACTACTACTGAGCTGCCATGTTTGAGGTTGGGCTAGGGAAACTTCTAGCCTGTTGCCCTCCCTCCTGACATCCCTCACCAGTACAGCATGGAATAATGGGGGGAAAAATCATAAACTTCAGAGCTAGAACTGGATTTAAAACCTGGCTCTGCTTTTTACTACTTGTGTAACTCTCTGTAGGCTATTTAATCACTCTGGGCCCTAACTTCCTCATCTATAAAAGAAAAAATCTTTGCCTAAATCACAGGTTTGTTGGGAGGACTGAATCTGATACTGTGTGTGATATGCCACCTTCTTCTTTCCTCTTTCCATCTCCTTCCCCTACCAAGGAAGGGTCTCCCTCTTAAACCTTGAGATTTTCCCCTTTATTTAACAATCAGATGTACTTTTCTCAAGCACCATCTCTCTGCTTTACATTTTATTGTGCTCACCCCTACTCACTGTGTTAAGAAAAATACCTGGATTTGAAATAATCTCTAGCAAAAAAAAAGAGAGCTCTTCTTTTTGGAGATGGAGTATATTACTGAATCTTACAATCATGAGTGTAGGGGAAAATTGTGCTTTAAGAAAAAACTGTGGATTGTCTATAGTATACCCCTTCCTCTCATCTGCTTCTCATTCTCTGGGAGCTATTTTACAACTATTTAAATTGTATAACTGATAGCAATGGGAAATATTGCTTGCTTGCTGCTGCTGCTAAGTCGCTTCAGTCGTGTCCGACTCTGTGCGACGCCATAGACGGCAGCCCACCAGGCTCCCCCGTCCCTGGGATTCTCCAGGCAAGAACACTGGAGTGGGTTGCCATTGCTTGCTTAGAGACATGCAAATCCTGCCATGTGCTGTCCCAAAGAAGTTCAAGTGACTGCCCTCCTCCACTGTGAAAGCATCTGGTTTTTGCCTCTGTTTGCACATTCAGGCCAATATTCTTCATCTATAAATGTGTCTATTTCTTAGGTTTTTATTTTGAACTGGTTATGCCATCTGCCTGGTTCTCTCATTGATTAATGAGTTAAAATATTTAACACGTATTCATTTTATATCTGCACAAGAGTTATGATTTTATCTTTTTTTTTTGAAAATCATCTTTTTATGTGAATTTTTAGGAACATTATCACCCTTTGGAATTGTTAGACTCAGAGCCAGGCTGTGGAAACTTAAAGACCAAAATCCTGCTCAAGGACATGACAGTGCCAGGCAACCCAGGACTTCCTGTTCCACAGTCAAAAGAGATCTTAGAACACCGTGTCTGCCAATGAATAGTACCTAAGCTCTCCCACCCCTCCTCTGTTCATCTGTGACTTTCACAAATGGGAACTTGTTTCCTTATTAGGCATTCTGCACCATTTCTCGGAGGTAGGAAGGTCACCATTGTATTGGGAGGAAACAGAAGTTTTCTATGTCAGCAAGCTATCTAAAAATAGAAACCAGAGTTCCTGACATGCACTCTTCTCTACTAACAACTAGGACAGCCACTTCCTTACTGCAGAGGGAAGCCCTGAAATCGTGGTGCTTGTCTGTCTGTGTGCTCATATTTGACTGATGGGCCCTTTGCATTTATGTAGCAGAGGCTTCCATCTCTCTTATCTCATGCTATACTAGCCAGCTTTGTAACTCAGTTTAATTAAAATGATATTTAATGGACTTTTTCTGTATATGGGGTGCTTACCTAGTTTGGGTTACCCTGGAATCAGGGATTTGGGTAAAAGTAGTTTATAAAGGAGGTAAATAATGCACCAGCTGGGATGTAGGGAAGAGATTCAGAGTTGGGAAAGAAGCCAAGGAAAGGTGCTTTAGTGAATCCATTATCTCCCAAAGGCACATGAAGCTTTATCCCATAAGTAGCTCTGGCAGACACATTCTTCTAAGCTATTCTGTATCAACACCCATCAGTCATTAGACAGGAATATTCTTGGGGGCATTAATTCATCTTCACTTCTGGCTGGTCACAAGGGTGGGCAAAGTGGCTTAGGTGGGAGAAAGCCCTCAAGCAAAGAAATTGAAGTGATGGAGTTGGGAAATCAGATAGTACCATGGTATGCGAAGGGGTTGGGGATATAGGTTGAGTGCAAACGGTAGTGTGTCTGTGGTGTTGGGAATACCAACATGTACATGATCCTTGAATTCAATAAGCTCACAATCTGTCATGGCAGAAAGACATGAATTAGACTAATTATGATGTAACATGGTAATGTCTAACATGTTAAAAAACTGTCGCAGAAGAGGCAATGAATTGTGCAGGGGAAGAGGAGAAAGGGAGAGAAGAAGAGAGAATCTTTGTAGGGATGTTGATGAATTTCTTTATACAAAGGAGGACAGAGATATGGCTCTATTTTATAAAAAGTACATATCACAAGGAAAGTGTAATCAGCCATTGAAAGTTTTACCTGTGTTATTGATCTTTGTTTTGCATATCTTCCTTGAAATTCAAAGATCCTCAAATTTTGCTGTTAGAGATTTTTTTAAGTTGTGGGGAAACTTTCCTATGTCTGGATTTTAATATCATATATTTCCACCTCCATCTCAGTGTGACAGGATTTCTGATACTGAGCTGAGTAGAGCTGTCCCTCCAAGAGTCAAGAAGCTAAGTGGCCTCCTTGCATTTAGCACAGCTGAGTTTATGCTTAAAGTGAAAAATGCCTTTTTCCTACAAGATGCCAACACTTCTTATGGGCTCATGACAATGGGCTGCATCATCCCCTTGGGACCTCAAGAGGCTTACAATTTGAAGACATGGGAGTTTGAATGGGGGTACAAACAGAATGGGGTTTGTACTCATAATCCTTTCACACTAGAGACAAGATTTGTTGAGGCTTCTAAAAAAGTTCTAATTTGGTGTGTTGTACCAAACACAATAGAGCAGTTTTGTAGCAAAGAAAATCACTTGATGAGAAATGGCCCCATTTTCAAACTCTCAGGGAAGGAAGAGAGCATGTCCCTCAAGTTAAAAGGCAAGAATCTTTCTAAGAGAGTCTTCTTTTTTTCTTTTCTTTTTTATAAATTGATTTTTAATTGGAGGTAAATTACAATGTTCTGTTGCTTTCTGTTGCTATACAACAACATGAATCAGTCATAATTATATATACATCCCATCCCTCATGAGCCTCCCTCCCTTCCCTCCATCCACCCTTCTAGGTCTTCTTTCTGAGGTTTAGCCTGAGTCAACACACACCTCTCTATAAATGTTCCCTTCCAGGCAGATGTTCTGTGCATGTGCACGCACAGACAGTGGTAGCCTGCCTAGACCACCACAAGGAAGAGTGGTGGATAAGTGTGAAGGCTGCAGCCCCAAATAGCCTGGATTTGACTGGCTGCTCTGCCTCTCACAGCTGTGCCAGATGTAAGGATTCTGAGCATCAGTGTGTAGATTTAGAAGAAAGGAACTGATAACAGTGGTACTTTGCAATTTTGTCAGGAATAAATGAGATCGTGCGTGTAACACACTTAACATTTACTTGGCACGTCATGATGCATGCCGTTGTCTCTGTAAACCCCACCTGCACTTCACACCCTCACTTGTTTCCTACCTCTTCCTTATACTTGAGCCATGAACTCCACTTACATAGAACTCCTAGTTTCCATGGCATCATTCCCTATGTAGCTGCCTGTTTATACGACAAGAATTGGCTTATGTTGCTCAGACTTGTTTTCTGTGTGCAATTTCATTTGCTCCACAAGACATCACATTGCTAGAAGACTGGGGTTGTCTGATACTGCTTTCAGTAAGTTCCCAAAGCCCCTGTAAATTAGGCACAAAACTTTGTGGTTCATTTGTAGCTTGCTACAAAGTAAACTTGACTTTGTACATAAGCAGTGAGTACTCCCTCTGTTTGAGAAACAGCCATTTACATTGTTTCCGGTAACAGTCTCAATTCTTTAACACTGCTATCCTAGCAAGTAAGCTGCACTCAGAACATTCCCTCCTCTCTTCCTTGGCAGGCTTGGACTCCTCATATATGTTGGAAAGTAATCATAAAGAGAATCAAATTGCAAGCTTCTGGTCTCAGACTTAGCATTTTCTCCCACTACACCCAAACGACTGAGATTATTAAATGAAAACATTCCTAGAGCCCAGATAGTAAACTGCGCTAGGAAGCAGACTATAGGACTAGAGAAAAATGCCAGATGGAAGGACATGCTTTTGGTATGTCATAGTCAGCATTTTCCTGAAATATATTTAAATGCCTCACACATTTGTACTGAAAGGAGATGTAAATGATTACAAAATGCCATTAGTCAGAGACAGAATCACAGAATGTGTAACCCATCAAGGTAGCAGTTGCTGTATCCCATCTCCTTTGCTCAGCCACTAACTGCCTCCCCCATTCCCCCTCAAACGATCTACAAGCTGGTTCCAATACATTCCAAGCAGAAAGCTGTTGGGTGATTGGAGAGGAATCAGCTTTTCTCATTCATTTCATTATTCATCAAACATTTATGGAGGATGAATAATGTGCTTGAATCTGAGGATGCAAATTTGAATAATAAACAGATTCTGAAGCAAAATGTTCAAAGGCTCTTGCAGGCCTCCAGACTCGTAGCTCCTAGCATAGCTCTGTAATTAAGAAACAGATATAAGGCGAACTCATGAACTTGGTGTACAATAGACAAATCTTCTAGGCCTTTACCACTGGTAACTGGATGGACTCCTGCCAGATGGCCTGGAATTGAAAGCTAGCTCTGCACCCTTATTACCCACATAATCATGAGCAAACACATTTCTTTATCTCTAAAGCAGAGATAATAATAACATGCATGTACTTCTCTGTAAAGTTATTGGGAGGATTAAATGAATTAATATGCAAAGTACTTAGAAGAATGCTTAACACATGGTAAGGACTCAAATAATATAAATAAATAACGTTATTATTAATGCTTTCTGAGCTTCTACAATTAAAATGGTACAAAGTATATGGACGGATGTAGTGAAGTGTTGGTCAAGAAGGAAGATGATGGATAACTTGGACCCTGAGCCCCTTTACTTCCCCTCATCTTCTGTTTGAGTATTGCATCTGATACTTCTGTCTTCATCTTGTGAGTCTTACATTTAAAATACTTTAAAAAATTCTTCCTACTCAAGAAGCTTACTGAGAAGTACATTTTCATAGAAAACTCTATTTTATGATGTATTTAAATTTTACAAGTGTTTCCTGAATGTCTGGGTGGTCTGTCCTGATGGTAAAGAAGGACATCAAGACAAAGCACCAAGGGCCTGCTGCTGCTGCTGCTGCTAAGTCGCTTCAGTCGTATCCGACTCTGTGCGACCCCATAGACGGCAGCCCACCAGGCTCCCCGTCCCTGGGATTCTCCAGGCAAGAACACTGGAGTGGGTTGCCATTTCCTTCTCCAATGCATGAAAGTGAAAAGTTAAAGTGAAGTCGCTCAGTCGTATCCGACTCCTAGCGACCCCATGGACTGCAGCCTACCAGGCCCCTCCATCCATGGGATTTTCCAGGCAAGAGTACTGGAGTGGGGTGCCATTGCCTTCTCCGACCAAGGGCCTAGCGCTTTTTTAGCTTCATGCTTACTGTACTCAGGACCAGCCAGCCCAGCTGGTGGTGGTTGCCCATCTGTGCCAGATGACAGAGCACTGCTTCACCAAGAAAAGAGGCCATTTAATATTAAAAACAAAAACAAAACAAAAAACTTCCCTTCCCTCAAACTTTGTGAATTAATATCTAATCTCCCTTTTTCTGGCTGGCATTAGTCTTTTAAATGAGGAATCTACACACACACTTCCTCCCACTTTCTCTGATCTCATTCACTCTATAACCAGCTACAATCTGGGCTTTGGGCTCGCTGCTCTAGAGATATCACCCTCACTAAGGTTAAAAACGTCCCACTGACCAAATCCAGTTGCCCATTTCCTTACCTCTTTCTGTTCAGCATTCCTGCTGCATTTGGCAGGTTTGATTTCCTTACCCAAAAGCTTTCTCTTTCCTTGACATCAATGACTGCATCTTTTCCTGATTCTCTTCCAGATGTTCTGACCATGTGTTCATATTTCTTGTCCAGTCCTTCTTTCGTCCCCATGCCATCAATGGTCATGTTCATGGAAGTCTCATCCTTACTCCCCTCTTCATTCTACACATTTGCACTGAGTGATCTGAATTAATACTATCATGATCTGATGACTCCATCCCTGCATTGATAGCCCCAACATCTGTTTTTAGTTCTAGATTAATATTTTCAACAGCAGATTAGACACATGAATTTGTGGCGGTCATCTGAAAAACATGCTCAAAACTGAACTCATTATCTTCCTCAGCATTTTCCTCCTTTAACATCTCTTCTTTGAGCAAATGAGAGCATCATCTGCTCAGTTGCCTAACTTGGAACCTTGAGTCAAACATTACTCTTCCTCTTGTACCCTCTATATCCTTTTTAATGCATTTTAACTTCCATTTATCTTGTTAATTAGCTTCCCTGGTGGCTCAGATGGTAAAGTGTCTGCCTGCAATGCGGGAGACCTGAGTTCGATCCCTGGGTCGGAGAGATCCCCTGGAGAAGGAAATGGCAACCCACTCCAGTACTCTTGCCTGGAAAATCCCATGGACAGAGAAACCTGGAGGGCTACAGTCCATGGGGTTGTAAAGAGACAGACATGACTGAGCGACTTCACTTTCACTTTATCCTGTTAATTTAGCCTCTCCTTTCCAACCCCACAGCTGAAGCCTGAACTTTCATCATTTCTCTCTTGTGAATGATTGTCATGATACACTGATCCACCATCTTTCTAGTATATCCTTCTAAAGGCATCTTGAATTATCTTCTTAGAATCTAATCTACATCTAATCATACCCCTTCTCTGCTTAAAAATCTTGCTGTGCCTTCCTGTTACCTACAGTTAGATCTGAATGCCGTAATAATCAACTTGACCCTCTAGCTCTAACTAGCTTTATTCTCTAGCCTCATTTTTTATGACTTCCCTCCTTTTACTTTCTTTGGGTATACTCATGTTTTGTTATCCCCCAAACTAGCCAAATTCTTTCCAGACATGAGAGTTCCCTACCTGAAGTTCCCTTTTCCATTCCTTGAATGCCTACTCATCTCTGAAGACCCAATTAAAACATCACCTTGTATATGAAGCCTAGAACTACTTCTTTTTCTCCTCTGTAGATTGAGCTCTTACATGTAAAGGGCTCCAGAGAAATATTAACATTATCATCAGTGGAAGCTGCCTTAGTTGGACTTCCCAGATTTTATAAAGATTTTTGGTTCATTAATACATAATCTGGGACAATCCCGTAGCTTGAGAACCACTTTTCAATTTTTGATGAGAATGGCAGATGAAGCCCAAAAGGAGAATTCTTTAGAAGAATCAACCACAAGCTCACTGGTTGGAAGGAGTTAAATGTTATAACCACGATGCCAGTAAATCTGGCATTGCGTTGTTGTTGTTCAGTCGCTGAGTTGTTTCCGACTCTTAGCAACCCCATAGAATGCAGCATGCCAGACTCCTCTGTCCTCCCCTATCTCCTGGAGTTTGCTCAAACTCATTTCCATTGAATCAGTGATATTATCTAACCATCTCATCATCTGCCACCCCCATGTCTTCTTGCCCTCAATCTTTCCGAGCATCAGGGTCTTTTCCAATAAGTCAGCTCTTCCCATCAGGTGGCCAGAGTATTGGAGCTTCAGCTTCAGCATTGGTCCTTACAATGAACACACAGGGTTGATTTCCTTTAGGATCCACCGATTTGATCTCCTTGCTGTCCAAGGGACTCTCAAGAGTCTTCAGCACCACAGTTCCAAAGCATCAATTCTTTGGCACTCAGCCTTCTTTATGGTCCAACTCTCAAATCCCTACATGACTACTGGAAAAACTATAGCTTTGACTGTACAGACCTTTGTTGGCAAAGAGATGTCTCTTCTTTTTGATGTGCTATCTAGGTTTGTCATGGTTTTGCTTCCAAGGAATAAGTGTCTTTTAATTTCATGGCTGTAGTTACCATCTGCAGTGATTTTGGAGCCCCCCAAAATAAAGTCTTATTTATTGTTTCCACTTTTTCTGTTTTTTCCGTTTACTGTTTCCACTTTTTCCCCATCTAGTTGCCATGAAGTGATGGGCCTGGGTGCCATTCTCTTAGTTTTTTGAATGCTAAGTTTTAAGCCAGCTTTTTCACTCTCCTCTTTCACCCTCATCAAGCATTACTTTAGCAGTTGGAAATTAACAATTGGTTATATTGATTTTATTTACTAAACATTTCTAGCACTGAAGAGGAGAGTTGCCAGTGGATTCTATTTGGGTAACCTTAATGCCACCATACATCCCTATTCAGTATTGGTTATAGGAAATAAAGCTTTTTATACATGGGATGTTGGTCCTGGAATAGTGGTAAAGTAGAAGGGGTTGGATAGAAAGGCTGGGGATAAGAATGCTGGTACATTAACAATTCTTAATTCTCCTTTACTTCATACCTAGTACAATGCCATGTGTGTAGTAAATGCTTGATATGTATCTATATGCGAATGAATCCATTCATTCAGGATTAAACATTTGTTAAACTCCTACAAAGACAGGAAATACACAAAACCCTGCAGCTTTGAAGATAAATTAGAATCATTCTGTAATATAGAAAAGGGGGGACATCTGTGTTACAAATACATTCAATAAAGTATTGCAGGTCAAGAACGAGTGTCATTGATATTCCTCTCCAGGTTAGGCTTTATGTATCTGGAGAGCAGTGTTGATCTAAATCCTGTCTGGCAATAAGATAACTCCCCCCCCCACCCCCCACTAAATAGCAAGAATGATGAGCAAAATTACAGCTGCTTTCCATTATGAGAAATGCCTAAGGAATGAAATGAGATAATATATGGGAAAAGACTTCATGCATTTTGAAAGAATCACAAATGTTAGATAATAACTTATTATTTTAGTTCCGTTGCTCACACCCAGCCACCTCTTCAGATTCTGGGATTAATAATAGGTGTTATGAATTCTTATATTCATTTGATACTTGTTTATTGGCTCCTTGTCTACTGTCATGTATTGGAGGTAAACAATGAAGAATGAGATAAGCCCAGTCTATGGCCTCCTTGACCTGGTCTAGGAGGGGAAGGCACAAGGAAGCAGCCAGTCACAAGAGAGACTGTAGACTGCGCATGTAAGAGAGGGTGGACTGAGCAGTTTAAAGGGAGCTTTCTAGAGGAAATGGTACTGACGCTGAAGTCTGTAGGATGAGTAAGAATTAGGCTGGTGAAAAGGCAGGCATGGTAAAGGGAAACGAAAGTGCCAAGCACAACAATGAAAAGTGTGAGGAACAGGAAACAGGGTATTAAGGTTGGAACAGAGTGGGAAGGCATGGCTTGGGATGCGGAATAATGACGTTGAAGAGGATGATATTGATACTCCCCCAAGGCCCTTGGATCCTGTGTATCATCGTGCACCCCTCACCTCGGTATGCTTTTTCTGGAAAATTGAAGTAGAGTTGATGTAAAATATTAGTTACGGTGTACAGGGCTTCCCAGGCAGTGCCAGTGATAAAGAACCTGCCTGCCAACGCAGGAGACATAAGAGGCCGGGATTTGACCCCTAGGTCAGGAAGATCCCCTGGACGAGGGCAAGGCAACCCACGGAGAATCCCATGAACACAGGAGCCTGGCAGGCTACTGCCCATAGGGTCACAAAGAGTCGCAGACGACTGAGCAACTGAGCGTGCATGCACGCACAGGTGTGCAATATAGGATTCCACAATTTTTTAAGGTTATATTCCATTTACAGTTATTAAAAATGTTGGCTGTATTCCTCATGTTGTATAGTATATCCTTGTAGTTTATTTTCTACATAATAGTTTGTTTCTCCTAATCCACTATGCCTATATTACCCCTTTACTCTTCCCTCTTCCCACTGGCAACCAAGAGTTTGTTCTCTAGATCCGTGAGTCTGCTTCTTTTTTTATATATTCCTGAGTTTGTTGTATTTTTTAGATTCCACATGTAAGTCATATCATACACTATTTGTCTTTCTCTGTTTGTGTTATCTAAGCACAATACCCTCCAAGTCCATCCATGTTGCTGCATGTGGCAAAATGTCATGCTTTTGCTTCCAGTAGCCAGAACATGTACTCTTGCCTGGAGAATCCCATTGACGGAGGAGCCTGGTAGGCTATAGTCCATGGGGTCATGAAGAGTCGGACACGACTGAGCGACTTCACATTCACTTTTCACTTTCATGCATTGGAGAAGGAAATGGCAACCCACTCCAGTGTTCTTGCCTGGAGAATCCCAGGGACGGGGGAGCCTGGTGGGCTGCCGTCTGTGGGGTCGCACAGAGTTGGACACGACTGAAGCGACTTAGCAGCAGCAGGCAGAACGTGTGGTTTCTTACAGAGGGCTGTTCCAGAGCTATTGGAACTCACTTTGAAAGTGAAAGTGAAGTCGCTCAGTCCTGTCAGACTCCCATGGACTGTAGCCTATCAGGCTCCTCCCTCCATGGGATTCTCCAGGCAAGAGTACTGGAGTGGGTTGCCATTTCCTTCTCCAGGGGATCTTTCCAACCCAGGGATCGAATCCAGGTCTCCCACATTCCAGGCAGATGCTTTAACCTCTGAGCCACCAGGGAAGCTCACTTTACCCACCTTCTATCTGGGAATTTACTCTCCCCACCCACCCATACACATCCTGAGAGCCATCTTTACCCAATAACTAACAGAGGGGGATATGAATAGTCAGCTCTCTTATCTCTAGTCAGAACAACTCTGGGGTATATCTTACACTTCAGAGTTCCCTTGAGGGATCAGGTCACACTCACCGACTATTGGGCTTGGCTTTAAATCATGCTCTTAACTGGGTTTTTACCACCCGTTGTTGTCTAATTTCATCACTCTCTTATATGTCTCCCTTGCTCAGTTGTCCTTAATAAATCACTTCCACACAGCATCTGCTTCTCAGAAACCCAACCTCAAACAGATGTAGTCTAAACTCTAACCGTGAAAACCCCAGTAAGCCATGTACAGGTGTATAGACTTTATCTGGAAGTGATGAGAAGTCCCAGGAGAGTTTTAAGAGTCATGGAAGGGTCTAGAAATTCAAGGATACTAGTATTTTGAGCTCTTTACTCCCTCAAATGACAGTTCAGCTTGCTTTTCCTATGCATTCAGATAGAGACATAGCCAATCAGGCACCCCAGAGCAGCTGCACTATGGATTTTCTAAAAAAAGTATAAGAGTTTATTTCTGATCTTAGCTTTCCTTAAGAATCTATTTATTATTCATGCTATAATTCTTTGCTTTATTTGCACCTGCCACATCTCCCTCAAAAGTCTGTGACTTTTTTCAGAGGCATTATTCTGTGATTTATATGGAATTTTGCATGATGTCACTAATGGATACTTTTTGTTAATACCTTCAACTGCTTTGCTTCATCACTGAAGCAGATAATTTATTCTGACATGTATGTGGAAAGTTAGACACTGAGGTGATACTTGCTTCCTTGAGACTTTACATATGCAGTTTATTGTGGCAGATGTTATTAGCATCTGGTTTCAGATTCTTATGTAATAATTATGCTCTTTCAATGTATGGAGGAGTGAGGAAGGTCTCATGGTAAAGGACACATAACTCAGTCATGGACACCTCACATGTTCATCCACTTCCACTGAGTTCTTCAAAGATTCCTTCACACAAGCCATATTGCTGTTAATTGTACATTGACATCTCTTAAATGAATACAGTTGAGGCAAATGGGTGCTAAAGAAGCCTTTTCACCCAGGGGCTCATGCAAGCCCAGTTTGCCATAGGCAGGAAATAAAAAATGTGTATGTGTGTGTGTCTGTGTGTGTATGTGATTATGCCATTTGCAAAGTCTTGTTGACAAGTAGAAATGTGGAATTTTTCCCCTTGAGATAAGTGTATTCTCTTGCTGAGGAAATTCTTTTTTTATGGGCTTTGGGATATTTGCCCCAAGTCAGAGATTTATACATTTTGCTGAAAGCCCTCCATGTTACAAACTTGGTTGGCATCAAATCTGTGGAACAGGAAGCTGCCTGCTGAGTTTTAAGTGGGAATATTTGCTCTGAAGATTTGAATAAAGGATGAGCTTAAATGAGGCATATGTGCACAATAAACAAATGTGAATATCGGAAATGTAGGTGCTTGGGGGAAATAAAAGGAATACATATCCCAGACTGTGGGTAATTCCTCCTATTTCGAACTAGAGAAACATGTCTGATAATATAGGATTAGTCTAGCAAGGGTCAGGTCAAGTATGCCACTGGTCACAGAGAGGTCACTAACTCAAGAAAATAAAATAGGAATATTCCAGAGAAAATAAATGCTGAGTAGTATAGCAACCTTATTGTTAACAAGCTATGACCTCAAATTTTAGAGAGAACAAGCAGAGTGGCATTTTATCTATTAAAAAAACACCTTCCTGAAAAAAATAGAAATTGTGGTGCCAGGGCTTTCTATTCACAAGGTGTGGCATTGGACCTCTGTGACATTTCTTTTCAAACAGAGATGATCTCTTCTTAAATTTTTATACTTTGAGAAGACACTACATACATCATTTTACTATCAAGTTTCAGAAAATACTAGGGAAAATGTTATCCGTATCTTCATATCCCATGACTTCTATAACTAGGATTCAGCAAAGCCATCTCCTCATCCCCCAGTATAATGCCACTATCTGCCTCCTAGAAATGTAGAAGCTGCATTGATACTGGAAGCAAATGATAGCAATGAATCTGAGTTAGGCACTCAGGCTATATGATACAAAATCTGAAGACAGAGCAAGCAAGCTGTGTGTGTGCTAAATCACTTCTTTATACTTCATCTTCACTCAGTTCCTCTGCTAGGTCCAATTTATACCAACCTTCAATGACCAGTAAAGCTGAAAAATTGCTAGTTGCTCAGTCGTTTCTGACTCTTTGCAACCCCATGGACTATACAGTCCATGGAATTCTCCAGGCCAGAATACTGGAGTAGGTAGCCTTTCCCTTCTCCAGGAGATCTTCCCAACCCACGGATCAAACCCAGGTCTCCCGCATTGCAGGCGGATTCTTAACCAGCTGAGCCACAAGGGAAGCCCAAGAATACTGGAATGGGTAGCCTACCCCTTGTCCAGTGGATCTTCCCAACACAGAAATCAAACCGGGGTCTCCTGCATTGCAGGTGGATTTTTTACCAACTGAGCTATGAGGGAAGCCCTCAATGACCAGAAAAGCTGAAAAATTGCTGTTCCATTATCTGTGGGTTGTACAGTGGAATATCAGCACCAATGCCATTACATGGATACCTTGAAGCAATGTTTCAAATAAGGGGCTTGTTTGCTATAGAATGTGTAGCAGTTCCATCATCAATGTGTCTTCATCTACTGTATGAGATACAGTTGACCCTTGAACAAGATGAGTTTGAACTATATGGACCCACTTATATGCAATATTTTTTCAATAAAAGCCTACTAGTGGTATACAACCCACTCTCTTTGGTTGAATCCACCCATGCAGAACTTGAATAACAGAGGGCCCACTGTAAAGTTACACATTGACTTTCAACTGCTGGGATTTGGCACCCCAGCCCCACATTGTTCAAGAGTCAATTGTAAATGATGTGGATCAGGAGCCATTCAGGCTAAGGGAGCTTTAGTATTGGGCTTCCCTGGTGGCTTAATGGTAAAGAATCCACCTGCCAATGCAAGAAATGTGAGTTCCATCCCTGGATTGGGAAGATCCCCTGGAGTATGAAATGGCAACCCACTGCAGTATTCTTGCCTGGAAAATTCCATGAACAGAGGAGCCTGGCGGTCGCAGAGTCAGATATGCCTGAGCACACATGCACAGGTTTAGTATTTTCCCACCCCCTACTTTGTTTTCCAAATTTTACTAAGACCTTGAAATAAGAAACAGGAAGAAAAAAATCAGTTGTTTATTTGACAAATTCAGAGAAAGTATAAGGGAAGAACTAGTAATTAAAAACTTTTATATATAGGTAACTCTTTTCTCAAGACATTTAGTGATATTTCAAAGACATTTCTCTTTCTGCATCTATCTTCTTTGAAAACAATTTTCAATAGTTCTTCCTGGGAATTTATATCTAACTACATGAAGCATCCGGAGAAGGCAATGGCACCCCACTCCAGTACTTTTGCCTAGAAAATCCCATGGATGGAGGAGCCGGGTAGGCTGCAGTCCATGGGGTCGCTAGAGTCGGACACGACTGAGCGACTTCACTTTCACTTTTCACTTTGATGCATCGGAGAAGGAAATGGCAACCCACACCAGTGTTCTTGCCTGGAGAATCCCAGGGACGGGAAGCCTGGTGGGCTGCCATCTATGGGTCGCACAGAGTTGGACACGACTGAAGTGATTTAGCAGCAGCAGCAGCAGCACATGAAGCATCAATTTTGAGCAGACCAACTTAGAATATATTTTAGTACTATGAATACCTTAACCCTAAATCTACACACATTGAGATAAATACTGCATAATTTCAATTGTTAAAAGAAGTTTTTTTATAGTATGCATTCAAATTTTTTTAATTTCAAAGAAGTAATAGGGAAAAAAATTCTTAACAAACAGTGGAATGGAAATCATACGAGATTTATTCATCTTGGAAAACTGCCTGAAAGAGAATGGCAATCCAAAAGGAAATTTTCCATGTAGCCATGAAATTTTGTTATGTTCTGCTGAAAAAAAAGTCTTTAGTTCAAGGTTAAAGGTCACTTATTTAAGTGTATATTTGTCACTCAGCATTTAAGAATCATAAAGACTAAAACAGAAGGTGATTATCAGATCAAAGTATTTTGCTGTACTGACTAATGTCTTTTCTTTTGTTTTCAATGTTTGTTTTTTCAAAATGCTACTGTTTGCTTATTTATTCATGTAAATGAAGCAGGAGATAAATAGTCTGCAATAATAATCTAACTTGTATCGTAATTCTCTTGTGGCATCGGAATGCTAATGTTGACCATGTATCAAAACAAAAGCCATGTTTACTGAATTCTGGGGCCTTCCTACTCTTATGAATATTATCTTTCTAGCAGATAATCACATTTTATATATATATATATATGTAGGTTTCCCATCAGCAGCAGCTATTTTCATGTTAAAAAAAATTTCAGTTGGTCCCATAGTTTTTACCAAGACCACATTTTCCAAAGTACAGTCTGTAAAACACTAGTTCCTGAGAATGTTACTCATTTAAGGAATCTATGATCAAATAAGTGAAGGATAAGCCCTTGTGTTACAAATAAAAGTTTTTAAAATATTTATTTGTATATTTTTACTGTAGCTTTTTTTCAAAACATTTTAACATGCTAATGAATATTAGAGTCTCTTAGAGGATGTTTTGCAGAATTTCCATTCTTATTTTACATTTTAAACCTTATATCTGAGAACATTTCATGGAACTAGTGTCTTGAGAAACATCTTTGACCAGATGCTGAACTAAAGAAACACGATAGCTACTTTTCCTAGAAGCAGCCTCTGTACATGAATTTGCTACATGCAAACCTTTTAAGAGCAAGAAAAAAAGTTGTGAATGGCTGATTCCTTCACTAATCCTCTTGGAAGCTTCCAGAGTCTTCTGGAGAATAATGATCATCCTTGAAGTATTGCGAGTTGAAATAAGATATAAGCAACTGTAAAGAATTCTGGGCAGAACAATTTCTCAGAGACCAGTTCTCTGGGAAGATTGGTTGCATCCAAGCTCTTCTGTGGGTGAATCAATAATTTAGAAAGGGACATACTCAAAAATATTCACTTAGACTGTAAAGACTAGGGACTATCCAAATTAGAAGTGAAACAGACATCTTGGTCCAAGTCTTTTATTTTGGAGATGACAAGAATTAATCCCAGAGAGGTTGGGTGGCAATGCTCTAGGTCACAGCAGGCAAAACTGTAATTAAAACAAGGCATCATGAGTCTCAGTTTAGATTTTTTTTCTTGTAGGATGTCCCCCACCTTTATTTGGTAAGGCAATACTGGCACACAGTATCTTGGGGAAAAATACTATAAGGAAGATATTATTCTTCAGCTACGGGAGCAAAATTTCTCACTCTGGACCTGTAGTTCTTAAACTATAGGGAGTAATGAATTTGTTAAAGTGGGTGTTTAAACATCCCATCATTCGTTGATTCTAGAGAGGTAGAGTTGGAAAGGTGGGACCAGCCATGTGCCCTTTTAACAGTACTCACAGGGCTCTAAAGCAGGTGTTCTGAAAAGCGTGGTTTGAGAAACACATCTGACTGGTTGCCAGTTTGGTTTAGCATTAAATCCTAAGTCATTTGACTTGGCATACTCTATAAAACATTCACGTATTAAAACCACAGTTAATTCAAAAGAAAAAGTAGAATATGAGAAATTCACTGTGAGAACTCCAGTATATGTATAAATTATCCTGAATTATCATCCTACTGGGGTTGTTACAGTGTGGTTTACCAAATGTGTGTATCCTTCACTTTTCAGACTTGGAGATTCAAAGCTAAATAAACAGACTCCTTGTTTTCTGAATACATTTAAGGGGGAAGGGTGCTTTATCTATTGCTAAGAGAAAGCCTGATAAAAGAAATCTCAGCTGCCTTGTCGGGCGTGAATTTGTTCTTAGAAACCCACATCTTGAAGTATTTAAATGTAAATAAATCAGAAGAAGATAGATTATATTATCTTCTATGTACACTTGGGTTTTAAAAGTGAAAGAAAAATTAGGTGGTAAAGTGGTTCTGAGGTTTTCCTAAAGTAGTTAGAATTGCCATGATAAGTAGCTGTATTTCAGGTGCAGTAATCAAACCAACCAAGAGTGGAAAACAAGCAACTGTCCCTTAGACCCACCATTTCCTCAGAATACACACTTCTCTGCCCCTAGGCATCTAACACTTCTTCTTCAGCTCTGTACAGACAGAAGAGCAAGGAGGAAAGGCTGTGTCTCAGAAATGCTGCCCCAAGAGACTTGGCATTTAAATCTTGTGCTTCAAATCTAAGCCCACAACACATTCCAGCGTGGGAAGCCTGGGGCAGGGGAGGGGGGCGGATTACTGAGGGGCAAACACAACAATATTAGCAAACATATAAACATGTCAAATCAGAGAGAAAGGAAACAATATTAATTATTTTTGTATATTCCACAGGAAGACCTCTCTCTCCTCCCTTTTTCCCTCTTTGCCACCACCCCTTTGCGCCTCTTTAACTCATCTGTTTAGGAAATAGAACTATCACGTTCCATTATCTTCCTCTCTCTTCTCTGCTTTTGGAGGTATCATGTATCTATCGGGATAATATGTCCAGGTGGCATCCCGTTTTCATTTCCATCCTTTCCCGAGAGTGACAAAGGAAGGCTTATTAAACCTATTGTCAGTTTGGGAACTGTCTGTCTGGTCACCCGAAGTTGAAGGGTGGCTTTGCTCATAAGCTGACTTCATGCTGATTACCTTCCACTCCCCACCCATCTCAAGATTCTGTCTTCTCTTTTTTGTTCTTCTCTGTACTCTGGGAAGCTGACCTTCTGGGTTTGCATCATTGAGCTCCCTTGCCTTCAGACTTCTAGTTGGATTTGGCCAACGAGAGGGTCCACAAGAAAATGGAATGCAGGAGGAGAGTGAGGTCAGAATATTTATCCACAGCTTCCTCCTTGCTAAGCCAGCACATACTGGCTCCATTGCGCCTTCGATCTCACTGCGTGGCTTCTCTTTCGAGCCACTTTCTCGAGGTTCTGGCAGCTACTCCCTTTCTTGCCTCTTCAGGTCTACTGTTGACAGTCCCAGAGTACTACATTCTCCCTTTAGGGATTGGTTTTTTCCAAACTCTCCCACACCCAGTTGGAATGTGCCGTCTCTTTCCTGCAAAGATCCTGGATGGTACAGCATTAAACTTACAAATTATATTCCAGCTTTTACAAAAGTGAGAACTGACATTTAAAAGCTTAACTTTCTGTTTACCACTGTATACTTAGCAAGGAACATGGTTCCTGGCACATAGATACTGCTCACTGCTTATTTATTAAAGGAATAAACAAAAGAATTGTGTGTTTAGATAGAAATATAAAGATGGAAAACCTTTACATGTAATTTTTTGTGCTCCCTTGCTGCAAATTTATTCTGTTGCTTTGACAATGCATGGGCAGGTGTAGCTTATTTTTCCTCAAGAAAGTATGAGCCATCTCCCAACAGAAAAAAAAAATAGAAAACAAGACTTATTCAGTCACATTCATGGTAACTGCCTATTCGGTTTCCACATTTTGACGTGACCCGGGATTTGATTTTTCCCTCTTGGATGGATATGTTAATGGAACAGAGCCACCGTTTTGTGTACTCATGTACTTTATAAAGGAGTGGAGGGTGCATAAGCCAGGACATGAGTCAGAGAGAGTGTCCAGTTTCCCTCTTGTACTTGCCCCCGACCACATTTGGTTGGCTAGCCAGACTAGAACTCCAAAATGGAGATCTAGTTACTTTATTCCTACAGGTCCTTCACAGTTAAGAACACCAGTTTAGAGACCTATTCTTTTTACTCATGTCCCTCTTGTAGTGAGCTTCACATGGCTTAAAGTATCTGCAATCAGTGACAAGTGTTCAGAGTAGTCCTCTCAAGAAAAAAGTCAATGAGAAAACGTTGCCTCCTACAGTCAAGACAGCCTCTTAGGTGTTAACTCCGAGGAGAACACAGAATGCTTCCAAAGACCTTATAATGAGGCTTAATCAACTATATTTTCATTTTTAAGACCAAACATGTCTGATCCAACAGCACCAAGAACAAGGTGATAACTATTTTTCTCTAAACCTGATTATATCAACTAGACACATTATAATGTCCACATTTTAAGTACTGAGACACCCTGATATATATGCCATTATTTCTTAAAACAAGGTCTCAGATTATCAACAAAATGGACTGATTGTTCTTCAGCATGGGGAGTAACAGAAAGCACTATAGAACTCAGGATAAAATGTTTAGGCTCTTTCAATAATGAAAATTAAGGATATGAAGTCACACAGAATCAACCAAGGAGCAATACATTCTCAAAAACTAAATTATGGGCTTCCATTTCCAGTGCTCTTAACCTGCCATGTTGCAGAGACTAAATGTTCTGTTTAAAATACTTATTCTAAAATTGGAAATCAATTCAGCACGTTTGTGCAGTGACCCTTGCAACTGCAGTAACTGGACAAGAAAATACATCAGAAAGGACAGTCACATATCTTGCATCAAATTCATCAGAGTCCTTTCTAGACCAAGCAAAATTGGTTCTATGTCTTTTACTTGGTTCATTTAAAAAATGAATCTAAGAAAATAATAAAGGATAAGATTTGAATAAAGATTTGATAAAGATAATTCCTTCACACAAATGGCTCCCTCTTTGTTTCATATTTAGGAATATGCAATAGCCCTCTCAGGTTGAAAATATTCCCACTGGACTAGTAAAAAAAAGAACCAGCTGAGACATATGACATCTACATCCTGGTTACTGTGGTAGGACTCTAAAATGCTAGAACTTCTTTGACTCTTTTTTTTCCCCCATTTAAAACAAATTCAAACAACTTTTAAGGACCCAATCACCATGAAGGGTAAGTTTTGAGAATACATAGTCAGTGTCAGTTATAAAAGAGAAATGGAAGACTGGTAATAATAATACAAATTACTTGTTATAATTTTAATAGTTAGAAGCAAAGCATTCAGATTTATGATTTCTTTGGATGTTCAGAACAACCCAAATGAGGCGAGCAAAGTCAGAATAAAACCTGAGTCACAGAGAGATGGAGACATCTCTTCTCCAAAGTGGCTGAACCAGGACATGTACCTGGGTTTTCTGGATCCAAGTCCAAGACCCCTCCCACTCTACTACTCTGTCACCATGGAATGGAAGACATACTTCAATAAATGAACTTATACTTTGGAGTAGACATTGCCTGAGTGTGTTAGAATACTGTAGATGCCTCCTTCTTGATGTTACCTCAAATTCCTGACAAGCACCTTGGAGGCCCATACTGCTGCTGCTGCTAAGTCGCTTTAGTCGTGTCCGACTTTGTGCGACCCGACCCCGTGGATGGCAGCCCACCAGCCTCCCCCGTCCCTGGGATTCTCCAGGCAAGAACACTGGAGTGGGTTGCCATTTCCTTCTCCAATGCATGAAAGTGAAAAGTGAAAGTGAACTCGCTCAGTCGTGTCTGACTCCCAGCGACCCCGTGGACTGCAGCCTACCAGGCTCCTCTATCCATGGGATTTTTCAGGCAAGAGTACTGGAGTGGGGTGCCATTGCCTTCTCTGGGTAGTATATACAAATGAAGCTAAACTAAATTGTGACACGGCTAGTAGATTTTGGATATTCAAAAATCTTCATGTACATCATACCTGAATAAAACTATCATATATAAATTTCTCTTTGATACAGCCAGACTTTCCTTTCAGTAACCAGTTCCCCCTTTTATCTCCTGTTGTGTGATTCTAATATGGCTGTACCCTTTTAGGTGTCTGAAGGTTTTGATTGCTTTCTGCATTCAAGTCAAATACTTCTGCAAAAAATATTTCTGATGCTTGTAAGCATTCTATTCTTTTTCTCAGAATCCATGGTAATATCTGATGCCTGCATCTACCAGGGTGATCAAAGAAATGATTGTGCTAGGGCTTCATTACCACCATCTGAGAGAATCACTCTTTCCAAGTGTCCCTGCTGGACATTTATGCTCAGGCCATGCCCTACAGGGGTTGATAAGCACAACACATGATGTGAGCTCCTGTTGGCTACAGACAAGAGACTTTTCAAGGGGAGAAACCTGAAGACCTCGAGGTTTTTGGAAGTGAATCTGTTTCTTACTTGCATCTGAAACACCTTTTGAGCTGATAACTCCTTGGGAAATAAAGGAAACCATATTGCATGCAAATGTAGGTTTTAATGTCACACATCACACTTTCAAATTTAGGTCTCCAGATATGGGGAAAAAATCAGTGTGCATGGCATGAACAAAAAAGTGGAGGGAATAATTATCTCCTGGCATTATCTATTCCAGATCCTATCCCAAAATGAATGTTCTGGTGAAATGCATTTATTCACATTGGGATGAAACTTAGGATATAACTCTAAGTTAATTTTCTTTTCAAAGAAAATTTCGTTAAAATAGATAAAGGCTTTGTTTCAAAGAGAGAAAATCAGAACTAATGCATTATGCCCAGGTTTGAGCATTTCATTTGGCTTCTTGAAAAGCTTAATGTTTAAAGTGGCATTTTCAAGATACAATAATACTGACAAAGGAATATCTGATAGGATGATGGAATAACACCATGATAAATCAACTGAGAATGAGACAAATCACCCAAGTGGGGAAAAGGGCTTCTCTGTTGACACAGAATCAACATTTACCATGGTTTCAACACAGGTAACTGTGAGTAGATATAGCTTGTGTTTTTATCTGAAGTGAGGATTTTCAAAATTTATGTTTTGACGAGATCTGACCCAAGTCTCTGTGGATCTCATAGATGGAATGCAATTGGCAGCTCTGACT
The DNA here is from genome assembly GCF_003369695.1 of Bos indicus x Bos taurus. Lineage (NCBI taxonomy): Eukaryota > Metazoa > Chordata > Mammalia > Artiodactyla > Bovidae > Bos > Bos indicus x Bos taurus. The sequence continues at coordinate 12,192,230 of NC_040105.1, read as the reverse complement.
CATGACTTTGTTTATACACTATGCTTCAGCACATCAGAAAAGCTATTTTTTTTTTTTTGATAGTTTCTAAGAATGGCTCTCAATTACAGAGTCTAAGTCTGAATCATTTCTGGCTCCCTTTTCTAGCATACATCCATCTTCCTTTCTTGTATATATGCCCATTATGACATCTTTCAGAGCCCATTAGGGATATGGAATAGACATGAAGTATTTTACTGACTTGAAAGTATGCAGGAAAAATTTCTTCCAATAAGAAAAATTGTGCATATACACTTTTTTTCCCATGCCAGTACATGGCATCAAAGAAAACAGAGACATATGCTGTTATTTCTTACAGCTTCTAGAAAAGCCATTCCCTTTTCCTCAACAGCCCATATTTGGCTTTTGCTTGTATTCTTGTGGTCAGATTTTGCCCTTTTGTATTCTTATTAATCATCATTATTGTTATTTTCAGTATCATTGTCTTCATTGTCACCATGTTTATTGTGATCATAGTTTGGTTTGGGCATTTACAGGGAGTCTATCACTATTCCAGATACAATCACATTTCCTAATCACCTTTCATATCTATCTACTATATAAAATTTCTCATTGATACATTGCTAATCAGCTATAGTAAGTACTATTGTTTTCCTAGTCTCCTTATTGCTACAAGTTCCTTATTATCTATTTTATTTCTTTCTCCTCAACTCAGCTAAAATCATCTTTGCTGGCCACTAGAACCACTGGTAGGTTCCTCAGAAGTTCCCACCCCTTGCCAATATCTGATAGTAACCTATATCTGATAGTAACCTATAATGGAATGTAATCTGCAAAAAAACCTGAATCACTATGCTGTACACCTAAAACTAACAAATACCATGAGTGAATTATACTTCATTTCTTAAAAAGGTTCCCTCCGCCCTCAACTTCTACTACAATTTATTGTAAGCACTAATTTTCAAAAATTGATCTGCATTTTCCTTTCTTTCTTGGTCCTTATTTCCTCATTCTGGAGAAAAGGAGGGTTTCTTTATATATATATATATATATATATATATATATATATATATAAAATAAGGTGTGGTATGGCAATGGGTTGATAAATCATAAATATGCAATAGAACTATATTAGACATATAAACTTCCATGGGAACACTAATGAGGGAAGATCACATCTGTCTAAAATAGTGGGGAATGTTTTACATCCAGGAAAAACCAAAATCCTCACAGTAAAGAGAATTGTGGGAGCTGTTCTATAATTGTTCTGATATAAACAGTCCATCTAAGTAACATTTAGGAAAGAGTATCAGGGTTCATTGAAGTGAGAGTTAAAGGGAAAGGGAGAGAAAAGTCAGTAAAGTTCATTAATGTTAAGAGTCCTAAGTTATATTTACCTATTTCCCTTTGATAAGTCTTTGAAACATCCTGTACTTGGGTCTTTAGGACAGATCTAAAAAATATGGCCATGCTTTGCTATACTTGATATTCTCCTCATTTCTTTATTCTTTAGAATCATGAGAAATGTCATTTCCAAAGAGTGACATCCCCAAAAGAACCAGAAAAAAACGGTGTGAAAAGTATTGCTTATTCTCTGTGGTCACTTAAAGTAGATGCAAAGAACTGACTCACTAGAAAAGATCCTGATGCTGGGAAAGATTGAAGGTGGGAGGAGAAGGGGACGGCAGAAGATGAGATGGTTGGATGGCATCACCGACTCCATGGACATGAGTTTGAGTAAACTCCGGGAGTTGGTGATGGACAGGGAAGCCTGGCGCGCTGCAGTCCATGGAGTCGCAGAGTCAGTCATAGCTGAGCGACTGAACTGAACTGAACTGAACTGAAAGTAGCACTAGCAACATGGGTGTTTGTTTTATTACTCTTTGTACTTTTCTTCCCTTTCAAAAAATTATTTCTGGAAAATAATGTTAATAACTACTATTAAACAGGATTCTCATGAACTTGAAACAGTTCCATCTCTGGTCTTTCTCTATGAAACTTTCCATGAATAGCTTAATAGAAAGTCATCTTTCTTTTTGTTGGAATCCTGTAGTATTTTCTCTGTACTTCCTAATATCTCTTTCTATCTAGTATTATGTATTATATTATTATACATGTATTTGTGTAACATCTGCTCTCTCCACTGAAATTTGTGGTGGTAGCATCCAAACCTGTTACATCTCTCAAGTTTTCAAAGCATGCAGTAGTTTTTTGTATGTAGTTCAGATTAAAAAGTTATTAGATGGCTCAGTGAATAAATGTATGAGTGAGCAGTCTCATTGACAAAGCTGATTCTCAACTAGTTACTCATAGGATTTCATTTCAAATATTGACTTCCAGTAACCATAAAATTAATATGAAATGGGGTGAACATGAAGATTTTTAGGAAAATTGAGCTTTGAACTAAGTTCTGTTGTCTCTTTTTTATATTTAATCTATAAATCAAAATGTTTTGTCAAAAATCTTACATGTTTCTTTAAGTAATGTGCCCTTCACTGGGTATATTCAGAGGTGCAACATTTAAAAAAGGTAGGAATTTAGAATTTAGTTTTCATGCTCATATTTGCCAATAATAAAAATTAATTAACCCTCAAGGAAAGCAATCCAATTAAATAGTTAATAAGCAAAACCAAAGCAATGCATGAATTATGACATAATACCTAGATAGGTTTATCATTTTATAAAATATTATAAATATTTCACACAGCATTATTTTAAATTAAATTACAAAATAAAATGCACTTATTTAAAATATGTTTTAAAATTAAAACATCAAAACAATTCAATAAATAACTGGTTCTTTCTTATTTCAGTATTTTTCTGATTCAGAATAAAAATTAATCAAATATATCAAAAGTAATTTTTGCAGACTATTAATTACATTTTTGTAATGCTAAACATACAAAAACACCAAAGTTTTTGGTTTGTTTCTAATCAAACAAAGACAGTATCCACCATCTTTGACATATGCACTTTACAATTCTATGATCTTCTTTGTTAATTTCTGATAAATAATTTCAAATAAACAATGAGAATGCTTAAACAAGAGGACCCAATAGTTTGTAATATATTCAATTAGAGCCTTTTCTTACAAAGTTTAAAAATGAGGGCTTGAAAGTATATATAATGGCATGTTATATATTGAATTTTAAACTTCATTTTAGGAGTAGGTATTTAAAACCCAAACCAAAGACCTTGGTGTAGTCGTTCATATGAATCACATCCATCATTTGCTCTTATATTCGTTTCTGGTCACACTCCCACTCAAGATAACATAGGGAATGTGGCAATAATCTCAGGTTTTAGTTTTCCTTGTGGAACATAACACAAATGAGGAAAGTTTTTGCAAGTTTATGTGTTTGTGTGCAAACAACACATAAAATTTAAGCTATTAAATCAACTAGTTTGAAAGAATGGGAAAATGAAATGAATACTGTGCTTTTTGTTTTCATTTCATAATAAAAAGTCCTGAAAACTTGTTTTCAGTGTATTCAAGCATCTGGACTTCCCATAGACTTAATTAACATAAGTTTAAGTGGAACCTACCTTTAAAATTTGGCCTGATTCTTGCATCATATCCTGATGTCCTTCCCATTAATTTGTCCAAGAAATCTGAAGGAGATAGGGTCTGTGAAGGTTGTTTTCCAGACCTGGAGTCATGGTCTTTGCAGAAAGCCGCCCTAAACACATCATTAACTCTTTTAGCAACAATTCCATTCTTATCACCTGAGAACTAATGTTCACACAATGTTTGACATTGTGTTTTATAAATATATTTGATATGTTAATAAGAAAAAAATTATAAACTTTTTGGTCAACTTCCTAACTTGTATATGGTCTTGAGGTAACTTTAAGTGGTATAAATCCTGAGTCATATTTCCTAAGTTACCAAACTTTGCCATAAGATGTTTAAGATGACACAGCATGCATAGCTTTAGGTTATACGTTTTATGGATATATAAAGCTCTTTCTAGTGTCATCAGGGAAATAATGATAATTTCTAAAATTTATGTGATTGTCTCCTTTCCCCATGACTTTCAAAATATTCTTCCAGCATTTCAGCCCCTAATGTAAGTCCTCTACATATATATAATAAGATGGGCAGAACAAAGTAAACCGTGAACTAATTATCCCATTGCTTATTTTCTCACCTGCTAGATTCTGTTCCAACTTTCAGCTATTTTCAATGTGTTGTCTAAAAGAAAATCTTCACTTGTAAATTTAACTTCTTTCTAAAATAGGTCAACAGTGAGCATGTCTGTACTTCTATTTTATCATTGTTATTTATATATTAGCATTTAAATTGTTGACTTTCTAGTAAAGTGTTCATGAAAAAGAACTTCTAAATCAGTTTGTCTTTTGCATTGTTAAGACACTAAATGGTAATTGGACAACTTCTCAGATTTCTATTTTCCTTAAAAGGCTTATAAAAAGAGCATATTTGGTTTGTAATGTAATGAATTCTTTCACAATACATAGTTGTTGACTGAATGTTGATTTCTTCGACAAAGTATGTATTTTCAAGCTTTATTTTCAATAGTTTAACAAATAATCTTGTTAATTCTTATCACTAAGAAAATACCACATTCTTGACAGTTTTTCAAAGAAGTAATATTAAATATAAGTGCAAAGATGATACAGACATTTGGTAAAAGTTAAAATTGATACAATCACCTAGAAATACTCACATTCCCATAAGCAGATTCATCTGATTAATCAAGTATTATTTGATTATAATGGTGATGGTGGTGGTGATGAAGATGATGATGATGGTGATTCTAATAAAACCCAGCCTACGATTTTTCTTAATCATAGTAGGAGGTGTGAACCTGAAAGGAACATAGAGGGTTTTCCCAGTACTCATAGCATTATTGCTATATGTTCCATTTCTCTTGGTTCTGTGAAAAAATACCATAAAATTTGGTGAAAATTAAATGAAGAGTCCTATACTTTGTTGTATGAACATCTCTTATCTCTATCTTGTCTCAGAACCTCTTAGCTATTAGGATGGCTATTTCACTTACTGCTAATAATCTGATATTTTGAGGTATCAATTGATTAAATGATTTATAAATTAAGTAGAAAATGCAAGCATGCAAATAATGATTTCTTGCTTATTTTAATTATGCATAGTCCATTTCTCATGCATGGATAAATACAAAGATGTCATATTAATTTTGTTTTGATAGGCAATAACGTTTCTGAATTTATTGAACAGTAGACTACAGTGATAGCATGAGTTTTTAAATGTTTTTGATGTTTCAAGAAATTTCCTGAATTGTAGTTCTCATAGTATGCATCTAGTTATTGAAATACAATAGAAGTCCCAAGTTGGCTAAGAATTTGGGTTCTTTTATATTTTCTATAAAATGAGCATGCTCCTAGCAAATTAATTCAATCAGTTGCACCATATGAAAAGCATTGCATTCAATAATCCCTTTAAATGACTTGCAGAAGAATTTGAAAACAAAAAAATCACCATTATATAGAAATATAAAGAGCATGCAACTCATCAGAGTATCTTAATACCACATTGGCTGTGAAAAAGCATTCAAGTGCATAAAGTAGGATTATGCATCGTAAAACTTGCCTTTGTGAAAATTTACCACCTTCCCACCATAATTAAGCTTTTTAAAAGAACAAAAGAACTCTAACTCTCCTTTATAAAATTAGCATAATATGGTCCAGGACATAGGAAAATAGATAAAAATTACATGGCACATTCTCTTTCAAACAGTTTTCATGTGGAAAATATCAGCATGCAAAGTCGTTTCACCTACCTGAAGTGGTTTGTCTCTAAGAAAAATGCAAACAAGGTTGTCAAAATGCTCACTAGCTGCCGGTTCATTCCTGTATCTGTGATGCTTGTGGAAAATATTCCCGAAATGATTCCAGAAAGAAGCTAGGACAAAGTATCTATTTATTGTCCAGACTCAAAATTTGGCAGGAATCTAGTTTCCTTGAAAATCAAAAAGAGATTTGGGTTTGTACAGTTTGCTGAGAAAAAACAAAAAGTACCAGTACTAGGCATCGTGGTCAGGTCAAACGGGGGCTTAGGACCATCAGTTAACCCAGGAGAGACAAAGCCTTAGAACTGATGGATCCCCAGCTGCTTTTCTTGAATAATAAAAATGCTGCTACCTTAATCACATCACCATGCAAAGGGGGCTGGTGACAATGCCATGCTGGAAGTCGGTTGCAGTGGCTTTTGTTTTATGTCCTTTCTATTTAGCGAATCTCTTTTCTCTAGAAAATGTTCTCTTTTTAAAAGAAGTTGCAAATGAGGGATAAGAAAGGACTCTGCGTGCTAGAGTGGGTAGGAAGAAGAGGGCAAAATTGCTGAGATCCTGTGCTGGAATGAGGGCTACAGAAACGGAGACGTGATCTTACCCAGCCGATAAATTTCAGCACTCGGACAGCTCCTAGCTCTGAAGTGCGCATGTTTCCTTTTTCAGTCGCTTGGGGCGGGGGTCGGGGAGAGGCATTCCAGAGCGGACATGCCTGCTATTTGAAGGCAAGGAGTGACTGGCTGTTCAGCGAAGGGTTGCTGAAGGGGTGCGGTGATGACCAGAGAGGAGCAGAGGTCAGGATAGATGGAGAGGGTGAAGGAGGCTAGGGTCTGAGCTCCTGGAAATGCGAGTCTGTTGGTGGGTGGGCGGGACGGGAGTTTGAGGCAGAAAAAAGAAGGGAATACGATCTAGGCGTGGGAAAAGAAAATTGGGCGAAGCAGAGAACAGAATCGATAGTACTGAAATTACAGTAGGGGAGTGGGTAGTCTACTCCTTACCAGTGGAACCTAGAGGCAAAAGAGGAATCCTGTGCTGAAAGGAGGGGACATTTCCTTGGCATAGAGAAACCCATATGCAGAAAATGATTCTTGAGGATCGATAATTTAATTTATAAGCCCTTTATACCTTCCTCGCCCCTTGAGTGTTTTCATTTGATTTTAGCTACCTGTTCCCAAAGAATCTCTCTACTTCTTTACTAGGGAAAGCCCCTTCGCTGAGCTTTCTTTAGCGGCTCAAAATCCTTGGGCATCCTCTTCAAGTCACGGATTTGTAATAAAGAAAAAACAAAATGGGCCGGCAGGGGGCAGTAGCAATCTTTTCCTGCCCTGGTTAAAGGTTAGACTAGGGCTCCCAGTAAGAGCTGGAGCAAGGAAGGGTGAGACTGCAGGTTGAGTTTCTTCTGCCCATTACAGATGTTAATCACCAGGGATGAGTCATAAAGTATAAATGTTCTTCTCCTAAATTGGCTAAAGAGACAGAAAATAGTGCAAGTTTATAAATCCTGTACAAAAAGCATGACAGGTAACCTTGCTATTTCAAATTAAACTTACAAATATTATTAATAAAAAAGAGGAAGGATAAATAGTTCAGTGTAAGTAATTATCAACTTCTGGCAAGGGGAGATGAAAAATTCATGTTCTGCCATGAGCTGGGTGAGTAACCTACTGTTTGTCTGCAAAATATACTTTGTCCGTCTCCTTGGCACTCCACTGCAGGTCTTAATTTTAAAATAAAATAAGATGATTAATTTTTATTCCATAAATGACTAATATGTGCATGGATAAGTTTAAATATCATAGCAGAGTAACAAGGAATTTTGTGATTTCAAAAAGGAAATTCTAAGAAAAAATGCACATTCTTTTTACCTTTTAATCTTAACATAAATCACGATGGTCTTATTGAAATGCATATTCTGATCTGGTAGGTCTGAGGTGGTGCCTGAGATTCTGCATTTCTAACAAGTTCCTGGCTGATGTTGATGGTGCTGGCCCCACTGATCACACTTTGAGTGGCAATGTTATGTATGCCCTTTTATCAGATTTCTATCTCACCAAGACAGTGAGAATATAGGACCTTTCTTTAGATGAAAAGCAGCAGTGCGCAAGCATTCTGTTTACATACAAAATCAGTTCTTTGAAAGTGTTTTCTTAACTCACAAAACCCAGAAAAACTGATTCAGTTTAAAAGAAAAACAGTCTAGTGTAAAGTGAGACATCCCTGGACTGCAGTTTGAATCTGTTCACTTCCAAATTCATCCACATGGAAACTCTAGACCTGATTTTATCCCTGCAGTCCTGACCCAAAAAATAAAATCAATTCCTGGAAATATATTTCTTCAGTTGGTGCTATGGAAAAATCATACAAGATTTTTTTTGTGCTCAAGATTCTTTCCAAAAGTGAAACTATATATGTAAAAGTATAGGAAAATTATTTATCCAAAAAGCTTTTGAGGTTGTAATGATGCTTCAAGTAATAAAGTCTTTGCCAGTCATTTCTTTCAATGTTAGTAACCGAGAGTAGAGTGAGTAGGGAAACCTGTGACAAAGGGAGACTCTGGCTAGCAGCATGAAATCAAAGTATATATTATTTTAGAGTTGGAGGGAACTTTGGAGAAGACCTAATGTAACCTCCTCATTATACTTCTCAGCTCTCCTCAATTTGGATTCCAGCTCTGTCAATCTATAGAAACGGCTCTCCCTGAGTTTGCCAATGAATTCCTTGTAACTAAGGCCGAAGGATATTTTTTCTGTTGTCATCTTGCTTGACATTTCCATGGCACTTAACATCTCTTTTCCCTTCTTTTATTTAAATTTATATTTATTTCATTGTGGAAAGAGCTCTTTGCTTGAAATTTATTCTCTCAACAGATTTTTTAGTGTAAAGTACAATGTTCTTAACTGTAGGCTCAGAACTATACAGTGCATCTCTAGAACTTATTCATCTTATTATCACTGAAACTATACCCAGTGATTAGCAGCTCCTCATTTCTCCCTGTCCTCCACCCCTAGCAGCCACCATTCTGTTCTCTTCAACGGCTTTCTTCTCTAGACCCTGTGACACAGTACACCCCTGGCTTGCCTAGTGTATTGTCTCCTTGGCAAGCGTTTCCTCATCCTCCTGGGTTATATTAGTTGGATTTTCTAAAGTTTGTATTCTAGGTCCTCTCATCTTCTCATTCTACACTCTCTTAGACAATACTATATACATCTATAATTTGCATTTTCCTTTTATGCAGATGACACACAAATATATTGGCTAAGAGGTTAAAGTGTCTGCCTGCAATGCAGGAGACCTGGGTTCGATCCCTGGGTTGGGAAGATCCCCTGGAGAAGGAAATGGCAACCCACTCCAGTATTCTTGCCTGGAGAATCCCATGGACGGAGGAGCCCGGTAGGCTACAGTCCATGGGGTCGCAAAGACTCGGACACGACTGAGCGACTTCACTTTCACTTTCACTTTCATGCAGACCTACACATCCAACTTCTTCCTAAACAATTCCCATTGAATGTCTCAAAGGTTCCATAAAGTCCACATGTCCAAACCAAGGTTTTAATACTTCCTTCAAATCCTGTTTCTGTTCTGCTGCTCCTATTTCATTATCACCAAACAAAAGCTAAGGCATCAACTCTAAGACTCTCTCTCCATCACCTACCGTATTCAGTCTTTACCTAGCCCTATTGATTTTCTCTCTCAAATATTTACCAAGTCTGTCCACTTCTTTCTGTCTCAGCCTCCATGACCCTAGTAGAGCTATCCTATCTCTTGCTTGGATTGCAGCAATAGTTACCTTACTTCTCTACCCGCACCAACAGCAGATCCTCCACCACTTCATTATTACACTGCAGCCAGAACAATTATTCAGAAATCAAAATCTGATTGTGTCATGCCCTCTGATTAACATGATGACTCTCTATTGATATTTGGGCAGAACAAGTAAAGTACTTAACGTGATCTGAAAGTGCCACATGGTCTGGCCCATGCCTACATTGTCCTTCCGGAGAAGGCAATGGCACCCCACTCCAGTAGTCTTGCCTGGAAAATTCCATGGATGGAAGAGCCTGGTAGGCTGCAGTCCATGGGGTCGCTAAGAGTCAGACATGACTGAGTGACTTCACTTTCACTTTTCACTTTCATGCATTGGAGAAGGAAATGGCAACCCACTCCAGTGTTCTTGCCTGGAGAATCCCAGAGATGGGGGAGCCTAGTGGGCTGCCGTCTATGGGGTCGCACAGAGTCGGACATGACTGAAGTGACTTGCAGCAGCAGCAGCAGCAGCACATTGTCCTTCATCTTATTCCTTCTCTTCTAACCATATTGGTCTTTTTTTAGTCCCTCACATTTGCCATTTTGCATAATCCCAGAGAGTGCTCATGCCTCTCATTTTGTCTTTTTTGCATATCTTATTTCTCAAATCTGTTTTCAAATGTCATTTCCTCAAGAAGGGCTTTCCTAACCTGCATGACTCTGTCAACTCTCCCTATTACAGATTTCTTTACTACTCAGCAACTTTGATTCAAAGAGCTTGTCACCATTGCATGTATACATGTGTACAATTATTGCTTAGATAATGAGCTTTGTGGGGCTTCCCTGATAGCTCAGTTGGTAAAGAATCTGCCTGTAATGCAGGAGACCCCAGTTCAATTCCTGGGTCGGGAAGGTCCCCTGGAGAAGGAATAGGCTACCCTCTCCAGTATTCTTGGGTTTCCCCTGTGGCTCAGCTGGTAAAGAATCTGCCTGTGATGTGGGAGACCTGGGTTCGATCCCTGAGTTAGGAAGATCCCCTGGAGAAGGGAAAGGCTACCCACTCCAGTATTCTGGCCTGGAAAATTCCATGGACTTGTATAGTCCATAGGGTCAGAAAGAGTCGGACACGACTGAGCAACTTTCATTTTTTCAGTGAGCTTTGTAATGGATGGGGGAGGGGAGGGCCTCTGGTTTTTTTTCTACCGTAGTATATCCATCCATTCAATGTTAATGACAGGAATCATAATGGTATCGATGGTGATTAGAATGTAGTTTTTTGAAAGCACCCAAAAGTGCTGCTTGAAAAAACCAATATACTTAAATATGTATCATTCTGTCAAAAATTACTTGTTAAGGGATTAACAAGTTGAGAATATAATTATTTGAAAGAAAAGCCAGCTCAGTGGCTCGGGGGTCTATAGCATGAAATGAAAATACAAGTAGGAGACTATGAACCGGATGTCCTTAATTTAGGTACCACCTCTAACACTGATCAGTTACATGACCTTAGGCAAGTCATTTGAGCTTCACTGTCATAATATATAAAATATGGAAGATAATATTGCTATATAAAATATAGAATACTCTTGAAAGTCTTATGAAATCATAGCTGACTGTGTGTTTTGGGTTCTTAATCTCAGTTCTTAGCATCTCTTGACTGCTAAAATTCATGTTTTCACTCTGTCCCTTGGACAATTCCACTTTCAAGGAGAGTAAGTCTCTGGAGTTTGAAAAAGGTCATATTTGCAATGCAATGGACTCCCGAAGTCAAATCCACCTATGGTTCTAATTCACTAAATCACAGCTGGTTAAGGCATGTGGAACCCTCATTTTGTACTCATCAGAGAAATGAGAAGATTCTGACCCTTCCTATAACATCATAAGGATCAATACACAGTATTTGGTCTATATGATACTACATGTTTAAAGATTCTAAATAGATGTAAACAAAGAGATGTTTCTTATGAACATCAGTATCATTTGAACATAAGTATTGTTTACAGACATTGATACATTTCTAACATACATAGTGCTTTGTAGCACACAAACATACATACCATGTGTAGGCAGAACAATGATTTCTCACTATTTTTTCCAGTGAGGAATTTGTTGTTGTTGTTCATTCTCTCAGTTGTGTCTGACTCTGTGACCCCATGGACTGCAGCATGCTGGGCTTCCCTGTAAAGCTCATGTAAGTTGATCAATTCTCCCAAGTCCACATGACTGTTAAGTGACAAAGTCATCCTTTCTATATTCCCTATCCAGAGAACAGACTTATTTCTTATCATATGTATGACTGATATTTTTCAAGTCACTGAGAAGCTACTATATACCCAACTATTTTAAAACTATGTTTATAATTCCATTGCAGTCATGCCTCTTTCTTGATGGAATTTTGGTCTCCATTAAATTCATACACACGAATGTCAAATGAAAAACCCATTATTAAGAGTCTCAAAGTCTATTTCCTTAGGAAAAGAGTTGAAAGATGTCTAATAGATCAATATCCTGCATCAGGTTGCCTCATGAACTCTTACAGGTCTTCATGAAGAGACATGGTCCTTTCTCAAATATGAGCATCCTGTCTTCCATTGAAAAGATGAAGTAGTGATTAAGAAAGGAATCATTAATTTATAATTGACACCAACTGAGAAGCAGAGGTTTGAGGTAAATTAGGGCAAGAAGTTGTTTTACCAAATCTTTAGTTGCTTAAGGATGCTTCCTCACAGAAAATGATAAAGCCAATTTCACTTTGATAAAATGCACCTTCTGAATTTCAGGAGAAATTCTTCTGTATCCAAAAGACCTCACTAGAGGGCCCTAGGTTAGAATAGATTTCTGAGTGAGAAAATCTTTTGACATGAGCCTGCATGGTTATTATGATACTTGTTAAAATGTATAGCTTGTGAGATCAATGATTAGTGATTGCCATTTAAAACAATTTTTCTTTCTTTATTTTGGCTGAGCTGGGTCTTAGTTGCTGTGCAGGTGTTTCTCTAGTTGTGGGGAGTGCGGTGCATGGACTTCTCATTGCGGAGGCTTCTCTTGTTGTGGAGCACAGGCTCTAAAGCGCAGCCTTCAGTAGTATGGCACGTGGACTCAGTACTTTTGACTCCTGGGCTCCAGAGGATGGGCTCAATAGTTGTGGCCCACAGGCTTAGATGCCCTGTGGCATCTTAGATGGGATCTTCCTGGACCAGGGATCAAACCTGTGTCTCCTGCATTGGCAGGCGGATTCTTTACTACTGAGCCACCAGGGAAGCTCCTGCCATTTTGGGGGGGGGGGGGGGCGGAGGGGTGCTATATGTAATATCTCAGGGATCAGACAGAGAGTCTGTCTCTTAAATCTTAGATCTCTAAGCTACCACTGCAGAGTCAGCAACTGGCTTTCAACTCGCATGGTCCTTCACTGGCCCTTTATGTCCTTCATCTCCTTGCAGTGGTTATATCGGAAATCAAAGGCACACTGTAGAGCCCATTGCATTGGGTTAAATAAATTGATAGGAGGGCTGGAATTTTAGCATGGAGGTAAAAAAATGAAGCATAGTTCGCACTGCTACTAGTATTCAGGACTTTAAAGCTGTTTTTAATGTCCAACATTGTCTACAGAGCAAGGATGCCTAAAGAGCTGATGTCACCCTACATTTATTCTTTTTAATTTTTAGAAATCCAGCTAAATTCTCTCTTCTTAATCTTGTGGTATGAATAAAGATGCTCCACATACAGAGAGGCAGGCTTCAAGACCATGAAGTGTAAATGTGAAATCACTGCTCTTGGTTCCATGCAGACAATTGGATGTCTGTCCAGAGCATTTCTGGATAAAATGACTTAGAAGTCAGAAAAATCATTTTATGATTGGAATTCTTCTGCTTATTAGTGCTCAATGTTTACAGACCACAAATGTGTCCAGCACTTGAAACAATTTCTATTTCCAGTGATGATTCATACAAATGATTGCTTCTCTGTTGGCTAATGTGAAAAATACAGCATTTCTTTTCATAAACATGAAGAAGGCAAACAATAATTTGGAGGATAAATCAAATATAGTCCCTCTTGAATGTATTAGAAAGGTTCCTTCTCTGGTACAATTCTAAAAATGAAAATAATGAATAACAATAAGATTGACTGCTGCAGTATCACTTGTCTTAGACTTTCCTAAGTTTGGTTCTGCAACTGATGCAAAAACCACTTCGACATCACCTTAGTTATTATTATACTCTTGCTGAAATTTTCTTTTGGGGAGTTCTCAGGCTTTAACTTTTCATTATTGACTTGATGATGCTTGCCCCCACCCATATAAAATGCCTCATCTAAGTTCACAGAAGACTGAAAAGAAGCTGATTTTGAAAGAGTGAATTATTTTCAGTTGGACAATAGCAATAGTTTTACATTTGCAAGTAATCTAGCACTTAGTAGTTGAAATGGAGTTCCATTCATTGTATTCAATGATGGCATTTTTATTATTGTTGTAAAGTGTAGTATAGATACTGACAGTAAAGAATATAGGTAATCAACAGTTCTGTCAATCAACCAGTCAACAAATATTAATCAAGCATTTACTATATACAAAATACTGTGTATTTCTCTGAAGATGAGGCAAAGTAATACAACAGTATTTTGATCCTCTAGAGACTTATGATCCATATGTGAAGGTAAGAAAAATAAATACTATGGAATCGGGTCTCTAGGTCAGGGTATCATCTGCAGAGATCAGCTTACTGACACCTAAGAGCTTCAAAATGTGGCATTTGCCTATGGATTCATCAGTTTAAACTTTGGTTATTAGCTTGGCTGGTTCACAAGATTAATCTTTTCTGTGCCCCAAGTATGTTAGGATGTGACGTACTAACTGTATATAATATAAACCTGACATAGAAACCACATAGAATGAAAATGTTGCTATCAGGCTGCCACGTAACCCATGTGGACTGAGTGATGTGTAAGCTTCTTGTGTGCACTTTGCCTGGAAAGTTTCATGATAAACAGGGATAAACCAGAAATTAGAGATATTAGAGGTATAGGATCTCTACCATATGGTTGAAATGTGAAAAAGTTGAGTAGATCCTATCTCAAATGGACTGATGGAGACATCTCAAGCTCTCAGACTACTCTTTTTCATGCTCTATTTCTAATCAACTCCACTGCTAATTAATAGGGCTTTCCAGCTGGCGCAGTGGTAAAGAATCCACCTGCCAATGCAGGAGATGCAGGTTCGATCCCTGGATTGTGAAGATCCCCTGGAGGAGTAAATGGCAACTCATTCCAGTATTCTTGCCTGGGAAATATGAACAGAGGACCCTGGCAGGCTTCACTCCATGGGGTCACAAAGAGTTGGATGCGACTGAGCTCTCACTCATAGGCCAGGCTGATTAATACTTTAAGTTGCTTTTTGAAAATGGTATATTATGAAGTATTACGTTTTTATTAAAATATGTATGTGAAATATTCATAGAATATGCAGAATAATGATAAAACAAATTTCTATGTAACCACATATGGTGTAAGACATAGAAAACCAAAACTTCTGAAGCCCCCTGAATGCTAATCTAAGATCTCATCATATTCCTGCTTTGCTTTATTATCTAACACACACATACACACATATTGTGTAGTTTCTCATGTTTTGATGCATACGTAAATTGAATGAGATTGTATTTTTCTGTGACTTATTTTGTTTGGTCCATATTATGTTATTGCACGTAGCAAGAAGTCATTCATTTTCACACCGTATTGCTCCGTTCTCTGAGCATTTCACAATTTATTCATCCATTCCACTGCTGATGGATGGGCTTTTGGGTTGTTGCCAGGTGCTTTGCTATGATAAATACTGCTGCGTAATATTCTTCTTCACTTCTTCTCCCGTACATGTGCATATTTGGAGGGAGAGTTACTGAATCCTAAGGTACACACAGCTTCATTTCATTGGCTGATACCACGTTGTCTCTTACAGTGTTCTAATAATTGGTACTCTCACCATAGGAGAGAAAGTTTCTGGTTTCTTTATATGCTCAGCAACATTTGGCATTGTCAGACTTCTTAATTTCTGCCAATGTTAAATAGCATCTCATTGTGCTTTTAGTCTGTATATGTTTATTTATCTAATTATTAATGAGCCTGAATACCTTTTCAATATATTTACTGACCATTTGTGTTATATCTATGAAAAATCTGTTTCTTTCTTTTGAAAACTATTCAATTAGGTTGTTTCTTTTTCCTTATTTATGTGTAAAATCTATTTTCTAGCAATCTTTTGCTAGTAATATATGTTACAGATACCTTTTTTTTAAGTTTTTAAATTTTATTTTATTTTTAAACTTTACATAATTGTATTAGTTTTGCCAAATATTTACAGATATCTTTCTCCAGTTTCTGGCTTTTCACATTTATTGCACTGTTGTTGTTGTTTAGTCATCAAGTTGTGTCTGACTCTTTGTGACCCCATGGACTGCAACATACCAGGCTGGCCTATTCTTCACCATCTCCTGGAGTTTGCACAAATTCATGTCCATTGAGTTGGTGATGTTATCCAACCATCTTATCCTCTGCCACCCCCATGTCCTCATGCCCTCAATCTTTACCACCATCAGAGTCTTTTCCAACGAGTCAGCTCTTTGCATCAGATGGCCAAAGTATTAAAGTTTCTGCTTCAGCAACAGTCCTTCCGATGGATATTCAGGGTTGATTTCCTTTAGGATTGACTGGTTTGATCTCCTTGCTGTCCAAGGGACTCTCAAGAGTCTTCTCCAGCACTATAATTAGAAAGCATGAGTTCTTCACCTGTCAATATTCTTTATGGTCCAACTCTCACATACATACATGACTACTGGAAAAACTATAGCTTTGACTAGACAGACCTTGGTCACAAAGTGATGTCTCTGCTTTTTAATATGATGTCTAGGTTTGTCATAGCGTCCCTTCCAAGGAGCAAGTGGATTTTAATTTCATGGCTGTAGTCACCATCTGCAGTGATTTTGGAGCCCAAGAAAATAAAATCTGTCACTGTTTCCCCCTTTTTAACTCTTCTGTTTTCTGTGACGTGATGGGACCTGATGCCATGATCTTAGTTTTTTTAATGTTGAGTTTCAAGCCAGCTTTTCCACTCTCCTCTTTCACCCTCATCAGTTCAGTTCAGTTCAGTCACTCAGTCATGTCCAACTCCTTGTGACCCCTTGGACTGAAGCATGCCAGACTTCCCTGTCCATCACCAACTCCCAGAGCTTGCTCAAACTCATGTTGAGTGGGTGATGCCATCCAACCATCTCATCCTCTGTCATCCCCTTCACCTGTCTTCAATCCTTCCCAGCATCAGTGTCTTTTCCAATGAGTCAGTTCTTCACATCAGGTGGCCAGAATATTGGAGCTTCAGCTTTAACATCAGTCCTTCCAATGAATATTCAGGACTTATTTCCTTTAGGATTGACTGGTTTGATCTCCTTGCAATCCAAGGCACTCTCAAGAGTATTCTCCAACACCACAGTTCAAAAACATCAATTCTTCAGTGCTCAGCTTTCTTTATACTCCAACTCTCACGATCAGTCCTGGGTGTTCATTGGAAGG
The DNA here is from genome assembly GCF_003369695.1 of Bos indicus x Bos taurus. Taxonomy (NCBI): domain Eukaryota; kingdom Metazoa; phylum Chordata; class Mammalia; order Artiodactyla; family Bovidae; genus Bos; species Bos indicus x Bos taurus. Next base: position 12,175,161 of record NC_040105.1, on the reverse strand, counting down.
ACTGATGTTGAAGCTGAAACTCCAATCCTTTGGTCACCTGATGTGAAGAGCTGATTCATTTGAAAAGACCCTGTGCTGGGAAAGATTGAAGGCAGGAAGAGAAGGGGATGACAGAAGATGAGATGGTTGGTCGCATCACTGACTCAATGGACATGAGTTTGGGTAAACTCCGGGAATTGGTGATGGACAGGAAGGCCTGCTGTGCTGCAGTCCATGAGGTTGCAAAGAGTTGGACATGACTGAGTGACTGAACTGAAGTGAACTCACATCCATACATGACTACTGGAAAAACCATAGCTTTGATTAGATGAACCTTTGTCAGCAAAGTAATGTATTTGCTTTTTAATATGCCCTTTAGTTCCTTTTCACTTTCTGCTATTAGAGTGGTATCATCTGCATGTCTGAGGTTGTTAATATTTTTCCTGGAAATCTTGATTCCAGCTTGTCATCATCCAGCCTGGCATTTTGCATGATGTACCCTGTATATAAGTTAAACAAGCAGGGTGACAATATACAGCCTTGACATACTCCTTTCCCAATTTGGAACCAGTCCATTGTTCCATGTCTGGTTCTAACTGTTGCTTCTTGACCTGAATACAGGTTTCTTAGAAGACAGGTAAGGTGGTCTGGTACTCCCAATTCTTTAAGAATGTTCCACAGTTTGTTGTGATCCACATAGTCAAAGGCTTTAGTGTAGCCAATGAATCAGAAGAATTTCTGGAATTTTCTCCCTTTCTCTATGATCCAATAAATGTTGGCAATTTGATCTCTTGTTCCTCTGCCTTTTGTAAACATAACTTGTACATCTGGAAGTTCTTGGTTCACAAACTGCTGAAACCTAACTTGAAGGATTTTGAGCATAACTACACTAGCATGTTAAATGAGCACAATTGTATGGTAGTTTGAACATTCTTTAGGACTGGAATGAAAACTGACCTTTTCCAGTCCTGTGGCTCACTGCTGAGTTTTCCAAATTTGCTGACATATTTTGTGTAGCACTTAAACAGTCATCATCTTTTATGAAATTAAATAGCTCATGTGGAATTTCATCACTTCCACCAGCTTTGTTCATAGTAATGCTTCTTAAGGGCCACTTGACGTCACACTCCAGGATATCTGGCTCTAGGTGAGTGACCACACCATCATGGTTATCCAGGTCATTAAATCTTTTTTGTGTATAGTTCTTCTGTGTATTCTTGCCACTCTTCTTAACCTCTTCTGCTTCTATTAGGTCCTTTCTCTTTCTGTCCTGTATCATGCCCATCCTTGCATTAAATGTTCCCTGATAGCTCCAATTTTCTTGAAGAGATCTCTAGTCATTCCCATTTTGTTGTTTTCCTCTATTTCTTTGCATAGTTCACTTAACAAGTCTTTCTTATCTCTCCTTGCTATTCTCTGGATCTCTACATTCAGTTGGATACATCTTTCCCTTTCTCCCTTGCCTTTCACTTCTCTTCTTTTCTCCACTATTTGTAAAGCCTCCTCAGACAACCACTTTGTCTTCTTGCATTTCTTTTTCTTGGAGATGGTTTTGGTCACCACCTCTTTTACAGTGTTATAAACCTCCATCCATAGATCTTTAAGCACTCTGTCTACCAGACCTAAGGCTTCCGTGGTGGCTCAGATGGTAGAGTCTGCCTGCAATGTGGGAGATCCGGGTATGATCCCTGGGTCAGGAAGATCCCCTGGAGAAGGAAATGGCAACCCATTTCAGTATTCTTGCTTGGAAAATCCCATGGATGTTGGAGGCTACAGTCCATGGGGCTGCAAAGAGTTGGACATGACTGAGCAATTATTTCTTTCACCAGATCTAACCCTTTGAATTTATTCATCTTCTCTACTATATAATCATAAGGGATTTGATTTAGATCATACCTGAATGGCCTACTGATTTTGCCTACTTTCTTCAGCTTAAGCTTGAATTTTGCAATAATGAGCTGATCTGAGCTGCAGTCAGCTCCAGGTCTTGTTTTTGCAGAATGTATAGAGCTTCTCCATCTTTGGCTACAAAGAATATAAACAATCTTATTTCGGTATTTACCACCTGGTGATGTCCTTGTGTGGAGTTGTTTCTTGGGTTTGTGGAAAAAAGTGTGTTCTCTTGATAAAACTCCGTTAACCTTTATGGCCCTGCATGGTATGGCTCATAGCTTCACTGAGTTGTGCAAGCCCTTTTGCCATGACAAGCCTGTGATCTATGAAGGGGTTATTGTATTACTAATATAAATTTATTAATATTCCCCTTATGCTTTTTGTTATTTTTGGCTTACAAGTATCAATATTGTGATAATGCAGATGTGTTCTTCTATTATCTTCTAAGTTTCTAATGTTATGCACACTTAAAATAATTAATACCTAGAGCAAATGTTGTCTATTTTAATTGTCTATGTGACTGTCATGCACATTTAGTTGTTAATTGATGGGTGTAGATCATATATGATATATGATCCCCCAAACTTTTATGGTTTAAAATAGCTATTAGTAATGGATAAAGAAGTTGTGGTACATATACACAATGGAATATTACTCAGTCATAAAAAGGAACCCATTTGAGTCAGTTCTAATGAGGTGGATGAATCTAGAGCCTATTACACAGAGTGAAGTGAGTCAGAAAGAGAAAGATAAATATCGTATACTAATGCATATATACAGAATCTAGAAAGATGGCACCAAAGAATTTATTTGCAGGGCAGCAATGGAGAAACAGACATAGAGAACAGACTTATAACACAGGGAGAGGGGAGGAGAGGGTGAGATGTATATAGAGAGAAACATGGAAACTTACACTTATGTAAAATAGATAACCAATGGGAATTTGCTGTATGTCTCAGGAAACTCAAACAGGGGCTGTGTATCAATCTAGAGGGGTGGGATGGGGAGAGAGATGGGAGGGAGGTTCGAGAGGGAGGGGATATATGTATACGGGAACTCCTTATTGCCAAATTCAGACTTAAATTGAAGAAAGTAGGGAAAACCACTAGACTATTCAGGTATGACCTAAATCAAATCCCTATGATTATACAGTGGAAGTGAGAAATAGATTTTTTTTAATTAATTTTATTTTATTTTTAAACTTTACATAATTGTATTAGTTTTGCCAAATATCAAAATGAATCCACCACAGAAATAGATTTAAGGGACTAGATCTGATTAGACAGAGTGCCTAATGAACTATGGACGGAGGTTCGTGACATTGTACAGGAGACGGATCAAGACCATCCCCATCAAAAAGAAATGCAAAAAAGCAAAATGGCTGTCAGAGGAGGTCTTACAAATAGCTGTGAAAAGAAGAGAAGCAAACAGTAAAGGGGAAAAGGAAAGATATAAGCATCTGAATGCAGAGTTCCAAAGAATAGCAAGGAGAGATAAGAAAGCCTTCCTCAGCGATCAATGCAAAGAAATAGAGGAAAACAACAGAAAGGGAAAGACTAGAGATCTCTTCAAGAAAATTAGAGATACCAAGGGAACATTTCATGCAAAGATGGGCTCGATAAAGGACAGAAATGGTAGGGACCTAACAGAAGCAGAAGATAGCAAGAAGAGGTGGCAAGAAAACACAGAAGAACTGTACAAAAAAGAGTTTCACAACCCAGATTATCACGATGGTGTGATCACTCACCTAGAACCAGACATCCTGGAATGTGAAGTCAAGTGGGCCTTAGGAAGCATCACTACAAACAAAGCTAGTGGAGGTGATGGAATTCGAGTTGAGCTATTTCAAATCCTAAAAGATGATGCTGTTAAAGTGCTGCACTCAACATGCCAGAAAATTTGGAAAACTCAGCAATGGCCACAAGACTGGAAAAGGTCAGTTTTCATTCCAATCCCAAAGAAAGGCAATGCCATAGAATGCTCAAACTACTGCACAATTGCACTCATCTCACACACCAGCAAAGTAATGCTCAAAATTTTCCAAGCCAGGAATATCAATAACCTCAGATATGCAGATGACACCACCCTTATGGCAGAAAGTGAAGAGGAACTAAAAAGCCTCTTGATGAAAGTGAAAGAGGAGAGTGAATAAGTTGGCTGAAAGCTCAACATTCAGAAAACTAAGATCATGATATCTGGTCCCATTACTTCATGGGAAATAGATGGGGAAACAGTGGAAACAGTGTCAGACTTTATTTTTTGGGGCTCCAAAATCACTGCAGATGGTGATTGCAGCCATGAAATTAAAAGACACTTGCTCCTTGGAAGGAAAGTTATGACCAACCTAGACAGCATATTAAAAAGCAGAGACATCACTTTGCCAACAAAGGTCCATCTAGTCAAGGCTATTGTTTTTCCAGTGGTCATGTATGAATGTGAGAGTTGGACCACAAAAAAAAACTAGCACTGGGATTTAGAAAGATGGTAACAATAACCCTGTGTACGAGACAGCAAAAGAGACACTGATGTATAGATCAGTCTTATGGACTCTGTGGGAGAGGGAGAGGGTGGGAAGATTTGGGAGAATGACATTGAAACATGTAAAATATCATGTAGGAAATGAGATGCCAGTCCAGGTTTGATGCACGATACTGGATGCTTGGGGCTAGAGCACTGGGACGACCCAGAGGGATGGTATAGGGAGGGAGGAGGGAGGAGGGTTCAGGATGGGGAACACATGTATACCTGTGGCGGATTCATTTTGATATTTGGCAAAACTAATACAATTATGTAAAGTTTAAAAATAAAAATTAAAAGAAAAAAAAAAAACTAGCACTGAAGAACTGATGCTCTTGAACTGTGGTGTTGGAGAAGACTCTTGAGAGTCCCTTGGACAGCAAGTAGATCAAACCAGTCCATCCTAAAGGAAATCAGTCCTGAATATTCATTGGAAGGACTGATGCTGAAGGTGAAACTCCAGTACTTTGGCCACCTGATGCAGAGAACTGACTCGTTGGAAAAGACCCTGATGCTGGGAAGGATTGAAGGTGGGAGGAGAAGGGGACGACAGAGGATGAGGTGGTTGGATGGCATCACCGACTCGATGGACATGAGTTTGAGCAAGCTCCACGAGTTGGTGATGGACAGGGAAGCCTGGCGTGCTGCAGTCCATGGGGTCACAAGGAGTCAAACACGACTGATGCAACAAACTGAACTGTACTGAAGACCCAGTCAGCCAAATGTGTGTGTGTGTGTGTGTATTTAAAAAAGAGATAAAAGAGAAGTAAAATTTAGAGGTAAATAGTATTTCAAAAAAAGAGAAAATGACTGCAGAAGGAAGGTATAAGATACAAGTAAAAGTAGTGAACATAGAAATTGCTATATAGATTGGTAAATATGAATAAATAATATCAGTACCAGTTTTATCCAGACCTACATGACCTTCTAGAACTAACACCAAAAAAAGATGTCCTTTTTCATCATAGATGGGATTTCCCAGTGTCTCAGTTGGTAAAGAATCTGCCTGCAATTCAGGAGACCTGGGTTTGATCCCTGGGTAGGGAAGATCTTCTGGAGAAGGAAATGGCAACTCATTCCAGTACTCTTGCCTGGAGAATTCCATGGACAGAGGAACCGGGCAGGCTACAGTCTGTGTTTTCGCAAAGAGTCGTACACAACTGAATGATTATCTTTTCATCATAGGCGATTGGAATACAAAAGTAGGAAGTCAGGAGCTACCTGGAGTAACAAGCTAACAGAGTTAGTCTGGGCAATGGCTAACAGAGTTTTGTCAAGAGAACACACTGGTCATAACAAACACCCAGACGACTCTACACATGGACATCACCAGATGGTCATACCGAAATCTGACTATAGTATTTGCAGCTAAAGATGGAGATGCTCTATGCAGTCAGCAAAAACAAGACCAGGAGCTGACTGTGGCTCAGATCATGAACTCCTTATTGCAAAATTCAGACCTAAATTGAAGAAAGTAGGGAAAACCTCTAGGCCATACATCACTTGGCCAACAAAAGTCCATATAATGAAAGCTATTGTTGTTCCAGTACAGATGTGAGAGTTGGATCATAAAGAAGGCTGAAGAGCACTGAAGAATTGATGCTTTCAAGTTGTGGTGCTGGAGAAGACTCTTGAGAGTCCCTTAGACAGCAAGAAGATCAAACCAGTCAATCCAAAAGGAAATCAACCCTGAACATTCATTGGAAGGACTGATGCTGAAGTTCTAATCCTTTGGCCACCTGACATGAAGAACTGACTCATAAAAAAGACCCTGACACTGGGAAAGATTGAAGACAGGAGGAACAGGGGGTGACAGAGGATGGGATGGTTTGATAGTATCACTGACTCAAGGGACATGAATTTTCGCAAACTCCAAGAGATAGTGAAGGACACGATAGCCTGGCATGCTGCAGTCCATGGGGTCACAGAGAATCAGACACGACTTAGTGACTGAACAACAACAACAACAAATGTTAATTTGAGACAAAAGTAAGTTTTAAAGTGAAAAAAAATCTTACTACAGAGAGCCAGGAATAGTACCCATATCATCTGGATTAAAGCTACACTATGACACCCCACTGGAATAGAACAGAAAGAAAATTTAAGATGAAGACGAGCAGAGTTAATAAAGGAAGTAGAAAGTCAGAGGGGCATCCTGACAAGTTATTAAATGCTAGGGGGAAAAAAGTTAAATAGGATTAATGTATTCAACATAGTCATCAAAAGTTTCTCTTCACCTCCTCCTCCTCATCATCCTTCCCTTTTCCCTCTCTTCCTCCTCTCACCCCACTCCACCACTTAACTCCAGGTTCTCAGAGACCAAGATGCTTGAATTAGTTCACTTCATATAAGAATGTAAAAGGACGATGTAATTCTTGCCCTCAAGAATATAAAGTCTGTTGTCTAAAATATGCCAGAGATGGTTTATCTCTGTGTTTTAGGACAGTCATATAGTAGCCATGGATGGATCTAGGATACATAAATGATGGGAAATCCTGGTAAATTGGATGGAAAAAATGGATGGAGTCTCCATTAAGAGAACCTTCAAAAAACATGTGGGTCAGTCATAAACCTTATTTCCCTCCAGGCTTGTACATTTATGGCACGTGATATTGAGAATTGAGAAGATGGATATCCAAATTCTAGTTCCTGCTTACTAGCTCTAAAATCATAGACAAATTACTCTGCACTCCATTTTCCATTCAATAAAATAGGAGATGTGTCACCTTCCTTGTCTACCACCCCTGTTTGGGTTAGTGGGCCATATAAACTTTGAGGACTCCAGCTATGTAAGCTATTGTTATTCTTGAATAAATGCTTCCACTATCACAGTCACATGAGGCCATTTATATATAATAGTTTACTTAATTCTGAGGAGAGGATGGTGGCCTTCCCAGGTGGCTCAGTGGTAAAGAATCTGCCTGCCAATTCAGGAGATGTGAGTTCAACCCCTCTGTCAGGGGAAAATCCCCTGGAGAAGGAAATGGCAACCCACTCCAGTATCCTTGCCTGGAGAATCCCATGGACAGAGGAGCCCGGCTGGCTATAGTCCGTGGGGTCTCAAAGAGTCGGATGACTGAGCAACTGAGCACAAGGAGAGGATTATAATTTGTATTCAGTGTTTCACATTAGTTTAGGAAAACATGGGAAAAAAGATATTTTTCATTGATGATGGATAGTGTATACAAAATATTTGTAGGTGAAGAAAGCAAGATCCTATTATTTTTCAGATGGGAAATTATCATATGAGCTTCTGAAAAGAAAACCTAATTCAACTTTAAAGTTCCTAACTTTAATAATAAAAGCATGTTGAATAATCATGCCAAATGACTTGGATCAATTGCTAAATATGAATGAGGGGAGAATTAAATTGACACAAAGGGTGCTCGCTTCAGCAGCACATATACTAAAATTGGAACGATACAGAGAAGATTAGCATGGCCCCTGCGCAAGGATGACACGCAAATTCGTCAAGCGTTCCATATTTTTTTAAAAAAATTGACACAAAGGAAAGATTTTCTTGTCAGAGAAAAATTTGTGAAGAGAGCTAGAGATAATTTAATGTAATCATAAGACTGACTCTGGAAAATACTGAGTTGTGTTTGCTTCTTGACCAGCACACCAAGAAATGTAATCAACTAAAGAGATGGAAACAATTGAGTAACCATTTTTCTTTCTCCTTTTAAGGAAAACTGTTTTTGTTATGGAATGCAGTGCTTTCAAGATAAGGCCAAATTATATTGTAAAACTAAATCAGTTTTTAAGTAAATACTAGAAAAATCTAGTTGCACAGGCTCCCATCATATATTTAGAAAATAAGCTTTTCTGTTTATTTATAGGTTACCATAAAGAAAGGGTAAATGCAATTGTCAGTGTCATGTATACAAAGTCACATTGATACAGATAAAAATGAAAATAAAATGTGAATAATGGATGGTAAATCATTTTCTTTGGTCTCCAGAAGCCACTTAAAAATTGAAATGAAAGGCTGCCATGATTAATCTTTTAATATTTAATATATAAGGACATTGAAAGCAATCTTAATGTGGACTTAAGACCCCTTGATTCCACTGTGTTGAACAGACCTATTATCCTCAGGGGCATGTCCTTTCACCATGGAGTCATAGCTTTTTGCACCAGGATTTCATACACCTACTTTCCATTTCCGTCTGGCAATCCATTCTCTTCCCAGTATCTCCTCATCAAGAATCTATAGGGCCATTGGGCACTCTCTTTTCCTTGTGTGTCCCTCCAGCTTCTGGAGACTGTTGACAATGGGCTACACAAATTAGGTTTTATTGACAACTGGTTTCCAGGTGATTTCAGCCAATAGGCATCAGCAGGAGATCGGAGTTGGGAAGCAAAGTGAGTTGGAATATTTATTCCATCAGCCCCCTCCAAACTGAGCAGAAATTTGCTAGTGGCTTTTTTTTTTTTTTTTTGAAGCCAAATTCAAAGAGATAGAAAATAGATGAGTGTTTCCCAGCAACTTAGGAGAGAGGAAAATGGGGAGTGATTGCTAATGCATATGGGGCTTTCAGTTCAGTTCAGTTCAGTTCAGTCGCTCAGTCGTGTCCGACTCTTTGCGACCCCATGAATCGCAGCACGCCAGGCCTCCCTGTCCATCACACGGGGCTTTGGTGAGTGCTAAAAATACTCTTGAGTTGGATAGTAGTGATAGTTGCAACACTTTGCAAATATGCTAAGGCCATTTAATTGTGTATATCAAAAGGGTGAATTTTATGATGTGTGATTTATATCTCAATTGAAAATGGATAGAAAATATACAATGGAATATTATTCAGGCATAAAGAAGAATGAAATCTTACCATTTGCAGCAATAAGGATGGACCTTGAAGGCATTATGCTACGTGAAATGTCAGACAGAGAAAGACAAATACCATATGATGTCACTTACATGTGGAATTAAAAAAAAAAAAACGAGTTCATGAATACAGAGAATAGATTGGTGGTTTCCAGAAGTGGGGGGAGGAGGCAATGGGTGAAGGAGGTCAAAACTACAAGCTTCCAGTTATAAAATAAATAAGTCATGGGGATAAAATATACAGCAAGGTGTCTATAGTTAACACTAGTATATTACATATTTGCTATTATAATAATAATACTGTATTGCAAGTTGCTAAGAGGGTGGATCTTAAAAATTCCCATGATAAGAAAAAAATGTTGTAACTATGTATGGTAAAAGATGTTACCTAGACTTATTGTGGTGATCATTTCACAGTGTGTGTAAATATTGAATTATTATGTTGGACACATGAAGTTGGACACATAGTTGTATGTTAAGTATACCTCAATAAGAAATGGATAGAAAAGTTGCAAACCAAACTTTTATAGCACAAAACAAAAAATATGGATAAACAAAAGAGGAAAGACTAAAAAATTAAAAATCATAACATAAAAATTGCAGATGAAGAAAAATGTATCATTTATATCAGTTAAAGTACATGAACAGAAAGGACACACACACATACACACACACACATACACACTCAAACACACACACACAGAGTTCCTGGGAACTGTTTTGCAAGGTACTTGCTCTTCTTCCTTATCAGCTTTAGTACATGTTTTCTATGCTGTATTATGACTTTGCACTTGATTTTAAATTAATATTATTTAATTAGGTGTAAGACATATTGCATGTAAAGATGACAGAGAAATTCATTCTTTATACTTTTCATAGCTTTTAGTCCAGAAAGAGGCATTAGTTAGGAGCAAGATTTGAAATTTTAGCTCATTATTTCTTGATTTGCTTCTTTTCCTTTCTAGCCTTTCTTATTTTCTTCCAATCTTAACCAATGCTTTCATCCCTATTTTTCTCCTGAACCCAATTCTTAACCCTTTAAGTCCTTAGCATCCCTTTCTAAAGCCACTAAATTAGATTATTGATGACAAACAAAAGGACTCAGAGTTTATGAGTCTGCAAGTCCTTTGCTTTCTCAGTATAACAAAGTCTGAATTTTTCAACCTTCAGGGTACAGCATAGAGCTCATCTTAGACATTCTTTTTGGCTGATCAAAGAAAGGAGGTCAACTTACTTGGAAAGTGCTTTCATGTTTACTTAAACTAAACACTGTTGTTAGTTCTCTTGCTGTATTTTAAAAAATTCAAGTGAAAGATGCTCAAGGGTCATATAGTACATGAGGCTGTTGAAACAGGGAGGATAAAGATGAGACTGGAATGGATTTTTAGTACCAGATTCCACTTTGGCTTTATACTTCAATCTATTGCAGTAATGTCTCCTTTCGTACTCCTGAGAGTCAGCTTAGGTTCTTCAAGACATGGCCAGAACACATTCTGTAGAGGAAGATAGAGGGAGGACCTATTTGCCCATAGGAGAAGGGTCCAATTCTATTCTCATGGTAATAAGCTTAAGAGGCACCACTATATCCCCCGCTTTAGGGAAGAGTGAGAGCAGTAAGGGGTAACTCAGTCCCATGGAGTCTGGGGAGGGGGGCATTGTGGGGCCACAGCATTTATGGAGGGCATGGCAATTGTTTCTGATGTCATCTCTGCCGCATGCTATAGTAGAATGAGCCTTGAACTCTATGGTTATGTTTGAATCCTGTTTCAGTCATTTACTCGAACCAGACATGGTGGGTGGAACCAGATTTCTGGAGGGATTCTAGCTTTGGCGACCTTGGAGTTATGTATTCATCCAACAAATATTTTATTGAGTGCCTACTATGTTCCAGGCTCTATTCTGGACATGGAATATATTTTAAAAACTGGGAGTAATATGGAGTCTCTAACCTCACCAAATTTACCATGACTTTGGAGGCTAGCCCCCTCTCCAGCCATCAGTTGACCCTAAAAAGGGCTAGATGGCACATTGTCCCGCCTGTGGCCATAGGCAATCATGCAAAATGCACTAATTAAATGTCTCCATAATGACTGTGCTTCAGGAATGGCCTGGTGCCAATGCCTTGAAAAAGACTGTGCTCCGAATGCCGCTCTTGTCCTGAAGCCAATGGATAAAGTGACCACAGCACACGCCTAGGATTGATTGTTTGCTTTGGATTTAATCAAGCTCTCCTCTCCTCCTGCCTTGGAAACGTTAATGCTTTCTCTCTACTACCGCCACTATACCTTAATATGAAGAGAATTAAATTTCCCCTCTGACTTTTAATTATCCCCTGACAGCTTTGGGAAATGGCATGGGTAACACAAATCAGAAATGCCAATCGGCCTTGGAATGCGTCCTGCATGCTTTGAAACAGATTTTCTGAGTTATGTTTTGAACAAATGTTAATGTTCATTTGTGTTTTTTTAACAGACACCAACAAATGAGCAGAAAAGGGAAAAAAGTTCTTCGCAAATGTAATGGTGTTACAGGAGGACTTTCAAGGATCAACAATACCATGAAGGTAATTGGCCGGCAGTATGCGAAACTGTACATCAGATATTTCTTCAACTGAGATCTTGTTTGTATCAGGGCTTCTCTAAATAGACTTGGAAATTGAATCATTTTTAAAAAGGAATTTTCTAGTCTAAAAGTTTCTGAATGGTAACTCTCAATTTTTGTACTCCTTTTTCCATCACAGACCAGCAATGAAAAAACTAGCCCTGGTCCATAAATCGCAGTTTCATTAGCCCTGTTCTATATAATAGGTAACACCTTTTCGTGGGTAGGCATTATGCCAAATATTTGATAAATATCAAAATTTAGTCTTCACAACAATCCTATGCGGCAGTTCTTCTTTTCTGTTTTGCATATGGAAAATGAGGTTTAGAGAGTTTAGGTTATAGGCTGAAAGTCTCAAAATCAATCATTGGTGAAATATTTCTTCCTGAGTCACATCTGTCCACCACCATCTTTCCTTAAGGATCAGCATGGAGCAAGGTTGGATAGTTTGTAATATGCAAGGGTTATTGACAGATAATGACACCAAGAAGGATTGGATCCAATAGGCCAAGGGCATAAATTGGAAGTAAATTTATAATAATAATTTATTATTACTTATAATAATAAATTTTTATTACTTATAATAAACTATTGTTACTTATAATACTGGAAGCAAAAGACCAGGAGAACCAGGTCAGACATGAGTCAGGTACTAGGTGACTGAAGATAAGAATGATTGAAACTGAGTTGGCTGCCAGGGTATGGAATGTTCCTCATAAGCAGCTACCCCAGTAAAAAAGAAACTTATTAACAGCTGTCACCTGATTATTCTACCACCTTCCAACATACTATCTGGATCTCACTATAACTCAGTGGTCCTGGTTCTTTTAAGGCAATAAGGTCATCAACATCTATCCACAACACTTTACATGGCAGAGGGAAGAACACATCCTTTGGCACCGTTAGAGGTTCAATTGAAGGGTCTTTATCCTCAGGGAGACCAAATAGTGTACTATTTAGAGTCCACAAATTGAAGAACTTGTCTCCTCTTCATCAGAACATCCTCTTTACAGTAAAACACAACAGAACTGGGAGTAGGTCACCCCCTATGCCTGGGAGTGACTGCTAAGCTATTTTCAGGTAAACAAGAGGACTTCACCAGGTTATTAGCACCTGGAGATACCCACTGGAAAGCAAGTGTGGTGTCTTAGGGCTGGATCAGTCCCCTGAAAGCAGGGGACATTGAAGCTAATAATAGAAACTCACATTGCAAGCTAAAGTAGGAAAGTGCATTGTCAAAGTAGGGATGTAAGACAAAGGGGAGGGGCCAAGGAAAAAGTCTCTGAGCAGGGGGAGATAGTAGGTCAAATGTAATAGCCCACGTGAAAACATGTCCGAGCCCCAGAGATAAGTATTACATTCAAGTTATAGAAAATATAGAAAGGCACTCTCACACATGCACACATACAGACACACCACAAGCAATCAGCTGCCCATATTCCTGCAATCCAGACATGATCTTTTCTGTACACTATTTGACTTGGAGAATAAGCAAAGCCCAACTGAGCTGATTCCTTGACTGTGTTCTGAGTAGTGTATGTGTTGGAGAGAAAGAGATATTGAGGCCAGGACTCTGAAAAAGAGGGGCAGCTAATCCAGTTCTGAAAAACAGTGATAATGTTGCAGGTGGCCAAGGCATCATGGAATTTCTGACCCAGAGAGAACTTGATGCTCATCCAGTTGGTGATTTTAAAGGTCTGTTCTTCAGAGCAGTATAGGTTCCACACAGATGTATCAGGGGCTGTCTGGTAAAAAGTGGGTAAGGTTGAGTGTAGAGAAAAGTGGTCAGAGTTATAGGTCCCCAACCTGACTTCCAACTCAGTGGCTCTGCATTAGCTCCCGGATATATTCCTTTCTAGCTAAGATTTCATTTGAAGAAATGATTCTGCTGCTCTTAAAAGAGGAAAATAAAAATGATTGAAAGCCAAGTAATCATTTTGCTGATAAAGAAACTGAAATCCAAAGAGATGAAAGGATTAAAAGGCCCCATGGTCTGGTATGGTAGCTATAAGGAGCATTCTTGATCCCCTAGCCCTTCTATGACATTTGCCTTGAAATCAGCTGAGTCGTTTTACATCTTCTGTAAAATAGGCCTCCTTTTACTCAGAAAACCACTGGTTTGGGCTCAGTATTATACAGCTGTAGGGTATTATGCAGCTGCTAAGTCACTTCAGTCGTGTCCGACTCTGTGTGACCCCATAGACAGCAGCCCACCAGGCTCCCCTGTCCCTGGGATTCTCCAGGCAAGAACGCTGGAGTGGGTTGCCATTTCCTTCTCCAATGCATGAAAGTGAAAAGTGAAAGTGAAGTCACTCAGTTGTGTCCGACTCTGCAACCCCACAGATTGCAGCCCACCAGGCTCCTCTGCCCATGGGATTTTCCAGGCAAGAGTACTGCAGTGGGGTGCCATTGCCTTCTCCATAGGGTATTATACTGTCCCCATTATCCTCAGTCTGAGAGATTGCCCTGGATGTAGGACTCAGTGCTAAAACTGAGAAAGTCCAAGACAAACCAGGACAGTTGGTCACCCTATCAGAAAGCCCCTGATGCCCAGATGTTTCTTTACCAACCGCTCTCTTTTTGTTGCTAGAATCCTGAGTAAGTTTCTATCTCACTTTAGAGTCTCACAGAGTCCTTCAACCTTTGGAGCCCGGTCTTTGAGCCTAGCTTTCTCAATTATGCCTTCTGATCCCAAGCTTTCTGATTCTTACTCAGATAGATGCATTCTGTCTGCTTGCTTCTGTCTGTCGTGGACAAAACCCTCTATCTAGCCTTGATTTTATTTTCCCCTCTGGGGTCTGATCACATGGAATCATTGAAGATGTCACTGAGTGCCATTTGCTGTCCATGCAAATTGCAATAACTGCTGGCTATTTTCCTAATCAGTCTGTTAAGCTTCTCATACATTCTGGAAGATCTTAGACCCACACACAGACTTTTGTCAGAGCTTCATTCCATCAGCTTTTCTCTTCAGTACTGACAATTTTGGAAAACACTGTATCTCGGCTGATGGAGGTCAACTACAGATTTTATCCCTCATGCAGTCCATGACCTGAGTGCTTGGACCTATCAGATTAGCAGAGGATAATTTTCTTTTAATTCATTTTTCAAATAGTTAGAAAGAGTCTCTTCAGACCACTGTTGATCAGTATATCTAAATTATTCTCACCACTTAGTTTTACCTTAAGAAGACCTGTTACATATCATCCAAGGAGGATTTTATTAAGTAACTCGAGCATGGAATTTTAGCATCTTATTTGATAACTCCACCAAAGTGCTCAGCGTTTGGCCTGCGGGGAGAACCTTGTGGCCTCTGCTCTGCTCATCTGCCTACTCGTATCTATTCTAGGCTTACTTGGTAGATTCTGATCTGAACTATTTTTTTGAGTCCCAGACATGTTCTTTTTCAAAAAACAAAAAACTGGTTTGGCTCAATTCTGTGTGTTTCCTGCTCTCTCCAGCTGCAGTGATGCTACTCAGACCTCTGTGCTCAAGGGATGCGATTAGAGACATGAAATGGCATTGAACTTCACACCATAGAGTGTTCAAGTTCAGCTAGCATGTGAGAGATCATAGTAGTTTTCTTCCCATTCAGTAAACACAGAGTTATATTTTTGCCCTTTCACTTTTAGTTTCTTTAGAGGGAAAAATCACTTCACTTTATACCAAGCCTTAAATAGTGAGAGAGACATCAGTGATGTTGTAATCATGCCATAGGGAAGAAAATCTTAGTAGCTATAACAGTGGAAGAAATATTGGAGGGGGATGTGCCCTGGTAATTTTGAGATAGAATTTAGGATTGTAGCTCGTAGCACACTGTGTTGGGAGTCATCAGATTCCAACATCTTTTTCTACAGATGAGGAAAGTGAGATCCAGATCAAAGTGATGATTCTCCACTCTGCTGCACATGAAATCTCGCTGAGAGCTTGAGAAAACAGGGGTGTCTGTGCCCCACCTCTAAAGCCAACCTGATTGATCAGGGATGTAGCCTGACATTGATAACTTTTATTGTTATTTTAAAAAATTTGGTTCAAGTATAGTCCACGTATGATATTATATTAGTTTCAGGTGTACACCATATCTTAACATTTAAATATGTTATGAATTGATCACAATAAGTCTAGTGATCATCTGTCACCATACAAAGTTATTATAGTATTATTGACTGTATTCCTTTTGCTATAAATTACATCCTTGTGACTTATTTTGTAACTGAAAGTTTGTACCTCTAAATCCTCTTCACCTAATTTGCCCAACCCCTGACCCCTTCACCTCTGGCAACCACCAGTTTGTTCTCTGTATCTATGAGTCTTTTCCTATTTTGTTTTATTTGTTTTTTAGATTCCACATGTAAATGAAATCATATGGTATTTGTCTTTGTATAGCCAAGTTATTTCACTTAGCATAATACCCCCTAGGTCCATCCATGTTACTGCAAATGACGTTATTTCATTATTATTTATGGCCAAGTAGTAGTCCATTGTATGTATGTACCACATCTGTATCCATTCATCTATCGGTGGGCATTTAGGTTGTTCCCATGTCTTGGCTGCTGTGAACAGTGCTGCTATGAACATAGGGGTGCATGTATCTTTTTGAATTATAGTTAGTTTTCCTTTTCTTCGGATAAATACCCAGAAGTGGAACTGCCAGATTGTGTGGTAGTTCTATTTTTAATTTTTTGAGGAACGATCACACTGTTTTCTATAGTATTATGGTTCCATAGTATTAATAGCTGTACCAGTTTACATTCCCAGAAGCAGTACATGAGGGTTCCCCTTTCTTCACACCCTCTCTATCTCTTGTTATTTTTATCTTTTGATAAGAGCCATTCTGACAGGTGTGAGGTGATATCTCTTTGTGGTTTTGATTTGTATTTCCTTGATGATTTAGTGATGTTGAGAATCTTTTCACGTGCCTGTTGGTTCCCTGTATGTCTTCCTTGGATAAATGTTTATTCAGGTCCTCTGCTCATGTTTAATTGAATTGTTTGGGGTTTTTATTTTGAGTTGTATGAGTTCTCTATATATTTTGGATATTGACTCCTTATTGGACATATCATTTGCAAATATCTTATTCTGCTATTAGTTATTTTATTCTTTTTGATATAATCATAAATGATATTGCTTTCTTAATTTCTGATAGTTTGCTATTAGTGTATAGATATGCAACAGGTTTCCATATATTGATTTTGTATCCTACAAATTTACTGAATTCATTTATTAGTTTTAATAGCTTTTTGGTGGAATCTTTAGGATTTTCTGTATATAGTATAATGTCATCTGCAAATAGTGGCAACTTTGCTTCTTCCTTTCCTATTTGGATGCCTTTTATTTTTTTTATTTATTTTTATTTTTATTTATTTATTTTTTGGATGCCTTTTCTTTTCTCTCTCTCTCTGCTTGGTCTGATCGCTATGGCTAGGTCCTCCAATACTATGTTGAAGAAAAGTGGCAATAGTGGATATTTTTGTCTTGTTCCTGATCTTAGAGGAAAAGCTTTCAGCTTTTCACAATTGAGTGTTATGTTACCTGTGGGTTTGTCATATATGGCCTATATTAGGTTGAGGTATGTTCCCTTTATACTCACTTTTTGGTCAGTTTTAATCATAAATGGATGTTGAATTCTGTCAAATGCCTTTTCTGCATCTATTGAGATGATCGAGTGATTTTTTTTTCATTTTGTTAATGTGGTATAGAGTGTTGATTGATTTGTGGATATTGAATCACACTGATGGTTTTTTAAAAAGCCTCCCCCCGGTGGTTTTCATGCACAGCCGGTGTCCAGAACCCCTGTTTTCAAGTTCAGTGGCAGAATGGAGGAGAACAAAGCCCAGATCAGAGATGGGTGCATTGCCCCCACGCTGTCTCCTTGCAGAATGCCGGCTGTTGGCACTGCAGATAATACTGAAAGTAGGTGAGTCACGGCCACACAAGAGAAGGAAAGCGTTGCATCCAGGAATTGAGCAAGAGGGAGAGTGCTAGTTCCATGTAAGTCAGTTGCAAGCATTTCCTGGGAGACACATAATACACAGGACACGCTGACATGCTAGATAGCTTGGACTTCAGGAGTGTCATACCCTGATTGTGGTACCCACTGGAAAGAGATACTAATCATTCAGCAAATGGAGTGATGGAGAAGCTCCTTCAGGAGGCTCATGCTTGGAATCCTTTCCTTTCCAGAGGATTTCAGGAATTAGAACATTCCTGTCAACTGCTTAAGTCAGCAGGTCATTCACTGAACTCCTCTCTTACCACCCTATATCTTTACTGGCTAGACAGTAAGCATCACTGAAGAAACTATGAATGGAACTACTTGAAGATAGCATCTTTAAAGAGGTAATTAAGGTTCCATGAGATCATTGGGGTTAGCCATAGTCCAGTATGACTGGTGTCCCTATAAGAAGAGAAGATGTCAGTGTCAGAGAAGACACTGACATGCACAGAGGAAAGACCACGTGAAGACACAGGAGAAGATGGCCGTCTATTAGCCCAGGAGAGAAGCTCTCAGAAGAAACCACACCTGCTGACAGCTTGATCTTGGACCTCTACCTTTCAGAAACATGAGGAAATGAATTTCTGTTGTTTAAGCCACTTAGACCATGGTAGTAACAAGGTAATACAACTATAGTGATACTAACAGTACCAGTGCCTGACAGCTAAATAAGACATGGCCCCAGACTCCAAATCACTCAGAGTCTAGCCACTTGTCAGAATCCACTGGAGGCAGTTTTCTCCAGGGAAGGAGGAGGAAGATTGTGAATGAGTCTGTGACTAAATCTAGAATTTTGGAACTGCCTGTAGGAATGGGGCAAGGGAGAAAAAGTGCTGGATCTTGGGCCAGAACCAAGTGGGACATAAAGGTGGCCAAGCTAGAACAAAGCACCAGGAGGGGTGCCAGCTCACAGAATTACAAACAAAATGGGGAGGAGCTGTGCTGGATGAGAAACAAGCCAAGTGATCCAGCCAAGAAAGAGGACCAGGTCACAAAGGCAAATGTTTAAAAAGCAGAGCCCAGGTAAAAGACAATGGGAAAGGGATCATAGGGACTGCTTCCTGGGTCCATAGCCCATCTGAAACCCAGTTGGCCAATGACATAGCTTTAAAAAGCTTAAACTCACTTTCCTTTCATGCTCTCTTACCTGTATAAAAGCCAGTGTTGAAATTGAATTCTGGCATCCCCATTAAAATATGGTTGAGGGACAGACTGTTCATAACTGTGTCATGTTGGGTTCCCCAGAAGCAAACCCTGAGAAGAAGATTCTGGATTACAATAATTTTTAATAATAGGGAGGATACATCTCTCCTTATTTACTACCGTCTCAAAAACATTCTTGGCAAATTGCATACTTTATTTTATTAAATGCATTCTTTTTGCGTGTCCAACTCTTTGCAACCCCACAGTCTGCAGTACGCCAGGCTCCTTCATCCATGAGATTCTCCAGACAAGAATACTGGAGTGGGTTGCTATGTCCTTCTCCAGGGGATCTTCCCAACCCAGTGATCGAACCCTTCTTTCTTATGTCTCCTGCATTGGCAGGCAGGTTCTTTACCACTAGCGCCACCTGGGAAGCTCCTATACATTCTTAAATTATTTTAAATTTAAAAAGAAAGCCTGTTTTGTTTATGATTGAAATTATATGAAATTGATATATTTATTTGAAAAGGATTAACATTTTTATTACATTATGACTTTCTATCCAGGAGCATGGTATATCTCTATATTCAGGTCTTGTTTTATGTTGCTCAATAAAATTTATAACTCTCTCTCAAATAAATCTTACATTTCTTTGTTAAATTTTCCCCTGTATATTTTGTAGCTTTTGTCTCTATTGTTAATAGGATGTATTAACAATACATGTAATATGGGATTTTTTTTCCCATTTTCATTTCTATCTGGTTTCTACTAGTAAATGAATTGATTTTTAAAATATTTGTCCTGGTAACCAGTACCTTACTAAATTATTTTACCTGCAATCCAATAATTTACTTTTAATTGTGCCTGATGTTTTTCTAGGAAATGATCATATCATTTGCAAATCAGGGTAGTATGACTACCACACTGGTGGCTCAGACGGTAAAGCGTCTGCCCACAATGCAGGAGACCCGGGTTCGATTCCTGGGTCAGGAAGATCCCCTGGAGAAGGAAATGGCAATCCATTCCAGCACTCTTGCCTGGAAAATCCCATGGACGGAGGAGTCTGATAGGCTACACTCCACGGGGTCACAAAGAGTCAGACACGACTGAGCGACTTCACTTTGACTTTCTTTACTTTTTAAGGCTTATTGCATTAGCTAGAACTCTGAAGAAATGAAAAATAGCAGCGTTTCTTTCTTGAGCAAGCATAAGCTACTGGCTATTATTTATGAGTTGTAATTGTGACAGCAGTTACTTTGTCTGTAATCCCTTCTGCAGTCTGTCAGCAGGATATCAGGATGATATTGCATAGTCAGAGTGCCTCCCTGGGCAGAACCACATGGAATCAGAGGGGTTTTAACGGACACATTTTGACAGAGTTCTGCCTATCTGTGAGGTTGAGTGGGGCTGGGGAAGGGAGCACACGGGCAGGCGTGAATTACATCTCAGGGACTGATTGTCCCACACAATTTTTAAAATTATTTTAAACAGCTTTATTGAAGTATAGTTAACATACAATAAGAGCTGCTGCTGCTGCTGCTAAATCGCTTCAGTCGTGTTCGACTCTGTGCAACCCCGTAGACGACAGCCCACCAGGCTCCCCCATCCCTGGATTCTCCAGGCAAGAACACTGGAATGGGTTGCCATTTCCTTCTCCAATGCATGAAAGTGAAAAGTGAAAAGTGAAAGTGAAGTCTCTCAGTCGTGCCTGGCTCTTAGCGACCCCATGGACTGCAACCCACCAAGCTTCTCCGTCCATGGGGCCTTCTCTGACAATAAGAGCAGAAGTTTTTAATTTTGGTGAAATGAAATTTATCTAATTTTTATTTTATAAATTTATTTGGTGTCATATCTCTGAAATCTTTGTTGAACCCATGCTCACATGGACTTTTGTTGTATATTTTCCTCTAGCACTTTCATAGTTTTAGACTTTTCATTTAGCTCTATGCTGTATTTTGTGTGAATTTAGGGGATGGTGTGAAGCCTTGTTCAAAGTTCACATATTTGCATACAGATTTCCAATTGTTTCAGCAACTTTTGCTGAAAAAGATTATTCTTTCTCTGTGCACCCCTGTTGCAAATCAGTCATCTATAGATGTCTGAGTATATTTCTTGAATCTATATGTTTTTTCATGGATAGTTTTTTTTTCATTGTTTCCACTCATACCACATTGTCTTGATTAGTATAGTTTTATAATAAGACTTGAGTAGACACACTTTTACAAATTTAGAAAATTTGAACTTCTTACTTGTGAGGTCTGGTCAAAATGCCCCCTCTTTAAACAGACTGGAGTGAAAACACTGCCAGCAACATATGCAGAGCCGATGGGAAGCTGGAGGTTCAGTCGACCCCTCCCTGCCTACATGTAAGGACTGTGCTGCCGGCCTGTGGTCTGCTGTTGTTTGCAAGGCCCAGGACCATGTCTCACACCCTCCTCTTTCCCCAAAGACAAAACCCACTTCCCATAACCAGGCCTGTGTGGATCTACACGACTGCACAGAGCTTGTTTTCCTCCTCTTACTCACCTTTTTGCTTCACTGTTTTGAAATCACCAGGCAAGCTCAGAGCAGGCAAAATCAAGTCACCTGGGTTATTGGATGATTTCTGTCTTCCACCTTGACCCCTCACCATCCCCTTTACATCATCTTTCCATGTGGTATAAGTATTTATTTGAGTGCCTTGGGCTTGATGTTCTCTACAGCAAGCAGCTCTACTTTCTTTTCATCTCTCCTGTGTGCTGACACCTGTAATAATTATCAGCCCAAAATTAATCCAATCCATCAGATGCACACTGTTTGGTTGCTCCTCAAAGCTTTTCATTTTTCCTGGCCTATCCTCACTGGAATGGCATTGTACTAAACTAAATTTAATGTGTGTACAATGAGAAGATTTTGCCTCATTTTTATAGGACTTTGATGCTCTGGTATTTCGAACCAGCCAGGCTGTGACAGCTCAAGTTGCCTAGTAACCATCCAAAGACCAGCACCAGAGTGAAACCCAGAGAAGCCACGTTCAATAATAAAAAGAGCAACAACCAGGAATGAACAGGCCCAGGCTCATGGCTGGGCTGGATCTGCACTCCTTTGAGTATGCAGCTGACACATCTTTGGTTAAGCTGCTCAAATCCTCCATCTGTAAAATGGGCCTGACATTTGAGAGCGGGTACCTCCTGTATATATTGTGAGGGTTAATAAAGAATCCAGAAAACAGTTTGAATCCTTCAAACTAAATGTACTTGGGAAATATGTTGGATTTATGATAATTTGGTGCTGACATGCAGATAATGTTGGGAAGCAGGATCAGTTCAATCACTGATTTCCAAGATTCTAAGACAAATACAGTAGTATCAGTATCTATGCTTGCCTTCTAGCTGCGATGACTGTCTGGACACATCTCAAGGATGGAAAGTAGTGAAAAATACATTGAATATTGAGGGGAAAATGAATCCAAGTATTCAAAAACTACCTGAGTTATGATGTCTGAGGTCAATACACATATATGGGATTTACTCACATTTAATTTGGCTAATTTTAGAGAAGTCTGTCACTTCAAAGGGTAGAAGCTCGGGATAAAGGTATATAGCACCACAAATAGAATATAAAATGGCTTCGTTTGGGTTTCAGTCACCTCTCTCAATGCCAAGGTGGAAATTGGGGTCATCTGAGCCAATATGCCTTAGCTGGGGTTCAAGCCTGCTCTCCTCCCCCCTGGAATCTGGGCATCTCCCTTTTCCCATCACCATCACCACAGGCAGACCTTGCGCTTTGCTCATGTTGATTTATTTCTCCCCGCACCCCCCCCCAAACATACTGAAGTCTTCACAGTTGCAAACATCAAGGCTCACAGTTTTCAGCCTTTTACCTTTTTTCATAGTCCTATTGAATGATCTGAAACAAAATTATCCTGAAAACCCCAGCTCAAGTGTTCCTTTGTAAAATGGATTGTTTCATTTCCCAGGCCCACATGGGTCATAAAGCCCCTGATATATCACCAGGAACCAAGACGAACTGGCTTCAAATCTTTTCTCTGTTGTTTTCTGTGCATACCTAAGGCAAATTACTTCATCTCACTCTTAGATTATCATGTTTAAAACAGATCATAATATACTCAAAGGTTGTTGAGAAGATTAAATAAGGATATATGTAATAAATGTGTACATATGTATCCTTATATGTGTATATATGTGTAAGGATAACAGATATAGACTTGGAAACAGACATATATGGTCAGATATCTATATAGGTACACAACACACACAGTCAGGAATTTTATAAGTATTCAGTGCTCGGTAAGCTTGTTTTTGGAGAAGGCAATGGCACCCCACTCCAGTACTCTTGCCTGGAAAATCCTATGGACGGAGGAGCCTGGTAGGCTACAGTACATGGGGTCGCTGAGGGTCGGACACGATGGAGCGACTTCACTTGCACTTTTCACTTTCATGCATTGGAGAAGGAAATGGCAACCCACTCCAGTGTTCTTGCCTGGAGAATCCCAGGGGCGGGGGAGCCTGGTGGGCTGCTGTCTATGGGGTCGCACAGAGTCGGACACGACTGAAGTGACTTAGCAGCAGCAGCAGCAGCAGCAGCAAGCTTGTTATCAACTATATTCTCTCTCTGCCCTTTTTCTAGCTCTTGTACCAATCATGGCAGCTTTTCCAGAGGCTAGAGTTGGACCCTACATCACCTAACAAAATCCACTTGTAGATGTATTCCTTTGGAGGAGGTTTAAAACCATGTTAAAAAGTAAAACATGCCCGCTAGCCTGTAATGTCCAGTAGTCTGCATTATAATTTTCTACAATTTTAGAGACTCCAACCACTGTGTCTGTTCCTCTACCCCATGCTGAGATCATTTGTTAATCACAAGTGCAAAAAGCATGGTTATGAAATAAGGCAAAGAGACCACCTATTTTTTAAAAAGGAAGCGTGTCTTGGTCCTATCTTAGGGAGACAAGTTTTTATTGTCTTAGAATATTTTTAAGTGATGTTTACCTGTTACAAGAGAAAAACTTCAAAACTCACAGTTCTGGAGAAAAAGCACCACACTGAAAGCCCTCCCCCAGGGCCATTTGTGCCTGCTCTCTGGGCATTAGGGAACGCATTGTACAGTGACACATGATTGCCTTGACTACATCTGATCCACCAGCAAGGACTCTGAACAACATTCATTTAATCACTTGTCCTGAAATCACCGCTGAAATTGCAGCCAGCTGAAGTGACACAGGAAACCAAGTCCCTGCACCTAGTGTGGGAGATGAAAAGAGAGATCATACAGAGGACTGATTAAAGCCGGGTGCTTCGGTGACCCTCATCCTCAGAACACCAGGGATATTCTTTTGTTTAATTTCTTTTTAATTGAAGGATAATTGCTTTACAGTATTGTGTTTGTTTTTACCAAATATCAGCATTGGATCAGCCATAGGTTTACCTATGTCCTCTCCCACTTGAACATCCCTCCCATCTCCCTCCCCATCACAGCTCTCTAGGTTGTTACTAAGCCCAGGTTTGAGATCCCTGAGTCATACAGCTAATTCTCATTGGCTATCTACTTTACATATGGTAATGTACATGTTTACATGTTACTCTCTCCATACATCCCACCCTATGTATATTCCCGTTATATTGAAGTATAACATAGATAAAGTATACTAATCAAAAGGTCACAGCTTGATGAATTTTTACAAACTGAGCAGACCCATATCAACAGCACCCAGATAAAGAATAAAGCATTACCAAAAAACAAAAAGAAAGAAAGAAAGTAGGGCACTACCATCACCCCAATAGGACTTGTGTCCCCTTTCAGTCATGAGCCCACCAAGGGTAAATGTTACCACAACTTCTAACACCTTAGTGTTTGCCTGCTTTAGGATTTCATATAAATGAAACCTTCTAGTATGCACACTTTAATATTTGCCTTCTTAAAATTCAGTGTTATTTTTGTGAGAGTAGACCACATTATTATGTGTAGTTGCAATTCATTAACTCCCATTAGATTAACATGCAACATTTTATTTATCCATTACATTGTTGGCTATTTTTTAATTAATTAATTTGAAATATAGTTGATTTACAATGTTGTGTTAGTCTCAGATATACAACAAAGTGATTCAGTTATATATACATAGAAATCTATACTTTTTCAGATTCCTTTCCATCATAGGTTATTATAAGATTTTGAGTATAGTTCCCTGTGCTATAGAGTAGGTCCTTGTTTATCTATTTTATATATGTATATATCAGAGTGTATATGTTAATCCCAAACGCCTAGTTTATCCCTCCTCCCCTCCCTTTCCCCTCTGTTAACCATAAGTTTGCTTTCTATGTTTGTGAGTCTATTTCTCTTTTGTAAATAAATTCATTTGTATCGTTTTTTAAGATTTGAACTATGGTGAATAGTATTACAACAAACACTTTCATGCATGTCTTTGGGTGAATAAATGTTGGCTATAAACCAAAAAGTAGAATGTTTGGGTCCTGGAATATGCATACGTTCAGCGTTAGTACAATTGTTTTTTATTTTTAAGTTTACATACAGTGAAATTCACTTTTGTTTTGGCATGAAGTTCTAAATGAATAGACTCTTATAACCACTACAATCAGGAATAAACAGCAAAAAATCCCCCCAAATTCCATCATGCTGCTCCTTTATAGTCAACCCTTAACCTACACTTTCCCCTGACAAACCACTGATCACTCTAAAAGTTTTGTTTGTTTGTTTGTTTTTTAATAAATGGAAATATGCAGTATGTAACCCCTTTTAGACTGGTTTATTCAGTGCAATGTATTTGAGATTCATTTGTTTATATTGTTGTTCAGTCACTCAGTCATGTCTGACTCTTTGGAACTCCATGACTGCGGCACACCAGGCTTCCCTGTCCTTCACTGTAAAGTCTTAATTCAATCCTTTTTATTACTGGGTCAGTTCAGTTCAGTTGCTCAGTTGTGTCCGACTCCTTGTGACCCCATAGACTGCCGCATGCCAGGTTTCCCTGTCCATCACCAACTCCCGGAGCTAGCTCAAACTCATGTCCATCAAGTCAGTGATGCCCTCCAACCATCTTATCCTCTCTCGTCCCCTTCTCCTGCCTTCAGTCTTTCCCAGCATCAGGGTCTTTTCCAGTGAGTCAGTTCTTCCCATCAGGTGGCCAAAGTATTGGAGCTTCAGCTTCAGCATCAGTCCTTCCAATGAATATTCAGGATTGATTTCCTTTAGGATTATTCAGTTCAGTTCAGTCACTCAGTCTTCTTCGACTCTTTGCGACCCCATGAATTGCAGCACGCCAGGCCTCCCTGTCCATCACCAACTCCCGGAGTTTACTCACACCCACATCCATCGAGTTGGTGATGCCATCCAGCCATCTCATCCTCTGTCGTCCCCTTCTCCTCCTGCCCCCAATCCCTCCCAGCATCAGAGTCTTTTCCAATGAGTCAACTCTTCGCATGAGGTGGCCAAAGTACTGGAGTTTCAGCTTTAGCATCATTCCTTCCAAAGAAATCCCAGGGCTGATCTCCTTCAGAATGGACTGGTTGGATCTCCTTGCAGTCCAAGGGACTCTCAAGAGTCTTCTCCAACACCACAGTTCAAAAGCATCAATTCTTTGGTGCTCAGCTTTCTTCACAGTCCAACTCTCACATCCATACATGACCACTGGAAAAACCATAGCCTTGACTAGACGGACCTTTGTTGGCAAAGTAATGTCTCTGCTTTTGAATATGCTATCTAGGTTGGTCATAACTTTTCTTCCAAGGAGTAAGCATCTTTTAAGTTCATGGCTGCAATCACCATCTGCAGTGATTTTGGGGCCCCAAAAAATAAAGTCTGACACTGTTTCCACTGTTTCCCCATCTATTTCCCATGAAGTGATGGGACCAGATGCCATGATCTTCGTTTTCTGAATGTTGAGCTTAAAGCCAACTTTTTCACTCTCCTCTATCACTTTCATCAAGAGGCTTTTTAGTTCCTCTTCACTTTCTGCCATACGGGTGGTGTCATCTGCATATCTGAGGTTATTGATATTTCTCCTGGCAATCTTGATTCCAGCTTGTGCTTCTTCCAGCCCAGCATTTCTCATGATGTACTCTGCATATAAGTTAAATAAGCAGGGTGACAATATACAGCCTTGACGTACTCCTTTTCCTATTTTTAACCAGTCTGTTGTTCCATGTCCAGTTCTAACTGTTGCTTCCTGACCTGCATACAGGTTTCTCAAGTGGCAGGTCAGGGGGTCTTGTATTCCCATCTCTTGCAGAATTTTCCACAGTTTATTGTGATCCACACAGTCAAAGGCTTTGGCATAGTCAATAAAGCAGAAATAGATGTTTTTCTGGAACTCTCTTGCTTTTTTGATGATTCAGTGGATGTTGGCAATTTGATCTCTGGTTCCTCTGCCTTTTCTCAATCCAGCTTGAACATCTGGAAGTTCATGGTTCACGTATTGCTGAAGCCTGACTTGGAGAATTTTGAGCATTCCTTTACTAGCGTGTGAGATGAGTGCAATTGTGCGGTAGTTTAAGCATTCTTTGGCATTGCCTTTGTTTGGGATTGGAATGAAAACTGACCTTTTACAGTCCTGTGGCCACTGCTGAGTTTTCCAGATTTGCTGACATATTGAATGCAGCACTTTCACAGCATCATCTTTCAGGATTTGAAATAGCTCAACTGGAATTCCATCACCTCCACTAGCTTTGTTCGTAGAGATGCTTTCTAAGGCCCACTTGACTTCACATGCCAGGATGTCTGGCTCTAGGTGAGTGATCACACCATCTTGATTATCTTGGTCATGAAGATCTTTTTTGTACAGTTTTCTGTGTATTCTTGCCACTTCTTCTTAATATCTTCTGCTTCTGTTAGGTCCCTACCATTTCTGTCCTTTATTGAGCCCATCTTTGCATGAAATGTTCCCTTGGTATCTCTAATTTTTTAAGAGATCTCTAGTCTTTCCCATTCCGTTTTTTTCCTCTATTTCTTTGCATTGATTACTGAGGAAGGCTTTCTTATCTCCCCTTGCTATTCTTTGGAACTCTGCATTCAGATTATTTACTGAGTACTGTTCCATTATTTGGATCACAATTTGTTAGTTCATCCATTTGTTGAAAGACATTTTTTTTTTTCTTTTTAAGGCTTCTATAAACATTCACATACAGGTTTGTGTGTGAATATAACTTTCATTTCTCTAGGATAATCACTTAGGAATGGTTTATTTGGTATTTTGTTGGCCTTTATAAGAAACAGCAAATTTGTTTTCTGCAATGACTGTCCCATTTTGAGTTCCCATGAGGAATATATTAGAGTTCGTGTTGCTCTGCATCCTCATTGGCAGTTGGTATTGTCAGGTTACTTTATAAGCCATTCTGATACTCTTGCAATGATTTCTTATTGTGGTTTCCATTTACATTTCCTTAATGATTAATGTTGTTGACCATACTTCTGTGTGTTTACTTGCAATTCTCAGAGAGTTACTTTATGTATTTTTAGTTGTAATTCATGGGAGGATAGGGTGAATTGTGCTTCCTTCATTTCAACCAGATCAGAAGTCCTCAATATCTTTTGAATTTAATTTATTATATGCTTCAGAGAATGTGCTTTCTGTTAGTCTCACAGCCAGCACAGCAAATAAATGGACCATTAACAGCACGAGGACTCCAGATGATATAAACACATCTCAACGACACTCAAGGACACCTATTATCCTTTGAATCATGTCTGCCAGTTTGTTGAGAGCCTGCTGTTCTATATGATAAGTTCCTACAAAATTCAAGTGGGCAAAAGAACTGGTGTGAGTTAATTTTAAATGTACTCCACACTTTTCTGATTGTCACCCCCATTTTGCTTCCCACAGAAGCAAGTTCACCTATTCCCCTTTGCTTATGGTGTTGTTTTTTTTTTTTTTTTTTAGGCTGGAAATAGTTTTTATTTTTTTATTTTTTTTTAATTTTTTATTCCTTTATTTCTCATGTGTTCCCCATCCTGAACCCTCCTCCCTCCTCCCTCCCCATACCATCCCTCTGGGTCGTCCCAGTGCACCAGCCCCAAGCATCCAGCATCATGCATTGAACCTGGACTGGCATCTCGTTTCATACATGACATTTCACATGTTTCAATGCCATTCTCCCAAATCTTCCCACCCTCTCCCTCTCCCACAGAGTCCATAAGCCTGTTCTATACATCAGTGTCTCTTTTGCTGTCTCGTATACAGGGTTATCGTTACCATCTTTCTAAATTCCATATATATGCATTAGTATACTGTATTGGTGTTTTTCCTTCTGGCTTACTTCACTCTGTATAATAGGCTCCAGTTTCATCCACCTCATTAGAACTGATTCAAATGTATTCTTTTTAATGGCTGAGTAATACTCCATTGTGTATATGTACCACAGCTTTCTTATCCATCCATCTGCTGATGGACATCTAGGTTGCTTCCATGTCCTGGCTATTATAAACAGTGCTGCGATGAACATTGGGGTACACGTGTCTCTTTCCCTTCTGGTTTCCTCAGTGTGTATGCCCAGCAGTGGGATTGCTGGATCATAAGGCAGTTCTATTTCCAGTTTTTTAAGGAATCTCCACACTGTTCTCCATAGTGGCTGTACTAGTTTGCATTCCCACCAACAGTGTAAGAGGGTTCCCTTTTCTCCACACCCTCTCCAGCATTTATTATTTGTAGACTTTTGGATCGCAGCCATTCTGACTGGTGTGAAATGGTACCTCATAGTGGTTTTGATTTGCATTTCTCTGATAATGAGTGATGTTGAGCATCTTTTCATGTGTTTGTTAGCCATCTGTATGTCTTCTTTGGAGAAACGTCTATTTAGATCTTTGGCCCATTTTTTGATTGGGTCATTTATTTTTCTGGAGTTGAGCTGTAGGAGTTGCTTGTATATTTTTGAGATTAGTTGTTTGTCGGTTGCTTCATTTGCTATTATTTTCTCCCATTCTGAAGGCTGTCTTTTCACCTTGCTAATAGTTTCCTTTGATGTGCAGAAGCTTTTAAGTTTAATTAGGTCCCATTTGTTTATTTTTGCTTTTATTTCCAATATTCTGGGAGGTGGGTCATAGAGGATCCTGCTGTGATGTATGTCAGAGAGTGTTTTGCCTATGTTCTCCTCTAGGAGTTTTATAGTTTCTGGTCTTACGTTGAGATCTTTAATCCATTTTGAGTTTATTTTTGTGTATGGTGTTAGAAAGTGTTCTAGTTTCATTCTTTTACAAGTGGTTGACCAGATTTCCCAGCACCACTTGTTAAAGAGATTGTCTTTAATCCATTGTATATTCTTGCCTCCTTTGTCAAAGATAAGGTGTCCATATGTGCGTGGATTTATCTCTGGACTTTCTATTTTGTTCCATTGATCTATATTTCTGTCTTTGTGCCAGTACCATACTGTCTTGATAACTGTGGCTTTGTAGTAGAGCCTGAAGTCAGGTAGGTTGATTCCTCCAGTTCCATTTTTCTCTGCTTATGGTGTTTTAAACTGCTATCATAGAAAGTAACTGGATCTGCTTAGGCGCTTTCTCCCTTTTCCACAGTTCTATTGTAATGATCTCATGTTTGGTTTGACTCAGTAGTTCTCAAGGTAGGGAAGCAGGCTTTCCCCTGCTTCTTAGGCTGCCTTAACAACAGAATTGGTAGGCACGGGTCATGATGGTGGCAACACATTTGTCAAACTGGAGCTGGTCTCAAAACATACTGTTTCTGGTATAGCCAAAGCTTATGACTTAAGATGCCCAAATATTGCTATCCATTCTAGTTTATTAGGCAGGATTACTTGAACCCACACATAATCCTCTAGCAGGATGTCGAGTGTTTCAAATGGCTGTATGTACTCATCCAGGCCATAAGGATAATGCTACTCAAAGTGTTCCTGCAGACCAGCAGTGTCAGCATTTCCTGGAAGCCTATTAGAAACCCCAGTGTCCAGGCAACCACTGCTGAATAAGATCTTTGATGGTGGGCACAGGAATATGGATTTGAACAAGCTTTCCATTGTACTCTTTGCATTCTAAAGTTCAAGAATCACTGCTTATTCACTTATACTTATCACAAAGCTGAATTTAAAAGTTGGTAAGAGGAAATGAGATGCCTCTCCCAATATTTTCAAATTTCTGAGTGTTGGTTTATTACTCTTTTAGGGCCAGGCTTCCCTAAACCTAAAAGAAGAACTAAAATGACTTCAGTAATAGCAGTTAGCAAAACTGTCAGCTTACAGGAGAGTATGAGGCACTCCTTTTACACTTATAGGTGGCAAAATATTATTGTGCAATGTAGGTAAAAAAAAAAAACTTATTTTTAAACTGTTTTAGAGTAAATGCCCACCATAAAGTAATTTTAAAACAAAGACAGTTTATTTCTCTTATAATTCATGTTTTAAAAAATAATATTCAGAAAACAGGAAAACAAGCAAAGCTATTGGTGGTGTACTTCCCTCAGGAAAGAAATTATTTTCTGAGCATAAGACCAGGGCAAAGTGAGCAAGTTTTAGAGTAATTCAAACTTGATTCTCAGTCTTGAGCCTTGTTAAAAGAATTCTGAGAGCTGAAATCAAGTAGAGATAGCATGGGAAGCTGGCAAAAAAAAAAAAAAGACAGACGCAGTCTTCTAGATTGGTCTCGAATTGGTCAGATGCTGTTAATAAATATTTATTGGGTGCTTATTATGTGTGGAATGTGTGCTTCATGCTGAAGCCAGCCATCATTATACCAGTTTGGAAGTATGCTACCAATTTGGAAGTATGCTCAGCTAGCCTTATAAAATGCCCACCAAACCCATGTAGGCAATAGAAGGCAAAGAAGGTTTCTTCTTTCCTTCTGTACTCTTCCTCGACTCCTCTGCAATCTCCCCACCCCTTACTGAGTTATGTTTTCTTCCACAGGAAGCTGTTAGTACTGAGTCAGCATCAGGGGCACTTCCATTGTTTCTGTTTCATCCAGCCATGAACATTCACCCTCCCTCTTCCAACAAAAAACACACCTTTTGCAAGCTGACGAAGTGAAATACGAGGGGTAAAGGGTGGACACGAGCTAAAAGAAGTGTTATTATCCAGAAGGAATTTATTTTTTTTTTGAGAATTATCAGTTCCTGCTGTTTGAACTTCAAGCAAAAGATACATATCATATAATTCTTGTATCTGTTTTTCCAATTAATGTCCCTATGAAAAAATCCAACAGAAGTGAATTAATCATGGCATCTTCTCTCTTGAGCTGGGGACTGGAGCTCAGGTTCACCAGCGGTTTTAGTGCTTACTCTGCCCCCTGGACTTCAGCTGCAGCTTGCTGAAGATAGTGACTGTTTAACCAGAACCACAGAGCTATTTGGCACATTGCACGTGCTGCGTCTGAAGGAATCATAACTGACTACTCATCTGCCTACAGCTTGAATCTCAGGCCAATGAGTAGCCTGAGAAAGAGCCAGATTATTTGAAAAGTGACGGTGCTGGCTAACACATTAACTGGGCACTGCCTCCATCTGGGAACACCTAGGGAAGTCCAAAACAGGACAAGGGCGTGCTTGCAGGAGAGACTCAATGGTCAGGTTCTGGGGTCCCTTTATTTCTCATCGTGTTCCCTCCAAGTGCTATTCTTCCCTTCCATTTGAAAAGAAATTGTGGTGTTAAAGGATTTTTCAGAAAGAAGAAGGAAACAATCACTTTATATCAGCAAAGGGGTTTTTTTCCTTTGGTTGTGAGAGGGTTTTGCTCATTTTCCTTTAACATTACAGACATCTGTCTCAGATTCTGCTCCAACAATATTGTAATGTCATCAGGGATCAGAACTGGCTTCTGTTGATCAAGGATTCGGAAAGTCCATTTGCAGATGTTAATTCTAAATGGGGGAGGAGCCAGATTTGCATGTCTTAGACCAGAGTTTGCTAATTCTTATGAATTTGAGGAACCCTTTATACCATCAGGAAAATTTCCAAGTCATCATATAATTTTACCTATGTTTCTAGTATTAGTTGATGGAGCAAATGCTTGTACTAGGAAAAGAAGTGGCTATCATTTCAAAAACAATTTTAAATGATTCTTACTTGATCAGTAACAAGACCTGAAGACCTTTGAAAGTAGTAGTCAATATATTGGAACATCTATTTTTATTCATTATGTAGTCAATACTTGGTGAGCAGAAGGATTAAAGGTCCTTTCACAGAGCAGTCAAAGTTCCTGAGCGTCCACAGTGCACAGATTTGAAAGCAATGACTTAGACAACAAATACTATTAAATAAACAAATGAATGAATAAATACAAAAAATAAATGATGGGGGAAAAAACAAACCTTGACTTATAAGTAAAACAGAAAGAAGCAGATTTCTATTGGTTCTGAAATTAGAATTACTTTGATTGGTAAATGGGAAATTATTTTGTGATAATTCTTGTTACTACCCTGAGTATCTGTGGTGAATTTAGGGGTACTTGTTGCTTTGAGGTAATCGAACTATATTAGTAGAGAAATCAGATAAAAATAAGACTTCTTTAGAAGTAGATTTTAGCTATTACAATGGTTTTTAAAGATGGTTTTATCTTCAGGGATTCAGGAGTACAGAGCATGGAAACATTCATGGCTTTGAGATATAACTTCCAGGAAGGATAGGAATGTCCCAAGTGTCCTGATCAAGGATAGAAGGTAACTTGATGCCTCCTACTGTACTGCCTCTAGTGTTGATGCAATGACGATTACCTATAAAGTGAGAGAGACACCTACTTAAAGAGGGATGGCGGCTCCTCACAGAGCAGTGTTACAGCTAAGAGCAGGCTCACGACTCCTACTTCTCTACCTCCTCATTCAACTCTGAATCATGAATCCCCATCTGGGATCTCTGAGGATGAAGATGGGGCTTCAAGTGCCATTAAATGGAATCTTGAGCCAAGGATAAAGTATCACCTGAATCTTATCTTGGTCCGTCCGTTCTCTTCTCCTTCAAGTCCTTAAGGTCACTCTGCCCACCGTGGACAAGGGCAAGGGCAGAAAGGCTTTCTTTCTTTTCAGTGAGCCTGTGCCTGAAACTCCAGTGCAGAGCTTTCTAGGTAGCTAGACAAAAATCCATGACTTAGACCCGGGCTGGGGGTTGAGAGCTCAACCTTCCTCTAATTGCAAAGCACACTGTAATATTTTACCACCCTTATGGAAACTGTATTAGGAAAGTAAGGCCAGGGTTTAGAATATCCAGCTGTATGTGAGATAGAAAAAAAAAAGGAAAGGAAGCCAGAGCCCAAAGCCAGGTTCTCCTCCATGGAGGCAAAACAGAGAAATACACCTGTATTTCTGACCCTCTAACACACAGGGTGAAACGCACACTGAGGTATCAGAGTCTCAGCCACTCAGATTAGCAGCACATGCTTTGGAGAGGACCTACAGAATAGACAGGAAGAAGGAAGAGATCTCCTTTCTCATTCTAGAAGGCCACTGTCCTCTTATGAACTCCACCCCAGAGGATACCTAACTTTGGAAATCACACAATGAAATTTTTTGGCAGATGAAATCGGCTCACAACCCTAATGGCACAAGAAACTGCATGGAAACAGTCTTTGACTTCCTGAAGCAAAAGAAATAATCAGGCTCATGCTGGCATTTGATGAGTTAAGTGAACTGAAGTATGAAGTCTGACAAATTTGTTCATGGAATTTCCTTCAATCAAGAGGAGAAACAAAATCTGTAGGAAGTAAATCTTTGCTTCCTCTCCTACTGCTGTTATTGAAAGAATTATGGAGACCTTTTCATTTTTTGCAGAAAAGCAATGAATTGCCTCTTTTTATTAAAATGGATAAAAGCAGTGTCTAACTCTAAGGAGACAAGAACGTTCTAGAACAGTATTGCCCAGTATGCTATACTTTCCAATATGGTAGCTAGCAGCCATGTGTGATTACTAAGCATTTGAAATGTGGCAGTATGGCTGAGGCATGAAATGTTTAATCTTATTTCATTTGAAGTAATTTGATTTTAAATAGCCAAATGTATCTAGAGATGACCATATTGTAACACACAGTTATAGAAGAACTGTTTTATTCATGAGTGCTATATTCTTATGAAATATATCATAGACATAAAAGAATATATAATGTATACAGTTTAAATAATATTGAAATAATTCACATGCCCTCCAACCCTTCCTAAGAAAGAGAATATTACCCAAACCTCTGAAGTTCCCCAAGTGCCCCTCCCCGGCCCAATCCCTTTGTATCCCATCACACCTCCAGAGCTAACTATTATCCTAAATTTTCTGTTCATTGTTCCCTTAGTTTTTTGGTATGTTTTTACCAAAATTTCTGTGCATTCTAGATATTAACCATTTGCCAGTCATATATACTGCAAATATCTTCTCCCTATTTATGGATTGTCTTTTTATTTTATGGTCTATTTACTAAACCGGAATTCTTAATTTCAATGTGGTTAACTTTAGCATATATTTCCTTTGCTTGTGCATTTGTTATTGTTAAAATATCCTCCCCACTGCCAAGGTTGTAACATCTTTCTCTTATATTTTCTTCTTTGTTTTAGTTTTCTGTTTGCCTTTATGTCTTTGATCGATCTGATTTTATTTATGATATAAAATGGGGATACAAATTCATTTCTTTCCTTAGGGATAGCTATTCTACTATTAGTTATTGAATAGGTGGATTGTTTGCTCACTTATCTTTCATGCCAACTCTTGTTTAAGTGGGCCGATTCTAGGCCCTCTCTTTTCATGTAGCTTTCATCTCTCTTCATCTTTCCGTGTATCTTTTCATCTCTCCTTTGTGTATGTGGGCATAATTCCAGACACTACCTTCTGTTCCACTGGTCTGTTTGTCTACTCCTGAGACAATACAGCCATCTCTTAATTACTACAATGCTGAAATAAAGGAACCAGACAGAAAATAACAACCGATCTATACTTCCATTTACTTTTAAAATTCAAAGCAGAATGCTTCACATTCTCTTCAGTGAGGCATAGAGAAGAGCAAGAGATGAAATCATAGAAATGCCAATTTGGGAGTGAGATGAAAGCCACTAGAAGATTTTCAAGTGACGTGACCTAGCTTATGTCTTCAAAGTATCACTCTGGAGCTTAACTGAGAATAAACCTTTGTGAGGCAAGAGTGGAAGCAGGAAGACAAACCAGGTGAGAGAAGATAGCAGATAAGACCAGAGTGGAAGCAGTAAATGTAGAGACATGTGGTCAGATTCCAGGTATATTATGAAGACCAGGCTGATCATACTTTCTGATGAATCCATTGTGAGGTATAAGATAGGAGAGGCATCAAAAGAAGAAGAGAGTTATCAAGAATGATGCATTAGTAAAAAAAAAAAAAAAAGAATGAAATAATGCCATTTGCAACAACATGGATGGACCTAGAGATTATTATACTAAGTGAAGTAAGATAAATATAAAGACAAAGGTAAATATCATATATCACTTATATGTGGAATCTAAGAAAATGATACAAATGAACTTATGTACAAAACAGTAACAGACTCATAGGCTTCAAAAACAAACTTATGGTTACCAAAGGGGAAGAGGAGGAGGGATGAATATGGAGCTTGGGAGTAACAGATACACACCACTACATATAAAATAGATAAACTACAAGGACCTAGTGTTTTAGCACCTGGAACTGTACTCAATATGTTATGATAACCTGCTTTTCCTGTGGGAGCCACCAGATTGAGAGGAGTGTGGCCTTCTCCTCTCCTCACCATGGTGTGTGCTCATCCACGGATATCAGTGTACTCCGAAAGGGAAGAGTCCTCTGGCAAAAAAGTCATTTTGCCTGCTGTGTTCAAGGCTCTCATTTGACCAGATATTGCTAACTTTGTCCACACTAACGTGTGCAAAAATAACAAACAGCCCTATGCTGTCTGTGAATTATCAGGTGATCAAATCAGTGCTGATTCTTGGGGTACTGGCAGATCTGTGGCTCAAATCCCCAGGGTTCGAGGTAGCAGGATTCACTGTTCTGGCTAGGGTGCTTTTGGAAACAGGTGTTGTGGGGATTGCATGTTTGTGCCAACCAAGACCTGGTGATGTTGGCACCTCAGAGTGAATACAGCACAGAAGTGATATGCCACTTGCTCTGCACTGGCTGCGAGTGCCTTATCAATGCTGGTCATGGCTAAAGGTTATCATCTAGAGGAAGCTCCCGAACTTTCTTTGGTGGTTGAAGGCTACAAGAAAACCATGGAGGCTGTTTTGTGTCTCAAGAGACTTAAGGTCTGAAATGATATAAAAAAGCTCTATGCCTCTCAGAGAATGAAAGCTGCCAAAGGTTAGATGAAAAACCATCACCATATCCAGCACACAGGACCTTCCATCACTGATAATGAGGATGGTGGTATCATCAAGGCCTTCAGAAATGTCCCTGGAGTTACTCTGCTTAATGCAAGCAAACTGACCATTTTGAAACTTGCTCCTGGTAGTCATGTGGGATGTTTCTGCATTTGGACAGGAAATGCTTTCTGCAAGTTAGATGAGCTGTGTGACACTTGACATAAAGCAGCCTCCCTCAAGAGTCACCACAACCTCCCCCATGCACAAGATGCTCAATATAGACCTTAGCAGGATCTTGAAAAGCCAGAAATCTAAAGAGCCCTCCAAACACCATGCAATAAGATTCATCACAGAGTCCTAAAGAAGAAGCCACTGAAAAACCTGACAATCATGTTGAAGCTAACTCCATATGCAAAAATCATGCCAAGAACCACAAAATTTGGATGAATAGGACAGCAGCAGCACTAGAAGCCAAATCAGATAAGAGGAGGGTTCGAGGCAAGAAGCTTGTAGTGGGAAACACAGGAAAGAAGGCTGTTGGCATTAAGGAGGGGAAGAAGACAGGTGGGTATAAAAGCTGCAAGGACCGAGAAACCAGAAGCTAAAAAGAAGCCCACAGGAAAGAAACCCACCATAGAGGAAAAGAAGGCTGCTGCATAAACTTCAATTTGTTTATCATGTAAAGGTCAAATCATTTTGGACAGCTGATTTTGAATAAAGATCTGATCAAAGAGGCAGTAAGAAAAAATATAATAACTTTAATGAAAAAGAATCTGAAAGAGAATATATATATGTATATATATGTATGTGTGTATAACTGAATCACTTTGCTGTACACTTGAAACTAACACTACAGGGGGCGGGCGGCGCGAGGGGCGCGCGGCGCGAGGGGCGCGCGGCGCGAGGGGCGCGCGGCGCGAGGGGCGCGCGGCGCGAGGGGCGCGCGGCGCGAGGGGCGCGCGGCGCGAGGGGCGCGCGGCGCGAGGGGCGCGCGGCGCGAGGGGCGCGCGGCGCGAGGGGCGGGCACCGAGCGCGTGAGTCACTCTGCTCCCCTGGGCTCGGAGAGGGACTTTGCCTCCCGCCTGTGAGAAAGAAAAAAAAAAAAAAAAAAAGAA
This sequence comes from Bos indicus x Bos taurus, assembly GCF_003369695.1. Taxonomy (NCBI): domain Eukaryota; kingdom Metazoa; phylum Chordata; class Mammalia; order Artiodactyla; family Bovidae; genus Bos; species Bos indicus x Bos taurus. The sequence goes on along the minus strand of NC_040105.1, from coordinate 12,136,858 downwards.
ACTAACACTACATTGTAAATGAACTCTACTTCAGTTTTTAAAAAAAATGATACATTAATTTTTTGGCTGAGCAATTGTAAGGATATATTATATATATACATATATATACTGTATATATCACATATATGGAATATACATAAGCTACACACACACACGCAGTGCCTAGTACAGGTTTAGGACATGATATATATATGTGTGTGAGTGTGTGAGTGTGTGTGTGTGTGTGTGTGTGTATTTCCTGGAGGCTCAGACGGTAAAGAGTCTGCCTGCAATGCGGGAGACCAGAGTTCTGTCCTTGAGTTGGGAAGATCCCTGGGAGAAGGAAATGGCAACCCACTCCAGTATTCTTACCTGGAAAACCCCATGGACAGAGGAGCCTGGAGATCTACAGTCCACAGCGTGGCAAAGAGTTGGACATGACCGAGCAACTTCACTTTCATACACATACACACACATACACACACGTGTATAAATATGTGTGTGCATGTTTTTTGTTTAACACATAGTCCCTCTCTCTCCCTCATGGGACATAGACATAAAGGACATCCCAGTTCGTTAAAGGTAGAGATACCCTCACACTTAAGTGGTAACCCTGAGTAATGCTTGCCTGATAATGGAGTGGTGGTGGAAGAGTGATGTCTGTAAGCCTTGATTCTTAGGCATTTGATGGGCACAGACAATGATGCCCATCTTAGGAAATAATCAGAGTAAACAAGAGTCACTATAATAATGTGGCTTCCAACAGGACTTTAAAAAAAAAAAAAAAAAACCAAGTGCTATTTTAGCGTGTGCCTGAGGGTGAATGTTTACAGTAGAGAGCTTTGAGATTTCTGTGTTATCTGGATATAAATAGAACTTTTGAGCCCCTTGGAAGAAAGCTTAGGTATTTACCAAGTTGACCACTATTTTCTGCTGCTGACCAGTGAAAGGCTTTCCAAATGTTTTTCTGATTGTATTAGCCCTTTAAGATGGATGTTTTGATATGACCTCATTGACTAGGTGACTTTCAGAGATGACAGACCCGTCACCAGCTTGACACAGTATCTCCCCACACATCTCAGTCTGCAAAGCCAGGACCAGGCATTTGTTTTCAGGTTAACATTATGAACACCAAATTAATGTGTGGTTTCTACAGAATCCATGCTTTCTCCTTTCTTGTGTTTATAATACATGTGTAAACAAAAGACTTGGTCAAGAACTACATTCCTCTGGGTCACTCTCATGCATCCTGTACCTGTCATCACTCATATCCCTAAAGACTCATATAATTATGCCCAGATTCTATTCTCCATTCAGTTGGGTTAATTGCTAATATAAGGTCAGCAACATTGTGTTCTTAACTTGGGTGTTATTTTTAAGACATTTTTAAAAATGCAAGATGTTAATTAGCAGTAAACATTGACTAGATTGAAACAAAATCTTTCCTTCAAGGTAACACCAAGTATATAAGATGCTTTAAAGTGATTTGAAGATCCTTTTCAACTTGCATCATCAGTCAAGTACAATAGTTATGTTTATATTGTCATGACTCTAGCCTTTGAAACTTGTAAAACTAGTATAAAGATGATCAGGGTACAAAATAAAAGGTCCTCCCTGTCACTGGTACCTTCTTAATGGAATAAGACATTATGGAGTTATTTTACATTAAAAGGCAATTGTGCCAGGGACTAGGAGGTATAAAAAGATAGAAAATGGCCCCCACCATTAAGGAGTTTATTATCATGGGGAGATAGAGTTGGAAGCCAGTGGTTTTAAAGACAGCAAAGGCCCAATGATCACTTCCAGGGGACAGTTTCTTGGTGAATAAGAAATGAATGCTATTAATCAGATAATAATACACACTCAGATTTATTGCATAGTTCTCTGTGTTCCATGTAACATCTCCTTTAATCTCTACTACAACCCTATGAAGTAGGATATTATTTGTATCACCGTTTTGCAGTCAGGGAAAAGGTACAGTCAGGTTAAGTAACTTCCCAAGGCATACAGGTAGCAAGTGGTATAGCTGGGATCTAGAAGAACTGAAGAAATTCTGTTTCAGAATCTGCATCACAACCTCTGTGTTGTTTTACCATTTTGATGTCAAAGTGGGAAAATCAACTTTACCACTTACTGTAGTAACAAAGGGTGGGTGAAAAGAGAGAACTTTTTATTTTGTGCCCTGGTCTGTCTGTGCACCACTTCTACAAATTTGGAAAGCAGGAGTCATGATAATGTAAAAATAGTTGCTTCTTGACTAGTCAAGTAGTGGTAAAAGGATCTTAAATCACATTTGGATATCTCTTTCATGTTCTGTGTTGGAAGAGGGTTGCCCTTCAGCCTACAAATGTTTCTTGCATGCTTCAAACCTTAGATGTGTTATCTTAGGAAGAATGCCACATTAAAAACACTGAAGGTTGCTTGCTCCATAGTGGCAGATAACTGGATAAATAGCACAATTTGGAGTTTAGTGGTATATATTTAGCTGCTCTAAGACTTAGTTTGGTCCCTTGTAAAAGGAGAATAATGGTATCTACCTTATAGGGTCTTTGTAAGTATTAAATGAGCTATTGAGAGTAAAATGCTTAACTTTATGCCTGGCACATAAAAAAATACTCCATGATAACGACAATCAAGATGATAATGATGATAGTGATGGTGATGATGATAAAACTCTCTTTGCTGATGGCAGGCTCAATTTTCAGTCAGTTCAGACACACCTTTTGAAGGAGGTCGCCATTTTCTTCATTACCTCCACCATAGTTTGGTCTCAGGTCTAACGACAGGGAGGGAACACAGCCCCGCCCATCAACAGAAAAGTGAAGTCGCTCAGTTGTGTCTGACTGTTTGCAACCCCATGGACTGTAGCCTACCAGGCTCCTCTGTACATGAGATTTTCCAGGCAAAAGTAGTAGAGTGGGTTGCCATTTCCTTCTCCAGGATATCTTCCTGACCCAGGGATTGACCCTGGGTCTCCCGCATTGTAGGCAGACGCTTTACCCTCTGAGCCACCAGAGATCAACAGAAAATGGGATTAAAGATTTACTGAGCATGGCCGTACCCATCAGAACAAGACCCAGTTTCCCCCACAGTTAGTCTCTCCCATCAGGAAGCTTCCATAAGCCTCTTGTCCTTCTCTATCAGAGGGCAGACAGAATGAAAACCACAGTCACAGAAAGCTAATCAAACTTATCACATCGACCTCAGTCATGTCCAACTCTTTGCAACCCCATGGACTGCAGCATGCCAGGCTTCTCTGTCCATCACCAATTCCCAGAGCCTGCTCAAATTCATGTCCTTTGAGTCCATGATGCCATCCAACCATCTCATCCTCTGTCATCCCCTTCTCCTCCTGCCTTCAACCTTTCCCAGCATCAGGGTCTTTTTCAATGAGTCAGTTCTTTGCATCAGGTGGCCAAAGTATTGGAGTTTCAACCTCAGCATCAGTCCTTCCAATGAACATTCAGGACAAATTTCCTTTAGGATTGACTGATTTGATCTCCTTGCAGTCCCAGGAACTCTCAAGAGTCTTCTCCAACACCACAGTTCAAAAGCATCAATTCTTCAGCGCTGTTTTCTTTACATCCAACTGTTTACTTTACATACAACTCTCACATCCATACATCAATTCTTCGGCACTCAGCTTTCTTCACAGTCCAACTCTCACATCCATACAAGACCACTGGAAAAGCCATAGCTTTGACTAGATGGACCTTTGTCGGCAAAGTGATGTCTCTGCTTTTTAATATGCGGTCTAGGTTGGTCATAGCTTTTCTTCCAAGGAGCAAGCATCTTTTAATTTCATGGCTGCAGTCACCATCTGCAGTGATGTTGGAGCCCCCCAAAATAAAGTCTGTCACTGTTTCCATTGTTTCCCCATCTATTTGCCATGAAGTGATGGGACCGGATGCCATGATCTTCATTTTTTGAATGTTGAGTTTTATGCCAGCTTTTTCACTCTCCTCTTTCACCTTCATCAAGAGGCTCTTTAATTCCTCTTCACTTTCTGCCATAAGGGTGGTGTCATCGGCATATCTGAGATTATTTATATTTCTCCTGGTAATCTTGATACCAGCTTGTGCCTCATCCAGTCTGACATTTCGCATGATGTACTCTGCATATAAGCTAAATAAGCAGGGTGACGATATACATCCTTGATGTACTCCTTTCTCAGTTTGGAACCAGTTCGTTGTTCCATGTCCGGTTCTAACTGTTGCTTCTTGACCCACATACAGATTTCACAGGAGGCAGGTAAGGTGGTCTGGTGTTCCCATCTCTTGAAGAATTATCCACAGTTTGTTGTGATCCACATAGTCAAAGGCTTTAGCATGGTCAGTGAAGCAGAAGTAGATGTTTTTCTGGAATTCTCTTGCTTTTTCTATGATCCAACGGATGTTGGCAATTTGATCTCTGGTTCCTCTGCCAGATTTTAGAATCTTAAATTTTAGGACACTGAGGTGAGATGTTCTATGTATTTTGCTTATGAATATAATATTTATAATATAGAAATTATCCTTCAGTCAGTTCTTCTATCATCCATTAATGACTTCCACATGCTTAATCTCTGCCATCTCTCTGAGATCTTATAAAAGCATTTAAAAGAAAATTTTACCAATTACTCTAACTGGAGTTGAGCAAAACTGGGTGAGAGGATTTTTGTTTAGATGAAAGTTTCTTTACCCCTCCACCACTGCCCCCTCTGCCCGAGTATTAGAATTTATAGAACATGATTCTGAACAATCTTGTAAACAGATTAGAACATTTCTGGAGATAAAAGAAATAGTGTGATAATGTTGCCTGTAAATGGAATATCTCACCTAATTCATTATACATGCTATACATAGATCTACTTCCAATCGGTATTGTCCACTGTAACCAGGCACACTGATTTTCAATAAATAATTCCCTGGACATTCTTTATCTAAGTTAGTTTATAATTGTGTTCACTGAGCATTATGTGTTCTTTGTGATTAGAGATGAGACGTCAAGAAAGGCTTCTTCGGATTCCAGAATTCCTTCCATTCACTATCACAGGAAGTATGCTCTCAGATTCTAGAATACTAATTGAAAGTTAAAGCACATTTTAAAAAATCTGAAATATATAATTAAACCAAATGGTTAGTCCTACTTGCTATTGTGTGCATATATAAGCATTTTATTTGTATTCAATTCTATAAAAAAGAAGGATTTAGTTACTTTTTTTTCTTTCATCTCTCCAAAGCAATATTTACAGTGTATTCTTAGATACGAGAGGGGGCTAAAATGCAGACTTATAAATAGGACCAAATTTCATTGAATTGGAAGAAAAATTCACCACTAAGAGGGTGTGCATGTGTGTGTGTGTTATTTTTATGCCCAAACATTGTCATCACTCTTCAGAGTCTAAAATGATGAGACTATTTTTGTGGATCTCATGTAATTCATTTACAGTCACAGCATGTAGGAAAATCTCTCCAGATCAGCATATTAGAGTGTATAGTGGGGAGAAGTAATATAGCTTTAATTTTAGTGATGAAGATTGGGTGATTTTCTGTCTTTAAATTTTTCTTTCTGCATAGGCCTCACTTCCCCTGCCAGTAAACCTCCATTGTTAAGATGTGAACGAGCGTGAGGGACAGGCAGCTGGATTTTCACTCTAAATTGCTAGCTTGCATGCACTGCCAGCTCCCAGTATCAAGTGTTCATCTCTGTCTCATGACTCGTCATTGACCTCAGTGAGATAAACCGTCGGGCGTGGGCCTAATACTGACTTATCCCTGGCTTTGGGGTGTACAGCAAATACTGAGGGCTTAGTTGAGGTTAGGAGAGCCCACCCAGGCATCAGTTAGGCCAGTAGGTGAAGAGTGGAATCCAGCAACACAGGTCAGAAGTAAAGCCAGAAGATGCACTGGAAACTAGTCTGGAAACAAACAAACAAAAAAACCTTCCTGGATATAGCAATATTAAATCTGATTCAGTTAAAGAAGATTTTTAAATGATGATCCCTCAGTGGTGTAAAAACTGAGAACAAACTCTGTCTCTGATATTTGGTACTTGGCATACTTCCCTCTAAGCACCCAATAAATCTCTGGAGGATAACTGAAAGAATGAATGTGAGTGTTGAAAGGCCAGTTTAGTGTTACATCCTCCGCTTTGTCTATCTGTTTTCCTGCATGCCTACTTCTGTCTTCTCTCACTATTATGTTTTCTCTCTCTCTGTCTGTCTCTCTCTTGACTGATATGCTCTCCTCCCCATCCATGTAACATAACCATATCATGACTTAACTCCTAAGTTAATATCTCTATTGCAAAGACCAACCCACATGGAGCCAAATTTCTTAGTATGAATTCCAAATAATCTGTGCCCCACCTTCTCAAAAAAGTACTGGGGTCAACTTAAAATAAAAATGCATAGACACTTGAATCCAGGCTAGGCAAAAGGAATTTAAATTATGATCAGGAATCATGTAAAGAAACTGAGACTATACTAGGAATAAAATAATGAAATGAAATAGTCACCATAACATGTAATTTACCTGGCAGGCAAGGTAATTAGGGAAACATTAAAGATCATAAAATTGCCACCCCTAATAGAAGAAATTGTCATTTTTTAAAAAGCCAGCTCTTATCATAATGTTTGACACATAGTAGGTACTCAGTAAACATTTGTCAGATAACTGAAAGAAGATGAACAGTTTCATGGAGAAAATGTAACACAGAAACACCCAGACCACATTCACATGCAGACAAACACATTCACACAAATAAGATATAAGTCAATGTGAGCATTTTTCATCCAACTAGCAATACAACAGGGGCTACTTTATATCTCTATACAAAATGTGGATATCTTTTCTGTAAGAATTCTGATCCTAGCTGAGAGAGAACGTGAGATAGTAGTTCAGAGAAGGCTCTAGTCCTGCTTACAACAACTTTGGCTATATAGCAAAAATGGAATCAAGTGACCCAAACTAATATAAACTAAAAGCCATCATTTATTATTAAGATACAATAATATGGACCTCAAAGGCCTTGGTGATAGATTAGAATGAAAGCTAAAGACACCATCTACATTCTATGCCTTTCTCATCGCTACCCATTCTGCAAGTCTTCCTCATTTCTTTCTCTTTTTCTCAAAGTTTCTGTATCTCTCTCCTCTTCTTGGGATCCTCTGTTTTTTAATTTTGCCCCCCCCCCCCCACCAATCATGGGTTTATATCGTCTCCTTTTAAATAAGACATCCTGGTGGAAACTGGAATCTCAATCCAAATTCCAAATTTTCAGAGAACGTGCTCTATTTTGTTTAGTCAGACATTCAAGTCTGGACCAGTCAACAGCACAGGAAGCCAAGGCCATATCAGAGAAAATGGTTGCTAGGGGACTACTCTTACCTTTCAGGTGGGAGTGGGTGTCCTGAAGGAAGGATTCTGTGGCAGGCAAGATAATATTATTGAATTCATTGCTTTCAGTGGATGGAACACTTAACACATGGCTAGAAGCAAGAGATCCTAGAATTACTGGTGGAAAACAGATCACCTCTTGCAAGTATAACCCTTCCCAACCCATGATTTTAGCCACAGCATATTTACAAAAATAAGCTTATCAATGGGCGTCTGATAGGTATACACATTCTGTTTTTTAAAGAAACAGACCCTATGATCTTGCTTTCAAATGACTATGTGGAAAATTTAAATAAACATTATTTTTTTAATTGAAGAACCTGGTTTGTATTCTCACTGAGATAAAAAGTCATCCTACCTTTATTTTTTTTAATTTTTAAAAATTTTTATTGGAGCATAGTTAATTTGTAATGTTGTATTACTTTCTGCTGTGTAGTACAGTGAATCAGTTATACATATACATAGATCTACTCTTTTTGAGATTCTTTTCTGATATAGGTCATCACAGGGTATTGAGTACAGTTCCCTATGCTATACCGTAGGTCATTATTAGTTATCTATTTTATTATAGTAGAATGTATCTGTTAATCCTAATCTCCCAATTCATCCCAACCCCCCTTTCTACTCTGGTAAGCATAAGATTGTTTTCTACATATGTGACACTATTTCTGTTTTGTAAATAAGTTCATTTCATCCTACCTTTAAACACCCTCTTCCAGCAACACAAGAGAAGACTCTGCACATGACATCACCAGATGGTCAACACCGAAATCAGATTGATTATATTCTTTGCAGCCAAAGATGGAGAAGCTCTATACAGTCAGCAAAAACAAGACTGGGAGCTGACTGTGGCTCAGATCATGAATTTCTTATTTCAAAATTCAGACTTAAATTGAAGAAAGTAGGGAAAACCACTAGAACATTCAGGCATGACCTAAATCAAATCCCTTGTGATTATACAGTGGAAGTGACAAATAGATTTAAGGGACTAGATCTGATAGAGTGCCTGATGAACTATGGACAGAGGTTCATGGCATTGTACAGGAAGCAGTGATCAAGACCATTACCAAGAAAAAGAAATGCAGAAAAGCAAAATGGTTGTCTGAGGAGGCCTTACAAACAGCTGAGAAAACAAGAGAAGCCAAAAGCAAAGGAGAAAAGGAAAGACATACCCATTTGAATGCAGAGTTCCAAAGAATAGCAAGGGGAGATAAGAAAGCCTTCCTCAGTGATCAGTGCAAAGAAACAGAGGAAAACAATAGAATGGAAAAGACTAGAGATGTCTTCAAGAAAATTAGAGATACCAAGGGAACATTTCATGCAAAGATGGGCTCGATAAAGGACAGAAATGGTAGGGACCTAACAGAAGCAGAAGATAGCAAGAAGAGGTGGCAAGAATACACAGAAGAACTGTACAAAAAAGATCTTCACGACCAAGATAACCACAATGGTGTGACGACTCACCTAGAGGCAGACATCCTGGTATTCTAAGTCAAGTGGGGCTTAGAAGCATCACTACAAACAAAGCTAGTGGAGGTAATGGAATTCCAGTTGAGCTATTTCAAATCCTAAAAGATGATGCTGTGAAAGTGCTGCACTCAATATGCCAGCAAATTTGGAAAACTCAGCTGTGGCCACAGGCCTGGAAGAGGTCGGTTTTCATTCTAATCCCAAAGAAAGGCAATGCCAAAGAATGTTCAAACTACCACACAATTGCACTCATGTCACATGCTAGTAAAGGCATGCTCAAAATTCTCCAAGCCAGGCTTCAACAGTACATGAACCATGAACTTCCAGATGTTCAAGCTGGATTGAGAAAAGGCAGAGGAACCAGAGATCAAATTGCCAGCATCTGCTGGATAATTGAAAAAGCAAGAGAGTTCCAGAAAAACATCTATTTCTGCTTTGTTGACTATGCCAAAGCCTTTGACTGTGTGGACCACAACAAACTGTGGAAAATTCTGAAAGAGATGGAAATACCAGACCACCTGACCTGCCTCTTGAGAAACCTGTATGCAGGTCAGGAAGCAACAGTTAGAAGTGGCCATGGAACAACAGACTGGTTCCAAATAGGAAAAGGACTACATCAAGGCTGTATATTGTCACCCTGCTTATTTAACTTATATGCAGAGTACATCATGAAAAATGCTGGGCTGGATGAAGCACAAGCCGGAATCAAGATTGCTGGGAAAAATATCGATAACCTCAGATATGCAGATGACACCACCCTTATGGCAGAAAGTGAAGAAGTAGAGCCTCTTGATGAAAGTGAAAGAAGGAGTGAAGAAGTTGGCTTTAAGCTCAACATTCAGAAAACTAAGATCGTGGCATCTGGCCCCATCACTTCATGGCAAATAGATGGGGAGACAGTGGAAACAGTGGCTGATTTTATTTTTGGGGGGCTCCAAAATCACTGCAGATGGTGACTGCAGCCATGAAATTAAGACACTCCTTGGAAGGAAAGTTATGACCAACTTAGACAGCATATTAAAAAGCAGAGACATTACTTTGCCAACAAAGGTCTGTCTAGTCAAGGCTATGGTTTTTCCAGTAGTCATGTATGGATGTGAGAGTCGGACTATAAAGAAAGCTGAGTGCCGAAGAATTGATGGTTTTGAACTGTGGTGTTGGAGAAGACTCTTGAGAGTCCCTTGGACTGCAAGGAGATCCAACTAGTCCATCCTAAATGAGATCAGTCCTGAGTGTTCATTGGAAGGGCTGATTTTGAAGCTGAAATTCCAATACTTTGGCCACCTGATGTGAAGAGCTAACTCATTGGAAAAGACCCTGATGCTGGGAAAGATTGAAGGCAGGAGGAGAAGGGGACGACAGAGGATGAGATGGTTAGATGGCATCACCAACTCAATGGACATGAGTTTGGGCAAACTCTGGGAGTTGGTGATGGACAGGGAGGCCTGGCGTGCTGCAGTCCATGGGGTCACAAAGAGTCGTATGTGACTGAGCGACTGAACTGAACTGAACTTAAATGGAAATGGGCCTCAGATGGACTTGAGCACAGAGTCCAATTTTTTCTCAGAACAGAATTTAAAATCCACCCTGAATCCTGCATGAGAACTCAGAGATTCCATCCATACCTCAGATAAACAGATTATAGGATATAGGAGAGATTTTGACTATGAAAGTTTTACTAGAAAGGTGTTAGGGTCAACTGCCATGAGCACCAGAGCAGCCTTGTGGTCCCAAGGACTGTGTGGGTCACAGGTGATAGAGAGAAAACATGTGATGACATCAGATTCCCAAATATCTTTCCCTTGAAAGCATTCATGACATAAGTGTTAAATCAGCTTATAGTAACCAAGAGATGGCAATTGTGTATAGTTGGGCCAGAATGCAGCATTCTTAGGATAGGAATGAGTCAGTCCCCTATCCCCATATAGTAAAACAGTCAAAGCTGGTTCATTCCTACCATGGGTGACAACAGAATTTTCAGGGAGGTCCAGACTTATCTGTGTCCCCCTTCCTCTTTCTTTACAGCCAAAAAACAAACTGGATAGAAGTCACATTAATGCACGGGGAGGAAAGAAGGTAATACATCAATAACTTGTCCTTTGTCCAGTTCCCACCAAACGTATAAAATTCCCAAAACTGTTTCACTCTGTGCTTGTAGTGAAATTTCCAAAAGCACAAGGCACAGTAATAAACAGGCCAATAGATTCAGACTGAGACCTAGCAGACCCTTGGAGGAAAAAATGATTAATAGTATCAGAATGACATCCTTGAGAAGCTGATCTCCTATCTCTGAGACAACAATAATCTAACTTTACAGAACAAACAGCACCACTAGACTGGGACTTGAGCCATCTTAGTGCATTCTGAAAAAATGGAGGAACTAAAAGAACAGCTTTAGAATCGCAGTCAGGAAACCTGCCAGTAAGACAATGGTTGGAGTGCACTTGGCAGGCTTTAGGGAAACGCCAGCTGAATCCAATATGTTCATTACACAATGCAAGCGAAATCTGAGCAAGTGGAAACCCAGCTGAAGTAAATGTAGTTGGAAAGCAGTAATAAAAAAAAAAATCAGGAAATGGGGTGAATGTGGTTAGAAAGCAGTAATAAAAATCAGTCAGGGAACTTGGGGATTTCTTAGGACTTGTGGACCAAATAAAAGAGATTGGAATATATAGGGCAGTGGTTCTCAAAGGAGCAGCATCAGTCTGCCAACTTGTTAGAAATGCAATTTCTTAGCCTTGTCCCTGTCTTGCTGAATCAGAAGCTCTGGGGGTGGGACTCAGAAAGTTGTGATTTTTAACAGGTACTCCAGGTGAATGGTTATGAAGAGGCATTTATATTGTTCACTTGATTTGTCATTGGTGATGACAAATCTAGGGGGGTAGTTGGGATAGAAACCAGATGCCTCTCAGTATACCAGGTTTCTAGCAAGATTGTTCTTCCTGGCCCCATTGTGTTCGCCATCTGACTAATTTGGGCCAATGAGTTGTAAGGGGAAGTTATATGAATCCCTTTGGGGTTGAATATTTCATGATAACATTTAGAGCTGCTTCCCTCTACCACAGCATCCACCAAGTTTCATGGACTGTTCCTTCATTTGGATGAGCCCAAACTGAGGAGATGTGTATAAAAGAAAGTGAATCTTTCTCATTATAAAAAAAAGAGGCATTTTATTGAGCATGGAGGGAGAAACATTATATATTTTCCAGGTATGGATAGGAGGAGAAACAAAAATGTTTGAATAAATGCATATTCCCTAGAGTTCTGATTTTTAAAGCCAGGTCATTAACACATTGTTGGGTCATGAATATATCTGAGTCATGGATCAGCATGTAGAAAACTTGATTAGAAAACATCTATTGAATTTAGAGTATTTTCTTCTCAAAACCTTCTTTTTAGTCATCTCTCTTTGTGTATATGTATGTATGTGTGTGTGCAGTAAAAAATATTTATTATCTTGGATAAAGGTCAAAATGTTACAAAAGCCACTTTTCTAAGACAGAGATTCTCTTTTTTAAAAATTTATTTTATTGAAGTATAGTTATTTACACTGTTGTGTTCATTTCTGCTATACAGCAAATAGATTTATATATATATATATATATATATATATATATATATATATATTCTTTTTCATAATCCTTTCCATTATGTTTTATCACAGGATATTGAATCTTGTTCCCTGCGCTTGTTGTTTATTCATCCTATATATAAGTTTGTATCTGCTAATCCCAAATTCCCAATACATCCTTCCCTCACCCCTCCCCTTACCCTATGACTAAGACAGTGATTCTTAAATTTTAATGTACATAAGAAGTACCCAAGTGTGTTAAAGATGAATTTCCAGACCCCAGGCAGAGAATGTAGTACACTAGACCTGAGATGGACCCAGGAATCTGCATTTTAACCAGTGCCCTAGGTGATTCTGATTCAGGTGGTCTGCAGATCCATTTTGAACAACAAGTTTCTAGGGTAGACATTGTAACTGACATTAATGAAAAAAATGAACAGTTCAGAGTAAATATTTTTGAGTCCCAATTAAAGATAGGCTAAAGGTTGTGGAGTGTGTAAAGTTGAATTAGACCTGGATTCTTCCCTCAAAGACATAAAAAAAGAAGCAGTCTTTATTGTTGGGCCTGCCTGATTTGGAAAGTCTGCAAAAGACAAAAAGGCTAAAATATCCCTGGGGATATTATTTGCCACTTACAATTCAGTTAGCAAGAACAAATATACTGGGCCAATCAGAGTCTCTGCTGGGTAAATGAACTAGGAAAACACACCTAATGGGTGGACCATCTAGAAAGACTTGTCCCTTCCTCCATATTAATATAGGCTTTGACACCACCACCATAGTTCTGTGTGGGACACAGAACATTCTTTCTACCCATACTCTTTGATGCTGCCCTTCCCCACTAGTTCTGGACTGTTGTTAAAACTTGATTTGGCCACCAGGACATCAGCAAACATGAGGCAAGCAGAGACTTGAAAAAGGTTTATACATTGGAGTTTACCCTCTTGCTGCTGTCAGTAACTTTTCCTACCATGCAGAGTCCATCCAGGTTAGCCAGGGGGATGGTGAGTGTGTATAAGGGGAGAGGTCTCAGTCATCCCAGCCATCCCAGTTGAGGCCATCCTAAACCAGCCAGCTCCAGCCCATTCATTAACTGACTATAGGTGAAGAAGCAAGCTAGCCAAGATCAGCCAAGCCTAGAAGAACCACCCAACTGAGCCCAACCCAGATTGCCAATCTATAATAATGAGCAAAAATAATGGTTACTGTTTTAAACCACCAAGGTTTGAAGTATTTGGGTATTTGATGAAGACTCATGAGCCACCTAATGGGCTTTCCTGGTGGCTCAGACAGTAAAGAATCCACCTACAATGCAGGAGACTTGGGTTCGATCCCTGGGTTGCGAAGATCCCCTAGAGGAGGGCATAGCAACCCACTCCAGTATTCTTTCCTGGAGAATCCCCATGGACAGAGGAGCCTGGCGGGCTTCAGTCCAAAGCGTTGCAAAGAGCTAGACATGACTGAGTGACTAAGCACAGCAATGAGCCACCTAGACAGTAATCTCTAGTTGGAAACAGTCCTTCATTATTCAAGCCCACAAGCCCAACAGTCTGTGGAGGACACAAGCTGCACCATTACACATGACAGCCTGAGGTGCAAACTATGTTAAGTCAGATTAAGCTTTATAGGCTGCAGTCATGTCCAACTCTTTGTGACCCTATGGACTGTAGCTCACAAGGCTCCTCTGTCCATGGGATTCTCCAGGCAAGAATACTAGAGTGGGTTGCCATGCCCTCCTCCAGGGGATCTTCCCAACCTAGGAATTGAACCCACATCTCTTATGTCTCCTGTATTGGCAAGTGGGTTCTTTACCCACTAGCGCCACATGGGAAGCCCAGGCTGCAGGATAACCACCAAGAAATCTCTGCCTGGCAGAGTAATTAGAGTCTGTCTATCTGGTCATTCATGAAAGAGTGAAATGACTCAAGAAGAGCCTGCTGAACTGGGAAATTAGATGATCTAATGATGAGATCAGACTCAATAAATGCATAATAGATGGTACAGCACAAAAATTCCAGACTGACTGCTGTAATGAAGGCACTCATTGTAAACACATAGCCTCTTTGGCTGAAGGATTGTTTTGGGCTATTTTTATTAAGAAAACTATGCATGTTTAGAAGATATAATTGGGTTTCCCTGGTGGCTCAGATGGTAAAGAATCTGCCTGCAGTGTAGGAGACCCGGGCTCAATTTCTGGGTTGGGGAAGATTCCCTGGAGAAGGGAATGGCTATCCACTCCAGTGTTCTTGCCTGAAGAATTCCATTGACAGAGGAGCCTGGTGAGCTACAGTCCATGTGTTGTGAAGAATTGTTTCAGTGTTTTATTACCCATCTGGATCCTGTGCAAAACCATTCATAAAATGTGTTCCTATATAACAGAGCAGCAGGAAACAACCAGACAAGCTCCAGTGGCAATTTCCCTTCACTCTCTACTCCTTATCATGCCATCAAATGTGAAGGGAAAAAACGGGAATCTCTCTTCCATATTTCCTTCAATTTGGAAAGTTTTCCTTTTAAAATCTTAAACAGTTTCCTTTCATAATATCCACAAATATCTGTATTGGTCACATAAAAAAGGAAATCATATCCCTGCACATTCCCCTGTGTACAGAAATGAAGTCTGAGCCAGCTGGTTTATCATTCTAAAGTAGATGTGGAAAACTGTTGAATGAGAGATAAGTTGCATGTGGAGAAAGTGACAAGACACAGAGATGTTCACAACACAAAGGTACCACCTTATACACCTATTAGGGATCAGAGGAAACCTGGAACAACCCTGAGAGCAAGCGACGATTCTGGTGTTCTTTAATGAGGTCAGTGAATAGGCCATAGCTGGGATGCAGAAACTCTGGGATTAGGCGCAACAATTCATGTGAATGAATTGTGTGCTTTTATCTGTGGAGAAGGCTCAGTTGCTTTCATCAGGTTCCTAAAGGAATCTTTGTCTTCCCTG
Organism: Bos indicus x Bos taurus; assembly: GCF_003369695.1. Taxonomy (NCBI): domain Eukaryota; kingdom Metazoa; phylum Chordata; class Mammalia; order Artiodactyla; family Bovidae; genus Bos; species Bos indicus x Bos taurus. Next base: position 12,121,506 of record NC_040105.1, on the reverse strand, counting down.
CTGCTGCTGCTGCTAAGTCACTTCAGTCGTGTCTGACTCTGTGCGACCCCGTAGACGGCAGCCCACCAGGCTTCCCGTCCCTGGGATTCTCCAGGCAAGAACACTGGAGTGGGTTGCCATTTCCTTCTCCAGTGCTTGAAAGTGAAAAGTGAAAGTGAAGTCGCTCAGTCGTGTCTGACTCCTAGAGACCCCATGGACTACAGCCCACCAGGCTCCTCCATCCATGGGATTTTCCAGTCAAGAGTACTGGAGTGGGGTACCATTGCCTTCTCCACCTTTCCCCAAAAGGTTAAAAATCATTACAGTAATGGAATCTTAATTTGTGAGCATCTCACTTCATTAGAGGATGACTTGATTTTATCTTTTCTTTTCTTTGACAGCTTCATTGAGGTATAAATGATGTACAAAAAACTGCTCTCGTTTAATATATGCAGTTTAATGAGTTCCGACATATGCATCCACCCATGATACTATCCCCACAATCAAGGAAATAACCATATCAATCACTTCCAAAAGTTTCCCTTTTGTGTGTGTGTGGTAAGAACATTTAACATGAAATTTACTGTCTTAAGAAATGTTTAAGGGCACAACACCAACTTGTTAACTATAGATAGTATGTTGTATAGCAGATCTCTAAAACTTACGCATCTTTCATACCTAAGACTTAATACCCATTGAACAAAAATACACAGGGATCTCTTATTCAATTGTTTTTCTTTTTAAACCAGAGCCTGATTGTCTTTTACACAGAAGTACTTTGCACTCAATGTGTAACATGAATCTTTTCTTTCCCTTGACAGATGGGTCAATACCGCCATCAGATTGATTATATTCTTTGCTGCCAAAGGTGGAGAAGCTCTATACAGTCAGCAAAAACAAGACCGGGAGCTGACTATGGCCCAGATCATGAATTCCTTATTGCAAAATTCAGAATTAAATTGAAGAAAGTAAGGAAAACCACTAGACCGTACAGGTATGACCTAAATCAAATCCCTTACGATTATACAATGGAAGTGACAAATAGTTTCTAGCGATTAGATCTGATAGACAGAGTGCCTGAAGAACTATGGGCAGAAGTTTGTGATATTGTACAGGAGGCGGTGATCAAGACCATCCCCAAGAAAAAGAAATGCAAAAAGGCAAAATGGATGTCTGAGGAGGCCTTACAAATAACTGTGAAAAGAAGAGAAGTGAAAGGCAAAGGAGAAAAGGAAAGCTATACCCATTTCAATGCAGTTCCAAAGAATAGCAAGGAGAGATAAGAAAGCCTTCTTCAGTGATCAATGCAAAGAAATAGAGGAAAACAATAGACTGGGAAAGACTACAGATCTCTTTAAGAAAATTAGAGATACCAAGGAAATATTTCATGCAAACATGGGCACAATAAAGGACAGAAATGGTATGGACCTAACAGAAGCAGAAGATATTAAGAAGAGGTGGAAAGAATAGACAGAAGAACTGTACAAAAAAGATCTTCGTGACCCAGATAACCACGATGGTGTGATCACTCACCTAGAGCCACACATCCAGGAATGTGAAGTCAAGTGGCCTTAGGAAGCATCACTATGAACAAAGCTAGTGGAGGTGATGGAATTCCAGTTGAGCTATTTCAAATCCTAAAAGATGATGCTGTGAAAGTGCTGCACTCAATATGCCAGCAAATCTGGAAAACTCAGCAGTGGCCACAGGACTGGAAAAGGTCAGTTTTCATTCCAATCCCAAACAAAGGCAATGCCAAAGAATGCTTAAACTACCACACAATTGCACTCATCTCACACACTAGTAAAGTAATGCTCAAAATTCTCCAAGCCAGGCTTCAACAGTACATGAACCATGAACTTCCAGATGTTCAAGCTGGATTGAGAAAAGGCAGAGGAACCAGAGATCAAATTTCTAACATCGACTGGATCATTTAAAAAGCAAGAGAGTTCCATAAAAGCATCTACTTCTGCTTTATTGATTATGGCAAAACCTTTGACTATGTGGATCACAACAAACTGTGGAAAATTCTTCAAGAGATGGAAATACCAGACTACCTTACCTGCCTTCTGAGTAATCTGTATGCATGTCAAGAAGCAACAGTTAGAACTGGACATGGAACAATAGACTGGTTCCAAATTGGGAAAGGAGTATGTCAACGCTGTATATTGTCACCCTGCTTATTTAACTTATATGCAGAGTACATCATAAAAAATGCTGGGCTGAATGAAGCACAAGCTGGAATCAAGATTGCTGGGAGAAATATCAATAACCTCAAATATCAATATGGCAGAAAGCAAAGAAGAACTAAAGAGTGTCTTGATGAAAGTGAAAGAGGAGAGTAAAAAATCTGGCTTAAAACTCAACATTCAAAAAGCGAACATCATGGCATCTGGTCCCGTCATTTCATGGCAAATAGATGGGGAAACAATGGAAACAGTGAGAGACTTTATATTTTGGGGCTCCAAAATCACTGCAGATGGTGACTGCAGCCATGAAATTAAAAGACACTTGCTCCTTGGAAGAAAAGCTATGACCAACCTAGACAGCATATTAAAAAGCAGAGACATCACTTTGCCGACAAAGGTCTGTCTAGTCAAAGCTATGGTTTTTCCAGTAGTCATGTATGGATGTGAGGGTTGGACTATAAAGAAAGCTGAGTACCAAAGAATTGATGCTTTTGAACTGTGGTGTTGGAGAAGACTCCTAAGAGTCCCATGGACTGCAAGGAGATCCAACCAGTCCATCCTAAGGAAATCGGTCCTGAATATTCATTGGAAGGACTGATGCTGAAGCTGAAGCTCCAATACTTTGGCCACCTGATGTGGAGAACTGACTCATATGAAAAGGCCCTGATGCTGGGAAAGATTGAAGGCAGGAGAAAGGGATGACAGAGGATGATATGGTTGGATAGCATCACTGTCTCGATGGACTTGAGTTTGAGCAAATTCCAGGATTTGGTGATGATTCGGGAGGCCTGGAGTCCTGCAGTCCATGGGGTCACAAAGAGTCGGACACAACTAAGCGACTGAACTGAACTGAACCCATTTTATAATGAAATTAGATATGTGCTCCAAACAAGTAAGAAAAAAAAAAAAAAAAAAAGCTTTCAGTTTTTACTTTTGAATGTCTTGACAAGAAAAGGGTCAAGTGAAGAGGGGTAATTCTCTCCCCTAATCTCCTCTCCTCTCCAATTTCCTTATGGCCTCTTTTTAATTTCTTCTGTGTTCCTTTCACCTATTAGAACATTTTTTTTTTCTGACTTTAGGACACACCTGATGCTCTTTGCCTCTCCCCATGGACTAAAGGAATTGATTTGGGTCCTGAGCATCCTCTATGATCCCCTGGTTTACTTTCGCTGCCGGAGCTCTGCTGTCTTCCTGTATGTGAGTATTTGGCAGAACTGAGATATTCAATATATTGGCCTTCCCCTCACATCCCCGACACAAATGATGCACCTGACCTGAAGGTCCTCAAGTTTGACGTGTGATACAAAGTATGGTGTGGTACAAAATATGAATCAGTCCCCTTTTTCATCTGAATCTGTGAGTTAAAACAGTGACTATTTGTCTCATTTAACCAAATGCATCTAACAGCCCTTTATAAAAGAGATGCTATGCAGGATTATCAAAAGTTTCTCCATTTTACCCTCGTCAGTGCTTTTAGAAAGGATCTGCAAGCAGGGAATCATGAAAGTCTTCATGAATATCTTTCAGCAACAGACTAGCCAACCAGGAATCTTCAGTAGGGGGCAGGGGGCGAACTTGATTCCAGAGCCCAAAGCTGATTTGGGAACATAGGCAGTCTATTTTAACAATGAAGCTGATTTGGTCATACATTCTGAGCAACTTCAGATTAAGGTGAGGTAGGATCTGTCCATTCTTAAGGGAGGTAAAGAGAAGAGGGACTTATTTGGTGGCTTCCATTGTGTGCTCAGCCATGTCTGACTCTCTGCGACCTCATGGACTGTAGCTCACCAGGCTCCTCTGTCCATGGAATTCTCCAGGCAAGAATACGGAGTGGCTTGCCATTTCCTCCTCTAGGGGATCTTCCTGACCCAGGGATTGAACCCACGTCTCTGGCGTCTCATGCATTGGCAGGCAGATTCTTTACCACTGTGCCACCTGAGAAGCCTGGCTTCCATTGCTTCTCATTTTAAAAGCAGCAAAACCACATCACAAAAAGAAAAAAATCGGAACATAAGATAAAGAATAAAAAAGAGCTCCCAACTTCATCCATAGTCTACCACTCTCAGGCAACAAAATTAAGTTGTTTCTGTGTCTTAATCATGCAATGCAATCTATTTTCTCAATGTGTATGTATAAAATATAATTATTGCAACCTTTGTTGGTTCTCAGGTGATTCCATTCTAGGGACATCTATCATAATTTTCTCCCCCAGAATTTCAAATTAACTGGAAATATATGGGAAAACAACTTCCAGTCAATGAAATGAGGCTACAGGATAAAACTGACCAGACTGCCTCATTTATTAGCTGTGTAATCTGGACCATTGCTTACCACCTATATGTATTGGTTATTTGTTATAAAATGAAGATAGTAATGATCACTAGCTAAATGTATTGTAGCATTAAATAAGGCAATCTTTTTTTTTATTGAAATATAGTTGGTTTATAGTACTGTGTTAGTTATTGATGTGCAGGTGTACAAGTGATTCAGTTATATAAATATATGTGTGTGTGTGTGTGTGTGTATTCTTTTTCAGATTCTTTTCCATTATAGTTATTCAGCTCAGTTTCGTTCAGTCACTCAGTCGTGACTGACTCTTTGTGCCCCCATGGACCGCAGCATGCCTCCCAGAACCTACTCAAACTCATGTCCATCATATTGGTGATGCCATCCAACCATCTGATCCTCCATTGTCCCTTTCTCCTGCCTTCAATCTTTCCCAGCATCAGGGTCTTTTCCAATGAGTCAGTTCTTCGCATCAGGTGGCCAAAGTATTGGAATTTCAGCTTTAGCATCAGTCTTTCCAATGAATAGTCAGGACTGATTTCCTTTAGGATTAACTGGTTGGATCTCCTTGCAGTCCATGGAACTCTCAAGAGTCTTCTCCAACACCACAGTTCAAAAGCATCAATTCTTTGGCATTCAGCTTTCTTTATAGTCCAGCCCTCACATCCATACATGACTACTGGAAAAACCATAGCTTTGACTAGACAGACCCTTGTTGGTAAAGTAATATCTCTGCTTTTTAATATGCTATCTAGGTTGGTCATAGCTTTTCTTCCAAGGAGCAAGCATCTTTTAATTTCATGGCTGCAGTCACCATCTGCAGTGATTCTGGAGCCCTGCCAAAAAAGAGTCTCTCACTGTTTCCATTGTTTCCCCATCTATTTGCCATGAAGTGATGGGACCGGATGCCATGATTATAGGTTATTACAGGATATTGAATATAGTTCTCTGTGCTCTATATACAGTAGGATCTTATTATTTTATATATAGTGGTATGTATCTATTAATCCCAAACTCCTAATTTGTCCTTTCTCCCACTATCTTTCCCCTTTGGTTACCATAAGTTTGTTTTCTATGTCTGTGAGTCTGTTTCTGTTTCATAAATAAGTTAATTTGTATGATAGTTTAGATTCCATATACAAGTGATATCATAAGATATTCATCTTCCTCTGACTTCCTTCACTTAGTATCTCTAGGCCCATCTATGTTGCTGCAAATGGCATCATTTCATTCCTTTTTATGACTGAGAAATCTTTTAAGACACATAGCAGATTACCTAGAATGTCATAAAGTGAAAGTGAAAGTCACTCAGCCTGACTCTTTGCGACCCCATGGACTAGTCCATGGAATTCTCCAGGCCAGAATACTGGAGTGGGTAGCCTTTCCCTTCTCCAGGGGATCTTCCCAACTCAGGGATCAAACCCAGGTCTCTGATTGCAGTCAGATTCTTTACCAGCTGAGCCACAAGGATATAATAAGACTTCAATAAATACTGGCTGTTTAGTAATAGCCTACCCCAGCATTTGTTGGTTTATGTTTCCCACATACTGTTTAGATCCCCCAAGCCAAGAGCACAGAGGCTCTGAGTCAAAAAGAAGAAAGAGAACTATGGTAATCACATTGTGATCTGTAGTGTCACGACTAGTACTTAAGTGAGAATAGAGTCCATGTATTCCGCTCTTGGCCTTTTGTTTGTTCAAGATACTGCGATACCACGTTGGCTGAAGGTGCCCTTGTGAGCCTGCTCTGCACTACTACTGCTTTCTATCACCATCAATCAGGGCCACACATGTTAATTAAGCACTTTACTGTTTTTGCACATGATTTATTAGATCTCTTTTCATTAATGTGTTTGATCAAAAAGAAAAGTAATTAAGTGGGGAACAGTGGTGGCAAAACATACTCGGCATCAATTATTAAAAATAAAAATTCTTAGGATGAGAGCCTGATCATTCATCCTTAAGCCATCTGTGGGCCTCAGCTGATGGCGAACCAACTGAACCATTACTACCTCTAATTCTTAGATGCACAATTAATTTTTTAAGAGTATTAAAGGGAAATATATTTTTATGTTTACAGTCAAAATACCAGTAGTTGGCAAAGGAAGAAGGGCATTGCATAATCTTCTCTTTATCCCTTAATCACAGAAAATCAATAATACTCCTCTCCAGTCAAAAACCTGTGATTTGTCCCTTAAATATCCATAACGCAACTTTGTAAGATAGGCTTCTCCGAAAATAAGGAGTGCACAATTTTAATGGGGAAAAACACATTTTAAGGGAAAAAATACCCACCATTTCTTCCTTCAATAACTTGTTTTTATAATGGAAAGATTCAAAACTAGTTAAAAGGCAACCCCAGGGGTCACTGTGTAGATTCCTCATTTTTAAAGGCAGAGTTATAAACAAAATCTTCTAGAATTTTGTTCTCACTGTTGCAATAAAGCACCCAATGTAGAGACTATTATTCAAGTCTTATGATTAATCCTGGTATTCTGATGAATCTATAAAATGAAAATCATCATCTCCTACCCTCAGAGATATTTAAGAGGCTATGGGTTCTCAATATCTTAAAGCTGATGAGTTTTAATTATTGGAGTCAATTTAAAGACACTTGGAGAGTCACCATCAATTATATCTGCAACAGGATAGGGTGTAAATATACAAATAAATTGGATGCCACTGCCAAGGAATATTCAGATATGACAAGAATTCAGCCTCTTAGATTATAATAATAATGTACTGACTATAATAATGAAGCTGATTTTCTACTGTGCAATTTATTACTATCTTTCATTTTGAGACTATTTTTAAGCTTCAGTGTTTTATCTTATATCAGAAAAATTTTGTATTTGAAGGTCCTTATTTTTAAAAATGGGCCAAATGTGAAAGCAACATGACCATATGCAAACTGGAATATGAGATCTGCTGAATGGGAGGTAAAAATCTTGACAAGGATGAAAAGAGTATAGGATATACTTTGACTTTAGAAGGATGTCTATGAAAGTATTAGTAGTTGTGATGCTTAATAAGTTTTTGTGCTTTTCCCTATTTTTCAAATAAAATTCTATAATAAAAGTACATTGATTTTGGAATTAGATTAAGAGGCTATTTTTTAAAACAAATTTTATCAAGTTAAAACAGTAAGAAATTTAAAATAGTATAAACCTCACTTTTTTAATTTTAGTTTTTGATGTAGGTATGATTTCTAGATATTCCTGGTTTAACTTCCATAGTAGGATATTGTAGGCTTCCCTGGTGGCTCAGACAGTAAAGAATCTGCCTACAATGCAGGAGACCCAGGTTCAATCCCTGGACTAGGAATATTCCCTGGAGAAAGGAATGGCTACCCACTATAGTATTCTTGCCTGGTGAATTCCATGGACAGAGGAGCCTGGCGGGCTGCAGTCCATAGGGTTACTAAGAGTCGGACACAACTGAATAGGATATTGTACCAAAAATGAAAGTAGCCTTAGAAAGCATTTTTATTTCTCAAAGTAAATTCTGTAGAACATTAATCTTTTGAAACGGTCTTTGTAAAAAGGAGAAGAGGGCAGCAGAGGATGAGATGGTTGGATGGCATCACTGACTCAATGGACATGAATATGAGCAAACTCCAGGAGATGCGGAAGGAAAGGGAAACCTGGCGTGCTGCAATCTGTTGGGTCACAAAGAGTCAGACATGACTTAGTGACTGAACAACAACAAAAAGGGTTCGACAATCAAATAAGTGTGGTAAATCCTGCTCTTCATATTCAGAGGCTCCACGTAAAGAATGCAAGAAGCTTGCTTCTAATGAAACCTGTTTAAGTGTACCGCACCCAAAATCTGTATACCTCATTTGACCACAGAGAGCATTTTTCTACATAACTTCAATTAACATCCTGTCACACTTTGAGAAACACTAATTTCGATTAATCCTATCAAGAGAGAAACTTTAGAGAGCTGTTGCTCAAGGTTCAACAGCTAGTTAATAGAGACATTGGCCCTGGAACTCAGACATTCTGACTCCCTGTCCAGTGCTTGTTTTTATTAAACCCAAGTGTTCAACACTTTTACTCAAAGGTAAAGAGAGACCAATTCCTCCTTCCATAACCATCCAACAGTCCTTTTCTCACCTCAAGGAAACAGAGCAGGGAAGATTCCTTCTGACATTTCCTTCCAAGATTCAAGCCAATCTAACGTGGTAATGCATCCTCATGTCTTAGAACATTTGGATGATTATAAACCGACTTGAATAGTTCATCAACTGGCCCACTTAAGAAGGAAAATTCTGCCTCACACTTTGCTATTCCCATTCCCGCTAATTTGAAATGCTCCTCCCAACCCCAATAACCTTGAAGTAAAGCATTTTTTTTTGCTCTTTAAACACTAATGCCTCTTGAAGGCCATTTATGTCACACTTTAGGAGTTTTTTTCTCATTACCTGAAGAATCATAAAAGAGTGAAAATCTCTATCCATCTGGGAGCTGAAATGGAATCCATGTTCAGAGCAGTTATTGCTTTTCTCTTTGTTCTGTTTACTTATAGTACATAGCTTAAACGATCAGCTACCCAAGCCTGTCACATCACCATACCTTCAATTTGGAGTGTTTTGCTCCGTGGTAGTAAATTATTTGTTGCTCACTTATTGTCTGAAAACCCAGACCTTCCCATATTTCCTTCATTGTCTGGTTAATTTCTTCTTTTCCTTTACTTTTTTTTCCTTCTTAATATTCTAAGACCTTTAAAGAATAGCACCTCTGTGCAGCAATATGGTTTCACTCCTCATACTAAGATCTGTGGGAGAGCAGTTCAGCTATCACTTTGGGAGTTGTTTAGAAATGTAGAGCTACTGAGTCAGACTCTGCATTTTAACACAATCCCCATGGGGTTGTGTGCACCTTAACATTAAGAAAGCATTGGTCTATGATATGTTCCAATGCAAGGAATTAATTTGAGAGGCAGAAGCTGGAAAGAATTATGTTTACTTGCCAACTCCTTCTGAACTCAGGCATTCTTTTTGGTTCTGAAATAGACACCAAAGCTAATATATTAGGTGTGTGTGCTTTTGAATAAGTCAGTGAAACAGAAACAAACCTGGAGACTCTCTGAAACATTTGAAAGGAAGCATCAAAATATAGCTCACATGACTAATGTAGTCAATTTCACTTTGATGTAAAGTAAGCTAACAGGCAGCCTCCTTTCCCTCTAGGAACTGACAACTGGGCAGCACAGCTAAGCATCAGCTAGAGCTATGGAGGGGTGTGGATGGAATAAGCAGAACCATCCTGGGTGAGGCATTAACATGCATGCACAGCCCCTGGCTTTCTTCTACCTGGGCATTTCCACTCTTGTGATTTCCCTGCTGCTATCTTCTTGGGACTAATGGGGAAAAGGGGATCAAGTCTTTAATGCTTCCTTGATTTAAACAAAACCCCCCAAAAATGTAATTTTCCTCAGGATGCCAAGAAGTGGTATGTGACTGTGGACTCATCTTATTTGATAAGGCCAAGATTGATTTCTTTTTCCATGCATTTTGAAGTGCTGTATCTTAGCAGTAGCTTTCTCTAAGGAACTTTACACAAGCAGCTCATTACACTATGAAAAAAACAATCCCTGGGAGGTAAAGGGATCAATATGTATTATGCTCAGTCTTAGAGGAGTTGAAGATAGTGCATGGAGAGAGCTAAACGTGGTGAGTTGAATTTCAGACTCCTAGCTCTTAGCTGTATATTCTATGCAGTGGTGTCCCTAGACTCCATCTGTTAGAATTAAGGAAAACAAACCTCTTAGTTTCATTAACTTTGCTATTAGACAGTCCTAACCATCCTCTCAGTTCATAATAAGGAAGTAGATGGATGCCAAGCAGCCATGAAGATGCATTTTTGTCAATACAAATTTCAGGGGTAATGAATAACTAAGTTTCCAAGCTGTTGGTTCTATGCATGCTGATGGCCCTGTTATTTGCTTCTTAATTACTTAATTAACTTTTCACTGGCTTGTCTGTGGTCAGTGGACATTCATGCACCCTCAAGTCTATATCTAGTGCTTGGATTCTGAATTTTCCACTCAGGGGGTAATGTTTTAGTTAGCTAAAGTTCACAATCCATGGTTAAACATCCAAAATCAAATAGGCAAGGAAATTTGAGGCAGAAATTAGCTGTAAGTTGCCTTTGTTTTGTTGCCTAGCATGGAATAAAATCTAGATACAAAGTCTGGAATAAAACAATAAGAATTGATATATTTCTCAAGGGCAAGCATTTGCGCCCATTTGCATTTGAATTTGAAATCCATGGGTATATATCCCACCAGGATGTCCCGCAATCTGTTCAGACTAAACAAAATTGTGATAAGGCAAAATGGAGGGTGTGACACTCCTTCCATAAAGCATTTTTTACTTTACTTCTAAAGAAGTGATTAACTGGTGGAATTCATTCTTATTGAGATCAAGAAGTAGTAAAGAATTTGAAGTGAAGAGGCTTTTTTTTGGTTCCCTTCAATACACATCATCCAAGTGTTTAAAGCAAGCCTTGCTGAAACTAGAGGACGCTTAAGAGAATGAGACCTCGTTTTTCGCACACCTAGGATAGGATATGAGCTTTCTTAAATATAGATACTTTTTTGATACAATAGCTGATATAGTTAAGTATTTTCAAATTATGCCTTGCCCAAGGCATTCAAAATCATGCGAAAGAATTACAGTTATATGTCAATAGCTTTGAAAATATGCATGATTGGAATAGTTTTCAAAGAAAACAAAAATTATTAACTCTGACCCAAGTACAGTTAAAAAGACTGAGTAGACCATAAAAATATTTTTTTTTTTTTTTAAACATCTTATTAATACAGTATTTATTTGTCTTCCTTCTGTCAAGCCCTGAGCCAACCACTTTCCCCAGGTTGCCTGGGGAGGTACAGGAAAAGAAACATACAGGGCAGATGAGACACGGGAGAAGAACTATGGGAGGTGGAAACGGCTCCTTCACATGGCGAAGAGGATGAGAAAGGCCACCATCAGGCAAAAGAGCCCCATGGCCTCCGAGAGGGCAAAGCCCAGAATGGCGTAGGAGAAGAGCTGCTGCTTCAGAGAAGGGTTCCTGGCATAACCAATGATGAGACTCCCAAACACGGTCCCAATTCCAGCTCCAGAGCCAGCCACCCCTACTGTGGCAGCCCCAGCTCCAATGAACTTGGCTGCTGTGTCAATGTCCCTTGAAATGGCACTGGTTTGGAAGCTGCGGCTAGGAGTAAGTGAGGTGGTCAGGGGACGGGGAACTACTGCCAAGCTGCTGTGGCTCTCATCCGTCAGTGTTTCCGGTCGTCTTACCACCACTGCAGACAGTGATCGGCTCAATACTGTAGAGGTTCTCCTGATCAAGGAGGGGGTGGAGACGAACTTGGCGCAAGTGTACATTTTCAGGGGATGAAGGGCTACGGCAGGAAAGCTGCTCCCAGTGCAGAGAAGACAGAGAGGGGCAGGGAGGGGGCGGGAATCCATAAAAATATTTTTTAAATCATCAAAATTCTCCCTTGCCCTGCACAAGCCATTATGCCAGCTAGTTCTATGGAACAGTACTATGTACTGTTATATAGTACTATGTACTATATATATATATATTTTAAAAAGGTTATATGTGTTCTACTTAAACTGTCCTGAAGCTAGGAAAAAGATAAAAGTCCAAATTTATTTCTAAGAAACTAAGGTGACATGCTAATCAGATAAGGACAGCTCTATCCTCAAAACAAAATTATTGACCAGTCTTATTAATGAATATATTGCCAACATTAGTAAATTGGATATTAAAAATCATGCAAAAGAATTCATGATTAAAGAATTCACTTTAAAATATTAAAGTATATTCTAAAAGAATAATATATCACACATGATAAATATAAGGATAGTTCAACATGAGGAAACAATTTACACATGAAGGAGAAAAAAACCATGTGATAATTTTAATAGGTTTATGTGTTAAAATTAAACAGAAATTCAGGATAAGATTATTAGTAAGCAATGAATAAAAAAATATCTCTTTAACTAGAGCAAACATATTTATCAGGGACAAAGAACAAATTTCTTACCAAATAATAAAATAGAGACATTTCCATTAAAACAGTATCAAGACAATGATCCCTACCATCAAACAATTCTTCAGTATCTTCCTGGGCAATAACACTCATTCAGTTATAAAAATCACTTTTGAAAAAATACATCACTTTTAGTCAAGCAAATGGATTATTGAGCCTTCCTTAGTCATATTTTATCCTCAAAAATGTTTACCAAATAATTTAACTATATTGCTTGCTAATGAAAGAGAAATTATCTTTCCCCTTTGATAGACACACAATGTCATTGCCCTATGTGATTTTCCAGATGTTTTTCTGAAATTGCGCTGACACTTGGTTCTAGCTTGTCCTGACATGTAGACTGTGATTATCTTCTATTTGTCAAAGAAATCTACCATCAGAGAGTTGAAAAACCTATCCTCACACCCTCCTATTGCTTTCTACCTCCTATAGTTTCAGAAATAGCAATATACCCCATGTTACAAAGCAGGTTTATATCTTTGATCCATCACTCTGAATTGTAGTGGCTCTGATTTAGAAGCAAAGTTACTAGTCCAGCTGCAACAGGGAACCAGTTTAGCACATCACAATTCATCCTGAACAGAAGAAATAAAGACATAACAGTGACAAATTAACAGAACAAAACATTAGGCTCAACATTTACATGAGTAATGTCTATAGAATTCTAATTGGAAGCATATTAATGAGAAATGTTGAATATATAAAACTTGGAGTGAAAGAGCTATTTTTAGACCTTTGCTTTTCTTTAAATGTCACTCTTTTATATATAGTTTATATTCTTCCTTCATTCTATGAATCACAGTATATTAGAGATGAAGATGGCTTTATTTCAAGTGCTTTGTCTTTGTATTGATGTCAACGGGCTATTTTTTTAGGCTAGTGAAGCATGTGTAATTAGGAGGGACAGTGGCATTTGTAAACCAAGATGACAAGGTGGAGGGGGATCACTGTAGTTTTCCTATCTAATGACACTGAGAAAATATCAATAAGGGTGAATGTATTTTGTTTTACCTTGAGGCCTTACATTTAATTTCAGGAAAGAAGACAAAAATCATAATGCCCTTGAGCAGGAAAAAGAAAGGTTATAATCTCCTGAAAGCTTGCGCAAAACAAACCATTCATACTCTCAAAGTATGTGAATCTGAACTCTTTTTTTTTTTTTTTTTTTACTTTTTCTTTTGAGATAATTATAGATACACTTGCAGTTTTAGGGAATGATATAGAGATATCCTAGGAACATTTTATTCAGTCTTACTCAATAATATCTTAAAAAACCAAAATTTCTCCCCAAAAGCCAGGAGAAATATCAATAACCTCAGATATACTGGTGACACCACCCTTATGGCAAAAAGTGAAGAGGAACTAAAGAGCCTCCTGATGAAGGTGAAAGAAAAGAGTGAAAAAGCTGGCTTAAAATTCAACATTCAAAAAACAAAGATCATCATTTCATGGCAAATAGATGGGGAAACAATGGAAACAGTGACAGACTTTATTTTCTTGGGCTCCAAAATCACTGTGGACAGTAACTGCAGCCATGGAATTAAAAATACGTTTGCTCTTTGGAAGAAAAGCTATGACCAACCTAGACAGCATATTAAAAAGCAGAGACATTACTTTGCCGATAAAGGTCTGTATAGTCAAAGCTGTGGTTTTTCCAGTAGTCATGTATGGATATGAGAGTTGGGCCATAAAGAAAGCTGAGTGCAGAGATTTGATGCGTTTGAACTGTGGTGCTGGAGAAGACTCTTGAGAGTCCCTTAGACTGCAAGGAGGTCAAACCTGTCAATCCTAAAGGAAATCAACCCTGAATATTCATTGGAAGAACTGATGCTGAAGCTGAAGCTCCAATACTTTGGCCACCTGATACGAAGAGCTGACTCATTAGAAAAGACCCTGATGCTGGAAAAGATTGAAGGCAGGAGGAGAAGCGGACAACAGAGGATGAGATAGTTGGATGGCATCACCAACTTGATGGACATGAGTTTGAGTAAGCTCCGGAAGATGGTGAAGGACAGGGAAGCCTGTTGTGCTGCAGTCCAGGGGGTCGCAAAGAGTCAGACATGACTGAGCAACTGAACAATAACAACAAAAGCCAAATACAATATCACAACCAGGCTAGTTCCCTTTACTTGTGCTCATTGGTGTGTGTGTGTGTATGTGTGTGTGTATTTGGTTCCGTTCAAATTTATCACATGGGTAGGTTTGTCTAGCCACCACTGTAGTCAGCATCCTGAATAGTTCTGTCCCTGCAAGAATCCTCTGTGTTGCCCTATTCAAAGTGCAACGACCTTCTACCTGCTCCCTGTCTTGTTTCCCTGTCTTTAACACCTGGCAATCACTAATCTATTCTCCACTTTTACATTCCATTTCTATAACATGTCAAGAATGGAATCCTACAGCATTTAGCCTTTGGGGATTTGCTTTTTACACTCAGCATAATTCTCAGGAGATGCGCCCAAGTTGTGGCATGTATCCATAGTCTCTTACTTTTACTGCTAAGTAATATTCTATGGTATGGATGTGAGAGGGTGACAGGTAGGAACACCACAGGTCTCCAAGAGGCAGGAGGAAGTAAACTTCAAGTGGCAGATGTTTGTTTGTTTGTTTGTTTTTTCCTGGTCTACTCAAAATTAAAAGAAGCTTCTTTTAATTCTGTGTTGAAGGCACCTGGTTCTGCCTTGAACTAACCAATGCACTTTTCTTATGGAAATGTTTTTCTTAACCTTTGTTAATGAAACTATGTATTTGCTTTGGAATCTGCCTTTCTTCAAAATAGTTCCGCCTAAGACTATTTTCTTTTCTCAAACTTTGGGCTGATAACGACTCAACACACCAGTACTCGTGTGAATTATTTCATGGCCGTGGGTGACACACCTTGTGCTGTCCTATCTCAAAAATGTATATTGTGGGAGAGGGGCCTGGAGAAACTCCCTCAGCCTTGAGGCGTTTCCTTTATCTGATTAGAAGCTCTCTAACCACATAAAATGCCTTGCTAAAAACTAGCGAGTGGGCGTTCTTTCTGCCCTCTTCTGATACCTATCCTATGTCAGAAGCTTTCTCTGTCTCCCTTATACTTTAATAAAATTCTGTTACACAAAAAGCTCCAGTGGTCAAGCCTGGTCTCTGGCCCCGGGTGGAAATCCTCTCCTCCAGAGATCATGAATCCCAGCGGAGCACATGGCTTTGCAGCAGCAACCTTTCAGAAGTAGCATAGTTTGTTTTGCCGTTCACACATTGAAGGACATCTGTGTTATTTCCAGTCTGGGGTTATTATGAATAGAGCTTCTTGGAATATTTGTGCCCAGGTTATGTAGGAACATACATTTTCATTTCTCTTGATTAAATGCCCAAGAATGCAATTGCTGAGTCTTATGATGATTACAGGTAGAGTTGTACAAGAAACCATCAAACTGTTTCCCTGAATGATGATACCACTCATACATTCCCACCAGCAGTGCATGAGTGATCCTCTTGTGTCTCCACATCCTTGCCAGCACTCGATGTGTCACTGTATTTTATTTCAGCCAGTCTGATTGGTGTGGAGTGTATTTTTCATCCAGGGCTTCTCATCCTCAGCACTACTGGCATGTTAGATGGGGTAATTCTTTGGTGTTGGGTAGGGGGAAGGGTCGGAGAAGGCAATGGCACCCCACTCCAGTACTCTTGCCTGGAAAATCCCATGGATGGAGGAGCCTGGTGGGCTACAGTCCATGGGGTCACTGAGGGTCGGACACGACTGAACGACTTCACTTTCACTTTTCACTTTCATGCATTGGAGAAGGAAATGGCAACCCACTCCAGTGTTCTTGCCTGGAGAATCCCAGGGACGGGGGAGCCTGGTGGGCTGCCGTCTATGGGGTCACACAGAGTCGGACACGACTGAAGTGACTTAGCAGCAGCAGCAGCAGCAGCAGCAGGGGGAAGGGTTGTTCTATGTATTGTAGAATGTTTAGCCACATCCCTGTCCTCTGTTAGATGCCAGTAGCTCCTTGCCCCCATTGTGACAAGCAAAAATGTCTTCAGATACTGCTAAATGTCCCCTTGGGGACAACATTTTCCCCTCTTAAGAATCACTGTTAAAGAAAGGATCACTAATCCATCATGACAGTCTAAGTAAAACAAGATCACTAATGCTCATTTATCTCCTCCGGGCTCTTTCCCTTTTTTGGATATTAAAAACTTTTCTTAGTACCTACTTCCCTCCTGTTTTCCAACCAAACTCCTCAACTCACTACCCAGATGCATAAGATGATAAGCCTGCTCTGATGACTTACTAGACTAAGACCAAAGTGAAATTGCCTTCATATGATTTGAACTATTAAGTCTTGCCCAGACTATTAATTCTCAAATCGTCTGCAGTAGCTCTGAATGTGCCTGCTCCAGCTTGTTTATAAGATGCTAATCTCATGAAGGAGAAAATTCAGAACAATTAAGAGATGAGAAAGGAGAGAAAAATCTGGACAATAGGCTTTCTTAAAGGAGTGTTGAGGCAGATAAGAATGAATCCAGGTGAAAGCAGATAATGCTACAAGTTGGGAAAAGCTAGAATTCCAGTGGCTATACCTCCAGAGTTTTACCCCCAAGCATACAACTCTGCCTGTCACTTCAGGCATGTGTCAAAACACTAATTCCCTCACTTCTCAGTCTATTAAAATGCTTCTCATCTTCCAAAGGTCAGATCAAGTGTTGTCTCTTCTGTAATACCTTCTCCAATACTCCTAGCTGGAACAAAATCATCTTTCCCCTGGATTCTGCCAACATTTATCTCCACCTTGGTCATTTTGACCACACTTTGATATGTGTGCATCTTTCTCCAAAGTGAGATGGCCAGCTTCTTGAATTTTATTTGACAGTGGCTTAAAGATCAGAGCAAGAGTGCATGTACAGCAGGTACAGTGGGCTACATAGAAGGCCAAAGGGGAAAGTATAGAGAAGCAACCAACAGCTGAAAGACAGTGGAAAAGGGCTGATTTCTAAATCTGCATATATAGAGGGCTTAGATTGGAATTTGAATCCCAGACTTCTGGACCCCACCCGTAAAAATTTTGATTTGGTGTCAGGAATGGGCCTGAGAATATGCATCTTTAACAACTTTTCAGGTGATGCTGATGTTGGTAGTCCAGCAGCAACTTGGAGAACCACTGTCCAGGCTGGCTGTGTTGACGGCATGGGCTTACCATCAGGGGTCCAACAGAGCGGGGGTGCTGTTGGGGGAAGGACTTGTATACGGGACCAAACTGGGGAGCACCTCCTCTTTGCTCAGGCAAGTCTAGAATCTCCCCATGAGCATGGGCTCTGGACATCCTTTAATGACTTTAATTAAACAAACATTCAATGAGATTCATATTCATCTTTGTATTTCTGAAATGCTTTGCATGGGTAAGTGGAGGACACTCAAGAAATGCTAATTAAATATTTTTAAAAGGCAGATAGATGAACTTAATATCCTTTTAATCCTTGCGTTTTCCTAAAACAGGGAAGTTAGTTGCCCAGTAAAAGTTTGTTGGTCTTGCTGCTGCTGCCATAATATCCTTCTCAATCTGATACCAAACAAGGTGCTATCTATGGAAGACACAGAATGAAGAAATAGTTAGTGGAATGAATAATCAGCTTTGAGGCACTAAAGGTCTATAAAGGTAATCTATGCTGCAGATATTTCCCATGCGCTATTTATCTAAGTAGTGGAATCTTAATTAATATGCATAGGTAGGTAGATGGATGGATGGACGGACAGATATGTAGACAGAGAGATATACCCACTCCCCCTTCATGGGTCCTGTGGCAGGCAAACTTCTAAGATGGCCCCAAGGATCGCCACCTCTTGGTATTCACACCCATGTATAACCCATCTCCTTTGAGTATGCATGGACCACCATAGCAAGTTGTTTAAAATTTGAATACAAAAAAGTAGTAGGATGTTATATTTTCAATTGAAAATAGCAAAACTTACAAATCACTGTGACTTCCTACCTTCTGACTTGTACTCTCTCTCTCTCTCTTGCCTTTTCACGTGCTCGTACTAGTAAATCCAGATGTGATATTCCCTCCACAGAGATGCCCTATGGAGAGGCCACTTGGCAAGGAACTGAGGGAAGCCTGACCACAGACTATGAGGAACTGAGGCCCCAGGCCAACATGGGTCCAGCAACCGCATGAGTGAGCTAGGAAGCAGATCCTTCCAGGTTAGCCTTGAGAGGACCGTGGCCTTCTCAGAAACCCTGATATGGGGCCCAGTTATGCCATATAAGGATTCCTGATCCACAGAAGTGATGTGATGATAAATGTGTACTATTTTAAGCTACCAAAATAGTAATTTGGGGGTAATTTGTGATGCAGCAATAGATAATGATTGCAGATTCTTTTCTAAGAATGCCAAATAATTAGTATCTCCTGCATATCATCAAAGAAGTAGTGTGTGTATATATATATATACGTGTGTGTGTGTGTGTGTGTGAGAGAGAGAGAGAGAGAGGGAGGGAGCAAAGGAGGGAAGAGATCAGGCAGGATTCCAAAGAGATTTTTGATCCCCCCCTAATGGGGCATAGTCTTATTTCCTATCACAAGAGATTTGTTGCCAATCTGATCCCTTAAAAAAGTAAACACCAAAATTGCTAGGATTAATTAAGGTTGTCATTGTCACTATTTTTCAAATTTTCCAGTCCTAATCGGGCCATCCCTCTCACCTTACTCACGAGTAACTGACAGAACTGTGTTATTTGTAATTATTTTTAGTCTTACTCTTGCTGACTCACATTTCAAGCTCCACTCATATCTTTTTGGAGACTTAACTAAGTCTCAAGAAGAATGTGGCTTTACCCCAGCTGTGGCTAAAGTCTCAAATACTCCAACCATACATAAACACTTTTACACATCCAGAATGACAGACAGCGTTCATTGAGTTATCCATTTAATTTTTGACTAATGTTAATTCACTGCCTACTAGGAGCAACGTGCTAGGAACAGTAATGGGAAGGTGACCATATGTCATGCATTCATGATGCATATATGACCATAATGTATTCATGCTCCCTTAAAAGTTGACAGTAACCATTGCACATACCCCCACCCCATGGTGATTTCTTTGTAGCAGTATCTTGTATAGCAAATGTGGCGAGAACATGACCATTTGTGAAATACCCTTGGTGAAAATGTTGATTCTCAGGAATAGATGAGAAGTCTGTCATTGGCATGTACTTTGACCAGCCTTTAAAAATGAAACACCAGCAATGTGCCCCTTTAGCTATTGCTTGCATGGCACCTGATTTTAGATTTGAAACTCTGGCTGGCTCTTTCCCATAGTACCACCCTGAGGGCTAAGGGAAGATCATAGGGGCCTCTCTGTCAGGATAAATCCCAGCAAGGCAGACACAAGTGTGTGTCTGACATGGATTCATCTCTGCTCACACAGCCAGCAGGTAGCACAATGGCAATTCATAACATCCCATGACCCTCAGCGTTCCCAGAGATCAAAGGAAGTAAACAAGAGACAGAATATGCTCTTGAGGCACATTGCTTATAAGTGAAAAGCAATATATAAGTATTAAAATAAATCCGTAAGAGGCAATTTGGCAATGCATATGAAAAGACTTAATTTGTAGTTTGCATATCTTTTGATCTAGCAAATCTACTTCTAGGAATTTATCCTAAAGGGGGAAGAAATCACAGGGCTTTGAAAATCTAGTTACATGGGTACTTGCTAAAATTACCTTCATGAGGGAAGAAATTGGAAACAGCTTAAATATGCACCAAGTATGAACTGAGTAAATGAATTATTATATAATTAACAATGGAATGTAATTCAGCCCCTGAAATAATACTGTGAAAGAATAATTTAAAAGAATATAAAAGGAAAATGTTCATGTTCATTATATATTATAAAGTGAAAAAGTAGGCTAATAAATGACATGTACAATATTATGTTTAAAAATGTGTGTGGATACATCTGTGTATCGTATATGTGTATCCATACAGAGAGAGAGAAGGAGATTTCAATAGTGGTTCTTTTTAGGTGTTGAGCTTATGGATAATTTGAATATTATTATTTAACTATGGTCTATTTTTATAATGAGTATATATTATTGAAATTAAGGACAATTCAAATTATATTAGTTTTATTTGACTGTTATCTATATTTTCAACAATGACCATACATTGTTTAGAAAGCATTAAATTCTTATTAGAAAAAGGGATTAATTAAGTGTACACTAAAGGGATTCTTAAACCAAATCTTGAGGTTTTAGGTACATAAAAAAGGGAATATATGTGGGCATCTTAATTCTATGTTCTGCCCAGAGACTTGGCTATCACTCAAAGGCAATAGAAAGTTAAAGGGTTCCAAACGTCACTAACTGTCAGATAACAACTCTAGATCCTGTTAGCTTCTGTCATTGGGACTTTCCTTTTGCCAATGACTGAATCAAAAGGAACTTGTCTTGGGATTTCGGGAGACAAAGGAAATGGTCTTTCAAGGAGGAAGGAGAGAGGACAATCCCTTAGGTAAAGACAAAACAAATGCCAGCTGAGGAAGACACATATGTGAGGCTGCTACTAAGGAGAGGTAGGTCCTCAAAGGCAGTTCAGACATAGATGCTTTCTGTTCAAGGACAGTGGGGGGTTTCCTTTCCTTTTAAAAAAAATCTCAATAGGCAAATAATTCAAAGAAACTGAAATTGTAGAAGATGTAAATGTAACAGGTGTAGGAAACACTTGGTCTCTTCCTGAGATCCAGCAAAACCTGGTATTTACCAGGCAACTGATTTTTATTTTAAATCAAAATAATACTTCACATTTAAGCAATTTCCCCCTCTGAAAATTTTTCCATTTCTTTGATCTGAGTAAAAAGAAAGCTTTCCAACCAGAGTTCAGTAGAAAAATACCTAAAATATCTAAACAGACAAGAAACATCTAATTTAACAAATGCTTTGACTCTATTAGGTTGCCTCTTCCTAGGAGACACAAAACAACCCGAAAAGATATACACTCACTAAGTGTGCAGATAAATAATCTACCCATTTACTCATTTAACATGAATTTGCTTACCATCCACTGTTAAGTGTCCAGGATAAAAGATAAATAAAGACCAGTGCTGCCCTACAGGAATTGCCTTCTGTTGTTCTAGAGCACTGGAAGAGAATAGGAAGAGCTGTGGAGAAAGAAGACTTGTTAAAATAAAGTAGATAAGGAAATCCTGTTTTCAACACAATGTATTAAATGCTTTAATAGATTAATGCACAGCATGAATGCTATGGAAGACCATGAGACAGCTATTTTTAAAATACCCAACAGAAGGAGGCATTAGTGAGGCTTCCAGAGGAAGAAAGACTTGCTGAATCTTGAAAGGATGGAAAAGTAACCCAAGAGATGAGTGGGGCATACTTCTAAGGGCTCACTAGCCAGGATCATTAGCTAGATTTGGAAGTTGTAAATGATATGGCAGTAAAAATGGGCAGAAGTCACTAATATTAGGAGATAGGCTCAGCTGTTCTAACAATGACATCAAAACATCAGTGGCTTTAACATGATAGACATTCATTTTCCCTCTTGTAACTCAAGTCATAATTCATCCAGGGAGATAAGACAGATTTACAGTGTGGGATACCCAGGCCCTTTCCATCTTGTTACTCTGTAATCTCCAACCCATGGCTTCCATCTCGTGATCTGAATGGCCACTCCAACTCCCACCAGCATGTCTGTATTCCAGGAGGAATGTAGAAGGCATGCTCCTTTCCTTTAAAGTGAATGAACCAGATATTTCACTCATCACTTCTGCTCATACCCTTTTGGCCAGCACCAAGTAATATGACTGCAAGAGAGAATGGAAATGCAGTCTTTATCTGGTCAGTCATGTGCACAGCAAAAACTCAGGGATATTATTCAGTTCAGTACAGTTCAGTTCAGTCGCTCAGTCGTGTCCGACTCTTTGCAACCCCATGAATCACAGCACGCCAGGCCTCCCTGTCCATCACCAACTCCCGGAGCTCACTCAGACTCATGTCCATCGAGTGAGTGATGCCATCCAGCCATCTCATCCTCTGTCGTCCCCTTCTCCTCCTGTCCCCAATCCCTCCCAGCATCGGAGTCTTCTCTAATGAGTCAACTCTTCGCATGAGGTGGCCAAAGTACTGGAGTTTCAGCTTCAGCATCATTCCCTCCGAAGAAATCCCAGGGCTGATCTCCTTCAGAATGGACTGGTTGGATCTCCTTGCAGTCCAAGGGACTCTCAAGAGTCTTCTCCAACACCACAGTTCAAAAACATCAATTCTTCGGCACTCAGCCTTCTTCACAGTCCAACTCTCACATCCATACATGACCACAGGAAAAACCATAGCCTTGACTAGACAGACCTTTGTTGGCAAAGTAATGTCTCTGCTTTTGAATATGCTATCTAGGTTGGTCATAACTTTCCTTCCAAGGAGTAAGCGTCTTTTAATTTCATCGCTGCAGTCACTGCAGGGATATTATTACTAAAGTTCAAAGGGGAGAATGGATAGTGGGGGAATTAGCAGTTTCAGACACAGTTATCCAGTTGGTAAATGAGTTGGATTGTGGATCTGGCTGGAAAGTAGGAAGAATGGCATTATCACATTTATATTTTTGAAAAATCACTTAAGGTATGGAATTTGGATTTGAGGGGATCAAGTCAGGAATTATGGAGATTAGGAGGCAAGTGCAATAGACAGATGAAAAATGAGGGAAGCCTGAACTCTGAAAAGAAGTGGTCTGATTTGAGGGAATTTTAGGAGCAATAATCCATAGCACCTGGGGATTGATTGAGTACAAGGAGTGACTGAAAAAAGGAAATAATCATCAAGAATGTTTCCTAGACTTCTGCCTGGAGATTTGGATGGACCATTCTCAGAGACTGGGGAGAGTAGGGAGGGAGTCAGTTTGGTCAGCTCGCAGTTGTGGTGAACTGACGTTGTAAGAATGGACAAGACTAATACGGTGAATTCTAGACTCATAAGAGAGCATGTTACTCTCTTGTGAAGTGTGGCCTGGATAAGTATGACAAAGGAATTCTTAGGGCAGCATAAACATACCTGTTAATTTCTGTTGTTTGACTGAAACAGAATTTGATTATATGTTGGCAGTTAACAAGCTAATATGGTTTAAGAACTTGTAAGATTCCCCAACTGTGGTGTATGAAGTTATTGGGTTTTTTTAAGATTCATTTATTTATTGGCTGTACTGTGTCTTTGTTGTTGCGTGTGGACTTTCTCTAGTTACACCGAGTGGGGGCTACTCTTCACTGCAGTGTGTGGGCTTCTCATTGCGGTGGCTGCTCTTGTTGCAGAGCACAGGCTTTAGGGCACGTGGGCTTCAGCAGTTGCAGGTCCCAGGCTCTAGAGCTCAGGCTTTGTAGTTGTGGCACACACACAACTACAGGAGTTTAGTTGCTCCTGGGCATGTGGGATCTTCCTGGACCAGGGATCAAACCAGTGTCCCCTTGCATTGCAAGGTGGATTCTTAACCACTGAACCACCAGGGAAGCCCTGAAGTTATTATTAAAAATTATTTACTGACCCCTTCTCCACTTTGGATTGCACTTGCCCATCCCTTGACTAGGGGTTTGTCCATTTACTTGCGTTAGACGGTGGGATGTCAGAAGACATGAGACCTAAAAACACTTGAGAGGCTGGGCTCTCTCAGTTGCATCTCTGCTATCACCATGAGATGAACTTACTATCTTCTTGTTCCTGGGAAGAAAATAAGCCACAGAGAGCACAATCTCCCCATTCTAGTCCTTTCCAGATTAGTCATCCCGAAGTTCATCCTCAAACTTGTGTGCTTATTGCTGTATGCATCTGAGATTTTATGGTCGTTTGTTATGCAGCAGTATTGTAATCATAGTTACTGATACATCAATTAAAAATATTTCCTGATATTATGCATACAATTTCAAATATAACTAATATTTCTTAAATGAGAAACTTATCACAGTTTTATTTTGTGTTACTGTGTGATATGTGAGTTTTGGAGAGAATTAATACAGAGTTTAGTTGAGATGAATGCCCAGACACGTTAAAGAAATTCATGAAATTCCTGGGCTTTGGGTGGTAGGAAAGGAGAGAGAAGACAAAAAGAGAGAGAGTAGGAATGAAACATATTTACCCTCCTCACATATTTTTTTCAGGATATATCTGGCATTCAACTAAGTGTTTGGTTTAGCAGAGGAGGGGGTAGACAGATCTTTTTAAACTTTAATCCTGCTTCTATATACTATATATACTATATTCATGGATTAGAAGACTCAATACTGTAAAGGCAATAGTTATCTCCAAATGCATGCAAAGATTTGATGCCATTTCAGTCATTGCGAAAATCCACAAACCGACTATAACATTTATAGTTATAAATGCAAAGGCCAGGATATCTGTGGCAATTATTTTTCCATAATTTTATTTATTTGTGGCTGTGCTGGGTCTTCTGTGGTAGCTTCTCTTGTTTCATAGTGTGGGCTCTAGGGCTCATGGGCTCAGTAGTTGTGGCCCAAAGGCTTAATTGCTCCGCAGCATATGGAATCTTCCCAGACCAGGGATTGAACCCATGTCTCCCGTGTTAGCAGGCAGACTCTCCACCAGGGAGCCACCAGGGAAGCCCTGTGGCAATCTTAAAGAAATACAGAGCTGGAAAACATTGCCGGATGTCAAGATTTGTTATATAGCTAAAGGGATGAAGCCCATGTGCTGTTGGTGCAGAGAAAGACAAATAGACCTTTTGGACCAAAATAGAGAGTCGAAAAACAGACCCATCCATATACAGTCACATGATTTATGACAAAGTTGACTCTGCTGTGCAGTGGGAGAAAGGATATTGTCGATAAGTGGTCCTGGATTATTTAAATACCCAAATGGAAAAAATAGTGACTCTTAATTACTATCCCACATCATCCCCCAAATTAATTTCAGACAGAAGATAGATGCAAATGTAAAAGTAGAGGAATGAAGAAAATATAGGATACTATTTTCCTGACTTATGAATAGGCAAAAAGTTCTTGTATAGGATCATAAACAAAATGAATGACAATTTGGATTATAATTCTAATCATCCAATTTTGAGGTGACTCTACCAGTACCATTTCCAGGGTGAAATGTGAACCGGAAGGCATTACTTCATTTATGGAATAGTCACTTAAATGTATTATTGCCACTTCAGGCCTCACTGTATAATATCCCCAATCTCTGATAGAAAAGATAAAAACTTTCCTTACTAGTGATACAGATGGTGAGTATGAAATGAATGAGCGTCCTTTCTAATATCAGGTATTATTCACTGGTATGAGGGAGCAATCCTAAAGAACTCATTTTTTTTCCCTTCTCTAATATTAGTATGCTCACCACAGAGAGACATCACAGAGCAAAGAAATAATGCCTCCTAACCCCTGGAGTATTGCATTAAAGGCCCGTGTGAATAGCAGACTTCCTTGGTGCGTTGTGAGGGTCTGCAGATCACTGACTACTTGACTGACTGGTGGTGGCAAATCGCAAGTGTTGGATCAATCTGAAATGAAAAGAAAACATCACACATGACGATCTGAGTCAAGGGGAAAGAAGATTAAACCTGTATAAGCAATACTTAAGAGCATCCATCAGATACAGGAAGGTAAACATATTCAGTTTCAGGCATTTCAAGAGCTGAGAGGTTCTTTGGAAAGGGAGACTCAAAAGATTAACTGCCAAAGAAGCATGGAAATGAGCCCAGGAGAGAACAGCTAGCGCGGGAGCCCGGTGCTCTCTGTGCTCTGTGATGTTCCCAACAGGCAGGGCACAGACCTCACCTGAAGTGGCCCAGAGGCTGCCAGAAAAGGCTGCGCCTGAGTAAATGCAACGGTGAGCTATTTTTTCCCCTGCAGATGTGTGTCACGATGGATCTGTAGTCCCAACGCGGGGAGTCAGAGCATCAGCACTGAAGTCATT
Organism: Bos indicus x Bos taurus; assembly: GCF_003369695.1. Taxonomy (NCBI): domain Eukaryota; kingdom Metazoa; phylum Chordata; class Mammalia; order Artiodactyla; family Bovidae; genus Bos; species Bos indicus x Bos taurus. The sequence continues at coordinate 12,095,067 of NC_040105.1, read as the reverse complement.
CCATAGCAAGACGTCAGCACACCCCACACGCATGCTCACTGGCGTCACACAGCCGACCTTGATGATTCCAAATGAGGCCTGGCAGAATCCACAAGTTCTGATTGCAAAGGGTGTTTGTGTGTGTGTTTCTATCACTTACAATGGGACAGGAAGTGTTTTACAGACTACTGCATGGCGGTACTCGGACACAACAGTATTTTTTTTACTGAAATATGGTTGGTTTACAGTGCAGTGTTCATTTCTGCTGTACAGCCAAATGTTTCAGTCATACATGTATGCACATTCTTTTTTATATTCTTTTCTTTTGTGATTTATTATAGGATATGGAATATAGTTCCCTGTGCTATACAGTAGGACCTTATTGTTTATCCATCCTATATATAATAGTTTACAGCATCTCACCGCAGACTCTCACTCCGTGCCTCCCCCAGCCCCTCCAGCTCGGCAATCACAAGTTTGTCCTCGATGACTGCAGACGCAACAGTACTGAGCCACATAACTAAAAGCTACCTATCAACGATTGCTCTTTTATTTCCACGGGAAAAGAAAGAGACATAGACCTCCCAGGAGAGAAAGCAATGTATATTATCAACATTAAAGAAATATTGTCAAGAGGTCATTTTTAAAACATCATTCCCCCCTCGCCTGCCCCAATTAAGCTGCTACAGTGACAGGTACCACCAAACAGTAGCTTCTCCCCCGTCCATTTAACCTGCTCAGATCTTGGGTTAAATTAGTTAACCTCTTCTGGATTTCTTTACCTGAAAAATTAAAATATAAAGTATTTGTTAATTGCCTGCCTCAAGGTCTCCCCCCAAATTAAGAACCTATGAACATTTAAACTTGGCCGATGGCTTTCTGTTCTGCCAACTCACTGTATTATGCAATAACGTGCTAATGCTCAAATGTACTTAACCTTGGCAAAGACTAATTGAGGGACTTAAATGACTTCAGGTTTTATTTTAAAAGTGCACAAGTGCAAAATATTTACAACCTTTTCTGAGAGAGCCTTGGTGATTTATTTCTGTATAGCAGAACCAAAAGAAATTTCATTAAAAAAGGAACTGCTTCTTAATCAGAAAATGACTTTTCTTTTTAATAAAAAAAAATCAGCCTCTCATAGGAGACTCATGCATAAGTGGCTATGTGTTAAATACACTAAATAGAGGATGAATAATATATTTAGAGATTTTAGCACAATTAAGAGGACCTCCCATTGCCTTTAAACATTTCCCGCAACTCAAATCCCAAATGGACTCAGAAATAGAAGACAGTTTGTCAGTTCTGAAATATTGTGTAATATGGATAATCTTGAGAAACAGAGACTCTGTGAAGCTAACATGTCAATCTGTGTGTCTAGAAGACAACCCTGCAATAGATTTAGCAAAACACGTTAAGAGTCTGGCATTGCTAGTTCTAAAAAGATGTGAGCAGAACGTGTGGCTTTTTGTTATGTCTGATCGGGGTAAGTTACAGTGGTCATCAGCCTTCCGATCTCTCCCCACAGTCACTGTCTCTGTCCTGCTTCTTCTCTTGATCAAATGGAGTTGGCTCCATTCTGATGGGCCATGGAGATTAATTCCAGATATGTGCAGAATCCACCTGGCAAACCCGATAAAGGCAGCTTCCAAGAGTAGAAACAGAACAAAGGCATGAATAATAACACAGGGGATTTACAAAGGACAAAAATATGGGTCACCATTTGAAAGTGACAGTAGTTACTGAAGTAAATGTCAAAACTCTTGAAAGAAACAAGAGGAAGACAAGTCATGAATATTTAAAGTTGAAACATGCCATTCTATTGATGTGCTATTTAGAAAGAGATCCTTCTTCTTACATTAGCTCAGGTAGTGTTTTTTGGAAGTGGTATACAGCCTATCTATCTTTATAATGGGCAAACTGACTCATAAATGATACAAAGTCCACACACATTTTATCCAGTCCCTTAGTGCCTTACTACACAAAAGGCTAGCAGCCTTGGCCCCAGCTGGGAGCTTGCTAGAAATGCAGAATCTCGTATCCCATCACAGACCTACTGATTCAGAACCTGCATCTTAACAAGATCCCCAGGTGGTTTGTGCGTGGTAAAGATTGAAATGCCCAGTCTCAGAACATTTTGAAATGGCATCTTTTCAGTGATGGGTTGTTCCAGGCTTCTGCATTTAGAATACCTTAGTGGCCAGTAAAAGGGTTGCAGTTGCCTCAGAGAATAAAAGGATAAATAATTTGCTAACCTACCTGGTCTTGTCATGAATAGTTTCCTAACTGTCCAAACATGGTAATTGAGAAGAGAACCCCTAAAGAATATGTAATCCCATAGACGTTCACAGATAGCTTTCAAGAAGAAAAAGCTGCCATCTATTAATGCATTAAGGATAAAATTCCTGCTACATAAAGACAGTCCTTTATCTCCTTATTTTCTTAAAACATTAGTGTAACATTTTCTTAAAAGAAATTTAGATCCCAAGTACTGATGGAAGGTTATCAAAATATTTATGACCTCAAACAGCAGACCAAATCAAAACAGTACCGAGAAAAGTAGTGTGCCCAGAATCATCAACTATTTGACCTGGCAATCACTTTAGAAATCAACTAGCACACCACCACCCTATTTTGACCATGCAGAAAATAATTTCCCACATGGTGAAATGACATGTTCAGGACTTTACAAATAATTGATGACAGAGCCAGAATTGCAGGTCCAGTCTTATGAATCAAATCAGGGCTGTTTCTCTGCTCAACATGCATGGATGTGATCTGCATGATGACTGAGTTCTGCAAGTGGTAAAAAAAGCCTGTTTTTCTTTCTCCAGTCACATCACCTAGGGCTTCAAACAGTGCCTTTACCTGCTCATTTGGAAACAGTTATTTTTAAATGAATTTCAAAAGCAGCGTCCAAAAATAAAAAAGGGGGTGTAGCCCTTAAAAAATAGAACTGTTTCAAAAGGAGCCGGGTGCCTGTTTGAATGGTTAATGGATAATCTTGAGCATCTGATTGAAGTGAGCGTTTATAACAATTATGTGTGCCAACGTAAGCTTCTTTGAAGAAAAGAAGAGGTGGTGTGAGTGAATTACTTTCTCAACTTGAGACCTGAAAAGTCACAATGAGTTCTGTGATTTTTCCCCTTGCTTTTGCCACATGGATAAGAGGACCCAAGGAAGTTAGAAGGGCAGGCAAGTTCTCCTCCCTGAGCAGGGGAGAGTCTCGGTACAGAATGCTCAGCTAGCAGAGTGAGATGAGAAAGCCAGTGCTGCTCCTCTGAGACCTCCAGAGGCCTGGGCTGGTCCCAGAAACACTGACTGTCACAAAAGGATCATGGTAAACCGCTTTTTTCAAATTCGATTAATTACTTTATTCAACTTTAGAAGACTCCTTAATTTAGGAGTTGGATTAAGCCATAGTTACATTTGGTGATAGATTTGGTTTTGCATTTATTTCCCTAATCACCAGTGAGTGTTTCATTAGTATGTCTCATTCCTTTAAAATATCTTATGTCCTTTACACGAGTAAATAAATTATGTGCTAATTTATAATACCTGGTATCTTCCACAAGAGTGAGTCCTAATCACATCAGCCAGTCACTGTTTTTATCACTTCCATAGGGTTGCAAAGAGTCAGACACGGCTAAGCAAGAGAGCATAAAGGAATATGTAACTTCCTAAGCATTAGTCACTTAATTTTTTTGTATCAGGATATTAAAATGAAACTCTCTCTCAGTTTTGATTGAGGGACTGGAGAACAAAACAATCATTGGCAACAATTACCACATTCCAGACTGAGGAGCTTTACCATTTCTTCAGGACTTGGAAAGGAGGGACCTGAAAACGTCCATGAGTTACCTTCTCACCCAGAACTCCTTGGGAACCAATACCTCACTTTTGCTTTGGTCTCCCACAAGTTAATCCATCGTTCCTGGAAATGGAATTTGCCAGCCAGCCCAGTTTTAACCAGGTGGAGTGATTTGATTCTATTGCTCTATGTAGGGAACCAAGCATCTATCTGATTTTGAGAAAATGCCACAATAGTTCTGAAATGAACTCTAGAGAACCACTGCCTTAATCTGATAGAATGAAACTCTGAGCATAGTTTGTCTGGTTATGTAACAAAGAGAGATATTTTACAGAGAATGTCTTCATGAAAAGTGAAAGTGAAGTCGCTCAGTTGTGTCCAACTCTTTGCGACCCCATGGACTGTAGTCTATCAGGCTCCTCCATCCACGGGATTTTCCAGGCAATAGTACTGGAGAATGTCTTCATAGCACTCCTGAAATCACAGTGTTCTCTCCCACTTTCATCAAATGGACAAGGATTTGTGGTAGATTATTAAATAATGGTTCCCAATTCATCATACCTCCCAGAGGTCTTGCCCTGTTTTGTCCTCTCCCTCTTGGACTCTAGACTTCGCCATGTGCCTTGCTTTGGCCATCAGAACATCAATACATGTGATTCAGGCAGAGATTTGATACACGCTTATGCAGCGAGTTTTGCTCTCCTGGAACCCTGAGACCGTGGTGGAGAAGCTGACATTGAAAGGCCACATGAAGAGAGAGGCCCAGCCATCCAAGCAGAGTCGCCAGCTGACTGCAGTGAGCTCTAGTGAGAGCATAGAACTTCCCAGTCAACCCACAGAACTGTGAGGAGTAATACATTCTTCTGTTCTAACCCACTGTATCTTGGGATAGCTTATATTGCAGAAATAGATAACTGAAACACAATCTAAGGAAATTGTTTACTTCTGCTGCTGCTGCTAAGTCACTTCAGTCCTGTCGGACTCTGTGCGACCCCATAGACTGCAGCTTACCAGGCTCCCCCGTCCCTGGGATTCTCCAGGCAAGAACACTGAAGTGGGTTGCCATTTCCTTCTGCAATGCGTGAAAGTGAAGTCGCTCAGTCGTGTCTGATGCTTAGTGACCCCATGGACTGCAGCCTACCACGCTCCTTCGCCCATGGGATTTTCCAGGCAAGACTACTGGAGTGGGGTGCCACTGCCTTCTCCATTGTTTACTACATCCATTTAAAAAAGCAACTAATCAGCAAGTGCATGAAATATAAGTTCTAAAGTTGATCTTAGAGATGAAAAGTAAGATACCTAAACTTTGAGTAAATTTATGCCTCTGCATAATGGATTCAGGGCTTCCCAGGTGGCTTAGTAGTAAAGAATCTGCCTGCCAATGCAAGAGACACAAGATATGCAGGTTCAACCCCTGGGTTGGAAAGATCCTCTGGAGGAGAAAATGGCAGCCCACTCCAGTATTCTTGCCTGGAGAATCCCATGGACAGAGGAGCCTAATGGGCTACAGTCCACAGGGTCCCAAAGAGTCGGACACGACTGAGCAACTGAGTGTGTGCCCACACACACACGCACACACACACCCCTCTCATTCAAGGATTTTCTTATTTCAACCCTTTAGTACCTAAACAAGTCTCTGACTTCCAGTTCCTTTTAAGATTTCAAAATTATACAAAATTTCCATCCTGAATGTTTTTTATAATTTTATACATTTTTTTTTTTTTTTGGCTGTGCTGAGTCTTCATTGCCATGGAGGCTGTTCTCCAGTTGCGGTGCAAAGGCAACTTCAACTTTGTGGTGGCTTCTCTTGTTGCAGAGCACAGGCTCTAGAGCATGAGGGCTTCTGTAGTTGTGGCTCCTGGGCTCTAGAGCACAGGCTCAATAGTCGTGGTGCACAGGCTTCACTGATCCATGGCATGTGGGATCTTCCCTGACAAGGGATTGAACCTGTGTCTCCTGCATTGGCAGGTGGATTCTTTACCACTGAGCCACCCGGGAAGCCCCATCTTGAATGTTTTTAATATGAAAGGTCCCCCAAATATCATTTAATATGTATGTGTGTGTGAGCCAAAAAGGTCAAATTATTTACTAAGACAACTTAATTAGTAGCAGAATTATATAAGTCTCAAGTCTGATAATCTTGAGTCAAACCTTTTCTCTGTTCATCATGCTTCTTAAACTACTATACTTTTATTTGTGGAGATGTCAGGCAGAGTAACAAAGGACTTGGGAAGCTACAGGAAAGCCATGGTGCATCTTTCTGGCATGTTATTTTTACCTGATAGAATTTAGTTTTATGCTATTTTTTAAAATAAAAAAATATTAACATATTGTATACATGTAATGTTCACAAAAGACTTAGCTCAAAAAATAATAAGCCAGCTAGTTCCCTTAGAATAGATTCTTTTTTTTACCTTAATGAATACTTTGGAATATTTCAGAAGCACTACACTAGGCTGATACTCCTATGCTTCTCATTATCATCATGGTAAAGGAAAGAATTCCATGCTGAGAGGCTTTGGAATTGTGAACTTTTCCTTGATAAGTCACTTCTCTACAAAGCATGCGTGTAGAGAAGGGAGGTGAAGACTCATATCAATTAGATGATCTTTGTTCAACACTGTGTATGCTGCTGCTGCTGCTGCTGCCAAGTCTCTTCAGTCGTGTCCGACTCTGTGCGACCCCATAGACGGCAGCCCACCAGGCTCCCCCGTTCCTGGGATTCTCCAGGCAAGAACACTAGAGTGGGTTGCCGTTTCCTTCTCCAGTGCATGAAAGTGAAAAGGGAAAGTGAAGTCGCTCAGTCATGTCTGACTCCTAGCGACCCCATGGACTGCAGCCTACCAGGCTCCTCCATCCATGGGATTTTCCAGGCAAGAGTACTGGAGTGGGGTGCCATTGCCTTCTCTGTACACTGTGTATAGATTATCACAAATAATAAGTCAAACTGCTATTTCTTTAGAGGATAATCATTTATTTCATACATTCACAGAATATTTACAAAGGACTGGCATGCACTTGGCCACCAAAGTCACTGGTTATTAAATATCCAATTTGTACCAAACACCTGAGAGATATCAGTGGTTGTCACACGCAGAGATTCTGATGTAATTAGACTTGGATGGGACATAGGCATTGGTATGTTTAAAGTTTCCCAGGCTTGTCTGTTACCAAAGGACAAATTTTTTATGATCATACTAGATACTGAAAATAAGAGCTCTTCAGTTTGTTTATTGTCCTAACTAGGGTTGGCAGTGTTTTCCAGATCTATTTGTCATACTTCTTCAAGTCTTAAGAATACCCAGGGTAAAAAGGGAGGTGGAATAGAGTTCACAGTCTCTGACATAATCTCTTTTATGTCAAGAATGTCTTTGTACTAATAGTGGGTGAGGCTTGAAAGTCAAGAAGTTAATTTTTCTTGACCCATCTTAAATACCAGCCCTATCTTGAAACTGCCCAGATGGTTACCATCTTAATTTTGTTTTCTACAATGCCTTCAATATTATCATTCTAAAAAACACATGCTGTATTGTGATTGGCCTTCTCACAAATGAGGAATGTCCATTTAAGAAAGCCACAGATTTCTTTGTCTAATATTCAAGACCCTTACTGAGAACCAAACAGTTCTTTAAGCCAAATTCCAATGACCCAAGACACCAATCTCTTCTTTTGTTATTACTAGACTATGTATGATGCCTCTGCTATAAATGACTTTGCCAATAATTTTCTTCTTTTGTCTCTCTCCCTTTTCATGCTTCAAAGCCCTAGGCAGATGCTACCACCTCCATTAAAACATCTCTAACCCTAATCAGAATGACTGGTTCTTCTACCTGCCCAGAATTGATTTGCATCACAACTAGTGTTTGTTGCACGGTGGGTTTTCATTATTAGTATTTATGTGTCTGCTTTTCTCCCTAGATGACAACAGTAGAAAGAAAAAAAAAAAAAAGACAGTAAAAAAGAATATTTATCAACCACTTATTTTTTTGCCAGCTGCTAAGCTAAATGCTGTCTATATTTCATACTTTAATTGTCACAACAACTCCTTCACTGACACCATTTTATAGATGTAGACACTGTGGCTTAGAGAGTTTAAGTAGATCACTTCAAAGTCATATAAGCTAGGAAGCTGTAGCTCTCACTTAGCTTTATCTCAGACCGGGATCTAAACTTTTAGCCACTGTGCTATTTCACTTGTAGTGAGGGGCAGTATATAATCCTTTGTGTATCCTTTGCCATCTCCCAATATCTGGATTAATTCCTTAGGCATAGAGACTCCCAAAGGTTTATTGATTTACTCCATTGGCAATATAAACAACAGCAAATTTTTTCCCACAGACAAATAAATCATTTGTGTCTTGTGCTTCAAAATATAGTCTTAGTTATCTTGGCTGGCATGGGAATGGCAGAGGGGTAGATTTTCAATAAAGGTATATCATGGACACAAAGAAGTCTAGTGGGGAGAGGAGGCTTGGGAGAGAGTATTCGGTGGCTTTATAAACTCCCCACAGGGCATATTTACGTAGAAGTTTAGTTAAATAGGCTAAGGGACCATGAGTGTTTGTGAAGGGCAAACAGTGAGGTCATCCTCTGTTTGGGAAACTCAGTTACCCATGTTTGATGTGACTCCTCTGAGTGCAACAAGCTAACCCTAATTGGAGTTACTAGAATTTACACATTGGCATTCAAAACATGTTGGGCATACATAACACCTACCATCTCTCTGAGGGAATCAAACTTGGAAGAGAAAATTTCCTAGATACTAGGCAGCTCGTGGTCCCTTCTGTATGTAGAGTTTGAATAATCCATCTGTCGTTTACAGTCATGACAATGAACCATGACACCTATCAGTGCCAGCTGTGCTAATTCACAAATGGAGGCATAATTACTACTGGAAACTGCCAGGAGGAGGGAAGGAGGGCTTTTGAATAAGTTTTGAGAGGAGAAAATTATCTAAAATCTAGCTGTTTAATCAGTTTGTGGAATCTGTATGTGTGATTATAAACAAATCACCTGAAAACAGGGAGAGACATTTAGTTTTATGGCTTCTCAGTACCTTTGAGCTAAATTCCCCTAAAACCACAGAAATAAACCTTCAAGGTTAGTGCTGTCCAATACATAGCCACCTGTCACATGTAACTTTTGACTATTTGGAAAGTGATTAGTCTGAATGGCGATAAGTTACAAGGGTGAAATACTGATGTCAAAGGCCTTGTATGGAAAAATAATATAAAATAACTCATTAACAATGTTTTATATTGGTTAAAGGTTGAAGTAATAATATTTTGTCTATATTGGGTTAAATGAAAAATTATTTAAATCAATTTCACCTGTTTTCTTTCTTTTCTTGCTTTTTTACTTTTTTTCATGTGGCTATAGAAAATGTTTAATTTTTTATAGGGTTCACATTATATTTCTATCAGACAGCTGTGGTCTACATAAAGGATCTGACATTGCCTAGGTTTTAATCCTAGCTGGCTGTATGTCCTTGGGAAGATTAATGACCTTCTCCATGCCTCACATTTCTTCATATGGAAACAGCAATAATAATGCTACCTCATAAGGCTTCCCAGGTGGCGCCAGTGGTAAAGAACTTGCCTGCCAATGCAGGAGACGTGGGTTTGATCCCTGGGTCCGGAAGCTCCCCTGCAGTATTCTTTTTTTTTTTTTTTTTATTCTTCCAATTTTATTTTATTTTTAAACTTTACATAATTGTATTAGTTTTGCCAAATATCAAAATGAATCCGCCACAGGTATACATGTGTTCCCCATCCCGAACCCTCCTCCCTCCTCCCTCCCCATACCATCCCTCTGGGCCGTCCCAGTGCACCAGCCCCAAGCATCCAGCATCATGCATCGAACCTGGACTGGCAACTCGTTTCCTACATGATATTTTACATGTTTCACTGCCATTCTCCCACATCTTCCCACCCTCTCCCTCTCCCACAGAGTCCATAAGACTGTTCTATACATCAGTGTCTCTTTTGCTGTCTCGTACACCGCAGTATTCTTATCTGGAGAATTCCAGGGACAGAGGCGCCTGGCAGGCTACAGTCCATAGGGTCACAAAGAGTTAGACACGACTGAAGCAACTTGGCATGCATAAGATTTCTGAGAGGATGAAAGAAGTTCATGACCACAAAATGCTCTACTTGGTACTTGGCTCGTGCTTGAAAGTTCAGTAAGGTTAGGAATTTTTTAAGCTTCAAAAGTAGCTTGAACACTGATCATCTCCCTTCCAAGAACTCTTCAGGTGCTTTCCTTTTCCCACAGGACCCTAAGCACCTCAGCATGTCTAAAAGGAAGCACCTACAAAGGCTGACCCAGCCCAGCTCTGCAGCTACCTGTTCTCAATCCCACCTTGAAATGACCTTCTGCATTCCACTGATACTTCTTTAACACACCACATTCTTGGTTGCTTTTTGCAGTTTTGACATTATTAGCTCTTCCTCCTAGGTTTAATCATCTTTCCTCTTTTCTCTGCCTGCAGAAGTCCCTCACCGCCTATGTAGAGGTTACTTACTTTGTCAAGCTCTTCATAATTCTCACCCTCACATTGCAATCTCGAAGAGTTACACAGCATGCAAATGTAATCTGTATAACTATTATTGTAAATGTCATGCTGCATCGTAGCTAGGGGTTTACCTGTTAACCTTCCTCACTCAAGTGGTGTTCGTGAGAAGAACAACCACATTTTACTTTTGTGTGTGTCCAGCATTTAACACAACTCTTGGCTCATGATAGATTCACAAGAAAGGTTTGCTAAAATGGATACAAACGAGCTAATCTATTGGTGGAGTGGGTAATTCTCTGCTAATATGATTTGTAGATTCCTGAAATTCCCTCTGTCTCTCAAACATACTGCATTTTGTTCTCTACATTTCCCAGCGATCATGCTTCTTTGTGAGTTATCCTGACCAATGCATCTTGAGTAGAAGTGTTGTGTCACATTGAGTCCCAGGAAATTAAGAATGGGTTACCTCTTCCAGTCTTTCTCGCTCTTATGCCCACACAACTAGAAGCAAAAGACTCTACGATGGCAGAGTTGCAAAATAAAAGTCACTAGTCCCTGCGCTGGTATTTGGAAGAAAGGCATGCAAGAGAAGCCCCCAATCCACATGAATCTGTGCTCTAAATGTCTTTACTGTGTCAATCCATTGAAATTTGGAAGTCTGTTACTACAGCAGAGCTTTCCCTATCCTAATAAACTCACCATGGTAAATAGAGTTAGAAAATTTCATCTGCATGATAGTCTCTTAATTGCCAATGCTCTTGGGAAGAGGAATTATCTACATGAACATTATCTACTCTGATAACCACAGATTTCTCCTCCTTCCAAGTGAAATCCAAGAAACAGAAGATGTCTTAGGGTCTTAGGGAGCTTATGAGGGGGTCTGTGAAAGGAGAAGATTGAGCAGAGAGCTTAGGAAGCAGTACTTTGGGGTTTCAGGACACCAGAGACAGTCCTCATCTTTAGATAATTAAAAATTATACCAAAGGAAAATAAATTAAAAAGGAATTATTGTGTACCACCCAGCTCACTCATACTACTGCTTCCTTTTATTTTATTTTATGCTAGATAAAACTGAGCGGTTGTATAAATAGAAATGACTGGAGCCTTTATGTCTAATAGCAGAACTCATTTTTATTTCTTTTTTGGCCTCTTGATAAAGCTAAAGGATAAAGTCTTTTTTAGAAAGCTTTTATTTTGGATCTGTTAGGCTGTTCTGTTCTAAAATGTCATCAATATTCTTTAAGGTATCAAAACTAATTTTAGCAAAAAGCCCCAGGAGTTGACTGTTGCTGGTCTGATAATGGATATCAATTTTTAAAACTTAAAACAACTAAGAGCTCCTAAAAAAAACCTCCATAAACCAAGCAGACTTTCCTCCTCAAACAATGAGCTCTATGCTTTTATCACTTTCCACAGTTGCACCTCTTCCTATAAGCTACAGGAGCCATATCTGAACCATGACAATGATATAATCCCTTTCATCTTGGACTTTTCACATTTCCCAGTTCATTTGATCTTCTGGCCAGAGGAGAGTAACCAAACCAAGATTCCAATTTTTATTTCAACAAGCCATACTGACATATGTTTAGATACACATACAGTTACCAGCTGTCTTCATTTTCTACATCTTTATATTCTGTTCCCAACTCTCCCCAATATGGTCGTGTAGTGAAGAATTTGACCCAAAGAGAATATCTGGCATTTGCCCTGTTTCTGGGTGGTAGTCTCTGGCCTCTTGTAATGTTCTGCCTGATAGGAGTGTCCTTATATGCCTGGGTGCCTTGAGTCATACTAGGTAGTCTAACAAAGTGATTTAGGGTGGGATATGGCCACACCCATAGACTTTTTTTTTTAGATAAGAAAGTTAGTAGCATCTTTATTCACAAGAGCAAATGATTATAAACCACTCAGATTTTCAGAAAATTAACAGAAGAATGGAAAACAAAGTATGGCAAAATCAAACAATGGAAGAATTTTAAACAATTGAAAGAATAAACTATTGATAAATGCAACTGCAGAGATAAATCTCAAAACATACTGAGTGAAAGAAGCCCTGCAAAAAGAACTACAGATGGTGTACTTTTATTAAATTCTAGAAATAATACACCAAATGTATTTGATAGAAGTCAGATCATTTTTTGCCTGGGGCTGGGTTTCTGGAGGCACACCCATATAGTCTTAAAGTGGGGGCTGGCCATGCCAGAAAGACAAACAATGTAATTTAGGATGTGGGCTTTGGGTTGTGTGGCATCAGTTGGCCTGGAGAGTAAGATCAACCATGTAGGGAACTGATCGATCTGTGTACACAATGGATCCCCAATCAAAACTGAATGCTGAGGCTTGAGTTAGCTTCCCCAGTTGGCAATATCACATATGTGTTGTCACATACTGATATCTGGAAAGCAACATATTTTGACTTCACCAGGAGAGGTTAATGAAAGTTTTGTGTTTGGAACCTTCCTGTACTCTGCCCTTTGCATGTCTTCCCCTAACTGACTTTAATCTGTCTCCTTTTCCTATAATAAACCATAAGCATGAATATAAGAAGTGGACATGAGTTTGGGTAAACTCCAGGAGTTGGTGATGGACATGGAGGCCTGGCATGCTGCAGTCCATGGGGTTGCAGAGTCAGATATGACTGAGCAACTGAACTGAACTGAACTGATGAATATGAGGGCTTTCAGTGAGTTCAGTGAGTTGAACCTGAGGGCGCTTTGGGGAACCCCTCTCAAACTTCCAGTTGATGTCAGGAGTGAAAGTAATCTTGGGCACTATACCCTCCAATTTCATATGTTGACCTAAACTCTTCATGCTGGTATAATGTAACTGGCAAAGATTCAGGGGCAGAAAATCCAGGTTCAATGGCAGGCTCTGTGATTCACTAGCTGTGTGAATTTGGGCAATTTTTTTACTCTCTCTGTGCCTCAGTGTCCTCATCTGAGAAATAGCTGTTTAATTCTTTAGAGTCCCAGATTAGTAGAAGCATGTACAGGTTTCAGAGTTAGAAAGTTGCAGAGTCATTGCTTATTTTAACCAAGTTAAGATATAAAGTGAAGGAAGCTGAGCACCGAAAAATTGATGCTTTTGAACTGTGGTGTTGGAGAAGACTCTTGAGAGTCCCTTGGACTGCAAGGAGATCCAACCAGTCCATTCTGAAGGAGATCAGCCCTGGGATTTCTTTGGAAGGAATGATGCTAAAGCTGAAACTCCAGTACTTTGGCCACCTCATGCGAAGAGTTGACTCATTGAAAAAGTCTTGATGCTGGGAGGGATTGGGGGAAGGAGGAGAAGGGGACGACAGAGGATGAGATGGCTGGATAGCATCACTGACTCGATGGACGTGAGTCTGAGTGAACTCCAGGAGTTGGTGATGGACAGGGAGGCCTGGTGTGCTGCGATTCATGTGGTCGCAGAGAGTCGGACGCGACTGAGCAACTGAACTAAACTGAACTGACTGAAGATATAAAGTTTGGATATATCTCAACCAACTTGGGATATAAAGTTAATTAAGAAAATTATGGACTCTAACATTAATAACATTATAGTGTAGCCAAAGATGTATTTTTCCCCAAATTAAACATTCTTTATCTTTACCTAAAATAAATTTGGTAACTCCTACCAAAGTTATATATAGTAAATTAATTAAAGTATTAATTCACTCATTCATCAGTTATTTAGGGAGCATTTATTATGTGCCAGCAGTGGTGCTGGGACTGGAAATGCAACAGTATATGAATCAGGAGCAGCCCCTACCCTCTTGAGCCCTGCAGTAAAAATCAGTAAGACAAAAAAATGCCCTCTAAAGGGAAGGAAAGCATATGAGGGAAGCAGGTGAATGAGTTGAGAAGAGATGGGTGTGGGGAGAGAATAATCTGTGTGAGATCACAGAAGCGCTGATGCAAGCAAGATGGCTCAGAAAGGCTGAGCGGAGTGGGCAAGAGGAAAGGTGAGTGAAGTAGAACAGCCAGGCTGCAGCCAAATCATGGAAGAGTCCATGAGCTGAGTTAAGGTATCTGGCCTTTGTTGTAAAGGCTTTAGGATGCATCAGAAGGTTTCAAAGAAAGGTGATATGACTGTATTTGTGTTTAGGTAACCAGAGAATGGAGAATGTACTAGAGGAAAGTGAAAATTTCAGGGAGGGGACCAATTAGGAAGCCATGACAGTGGTCCCTGTCCCAAAAAGAATCCTGTTCTGAACCAGAGTGGTAGTGTCTATGGAGAGAAGATAAAACTTGAGAGACGGGGAAGTGGGAAAGAATGCAGATTCAGCAATCAGTTGAGCGTGGAGTGTGGCTAATCAGTGGAGCGGGTGGTGGTTCGTTTATAGGGCTGTGAAACACTGGAAGAGAGATGTTTCTGTGTGTGTGCATGTGTGTCAGAATTTAATGGCTCGGTTTGGGATTTATGTTTGAGACATCCATGGAGAGATGACATGACTAATGGGGATATGCTGATTTGTAGCTCAAAGGAGAGATATAAAAATATTCAAACTGCCCAAAGAAAGGAAAGTATTATATCCATTAAACAAACTAAAATGCTCCATGTTCCTTTATCACTTGAATTATTTGTCCTCTACCCTCTTCCTGTTCTGGTAATTGGATACAAATAATTAACTCAAATTGGTAGGCAATAGGAATGTTCTCTTGAATGCATATTTATTATTTGCCTTTTATGACTCAATATGGATAGAATGCCATCCACAGGCTCAGCTGGTCCCAATTTAGTAATTATTGCTTACTTTTGGATGTTCAATTTGTTTCAGCATGCCTGAGAGGGACCCTTTTAAGAGCCTTCAACAAGATATTCCAGATTTATTTTGAGTTCTCTTATCCCCAAAGAGACAAATATCTGTGTATTAGTTCACAAGAGAGCTCAAAGCAAAACAATGCGACATGGGACTTTCAAACCACCTCAAATATCAGATATATTTTTTGCCTTTCTCTAATATGAAAGTTTATTAACCCAGTTTATTTATTCCTTCCATTAACTCCTGAAGGGAAAGTGTTAGTTGCTCAGTCGTGGCCGACTCTTTGTGACCCTATGGACTGTAGCCCACCAGATTCCTCTGTCCATGGAGTTCCTGGTGTACCAGGCCATATTTTGTTACCATAAACAATGCTCTTGATTTATATTGTTGCTCCAGATTTAAGAGTCTTTATTTTTTCTTCTTTCTCTTTTGCTCAAGCGTAATGAAATTGACCCCAAGGTATGAGAATCTAGACAAGGAGCCAGCAAACTACAGCCCATAAGCCATGTCTGGCCCACGGCCTCATGTTTTAAGTAAAATGTTATTGGAATGCAGCCATGCCCGTTTGTTTACATGTTGTCTGTGGCTGTTTTTGCACTTGAAGGGCAGAATTGAATGGTCCTGATAGAGATTATCTAGCCCACAAAACCAAAGATGTTTCCCACCTTGCCTTTTACAGAAAACATTATCCAACCCTTAGTCTGAATGAACTCCCTTGTCTGGACCTGTCAATCACCAATTGTCTAAAAAGAGAAACGAATCCAAACATTCAACATTCTTCCAAGAGAACACCAAAGAATACAGAAACACAGGCTACCCAGTGTCTCAACCAGATTCTCATAACTTTGCCAGCAATAACAAGGAATGGGTCAATACAGGTAACTATAAACCATTAAGGTTTTTCCCAAAACTCTTTAACTGTTATGGGTCATAGTGTCATGATTTATTATTTATCATTGGAACCTTAATATTGAACGGCAACTTTTTAAAGGCCTTTGTGTTTATATATTAATATATTTAGCGATTGATTCTATTCAGACTCCTAGCTTTTCACTTGCATTCCCCTTCTCATGTCCATACCCTTTCCTTGTCATCACTCAGTCACCAAGTCGTGTCCAACTCTTTGGGACCCCATGGACTGCAGCATGCCAGGCTTCCCTCTCCCTCACCATCTCCTGGAGTTTGCCCACGTTCATGTCCATTGAATCAGTGATGCCATCCAACATCTCATCCTCTGTTGTCCGTACCCTTTGCCATGTTACTTTGCAGTTTTTCTCGCTAGAGAGGCATAATGTGTTTTCCCATCTTTTTTTAATCTGAGTTGGCCTTTTGACACGCTTTAGCCACTAGGATTTGGTGAAGATGATGGTGTGTCATTTCTGAACCTAGTTCTCAAGAAGCCTTGTATATTTCTGCTGTCTCCCTTGCATCTCTGCCCCTGTCATAAAAACATACCCAGGAGGGTATGTTCAAATACGTGTAACATATTTGAATTGCCCCATTTACACAAGCCACAGGCAGAAAAGATCAACCAATAGGGAACAATACCCACATGTGTAGGCGAGCCTAGGCAAGAATGGCAGAGCCCATTTAACCAGCCACTCGAGATGTGTAAAGAATAAACACTGTTTTATGCTACTGAGGTTTTTTTGTTTGTTTGTCATGCAACATTACTGCAGCAATAGATAACTGGTGCAAAAAATATTGAAATTACTTATCTGGTTGTTATACCAGTCTATTTTTTCAAAAACTACTTACAAGTGTTCCAGAATACAACCAAACTGATATTAAGAAGTTTGAGATACTTATAAAACTTAATCCCAAGACTTCAGGTAGAATAATTTTTATGAATTGTCAAAATTCTACAAGAGTCAACCAGAAAACACTAGCACATTTGGATTGTGGCAAATTTCATTTGTAATTCTATAATCACATTACATTTAAATACCCCCAAATCCCTGTACAATCAATTCCCAACATTTTTGGATATATCCCAGAAGTTTTAATCCAAATACAAAACAAATGAGGATTCAGCAAATTGTAGCTATAGAATATTGTGATGTAATTATCCATATTTTGAAGGGATTTTGGCCCATCTAATGCTTAATTCTGTGTACAACTATTACAGATGAGGACTGATCAGTCACTTTTTTCTAGAGAACTTGGTGAATAGGGTGTCATAAGATTTCCAAATGTGGATTACAGCTTTGCCAAAATCCAAACAGCCCCATTGCATGTTGGAATTCCTACTTGGATCTAGAAGAGATGAGGAGAAAGTAATTTATTTTAATAGTTTGGTGTCTATGTAGTTCAGACTTTATGATCTCCAGTAATTTAACTGACTTGAATGCTGCTTGCTTGGGATCTGGTGAGGGACTCTCCACATGTGTAATTAACATCTGGCTTCAGGTAGGGGTAGCATACCTAAGAGCCATGTGGTTTCACTTACAGATATCCTGTTGTATATCTTGTTATATCACTTACAGATATCTGCTAATGGCACTGCTCTGCTGGGGTCAGGGGATGTCTCCATCTTCAGCCTATCACATTGAAAGACTAAATCTCTCTTCCCTTTGGAGATCCAAGGTTCTCAAAAATTTCTTATTTGAGCTGTATTTCTTCCCTGGTCACCCTACCTTCTCTTGGGATCTTGCCTAAGGAAGAACTTCTTTTCTTTCCAAATAATTTACAATCTAATCTTATTTAGCCAAACTTCTTTTGGGGAACTTCCCCAACTTTGAATCATCTTTTATTGAAAATGTGGAGGTGAGGAGAGAAGCCCTCACCTATCCCCCATGCACCTTCTTAGTTTCGAGTCAAAAATTCTAAATATTCCAGACAGGAAGAAGTAGTTGGTCTTTTTCCAACACTGAAAAGATCTGGACTTTGATCCAGTGTCTCTTTGTTTATTTCAGTTTGTTCTAACCCAAGATGATTGTCTTTTCTTAAGCAAAATTTTGTCTGCAAATATTAGTTGTGTGACACTTTGGTTGCATTGTTTTGAGTCAATTTCAAATCAGTATACTTAGGAACCATGTCTCACCTTGGATGTAATTATGAATATGGTTTGTGACTTCTCAGACATTCTTAGTACTGTATTTCACCAGGTTACCTGCACATCTCTTAAACAGAATTTTCAAAAAGAGATTACTTTTGTTAAAAAGATTGCTTTTTTATTTAAAAGATTACTTTTTTAACCATTGGCAGTTTCATGTTTTAATGAAATACTTCTGATTTTTCCATTTAAAATGTATCTAGTTCACGTAGAAAATTATATCTGATACCCAAGCTTTTGTATGCCATTAACAATATACGTATGCTTGAATCATCCAAGGTTGGAGTTCCAAGTCCATAGCTCTTTTTCAAATGAGGAGATTTTTAAAGATCTGATATATAGATAAGCTACATATGATAAACTCAGCATAGCTTACAGTAATAACAAAATTTTGATGTTATTTTTTCCCGTGAGCACTTCCTCCTTGGGTTTGTGACAGTAAGGATATTCCACCTCCTTTTTTCCCCCTCTCACACTTAAACCCAAATTTGCCTCATAAAGTTCAGTTTTATTACTGACTGGAAAATGTCAGTTTTCATTACAATCCCAAAGAAAGGCAATGCCAAAGATTTTTAGACTACTACACAATTGCACACATCTCACATGCTAACAAAGTAATGCTCAAATTCTCCAAGCCAGGCTTCAACAGTACATGTACCATAAACTTCTAGATGTTCAAGCTGGATTTATAAAAGGCGGAGGAACAAGAGATCAAATTGCCAACATCTGTTAGATTATCAAAAAAGCCAGAGAGTTCCAGAAAAACATCCACTTATCCTTCATTGACTACGCCAAAGCCTTTGACTGTGTGGATCACAACAAACTGGAAAATCTTTAAAGAGATAGGAATACCAGACCATCTTACCTGCCTCCTGAGAAATCTGTATGCAAGTCAAAAAGCAAGTCAGAACTGTACATGGAACAACAGATTGGCTTCAAATCGGGAAAGGAGTACATCAAGGCTGTATATTGTCACCTTGCTTATTTAACTTCTTTGCAGAATATATCATGTGAAATGCTGGACTGGATGAAGCACAGCTGGACTCAAGATTGCTGGGAGTAATATCAGTAACCTCAGATATACAGATGATACCACCTTTATGGCAGAAAGTAAAAAAGAACTAAATAGCCTCTTGATGAAAGTGAAAGAGGAGAGTGAAAAAGTTGGCTTAAAACTCAACATCCAGAAAACTAAGATCATGGCATCCAGTCCCATCACTTCATGGCAAATAGGGAAACAATGGAAACAGTGACAGACTTTATTTCGGGGGGCTCCAAAATCACTGTAGATGGTGACTGAAGCCATGAAATTAAAAGATGCTTGCTCCTTGGAAGAAAAGCTGTGACAAACCTTGACAGATGTCAAAAAGCAGAGACATTACTTTGCCAACAAAAATCTGTCTAGTCAAAGCTATGGTTTTTCCAGTGGTCATGTATGGATATGAGAGTTGGGCTGTAAAAAAAAGCTGAGCACTGAAGAATTGATGCTTTTGAACTGTGATGTTGAAGAAGACTCTTGAGAGTCCCTTGGATTGCAAGGAGATCCAACCAGTCCATCCTAAAGGAAATCATCCCTGAATATTCATTGGAAGGACTGATGCTGAAGCTGAAGATCCAATACTTTGGCCACCTGATGCAAAGAACTGACTCATTGGAAAAGACCCTGATGCTGGGAAAGATTGAAGTCAGGAGGAGAAGGGGATGACACAGGATGAGATGATTGGATGACATCACCGACTCGATGGACATGAGTTTGAGTAAGCTCTGGGAGTTAGTGATGGACAGGGAGACCTGGCATGCTGCAGTCCATGGGGTCACAAAGAGTCAGATACGACTGAGCAACTGAACTGAACTTGCCTAATAAACAACCCTTTATCAGTCTACAGGATGTTGTTTTGGAGGTAATTCCCTCCTATATGTACTTCCCTCCTATACTATCCTATATGTTCCTGATGGATCTGTTCTAGGATCAGCATCATTAATTTAATGTCAGTTTTCCTTAACAGTCAGACATTAATCCATGTTACATTTCCCCATTTCCTCCCAATTCCCTCAGCCCTAGGGAACCACTAGCCTTTCTGTATCTACGCATTTGCCTATTTTAGATATTCCATGTAAGTGGATTCATAAACTATGTGATTTTCTGTGCCTACATTCTTCTATCAATATAATTTTTGTTTGTTTCTTTGTTTTTGGCTATGCTGTGTAGCACACGGGATTCCCCACCCAGGGATAAAACCCATGGCCGCTGCAGTGGAAGCACAGAGCCTTAACCACTGGACTGCCAGAGAAGTCCAAAATGATGTTTTCAAGATTCATACAAGTTGTAGCACAGATTAATCCTGCATTCCTCCTCTTATTTTTTTGGCAGAGTCATAATCCATTGTATAGATATACCATGTTTTGTTTATGCATTCAGTCAATGCTGAACATTTGGGTTGGTTCCACTTTGGGCTATCATGAACAATGTTGCTATGCGGACATAAAGAACAGACTTTTGGACACAGGGGGAAAGCTGAGGGTGGGATGATTTGAGAGAATAGCCCTGAAACATATATACATTACCATATGTAAAATAGATGAAGGGAACCCAAAGCTGGTGCTCTGTGACAGCCTAGAGGGGTGGGAGGGGAGTTCAAGAGGGCGGGGACATATGTATCAGTTCAGTTCAGTTGCTCAGTCATGTCAGACTTTTTGTGACCCCATGAATCGCAGTAGGCCAGGCCTCCCTGTCCATCACCAACTCCAGGAGTTCACTCAGACTCACATCCATTGAGTCAGTGACGCCATCCAGCCATCTCATCCTCTGTCGTCCCCTTCTCCTCCTGCCCCCAATCCCTCCCAGCATCAGAGTCTTTTCCAATGAGTCAACTCTTTGCATGAGGTGGCCAAAGTACTGGAGTTTCAGCTTTAGCATCATTCCTTCCAAAGAAATCCCAGGACTGATCTCCTTCAGAATGGACTGGTTGGATCTCCTTGCAGTCCAAGGGACTCTCAAGAGTCTTCCAGTAGCATGGACATATGTATACCTATGGCCAATTCATGTTAATATATGGCAAAAACCATCACAATATTGTTAAGTAATTATGCTCTAATTGAAAATAGAAAATAAAGAAGATAAAAAATAATGTCGCTATGAGCATTAATGTACAAGTTTTATGTGCACATATGTTTTCATTCCTCTTGGGTATGTACCTAGAGTAGATTGCTGAGTCATATGGTAACTAAGAAATTGACAGACTGGTTTCCACCAGTGGCTTCTGTTCCCACCTGCAATGTGTGAGGATTCCAATTTCTCTACAACCTCCTCAATACTTACTGTTTTTTTCCTTTTTGATTATAGCCATCCTAGTGGATATGAAAGTGGTATCTCATTATGGTTTTGATTCTGCAGTGCAATTTTAATGTTCTTATCAGTTAAAAGCTACAATGCAGGTGCTGAAATGGATGCAGAAATCTAATACTTAAAAACCTCTTTCACTTTGTGTGGTCATTAGTGCAGCTTACTTGGGGCTCTAATGCCTTCCAAGTCCTAAGCCAGATTGCATTTACTGAAGAGCTTGCAGTGAGGTGCGGCCAAGTGACTTGCTCTGGCTGATGAGTTGTGAGAATGGAAGCAGTCAGTACCTGTCACTTCTATGCCAAAGCATTGAATTGCTGATGCAGGACCATCCAGAACTCTTCCCTTCTACTTTGAGAATCATCAGTTTTCAAGACAGTAGCGGTTTTGAAAGCCTTAGTCATGGGGTATGAGGACATTCAATGGAACTGACCTATGATGCACTTGTCATGTGAGTGGGAAGCAGCAGTTGTTATTAAGAGATAGGTTTTATTAGTTACTGGGCTTCTCTAGTAGTTCAGTTGATAAAGAATCTGCCTGCAATGCAGGAGACTCTGGTTCAATTCCTGGGTCAGGAAGATCTGCTGGAGAAGGGATAGGCTACCCACTCTAGTATTCTTGAGCTTCCCTGGTGGCTCAGCTGGTAAAGGATCTGCCTGCAATATGGAAGACCTGGGTTCTGTCCCTGGGTTGGAAAGATCCCCTGGAGAAGGGAAAGGCTACCCACTCCAGTATCCTGGCCTGGAGAATTCCATGGACTGTATAGTCCATGGGGTTGCAAAGGGTCAAACACGACTGAGCGACTTTCACTTTTACTTTGCTGCTTACTGCAGCATAGAAGGCAATGGCACCCCACTCCAGTACTCTTGCCTGGAAAATCCCATGGATGGAGGAGCCTGGTAGGCTGCAGTCCATGGGGTCGCAAAGAGTCAGACGCGACTGAGCGACTTCACTTTCACTTTTCACCTTCATGCATTGGAGAAAGAAATGGCAACCCACTCCAGTGTTCTTGCCTGGAGAATCCCAGGGAAGGGGGAGCCTGGTGGGCTGCCATCTCTGGGGTCGCACAGAGTCGGACACGACTGAAGAGACTTGGCAGCAGCAGCAGCAGCATAACTGTTTGAATCCCATGTGATAAAATAATCATTATTTCATTAAGATATTAGAGTTCAGCAGATGTGGGAAATAATTTAGCATCTCTAAGCCTCAGCTTCCTCTAAACATGGGTGTCATAATACTACTTCACACAGTTGCTTAAAGTTAAGCAAGAAAATGTGTTGTTCAATAACGCTTAGCACAGTGCCTAATACATAGCAGGTTCTTAAGAAATTATTGTTATTAATAGAAGGGCAGTGAAGTGAGTGCTATGATATTGGAGCTAATTTTATGCACAAGATGATGAGCTAGGCTTTGCAGGACCAACCCATAGAAGCAAGGAGGCAGGGGGAAGGATAGTTTTTCTTTGGGTAGTGTGTTTGAGCCTCGCAGCAAGCCTGCCTGGCAAACATTCTCATTTGTGTATATATGCATAAAATTATTGCAGGTGGGAAGACCTTCTTTTTGGTCTTGATTTTTCTTCCCAGAAGAGAAGAAATAGCCACAGTATTCTGACTCATTTCACGGAATGTGAAGCACACAATTTAGAGTGTAATTACATTTAAAATATGCTGGAAAGTGATTTCATGAATCCAAAATTATTAATCACTCTTCAGAATGACAGGCAAAGGGGAAAATGCCAAAACAATTCCCTTGAGAACATTTAGATCAATATAAAATATTTTTTCTTTAAATGCGTGCCTTCCTTGAGACATAATGAAGCAGGAACTTGGTTCAGTCTGGAAAAAGACAATTAACAGAATTAGTTAATAACATGCAAATATTACCATACAGGGTGAGAGGAAAGAGAATTCAAAAAACCCAAACAGTCATTTCTATCCACTGAGCATTGGTGTCCATGAATTTTCTCTTTTCTTGCTTTGTCTCTACTTACGTCTCTTCTCTTTGATGCTTGACTGTTCCTCCTTGTTCTTTAACTAATTTGCTGTCCTCCGCTGCCTGTATTTTAAATGCTAGCATTCCACAGATCAAGCATAAGTCTTGTTCTCTCCTCATCCTACAAACCCTGCCTCAAAGTTCTCCCTTTCTTCCGTGGTGTTACCTGTCTCTGTCGGCTGATAACTTCTACAAGGCCTTGTTTCTGGGTGCATGTTTCTGCCTGCTTATTAGAAACCTTCACCTGGATGTCTTATAATATTTAACCTGCCTTATTCCTTCTTTTTGAAACATTATTATTTTGTGTTCACCAGTTTCACTCCTTCAGATAGCCTTCTAAACTTTACCTCAAGGTATTATTTCTTGAGACTGAGATCTGAGTACAGTATCCAGACACTCTATTGTTTTTTCTTAAGAAATTCAGAGCTAGTTGTTTTAAATTACAAATTTATGAGGTTATTCTGTTTTCTCTTTCATGCTAGACGTTTTGCTCTGTGAAGACAAACACAGTATCTGCTTTGATTTCCATTAGATTCCCAGTTCCTAGAACATGGTAGCCACTCATTGAAACTTTGTCAAAGAAATGAATCAATGATGTAATCTAGACCCATAAGACTCGTGCCTCTCCTGTTTCTATTTATATAATCCTTTTTTAAATTTTATTTATTTTTTTATTTTTTAACTTTACAATATTGTATTGCTTTTGCCATATATCAACATGAATCCGCCACAGATATACACATGTTCCCCATCCTGAACCCTACTCCCTCCTCCCTCCCCGTACCATGCCTCTGGGTTGTCCCAGTGCACCAGCCCCAAGCATCCAGTATCGTGCATCGAACCTGGACTGGTGACTCATTTCCTGTATGATATTATACATGTTTCAATGCTATTCTCCCAAATCATCCCACCCTCTCCCTCTCCCACAGAGTCCAAAAGACTGTTCTATACATCAGTGTCTCTTTTGCTGTCTCATATACAGGGTTATTGTTACCATCTTTCTAAACTCCATATATATGTGTTAGTATACTGTATTGGTGTTTTTCTTTCTGGCTTACTTCACTCTGTATAATAGGCTCCAGTTTCATCCACCTCATTAGAAATCCTGGACATAGTGAATATGTTCTCAAGTTATGCAGTTAGTCCAACCAGAATCTGGGAGTCATCTTGTATACCACTCTCCGCTTCACTTGTAACATCTAAACGTATACCATTGCTCTTAAAGAACTTGTGAATCCATTCCTTCTTTTTTTTCCTCTCTCTCTCTCTCTGTATAGCAGTTGTTTTATGTTCTTATCATTTTTATGAATTCATTTCCTTCTAATCCTTCACCGTCACTGTAGAACATTTGATTAAAATACGAATCTGAGCATTTACTCTGATACTTAAAGCCCTTCATCAGACTCTTTATTGCCTTGAAGGTAAAGTTCATATTCTTAAGCCTAATCTACATAACCTTCCACAGTCTGACAATCTGGTCTTAGTCTTCCTTGCCTTACCTCTTTCATCCTCTCCCGCTCCTTCTACTCATCCAGAATGAACGATTCCCAAATCTACCCTCCTGCCTTTACACAAATTATCCTTGCCTACAATGTTCCTTAACAGATGTTCTGTACCTACTCTTCACATTTCAAAACAAAGCTTTAAGTTCCCTTCCTCTGGGAAATCCTTCCAAGTTTTTGCAGGCAGAATTTAGTGCATTTTCCTCTGCACTCCGTGGCACTTTGCAAGAGTCTCAATTGTAGCCCCCCAAATCTTCAGTGATTATTTTTGTTCTGTTATTATTTTATTATTTATTGACCTGACCCTTCATTGAACTGTGAGCTCCTAGAAGCAGGATCTAGCTCTTACTCACCTCCAAATCCACTGGAATCCTAGGTCTATATTTCTAAACTATTTCTCTGATAAAAGACTTGGACCCAGAATATATAAAGAACTCACAAGCACAATAAAAAATAAATAAGTATCTCAGTATAAAATAGGCAAAAGATTGAACACACTTCATCAAAGAAGATATACATATGACAAATAAGCAATAAAAAATATGTTCAGTATCATTTATCAATGGAGAAATGAAAATGAAAACCTCAGTGAGGTACTACCATACTTATTCAAAGGTCTAAACTAACAAAGATTGAACATACCAAGTGTTGACAAGAATGTGGAGGAACAGGATTTTCATAGCCTGCTGGTGGGAATGTACAATGGTGCAGCCACATTGGAGAACGATTTCTGGCAATTTATTATTTATTTATTTATTTATTTAATCTATTTATTTTAATTAGAGGCTAACTACTTTACAATATTGTATTGGTTTTGCCATACATCAACATGAATCTGCCTCGGGTGTACACGTGTCCCCAATCTTGAACCCCACCTACTGTATGATTTGACCATTCTACTCCTAGATATTTATCCTATAACAATGAAAACATATGCATGCCCATACAAAGACTATCGTGTGTGCTAAATCATTTCAGTTGTGTCTAACTCCATGACCCTATGGGCATAGCCCTCTGGGCTCCTCTGTCCATGGGATTCTCCAGGCAAGAATACTGGAGTTGACTGCCATGCCCTCCTCCAGGGAATCTTCCCACCCAGAGACGTAACCCAAGTCTCTGATGTCTCCTGCATTGGCAGACAGGTTTTTTACCACTAGCACCACCTAGGAAGCTCCAAAGACTATCATAGAAGCTTTATTTGTGATAGACCCAAATTGGAATCAACCCAAATGTCTAGCAACAGGTTCATGGATAAGCAAACTAAGATATACTCATAAATAGAATATTACTCAGCAATGAAAAGAATGGACACACAGCAACATGGATGAATCTCAAAATAATTATGCTGAGTGAAGTCAATCCAAAAAAGTACATACTTTTAGACTCTATTGATATAAGATTCAGTAGAATGCAAATTAATCTATAGTGACAGAAAGCAAAGCAAATATTTCCTGGGCTTGGGAGATGTGATGGGGAGGGCCTGAAGAGGTATTAGAAAGGGTCACAAGGAACCTTGGGAATGATGAATATGTTTATTATTTTGATTGTGGTAATGTTTTTACTAGTATATACGTATGTCAAAATTTAAATTGCACTCCTTAAATACATGATATTTATATGTTGATTTTAATCCCAATAAATGTGTTTTAAAATAACCCTTAATTTTTTAACCATATTGTCAAGAATTACCTTTTTAAATTTTCAAAGGCTCTTTTATTACAATTTTTAATTCATTTTACAGACTCATTAAGTCCTACCTTCACTTTGTACATGAGATACCTACTTGTCTACCCACCTAGGCAAAGGAACACTGAGCGAAGTTCTCCTGCCTCCCTGCCCTTTACCTCCTTCCCATTCTCTTCTCCATCCTGACAGAAGGGAATTTGGCTGTTTTTTCATAGCTCCTATTATCTTCTCTGCAGTGTCTTATGCGTGACTAGTACTCGACACGGTGCTTCACAGTGTTTGTCAACAATGTGTACATAGACGCGGGGAGATCATATTGCCCTGGATGGAACAGTTCCGCTTTCCCAGATGATTAAAATTAACCAACTCTAGGTCAAGAGGCTGGCTTTAGTCTCATGCATAGAAACATGCTGTGTTTTTCAGCTCCAGGATAATTTAGCCTGTAAATAAGGGAACGTTAATGATGTGGCTGCAATTGATACTGGAATAAGTTCCTCAGGAATGTACATTTTACCATCATTAGCAGGGTGAAGAAGGTGAGGACAAATAGAAAGGATGAAGTAAGTGTAGGACAGGAACAATTCTGAGAGGAGAAAGGAGCACCCTTAGGAAGCAAACCTTTAGAAATCGAGTGCACTCATGTTTATAGCTGCTGCTGCTGCTGCTGCTGCTAAGTCACTTCAGTCGTGTCCGACTCTGTGTGACCCTATAGACGGCAGCCCACCAGGCTCCCCCATCCCTGGGATTCTCCAGGCAAGAACACTGGAGTGGGTTGCCATTTCCTTCTCCAATGCATGAAGGTGAAAAGTGAAAGTGAAGTCGCTCAGTCGCGTCTGACTCTTCGCGACCCCATGGACTGCAGCCCACCAGCCTCCTCCATCCATGAGATTGTCCAGGCAAGAGTACTGGAGTGGGGTGCCATTGCCTTCTCCGCATGTTTATAGCAATGGAATACAAATGAGTGAATACTGAAACTAAGGGATTATTTTTCTGAAAATAGACATCAATCATGTTTACAATGAATGAAGGAGCAAATGAAAAGCAACTCAACTTGGCAGCAATGGAACTAAGCAGCCTCCATTGGAAACACAGGCAGCATTGCTCGGCACTTGGAGGAGCAAAAACCATAATGCAGTTGATCTCCCCTCAAGCATCCCTGGCCAGGAAATTCCTGAGCAGTTACTTTCTTTTTTTTTTTTTTTTTAAGCAGTTACTTTCAAGATAAAAAAAAAAATACCACTTTCAGCCTTTTTGCTTCAGTAGTAGCTCCCTCCCCAAACCCTGGTAGCAATTTTTTTTTCTCTACATTTCTCCAGCCTCCACTCACCTTTATTCTTATCACTGGGAGCAAGCCAAGGGTGAGAAATGATCTCTTCCCACTAAATTGTCTGGGAAGAAAGCCCACTTTATCATTAATTACATTACCTAGCAGCCTCTTGTTCATCAAGATGTGGTCCTTGGATCAGCAGCAGTGGCACCATCTGAGAGCTCATTAGAAATGCAGAAACTCGGGCCTCATTCTAGAGCTCCAGAATCAGAATCTGTATTTAAATAAGATGCCCAAGTGGTTTGTGTGCACATTCGGTTTCTGAAGTGCTTGTCTAACTCTCAGAACATCCTGTGTAAGGTAAGGATTACTCATTTTAGAAAATGAGAACAGGGAGGTAAAATCACTTGACAAGGACTAAATGACTAAAAAGGGCCAGTGTTGAGATTTTTACGGTAGTTCCCACAATTCTAAATGCCAAGGCCTCCTTCTTTCCACTATGCATCTCTCCATATGAAGTGAATTCAGTAGTTCCAGTCATAACCACCCCACTCTCAACCTCATCCATTGATTTATTGCTAAAACACAAACTCTTACTTTCAGTTGTATGATTTAGATTAAACATTGCCCATCCTTTGAAGTATTTTAAACACCAGTATCTATGGAGAGAGGGCCTTAGTAAATCCCTTAAGTCTGGTGGCTCAGACGGTAAAGCGTCTGACCGCAGTGCGGGAGACCCGGGTTCAATCCCTGGGTTGGGAAGATCCCCTGGAGAAAGAAATGGCACCCTACTCCAGTACTTTTGCCTGGAAAATTTCCATGGACTAAGGAGCCTGGTAGGCTACAGTCCATGGGGTTGCAAAGAGTCTAACACGACTGAGTGACTTCCCTTTCTTTCTTTTCTCAAGTCTTAATGTTTAGGAACTTGATCAGACTGCTGCCTTCGCCCACTGATGGGAAGAGCAAAGCAGCTAGAGGTCGACACTGTACCTTGAGGCAAAGAAAAGGAAAAGGACTGAAGGAGAAGGAGGAAGGAAAAATGCCCCCAGGTTTATAATTCAGCCCTTCCAAGGACGTTGGCTGTCCTTGAAGGTTTCTGTAGCTGCTGACTTGAACTTGTTCCATTGCTTCTGTCATGGATTTCTGAATATTCTGAACTAGCTTTGCGTCCTTTCTCTATGCTATTTCCAGGGAGATGTATGCAGAAATCCTTGCAGATGTTTGCCACGGCTACCCATGGTAACAGAGAAGAAATATGAAGCAGTTGTGCTTACCAGTGCTCAAGGCAGCAGCATCATTAAAAAAAATTACTCCAAGATCCTATGGTTACCAATAGTAGCTATAATTTTTGAGATTCTACTATATGCCAGACACCGTGCTAGATACTTAACAAATATTCCCTACAATAGACTTGAAAGTATGTATTATTTAGTAAATGGAGCTGGTGAGGAATGGAACCTGGCTTCTAACCAGTCTTGTTTGAGGTGAGTGAGTGTTCTTTCTGTCATAACACACTTACTCTGACATGCTTCAGCTAACCTCCTAAAGAAAAGAAAGTGAAGTCGCTCAGTCGTGTCCGACTCCTTGTGACCCCATGGGCTGTAGCCCACCAGGCTCCTCCATCCATGGAATTTTCCAGGCAAGAATACTGGAGTGGGTTGCCATTTCCTTCTCCAGGGGTTCTTCCCTACTCAACCTTTGATGCCTGGCTTAAATGACCCCTTCACTTGGCAACTCTCTCTCAGTGACTTTGGTGAGATCTTTTCTCTATAACCCTGATTTGGCACTTTTCATACGATAGCTTGAAGTCTTGCTTCCTCTTTTATATACATTCATTCTCCCCCAAGTTGCAATTATATTTATACCTATGTCTCCACACCCTCATTCCAAAATCTTGAGCCCTTAAATGTATTTTAGGTCACCAGCCCCAGCATCGTAAGAGGAGTTCAGTGATATCATCAGTTGACATGTAAACTGAGTTAGGCACAAAGTCCACTGTCTAGAAATGTCTGGAAGTCAAACATTTGCTGTCAGTTAAGCCACTCCATGTTATTTACATGTGGCCTCTAATAGCCTCAATATTCATTGGAAGGACTGTTGCTGAAGCAGAAGTCCCAATACTTTGGCCACCTTCTGTGAAGAGCCAATTCATTGGAAAAGACTCTCGTGCTGGGAAAGATTGAGAGCAGGAGGAGAAAGGGACAACAGAAGATGAGATGGTTGGATGCCATCACCGACTCAATGGACATGAGTTTGAGCAAGCTCCGGGAGATAGTGAAGAACAGGGGAACCCTATGTGCACGACTTAATGACAACAGCAATAACAACTCTAATAGCCAGCAGCACACCTCCTTGCAGTAATGACTCACCCTTGGGAATTTTGTACCCATTTATGAGTTGCTTTTACACTGGTTTTGTGCTGCTTTTCTCTCTCATTCTCTCCCAAGAGGAGACCATGGCTTGGGTTCTCTTTATACATGGCTATTCCTCCCTCTGATAGTCTTCACACTTTGGTTATTGTTGCTTACTCACTAAGTCATGCCCAATTCTTTTGCAACCCCATGGACTATAGCCTACCAGGCTCCTCTGTTCGTGGGATTTCCCAGGCAAGAATACTGGAATGGGTTGCCATTGCCTTCTCCAGGGGATCTTCCCGACCCAGGGATCAAACCTGCATCTCCTACATTGTAGGCGGATTCTTTACCACTGAGCCACCAGGGAAGCCCTTACACTTTGGACTCTAGGAGAATAAAGGAAGGAAACAGAGCTTCTGGTGGATCTCTTCCTCTCTTGTGTACTTGCATTTACTTATTCTTTCTTTAACATTTGAGGGACTTTCCTGGCGGTCCAGTGGTTAATACTTTGCCTTCCTATGCAGGGGTGAAGGTTCAATCCCTGGTCGAAGAGCTAAGACCTCACATGCCTCATGGGCCCCCAGAAACAAAACATAAAACAGAAGCAATATTGTAACAAATTCAATAAAGACTTAAAAATGGTCCACATCAAAAAAATCTTTTAAAAAAATTTGAGGATTTACTATATCTGAGACATTGTGCCAAGCATTTTGTATATATCATTTAACTCTAATACAAACAACTCTGTGAAATATGCACTATTAATCTCCACATTTTTCCCAAGAGGACTCTCAAGTGTAGAGAAGTTAGGTTAAGTTGTACATGATCACACAGCCAAGAAATGTGAAGGGAGGCTACGTGCTGCTGTTAGTCACTCATCAACTGATGTCAATGAGAAACACAAGTGAAATATGGCAAGTGCAGAAGCATAGACCAATATGATTGTGGGTAGCATATGGAGTACCAAGGAAATGGGATCTCTAGACTTATAACCATTCCTTGACTGGGCCCTGTCTTCCCACCTTCTGTTACAGGTGCTCAGAGAACATAGATACATTTTTATTAGTTTGAGTAAAGCTCTGAAAAGTAAGCATCATCAACCTAGTGAGTGTTGATGTTACTATTATTTTTTTATAAATAATTTACTAGGGAAAGAATGTAGCTGCCACTAATATCTTCCCAAATTCAATATAAATGATTTCTGAATAATTCAAATGTTGGATTGTTCATACCCACTTGACCTCCAGTAGCAGAAATCTTTAAGAGTTGATGGTTTGCAAGTATTTGAAGAAGCCATTATGCAAATGAAAATATCATGTCCACTAAAGACACCTGTGGTAGGCATTATGACAAATACGAAAAAGCATAATGTATTTTCTCGAAAGTTCACCATCTTTTTTGATAAAATATACCTGATACATTTTTCTCGTTAAATGACAATAAAACTTTTAAATGGGTCTTTGATGAGTTGATGATGATCACAGGATAATGCATGATTATACCAAGAGCAATTCAGAGAAGAGATATGTACCTTTTGGCTGAAATAAGTGATCTAGACAAGTTTGGTGGAACAGATGGATTTTAAACTAAACTTTAAAAGGTCAATAGAATTAAAGAAAAGAACAATGAAAGGGAGGACAAAATGGGTTGAGTAGAACATCATGGGAGACTAAACAATCCATAATAGAGAATGTCTTTATGCATAAACAAACTAGCATCATCATTAAACTTAGTTTGAACTTTGGATTTGAGTGATCCAGTTTGAACTCTGTGACTCTCAGCCCAGGGATTTTTCCCCAGTTCTTTTAGTAACAAAGTTCAGCACTGCAGAGGAAACAACAACTGTTGCTTGGTGTGCTCTCTTGGGTCTTTGCAGGACTAGAATTCAGGTTGCATGAGGTGGAGTATCAGCTTTGGAGAAACACTGCCTAGTATCACCCAGTCTTACTCCAGTAGGCCTCTGGAGGAACCTTGTATTTTTCACTTACAAGTAAGATGTTTGATCCAGCAATCCCAATCTTAGGCATATATCTGGACAAAACTATAATTCAAAAAGATACATACTCCCCAGTGTTCACTGCAACACCATTCACAATAGCCAAGACATGGAAACAGCCTAAATGTCCATCAACAGATGAATGGATAAAGAAAATGTGGTGGTAATATTCCATACAGTGGAATATTACTCAGCCATTAAAGAATGAAATAATGCCATCTGCAGCAACATGGATGCAACTAGAGATGATCATACTAAGCAAAGTAAGTCAAAAAGAGAAAGAGAAATACCATATGATATCACTTATATGTAGAATCTAAACTATGATGTAAACAAACATGTCTATGAAACAGAAACAGACTCACAGACATAGTGAACAGACTTTGGTTGCCCAGGGGGAGGGGGGTAAAGGAGGGAAAGAATGGGAGTTTGGGGCCAGCAGAAGCAAACTATTATATATAGGATGGATCAGCAACAAGGTCCTACTCTGTAGCACAAGAAACTATATTCAATATCCTGTGACAAACCATAAGGGAAAAGAATATGAAAAAGAATATGTGTGTGTGTGTGTGTGTTTGTGTGTGTGTGAGTGTGTAGCACTGAGTTGCTTTGCTGTACAGAAGAAATTAATGCAACATTATAAATCAAATATATGTCAATAAAACTTATTTTAAAAAGAATCAAGGTCATCTAGGGAAGCTGTCCATAATGGGCACAGAGAAGAATATAGAACTTAGGTGGGCCTCAGACAAAGGAATGTGCTAATGGTTCTCTGAACCTTTGATTTGGGATAAAAATATTTTGTCATCATGAGAAGAGGATTCATTAAGACATGGTCTTAGACATTCATGCTCTGAATATTTGTATTTGAGGAGGGAATACAAGCAAAACCTCTGTGGTGAAATTCACATGGTGGAGAAAAACAGAAAGAGATTTTTTTTTCTGATGAAATAATATCCATCGAGTACAGTAGTGTGGTTCCCAAGGATGCAAGATGGAGGTGGATTGGAGTCTCTGCTTTTGCCCTTCTGGTACCAAAAGTTATTACTCTCTCTCCTTCCTTAGTTTTTTTTTTTTTTTTTAAACAAAGGAATTCCAAACATAGGTGCATTTTATTTTTTATTTTTAATTGATTGATGATTGCTTTACGATTTTTGCAGACCTCTTCTTCAATGTGTTTTGTGCCCCTCCATTTTAGGTAATCATAGGGAAAGTATTTATAGAGTCTGGTATAGCACCATGGAAATGCTAAGTTTCAAGCATCAGCTGTGTCAGTTGGAAAGAAGGTATCACTTGCCTTGAAAAGAAAACTTTGAAAATGTATAGGCATTCTTTTAAAACCCGACTGAAGTATACTATCTTGTTTCAGAGACCTAGGTTGTGTTTTGTGTTTCTAAAATCTCGTACCTTTGCATATATGAAAATAATGGGAAATCTTTACATTTACTAGGCTTCCCTGGTGACTCAGATAGTAAAGAATCCACCTGCAATGCTGGAGACCTGGGTTTGATCCCTGGGTCAGGAAGATCCCCTGGAGAAGGGAATGGCAACCCACTCCAGTCTTCTTGCCTGGAGAACTCCATGGAAAGATGACCCTGGCAGGCTACAGTCCATGGAGTCACAAAGAGTTGGACATGACTGAGCAATTAACACTTTACCCCTTTACAATATTTGTTTGCTTTCTGCCATACATCAACATGAATTAGCCATAGATGTACATATCTCTCCTCCCTCTAAAACCTCCCTCCCACCTCCTACCCTTTCCCACCCCTCTAGGTTGTTACAGACACAGAGCCCTGGTCCTTTCTTAGTATTTTATTAATGATTTTTTTTTAACCTTTTTTCAAATGACCAAATGACTGTGTCTCACACTACCCATGGAACTTCCACAATCAAAAAAGAAATGTGATGATCATTAATAAAGAGACACGTGCAATCTTAATCACCAAACCTAACCATCATTTCAATAAAAGTGGTCGGATTTTGGTCTGTTAATAAACAGGGGAGCAGCTAAAAATTTCTGGAGTTTTAGACACCTCCAGAGTGGAGCAGGTATTACATTTACAGAAGTTCTAAGGCTGCCCAAGCCTACCAGAGGCAGGTGATAAGCAGTCCTTCAGCCAGGCAGCACCCCATTCAAGAAGCATCATATTTGGCCCACAGGGAAGACTGTCTTCTCTAAGGCTTCACTTAGCCTCCTCCTGGGTCACTTTCTTGAACCTCAGACACAACACCAGTGGGCCCACATTCCTCTTTTTCTAAAACTTGACTCACTAATTTGTGTGAGTCTAATTCCTTACTCTGTAAATGAATGAATGATCTCCCCAAACAAGGTAGAGATGAGTTAAAAATTTCATATACTCCTTTGGGGGTTTTTTAAGAGCAGTAATAGCTTAAATCAGTTCACATTCTATTGGCTCTTCTCACTAAAATTCAAAACAGCTCTAGTCTCTCATCCATGCCTATCTCTCCTTTGATAGCTAGTTTTTCACTAACGAAATACAATAACTGGCATGGCATTCTCGAGGGCTATTTATAAAGCTAATGCATACAAATAAAAATTACCAATCACCAGTTTTGGCTGTGACGCATGATAAAGTAGAGGTGTTAGTGGAAGGCTTCAGCTGGTACTATGACCAGTTGCTCCCTTATTTCACAGTGAAGGTCATGCCTTTCTTGAGAAAAATCCTCTCTGGGTGGACTTAACCACTAGCTTTATTCATTCCAAAAACCTGAAAGGCAAGTACTGTCAAAAAAAAAAAACTAGTCTAACCCAAAACCTGCTAACCTAGGGTACACTTTCTCTAAAAATTAGAATCAAACCCTCCAGGAGTGAAAAGAAACTAAAACTGGACTCCAAATGCATGCATGCTAGGTCACTTCAGTCATGTCCGACTCTTTGCAACCCCATGGACTGTAGCCCGCCAGGCTCCTCTGTCCATGGGATTCTCCAGGCAAGAATACTGGAGTGGGTTGCCATGCCCTCCTCCAGGGGATTGTCCCAACCAGGGGTCAAACCCACATCTCTCATGTCTTCTGCATCGGCAGGCAGGTTCTTTACCACTAGTGCCACCTGGGAAGCCCAGACTCCAAATGAACCTAATCTAATTCTTTACATATGGAGAAGGCAATGGCACCCCACTCCAGTACTCTTGCCTGGAGAATCCCGTGGATGGAGGAGCCTGGTAGGCTGCAGTCCATGGGGTCACTAAGCGTCAGACACGACTGAACGACTTCACTTTTACTTTTCACTTTCATGCATTGGAGAAGGAAATGGCAACCCACTCCAGTGTTCTTGCCTGGAGAATCCCAGGGACGGGGGAGCCTGGTGGGCTACTGTCTCTGGAGTTGCACAGAGTCGGACACGACTGAAGTGACTTAGCAGCAGCAGCAGCAATTCTTTACATAAACCTAGTGGACTGAATCTTGGAGTTTCTGTATGGGTAAGAGATGATGTGACATCAGTCATGCAGACAACTAAGGGAATTCTGCAATAGATAGATCCAGAGTAAAGAATGTTGTTTTAATTCCCTG
The DNA here is from genome assembly GCF_003369695.1 of Bos indicus x Bos taurus. NCBI lineage: Eukaryota > Metazoa > Chordata > Mammalia > Artiodactyla > Bovidae > Bos > Bos indicus x Bos taurus. The sequence goes on along the minus strand of NC_040105.1, from coordinate 12,059,290 downwards.
AAAGAATGTTTCTGTGAAAATCATAACCAGTATAAAGAATTAAATTCCCTGCCATAGAAACTGCTCCTATAGATCTGATACGTAAAAAGACAATGAGCTTTGAGTTTTTATCCCTTTCTCCTCACTCACATGGGCAGAAGGGATGTGAGGTGAAAGTGTTCAAGAAATAGAATTCCTACCTTACTTATTAGCCACTTAGGAATAATCAGTGATCTGCATGATAACAGGCATGTCATTGATGGTTGAATTCTGAAAGTATTATAAATGGGATATGTAATATTGCTTGATTGGCTAAAATGTAGTGTTAGGGGAATAGAGAGATGGACAGAAATTTGACAGATTTATTGACAATAAAAACAGGAATGATAATTTAATAATATACATTATTATCATAAGCATTTGTTCGTATGTTAAATGACTCCAGCTTTTGCAGTAGGTTCCTGGATAATGCATTATTTTGTCCTCTTCTTTGAAGCTGGTTGTTGCTTATTATAGTCATTAAAATGCCTACTTATAGTATTTTTCAAAGTATAGTATTTATGCATTTCATACACGAATTTTTTGACCTTGGTAATTCATGAGTGTGCAGGTGAGTATGGGTATATCCATGCATATGTGTGTGTGCCCATTTGTATTTATATACAAATTTTTGAACTTCCTGAAATTCAGCTTTATTTCTATTAGTTGAGGCTAGAAAGTAATTCAGTTCTGGTGAAATGCAATTCTATTGTCACCTTGATGATATCTGTTAGAGAGAATTTTGACGTTGGTGTGGGAGTTTTTGTGACTTAATAGTAGCCAATGTTTTACATCACTTTTATAATCTTTCAATTTACTTTCAAATATTTTACTCAAACCAAAAGGTATTGAAATAATATAACAGAAATATATGAATATCTTCCTTGATTTAAGAAATGATATATTACCAATAGATAGATACTCCTTGCTGAAACCTCATTGATCAAAATTCACACCCTTCCATAGGTAATCAGAGCCTAGGATTTGGTGGATTTCTTTAGTGTTTTATTATGTATGTATGTTTGATTGAATATTTAATGTTTTAAACTTTATACCAGACCACCTGACCTGCCTCCTGAGAAATCTGTATGCAGGTCAAGAAGCAACACTTAGAACTGGACATGGAACAACAGACTGGTTCCAAATCGGGAAAGGAGTATGTCAAGGCTGTATATTGTCACCCTGCTTATTTAACTTATATGCAGAGTACATCATGCAAAGTGCCAGGCTGGATGAAGCACAAGCTGGAATCCAAATTGCTGGGAGAAATATCAATAACCTCAGATACACAGATACCACCATTCTCATGGCAGAAAGCAAAGAAGAACTAAAGAGCCTCTTGATGAGTGATGAAAGTGAAAGAGGAGAGTGAAAAAGTTGGCTTAAAACTCAACATCCAGAAAACTAAGCTCATGTCATCCAGTCCCATCACTTCATGGGAAATAGATGGGAAAACAATGGAAACAGTGTCAGACTTTGTTTTGGGGGGCTCCAAAATCACTGCAGATGGTGACTGCATCCATGAAATTAAAAGACGCTTGCTTCTTGGAAGAAAAGTTGTGACCAACCTAGATAGCATATTGAAAAGCAGAGACATTACTTTGCTGACAAAGGTCTGTTTAGTCAAAGCTATGGTTTTTCCAGTAGTCATGTATGGATGTGAGAGTTGGACTGTGAAGAAAGCTGAGCACTGAAGAATTGATGCTTTTGAACTGTGGTGTTGGAGAAGACTCTTGAGAGTCCCTTGGACTGCAAGGAGATCCAACCAGTCCATTCTAAAGGAGATCAGTCCTGGGTATTCATTGGAAGGACTGATGCTGAAGCTGAAACTCCAATACTTTGGCCACCTCATGTGAAGAGTTGACTCATTGGAAAAGACCCTGATGCTGGGAGGGATTGGGGGCAGGAGGAGAACAGGACGACAGAGGATGAGATGGCTGGATGGCATCACTGACTCGATGGATGTGAGTCTGAGTGAACTCTGGGAGTTGGTGTTGGACAGGGTGGCCTGGTGTGCTGCGATTCATGGGGTTGCAAAGAGTCGGACACGACTGAGCGACTGAACTGAACTGAACTGAGACCACACAATCCAGCTTATTAGAAGTGTGTGTAAAATTAAGAGTAAATAAGTTTTGAGGTTGGTCTGAATATCTTTCCTATGAGCAAAGAGAAGGGGTATTGGTACTTTGATCACTCAGAGACATTTTTATAACTTATTTTTTGTTCTTGGCTATGTTCCTGATAGGTGACAACTTGAGAACTGAAAAAAATGAGAAAATTTCTTTATTTCTTATAAATGTCAGTAGACTCTTAATAGCTTATTCTCCAGAAATAAGCATTAATATGTAAAAGAACTGGAGGGAGATTTTTCTCTCCCCAATAAGCCAAGAAGAGACTGTATTAATACTTTTATGAAATCAAAGAAATAATAACCTTTGAGCATCCAAGTTGTTACTGTGTATGGCCTCAAATTCTACATTCACACTGACATGAGATGATACACATAACAACTCAGCAGGAATCTGTGAGACCAAAAGAATGATTGCACAGCCAGGTTTGAATCTCAGGATATCCTTGCCATCTCAGAATGTCTTTTCCAATAAATAAAATATATTTATATTTTAAATTAATTTATTTTTCAATTGAAGGATAATTGCTTTACAGACTTGTGTTGGTTTCTGCCAAACATAAACTTGAATGAATCAGCCATAGGTATACATGTGTCCCCTCCCTCTTGAACCTCCCTCCCACCTCCCTCCCCATCCCACCCCTCTAGGTTGTTACAGAGCCCCGTGTTGAGTTCCCTGAGTCATACAGCAAATGGCCATCCAATAAATAAAACATTTTTAAATGAAAGCTAGGTCATATAGGTAGTTCTAAAAGACTGTATAAACCATGATTTAGCCAGAACCTAATACTGGATTACTTCAGATGTTAGGAGGAAGACAAAAATGCCCTTTAATCTTAGAGCATACCTGACTCTTTATGAATCTTATATTGCCTTTTTTGGCCCTCTCTTAAGCATATCTGTATTTTCATGTTGTTCCAAATCCTCCATCCCTTCCCAGTTAAAGCTCTGACTCTCTAAGTCCTTCAGTGAAACTGAGATAATATTAAAACAGTCTGATTGAACTAATTCACACTAACGTGAAAATGGCTTCTTAATCCTTCCAAAGGAATTTGAATTATTAAAATATAGCTTTGATAAGCTAATTGAATTTTCAGTATCAATATTTCAGGCACATTAAGCAAGTAGAAAATTCAATTAATATTTGGTGAGGTATTTGGAGTGATTGGAAATGACTTAGATATCACCACTGCCTTAGGAATTGCCATCCATAATCTCTTCTCTCCCGATAATAGAGATGTTAAAATTTCTCCAATAATATCTACTTCCCATAATAATAATAGGTATATCTAGAGAGGGCTTTTTAAATGGTCATGGTCATATATTTATATCAAAGACTGGTATATGATGGCTTCTTTCAGAAGATAAAAATAAACACTTTTGAAATGTTTGTGTTTTGGTTTTACCTTTTGAAATTAGTCTTTTGGGCTTTGTTTTGTATCTTCCTGGTGGAGCCGATGGGGAGAAATCGTTTGTAGACTCTGAAAAGAAAACACTTTGTCCTTTATGCTCCCTCTCATTCTGCTCCACCAATAAATAAAGTAAAAAATGGGAAGGGAAGGATAAAAGAAGCGAAGACAACCCACATATCACAAGTAATTATTCATCCTAGATCCTGACATAGAATGAAAGCTTTAAAAAGAGGCTTGTCTCTATGTCTTGCAGTAAAAATGAATATTAGCATGAAAGGATGTTATCTGAAAAAGCAGCACAAGATTAACCTTAAAGCTAAAAGGAAATAGAATCAAGTTTCATGTGATCATAAAAATATACTGGACACAATTACAAACCTGGTCTTCTAGTCAATGAATACCTGATTCTTGAAATAAATGGTTTTAGAGACAGCAATGTAAGGAGTAGCTTGACATGATGGTTATGAAATCTAAATTGTATTATTGATTCATAGTCCAGTGAGTCCACGCTCACTTTGTACTTGATGACAGGACAACCTGTTCTTTGACAAAATGGTGACATGTGTCCTAAGTCTTTTCTAAGTCCTGCTGGAGGTCACTGATCCAGAAGAAATAGAAAATGATTCTGGCTCATCTTTTAAAGATTCCTTTGTTTCATCCAAGCATTCTCATTGATTGAATCTCATTACTATGCCTGCACTGATGTCTCGTAAACCATGCCTGTCTTCCTCATTCTCTTTTCTGGCCTGTTTGGCTCAGACCCTTCTTTGAACGAGGCTGAGTTGAAAGAGAAGTTTGAGTTTCTACTTCACTTTTGTTTTCACTTCTCGAGGATCAGAATTTTCCCAAAACCATTTATTTTTTAAAGGAGAAACATCCTTCAGGAGTTGTTCCGTTCGTAAAACTGATGGCAACAATCTGATGTTAAGCACAGCTTCAGTCAGAGAATTCCATTAATGAATGAGGTGCTTAATTTGTTCATTCATTTGTTCACAAAGATTTATTAAGCCCCTACATATGCCAAGTACTAGATTAATTGCTAGACGGAAAGCAGTGGGCCAGAGAGACAGTCTCACATCTTAGGAGCCTTAGCAGAGACAGAAAGACAGAGCTTTAACAATAATTAGGAGATTGAGGATGTTATTTTTTTCCTTCTTCTTTTAAAAATTGAAGTATAGTTGATTGCATTTCAGGTGTACAGCAAAATTATCCAAATATATATATAGAGAGATAGATATGAAAAACACATTTTTCAGTTCATTTTCCATTATAGGTTATTATAAGATGCTGAGTATATTTCCCTGTGCTAAACAGTAGGTCCTTGTTTTTTATCTATTTTATATATACTTGTGTGTATCTGTTAATCCCAAACTCCTAATTTATCCCTTCTTCCCTTTCCCCTTTGGTAACCATAGTCAAAGTCAAGTCGCTCAGTGGTGTCCAACTCTTTGCAACCCTGTGGACTGTAACCTACCAGGCTCCTCCATCCATGGGATTCTCCAGGCAAGAATACTGGAGTGGGTTGCCATTTCCTTCTCCAGGTGATCTTCCCAACCCAGGAATCGAACCCAGGTCTCCCACATTGCAGGCAGACACTTTACCCTCTGAGCCACCAGGGAAGGTTAAGGATGTTATAAAGTGAAAAGTGCATGTATCATCACGGTGTACATAGTAAAGGCCTTTTTGAAGAACGCGTTTAAGCAGAGACCAGAAGGATCAGTAAAAATGGCAAATGCTAAAAGTGTGGAGGGGTTATGCAGAAAGAACAGCTTATATGAATACTTTGAGGCAAAAGAGAATATGACCCATTTGTATGCTTAGTCGCTCAGTCGTGTCCGACTCTTTGCGACCCCAGGGACTGTAGCCTCCCAGGCTCCTCTGTCCATGGGATTCTCCAGGCAAGAATACTGGAGTGGGTTGGTGGGTTTCCATGCCCACCTATTTACAGAAAAGCAATTCTTTATGGCCAGCACATGGAGAATGAGGTCAAGAGTGCAAGTGTGAGATTTTGGAGATAGGTGTGATTCGTATCATGGGGGACCTTGTAGTCATGCCAAGGAGTTGGTCTTTTTCCATAGGGGCCATGACAATATATATATATATATTTTTTTTTTGAGAAGGGAATGGCAATCCACTCCAGTATTCTTGCCTGGAGAATCCCATGGACAGAGGAACCTGGCAGCTTATAGTCCGTAGAGTCGCACAGGATCATACATGACTGAAGCATGGCATGAGAAATTTTTAAGTTGGGAAGTAACATTTTAATTTCCAAATTATCTCTCTGGCTGTAATTGTAAAAACAGATCTGAGAATTGTGAGGTTGTATGTAAGGAATCCAGTTATGAAGTTATCACAAACCTTTGGTTCTAGAAACATAGTAGCCTAAGAGAGCAGAAAAAAAAAATTCTTGCTATAAATTGCTAGATGTTCTGAAAAGAAAAAATAACTAAGTATGTGTAGTCATAAGAAATACAGATGACAGAAGTAAAGAAGCTAAAATCCCAGAGAACACAGCACGTGCGCCAGCACTGTGTGTCTATTTGAGTTGATAATACTTGGTCATTTGCAAGCTTGGGTTTAATACCTAGGAAGGGACAAAGGTGTTGTCCTGAGCATGACTGAGGTGACAAGTTGGAACTAAGATCTCAGAGGGCTGCATCCTCAATGAAAAGGCGAAATAGGAAAAAAGTCCACCCATCAGCAGAGGGATGCAAGATGAAACCTTGAGCTCCTGTCTTTCTTAAGCTCGCCTTGAGAAAGGGTGCTCTCATTTGAGAGTTTTATCTCCTGGCCTTCACCTCACACAGATTTAAGGTTCATGTTTATACTACTATCTTGGACCAAGAACACCCAGGAAACTAAACACAAAATGCTTCTGAGAAATGTCCCCATACCACAGTGGTAAAGAATCCCCTGCAATGCAGGAGACACAAGATATGCAGGTTTGATCCCTGGGTCGGGAAGATCCCCTGGAGGAGGGCATGGCAACCACTCCAGTACTCTTGCCTGGAAAATTCCATGGACAGAGGAGCCTGGAGGGCTACAGTCCGTGGGGTCGCAAGAGTCAGACATGACTGAGCACACGTGCACGCAGTTTATTATGGATGAGAATCATTGGTGATAACAATCCACATATTTAAACTGGAAAGAACTCAGAAAAAGGAATATGATATTAGTACGTACAAATAGCATAAAAGAAGAAACAAACTTAGGACTTTTCTAGTTGTCCGGTGGCTAAGACTCTGCACTCCCAATGCAGAGGGCCCAGGTTTAATCCCTGAAGTGACTTAGCACACACACATGTTAACCAGGTAAGACTTTTTTTTCACCTTTTAAAAAATTGTGACAGAATTTACACACTGTAAAATTCACCCATTGAAATCGTACAACTTAGTAGGTTTTAGCATATCCACAAGGTTATACAGCTCTTGTTGTTGTGTCCAACTCTTTTGTGACCCCATGGACTGTAGCCCACCAGAGGCTCCTCTTTCCATGGAATTCTCCAGGCAAGAATACTGAGTAGGTTGCCATTTCCTTCTCCAGCGTATCTTCCCAACCCAGGGATTGAACCTGCCTTTCCTACATTGGCAAGCGGATTCTTTACCACTGAGCCACAGGAGAAGCCCATACAACTCCTACCATTATGTAATTCCAGAGCTCCAGAAAGAACCTCTGTGTATCTGTTTGCGATCACACTCCATTCCCTGTCTCCCCCCAACCCAGGGCAACCACAAATTTACTTTCTGTCTCTGTGAATTTGCTAATTCTGAACATTTAATACAAGTGAATCATATAATGTACGGCCTTTTGTATCTGACTTCTTTCACTTAGCATAATGCTTCAAGATTCATCCATGTTGTAGCACATATCAGTACTCCATTCCTTTTTATTGCCGAGTAATATTCCATTGTGCAGAAATGCCACATTTTGTTTACCCATTCCTCAGTTGATGGACACTTGGGTTATTTTCACTTTTTGATGATTATGAGTAATGCTTCTATAAACATTTGTGCATAAAGTTTTGTGTGAACACATGCTTTTTATTTTCTTTAATATGTTCTTAGGAGTACAATTGTTGGGTCATATGATAACTCTACGTTTAGCATTTTAAGGAAACTGCCTAGAAAGATGGTACTGATGAACCTACTCTCAGGGCAGCAGTGGAGACACAGAGAGAGACCAGACTGGCAGACATAAGGCAGAGGAGAGAGAGGGTGGGACGAATGAAGAAAGTAGCGTGGAAACATACACTGCTGCTGCTAAGTCGCTTCAGTCGTGTCCGACTCTCTGCGACCCCATAGACGGCCCCCCACCAGGCACCCCCATCCCTGGGATTCTCCAGGCAAGAACACTGGAGTGGGTTGCCATTTCCTTCTCCAGGAAACATACACTACCAGATGTAAAGTAGATCACCAATGGGAATTTGCTGTATGACTCAGGGAACGCAAACCAGAGCTTTGTGAGGGGTGGGATGGAATGGGAGGTGGGAGGGAGGCTTAAGAGGGAAGGAACATAAGTATACCTATGGCTGATACATGTTGATGTATGGCAGAAACCAGCACAATATTGTAAAGCAATTATCCTTCAATTAAAAGTAAATACATTTAAAAAAGGAAAACTACCAAACTGTTTCCACAGCAGCTGCACCATTTTACCTGGGTGTAGGTATGTGTACGTGCATAAGGGAAGGAGAAATGGAGGGAGAGAAATACTTATATCAGGTACGTGACAGTGGCCAAAAAGAAAAGCAGTGCCATTCGAGTCAGAACAGCACGAATAAAACCCCAAAGATGAAACAATTGTATTTTGCACTGAAGGACATAGAAATTGTTTGGTATTGCTGAAGCAAAAAATTGCAAGGCAGGAGGTCAAAGGATTTAGAGATTTAAGACAAGCAAGATTGTTACCACCTGTTATGTCACCTCGGGCAATTCAGGTAACATCTCTGAGCTCTGGTTTATTCATCTGAAAAGTGGGATTAACATTTCTTATCCTGTCAGCTTCCCAGGATTATAAGAATCAAATGGCAAAGAGGCTACAAAAGTGCTCATAGGATTGAGGCTGTAGTAATAGCAGAAAGCTATTAATAGCTCCAACATAAGCATAACAAGGTTGATGTCCAGGCGCAGCCTCAGTGTAGCTCATATAGTTTTGACCTCCAACAAGGTCATAAATTCCTCCTGTTTTTAACTTCCTAAGTGAAAAACACTGATACACACCAACCATACTTCAGAAAGCAATTCATGCTGCATGTCCTTTTGACAGTGGGTAAGCATCGGAAATAATTATTTATCAATTGACATCAACTTTACAATCTGTTGAATCATTCTTTTGTGAAGAACTAATATGTAATTTTTCTACCTCAGTTGTTCCACAGTACTTCATTTAGTGTTAAATACAGCAGCACTCTAATAAGCGAACCCCAAATCTCAGAGGTTTAATACAATAATCACTTACTATTTGTTTACATAGTAATACAAGATGCTCAGGCTTCACTGGTGTCTCAGATGGTAAAGAATCTGCCTGAAATGCAGGAGACCTGGGTTTGATCCCTGGATCAGGAAGATCCCCTGGAGGACGGCATGGCAACTCACTCCAGTGTTCTTGCCTGGGAAATCCCATGGACAGAAGGGCCTGGTAGGCTACAGTCCATGGGGTCGTAAAGAGTCAGACACGACTGAACAACACACACACACACACACACACAAGATGGTCAACCAGGGTATGCGAAGATGGGAACACCTGAGAAGGCTCTGATCCCATTCAGTCATTCTGGGACCTAAGATATAGTTCTTTCTTGCTGGGAGCTTCCAGTATCATAAGAAAAATGAGACGTAACAATAAATAATGTCGAATAAGTATATGAGCTGCCACATGATGTTGGGGCCTGGGAGACTGCAATGGAAGGAGCGGGTCCAAGGCTCGGAGTGGTCTGTGATGAATTCCTGTCTAAAGATGAATGCCTTACATGGTGGAGAGGTATTCCATGAAGGAGACCTAACATGAGCAAAATTTTGGAGATGGGAGAAGTTGTGCGATTTCAAATGAGACAAACATTTCTCAGTTTTTAGAAGTCGGCCTTGGTTGTGTAAGATGTTAACATGAGGGGAAGCTGGGTTAAGTATATACAGGAATTCTCTGTACTAGTCTGCAACTCTTATGTAAATACAAAATATTTTAAAAGTTTTAAATAATTGTGTGTGCATGGGGGTGGGGGGGGGTTGTATGTGCCTGTGAGGAAGGCCATGAAGGACACAATTAGGACGGAGGAAATGGGAGAATCATAGTAGTCCTGTTACAACTGAGGCAATTGACACAAAGAGCAACTGTGTGTCCAAAGTCATAGGGCCACTTAGAAGCAAAACTGTGACTAGCCCACTCTACTATTTCTTGCATAGAATGAAACAAACTTGAAAATGAGCTTGAAAATGGGAGAGATCCATGAATAGAGAGTATTTGCAACCAAATACAATGTCAGTAAATTTGTGCTCCTTGTGGCTTCAGACTGTACAAGTTAAGTCATGGGAAGCAAACTTCCAAAAATGATGGATGTCAAATTTAACAAATTAAGAATTAAAATATGCTCTTCCTCATAAATAACCTACATGATGATTTTCTTCACCATATGTGACTAATGTTCTGATTTTAATCAGCAGCATATTGCATAGCGAATGCTTACCTGTGAACTGGCCCATTAACATTAATTGGTAAACATGGTTGTATTTTTAGAATGTAATTGCAACATTTATTAATGAAGGGATGAAACAGCCTCTTATAGTTTCATGTCTGCCAATGGGAATTTCATAAGGGCATTGGATACTATTATTAGAAGGTCCAGGGTGGAGCCCTGACACTGCATTCTGAATTATGTTATTTTCATAGTTTCTTGAATGGAGATGGGGATGATAGACATTGGGAAAATTACTGTAAATATGCAGCAAGGAAAAATATGTGTGTGTGTATATATATATGTATGTATTTATGTATTTAAAATTATACATATATACTATATATTTGATCTGTACATTTGATCATCCTTTGTTTGAATCAATTCAGTTTAGTTCAGTCCCTCAGTCATGTCCAACTCTTTGCAACCCCATGGACTGCAGCACACCAGGCTTCCCTGTCCATCACCAACTCCTGGAGTTTACTCAAACTCATGTCCATTGAGTCAGTGATGCCATCCAACCATCTCATCCTCTGTTGTCTCCTTCTCCTCCTGCCTTCAATCTTTCCCAGCATCAGGGTCTTTTCCAATGAGTCAGTTCTTTGCATCAAGGGGCCAAAGTATTGGAGTTTCAGCTTCAGCATCAGTCCTTCCAATGAATATTCAGGACTGATCTCCTTTAGGATGGACTGGTTGGATCTCCTTGCAGTCCAAGGGACTCTCAAGAGTCTTCTCCAACACCACAGTTCAAAAGCATCAATTCTTCGACACTCAGCTTTCTTTATAGTCCAATTCTCACATCCATACATGACTACTGGAAAAACCATAGCCTTGACTAGACGGACCTTTGTTGGCAAAGTAACATCTCTGCTTTTTAATATGCTGTCTAGGTTGGTCATAGCTTTTCTTCCAAGGAGCAAGAGTCTTTTAATTTCATGGCTGCAGTCACCATCTGCAGTGATTTTGGAGCCCCCCAAAGATAAACTCTCTCACTGTTTCCACTGTTTCCCCATCTATTTGCCATGAAGTGATGGGATTGGATGCCATGATCTTAGTTTTCTGAACGTTGAATTTTAAGTCAACTTTTGAATAGTCACTAAAAATGTTAACAATAATAATTTATTTCATATATTTATATAATAACTATCACATATAGAATTTTTTATATGCCAGGTACAGTTTAAGCCATTCAGATGCACCAACTCATTAAAGTACAGGGAATGCCTGATATACAAGTAATTACCCTATCAGTTTAGTTCAGTTCAGTCGCTCAGTCGTGTCCGACTCTTTGCGACCCCATGAATCGCAACACGCCAGGCCTCCCTGTCCATCACCAACTCCCGGAGTTCACTCAGACTCACGTCCATCGAGTCAGTGATGCCATCCAGCCATCTCATCCTCTGTCATCCCCTTCTCATTACCCTATAGACGACCTCGTTCCCAGTGCACAGGACCCTACACAAGACCATTAGATGACTACTTGCCATGGAAAGAAAGCCACTGGGAAATAAATGGTAAATTTTCTCCAGATTCATGTCTTAGAAGAATAAAAAACATAGGTAATGGCTTCCCAGGTGGCGCAGTGGTAAAGAATCCACCTGCCCGTGCAGGAGATGCAAGAGACTCGGGTTCTATCCCTACATCAGGAAGATCCCCTGGAGGAGGAAATGAAAACCCAGTTCAGTATTCTTGCCTGGAAAATTCCATGGACAGAGGAGCCTGGTTAGCTACTGTCCATGGGATCAGCTAAGAGTGGAACATGATTGAGTGACTAACACACACACACACACCCCCACACACACACAGGGAAGTTTAGGAGGCCTGATTAGGATGAAGCTCATGGGTTACTGTGCTGCTGTCATGCCCCTTCCCATCCCTGCATCCCCTGCAGGCACACACACCACATCCCTGTATAAATCTCCTTGTCCTCCAAAGCTGCCTAAATGTTTCGCTTCAGCTATGTATGCTTGAAGACTTGCCAATAAGAAATTTACCTGTAACAGCAAGAATTCTCTTAAAAATACTTGCCCAGCCTAAGTACTAATCAAATTAAAATTCCTGTGGATTCATTCAAGGGAAATTATCCTTCTTCCTGCTTGGTAGAAGAATGTTTGCTAGAGGGGCTAAGTCCCATAAACAAGACAGTAAAAGGAAATAATAAGTGAGTGAGGGTGATGGGGAGTAAGATGTCCTAGCATACAACAGAATATTACTCAGCCATGAAAAAACCAAAATAATGCCATTTGCAGCAACACAAATGGACCTAGAGATTGATGTACTGAATGAAGTGAAGCAGACAGAAAAGGACAAATATCATATGATATCACTTGTATGTGTACTCTAAAGAAATGGTACAGATGAACTTATTAACAAAACAGAAATAGAGTCACAGATGTAGAAAACAAATTCGTGGTTATAGAGGGGTAAGGGGGATAGGAGATTGGGATTGACATATACACACTCATATATATAAAATAAATAACCAGCAAGAACCTACTATATAGCACAGGGAATTCTGCTTACTAGTCTGTAATGACTTATATGAAAAAAAGAATCTAAAAAAGAGTGGATATATCTGCTTCACTTTACACGTGAAACTAACACAGCATTGTAAATCAACTATATTCCAATAAAAAAGTTTTAATAAAAAATTTGAAATCAGATAAAAGTAAGATAAATGCAATAAAAAACAAAAAATAGGCTTCTCAAGAAAGACCTCACCAAGATGAGACTTGTGGTTGGTAGAGAGCAAGCCTTGTGCATACTGGGGAAAGAAAGTTTTCAGGCAAAGGGAGTAAGACAGGAGTTGGTTTAGCGTACAGGTAAGTTAGACTGTGGCAAGCAACGACAAGAATCTTGTAGGAGAGGCTTGTGGTTCTATCAAAGTAGCAATGCATAGGTGGAACTGGTTGTTTTTGTTGAAGGATCAGATGTGAGGTGTGAGAGAAAGAAGAATCACCAATAACACCAAGATGGTTGACCTGAGAAACCGGAACCATTAAGTTACTATTGTCTGAGATGTGGTAAGAGAAGGTGTTGGGGGAAAGCTCAGGAGCCCAGCTGTGTACATGGAGTGTTTGAGATGTCAGTTATTCAAGGGGAAACTGAGGAAAGAGTGGAACAGGAGAGCAACAATAACTATAAAATTACGTGCAATCTTAAAAACTTGCAGGAGTATCAGGATATCCCAAGGAAAGTTGCTTTTCCTTATATATTATCAAACCAATGGAATACGAGCATTTGGAGATTGTGTATGACAGTCTTGAATAGTCTACTAAAGATGAGCTGAAAGCTTCACGAAGACAAAGGCAAGAAAGTGAAGATAGACAAGCATCAGAAACAAACTTCAACCATTTTAAATATTGCTCTGAAAGAAAAAAAACTTGATCCCTGTCTTGCATGTTCCCTCTGCACGCCATGGACTCCTGTGCTACCCACTTTCCAGAATTCATACTCATGCCACTAGCTTCTGGGGCTCCCTCATCTCCCAGGAAACCAGTATTTTTTTTGTAACATTGTTTCTATGGATGATTTTAAACGATGCCCACTTCACTTGCAAATACCACACTGCCTGGATTTTAAAAGTAAAAGCACCCCTGACTAGGTGATTCAGCTCACATCTCAAATTGTCTGGGCTCCTTTACTTGCAGTTTTCTCCGCATATAGCTGCCGGTCATCCTTAGAGGGCATGTGTGTGCTGCAAAGAGAAAGGTGACGGGGCTTCCCCATCTGGCTTTAGAGGTTAGACTGTCATTCACAGCAACTCCCCACCTTCTGGGAATAGAATGCTCTGCTGTTGCTAGATTTAGTGACAGCTCAAAGTCCTACACCGCCCCCCGACCCAATCATACTGTCTCCAAACTTCTTCTTTTCCATTAATGAATTAATTAGAATTTTGTTTGGGGAGAATGTTGTGACACCTCTTGAGATAATTGGAGACGTCCTGGGGAGTTGCAGAGCCAGAGTCAGAAATCACTTCTCTGAGCTATTTTCATGTGAAAACGGAGGAAACTGACACAAGAAAACTATGCAACTGGGGAAAAAAAGGGTCTCTAACCCAGAAGCTGAGTGAAAGGACAGATACTTAATGATACAGAATGATCAACCCAGTTCTGATGATCAGCTGAACAAGTTGAGATGCAGGTTCTGGTCTCAGAGTTGTTTGTGGGGTGAACACATAGACACAGGATCCAAGAAATATGCAATTGCCTTGCCCTGAATATGTAAGTGCTAAGAAGGCACAGTAGGAAAGCCCCCGATTTTCTGGTAGAAATGATGGAAGGATCGTTATTATCAACCTAGTGCTGCTTCACTTCTTCTCAAATGTAAATATGGATCTCCATTATTCATGGCAGTCTATTAGGGCTTAGATTTAACTCCCTGCACCTCCAGTCCAGCACCAGCCAGAACCCCGTATAGAATGAATAATTGCTAAACTGGAACATGATTTGCAACGTTGTAGACTTAGTTTGATGGCTTCTGGCAAATGTCAAAAATGTTAACAATTTAGATTGTTTTGAGAGTTTATTTTGCTCTGACCTCCACCTTGTACTTGGTCTACCAGATTTTCAGTCTAGGCCAAAAATCGAATAACATAAGTCATGCAGTGAAGCTAATTTTGATACTAAGGGGGAAGGGAAAGGGTGCCATGATTTAAACTCAGAGTTAGCCCCCAAAGTCATTCATTAGATATAAAATCCATGAGTTAACATAATCAGAAGCTCAGCTCACTTCTAATGCTGGCAAAACTCCCACTTCCTGCCCTATTCCCCTCTGCTACAGGACTGGCTATTCATACCTTTAGCCTGGGAGCTGGTTAAATGAAAGAAGAGACTGAGGCATGTTGTATAGTCATCAAATAACATCTAAAAGGAGATAAGAACTCAAAATAATAATTTCACAGTTGAAAAAAATTTTTAGTGTCCTCCAATCCACCCCCTCGGAGAAGGCAATGGCACCCCACTCCAGTACTCTTGCCTGGAAAATCCCATGGACGGAGGAGCCTGGTAGGCTGCAGTCCATGGGGTCGCTAAGAGTCGGACACGACTGAGCGACTTCACTTTCACTTTTCACTTTCACGCATTGGAGAAGGAAATGGCAACCCACTCCAGTGTTCTTGCCTGGAGAATCCCAGGGATTGGGGAGCCTGGTGGGCTGCCGTCTATGGGGTCGCACAGAGTTGGACACGACTGAAGCGACTTAGCAGCAGCAATCCACCCCCTTATTTTACAGATGAGAAAGTAAAGTTGAGAGAGGCAGAGCGACTTGTCTAAGATATAAAAGCTGGTTAGATGGAATGCCACTAAGCAATAGAAAGGAAGGAACTATTGATATCTGCAACAAGGTGGATGGATCTCCAGGGAATTGTACTGAGTGAAAGAAGTCAATCCTCAAAGGTTATATACTATGTAATTTCATATATAGGACTTTCTTCAAATGACAAAATTATAGAGCTGAAGAAGAGATTAGTGGTTGTCAGGAGATGAGGGCAGTAAGTAGGTGTTGCTATAAAAGGTCATGGGGAAATCCTTGTGGTGACGGAAATATTCTGTAGTTTGACTGCATCATTATCGTCAGCATCCTTATGATATTGTACTATAGTTTTACAAGATTTTATTAGTGGTAGAAACTGGGTAAAGGGTATATAAAGGATATGTGAGATTTCTCTGTGTTATTTCTTAAAAGTACTTATGAAAATGCAGTTATTTCCAAAATTAAAATTTTAATTTAAAAAAGCACAATTCAAAGCAGCACTGCTACACTTACAACCATTCATGAAAATGTTTCCTGAATCTTGATTAGGTGATAATTGCAATCTTGCCTGGAGAATCCCAGGGACAGGGGAGCCTGGTGGGCTGCTGTCTCTGGGGTCACACAGAGTCGGACACAACTGAAGTGACTTAGCAGCAGCAGCAGCAGCAATCTTGTATAGATTTGTCAGTCTTCTCAAACTATATACTTAATATCTGGGCATTTATTTTATGCAAATTATATCTCAGTAAAAAAAGAAATACAACTATGCAGCATGATTGTTGCTCCAACATTTGGACTTGAAAGGAAAGTTGTACAAAACTTTCATGAACAGATATTTTCCTCTGACTTGTCTTCTCATTCAGGACCAGTAGATATCCTATTTACATACTACCACCACTTCTTTAAAAAAGAAAAAGCAAATCAGAGACAGAGCAGGGACTGCAGCATGGATAGTATGACTCTTCATAGAGAGTGCACAATCTAGGGCCAGAATGAGATATCTCAAAAATGGCCTCAATTCATGAGTTACACTCTACAGGGTTATGGATTCTGAGTAAAAGAATGGTGAAGTGGCTCCGGGATTAAAAAAAAAAAAAAAGGCAGAATGATGCAATGTAAATATAAGGCCAGATGTGAGTAACTAGCTACAGAAATAGACTTTTTGGTGGGTCTGAAGTTTGAGACTGCTAAGAGGGCAATTTGCAAGTGAAATTGACTTGAAAAAAATCACCTTCACTTCAACCAGGCTTGCCACTATGTTAGTTGCCATTACCAATTATTTGCACCAATGGCTTGGGTAGACATGTGGTCAGAGGCACTAGAGTAGCCAGGAGAACGAGAATAGAGAGATCTGAAAGGACATGAAGGAGTTTTACCTCACTCAGGTGATCTTGCCAGGGGTCTGTAAGCCACGGAAGATTGCCCCTTTGCCTGGACAGCTGCTGGATCCCCTGCTCTATGTGTCACATGTCGCCATCTGTAGGCAGTGTCTCCTTTTCCCCCTGCACCTCACATCATCACCTCTTCATGACAGCTGTGCCAGAATCACTGTTGCAATTCAAACAAAAAGGTGCTGGTAGGGTGATCAATTTATTTTGGTTTGCCTAACACTGGTTCAGTTTTAGTATTGAGTATTCTATGTCCAGAAAGCCCATGTAATCCTAGGCATTTCAGGGACAG
This sequence comes from Bos indicus x Bos taurus, assembly GCF_003369695.1. NCBI lineage: Eukaryota > Metazoa > Chordata > Mammalia > Artiodactyla > Bovidae > Bos > Bos indicus x Bos taurus. The sequence goes on along the minus strand of NC_040105.1, from coordinate 12,042,132 downwards.
CTGGTTACCCTAGGAGTTGGTCAAGGCTGAAGGTCACCAGAGAAAGTTACTTGTCACTAAAAGGTTTCCCACCATGTCATTTAAGCTGACGAACTCACCCCAGTCCAAGCTTAGAAACTTGATTTTTATTCCCCACGCTGAAAGTAGATCCATCTCGTGGGAAGACTCACATCCTTTATTGAAACTGACACAAAAATCCAAATACCACTGGAAAGCTGACCTGGCAGATCAGGGCATTCTCTCCTCATAGGGAAGCTTCATGCAAAGACAAATGATTGACAGAAATTTTTCAGGTGAGCAGAGAATCAGACGAAGGGGCCTAAACTTTATGATCCATGACAGATTATGCTAAAACAGAGAGAAAAGGGCTGGAGTTCAGGGACAGATACACGTACCCAAGGACACACACACGCACATGTACCCCAACTGAAAGGAAAGTTTCACTGAACAGTTCTCACCTTTGCAACACATAATACAATCAGATATTTTCTATTTTATTCTATTCTATTTGATTTTTTAAATATTGGTAGTTTAAAATAAATAAATAAATATTGGTAGTTTTAAAATGTCCGAGAAGCACTATGATGGTGGGCTTCCCCACTGGCTCAGTGGATAAAGAATCCATATGATCAGACCTGACATTCATATGATCATAGCCTGCCTCCAAACAGGTTAAGTAACAATGGATTGGGTTTCTGCCACTTAAATGGCATTAACTTTCCCACTCAGCCTCCATGTATGCTCCGGTCATTGTGACTGAACTTGTGTGTCGAACTCTGCTGTCTGACATTTCAGATGCAAGTTTCCCCCCTAGCTTTACCCCTGTACATTCTCTGTGTGTGATTGTGTGTATGTGTGTGTTGTTAGATTAATGCTCATTGAAACACATTCTTTCCAGCTTCCTGGGGAGTATCTCACTCTTGCTCCCAAGGCACATCCTACAATAGATAACTCATTTTCTAGAACTTGACAATTAACAAAATACATTGCTATATGATATTACTTGTGGTGGTTTAATCGCTAAGTCATGCCTGATTCCTGTGACCCCATGGACTGTAACCCACCAGGCTCCTCTGTCCACGGGATTCTCCGGGTAAGAATAATGGAGTGGGTTGCCATTTCCTTCTCTAGGGAATCCTCCTAACCCAGGAATTGAACCTGGGTCTCCTGCATTGCAGGCAGATTTCTTACCAACTGAGCTATGAGGAAAGCACATATGTTATTACTTGAGTATTCATGAAATAGATAAATCAAGTATTATTGGCTGCAAATTTTACAGATACAGAAACTACAGCTTAAAAAGAGTAAGTGATTTTCCCAAAGAGCATAGCCAGTAAATGATAGAAATTCTCTCCACTCATAGGATCAGTGCTAAGATCTCAGGCAGAAGGCTTGATAAGACTTTGTATTATTTCACCTCCCAGTGGGTGTCCTGGCACCCACTTCTGTACACCCTCTTCACCTTTCTCTGAAGAATACCCTTGCATATCACAACCTTGTTCTGAGGAGGGACCAAGGAGAAGCCAACGTGTGTGTATTCTCATGTTCCAGACTCTGCTTCCGTGTCTATCATCCTCTTCATTATCTTGCCTTGATCTCCTCTCCTTTCTTCCTCTATCCCACTTCATCATCTGGTACACTACCTCAGTTCTCTCCCTCTTCCCCCTCATTGGTCTCTTTCTTTCTATTTTATAAAATCTTTTCTCATCAATCTGTTTTATTTCTGGAACCATGGTCAGGAGCAGCACTTTCTGGTTCCAAAGATGGTTCAAGCTCACCACAGACCATCGTTGATCTATAATTTATGTGTCAAGGGCCACATGGAATTAACATGTCCCAGAAATAAGAAATGCTGGGCTTAATAATGGCCAGCCACGATGGCAGGCAAACCATTTTGTAAATTATCCTGGCATACTCTCTCCCTCACCTATAATCTCATCTGTGATACCTGGTTATATTCACTGCTTTCCAAGTTTCTTTTGCTTTGGACCTTCAGATTTCTAGTTTTCTCCATCAGTCATGTCCAACTCTTTGCGACCCCATGGACTGTATATAGCCCACCAGGCTCCTCCATCCATGGAATTTTCTAGCAAGAGTACTGATGAGTGGGTTGCCATTTCCTTCTCCAGGGGATCTTCCCAACCCAGGGATCGAACCCAGGTCTCCCACATTATGGGCAGACACTTTATCGTTTGAGCCACCAGGTAATCCCTGAGGAGAGTTTGTTACTGCCCATTCCACCACCACTTCCAGGAGGTTAAAAAAAAAAAAAAAAAAAAAACCTGATGTTCACCTCCTATGGTTAACTGAATACTTCCTAGAATTTAATTTTTGAAAATTCTTCTCTGCTTACCACCCTGGCTTTATAGTACCGCAGTGTGCCTCCAGTTAACTTGAGGAGAAAGAAGAAATCTATAAATGAATATTAGCTTTAGTATATAAAATCGTAGGGCATTTTCAGAGGAGAAGAAAAGTGTCATCAAGTCAAATTGTATTAATAGTTTGTGACTTCAAATTGGTTAGGAACCACTGTTTCAGGGAACTGTTACTATAACATTTGCAGACTAGGGAATATTGCATAGTGAATTTGAACATATATTCATAATAATTAATAATAAAATTTAGAAGTATACGTGTGGAAATACATAGCTGAGTACTAATATATATGGAGTTCTTTTGAGGGGTGAGAAACTTGATCGTGTGCACATTTACATTGTTAAGGGATTGATTGATTGATAACGTTTTTAATGCCTGAAGCATTAAAAAAAAAAAAATGTACCCCAAAGCTCTTACATGCTGGCAAAGTAATGCTGAAAATTTTCCAATCAAGGCTTCAACAGTACGTGAACCGAGAGCTTCCAGGTGTTCAAGCTGGATTTAGAAAAGGCAGAGGAACCAGAGATCAAATTGCCAACATCCCCTGGATCATAGAAAAAGCAAGAGAGTTCCACAAAAACATCTATTGCTGCTTTATTGGCTACGCCAAAGCCTTTGACTGTGTGGATCACAACAGACTGTGGGAAATTCTTAAAGAGATGGAAATACCAGACCACCTTACCTGCCTCCTGAGAAATCTGTGTGCAGGTTAAGAAGTCACAAAACTGAACATGGAAGAACAGACTGGTTCCAAATTGGGAAAGGAGCACGTCAAGGCTGTATATTGTCACCCTGCTTATTTAACTTATATGCAGAGTACATCATGAGACATGCTGGGCTGGAGGAAGCACAAGCTGGAATCAGGATTGCCGGGAGAAATATCAATAACCTCAGATTTGCATATGACACCACCCTTATGGCAGAAAGTGAAGAGGAACTGAGGAGCCTCTTGATGAAAGTGAAAGAAGAGAGTGAAAAAGCTGGCTTAAAGCTCAACATTCAAAAAACTAAGATCATGACATCTGGTCCCATCACTTCATGGCAAATAGATGGGAAAACAATGGAAACAGCAAGAGACTTTATTTTCTTGGGCTCCAAAATCACTGCAGATGGTGACTGCAGACATGAAATTAAAAGACCCTTGCTTCTTGGAAGAAAAGCATTTTCATGCTATGGCCCTGGGTTCATTCCCTGCTTGGGGAACTAAGATCTGGCAAGCCATGCAGTGTTGCCAAAACAAAAGAAAAACATTGATGGTAAATTCCAATTTGAGAACTACTGTAAAATGAAATGAGTTAATATATTTGTGTCTCCTGGCATATATAAGATGCTCAGTAAATGGAAGTTATGATTCTTTTCCTCTGTGGAAGAAAAAGATTTATAAAAAGAATTTTCATTCACCTCTTAAAATAGTGAAAGATAGGATAGTAATCATCCTACATCCTGCAGTCTTCAGTCTTTTTTTTCCCCTCTATTCTCTTCAATTGAGCTTCCCTAGTAGCTCAGAGGGTAAAGCGTCTGCCTACAATGCGGGAGACCCAGGTTTGATCCCTGGGCTGGGAAGATCCCCTGGAGAAGGAAATGGCAACCCACTCCAGTACTCTTGCCTGGAAAATCCCATGGATGGATAAGCCTGGTAGGCTACGATCTATGGAGTCGTAAAGAGTCAGACACGACTGAGCAACTTCACTTCATTCTCTTCAAACCAAACCTGTTTGGCTTCTTTAATTTTTCTCATACAGTTTACATCCTTGCTAACATTTGGGTATATACTGGCTCCTGATTCTGGTAAGGCAGAAGTGAGTAGTTTATAGAAGATTCATCCTGGACCCGCCACTAAATAGAGTATAAACTTAGGCAAGCCTCTTTAATTCTTTAATCTTCTTATCTATTAAATAAAAAGTGGATAATTGTAGAGAGGAGTAAAATGGGAAAGTATGTAAAAGTGATTTGTTTAGCACCAATGGCTCTCTAACATTTAGTAAGAATTGATATGATATTACCATTGATTTAATGGAATTTTCAACTCTAGAAGTGTATTCATAGCTATAGTAATGCTTTCTTAAAATACTGTTCAGAAACCTTATTTGCCTTGTAGTCCTCTTTCATAAAAACATATAATAATCATGTAAACCTCCTTTGGACATTTTAAAAATCACTTAGGCTCTTTTCCTGTAAGAGGCAGAGAAATAGTTTTAAGTAAAAATGTGCACATAGGCTTTACTTAAGATCATTATACTGTTAAATAATTTAATAGAAAGTTTAATTGAAATACAGAGTGCTGCAATTCATGGGGTCGCACAGAGTCAGACACGACTGAGCGACTGAACTGAACTGAACTGACTGAATAGTCATAATTCATAAAGACAAATTTTACTTTTTCCCACTTAAGGGTGATACAAGCATTTGATTGATTTTAAATACATTCTTAAACAAAAATGTATCTTATTAACAAATTAAATTCAGAAATTATATAAATATTTGATTTGGTGATTGAAGAGACAAACCATTGATTAATATTGAACAATGTGTTATGGTATTTAAAACTGTTAAGAATCATTTAAATGGCGTGATATTTAGAATGCTTGCATTTTGTATTTAAATACTCAATTGGCTTATTTGTATAATTTGAAGGTTTGCGGCTAAGGACATCAAGTAGAGGTAGCCATTGCTTTTTGCAGTTGTAAGTGTGCAAGTAATACCTGGCAGGTGTGGAAGGTCTTCATTTTCAATGAATGAAAAGTGACAGTTAAGCAATTTTCACCACTTAATTTTTCACACTGTGTTTGAGAGTCCTGGAGTAATCTTCATGTGCAAATTGAGAATTTGGACCAAATAGATGCAGCTCATGGCTCTGATGGAGGTCATCTTTAGGCTTACCCACAGAATTGTTATCCTTTCTATGTTCTTCACAAACCAGTTTTCAACATCAGTATGCTTTATAAATCCTGCCTTACCCATCAGTCCATTATTATACCAGCTTAAATTAGCTTAACGATAGTTGACTCAGGATAGTTTGAAACTTTGGTTGTGGTTGTGTCCAACTCTTTGCAAGCCCATGGACTGCAGCATGCAACTCCCCTGTCCCTCATTTCCCTGTCTCCCATTTGCTCTTCTTATTCTGTTTCCTTGGATGGAAATTCTTTCATTTGCTGCTTTTGTTGTCTCCCCTTCATCACTGACTTTTGTTAAATGTAGAAATTTGGGCTTCAAGACTTAACTTTGTAATCAAGATCTCTTCATAGACGAGAGATGCGATAGTGACTTATATTTTCAGTGCATTTAAAGTAAGACTAGTGGATGGACAGCTGAACTGCCAGGCACTGAACCTCACCAGTTTGTCCCCCATGATTGATTTTCCTGTCCCTCAGGGGTACCACTTTATTCTTTCATTCAAGCTGCCACAAGAGACTGATAGACCTTCCCCTTTGCTAGTGTGCGGCTCAGTTCATGCAGGGCTAATCTCTGACTACTCGTGCTGTTGCCTTACACTAAGTAACCTGTAGGAGCCAGCACCTTTCTGCACCCGGGATCATGGACGCATAGGAAGGAGGATTTCTTAGCGTCATTCTGTCCTTTTGATATGGGCCTCTCTTCCAAGTATCTGGGTCTGCCATTTCCTTTTTCAGTATAATTCTCTTGGTTTTCCACGTTTCAGAGCTTTCTCAGAGTTTCTGATTTGCCAATGTTCTTTTTGTTTGTTTTTGTGATTGACTATGCATTCATTAGTTTGTCCTATGTTTTCTATCATTTCTAGAGATTTTATTAAGGAGGGGGATGCTATGTGTTCAGTACAGAATTCTGAAACAGAATTAATCATTACTTTTTTCCTACTAGGATTATTACATTTTATTTATATTTATAAATATTATTTATATTTATATTATATAATATTTAATAGTGTATAATAGCTGATATGAAAGTAAGAGTCAATAGAAAATGTTTTGCAGAAGGAGTCTATCTGTTGCATCAAAAGAGGCGTATTAATCATTTTTTCAAACGCCAATATAACACAAGAAGTCATTCCCCTTTCAGGTCACAAGCTAATGCTTCTGCTAACAAATTAATGTAATGAGTTAATGCTACCAGTACAGTAAGAACTACTTAATTGTCATAATTAATTGAAGCTAAACATAATCATTGCATAATCAAGCAATGATGTTGTTTCATTGATTTTTCATGGTGCTTTCTCATTCCCTGAACTTAATGATAAGACTGAGCAATTCGCAGGGTGCCTCTCCGCACTTAGTTCCAATTAGCCAAATTTAAATTCTGTCATGAGTCATGCACCTTGTTTCTTTAGTTATATTTCTCCAGTATGATCCAGAACTCAGGGATATGTACCCGTTAATTAAGAAAATCATATTTAATTGCCAAAATATACTTCTCAATCATTTTAATCTTGTCATTTATTATAAAATATTTGGTGAATACAAATCAGTATGTGTATCACGTAAAATATTAATAGACTCAGCTCCTGTGTACCAATCACCAAGCTAAGAAATGTAACATAGCCCAACTTTGAAGCCTTTTACTTGTCCTGTCTTGACTCCTCTCTTATTCCTCCAGGGTAGTCATTGTCCAGATTTAGCATTTGTATTGTTATGTTGTTTCTCTTTAAGATTTTTGCGGCACATGTGGACATATTAATACATATGCATTCTAAAAATTCCAAGAGTTAAACTGGTTTTTAAACTTCCTATAAATGGTATTCCTCTGCCATTCGCTTTTTTTGTTTAGTATTGTTTCTATGATTAATCCATGTTGATAAGTTTAGTACTAGGTTGTTAATTTTCCCTGCTGCGGAGAGTTCCGTTCTATTATTATTCCAAAATGTACTTAACCTTTCTCCTAAAACAGGCATTTATATTATTTTTAGTGTTGTTGCTGTTCTTGGTTTTTTCTTTGTCTGTGGTTTGTTTCTGTTATAAAATGTAGCTAAAAACATTTTCGTTTATGTCTCCTATGTGCACATAGGAGAGATTCTCTAGGGTAACAGCAAGAAGTAGAATATCTGGGTTGTAGGTTACACTATTTTAAAAATTACTGAATAGTGCCAAATTTTCTCAAAGTACTTATTTATAATTCTACTAGGCATCTATAAGATTTCCCCTCACTCATATGCACACTACTTGGTATTGTCAGACTTTAAAATGTTTTGCCTGTCTTAGTAAGCTTGAGCTACCGTAACAGAATACCATAGGCTGGGTGGCTTAAGCAACAAAAACTTCTTTTCTCATAATTCTAGAGCCTGAACCAATGTCAGGTTACCAGCATAGTTGGGTTCTAATGAAGTCACTCTTCCTGGCGTATGTCTTCTCACTCTGTCCTCACTAGGCAGAGAGAGGAGGGAAAAAGAGAGAGAGAACGTTCTTCATGTATTTTCTTATAAGAACACTGCATGCTTAGTCATTGAGTCATGTCCTGACTTTTGTGACCCCATGGACTGTATCCCGCCAGGCTCCTCTGTTCATGGGATTCTCCAGGCAGGAATACTGGAGTGGGTTGTCATTTCCTCCTCCAGGGGATCTTCCCAACCCAGGGATCAAACCCACATCTTCTGCATTGCAGGCAGATTCTTTACCTGCTGAGCCATCTGGGAAGCCCCATAAGAACACTAATCCTGTGGAATTAGGGTCCCACCCTTATGATGTCATTTAATCTTAATCTTAATTACTTCCTTACTCCGTATGCAGTCACACTGTGGCATCAGCGTATATATTTTGGAGAAGACAGTTCAGTCTATAGCACTGGTGAACTGTAAGGACATCTCACTGTAGTTTTTCTTAAAATTTCCACAATATATAATGAGATCAAGCGTGTTCTTCTAAGTTTATTGGTCACTGAGGTTTCTTCTTTCTGTAAATGTCCTTTGATCATACTTCCTTAGTTTGCTTATCTTTGTATGGACTTAAACAGAATTTTCCTAGAGGAGGAAATGGCAACCTACTCCAGTATTCTTGCCTGGGAAATCCCATGGACAGAGGGGCTTGGCAGGCTACAGTCCATTGGGTCACATAGGGTTGGACATGACTGAAGTGACTGAGCACATACACAATTTTATATCTTTATATGAATCTTTAAATGAATTTTTATAATTTCTTAATGTATTTTGGATAATAATTTTGTTGATGTTCTAAGTTTCAAATATTTTCTCCTATTTTGTGGCTTATATTTTCACTTTCTTTATGGTATATTTTGATTACCAAAGGTTCTTTATTTTTTTTTAATGTAGTCACATTTATCAGTTGTTTGTTTCATTAACAGTTTATACTTTTATATGTAGTTTATAAAACTCTTTTCCACCCAGTGCTCATAAAGATAGTCTCTTATTTTTCTTCTAGAAATTTTGAAGTTTTGCTTTCCTCACTTAACTTTTTAAACTACCTGAAACTGATTGTGTGAATGATCTGTAATTAGGATCCTTTTATTTCTTTGTAGATTAATTAATTAGTCAGACCACTGTTCATTGTGAAGCCTATCCATTTTCCCCTGATCTGAAATGCTCTCTTGGTATCTGTTTCTGGGCTCTTCTGTTTCATTGGTCTATTTTTTTCTACCCCTGTGTGAATTCTTCTTACAATTATATAGTAATATGTTCCATAGTAAATAAGCTCACCCTATTTTTCCTCATGAATGTACAGACAAGTTTGATCCTTTGTCTTCCATATAAACTTTTGAATTAAAAAGAATCTGTTGTGATTTTCATTGAACTTCCATTGATTTCTACAGACCAATTTGAAGAAAGGCAGTATATTTACATTGTTTTGGCTTTCTAACCATAAACAATTGTTTGGTGTCCTTTAGTAACTTTTAATAAATTCCTAACATTTTTCATGTGTAGCTTTTGCCCAGCTTTTATTACATGCATCTGATTCCAGGTCCATAATCTAAAACAGAGGGTCCAGAAATTGAACAGTTCAGTAATACTGTGGTTAAAAAAATAATATGGACCTAAGTGGATGGCATTTGGGGAACCAGCATACAGGGTCTCCCCAATAATCTCACAGTAGCCCCATCCAGTAGAAAAATACAGAAGGGGCTCTAGACAAAGAAAATTCCAATCCTGGTTTTGTAATTAAATCACTGTGCCTTTGTCGTTATTGTTCAGTCCCTAAGTTGTGTCCAACGCTTTGCTACCACATGGACTGCAGCACACCAGGCTCCTCTGTCCTCCACTATCTCCCAGAGTTTGCCAAATTCATGTCCATCGAGTCGGTGATGCCATTCAACCATCTCATCCTCTGTCATCCCCTTCTCCTCCTGCCTTCAGTGTTTCCCAGCATCAGGATCTTTTCCAATGAGTCAGCTCTTCACGTGAGGTGGCCAAAGTATTGGAGTTTCAGCATCAGTCCTTCCAATGAATAGTCCAGGTGGATTTCCTTTAGGATTGATTGATTTGATCTCTTTGCAGTCCAAGGGACTCTCTGAAGAGTCTCCCCCAGCACTACAACTCAAAAGCATCAGTTCTTTGGCACTCAGCCTTCTTTAGGAGAAGGCAATGGCACCCCACTCCAGTACTCTTGCCTGGAAAATCCCATGGATGAAGGAGCCTGGTAGGCTGCAGTCCATGGAGTTGCTAAGAGTCAGACATGACTGAGTGACTTCACTTTCACTTTTCCTTTCATGCATTGGAGAAGGAAATGGCAACCCACTCCAGTGTTCTTGCCTGGAGAATCCCAGAGATGGGGGAGCCTGGTGGGCTGCCATCTGTGGGGTCGCACAGAGTCGGACATGACTGAAGTGACTTAGCAGCAGCAGCACCAGCAGCCTTCGTTATGATCCAGCTCTCCCATCCATACGTGGCTACTGGAAAAACTATAGCTTTGACTATACAGACCTTTGTCAGCAAAGTGATGTCTGCTTTTTAACACACTGTCTAGATTTGTCATAGCTTTTCTTCCAAGGAGTAAGCGTCTTTTAATTTCATGGCTGCAGTCACTGTCCACAGTGATTTTGGAGCTCAAGAAAATAAAATCTGCCGTTATTTCCATTTCTCCCCATCTATTTGCCAAGAAGTGATGGGACCGGATGCCATGATCTTAGTTTTCTGAATGTTGAGCTTTAAGACAACTTTTTCACTCTCCTCTTTCACTTTCATCAAAAGGCTCTTTAATTCTTCTTCGCATTCTGCCATAAGGGTGGTGTCACATCTGCATATCTGAGGTTATTGATATTTCTCCCGGCAGTCTTGACTCCAGCTTGTGCTTCATCCAGCCCAGCATTTCGCATGGTGTGTTCTGCATATAAGTTAAATAAGTAAGGTGACAGTATACAACCTTGTCGTACCCCTTTCCCAATTTTGAACCAGTCCATTGTTCCATGTCCAGTTCTAACTGTTGCTTCTTGACCTGCATACAGATTTCTCAGGAGGCAGGTAAGGTGATCTGGTATTCCCATCTCTAAGAATTTTCCACAGTTTGTTATGATTCACACAGTCAAAGGCTTTAGTGTAGCCAATGAAGCAGAAGTAGGTGTTTTTTCTGCAATTCCCTTGCTTTTCCTATGATCTAATGGATGTTGGCAACTTGATCTCTGGTTCCTCTGCCTTTTCTAAATCCAGCTTGTACATCTGAAAGTTCTCAGTTCATGTACTTTTGAAGCCTAGTTTGAAGGATTTTGAGTATTACCTTCCTAGCATGTGAAATGAGAGCAATTGTACAGTAGTTTGAACATTCTTTGGCATTTCCTTTCTTTGGGATTGGACTGAAAACTGACCTTTTCTAGTGCTGTGGCCATTGCTGAGTTTTCCAAACTTGCTGGCATATTGAGTGCCTTTTGGTTAGTATTTTGCATGTTTAAAACTCAACTTACCTATCTGAGAAATGAGAATGTAAAACAAACTCCAGTGTTTCAGTCTAGCATTATATGAATCTTATTAGGAGAACTAGTAAAGAGAAGGACTAAGAGGGTCATGAAACTTTGAAATATCCTCTGACTTAACTTTCTTACAATAACAAATAACCTTCATTTACAGTAATTTATAGGAATAAACTTTTTTTCCTTGCCCGCAAGTCATTAGTTATGGGTTAGCGATGGCTGCTATAGCTCTGGTCAGCTCTGCAGCTTTTGCAACTGTACCCTGGAACTCTCCCTGTGAAATATTGTCCCAAAGCACTACTTCCTAACCTAAGTCTTTCACATGAATTGTCGATAAAATTTAAGATTGTTGTAAATGCAGTGTATTTGTTCTGCTTATAAGAGCAATATGTACTTAACAAAGGACATCTGGAATCCATAAAAAATAGGAAGATAATGCAAGTGATCCATAAATCCAGTAGCTGCATATAACTAATGTTAATTTTTTTATTTTTTTTTTCTTTTAGTTTTCACCTTTGGGTCGATGCGTTTAATAAAATCAGAATTATGTTGTACAAGTCATTCTGTAATCTTATAACAAAACCTAACATATATTGTAATCATATATTTATTTGTCTTTATGAACTTTAAAAACAGGAATTTAAGTGGCTGCCTGATATCCCAGAATATATGAAAGGTTGTTGTTGAATCACGCAAATACACCGGGATTCTTGGCCCCCGGAGGAGAAGAATTCAATCCGGGGCCAGAGACGAGGCTTGATCGCTCAGAGCTTTTGTATAATAAAGTTTTATTAAAGTATAAAGGAGATAGAGAAAGCTTCTGACATAGGCATCAGAAGGGGGCAGAAAGAGTACCCGCTTGCTAGTGTTAACAATGAGGTTATATAATCCAAAGAATGTCTAGAGGTTGTAAAGACCTCATCAGACCTACTCCCATAATTTACATTTTAAGATAATAGAAGGTTGAATCCAAAGACTGTCCTTAGGCAGGATACATTATTGTTATATAATCCTAAGGAATGTGGAGAAAGAAAAAAAGTTTGTCCTTTCTTCCTCCTTGAGAATTCCAGACCCCTCTCTCCTTGGGGACCCCTAGACTCCCTATCAACCTGCCTAGGAACTGACTGTCTCATATACATGGTCCATAACTTAGTTAACCCTTTTTTTCCATTATTAAAGTTTTTCCTTTGTTCTTCTACTATAAGTAAGGCTGCAATTCATGTTATTGTAAATAAATTAGAATATTGGTCATTTATGACATCTTTATGAAAAATTTCTGGAAGAGTAACATGAATTCTGGTCTTGGAGTGAATGTATGTCAAACATCACATAAACCTGACATCTCAGTGTATTGGAGGATAAATACGCTTGTGGTTTAAGTTACATGACTGTGAGTTATCTAACTGTTGAGAGTAAACCTAAGGGCAGGCCAGGTTTGATTGACTAGGGGTGAAGGGTTTGGTTGTAGGAGGTAGATAATGAAGTAATGTAGGAAAGAGATCTTGCATTAAGAGAGTCCCGTTTTTATTCCAGGCACTGTTTTGTTTCTGAGCTGTCTCTTCTGCATTCCTGCTAGCATTAAATCCTCCTCTTGCCTTGGTCTTCACATTACTATTTAGAGTATCTGACCAGCCAGTCACATATCCTTAATGAGCACACACTTACAACTTATCTTCCATACACACACAGCACATTTTAATTATTCTCATGTATCTAAACATCTGAAATATATCATGACAACCAATAGGGACCATATCAGTTTACCTGTGCAGGACCAGTTTTTACTATATGTATTTGTTCTTAGTTAGAGTCAAAACTATTTTTAGATCATATGCTATTTGCCTTTTACAAAGTTTGACAACAAAGATATGGTGCTTCATACGGACACCGTATGTTTTAATAGCACTAGATCTTTAGGAAATGATTAAGTAGCAATCATAATTTAGGGCAATGCAGATGAGAAAGCCTTCTCTCAAGGTCAGATCTGCATAATGAGATAATTATTACTAGAAAGGAAAGAATCCTGATTGGCTTCAACTGGCCAGGTAGAATACATTTATTACAAAATTTTATTTGTTTATATATTTATTTTTAATTTCTTTTGTTAAAGTATAGTTGATTTACAATGTTGTGTTAATTTCTGCTGTACAGCAAAGTGGTTCAGTAATACATATATATATATATATATATATACACACACATATACGTTCTTTTTCATATTCTTTTCCATTATTGTTTATCACAGGATGTTGAATAGCCTGTGCTACGCAGTAGAATCTTGTTGTTCATCCATTCTATATATAATAGTCTACATCCTCTCATTTCAAACTCCCAAGCCATTCCTCCCCCAGCCCCTCCCCCTTGGCAACCATAAGTCTGTTCTCTATGCCTGTAAGACTGTTTCTGTTTCATAGGTAAGTTTAATTGCGTCATATTTTAGATTGCACATAGAAGTGATATCATATAGTATTTGTCTTGGCTGGGTTACCTCACCTAGTATGGCAGTCTCTAGGTCCATCCATGTTGCTGCAAAAGACATTATTTCATTCTTTTTAATGGCTGAGTAATATTCCATTGTATGTGTATACATGTCTATTTGTATATATGTTTGCGTATATACACCACATCTTCTTTATCCATTCATCTGTTGATGGACATTTAGGTTGCTTCCATGTCTTGGTTATTGTAAATAGTGCTGCTATGAGCATAGGGGGTGCATGTATCTTTTTAAATTATAACTTGTCTAGATAAATGCTCAAGAGTGGGATTGCTGAATCATATGATCATTTTAGATTTATCATCTTTCCATCCCATGAAACGAGCAGGAACACACACTGTAAGAAAGGCTCTGTGGAGGAATAGGAAATGGGAGAGGCCAGCCTGCCTTGGTCAAAGACCAAGAGTATCTGCCTCTGTCTTCTCCCTCCTCCCCAATTTTCCTCTCCCACTCTGGGAGACTTCTCATAAGGAGTTTGCATTTCAATTTTTCAAATCAGTGTTCACAGTTAGAGATTTTACACAGGATTCTCCCTTTAGACTCACAGAGAGATGGATAAAACTCCAACCCAGCCTTTTATACACTTTTTTAAATGCTCTGTACATTTGTAATAAAAGATTCTTGGGTAGAGAAATATATTATCCCAATTTTGAAATGTCTGGAATCAGAGAATGGGCAGCCTTTCATTAGGTGTTTTGTTCCCATCAGGACATAGTTGCTTTTGAAGCTATTCAGAGAAAGAATGTCAGGAGAAACATTATAGAGGAAAACTACTGTGTCTAGTGTCCCTGGAAGTATTTACTGAGAGGACCTTCTTAAATTGAAAAATCTGATGAACTAACTTAGGTTTGGAGCTAGTTAGCAGAGCACAATATAGAAAAGTGACAAGGGTGACAACTCCAGGTCAAATGTCACATGAAGATAGCATGGAGAACTTCTGAGAGGTGCAGGGCAGGATGAACCGCTGCAAAAATCATTTAACTGTGCCCTGGAGAATCATACAAACTGTTGACATGGTTGCAACTTCCATGATATGAGCTAAAGTTTAAACACACTATTACTTAGAAATGCAAAGAAAATATAGCTTTATTAAAATTGTTTAAAAGTATGTGTATGTCATATATATATGATTTTATATAGAAGCATGAAGGTGAATATGTATTAATATATGCTCTTTGTAGGTCAAGGGTCAGCCAACTTTTTCTGTAGAGGGCCAGAGAGTAAATGTTTCCAGCTTCTGGACCCTATGGTCTCTGTTGCAACTACTTAACTGTGCCCTTGTAGGTGGAAGCAGCTATAGACAATACATAAATGAATGAGCAGGACTGTTTCAATAAAACTTTATTTACAAAAACAGATGGTGAACTGCCCACAGGCAGTTACCAAAGAAGAAGGGGGAAAAGGATAAATTAGGAATTTGGGATCAAGAGATATACACACTACTATATATGAAAAGGATAACCAACAAAGACTTAACCATATAGCATAGGGAACTATATTCAGTATCTTATAATAACCTACAATGAAAGAGAATGTTAAAAAAAGAATATATATATATATATATATATATATATAACTGAATCACTTTGCTGTACATCTGAAACTAACACATTATGAATTAACTATATTTCAATAGAAACTTTTAAAAATTAAAATAAATAAAATGATCTCTTGCTCTCACTCTTTCTTTCTCTCTCTCTCACACACACATCCACACATGAAACGTTCTAACACTCTCCGCAGCACTGCCTGTCATCCATCAGTCCCTAAAATTACCATCATCCACATGCTAAACTCAGTCTGCTGAGGACAAATTTAAGAGTTTCATTTTTTAGCTGGAGAGGTGTCCAATCTTTATAAAAGGAAGACTCTTCTTACAAACTTCCAGTTATATCTTACATTATTTTTATCATCATGTTCTATAGTATATAAAAACATAATATATGAATAGGTCTCCTGTGTTGAGTTCTTTCTAAGAGCCAGGAATTCTTTGTGACTAAGTTTGTTTTGTCTGCACAAAAATCTTACGATATCAAAACAATTATTATCTCTATTTTCTAGGAGCCAGTTTTCAAACATAGGCACAATCATTGCAGATCTATGACCTTAACCAGTATTTTCCTCCTAAATGTTTATTCTTTGAAATGTTAAATATCTTTGAAACAAAGATAACAAGAAAACATAGTTAAAGACTGCATGTGAACAAAACAGTGAAACCAAGAAAACTGAAACAACACACCCATGTATACACACCATATGTGTGTGTATGTGTGTGGAGAGAGAGACAAAAAGAGAAGGACAGAGACAGAGACAGAGAGGAGGAAGAGAAGATTATGGCAGCTTGTCATTTTATTGCAGGAAGGGGAACCCCTTCCAGGGCCCAAAAGTGGGCTCTTGTCTAACACTTGGAATTGAATTGTCCAAGGAGACACATATGCTGACAAAGCAAGAGATTTTATTGAGAAAGGGTGCCCGGGTGGAGAACAGTAGGGTAAGGGAACCCAGCAGAACTTCTCTGCCACATGGCTCGCAGTCTTGGGTTTTCTGGTTATGGGATTAGTTTCCGGGTTGTCTTTACCAGTCATTCTGACTCAGAGTCCTTCCTAGTGGTGCATGCCTTGCTCAGCCAAGATGGATGGCAGTGAGAAGGATTCTGGGAGGTGGTTGGACACGTGGTGTCACCTTTTGACCTTTCCTGAACTCTCCCTGTTGATGGTTGCTTATTAGTTCCATGTTCCTTACCAGGACCTCATGTCGTAAAACAACGCATGCAAATAGTTACATAGTGCCTGGCCAGGGTGGGTGGTTTCAGTCAATGTGCTTCCCCTAACAATTTCTGTATACCAATTTCTGTGTTAGTCACTTCTGCTTACAGTGACAAACAGTCCCCCAGAACTTAATGGCTTACAATCATAAACATTTATTTCTCACTCATGTTGCATGTGAGCAGCGACAAGTTAGCTGTGGGTCAGATGCATGGCCTGTGGCTTTGCTCAGCTCTTATTGGCTCTGCTTTGCTTTGCTTGTCTTCCTTATCCTAGTGCACGAGCTCAGGGAGCTCTTGAGGCAGGGTCTGACCGTTTCTGGCCAAAAGAATGTGCAAAAGGCTAAGCCAAACCACACAACCATACTCAAAACTTGTTTGAACTTGGTTTCCATCACATGACCTCTTATTCCATTGGTCAAACTAAGTTATGTGGCCAAGTCTAGAATCAGAGGGGCAGAAAGGTCCTCTGAGAAGGAGGCAAAGGAATGAATAGTTGTGAACAGTACAGTACAATACACCTCCTCTTTGCTCACCACACGACAGGCCAAAGAATCCAAGAGATAAGGTGTTGAGGCAAGGAAGAGACTTGAATTGGGGAGTGGGCAGACCGAGAAGATGTCAGGCTAGTGCCTCAAAATAAATACCTTATTAGATTCTGGATGCCAGTTTCTTTTATAGATGGGAGGCCAAGAAGCAATGAGGAACTAAAGTCAAAAGGCAGAATACAGAGGGAGATGCACTGAGGAAGGAAAGTGAAAGGATCTTCAGTCTTGCAAAACATCTCCAAGGGAATTTCCCAGCCTTCAAAAGGGGTGTGTTATTCTCTCCTATTCACAGATGGGCAGGGATAAACTATCTCTCCATCAGCTGAACAAAGGCACTTTAGTTTATAGTCAAGCAGAGGGGCAGGGTACTCCAGGCAAGCCATTAAGTATGGTTATAACAAAAGCAAGAAAAAGCAAGTCAAACAGTTTCCAACATGGAGTCAGAATTGGCTTCCTCCCTGCCACATCTTCAAGTGTTTAAAGATTGCAAGGGAAAATTCTGCTATTAGCTTACCCCACAGCTGACTTACCTTATGCTGTCATCACAATCCATGCTTATTGACTAAGACAGCTAGTTCACCCAGGACAAGTTTCTCTGAAATAAGTTTGTGTGCACTGCTTTTACCTTTCCATTTAATTGCAAAGATTTGTGTATTATCAGCATGCTAGTTTGAAAGAGCATTAAAGGACTGAAATACATATATATATATATGTTTTTTAATCTTGTCACTTTCTTGCTTCTGTATTAGTACAATGTATTCTGCACAGGCTTCCACTAGAGGGGTTCTTCAAATCAAAGGGATTTTAGGATGCATTCAGAGAATCATATACTTTTACATCCTTTTTTGTTACCTTAATTACTTTCCTATTTGCATTCCAAATACTACTTTATTGAAATCCGATTCAAATTCAGATTATGGTCTGGGGTTAAAAAGGCGTTGCTAACCTGTGCTTATTGTTATAAATGGCCCTTGGAGAAATCTGAAGCTTCTGTTGTGTTACCTTAAAAATTTGAATGTTCCTTTTGATCCAGACAGAGGACAAGCTGAACTAGAATGCCTATTGCAGTAGGAAGCTGACATTCAAAGAAGAATATGATTTTTGTAAAACTCATTTATTTGAGCATTACATCACCAGCACTGGCTCAATTTGATGTTAATGTTTAATTCAGAATGTCCAATTTGCTAAGCAAATGAGAAATCCTGCTGTTAACTTTTTGAGTAATTCAACTTTCTACAATGCATTTTCCTTTCATTGGTGCCTTTAAGGTATTTGACTTCAATCTATCCCACCCGCACCCCATTTTTTGTCCTGTGTGGATCATTGCTTCCCAGGGGACATGGGACAACCTTCTGAAAGCATTTCTTTCCTTTATTGCATCACTGGCTATTCTTTATCAACTTCAGAACTTTAGTCTCAGTACATATGAACCCTCAGGAACTCAGAACTACATCATAAAAGCCAAGTTGACAGTGAAGTAAGACTTAGTTGGTGAAAATGGAACTCTCTGATTTTATTGTAGATGGATATGTCTGGCCAGACAATGGAACAAGAAGTAATGGGGTTCAGGACACCCTACCTCAAAATATGGCACCTTGGCATATGTAATATTTTGAACTGGAGCAATTTGAGAAATAGCAAGTACTGGAAGGACTCTCTGGACTTTCCCCTGAAGCAGATTATAAAATGTTCACGTGAAAGGTACCCCCCTATATCCTGGAATGTGAAGTCAAGTGGGCCTTAGGAAGCGTCACTACAAACAAAGCTAGTGGAGGTGATGGAATTCCAGTTGAGCTATTTCAAATCCTAAAAGATGATGCTGTGAAAGTGCTACACTCAATATGCCAGCAAATTTGGAAAACTCAACAGTGGCCACAGGACTGGAACAGGTCAGTTTTCATTCCAATCCCTAAGAAAGGTAATGCCAAAGAATGCTCAAACTACCACACAATTGCACTCATCTCACACACTACCAAAGTAATGCTCAAAATTCTCCAAGCCAGGCTTCAACAATACATGAACCGTGAATTTCGTTGTTTAACCTGGTTTTAGAAAAGGCAGAGGAACCAGAGATCAAATTGCCAACATCCACTGAATCATCAAAAAAGCAAGAGAGTTCCAGAAAAACATCTATTTCTGATTTATTGACTATGCCAAAGCCTTTGACTGTGTGGACCACAACAAACTGTGGAAAATTCTGAAAGAGATGGAAATACCAGACCACCTGACCTGCCTCTTGAGAAACCTGTATGCAGGTCAGGAAGCAACAGTTAGAAGTGGCAACAGTTAGAACAACAGACTGGTTCCAAATAAGAAAAGGAGTACATCAAGGCTGTATATTGTCACCCTGCTTATTTAACTTATATGCAGGGTATATCATGAGATGGGCTGGATGAAGCACAAGCTGGAATCAAGATTGCCGGGAGAAATATCAATAACCTCAGATATTCAGATGACACCACCCTTATGGCAGAAAGTGAAGAAGAACTAAAGAGCCTCTTGATAAAAGTGAAAGAGGAGAATGAAAAAGTTGGCTTAAAACACAACATTCAGAAAACAAAGATCAGGGCATCCAGTCCCATCACTTCATGGCAAATAGATGGAGAAAAAGTGGAAACAGTGGTAGACTTTACTTTTTTGGGCTCCAAAATCACTGTAGATGGTGACTGCAGCCATGAAATTAAAAGACGTTTACTCCTTGGAAGAAAAGTTATGACCAACCTAGACAGCATATTAAAAAGCAGAGACATTACTTTGCCAACAAATATCTGTCTAGTCAAGGCTATGGTTTTTCCAGTAGTCATGTATGGATGTGACAGTTGGACTATAAAGAAACCTGAGTCCTGAAGAATTGATTCTTTTGAACTGTGGTGTTGGAGAAGACTCTTGAGAGTCCCTTGGACTGCAAGGAGATCCAACCAGTCCATCCTAAAGGAAATCAGTCCTGAATATTCATTGGAAGGACTGATATTGAAGCTGAAACTCCAATACTTTGGCCACCTGATGCAAAGAGCTGACTCATTTGAAAAGACAGTGATGCTGGGCAAGATTGAAGATGAGAGGAGAAGGGGACGACAGAAGATGAGATGGTTGGATGGCATCACCAACTTGATGGACATGAGTTTGAGTGAACTCCGGGAGTTGGTGTTGGACAGGGAGTCCTGGCATGCTGCAGTCCATGCAGTCGCAAAGAGTCGGACACGACTGAGCGACTGAACTGAACTGATACCTGAAGGAAAGGAACATCCTTATCTCCATAGATGGAGGAACGCCAAGAGGAATCTCAATACACAGGCCTTGTAGAGTTTCCCCGAGTTGGCTACTTGTAGTTCGTACCCTTTAGTCCTATTGTATAGGACATGACTTTACACTCTTCATCAAGCCTATGAGAGAAACACTCAAATGTAACTGCTTCTTCAGGTCTTCATTTCCGTTTACAAGATTCCCATGTCGTGTAAAACTCATATTAAATACATTAGCATGCTTTTCTCTTATTTAATCTGTCTTTTATAACAGAGACATAGCTGAGACCCTAAGATGGGTAGAGGAAAGCTATTTTGCCTCCCCTCTAGAGGAAATGTGTCATCTGGTCATGTTCAATCTTTAATAAACAGGAAATGTGTCAAATTTCAATATCTTATTTGATTTATAAGTTTATAGTGGGAAATTACAGAGAAGGCAATGGCACCCCACTCCAGTACTCTTGCCTGGAAAATCCGGATGGAGGAGCCTGGTGGGCTGCAGTCCATGGGGTCATACAGAGTCGGACACGACTGAGTGACTTCACTTTCACTTTTCACTTCCACGCATTGGAGAAGGAAATGGCAACCCACTCCAGTGTTCTTGCCTGGAGAATCCCAGGGACGGGGGAGCCTGGTAGGCTACTGTCTATGGGGTCGCACAGAGTCAGACACGACTGAAGTGACTTAGTGGCAGTGGGAAATTAGGCTAGTACACTGAAGCAGGCAAAATGGTACTGTCTTGTTATATACTGCATAATTGCTACTCAGATTTCATATGCAAAACAGTAGCAGCATCACCTCAGCAATTGTTAGAAATGCAGAATATTGGGACTGATTCTTGACCTTCTGAGTAAAAGTCTCAATTTTTATTGGTTCCCAAGGGTATGTAGAACACTAAAGTTTGAGAAGCGCATGCCAGAGGATTCAGCACACCATTTCATCAGAGTGTTGTTGTTCAGTCGATCCGTTGTGAAGTTACACCTATATGGTGTGTGGAATGAGGCATCTCACTAATGCTTGTGTCTTGGTCCTGTTCAGTTCAGTTCAGTTCAGTCGCTCACTCATGTCTGACTCTTTGTGACCCCATGTACTGCAGCACGCCAGGCTTCCTTGTCCATCACCAACTCCTGGAGCTTACTCAAACTCATGTCCATCGAGTCGGTGATGCCATCCAATGATCTCATCCTCTTCATCCCCTTCTCCTTCTGCCTTCAATCTTTCCAAGCACCAGGGTCTTTTCTAATGAGTCAGCTCTTCTCATCAGGTGACCGAAATATTGGAGCTTCCGCATCAGTCCTTCCAATGAATATTCAGCGTTGATTTCCATTAGGATTGACTGGTTGGATGTCCTTGCTGTCCAAGGGACTCTCAAGAGTCTTCTCCAACACCACAGTTCAAAACCATCAATTCTTCAGCGCTCAGCCTTCTTTATGGACCAACTCTCACATCCATACATGACTACTGGAAAAACCATAGCTTTAACTATATGGACCTTTGTTGGCAAAGTAATGTCTCTGCTTTTTAATATGCTGTCTAGGTTGGTCATAGCTTTTCTTCTAAAGAGCAAGCATCTTTTCCCGACTATGAATAGACCAAGGGTGAAGTGTAATGATGGAGATTTATGTTCTTTTGGTACAGAGTATTTCTGGTACCCAAACTCCTCTTCCACCACTGTCTTTCCCTTTGCTTCTGTCCCAGTCCCATCCCACCTACTCTGGTCTCTAGTTTCCAAATCCTTCCAGGTGCTTTGTCCATCCAAGGTGTCCCCAAAGCCCTCACCAAGACCAGGTCTCCATCTAAGCTGTATAGTGGGATCACCATAAAAGCTTGAAAAGATTGATACCAGAGCCTAACCCATAGAGATTCTAAATTAATTAATCTGCTAGAAGTTCTTATGTGCAACACAAGTTGAGACCTTGTCCACTAGTTCTGCTCTTCAAGTCTCTTAGGAGACACCTGGATTGATTTTATATTCTCCACACTAAAAGGTATATAGATGGTAATGATTTACTTGATAAATCCAAAGAGTGTTTGCATCTTGACTGTGGAACGACCTCAACCAAGAGACTAATCTCTAGTGGTTTTGAATTTCCTATTCCTCAGGGGGCTACTCCAGTCAAACAAGGAGATAGCTGCTATTTTCTATGGAGGCTGAGGGCTTACTGAGGATATTCAGAGTGTGACTTGATATCTTCACATTGGGGTAAAGAATTGCCATTGTTTTAATGATAAGGAAGCAGGGTCAGTTCTCTCAGGCCCACGAATGAGTTCCTGACTCCTTGGTACACTCTGGCTGCCTGGGTGGCAAATACCTATGTTGCTCCCCTCTTCCTAGAATGGTTAAGAAGACAGAGAAATCCAAAAGGTCAGAAATGATCAAACTCTGGTGATACTTATCTGTCTGTATGGCTTATGACTTGGAAAAGATTGTGTGGAAGGGCCTCCTCTTCTCAGGAGAAATTCAGTTCTATTCTGCTGCCAAAGAGGAACCAATGAATCATCTAAAGCATCTTCTGCTTTGTCTCTACTCTTCAGTGGATATTTGGTTTTTGCCTAACCAGCAGTTAGTCCATACTTTCTCCCAGTTGTATCCTATTATGGAGCAGCTGGGCTTTTTGAGGGGAATTATTCTCTGTGCCAGCTCTTATGGTTAGTCCTAATTGGCCTAAACCAAACATTTGTCCTTTTAATTGGTTCAGAGATGAGTTGTGACCTAGCTCTAAGCCAGTCTTTAAGCACTCTCCTGGCCAGTTACCTAGTGTTGTGATCTGAATGTTTGTGTCCCCTCTCCCCCCAGATTCATATGCTGAAGTCCTACCCCTCATTGTGATGATATTTGGAGGCACAGCCTTTGTAAGGTAATTAGGTTTAGAGTAGGTTTTGAGAGTGTTGTCTCCATGATGGGATTGGTGGTCTTATAAGTAGAGGAAGAGAGACAAGAACCCTCTCTCACCACATGCACACCCCCAGAGAAAGGCCATGTGAGCACACAGCAAGAAGGCAACCCAGGAAATGGACTTTCACCAAACACTGAATCTGTTGACACCTTGATCTTGGACTTTCCAGCCTCTAGAACTGTAAGAAAGAGATCTCTGTTGCTTACATCACCCAGTCTGGAGTATTTTGTTACAGCAGCCTGAGCTAAGGCAGCTAGTGATTGGTTACTACATAGATGGAGATGGCACAGTAATAAATTGATCCAATCAAAGCAAATGCAGGGTGCTGTCCAGTAGTTGAAGGAAAGAAAGGAAAGCGTATAGCCCCAGGTGTTCCTGGAATGTGCTCCTAGAACTGCCAATAATGACACTTTGGGTGGCAGCATGGAGAGTCAGAAAGAATCCTGCCATTGAACATGCCCTTTGTGTGACACTACAAATGATCTTATCATGTGAACTGGTGTGAATCAGAATTTCTGTTACTTTGAAACTGGAAATATCTTAACTGATACATATCTTGATCTGGACTAAATGTCCCCAGCTCTTAAAATGGTGTGATTATCTCTTTATGCCTCTATGATGAGAATAATGCTGATTTACCAAGAATACCCTCAAAACACTTGTTCTCAAACTTAACTGCACATTGGAATCACCCAGCAGTTTCAAAAGATATTGAGGCCTGTGTATCATCCCCTAGAGATTGTGATTTAATTATTTTAAGTATGATTGTGGTTTTGTGTATCTATCTGTCTTATTTGCTCGATTTTGGTGGTGAGAGGGCAAGTGGCAACTGAAAAGAAGTGGGAAACTTCAATATAACAAATAAGCAAATTTAAAATTTTAATATTACCATGTCCAGGATGCTTCTTCTCCTAGCCATGACCCCCAGGACTCTGGGAAAAGAGAAAGAAGAAAAAATCCCAGTTGGTAGAATCTTGAGGGGATCCATTGACCTTGTGATACTCAGCAAACCAAATCAGTGAATGATGCTGTTTCCTGAGTTAATTTCTGAGAAGCAAATGTTCACAAAGATTTTATAGGTCCCAGTATGACAATATCTTCTCCAGTCTCTTCACTGTTCTCCATCTCTTTGCCCGTCACCATGACAACCCACATAGGTATTAGCCAAGAAACCTGGAAGGGACATTTTTAGTGTTTTACTTCATCTCTTTTCTTAGATATTTCACAGAATGATACATATTTGAGAATGTCCTAGGATAGACGAATTAGAGATTTTCAAGCTCCAAAATTATAACAGATTATGGCAAGGGGCATATCCCTATTAGAGAGCCATTGAAGATGTAGCAGTGGTACACCGTAACAAATATTAGTTGCAATAAAAGGAAGAAAAAGGAAGGCAATCTCTATGCAAATATAGAACACTTAACTTTAGTGAAGAAATGTCAGAGGCCTTATTCAGATCTCAAGAAAAGGAGAGTTGAGAGTGTTCTACCTAAATTCACTGTGATTTGGCTTTTATACCAGACTTCTATATGATCAATATAAAAATACCTTTAGTATTAGGCCTCAGCAACCTTAACTTGCTAATATTCTTTAACATCTAGTTATGGGGAAGTTGGGCTTCCCTGGTAGCTCAGACACTAAAGAATCTGCCTGCAATGCATGAGACCCTGGTTCGATCCCTGGGTTGGGAAGATCCCCTGGAGGAGGAAATGGAAACTCACTCCAGTATTATTGCCTGGAGAATTCCATGGACTGAGGAAACTGGTGGGCTATAATCCATGGGGTCGTAAAAGAGTCAGACACAACTTAGCAGCTAACACTTCTTTTTTTAAATAAAGAAGTGTGCCTCAGAGTTGTTGTATAGTTACTAAGTCATATCCAACTCTTTTGCAACCCCTAGCCTACCAGGCTCCTCTGTCCCTGGGGTTTCCCAGGCAAGAATACTGGAGTGGGTTACCATTTTCTTCTCCAGAGGATCTTCCCAACCCAGAGATAGAGCCCAGGTCTCCTGCATTGCAGGCAGATTCTTTACCACTGAGCCACCTGAGAAGGCCGTGCTTCAGTATACACATAGTAATTTTCTCTCCTCAGCAGCTTCATGATGTATCTATTAGCTACTACTGTTTAACAAACAATTCCAAAGCTCATTGGCATACAACAATAAACATTTATGCACAATCATATGTCTAAGAATTGGCTGGAATGGCTCTGCTTCAGGTTCTGGATTAGAAGTTCAGTCCCAGTGGCTCTGCTCCATATTCTTTTCATTTTTATGCTGTGAGGAATGTGTCCTTCTAGTAACAATGACAGAAAGGAAGAAAAGCAAAAACATGTAGTTTCTATTATTGCCAAGGCTTAGAACAAGTGCTCTATCACTTTCCTCCATGTTCCATTGACCAAAGCAAGTCATATGTCCTGAGCCCAACATCAATGAAGCAGAAAAACATACTCCACTCAGTGGTATGAAATTCAAAGTCACATGACAAGAGTGTGACATCAAGGAGAAACAGAGAATGGAAACAATAATGTGGTCTGTCACACACGATCATGTCTGGACTCCAAATCAGAGGTTGGCACTTTTTTCTGCAAAAATGGAGACAGTAAATATTTTAGGCTTTGTGGGCCATATGGTCTCCGTCACAACTATTCAACTCTGCCATTTGCCATTGTAGTGCAAACACAGCCATAGATGATACATAAATGAATGAGCATGGCTGTATTCCAATAAAACTTAATTTATTGACACTGAAATTTGAATTTTATGTCATTTTCATATGTTACAAAATGTTCTTCTTTTCATTTTTTCCAACCATTTAAAAATACAGAAACCATTATGAATTCACAGGTTGCACAAAAATAAACAGTAGGCCAGACGTGACCTATGAGCCACAGTTTGCCCCCCACCCCCCCCCAATTGTCTGCTGCCTTTCAAGTTTCACCTGCCATCTAACATTCCAATGATATGAAAACATAGTTTCCCAAACAATGCATTCGATATACTGATATCTTAACCCTTGTGTTTGTTCTTGCCTGCCCCCAGAATGTCCTTCCCCTCTCCCTTGTCTGTTTAGGAAACTTCTAGTCCTTCTTCTACTTCACTGAGTGTTTTCACATCTGCAGTGCCTTCTCAGATTCTCTGGGACTAAGGTGATTCATCTTCTATACCCTCATTGCATTATACATATGTGTTAGCCTAGGTAGATGAGCTTTTGTAGTATACAGCACTGAAATTTAAATGGCTTAGCACAATAAATGTTTCTTTCTCACTCACATAATGGGGCCATGGAATCAGTTAAGCATTTGAGCTCTACTCTATTCAGTCATTTAATGACTCAGTCTCCTGTCTTGTGAATCATTCCTGTTCTGCAGTCAAATGAGGAAGAGAGTAAGGGCTGTGAGTGGTTGTATGGGCCAGGCTTGGAGCACATTCTCTCTGCTGCTGTTCCATTGGTGAGGGCCCCATCCTTTGGCCACATGTAACAGCAGAGGGAGCTAGAGAGGACGTTGAATAAATGAATGAATGAGTTGTGAGTATAGGAGAATTTCATTCGTTTGGCTCTTGGTAGTTGACTAAAACACTAACACCAACTGAACTTGCTAAAAGCAAGCAGGACTGAGTTATATCCAGTTCAAGTAAATTTCATGTTCCCTTTTCCCCTGTGTTTTTAGAGTTGATATAGGTCTTTTGCAAAATGTGTCCTCCTCTATGTGAATTTCCTTTCACCAGTTAACAGAACGATTTCACTCAGGCCTGCCTTAGCTTTGTCCTTCCTCTAATAGTGTGTTTGCTTATGTTGGGGACTACCAACGACTTACAGGCATAACAGTTTTGTTAGGCAGTTCCCTACCCACATTCTCCCCAAATTCCACCCACAACCCCCAACTCTGCTGCCATGAGTGTGGCCTTGCCTCTCCAGCCCATCTGCACTTGCTCTTGACTGAAAGGGAATTAATGGTATTCGCTGTTAGCTTGTTTGTCTCACACAGCTTCAAGATGTGTCCCTTTGTCCCTTTGTCGGCATGCTGGCTCATACAACAGCTGCTTCTCTCAGTCATTCCTACTGAGAGAAAACAATGGTGCTTCCTGTTGATAGAGTTCCTTTGCTCTGAATCAAAGAAAAGATGTTAAGGCCATGGAATCCTATTTAATGCTGTCTCTGGGAGCTATTGGTTTTTTGATCATACATACACTTGCTAAGATTAAATCCAGCATGGTATATTCTGAAAGGGGCTGTAAAGCACAAAGGGCAGAAAAGATGAATAACATGATGAGTTCGATTTTTTTTATTTAATTTTTATTTTATATTAGAATATAGTTAATTACAATTTGTGTTAGTTTCGGGTGTACAGCAAAGTGATACTAATACATACTTATATATCTATTTTTTTTCAGATTCTTTTCCCATATAGGTTATTATAGAATATTGACAGAGGATGAGATGGCTGGATGGCATCACTGACTTGATGGACGTGAGTCTGAGTGAACTCCGGGAGTTGGTGATGGACAGGGAGGCCTGGCGTGCTGCAATTCATGGGGTCACAAAGAGTCGTACACGACTGAGTGACTGAACTGAACTGAATGTCATTTGTAGGCACATGAAAGTTTAAGAAACTCTGATTTAGAATTCCTCCTTGTATAGAAGAGTAAACGTGTCAAATGATGGGCCTCAGCTCCATCAGCTAGTGCAGATGCAGGACTGAAATCCAGGTTGCCACAGAGATGGGGCAGAGGATGCATTCCATGTAGAGAGGGTGGGGTGAGACAAGAGAGTTGGTGGTGTCTTAAACTGTGTTCATAGTCAACAGCCTCTGAGATGCAGATTGGAGTAGATGTGTACTAGGGACAGAATTTCTAAAGGAGGTGGGGAGAAGCAAGATTGAACAGAGGGAGAATTTGAACTTCACTGTTGCAGTAGAGGACTCAACAGACAACATAGGAAGCTGGGATGGCCTTTCAAGGTTGTCCTATGTCAAGGCAAGAGAGACAGACCTTTGTACCCCCCTGCCTTGACCAGCCATTAGGTGACAATTGCCCCTGAATGAGGGTGATTCCCAGGGTGAGATAGTTGTGAACCTTGTGTCAGCCAAGTGGGAGATGAATGCCTTGATCCTGAAGGAAGGGGGTCCAGGCATTGCCCTGTGATGTTCACCACAGAGGAGAGGCTGCAGAAAGGTTTTAAGCTTTCTGCCAAGAACAATAGGAAATCATTCAGAATGACATAATAAAATTTGCAATTGATAACAGTTCCTTTGGCTCCTGTGTGGCAGTGGATCAGAAGGAACCAGAATCAAAGAAAAGTGATCTGTTAGTGAACAGTCACTCAGACAAAAGGAGTAACCACCTTTAGAAGTGGCAAAATTCAAGAGACACTTTGTGCTTAGAAAGTACAAGATAGTGTGATTCATTTGCAGTTGAAATGTGGAGAAGGAGGGGTCCTGATGGGCCATGGGCTTCTGGAAGGGTTCACTGGGAGAATTAAGATCAGTTTCTAGGAATGGAATCACTGGTCACTGAAGGAGAAGATTGGCAAAAGGATGTTAAAGTCTTCTTTAGTAATTTCAGTTCAGTTCAGTTCAGTCGCTCAGTCATGTCCGACTCTGCGACCCCATGAATCGCAGCACGCCAGGCCTCCCTGTCCATCACCAACTCCTGGAGTTCACCCAAGCTTATGTCCATCAAGTCGGTGATGCCATCCAGCCATCTCATCCTCTGTCATCCCCTTCTCCACTCAGTTTGCCACAAAATTTTAAACTCTTGTTGAACTCATCTTGTTTAGAATTATCATCTCCAGAAACCACAGTTCCTCTAGCATGCATGGTGGATATTGAGGGACTATTCTCCAGATGTCCTCAAGAAAATTTGAAGCTTCTGAATTTTTTGTTTGTTTGCTTTCCCATTGTTGTTTTATTTAACTATATCTTACAAATGCTTTTGGTGAAATAGTTCTAAATTACTACTTTGTTGAGCATAAAAAATAAAGGAACAATCATAAGAAAATCAATTTGACATAAGATTCTTTTATCTAAAAGAACACACCTGTAAAATTATACCAAAACCACTAAGTAAACAAAGGACCCTAAGAAAATAGTATCAAAGCAGAGTTTCTGGTGGTATATGTGTATGAATTTGTGTGCATTCCCCTTTTACTCCTTCTAAAGCCAAATCAAGCCTTTGTACCCTGACACCCAACTGAATCTTGGAGACAGAGCTTTGGGCAAAGTAGGAAAAAAATAGTTTCATTGCTTTGTCAGTCAAAGGGGGCCACTGTGGACTACTGCCCTCAAAACTGTGTTCCAGCCTCAAGGGATAAGTAAGGAGTTTTATGATAATAGTTCATAGAGGGCGTGATCAGTTCATGGGCAGTCTTCTGATTGGTTGGTGGTGAGGTAAGTGGGAGTCAGCATCAGCAACCTTCTGGTTCCCACAGGTCTGAGGTCTAGTGCTTGTGGGCAGCACGCTGTTAACTTCTCCCACCTGGTGAGGGTTTCAGTGTCTGTGAAACAGCTCAAAAATATTGTTCCATATATCCCTTAAGGGAGTTTTCCAGGATGCTGCCCAAGGCTGGACTATTGCTTCTTTTGACTATTCCTCCCTTCTCTCCTCATCCCCGCCCCCCTTCCGTAATTAGCATGTATTTGAACCTACTCCTTGGAACTCAGGGAAGGTCTCGGAGGCTGAATGAAGCTTATTTCCTGTAATCAAGAAATGGGGGAGCACTTCCCTGGTGGTCTGGTGGTTAGAACTTAGTGCTTTCACTGCTGAGGATGGAGGTTTGAAACTGAGTGGTGTTCCTGGGCACAGAGCCCCTTTCTGTCCCCCGTTTCTTGTAGGCAGTACTCCAGACTTCAGCCTCCATGACCTTCCCTGAGTTCCAAAGAGCAGATTCAGTTGCTAGTCAAGGGAGGAACAGCCAAGAGTTACCAAGTCCAGGCTCGCTCTGCTCACCACACAATAGGCCAGTGAATCCGAGAGACGAGGTATTGAAGCAAGGAAGAGACTTTAACTGGGGAGCCGGCAGACCGAGAAGATGGCAGGCTAGTGCCTCAAAATAACCATCTTATTTGGGTCTGGATGCCAGGTTCTTTTATAGATGAGGGGGCCAAGAAGCAATGAGGAACTAAAGTCAAAAAAGCAGAATAGAGAGGGAGATACTGTGAGGAAGTAAAGTGAAAGGGTCTTCAGTCCTGCAAAACATCTCCAAGGGAATATCCAGCCTTCAGAAGGGGTGTGTCAATCTCTTCGCTTCGCAGGTGGGCGGGGACAAACTCTCTCTCCATCAGCTGAACAAAGGCACTCTAGTTTACTGTCAAGCAGAGGGGCCATGGGGTTGAAAAGAGTCAGACAGGACTATAAGACTGAATTGAGAGGGGCAGGATCCTCTAGGCAAGCCATTGAGTGTGATTATAATAACAAAAGCAACAAAAAGCAAGTCAAACACACAGTCTCCAACATGGAGTCAGAATTGGCTTCCTCCAAAGCCACCTGAGGCAAGATTAAAGGAAAGCTCATCAACATTAGGAGACCTGACCACCTGAGACCCTGCACACACCCTAATCTTGACAGCAACCCCACCCTTGAACTATTGCCCTGAAACTCCTCATCAAAGGCCCCTGGAGTGGCTAACATTTCGAGGCTGGAGCCCGCTGTGTCCCTCTTTACCTGGCAAAGCAAAAAGCTGTTTTTTTACTACTTCACCCAAAACTCTGTCTAAAGTTCGATTTAGCAGTGGTGCACACAGAGGCTGAACTTTCGGCATCAGGTTCAGAGCCTGGTGGGGGAACTACTACAAGCTGTGATGCCAAAAAAAAAAATGGGGACCCAGAAAGGCTTTTGTGCCCAGGGGCCCCACAGGGTCCCGCTCAGTTTCACTTCTCCATTTTTTTTAATCACCCTAGTTGGCAAAGCCAGGCACTCAATAAATATATACCGTTATGCATTCAAACTCACATACTTCAAATACAGTTCAGCACCACCATTGTGGGGTGCAGAGGAAATAGAGATGAATGGGTCCATTTCTACTCTTGAGGAAGCTACTCTACTCACAGCACAGAAATAAATATTTTCCTGTTATAAATTATAATTAAACTTAATAAATGCTAAAATAAATTAATTATGCTTAATTCTAAGTGATCTTTTTTAGATTTTAATATTTATGAAATCAATATGCACTCTGAAACATAATATTAGAAGAGAGAGAAAATGCTGTGTTGTTAGCCTGAATATTTGAATTTAGCCATGTATTAAAGGAATCCATTCATGTGATTGCCACCTCCATTGAGATATTTGCTTTGAAAGTGCTACACATAGTTGAATTTTAATTTATATTTACATCCTTGTTTTTTAATAAACTTTCAATTTTTAAATAGTTTTATACATATAGAAAAGTTGGAGTGTAATACAGAGTCCTGCATATCCCATAACCAGTTTCTCCTATTATTAGTTTATCATACTGCCATGGTACATTTGTCTCAATTAATGAAACAATATTGATACATTATTACTAACTGAAGTCCATATCACATTTCCCTAGTTTTTCCCTAATACCCTTTTTCTTTTCTAGAATCCCATCCAGGATACCACAGTACATTGATTTGTTGTATCTTCTTAGGCTCTTTTTGACTAGGACAGTTTCTCCAAATTTCCTTGTTTTTGATAATCTTGACAGTTTTGAGGAGGACTGGTTAACTGTTTTATAAAATGTCTCTCTAGTGAAATTCATCTGATGTTTGTCTCAGGATTAGATTAGGGCTGTGACTTTTGGGAGAGAAGTGTTCAGAGGTAAAGTACTATTCTTAGAGCATCATCCAAGCTATCAAAAGGACTTAACGTGACTGATGTTCACCTTGATCGCCTGACTGAGATAGTATTCGTATTTGATGGTGTCTCTATCATAAAGTTAATCTCTTTTCTGTCCCCATATTGTACTTTTTGGAAGGAAGTCACTTTGCATAGCCCACACTTAAGTAGGGAATGATGCTTTGCTTGAGGACAGAGTATACACATAAATTATTTGAAATGTTTCCACAGAGGATGTGGGACTTGCTGCTTTTCCTCTAGTTAGGTATTTAGTTACTTAGTAATCCAATCGTTTATTAATATTTCTATTCATATGGACTCATGGATATTTATTCTGTAATTTGGATTATAATCCTACACTACTTTATTTTGTTGCTCAAATTATTGCAAGTTTGTCCATCAGGACATTTCAGTTAACTCCTGCATCCCTCAACATACTCCCATCATTGTACGTGTGTGTTTTTTTTAAAGCATTTTCTTTATTTCTGTCTCTGAAGGAGGAAACAGACAGAACAGGCTCCATCTTGAAAGCAGGACTTCCTTCCTTTTCCTTTGTGCCGGGTCTCTAGTTTCAGAGAATTTGGGGAGGTAGGTTTGAGCACGTACACTTAGGGTATATAAGGTTTTCACAAAAACTGGTCGGGGTCCTTGGCTAAGAGGAGACTCTGCCTCGGGCCTGCGGGTGTAATAAATTGCACTCCACTATCTGCATTGTCCTTCTGAGTGAGTTTGTTTCCTGGGTCGCATCTCTACAAAATGCTCCAGACTTGTCTTGTGTATTTCCTGGCCCAGTCCTACAATCAACTGTTGGCTCAAAAAGCCCTAGCTCCTTTTATTGGAGAATGATATTACAAACAAAGATTTCGGCAGTAGGTACTTTGTCTTTTAAAATAGCTTTTAAAAATATTCCACTCATATTGCATTGGAAAGAAACATTGCCATACAAACAGAAGATTTCTTGTGACCAGGACATGCAACAAAGGCAGAATCTCAGAAGCAACCACAGGATTTTGAAAGCCAAGAGTGGTTGGTGTGACAAGGGACTATTTCCCAGGCACCAAAGAGCAATTAATCTAAAGCAGCTTCTGGCTGACTTTCAAAAGAAGCTTATTCTCTTCCAGCAAAAATGGGATTTGATTAAAGAAAAAAATGAAACCAAAATTTATCCAAATGAGAAATATAGGCATAGCATTGGCATTCTTAGATGGTCTTCCAAACATACTGTCATCCTACTGGTGGAGAAGTCAGATCTAGCAGCTCAGATGTTGAAAGCAGTCCATCACTGTGTGCTGTGCATCACTGCAGCCACTAAAAATGAGCCCCTGGAAGTTTTAGACTCTGAAGCATAAAGAAGGCTTAGATGCAATCTGGTGATATTGAAAAGTGTGGTATATTAATATATGAATGCCTGTTTTCTTATTTTAGGTACATTTAGTGTAGTTGTTTTAATCCCTAAAATATCTATAATTAAATTGATGGTTTTACAGTCAATGGATATTTAGAATCAAGGAAATACTTCTTTCCTCCAGGCCATTCATTCCTGAACAGTGGGAGTTCCAGAAGGCTCAAGGCCTTTTCCTGGCCTCCCACTAGGGCTAATAAAATTTAGTTTTCCTTAGATCCATTTTGTGAAGTCCTTGTGAAATCACCAGTTTCTCCCTCTCCATCACTTGCTCTTTTGCTCTCTCCAGCCTGTGAAAATCTTTTTGAATGTCAGGTGTACTTGTCAGCATTACTCTAGCTTCTGGCTTTGTAAAAAGATGAAATGTTCTGTTTTTTCTCTATTCCCTGCAACTGTCTCAATGGTTTAGGAATATTTGAAACTTAAGATTTGAAAAAATGCTTCTGTGAAAACGTTTTTCTCAGTTTCTCCTATTGCTATTGATCTCTTTAAGCATTTTACATCTTTCTGCATCATTTTTTACAAATATGCAGTACTGGAAATTTTTCCTTTTTATCCAGATTATTTAAATTATTAGCTAAAAAATGTGTAGAATATTTGTATAATTCTTTACTGTTTTCTCTGGATACATGATGCTCCTATTATATTCTTAATTTGTTTGCTGAGTTTCATCTTTTTTTCTTAATTAGACCAGTTAATGGTTCATTTGCAGTCTCTATGGTATGGCTAATGTTGACTTCCTCTGAGAGGACTTACACCAATATGCCACACCTCCCAGGACTACTGCTGCCAGTGCCCCTGACCTGCAGCAGGCCACTGTCAACCCACGCCTCCACAGGAGACTCCCAAATACTCACCACTTCTTCATTGACTATGCTAAAGTCTTTGACTGTGTGGATCACAACAAACTGTAGAAAATTCTTGAAGAGATGGGAATACCAGATCACCTTATCTGCCTTCTGGGAAACCTGTATGCAGATCAAGAAGCAATAGTTAGAACCAGACAGGGAACAATGGACTGGTTCAAAATTGGGAAAGGAGTACATCAAGGTTGTATATTGTCACCCTGCTTATTTAACTTATATGCAGAGTACATCATGTGAAATGCCGGGCTGGATGAATCACAAGCTGGAATCAAGATTGCAGGGAGAAATATCAGTAATCTCAGATATGCAGATGATACCATTCTAATGGCAGAAACTGAAGAGGAACTGAAGAGCCTCTAGATGAAGGCAAAAGAGGAGAGTGAAAAAGCTGGCTTAGAACTCAACATTCAACAACTAACATCATGGCATTTAGTCCCATCACTTCATGACAAATAGAAGGGGAAAAACATGGAAACAGTGACAGACTTTATTTTCTTGGGCTCCAAAATCACTGTGGACAGTGACTGCAGCCATGAAATTAAGACACTTGCTCCTTGGAAGAAAAGCTATGACAAACTTAGTGTATTAAAAAGCTATGACCAACCTAGACAGCATATTAAAAAGCAAAGACATCCCTTTGCCAACAAAGGTCCATCTAGTCAAAGCTATAGTTTTTCCAGTAGTCATGTATGGATGTGAGAGTTGGAACACAAAGAAGGCTGAACGCTGAAGAATTGATGGTTTTGAACTGTGGTGTTGGAGAAGACTCTTGAGAGTCCCTTGGACAGCAAGGAGATCCAATCAGTCAATCCTGCTACTGCTGCTAAGTCACTTCAGTCGTGTCCGACTCTGTTTGACCCCATAGATGGCCTCCCACCAGGCTCCCCCATCCCTGGGATTCTCCAGGCAAGAATACTGGAGTGAATTGCTGTTTCCTTCTCCAATGCATGAAAATGAAAAGTGAAAGTGAAGTCACTCAGTCGTGTCCAACTCTTAGCGACCCCATGGACTGCAGCCTACCAGGCTCCTCCATCCATGGGATTTTCCAGGCAAGAGTACTGGAGTGGGGTGCCATTGCCTTCTCCATAGTCAATCCTAAAAGGAACCAATCCTGAATATTTATTGGAAGGACTGATACTGAAGCTCCAATACTTTGCCACTTGATGTGAAGAGCCAACTCATTGGAAAAGACCCTGATGCTGGGAAAGACTGAGGGCAAGAGGAGAAGGGGACAACAGAGAATGAGATGGCATCATTGACTCAATGGACATGAGTTTGAGCAAACTCCAGGAGATAGTGAAGGACAGGGAAGCCTGGCATGCTGCAGTCACATGGGGGTGCAAAGAGTTGGACCTGACTGAGTGACTGAACAACAACGAACAACCTATATGTCAAATTAAAACATGGTGTACATGCCACTATGGACTTATAGCATAACAAATAAGCATGTGTATGTGTGTGTGTGCATATATGTGTTAAGGATAAAATAACTACATTTTAATATATGCAAAACAAAATACATGTTGACCTGCCTCTTGAGAAATCTGTATGCAGGTCAGGAAGCAACAGTTAGAACTGGACATGGAACAACAGACTGGTTCCAAATAGGAAAAGGAGTACGTCAAGGCTGTATATTGTCACCCTACTTATTTAACTTATATGCAGAGTACATCATGAGAAACGCTGGACTGGAAGAAACACAAGCTGGAATCAAGATTGCTGGGAGAAATATCAATAACCTCAGATATTCAGATGACACCATCCTTATGGCAGAAAGTGAAGAGGAACTTTTTAGTTCCTCTAAAAAGCCTCTTGATGAAAGTGAAAGAGGAGAGTGAAAAAGTTGGCTTAAAGCTCAACATTCAGAAAACGAAGATCATGGCATCCAGTCCCATTACTTCATGGGAAATAAATGGGGAAACAGTGGAAACAGTGTCAGACTTTATTTTGGGGGGCTCCAAAATCACTGCAGATGGTGACTGTAACCATGAAATTAAAAGACGCTTACTCCTTGGAAGGAAAGTTATGACCAACCTAGATAGCATATTCAAAAGCAAAGACAGTACTTTGCCAACAAAGGTCTGTCTAGTCAAAGCTATGGTTTTTCCTGTGGTCATGTATGGATGTGAGAGTTGGACTGTGAAGAAGGCTGAGTGCCGAAGAATTGATGCTTTTGAACTGTGGTGTTGGAGAAGACTCTTGAGAGTCCCTTGGACTGCAAGGAGATCCAACCAGTCCATTCTGAAGGAGATCAGCCCTGGGATTTCTTTGGAAGGAATGATGCTAAAGCTGAAACCCCAGTACTTTGGCCACCTCATGCAAAGAGTTGACTCATTAGAAAAGACTCTGATGCTGGGAGGGATTGGGGGCAGAAGGAGAAGGGGACGACAGAGGATGAGATGGCTGGACGGCATCACTGACTCGATGGATGTGAGTCTGAGTGAACTCTGGGAGTTGGTGATGGACAGGGAGGCATGGCGTGCTGCAATTCATGGGGTCGCAAAGAGTTGGACACGACTGAGCAACTGAACTGAACTGAACTGAACTGAACCCATGAATTATATAACACTCTACTGCGTCACAAGGAGAATATCTAAGTTGATGCTATTGAGACCCTAGGATGTTCCCAAAGACAAATTCATAAAACAATCTTTCAACAAAAATACAGTGAAATCTAACCTGGGAGGAAACTAACTAGCAGTCATCCTCCATACCATCACAGATAGTTTTTTCTGCCGTGTTTTTGTTGGAGTATGGCTTCTACTCCAATGTTTACTAAACACATCTGCAGTTTAAAATCATCTGGGAAGTTTTTTTTTTTTTAACATTTCAAAGCCCAGGCATACCTCAGAACAATTAAATGTGATCTCTGCATAAGACACAGACATCAGTATTTTTGACATACCCCAAGTGATTCCAACATGGCAACATAGTAAGACCCACTATCCCATGCACACAGTCTAGGAACACACAGCTAAACCTTGCTTACAATTCATCCTCGGTGTTGTGAAGCAGTAGTTCTCAAGCTTGATCTGTATATCAGAATCACTAGAAAGGCTTATTAAAACAGATATCTGGGCTCAAGCCTACACTAAGTGATTCAATAAGTGTGGGGTGTAGCCCAAGAGTTGACATCTCTAACGAAATCCCTGGCAATGCTGATGCTGGTGCTCTTCAGACCATAGTTTAAGACCCTTATTGTAAAGTATTGGCTTTAGTTTCAGAAAGGAAAAAAAGTATTTGAAATTTAACTTTGGTATGAATTCTTTCAAGAAGCTGCCATGACTAAACTTTTTAAAAAGAAAGCATATTGAGTACATTTTAAAAGACCATATAAACGTACATTTTCTAAACCTGCTTTATTCTCATTTAATAGAAGTCTTTATGAAGTATTTATTAACAAGTACTTTGTAGGCAATGGAGCTAATTGCCATATTAACAATTCAAGTGTTATGTAGTTGTTTCAATCTAAGAACTTCATTTAGCATTTTAGCATTAATTTCTAATTAACTGCTAATGTTGTCTTATGTTTTTTTATGAGCCCATCTACATGCAGATTAATTCTTAATCTGCACTGATTTCTGTAGAGAAAGGGCTCAATGTTTCTTTTCTTTCTAAGGATATATAATAGTAACCTGAATAAAAGAAAACCTCTCTATGGTGACTGAGTGTCTGTGTGAACATGGGTGTGTCAGCAGTGTGAACACTAATACAGCGCTGTGAAGTCTGGTACTTAAAGACAACCATCCAGTTGCAGATGAAAGGTTTTGAATTCTTATGCTGTACAGGTCACTAAAACTTACAAGAAATAGTAATGTTCCCTGTTAGCTTAGACCCTAAGACATGGGGCAACAAATTATGCCCATAGACCAAACTCAGCCCATACTTATTTTGTAAATTATGATTTATTGGAAGACAGCCACGCTCACACTTTTATATATTATGTAGGGCTGCTCTTGGGGCTTCCCAGGTGGTGCTAGTGGTAAAGAGATCTAAAAGTTTGATCCCTGAGTAGGGACGGTCTCCTGGAGGAGGGCATGGCAACCCACTCCAGTATTCTTGCCTGAAAAAACCCATGGACAAAGGAGCCTGGTGGGCGACAGTCCATAGGATCACAGAGTCGGACACAACTGAAGCAACTTAGCAACCACACATGCTCAGGGCTGCTCTTGGGCTACAATGGTAGGTTTGAGTAGTTCAGGCTACAAGTTCAGTTCAGTTCAGTTGCTCAGTCATGTCCGACTCTTTGCGACCCCACGGACTGCAGCACGCCAGGCCTCCCTGTCCATCACCAACTCCCGGAGTTTACTTAGACTCATGTCCATTGAGTCGGTGGTGCCATCCAGCCATCTCATCCTCTGTCATCCCTGTCTCCCTAAAATAATTACTAACTGGCCCTTTATTAAAAAAAGAAAAATAACATTTCTAGCCCTACTGATCAACTTTGTATGTGCCGGAGTGATTATCCATCCACATAATTATGCAGCCATAGGATCATCCTAGCTGTTGGGTTGGTCAAAAAGTTCATTTGGGTTTTTCCATAAGCTGTTACAGAAAACTAAAGTTTTTGACCAACCCAATATATTCTCCCACATGGTTCTCATGACTACCAAGGAGGCTTTGTCAAGTATTTCACTCAGGTCTTGGTCTTGTAAATTTGTCAAGGAGGTAAACGGAGCTACTTTAGCATGCTGTATAAATACTGAATCTTTTACTGGCTGGAAATAGTGGCTCATCTAGCGTTCATCCTGTCACTTTGAGAATCTAAGAGTTATCTTGCTGAATCAGAGTCCTAGTTGACTAACTCTAATGTTCTTTGTGGGGAATTTCTGAGAAATACTTTTTGCATGGGTTGTTCGTACTACTCATCCATGTGATAAACAGTAGTTGACCTCAGGGGCAGTTGGTGAAAGATTAAGAAGATGTGTTAGCAATAGTGAGAATCATGAGAGTGGATCCATGTGAGGAGAGGACAATATTAACCTCCGTGGGCTTAAAGATATGAGAGCGACAGCTGCCTATTTCATTACAACTTGCTATTCAAATGAGTTATATAGGGATGGGATTAGCATTTCCTGTTAGATAAGACACTTAAAATAATAACTTGTGAAGCAAAAAAATAAGTGGATGGGAAAGCAAATAGATAAATGGAAAGGTGACTAGAAAATTGTCAGCTTGCATGTCCTAAGAGGAAGATTCTGCAACACATGAGAATCTGTGTATGGAGTGAGGTGAGGTATGTGGTTGAGGAAGCAGCTATAGCAAGAGGAAAGTAATTACAAAGTGAGAGGGGCGATTAAGAAAAGTCAATAACAACTTGGAAATTAATGTGATAAGATGGCAAAAAGGAAGCCAGCCGACTGAAGGAAGCTGGAGTCGTCTTGTGCCTCACTGCTCTAGAGATTGCACCCTGAATACCAGATTTAGCTCTGTTGTGAGACGTCAAGGATTTGTAGAAGACATGAGACTAGTAATGAAAATTACTGAGCCCTGAGAAAAAGTAATTTATAGATAAAACAGTGCATTACTTCTTATCAGATGAGTGACGAGAACAGTGCAGTGAAAAGGCGGAGGGGTGGGGGTGGTGTTGAAATAAATACTCCTGCCTCACTAAGAAAGTAAGGTAGATTCATGCCCATAACTCTTGTGTTTATATTGTATTTTTGTGACCACCATGCATAAGTAGAATCACACAGTAAAGTTCAAATCCTTCTCCCTTGCTTCTACTGAAGAAGAAAGGAAAGGAAAGGGGTAAAGGTGAGTTGGTGGAAATATTTGATGCTATTTCATCTGTAATCAGAGATTTAAGTGACAAGGAAGCACATGCTAATATTGATTGGTTTATTGTGCATTTTCCATTTAAATTTACTTATTGAGACCTTGCTTGATAGATTTTTATAGTACATTCTAAATTTAAACTTACCTATCACAGTCCCTGCTGTTGCCAGGCATTGTACTAGGAAGTGACCAAATAAGACACAGTCTCTGTCCTCAAAGACTTACGGAGAGTCAGATAAGTAGTCAGATATTTAATATGAGGTCCAGAGGAGAGACATCTGGAGAAATCTAGGAAAGCTTCCCGGATGTGACCCCTAAACTGAGACCAGAGGGGAAATTGCTAGTTATTAAAGAGAAGGGCTGGGGTACAAGTATCCTCTGCAAAAGAAGCATGAAAGGTGATGTGGTAGACTGATTGCAAAAATGGCCCAGATTTTCCATTTGTTTATATGTCCACCTTTTTGCAATGTGGCTTTGCAGCTTCTCCCGTCAAGTAGTGGAATCTATTTTCAACTCATTGATTCTAGGATAACCTTGTGACTTCCTTTGGCTAATAGAATGCAACAGAAATCATCATATGTTAGTTTCATGGCTAGGTATCAGGAGGTCTTGTCTGTATCTGCTTTCTCTCTCTCACTCTTTTTTCCCTTTCTTTTTAACTCTCCCACCACCATGAGAATGAACCAGGGTTTGCCTACTGGGGGTGAGACATTCTGTGGAGGAGAGCCAGATAAGGCCATGCCAGATCATTCTAGACCGGCAAGTCCCCACTTGGCCTGCTAAATGAATAAAGACAAATGAACTAGTCCACTGGAGATCAGATGAATCTGGCCCGAAGAATTACTCGTCTAACCCATAGGTCCATGGGAAGTAATAAATGATTGCTGTTATAAGACACTGAGTTTTGGAATTATTTGTTATGCAGCATTCACTTACTAATACAAATAATCTGAAGGTATAAGAGAACAAGGCCAATTCAATAAACTAGAAGAAGTCTAGGACAGATGGAGGGAGAAGGATGAAAGATGATGATGGAGAGCCAAGCAAGAACTGGATCCTTCAGAGTTGTATAAGCCTTATTAAGTGATAGGAAACCCTCTAGGGATTTGAAAAAGATATATGATCAGAATTTCATTGTTGACATATTACTGCTTATAAAGGTCAGTGGCTAGGAGGAATGCAAAGCTAGGATGAGGGAGGCCAGTAAAGTGATTACCATTTGTAGTGATCCAGGTTAGCATTGATCATATTCTAACTAGAATACAGACCATGAGGTAGAGTAGAAATGGACACATTGGAAACATAATTGAGGGATAGAATTAGTAGGACTTGATGCTTTGTCAGAAGTGAAAGATGAAGGAAAGAAAAAGTTCAAAACTGATGCCTGATGTCTAATTAGGCCAAATAAAAGGCTGGGGGGAGCTCATTCTCTGTCAGAAACTCAGAGAGATTGAGGTTTGGATGGGAGCAGAGGAGATAATAAACATAGTTCTGGATTTATTAAGATTGTGATGCCAGTATGATACCCAGTCACAGATGCATAACAAAGAGCTGGTTATACAGATCTGATGCTCAGGAGAACAACCTGGGTTGGAGATCAGTTCAGTCACTTAGTCGTGTCCAACTCTTTGCAACCCCATGGACTACAGCATACTAGGCTTCCCTGTCCATCACCAACTCCCAGAGCCTACTCAAACTCATGTCCATCTAGTCAGTGATGTCATCCAACCATCTCATCTCATCTTCTGTCATCCCCTTCTCTTTCTGCCTTCAATCTTTCTGAGCATCAGGGTCTTTTCCAGTGAGTCAGTTCTTCGCATCAGGTGGCCAAAGTATTGGAGTTTCAGCTTCAGCATCAGTCCTTCCAATGAATATTCAGGACTGATTTCCTTTAGGATGGACTGGTTGGATCTCCTTGCAGTCCAAGGGACTCTCAAGAGTCTTCTCCAACACCACAGTTCAAAACCATCAATTCTTTGGTGCTCAGCTTTATTTATAGTCCAACTTTCACATCCATACATGACTACTAGAAAAACCATAGGTTTGACTAGATGGACCTTTGATGGCAAAGTAATGTCTCTGCCTTTGAATATGCTGTCTAGGTTGGTCACAGCTTTTCTCCCAAGGAGCAAGCATCTTTTAATTTCATGGCTGCAGTCACCATCTGCAGTGATTTTGGAGCCCAAAAGTAAAGTCTCTCACTGTTTCCTCATCTATTTGCCATGAAGTGATGGGACCAGATGCCATGATCTTAGTTTTCTGAATGTTGAGTTTTAAGCCAACTTTTTCACTCTCCTCTTTCACTTTCATCAAGAGGTTCTTTAGTTCTTTGTTTTCTGCCATAAGGGTGGTGTCATCTGCATATCTGAGGTTATTGAT
Source organism: Bos indicus x Bos taurus (assembly GCF_003369695.1). Taxonomy (NCBI): domain Eukaryota; kingdom Metazoa; phylum Chordata; class Mammalia; order Artiodactyla; family Bovidae; genus Bos; species Bos indicus x Bos taurus. The sequence continues at coordinate 11,999,763 of NC_040105.1, read as the reverse complement.
ATTTCTCCCGGCAATCTTGATTCTCGCTTTTGATTCATCCAGCCCAGCATTTCTCATGATGTACTCTGCATATAAGTTAAATAAGCAGGGTGATAATATACAGCCTTAAAGTACTCCTTTCCCGATTTGGAACCAATCTGTCGTTCCATGTCCTTTTTTTTTTTTTCATTTAAAAAAAATTTTTTTTATTATTATTTTTTTTTTTACTTTACAATATTGTATCGGTTTTGCCATACATCAACATGCATCTGCCATGGGTGTACACGATGGGGATCACGTGTACATCCATGTCCATTTTTAACTGTTGCCTCTTGACCTGAAAACAGATTTCTCAGGAGGCAGATCAGGTGGTCTGGTATGCCCATCTCTGAGATACCTGGGCAATTGTCAGCCGACAGCTGGTACTTGAAACCACTTAAACATTTACTGAGCACCTAATATGTGTCATATGCTGAAGTTTGTGCCAGGAATATGGAGGTTGGCAATACCACTAGGCTATATAATCTAGTGGAGAAGGTTCAACATTGGTCAGATAATCACACAGTTATAAATGTAGTATTTTAGGTACTGTAGTATTTTAGGTACTGAAAGAAAGATACAGTAGACCATGAGTATATAACAAAGAAACTTGATCCAGTCTAAAGAATAAAAGAATAATTCCTGGGAATAAAAGAGGGGGGTGGCTTAAGCAAGAATCAGAATTATGAGACGTGTTTCTGAAGTCACATGGAGAGATGGAGTAGGAAAAGAAAATGTTCCACAAAACCTGACAGGAGCAGTGAACCTAGTTTGCATGCATGTTCAGTCACTCAGACTCATCCGACTCTTTGCAACCCCATGGACTGTAGTGCACCAGGCTCCTCTGTCCGTGGGATTTCCCAGGCAAAAATGCTGAAGTGCATTGCATTTCCTCCTCCAGAGGATCTTCCCAAGCCAAGGGTCAAACCCGTAGCTTCTGCATGGGCAGGTGGATTCTTTACCACTGAGCCACCTGGGAAGCCTGAATCTAGTTTAAAAGCCTCTAAAATCAGTATGGCAGGGTCACAAGGAGTGGGGTTGGAAGGAAAATTGGCACAAAATATGTATAGAGCTTCCCCAGTATTCTTGCCTTGGAAATTCCATGGACAGAGGAGCCTGGTGGGCTACAATCCATGGGGTCACAAAAGAGTTGCACACAACTGAGCGAGACAACAACAATGTATAGAGGAGTATTGGTAGATATGGAGAGAAATGGACAGATTTGCAAGGTATTTAAGAGGCAAAACTGACAAAACAAATATAATTAAAATTATAAATTTGGTGCAGGGAGTGTTGTCTTGTGTATCTGAACGGATGATGGTGTCATTCATTGAAATGGAAAACACTGGGGAACTAGAACTAGATCTAGATGTAGACACAAAATGCAAGGTATCAGTTTGGGGAATATTGAATTGGAGAAGCCTTTAAAATATCCAAGTGGCAAAGCTGAGGGAAAAACTGGAGCTCAGAAGGGATATCTGATCAGATATTTAATAAATTTGTGGATCATCAGGATTTAAATAAAAACCAAAGTCAAGGGCAGGGAGACTTTGAAGGGAAAAAAAAGGATTCTTAGAACCAAGCCTTGAAAAACTCAATATTTAATAGACAGATATTCTAAAATGAGCCCACAGAGTAGCCTAGATAGTCAGAGAAGGGGATGGGACGTGTTGTGTTAGAGAATCCAAGGCTATTTTAACACACACACACTCCACAGTCTTTAGGCTAAGTTGTCAGGGGAAAGATAGATAAAAATATCCACTGGATTTAGCCATGTGACATTTATCAATGACCTTCTCAAGAGTCATCCTGGTGGAGTGCTGAGAGTAGAAGCCAATATGTTAGAATGGGCTGAAGAAAAAGTGGGAGATGAGGAACTGGAAGAAACTTTGTAGGTAATTATCAGAAATTTTGGCTAAGAAGGAACAGCAAAGTATATAGATCACATAGCAAAGGTTGAAAGATTTTTATTGTTGATGATGTTGTTCATTTGTTTGTTTTTGGTGGGAGAGATTTGGGCTTGGGGCTGAAAGAATTCAGTAGAAGATGACATATGGAAGAAAAAGTGGAAGAATCCAAAGAAGTAGATGAGATCACTTAAGAAAAATGTATAGAAGGATAGGAGAAGATGATCTAGGAAGAAATATTTAAGAGATATTATCATTTTGATGGTTATCCTTAAATGGAATATTATGCTACCACTAAAAATAATCCTGAATAATATTTAATGATGTACAAAGATGGCCAGGATATTTCATTCTATGGATAACTATTATCTGTTTAACCAAGATAAGATGTAGAATATTATTCCAGTTTTATTTTTAAAAATTAAAAATATATACAGTAGAAAGTATGGAAAGATATGTACTGATATACTTTTTTGTAGTTACTTTAAAAATAAGAGAGAAATATCATCATTTAAGGGAATGCAGAGGACAAACATACTGAGATCTAGATAGTGATAGGAGAAAAATCAGAATGTTGTTCCAGGGAAGCCATGGGAAAAGAATATTTCAAGAAGGGGAGGGAGACCCACAGGGTCAAATGTGCTAAGAGGTCAAAGGTGATAAAGACTGAGAAATGGCTATTGGCTTCAGTCAGTGGTCAGAAAGGCCTGGGATAAGATTGGTTCCTTGGAGCATTGGGATGAGTCCAGATTACAGTGGACAGTAAGTATGTGTGGACAGCCATTTCACAGAGAATTTTCATGAAGAAGAGAGTGAGCCTGAAGATGGACAAGAAGTTACATACAGCCATGGGGGTTTGCTTTGGTATTTGTAAGTTCAAAGAGACTTGAATATAACTCAGTGTTGATGAGAAGGAAGAGACTGAACATACAAAGACTGGGGATTGGAGTTTCTGTTTATAGAGAGGGGGTTTCTGTATATAGAGAGTGAGGTTTCTAATAATGGAGAAGAGAGCAAGTTGAAGGGGTAGACTAAGGAGCGGAGAGATATTACTCTCCTGAGGAAACTGTAAACAGGAGGAAATGGTGATGAAAGCAAGGATGCTTGTCTTATTGATGACAGAACATTGAGAGAGTTACAACATGGTGGGCTTTTCTTTTCTTTTTTTTCTTTTTAAAATAAGAGATAATATCACCTCCTAAGAAAGAATCAAGAATACAGAAAGTTTCAGCTGTCTTTGCAATGTTTTCTTTCCTGAGTGGGTGGTGGATATGCAGGTGAGCTTCATTCTTTATACTTTTGCCTATGTCTGAAATATTTTATTTTGAAAAAAAGAATAATGGGAAGCATGGTAGAGATTGAAATTTGGGAAACCGTAAGATTTAAAATAACTGATAGAAGAGAAAGAGCTGGTTAGGGCACCATAAGATGCTGGGCAGGTAGCATCCCAGTTGATTTTAAAGACCATGAATTTACAATGGACAGACAATTGTTCACCAAATCACTTATTTTTCCTCTAGGGTTGCCAGATAAACTGGATTTTCCAGCCTATGATGCAACCAAATCATTGAGTCTGAACCAAAAGAAAATGAGACAAAGGGACATAAGCTCCCTACATGACCTGCCACAGTCCTCATGAATGTTGCCTTTCCTGTTCTTTCTCCACTAGATGATTGAATAGAGGGAACTCCAAGGACTTAGAGGAAGATGGAGCCACATCATGGCAGGAGCCTGGGTTCCTGAGCCAGCAATTCAAAAGGAGGCTCCTAGAAGAGTCATCAGAGTGAGAATACACATGATGCTCTCTTATGTAAGTGAGACCTTCATATTTGATATGTGACTCTCATAAAGTTTGAGGATCGTTCATCATAGCAGCTGGGCTTTCCAGGTGGTGCTAGTGGTAAAGAGCCCGCCTGCCAATGCAGGATATATAAGAAACACTGGTTTAATCCTTGGGTTTGGAAGATCCCTAGGAATAGGAAATGGCAACCCATTCCAGTATTCTTGTCTGGGAAATCCCATGGACAAAGGAGTCTGGTGGGCTACAGTCCATGGGGTTTCAAAGAGTCAGACACGACTGAGGAAATACATCTCTCAACATTGTAGCAGTTACTCTGCCCTTGTACTCATCTTCACATGTGAGTAATTTTTTTTTTTTTGCAAATAATGTTGAACAGCCATGTGGAGATGCTGAGAACTGTTCAATTACATTCCGTGTATTAGATAATTGAATGGGATGGCCCAAAGGGCAAAAGAACACAAGGAGTAATGAATAAATGATTGGATATGTGAACAATTACATTCTTTGAATAATGAGTACTTAACTAATTAGAATTCCCGTTTGGAGTCAGAGGACTGGAGAGACTTCAATAGCATGGTATAAAGATTTAATTTCAGAAACATAAAACAGATTTCTGTCTTCAGGAAGGTACTCGAGAGGGTGCTCCCCACCTGGCTAAGCTGGATTTATGATAGAGAATACTGGATTCCATCCAACCACAATCCCTGAGGAGTCCCAAATGGCACAACCCGAAGATCTCCCTGCTGGGAATCCAGAAGATACAGATGCCCCCTCCAGCTGTGTCCAGGGTGCTCTGTGTGGGAGAACCACCTGTGCCAGCAGGGAAGGGCGTCTGGCCCAAGCTCAGGACACAGAGTTCACAGGTCCTAGTGGCTTCCCTGCAGGAGAGGGCATGCTCTCAGCTACTGACCACCATACACACTCAGAGTGAGAGGACAGCCTCATCTGTAGAGGCTGAAAGCCTGTAGAATCTGTAAGTGGACAGGCATTCATCTTATCATAACTTACCAGCTCTGGGGAAATCCTCTTCACAGGTCATGTGCTGTCCAGTCTCCAGGCCCTAAACTCCTGAATACCCATAGTTCAGAGGCAGACAAACTTCCCCTACTTCTTCCTGCAAGGCTTCCCATGGTGGGATCATTCTCGGGCCTCGGTGGAGGCCCCTCAAAGTCAGTGAAAGCAGTAGAACCACCTGGGACCTACCCAGCTTCCTGCTCAGGTGTCTTCCTTTCCTATTCTCCTTCCTGCCCAATGGGTCTTCATTTGCATCTCAGAACCCACCTAATATAGAATAGTTAATGTGAGGAAGGAGGCTGAAGTTGGAGAAGACTGAAAACTTGGTAAATAGGACAGGCTTTTAGAGCTCAGTAAAGGAAATGGCAACCCACTCCAGTGTTCTTGACTGGAGAATCCCATGGACCAAGGAGCCTGGCAGGCTACTATCCGTGGGGTCGCTAGAGTCGGACATGACTTAGCAACTAAACTGCCACCACCCCCAGACTTGAGTTCCATCACTTACCAGTTGTGTGGTCTTGAGCGGGTCACATGATGAATCTAAAATGAGGATTAAAACGCTCCGAGGATCATTTTAAATCCCTGGGTTGGGAAGATCCCCTGGAGAGGGAAATGGCAACCCACTCCAGTACTCTTGCCTGGAGAATCCCATGGAGGAGCCTGGTAGGCTACAGTCCATGGGGTCGCAAAGAGTCAGACACGACAGAGCGACTTTACTCACTCACTCAATGATGTATGTAAAAATTTCTGAAACATAGTAGATCGTCATAAATGGTGATTTTTGTTGTTGTTTGGTGGGTGTTTAATGGACTAATTTCAAGCAGCAGTCTTAAAGTTTCTGAAAGTGAAAGAGGGAGGAGAGTATGATTAGGTTGAAGGTTACCCTAAAGAAATGCCCATCCATGCTAGCCTAGATGTTCCATCCATCCTCTGTCCTTACTTACCCCCAATGCCTGTGCATATGCTTTCCTTCTTCCTGTATCCTCCCAAACTGGTCCATCTTGCTTTCATCAAGTCTTCCCTCCAAAGTGACATCCCTAGAGAGGCCTTCTCTCTCATCCTGTCTCTCTATAGTAGCATCCCCTTGTTGTCACTCTCTATCCCCTTCAGTTCAGTTCAGTCACTCAGTCGTGTCCGACTCTTTGCAACCCCATGAATCGCAGCACACCAGGCCTCCCTGTCCATCACCAACTCCCGGAGTTCACTCAGATTCACGTCCATTGAGTCACTGATGCCATCCAGCCATCTCATCCTCTGTTGTCCCCTTCTCCTCCTGCCCCAACCACTCCCAGCATCAGAGTCTTTTCCAATGAGTCAACTCTTCGCATGAGGTGGCCAAAGTATTGGAGTTTCAGCTTTAGCATCATTCCTTCCAAAGAAATCCCAGGGCTGATCTCCTTCAGAATGGACTGGTTGGATCTCCTTGTAGTCCAAGGGACTCTCAAGAATCTTCTCCAACACCACAGTTCAAAAGCATCAATTCTTTGGTGCTCAGCTTTCTTCACAGTCCAACTCTCACATCCATACATGACCACTGGAAAAACCATAGCCTTGACTAGACAGACTTCTATCTATCCCCTTACCCTGCTTAATTTACTTTATGAATATTGTCACAACTTGAAAGTTATCTATGTATTTCTTTACTTGTTTATTACTCCCCTACTAGAATATAAGATCCATCAGAGCAGAGACCTCTTGTATCTCCACAGTGTCTCCAGTGCCTGTCAGATAGTAGAGGCACAATGAATATTTATTCACTGATGATTTTAGTAGATGCTTCTGAATGGATAAAAATTGCTGTATCAAATAAAGTATAGTTTAATTTTCATTCATTTAAAAAATATTTGTGGCACATTTATTCAAATCATCATAAAAGCCATATTTAGCCATATAATTTTTCTCAGAATAAAGGACTAATTAATATAAAATATATAATATTTTCTCATAATATATAATTTTCTCTAATATATCTTTTTTTTTCATGGTAGACCATAATCACACCTTCCATTTCCACAAAAAAAAAAAAAATCTTTTGGTTTACTGTAACAGGGGTCCCTGGCTGGGACAGATTTCAGAGTTTGATAGATCAGACACACACACATGCACACATACACACATGTATTTATTTGTTTATATCTACATACTTACTTGGGGACTGGGAAGTGGGGGTGAGGTATGTTTAACTCTGACCATAACTTGAGTTCAGATATGTCTAAACAAGTTCAACACCCTGGCAAGGCCCCAAAGAAGGCTGGATTGCAGGGAAGCCCTACCTGTGCCCTGGGCATCAATTTATGATGAGGGAGATGACCTCTAGAGTAACCAGCCAGACTCAGGAACATGGCCTGAGGGAGGGAGGAAATAGTAGCTTTAGCTTTTCTGGAAACTTAACACCCTTGTGGTACAGATAAATCCACGAAGGCAGAAGAGCCATGAGTGGGAGTGGAGTGGAAACTGCCAGTGCCCTCAACCTTGTGGCTCTTTAGTTCCCAAGTAGCCTTGCTGTGGAACAAACTGAGTCTTCTCTTCACTCTGCAGCCCCCTATTTGGAGGGTGATATTAAGTGAGCCACGGGAATGAGGTTTTGGAAGCAGCAGCTACAGTTCTTTCTCAGAGGGGCGGAAGTGACATACCACTGCAGGGCTGTCAGGGCCAGCAGAGTTGTGGAAAGTTCCACAGAGGCAGCAGATCTTTAGCTCAGCAACACTGAGGTGACAGAGGCAGCTATAGCCATTGTAATGACACCACCGCACAGCCCTGCTAGGAGATTTAGGACCTGCACATTCAGAGACCCCACTTGGCTGGCAGCCACACAGCAAGCCAGGCCTGAAGCTGATAAATGGGCACCTGAAAGGCAGCCCTCAGGGCCCCCAAAATGTCTGGGGAAGGGAAATATGCAAGGCACTGATATTTCCATATAAGCAGATGAAAACTGGGAGCCAAAGGGAATCCAGTATTAATATTAATAGATCTGTATTTGTAGCCAGTATCCATGAAACCACATTTGTCCTCATAAGCTGGTAGAAATGGGAACATTCGAGGCTGCTTAGAGCCACAGACAAGGCTAAACTCTTGATTTCTGCATCCTCAGAATAGAACCCACGCTCTCCACACCCTTCTGCACCCACAGGAATGATGCAAAAGGTTCAGATCCATTTGGAAGACATATTATATACACCTCTTGCTGGCTTCAGGGAAAAAAAAAAAAAAAAAACTCCAGCACATTCTAATGAAAGTCTGGAAGAGAAAGGCAGCTTCGACATTTGAGTCAAATAGAGACATTTAATTCTCTATTAGGTGCAGTTCAGTTTTATTAAATTGAAAACAATTTGAAAGAAAACTCAATAAGATTGGAATCTTACTTAAATTAATGAGTAATGCTTATTACTCATTGCCATTTATATGGCTCTCAGATGATGAGCTGTTTGCAAGGAAAGAGTTTTAACAAGGCTGTGCAGCAGTGAAATTAGAAAAAAAAAAAAGTTTAAGATATATTATTATAATATAAAAATGTATTGTGATAAGATTTGTTTTATTAAGCAAAAGTATCTGTACGGAAAATAAAACCTTACTGCGTCTCTAATACAAAAACATAGCAAAGTAACTTAAGTTCTAAGTCAGGAGGAGGCAAACATTTTCTGTGAGGGGCAGATAGTAAATATCTGTGACTTTGTGTTCCCTACAGCCTCTGTCACAAATAGTCCACTCTATTTGTGTTGCCACAGACAGTATGTAAACCAATGAGTGTGACTGTGTCCCATTAAAACTTTACTACAGATGACTGAAGTGTGAATTTCATGTAATTTTCATGTGTTAGAACTATTAATCTTTTTTTACCATTTAAAAAGATAAACCAATCTTAGCTTGTGAACCATACAAAAACAGAGGCAAGCCAGATTTGGTCTGTGGGCTATAGTTTGTCAACGCCTGTTCTAAGTGGTTGACTCTTCAGGACCTCCTTCAAGTTACTCGATTTTGCAGGTGCTCTTGAGCACACCTTTCCATGGTAGCTCAGCTGGTAAAGAATCTGCCTGTAATGCAGGAGACCCTGATTCAATTCCTGAGTCAGGAAGATCCGCTGGAGAAGGGAAAGGTTACCCACTCCAGTATTCTTGGGCTTCCCTATTGGCTCAGCTGGTAAAGAATCCACCTGCAATGCAGGAGACCTGGGTTAGATCCCTGGGCTGGGAAGATCCCTTGAAGAAGGGAATGGCTACCCACTCCAGTATTCTGGCCTGGAGAATTCCATGGACTGTACAGTCCATGGGGTTGCAAAGAGTCAGACATGACTGAGAGACTCTTTCCCTCTCTCTTGTGCACACCAACTGTATGTAGGTGCTTTACTTTGATTTCTAGTCTACCTGCTTTCTGTTAAGGTTCATCTCAAAGTCTGGTTTGAAATGATGATCCCTGTTTTCCTTCTAACCTTCCTCTCATCTGTCTTTCATCTTCACCCCAAACTTCTTAGATTTACTCTACTTACAAACTCTTAACACCTTCCAATAACCCAGTCACCTCCCAGATGTCTTTAGTAGATACACTGTGTTGTGTGGTATAATCAATGATATGGGCTGAAAGAGAGCCATTTTGAGTTGTGGAGAGTGAGCTAAATTACACTTGACTTGGAAGAGCCAGTCAATTCAGTGAGCAGACTTTGCTGATAAGAAGACCACTTCTAGCCCTTTGTTGCCCATCCTTTCCTACTTAGGTCATTTGAAGTGCAGGCCAACATGGATTACTACAGTAACTGAGCATCTTACAATTGCATTTTAAGAGCAGAGAAAATGACTTTCATGTTCACTTTCCCAGACAAACACTGATGTGATTCATCCAAAATGAATTGCTACCTGTAAAATACTCCAATGACCTTGTCTTGAAAGGGAAGAAGTGTGTATACATGTGTGTTTCTGTAGGGGTGTATATGTGTGTGTATATGAGAGAGAGAGAGAGAATTCAACCAAGAAAAGACTCTCTGCTGTGACATTAATGAAAGCTGAGCTTGGCCTTCCTGATTTCCTATTTACATGTTTGCTTGCTTATAATTCGTGGGTAAAGATCTTCCTGATTTATTCATCAGAGTAAATTTATTGAGTGTCTACTGTGTGCCAGGCACAGTTATAGGAACTTGGGGTCCGTTAGTGAACTAGACAAATATCCCTTGCCTTGGAGTGTTTATATTGTAGAGAGGAAAGACAGGAATAAATGATAGATAATGGTTAAGTCAACTGAAATGTGTTAAAAGTTGATGAGTACTATTTTAAAACAAAGCAAAGTGGTTCAAAAGTTCTGGAGTTTGGGGCTTCTAATTTTAAATAAGGTAGTCAGATTAAGCCCATTCAGAGGTTGACATTTGAGCAAAGATTTCAGGGAGGTTAAGGAATTTTGCATGTTGATATCTCAGTTAAGAATATTCAGGAAAACTCTGATCAATGCTCTGTGGTGACCTAAATGGAAAGGAAATCTAAAAAAGAGGCTATATATGTGTATGTATACACATATACTGATTCACTGTTCTTCTGTACAGCAGAAACTAATGTAACATTGTAAAGCAATTACACTCCAATAAAAATTAATTTAAAAAAAAGAATATTCAGGCAGAGTGAATAGCTAGTACAAAGGCCCTGAGATTTCAGTATGCATGGTGTTACCTTTTGTGAGCTATTCCTGAATAAGAAAATTTTAACCTTGAGAGTTTATCTCTCATGAAATTACTAGCATCGCTAGACCCCCTCACAAATAAAGTGACTCAAACTTATTCTTTGACTACTCCCTTTACTCCATCTTACTCTGGATAATACCATAGTATAGTCAGACCTCAGTGATATTGCAGGAGCAGTTCCAGACCACCACAATAAAGTGAATATCACAGGAAAGCAAATCACATGAATTTTTTGGTTTCCAAGTGCATATAAAAGTTACGTTTACACTGTAGTATACTTTATCAAGTGCGCAACATTATGTCCTTAAAAAACAATGTGCACACCTTAGTTAAAAAACACTTTGTTGCTAAAACATGCTAACCATCATCTGAGCTGACAGCAAATTGTACTCAACTTCTTCAAAGGCCTCTGACTGTTGATAGCTTGACCTCTTCTCATAGTCACAAATGTTCTTAATGGCATCTAGAATGGTAAATCCTTCCCAGAAGGTTTTCAATTGACTTTCGTCAGATCCACCAGAGGAATCTGTAGCCTTATGAAAAGTATTTGTTAAATAAGACTTGAAAGTACAAATTACTCCTTTATCCATGAGCTGAAGAATGAATGTTCTGTTCAGTTCAGTTCAGTTCAGTCGCTCAGTCGTGTCCGATTCTTTGTGACCCCATGAACCGCAGCATGCCAGGCTTCCCTGTCCATCACCAACTCCTGGAATCCACCCAAACCCATGTCCATTGAGTTGGTGATGCCATCCAACCATCTCATCCTCTGTCGTCCCCTTCTCCTCCTGCCCTCAATCTTTCCCAGCATCAGGGTCTTTTCCAATGAGTCAGCTCTTCGCATCAGGTGGCCAAAGTACTGGAGTTTCACCCAGGACTGATCTTTAGGATGGACTGGTTGGATCTCCTTGCAGTCCAAGGGACTCTCAAGAGTCTTCTCCAACACCACAGTTCAAAAGCATCAATTCTTTGGCACTCAGCTTTCTTTATAGTCCAACCCTCACATCCATACATGACCATGGAAAAACCATAGCCTTGACTAGACGGACCTTTGTTGACAAAGTAATGTCTCTGCTTTTTAATATGCTGTCTAGATTGGTCATAACTTTCCTTCCAAGGAGTAAGTGTCTTTTAATTTCATGGCTGCAATCACCATCTGCAGTGATTTTGGAGCCCAGAAAAATAAAGTCAGCCACTGTTTCCACTGTTTCCTTATCTATTTGCCATGAAGTGATGGGACCAGATGCCATGATCTTAGTTTTCTGAGTGTTGAGCTTTAAGCCAACTTTTTCACTCTCCTCTTTCATTTTCATCAAGAGGCTTTTTAGTTCTTCTTTGCTTTCTGCCACAAAGGTGGTATCATCTGCATATCTGAAGTTATTGATATTTCTCCCAGCAATCTTGATTCCAGCTTGTGCTTCATCCAGCCCAGCATTTTGCATGATGTACTCTGCATATAAGTTAAATAAGCAGGGTGACAGTATACAGCCTTGACATACTCCTTTTCTGACTTGGAACCAGTCTGTTGTTCCATGTCCAGTTCTAACTGTTGCTTCCTGATCTGCATACAGATTTCTCAGGAAGTGGATCAGGTGGTCTGGTATTCCCATCTCTTGAAGAATTTTCCAGAGTTTGTTGTGATCCACACAGTCAAAGGCTTTGGCATAGTCAATAAAGCAGAAGTAGATGCTTTTATGGAACTCTCTTGCTTTTTTGATGATCCAATGGATGTTGGCAATTTAATCTCTGGTTCTTCTGTCTTTTCTAAATCCAGCTGGGTGACCATGAGCAGGTTATATTTTGAAAAGAATCATTTATCCTGAGTAGTAGATCTCAACTGTGGGCTTAAAATATTCAGCAAATCATGTTGTAAACAGATGTGCTGTCAGCCAGATTTTACTGTTACATTCATAGAGCACACGCAGAATAGATTTACCATAATTCTCAGGGGCCTTAGGATTTTCAGAATGATATGTGAACATTGACTACAACTTGAAGTCACCAGCTGCATTAGCCTCTAACGAGAGAGTCAGCCTGTCCTTTGAAGCTTTGAAGCCAGACATTGACTTCTCCTCCCTAGCTATGGAAGTCCTAGATGGCATCTTCTTCCCATAGAAAGCTGTTTCATCTACACTGAAAATTTGTTACTTAATGTAGCTACCTTCATTCATTATGTTATCTAGGTCCTCTGGATAACCTGCTGCAGCTTCTGTCTGCAGCAGCACTTGATTCTTCACTTTGCATTTTTATGTTAGGAGATGGCTTCTTTCCTCAAATCTGACGGACCAGTGTCTGCAAGTTTCAGACTTTTGTTCTGCAGCTTTCTTACCTCTCTCAGTCTTCACAGGACTGGAGAGAGTTAGGGACTTTGCTCTGGATTAGGCTTTGACTAGAGAGAATGTTGTGGCTGATGTGGTCTATCCAGACCAGTAAAACGTTCTCCACATCAGCAATAAGGCTGTTTTGCTTTCTTACCATTTGTGTGTTCAGTGAACTTTTAGTTTCCTTCAAGAACTTTTCCTTGGCATTTACAACCTGGCTAACTGTTTGGTGCAAGAGCCTAGCTTTTGACCTACTTTGGTTTCTGACATGCCTCCCTCACTAACCTTAATCATTTCTAGTTTTTGACTAACAGTGAGAGACATGTGACTCTTGCTTTCACTTGAATGTTTTAGTATGGTTACTAATTGACCTAATTTTGATATTGCTGTGTCACAGTAAATAGGGAGACCTGAGGAGAGGGAGAGGGACAGAGATGAGGAACAGCCTGTCGGTGGAACATACAATATTTATCAATTAGATTTGCCATCTTAAGAGGGTTAGGTTCATGGAGCCCTAAAACAATTATAATAGTAACATCAAAGATCACAGATCACTACCCCAAATATAATAAGGAAAATTTTTGACATGGAAACATGAAGTGAGCAAATACTGTTGTAAAATATGATGTTCACAGTCTTGCTTAACACAGGGTTGCCACAAACTTTCAATTTGTGAAAAACACAATATCTGAAAAGAACAATAAAGATAAAGCACAATAAAATGAGGTCTGCCTGTGAAAGTTTCTGATCTGAAGCTTAACTGACTCCCTAGAATCCTCTCTTATTCTGGGATGAGAAGTAGCAAAAGAAAGAGACTAAAATCTAAACTTCCAGGTGAAGCTTTAAATCCCAATTCTGCCTAATAGAAGGCATGGGACTTTGAGCAATCTGCAAGCTTTAGTTGCCTTAACTCTAAAGTGGACAAAATAATAATAATATCTAAATCATGTGGACTTTTGTATCAATTAAATAGAATATTAAATAACATAGTGCATGTCAAAATAATAATTATACAGTGGGAGGAAACTTTGGAAGGTGATGAATATGTTTATGGCCTTGATGATGATGATGATGGCAGTTTTCTAAATGCATTTTTATCCCCAAACTCATCGAATTTTATATATTAAAAGTGTACAGCTTTTGACGTGTCAGTCATACCTCAATTAAGTGGCTTATATAATATAATAAACATTTGAATAGTGCATGTAAAATACTTGGCACAGGGTCAGTCACATATATTTTTTACTATCATTAGGTATTATTTTTGTACTTTCTGCCTTGAAAAAATAACTTTGGTGTTTCATAAAGAATTTAATAGAAGAAATTTCATTGCTCAAGATTTTCATTTTGAATTTGTCCAAAGCAATTTATCTTAAGTGGTAAATTAGGAGCTCCTAACCTCCTCGTGGACTTATAAATGAATATGCCTGCACTAGTGATATTATTACCCTTTGTTTTTCTGATGAACCTTGTATGTAAAACTATTATTTTCCTAAATGCAAAAGCTTACTATGTGCATAAATATACACTCAAGGGGGGAAAAATGATAATGAAACCAGCTGCTTAGTTTTAAAAAAATACCTTTGTGATATTTTCCTCCCTTTTCATTTTGTAGAATTTTGAGATTACATGATCAAAATCTCTTCCAGAGAAAATTGCCCAAGATGAGAATCTTGCCATCTATAGCAAAAAGATGAGTCCTGTGATATGGTACAAGTAATTGCCATAAAGTTTAATGAAAATCTGTTCCAATACAGTGAAAATCAAAGAGCAAGAAATATCTACTTTGCTGGAAGCAGCAGTGAGAGGGAGGAAAACCTACCATGTTTCAGAAATAAATGTGAGGATTTGAACTAGCAGGCATAAGAAAGGGAGGAAATAATGACAACACCATGCCTCAGAGAATGTTATCTAATTAAGCAAAATGATAAACCTCCAGTCAGGACATAGTCTCACGTTCTTAGCAATTTACACTAAGAGGGAAGGAAGGAGCCAAAGCAATAACTAGACGGAGATAAATTAGTGTTTTCATTTCTGGTGAGCGTTCGCACTCACATTAGTGTCAGCATCAGTACACTTGGTTCTCTGTGTGCTTTTAAAAATGGAGAGACCAAGCAGAGAAAAACGTTTTATTCTCATTTCACATTCAACAGGCTAATTGCATTACGTGAACAGAAACACATAACCTTCCTCCAAAGGTTTTCAAATCTTTCCAAACAAAAGCTTTGTTCCATAATGCATCCACCAGACACATTTAAAGGGACTTCTCCCCAAAGCTGGGTCTTTTCCACCAGGCTGAGAAAAAGGAATGAAGGAGGAAGGTCATTGGAGGCAGACAGACTAGGCTCCCAGGCTTTGCCACTTGGCCACTGTGTGATCTTCAGCAATTTACTTGGACTTCAGAGTCTCTCTTTCGTCATCTCTGAAAGGGAAGGAAATGATACCGTCTTACAATAGCAACCTCCCATAGGTGGCTTGGGATACTCTGAGGACCTCTGTAATTCCCATTAACCACCCATCCACAAAGTCATCACAAGTAAAGATAAACTAAGTACAAATAGTGTGATTGCCCTGAAAACAAAGCTTCAGGCTAAATACTTAAACTCTTCCTTCTTCTCATTTCCTGCATCCATCCCACAGGGAACTGAATCACTGTTTCTAAGACCCTCCATGGAATGAGTCTTAGTTACAAGACTTTCGGAGAAGGCAATGGCACCCCACTCCAGTACTCTTGCCTGGGAAATCCCATGGACAGAGGGGCCTGGTGGGCTGCACTCCATGGGGTTGCTAGGAGTCGGACACAGCTGAGCAACTTCACTTTCACTTTTCACTTTCGTGCATTGGAGAAGGAAATGGCAACCCACTCCAGTGTTCTTGCCTGGAGAGTCCCAGGGACAGGGGAGCCTGATGGGCTGCCATCTATGGGGTCGCACAAAGTGACTTAGCAGCACAAGACTTTGGTTGTAAGATATAGAAGTCCATTCAAACCAGCTAAACAAATGTTTCTTAGAAGGGTGCTAGCATATCTCTTGGAGCCCACAAAAGATCAGAACTTGGAAGTGGGAAGCCATTAGCCACCCAGGCAGATCTCTGGGTTCCTCCTTCTGCTTCTTTCTACATATGTATTTCCAAATTTGATGTTTTAAAATCCAAAAAGGACTCTAGAACACAAACTTTAGAATATTAAACATGAAAAATAATTTTCCTTGGATTTGACAATTCTGATCAATTCTAGAAACAGGGGCCACAGATTTTAGGTAGGTAATTTGAATGCCTTCTATGTAGTTGTTGTTGTTCAGTTGCTAAGTTGTGTCCAACTCTTTGCAACCCCATGGATTATAGCATACCAGGCTCCTCTGTCCTCCACTGTCTCCCAGAGTTTGCCCGAATTCATGTCCATTGAGTGGGTGATGCCATCCAACCATCTTGTCCTCTGCCACCCTATTCTCCTTTTGCCTTTCATCTTTCCCAGCATCAGGGTCTTTTCCAATGAACTGCCTCTTTGCATCAGGTGGCCAAAGTATTGGAGCTTCAGCAACAGTCCTTCCAATGAATATTCAGGGTTGATTTCTTTTAGGATTGACTGGTTGAATATCCTCACAGTCCAAGGGACTCTCAAGAGTCTTCTCCAACACCACAGTTCAAAAGCATCAGTTCTTCAGCTCTCAGCCTTCTTATATTCTAACTCTCCCATCCATACATGACTACTGGAAAAACCATAGCTTTGACCGTACAGATCTTTGTCAGCAAAGTGATGTCTCTGCTTTTTAATATGCTGTCTAGGTTTGTCATAGCTTTTCTTCCAAGGAGCAAATGTCTTTTAATTTTATGGCTGCAGTCACTATCCACAGTGATTTTGGATCCCAAGAAAATAAAATCTGTCACTGCTTCCACTTTCTCCCCTTCCATGTTTGCCATGAAGTGATGAAACAAGATGCCTTGATCTTAGCTTTTTGAATGCTGAGTTAAGCCAGTTTTTCACTCTTCTCTTTCACCCTCATCCAGAGGCTCTTTAGTTCCTCTTCACTTTCTGCCATTAGAGTGATATCATCTGCATATCTAAGGCTATTATTTCTCCTGGCAATCTTGATTCCAGCTTGTGATTCATCCACCCTGGCTTTTCACATGATGTACTCTGCATATAACTTAAAAAAGCAAGGTGACAATAAACAGCCTTGTCATACTCCTTTCCCAATTTTGAACCAGTGCATTGTTCCAAGTCTCTGTGTCTTCTACATAGAGAGATACACTATTCAGCAAGACTAGTGGAGCGCTGTCACCAAGCAAGCACATTTTTATTTCCCATTGCCCTGTTTCAGTTCCCCCAGGTGGGGCTAGTTCTTCCCCTGTCCCAGAATTAAAACTGGGATATGCAATTACTTTTCTGCTTATTCTTAGGTAATTCAAGAGTCTATGTTAACTTTAAATTTTGGAACACAGTCTCCAATCAGTGTGTTCTCAGTCCCATATGATAATGAACCCTTCAGTCTTCATTTGAAGATTCTTATTGCCCTCCCCTGGGTCTGGTGTGTTGCACACACATACAAAAAAAAAAAAAAAAGGAAAGAAAGAAAAATATGCCTCCCTGGCTTTCTCCTGCAGGCAAAGATTTGCCTCAACACTTTCATCTCCTTGATGAGTCTGAGAGGTTAAGATTTGTTTATTCTTTGCAAGTTTTGCATGATGGTCAGTCTCACAACCTGATGTGGAATCTAATCCCATACTCTGTGGTATCCGTCCCATGGGTCCCCTGACCCTCTGCTGTGAATGCAGCTGCCCACTCCCCTGCCAGCTTCACCACACTGGGCAATTGTGCTTGGCAGTTGGGGTGGCCTGGCTACAGAGAGATGCCTGGGAGTCTCACTCCCTCACCCAAGGCAACAAAGGACTGTGTGATGTGAAGGCACCGAAGCCCTACTTCCTTGCCTCGAGTTGGGGCAGACTCTGGTGCTATTCGTGCTCCAAAAATCCCCGAAGTTTTGTACCAAGGTTACACTTCACCTGGAAAACACATTCTTGCTTCATTTCTCCTTCCCTGGTCAGCTTTCTTCACACCTTTACTGACTTTTCCTCTAAGCTTTCTCAATAAACTATTTACATGGAAATCTCTGTCTCAGGCTGTTTCTAGAGAATACCATCTAAGACAGCCACATGTTGTACCTTGGTTCCCCAGTCAAAGCTTTCAGTTAGCACCTTGTTATACCAGAAGCTCATTATCCTGTATTATCCTAGTCCTCTTCCACTGGAACAGTGATGTCCTCCTGAACACTTTAATACTCAATAAGGTATTACTTTGCCTCATAAAAAAACCCTTGCAATTCTCAATTCTCCCTATCTTCTCTTCTGGCTCCCCCATCCCCAGTCAAAAAAAAAGAGAGAGAGATCAATGTGGCTTTTCTTTTTTTCTCTCTTTTTTAAAATCATATATTTGGCTATCTAATACCTAACTCTGAATACCAGTATTTTCCAGTAAATCAGAAAGGAGGATTATCTGTCAACTCTGAAAGGAAAATCAAACCAAGATGCACAAGCAGAAAAAAAAATCAATTTTCTCCAGGTTATTCACCTACATCATTCCTTCAGAGTAGAAACAAAGCAAAAGAATTGCTTTGTTCTTTCAGACAACCTGGCCCCAAGGAAGCAGAAGGAAAAGATGAACTCCGAGTTGCCTGGACTTAAAGCCTTCCTGTGAGTAAATAATGTGCATTAAAAGGTCACTCTTGATTCTTTTCGCTCAGTTCTCATGTACAAAAATGTCTGTTTGCCAAGAAGAGCATTTTGTCCTGGGGTGAAACCGAGCCCACAGAAAGGCAACATTCATCCAACCGGCCATGACAGGTGAAGGCAACCTTAAATGCCTCCCACCCAACCACAGGAAACGAGATGGGAGGTAAGAAAGTTCTCAACAGTGCTCTAGCACAGAGGTCAGCTAGCTTTTTCTGTAAAGCGCCAGATAGTAAATATTTTTTACTTTGCAGGCTATACCAACTCTCTTCCAACTGCTCAATTCTGGCAGAGTAGCTGGAAAGCAACCCTAGGCGGTACTTAAAAGAAGGGGTGTGGTCATCTTCCATTTAGACTTTATTAATGGCCACAGAAATTTGAACTTTATATAATTTCCATGTATCTCAAAATATTCTTCTTTTAATATTGTCCAACCATTTAAGGAAATATTCTTAGCTCATGGACCAACTGAAAACAGGGTGGGCTGAATGTAACCCAAGGTCTTTGGTGTGCCAACCCCTGCTTTAGGTCACAGGGTAGAATTTTGCCTCTTTGATCCTTCAGGACTGTAAGTTAGCTGTTAAATTTAAAAAGTCAGTTAAAGTAAGGAATCATAAAAATAATAATAATTATCTTAATAAATTACTTTAAATAACAACACATCAATGTATATGCACTTACTGATTCCTTCAGCATAGGGCCATGATGTTTGGTTTTAGCAGAAGTCTACCAGTGAAGCTTCAGGTGGCCTTCCTCAGGACTTTGACTATTTCTAGTTCAATTTAGTCTCAAGCAGAATTAGAATTTAAAGCTGTTTGCAAATTCATTTAAGGCACAGCATCGTTCTAATCTTTATAAACTTCTCCAATATTTTGTGGTTGTGCTCCTCACACTTTTTGACAACATTTCCGAAACTTGCCTCTACAAGCATTTTCTCAAAGCACCCAACTCAGTTACTTAGTATAGCAATTATCTTCCTTATTAAATTGTATAACTGCTATGACAAAAAGAGTAGCACAAACAAGTGTAGAAGCAAATGCAATGAATACTTGATAAGCACAGATCCTAACAGTGGGAACAGGTGTGTGTGTGTGTGTGTGTGTGTGTGTGTGTTTGACACCAGCTTACCAGGCACAAGCATTGGGAACAGGTGTGTGTATGTGTGTGTGTGTATGTGTGTGTGTGTATGTATGTGTGTGTGTGTGTGATTGACACCAGCTTACCAGGCACAAGCATTGTGAACAGGTGTGTGTGTGTGTGTGTGTGTGTGTGTGTGTGTGTGTTTGCCACCAGCTTACCAGGCACAAGCATTGCGAACAGGTGTGTGTGTGTGTGTGTGTGTGTGTATGTGTGTGTGTGTGTGTGTGTGTGTGTGTGTGATTGACACCAGCTTACCAGGCACAAGCATTGTGAACAGGTGTGTGTGTGTGTGTGTGTGTGAGAGAGAGAGAGAGAGTGATTGAGACCAGCTCACCAGGCACAAGCATTCAGTGGGCAGTAGGCATCAGTCGCTGCTTTCCACTACCATTAACCCAGCAGTCAGCTGAGTGGAGTATCCTGCTTTCTGATCATGCTCTTCCAGTGCTTGTACCAAATATGGGAAGGAAAAATCATATAAGGATTTTACATCTTTTTATTGCAAGAAGTTAGTGGAATTGCATTTCCCAGTGTTTAAAGCAAGAGCATGCTTAGCTTCCCTCAAAAGTAATATATTTGTCATTTTCTTCTTCAGCAAAGATAAAAGACCAATTCAAATAAGTTAGCCCATGATCTAGAAGGAACATATTGAGTCTTCCCAGGAGGGATCGGTGCTCTCCCACAATCATGGGTATGCTCTGCTTTGGATAGCAGTGGGAGTGAGTTTTATGGATGGAAATTAGTACAGCTGTTGAAGGAATGTCAAGCTGATTAGAGCATAATCATCATGAAAACATAGTCAAAATGTAGTGGAATGAGCCAAAAGGGAATTAGGAGAGAAGAGAAACAAGGGTAACCCAAACAAAAGAATTACCACATTGCCCAAAATAAACATGTCATCTCTTTAGCACTTTAATTCCAAAGCTTTTATCTTCTCCAATGAGCACGGTATCAGTGAAAAATGAGTTACTATCTCTGAATTATTTGTACATATCTTCTTGGATCTCTCCAGGAGAATATGACCATCCATTATAATTAATCCTTTTTTATTCTCATGAAATACAAGTGGCTTTTAGCCTCCATTTCAGTACATGTCATCCATTTCTGCAGAACCTCCACTGCACTCTGATGGATGTTCAGTCCATTCTTACCTGAAGGGTTCATCCTTTTTCACACTGTCCTCAGTACTAATGTAACCTGAGATCATTGACACAAGAAGGACCAACATTTGAACACCCAAACTTCTGACTGGGGCCTCCTATTCTGATCTGATATTTTGAAAAATACTTTTGATTTTTTAAAATTTTTTGTTATAGTTGATTTATAATGTTGTGTTAGTTTCAGGTGTATGGCAAAGTGAATCAGTATAACAATATACATATTGTTGTTGTTTAGTCGCTAAGCTGTGTCTGACTCTTTTGTGACCTCATGAACTGTAGCCTGCCGGGCTCCTGTGTCCACGGAATTTCCCAGGCAAGAATACTGGAATGGGTTGTCATTTCCTTCTCCAGGGGATCTTCCCAACCCAGGGATCAAACCTGTGTCTCCTGCATTGCAGGCAGATTTTTTACCACTGAGTCACCTGGGGAGCCCTATATATACATATATCCATTCTTTTTCACATTCTATTCCCATATAGGTTATTACAGAATATTGAGTTCCCTGTGCTGTATAGTAGGTCCTTATTAGTAATCTACTTTATATATATAGTAGTGTGTATGTATTAATTGCAATTTCCTAATTTATCTCTCCCCCTCCCCATCTTTCCCCTTTGGTAACCAAACTTATTTTATAATAAGTTTGATTTTGAGAACTGTGAGTCTGTTTCAGACTACAGTTCTTTTCTTCTCTAATTTTTGTATTTGAAAACAATTTAAGTTATGAAACAAAGAGTATAAAGATGATAAATTTTATTTACTCATACAAATAAGGTCATTTGTATCTTTTCCTATTAGATTCCACATATAAGTGGTATCATATGATACATGTTTTTGTCTGTCTGACTTACTTCCCTTAGTATGATAATCTCTAGGTCCATCCATGTTGCTGAAAATGGCATAATTTCATTCTTTTTTATGGCTAAATAATATCCCATTATATATCTATACCACATCTTCTTTATCCATCCATCTGTTGATGGGCATTTAGGCTGCTTACATGTCTTGGCTATTGTAAATAGTGCTTCTGTAAACATCAAGGTGCATGTATCTTTTTGAATTGTGGTTTGCCACAGATACAGGCCCCAGAGTGGGATTGCTGGATCATATGGTAGAGCTCTGAACTATTGTTGCTCTTTAAATAAGTGTGGAGGGCTTCCCTGGTGGCTCAGAGGTTAAAGCGTCTGCCTGCAATGGGGGAGACCTGGGTTCTATCCCTGGGTCGGGAAAAACAAATGTGTTTTATAATACCCATGGTATTATATATACTATATATACTATAATATTATACATATTATATATACTCAAACATATGACTCCTTTGACCAAAACCATCCCAAAGAAAAAGAAATACAAGAAGGCCAAGTTGTTGTCTGAGGAGACTTTACGGATAACTGAGAAAAGAAGAGAAATGAAAGTCAAGGGAGAAAGGGAAAGATATACCCAACTGAATGCAGAGTTCCAGAGAACAGCAAGGAGAGATAAGAAGGCCTTAAAATGAACAATGCAGAGAAATGGAGGAAAACAAGAGAATGGGAAAGACTAGAGATCTCTTCAAGAAAATTGGAGATATACAGGGAACATTTCATGCAAGCATGTGCCTGATAAAGGGCAGAAATAGTAAGGACCTAACAGGCTCCTTTGGATAAGGCAATGGCACCCCACTCCAGTACTCTTGCCTGGGAAATCCCATGGATGGAGGAGTCTGGTAGGCTGCAGTCCATAGGGTCGCTAAGAGTCGGACACGACTGAGCGACTTCACTTTCACTTTTCACTTTCATGCATTGGAGAAGGAAATGGCAACCCACTCCAGTGTTCTTGCCTGGAGAATCCCAGGGACGGGGGAGCCTGGTGGACTGCCGTCTATGGGGTCACACAGAGTCGGACATGACTGAAGTGACTTAGCAGCAGCAGCAGCAGCAGCAGCAACAGACTCCTTGGAAGAAAAGCTATGACAAACCTAGACAGCATATTAAAAGGTAGAGACATCACTTTGCCAAGGTCCATATAGTCAAATCTATGGTTTTTCCAGTAGTCACGTATGGATGTGAGAGTTGGACCATAAAGAAGGCTGAGTGCCAAAGAATTGATGCTTTTGAATTGTAGTGCTGGAGAAGACTCTTTTGAGAGTCCCTTGGACTGCAAAGAGATCACACCAGTCAATCCTAAAGGAAGTCAACCCTGAATATTCACTGGAAGGACTGATGCTGAAACTCCAATACTTTGGCCACCTGATATAAAGAGCCGACTCATTGGAAAAGACCCCAATGCTGCAAAAGATTGAGGGCAGGAGAAGGGAACGACAGAGGATGAGATGGTTGCATGGCATCACCAACTCGATGGACTTGAATTTGAGCAAACTCCAGGAGGTAGTGGAGGACAGAGGAGCCTGGCCTGCTGCAGTCCATGGGGTTGTAAAGAGTTGGACATGACTTAGCAATTGAACAACAGTGACTCCTTTAGAATTAGGCAGATGTGAGGAAACAGAAGAGGAGGGAGGAGGAATGTTCGTATTTTGTCTTATAGTGCCTTAAGCTGTCATTGTCCTCTGTGAGCTTCATAGATGATTAAAGTTACCTCCTGAGACATGTGAAGTCCTCATCACTGTTTCTCGACTGATCTCTTCTGTACTGACTTCCCTTCACTAGGAGATACATGTATCCTTTACACACTGGACATTTCCTAGTATCAGTTCAGTTCAGTTGCTCAGTCGTGTCCGACTCTTTGCGACCTCATGAATCACAGCATGCCAAGCTTCCCTGTCCATCACCATATAGCTTCTCCCAATATTTCTCTTTCTCTCTTTCCCCTCTCCCATTCTCTCTCTCTCTCACTCTCTCTCCAGGAAACACTCCAAATTGCATGTCATACATCCCCAAAGAGAAATTCAGGCCATCTGAATATAAAAGCCTTCTCTTGGCTCTAGAGACAAAGTGGTTTCTCAGTCCTTCCTGAACCCTTTTTTCATTTCTTGGGCAGGAGTCTGACTTCACTCTTTCTCAGGCAAGAGTCAGACACCAGTTTCTGCATCTCCAAACAGGCACATCTCAAACTCTTCTCAGTGCTTTCCTTCCTGGCCCTCTGCCAAGGATAGGACTAGAATATAGCATATAGAATATAGTTCCCACCCCACTTCTGAAGGGAGTGAGAACCCACAGTTCTGCAGCAGTCCTCTTGCTTCAGCAATCTTTACAAAGTCCTCTCTCTGATGCCTTTTATAGTATAGCCCTAATATGGCTGAGGGGTTCGGGAGTTCTGGAGCACAGTCTTGGACTCATTTCCTTCAAATCACTTAGGATGGTTTGGCTGACTTATTTTTGGACTTTCAACTGTATGGTCATTTCTTGTCTGGCCTGAAACTTCAATCTTAGCATGGTTATACATGCAAAATTCCATAACCTAGAGACAGTTGCTGAAAACACCCTTTTATATATTTAAAATATATATTTCTTAACAAACATGAGATTATTTTGTAACCTGAATTTTTTCCAGTTAACAATATGTTCTGAGCATCTTTCCATGTCCATAAGTCTCTACATTAACATTTTAATGTGTAAAAGCTATTCCATTATATGGAAGCTACCATTACTTAATCAATTCTTTCTTGACATAGTCCAGGCTGTTTCTTCTTCCTATTATGACAAATGATCCTGTGAAATATACCTTTATTTATATACTTCAATGCATTCAATTATTGAACTAATAGTTAACTGAGTACCTATTAAGAGTACTGTGATTTCCTTGGGATAAATTTCTTGATGTGGAGTAGTACATTTTGACATGCATATTTAAAAATATATGTATTTCCAAATTGCTCTTCAGATGTATGTGTGTTTGTATACATGTTTGTGTGAGTGAAAGAGAGAGTGTATTTAGTCCTCAGAAAAAGATACTTCTTTTGGGAAACTTCACTATTGGGGAGAATTAATGTAATATCCAACGCAGGTCACACATGTGTTTACTTAGCTCCTAAAGATTATTGAATCTCCCTTTTTTTTTTTTTTTTTACTCTAAACTAATTTTAGACTTGCATTAAGTTACAGAGACATAGAATTTCCTTCTATCCCTCTCCAGTTTTCCTGTTGGCTGCATCACAGTTATCAAGACCAGGAAATTGATATTAGACTATTAGTAAGTAAACTGCAGAACTTATTCAAGTTTTATCAATTATTTCCCTAAGGTATTTTTTATATTCCAGAAACTTACCCAAGATTTCCCTTTGTATGCAGTGCTTCCCCGGTGGCTCAGCTGGTAAAGAATCTGCCTGCAATGCGGGAGACTTGGGTTCGATCCCTGGGTTGGGAAGATCCCCTGGAGAAGGAAAAGGCTACCCACTCCAGTATTCTGGCCTGGAGAAGTCCATGGACTGTATAGTCCATGGAGTCCCAAAGAGTTGGACGCGACTGAGCAGCTTTCACTTATTTCCCCTTGGTCTCCTCCAGTCTGTAACAGTTCTTTAGTTTTCCCCTGTCTTTCACGATGCTGAAACTTTTGAAAAGTACTGATTGGCTATTTTGTAGAATGTTTCTCATTGGGCTTTGTCTGATGTTTCTAACATTTCGATTGAAGTTTTGCATTTTTGGCAAGAGTACATCATATCAAGGGGCTCATGATGTTGATGTGTCTTATTACTCGTGATGTTGACCATGATCTCTTTAGAAGTGCTATTCTCAGGACTTCCCTGGTGGTGCAGTGGCTAAGACTCCGTGCTCCTGATGCAGGAGGCCTGGGTTCAATCCTTGGTCAGGGAACTAGATCCCATATGCTGCAACTGGTGCGGCCAAATAAATAAATATTTTAAAAAAGAAATACTATTCTAACGCTACAGAAGGAGAGCAGAAATACTATTTATAGGATGTAAACTATATACTAGGTGCACTGCATTTGTTTTTTTCTGTAAAGTTAGTCTCATTATCACCATTTCATTGCGTTTCATTAAAAATATGTAGCTTACTCAAAGTCATAAAAGATATGTCTGCCTCCAGAAGCAGGGTTTTCCCAGCACAGATAAGAATTTCCTCTACTGGGAAACCATTAACAGCAAACCAAGCATGTGTAGGTGTGAGTCACTACCCTTTGAGAGTTTGATTCTCAATTTTATTCTCCTCAAGGTAGAAGTGTGTAGAGTCACATTTTGAGACATAGTCCTCTGTTATTGATTAACCAAGTCAAATATTTAATGATCAAAATTTATGGGAAACTCCTCCATCTTACACAATATCATGGTGCCTCTGATCTTTCCTCACCAAGATTTGTGATGTGATTTTCTTTTCGGTTATTGTAATACAGAAGCCAAAAGACAAGTGCAAAATAATTTTCTAAATTGAAAACTCTGAGATGTTGTTTTTCACTCAGTTCTATGTGGACAATACTTTCATCAAATTAATTGTCTGAAAGTCAATGATTTATTTCTCTCTTTAGATAATTAAAGAAGAGAACAGGCAAAGCATAGTATCTGCATAACACTTACCATTTTGGGTAATGAATGCCTGCACCCTGTGAATGTTCCTGTTGTACCATTTAAAGCGTTAACACTTTGATCTGAACTGATAGGACGGGTGAATGTAAAAGAATAAGCAAGAAGTGGAACCCCTGAAGAAAAGCAAATTGAGATAATGCATGGCAAGTGTTGAGTAGAGTGCCTGGTGCACAGTGAACGCCCCATAAATTTTAGCTCTTCTCATTGCTGCTAAAGCTGTCCTAGATGTCACTGACATTTAACCTGGGGAAGGGACTACATGGCTGACTCATCCTGTGTTCCATGAGGCAAACTAATAAACTGCTATAAATTTAGAAAGGAAGATGGCTGATCTCTAGCCAGGTTGGCAGCTGTTTATCTTCTCTAAGTGCTCTGGTGCTATTCCATTGCAGTATGATCCAAAAGCGCCATTATGAACCCATTTGGGAGCAAGGTTTGGAGCTAAATCATGGCAGGGTGGCAAGTACTCAGTTAACCCAGTTCAGCCACTTTGGCAGTGACTTCCTTTTGGGCTTTGCATCTGAGAGAGTGGCTTTCACCTAAGTGATCATAGGGCAGGATTTCTCAACCTCAGCATTATTGATCTGTAGTGCCCGATATTTTGGGTGTTGTGGGGGGCTGTTCACTGTAGGATGTTCAGCAGCTTGGCCTTTCCCCACTAGATGCCATTAGCACCCCGACCCCAGGTGTGACAACCAACATGTCCCCAGACATTGCCAAGTGAATTCTGGGGGGACAACCACTCCCTTGGAGAAGAACTGCTAAAAACCAACACATAATTCCATACTCAAGGTAAGTGACCATAGGTTCAAATTGAAAAGTATTGGGGGGATAGGATACAATATTTTTTGAACAATAAGTGCCCTGACAGATATTATCTCAGGTAATTCATGTCATTTTCACAGTAGTCCTAGTGTTTATCCATTATGCATAGATGGGAAAACTCATAGGAATCAAGTGATTTGCCCAATTGCCCATTATAACTATTCTGACAACAAAGCCCATGCTCATTGTATGATGCCTTCATGATTCTCAGTTCAAATAGAGAAGGCTCAGCCTCGACCTACAGTTTTCTGTGACCAGGAAGGGGAGAATTCCATTTACCAAGTCCGAATGGTGATAAAGCTGCTGTCTTGGCCCATAACATCCATTTCATGAGGCTGTGACTGGGACTATTTGGGTTTGCCAATAGTGGGCACTAGAGGAAGGTTTGTAGGCCACAGGAGGGGAGAGGGAATGCCTTCTTTCTATAAGCTGCCAAGTCACTTCAGTTGTGTCCGACTCTGTGCGACCCCACAGATGGCAGCCCACCAGGCTCCCCCGTCCCTGGGATTCTCCAGGCAAGAACACTGGAGTGGGTTGCCATTTCCTTCTCCAATGCATGAAAGTGAAAAGTGAAAATGAAGTCACTCAGTCGTGTCCGACCCTCAGAGACCCCATGGACTGCAGCCTACCAGGCTCCTCCGTCCATAGGATTTTCCAGCCAAGAGTACTGGAGTGGGGTGCCATTGCCTTCTCTGTTCTATAAGCTAGCTAGCTGTTCCTGATCCAGCTGATCCAGTGACTGCCACTGCTGAGGACCCAAACTACTAACAGCAGAAACCAACTCGAGGTCTCAGATATGGCAACACTCTTCCAGAGGACCAAACAGCCACCTGGTGGCAGGTTAATTATGCTAGATCCCCTCCGTCACCCACGGAGTAGTGTGCTCTCTTCACTTGAGCAGACATGTTTTCTGGATACTGATTTGCCTTCCCTGCTGCTAATACTTCTGGTGGCACCACCATCTGTGCACAGGCAGAGGGTTTTATTCACCACTGTGATGTCCCACAAAATCATTGCTTCTAACCAAAGAGCTCAGTTCAGAGGGGGGAAAATGTGGTAATGAGTGCTGCTGCTGCTGCTGCTGCTGCTAAGTCACTTCAGTCGTGTCCGACTCTGTGCGACCCCATAGACAGCGGCCCACCAGTCTCCCCTGACCCTGGGATTCTCCAGGCAAGAACACTAGAGTGGGTTGCCATTTCCTTCTCCAGTGCAGGAAAGGGAAAAGTGAAAGTGAAGTCGCTCAGTCGTGTCCGACTCTTCACGACCCCATGGTCTGCAGCCCACCAGGCTCCTCCATCCATGGGATTTTCCAGGCAAGAGTACTGGAGTGGGATGCATGACCATGTAATTCACTGATCTTACCACATACCCAATCACCCAGAAGCAACTGGTTTAACAGAAGGAAGTAAAACCCAACTAAAGGTTTAGTTGTAACCAGCTGGGAGATAAAAACAGAAGTTGGGAGCTATCTAATAGGAGGTGCAATTTGCTTTGAATCAGCAACCAACATCCATGCCTGACTCCCATAGGCAGAAATCATGGGCCCAGGAATCAAGGGGTGGAAATGGAAGCGGCTCCTCTCATCATTACACTGGATATCCTACTCATAGAATGTCTGATTTTAAACTCATTACTTGGGTTCTGCTGCTTTGGAGGATTTAATTCCAAGCAGAGGTCACAACCATGGTTTCACTGAATTGGAAGTTGAAACTGGCACTGCCATTTTGGACTTCTAATGACCCTTAAGCAAAGAAGGGTAAAGATCTGTCCTGGTTGAGATGAATGATCCAGGTTACCTAGGGGAGACTGAGCTGCTGCCGCTCAGCAGGGTCAGAGTAGATTACATCTGGAATCTGAAGAACTCTCTGGGGATCCTTCTGTTGCTTTCTTTGTCCAAGAGTAAGTTAATGGTAACAGTACTCTGCCCCCCCCTAAAAAAAAACAAACCCAGGCAGAACCACCCAACCAGGTATCAGAATAGCAACTGGCTTGCTCAGGGAACATGGAATATGGAATGGTATTGGCAGAAGAAAATTGTAGATATCAATGATGGCATTGTGAACAGTTATAGTTCTTCACTAACAAAAATGAAGCCTTCAGTTACACTTTCTTCTTTGCCTCTATAACTGTGTCTATACATACATGTGTGTATATATAAAACCATTTCCTGTTATCTCTCTTTTCCTTTTCCCATTTTATTTTATATAAGCATTGTTGGTGATTAGTTAACTTCAAATTTTAGTCCTTTTTTCTTTTTTTTGCTCTGAAGTGATTTAGACTCACTTAGAAATTAAAGATTTGTCAAAATTTAGCCTTTCACTTACAGAATATTCAAATGTGATGATGACAAAACTGAAGGAGTAATAAAATTCTCTAGAGAGAGAGATAGTGATTGCCAACCAGAGATGACTACCATGATATTTGGGGCATTGTGTTTCCCCTCATTGAAAAGAAGAGGAGAGCATCTTTGTTTAGGCAAAAGATGACTGTATTTTACTCAGTTCAGTTCAGTCACTCAGTCGTGTTCAACTCTTTGTGACCACATGGACTGCAGCACCCCAGGGCTCACTGTCCATCACCAACTCCCAGAGTTTACTCAAACTAATATCCATTGAGTCAGTGATGCCATCCAACCATCTCATCCTCTGTCATCCCCTTCTCCTCCTGCCCCCAGTCCCTCCCAGCATCAGGGTCTTTACAAATGAGTCAGCTCTTCGCATGAGGTGGCCAAAGTATTGGAGTTTCAGCTTCAACATCAGTCCTTCCAATAAATACCCAGGACTGACCTCCTTTAGGATGGACTGGTTGGATCTCCTTGCTGTCCAAGAGACTCTCAAGAGTCTTCTCCAACACCACAGTGCAAAAGAATCAATTTTTCGGCGCTCAGCTTTCTTTGTAGTCCAACTCTCACATCCATCTGTGACTACTGGAAAAACCACAGCCTTGACTAGATGGACATTTGGTGGCGAAGTAATGTCTCTGCTTCTTAATATGCTGTCTAGGTTGGTCATAACTTTTCTTCCAAGGAGTAAGCGTCTTTTAATTTCATGGCTGCAGTCACCATCTGCAGTGATTTTGGAGCCCCCCAAAATAAAGTCTGCCACTGTTTCCACTGTTTCTCCATCTATTTGTCATAAAGTGGTGGGACCAGATGCCATGATCTTGGTTTTCTGAATGTTGGGCTTTAAGACAACTTGTTCACTCTCCACTTTCATCAAAAAGCTCTTTAGTTCTTCTTCACTTTCTGCCATAAGGGTGGTGTCATCTGCATATCTGAGGTTATTGATATTTCTCCCGGCAATCTTGATTCCAGCTTGTGCTTCTTCTAGCCCAGTGTTTCTCATGATGTACTCTGCATAGAAGTTAAATAAGCAGGGTGACAATATACAGCCTTGATGTACTCCTTTTCCTATTTGGAACCAGTCTGTTGTTCCATGTCCAGTTCTAACTGTTGCTTCCTGACCTGTATACAGATTTCTCAAGAGGCAGGTCAGGTGGTCAGGTCAGGTATTCCCATCTTTTTCAGAATTTTCCACAGTTTATTGTGATCCACACAGTCAAAGGCTTTGGCATAGTCAATAAAGCAGAAATAGATGTTTTTCTGGAACTCTCTTGTTTTTCGATTATCCAGTGGATGTTGGCAATTTGATCTCTGGTTCCTCTGCCTTTTCTAAAACCAGCTTGAACATCAGGAAGTTCATGGTTCTCGTATTGCTGAAGCCTGGCTTGGAGAAGTTTGAGCATTCCTTTACTGGCATGTGAGATGAGTGCAATTGTGAAGTAGTTTGAACATTCTTTGGCATTGCCTTTCTTAGGGATTGGAATGAAAACTGACCTTTTCCAGTCCTGTGGCCACTGCTGAGTTTTCCTTGCTGGCATATTGAGTACAGCACTTTCACAGCATCATCTTTTAGGATTTGAAATAGCTCAACTGGAATTCCATCACCTCCACTAGCTTTGTTCGTAGTGATGGTTCCTAAGCCCCACTTGACTTCACATTCCAGGATGTTAGCTCTAGGTGAATGATCACACCATCATGATTATCTGGGTCATGAAGATCTTTTTTGTACAGTTCTTTTGTATATTCTTGCCACCTCTTCTTAATATCTTCTGCTTCTGTTAGGTCCATACCATTTCTGTCCTTTATAGTGCCCATGTTTGCATGAAACGTTCCCTTGGTGTCTCTAATTTTCTGGAAGAGATCTCTAGTCTTTCCTATTCTGTTGTTTTCCTCTATTTCTTTGCACTGATCACTGAGGAAGGCTTTCTTATCTCTCCTTGCTATTCTTTGGAACTCTGCATTCAAATGGGTATATCTTTCCTTTTCTCCTTTGCTTTTCACTTCTCTTCTTTTCACAGCTATTTGTAAGGCCTCCTCAGACAGCCATTTTGCTTTTTGGCATTTCTTTTTCTTTGGGGTGGTCTTGCTCCCTGCCTCCTGTACACTGTCACAAACCTCCATCCATAGTTCATCAGGCACTCTATCAAATCTAGTCCCTTAAATCTATTTCTCATTTCCACTGTATAATCATTAGGGATTTGATTTAGGTCATACCTGAATGGTCTAGTGGTTTTCCCTACTTTATTCAATTTAAGTCTGAATTTGTCAATAAGGATTTCATGATCTGAGCCACAGTCAGCTCCTGGTCCTATTTTTGCTGACTGTATAGAGCTTCTCCGTCTTTGGCTGCAAAGAATGTAATGAGTCTGATTTTGGTTTGCCCATCTGGTGACGTCCATGTGTAGAGTCTTCTCGTGTTGTTGGAAGAGGGGGTTTGCTATGACCAGTGTGTTCTCTTGGCAAAACTCTGTTAGCCTTTGACCTGCTTCATTCTGTACTCCAAGGCCAAATTTGCCTGTTATTCCAGGTATTTCTTCACTTCCTAATTTTGCATTCCAGTCCCCTGTAATGAAAAGGACATCTTTTTTGGGTGTTAGTTCTAGAAGGTCTTGTAGGTCTTCATAGCACTGTTCAACTTCAGCTTCTTCAGCATTACTGGTCGGGGCATAGACTTTGATTACCGTGGTATTGAGTCATTTGCCTTGGAAGTGAACAAAGAACATTCTGTTGTTTTTGAGATTGCATCCAAGTACTGCATTTTGGACTCTTTTGTTGACTATGAGGGCTACTCCATTTCTTCTAAGGCATTCTTGCCCACAGTAGTAGATATAATGGTCATCTGAGTTAAATTCACCCATTCCATTCCATTTTAATTTGCTGATTCCTAGAATGTCGACATTTACTCTTGCCGTCTCCTGTTTGACCACTTCCAATTTGCCTTGATTCATGGACCTAACATTCCAGGTTCCTATGCAGTATTGCTCTTTACAGCATCGGACCTTGTTTCCATCACCAGTCACATCCACAACTGGGTGTTATTTTTGCTTTGGCTCTGTCTTTTTATTCTTTGTGGAGTTATTTCTCCAGTGATCTTGAATAGCATATTGGGCACCTACCGACCTGGGGGTTCCTCTTTCAGTGTCCTATCTTTTTGCTTTTTCATACTCTTCATGGGGTTCTCAAGGCAGGAATACTGAGGTGGTTTGCCATTGCCTTCTCCAGTGGACCACATTCTGGCAGACCTCTGCACCATGACCCTTGGGTGGCCCTACTTGGCATGGCTCATAGTTTCATTGAGTTAGACAAGGCTGTGGTCCATGTGATTAGATTGGTTAGTTTTCTGTGTATCTTACTAGGCAGAATAATAGATTTCATCATTTGGTTGCATGAAACTGAAGAGTGTGCATGGATCCTCAGGTGCCACAGGTCTGTGTTCGGTCAGTTATCAAGCCAATGATAACTCCAGTCCAGCCTTCTAGTAGACTCTGCTTTGGGACTGGAGTTCATCAAACCACATCTCTTCTTTGCCAGTGGGCTTCCTGTGAGGTTCACGTGGTAGGGGGAGCCTGATGGAGAGTACAAAGCTGGGGAAGAACAGCTGGGGGCTGCTGTTTCTGTAAGTGTCATCCCAGCTGCAGTAGACCTTTATCCCAGCAGTGCACTTGGTTCTAACCTCCATCTTCCATTCAAACACCAGCTTTATCGTATTACCTCAGAGGTACCAGAAGCAGTCAGATTGGGCCCCTCATCAGAGATCTGAGCCCTAGATCCACAGAGCCTCTCTTCTAAGCTTCATTTTTTAAGTAGGTTTATTGAGATATAACTCATGTACTATTAAATCACCCATCTAAAGTGTACAGTTCAGTGATTTTTAGTGTATTCATGGAATTGTGCAACCATCAAAAGCAGTCTAATTTTAGAACATTTTCACCATCCCCAAAAGAAACCCAGTACGCTTTAGGAGTCACTTTTCACCCCTCCTCCAGTCCTAAGCCACCCATAAATCTGCCTTATTATCTCTAAGGATTTTGTCTACTTGGACATTTCATATAAATGAAATCATGTAACTTATGGCCTTTTGTGACTGGCTTCTTTCACTTAGCATATTTTTTAAATGTATTCATGTTGTAACATGTACTTCATTCCTTGTGGTGAATAGTATTCCATTGTATGGATATATCACATTTAATTTAGCTATTTATCTGTTGATAGACATTTGGGTTGTTTCTACTTTTTCAACTGTTATGAATGCTTCTATTATGAAAATTTGTGTATAGGTTTTATGTAGACCTTTGTTTCCATTTCTCTTAAATATATACCTAGAAGTGGAATTACTAGGTCGTATGATATTTTCCAAGCTTCTTAATTCTGATAATCTCTGCCTCTTTATTTTATTCCCACAGTCTCAGGAGTAGCAGCTCATTCCTGCAGTTAAAATCACTAGATTACCTCGATGTTCCCTTTTTGATCTTTCTAACCTCCAATGACTGTGTGATCATCTACCTGCATTAAATTGCTTCAGTTGAAGTACCTAGTATGATTTCTGTTTTTCTGACTAGACCCTTGAGAATACAGTCATATGAAGCTTTATAATCAGTTCATCCATCTTCCTTACTGAGTAAGGAATAGAAGTCTGTTTTACTTCAGCAGGTCAGATAGAAATAATTCTCACAAAATGAAGACTGTTAAACATCAGCATGTATCTTGTAAGTCAGTAATGTATTTTAATTGGAATCTACTGAACGAGTGGCCTCCCTGAGATAATATTTTAAACATCCGTCTGAAATAGTTTAAGGATAGTACCACTTAAATGCTAGAGGAAAATCCATTCCTTCATTTCTTCCTTCCTTCACTCATTCATTCACTTAGTAATTATTTATTTATCACTCCATTTTTGCTATGTACTATTCTAGGTGCTGGTGGTATAATAGTGAATAAAATAGACAAAAATCTTAATAATCAGAATTTATGTTTTAGTGAAAGAGATGGTAAATAAATATAAATGTGTCAGATGGTGATTAGTGATATGGAGAAATTTAAAGAATGGAAGGAAGATAGGAAGGGCTGGATTGGGGGTACATTTTTCAAAAGGATTGATCAGAAAAGATTTCACTATAAAAGTAACATTTCAAAAAACTCCTGGTGGAGATGAAGGAGAAAGCATGTGGATATCTGGGGGGAAAGAGCATTCCAGGCAGAGCTAACAGCAAGGCTTCACTCTCAAGGCCTTGAGTTGGAAGGATGCCTGGTTTGTTCAAGGAATAGGAAGTAGGCCAATCTGGCTGGACTTGAAATCAGGGGGAGAACTGTAGGAGAGAATGTTAGAGAGACAGTGAAGGGTCAATCCTATAGGGCTTTGTATGTCATTATAAGGACTTTGGCTTTATTATGAGTGTGATAGGAAGCCAGCGGGAAGATTTTAACAGGGAAGTGATATGATTTGACTTACATTTTAACGAGACAACTCTAACTTCTGTGTTGAGAATAGATTATGGTAGTGCACTGAAAGGCAATAATCTGAACAGAAATATAGTGGAAGCTGTGGGGAAATCAATGACTGGATTCTGTATTCATTGGCAAGAGTGCAACTTGTTCCCCTGTAGATGTTCAGGGAGGTGCTTCTCCATATAGTCAGTCTGGGTACGTGCAAGCTGAGAAAGAAGCCAAAAATGGCTCCCAGAATTTTAGCCTGAGCGACAGAAAGAAAGCACTGTGCATTACTGAAACAAGAAAGACTGTATAGAAGTAGGTTTTCAGGAGAAATCGTGAATTCAGTTTCGCTTATGCTAAGTTTGATGTATCTGTTAGACATCCAGATGGAGATGTCAAGGAGTCTGCTGGATATACAAATCTGAAGTCCAGGGGAGACTCAAAACAGGAGATGGGAATTTGGAGATCATTGATATAAATGTAATATTTATAGCCATGATAATAATTTAGAAGATGCAGTGAGGATCTTATGTAGAAAAAAAGAACAGATTCCAGGACTGAGGCCTGCAGCAGCCTGATTCAGAGTTCAAGGAGATGCGAAGAAACCAGTAAAAAGACTGAGAATGAATGGTTGTTGAAACAGAAGAAAATCAGAAGTATGAGCTGTCAGGAAGCCAGGTGAAAAAGCTTTCAAAGACAAGGGTGTGATTAATATTATGGTAATTGCTACATTAGGGCCCCATGACACTATGGACATATAGAAACATGCTTAGTCGCTCAGTTGTGTCTGACACTTTTTGACCCCATGGACTGTACTGTAGCCCGCCAGGCTCCACTGTCCATGAGGATTCTCTAGGCAAGAATACTGGAGTGGGTTGCCATGCCCTCCTCCGGGGGATCTTCCCGACTCAGGGATAGAATCCAGGTCTCCTGCATTGCAGGTGAATTCTTTACTGCCTGAGCCATCAGGGAAGTCTGAGAATACTGGAGTGGGTAGCCTATCCCTTCTCCAGGGGAACTTCACAAGCCAAAAATCGAACCGGGGTCTCCTGCATTGCAGGCAGATTCTTTACCAGGGAAGCCCATAGAAACATAAGTGGAGCCATTAGATCTTGTTCTGTGTTAATTTGTATTTACAAGAATTTGTTACATGTATGTGTGACATGGTGCTCAGTCACTCAGTCATGTCCAACTCTTTGTAGCCCCATGGACCGTAGCCCGCCAGGCTCCTCTGTCTATGGCATATTTTAGGCAAGAATACTGGAGTCAGTTGCCATTTCCTCCTCCAGGGGATCTTCCTGACTCAGGGATCGAACCCACGTCTCTTGCATCTCTTGCATTGGCAGGTGGATTCTTTACTACCAGTGCCACCTGGGAACCCTATATGGCATAAAATAGGTCAATTTCTCATTTCCTGTGTATATATTATAAATAGAATAAATTCCTATGGTTATAGGAATATTTCACAGATCATTATTATTATCGTGCTATGGTAAAGATTTTGGTCATTTGTTTTCCACAAGTGGTTCTACATCAAATTTTGTATTTTCTCAATTATATGTTTTTAAAATTATTATTTTATTTTTTATTTTTATTTTACACTGGAGTGTAGTTTATTTACCATGTTGTGTTAGTTTCAGGTGTACAGCAAAGTGATTCAGTTATGCATACACATATATCTATTCTTTTTCAGATTCTTTTCTCATATAGGTTATTACAGAGTATTGCATAGAGTTCCCTGAGCTATGCAGTAGGTCCTTGTTGATTATCTGTTTTATATACAGTAGTGTGTATAGGTTAATCCCAACCTCCTAATTTATCCCTCTCTCCACACCTTTCCCCTTTGGTAAACATAAGTTTGTTTGCTAAGTCTGTGAGTTTGTTTCTTCTCAATTGTATCTTAAAGAAAATTATAAGGAAAAAATAGAAATGAGATATATTAGTTGGCTAGGCTATTCTTTGGTAACCAAAACAGTCAATGCCTTAACCAAGGCCTATTTCACCCTCATTAAAAAGCCCACACAGATGGTTAGGGAGGCTTTTCTCTTCGTTTCATTAAGGGATACATGGTGGGAGACTTGTAGCTGCATCATCTTGGGCACCTAATTTCCAAGCTTTGAGCAGCAGGAAAAGAGAATACTGAGTAATAATCAGGTGGATTTTTTAAGGACTTAATTTGGGAATGACTTATTTAGCTTCTACCAACATCTCAGTGGACAGTAATGTGTTCTCAGCTATGAAGAAGCCAGGAAAATGAGACTCCCTGTCTGTACAGAAAGAGGAAAATAAAACAGTTTGGTGAACAGATAGTTTTGTCTCTGCTGCAGTGGTGGAGAATAAGGAAAAGAAAGATGTCAATAAAATAAGTTTCTTTATAAGATTTTTGATTGCTTTGATTTAGAATTGAGCCTTGTTTAGTTCTTTCCAGTGAATTCTCTTTCTTCTTTCTAACGAATTTGAGGAAAACTTTTACTTTCTTTTCAAAACCATGTGACTTGAAAAGACTTAAGAATTCTAACATCATTGATACATACCTGAGTTCTTTGAGCAAAAGTATTTTTCTGTGTAAAATATATAGACATATAAATTATCTGTGGTTTTTCATATCTTGGGATACAGTCCAGAAACCTGTGACATAATGAGATAGGCTGAGAAAGGTGAATGCCAAGAATGAGATCTGTCTTTGGGGTGCAAAGGGCTGGGAGGTAGAATGCAAAAGCCTGTGTGTGGTGATAATAGGCAGAGTAACAGGTGCCACCCAGTCAAGCATGTAGTACTTGGGTATTTTAGCCAGCAGTACCAGCAGAGATTCCACAAAGAGCCCAAACTCAAACTACAGGCACAGGACTTCCCTGGTGGTCCAGTGCAGGAGCCGTGGGTTCGATCCCTGCCCCTGGAAGATCCCACATGCCTCGGGGCAACTAAGCCTGTGTGCCACAACTACTGACGCCCGCGTGCCCTAAAGCCCGTGTTCTGCAATGATAGAAGCCATTGCAATGAGAAATCCACACACCACAAGGAAGAGAAGCCTCCACTTGCCACAACTAGGCAAAGCCTGTGTGTAGCAACAAAGACCCAGCACAGCCATGAATGAATAAATAAATAAAAATTGTAGGCACAGAGAATAAATATCAACAAGCAAGTCAACACCCTTGGCTACAAGACCACTCTTAGACAGCAATCTGGTCTTTAGAAAAGGCCAAGTCCCAGTCCTACAAAGACCTTTGAAGTAGGGAAAACAACAAATGGGCTTGAGTTAGAAAACCAGGTTTCCTGCACAGGACATAGAGGAAAAGTTCTCAGTATTGACTGCACATTAGAATCATCTGGAGGAAATTACCAGAGCACCCTTCTAAGACCAGATACATCATCTAGAGGTGGGACATAGTCAACAGTGATGGTTCAAGCTCTCTGGGTGTTTCCAGGGTCAAATTAAGGCCAGGAATAGGTGGTTAGTGGGTAAGCTGTACATCTTTTATCTTTGTGACTAAAGTCAGGACTGACTTAGAGATTGGAGGGCTAGAAAACCCACAGGAGAACTTTTTAAATGCCTGTAGATACTAGCAGCCCTAACTTAGTTGTGCAGATGTACGTGTGTGTGAAATATACAGTAGTCACTGAAACTGGCATCTGATTTGGCAGCTGTTCTGTGGTCTGATAGTGCTTCCAAAATCATTGTAATGAGGAAAAAAAAACATTAGGAAGTTACAATGGTTTCTTTCCACTTTTGACTTAAATTTTCAAATCTCGAAACTGGAGCCTATTATACAGAATGAAGTAAGCCAGAAAGAAAAACACCAATACAGTATACTAACACATATATATGGAATTTAGAAAGATGGTAACAACAACCCTGTATGCGAGACAGCAAAAGAGACACAGATGTATAGATGAGATTTTTGGACTCTGTGGGAGAGGGAGTGGGGGGATGATTTGGGAGAATGGCATTAAAACATGTATAATACCATTAAAAAATCTGTTAAAAATATTTGAAAATTGTGTTATTCAAAAGCGGGGGGGGGATAAATAGCTGAGTGTTTCTAAAAGAGGGGAGCTTGTTGGTAATTAAGACATTCAATGTAAGGTAATAGGGAAGCCTGGGACTGTAAAGCTTTGGCAGTGCTGATTTCCTACTAACAGTATCCAAGTATGAACCCCACTGCAGTCACAACTGCTGTTCCTCATTATACCCAAGACATGGGTCTTGGTGCCTGGAGCAGTCAAATAAGACAAAAGGAAACAATATTACTGTCTTAAGTATTTATATCTTTTCTTCTTTTGCCTTCTCATAACACTAGGGATACCATAAGCACATTGCCATGGAAACTCTAGCACCAGACAAAACATTGCTGTGTTTTTGAGGACTCTGTGTGTGAGACTGTAAATAAAAATAGTGAGAATTTTACAAGTGTGGCCTAAAACAATGAAATGGCCATTGGGTCTTGCCCTGACTTCACGGTGTCATATAACTTGCTTTTACTAGTATACTCAAAGGAATTAATCTATGTACAGAAACAAAGGCTATTATGCCCATGACAAGTTATCGATGGTAGCCTTATAGTAGTAGTCAATCTGAACTGAATGACAGTTAAGATGATTAAGGATGGTAATTCCTTCTTTCCTTTCTTCATTCACTTGTTTATTTATTCCTTCAACAAATATTTTTTGACCGTCACTACATGCCAGATGTATACTAGACGGCGGACACACAAAGATGAATAAAACACCAGTTTCTTGTTATAAATCACGTAACTCCAAACCAACAAATGCATAAGGGTCTGATTTGTATATGTACACTTGCTTCTTGCTTTTAAAAAATTAATACATGAAAATCTGAACTTACGGAAGATAATTGAGGAAATTATGTTTCCGGTTTCCAAAAAACTTTCATGAAATAATTCACCTCTGGGTTCTTTCAAATAGTAAATCCCCTTAGTGCATTTAAGAGTTATTGATAATTGATCACTTGATTAAGGGATTATCCAGAGGGATTATCCAGAGGCTAAAACAGTATGGAGTTCTTGACTCTGGTTGCACATTCAAATCAGTTAAGGAGCTTTTAAAACATGCTAATGCTCAGGCCCCACTTCAAACCAATGAAATAACAATCTCTGAAAGTTACAACTGGGCATCAGCATTTGAAAGCTTCTTGGGATTAATCTAAATGTGCATCCAGGGTTGAGAATCTAAAGCAAGAGTGGGCTAATTCCTACAAGCCATTATTTCCATATATATTGTCTATGGCTGCTTTCACACAACAAAGACAGAGTTGTGAGCTGCAACAGCTGCGTAGTTGAGTAGTGTGGCAGAGACCCTGTGGCCCACAGAAATGAAAACATTTGCTATTTGACTCTTTACAGAAAAAGTTTGGCAACCCCTGGTCTGAAGAAAACAGAGACATGGAAAACTCAACATGTCCAGCAATCAATGGTTTGCAGGGTTTTTTTTCCCCCTAGGAATAATAGATAAAGCAGCTATTGAAATTATCCTGATAGTGAAAAAAATGTACTCCACTTAATAAAATTTTATTGACATGCAACTTTTCGGAAGCCCTCTCTTAAAGGGGGCACCATTTCTAAGCCCTTGACTCTCAGCTTTAACCCCACCACTGTAATGCTGTAGCTGACGTTCAGCAAACCACACCTCAAGTTTGCCAGCGACTCTGCATTATGCTCTGCCAACATGTGGCGCTGGAGGAACATTTCAAGCCTGGAGGAGGAAGAACGACGATTTGCTCCTTCCTGTCTGTTTTTTTTGTTTTTGTTTTTGTTTTTGTTTTTTCTGTCAGCCTCATCCTAGCAATGCTTCTTTATCCTAGCCTTGGCAGTTCATTCCACTAGCAACGGTTGATTCCACTTTGCAATTTTGCTGACAGCCTCAGAACTGGCCTCACAGTATACCCCTGGAGATATCATCCCTCACAGGCAAAGCCCTTTTCTTAGAGTTCTAGGTCCCAGCCTCATGCACCCCTGCTGTGAGCTCAAAAGACACCAACAGCAGCCAAGCATTGCTGTCTCCCCAGAGACCTGAGTCCCACTTCCTGTGGGCCCCCCTCCTTTAAGCTTCTAAGGTTTAATAGCGGCAACCTTTTTTCTTTCTTCTCCTTCTCCTCCTTTCTTTTTTTCACAGAGCCATAGAGGTGATGGTACTTTGTATAGTTGCTACCTCCATGATATATTTCCTTTTTGCCTTTTAAATTTTCTGATGCCTGAGAATATTATTTATATTAAATTCTTTCTGTTACTATTACTAGTATGGTTTCTATCTCCTGTGTGTGAGAGTTATTGCTTACTATGGCAATCATAAATCATCATTGTACCCTGTATTTATATAAAGATGGATGAATTCAAACTGTTGTGTGGGAAATGGAATGCTAAATTTGAAGATATTATGCTCTTTCTAATATTATCTACCTGCATATTCATTAATAATGTCTTATTTATGCACTGCATAAAAGAATGGGCCTTGTCACTGTGCATGATACGGATCGTGACTTCTGAGGAAATACCTCTTTTACTCTTGTTGGGAATTAATGAATAAGAATTTGCTGCATGTTTACAATAGTATATGCTACAAAGATGCAATCTGGTGACTCTAGGGCACATCCCACCGCAGCCTGGTCATCTCTAAAGGATAAGGGTCAGGCAGACATGGGTAAATCAGGTAACTTCTATCCATTCACTGAACCAAAAATGCAATAGGTCATTCCATCTTTGTAAATAAGCTGAAAACTAGACTTTGTTAAGATGACAGTAGAGCCAAGAAAGGGACAAATGAACTAGAAACGAGCACAACGGTGGCTTCTGTTTGGTCCATGATTTGTTCTGGAACATTCACTTTCTAAGCTGA
Organism: Bos indicus x Bos taurus; assembly: GCF_003369695.1. Lineage (NCBI taxonomy): Eukaryota > Metazoa > Chordata > Mammalia > Artiodactyla > Bovidae > Bos > Bos indicus x Bos taurus. The sequence goes on along the minus strand of NC_040105.1, from coordinate 11,958,104 downwards.
CTTGTATCGACTAGCTTATTTCATTTCTTAGTCTTCTTTTCAAGAATGACTACTTTACTACCATTGAGTGAGTACAAAGAAAAAAAGAGGGAACAATTACATATTGGTAGAAAAGAGGGTCAGCAAATGACAGTCCACAGGCCAAATCTGGCTTGCCACTTTTTTGTAAATAGTTTTATTGGAATACAGCCAAGCCCATTTGCTTACATATTCTCTGTGGCTGCTTTCACTAAAATAGTAAAACTGAGTAGCTTCTTGACCCACAAAGCCAGAATTATCGACTCTGGTCTTTCAAAGAAAATTGCTGACCCCTGAGAGAGATAATGAGTAGGCATCTGTCACTACAGTGGCATGTGCCAGTCATTAGGGTGTCAGCCACAGGGCCCAGTGGGCACTCTGATTCTCCAACTTTCCTTGGCAAACATGTACTCAAATTTGAATGCCTCGCTAGCCCTTCTGCACCTATCAATCCCCTACTTAGCATCTAAGATCCTGTAACTTTTCTGTGTCAGTTCAAACTTCCCTGATTGTGTCTGGTGTCATGCCTGTCCCCTCTACTATCCACTTGTCTCCAGAGGAATTCGTAGGATCTTTTAGAAATTGCAAGGAGTATTATTCATCCATCTCTTAAAATACATATCCTGAGGGCCTTGCACAGAGCAACTAATTAGTAATTATGGTTTCATTGATCTACACTCTCCAGAGGGACCCATAAGGCTGTCTCAGGCATCGATGCCTTTGTTTACTTTAGGAAAAAGGACTTGAGTTGTCATCACCTGCTATTGTGTACATCTTATATGTGAGGAACTGTTTTCAAGTCATCATCACCAAAGTAGATCTGGTAAGTATTACAATAGATAGAAGTATTACAATAGATAGAATGGAAAAATAAAGAATAGGGAAGAAGGTCGTTCATTTTTGTAACCCGCATATTTCTACATAATTCCTGCTTATATTAAGCACAACGGTTTATGTGCTAAGAGAAATAAACTGGATTGATAGATGATTGCTTGATAGATAGAAAAAAATTCAAGGTTCTAAAACAGCCTAAAGACTGTTTTCTTCTCCTAAATGATTTCTGTTTTATTAAGAATTTTCTCCTTAATAACACAATATAATCTATTTTAAGTACAATTATTTCAGATACCATTAATGCTGAGATTTGAAACCAAGCAAAACATACAAGACATGTATTTAGTAAAGCTTCATCTTGTCAAAAACTAAGAAAAACAAACAATACTGAGAAAAGAGGGGAAAGATATAATTTATGCAATTTTCTAAATAGAAAGAGTCTTGAAATGCCAAGCAATAATCCAACTAAAAGATAAACATGAATGGCTCTTTAAAAAATTAATTCATTGAAAAAAAAAAAGACTAATCCTTGCGACCGGAGAGCCACCAGGACAATGGGGAGCAGCAGCCCTTGATGCGCCCCTGCCACTCCGCTGAGGCTTCATTTGTTGTCTCTCATTTTTTCCCTTCTGTAACCCGCTAAGATTTGTTTTCTTCAAAAGCCTATCAACCATCTCTCAAGTCATACTTGCCTGGAGTGTGCTGATTGCCAAAGGTTCAATGCCTTAAGGCTCTTGTGAAAACAAACATAGGCAGGGGCCTCTATGAGTCTTTTTTCCTACAGGCTCAAGTAAATACCAGAGTGACAGAAAAAACAAGAGAGTGAGTGCTGAAGGTATTGGTAAGCATTTTTTAAAAATAAGATGTTCTTTATCTTAAAAGTCATTTACCATGTCTGTTCAAGTAGGACTTGTATTGTAATAAGCTTTCAGTAAATATTTAGCCTGCAAATTAAATAATATTCAAATACAATTATGCATGTACCTGTACACAAATGTATTTATATATTGGGTTGGCCAAAAACTTCATTCAAGTTTTTCCATATGCTGTTATGAAATAAACCCCAAAGAACTTTTTTGCCAATCCAATAAGTATCACTTAGACTGTGTTAAAGAGAGTTAATAGGGCCAACCATGCTGTCAGCAGAGTATTCGGTACCTTATATACAATAATACTGAAGAAGGAAATGGCAACCCACTCCAGTATTCTTGCCTGGGAAACCCCATGGACAGAGGACCCTGTCAGGCTACAGTTCATGGGGTTGCAAAGAGTTGAACATGACAGCAATGGAGCACAGCATATTCAATGTTATAAGGATATCCAAGATCACTCAAAATTTTCTCTATAAATGCCTAAAATTCTGAGATGGATAAATTCAATCCTTTTTTGATAATAAAACTTCCATCAGAACATTACTTCCATTAAATCAGGGACAATGAAAGGCCTTGTTCACCATTGTATTCACAGTCAATGTCATAGTGCCTAGCATAAAGGGACTCAATTATCTGTTGTATAAGTGAATGGAAAGCAAATGGCCTTGGAACATCAATCCATAGAATGTTACTGCCTCACAATGAATGAATTTTTCAGAGTAATTTTATTCCTAAAAAATTTATCTGGTCACAACCCACAGAATGGGAGAAAATATTTGCAAATGAGGCAACAGGCAAGATGTAAATCTCCAAAATTTATGAACAGCTCATGTAGCTCAAGGAGATCAAACCAATCAGTAATCCTAAAGGAAATCCACCCTGAATGTTCATTGGAAGGACTGATGCTGAAGTTCTAATACTATGGCCACCTGATGTGAAGAGCTGGCTCATTGGATAAGACCCTGATGCTAGGAAAGATTGAAGGTAAAAGGAGAAGTGGGGCAGCAGAGGATGAGATGGTTAGATAACATCACTGACTCAATGGACATGAATTTCGGCAAACTCCAGATAGTGGAGAACAGAGGAGCCTGGCATGCTGCAGTCAATGGAGTTGCAAAGGGTTGGACATGTCTTAGCGACTGAACAACAACATGCAGCTCAATATAAAAAAATAAATAAACAACCCAATAAAAAAATAGCCAGAAGACCTAAATAGGCATTTCTCCAAAGAAGGCAAGAAGACATACAAATGGCCAACAGACACATAAAAAGATGCCCAACATCACTAATTATTAGAGAAATGCAAATCAAGACTGCAGTGAGGTATCACCCCACAACACCATCAAAAAGTCTCCAAATAAATGCTGGTGAAGCTGTGGAAAAAAGGGAACCGTCCTACATGCTATTGGTACAAATGTAAATTGGTAACAGCCACTGTGGAGAACAGTTTGGAGGTTCCTTTAAAAACTAAAAATATAGCTACTATATGATCCAGCAATCTCACTCCTGGGCATCAGTTCAGTTTAGTCGCTCAGTTGTGTCCGACTCTTTGCAACCCCATGAACCGCAGCATGCCAGGACTCCCTGTCCATCACCAACTCCTGGAGTCCACCCAAACCCATGTCCACTGAGTCGGTGATGCCATCCTACCACCTCATCCTCTGTCGTCCCCTTCTCCTCCTGCCCTCAATCTTTCCCAGCATCAGGGTCTTTTCCAATGAGTCAGCTCTTCGCATCAGGTGGCCAAAGTATTGGAGTTTCAGCTTCAGTCATTCTAATGAATATTTAGGACTGATTTGCTTTAGGATGGACTGTTTGAATCTCCTGATAGTGCACACACAGATGCACTATATTAGCACCCCCATCCACCTCCCTCCCCCACAAAGCGTTATTGAAAACAGGCTTAATTCTTAATGGGGCTGGTTAGACTTGCTGAGTTTTAGCCTTAGCCTATAAAACATATAGTTTTTCATTGTTCATCATAGTTATCAGTAAAGAAAAAGATGGGTCAATATATATCATCATACTGGAGGAGGGGAAAATCATACAAACAGATTTAGAGTAAAGGACCATTTAGAGGGAATTCTGTGGGGGTCACCCTACTTATTTAACTTATATGGAGAGTATATAAGATGTATATGACCATGCTCAGGAAATGTTTAATCCAATTTTCTGTTGATGGGCGGGGCTGCCTTTCCTCCCTGTTGTTTGACCTGAGACCCAACTAAGGTGGAGGTAATGAAGATAATGGCCACCTCCTTCCAAAGGTCCCAGGCAGGCACTGCTGCACTCAGTGCCCCCGACCGTGCAGCAGTGCGCTGCCGACCCACGCCTCCACCAGGGACTCCTGGACACCCACGGGCAAGCCTGGGTCCGTCCCTTGTGGGGTCCCTGCTCCTTTCTCCCGGGTCCTGGTGCACGCAAGGTTTTGTTTGTGCCCTCCAAGAGTCTGCTTCCCCAGTCCTGTGTAAGTTCTGTAATCAAATCCCACTGGCCTCCAGAGTCAAATTCCTTGGGGGTTCTCAGTTCCCTTGCCAGATCCCCAGGTTGGTAAATCTGTTGTGGGTCCTAGAACTTTCTTAACAGTGCGAGAATTTCTTTGGTATGATTGTTCTGCAGTTTGTGGTTCATCTGCTCGGGGGCTCTATGGTTGGGGTTAATGGCGACCTCCTCCAAGAGGGCTTATGCCACAGGCTGGGTGACCAGGGCTCCTGCACCCAGAGCCCCTGCCCCTGCGGCAGGCCACTGCTGACCCACTGTCCCTCCACAGGAGACACTCAAACAGAGTTCTGGCTCAGTCTCTGTGGGGTCTCTGAGCCCTGCTGTGCACAAGGTTTTGTTTGAGCCCTCGAAGGGTCACTGGTGGGTATGGGATTTGATTTGAAACGAAATTTCGCCCCTCCTAAATGACAGTAAAGGAATAAAAAGAAAAGATATGTTCTTATTGACAAAACAGGAGAGCAGGAAACAGCAGCCAAGTAGGGACAAGGGCACTTTAATGCTTCAGAACCCTGGAAAGGCTCAGGAATTCTAAGCTATCTCTGAAGGTTGAGGAAAAATTGATATCAGAGTGGGCATCTAGCCTGTCTGCTACAGTTTAGAACAAAACGAAGAAAGAGCCGTGTAAGCATATTATGAGTTATAGAAGCAAACAGATGAAACTGCTAACGATTTAAAATGGTTGTTTCTGGGAAGTGGGAACTGGGATCGGAAAAAGCAATTCTGGGTTTTGCTCTTCTGAGAGCCTTGTGTCACTTGGCCTTTAAAATTAAATTCTGTAAGCAATTATCCTTCAATTAAAAAATAAATTTTAAAAACAAGTAAATTTCTTTTTTAAAACAAAACCAAATGAAAATATTAAGTATATACAAAACACAGATTTTTTTTAAGTTGCTTTTGAAACACATTTGGGAGTAAAGGTATGCAAATACTGTAGATAAGAATGTAAAATCATAAAATCTTTCCAGGTGACAGGTGGGTAATATGGATCAAAAATTTCAATGTGTGGAACATTTAGTCCAGCATTTTCACTCATGGAATTTGTTCTGAGGAAGTAATTGGACAACCACTGCTTTGAGTATAAAATAGAAAAATTGGAAACTATCTACACGCCCAACACCAGAATTTTGATTTGAACAAGTGATGGTTCCTCCAAACAGTAAAATTATATGCAAATACTTTAAACGATGGATTGCACACGTCCCAGACGCTCAAAAACTCTAAAAGCCTGAAAACAACAAGAGTGCTGGGCATGTGAAACCGCGAAATGTTGATATAGTGCTGTTGAGTGTGCACTGCTACAGTCTTTGGAGAAAAAGCAAAAATTGGCATTACATAAATGAAAAGTTAAATATACACCTTGGTCAGCAATTCTCATAGGGAGTCTAAAATGACTCCCATGAACTATACAGTGCATGGAATTCTCCAGGCCAGAATACTGGAGTGGGTAGCTGTTTTCTTCTCCAGGGGATCTTCGTGACCCAGGAATCGAACCCAGGTCTCCTGCATGGAAGGTGGATTCTTTACCAGCTGAGCTACCAGTGAAGCCTGACACCGTCTATGGATTTTTACAAATACTACATCCTGGGGTGGGAAGGGGGAGAACAGAACAAACACATCTACCTGCATAGGTTTACTAACTACCTCCGTAAGTTTATGAACCAAGGAAACGAACCTATACGAATAATGCAGCTATGAAAGTTGACTACCACTAAATCCAGTAGTAATAACTGTGGATTAGGAAAAAAAAAAAAAAAAAGGTGGCTCACATGGTAAACAATTCGCCTGCAATGCAGGAGACTCGGGTTCGATCTCTGGGTCGGGAAGAGTCCCTGGAGAAGGGAATGGAAACTCACTCCAGGATTCTGGCCTGGAGTATTCCACAGACAGAGGAGCCTGGCAGGTTACAGTCCATAGGGTGGCTAACGGTCCCACAGGACTGAGTGAATGACACTACAGAAAACAAAGCACAGCCCAAAGACAATTACACCTGCGACAGAAATGTGGGATCACGCAAAAAGAGTTCTCCTTTTCCCAGGTGGCTCTCTCTCTGAAAGTCGCTCAGTCGTGTCTGACCAGAGCCTGTCTGGCTCCTCTGCCCATGGGATTCCCCAGACAAGAATACTGCAGTGGGTAACCATTCCCTTCTCCAGGAGAGCCTTCCCCAGGAACTGCCTGGGTCTACCACATTGAAAGCAGGCTCTCTAAGCCATCAGGGAAACTCTAATCAGCAAAAAAAAAAAAAAAAAAGAAAAAAAAAGAAAGAAAAGAAAAAGAAAAGAAAAGAAAAACAAACCTGTCTGCCAATATCCGAGGCCTGGGTTCCGTCCGTGGGGAGCGAAAAATCTGGCTGGTTTATTTGCTCAGCCATGTCCAATCGGCCATCCTGTCTTCCCCTGAAAAACCCCATGGTGGTTTTATGGACATTGGGCTTCCCTTGTGTCTCAGCTGGAAAAGAATTTGCCTACAATGTGGGAGACCTGGGTTCCATCCCTGGGTTGGGAAGATCCTAGCAAAAGAGGAAGGCTAACCACTCCAGTAGTCAGGCCTGGAAAATTCCATGGACTGCATAGTACATAGGGTCACAAAAAGTGGGACACGACTAAGCGACTTTCGCTTTCAACTCACCAAAGGCCAAACCGGCAATCTGAAACGGTAAACACACAAAGCTTCAAGAATCTAAAAAAATCGCCCGAAATCACTTATTTTCCAAGTTCTACTTTTCTACACAATATCGGTCTTATTTAAGCTCATAAGACCTCCAAAAACCACTGGCAAATGTAAAATTTCTTTCTTTCTTTCTTGGTCCTACTTGACTTAGTCTGCACGGCAATACTAGAGTTTAAGCTCAAGATATCGGACTGTGCCTGGGCACGTACTGATGAGGAGAAGCTCACACCTAATACACTGAGGATGAGAAGCAAAAAAAGGGTAAGTCCCCGTGAAGAGGTTGTAGCAGATCTCTTCACATTAGTGGACGAAGGCTCATTCTTCGAAATAGTATGTTTAAAGGAAATCTACGATAAATTCAAATAATACATTGAACATACTGCGTGCAGTGCATTCTGGCTATGCAAATAAACGCTGAGTCCCCACCCACGAGATTCACGCCTTTGCCACCCCGGCTCCCGCGAAGCCTGCTTCCAGTCCCTTGATGCCAGGCCCCTGACTCCATGTCTTCTCGACGCTCTCCGTCTGATTTCTTTCAAATAAAGGATTTTCTCGATGGCTTAAGAAAATTATATGGGAGTGCTGTATTTGACACAGAAAAGGCTCACTATAATGTCAAATGAAACAGAGTGCCCTGAGTGCACAGTCGTGCCAAACTATTTGCGACCCCATGGACTGTAGCCCTCCAGGCTCCTCTATGCATGGAATTCTCCAGGCAAGAATACTGCAGTGGGTAGCCATTCCCTGGTAGCTATACCCAAGTGGGTAGCTTCTCCAGGAGATTCTTCCCCAGGAGCGAGCCTCCGTTCCCCACACTGTAAGCGGACCCTTGGAGAAGAAAATGGCAACCCAGTCCAGTACTCTTGCCTGGAAAATCCCACGGACAGAGAAGCCCGGTAGGCCACAGCCCATGGGGTCGCGCAGAGTCAGACACGACTGACTGACTTCACTTCGCTAGATAAACACACGTAGAAGTCTTAACTGATGCAGGCATAGAAAAGTGGTTTCACTTTTTAAATTCTGCTTTTCCACACAGCTATAGTTAGCCTTGTTTAACACAAGGCCTCCAAAAATTGGGAGAGTTCTGGTAGCCCTTGCTTGGACCTACCCGGCCGAGCCCTCGGTAAAACACCAAGAGCTCTTGCAGGGTAGAAGCAAGGGTAAGCCTAGCTATACCACGGAGCCCCTGAACATACTGACTACCTCATAGCCACTCCTAACACTGTGAGGGTGAGGAGCGTCAAGGGTAAGTTCGGGTCAAGAGTTTGCAGATCTTCTCACGGAAGTGGATGAAGGCTCATTCTTCGAAATACTACGTTTTAGATAAAATTATGATAGTTGAAATAATAAATAGAAACTACATTGCGCGCAGTGCATGCTGGTTATGCAAATGAAGGTTGAGGCCCCGTCCCCGAGATTCACGCCTCTCCCCGCCCCAGCTCCCATGAAGCCAGCTTCCAGTCCCTTGTTCCCAGGCCCCTGACTCCATGTTTTCTCCTCCTGGACACTCTGGGTCTGATTTCGTTTGAATAAGGCTTTTCTTGACGGCTTAAGATAACGATATAGGGGCGCTGCATTTGACACAGAGAAGGTTCACTATATTGTCGAATGAAATAGAGTGCCGACCTCCAGGCTCCTCTGTCCCTGGAATTCTCCAGGCAAGAATACTGCAGTGGGTAGCCATTCCCTTCTCCAGGAGATGCTTCCCCAGGAGCGAATCTGGGTCTCCCACTTTGTAAATGGACTCTTTACTGTCTAGGCCATCAGGGTGACTCGAATCACCATATTAAAAAAAAAAAGTGACCGCCAAAATAGGAGGGCCCGGATCCGTCGCTGGGTCGTGAAAATTGTCCAGTTCATTTGCGCAGTTCTGTCCGACCGGCTTTCCTATCCGTCACTAACTCCCGGGGCATGCTCAAACTCATGTCCACCGAGTCGGTGATGCTATCTAATCGTTTTACCCAAAGTCGTCCCTGTCTCCTCCTGTCTTCCATCTTTCCCAGCACCAGAAACATCTCCCAAAGACCCATTCACGACTGTGAGAACCTTACTGACCAAAGACCAATCAATCTTACTGACCAATCAACCTGACGTGCCCCCAGAGAAATCTGTATGTAGGTCAAGAAGCAATGGTTAGAACCGGACATGGAACAACAGACTGGTTCCAAAGCGGGAAAGGAGAACCTCAGGGCTGCGTGTTGTCACCCTGCTTATTTAACTTTTATGCAGACTACATCATGCGAAATGCCATGCTGGATGAAGCACAGGCTGCAATCAAGATTACCGGGAGAAACATCAATAACCTCAGATATGCAGATGACACCACCCTTATGGCAGAAAGCGAAGAACTAAAGAGCCTCTTGATGAAAGTGAAAGAGGAGAGTCAAAAAGTTGGCTTAAAGCTCAACATTCAGAAAACGAAGATCATGGCATCCGGTCCCATCACTTCATGGGAAATAGATGGGGAAACAGTGGAAACAGTGTCAGACTTTATTTTTGGGGGCTCCAAAATCACTGCAGATGGTGACTGCAGCCATGAAATTAAAAGACGCTTACTCCTTGGAAGGAAAGTTATGACCAACCTAGATAGCATATTGAAAAGCAGAGACATTACTTTGCCAGCAAAGAGGTCCGTCTAGTCAAGGCTATGGTTTTTCCTGTGGTCATGTATGGATGTGAGAGTTGGACTGTGAAGAAGGCTGAGCGCCGAAGAATTGATGCTTTTGAACTGTGGTGTTGGAGAAGACTGTTGAGAGTCCCTTGGACTGCAAGGAGATCCAACCAGTCCATTCTGAAGGAGATCAGCCCTGGGATTTCTTTGGAAGGAATGATGCTAAAGCTGAAACTCCAGTACTTTGGCCACCTCATGCGAAGAGTTGACTCATTGGAAAAGACTCTGATGCTGGGAGGGATTGGGGGCAGGAGGAGAAGGGGACGACAGAGGATGAGATGGCTGGATGGCATCACTGACTCGATGGACGTGAGTCTGGGTGAACTCCGGGAGTTGGTGATGGACAGGGAGGCCTGGCGTGCTGCGATTCTTGGGGTCGCAAAGAGTCGGACACGACTGAGCGACTGATCTGATCTGATCTGATCTGATCATTAGCTTCAGCCGTCAAGAAAATCGTTATTCAAAAGAAATCAGACTCAGAGTGTCGAGGAGGAGAAAACATGGAGAGAGGGGTCTGGGAACAAGGGAATGGTAGCTGGCTTCAAAGGGAGCTGGGGTGGGGAAAGGCGTGAATCTCGGCGGCGGTTACTCAGCATTCATTTGCATACCCAGCATGCACTGCGCGCAATGTAGTTTCAATTTACTATTACAATTTATTGTAGATTTCTTTAAAACGTAGTATTTCGAAGAATGAGCCTTCATCCACTTCCGTGAAGTGATCTGCTGCAAACTCTTGACCTGGACTTACACTTGATGTAACTCAGCCTCACTGTGTTAGGAGTGAGTGTTCCCTCATCTCTATGGGCACAGGCCCAGTGAGTTAGTCATTCTTCCCGTGGTCCCCCCGAGTCTTTGGTCTTGTACTTGAGACTCGGTTGGTCAGGCCCACGGGAAGAATACGGGCAAGTCAAACCTAATTTTTGGAGGTCTTTTTCAAGACCAACATTGTTGTGTTCAAAAACAGACCTTGAGGAACGAAAGTTTGGAGGCAGGGTTTTTTCTGGGGTTCCTATACGCAAGGGTTTTCTGTGTGTTTATCACGTGCAGTCATGAGGTTAGGCTTTGGAGTACTCGCTTGACTCTCTCAGTCGCGTCCTAGTATTTCGTAACCCCACGGGCTGCAGCAGTTCAGGTTTCCCTGTCTATCACCCATTCTCAGAGCTTCGTCACACTCATGTCCTTCGAATCCACCGTGCTATCTAATCTTTTCATTTTCTGTCGTCTCCTTCCTCCTCTCTCCTTGAGTCCTGCCCACCATCAGGGTCTGTTCTAATAAGTCAGTTCTTTGTGGCAGGTGGCCAAAGTATTGGAGTTTCAGTGGCAACATCAGTTCTTCCGATGAATATTCAGGATTGGTTTCCTTTAGGATGGGCAGCTTGGATTTCCCTGCAGTCCAAGGGACTCTCAAGAGTCTTCTCCAAGACCACAGTCCAAAAGCATCAATGTTTCGGCCGGCAGCTTTCCTTACAGTCCAACTCTCACATCCATACATGACTGCTGGAAAAACGGTATCTTTGACTGGACGGACCTTTGTCGGCAAAGTAATATCTCTGCTTTTTAACATGCTGCCTTGGTTGGTCATAGCTTTTTTTTCCCCAAGTAGCAAGCGTCTTTTCCTTTCATGGCTGAAGTCACCGTCCTCTGTGATTTTGGAGCACAAGAAAGTAAAGCCTGTCACTGTTTCCATTGTTTCCACATCTATTTGCCATGCAGTGATGGGACTGAATGCCATGATCTTCGTTTTCTGAATTTTGAGTTTTAAGTCAAGATTTTCACTCTCATCTTTGACATTCATCAAGAGGCTCTTTAGTTCTTTTTCACTTTCTGTCGTAAGGGTGGTGTCATCTGCATTTCGGAGGTTATTGGTGTTTCACTGGGCAATGTTGATTCCAGCTTGTGTTTCATCCAGCATGGCATTTTGCATGATGTACTCCGTGTATAAGTTAAATAAGCAGGGTGACAATATACAGCCTTGATGTTCTCCTTTACCGCTTTAGAACCAGCCTGGTTTTCAATGTCCAGTTCTAACTGTTGCTTCTTGACCTGCATACAGATTTCTCAGGGGGCAAATAAGGTTGATTGTTCAGTAAGATTGATTGGTCTTTGGTCAGTAAGGTTCTCATAATCCTGAATGGGTTTTCCAGGAGATTTTTCCACCTTCCATGCAGGAGACTTGGGTCGATTCCTGGGTCTGGAAGATCCCCTGGAGAAGTGAACAGCTACCCAATCCAGTATTCTGGCCTGGAGAATTCCATGCACTGCATAGTTCAAGGGAGTCATTTTAGACTCCCTATGAGGATGGCTGATCAAAGTGTATATTTAACTTTTCATTTATGTGATGCCAATTTTTGCTTTTTCTCCAAAGACAGTGTACCGGCGCACACGCAACAGCGCTATATCAACATTTCGCGGTTTCACATGCCCAGCAACTCTTGGTGTTTTCAGGCTTTTAGGATTTTTGATCGTTTGGGAGGTGTGCAATCCATCATTTAAAGTATTTGCATGTAATTTCACTGTATGGAGGAGCCATCACTTGTTCAAATCAAAATTCTGGTGTAGGGCGTGTAGTTTCCAATTTTTTCTGTTTTATACTCAAAGCAGTGGTTGTCCAATTACTTCCTCAGAACAAATTCCAAGAGTGAAAATGCCAGACTAAATGTTCCACACACTGAAATTTTTTATCCATATTGCCCACCTGTCAACATAGAAAGATCTTACAATTTTACATTCTTTTTTTTTTTTTTTTAAATCTCTTTGGCTGGGATATAAATTGTGAGCTTCCTCTTAGGGAACTGTAGGCCATGTAAGCAAATGAAGTGCATGTGGAAGGCTTATCCTGACGCTGGTAGCTCAGAGCACTGGCTGTCCAATTTTACATTCTTATCTACAGTATTTGCATACCTTTACTCCCAAACGTGTTTCAAAAGCATCTTTTTTTCTTAAAAAAATCTGTTTTGTATATACTTAAAATTTTCATTTGTTTTTTTAAAATTTATTTTTTTAATTGAAGGATAATTGCTTTCAGAATTTAATTTTAAAGGCCAAATGACACAGGGCTCTCAGAAGAGCAAAACCCAGGACTTCTTTTTTCCATCCCAGTTCCCACTTCCCAGAAAAACCGTTTTAATCCTTAGCAGTTTCATCTACTTCGTTCTATAACTCATAGTATGCTTATATGACTCTTTCTTCGTTTGGTTTTAAAGTGTAGCGGACAGGCTAGATGCCCACTCGGATATCAATTTTTCCTCAACCTTCACAGATAGCTTAGAATTCCTGAGCCTTTCCAGGGTTCTGAAGCATTAAAGAGTCCTTGTCCCCACTTGGCTGCTGTTACCTGTTCTCCCGTTTTGTCAATAAGAACGTATCTTTTCTTTTGATTCCTTTACTGTCATTTAGTGGGGTTTTGTGGACAGAGTAGAGATAAATGGATATATTTAATCTGCCATATTCAACCTGAAATCTGAAGATACTGTAGATTTTATTATCATTATTATTATTATTCGGCCGCACTACAGGGTTTGGGAGACCTTAGTTCCCCATTCAGGGATTGAGCCTCTGCCCCTGCAGTGGAGTCCCAACTACTGCACCGTCAGGGAATTCCCGTTACTTTTAGAAAAATTTTTAAAACTTTGAAAACAAGTAGAGTAGTATCGATGCTAGAAAGGCCTCTCTGAAAATCGGTAACACTTGGGACACGGATGGACCTTAAGAAACATGGAATCAGCTGAGCGCCCCCTACTGGAATATCTTGCCCAAAGAAGTCTGACTTTCCCTGGGGCCTCTTTGTTCAGGGCCCAGTGCTTCACATTCGTGGTGGTCCACCAAAGGAGTTGGGGAGATTCTAAAAATCCTAGACTCCACCCTGGGCCAATTAAATTTTTCTCTGACCAGGACTCCACATCAATTTTATACTCTGCAGGAAGTCGCCATGACAGAGTGAAAACTGTCCAGTGATGTGGCCATTTTGCTGCAGATTAAATATATCCATTTAGCCAAGAACAGTGACTCTGCCCTCCAGAACCACTTAAGAGCTTTAAAAATGCTGATGCCCAATCCCCACACACAGAGAGAAAAATGTAATTGGCCCAGGGTGGAGTCCTGGGCATAAGATTTTTAGAAACTGTCCAACTCCTTTGGTGGACCGCCATGATTGTGAAGCGCTGGGCCCTGAACAAAGAGGCCCCAGGGAAAGTCAGACTTCTCTGGGCAAGATATTCCAGTAGGGGGCGCTCAGCTGATTCCATGTTTCTTGACGTCCATCTGTGTCCCAAGAGTTAACCGATTTTCAGAGAGGCCTTTCTAACATAGATACTACTCTGATTGTTTTCAAAGTTTTTAAAAATTTTCTAAAAGTAACGGGAATTCCCTGACAGTCCAGTGGTTGGAACTCCACTGCAGGGGCAGAGGCTCAATCCCTGAACGGGGAACTAAGGTCTCCCAAACCCTATAGCGTGGCCAAATAATAATGATAATAAAATCTACAGGATCTTCGGATTTCAGGTTGAATATGGCAGATTAAATATATCCATTTATCTCCACTCTGTCCACAAAACCCCACTAAATGACAGTAAAGGAATAAAAAGAAAAGATATGTTCTTACTGACAAAATGGGAGAGCAGATAACAGCAGCCAAGTGGGGACAAGGACATTTTAATGCTTCAGAACCCTGGAAAGGTTCAGGAATTCTAAGCTATCTCTGAAGGTTGAGGAAAAATTGATATCAGAGTGGGCATCTAGCCTGTCTGCTACAGTTTAAAACAAAACGAAGAAACAGCAGTACAAGCATACTATGAGTTATAGAAGCAAAGAGATGAAACTGCTAAGGATTTAAAATGGTTGTTTCTGGGAAGTGGGATGGGGAAAAGCATTTCTGAGTTTTGCTCTTCTGAGAGCCTTGTGTCATTTGGCCTTTAAAATTAAATTCTGAGCAATTATACTTCAATTAAAAAAAAACAAACAAAAAAATGAAAATATTAAGTATATACAAAACTTAGATTTTTTTAAAAAAGCTGCTTTTGAAATGCATTTTGGAGTAAAGGTATGCAAATACTGTAGATAAGAATTTAAAATTGTAAAATCTTTCTATGTGACAGGTGGGCAATATGGATCTAAAATTTCAATGTGTGGAACATTTAGTCTGGCATTTTCACTCTTGGAATTTGTCTTGAGGAAGTAATTGGACAACCACTGCTTTGATTATAAAACAGAAAAATTGGAAACTATCTACATGCCCAACACCAGAATTTTGATTTGAACAAGTGATGGCTCTTCCATACAGTGAAATTATATGCAAATACTTTAAATGATGGATTGCACACGTCCCAGACGGTCAAAAATTTTAAAAGCCTGAAAACACCAAGAGTTGCTGGTCATGTGAAACCGCGAAATGTTGATATAGCGCTGTTGAGTGTGCACCGGTACACTGTCTTTGGAGAAAAAGCAAAAATTGGCAAAACATAAATGAAAATCATGATGGCGTGATCACTCATCTAGAGCCAGACATCCTGGAGGTGAAGTCAAGTGGGTCTTAGAAAGCATCCCTACAAACAAAGCTAGTGGAGGTGATGGAATTCCAGTTGAGCTATTTCAAATCCTGAAAGATGACATTGTGAAAGTGCTGCACTCAATATGCCAGCAAATTTGGAAAACTCAGCAGTGGCCACAGGACTGGAAAAGGTCAGTTTTCATTCCAATCCCAAAGAAAGGCAATGCCAAAGAATGCTCAAACTACCGCACAATTGCACTCATCTCACACACTAGTAAAGTAACGCTCATAATTCTCCAAGCCAGGCTTCAGGAATACGTGAACCGTGAACTTCCTGATGTTCAAGCTGGTTTTAGAAAAGGCAGAGGAACCAGAGATCAAATTGCCAACATCCACTGGATCATCGAAAAAACAAGAGAGTTCCAGAAAAACATCTATTTCTGCTTTATTGACTATGCCAAAGCCTTTGACTGTATGGATCACAATAAACTGTGGAAAATTCTTCAAGAAATGGCAATACCAGACCACCTGACCTGCCTTTTGAGAAAGGAAGCAACAGTTAGAATGGACATGGAACAACAGACTGGTTCCAAATAAGAAAAGGAATACATCAAGGCTGTATATTGTCACCCTGCTTATTTAACTTCTTTGCAGAGTACATCATGAGAAACACTGGGCTGGAAGAAGCACAAGCTGGAATCAAGTTTGCCGGGAGAAATATCAATAACCTCAGATATGTAGATGACACCACCCTTATGGCAGAAAGCAAAGAGGAACTAAAAAGCCTCTTGATGAAAGTGAAAGAGGAGAGTGAAAAAGTTGGCTTAAAGCTCAACATTCAGAAAACTAAGATCATGGCATCCGGTCCCATCACTTCATGGGAAATAGATGGGGAAACAGTGGAAACGGTGTCAGACTTTATTTTTGGGGGCTCAAAAATCACTGCAGATGGTGATTGCAGCCATGAAATTAAAAGACACTTACTCCTTGGATGGAAAGTTATGCCTAGATAGCATATTCAAAAGCAGAGATATTACTTTGCCAACAAAGGTCCATCTAGTCAAGGCTATGGTTTTTCCAGTGGTCATGTATGGATGTGAGGGTTGGACTGTGAAGAAAGCTGAGCGCCGAAGAATTGATGCTTTTGAACTGTGGTGTTGGAGAAGACTCTTGAGGGTCCCTTGGACTGCAAGGAGATCCAACCAGTCCATCCTAAAGGAGATCAGCCCTGAATATTCATTGGAAGGACTGATGCTGAAGCTGAAACCCCCATACTTTGGCCACCTCATGCAAAGAGTCGATTCATTGGAAAAGACCCTGATGCTGGGAGGGATTGGGGGCAGGAGGAGAAGGGGACGACAGAGGATGAGATGGCTGGATGGCATCACTGACTCGATGGACGCGAGTTTGAGTGAACTCTGGGGTTGGTGATGGACAGGGAGGCCTGGCGTGCTGTAATTCATGGGGTTGCAAAGAGTCGGACACGACTGAGCGACTTAACTGAACTGAAAAGTTAAATATACACTTTGATCAGCAATTCTCATAGGGAGTCTAAAATGACAACCATAAACTATAGAGAGCATGGAAGTCTCCAGACCAGAATACTGGAATGGGTAGTTCTCTTCTCCAGGGGATCTTTGCGACCCAGGACTCGAACCCAGGTCTCCTGCATGGAAGGTTGCTGTTTTACCAGCTGAGCGGTATTCCAGGGAAGCCTGAGACCCTCTACAGACTTTTACAAATATTACATTCTGGGGTGGGAGGGGGGAGAAGTGAACGAACACACCTACCTACATAAGTTTACGACCTACCTCCCTAAGTTTGTGAACAAAGAAAACGAACCTATATGAATAATGCAACTATGAAAGTTGAATACCACTAAATCCAGTAGTAATAACTGTGAACTGCTGCTAAGTCGCTTCAGTCGTGTCTGACTATGTGTGACCCCACAGACGGCGGCCCACCAGGCTCCCCCGTCCCTGGGATTCTCCAGGCAAGGACACTGGAGGAGGTTGCCATTTCCTTCTCCAGTGAATGAAAGTGAAAAGTGAAAGTGAAGTCGCTCAGTCCTGTCCGACTCTTAGAGACCCCATGGACTGCAGCCTACCAGGCTGCTCCGTCCATGGGATTTTCCAGGCAAGAGTACTGGAGTGGGGTGCCATTGCCTTCTAGGACTAAAAAAACAAAAAACAAAAGACAAAACCGTGGCTCACAGAGTAAACAACTTGCCTGCATTGCAGGAGATGCGGGTTCGATCCCTGGGTTGGCAAGATACCAGAAAAGGGGAAAGCTAACCACTCCACTATACTAGCCTGGAAAATTCCACAGACTGCATAGTACATGGGGTCGCAAATAAGTCGTACACGACTAACTGACTTCCACGACCAAACCCCGAAATCCGAAATGGCAAACGCAGAAAGCTTCAAAGCCTAAAATAATCGGACGAAACCAGTTATTTTCCAAGTTCTACTTTTTAACACCAAAATATTGGTCTTGTTTAGTCTTACAAGACCTCCAAAAATTAGTTGGGAAAGCAACGTTGTCTTTCTTGGTTCTACTTGACTTAGTCTGCACGGTGGTACCGGAGACCAAGCTCAAGTAGGACCAAGAAAGAGAGTGTGGATACCGGACCGGCTCTCGGCACGGACGGTTGGGAGGAAGCGCACTCCTAATACACTGAGGATGAGAAAGAAAAAAAAAACAGTCCCAGTGAAGAGGTTGTAGCAGATCTTTTCACCTTAATGGACGAAGGCTCATTCTTCGAAATACTATGTTTGAAGGAAATTACGATAAATTCGAATAATAAATTGAACATACTGGGTGCGGTGCGTGTTCGTTATGCAAATGAACGCTGAGGCCCCGCCCCCGAGATTCACGCCTCCCCCCATACCGGCTCCCGTGAAGCCAGCTTCCAGTCCGTTGTTCCCAGGCCCCTGACTCCATGTTTTCTCCTCCTCGACACTCTGGGTCTGATTTCTTTTGAATAAGGCTTTTCTTGATGGCTTAAGATAATGATATATGGGCGCTGCATTTGACAGAGAAGGTTCCCTATAATGTCGAATGAAACAGTGTGCTGAGTGCACAGTCGTGCCAAACTATTTGTGACCCCATGGACTGTAACCCTACAGGCTCCTCTGTCCGTGGAATTCTCCAGGCAAGAATACTGCAGTGGGTAGCCATTCCCTGGTAGCCATACCCAAGTGGGTAGCTTGTCCAGGAGATTCTTCCCAAGGAGTGCACCTGGGTCTCCCATATTTATTGTAAGCGGACTCTTCACTGTCTAAGCCACCAGGATGACTCTAATCAGTAATTTAAAACAAAATTTGTCTACCAATATAGGAGGAGCCAGTTCCATCCCTGGGTCATAAAAATTGTCCAGTTCCTTTGCTCAGTCGTCTCCAAACAGTTCTCCTGGGGCTGGTTCAAACACATGACCACCGAGACAGTGGGTGCTATATAATGAGTCAATGTCCCTTTCATCTCCTCTTTCACTTTCATCAAGAGGCTCTTTAGTTCTTTGCTTTCTGCCATAAGGGTGGTGTTATCTGCATGTCTGAGGTTATTGATGTTTCTCCCAGAAATCTTCATTCCAGCTTGTGCTTCATCCAGCGTGATATTTCACATGATATACTCTGCATATAAGTTAAATAAGCAGGGTGACAATATGCAGACTTGACATTCTCCTTTCCCGATTTGGAACCAGCCAGATTTTCAATGTACAGTTCTGTTGCTTATTGACCTGCATACAGATTTCTCAGGGTCAGGTCAGGTTGATTGGTCAGTAAGATTGATTGGCCTTTGGTTCTCATAATCGTGAGTGGGTTTTCCAGGAGATTTTTCTAGTGCCAGGAAAGATCCAAGACAGGAGGAGAAAGGGACGACATTGGGAAAAACGATTAGATAGCATCACCGACTCGGTGGACATGAGTTTGCGCATGCTCCGGAAGTTAGGGACGGTTAGGAAAGCCGGTCGGAGAAGGCAATGGCACCCCACTCCAGTACTCTTGCCTGGAAAAATCCCATGGATGGAGCAGCCCGGAAGGCTGCAGTCCATGGGGTCGCTAGGAGTCGGACATGACTCAGCGACTTCCTTTTCACTTTCATGCATTGGAGAAGGCAATGGCAACCCACTCCAGTGTTCTTGCCTGGAGAATCCCAGGGACGGTGGAGCCTGGTGGGCTTCCGTCTATGGGTTCACACAGAGTCAGACGCGACTGAAGTGACTTAGCGGCAGCAGCAGAAAAGCCGGTCGGACAGAACTGAGCAAATGAAGTGGACAGTTTTCACGACCCTGGGATGGAACCTGGCCCTCCTATTTTGGCAGTCATATTTCTTTCTTTTTTTTTTTTTAATATTGTTTGCCGCTGCCAAGTCACTTCAGTCGTGTCCGACTCTGTGCGAACCCATAGACGGCCGCCCACCAGGATGCCCCGTCCCTGGGATTCTCCAGGCAAGAACACTGGAGTGGGTTGCCATTGCCTTCTCCAATGCATGAAAGTGAAAAGGAAGTCGCTGAGTCATGTCCGACTCCTAGCGACCCCATGGACTGCAGCCTTCCGGGCTGCTCCATCCATGGGATTTTTCCAGGCAAGAGTACTGGAGTGGGGTGCCATTGCCTTCTCCGACCGGCTTTCCTAACCGTCCCTAACTTCCGGAGCATGCGCAAACTCATGTCCACCGAGTCGGTGATGCTATCTAATCGTTTTTCCCAATGTCGTCCCTTTCTCCTCCTGTCTTGGATCTTTCCTGGCACTAGAAAAATCTCCTGGAAAACCCACTCACGATTATGAGAACCAAAGGCCAATCAATCTTACTGACCAATCAACCTGACCTGACCCTGAGAAATCTGTATGCAGGTCAATAAGCAACAGAACTGTACATTGAAAATCTGGCTGGTTCCAAATCGGGAAAGGAGAATGTCAAGTCTGCATATTGTCACCCTGCTTATTTAACTTATATGCAGAGTATATCATGTGAAATATCACGCTGGATGAAGCACAAGCTGGAATGAAGATTTCTGGGAGAAACATCAATAACCTCAGACATGCAGATAACACCACCCTTATGGCAGAAAGCAAAGAACTAAAGAGCCTCTTGATGAAAGTGAAAGAGGAGATGAAAGGGACATTGACTCATTATATAGCACCCACTGTCTCGGTGGTCATGTGTTTGAACCAGCCCCAGGAGAACTGTTTGGAGACGACTGAGCAAAGGAACTGGACAATTTTTATGACCCAGGGATGGAACTGGCTCCTCCTATATTGGTAGACAAATTTTGTTTTAAATTACTGATTAGAGTCATCCTGGTGGCTTAGACAGTGAAGAGTCCGCTTACAATAAATATGGGAGACCCAGGTGCACTCCTTGGGAAGAATCTCCTGGACAAGCTACCCACTTGGGTATGGCTACCAGGGAATGGCTACCCACTGCAGTATTCTTGCCTGGAGAATTCCACGGACAGAGGAGCCTGTAGGGTTACAGTCCATGGGGTCACAAATAGTTTGGCACGACTGTGCACTCAGCACACTGTTTCATTCGACATTATAGGGAACCTTCTCTGTCAAATGCAGCGCCCATATATCATTATCTTAAGCCATCAAGAAAAGCCTTATTCAAAAGAAATCAGACCCAGAGTGTCGAGGAGGAGAAAACATGGAGTCAGGGGCCTGGGAACAACGGACTGGAAGCTGGCTTCACGGGAGCCGGTATGGGGGGAGGCGTGAATCTCGGGGGCGGGGCCTCAGCGTTCATTTGCATAACGAACACGCACCGCACCCAGTATGTTCAATTTATTATTCGAATTTATCGTAATTTCCTTCAAACATAGTATTTCGAAGAATGAGCCTTCGTCCATTAAGGTGAAAAGATCTGCTACAACCTCTTCACTGGGACTGTTTTTTTTTTTCTTTCTCATCCTCAGTGTATTAGGAGTGCGCTTCCTCCCAACCGTCCGTGCCGAGAGCCGGTCCGGTATCCACACTCTCTTTCTTGGTCCTACTTGAGCTTGGTCTCCGGTACCACCGTGCAGACTAAGTCAAGTAGAACCAAGAAAGACAACGTTGCTTTCCCAACTAATTTTTGGAGGTCTTGTAAGACTAAACAAGACCAATATTTTGGTGTTAAAAAGTAGAACTTGGAAAATAACTGGTTTCGTCCGATTATTTTAGGCTTTGAAGCTTTCTGCGTTTGCCATTTCGGATTTCGGGGTTTGGTCGTGGAAGTCAGTTAGTCGTGTACGACTTATTTGCGACCCCATGTACTATGCAGTCTGTGGAATTTTCCAGGCTAGTATAGTGGAGTGGTTAGCTTTCCCCTTTTCTGGTATCTTGCCAACCCAGGGATCGAACCCGCATCTCCTGCAATGCAGGCAAGTTGTTTACTCTGTGAGCCACGGTTTGTCTTTTGTTTTTTGTTTTTTTAGTCCTAGAAGGCAATGGCACCCCACTCCAGTACTCTTGCCTGGAAAATCCCATGGACGGAGCAGCCTGGTAGGCTGCAGTCCATGGGGTCTCTAAGAGTCGGACAGGACTGAGCGACTTCACTTTCACTTTTCACTTTCATTCACTGGAGAAGGAAATGGCAACCTCCTCCAGTGTCCTTGCCTGGAGAATCCCAGGGACGGGGGAGCCTGGTGGGCCGCCGTCTGTGGGGTCACACATAGTCAGACACGACTGAAGCGACTTAGCAGCAGTTCACAGTTATTACTACTGGATTTAGTGGTATTCAACTTTCATAGTTGCATTATTCATATAGGTTCGTTTTCTTTGTTCACAAACTTAGGGAGGTAGGTCGTAAACTTATGTAGGTAGGTGTGTTCGTTCACTTCTCCCCCCTCCCACCCCAGAATGTAATATTTGTAAAAGTCTGTAGAGGGTCTCAGGCTTCCCTGGAATACCGCTCAGCTGGTAAAACAGCAACCTTCCATGCAGGAGACCTGGGTTCGAGTCCTGGTCGCAAAGATCCCTGGAGAAGAGAACTACCCATTCCAGTATTCTGGTCTGGAGACTTCCATGCTCTCTATAGTTTATGGTTGTCATTTTAGACTCCCTATGAGAATTGCTGATCAAAGTGTATATTTAACTTTTCAGTTCAGTTAAGTCGCTCAGTCGTGTCCGACTCTTTGCAACCCCATGAATTACAGCACGCCAGGCCTCCCTGTCCATCACCAACCCCAGAGTTCACTCAAACTCGCGTCCATCGAGTCAGTGATGCATCCAGCCATCTCATCCTCTGTCGTCCCCTTCTCCTCCTGCCCCCAATCCCTCCCAGCATCAGGGTCTTTTCCAATGAATCGACTCTTCGCATGAGGTGGCCAAAGTACTGGGGTTTCAGCTTTAGCATCATTCCTTCCAAAGAAATCCCAGGGCTGATCTCCTTCAGAATGGACTGGTTGGATCTCCTTGCAGTCCAAGGGACTCTCAACAGTCTTCTCCAACACCACAGTTCAAAAGCATCAATTCTTCGGCGCTCAGCCTTCTTCACAGTCCAACTCTCACATCCATACATGACCACAGGAAAAACCATAGCCTTGACTAGACGGACCTCTTTGCTGGCAAAGTAATGTCTCTGCTTTTCAATATGCTATCTAGGTTGGTCATAACTTTCCTTCCAAGGAGTAAGCGTCTTTTAATTTCATGGCTGCAGTCACCATCTGCAGTGATTTTGGAGCCCCCAAAAATAAAGTCTGACACTGTTTCCACTGTTTCCCCATCTATTTCCCATGAAGTGATGGGACCGGATGCCATGATCTTCGTTTTCTGAATGTTGAGCTTTAAGCCAACTTTTTGACTCTCCTCTTTCACTTTCATCAAGAGGCTCTTTAGTTCTTCGCTTTCTGCCATAAGGGTGGTGTCATCTGCATATCTGAGGTTATTGATGTTTCTCCCGGTAATCTTGATTGCAGCCTGTGCTTCATCAGCATGGCATTTCGCATGATGTAGTCTGCATAAAAGTTAAATAAGCAGGGTGACAACACGCAGCCCTGAGGTTCTCCTTTCCCGCTTTGGAACCAGTCTGTTGTTCCATGTCCGGTTCTAACCATTGCTTCTTGACCTACATACAGATTTCTCTGGGGGCACGTCAGGTTGATTGGTCAGTAAGATTGATTGGTCTTTGGTCAGTAAGGTTCTCACAGTCGTGAATGGGTCTTTGGGAGATGTTTCTGGTGCTGGGAAAGATGGAAGACAGGAGGAGACAGGGACGACTTTGGGTAAAACGATTAGATAGCATCACCGACTCGGTGGACATGAGTTTGAGCATGCCCCGGGAGTTAGTGACGGATAGGAAAGCCGGTCGGACAGAACTGCGCAAATGAACTGGACAATTTTCACGACCCAGCGACGGATCCGGGCCCTCCTATTTTGGCGGTCACTTTTTTTTTTTAATATGGTGATTCGAGTCACCCTGATGGCCTAGACAGTAAAGAGTCCATTTACAAAGTGGGAGACCCAGATTCGCTCCTGGGGAAGCATCTCCTGGAGAAGGGAATGGCTACCCACTGCAGTATTCTTGCCTGGAGAATTCCAGGGACAGAGGAGCCTGGAGGTCGGCACTCTATTTCATTCGACAATATAGTGAACCTTCTCTGTGTCAAATGCAGCGCCCCTATATCGTTATCTTAAGCCGTCAAGAAAAGCCTTATTCAAACGAAATCAGACCCAGAGTGTCCAGGAGGAGAAAACATGGAGTCAGGGGCCTGGGAACAAGGGACTGGAAGCTGGCTTCATGGGAGCTGGGGCGGGGAGAGGCGTGAATCTCGGGGACGGGGCCTCAACCTTCATTTGCATAACCAGCATGCACTGCGCGCAATGTAGTTTCTATTTATTATTTCAACTATCATAATTTTATCTAAAACGTAGTATTTCGAAGAATGAGCCTTCATCCACTTCCGTGAGAAGATCTGCAAACTCTTGACCCGAACTTACCCTTGACGCTCCTCACCCTCACAGTGTTAGGAGTGGCTATGAGGTAGTCAGTATGTTCAGGGGCTCCGTGGTATAGCTAGGCTTACCCTTGCTTCTACCCTGCAAGAGCTCTTGGTGTTTTACCGAGGGCTCGGCCGGGTAGGTCCAAGCAAGGGCTACCAGAACTCTCCCAATTTTTGGAGGCCTTGTGTTAAACAAGGCTAACTATAGCTGTGTGGAAAAGCAGAATTTAAAAAGTGAAACCACTTTTCTATGCCTGCATCAGTTAAGACTTCTACGTGTGTTTATCTAGCGAAGTGAAGTCAGTCAGTCGTGTCTGACTCTGCGCGACCCCATGGGCTGTGGCCTACCGGGCTTCTCTGTCCGTGGGATTTTCCAGGCAAGAGTACTGGACTGGGTTGCCATTTTCTTCTCCAAGGGTCCGCTTACAGTGTGGGGAACGGAGGCTCGCTCCTGGGGAAGAATCTCCTGGAGAAGCTACCCACTTGGGTATAGCTACCAGGGAATGGCTACCCACTGCAGTATTCTTGCCTGGAGAATTCCATGCATAGAGGAGCCTGGAGGGCTACAGTCCATGGGGTCGCAAATAGTTTGGCACGACTGTGCACTCAGGGCACTCTGTTTCATTTGACATTATAGTGAGCCTTTTCTGTGTCAAATACAGCACTCCCATATAATTTTCTTAAGCCATCGAGAAAATCCTTTATTTGAAAGAAATCAGACGGAGAGCGTCGAGAAGACATGGAGTCAGGGGCCTGGCATCAAGGGACTGGAAGCAGGCTTCGCGGGAGCCGGGGTGGCAAAGGCGTGAATCTCGTGGGTGGGGACTCAGCGTTTATTTGCATAGCCAGAATGCACTGCACGCAGTATGTTCAATGTATTATTTGAATTTATCGTAGATTTCCTTTAAACATACTATTTCGAAGAATGAGCCTTCGTCCACTAATGTGAAGAGATCTGCTACAACCTCTTCACGGGGACTTACCCTTTTTTGCTTCTCATCCTCAGTGTATTAGGTGTGAGCTTCTCCTCATCAGTACGTGCCCAGGCACAGTCCGATATCTTGAGCTTAAACTCTAGTATTGCCGTGCAGACTAAGTCAAGTAGGACCAAGAAAGAAAGAAAGAAATTTTACATTTGCCAGTGGTTTTTGGAGGTCTTATGAGCTTAAATAAGACCGATATTGTGTAGAAAAGTAGAACTTGGAAAATAAGTGATTTCGGGCGATTTTTTTAGATTCTTGAAGCTTGTGTGTTTACCGTTTCAGATTGCCGGTTTGGCCTTTGGTGAGTTGAAAGCGAAAGTCGCTTAGTCGTGTCCCACTTTTTGTGACCCTATGTACTATGCAGTCCATGGAATTTTCCAGGCCTGACTACTGAGTGGTTAGCCTTCCTCTTTTGCTAGGATCTTCCCAACCCAGGGATGGAACCCAGGTCTCCCACATTGTAGGCAAATTCTTTTCCAGCTGAGACACAAGGGAAGCCCAATGTCCATAAAACCACCATGGGGTTTTTCAGGGGAAGACAGGATGGCCGATTGGACATGGCTGAGCAAATAAACCAGCCAGATTTTTCGCTCCCCACGGACGGAACCCAGGCCTCGGATATTGGCAGACAGGTTTGTTTTTCTTTTCTTTTCTTTTTCTTTTCTTTCTTTTTTTTCTTTTTTTTTTTTTTTTTTGCTGATTAGAGTTTCCCTGATGGCTTAGAGAGCCTGCTTTCAATGTGGTAGACCCAGGCAGTTCCTGGGGAAGGCTCTCCTGGAGAAGGGAATGGTTACCCACTGCAGTATTCTTGTCTGGGGAATCCCATGGGCAGAGGAGCCAGACAGGCTCTGGTCAGACACGACTGAGCGACTTTCAGAGAGAGAGCCACCTGGGAAAAGGAGAACTCTTTTTGCGTGATCCCACATTTCTGTCGCAGGTGTAATTGTCTTTGGGCTGTGCTTTGTTTTCTGTAGTGTCATTCACTCAGTCCTGTGGGACCGTTAGCCACCCTATGGACTGTAACCTGCCAGGCTCCTCTGTCTGTGGAATACTCCAGGCCAGAATCCTGGAGTGAGTTTCCATTCCCTTCTCCAGGGACTCTTCCCGACCCAGAGATCGAACCCGAGTCTCCTGCATTGCAGGCGAATTGTTTACCATGTGAGCCACCTTTTTTTTTTTTTTTTTTTTTTTTCCTAATCCACAGTTATTACTACTGGATTTAGTGGTAGTCAACTTTCATAGCTGCATTATTCGTATAGGTTCGTTTCCTTGGTTCATAAACTTACGGAGGTAGTTAGTAAACCTATGCAGGTAGATGTGTTTGTTCTGTTCTCCCCCTTCCCACCCCAGGATGTAGTATTTGTAAAAATCCATAGACGGTGTCAGGCTTCACTGGTAGCTCAGCTGGTAAAGAATCCACCTTCCATGCAGGAGACCTGGGTTCGATTCCTGGGTCACGAAGATCCCCTGGAGAAGAAAACAGCTACCCACTCCAGTATTCTGGCCTGGAGAATTCCATGCACTGTATAGTTCATGGGAGTCATTTTAGACTCCCTATGAGAATTGCTGACCAAGGTGTATATTTAACTTTTCATTTATGTAATGCCAATTTTTGCTTTTTCTCCAAAGACTGTAGCAGTGCACACTCAACAGCACTATATCAACATTTCGCGGTTTCACATGCCCAGCACTCTTGTTGTTTTCAGGCTTTTAGAGTTTTTGAGCGTCTGGGACGTGTGCAATCCATCGTTTAAAGTATTTGCATATAATTTTACTGTTTGGAGGAACCATCACTTGTTCAAATCAAAATTCTGGTGTTGGGCGTGTAGATAGTTTCCAATTTTTCTATTTTATACTCAAAGCAGTGGTTGTCCAATTACTTCCTCAGAACAAATTCCATGAGTGAAAATGCTGGACTAAATGTTCCACACATTGAAATTTTTGATCCATATTACCCACCTGTCACCTGGAAAGATTTTATGATTTTACATTCTTATCTACAGTATTTGCATACCTTTACTCCCAAATGTGTTTCAAAAGCAACTTAAAAAAAATCTGTGTTTTGTATATACTTAATATTTTCATTTGGTTTTGTTTTAAAAAAGAAATTTACTTGTTTTTAAAATTTATTTTTTAATTGAAGGATAATTGCTTACAGAATTTAATTTTAAAGGCCAAGTGACACAAGGCTCTCAGAAGAGCAAAACCCAGAATTGCTTTTTCCGATCCCAGTTCCCACTTCCCAGAAACAACCATTTTAAATCGTTAGCAGTTTCATCTGTTTGCTTCTATAACTCATAATATGCTTACACGGCTCTTTCTTCGTTTTGTTCTAAACTGTAGCAGACAGGCTAGATGCCCACTCTGATATCAATTTTTCCTCAACCTTCAGAGATAGCTTAGAATTCCTGAGCCTTTCCAGGGTTCTGAAGCATTAAAGTGCCCTTGTCCCTACTTGGCTGCTGTTTCCTGCTCTCCTGTTTTGTCAATAAGAACATATCTTTTCTTTTTATTCCTTTACTGTCATTTAGGAGGGGCGAAATTTCGTTTCAAATCAAATCCCATACCCACCAGTGACCCTTCGAGGGCTCAAACAAAACCTTGTGCACAGCAGGGCTCAGAGACCCCACAGAGACTGAGCCAGAACTCTGTTTGAGTGTCTCCTGTGGAGGGACAGTGGGTCAGCAGTGGCCTGCCGCAGGGGCAGGGGCTCTGGGTGCAGGAGCCCTGGTCACCCAGCCTGTGGCATAAGCCCTCTTGGAGGAGGTCGCCATTAACCCCAACCATAGAGCCCCCGAGCAGATGAACCACAAACTGCAGAACAATCATACCAAAGAAATTCTCGCACTGTTAAGAAAGTTCTAGGACCCACAACAGATTACCAACCTGGGGATCTGGCAAGGGAACTGAGAACCCCCAAGGAATTTGACTCTGGAGGCCAGTGGGATTTGATTACAGAACTTACACAGGACTGGGGAAGCAGACTCTTGGAGGGCACAAACAAAACCTTGCGTGCACCAGGACCCGGGAGAAAGGAGCAGGGACCCCACAAGGGACGGACCCAGGCTTGCCCGTGGGTGTCCAGGAGTCCCTGGTGGAGGCGTGGGTCGGCAGCGCACTGCTGCACGGTCGGGGGCACTGAGTGCAGCAGTGCCTGCCTGGGACCTTTGGAAGGAGGTGGCCATTATCTTCATTACCTCCACCTTAGTTGGGTCTCAGGTCAAACAACAGGGAGGAAAGGCAGCCCCGCCCATCAACAGAAAATTGGATTAAACATTTCCTGAGCATGGTCCCGCCCATCAGAACAAGACCCAGTTCCCCCCCACCCCCCAGTCAGTCTCTCCCAACAGGAAGCTTCCATAAGCCTCTTATCCTTATCTGTCAGAGGGCAGACAGAATGAAAACCAGTGTCACAGAAAGCTTGTCAAACTGATCGCATGGACCACAGCCTTGTCTAACTCAATGAAACTATGAGCCATGCCGTGTTGAGTTCAGTCACTGAGTTGTCACTGACTTTTTCAACCCCATGGACTGCAGCACACCAGGGTCCCTGTTCATCACCAAGTCCTGGAACTTGCTCAAAGTCATGTACGTCGAGGCGGTGAGAACACCATCCAACCATCTCATTCTCTGCTGTCCCCTTCTCCTCAAGCCTTCAATCTTTTCCAGCACCAGGGTCTTCTCCACTGAGTCAGTTCTTTGCATCAGGTGGCCAAAATATTGGAGTTTCAGCTTCAGCATCAGTCCTTCCAGTGAATATTCAGGACTGATTTCCTTTAGGATTGACTGGTTGGATCTCCTTGCAGTCCAAGGGACTCTCAAGAGTCTTCAATACCACAGTTCAAAAACATCAATTCTTCTGCGCTCAGCTTTCTTTATAGTCCAACTCTCACATCCATACATGACCACTGGAAAAACCATAGACTTGACTGCACAGACCATTGTTGACAAAGTAATGTCTCTGCTTTTCAACATACTGTCTAGGTTGGTCATAACTTTCCTTCCAAAGAGTAAGCGTCTTTTAACGTCATGGCTGCAATCACTATCTTGGAGAAGGAAATGGCAACCCACTCCAGTGTTCTTGCCTGGAGAATCCCAGGGACAGGGGAGCCTGGTTGGCTGCCGTTATTGGGTTGCACAGAGTCGGACACGACTGAAGCAATGCAGCATCAGCAATCACTATCTGCAATGATTTTGGAGCCCAGAAATATAGTCAGCCACTGTTTTCACTGTTTCCCCATCTATTTACCATGATGTGATGGGACCTGATGCCATGATCTTAGTTTTCTGAATATTGAGCTTTAGGCCAACTTTTTCATTCTCCTCTTTCACCTTCATCAAGCATACATCCAGAGAAAAACATGCTTTGAAAAAATGCATGCATCCCAGTGTCCATTGCAGTGCTGTTCAAAATAACCAAGACATGGAAACACCTAAATATCCACCAATAGCTGAATGGATTATGAAGATGTGGTGCATATTTACAGTGGAATATTACTCAGCCACTTGAATGAAATAATGCCATTTGCAGCAACATGGATGGACCTGGAGATTATCATACTAAGTGAAGTAAGTCAGACAGAGAAAGACAAATATCATATGATATCACTTATATGCAGAATCTAAAAAATGATATCAATGAACTTATTTACAAAACAGAAATGGACTCATAAACTTAGAGAATGAACTTATGATTACCAGGGAGGAAGGATGGGGGAGAGGGATAAACTGGGAGTTTGGGATTTGGGATAAACTGGGAGTGGGGATGAACACACTACTATATTGAAAATAGATAACTTTAAAAAAAAAAAAAAAAACAGGAAAGGAAAGGAGTGTAGAGTTGCTGAGGACCCCTCCACACTTGTCCTCCTCCTTGCTATTAGCAGAAATTATACTATTATCTTCTTTTGGAAATGTTTCAGGTTAAGTGAACAACGTCTTTAAAAAATGATGTAACACAACTAGGGCGAGGGACATTTTTCACTAGTAATCATCTCATAGACAGCGAAAGGCAGCAAGCTGCTGAGAGCCCGTAAATGGTGACCAATACTTGAAATGAGAAGCTCCAAATGAGTCTCTCATCTCAGCAAGCTGAAAGATAGCAAGACTGGGAAGGGAGGGTGGCATTCCAAAGTTCTGACAAATATTGCTAGCTCTTGAGGGACTCCTCATTTTTATAATCAATGTTTCTTCAGGGAATGGCTTTGTCATACAAAGTGGTCTTCAATCTTGGGAACGAAGAAAATACTCTTGATAAATTTAATCTAGTTATAATGCAGACACCATTTGTCACAAGTCAAATAGGAAAGGTAAATATATCTCTGTCATTTTATCTTTGGAGGCTCTTGTTCAGCACAGTAAAAGTTAACAAAGAAGGCCTCAGCATCTGATCTTGACTGTTCATTGGAGTTACCTGGGTCCCACCCCAGAGTTCTATTTTTAAATTTATTTTTAATTGGAAGATAATTGCTTTGCAATATTATGTTGGTTTCTGCCATATATCAACATGAATCAGCCATAGGTATACATATATTCCCTTCTTCTTGAACCTCCCTCCCACCCCATTTCACCCCTCTAGGGTGTCACAGAACACCAGATTTGAGCTCCCTGCATCATACAGCAAATTTTCACTTGCTATATGGTTTTACATATGGTAAAGTATATGTTTCAATGTTACTCTCTCAATTCGTCTCACCCTCTCCTCCTTCCCAGACATAGAGAATAGACTTGTGGTATGTCTGTGTCCCCATTGCTGCCCTGCAGATAGGTTCATTAGTACCATCTTTCTAGATTCCATATATGTGCATTAATATAGGATATTTGTCTTTTTCTGACTCACTTCACTCTGTGTAATAGGCTCTAGGTTCATCCACCTTATTAGAACTGACTCAGATGCATTCCTTTTTATGGCTGAGTAATATTCCATTGTGTATATGTACCACAGCTCTTTATCCACTCATCTATCGATGGACATCTAGGTTGCTTCCACATCCTGGTTACTGTAAATAGTGCTGTGATGAACACTGGGGTACATGTATCTTTTTCAGTTATGGTTTTCTCAAGATATATGCCCAGGAGTGGGATTGTTGGATCACAGGAGATTCCTAGTTTTTTTAAGGAATCTCCATACTGTTCTTCATAGCAACTGTATCAATTTGCTTTCCCACCAACAGTGCAAAAGGATTCCCTTTTTTATACACCCTCTCCAGCATTAATTGTTTTTAGGTTTTTTGATGATGGCTATTCTGACTAGTGTCAGGTGATGCTTCACTGTAGTTTTGATTTTCATTTCTCTAATAATGAGTGATGTTGAGCATCTTTTCATGTGTTTATTAGCCATATATGTGTCTTCTTTGGAGAAATGTCTGTTTAGATCTTCTGCCCACTTTTTGATTGGGTTGTTTGTTTTTCTGGTATTGAGCTGAATGAGCGGCTTGTATAATTTGGAGATAAATCCTTCGTCAGTTGTTTCATTTGCTATTATTTTCTCCCATTCTGAGGGTTTTCTTTTTACCTTGTTTATAGTTTCCTTTGCTGTGCAAAAGCTTTTAAGTTTAATTAGGTCCCATTTGTTTTTTGTTTTTTTCATTACCCTAGGAGGTGGGTCATAGAAGATCTTGCTGTGATTGTGATTTGCATCAAAGAGTATTCCACCTGTGTTTTCCTCTAAAAGTTTTATAGTTTCTGGTCTTACATTTAGGTCTTTGATTCGTTTTGAATTTATTTTTGTGTATGGTGTTCGGAATTGTTCTAATTTCATTCCTTTACATATGGCTGTCCAGTTTTCCCAGCACCACTTATTGAAGGCACTATCTTTTCTCCATTGTATATTCTTGCCTCCTTTGTCAAAGATAAGGTATCCATAGGTGCATGGGTTTATCTCTGGGCTTTCTATCTTGTTCCATTGATCTATATTTCTGTTTTTGTGCTAATACCATACTGTCTTGATGACTGTAGCTTTGTCGTATAGTCTGAAATCAGGCTAATTGATTCCTCCAGCTCCATTCTTCTTTCTCAAGATTGCTTTGGCTATTCAGGGTCTTTGGTGTTTCCGTACAAATTGTGAAATTTTTTGTTCTAGTTCTGTGAAAAATATCATTGGTAGTTTGATAGAGATTGCATTGAATCTGTATATTGCTTTGGGTAGTATAGTCATTTTCACAATATTAATTCTTCCAATCCAGGAACATGGTATATCTCTCCATCTGTTTGTGTCATCTTTGATTTCTTTCATCAGTGTCTTATAGTTTTCTGCATACAGGTTTTTGTCTCTTTAGGTAGGTTATTCCTGGGTATTGTATTCTTTTTTGTTGCAATGGTGAATGTGATTGTGTCCTTAATTTCTCTTTCTGATTTTTCATTATTAGTGTATAAAAATATAAGAAATTTCTGTGTATTAATTTTGTTTCCTGTGACTTTGCTATATTCATTGATTAGCTCTAGTAATTTCCTGGTGGCATCTTTAGGGTTTTCTTTGTATAGTATCATGTCATATGCAAATAGTAAGAGTTTTACTTCTTCTTTTCCAATCTACCCCCACAGTTTCTGATGCTGTCAGTCTGGAATGTGGCATGATTTTTCAAAGCTACTCAGGTGACTCTATTGTACAAACAAGTAGGGGGACAAACCATCCCCGTTTGCATAGGACTGAGGAGCTTCCTAGGATTTGAAACTTTCAGTGCTAAAACCCGGAAAGTCCCAGGCAAAGTAAAACAAGTTGATCATCCTAACCAGTGTTCTAAGAAATGTGTGTTTGGTGGGGTTTGATGGAGGTATGAAGAAAGGGGAACAGCTCATGCTTTTTAGTCATGGCAAGGTTGACTATGGGCTTCCCTAGTGGTTCAGATGGTAAAGAATCTGCTTGAAATGCAGGAAACCTGGGTTCAATACCTGGGTCAGGAAGATCCCCTGGAAAAGGAAATGGAAACCGACTCCAGTATTCTTGCCTGGAGAATTTTATAGACAGAGAAGCCTGGCGGGCTACAGTCCATGGGGTTGCCACAAGTCAGACATGACTGAGCGACTGATACACAAAAGGTTGACTACAGAGCCAATCACCTACCACAGAATTCCAGAAGGTATCTAAAATAGATTTGTGTCAGATGGCATGCTCTGAATTTCATCATGTACAATTTCTTGGAAGGGCCAATACTTTTCCTATTTCCTTCTTCCTCTGACTTTTGCAAGTATGATCTTGTTCCTAACTAAAAATTTTGTTTCTGAAAAGAAATCTTCCATAGCATCTGGACTCCCTCCCAGGAACCTGTGCTTTGGGAAGATCAGCCCCTTCCTTCCCATTAAGTCAATTATAATTGATAGTTACTAATTTTGGCCAATATTTCAGTCAGAGGAAGTGCACTGGATCACTCCTGTACAAGACTGTCTAATCCAGATTCTGACAAATTTCAAGGGCAGTTAGGTAATCATGGTGACTCCTCACCCAGATACCTCTCTTTGGGGGAGTTGCCAAGTAAGAGATACATGATCTATTTCCAGGAAAGAGTGACAGAGAAATGCCAGTAGAGAAAAATCCAAATCTCATCACAATAAATAGTCCTCTATAATATTATCAATAAGGATTCTTTCAAAGGATCTATTGGGTTGGCCAAAAACTTCTTTCAGGGAGAACCCAAATGAAGTTTTTTGCCAACTCAATACAAAAGCGAGAGACTGATCCCAACTCAATCCCAATATGGCAAAACTATGGGAGCTGCAGAAGGTTGAGGACAGAAGGAAATGTCAGGCCAGGAGAGGCCTCTTCTAACCATTAGCTGAGGGTGAGCTTTGCTGGCAAAACAGGCCCTGTCAAGTGGCCCTGTCCCCCACCTGTCTAGTGTAGACACATTCAGAGGACTTCTCTGTGGCATGAACCAATCCTTCACTACTAGTCAAATAGCTTTCTTCTGATACTTGTGGAGTGAGAAAAATCAGCCCTCCCGTATTGTTATAAGGTTGTTCTTTTCCAAGCTAGAGTCTTCATGTCTGTGAGTATTCTTTCTAGGATGCGTTTTATGACCAGTTCATCTCAGTGTTTTTCCTGTGAGCCTACTTAGGGGCTTGTAGGTTGGGAAGACTGGCCCTTAAATAGTAAAATAAGACAAGATAATTGGCCTCACCTTTCATGAGATGAAGCATGTCTTCTGGAATGAGGAGGGCTGAGGTAGTGGCAAGGGTTAGCTGCCATGTCCTATGTGCTATTTCTGGTTGATGATGCTGCAACTTTATATATAGTAAGATTGATATTCAATCCATGTTCCTCAGCTCATCTACAACAATATTTGATTTTATATAAAACTGCTAGTATGTGTCTAAAGTTACTTACTGAGCTTGTTGAACCTGTGTTATTAATAGCTTCCTGGGTTTCTCACACAAGTCGCAGAAAGCCATCACTTTGCATAGCAATCAAAGAAAGGGTCACCTCCCCACCACATATGCTATTTCCTCACCTAATAGCACAGCAAGGGACTTTGACATTGAACTAGCTCATGTGTAAGATAAAGAAGGTTTTTTGTTTTGTTTTGTTTTTTAAGTTTGAAGGTTTTATATTACTTTACCTTCAGGTTTGTAGCTTTAGAAAATCATGAACAAGGAATAGGAAAGTCTTTAAGCTATGCACAGCTTCTTTTCAGGGTAAATTCTGTCCTACCTGAGCTGAAGGAATTTTCTAGATCATGAATCAGAGCAGGGGGGCTGGTGTAAACTGGGCTCCAGGGGCGAGAAGCAACATCGGCCTGGCAACCTGTCAGTACCACTGAGCATCACTGCCTGTGTTAACGGGGAAGAGCCCCCAGGACAGCAGGAGGATGAGAAAAATACAAAGAAAGCAGCACAAATAAGAAATAAACAGAGGAGAGGATCTAATTAAAATAGAGTAACTGAAGAGATGACTTCCATTGCATTAAAGATATATTTAGAAGCACCATGCTAGCATTTTATCCCTGAAAACGCCCACTACTCTCACCAGTATATTAAAAATCTCTAGGTGCCTTCCCAAGATTGGACATTGGCCAATTCTCGCTGGCTCTTGCTTAGAATAGGAACAGGATGTGCTGTGTCTGCTACTTGAAATCTTGATTTTTTTTTTCCATCCTCTCCTTAGCGCCCAAGTTGGGATTTATGATGTCACAGATGCTGTCTAGGTAGGCTTTCAGTTTGTTATTTTTTTCCCCAATTTATTCTCATTTT
Source organism: Bos indicus x Bos taurus (assembly GCF_003369695.1). Classification (NCBI taxonomy): domain Eukaryota; kingdom Metazoa; phylum Chordata; class Mammalia; order Artiodactyla; family Bovidae; genus Bos; species Bos indicus x Bos taurus. The sequence goes on along the minus strand of NC_040105.1, from coordinate 11,922,961 downwards.
TATTTCTAGGCCACTAAAAATGTGGAATTCAGCCCACTAATACAATGAAAAATATATATGTATGTTGGTTGGGAAGGATCCAAATCAGATTACACTAGTTCTTCATGGAGAACATTTTATGAAGGGATAGAAGCTGTAATTAAGTGTTCTTCCCACTTGCAGCAATTTAATTAAAAAGACTAAGGTTATTGATTTTTAAAAACTATTAAAAGGCGCCCATGCTGCTGGTTCCAGGCTGTTGCTGGCAGACCATGCACTCATGGAGTATAATTTTCCATTTCCTCCAGTACAATGAAACCCTTTATTAAATGCTTTCTCACTGTGGACAGATTGGTTTATAGTTGAGGCAAGCAGGGATTTATAATCCCTTGCTGCTATTTGCTTACCCTTCAATTCAGATTCTGCCAGCACAACACAGATTTATCTCCTTAGCTTCAAAAGGACTTCGGATTTGGGGTGATTTTATTTCACAGGCTGAAGTAGGCTCAACAGAAGAGATTGTACCAACCAAGTGGAGTTTAGGAGGACTGAATAATCTCATTTTATTCAGGATAATACATAAATCAAGCCAGATGAGAATGGAAGAAATAATACCATTGAGCTGCTTGAGTGTCCTTACAACTTCACAGTTGGCTTTCTCCAGAGCAAGTGATCCAAGAGAAAAGTCAGGAAGAAATCTGCAATGCCATTTCAGACCAGTCTCAGCAAGCACAACCATCACTTCTGCCATATACTCTTTGTGAAAAATAAGTCAGTAGGTCAGCTTGGGACTCATGGGAATGGAAAGTAGGTTCCATCTCTTGAGGAGAGGATATGAAAGAATCTGTGGACATATTTTAAAACCTCCACACACTTGCTTTCCCCTCTACCTGAATTCTTCATATTCAAAGATCTTACTAGTCCACCTTATTCAAGCCTTAGTTCAAATGTCACAACTATAAAGAGGTCTTTCCTGACACCCCCATTCCATCTAAAATCGTATCCAAGTCCCTCTCTACATTATTTCACCACTTTACTTTTCTTCAAAGCATTTTATCATCACCTGACATTACTCATCTATCTCTTTACAATTGCTCTCCTCCACTAAAAAGGAAGCTTGATGGGGGCAAGTGATTTTCTGTCTTATTCATCACTGAACTTCATTGTCTAGAACACAATAATTGCCTAATAAATACTCGGTATTAAATGAATAAACTCATTCATTTATTGAAGCAAACATTTATTGAAGATCAATTATTTGTAAAAAGAAACCAGGCCACAGGGAAGGGGGTTTATACTCGGAGATAGGATGAAAAGATTATTAAAACAAGTTCTCAAGCTTCTATAATCTATGTTCAAGGAATGTTTCTCAAAATGAGTTACCCAGAGTATTAATAGGTGTTGCTCAAATAAAGGGTTCTATAGTTAATGAGAAACATTGGTTTAAACAAAATTAAACATTTTTATTACTGCACCGCTTCTCAAAGCTTTTAATATGCTAATGTGCCATGTAAATCCCCCAAAGGAGGAGTAAAATAAACTTGACTTCCAAAAATTACTTGAATGTGACATTTTCTTTCATTGAACCCAGATGCAAGAGTTAGTCTTGAAAGGATGAGATGAGTTGTTCAGACAAAACGTGTGACTTAACGAGAAACAGAAATTTGGAGCAGTGTGAAGAATATCATGACTGGGAGGAGGGGGAATCGGAAAGTTCAGCTGAGTCTTCTGGATGGTCTACAGAACACCAGAGACAAGCTTGCCTGCTCTGAGTAAGGGAGACAGGAGTGAGGCTAAGACCTTGAGAAGTGAAGAAAATGTCCGCAAAAGCCATAAAGGAAATATAAATAAAAGAACAGCAGAGCCACTGAAAGGGCCAAGTGGAGGCCACAGAGGATAGGTTTGGAACAGTCCCAGCCGGTACATTTTCATGACTTTCTCCACCCGTGCAATGACCACTGCATGTGAATAGAGAAAGCAAATTAAAATGGAACTTGGCAGCTTGAATTGACCTAGCAAAATCTCCACATAAGTTCAAGGAGAAAAGAAATTCTAAAGATCAGGTAGGAAGTGTTGGAAGGGTGCACCCAGAGTGAAAATGGGGAAAAGGACAAGCAAGGTCCAAATTGGTCATGAAAAATAGAGAAAGGGAAGAGAACAAATGCCAACATGATGCTTGGGGAACCAGTGGAAGAGAGTTAGAGAGATGGCTGATAAAGATCTCGGGGTCTAGGGAGGTAAGATGTGGACTCAAGGTCACGCCTGTGGGTTGCTCTGACTGATGATGAGATTCCCACTGGAATACACTCAGAGGTGGCTGTGATGGAAGTAAAATGAAGGTGGAGGAAGGAACAGCTTGCACATTTCCTTGGTTTCTCATCCATCCATCTGTTTTCTTCTGATATCCTTCAGGTGCAGGAATTATTCATCTTTGAGTCCTCATCTCAGAGCTCTGTGCCTGGAGCATAGTGGGATCTTCAGAACACCTGCTGGCTGAGTGGATGAAAGCTGCATGGATAAACAGGTAAACAATACAGGTATTGATGCTGTTAAGGGTGTTGACAGAACAGTGAAAGAGGCCGGTGCAAATGTCATTGGTGAAGTCCATTCACCCCATCCATGTTATGAAGTCTGCATTTAGGGAGCCTTGTTGGAAAGCTTATGGTCATTTTCATATGAGTGCATTCAAGATGTTGGTGTCTTGACTTAATTGACTGGATTCCCAACCACAGCTTTTAGCCCATTACTCCATACCTCGCCTGTCTCGATTTCTGTTCTTCCTATGGAAATCTCCATGACTTGTGGTGATTAGAGCCTTAACTCCTCTAGCCTCTTGGTTACCCCAGGCCCTGACCTAGGCTGGGAACACCTCCATCCTGGGAACCCTGGCCAAAGAAAGAAAAAGGTTCATCAAAAAAAGGTTTGTGCTTCACAGTAAGAATTTGAAAAACCATGAATGAAGGAATCACACAGAGCATATATCAAGTCTTATAGCCCCAGTATTATTAACTATAAGAAAAACTTTATGTCACTAGGAAATCAAACATGCACTTCTCAGACTTTGGTGGATGTGAGAATTATATGAACCCCTTACCCTCTGATTCCTCTTCAATAGGAGTTGGAGGAACCTGGCCTTTTGCTTTTTAATAAGCATCCTCAGTGATTGTCCTGCAGGTTGTCTCAGATATTTTGAGAAATGCCATTAGAAGCTTTTTGCTGATGAATTCTAGTACTGCAGTGATTTCAGGACTGCAATCTAGCCCAGAGGAAGGGACTTGTCATAAAACTCAGAGAGCATAGCAAGAACACCTTTTTTTTCCCCTGAGATTGTATGTGTGTGTATATATATATATATATATATATATATATAATGTTTTGGAGGAGGTTTGATGTTGTAAAACTGAGGAGGCAGATGTAGAACCCCAGCCACATCTCAGGGTGTTCCTGCCCTGAGTTTATAACCCTGCTGCAGCTTCCCACCCTGATTCCAGCTAATGACACCTCCGAGGGGCACTTGGGGCAGGGGCCTAGGGAATTTTCTCAGAACATTGAGACAGAGGGCAACTGAAGAGAAGCTTTATATTATCTAGGGCATCGCTGTTCTACAGGACAGCAGCTCTTGGCACTTGTAAAGTGTGTTTATCATCTGATAAAATGAACTATATAAATGCAAGGTAATATTAATTGAGAGCACCTTATTGTGAACACCAAATGAAAATTACTCAAACTGTTATTGACATGAAATGATACATAAAAAGCAGAGATCTCTTCCTCTTTCCCAAGGAGTCTGCTTTTTTATTCTCTGGGCTCCAGCAGTGCAAGAGGACGGAGACTGCCTCTGGGCACATTCACTAGCTGCTAAGAATCCACACCAGGGCCCTGGCCAGCACTTATATTTCTTTTTTTCCCAGAAGCTCATAAAAGCACCTTGGCTGACCCTTCTCCATCACCTCCTAAAAAGACAAAAACTCTGTCACCAGTATAGCCATTAGCAGGGAAACGATCAATTCTTTGATTTTCTTTCAAGCTGGTTTGTATCTATGTTAGGAAGGGAATTAGCATCCATGTCACGTGTGAATTTCCTTCTCTTTCCATCTCTCTCACCATAAGCAAGCCCCTCCAGCTCCCTGCATCCATTCACAAAGTCACAAAGTTTCCAGCATCCTTGAAGTTGGCCCCAATTCTCCTGCAACCAAAACCTCCAAGACGCTCACAGGCCTTTTTTTGACAGCAGCTATATTTCTTTGTGCACACAGAACAGAAGAAAAGAGGGAAGCCCTCCTCTTGGGAGGAGATTTTCAAGTGTCATCAAATCTTCTCCTGGTCTCAGACACAAAAGCTCAGAACTAGCCATAGCAATCTGCAATGGTCTTCTCCTTTGTCTAAGAGGCAGGCAGTAATTGATTTGACCTGCTTTATGGGGACAATCTCCCAGGCATGACTGAGTGCTAATTGCTACTAATGAGGAGGCATTTTTAACTGGCTGTGGTCTTGAGCTTCCTGTTCTCTTTCCTCCAAGCGGCATTCCTGCCACTGGGTTGCATGTAAACCTTCCAGCGAGCCCTCAGCCATGACAAGCTCCACTTCCCCAGATGCTGAGGGTTGTGTTGAGAAGGGCAAATTCCACTGCCTTTCAAAAGGGCGATCTGACTGAATGAGCAGCATTGAAAGATGCACTGAGGCAATGCCACTCTTGAGGAAATGAACTCTAAATGCTACAGGATCACTGGAAATTACTTTCCTAATGACTTTTACTGATTCCACCCATTTCTCTACATTCATCTCTCTCACCCAGAGAAAAACCCACAAGCCCCAATCCTTGAAGAGTGTTTTCTTGCTACCAGTTATTTGGGGCGGGCGGGGGGCGGGGCGGTGCTAAGTTTTACATCAGTGCCTTCCTGTCTAAAAATCACCTTGTGTTGTTGAAGCCGAATCTGGCTTCTGTGCCCGCGACACTGAATTAAATCTCAGACACAGAGGTCTGGGGGAAGTAGAAAAGAATAGCTTTACTGCTTTGCCAGGCAAAGGGGGGTCCCAGCAGCTTATTGCCCTCAAAACTGTGTCCCAACCTGGAGGGGATAGTGAGGAGTTTTACAGGAATGGTTCAAAGAGGGCGTGGTCAGCTCATGGGCATTCTTCTGATTGGTTGGTGGTGCTAGTGCTTGTGGGCAGCACGCAGTTAACTTCTCCCACCTGGTGGGGGTTTCATTATCTGTTAGTTCAGTTCAGTTCAGTCGGTCAGTCGTGTCCGACTCTTTGCCACCCCATGAATCGCAGCACGCCAGGCCTCCCTGTCCATCACGAACTCCCGGAGTTCACTCAAACTCACGTCCATCGAGTCGGTGATGCCATCCAGCCATCTCATCCTCTGTTGTCCCCTTTTCCTCCTGCCCCCAATCCCTCCCAGCATCAGGGTCTTTTCCAATGAGTCAACTCTTCGCATGAGGTGGCCAAAGTGTTGGAGTTTCAGCTTTAGCATCAGTCCTTCCAATGAACACCCAGGACTGATGTAAAACAGCTCAAATACATTGTTCTGTATATGCTTTGACTGGGGGGGTCCAGGACCCTGCCCCAAGGCTGCACTATTGTTTCTTTTGACTGTTCCTCCCTTGTTACTGCATCCCCTCCCTTCCCTAATTAGCAACTATTTGAACCTTCTGGTTGGAACTCAGGGAAGGTCAAACATATTTCGTGTAATCAAGACATGGTAGACACAGAAAGGCTTTTGTACCCAGGAGCCCCACAGGGTCCTGCTCTGTATCATTATTGGTGCTACCACAGATTACTTCCTCCTATATTTGCCTTGTGTTAGTTAGACAGGGGAAAATCCCTGTTACAACTGATTGGGAATTTTCTTTAGTACCAGATCAGATCAGATCAGTTGCTCAGTCATGTCCGACTCTTTGCGACCCCATGAATCGCAGCACGCCAGGCCTCCCTGTCCATCACCAACTCCCGGAGTTCACTGAGACTCATGTCCATCGAGTCAGTGATGCCATCCAGCCATCTCATCCTCTGTCGTCCCCTTCTCCTCCTGCCCCCAATCCCTCCCAGCATCAGAGTCTTTTCCAATGAGTCAACTCTTCGCATGAGGTGGCCAAAGTACTGGAGTTTCAGCTTTAGCATCATTCCTTCCAAAGAAATCCCAGGGCTGATCTCCTTCAGAATGGACTGGTTGGATCTCCTTGCAGTCCAAGGGACTCTCAAGAGTCTTCTCCAACACCACAGTGCAAAAGCATCAATTCTTCGGCGCTCAGCCTTCTTCACAGTCCAACTCTCACATCCATACATGACCACAGGAAAAACCATAGCCTTGACTAGACGAACCTTTGTTGGCAAAGTAATATCTCTGCTTTTCAATATGCTATCTAGGTTGGTCACAACTTTCCTTCCAAGGAGTAAGCGTCTTTTAATTTCATGGCTGCAGTCACCATCTGCAGTGATTTTGGAGCCCCTCCAAAAAAGTCTGCCACTGTTTCCACTGTTTCCCCATCTATTTCCCATGAAGTGGTGGGACCGGATGCCATGATCTTCGTTTTCTGAATGTTGAGCTTTAAGCCAACTTTTTCACTCTCCACTTTCACTTTCATCAAGAGGCTTTTGAGTTCTTCTTCACTTTCTGCCATAGGGGTGGTGTCATCTGCATATCTGAGGTTATTGATGTTTCTCCCGGGAATCTTGATTCCAGTTTGTGTTTCTTCCAGTCCAGCATTTCTCATGATGTAATCTGCATATAAGTTAAATAACAGGGTGACAATATACAGCCTTGACAAACTCCTTTTCCTATTTGAAACCAGTCTGTTGTTCCATGTCCAGTTCTAACTGTTGCTTCCTGACATGCATATAGGTTTCTCAAGAGGCAGATCAGGTGGTCTGGTATTCCCATCTCTTTCAGAATTTTCCACAGTTTATTGTGATCCACACAGTCAAAGGCTTTGGCATAGTCAATTAATCAAAAATAGATGTTTTTCTGGAACTCTCTTGCTTTTTCCATGATCCAGTAGATGTTGGCAATTTGATCTCTGGTTCCTCTGCCTTTTCTAAAACCAGCTTGAACATCAGGAAGTTCATGGTTCACATATTGCTGAAGCCTGGCTTGGAGAATTTTGAGCATTACTTTACTAGCGTGTGAGATGAGTGCAATTGTGCGGTAGTTTGAGCATTCTTTGGCATTGCCTTTCTTTGGGATTGGAATGAAAACTGACCTTTTCCAGTCCTGTGGCCACTGCTGAGTTTTCCAAATTTGCTGGCATATTGAGTGCAGCCCTTTCACAGCATCATCTTTCAGGATTTGGAATAGCTCAACTGGAATTCCGTCAGGGGTGGTACAAATAGAGGAAAGAGTGTATGAAAGAAAAGAGAACTTTTTTATGAAAGAAAAGAGAACTTTTTGAAACATTGAGGATTCCAAACAGAAGAGCTCAAGGAATAGAGTAATGCAAGAAAATAAAGGGAAAACACAATGTTAGCAAAGGAATTCAGAAAACAGAAAATAATAAACTCAACAAAACAAAAACCTAGCTTTATGAAAGAAATTACTAATAATAAGCCTCCAGCCAGACAGATATATGGATAAAGAGAGGATATGTCAACAAACACTATTATATCCACATAACCAAGGATAATGGAGATTTATAAAAATCATAAACAATTTGGTGAATAAATTTCCGTCGATAAATATAAAAGTGTAGATGCAATGGAAGTTTTCTAAAATAATATAAATTACTGTAGCAGACCACTAGTGCAAATCAATATCTGTGTATTCTTTTCTTACTGGATACACACCTGACTCTGTTATCCACATGCCCTTGCAATTACATGTGGGCAGTGATTTATTTCTGGTCAATAGACTGGCCCCCCAAAATTTTCAAAACATTTATATGTATGTATGTATCTATCCATCTATATCTATCTATCTATATACACACAGATATATAGAGAAAAAAGAAGAGAAAATTGTCAAACTTATTTTACAAAGCTAGTATGTTATCTTGTTTCTTTGATAATAACCATTTTAACAGGTATGAGGTGATATCTCATTGTGGTCTTGATTTGCATTTCCCTGATGATTAGTGAAGTTGAGCATTTTAAAAATATACCAATTGGCCATTTGTGTGTCTTTGGAGTAATGTCTGTTCAGTTCCTTAGCTCATTTTGAGCCACTACATTGGTTTGTTTTGGGGGATTTTTCTGCTATTAAGTTGTAGGAATTCTTAAAAAATTTTTTGAGGATTAATCTCTCATCAAATATATGATTTGCAAATATTTTCTCCCATTCTGTAGGTTGTGTTCACCCCACTGATTATCGCCTTTGCAGAAGTTTTTTAGTTTGATATAGTCCTAGTTGTTTTTGTTGTTGTTGTCTGTGCTTTTGTTGCCATTTTCTGTGAAATCATTGCCAAGACCAATGTTATGAAGCTTTTCCCCCTACTCTTCTTCTAGGAGTTTTACATTTCAAGTCTTATGTTTAAGTCTTTAATCCATTTTGAGTTGATTCTTGTGTATAGTGTAAGATAAAAGTCCAATTTCATTCTTTTGCATGTGAATATCCAGTTTTCCCAGCACCATTTTTTGAAGAGGCTGTCCTTTTTTAATTGTAGGTTTTGGGCTCCCTTGTCAAAGATCAGGTGACCTTTACATACCAATTCTTGACCAGCTATTATTAACAGTTAATCCTGTCAAGGGCAAAAATGACCTTTGCTATTTCCTCTGTGACTCTTAATATACTTATCCCATTACTTAGTTTATTCTCCCAGCCTCTGACTCTTTGAGTGTAGATTCTGTGGCTGTTTCATCTTTTATTTACTACAGTATCTAGTTCATTGTCTGTAAGTGCTGAATAAATATTTATTGAATGGACAAAGACTTAATATAATTCAGCCAAAGTTATAAACGCTTCAGACAGTATCACAACCTGCAATTCCTTTCCTTTACATACAAAGCGGACACTGAATTAAAAGCATTAAACTCGATTCAAGTTCTGGTTTTACTACAAATATCTCTGACTCGAGACAGGTTGCCTCTGACTTACATAGTCTCTAACATAAAAGACTCTAGATGCTAATATAAAAGTCTAATATTAAAGTCTCTATATCCTAGAAAAGGTCTCTTCCAGCTCTGACATCTTCTAAATAATACCAGGATCAGATCAGATAAGTCACTCAGTCGTGTCCGACTCTTTGCGACCCCATGAATCGCAGCACGCCAGGCCTCCCTGTCCATCACCAACTCCCGGAGTTCACTGAGACTCATGTCCATCGAGTCAGTGATGCCATCCAGCCATCTCATCCTCTGTCGTCCCCTTCTCCTCCTGCCCCCAATCCCTCCCAGCATCAGAGTCTTTTCCAATGAATCAACTCTTCACATGAGGTAGCCAAAGTACTGGAGTTTCAGCTTTAGCATCATTCCTTCCAAAGAAATCCCAGGGCTGATCTCCTTCAGAATGGACTGGTTGGATCTCCTTGCAGTCCAAGGGACTCTCAACAGTCTTCTCCAACACCACAGTGCAAAAGCATCAATTCTTCGGCGCTCAGCCTTCTTCACAGTCCAACTCTCACATCCATACATGACCACAGGAAAAACCATGGCCTTGACTAGACGGACCTTTGTTGGCAAAGTAATGTCTCTGCTTTTCAATATGCTATCTAGGTTTGGTCGTAACTTTCCTTCCAAGGATAGATTTATGCTAATATATGTTCAGATTATCAGTCATTCCTTCTTGTGATTATCAAGATATATTTTGGGTAGGAAGGGTAGGGATCAAAGTATATTTGGTGACCAAGAATGAAAGAAAGCTATTTTAATATTTTAAGACCTTCACATTGACAATACATGGTAGTCATTAAGGTTGTTCCCCAATGGTCTGGCTATCTCTTCTTCTGAATGATTGTTTTGAACTTCACTAACCATGTGAAGTTAGGTATGGCCACATAACTAACTTTGGCTGGCAAAATATGAGCTGCAATGACATGTGTCACTTTCAGGTGGGAGCTTTAATAGCAAGTGTGTGTTTGTCATCTTTTCTCTATATATACTATGATGATATACAGTGTTCCAGATTGATACTGTTCCTAGGTTAGGAGTAAAGTAGAGCAAAATTCCCAGTCAACTGTTGAAAAATATGCTGCAAAAGAAAGAAATCTTCATTGTTTTCATGTCTCTGAACCGAGGAGATAATTTTTGCCACAGCAAAACCCAGCCCTATCCAGATTAACACTATATTATTTGGCTTTCCTGGTGGCTCAGAAGGTAATGCATCTGCCTGCAGTGCAGGAGACCTGGGTTCGATCCCTGTGTTGGGAAGATACCCTGGAGAAGAAAATGGCAACCCAGTCCAGTATTCTTGCCTGGAAAATTCCACGGATGGAGGAGCCTGGTGGGCTATAGTCCATGGGGTCGCAAAGAGTCAGACATGACTGAGCGACTTCACTTCACTTAGTGCCATGCTCTGATTTAGCAGTTGTTAGTTTACTGCCAAAATACACTCGTTATTCTGATTAACTGTGGATATTTTGCAAGTATTTTATCACTATGAATGATGTCATGTTCCTTTAGAGTAGGGATATAATCTGTCTAGCTCATCATTGTATCTTCAGAGTCTGGACTGATTTTCCCCTCTTCTATATATCAGAGAGAATGAACAGTTATCTCTGCAATAAAGTTATGCTTGATTTCTTGCATTCCAATTTTTTTTGAGTAAGGAAAAAAGGAATGGACATAAGACATTGACCACCTGAAAACTGAGTATAACCCTGAGTTCGCTTGCTGATCTTACTGGAAAAAACAAACAAACAAAAAGAATCAAGGCAACTGAGACTCTGTCCAGTCATACTGGATGCAGTCCTTTGAATACCAATATCATATCTCAGGCAGAAGAGTTATTTTAAAAACACAAGATTTAAGTGTGCCTGTTGTTTTAATTATCTTTGGGTGTCCTGTTTACATTCACATAAATGATTGATTGTTTCATGCTAAATAGATAACAATGAAAATTGTTACCACATAACATAGTCTGTTTGGGGAATGTGAAGGGGAAAGATAAATATTTGAGAGCCTGCTATGAATAGGTACCTTCAAATATGCTATCTTTTAGAAACGTTTTAATTGATATAAGGTATGCATACAAAACAGTGCTTAACTCATGAGAGTACAGCTCAATGAATTTTCAAAGACTGAACACACTTGTTTAATCAGCATCCAGATCAAGAAACAAAACATGGCCAGCACCCTTGAGGACCCTCTTCTGCCTTCTGCACATTTCCAATCCCTTATCCCAAAGGTAACCAACCACTACCTTGATTTCTAATAGAATAGATTGACTTTGCCTGGTTTTGAAGTTTATGTAGCTGGAACCAGAGAATATGTACTTCTCTATGTCTGGCTTTTTACTTTCAGCATAATTCTTGTACTATCCATCTGTATTATTGCATGTAGTTGTAGTTTGTTCATTTTCATTGCACATAGTATTCCATGATATGGAAATACCATAATGTAAATAATAATAATATAATAGTAATTCTAAATAGGCAAGCTAATGGATATTTGGGTAGTTTGCAGTTTGGGGCTATTATGAATGGTGTTGCTATGAACATTTCAGTGTATCTTTTTTGAGCTCATATGAATGTATCTTTTAGGTATATGTCTATGAATGCTATTATTGGATCAAAAGGAATGCACATGCTCAATTTTAGAAAATACTGACAATTTTTCAAAGTGGTCATGTGATAGACTGCAAAAATGGTCCCTTCCAATATCCATATCTCTTTATGATGTGACTTTGTAGCTTCTCCCATCAAGAGATGGAGTCTGTTTCCTCCACCTTTGAATGTGAACTTGTATCATGTCTTGCTCTGACTAGCTCTTTAAGAATCTTCCTCAGCTTCCGTATATACAAGTCCAATCTAGCATGCTAAGTGATTAAAAGCGTGTGGCCAGGTCAACTCTCTCATACCAACCAACAGGTAGCCAGTCATCTGACATGAGAATGAGGCCACCCTAGACCATCCTGGCCCAGCTGGCCTGCCTACTGATGGCAGATGCATGAGTGAACCCAGTCAACATTGACCAAGGCTGGTCCAGATCAAAAGAACCACTCAACCTTAGACTTGTGAATAATAAATGTGATTGTTTTTTTAAACCACTAAGTTATGCATCCATAGACAATGATTGTATATGTCATTATTTTGAAAACAGTGACTTTAAGTAGGTAATGTTAGCTTCATTTTAAGAAACTCAGATTCAGAAAGGCTAGGTGACTTACCCCAGAACACCCAGCTAGCAAGGGGTGGAGCCAGGAATCAAATTCTGCCTAATCCCAAAGCCCCCTTTCTTCTATATCATTCTGTTTATAAAGTAAAAATACAAAAAATAAACAAAATTTAGATCTGTTGACTTCTACATGATCTCAAAGCCCCTTGAATACAAGTTCAATTATGCTGCTCAGTAGCCAACATTGGGAAGTGCTGTCATTTGAGCCCCAACCCCCGTCTTCTAGCCCAGAAACTGGGTGTCCAATGGCCCCTATGATATCACACTTTGGAATTTTATTTATAGATTATTATCCATGTTTTTCATTTCAATAGAATTTTTCACATGTGGGTTGACTTGATTTTATTATATTTGATATTTACATATCTCTTGGTCCTTAATAATTAATCTTTTATCACATTTCTTAGTATGAAGAACTTGTTCTGAGGTGATGCCAATATTGTGTATATATGAAAGAAGCTGTGAAAGGAGTCAAGCTGAAAAAGTCAATCTGAGTCACACCCAACAGGTGTACCTCCTACAGGAGAAAGTCAAGAGTACACCCTTCTTGAAATCAAGTGATTTGTGAGTGTAACATTTAGGCAAATTTTAAATGTTTGTGCAGAAAAAAGTTGATAAAGAGGTGGGCTCATCCTCCCATTCTCAGGTATTTCTGAGATTGTCCTCCTTCCCAACAGATACTGGAAATATATGAGCTTTGATTAAAGGGAGTCCTGAGTCAAAATTCTAGCAAAAGTCACTTAGTTCCTTTGCAATTTAGTCATGTACAATGCATCCCTTGCTAAGTAGTAAGAATCTGGAGGGATAGAGAGAGAGAGAGAGAGAGAGATCACCTAGCAAGTGTCTGACAACAGAGCAGACACTTACGAATTATAACTATTAATACTGTTACATTATTGTTCTTATTGATTTTTTTCTGAACTGGCAATCGACATTCCATGGCTTTTTTTCTCTCTCACAGTCCCAACAAAGTTAGTCTAGAAGAAACTCTAAAACATGTCTGACTTCCCATCTCAATAAGTCATCATATATCTCTAGTCTGAGGCCTGCAAAAATGTAGAAAAAATGTAAGACATTATTTTACATTTTCTAATAGGGAGAATAAAACAATTACCCAATTGACTTATAAAAGGTAGAAGGTGCTGCATGCCATAAAAGAAGAACAAATGATTCCACTAGATGGAAAGCTGAGATCAGGAAGAAAAGTGATGTCATTGATGAAAAGGTAACTCCAGGCAGAAATAGTAGAATGGTTAAAGTTGGGAGCTGGGAAGGGGACAGGCATATTCAGGACACAATGGCCTTAACTAGTGTAGGGTAGAAGTTGGAGTCATGGGACACACAGTTGGAACGTAAGACTATGAAGCCAGAAGAAGACATCTAGGCTAGATTCAAGAGGCACTGACACATTTTAGGTAGACGCTTGAGGGAGATAAAATTTGACAAAATGAGCAGATTGGAGGAATCAGAAACAAAGAGGCCAGAGGGGAAATCATTGCCATAATCACAGATAATAAAATCACAAATCATTGCCATAAGACACAGAAGTCCTGTTAGTAGAGTTAGTGGGTGGCAATTCTACAGAAAGGAAGAGTTTCATAGAAAGAGGGCATTCTGTCAGATACAGAAAGGTTAATACTGTATGATATAACGTATGTGGAGTCTAAAAAAGCCTTTGACATACAAATAGTGAGAAAAGAAAAGTTGCTTTATTTAGGAGACCATCAGTCTGGGAAGATGGTGGACTAATGTCCTAAGACCATCTCCAAGTTGCTAGTTAGAAGACAAAAGTTTTATAGGCAGTGCGATGGAGAGGGGCACAGGGTGTGTGATCAGCTTGTGCTCAGCCCTCAGATTGGTTGGTCTCAGATTGGTTGGCATCAAGGTGAAGTTTTGTGCATCACCAATCTTCTGGTCTCAACCAGTCTGGGGTCTACATGCTTATGGTCAGAAGTTTTCATCTGGTGGGGGTCTGCTTCCTGTAAAAACAACTTCGGCATGTATGTCAGACTGTTATTATCTTTCAGGAAACTGGGAGTTTGGTGATTCTGCTTTGTAGCTAGCTTATAGTCTAAATCGTTACCAGTTTCCCAACCTAACAAGTATCTTTGTTTCTACATCTTTTCTTCACATTTCCTAATCATTAACTCTTGAGCCAGCCTTTTGAAGCTCAGGGAAGGCCCGGAAGACTATAGCAAAAGCCTTTTACTTCAAGGGACAAGGACACAGCAGCTTGTGTGCGGCTTCAGTCACCCCTTTTCTTTGATACCACTCAATCTTTTGGGGAACAGGTGTTGGATGTGAAAAGGAATAACATTTTGGGTAGAGAGGTTAATCATAAACTCAGTAGAGGAGTTCAGTTTTATGGAGACTTGGTTTCAGAACAGTGGCTACCGGGGGTGGAGGGGGTGCTATGGGGAGATGTTAGTCAAAGGGCACAAACCATCGGTTATAAGATGAATAAGTTCTGGGGATCTAATGCACAGCATTATTATTGCAGTAAATAATGATGTGTTATATACTTGAAATGTGCTATGAGAGTAGCTCTTAAACGTTCTCACCAGAGAACAAATTATATGATACAGTGGAGCTGTTAGCTCATGCTATGGTGATTATCATTTTGCAATATGTGAGTGTATCAGATCAACACGCTGAACACCTTAAACTGACATGATGTTATATGTCAGTAATATCTCGACAGAAAAGAAGAGGTGTATTAAGTAAGGCCTTTCAGCGGGAGAATTGACTAGATTAAACCAATCAGGTGAAGGTGAAAAGTCAACAAGTGTGGATGACTACGTGATCAGTGGGGTCACCCACAGAAGTCAGAAAATCAGGTGGGTTCAGCTTCTTTGGGTAGGATATGATAAGGTTGTTGTAATCAAATTGGCATTTGAGGCCACTCTCTTAGAGATGCTCTTACAGGCAGTTGAGGATTCAAAACTTGTGTCAGAAATGAGTTGTGTGCTAGAGAAAAGATTTGAGTGGAATCCAGAAATGAAGCTTGATGATCTTACATCGTGGAAATTAAAAATTCTGAGTCATCTAGGGATATGGGAAAAGAGGAAGCGAAGTTTTAATAGGCCTGTAGTAATTCATAGCACTAAAATAAAAGTGGCATATATATCTGTGAGTTGTCTAGGAAAAACACATTGGTGATCGACAATGAGAAAAAATTATTCTGGGAGTCTGTCCAGGAGCAACAGGCTTTCTTGCTTGTTGCTTCAATCCCTTAACTTCCTTCCTAATTTTGAGATAGCTCCTAGTTCTTACTTAGTTCCTTTCTTCAAACCTGGCTTCAAAGTCTGGCTCAGCTTTCCAAATTTTCCCCTTCATAGACTTGCCTAAAGGAGCTTACATTCTCCTCTTTTTTTTTGTCATCTAAGTTTTCTGATTGCAGGTACAGAAATACATAAGAAGTACTAAGTGGTGAGTAAGGTGTAGATTTAACATGAAATGTTTAAAATGCCGATATTCATTATTCTTAGTCTTTATGCAAATATCAGGCAATAAAGTGCTGGGTCCAGCATGTACTGGCTCATGGGAGACAATTGTTACATATTCAGAAATTTTACAAGCCAGTGGTTAAATATAGCTATTACTCAAAATTAAATTATAAAAAAACTTACTATGAAATAAATTATCAAAAGCTAAGAGTTGGTGATGGACAGGGAGGCCTGGCATGCTGCGATTCAAGGGGTCACAAAGAGTCAGACATGACTGAGCGACTGAACTGAACTGAACTGAGGATAGTACTCAGACTCATCACTTTTCAGTTATTTTACAAATACCTATATGCTTGAAGTTCTTTGTGTTTACTACCTCTGCAGGGTGGAAATATTATATAATGGTGTGCTACTGTACATTACAATTCTGTATATAATTATATCCTATTGTTAGCTTGAAATAGGCCATCATGGGAGAATTTGCTGCAAGTCAGAGCTTTTTTATTTTCCCTTGGAGACTCAGTTGTTATACATCTTCCCTGGTAGCTCAGCTGGTAAAGAATCTGCCTGCGATGCAGGAGACCCTGGTTCAATTCCTGGGTCAGGAAGATCTGCTGGAGAAGGGATAGGCTACCCACTTCAGTATTCTTGGTCTTCCCTGGTGGCTCAGATGGTAAAGAATCTGCCTGCATTGCGGGAGACCTGGATTGGGAAGATCCCCTGGAGAAGGGAACAGCTACCCAACTCCAGCGTTCTGATCTGGAGAAATCCATGGACAGAGGATCCTGGCAGGCTACAGTCCATGGGGTCGCAAAGAATTGGACATGACTGAGCGACTTTCATTTCATCACTTCAGTACACCAGTGCTGTTAGTAATGTGTAACGTCATGGAAAAAGCAAAATATCATGGTTTGAGGTTCTAGATTGGCATCCAAGTTCCATTCCTGCTGAAAAAGCAGCCAACCTTGAACAAGTCTACAAATGTCTCTTGAATCTCTGTGAAAGGGTATATGGATATCCTTCTCCTAGAATGATGTATGTTGAAAATTCTATTCACATAGTCCCGAGAGAATCAATCTTCATCTCATATCTAAGGAATGAGCCTGCCCAACTATGTCTGCATGAGACCACTAACCAGGCTGTGCCTAACTTAATTCAGGTTCATCTGGGTTGTTACTTCCATGTGATTTGGTGGGATAGTTGATCCTTCTAGAATCAGCATTTAACCTTCTCCTGGAAGCATATGAGACCAGTCAGGAATGTTGTTGTTGTTTAGTTGCTAAGTCATAACTGATTCTTTGCGACCCGATGGACTTCAGCACACCAGGCTCCTCTGTCCTTCCTATCTCCTGGAGTTTGCTCAAACTCATATCCATTGTGTCGATGATGCAATCCAACCGTCTCATCCCCTGTCACACCCTTCTCCCACTGCCCTCAATCTTTCCCAGCATCAGGGTCTTTTCCAATGAGTCTGCTCTTTGCATCAAGTGGCCAAAGTATTGGAACTTCAGCTCCAACATCAGTCTTTCCAATGAATATTCAGGGTTTATTTCCTTTAGGATGGACTGGTTTGATCTCCTTGCTGTCCAAAGGACTCTCAAGAGTCTTCTCCAGCAGCACAACTGAAAAACATCAATTCTTTGGTGCTCAGCCTTATTTATGGTCCAACTCTCACTTCCATACATGACTACTGGAAAAACCATAGCTTTGACTATATGGACTTTGTTGGCAAAACGATGTCTGCTTTTTAATACACTGTCTAGGTTTGTCATAGCTTTCCTCCCAAGGAGAAAGCATCTTTTAATTTCCTGGCAGCAGTCACCATCACAGATATTTTGGAGCCCAAGAAAATAAAGTCTGTCATTGTTTCCATTGTGTCCCCATCTATTTGCCATGAAGTAACTGGACCAGATGCCATGATCTTCATTTTTTGAATGTTGAGTTTTAAGCCAGCTTTTTCACTCTCCTCTTTCATCAAGAGGCTTTTTAGTTCCTCTTCACTTTCTGCCATAAGGGTATTATCATCTGCATATGTGAGGTTCTTGATATGTCTCCTGGCAATCTTGATTCCAGCTTGTGATTCACCCAGCCCAGCATTTGGCATAATGTACTCTGCATGTAAGTTAAATAAACAGAGTTACAATATACAACCTTGATGTACTCCTTTCCCAATTTTGAACCAGTCAGTTGTTCCATGTAAGGTTCTAACTGTTGCTTCTTGACTTGCATGCAGTTTTCTCAGCTTGAAGGATTTTGAACATTACCTTGCTAACATGTGAAATGAGTACAATTGTGTGGTAGTTTGAACATGTTCTGGCATTGCCCTTCTTTGGGATTGGAATGAAAACTGACCTTTTCCAGTCCTGTGGCCTATGCTGAGTTTTCCAAATTTGCTGATATGTTGAATGCAGCACTTTAACAGCATTATCTTTTAGGATTTGAAATAGCTCAGCTAGAATTCCATCACCTCCACTAGCTTTTTTTTGTGGGTAATGCCTCCTAAGGACCTCTTGACTTCACACTCCAGGATGTCTGGCTCTAGGTGAGTAACTACACCATTGTGGTTAATCAGGTCATTAAGAGCATGTAAGACCAGTCAGGAGTATTATCATACCTTAATTTCAGGGAAGAATGATGACCTAGATTAGTTCAGCAATGTTAAGGTATAACTAATATGCTCTCTTTCTCAGCAGAGAGCATCCTTAACACTTGTTAAAATGTTTTGACATTACAATATCAGAACACTTTAAAACACAATTTCATTCTTTCTAACAAGGAGGAAAGTGGATGGATGTGTGTACATATCTGTTTTTCAGGTAATACCATGAAATATCTAAGATAGATTTATTTTAATAACTCTTGTTAATAGAGTTAGGAGCTAAAGGAAACCTCTAGGATAGAATTTTTATTTCAAAAAACAAAAACAAATATGCATTGAAAGAGTACAGAAAATGATTTGTATTCTACATGATGACATTTTGTCAAACCATCTGTAAAATTTATTTTGATGGGTTTCAGAACCCATGTTTTCAGCCTGAAAAGTACATTCAAGTGATTTGTGTCAGCTTGTATGATTGGATGGTTGGCCTAGTTAATTCTACCACCTGTCTCAGTCATCAGTTCTTATTAGCTCTCATTTGATGAGGAAAACAATCTCTGGAATTCTATTTTCCCTCCCAGATACCAAAGGATGCTTCGTTTTTATTTAGATAGAAGCATATCTTTCTATTTATCAAAGACTGTTGTCATAAATTCAGGTTGTCCATTGTTTGTTCCTGTAATCCCTTACCATTTGTATAACAAAAACAACTTTTTCTTGTTGAAGACAAGACAAACATGAATGTTGAATGTGTCTTTCAACTTCAAAGCATTTGATTAACATTTAAGAATGTATACCTTGGGAGTAGCATATTGCTAATTTTGGATTCCTAAAAATTATTTATGTTACAACATATAATGTCCAGCACCATTCTACAGGATAAAAACTAAATAAATGGATAAGAGTTGAAGCAAGTGACATAACTGGTCAATTTCAGTGCCACAAAAAATTGAAAGCTAAAGGTCAATTAATTGCATGCTATGTTAAAGAATAATTCCAGATGACAAATGCGCCTGGACCCCAAGATGAATTGTAACCACCTAAAGCAAAGGTAAGAGATCCTAAAAACAAGTATATCTACATGAAGTTCCAGGGAGAGTTTCAAAGTACATATAAACAGAATGAAGAGATGGAAAAATCATTCCATTATATAGAATATAGATAATCACAGCTATAATATGTACCCTATAGAATGTACCTTAAAGTCATGACACTTAGGCAATGGACTATGATTAAAACTGGAAATCTACCATTAATTTTAGTATGCACTTAAACCAGATAAGCTTAGAATACTGGCCACCTACTTGGATTCTTCTTTGGGAGCTCAACATGCAGATAGATAAGGGCATGACTTTATGAGTGAATATATGGGAAATCTTTAAAATAGACTTTCTTTCAGGCTCTCCACGTGGCGTCTATTGCATTCATATTTTTCAAAACAGTGCCTTGTATGTGAGAAGCATAGGAGATGATGCAATGAAAAAAAAATAAAGTCTCTCCCACGAGGAGTTGCATTTACTCTGAGAAAAAAGATACTCAAACTAGTAATTATTATGTAAAGTAAAATATAGAGATAGACTAAAAGTTCTGCAAGAGTATCTATCTACCTTTAAATTCTAATTGAAGAGTTAAGTGCATTTTTTACCAACATTAGAAAACTTAAAATATATGTATATCTCTAAACCAAGGTTTGAAATTCAAATTGCCTTTTTGAACTGTTTTTGAGACTTTCAAAACCGAAAATGTGATGAATCACAGGGGTACAAGGAAGTAAGGAGAAAGGCATCTGGGTAGACAGATGGGACCTGAGCGGGGAAAGACTGGGCTGTGGGGGTCTTTGGAGCCAAGCATTCTCCCTACCGTGCCCTCATTTCCCTCATCAAGTAGCAGATCAACTGTTTTTGGGCTTTGTTCCAACAAAAGCAAAGTTAGTAAGTTGTTGACAGAGCCGTGCATGTTCATCACAGAGGTCAGCAGCATCCAAGTCAATTTAGAGCTTCCAGTGTGCTCAGAGTCAGGATTAAATCAATCATCAAATACGGATTTACTTCACACAGTGACTGTCAGTTAATAGTTGTCTTCCTAAGAGCCCTTAGAAAGTTACTCCACTTTTGAGATGATTCTTTTTTGTTTTCACTTGAAAAAAACATAAAGAAATAATGTATCAATATTACCATTTCAGAAAAAGATACCCTCCTCAATTTACCCAAAACAAAAGTTTCCTAGTCAGAGAAAATCATATGGAACATGAGTGAATTGTGTGACTTACTGTAATGAATGCAGATGCTTTGTTTTGGGTTCATCTATCCAATAACAGAAATAGTTTTTAGATCTTCAAGCTGTTGGGTTCATGAAGTACCTTCACATGTTTCAAAGTCTTCTCATATATTAGCATTTATTTTGACCTGTAAGAGATTTTCTGTGCTGTAATGTTTTTAAGGCTAGCCTGAGTGCAAAATAACCGTAATCTCCCAAAAGACTGAAAAACCAGTGGATGAAACTGGGCAGAAAGAAAAATGCACCTTCTAAAGAATGACACCCTAATACCCTTTCTTTGCTACCCCACCTACTCTCAAGAAGTTTCCCTGCCTT
The DNA here is from genome assembly GCF_003369695.1 of Bos indicus x Bos taurus. NCBI lineage: Eukaryota > Metazoa > Chordata > Mammalia > Artiodactyla > Bovidae > Bos > Bos indicus x Bos taurus. Next base: position 11,902,078 of record NC_040105.1, on the reverse strand, counting down.
TGTCAAGTGTAATAAACTTTTATTATATCTCATGTCAAACAGTATTTATTTACTTTTTTTTATAATTATTTTTCTTGGCTGTGCCTCACAGCATGTAGGATCTTAGTTCCCTGACAAGGAATGGAACTTGCACTTCTTACACTGGAAATGTGGATTCCTAACCCTTGGACCACCAGGAAGGTCCCTTTACTTACTTACAAGTTATAGTTTATTACTTATAAAAGTTTACCTTCATTGTTCAGTTGAGATATTTTTCTACCTGTAAAAAATTAATTAGAGGTCTCACATTGGAATGGAATGTAGCAGCATCGTTCCCATTAATATTAATGGAAATGGTTTATCATTTGAAGTCTTCTCACTTTGCAGTCAGATTTTCAGGTACAATTTAAACTCCAGAAGTGAGGAATAAGTGTGTTTACTGAGGAACTACTATACTCCAGAAATTGTGCTAAGCACTGAGGAAAAGCTTGTAGAAGAGACTGGTGTGCGCCCTGCCGTCTTGATGTTTACAGTTAAGCTGGGAAGATGGTTGAAATCATTTTTTATTTTCCAGAGATATGGCTTTTCCTTCCTGGAGTAGATGGGGAGAATCTGTTCACAATGTTTATCATATCATCCCATTACACATGCATTTAAATATCATACAATTTTATATGTCTGTTATAACTCAGTAGTTAGATAGGTAAATAGATACATAGATAAACAGCTTCTGGTTTCTATGTTGTAAGCTGCTGCCATCAGGTGGGTCAGGTATATTTCTCCAATGTCAGGCATCATTGGGCCTCCTCTCTCATAAGCTGTGAATAAAGGGAGACCTGGGTTAGGCCTTCAAGGAAGTTTGCAGCCCCACAAATATCCCACCAGAAATCCTTCCATTATCCTTCTAGACACCCAAATCCAGACTGAAGTCTGATAATAGGATGTGGCAGGATATAATCATAGGAATAGAGAAATTGGAGCTAAAACTTCTGATAAAATTCTGCCTTCACAATTTGCCAGCTAAGACCTTTGGACAAGTCCTTGTACTTTTCTGAACTCTCGCTTTCTTAGCTATTAAATGGAGACGGTAGTTTTCACCATGTGGATTTGTCATGAAGTTCAAGTAAAATGCATATGAAACAATTTTGTAAGCAAACTATGACTTTAGTGCGTGTGTGCTCAGTCACTCAGTCCTGTCCGACTCTTTGCAACCCTATGGACTATAGCCTGCCAGTCTCCTCTTGTCCATGGCATTTTCCAGGCAAGCATATTGGAGTAGGTTACCATTTCCTACTCCAGGGAATCTTTCCAATGCAGAGATCAAACCCCATCTCATGGGTCTTCTGCATTGGCAGGCAGATTCTTTACCACTGTACCACCTGGGAAGCCCGTAACTTTAGTAGCCCTTACTAATTATCTTCACAGTCATTTATTCATTCACTCACTCATTCATTTATGTACCAGAAATCATTTCTTAAGAACTTAACACGTACTCTAACTACAATAATAATAAATAGTTGTTGTCCTTTTGGATCAGCTACTTGCCTATTTCCTAAGAGTCCGTGATCAGCAAAGGGTTCTGCTCCAAAATTTGAAGCCATGAACTTGTTCATGCCAGTTCTCCACCATGGCAAACATATGCCATATCTTTACTTTCAAGGAACTTCAACATTATAAAAAGATATCATTCCCTAAAGCTGAATTTTAAAAACTCTCAAAATATGGGAAAATTAAGTCATTTTTTCTACACATTTTTCCTTCCAGTATATTACTCATACATGCCCAACAGAAGCTAAATTTATCTAATTCTCCCAGCTAAGCCATCTGTTGCATGTAAACATCAATGATGCATGCATCTAGTTAATTACGGTTCTCAAAAAAAATCTGACAACCATGGTACAGTAAGTGTTAGGTGTTGATGCTGATATTACAGTGGTAAATGAAAAGGTCTTTGTGTCAGAATAGATCTGTAATAAGTTTACCAACAAAAATAGAAAATTTGGAAGTAGAAAATATAGGTCTCATGAAAGAAGGCATGAACATCAACACAGAAGGGCAAGGAATGAAACTTTTTAAAAGTGTCATTCATGTGATAAAAGAAAATTATTCTAAAGCTTTTCAAAGGAAAATATGGGAAGCAAAATAGAAGTTTTCGAAGTCCAAAGTCACATATATAGTCTTGCCTTCATGAGCTCCTCACAACAACTATATGCTCATAATGAGCTATGTGTGTGAGTAAATCTCCAATGAGGAACAATTCCATCAAGTATGTTTTTAAGGTACTCGTTTTGTCAACAAATGTTCATTTAATGTAAATTATTTATTGGTCTAAATTACTTTTCCAATCATAATAAATGGCAAATTAGAGGAGTAGTGAAATCAATATCACTTCATGGCAAATAGATGGGGAAACAGTGGAAACTGGCTGACTTTATTTTTTTGGGCTCCAAAATCACTGCAGATGGTGATTGCAGCCATGAAATTAAAAGATGCTTACTTCTTGGAAGGGAAGTTATGACCAATCTAGGCAGTATATTAAAAAGCAGAGACATTACTTTGTCAACAAAGGTCCGTCTAGTCAAGTCTATGGTTTTATCAGTGGTCGTGTATGGATGTGAGAGTTGGACTATAAAGAAAGCAGAGTGCCAAAGAATTGATGCTTTTGAACTGTGGTGTTGGAGAAGACTGTTGAGAGTCCCTTGGACTGCAAGGAGATCCAACCAGTCCATCCTAAAGGAGATCAGTCCTGGGTGTTCATTGGAAGGACTGATGTTGAAGCTGAAACTCCAATACTTTGGCCACCTGATGCGAAGAGCTGACTCATTTGAAAAGACCCTGATGCTGGGAGGGATTGAAGGTAGGAGGAGAAGGGGACAACAAAGGATGAGATGGTTGGATGGCATCACTGACTCAATGGACATGGGTTTGGGTAGACTCTGGGAGTTGGTGCTGCGATTCATGGGGTCACAAAGAGTCGGACATGACTGAACAACTGAACTGAACTGAAATCAATATTATCTCGAAAGGTTATCATCAACTTGCCTGTTACTTTTCAGGCATTTTCTCTTTTTCTCTTCCTTATAAGTCTAAATGAGAACTCTTGTCCATGCTGCACTGGAAAGAGACTCAAAGTGGAGATCTGCATTGACTATCACCCACACGTGAACAAATAAAGATAAAATGAATACATAGCATTGACTTGGGTTTCCCTGGTGGTTCAGCAGTTAAAAAAAAAAAAAATCTGCCTGCAATACAGGAGATGCAGTTTTGATCCCTGGATTGGGAAGATCCTCTGAAGAAGGAAATGGCAACCCACTCCAGTATTCTTGCCTGGGAAATCCCATGGACAGAGGAGCCTGGGGGGCTATAGTCCATGAGGTTGCAAAAAAGTCAGACACGACTCAGCTACAACAACAACAACATTGATTTATCCTAATTCTTAGAAAAGACAAAATGGCCACTGGTGTCAAATGAGAGGTAGAGAACATCATTTCACACTACCTACCTCTCATTAAACGCTGAGCCCAAAAATATCATATCCTCAATATCTTAACATCAAAAGCAATCAACTATATTCCTACCAAAGTTTAGTCTGAGGAATTTGGATAATTCTAATTTATTCTCCACTGTTGATGTGGCTATACACCACATGAAGATTGCAGACTTTCAAAAATTAATAAGGTCATTTGTTCTTACATATCCCAACAGAGAGAAACCTACAGAATCAATATACAGTACATTTTAAATCTTGTATAGTTTTATCTTCTGCTTGATGAGCAGCATTGCACTCTCTAAAGAAAAATCTTGTCTTCATAAGGAATTCACTCAGATTCCAATCTCTGCTCTTGACTTAAGGCACATTTGTCATTTTATATCAGTAATAACCCCTGAAGTAAAGACCTTCAGACCATCTTCAACTCTTCTAAGACCCAGGAAAGCTTTCAAATGTTTGTAAAGTGTATCTTCACTACTATGAATATTAAATATCCATGTATTAAAATACATTTTAGTAGCTTAGTTTTATTCTAAGTGGTCACAAGAAATTCTAAGTGCATTTTTAAAATTCATTATAAATATTTTCAAGCAAAAAATAATAATAACAATACTCCTATATTTCTGTTCATCTAGCACACTATGAATTGTAAAAATTACCATTGGGTCAATGACAGAGTTTTTTGGAAAAAATGGAATATCATATTAATCATATGTAATTATTTCAATACCATCAAAGTATTAGGGGTTCATGTGCCTTAATATTGAGGCAATGTCCCAATTCATCTGTTTTATAAATATGAACTGTAAGATTTTGCATTTGCTAAAAGAAGAGAATACCTATCAATGTTTGTAAATATGAAAGATGTGGGTACCATACAAAAATTATGAAAACATGCTTTTCACTGATCCAGGTGTCCAGATACTGTTCTTGTTCAGTCACTAAGTCATTTCTAACTCTTTGTGACTCCATGGACTACAGGACGCCAGGCTTCCCTGTCCTTCACTATTTCCCAGAGTTTGCTCAAACTCATGTCCATTGAGTCCATGATGCCATCCAACCATCTTGTCCTCTGTCACCCCCTTCTCCTCTTGCCCTCAATCTTTCCCAGCATCAGGGTCTTTTCCAATGAGTCAGCTCTTCTCATTAGGTGGCCAAAGTATTGAAGCTTCAGCTTCAGCATCAATTCTTCCAATGAATATTCAGAGTTGATTTCCTTTAAGATTGACTGATTTGAGCTGCTTGCTGTCCAAAGGTCCAGATATATTATAGTGGGCCAGCTGATGATCAGAGAGATATTCTTTAAAAGTTATATATTTTAAAACATATTTTCTGATTATCTATAATCATATATATTTGTTTTTCCTTAGTTTTCACAACAGTCTGTATAATCTGTTTGAAAATTAAGAATGGGTAGAGAAGTCTCTGTAAACTTAACCAAGAACAGTATATGCACTTTCTTTTGCTGACTACACAATCCATTTGTGTTTTATTTATCTTACAGTTTTGACAGTAATAAGACTAACACACATGAAGTTCCTGTTAGTGAATCAGACCAGACTTAATTTTACATTGAGCCTCATATGGCTACATTGAATCCACAGTCTAGAGTCACCTGAATTGGTGAGGAAGTGCATTGGAGTAAAGATGTTGAGGAGATATTGAGGTGTTCTTCTGAACAGACTGGTGGCCGATACCATATCTGTTGTTGTTGTTTAGTCACTAAGCCGTGTCTGACTTTTTGCAACTCCATGAACTGCAGCCCACTAGGGCCCTCTGTCCATGGGATTTCCCAAGCAAGAATACTGGAGTGGGTTGCCATTTCCTTCTCCAGGGGATCTTCCTCACCCGTAGACGGATCAAACCCGTGTCTCCTACATTGACAGGTGGATTCTTTACTGCTGAGTCACTAGGGAAGCCTGGATAGCATATCTATAGACCTGTTAAATAGCTTAGAAACTTCGTTTTGTAACTATTCACCAACATCCTTAAAGGCAAGAATAAATCATTGCATTCTGAATATAATAATAATCAGAATGCAATGATATAATTATATTTATCAATAATAATTGATTAATTATATCAATTAAATAATAATTATATATCATTATATATCATATATAATGATATATATATCATATATAATGATATACCATTATATATATTATATATATAATATATATAATTATGATGATATATAATATATAATGATATATGATTATATAATATATAATGATATATATCATTAATATATATATCATTGCATTCTGAATATAATTATTATTGTATAATTATTATAATTATGATATATAATACATAATGATATGTTATTATATACATATATCATTATATATAATGATATATAATGTATCATTATATATCATATATTATATAATATATTATATACAATAATAATTATATTCAGAATGCAATGATATATATATTAATATATAACTGATAATAATCTCTTGCTTGAGTAAACTAAACAAAGAATTAGGTTGTCTCTTACTGTAATTTTTTTCCTATTGATGCTGTAACAAATCATCCAAACTTAGTGGCTTAAAACAACACAAATTTATTAGCTCATACTCCTGGGGATCAGAAATCTTAAATGGGTCTGCTGGGCTGAAAAAAAAAAAAAAAAAGGTGTCAACAGAGCTGCATTGTTTTTGGAGGCTCTCAGGGAAAATCTGTTTTCCTTGCCTGTTCCAATGTCTGTATTCCTTATATCACTGCCCCTTCCTAACATCGCTCCAACCTCTCGTTCCGTTTGTCACCTCTCTTTCTCCTTATCCCTTCTTTCATCACATCTCCTTCCCCATCTCTGACTTTTCTGTCTCCCTTTTTCCCTTAAAAGAACCCTTATGATTATATTGAGCTCACCCAGATAATTCAGGAAAATCTCCCCATCTCAAGGTACTTAATCACATCTGCAAAGTCCCTTTTGCCCTATAAGGTAACATATTTTTATGTTCTAGAGATTAGGACACGGACATCTTTGATATTGTGTCAACTATACTTGCTTCCTGTCTTTCTTCTCCATTCCTTTTAAAAATGGGAATTCTCAAGTGATGTTCTGTGGTCCTTCTCTGAACTCCATTAAATCTTCTGTTACACTACTATTTGTAGTGTGATGAAGTCTAGACCTCAAACTATGGAAAAGCAGATCAGTACCACTTAGAACTTATGAGAAATACAAATTCTTAGACAAAAATAAAAAAACTCTGGGGATGTAGCCCAGCAATCTGTGGTCCTTCGGGTGTTTCATGCTTAAGTTTGGGAAACACTGGTCTAGACTTACATTTCTTATATGCATTATTTGGATTAGCTTTCATTATTTTAAATCAGTGTTGGTCACATCTTTTTAGTTCTAGTGAGCTTTACCAGCTATAGCAAAGATGCAAGCATTGGATAGGTGAGTAGGCCTTGAGCTCTCACCAAAATCTTATGGGTGAGCCACTTCATATTGCATCCAATTTCCCTTTTTTCTCTTAAATGCATGATTATATTTTTTCCATTTTTAGTGAGAAATAATTGATATATATTACTATATAAGTTTAAGACATACAGTATGATAATTTAATTTACATATCCTGTGAAATGATTACCACAACAGGCTCAGCTAACATCCCTTTTCTCATGTAGATGTAATAAAAAGAAAAGAAAGAATTAAAAAAAAGGGAAAAAATGTTTTCCTTGTAATGAGGACTCTTAGGAGCTACTTTCTTTTTTTTTTTTTTAATTTTATTTTATTTTTAAACTTTACAATATTGTATTAGTTTTGCCAAATATCGAAATGAATCCGCCACAGGTATACCCGCGTTCCCCATCCTGAACCCTCCTCCCTCCTCCCTCCCCTACCCTCCCTCTGGGTCGTCCCAGTGCACCAGCCCCAAGCATCCAGTACCGTGCATCGAACCTGGACTGGCGACTCATTTCATACATGATATTATACATGTTTCAATGCTATTCTCCCAAATCTCCCCACCCTCTCCCTCTCCCACAGAGTCCATAAGACTGATCTATACATCAGTGTCTCTTTTGCTGTCTTATACACAGGGTTATTGTTACCATCTTTCTAAATTCCATATATATGCATTAGTATACTGTATTGGTGTTTTTCTTTCTGGCTTACCTCACTCTGTATAATAGGTTCCAGTTTCATCCATCTCATTAGAACTGATTCAAATGTATTCTTTTTAATGGCTGAGTAATACTCCATTGTGTATATGTACCAGGAGCTACTTTCTTAACATGTCTATGTATCATGCGGCAATGTTAGCTACAGTCATCGTGGTGTACATTACATCCCTAATATGTATCTTATAACTGAAAGTTTGTACTTTTTTACCACCTTCTTCAAATTCCCCCCTCCCCCCAATTTCCTTTTAATGACTCTTTTTCATAGCTCAGTTGGTAAAGAATCCACCTGCAATGTGGGAGACCTGAGTTTGATCCCTGGGTTGGGAAGATCCCCTGGAGAAGGGAAAGGCTACCTATCCACTCCAGTATTCTGGCCTGGAGAATTCCATGGACTAAGTCCATGGGGTTGCAAAGATTCGGACAAGACTGAGAAACTTTCATTCACTTTCCTTTTTTTTTTACTGAAGTATAGTTTGTTTAAAATGCCATGTTAGTTTCAGATACTGTGAAATCAATGTTGCATGCACATTTAAGTATTTTCAATTATTTAATTCAATTTAATAAATGGTGAAATCAGCAAAGATTTAATTAACATAGCCCTTATTCAAAGCATTGTCCTAGCTGACCAAGGCTACTTTATTCTTTCTTTTTCTATTTTACAAACTTTAAAAAATAACCTTTATTGAGATGCAATTTATATACAATAAAATGCATATATTTTATGTGTACAGTTTGATAAGTTTTGACAATCCTCTGGAGGAGGAAATAGCAACCCACTCCAGTATTCTTTTTTTTTTTTTTTTTTTATTGTTGATTTATTCTTTTTTTTTTTTTTTTGGTTTTAATTTTATTTTATTTTTAAACTTTACATAATTGTATTAGTTTTGCCAAACATCAAAATGAATCCACCACAGGTATACATGTGTTCCCCATCCTGAACCCTCCTCCCTCCTCCCTCCCCATACCATCCCTCTGGGTCGTCCCACTCCAGTATTCTTGCCTTGGAAATTCCATGGACAAAGAAGCCTGGCCAGCTATGTAACCATTTTATTCTTGATTACAAGAAGTTGCTATTTTTTCTCTGAAGAAGTTAAAATTTTATTCATAAAAATAATAATAATATTTTAAAAATTAAGATTTATTAAGCCATCTGCTATATTAAGTGGCTAAAAATAAGGTTTTAAAAATATCTTAATATCAATGATCTTGTAGAGCTTCTTTCACTTTGTTTAAAACACAATATTTTTTACTGCACTGAAAGAAATGATTGGCTAGGGGCCAGATTTATGCATTTTTATTTCTGGTGGAAAATTCATTAACACTAACCATTCTCTAATCGAACTGCACCTGCAGCTCTTTCCTGTAAGGGTTTAGCAGGGTTGCACAACTAGGAAATGTTTGATTATGTTTGACACTGCAGACATTAGTCTTGCTTTGAGCATTGCTTAAGATTCAGAACCAATTGTTGTGGTGAGATGCTACAGAATATGATGGATGTGTGGATTTGGGAACTCTTAATTTTTATGAGTGATTAAATACTCTAACATGAGCTTTAAGATTTAGTATATTTTCACTGTAATTATGGTCTTGTTATAAACTATAAATTTTCAATTGATGAATGTAGTAAAGCCATACATATATATACACACATGTATATAATTTATTCTGTTATTCTTTCAATCTGTCAGTCAAATATCATATATTTACTATATACTTGAATAAATGTACTCATTCAAGTATCTACTGAATATTAATATATTGATTATCAACTCTACTGCTAAACACTATGGAAGATATACAATAATTACTAGGGAAACGTCATTTTTCAATGAACTTAATATCCACAGTGCCAGACACATAATCAAACACAATCCAAGTGCCAAGATAATTAGGTCAGGCCAAAAAAGTTTCTTGAGAAGCCCAGAGAATTAAAAGTTCACTGTGATTTGGGAAGCCTGGGGAGAAGTTTAATAGTTATGGGTGTCATTTTTCTTTTTATACATCTGTGATCAGAAATGGAATAGCAGTCAAGATGAATAAGATAATAGGAAAGGTAAAAATGAGATAAAAGAGAACATTTTAAAAATTTGGCTCCTAATATCAACAAGTAACAAGTTTCACTCTGACTTCTTCACAGATGTCAAGGCCATGATTCTGAAAATCAGTGGCAAAGGAACTTCAAGTCTATTGTGAATCTTCCATTTATAAAGCACATTTATATAGTTGTTTTTGTTCAGTCGCTAAGTCATGTCCAACTCTGCGAACCCATGGACTGTAGCATGCCAGGCTCCTCTATCCTCCACTATACCCTGGATTTTGCTCAAATTCATATCCATTGAGTCTAACTAACTATCTATCTCATCCTCTGCTGCCTCTTTCTCCTCTTGCCCTCAATCTTTCCTAGCATCAGGATCTTTTCCAATGAGTCATCTCTTCACATCCGGTGGCCAAAGTATTGTAGCTTCAGCTTCAGCCTCAGTCCTTCCAATGAATATTCAGGATTGATTTCCTTTAGGATTGACTGGTTCGATCTCCTTTCAGTCCAAGGGACTCTCAAGAGTCTTCTCTGGCACCACAGTTCAAAAGCGTCAATTCTTTGGCTCTCAGCTTTCTTTACAGTCCAATTCTCACATACATACATGCCTACTGGAAAAACCATAGCTTGACTATATGGACCTTTGTCGGCAAAGTGATATCTCTACTTTTTAATATGCTGTCGGGTTTGTCATAGCTTTCCTTCCAAGGAGCAAGCGTCTTTTTAATTTCATGGTTGCAGTTACCATCTGCAATGATTTTGGAGCCCAGGAAAATAAAATCTGTCACTGCTTCCACTTTTTCCCCTTCTATTTGCCATGAAGTGATGGGACCGGATGCCACAGTCTTAGTTTTTTAATGTTGAGTTTCAAGCCAGCTTTTTCACTCTCTTCTTTCAACCTCATCAAGAGGCTGTTTAGTTCCTCTTCACTTTCTGCCATTAGAGTAGTATCATCTGGATATCTGAGGTTGTTGATATATGCATTTCTATAGTAGGATAACATTTTAATGAATGCTTTAAAGTGGATTAAAGAACTCTATAAAAATGACCAATTACTAAAGAAATACAAGATTTTCTAATAGTAATGATTATTAAAGACAAGAATATAATTGTGCAAATGCCCAGACTCAGAGGATCATGCACAACCCAAGGGTATGGGAAGGGAAAGAAGCCAGAAGCAGGCAGGACACAGGTGATGGGAATAGAGTAGTGGTCCTTGGCCTTCGTGGACTCATCTGTACATATTAGTTATCAGTTTCCCAGGACTTGTAGCAAACATAGGCTCAGAACAGTGGTGGAAAGACATAAATGCAGACATCCAACTGCTAGAAGGCGGGCAAAGCAACCAAGGCAAAGCATCCTTTTAAAAGAGAACCCAGGTAATGGTTTTGAGTAGATAGCATAGGAACAGGATGCAGACCCTGGTGTAGAAAAATCACATAAACTAAGTGTGATTGTATTTATTCATGTATTCATTCCTTTAACCAATATTGATTTAGTGTTCAGTATGTGCCAGATACTATTCTAAGCACTGGGTGTAGAGCAGTAACCAAGACACTGTCCTTCCCCTTGTGAAGTTTACATTCTAGTCACTTATTATTTGAGTTGTTTTTTTTTTAATTCCCTTTGAAACTTAATTTTTTTAAATTTATTTTAATTGGAGGTTAATTACTTTACAATATTGTAGTGGTTTTGCCATACATTGACATGAATCTGCCACGGGTGTATACATGTTCCCCATCCTGAACCCCCTCCCATCTCCCTCCCCATCCCATCCCTCTGGGTCATCCCAGTACACCAGCCCCGAGCACCCTGTATCATGCATTGAACCTGGACTGGCAATTCGTTTCCCATGTGATAATATACATGTTTCAATGCCATTCTCCCAAACCATCCCACCCTCGCCCTCTCCCACAGAGCCCAAAAGACTGTTCTATACATCTGTGTTTCTTTTGCTGTCTCACATATAGGGTTATTGTTACCATCTTTCTAAATTCCATATATATGCGTTAGTATACTGTATTGGTGTTTTTCTTTCTGGCTTACTTCACTCTGTATAACAGGCTCCAGTTTCATCCACCACATTAGAACTGATTCAAATGTATTCTTTTTAATGGCTGAGTAATACTCCATTGTGTATATGTACCACAGCTTTCTTATCCATTTATCTGCTGATGGACATCTAGGTTGCTTCCATGTCCTGGCCATTATAAACAGTGCTGCGATGAACACTGGGGTACACGTGTCTCTTTCAATTCTGGTTTCCTCAATGTGTATGCCCAGCAGTGGGATTGCTGGGTCGTATGGAAGTTCTATTTCCAGTTTTTTAAGGAATCTCCACACTGTTCTCCATAGTGGCTGTACTAGTTTGCATTCCCACCAACAGTGTAAGAGGGTTCCCTTTTCTCCAGCATTTATTGCTTGTAGACTTTTGGATTGTAGCCATTCTGACCAGCCTGTGATGGTACCTCATTGTGGTTTTGATTTGCATTTCTCTGATAATGAGTGGTGTTGAGCATCTTTTCGTGTGTTTGTTAGCCATCTGTATGTCTTCTTTGGAGAAATGTCTGTTTAGTTCTTTGGCCCATTTTTTGATTGGGTCATTTATTTTTCTGAAATTGAGCTGTAGGGGTTGCTTGTATGTTTTTGAGATTAGTTGTTTGTCAGTTGCTTCATTTGCTATTATTTTCTCCCATTCTGAAGGCTGTCTTCTCACCTTGCTTAGAGTTTCCTTCGTTCTGCAGAAGCTTTTAAGTTTAATTAGGTCCCATTTGTTTATTTTTGCTTTTATTTCCAATATTCTGGGAGGTGGGTCATAGAGGATCCTGCTGTGATTTATGTCAGAGAGTGTTTGCCTATGTTTTCCTCTAGGAGTTTTATTGAAACTTAATTTTAAAGATAATGGAATTCAGGACCCAAACCTATGAATTCTATTCCAACAGAGTTACAGTTTCATGCACGGATATTCACATCTTTTGAAAGCTCTCTTGGGGACTCTGGTGTGCAACTGGATCTGAGAGCCACTGTCCCCAGACCAGTCGAGAGAGATTATGCTCTGCCGCAGAAACAAAGAACCCTCAAATTTCAGTGGCTTAAAATTAAACATGTTCATTTCTCCTTACATGTGTTACATAGGCAGGGCTACAGGGCTACTTTGCTCATGAGGATCATGCTAATGGAGCAACTTCCACAGCCCCTGTTAATGATCACTATCCAAAAGGAAAGGAAAACAGCTCTGGAGGCTCTCACTCCAGTGATTAAATTCTTTTCTAGTCCAAAAGGGACACAAATCAGTTCTAGTCATAATGCCTCAGTCTGAACTAGTCACATGAAACCACTCATCCATAAGGGGGCCGGGAAGTACATACCTATCATATGACCAGAAAGTAGAGGAAGCCAGAAATAGTTCTTGACCAGCATTAAATATAATCATTCAGAATAGGCATTAAGGATAACCACTGTTAACCACATAATGACAACCATTGTTCACCACCACTAAAGATAACCGTTTTTGGCCAGCATCTAGGATAACATAAAGATAAGCTTTACATGGACCACCATTAAAGGTAACTTACCGTTGACCAGTATATTCAGAAAAAGCATTATGTTAATCAACGTTAGGACAACCATTATGAACCAGCATTAATGATAACCACTAAGGACAAATGTTCCCTTGACCAGTGTTAAGGACAACAACTTAGAATAACCATACAGGATCTCTCTTTCAGGCCAGGCTACTCAGATCTTGGATTTGTAGTCTCCATGTAGTCCATCCTGACCAGTAAACCTCCCCATCTTTGCTATATTTTGAACTACAAATTGTCCTGGCCCACACTCATCACCCGGAAACATGAAATAACTCTCTTCTGTATCTCCATGTTGTTGTTCAGTTATTCAGTCTTGTCTGACTCTTTGCGACCTCATGGACTGCAGCACGCCAGGCTCCTCTGTCCTTCACTATCTCTGTCATGAGTTCAGTTCCACCACAGTGTGTACAACAGTGGCTTGAAATAATGCATGTACCTTACTGAGAGGAGGGGCTCTGACTTGCTTTGGAATCCCTAGTATGTGGCATGGGATCTGCCATATGACATATGCTCAATAAATGTTTGTGAAATTGATCTGAATTAGTGCTATTCCTTAAAAGAGCCCTAAAGTCCTGGAGCAACTCCTCACAGCCAACTTTCAAACCACTCCATCTTCCCTAAACTTAGTCCTTCAACAGGTGACGCTTCTCTGCCCTGCCCACAGTATCTCCGAATACCCAGGCTGATGAACTGTTCCCACTACGTTCCCTTGAGTCCGTGTTTGACAGAAGTAAACACAGCGATGCCACTGCCAACAGGTAGGCATGAATATACTCATTGAATTAAGCCTCTGCTATCAATATGAGGGAGACTGACTCCAAACAGCATCAGAAGCACTCATCTTATGGTGAACTACAATCCTGGAAACGTGTTCATCATAAATACTAATGATTCACTGCCTTTCCATGTCAGATAATATTTCCTTACAAATGATATTACAGCAGAACCCTGGAAGAGGGATGCACAGTGGAGGACCCACAGTAATTTCAGGTTCTGCCTCTGGTTTGTGCACTCTCCCCTTCTCTACATCTCTCTCTCTCCTTCTCTGCATCTCTCTCTCCCCTTCTCTGCATCTCTCTCTCCCCTGCTACCCCTGCCTCTCCTTCTTTCTCCAACTCTCTCTTTGTCTCTGTCTCTCTTTCTCTGTGCATATGTGTCTCCTTCTCCCCACCCCCACCCCACTTTCTCTCTTTCTGTCCCTCACCCTCTGTGTGTGTGTCTCTCTCTCTCTCCACAACCCCCACTCCTCAATGTCTCATTAACTGGATAACTGTGTGAGTATCACTTTAAGGATATATGATATCCTTCATCTCTACCTAGATAATAGAGTAAAAACCAGGGAAATTGATCTCAATGGAACAAAACTCATTTATCACCAATAAACAGCAGCTGCTGGTGCTTGATAACAATGCTGTTCCTCAGCACATTGAAATATTCATGCAAGGCTGTGCTAATATCAGAGCCCATTGCACTAAAAATGCTTGATAAACAGAAGTGGGGATATAGGTTGAAAGGGATGTTAAATGAGCAAAGATGAAATCTTTTAAAACTGGAGAAATAAAGGCAGGTATCTCACCTCTGAGACACTAGTAGTGGCGTTCTCCTTGGATTAGACAGTTATTAAGCATCTGTAGCCATACAAAGGAAAATCAGACTAAGAGATAAATTTAGATAGTCTAAATGGTCTGATTCCCCTCCAGCTATATTCCCTACAATTGAAATCCCTTTTGTATTTAACAGGGAATTCCAGGCATGTAATCCAATAGAATAAATTAATGAACATTGAATTCATGTTCATATGATATTGATTCTATATTACTATGAGTTCATGTTTATACCTATCCCAATAGGGTGTCCTTTTGAGATTTGTTTCCCCAAAGCAATCTACAATCTCTTCTTTCATTCTTATTTTTGTGACCAGAAAATGGCCCCTGCAGTCCTCAGCCATAGCAAGGATATAATCGAAATAGGATGTCTATGTAGAGTACTGAACGATCCTTCAGGCAGTGAACACATAACTGTGGCCCAACCTGTCGCCAAATGCCCTTTTGTCCCCCAGTATATTTATTTTCTTCCAGCAACATCACAGGCCTTCCTCTCTTGGAAGTTGCTTTATCCCTTCCTGCAAATGTAGCTCTTGCAGGGCCACCATGTTTTTGTGTCACCCTGTTCTTGAAATTACAGTTGAATGGTTAAAAAAAGTGGCCACTGAACCCAAACCAAGACAGTGCAAGTTCTTCCTCTTGCCTTTTCTAGCTGGCACTGAGTACAGAGCTCCCAATTTGGTAGTGAAAACTGTAGAATATGATGCTTAAGAACAATTAGCAACTGGGTTCTCTGACTCATTGAGCAAACTTGTATACTGCAGGAAAGGCAAAGCCAACAGGCAGAGATAAAGGATGAAAAAGAATTTTAATAGTGTTTGTAGTAGACATTGTGGCATCCCACCCATATCCCTCTGAGACTCCTTTTTTATTTATTTATTTGGCTACAAATGATTCGGGTCTGAGTTGTGGCAAATGGGATCCTTGATCTTTGTTGCTGCAGGCAGAATCTCTTTTTTTTGCAGTTGAGGCATGTGGGGTCTAGTTCCCTGACCGGGGATCAAACTCTGGCCCCCTGTACTGGGAGCTCATGAGTCTTAGCCATTGGACCACCAGGGAAGTCCCCCTCTGAGACCTCCTTTAATCATTTCTGTGTACCCTTTCCCCAACTGTGTGCATTTGTTTCTAATAGTCTACAATGTGATTCTATTAGGCCAATAGCTTTTGGATTACCGGAACTTCTCTGTGCATTGGCATATAATGGTTCACACCTGTGATTATTTTAAGTCACCGTCTTTTTGCTAATGGAGCTTTTTTGCCCTGACATGTATAGCCGGAAGTGCCTGAGTTGACATTTCCCCAGGGTGGGGTTGGGAGCTTAATTAATGGCTGATTGGGTGAGGTTGGGAGCTTAATTAATGGCTGATTGGTACAGGCGTATGAGGACCAAGCTCCCTTGCCGCCAGGTGAAGCAAACTCAGTTATAATTTATGCTTTGGAGCACCCTGCAGGATCAGGCTGAAGCTGGAATTGCACGCTGTTGGCATGGAGTAGCATATTTGTTTGGCTTCCTCTTCCCTGTCCTGCTTCTCACACTCCCTTGCTGGTTTCTCCAAAGAGCATGAAAAGAAGAAATGAAGACAGCATTCAGATGAGTCACTGGCCCCAGTTATCCCTGGGACTATTCAGTATACCTCTGAAGTTTGGTTTCAAAGATGCCCAGTGCCCTTTCAATCCAGCTTCCTCTTCATAAACTCGTTCAAATAGAGGTTCTGTCATTTGCAATCAAAAGAGACCTGATTAACTCAACAACTGAGACACCTAGTTTATGGATTATAGTGTAGCGTTAGTCGCTTCAGTCGTGTCCGACTCTTTGCGATCCCACAGACTGTAGCCTGCCAGGCTCCTCTGTCCATGGGATTCTCCAGACAAGAATACTGGAGTGGATTGCCATTCCCTTCTCCAGAGGTTCTTCCCAACCCAGGGATCAAGCCAGGGTCTCCTGCATTGCAGGCAGATTTTTTTACCAGTTGAGCTACAGGGAAGACCTATGGTGTGAACCAAATGATTGTGTTATAGAATATGTTAATAAGAACAGTTTATGTGTTTGACTAAACAAATGATTTAGCGAGTCTTTATATTTTAGAGATGAAACTGAAAATGAGCAAATCAACTTTTTCATTGTAAAAAATGCAGAAATAACTAAATTAAAATTATCAAATCAATAAATAGTATTTAGTAAAAGTTTACTGTGTGTATAAGAATAGTTAGCAAACTTGGGAGCCCCCCAAAATAAAAACTGATATGAAACTCAGGGTCATGAAGTTACAGGATATCTTATAAAGTGAAAATAAGCAAGTTATTTAACTTTTACAATGATTTGATTATTGCAATGAAGGTTTCCAGGTGGCAAGGGGATTGGTTAAAAGTCATGATCTTGTACCATTTTTAGGAAGGTGGCTTAAGTTTCCTTTATGATTGTAGAGACATTTACAAGAAATAACCTAAGTTAAGCTTCACTTATGTTCATGAAATAAGCTAGATTTAGCTTTGCTTACATGGCTAAAGTGTTTTTGTCTGCTCAAGGAATTCTCGCGTCCAGTCTCCATTTTATATTTAATTTTAACAATATCTAGATATAGTTACATTTACCATTTAACAGCCTTTGAGATAGCACAGTAGAGAGAAGTTGGTTCTGTTGATTCATGTAGTTTTACAGAAACTGGTGTAGCAGAATACTGAGCAGGATATTAATAACATTTCCAATCTTATTATGATTATAGACAACATGTGATTTGCAATGAATTTTAAAGGCCCAGGAGAAGTTTACTGATGCTAATTATAAGAAACATTTTGACAGCTACCATCTGGAGCAAGGCTTAAGTGAATATAAGCTGCTAAAAATGAGTTTAATATGATAACCAGTTTATTGGGCAGGTTACAGAAATATCTCTCTTCTAACTACTCATCAGGGATTGAGATCATTTGCTCAAAACTTTTCTAAATTTCCCTCCCAGTTTGAAAGAAGGAAGCACAACCAACAAAATCCCAGACTTAAATTAGTTATAGATTTGGGACTAATTGGCGCCTGATTAAAGCTATTCAACCATGATCATGTTGTAAAGTAGAAGCAAAAAAATGGGGCCCTGGCAGGAAAGCCCATAATTACTAAGACAAAGAAACCACAATCTCAGTGCTAAATTAAAAATGGAAGTGTTTGACACTTTCTTGAGAAAGGAGGTTCCATAAGACTGTCTTTTACTCATATAAATAATCTGTGAGATAGTTGTTGAATATGAAATTTAATACTGGAAAAAGTGGCTTGTGCAACATTCTCTTGTAATTGTTAACCATTAATTAATCCATGAACTTCAAATAATTAACATCATTGATGCAATAGCTTCACAAACTGAAGCTATACTTTAGTGAATTTCAAATATGCTGATTCTATTTTCTACAGAGTTTACAACAGAAATGGAGTGGGGTGTGGGGAGTGTGGTCATCTTTCCAGTGTGTTTTGTTCAGAAATAACTCTCCTAATCAAGCAGACTGAAGGTATTAAGGCAATGCCTTCTATAGGTCTCATTTGCAAATGAAGTACCTTCATGTAAAGACTTGTCTCCATTCTTCACATTGTTTTCACAAGAAAGGAAAACACCTTCAGTTTTCCTTTGTCCAAGTACTGTAACTGGATGGGATGGGAAAAGGAAGGCTCGAGTACACCTCAGTGTTCCTGAAGGAGTAAAAATTCTCCAGCAAAGAATTTTGCTGGTACTGATGCACTTCAATCCTTTGGATTGTGATTTTGTTTATAATCTAGGCTGCTAATCTCCAAGCCAGGCTTCTGCAATACATGAACCGTGAACTTCCTGATGTTCAAGCTGGTTTTAGAAAAGGCAGAGGAACCAGAGATCAAATTGCCAACATCTGCTGGACCATGGAAAAAGCAAGAGAGTTCCAGAAAAACATCTATTTCTGCTTTATGGACTATGCCAAAGCCTTTGACTGTGTGGATCACAATAAACTGTGGAAAATTCTTCAAGAGATGGGAATACCAGACCACCTGACCTGCCTCTTGAGAAATCTGTATGCAGGTCAGGAAGCAACAATTAGAACTGGACATGGAACAACAGACTGGTTCCAAGTAGGAAAAGGAGTACGTCAAGGCTGTATATTGTCACCCTGCTTATTTAACTTATATGCAGAGTACATCATGAGAAATGCTGGACTGGAAGAAGCACAAGCTGGAATCAAGATTGCCAGGAGAAATATCAATAACATTAGATATGCAGATGACACCACCCTTATGGCAGAAATTGAAGAGGAACTCAAAAGCCTCTTGATGAAAGTGAAAGTGGAGACTGAAACAATTGGCTTAAAGCTCAACATTCAGAAAACAAAGATCATGGCATCCAGTCCCATCACTTCATGGGAAATAGATGGGGAAACAGTGGAAACAGTGTCAGACTTTATTTTTGGGGGCTCCAAAATCACTGCAGATGGTGACTGCAGCCATGAAATTAAAAGACGCTTACTCCTTGGAAGGAAAGTTATGACCAACCTAGATAGCATATTCAAAAGCAGAGACATTACTTTGCCAACAAAGGTTCGTCTAGTCCAGGCTATGGTTTTTCCTGTGGTCATGTATGGATGTGAGAGCTGGACTGTGAAGAAGGCTGAGTGCCAAAGAATTGATGCTTTTGAACTGTGGTGTTGGAGAAGACTGTTGAGAGTCCCTTGGACTGCCAGGAGATCCAACCAGTCCATTCTGAAGGAGATCAGCCCTGGGATTTCTTTGGAAGGAATGATGCTAAAGCTGAAACTCCAGTACTTTGGCCACCTCATGCGAAGAGTTGACTCATTGGAAAAGACTCTGATGCTGGGAGGGATTGGGGGCAGGAGGAGAAGGGGACAACAGAGGATGAGATGGCTGGATGGCATCACTGACTAGATGGATGTGAGTCTGAGTGAACCCCAGGAGTTGGTGATGGACAGGGAGGCCTGGCGTGCTGCGATTCATGGGGTTGCAAAAAGTCGGATATGACTGAACGACTGAACTGAACTGATCCCGGTCATTCATTGATTCATTCATCCTTCAATCAACATTTGGTCACCCGTAGTTTGCAGGTACTGGGAATGCCATAATAGCTAAGACAGGGCTCCCTCCCTTCTAAAGTCTCCACAGGCTAACATGGGTGACAGATGACATGTAACCGCCACCAATATGATGTGATAATGCTAAAACAAACTTAGATGACAGATCTTTGAACACCTTAGTTGGAAGGAAAGGGAAAGGAGATAGTTGGTGAAGCAGTAGGTCCCTAGGAACGGAAAACTTAGACACTTGCCATTTGAATTTGGTCCTAAATGAAGAGCAGAATTTTTCCAAGTACAAAGGAAGCATGAACTTTTGCATGTCTGGTGAACCTTATGAGCAAAGCCATAAAAGTGTGGAGGCACAGTAGGTGGAGACTGAGAAATTTCTGAATCAGTTTATCCAAGATTGACAAAGACACAAATTCCCTGTTTCTGGCTAGTCAACATAGGGAGAGAAAAATAGGACCAGCATGTTTGCAAGCTAAACTAAATGTGTTTTTTGTGCCCCCATGATGCACCCCAATAGAATAGTCTGATGATCAGGAAAGTTCTCCTGCCACAGAGAAGGACCTAGAATGCATTCTGAGAACCTAGAGCAAGTTCAGTCCTACTGTTGATTGGCAGTGTGGTGGGGAGAGTAGTTTGTATACCTTTTGGCACTTGGGCTACACTCTGCATATGTGAGACTTTTGAGCTTAGAAGTAGACACCATCAGTTAGTAAGTATAGGTAAATAGGTTTAATCGCTCATTGCTCTTGCGAGCCCATGGACTGAACCCTGTCAGGCTCCTCTGTTCATGGGATTTCCCAGGCAAGAGCACTGGAGTGGGTTGCCATTTCCTTCTCCAGGGGATCTTCCTGACCTAAGGATCGAAAGTGGATCTCCTGCATTGCAGAGAAACTCTTTACTGACAGAGCTTGTAATATAAAGGCATAAAAGCAGTCTTGGTCTGGACTAATTAAGTGGCCAGAAAATGAAGACCTCATTGGGTAAAACTTTTCAGTATCTATAACTGGATGGGATGGGAAAAGGAAGGCTTGAGCATGCCTCAGCATTCCCAAAGGAGTAAAACTTCTCCAGCAAAGCTGTAAAAGCAAGACAAAAATAGTAACCCTCAAAGTTTAGAAATTGCTTCCTACCTTCTCTATGTTTATATTCTAAATCCTCTATCTGAAATAAGTGCTGGGGATCTAATGTACAATGTAATTAATATAATTAACACTGCTATACATTATATATGAAAATTGTTAAGAGAGTAAATCCAAAGAGTTCTCATTGCAAGGAAAAAATTATTCTTTTCTTTTATTGTGGTAATCATTTCATGATGTACATAAGTCAAATCTTTATGTTGTACACTTATGAAACTGGAAGAAAAAGATTCTCAGTACCTGAAAACATCTTCAAAAATTCAACTAAGAGTAATTAGGGGCCTCCTACAGGTGAAACACTTCCAATTTTAACATTGGTTCTCAAGAGAACATGCTAGAATCTACTGGAAACCACAGGATAAAACAGGTATATCCTCCAAATGTCAATCTTTGTTGATGAAAAAAACCTAAGATATTAATGAATGTAATATGGATTTGTAGGTAGAATTCACTCAACATTTTATGCTGAAACAAAACATTTCGAAGAAGTTTTGGATTTCCTGTGGGTACCCTTGTATTTTTTCTGCCATTAGGGGAATATTAGTGAAGAAATTTGAGAGGCCTAGAGGAGACCCGGTTCCATCCCTGTGTCAGGAAGATCCCCTAGAGAAGAAAATGGCAACCCGCTCCAGTATTCTTGCCTGGAGAATCCTGTAAACAGAGTAGCCTGGCAGGCTCCAGTCCATAGGGTCACAAAGCGTCAGACACAACTAAGCGACTCACACTTCCTTTATTTAATCCTAACAAATGTGTGATGTTTCCTATTTTACACTTGAAGAGGTTATGGCTTGCAGAGCTTATTGATTTGCCCAAAATGTTCTAGCTCCCTTACTTGGAATATTTCCACTGATGTTTAAATCTCAGATTGAACAGAAATGTATATAAGGCAAGCAGATAAGGACCAACCTTAACTTCTTAGTGTTTAGCATTATGTGTATATATATATATATGTGTGTGTGTGTGTGTGTGTGTGTGTGTGTGTGTGTGTAGCACTGACATTTTAAACTCTCATCTTATCCCACTGTTTCTGCCTAAACAATAAAAAATAAAAACATTTAAGTGTTCCATATGTACTGCAAACTAAAAACTTTCAAATCTTCTCATATTGAACCATTTCCATGTTTAAAATTTATCTTAACCTTTGAGTTGTCTCTGGAAAAGCAGCACTTAACTGCTGCCATTAGGGATGCCAATTCTTCATGCATTAATTTTACTTAGGGAGATTAAGCATTGAGCCCAAGCATGCACAATTGGCACGAGTCCACCTAATTTAAGAAAGGCTTCAGGAGTGATTGACATAATAAGACAAATTCTCCAAGGCACTAGGGGCCACAGACAGAAGACGGAAGAACTCCTCTAAAGGAACTTATTATCTTGAGATCTGGGACTTTTTTCATCTTTTTAACCGACACATGGCAACACCATTGATATGAAATGTTGTTTTTCACAAAGAGCTCTATAGTTGTTGACTCAGAAGCTTCCTCAGGAATGTATTAGAGATAGTGTCTTTTGGCCTCCAGTATCAGTGGGAAGTGCTCTGTGCTCAGTCATGTCCAACTCTTTGCAACCCCATGGACTACAGCCTGCCAGGCTCCTCTGTCTATGGGATTTTTCAGGCAAAAATACTGGATTGGGTTGCCATTCTCTTCTCCAGGAGATCTTCCTAACCCAGGGATCGAACTCAGGTCTCCAGCATTGCAGGCAGATTCCTTGCCGCTGAGTCATCAGGGAAGCTGTGCAGCATCATTACCACCCAAAATATCTAAAAGACTGAAAATCCAAAAACTACATTTACCACTCTCCATTGACACTTATATTCCAGGTGTGATACAGGTTCTGCCAACTAGATATACTCAGAGGGATATGGAAAGCAAGAGGGAAATAGCAGCCATTCTTTTCTCTGTTATTTGAACTTAGAAATATGGCTCAGTAGTGTGATGCTGGCTGGATTCCATGGTCACTAGAGTGGTTTCCTGGGCTTCCCTGGTGGCTCAGATGGTAAAGAATCTGCCTGCAGTGTGGGAGACCTGGGTTTGATCACTGGGTTAAGAAGATTCCCTGGAGGAGGGCATAGCAACCCACTCCAGTATTCTTGCCTGGAGAATCCCCATGGACAGAGGAGCCTGGCTGACTGGGCTCTAGTCTATGGGGTCGCAAAGAGACAGACACAACTGAACGACTAAGCACAGCACATAGTAGTTTCCTGGTCCCTGCACTGCAATCGCATTGGAATAAAATCTTGCAGTCAGCCAAGAGAGGGCCTCTTGATTTTGACAGTAAAGTGTCTGTCCACAATGCGGGAGACCTAGGTTTGATCCCTGGGTAGGGAAGATCCCCTGGAGAAGGAAATGGCAGCCCACTCCAGTACTATTGCCTGGAAAATCCCATGGAGGGAGGAGCCTGGTAGGCTACAGTCCATGGGATCGCTAAGAGTCAGACACGACTGAGCGACTCCACACACACACACCCAACCCTTCTAATAGTTCTCTTTGTTATTGTTGTTGTTCAGTCACTGAGTCATGTCCAACTCTTTGTTACCCCATGGACTGCAGCACACCAGGCTTCCCTGTCCTTCACTATCTCCCTGAGTTTGCTCAAACTCCTGTCCATTGAGTCAGTGATGCCATCCAACCATCTCATCCTCTGTCGTCCCCTTCTCCTCCTGCCTTCAATCTTTCCTAGCATCAAGGTCTTTTCCAGTGAGTCAGCTCTTTGCGTCAGGTGGCTTCAGCATCAGTCCTTCCAATGAATATTCAGGGTTGATTTCCTTTAAGATTGACTGGTTTTATCTCCCTGCTGTCTAAGGGAATCTCAAGAGTCTACTCCAGCACCACAACTCGAAAGCATCAATTCTTTGGTGCTCAGCCTTTTTTATGGTCCAGCTCTCACATCCATAAGTGACTACTGGAAAAATCACAGCTTTGACTATACAGATCTGTGTAGACAAAGTAATGTCTCTACTTTTTAATACACTCTCTAGGTTTGTTATTGTTTTTCTTTCAAGGAGAAAGTGTCTTTTAATTTCATGGCTGCAGTCACCATCTGCAGTGACTTTGGAACCCCCCAAAATAAAGTCTCTCACTGTTTCCATTTTTCCCCCATCTATTTGCCATGAAATGATGGAACTGGATGCCATTTTCTTAGTTTCTTGAATGTTGAGTTTTAAGCCAGCTTTTTCACTCTCCCATTTCACCTTCATCAAGAGGGTCTTTAATTCCTCTTCGTTTTCTACCATAAAGGTGCTGTCATCTGCATATCTGAGGTTATTGATATTTCTCCCCACAATCTTGATTCCAGATTGTGCTTTATCCAGCCTGGCATTTCTCATGGTGTACTCTGCAGATAAGTTAAATAAGCAGGGTAACAATACACAGCTTTGACATGCTCCTTTCCCAATTTTGAACCAGTCTATTGTTCCATGCCTGGTTCTAACTGCTGCTTCTTGACCTGCATACAGGTTTCTCAGGAGGCAGGTAAGGTGGTCTGGTATTCCCATCTCTTTAAGAATTTTCCAGTTTGTTGTGATCCACACAGTCAAAGGCTTTAGCGTAGTCAATGAACTAGAAGTAGATGTTTTTCTGGAATTCTCTAGCTTTTTCTATGATCCAACAGATGTTGGTAATTTGATCTCTGGTTCCTCTGCCTTTTCTAAATCCAGCTTGCACATCTGGAAGTTCTCGGTTCACGTTCTGTTAAAGCCTAGCTTGAAGGATTTTGAGCATTACTTTGCTTGCATGTGAAATGAATGCAATTGTGCAATAGTTTGAACATTCTTTGGCATTGCCCTTCTTTGGGATTGGAATGAAAACTGACCAATAGTTCTCTAAGCAGCTAATTCTTTGTATTGAATTTCTTTCTGCCTAAAACTCCTAAAAAGTTTTCATCTAGGGAACATGATGATAGTCATATCTGTAATTCCACTGTGAGTTGTTAGCAAAAATGAGATTTTAAAGACCAAACACAGGGATCTGAAGTTGGATCTGAAGTTATGGAGATAGATGGGTGTGCTTTCTTTATTTTTTATGGTTTTGTTTAGCAAAAGATGATGCAGGGCTTTTGTAGGATGGTTGTAAAATACCTCTTTCCAGTGTTGGATATTTCCCATTGTCATAATATATGTATCTGTTTTCTAGAGGTGACTACTTGTAACAGTGGTTGTATTCAGTTGTATCTCAGAGCAAATTCTCAACTCTGACTCTACATTGGAACCACTCAGTGGCCTTACAAAATGATATGCACTGGGCTCCACTTCCACAGATTCTGATATATTTGGTTTTGGTGGAAAACAGACAATAGTATTTTGTAAAAACCTTTCCAGTAAGTCTAAAAGGCATTCGGGGCTGATGACAACTGGACTAGGCCAAACCATAGCACTAGAGTTGAGTATAATTCACAACAAACTCACAGTGCATAGATAAAGCCCAATAGAGAGGCATGTAAAATGCTCTAGTGACTACTTACTCAACAAATTTAAATAAGGGTGTCAGCAGTGAGGCCTGGATTTGTCTAGGGATTATTGGGAGAGAATGACTTAGGCTGGACTTTGAACAATGATTGGGGTTTGCACAGGTGAAAGGGAAGGAAGGGGAAATCCAGGCAGTGGAAACAGCCAGGGTAAAGGGGCAAAGCAGATATGAACATGTTACAGTGGATATGAGATGTGGGTAGTTAAAAATCTACCCGGCAAGAAGGGAGTATGAAGGTTGAAAGAACAGGGAGGAGACAGATTTAGAAAAGGTCAAGTGGGTCAGATTACAGAGGGCCTCAGAAGCCAGGAAAAGGAGCTTTAAACGAGAGCATCATGCAGTTGGGTTCCCCGATAGCTCAGTTGGTAAAGAATCTGCCTGCAATGCAGAAGACCCCAATTCAATTCCTGAGTCAGGAAGATCTGCGGGAGAAGGGATAAGCTACCCACTCCAGTATTCTTGGGCTTCCCTGGTGGCTCAGCTGGTAAAGAATCTGCCCACAATGCGGGAGACCGAGGTTCGATCCCAGGGTTGGGAATATCCCCTTGAGAAGGGAAAGGCTACCCCACTCTAGTATTCTGGCCTAGAGAATTCCATGGACTTTGGGGTTGCATTTAGGGGCTTCCCTCATAGCTCAGTCAGCAAAGAATCTGCCTGCAGTTCAGGAGACCCAGGTTTGATTCCTGGGTTGGGAAGACTCCCTGGAGAAGGAAATGGCAACATACTCCAGTATTTTTGCGTGGAGTATTGCATGGACAGAGGAGCCTGGCAGGCTACAGTCCATGGGGTTGCAAGAGTCAGACACATCTTAGTGACTAAACCACCACCGTGCAACTGGAAGGGCAGTGAAAGGAATGTCCTTGGTCTTCTGTCATGATAAATGGTGCCATCTTTGGGAAAATAATATTCCTAAACTGAAAAATATTTCAGCTTGATAATGAAAGCTTAGCTCTGGACATAGTGAGTCTCTTCTCTTGGAATGGAAAGAGATGGGAGAGTGACTTGGGATTTAAGCACCATCACAATTATATATTGGCTGTTCTGAACTGAGGTTAATGATTCTCCCAGAATCCTCAGGCAACAGTAAGAATATGTTGGGTAAGTTTAGTCTTTTCTCATCATATGACCTGATGCTAGCTTGGGTGACATGGGTCATGAACACTCACAGTGTTCCACCCAGATCCCTTCTGATCCCTTGTGCCATTTCAGTGCATGCCCATGTTTGATTTATGAAGACTTTTGTTTCTAATCCCTGCACCTGTAGATCTCTTTGGAAGAAGCCCCACAGGTAACTGGAGCTGTCTTCTGCACAGTTGAGACCCAGTGGTGTCTGAGATTGATGTTCCCCACATACTATATTTTCCTGGCAGCCCTGAACCAATGACTGGTAGGTATCAGAGCATGAAAGCCTCGCTACTTTCCAAGTTGAGGCAAAATCTAGAGCCTAACTTACACCCCAGATCTCCCCTGAAGAATCAGACCAAAGCTAACTTTCTGAAAACCTTGCCCAAGATTGGAAGTGTTTGTGGCATTCTCTCTTCCCTGCTCTGCTTCTCCAACTCTCTTACAGGCTTCCCTAGGAGCACTTCCTTAATGTATCATGAGTAGAGGAATCCTTGCCTCCTCGGAGTCTTTCCTAGAGAACCCAAGCTAAAGAAGCACAGTACCATTTGCAGAGTGCTCTTACACAAGCCATGTTGACAATCCTTATTGTGGGCTTTTGTTGTCCTCACTTGCACACTAGATTTTTAATGGATAATTAAAAAAAAAAAAAAAAAAAAAACAAGTACCAGGATAAAGCTGAGAATTTGACTTGGGAGTTTGTTCAACAAGTCAACATAGCTGCTCCCTATTTTTATAAAATCTGAAGTTATGAATCAGCACATCAAATTCAAGACCTAGATCTGATGTTACTGGATATAGAAAGGACTATTTAAAATATCAAAGCTTAGCAAAGACTCTTTTCCATTCTTATTATTCCCAACGTTCATACAAATTATTTGCCTTATGCTTCAAAACCAAGTGTATTGCTGTAAAAGCTCAGTCTTAAATTAGAAGTTTGGGATTAATAGGTACTACTGTATATAAAATAGATAACCAACAAAAACCTACTATATAGCACAGAGAACTATACTGAGTATTTTGTAATAACCTATGCAAGAATCTGAAAAAATAGATATATACATATGTATAACTGAATTTGCTGTACATCTGAAACTTACAGAACATTGTAAATCAACTACAATTAAAAATAGAAATCTCAGAATCCTAACTGTTGGGAAGTGCAGTACAAAATAGCCGGTTGGAGGAAGTCCTTGGGAAAATGGCGAAGGGCCAGAACTACCCTGGCTTTGTGTGCTGCGGGCAGAAAAACATCTCCTGCCTTTGGTTATGCCTGGCGCCAAGATTTAATAATAAATATTAAGGATGTTGCTTGAGAAAATGGGTTATGGGATAAGCACATGGGTCACTTAGAGCACGCTGTCCTTGAAATATTTTTACTGATTAGGTGTTAGCCCCATATGTGCTCTGCTGGCTATATACTCTAAGCTCTTCGTTCCTGCTTCTATAAAAAGGCTTGACTGCAGAAATAAACTTGTCAGTCCTTGCAAGAGACTGTCCGAGTGTCATTCTTTCAGGTTCGTCGTTTCCAAGTCCCGGGGAGAAAATCCCCAACAAGTGGTGCCATGAACAGGGACTTGAAAGGAAGGCTGAACAAAGCGATGAGCCCCTGCAGAAAGAGGTAAGCAGGATGGGACAACATAACAGTAAAATTCCTTTCATTTCTATAATGCATCATTTTTTGAAACAAAACGGTATTAATGTTTCAAGAGATCAGTTGAACGACTACTATCATATTTTACTGGAACAATTCATGGTTCCCAGAAGAGGGGACACTCAATCTAGACTTATAGAAAAGGGTTAAAAATAATGTTTGCAAGCATATCAGCAAGGGTTACATGGTCACTCATACAGGCCATCATAGAACAAATTGAAGGGCATAACGTTGATTTGGAAGTAAAAACTATTCAATCTTTACATGAATATGAGCTTAAAGAACAAGATATGCAAGGTGCTTTGAAATATAAGAATGTTATGCTCAATCAGACACAATCCTTAGAAAAACAACTTAGAGACATATATATACAGGATATATCAAAACTGAAGCCACTTAGAACAGAGGTCATTTCATTCAACGGACAGCCCAAATCTGAGGTTTTTCCTTCTGCTCCACCTGTAACAGCAATTGCTAACTTTGCTCGTACTAATCATTTCACTCCTCCTCGGGAGATGCCTGCTTGCACTTTCGCTTTCCCAATGCAATTTAATCAACCTGCCCAAGGCCAAAATACTTGGGCTAATCTAGATTTCGGCATGTTGTCTAGCTTTAAGAAAGCATGCACTCTGTATGGACCTACTTCTTACTGTATAGAATTTCTCGGAGGATGGGCTGACCATTGGATGCCATATGATTTTTTTCAAGTAGCAAAGATGATTTTAAATCCTCAACAATTACTGCAATGGCAAATGTGGGTTAATGATGAGGCCCAACAGCTGATGATTGACCAGCAATCTCATGGTAACCCTGCCAATTTAACATATGATATACTCACTGGAACAAGAGCCATGGCTGATATGATTGCGCAATTAGCTAATATTACCCCTCAGATGTTACATTTCATTAAAGAAACTGCCTGCAGGGCATAAGCAAAGGTTGATAGCACTAACTCTGATGGTTCATTTATTAAGATTATTCAAGGACATGAAGAGGAATATTCTCAATTTATAGGGAAATTAAAGGATGCAATCGAAAAATCTATTAAGGATGTGACTTTACAAAATATTATTTTAAAACAACTTGCTTTTGAAAATGCTAATGAGGAATGTCAATCCATGCTTAGACCAATTCGAGAGACTAACTCTCTTATGGAATATTTGAAAGCTTATAAGGATATTGGATCTAGTTCCCATAGAGCAAAATTGGCAACATTAGAAACCTTTAATGTACAGAAAGCTACTATTGCCAAATGTTTTAATTATGGGAAGCCCAGCCATATGAAAAAACAATACCACCTGCCAACACAGGCCAGAAAAAAAAATAATACTACTTCTAATAAGAAGAGACCCCCAAAAATACGTCCAAGATGTAAAAAGGGGTTCCATTGGCTGAATGAATGTCATTCTAAATTTGATAAGGATGGAAACACCTTGAACCCTGATGCACAACAAAAACAACAGGGAAACTAATAAAGGGGCCATCCTCTAGCCCCACTACAAAAGGAGGACCTAGTGTTATGATGCTACAAGCAGCTACATCTAAAAGTGCTTGCATTGATATACCTAGTCCTTATGATATGGAACTAATAGAATTATACAACCCCCACAAAATTCCCACTGGATATTATGGCCTGATTCCACCTGGGACAGTGGGACTAATTTTGGGATGTAATAGCTGCACAATGAGAGGTTTAGTGGTATTGACCGGTGTTATGGATGAAGATTATGAAGGGGAAATACATGTTATGGTAAATGTTATGAAAATGGGAAATATATACTTACAAAAAGGGGAACGTTTTGCACAATTATTACTTTTGCCATATGTCAAACCAATGAAGGCATCTGATAAAGTTCGGCAGGGATGCTTTGGCAGTACCAACCTTACTGCTGCACTATCCACCTTATTAAAGGAACATCAGAAACCCATGCTTACTTTACGTATACGGGGAAAAAATTTCACAGGCATATTAGATACCGGAGCTGACATTTCAATCATTAGAGCTGCAAAATGGCCCCTTGATCGGGGTAAGGTTATGGCTCCTTCTAGACTATTAGGAATGGGTGAAACTGATGTCACACAAACTTTTGTCAATGCATCCTATTACAAATGTATGGCCCTGATCAAATTGTAGCTTATCTTAAACCATATATTACTAATATCCCTATCAATTTATGGGGACAGGATTTTCTTGAACAAACGAAAGCCACAATTTCTTTAAATGAACCTTTTTAATGGGGGCCATTGAGTTAACACTGCTGCCTCTCGATTGGTAATCTGATACCCCAATATGGACACCTCAATGGCCCCTAACTAAAGAAAAATTAGCAGCTCTTACACAATTAGTAAATGAACAATTACAAAAAGCTCATATAGAACCTTCATTTTCCCCGTGGAATTCCCCTGTTTTTGTAATAAAAAAGAAATCAAGAAAATGGCGAATGTTGATAGATTTAAGAAATGTTAATAATACCATGTTACCTATGGGGCCCTTACAACCCAGATTGCCCTCCCCTTCTATGGTACCAAAAGGATGGTCTATAATTATTATTGACTTACAAGACTGCTTTTTTTCTATACCTCTGCACCCTAAAGATAGAAAACATTTTGCCTTTTCAATTCCTTCTATAAATCACATGGCTCCTGTTAAAAGATTTCAATGGAAGGTGCTACCTCAGGGAATGATGAACTCTCCTACCATTTGCCAATATCTCATATCTGTTTTATTACAACCTATTAGAGATAAATTTCCTACTGCATTTATAACTCATTACATGGATGATATATTTCTCTCTATGGAATCTGAACTCTGTTTGCAACAGTTATATAATGAAGTTACTACTACTCTTCAAAATCATGGCTTGCTTGTTGTGCCAGATAAAATTCAATAGAAAGCACCCTTTAATTATTTAGGACATGTTATGGAAGAATCTAAAATCAAACCTCAAAAAACTCAAATTTCTGTGCAATCTCTACGCACACTGAATGATTTTCAAAAATTGCTAGGAGATATTAATTGGCTACAGCCATCTGTCGGCATCCCCACCTATGCCTTAAAAACCTATTTAAAATTTTAGAGGGATCCCCTGACCCTAATAGCCCTAGGCAGCTAACAAAAGAGGCCAAAGAAGAACTGGCCTTAATGGAGAAACGCATTCAACAGTCTTTCTCAACTCAGCTAGATCATGATCAACCAATGTCTTTATATATATCCCCCACTGAACATTCACCCACAGCAATTATAACTCAACATAGCCCAATAGAATGGGTATATTACAAACTAAACAGTCTAAAAAATTGTATCATATATTGAGAAAATAGGGCAATTAATTATGTCAGGAAGAAGCCATGTACAAACTTTGACTGGCTTTGATCCATATGCAATACACGTCCCCTTGACAAAAAAGGAATTGCAAATTGCCTTACAATATAACCTGACCATGCAAATGGCATTAAATGATTTTCAAAATGTTATTTCATTTGCTGAAGAGAAAATTATAGGACTTTCTACAATGTACTAAATTCATTGTAACTAATATCATTGCATCCCAGCCTATTTCCTATGCACCCACCTATTTCATTCATGGCAACAAGAAAGGCATAACAGGGATTATTGGCCCTGATATCAAAGAAAAATTAACCACTACCTATTCTTCAATACAAAGAGTTGAATTGTATGCTTTATATGCTCTTTTGTCGCTTCAACCATTATCCTTCAACGTATATACTGATTCCAAATACCTTGCTTCCCTTTTTCCCAATTTTGTTACCTCCTTTTTATACAACCTAGATGAAGAATTATATACTTTCTTTTCACAGACTCAAGCCTTAATTTGATCACATACGGAACCTTTCTTTATTGCACATATGCGTGCTCATTCAGGTTTACCTGGCCCTCTGGTTGCAAGAAATGATGCTGTTGACAGGCTCATAGCTCCCATTTTTACGTCTGCCAATGACAAACATGCTAATCTTCATACCAATGCTAACAGATTGCACTCTAAATACCATATTCCTCTCACTGAAGCACGGCATATTATTAAAACCTGTAATGTCTGTGCCCCTCTGCATTTACAGACTACAATTTCAGGAATTAATCCCTGGAAGCAACAACCTAATTCCCTTTGGCAATCTGACTTCACTCACTGCTCCTTAAGAAAGTTTTCTTTGCTTTTTGTCTCAATAGATACATTTTCCGACTTTATCTGGACAATACTTATCTCTTCAGAATCCAGCAAACACGCCATTTCCGCACCCTTACTCACCTTCCCCGTTATGGGGATTCCTTCAGTCCTGAAAACAGACAATGGACCTGTATTTACCTCGCACTCATTTCATTCATTTTTATCAGAATGAAACATCACACACATTACAAGAATACCCTATAATCCCCAAAGTCAAGCCATTATTAAAAGAGCCCACTGCACCCTAAAAACTCATTTATTAAAACAGAAAGGGGGAATATAGAAGAGGAGATACACTTCTTATCCTATGAACCCTCAATTATTATTATCTTTAACTCTTTATTCCCTAAATTTTTTAAACTTAACAAAACATAATTCTGATACTCGTGCAGATAGAAATTTTGCAGAAGACAAAAACAGCAAATTAGAAATCAATACACCAATATGGTATAAGCAATTTAATCAGTGGCTGCCAGGAATCTTACGACTCCTAGGCAAGGGTTATGGTCTTGTCATTGCAGATGGAGAGAAAATCTGGGTTCCCCTTCGCCATGTCTGTTACCGAGAGGGACCCCAAGACTGGACTCCCTTGGGAAGTGATGAAGTTGACACAAAGGGTCTCGTCAATGACCCTGGAGGAATCAATGAGGAGACACCATCGTCTGAATCCTTACCCGACA
Organism: Bos indicus x Bos taurus; assembly: GCF_003369695.1. Taxonomy (NCBI): domain Eukaryota; kingdom Metazoa; phylum Chordata; class Mammalia; order Artiodactyla; family Bovidae; genus Bos; species Bos indicus x Bos taurus. The sequence goes on along the minus strand of NC_040105.1, from coordinate 11,868,946 downwards.
TGGGCTCAAGTGAAAAACATGACTCGTCAGGCTGAGCAGACACTGAAGAGTACTGAAACTCCTGTGACTCCAGATAAGCTGTTTCTGGCAATGTTAGCTGTTCTTTCCTGTTCCTCTGGGGTAAGTGCAAAATATGTTTATTGGGCATACATACCCAACCCACCACTTCTCTCCATAGTGGATTGGGTAGATAAAGCCCCTATGATCTTTACTAATGATAGCGTGCATTTTCCAAGTCCCTGGTCCATAAAGCTACCAATTCATGAAGAAGATGAGGGAAAGCCAATCAACATTTCCGTGGGATTCAAAACCTTGCCTATCTGTTTCGGATCTCATCCCCTTTGCATGACTATCCTCCCACAGTGGTGGGCATACTCTGCCAACAATGGGACTGCTTTGCATCCGGGAATGTTCGCTACGGCATCTTTCTTACTTAATGGCTCCAAGCGACATTATCCAGGCCAGATAGCCAACTATTCAAACTCGCTTTTTCAACCAGAGGAACCTTCATGTCATACTGTATCTTGGAGAAGAAAACAGGAGATACAACCGTTACATTGGTCTGACTGTCGAGGCCAATTTGGGAAAGTTTCTGTAATTCAGCAAAATCATACTAATCATACATTTAAATTTGTTGACTGGGGACCTCATGGGCTGTTTGTAAACTGTTCTGAAGAGCAGGAGGAACATCATAACTGCTCCTGGTTTAATAGATCAAGCATTGGAGGCTTTCATAAATCTAAGACAAGTTTCTGGACTGATAAGGACATATTGCTGAATTGGTATAACGGGGGCTTATCACCCCCACACCCCAGGATGATCATCCCCATTGTGGGGCCAGAGCAATGGCACATTTGGAAAATTCCAGTAGCCTTAGAGTACTTCTCTAGTGTTTATGGGACTATGGGTATGTTTCATCCTTCTAATTATACCTTCCTATACAATAGTACTGGCTATATTCAATCATGTGTTCACCTTCCGTATTTGTTTATTGTAGGGCATTTTGATATTGACTTATCGACCAAGATTGTCAATTGTACTGCATGTGCATTGTATACCTGCCTTAATCACACCATTTCATATCACAATGCTAGCATTGTGCTAGTTAAACAAAGATCTGAGTTATGGCTTTCTGTAAACTTAACTGAACCTTGGACTGATTCTGTATTTCTTTCTGTATTATTGAAAACTGGACTTAGGCGATCTAAGCGCATCATTGGGTGGATTATTGCAGGCATCTTAAGCCTTATTTTTTTGTGACTGTAGGAACTTTGTCTGGTATGGCTTTACATAATTCTATACAAAATCATGATTTTATCATTGCTTGGCACAAAGACTCTCATGATCTTTGGACTCGACAAGCTCAAATAGATCAGCAATTACAAACACGAATTAATGAGTTACAAACTGTGGTTATCCACTTAGGAGATCAAGTGCAGCAACTGACTTTCCAAATACGTATACGTTGTCACTGGAATTTTGCTTCTTTTTGTCTAACATGCTCTATAATAGCACTGATTATCCTTGGGATAAAGTTAAAGTGCATTTGCAGTATCTCACAGATAACTCAAGTTTAGACATCAATTTGTTGAAACAACAAGTTGCTAATTTTCAAGTTAAGGTACTTAAGGAATTGTACAGCACTCAATTTTATGATACTTTAACCAAACCCTATCATCTCTAGACCCTAGAACTTGGTTTTCAGGAAACAACATTTTTATATATGTATTAATCATCTCGCTTTTTCTGTCATTGCTTATAGGATATAGATATCTCTACTCAAGACTCCATGCCTCCCACAACGGAGTCTAACTAGCAGCTGCCATGCTTAAATTAAAAACAAAAGGAGGATATGTTGGGAAGCGCAGTACAAAATAGCCGGTTGGAGGAAGTCCTTGGGAAAATGGCGAAGGGCCAGAAGTACCCCGGCTTTGTGTGCTGCAGGCAGAAAAACATCTCCTGCCTTTGGTTATGTCCGGTGCCAAGATTTAATAATAAATATTAAGGATGTTTCTTGAGAAAATGGGTTATGGGATAAACACATGGGTCACTTAGAGTGTGCTGTCCTTGAAATATTTTTACCAATTAGGTGTTAACCCCATAGGCGCTCTGCTGGCTATATACTCTAAGCTCTTCGTTCCTGCTTCTATAAAAAGGCTTGACTGCAGAAATAAACTTGTCAGTCCTTGCAAGAGACTGTCCGAGTGTCATTCTTTCAGGTTCATCATTTCCAAGTCCCAGGGAGAAAATCCCCAACATTGACCACAGTACTCTATTCATAAATATTTTTTTTTTTTTGCAAATTTAAGTGACTCATAACCCAGTTTTATATGCCATTCTAATAAAATCTCTCATGTTCTTTAATCTGCCCCAAAACATAGTGTAAATAATCTTCTATCACACTGGACAAAATTTCATTCATATTTTCTTTCATAGTCACATGCAAACGCACACACGTGCACACACTCCGCAGTCTTCTCTAAACAGAAATATCTTCATGAATGATGCTATACTTCACATCATAGTACCTAGCTTAGTGCCTGGCATATAATAGACATGAAAAAAGAAACACATTTTTTGAACTTAAATCATTAGCAACACAGTTTTTCTCCCTGCATCCCATTTGCCATTATAAACCCAGTGATTTGGGGCAAGGAAAATACCTCTTTATTTAGGAGGAGTCTGGAATGCATTGGGAATTCCTCTCAGATAGAAAGAATGAGTCCTCTCCTTCCATCTTGGGGGGATATAGAGAAGAAGAAGGAGAAGAGGAAGGAAAGCATGAGAAGATGTGCCTTGGCTTCCTTGCTCTGGATTGAATCCTGCAGTGGAGAGGTCTGGTACATCGTCTCAGAGAAAAGTTGAAAGATGAGTGGTTTGGGGTGTGTGTGATCCTAATTGGGAACTCCTGAGATGACAGGCATGTAAGGAGGGACAACATTGTGGAAAGTGGTCCTGTTGTGACTCTCTTGTGTGTCCCCCAACTTTCCATACATGGAATGGATCTGAAAGTTTCCAGAGGCTTCATGGAAGAACCAAAGTGAAGCTTGAGAATCTACTGGGGAACTTTCCATGAAGGGTCTCTGTGGAGGAGAAGGGAGCCTAGTATCTGAGCAATATAGTGAAGGCCATTGAGGGAGTGGACGAACAGAAGAGTGAGTCAAACCTTGAAGGGTTTAAAAAGCCAAAGAAAATCAAAGTGGGGCCCAGAAAGCAAGGAGAGATGGTTACCTGGAATGAGACGACAGATCACAAGATGTACAAGCCATGGATTTGAGCCATGCATGTGAAAGGCAGCCAGTTCCAGAAGTGTAGCAAACACAACCTCACAGTAATACCCATCTAGAAACCAGAGTAGCCCTACAAAAATGGGCCCCAACTGCTCCTAACACTAGAAGGGTCACAAGCTTCCCCATCCAACCACATCTAGGGGAAAGGGGGAACAGGAAAGCAGCCTTAAGGGGGAGGTGAAATTTAAATTGACTGAATATTCTATAATACAGACTGAATTATATAAAAAGGATTATTTAGACCAGAAGAGAGAGAAAAATCTGTTAACTTTTTTCTCTTGTGTCAGTTATCTCTGGCCATGCATAATTTTCTATTACTGCTGTAATAAATTATCACAGGCTTACTGGCTTAAACAATGCAAGTTTATTATCTTACAGTTCTGGTGATTGTAGGTCTTGACACAGGTCTCCCTGAGCTAAAATAGAGGTGTCAGCAGAGCTGCATTCCTTTCTGGAGATTCTAGGAGAGAAACCATTTCCTTGCCTTTTCTAGATTCTAGAGGTCGTCTGTAGTTTTTGGCTCATGATACCCTTCCTCCATCTTCCAAACCAGCATTTCTGACCATTCTCCCACAGCCATGTCTCCCATTACCATTGAGGGCTTCCCAGGTGGTGCTAGTGGTAAAGAACCCACCTGCCAATCCAGGAGATGCAAGAGATGCAGATTCGATCCCTGAATCAGGAACAGCCCCTGGAGAAGGAAATGACAACCTACTCCAGTATGCTTGCCTGGAAAATCTCAGGGAGAGAGGAGCCTGGTGGGCTCCATGGGGTCACAGAGTCAGACACAACTGAGTGACTGAGTACATGATTAAAGGGGGCCCACTGAGATGATCCAGAATTGCCTCCCCATCTCAAGACCCTTCACATCATCATAACTGCAAAGTCACCTTTGCCTTGTAAGGTAACATTCACAGGTTCTCTGGATTAGGGTGTCAACATCTTTGTGGTTTTTTTAAATTTTCATTGGAGTATAGTTGATTTATAGTGTTGTATTAGTTTCAGGTGTACAACAAAGTGAATCAGTTATACATATACATGTATCTACTCTTTTTAAGATTCTTTTCCCATATAGGTAATTACAGAGTGTTGAGTTCCCTGTACTATACAGTAGGTTCTTATTAGTTATCTATTTATATGTAGTAGTATGTATATGTCAATCTCAATCTCCCAATTTATCCCTCCCCTCCCCTTCCCCCCTGGTAACCATAAGTTTGTTCTATATCTGTGACACTATTTTTGTTTTGTAAGCTCATTTGTCTCATTTTTTAAGTGAAAGTGTTAGTTGCTCATTCATGTCCAACTCTTTGTGACCCCATGCCTACCAGACTCCTCTGTCTGTGGAATTCTCCAGGCAAGAATACTGGAGTGGGTTGCCATTCCATTCTCCAGGATCAAACCCAGGGATCAAACCAAGGTCTCCTGCATTGCAGGCAGATTAGATTCTTTACCAACTGAGCCACCAGGGAATCCCATAGATTCCACATATAAGCAATATCATATGGTATTTACCTTTTTCTCTCTGACTTACTTCATTTAGTATGACAATCTCCATGTCCATCCATGTTGCTGCAAATGGCATTATTTTGTTCTTTTTATCACTGAGTAATATTTCATTGTATATATATACTGCATCTTCTTTATTCATTCATCTGTTAATGGACATTTGGGTTACTTCCATGTCTTGGCAATTCTAAATAGTGCTGCTATGAACATTGGGGTCACATATCTTTTCAAATTAGAGTTTACTAGTGTGTCAACATCTTTGGGTGGCCATTATTCCACCTGGCATAGGCCATGATGATGTGGAGATATCAGAGGGCAGGGAGAAACACTCAAGACTCCTGAAGGGCCCCTCTTGGCTCAGAATGAGCATCCTGGCACTTCCAGCTCATTCTGTTAGCCTGGGACAGAGTCAAAGTAGGAGGCACTAGAGAGTTGTATGGCCAAGGGCCTTCATTCAGGGCATGGAGAAGAAAGAGAGTCATTTCTTCCATCTACTCATCTCCCACCCTCGCCCATAGCACTCCCTGCTAGTGAGCCAATGGTAGGCACTGGAAACCAGCTCACAACACTACATACTTGCACATTACTAAGCTGAAACTGTCATGTAATGTACAGAGATATAATAAATGTTAGTCAAGGAGAATTGAATTTAATTCTACCGTGAACAGGATGGTTATAATATGCGCCTCTTAAAGCTGAAGAAAATATAATGTGAACGAGAATGATAGAGCTGAATCATCTTTGTTTATTTGGCCACTTTTGTTAAGGTGGTCATGTTTTCTGCTTAACTGTTGTCATAATTTTGTGGCTTCCAGTCAGGTTTTCTGCATTTATAAGTGTAGCATTTCCTAAACATCCATGAATTCAAAAATGCTAGAATCTGCCTAGGCAAATCCTGAATTTGGAGGATAAAAAGATAAAATAAAATACTAACAGAGAAATAGATGTTAACTATTTGGAAAATAGTGAAAATCCAAGCACTTTTTAAAACTATATATCTTAATCATGTTTTGATCAATTTTTCTTCTTATTTCATAGCAGAGCTGCTTTATATGAGCAATTTATTCATTTGTGAAAGAAAACTTAAAGTTTTGTAACAAGGAAACTTTTTAAGAGTATAATTTTCCTGAAATATATTAATTTTGAACAATGAGCCTGTGTGTTTCTTTTCTACGAAGATCAAGGAAAGACCAAAACAGATATTATGTGAGTCTGTTTGAAAGCAAATTTTGATTTTTTAACGAGGAATGCCATGCTAACACAGCGCCTCAGATTGATCATTTTTCCAGGGTGATCAGTTACTTTAGCTGTCATTGTAACTGATCATCTGACAATGCACTTTTCTCTGCCCCTCCCTATTTCTGCATCATCATGTCCTTTACCTGCATTCACTGCTGAGTGTCACCTACACATCCCAGCCTCACTCCTGATCTCGAGCTTCTCATGACTTGGAGATCCTCTGATTCCACAGGTCCCAGGGAGGGTGGACTTAGACTGAGATGCCTATGCTATGAAGGGTCCTGCATGGCAGCATGCATCCCAGGGATCTCATGAGCCCTCCAATCATAGCTTGCCATCCACCTCTTCTATGCCAGACCATCCCATTGCAACCCCTGGTTACTGGGTAGATAAAATGAAAAGCTGATGTTATCACTCTACTGTTTAACATTATCTAGTGGGTCCTCCCTACAAGTAGAATAAAAAGCCAAAATGCAAATGTTGACCCCCTTCATTCCCCTCAAAAGTCATCTCCTTTGACTCCCTTCATTCACTCTTTTCCAGTCACACTGCTCTTTCTGTCATGGGGTCTTTGGACTTGCTCTTCCCTCTGCCTGAAGCCCTTATTACTGCAACTCACAGATATTTTGTAGATGGGTCAGACACTGTTCTAGTTTGTGTGAACTAAACACATGAAAAGCCCTGCCCTACTGAAGCATACACTCTCTTCCTCAGGATTTTTAAATGGCTGCTTTCTGAATCTTCTCTCATTTTCCTAGCTGAAGAAATTCATACCTGTGGTTACCCTATGCCATAACTCCCTTTTGTTTTCTTCATTCTTGCTGTGCATAAAAGTATCTGTTTATTTACTGTCTTATTGCTTGGGAATGTGATCTCCCCTTCTCTCTTGCTCTTTACTGGTACCAAGAACTGTACATGCAGTGGGAGAGGAGGTGCATGGCACGGTTTCCTAAGCTCTGTAGCTGCATTAGAATGTAGGTGCATTAGAACACAACCTCTGCTTATTTTTTTTCATCTCTTGGAAAATAATTATCATTTATCATAACTTCCCATTGAAATTATGCCTAGAAATAATAGAAAGTCATAGAGTCAGTTTTAGAGATGGGTATTCTCAAAGTTGTTTGCTTTTAAACATAACAAAGTGATTCTGGATAAGGTGAGAAATTCCAAATCTTAGAAAGTAATTTTGTTTAAAACTGTGATTGTCAGTTGCCAAGATATGCAGTATTAAAATGCTTCATCATCTCAAGCAGGAATAGGCAAGCCTTGTTGGATGGGCAAGCCTAAGGATAGGATTAAGTTGGGGACAAGGACAGCAGGCCTCAAAAAGACTGAAGATGGTGGGTTTGAGGGATTATGGCCATGGAGGAAAGACACAGAAAATATCCCCTGGGCACTTCTTGTCTCTCCCTACCCCTGCCTTTGCTGGTGGAATAACAGTTGTAGAATTCAGTTCCGCATGGAAGCAGCATGAAACCCAGGAATGATATTGCTTGAACACAGATAAGCTGTGTCCTGCTTGGAGGTTGTAAGGAAGATTTATCCCATTCCCAGGGCATGGCTGATGCTGGAATGCCTTCAGATCTAGACATTTCTCTGTGTGTGGAGACTTCCTTCCCAATTGCACCCATAGAAGCTTCCAGTCCAGCAGTGGTGATGTGTGCTTGGTCTTCTCTCATGGCAGTGGAGGACTGTGTCATATTGCTTGACTATCAGTAATAGCATGAGACAAAGATGGCAACAGAAGAGCCTGGGACTCTTGGGTCAGAACAACAATAACAAAATATTTCCATTGTTCTTTGCTAAAGGTAACAGTAGTCAGAACTGAGGCTCTTGGACCAAATGACCAACTCTGAAGTTCTTAGAATTATTATGAGGTGGATTATATGGATGGCAGAAAGACGTTTCTTGCAAATAGGGGGTATTGGGGCAAAGAATCCGTTAGTACAAATGAAAAACTCATAAGAAATACCATTATTTTGTATCCCAACCTGGTAATGAGATGAGGATGAGAGGAGGATGAGAGGTTGGATGGCATCACTGACTCAGTGGACATGAGTTTGAGTGGACAGGGAGGTCTGGCGTGCTGCGGTCCATGGGGTCGCAAAGAGTCGGACACAACTGAGCAACTGAACTGAACTGAACTGAACCTGGTAAAGCAGGACATACCAGTTTCATACATATTTAAAGCACAATTTTGAAATGAACATTTATTTCCCTTGAAGTAGGTTGTGCCCATACAAAGGACACTCTTAGAAACACTTCACTGTATCAAAAATGTCAGTGAATTTATTTAAAATCAAGTCTGAAAATCCCATTGACATTGAAAAACTGCCTGTTAATCTGCTTTGTCTCTGTGAGAGATTAAAACTTTTCTTCTTAGCAAGTGTGAAGGTTATACACAAAAGAGTCATAGATGGAAAATAGATGAGTGGTTGCCAGGGGTGAGGCTGGCCATAGGGGTGGGGATGACTCTAAAGGAGTAGCACAAAGAAGCTCCCTTGGCTTGGTGGACAGCTCTGTATCCTGATGCTGGTTACATGAATTATACACGTGATAAAACTGCATAGACCTACACGTGCATGTATACAGAGGTGCATGCAAAACTGGTAAATGTGAATAATGTCTATAGGTTGCACCAATAACAATCTGCTGGTTTTGATAATATACTATAAGTTATATAAGGCATTAACTATCCTAAGAAGCTGAGTGAAGGGTAAACAGAAATCTCAGTACTACCTTTCAACTTCCTGGATGGAAGTCTTTAATTATTTTAAGATAAAAAGGTTTTTAAACAGATAAAACTGTGACTTTCATAGGATGGAGTCAGAGGATTCTCACTCAGGATTTGATGAGAAATACCAAGTTCAATTCAGTTCAGTCCCTCAGTCATGTCGGATTCTTTGTGACCCCATGGACTGCAGCACGCCAGGCTCCCCTGTCCATCACCAACTCCCAGAGCTTGCTCAAACTCTTGTCCATTGAGTCGGTGATGCCATCCAACCATCTCATCCTCTATCATCCCTTTCTCCTCCCGCCTTCCATCTTTCCCAGCATCAGGGTCTTTTCAAATGAGTCAGTTCCTTACATCAGGTGGCCAAAGTATTGGAGTTTCAGCTTCAGCATTAGTCCTTCCAATGAATATTCAGGACTGATTTCCTTTAGGATGGACTAGTTGAATCTCCTTGCAGTCCAAGGGACTCTCAAGAGTCTCCTCCAACACCACATTTCAAAAGCATCAATTCTTCAGCACTCAGCTTTCTTTATAGTCCAGCTCTCACATCCATACATGACTACTGGAAAAACCATAGCCTTGACTAGACAGACCTTTGTCGGCAAAGTAATGTTTCTGCCTTTAAATATGCTGTCTAGGTTGGTCATTACTAGAGTGTGAGTCCCTTGGACTGCAAGGAGATCCAACCAGTCCATTCTAAAAGAGATCAGTCCTGGGTGTTCTTTTGAAGGAATGATGCTAAAGCTGAAACTCCAGTACTTTGGCCACCTCATGCAAAGAGTTGACTCACTGGAAAAGACTCTAATGCTGGGAGGGATTGGAGGCAGGAGGAGAAGGGGATGACAGAGGATGAGATGGCTGGATGGCATCACCGACTCAATGGACGTGGGTTTGAGTGAACTCCGGGAGTTGATGATGGACAGGGAGGCCTGGTGTGCTGCAGTCCATGGGGTCGCAAAGAGTCAGACACAACTGAGCAACTGAACTGAACTAGGTTGGTCATAGCTTTTCTTCCAAGGAGCAAGTGTCTTTTAATTTTATGGCTGCAGTCATCATCTGCAGTGATTTTGTAGCCCAAGAAAATTAAGTCTCTCACTGTTTCCATTGTTTCCCCATCTATTTGCCTAGAAGTGATGGGACCAGATACCATGATCTTAGTTTTCTGCTTGTTGAGCTTTAAGCCAACTTTTTCACTCTCCTCTTTCACTTTCATCAAGAGGCTCTTTAGTTCTTCTTGGGTGGTGAGAAACACCCAAGTAGATGCCAAATCAACTGTATTTTGCTTACCTTATGGATGTCTCACACAGACATGGCCAAACTCCACTTGGTAATTCAGAGTTCAGAGGTCTGAAAATGAAGAACAATATTGCCCTTCCAAAAACAGTGTTTTTATTAGAAATTGTGGGACCAAAATCATATTTTTAATATCTGCCTTAAGTTGGGTTCCCTCAGAGCAGACCCTGACAGAACAATGTGAATGCACATAATTTATGTGAGACATCATCCCAGAAAATACCACTTATGAATTACAGGAATAAAGGAAGGAAGCCAGCTAAGGGTACATTATAGAGCAAGTTTACAACTAACTGAGATTCCCTGGTAGCTCAGCTGGTAAAGGATCCACCTGCAATGCAGAAGGCCCCAGTTGGATTCTTGGGTTGGGAAGATCAACTGGAGAAGGAATAGATACCCACTCCAATATTCTTGGGCTTCCCTTGTGGCTCAGATGATAAAGAATCCACCCACAATGCGGGAGACTTGGATTCGATTCCTGGATTGGGAAGATCCCCTGGAGAAGGGAACAGCTACCTACTCCAGTATTCTGGCCTGGAGAATTCCCATGGACAGAGGAGCCTGGCAGGCCACAGCCATGGGGTCGCAAAGAGTCAGACACAACTGAGTGACTTTCACTTTCACTTTTTCACCGCTAAGTGAAGCCCAGTCCCCTGGGGTAGTCTGGGAGATAGCTTACATGCATCAGAGTTATCCGAAATGAGGGGAGAGGAAGCTGGGGGTACTTGCCGTGTCCTTGGTTGACAGGTGCATCAACCCTCCAGAACTCCTGCCTTCTCTTCTATGACTTGTCTGCGATCAAATCACATACCTTCTAAAGCATAAGACCTATCTTTTCTTGTTGGCTGCTTGTGAAATTACCTCATTGTCTTTCATGTCCTGGAATTTCACAATAGGTCTAGCTGTACTTTTAGTGTTATTAATTCTCCCTGGGATACCTGTGCTTCTGAAATCTGAAGATTAATTCCTCCATCAATTATAGAATAATCTCACCTATCAATGCTTAGAATTGAGTCTCACATTTCTTCCTTTTAGAACTCCAATTAGATGTGTACTGGTTCTTCTCATTCTGTTCTCCATGTCACTTAATTCTCTTCCTGTTTCTGTATCATTACCCCTCTGGGTTTCATTTTGGAGCTCTTTTCTATTTCACTGGCTGTCTCTGCAGCATTTCTAATCTGCATTAAAACTAGCAGTTGTGTTTTTTATTTTCTTGGCTATTTTGTTCCTTTCAGAGGTCCATTTGGTTATATTTCAAGTATGCCTATTTTTTCATAGTGGTCTTCTTCTTTATATATTTAATTATTTCAAACATGCTTATTTTATCATCTTAATCAAATGGCTCTATTACCTAAAGTTCTTGGGAGTATAATCCTGTTCTGATTATACCTGATTATCAAACTAAGTGAAGTTTGATTCTCAATGATAATAAGACTGTTATCTTATCAGTTTCCTCATTTTGGGTTATAAGCTCAAGTTCAATGAAGTTGTATGTGTAAGAATCTATGACCAGGACTGAGGGTACATTCATTGAGAGAGGATTTCTATATGTTTATTCCAAGTACACCAACAGTCTCACTTCTTTAAGAAGGATCACTTTTATGTAAATTCTTTGACTTTGTGGTTCCTGGACCATTTGCTTGAGGAGCAGGTCCCTTATGACAAATTTTTATGGGAGACTGGGCTTCCCTGGTGGCTCAGAGGTTAAAGCATCTGCCTACAATGAGGGAGACCTGGGTTTGATCTGTGGGTCAGGAAGATCCCCTGGAGAAGGAAACGGCAACCCACTCCAGTATTCTTGTCTGGAGTATCCCATGGAAGGAGGAGCCTGGTGGGCTACAGTCCACGGGTCACAAAGATTCGGACACGACTGAGCAACTTCACTTTCACTTTTCCCCATACAGAGCCTAAACCATGACAAACAAGCTTCCTTTGAGGTCTACCTGTACCATTTGAAGGATGCTTTTGCTTATCTACCCTTTAACTGTCAGTAAGGATTCAGTCTAGGTATTTCTTTTGAGGAATAATATAAATAAGTGCTAATATAAACCATTAGAGGTTTTTGAAGTATTAACTTCAAGGAAGGCTATTATAGCTCCATTTCACCACTAAGTTTCAGGGGAGTAGGAAGTTAGCACAACCATCCAGTTCAATCACTTGAAAAGACGCCTCAGAAACTCACATCTTCTGCACAATCTTGGTGTATGGTTCATAGTATTACACCAAGAAGCCACTGCAGCTTACACATCTGTGCATGACCACCAGGGAAAGAACAATGACTTCAGCTTTTCTTCCATCCTCAACTCTTTCATAATTCTGTATCATTGGCCAAATGTAAGCCAAAATACTCTTTACAGGAGATTCTCAGGAATGTTGTTCGTAGGCATCTAGCTACCATGAAATTAGACAGAGTATAGGAAATTTAGAAAGGTAATCCATGCCAACAGACAATCCAATAAATTAAGGATATAACTCTTGAAATTCTTGGTTTTATTCAAAAGATGTGTTTCCAAATTTCTTTCTCATTTAGTAGAACCAAAAGTTCATTGCCTGTTTGTATACATTAATACTCAATCCTTGATGATACTACTAAGATTGGTGACCTCCATTTCATTCATGATGTGCTGTGCTGTGCTCAGTCACTTCAGTCGTGTCTGACTCTTCGTGACCTATGGATTGTAGCCCACCAGGCTCCTCTGTCCATGGGATTCTCCAGGCAAGAATCCTGGAGTGGGTTGCTGTGCCCTCCTCCAGGAGATCTTCCTGACCCAGATCTCCAGCATCTCCTGCGTTGCAGGCAAGTTCTTTACCCACTGAGCCACCTGGGAAGCCCTCCATTCATTCCATGCTAGAGAGGTAATAACTTTGGATCATAATTTCATTTTTGTTTCTAGCCACTTCTTTATGTTTTCCCTCTGTCAATTTCCCTTGTGTGTGTGTGTGTGTGTATGTGTGTGTGTGTGTGTGCACCACACACTTAAAATTTTTTCTATTTTGTCCAGCATTTCTGGATGTTTTATAGCAGGAGTATTTTCCCATTACCAAGGTCACCATATTGATAGAATCATAATTGTGTGTAGTTCTTATTATGAGTTCATTTTTGGGAGACCAAGGAGTTGGAGAGGAATCCTATAATGCTCCAAAACATACTTTTCCACCACTGGAACTTGGTGGTTTTCATTCATTTCATTAAATTTTTTTTAACTTCTCATCCTGGGATTTCTGGATCATGAAGGTAATAAAGAATCATTCTTCATGATTTTTATTGAAATATAATTGACATATAACATTGTGTAAATTTAAGGTGTACAACATGTTAATTTGAGGCATTTATCAGTTACCACCATAGCATTAGCTGAGACTAAGGTCTATCACATCACATAATTATAATTTCTTTTTTGTGGTGGGAAAAATTAAGATCTAGTTTGTTAACAGCTTTGAAGTTTATAATATATTTTGTTGTCTATACTCACTATGCTGTGCATTAGATTTCCAGGACTTATTTATCTACTAGTTGGAAGTTTATACCCTTAAACAACGTCTCCCCAATTCCTCCAACCCCAGCCCTTGGTAAGTACCATTCTACTCTCTGTATTTATAAGTTTGGAGTTTTTAGATTCCACATATATGTGATATAATACAGTATTTGTCTTTCTCTGTCTGACTTAGCTCACTTAGCATAATGTACTCAAAGTTCATTCATATTGTCACAAATGGCAGGATTTCTTTATTTCTCACAGCCTGCTAATATTCCATTGTATATATACACCACATCTTCTTTATCCATTCATCTGTTGACAGATGCTTTGTTTGCATATCTTGGATTTTGTGAATAATACCACAGTGAACCTGGCAGCATAGATATCTCTTCAAGATCCTGTTTTCATTTCATCTGGATAAATACCCAGAAGTGTAATTGTGGGATCATATGGTAGTTCTAGTTTTAATTTTTTGAGAAAACTCCTTACTGTTTTCCATAGAGGTCAAGCCAATTTGCATTCCCACCAGCAGTATACAAGGGTTCCCCTTTCTCCATATCCTTGTCAACACTTGTTATCTCTTCTTGCTTGTAGTCATTCTAACAGGTGTGAGGTGGTATCTCATTTTGCATTTCCCTGATGATTTGTGATGTTGGGAATCTTTTCATGTACCTGTTGGCCACTTGGATGTCTTCTTTGGAAAAATAGCAGAATTTAGTTCCTCTGAACATTTTTATATAAGATTGTTTGATTTTTTGTTATAGAATTGTATTATTTCTTTTTATGTTTTGCATATTAACCCTTTATCCAATAAATGGCTTGCAAATATTTTCTCCCTGTGTGTAGACTGTCTTTTCATTTTGTTGATGTTTCTTCTGGTGTCCATAGGCTTTTTAATTTGATGCAGTCCCACTTGTTTATTTTTGCTTTTGTTGCTTGTTCTTTTGATGTCATATTCAAATAAATTATTGTCAAGACCAATATCAAGGAGCTTTTTCCCTATGTTGTCATCTAGGAATTTTATGGTGTAAATCTTATGTTTAAATATTTAATTCATTTCAAGTTAATTTTTGTGAGTGGTTTAAGATGGGGTTTAATTTCATTCTTTTTCGTGTGAATATATGGTTTTCCCAAAACTGTTTACTGAAGAGACTTTCCTTTCCCCAATGTGTATTCTTTGCTTACTTGTCAAATATTAGTTCACTGTATGTGTTTGTGTTTATCTCTGGGCTCTCAATTCTGTTCCATTGACCTAAGTATCTGTTTTTATGCCACTACCATATTGTTTTAACTACTATAGTTTTGTAATCAAGTTTGAAATCAGAAAATGTGATACCTGCACCTCTACTCTTTCTCAGAATTGTTTCGGCTATTTGGGGTCTTTTGTGGATCCATATACACTTAAGTTTGTTTTTTCTATTTCTGTGAAAAATACCATTGGAATTTTGATAGGGATCGCATTGAATCTATAGATGACTTTGTGTAGTACCTTTATGATGTTTCTATTCTTGTAGACAATTCTTTTATTTTTACAATATCCCTGGACAGAGAGCAATATTATTTGTATCTTCCTCAAAGAAATAAAAAGTTATCCAGTTTGCATTACTGAGACAGCTTTGGGGCTTGTGTAGCTTTATTTGTGGGGCTCCATTCTCACTTCCTTAAAAGTGCAGTCTGAAGTGTATACCTTCTGTGTGGGAATCCAACCCCAGTCTTCAAACCCCTGGACCTGATACTCCCATGACCCTGCCCTGCATCTGCTTCTGCCTAGTGTTCTGGTGTTGTTTCCTTTTCATTTCTAGTATCAGGGGATTTTCTTTATTCTCTTTCAAGTTCAGCTGTGTAGAAAAAGATTGTTACATTTTGTCCAGCATCTGTGCCTATTTGCTTTTCCTTATCAGCTCAGACTGCCATATTGCTCTAAGCTTTGAGACATTTTCCAGTTTATCTAATATCATCTATAAAGGGCAAGAGGCTCCAGCCTTTCAAGTGTTCTCTATGCTATATACTTGTAAGCATAAAAATAAAATATGATGAAAAAGATATGGAACGTAAATGGAATTCATGGCATTGAAAATATAAAAAAAAATTGAAAGAGATGTTGGCTCAATTTCACACACCTTAGTTTAATAAAGAAAATACACTTTAAAATGTTGATAATTTGTAAGTCTGAGGAATCATGGAAATATCGTGTATCTTGAAGTCAACCATGTATTTGACAAAGAGTTCTGTGACATTCATGTAGATGACTTAAGACATATTCATTATGGGCTAATAGGATTAGATAGGGGCATAGCTTATTAAGGAACACAACTGCAGGCATCTGATAGAGCCAACTGACCTCAACCTGAAAGGAGGAGGCAGGTTCTCATCATTTATGTTGGTGATATGGATGAAGACAAGGTAATAATATTAGCAGAAAACAAATAGCAAGGAGAGAACACAATTTCTAAACCATCTTAATGTGATGAAATGCTGAGCCAGATACACAAAGTAATTTTTTTTAAGTGAAGAAAAATTTATGATGTCTTTTTTGTAATTGGCACAATGTTCCTTGTGCCAAT
Organism: Bos indicus x Bos taurus; assembly: GCF_003369695.1. Taxonomy (NCBI): domain Eukaryota; kingdom Metazoa; phylum Chordata; class Mammalia; order Artiodactyla; family Bovidae; genus Bos; species Bos indicus x Bos taurus. The sequence continues at coordinate 11,852,841 of NC_040105.1, read as the reverse complement.
ATTCTGTAAAATCTGTCCCGTAAAATCTAAGTTCTTTTAAATCATTTACTGAGGTATAATTTACATACAATGTAAGCACATTGGATATGTTTTGATAAATGTATCAAATTGAGACAGTCCCATTAGAGTGATACCCACCCCATTTAATCCTCTCTCCCAACTACAGACAACAACTGTTCTGATTTTTATCACAAAAGCTTAATTTTGCCTGGCTTAGAAATTCATATAAATGGTTTCATATCACATGTTAACTGTTTGCCTGGCTTCTTTTACTCAAGATAATGCATTTTAGATACATCCACATTTTTCTGTGTATCAGTTGTACAGGGTTTTGCTGGTTTTGTTTTGTCTTGTTTCATTGGTGAAAAGTAGTCCATTGTATGACTGTTACTGAGTTCAAGCTCATATTACTTGCTGCACAACAGGATAATAAATTGAGAGACGAGTTGTTGGGGCAATGGACAGCAACTTTATTTGAAAAGCTAGCAGATGGAAAGGATGGTGGACTAGTCACCCCAAGGAACCATCTTACCCTGAGTTAGAATTCAAGCTTATTTTATACTGAAAGGAGAAGGTTTGGCTGGTTGTTGCAAGCTTCTTGGTGACAGAATCCTTTGTTCCTGCAACTGTCCACGTAGCATAGGTCTGATCACAATGTTCCTGTAAACCTCCAATGAGACTATTGTTATTCTCTGTTCTGCAGCTTTTTATCTCTATATGAATGGAAAAGTGCTATACAATATCTTTAAAGGTCAAGCCTAGAAGCCAGAACTTGAAAAAGGGCTATTATGTGTATTTCAGGCTATAGACAACATTCTTTTACTGAGGTTCAGAGCCACCATAATTAAACACAGGCAACAGAGAACAAAGGTTAGAGCTAAAGGAATAGACCCAATACACTTGTAATTTCTGTTACATGACTTTAGCACAATTTGTTTATCTCTATTCCCCTGCTAAGAATGCAGAAAGGAAACTCCAGGCTGGGAGGTGATGACATTTTAGCATATCAAGATGATGTAAAAGGGTTGTAATTAATGAAGCTAGAGGGAAATTCTCTTTGAAGAGTATTGTTGGGGTCTGTGGTGTTTTCCCTCACCCCTCCCACACTAGGGGAAAGGAGAACAATGTTTCCCAGTTCACCTCAAGCCTAATGAGGCAGACTTTAAGAGGACTACTCAGAAGACCTGCTATGTATTACGTAACTGTAGGGGTCACTGTTCATTCTATAATCTATGTACATAATGACCTGAGAACTATATCATTTGACAATCAAGGACAGAGTAGACCAGGGTTTGACTGGTTCTTGACTCACACCAAGGAGAGGCTGATGGAAGCATCGAGTAGAGGGCAGTGTTGAGAACTATGCATCTCCACTTATTGTAGGACAAAGGTGCTTCCTCCATCCTTTGGGCGAGATGTAGGCTCTGAAAGTAGGAGAAAGACTGGTTTTATTTTAAAAGGAAAATTGCCTAGGAAGTCTTCCTGATATGAAGCAAAGTGATCTGAAAAGAAAGAAATTGGAGATGTTTTTGGATGAAGAATTTGGAGAGAATGTTCCTACGCAGGCAGCTAGAGGAGATCCTACACTCACCAGTATCAGGCATTCCCATGGGAAGTCTCTGAAAAACTCTGAAGTGCACCAAAAGTCACCTTTGACTGCTTGCCAGATCTGGCATGTACAAACAGGAAATCCCAGCAGTACCAGTTATCTGGGACTCTTCCTGTCCCCTATTTCTATTCTTTATTCTGGAGGGTTCCAAAACTAAGGACAGCCAACTGAGCAAGGAGGACGAAATGCACCTAATCAAGAAAGAATCCTGAATCCTCCCAAACCACATCTCGACCTGTTCCAGCCCAGTCCACCCCCACCGCCAGCCTTTAGATCCGAAGTTCAGTTCAGTTCAGTCCAGTCGCTCAGTCGTGTCTGACTCTTTGCGACCCCATGAATCGCAGCACGCCAGGCCTCCCTGTCCATCACCAACTCCCGGAGTTCACTCAGACTCATGTCCATCGAGTCAGTGATGCCATCCAGCCATTTCATCCTCTCTTGTCCCCTTCTCCTCCTGCCCCCAATCCCTCCCAGCATCAGAGTCTTTTCCAATGAGTCAACTCTTCGCATGAGGTGGCCAAAGTACTGGAGTTAGATCTGAAGTAGGCCAGAGGAAAAGAGTTTAGAATGGAGCTATCAACTACTAAAATAAGACTGAAAGTGAAAGTTGCTCAGTCATGTCTGACTCTGTGAGCCCATGTACTGTAGCCTGCCAGGCTCCTCTGTCCATGGAATTCTCCAGGCAAGAGTACTGGAGTAGATAGCTGTTCCCTCCTCCAGGGGATCTTCCCAACCCAGGGATTGAACCCAGGTCTCCTGCATTGCGGGCAAATTCTTTACCTCTGAGCCACCAGGGAAGCCCAAAATAAGACTAAAGGGCTTTTGTTACATGAGAATGACTGGAAACTTTATGGGACCTGCTCTGAGATTTCATTTCAGAGGAAAACTTAGTCCACTGAACAATCGCAGAAAAGAATAAAGTAGTTTTGTGTACATTTACAATTGAGAGCTATGAAATATTCCATTAAAGAGTTACAACTTGTTGTTAATACATTTGATACTAGGAAGGTTGCCTATATTTTTCTAAGGCTTAATATTTTGAATAAATCATCCAAACTTAGGCTTACAGCTAATTAAAGATGAGGTCCAAGGACATCACTGAATGCCAACTCAGTTATGTAAAGTCTCTGCAGATATGAATGACAGATGTTTGCTCATTTAAAGAAGGGTGAGATTTTTGCCTGGCAAGGTTTTGTTGAAATCTTGATTATCCATTATATTTTATTCTAGACTAAAATGTTCATATAAAAAAGGGGAAATATAACATTTATAGTTTCAAAAAAGGCAAAGTATGAGGAAATGTAATCCAAAACTGCAAACTTTTGAATACAAACTTTCAAAGTGATGCTTTTCATCCATTTTTAACTAGTAACTCTACAGCCAATTGAATTATATTACAAACATGATTTAAATGTCATAATAACCAAAGTGGCTACGTTGATCATTGTTCTATTTCATCACTTAGTCATAAACAGAATAAGAATTGCATCTATGAAGCAAATGTGTCCATTGACAGATGAATGGATAAAGAAGATGTGGTGTACACACACACACACACACACACACACAGGAATACTACTCAGCCATGAAAACAATGAAATAATGCCATTCTCAGCAACATGGATGGACCCAGAGATTATCATACTAAATGAAGTAAGCCAGAGAAAGACAAACATCCTATGATATCACTTATATGTTGAATCTAAAAAAAAATGATACAAATGAACTTATTCTGAAAAAGAGAAACAGAGTCACAGACATAGGAAACAAACTCACGGTTACTAAAAGGGAAAGAGGAGGAGTGACAAATTAGGAGTTTGGGATTAAAAAATACATACTGGTGGTGGTGGTTTAGTTGCCAAATAGTGTCTGACTCTTTGCAACCCCATGGACTGTAGCCCACCAGGCTCCTCTGTCCCTGGGATTTTCCTGGCAAGTCTAATGGAGTGGGTTGCCATTACCTTCTCCAGGGGATCAAACTGGGGTCTTCTGCATTGCAGGAGGATTCATTACTGTCTGAGCCACCAGGGAGGCCCAATGCTGGTATACATGAAAGAAATATTAATAACAGCACTGACTTCAGGAAAATATTCAAGTTAGCAGTAAAGCCCAGAATCCCCTCTGTTTCAAATTTTCAATCTAGCTCCCTCTGCTGGAGGAACTCAGTTCCTTTAAGACTACCTGTCTTGGTAAGCCATGACTTCACTACTAACAATTATACTCCTTCTAGGGACATCCAATGAATTTCTATGAATCAGGGTCCCACGGTACCCTCCAAGTCAAAGAATTCTCAGCCTTTTGGTAAACCCAGCTTCTAGTACCAATGGTGGTAACCCCCACTGTTATAGTTCACCCACTTGAGGCATTTGTTGATTTTTCTTTGAAAATTGGACTTCTCAAGTGATGTCTTGTGTAGATAATGATGATTTCACTGCTCCTTTTTCGTCTTCCACCTAGTGAGTGCTAAGTACTTTTCATGCTCATTTCTAATGCTCCAAGTGCATTTCTCTAACATTCACATCATGATCATCTAAATTGGGATAATTTTGAGAGTGAAATGGAGTGCTATGAATAATTGTGCTGGAACAATATGCATAAACTGGCTGTTCAAGGCAAACCAGGATACATGGTCATGCTGCCTATAAGACATGTGTGTAAAATAAAAAGAAAAGACTGAAAGAAAAGCTGGGAGCAAAACATTAAAGTCATCCCTATTGTAGTCTCACTAAGCCAACAATAGAATTTCTTGACATGAAGTGAATTTGGGTGATATGTAGAAGGGATTTTTAAAAAAGCAGATCTAATGTACAGATATTTTTAGACTACTTGGAAAAAAATTAGGCCAATTGGACAGACTTTATTGAGTTTAAAAATACCTAATATGCCTTTCAATCCAGGAATTCCACTTCTAAGTAAATTGTCCAATGAAATAGTTATCAGATCAGATCAGATCAGTCTCCCAGTTGTGTCCGACTCTTTGCGACCCCATGAATCGCAGCACGCCAGGCCTCCCTGTCCATCACCAACTCCTGGGGTTCACTCAGACTCACGTCCATCGAGTCAGTGATGCCATCCAGCCATCTCATCCTCTGTCGTCCCCTTCTCCTCCTGCCCCCAATCCCTCCCAGCATCAGAGTCTTTTCCAATGAGTCAACTCTTCGCATGAGGTGGCCAAAGTACTGGAGTTTCAGCTTTAGCATCATCCCTTCCAAAGAAATCCCAGGGCTGATCTCCTTCAGAATGGACTGGTTGGATCTCCTTGCAGTCCAAGGGACTCTCAAGAGTCTTCTCCAACACCACAGTTCAAAAGCATCAATTCTTCAGCGCTCAGCCTTCTTCACAGTCCAACTCTCACATCCATACATGACCACAGGAAAAACCATAGCCTTGACTAGACGAACCTTTGTTGGCAAAGTAATGTCTCTGCTTTTTAATACACTATCTAGGTTGGTCATAACTTTCCTTCCAAGGAGTAAGCGTCTTTTAATTTCATGGCTGCAATAGTTATGAATATGTGTAAATATTTGGCTACAAAAAGTTCATCTAGAAGTGCTTATAGAAAGAGAGGGAAGCCTAATTTTCAAAAACAGTGAGTTGGATTATATACATTGTCATATCCATATAACAAAATTATATACAATCATTAAATATAGCACTATAGATTTAATAATTACAAGCATGGGAAGATGTTCTCACTATATAAACATTTTGAAGCAAGTTATGATGTGCTATATTAATTTGGGTCCTGTTTCATTTATTCTTATCTTCTGAACTATTTATTATTAAAGTATATCTTATTTTTAGTAAAAATAAATTTGTCTCTCTTCAAGGAGAAAAAACAAGAATGATTCCTGATAAAATGCCAACAAGAGGATAAGATAATGACTGATTTGAAATTTTATTCCTTTGGGCTTGTCCATGTTTTATAAGTGAAAATACTTTGTAAATATCAATAAAATTTATAATAATTTTAACATTATGTAGACTGAATTGCAAATGTCAGCAAACCTAAGGATGACATTCTGCCTTCTGATCAGAGGGCAGACTTGTGGATATGTAGGGTAGGTAAATTCTACCTCCATCTTTATAACAACTGTCATTCATGAAATTGACTCCATTCTCAAGAACAACACTTCAAAGGCTGATGGAATTAAATAAACTATCTGGATGCTCATTTTGATTTTCAAGCTTTCTCCTGGGGTCAAGGACCTGACATGTGTCATCCTATATGATCAAATCATAAAACAGTTTATAACATATTAAAGATTTTAAAGCTTTCTAATATTTCAGAAAAGCAGTCCCCAAGGGTCACCCTGGGGACATTCATGTAGTAAGTAGAACTCAGATGGAAAAAAGAATATGGACAATTAATGGCATCCTTTCAGAAAGGTATGTTAAATGATGTCAGATACACAGTTCTCCCATGGTTTAATTACACTGGCAAATTGGTTTTAATAATAAAGGGGTAGATCCTTGGCCATGAGTAATTAGACCATATTGTGAGGTCTAATGAAAAACTGAATTATCATATCATTAAATTTTGAAATAGGTTGTAGAATTGTTGTAACAATATAAAATGCGAAGAAAACAATAGCCTATTCTTATGAACTAGAAGATATCTCTTAGAGGAAGGCTCATGACTAAGGAAGTTGATGACAGTGTTTTGCTCATGAATGACCATTGTCATTTGTAGGCAAGGATGAGTTCATTTCACACTGAATTTAGTAATTCTTTCCCTTCTACACATCTCACTCTCTACCTTGTTGATACCTTCTCATAAGAGAGGGAAATGTAGGTAGGTCAATGTATAGTACTTGTAGTGAACTTAGCATTTATGTAAGTGTGGGTTCACATAGAGATGTCTCTCTTTTTTTAAAAAAAAATTGGCTACATTTAAAATAAGATTTCACCTACAAGACTACAATTGACTCACCATTTGTCAAATACACTTTACTGTATCAAGCAAGAACTGCGAGCTAACACTCTCTGGAGTTTCTAGGAACCCAGCAAAAGCTAACCTCTGACTTTAACTCTTTCCCCTTTGTGCAGTTCCAGGTGGGAAGAAATACCCTATGGTGGTGACAAATAGGTTGGCTTCACTGCAAGGAGGTGTCTCCTCTAGGGGAACCAAGTATCCTTGTTTGCCCAAGACTTCCCAATTTTAGAACTAAGTGTTCAGCTTCCTGAAAAGTCCTCAATCCCAGGCAAACAGGGACATTGTTTACCCTACTGGCCATGCCTCAGTATCGCCTGACTTTATGTGTTCTACATCTTATCATTTGGGCCAGTGACAAATTCTTGGGGCCTCAGCTTGCAAGAAAATACAAAGTAGCACTGATTTCATAAGGTTGTAATGATGACTAGATGAATTTTTATGTGTGAAGCCATTGTAATATATGCTTCCCTATTAGTGAGTGCTAAGTGAACAGCATCATTGTTACTAATCAAGAAGGTCGTAGAAGAACTAACATTACAACTGATCCTTAAGGTAGTGAAGAATTAATTGAGAAAAGATAGTGTAAGGAGAGAGATGGAGAAGGTTAGATGAGTAAGTAAATACCGTAAATAGGATATATAAACATAAAGCAAATTGTTTACTTAAAAGCAAAATATATAAATAATGGGATAATGCCAACACCAAAGAAATATTTTGCTTTGTTTGATAATTATTTTTAACAGCTAGATTGGCCTTCAAATGCAAGTCCTGTTACCCACACCTTTCTAGAATTTATTTACTACAAGCTGCAATCTGACCTTTAATGAAACATTGAGCTGAGAGGCAAACCAGGTTTCACTTACTGAAATAGAAGGTCAAGAATTGTAGAACATTAAAAGGGAGTCTTCATTTATATCTTGCCTCTTATCTTCTGTTTGAGGAAAATAAAATCAAAAGCTGTCAATCTAGCCATTTTCAGTTGCAAAATAAAGGAAAAACTAGCCTAGGATTTTTATCACAGTAAATAAAGCCATGAAAATTTCAAACTAGCTGACGCATCAGATACACTTTCCTTGTATTAGACATAAATGTAAACGTGAACCTTTATGTCATTATGATATCACAGTGCCTTTGCCAACATAGAAAGTGTTTCAGTTCAGTTCAGTTCAGTTCAGTTGCTCAGTCGTGTCCGACTCTGCGACCCCATGAATCACACGCAGCATGCCAGGCCTCCCTGTCCATCACCAACTCCCGGAGTTCACCCAGTCTCACTTCCATCGAGTTGGTGATGCCATCTAGCCATCTCATCCTCTGTCGTCCCCTTCTCCTCCTGCCCGCAATCCCTCCCAGCATCAGGGTTTTTTCCAATGAGTCAACTCTTCACATGAGGTGGCCAAAGTACTGGAGTTTCAGCTTTAGCATCATTCCTTCCAAAGAACACCCATCATTCAAAAAGTTATGCAAAATAATTGATTTGAGTTTGAGGCAAGTTTTTAAAATTTTTGATATAAGAAACCTTCAAGCATCCACAAAAAAGAAAAAAAATGTAATAAACTCTTATATGCTCCTCACTCACATTCAACAAAGAGTAAGTATCTTGCTATCTTTGTTTCATTTTTTCACACACTATTTTTTTTTCTTTCTTTTTTTTTTTTCTTGGACCATGCAGCCTGTGGAATCTTAGTTCCCCAACACCCACCCCATGCAGTGGACCTCCAGAGAACTCCCTTTTTTCTTTTTGTTGGAACATCTTAAACCAAATGATAAACATCATGTCATTTCACTGTAAATATTTCAGTTTGGACTCTACTTCATAAGGGCATTATTTGTAACCTAATCACCAGGCCATTAACACACCTAACAAAATTAACAATTCCTTAATATCTCACAAGGCAATGCCAAAGAATGCTGAAACTACCACACAATTGCCCTCATCTCACACACTAGCAAGTAATGCTCAAAATTCTCCAAGCCAGGCCTCAACAGTATGTGAACCTTGAACTTCCAGACGTTTAAGCTGGATTTAGGAAAGGCAGAAGAGCCTGACTTCAGACTATACTACAAAGCTACAGTCATCAAGACAGTATGAAACTGGCACAAAGACAGAAATATAGATCAACAGAACAAAATAGAAAGCCCAGAGATAAATCCATGCACCTATGAACACTCTAATTTTTGGCAAAGGAGGCAAGAATATACAATGGAGAAAAGACAATCTCTTTAGCAAGTGGTGCTGGGAAACCTGGTCAACCACTTGTAAAAGAATGAAACTAGAACACTTTCTAACACCATACACAAAAATAAACCCAAATGGATTAAAGATCTAAATTTAAGACCAGAAACTATAAAACTCCTAGAGGAAAACACAGGCAAAACACTCTCTGACATAAATCACAGCAGGATCCTCTATGACCCACCTCCAAGAATATTGGAAATAAAATAAAAAATAAACAAATGGGACCTATAAACTTAAAAGCTTTTGCACAACGAAGGAAACTATAGGCAGGGTGAAAAGACAGACTTCAGAATGGGAGAAAAGAATAGCAAATGAAGCAACAGACAAAGAATTAATCTCAAAAATATACAAGCAGCTCATGCAGCTCAATTCCAGAAAAATAAATGACCCAATCAAAAAATGGGCCAAAGAACTAAACAGACATTTCTCCAAAGAAGACGTACAGATGGCTAACAAACACATGAAAAGATGCTCAACATCACTCATTATCAGAGAAATGCAAATCAAAACCACAATGAGGTACCATCTCAGGCTGGTCAGAATGGCTGCTATCAAAAAGTCTACAAGCAATAAATGCTGGAGAGGGTGCAGAGAAAAGGGAACCCTCTTACAGTGTTGGTGGGAATGCAAACTAGTACAGCCACTATGGAGAACAGTGTGGAGATTCCTTTAAAAATTGGAAATATAACTGCCCTATGACCCAGCAATCCCACTGCTGGGCATACACACCGAGAAAACCAGAATTGAAAGAGACATGTGTACCCCAATGTTCATCACAGCACTGTTTACAATAGCTTGGACATGGAAGCAACCTAGATCCATTCAGCAGACAAATGGATAAGAAAGCTGTGGTACATATACACAATGGAATATTACTCAGCTATTAAAAATAATGCATTTGAATCATTCTAATGAGGTAGATGAAACTGGAGCCTATTATACAGAGTGAAGTAAGTCAGAAAGAAAAACACCAATACAGTATATTAATGCATATATATGGAATTTAGAAAGATGGTAAAGATGACCCTATATGTGAGACAGCAGAAGAGACACAGATGTAAAGAACAGACTTTTGGACTCTGTGGGAGAAGGCAAGGGAGGGATGATTTGAGAGAATAGCATTGAAACATGTATATTACCATATGTGAAATAGATTGCCAGTCCAGGTTCAATGAATGAGGCAGGGTGCTCAGGGCTGGTGCACTGGGATGACCCTGAGGGATGGGATGGGGAGGGAGGTGGGAGGGGGGTTCAGGATGGGGAACACATGTACACCTATGGCTGATTCATGTCGAGGTATGGCAAAAACCACTACAATATTTTAAAGTAATTAGCCTCCAATTAAAATAAATAAATTAATTTTAAAAAAGAAAAGGCAAAGGAACCAGAGATCAAATTGCCAACATCCACTGGATCATCGAAAAAGCAAGAGTTCCAGAAAAACATGTACTTCTGCTTTATTGACTATGCCAAAGCCTTTGACTGTGTGGATCACAACAAACTGTGGAAAATTCTTCAAGAGATGGGAATACCAGACCACCTGACCTGCCTCCTGAGAAATTTGTATGCAGATCAAGAAGCAACAGTTAGAACTGGACATGCAGATCAAGAAGCAACAGTTAGAACTGGACATGCAGATCAAGAAGCAACAGTTAGAACTGGACATGGAACAACAGACTGGTTCCAAATAGGGAAAGGAGTATGTCAAGGCTGTATATTGTCACCCTGCTTATTTAACTTATATGCAGAGTACATCATGCGAAATGCCGGGCTGGATGAAGCACAAGCTTGGAATCAAGGTTGCTGGGAGAAATATCAAGAACCTCAGGTATTCAGATGACACCACCCTTATGGCAGAAAGCAAAGAAGAACTAAAGAGCTTCTTGATGAAAATGAAAGAGGAGAGTGAAAAAGCTGGCTTAAACTCAGCATTCAGAAAACTAAGATCATGGCATCTGGTCCCATCACTTCATGGCAAATAGATGGAGAAACAGTGAAAACAGTGACAGACTTTATTTTTTGGGACTCCAAAATCACTGCAGATGATGACTGCAGCCATGAAATTAAAAGACAGTTGCTCCTTGGAAGAAAAGCTATGACCAACCTAGACAGCATATTAAAAAGCAGAGACATTACTTTGCCAACAAAGGTCTGTCTAGTCAAAGCTATGGTTTTTCCAGTAGTCATGTATGGATGTGCAAGTTGAACTATAAAGAAAGCTGACTGCCGAAGAATTGATGCTTTTGAACTGTGGTGTTGGAGAAGACTCTTGAGAGTCCCTTGGACAGCAAGGAGATACAACCAGTCCATCCTAAGGAAATCAGTCCTGAATATTCATTGGAAGGACTGATGCTGAAGCTGAAGCTCCAATACTTTGGCCACCTGATGTGGAGAACTGACTCACTGGAAAAGACCTTGATGCTGGGAAAGATTGAAGGTTGGAGGAGAAGGGGGTGACAGGGGATCAGGTGGTTGGATGGCATCACCGACTCAATGGACATGAGTTTGAGCAAGCTCCAGGAGTTGGTGATGGACAGGGAAGCCTGGCATACTGCAATCCATGGTGTTGCAAAGAGTTGGACACAACTGAGCGACTGAACTGAACTGAATATTTCACAATTAGTCTATATACGGGCTTCCCTGGTGGCTCAGACAGTAAGGAATCTGCCAGCAACCCCTGGAAAAGGGAATAACTACAGTTTATATACAAATTTCTCTATTTGTCTCAAGATGATATTTTTGAGTTAATTTGTTTGAATCAAAATTCACAAGATTCTCTCATTACATTTGATCACGGCTCTTAAGCCTATTAATTCTACTCCTGAGCTTTCTCCTTTTTTATTTTTAGTTCTCATGATACAAATTTGTTGGACAAACTTAATGATTTGTCTTAAAGAGTTCAGCATGGTTGCGATTATTGTGATTACTTTCTCACTGTATCATTCAAGTAGTTCCTCTCTTCCCCAATATTTTCCATAAACTGGTAGATAGACCTTGCAGCTCAATTCATTTCAGGTTCAGCTGTTTCCAGTGGAAATAATTCAAAGTTCTGTGAACATCATCTTGTATCTCAAGATAAGGGAATCATTGTCTGATTGTTCCATTTTTAATAATATGAGAATAATCATTGGGTTTTGGGGCTCTCGGTCCAATCCATCCATTACGAAGCTATCAACTTTGCACCCAATGGTTTGGTATTTATTGAGGGTCGTTGGCTGCATTCATTATTTCTTTAATGGTTGCCAAAATAATCATTTTCTAATTTTGTTCTGTATTTATTGTCTGGAACTAGTCTATGTTCCCTTCATGGTTCAAAAATAAACTGAACAACAAGGTACATTCACAGAATTCCTCCTTTATCTCTCTCATCTCCATCCTGCCTCCCCCTGTTGGTAACCATTTTAAAAACTTAATTTATTCTTCTTTTTAAAATGTAAGTGGATATGAATCTACAGATTTGTGTCCCCACCTTTATTACATAAAAGTTAGAACCCTAGCATCCTCTTCTGCATCTTGTTTTTTTCACTTAAGACTTTAGCCTGGAGATCATTCTGTTCCAGTGTGTAGAGTGTGTCCTCATTCCTTATGCAGGAGCGTAATGTTCCATTGAGTGGACTTACCCTGGTGTATTTGTTTGGTCTTCTGATAGTGGGTGCTGGCATTGTTTCTAGCCTTTTGCTTCTAAAATAATACTGCAATAATTAGCCACATGCATGTATCATTTTGAATTTTTGTATGAAAGTGAAAGTGTTAGTTGCTCAGTCGTGTCCAACTCTTTGTGACCCCATGGACTGTAGCCCACCAGGCTCCTCTGTCCATGGGATTTTCCAGGCAAGAACACTGGAGTAGGTTGCCATTCCCTTCTCCATGAGTTTTTCCCAACACAGGAATCGAACCCAGGTCTCCCGCATTGCAGATAGATTCTTTACCTTCTGAGCCACCAGGGAAAGAGACCATTTAAATGGATGGATTAACCAACTTCAAGCCAATCTAATACATTATATATAAATACATATTTTGTTGTTGTTGTTGTTAAGGTGACTCCTCACCCCCCTCAAAATAACTGCATAATTATGATGATGGTTGTGGCTCATCATAAAAAATCATAATCATGTTTGTTAATTTCACAATCACAAACGTGCACTCATGGAAGTAAATATACACAGAGCATTGTAATGATAGTGAGTATAAGTGGTCACTGAATGTTCCTCTTTCTTTAGCTCTAAAGCCAAAGGTTGGTGGCATGCCACCAACTGCCTTAATAGATTGAGTCTAAGCATGAGCTTCATAGCAACCCTATTTGGACAGTTGTATAGAGCCAGCACTTGGTTTTTTTACCATGATGTCCCACATGACAGCAGAGGTGATCCCAGGGTATAAAACTGTTCATCAAAATGACAGTAATGTCCTCAGATGGCAGGCAAACCACCAGAAGCTGGGAAGAGACAAAGTATTCTTCCCTATAGTTTTCAGAGAAAGGATGACTGTACTTACATCTTGATTCAGGCTTCTAGCCTCTAGAAGTGTGATAAAATAAATGTCTGTTGTTCTAAGCAAAATAAAGAAAGAAAGAAATGACAATAGTTTCCTTGACAGCTGAGGAAGATGAGGTTTGGTCATTGTACAGTGGAGACAGTGTGGACCTGAGTTCATGAACCCAGGTTCAAATCTTGGCTCTACCACTTAGGAGCTCTTAAATCCTGGGTAGAAGAGAATGTGAAAGCCAAAGATATTCTTAGAAGGGTAATGCCTCAGACCTCCCTTGCCATGCCTCAGATCTACTACCACTGGAGCTCTTTGTATAATAAATAAAACCTTTGCATGTGGCCCAGCCTAGGTGGAATACCTGGACTTCCCCTAAGTATAGTCAAAGGGCATGTATGACAGATACATGGTGAGGAGGGAAGAGAAATTTGGTCCTTCCTGTTTTCAAATGTAGCAGCTCCTTTCTAGGAGCTGAAATTTTATCTGCTTCAAGGTAGACATAGATTAAAGTCTGGTCACTAAGAATCCAGATGTCCCCCCATCATCTGTGAACTTCCTGTTTCTCAGGGTAGATGATTTAAGATTTATATTCCTTGAGGAGATGCCACACTTACCCAGCGCTTTGAAAAAGTTCACAACATTTATTCACACAAATAACATCCTAGATATTATGCTATCATTTTGCTACAAACCATAGGTATAATTACTTGGGTACTAGTAATTTTGGAAGAAAGACACAGAAGTTACTGGAGGACAAATGATCCAGAATCTAGATTCAGTTATTAGAGAAGAATGAGTTTATGTGATAAACAAGTTGCTTTGGCTTTTTTTTTTCCTTCTGTCAGCTGGATCAGGTTGCACCATCTCAAAAACCAGTTGCCAAGCAACAGATAAAGTTTCCATTGGACCATGAAAGATCCAGCTTAATAAATCTTTCAGCTAAAACCTCTTTCTTTTGGAAATTACACTCCCCAACATTCCCCAGGTATATAACCTGTAAGGGAGAAGATTTTTAGCTCCACATTTTCTTGTCTCAAGTACAAATTCCAATTGGACACTGATATGATGTTATGATTGACATTTCATTAGCCTTTAAAATGAACTCAAAGCAGAGACTCAGCAGGAAGGTGGGTGAACTGGTTTCCATGATCAGATTCTGTTGGAGGAGGAGACTTTGGTGGTAACTCTGAATCAAAAGTAGCCTATGTCTTTTGGTTGGGGCATTCAACCCATTTACATTTAAAGTAACTATTGATAAGTATGATCCCATTGCCATTTACTTGATTGTTTTGGATTTGTGTTTATACACCCTTTCTGTGTTTCCTGTCTAGAGAAGATCCTTTAGCATTTGTTGGAGAGCTGGTTTGGTGGTGCTGAATTCTCTTAGCTTTTGCTTGTCTGTAAAGCTTTTGATTTCTCCTTCATATTTGAATGAGATCCTTGCTGGGTACAGTAATCTGGGCTGTAGGTTATTTTCTTTCATCACTTTTAGTATGTCCTGCCATTCCCTTCTGGCCTGAAGAGTTTCTATTGAAAGATCAGCTATTATCCTTATGGGAATCCCCTTGTGGGTTATTTGTTGATTTTTCCTTGCTGCTTTTAATATTTGTTCTTTGTGTTTGGTCTTTGTTGATTTGATTAATATGTGTCTTGGGGTGTTTTGCCGTGGGTTTATCCTGTTTAGGACTCTCTGGGTTTCTTGGACTTGGGTGATTATTTCCTTCCCCATTTTAGAGAAGTTTTCAACTATTATCTCCTCAAGTATTTTCTCATGGTCTTTCCAAAATTGAACCAGGAAGAAATAGAAAATTTTAACAGACGCATCACAAGCACGGAAATTGAAACTGTAATCAGAAATATTCCAGCAAACAAAAGCCCAGGAACAGACGGCTTCACAACTGAATTCCACCAAAAATTTAGAGAAGAACTAACACCTATCCTACTCAAACTCTTCCAGAAATTTGAAGAGGAAGGTAAACTTCCAAACTCATTCTATGAGGCTACCATCACTCTAATACCAAAACCTGACAAAAATGCCACAAAAAAAGAAAACTACAGGCCAATATCACTGATGAACATAGATGCAAAAATCCTTAACAAAATTCTAACAAACAGAATTCAACAACATATTAAAAAGATCATACATCATGACCAAGTGGGCTTTATCCCAAGGATGCAAGGATTCTTCAATATCCGCAAATCAATCAATGTAATACACCACATTAACAAATTGAAAAATAAAAACCATATGATTATCTTAATAGATGCAGAGAAAGCCTTTGACAAAATTCAACATCTATTTATGATAAAAAACCCTCTAGAAAGCAAGAATAGAAGGAACATACCTCAACATAATAAAAGCCATATTCAACAAACCCACAGCAAACATTATCCTCAATGGTGAAGAATTGAAAGCATTTCCCCTAAAGTCAGGAACAAGACAAGGGTGCCCACTCCCACCACTCTTACACTGTTGGTGGGAATGCAAACTAGTACAGCCACTATGGAGAACAGTGTGGAGATTCCTTTAAAAACTGGAAATAGAATTGCCATATGACCCAGCAATCCCACTGCTGGGCATACACACCAAGGAAACCAGAATTGAAAGAGACACGTGTACCCCAGTGTTCATCGCAGCACTGTTTATAGTAGCCAGGACACGGAAGCAACCTAGATGTCCATCAGCAGACAAATGGATAAGAAAGCTATGGTACATATACACAATGGAGTATTACTCAGCTATTAAAAAGAATACATTTGAATCAGTTCTAATGAGGTGGATGAAACTGGAGCCTATTATAGAGTGAAGTAAGCCAGAAAGAAAAACATCAATACAGTCTACCAATGCATATATATAGAATTTAGAAAGATGTTAATGATAACCCTGTATGTGAGACAGCAAAAGAGACACAGATGTATAGAACAGTCTTTTGGACTCTGTGGGAGAGGGCGAGGGTGGGATGATTTGGGAGAATGGCATTGAAACATGTATAATATCACATGTGAAATGAATCACCAGTCCAGGTTCGAAGCATGATACAGGATGCTTGGGGCTGGTGCACTGGGATGACCCAGAGGGATGTGATGGGGAGGGAAGTGGGAGGGGGGTTCAGGATGGGGAACACATGTACACTCATGGTGGATTCAAGTCAATGTATGACAAAACCAATACAATATTGTAAAGTAAAATTAATTAATTAAAAAATAAAAATGGGGGGAAAAAAGTAGCCTATGTATTAGTGAAGACAAAGATAAGCAAATTGGAATCCCAGCTCAGTTACTGACCAGCTCTGGACCTTAAGCGAGACTTTTTAATCTATCTGAGTCTCCGATTTCTCATCTGCAAAATAGCAATGGTAATAACAGAATGTGCCCTACAAGGTTATTGGAAGAATTAAATGATAAAATGCATATAAAGTGGTTAGCAGGATGCCCAGAATACAAATAGCCCTCCACAGGTTCAGGTATTATTTGTATAATCCAGGCACTTTCCTCTCTTCTTTATCCCAGTCTACTGCCCCTACCCTGTGAGCCTTCTCCTCCTAAACTCCCAAACACAGGTCATTGTGCATCTGCCTTTTCCCAAGGTTTGATCAACTGTTTCATGTAGAGGAAAGAGCAAACCGTTTGGAACCATGAGACCTGAGTTCACATCTTAGCTTCACCTCATAGTCACCCTATGACCTTGGAAGAGGGATGGAGCTAAACACATGCAGATGTGGCACTAATAATGAAGGATGTGAATGGACCACAGAAGCCCATGTGGATCCCGAAGAGAGGATACAGGGAAGAATTATTGTGGCTCTGAACCTGTATAGTAACAGTCAGATGGGTCAGGTGTCTGGTATCAGCTCAGTTCCTTATCAGTGGTCATGGGCATCTCTGGATTAATGGAAGTCTTTCAGCTGCAGCCAGATCCATACCCTTGGTAGTAAGGCATGCATCTTCCCTGCTGCTAGTCTCTTTACATAGTCAAACCTACTTCCTCTGCTCATAGTTGAAGAAGAGAAACTTGCTTATACTTACTGACTTAGGACATTTAGGACATTGACTTGACATTTAAGACAAAGTACTTCGTTCTTCATATCAGAACACAGTTTTACTTGCTCTATCTTTCAATTATATCTGTTCTTGGGAAAGCTCTCTGGCTCTTAGTTTCCCCGTCTTTCAAACAGGTATCTTCACATTACCCTATTGTTGCCTGCAGTTGCTACCTCCATAATACCCTAAAGTACTCTTGTTATACTTTTAGTTACCTGGTTAATAACCTTCAATCTGTGATTTGCTATGTGATGATCAATTGTAGTAGCACGTAAAAGTCATTTGGTAGATTCTAAAGTATGCTACAAGTATTAGATGTTTTCTGCAACAACCCCTGATTGACTTCCTGTATCTTTCGCTGTGCATAACTTTGACTTTTGCTCCACCACCACCTGCATCCACTCGTGACCCCATAGTTCACACCACAGGAAATTTCAGCTCATCTCTTTGTATATCCGAGTTCTCTAGAACCTGGTCCCATTCTTACCATCAAATCTTGTAACCCATTGAGATAGCACATTGAGAGAGACATCTAGAAAAGCTGCAAACCACCCATTGTTCTATCTAGTACAAGAGCAACTCAAGCTCTGCTTACAAGCTTTTGGCTGTTACAAAATGTAATAACTTTTTAGCAGACCTCAGTTTTCCCGAGAGTTCTACTATGAGGGCTGAGGTCGATTACCAAGGATAATCCTATTTCTTTTGAGGGTTGGAAAGCTGTCATTTTTATGTTTCAATTATCCCCTGAGACTCACTTTCTCATACTTTCATCCTTATCTTATAAAATGGAAAAAAACAAATTTGGATCCAATCCACCACTTCTCTTGCTTACCCTTACTAGAGTCTTCACTGACAGTTTTGATAAATTCAAAATGATGCAGAAGTAAAATAGTCCTTATAGCCTAAATGCTAGTTATGTTTACAGTGTCATGCTTCTCATCATAGATAGGAAATGTCACTTTCCTTAAAATATAAAATCTTGATTTAAGCAAGCTGGCTAAAAACCTTTATTACTCTGGAAAGGAGGTAGATCAAGAATTTGTTCACCTATCCATAAGCATAAAAGTTGGCTTTTAAGCTTCTCCAAAAAGGAACTGCAATATTGTTTAGTGATGCTCATATCACACCCTCCTCCCCTCAGCAAGTTTTTTTTCCCATTCAAACCCTTCATTTCTATATTAAGTAACATCATTTGTGGCACTGAACAAGGTTGAGGGCCTGACATATCATCAACAGAGAACAGTTGGCAAACTATAGCTCACTAGATTTGAGCACGGAGAAGCCATTGGTGACCTTGGCTGAAGAGCAGTGTCAATGAGGTGGAGAAACAGGTAGAACCAAGCATGGGAGGCCAGGGACTTAGACACTACCGGGGAAGGAAGAGAAAGATAGTGCTGGGTCATATAGCTTTTCAAGGTCTCATTTTTTTCTCAACTGAAAATGAGGCTAACAGTAAATCTCACCCTACTAGGTTGATAGTTAATGCGATAACAAATGTAAATGTGATTAGCAGACCCTTAGTAAAATACTTAGTATGAGTGAGTGAGTGAGTGAGTGAAGTTGCTCAGTCGTGTCCGACTCTCTGCGATCCCATGGACTGTAGTCTACCATGCTCCTCCGTCCACGGGATTTTCCAGGCAAGAGTACTGGAGGGGGTTGCTATTTCCTTCTCCAGAGGATCTTCCTGACCCAGGGATCGAACCCGGGTCTCCTGTATTGTAGGCAGATTCTTTACCATCTGAGCCTATCCCTTCGATTATTCCTCCTCTACCATTACCTCTCTCATTCTGTCTGGAACTCTATTAGACATATGTTGGAACTTTTCTTGTTATACATGTGCCTTGATCTTTTCAAGATTTTTAGCTCTTTTTTAAAAATACATTTTTTAATGAGTGTGCTGATGACTGCAATGGCCACACATACCCCTTTTTTAAAAGGATTTAGTTTGCTAGTTTGACTGTGGTGTATCTTTGTTGCTGCATGTAGACTTTCTCTAGTTGCAGCGAGCAGAGGCTCCTCTCTAGTTGCGGTATTCAGAGTTTTCATTGCGGTGGCTTCTCTTATTGTGGAGCACAGGCTCTAGGCACGCAGGCTTCAGTAGTTGCAGCACATGGGCTCAATAGTTCCCTGGTTCTAGAATGCAGGCTAGGTAGTTGTGGCGCACGGGCTTAGTTGCTCCATAGCATGTGGGATCTTCCTGGATCAAGGATCGACTCAGTGTCCCTTGCATTGCAAGGTGGATTCTTAACCACTGGACCACCAGTAGTCCTTAAGTTTTTTAATAGATTTTTTTCTAATCTGTCTTTCAAGTCACTAATTCCTTCTTCATTTGGGCCAAATTGACTGTTTAAAACCTTCAATGATTTTTTTAAAATTCAGTGATAGCTACTTATTTCTTAACATTCCATTTCATTCTTGTTCAAGGGTGTGAGCTTTTTTTTTTAAATCTTATTCTTCTGAGCTTAGTTTTTATTCCTCTCTTTCCCTCTAAATTATTTTTAAATATGCTTTTTAAAAATAGGCTCTTCAGTTTGAGTCTTTATCTCAAGTTCTACTTGCAAATCCTTCGGTGCTTTGTGTTTTTTGACTGTTCCTCAGAGTGAATCATTTCTTCATGTGGTTTACGAAATTTTACTGTGAGGTCATCTTCAGGATTTTCGCCACTCTGATAAGTATTAAGGCCACCTTAAATTTTGGAAGAGTCTATAAGTTGAGCTCAGCTGGGCAAGTTTTCTACTCCATGAGGTTATCAGGTGAGCTCCAGTCATCTGAGGGATTTCCTGAAGATGAAAACATTCGGGTTGGCTCACAAAGCACAAAACAGAAAGCTCACGATGCAAAGTACCTGGATTCCAAGAGGAGAAGGTAGAAGCTGTAGATCTCCTCAGTCATGGTTTTGAATATTACATAGCATTGTTTTGTATCATTTTATTGGTCAAAGCAATTAATAGGCCAGTGTAGGTACAATTGGAATTTTTTCTTCTTGATAAAAAGAGTGGTAAAGAATCTGTGACCATCTTTAATCCACTTCTAACTCCATTCCACTAGGGCGTATATCTGATCCATTTCCTTCAAACCCCTCTGATTACCCACTCATAAAATACCACGTGAATTTACATTCCTTATTTGTTTTTGGCAACTGATGATTAATATTGTTTTTCCTTCTGAACTCAACTGAGTACTTAATTTTTTTTTTTCATTTTAATTTAGTCCTCATTTCTGAATTTGTAGTTGGAGGGTAGTCTTTTCAGCTATCTGGCCAGAACTTCATATATCTTTTGTGTATTCTAACATTTAGGACACTAAGATATGTTTGCTAAACAAAGCCAACCTGCAGTTATTATTTTTCATAAAGCAACAAGATTTTTCTGCCATGCCAATTAGGAATTTCTGCCACAGAGAAAGGATATATAACATTTGTTCATGTGCCCTGTAGCACCATAGGCATACAGCTTGCTTGATCTCTCTCTCTTTTCTATCTAGGAAACATTGCTCCTAAGTTGTTCATTGTCTGCTAAGCAATAGAAAAGCTCTATCCAACAATGGTGCAGCAATTTGTCTCTCATTATTAGAGTTAATTATTAGAATTAGGTCAAAAAGCAGCTCATTTGAGCCCTGTGGTTGTGCAGAATCAGAAATCACCAGAGAAAGCCAACACAGTGAGTTTGGCCTTATAGCTGATGAGTGATAAAGCAATGAAATGGAACCAAGAATTCATCCCATTTCTGTTGCCATCCAAACTCTCATATTTCTTTTAACTGCTCAGACTTCTAAAAAAGATGCCTTTGAATCTGGAGTACTGCTTTGGCCCTTCTTTTAATTCCGGGGTTGTACCTACATCAATTTAGTGTGGTTCGTTTCATTTCCAAATGAAATGAATTTGCATTTATATAGCCCCTAACATACCACATGGGATACTTTTAAAAAGCCCTTGCAGGAGAAACAGTTCACAAGCATAGAACTGAAGCTCTTATAGCAGACAGATCCATCTTCAAAGTCTTAGACCACCTAATGCTACCTGCTGTGAGTGCTTAATGGGTTAGGAATAAGGAGGCAGGGATACAAAGTTTTACTTCCTTTTTACCAGCTTTATTAAGATATAGTTGACATATAGCATATGTAAGTTTAAGGCATACAACATGATGGTTCAATGCACACAACATGATGGTTCAATGCACATATATATTGCAAAATGATTTCAATAAGGTTAATTAACATCTCCATGTGTGCATGGTAAGTCACTTAAGTTGTGTCTGACTCTGCGACCCTATCGACTGTAGCCTACCAGGCTCCTCTGTCCATGGGCTTCTCCAGGCAAGAGTACTGAAATGGGTTGCCATGCCCTCCTCCAGGGGATCTCCCCAACCCAGGGATCGAACCCGTGTCTCTTATGTCTCCTGCATTGGCAGGCAGGTTTTTTTTCTTTACCACTAGCTCCTGTGGTCATGTATGGATGTGAGAGTTGGACTGTGAAGAAGGCTGAGCGCCGAAGAATTGATGCTTTTGAACTGTGGTGTTGGAGAAGACTCTTGAGAGTCCCTTGGACTGCAAGGAGATCCAACCAGTCCATTCTGAAGGAGATCAGCCCTGGGATTTCTTTGGAAGGAACAATGCTAAAGCTGAAACTCCAGTACTTTGGCCACCTCATGCAAAGAGTTGGCTCATTGGAAAAGACTGATGCTGGGAGGGATTGGGGGCAGGAGGAGAAGGGGACGACAGAGGATGAGATGGCTGGATGGCAACACTGACTCGATGGATGTGAGTCTGAGTGAACTCTGGGAGTTGGTGATGGACAGGGAGGCCTGGTGTGCTGCAATTCATGGGGTCGCAAAGAGTCGGACACGACTGAGCGACTGATCTGATCTGATCTGTTCTGAGCGCCACCTGAAAACCCAGTTCACATCTCCATCATCACTAAATTATCATTTTTACTATGAAAACATTTAATATCTACTCTTAGTAACTTTGGACAGCATATTAAAAAGCAGAAACATTGCTTTGCTGACAAAGGTCCATCTACTCAAAGCTATGGTTTTCCCAGTAGTCATGTATGAATGTGAGAGTTGAACTATAAAGAAAGCTGAGTGAGAAGAATTGATGTTTTTGAACTGTGGTGTTGGAGAAGAGTCTTAAGAGTCCCTTGAACTGCAAGGAGATCAAACCAGACCATCCTGAGGGAAATCAGTCCTGAATATTCATTGGAAGGACTGATGCTGAAGCTGAAACTCCAATATTTTGGCCACCTGATGTGAAGAACTGACTCATTGGAAAAGACCCTGATGCTGGGAAAGATTGAAGGCAGGAGGAGAAGGGGATACAGAGGATGAGATGGTTGGATGGTATCACTGACTCAACAGACATGAGTTTGAGCAAGCTTCAGGAGTTGGTGATGGACCGGGAAGCCTGGCATGCCAACTACATGGGGTCACAAAGAGTTGGACACAACTGAGCAACTGAACTGATTGACTGACTTAGTGACTTTCAAGTATATAACACAGAATGATATCTATAGTTACCATGCTATACATTAAACGGACTGCCCTAGTGGCTCAACTGGTAAAGAATCCGCCTGCAATGCAGGAGCCCTGGGTTCGATCCCTGGGTTGGGAAGACCCCCTGGAGTAGGGAAAGGCTACCCACTCCAATATTCTGGACTGGAGAATTCCATAGACTATATAGTCCATTAGGTCGTCAAGAGTCAGACACGACTGAGCGACTTTCACTTTTTCACTCACATTAGATTCCCAAAACTTATTCATCTTATACCTGAAAGGTGCTCCACAAATATATAGAATCTTAAAAAGTCAAAATTATAGAAACAAAGAGTAGATTGTTGGTTATCAGGGGCTAGAGGAGTGGGAAAAAATGAGGAGATATTGGCCAAAGTATATAAACTTCCATTTTATATATATTATATAATATTTTATTACCAAATTGCCAAAATGTTTTAGGAAGAATGACATGATGATAAGAAATTGGCTTCCCTAGGTGTTAATAGTAAATGACACAATGTGTGTAGAAGGGCATTAATAATAGTAAAAAGATACACATATATATGTTTAATTATTAGTGTTCGTGGCAGATTGAGAGTTAGAATCAAGGTCTCCTGATTTAATCTGGTGCTTTTTTCACTTTGCCTCACTATCTCTGTTTTACGTATTGATGATATTTACCAAAAGAAGATGAAACCATTTAAAGAATGGATCCCTCAGTGTAGCTGCTCCATTTAACTGACAGGTTGTTGGATTGATCTGGGTGATCTAAGAAAATGGTCATTCCATTAGGTTTATATACATACTCTGAAGTGCTCCCATAGCTTGACGATAATGGTTTGTCTTCAGTTACATTAAAATAAGACTGACAGTGATGCTTACCTCAGTTACCAGAATACATGGTTAATGTAGTTCTCAAATATTGAACAGCACCTTTCAGACTCCAGCATGTAATTTACCACGTAAAATCTGATCTTAGGATTTTACTTATATGGGCTGCTGCTGCTGCTAGAGTCGCACACAACTGAGCGACTTCACTTTCGCTTTTCACTTTCACGCATTGGAGAAGGAAATGGCAACCCACTCCAGTGTTCTTGCCTGGAGAATCCCAGGGACGGGGGAGCCTGGTGGGCTGCCGTCTATGGGGTCGCACAGAGTCGGACACGACTGAAGCGACTTAGCAGCAGCAGCAGCAGCCCATTAAAGTAAAATCCTAAGATCAGATTTTATGTAAAGAATTGCTGCTGCTGCTGGAGAATCCCGTCCAGGCAAGAACATTGGAGTGGGTTGCCATTTCCTTCTCCAGTGCATGAAAGTGAAAAGTGAAGTCGCTCAGTCATGTCCAACTCTTTGCGACCCCATGGACTGCAGCCTACCAGGCTCCTCCGTCCAGGGGATTTTCCAGGCAAGAGTACTGGAGTGGGGTGCCATTGCCTTCTCCAACTTATATGGGCAGTTTGACTTAAAAGTAGCGTGAGCTTATTTTTTTAATTCAGTTATTTGAATTTCCTAATTTTTGATAATAAATTGTATACACACACATATGTTACACATATACAGACACACATATCCATACATAAATAAATTCTAGCACCATTCTACTTCCAGCATTTTGTCACCATTTCAACAACCACTTTCCATGCCCCCTGATCTGCTTTCTAACTACCTCTAGAGAAATTCCTAATTAACCTAAGAAGTTTTTTAAAACATGAATATTTGGGAATTGAAGCACCATATAACACAACTTTAAACCTGCCAAGTTATTGGGATGAAAAACAAAGAAACTTTTAAAATAGAGCTTCAGTGTGGCATATATGCAATGGAACACTACGGCTACGGCTACGGCTAAGTCACTCAGTCCTGTCCGACTCTTAGTGACCCCATGGACTGCAGCCTACCAGGCTCTTCCGCCCATGGGATTTTCCAGGCAAGAGTACTGGAGTGGGGTGCCAACTACTCAACCATAAAGAGATGAAATATTGCTATATGCAACAAAGTGGATGGACCTTGAAGGTATTATACTAAGTAAAACAAGTTGAGAAAAAAGTTAATGTGAAGAAACAAAAACCAAAGAAAAGCAAACATGTAGATACAGAGAACATAGTAGTGATTAACAGAGAGGAATTGGGGGTGAAATGCATAAAGGGGGTCAACTGTATGGCGGTGGGTAGAAACTGAAGTTTTTGGCAGTGAGCATGCTATATATGTACAGAAGTAGAAATGTAATGTTGAACACATGAAACTTATATAATGTCATAAATCAATGTTATCTCATTAATTCTTTTTTTAAATAGAGCTTCGGTTCACCCAGAATTCAAGGACTTTTTAAACAATGAGATTAAGAAATGCAATTTTTAAAAATAGCAACATATTTGTGGAACAGAAATCAAATGAATTAGTAAGAATATATAAAGGGAGGAGAAAACATTTCTCTAGCAGCATTTCATCCTTTGTTAGAATCTGGTACATTGGAATAGTCATTATGGACAAAAATTGCCAGTAAATGTCACAAAAGCCACAGTCTATTTCTAAATTGCCCCTAGCATTGGTTCTACCTAGCTAAGGAAGAAAGTATCTATTTTTGTGTAGATGGTACCCCCCAAAAAAAAACCAAAATTAAAACGCATGCATCTGGGAGACCCACTGTAATGACAATGAAAAAGAGATGATATGTGTCCTTTTAAGCCCCCTTCTTTTTTTTGTAAGCAAACTTTATGTTCTCTTATGGAAGACTTTCAGAGTTATTTCCTTTTAATTATGCTCTGGAGACCAAAAAGCAGTCATCAGATTTCCCTTCCATATATTGGAATGAGTCAACAAGATGATTTTTCACAGAGCTGACATATGGGACAGAAAAATTAAACATGTTTCTAAGAGAAAATTGTTATCAAAGCAATAATAAAAGCGAAACAAGATCTGCCATCAAGTTTACAAGTAGAAAAAATAAGCTTTTTAAGAACTCTGAAACTTCCTTGTTGGCCCAGTGATTAAGACTCCACACTTCCAATGCAGGGAGTGCAGGTTAGATCCCTGATTGAGAACATAAGATCCCACGTGCTTCAGCAGGGCCAAAAATAAAGAAAGAAATAAAATTATCTTTTAAAAAGAACAAAAAACAAAACTCCGTAGTTTCTAACCTAGAAAACCTCTCTAAGACTGACAAGACATATATTCAATAGTTTGGTCACAGAATTACATTGGTTGGTCATTTTTTTCCTTTATCCAGATGTAGCAAATGACCTCTTAGATAATGGAAAAAACTTGCAAGCAGTTGTGTGTATGTGCAGATAGAGAAATAAATACTGAAATGGAAGTAGAAACACATAGTTTTTCACTATAACGCAATTAGTTTAGTTTAAACTCCATGAAGTTGGGAGGTATGTCTTGAGCATACTTATTTCTCTCCAAATTACACTTCTCCCCAGCCAGCACCTTACATGACTCTTTGCCACTCAATAGGCATTCAAAAGATATTTGCAGGATAAATTTCATCTTGGATTAACTTGAACTACTGCTAGAGAACTACTTGTCTGAGAGGACCCTGACACACTGCTCAAGAGAGACACTCAGAGAAGCAGAGATGAAGTATCCATTTAAACAAGTGTCTCAAGGGTTCTGCTTCAAAAGCCCCAGCCATAAAGATCCAGGAGATTCAGATAAGGCTGCAGGTGTCTGTAGGTTGATGTCCCATGGCTCCTCACATAAGAAGATAATTTCTCTTACAAAGTGACTCATCCCAAGGAAACAAAGCTGAGCCTGGTACTCAAGTTTCACCCAAGGACAAAGAAGTATGCGCTGCTCAAGTTGGTGTCCAAGTACTACAGCACAATTTTAAGAATTCAGAACTTTGGGTGTGAACTCGAACCTTGCAATAAGTGACTCTGTGACACTGAACACACTCCTTAGCTTCTCTTAGCCTCGGTTTCTTTGGCTGTAAAATTGGGTCATCACTACCATGGAATTCCTTTGGGTGAAAATTACCTAAGGGTAGCTTCTGGTTTCTGACAAGTTGACAAACCACTTCCAACAAAAGTAAGAGAAAACAATGAGCTGAAGAAGTAAAACTATGAAAACCTTAATATGCCCTGACAGGCTGAGGGCAAGTCTGTCATAAATGAGTGAAGTAATGAGAAGGCAGTTTCCTGGGGTGGAAGGCAGCAGCTGCAGCAATGGACCAATAGACGGTCGGTTGAAGGACAACTTTAAAGTCCTCCCGTTGTTTTTTATTTCTTCCCGTTACTTTGAGGCTACCATTGCTTGTCCTACCACTAGAGAAATCCAAGTTGCCAGGGGTCTGTGAGAGTGATACCAAGAGAGCCAAGAAGTACTTCTGTGGTTAACAGCTAATGAAAACAGATATAGGTTGGAAAGGGAAAAATAGTAACTCTACGGTGGAGATTCCTGGCAGACACATCTTCAATGAAATGAACAAGGTTAACATCATCAGTAATACGTCACAGTTATTATATCATGTATCCCTGCTATGACAGAGTGAGCATGGAAATTTAACTCTGAGGTATTTCCCCCAAAACCCATAACCTCATCTAATTATGATAAAACATCAGATGCACACAAAATTAAGGGACGTTCTACTAAATATATGACCAATATCCTTCAAAACCATCAATCATGAAAAGCAACACAAGCCTGAGAAAGTCTCACAGATCAGAGGATGTGAAGTGTGACATCCTGAATTGGAAAGTAGAACAGGAAAAAATGACATTAGTGAATAAACTGGTAAAATGTGAATAAAGTCTGTAGTTGATAGTATTGAAACCAAAGTCAATTTCTTAGATTCAACAAATGTACCATTGCTGTGTTAGATGATAACATTAGGGGAAGATGGATGGAGGATATACATGAATTCTTTGTGCTATCTTTGTGCTTTTCTCTAAATTGGAAATTATTTCAAATTTTTAAAAATTGAAATCAAGCAGGTACAGGTGACTCTGCTATCCTTAATAGTCCCTTCTCCATAACCATAATATACAAACCCCCAAGGCTGGAGGAGATTGCCTTCTTCTTTTGCTTCTGCTTTCTAAGAGATTACTATTGAATTCTCAGCAAGAGGAGTTGCCTGGTGGGGTTCATCAAAAGCGGTTTGTCAAGTTCTGTTTCTAGCAGTAATAGACTAGGTTGTTTTGGGCCTGTCCTCCCACAAAGGACAACTGACATACTGGACAAGTATTTAAATGTCTTCTTCAAATCATAGGAGAGCTACAAATGAAGTGGAATGACAAGTCCAAGGGTCAAGAGAGAAGAAAAATTCATGAGAAATGAGCTTGGAGTTTGGATTTTATTTCTACTTGGGCCAGTGTTACATTCAAAAAGTAATGGCTGAAAGGCTGTGAAACTGAGCAGATATTTTTGAAAACACCCTTGGATATTAGCTAAACAAAAATTGGAGTTCAAGGTCTGCCAAAAAAAAGGGAAGATTCTAACGAATACTACAGGTTTTGCAGTTGTGACAATAAAGGGCTACACTCTATGAGTAAAAATAAACCAGAATTAAATCAACCCTCCTAAAATTAGAAGCCCAGGGAAATATCTCCAAAGAAGAGATACAAATTGCCACCAGATATATGAAGAGATGCTCAACAGAACTAGTCAGGGAAATGCAAATGAAAACCACCAAAGACATGTCACCTCACACTCACATATTAAAATGGTTATTATGAATAAGACAAGAAAAAGCAAGTAATGATGAGAATGTAGAGAAAAGGGAGCCCTTGTTCACTATTGATGGAAATGTGCATTGATGCAGCCATAATGGAAATCAGTATATGCTCAGTGGAAAAGTCATGTCTGACTCCTTGCAACCCATGGGCTGTAACCCTCCAGGCTCCTCTGTCCATGGGATTCTCCAGGCAAGAATACTGGAGTGGGTTGTCATTTCCTTCTCCAGGGGATCTTCCTGACCCAGGGATTGAACCCACGTCTCTTGTGTCTCCTGCATTGGCAAGTGGGTTCTTTACCACTAGCACCACCTAGGAAGCCCCCAGAAATCAGTATGGAAGTTCCTCAAAAAATTAAAAACAGTGCTACCATATGATCTAACAACCTCTCTTCTGGGTATATATATATATATATATATATATATATATATATATCTAAAGAAAATTAAATCAGTATCTTGAAGAGATATCTGCACTCCCATGTTCATTGCAGCATCATTCACAATAGCCGAGATATGGAGACAACCTAAGTGTCTGTCAGCAGGTGAATGAATAAAGAAATATGATTCCATTATATATGACACACACACATACACCCCAAAAGGTGAAACTTTCAGTTATAAGTAAGTCCTAGAGATCTAATGTACAGGGTGGTGACTGTGGTTAGTAATAATATATTGTATACTTGAAATTTGCCAAGAAAATACATTTTAAGTGTTCTCACTGGGGGCAAGGCAGGGGCAAGCAACTATGTGAAGTGATGGATATGAAAATTAACTTGATTGTGGTAATCATTTCACAAGGTATCTTTATATCAAGATACCATATTATACACCTTAAATGTATATGATTTTTATTTGTCAGTCACACCTGAATAAAGCTGCGGGGACAGTGAGATCTCAGCAAGACCACTAATTAAAGATCAATTTAGAAAAATCAATGATATTTTCCTCTAGCAGAAATAACTAACTAGAGGATATATAATAAAAACTATGTCATTCATAATGGCAATAAAATATAAAAATGAATATATAAGACCTCAGCAGAGAAATTATTGAACTATATTACATGACATGAAAGATCTGAATTTATAGAGAGACATTTCATGTTCTGGGCTGAGTCATCTTAATATTGTTGAAGAATTCAATTCTTCCCAAACAAATCTATAAACTCAATATAATTTCTCTCTAAATTACAGCTGAAATTTTTTAGGAACTTGATAAAATTATTTCAAAATTTATGTGGAAGAATAAAAATGAGGGATAACTATTCAGGAAATAGCTACAAATAGCTATTTGACCTTGAAAAACAAGAGCAAAGAGGAAGACTTGGTCTAGATAAGATTTAAGGTATCCATAAATTCCATAGTAATAAGTACACTAAGACACTGGCAAAAAGTGATACAAAACAAAAAGCAAAAACAAGCAGATAGACCGATGGAACCAAATAGAAACTCTAGAGACAGATCCACAAATGTGTGAAACTTTCATATCCAAAAGTGTAACACAAATTAATGGAGGAAAGAAAGACTACTCTTTATAAGACCTCAAGAATAAACAGAGAAATATGATGCAGTATTTCCACTATGCATCATATGCAAAAGGAGGCTTAAGCTTAATGAAATAACCAAGTGTGAAAAATTAAAATTATCAAATAATAGAAAATGATGTAAGATTCTTGATGGTATATCTAGATGACATAAGAAGAGCTTCTTAAAATGACAACATGAGCTCTAATGCAAAAAAAAAAAAATTTGACTATGTCAAAAGTTCTGCTTAACAAAGAACACCATGACTAAATTTGAGATGAAAGATGACTACAAACTTTTAAAAAGATTCTCAAAGGAAAACATGAGTAGAACTAAATTTCTTAGTTCAGATATCTTAAACCAGAATGGATTTCTCTACAACGACCCCAACTCCATTATATCCAAAGCTTGGACTCTTGTTGAAGACTTAAAAATGGCATCTGAGCTAAAGTCTTAATGTGAAATTCACTGACATTATGAGGAGATCCAACCAGTCCATTCTGAAGGACATCAGCCCTGGGATTTCTTTGGAAGGAATGATGCTAAAGCTGAAACTCCAGTACTTTGGCCACCTAATGCGAAGAGTTGATTCATTGGAAAAGACTCTGATGCTGGGAGGGATTGGGGGCAGGAGGAGAAGGGGACGACAGAGGATTAGACGGCTGGATGGCATCACTGACTCGATGGACATGAGTCTGAATGAACTCCCGGAGTTGGTGATGGACAGGGAGGCCTGGCATGCTGAGATTCATGGGGTCATAGAGAGTCGGACACAACTGAGCGACTGAACTGAACTGATGATTGTTTCTCTTTAATAGATTTTAAGAAGACATCGGTAATTGAAAGTGGAAGAGAGGGAACTTTAAAAATAGAACAGTCTTTTGGACTCTGTGGGAGAGGGAGAGGGTGGGATGATTTGGGAGAATGGCATTGAAATATGTATAATATCATATAGGAAACGAGTCACCAGTCCAGGTTCGATGCACAATACTGGATGCTTGGGGCTGGTGCACTGGGACGACCCAGAGGGATGGTATGGGGAGGGGGGAGGGAGGAGGGAGGAGGTTTCAGGATGGGGAACATATGTATACCTGTGGTGGATTCATTTCGATATATGGCAAAACCGATAAAATATTGTAAAGTTAAAAAATAAAATAAAACTAAAAAAAAAAAAAACCCATCTAAACCTATCTTATCAATTGCCAAAGAAAAATCAGCCCAAAGCCATCACATGACTTCCGTAAAGTCACAGTCACAATTTGTCTTCGGATAGGAATTGTGAATGCAAAGGCAAAATCTGAAGGTCTGCATGTTCAGATTTTCATGTTTAAAAAAAAAAACCATTCTGCATGGGATTTTGTAAATTAGCACAGCCACTTGGCAATCTTTAAGCAACTAAGGACCTTTTAACATACCTTCACAATAAACAAGAAATAAAAGGAAAATGATTTACCTCTTAATACCTCCCTGCACATTTTCCTCAATAAACAAACAAAATCATGTCTTACTTAAATTTTAAAAGCAGCAGAGATGAATACAATAATTACTGTAATCACACAGACCCGGGGCAAAAAGAGAATAGCAAACTGCATAGCACACCTTAGGTGAGCCTGAGGAGGCACTTTTTCTGTAAATTCAGTGCTATTTCTCCCTCCCAAGGGAGAAAGAGACAACTTTTATAACACTGAGAGCCACTCTGCTGAAAGTAAAAAAAAAAAATGTTGAAATCCATTTCCAATCCTCAATAAATTTCCATCCAAATTTTGTATCTCAATTTCAGTGAGAATGCTATTAATACTCCAGTGCTCACAGAAGAGAGCACCCTCTTAAGCTACATGCCCCCCAACTCCCTCACAATCACCACCATTTACAGACTGAGCTTAACCCCTAAACACTCCATTTGAAGGTACCACTTGGGTCTTACTGTGAAATTATAGACCCAATGGATCTGTAATTGGTATCTGCCATCACATAAGCTGCCCTCTTATATAGCTTGTACTTTTCCACATGTGGTGGGTTGAACATGACAGAAATTCAACTATATGATCAACTCTAGACATAAATATTGCTCTAAAAGTAAAATTGCCTTATTATCTGACACCAGAAGAGAAAGTTTTAGAAATTAATGTGTGAAAGAATAGGAAAAGCTGCGAGACAGCAGTCATGGCAGTGATACCATTTCAGAATGTTTTCAAATTCTCACATAAAAATGACAATAATTAGAAAAAAATTTTTAACTCATAGACAATATTTTCAAACAAACTAGCTGATAAGGCATCCCTAGGAAGCCAAAAATACAAGTGAGTGGGGGAAAATAACTCTGGGATCTACATAATACCAGCTTATGGGAGAAAGTAGGAAGGGGGATTAGGGTCTGAAGGACTAAAGAATGTTGAAGTAGCCAAGGTGTTCCCCTGAGATAAGGACAGATGGAGGTGAGAACATCAGCTGAAACTTCAATAGGAAATGTCCTCAACAGGAAATGAGGAGAAGGACCACTGGTAATAACACAAAAAGGTCTAGAGAAGCTGAGACCCTATGGACTCCCAAACTTGAAATACCAGAGCTCTTCCAGGACAAGTTTCCACAATTTAGAAAAACTGCTAGGAATGAAATCAACATTGAACAGGA
The DNA here is from genome assembly GCF_003369695.1 of Bos indicus x Bos taurus. Classification (NCBI taxonomy): domain Eukaryota; kingdom Metazoa; phylum Chordata; class Mammalia; order Artiodactyla; family Bovidae; genus Bos; species Bos indicus x Bos taurus. Next base: position 11,820,208 of record NC_040105.1, on the reverse strand, counting down.
TGGGGACCACAAATATTCAGGAAAGACAGGGTCCAAATTAAAGGGGAGAGAGAAACAGAACCAAGAAATTGCATAAACCAACCTACCACACTCTTGAACACTTTGTGGAACCAGTACACAAGGGAGGTCTGTGACCCTACATAAGCTATACTGAACTCCACCTTCTCCTAAAAAGTTCAAGACAATTTCACATAAAAACAAGCAATCAAAAATTTTCAAAGCCACATGCTGTGGAAAAATTAATACCATGACAAACTAAGAAAACAAATAAGAAGCCTACAGAATAACATGCCTACAGAAAAAGTAATCATGGCAGAAAGACATACCTACAGAACGGGCTAAAATTTTGAATTTTCTAATTCAAAAATGATATAAAAGACATTAAGAAAAAAGATAAAACACAGGAAAAGAACAGAATTAGAAAAACACAGAAATAATGTTACAATTAAACAGTCAACTAGTGCAATGGCACCCAATCGTAGTTGTGAAATATTTCCCAAAAAAGAAAACAGGGCAATCCGGAGATGTGGATGATTCCAAGTCTGGGGCTGGAAATGTGAGGAAGGATTTGGAAATATTTTATTAAACCAGATACTGAGATAGCTATCAAAGACTATAAGGATCAAGTCAAAAAAAAAAAAAAACTTAGGAGCTATCTTGAGAGGCTCCCACAGTCAAAGATGGGGCAATTTGAGTTTCAAAAGAATCATAATTGCAACTAATTGAAACCCATCAGATATCTTTAAATCCATGACCATATAATATTTTAAATGTAATCTGTCTCCTCTGAATGATGAGGATGATAGCCAGTTCATTGCCTTGAAATTGTGTATGTAAGGCACAAAAGAATATTTATCCTGTGCTACCTATATGAACTTGACCACTATATAACCAAAGAGTGAGTCTTCCCGGTAAAGAGTCTGCAGCAATACAGGAGATGCAGGAGACACCAGTTTGATCCCTGGGTCAGGAAGATTCCTCGGAGAAGAGCAGGCAACCCACTCCAGTATTCTTGCCTGGAGAATCCTATGGACAGAGGAGCCTGGTGGGCTATAGTCCACAGGGTCACAGAGTCGAACACGACTAAGCAACTCAGCACACACACACAGAGAGTAGATGATAATTATCTCTTTGTAAAAATATTCAGATTAATAAATGAAAGATAAATAACACATTAGAATAGCACGATTTTGCAACCTCACTGAAATTAATGGATCTAGCCATTGAGAAACAGTAGCTTTTCATATCATGGAAATGCAGAAAGCCATGCGTTCCTGAAGAAAAGATCACACCATCCTCTTTGTGTTTGTCAAAGAATTCAGCCTGAATTTGATCAAACAGCTGGATTCATATGCCAGTTTGTAGGATATATAATGGACAGAAAAACATATTGATCCATACCAAAAACATGCCATCAGCAAAACCCAAAATGTGTGAAATTCTATACGTCAAAAGAAGCAAATTGTAGGAAAAGAGGAAGAGGATTGAGGGGGGACCAGTAAAATAAAAGAGACCTTTAAATATATTATTTTAAATTTTTACTGAAGCATAGTTGATTTGGGGTGGTAACCTGCCTGCCAATGCAGGAGACATAAGACAGACATTTGATCCAGGGTCGGGCAGATCCCATGGAAGAGGATGTGGCAACCCACTCCAGTATTCTTGCCTGAAAAATCCCATGGAAAGAGGAACCTGGTGGGCTACAGTCCATGGGATCACAAAGAGCTGGACACGACTGAAGGGACTTAGCCTGCAGCGCACATAGTTGATTTACAGTATTAGTTTCAGGTGTACAGTGTAGTGATTCAGTATTTTTATAGAGTACACTCCATTTAGTTATTTTAAAATATTGGCTATATTCCTTGTGCTGTAAATATATTTATTTACATACATATTTACATGCTGTAAATATATTTATTATATACTTATTTATTTTGTACATAGTGGTTTGTACCTTGTATTCCCCTACCCCAATATTACCCCTCCCCCCTCCCTCTCACCACTGGTAACCACTAGCTTGATCTCTATATATGTTTCTTTTTTGTTCTATTAATTTATTTGCTTTATTTTTAGATTCTACATATATATGATGACATACAGTATTTGTATTTCTCTATCTGACTTATTTCACTAAGCATAATACCCTCCAGGTTCATCTAGATTTTTGCAAATCGCAAAATTTCATTCCTTTTTTGTCTGACTAATATTCCTTTTAGTCATATACCATACCACATTTTCTGTTGATGGAGATTAAGGTTGCTTCCATATTTTGGCTGTTGTAAATACTACTGCTCTGAATATTGGGGTGTATATATATTTTTGAATTAGTGTTTTTGTCTTCTTAGGCTATATACCCAGGAGTAGAATTGCCAGATCATCTAATAGTTCTGGACTTCCCCGGTGGCTCAGCAGTAAAAATTCACCTGTAATTGGGAGATGTGGGTTTGATCCCTGGGTCAGGAAGATCCCCTGGAGGGGGATACCCACTCGAGTATTCTTGCCTGGGAAATCCCATGGATGAAAGAGCCTGGCAGGCTGAAGTCCATAGGGTCACAAAGAGTCAGACACGACTGAAGCGACTGAGCATGCACATGATGGTTCTATTTTTAGGTTATAGAGGGACCTACATACTGTTCTCCAGGGTGGCTGAACCAATTTACATTCCCACTAACAGTGTACTATGGCTCCGTTTTCTCCACATCCTTACCAACATTTGTTATTTGTAGACTTTTTGATGATAGCCATTCTGACAGGTGCAAGGTGATATCTCACTGTGATTTTGATTTGCGTTTCCCTGACAATTATCAATGTTGAGCATCTTTTTATATGCCTGTTGTCCATCTGTATGACCTGTATGTCTTTGGAAGAATGCTTCTTCTGCCCATTTTATTATCAGGTTTTTTTTTGTTTTTTTAGTTACATGAGTTGTTTATATATTTTGGATATTAACCCCTTATCAGTCATTTAATTGCCAAATTATTTTCTCCCACTCAGTAGGTTGTCTTTTTGTTTTGTCAATAGATCCCTTTGATGTGTAAAAGCTTTTCATTTTAATTAGGTCTTATTTATTTTTGCTTTTGTTTCCTTTGCCTTAGGAGACAGATCCAAAAAATATTGCTATAATTTATGTTAAAGAATATTCTGCCTATATTCTTTTCTAGGAGTTTTATGCTTTCTGGTCTTACATTTAGATCTTTAATCCATTTGAGTTTATTTTCATATAAAGGTGTGAGAGGTGTGAAGTGTGAGAAAATGCATTAATTTCATTCTTTTACCCCAGTTGTTCAGTTTTCTCAACACCACTTATTGAAAAGACGGTCTTTTTTCCATTGTATATCCTCCTTTGTAACAGATTAATTGTCCATAAGTACATGGGTTTATTTCTGGGCTCTGTGTTCTTTCGTTGATTTATATGTCTGTTTTTGTGCCAATACCATACTGTTTTGATGACTGTAGCTTTATAGATAATCTGAAGCCAGGGAGTGTGATACCTCCAGCTTTGTTCTTTTTAATCAAGATTGTTTTGGCTATTCAGGGTCTTTTGTGGCTCCATACACATTTTAGGATTATTTGTTCTAGTTCTGTGAAAAATGTTAGGGTATTTTGATAGAGATTGCATTAAATCTTTAGACTGCTTTGGGTGGTATGGACATTTTAACAATATTAATTCTTCCAATGCATGGACACAAGATATCTTTCCATTTCTTTGTATAATCGTCAACTTCCTTCATCAGTGTTTTATAGTTTTCAGAGTATAGGTCATTCTCCACCTTGATTAAGTTTACTCTCAGCTGTTTTATTCTTTTTGATGCAACTTTAAACAGGATTATCTTCTCACTTTCTGATAGCCCATTATTAGTACATAGAAAAGCAACAGATTTCTATATATTAATCTTGTATCTTGAAACTTTACACATCAGTTTTTTTTTACATTTCTCGAGATAAATCTTGCAAAACATAAGTTTCCAATGTGGATGTGCACTTACTCATAAGATGGTGGCTCTATTGTTGTTTAGTTGCTAAATTGTATTTGACTCTTTTGCAACCCCATGCACTGTAGCCAGCCAGGCTCCTCTCTCCATGGGATTTCCCAGGCAAAAATACTGGAGTGGGTTGCCATTTCCTTCTCCATACACATCAACTTTTAATGGGAAATACTAAGCTATTGTTTCTAGATACACCCAGTTGTATAATAAAACCACATATACATGCAAAGAAGAATTATTATAAAAAGAAAAGGTGGTTAATTTTAAGGGGAAAGAGAATGTTGAGGGAGAATTTCAGAGGATGACTGGCAAAGTTCTATATCTTGATCTGGTTAGTGACAGAATCATGTTTACCTTATAATAATGCACCAGGATGCACATTTGGTTTTTTTGTGTGGTTTTCTGTATATGTATTTCATTTTGAAATAAAAAGATTTTAAAAGTAATATTTATACTCATATTGCTATCAATTTTGGCATACTTTCATTGCATTTCTTCTCACCTACCTCTACTCACCCCCGAACTTACATCTACATCACTCTGGGGGGTCCAGTACCAACATAAAGAAACTCCTTCTCAATTTCTGGATAGTAAAGTAATTGAAACCTCAGGGTAGGATGTATAAGTCACTCTACATGAAATTTTTGTGGTGTTTATGGATCTAAAAGTTTATTATAAACCATTTGCATCACAGAAATATAGGGACATTATTTTGAGAACAATGGCAGAAGGTTTCAGAGTACTGGGAATTGGGAGGCATTACTTTGTGAACATTCTTGACAGGCTTTGGGTATCTAACACTGGTGCATATGACATGTTCCCTGGGTTCTTTTGAGACCAGATTACAGGAATTTTTTTTTCCCTTTTGCATTTGCCCCTACCTGGACTGAATCTGATTTTTCAGCTTTTGGTAAGAATAACAATAAAATCTGGAAAGCCTGTCTATCTTGAAGACAAGTCTAGACAAGTAATTAGGTTACATGCCCGAAACATTTCACAATAGTAATATAAGGTGACATGCTAGAGAGGCATAAAGAATAATCCTATTATATTTACATGCAGATATTGCCCTTGGGGCTGGCCTAATTAGTCCCGTTAATCACTATGGCCCTTTCAGCGCTAAGCTGGTGAAAAGCTAAACCTAATTAATACTCTCTACGGCCAAGCAGAGTTTCAGTTATAGTGGAGCCTAGGCTCACAGCTGTCAGAGAAATATTGCTGCATTATTTTTCCTTTCCTTCCATCATCTTTGCGCAATTCTCCCCTTCCCAGGTTATGAGCATATAAGCAACTTGAAGGCAAAAACTGTCTCATCATCTTCATATTCTACCTACACTTAGCACCCTGAACTACACAAAGCAGAGACATGGTGTTGTTACCCATTCAATTCCTTTGTTACAGAAAAAAAAAAATTATCTGCAAGGGAAGTAGGCAATTAAACTAGAATGGGCTTTAGCTTTGACTTTTGCTTCTTAATTTTCAACTTAGGTAGAATTTACATATGGTGAAATACATAGATTTTAGGACTATAGTTTGATAAATTGTAATAGGTGGATACAACTGTGTAACCCAAATACCTAGCACAATATAGAATATTAGCATGACCCCATAATATTGCCTTGTGCCCCTCCAGTCTGCACTGGCCCTCAGAAGCAACCTCAGTTGTAACATTGCCATAGATTATTTTGGCAAATTCTGGAACTTCAGATATGAATGGAATGATGCAACATGTTTTCTTTTGCATCTGGCTGTGTAACACAACATGACATTTTTTTTATAGTCATCAGTGTTGTGTATATAAGGAACTCATTCTTCTTTATGCTGAAGAAGCTGAAGTTGAATGGTTCTATGAAGACCATTCCCTGGTAGCTCAGAAGTTAAAGCGTCTGCCTGGAATGCAGGAGACCCAGGTTCGATCCCTGGGTCGGGAAGATCCCCTGGAGAAGGACATGGCAACCCACTCCAGTACTCTTGCCTGGAGAATCCCATGGAGGGAGGAGCCTGGTAGGCTACAGTCCATGGGGTTGCAAAGAGTAGGACACGACTGAGCGACTCCACTTCACTTTATGAAGACCTACAAGACCTTTTAGAACTAACACCCAAAAAAGATGTCCTTTTCATTAAAGGGGAATGGAATGTAAAAGTAGGAAGTCAAGAAACACCTGGGGTAACAGGCAAATTTGGCCTTGGAATATGGAATGAAGTAGGGCAAAGGCTAATAGAGTTTTGCCAAGAGAATGCACTGGTCATAGCAAACACCCTCTTCCAACAACACAAGAGAAGACTCTACACACAGACATCACCAGATGGTCAATACCAAAATCAGACTGATTATATTCTTTGCAGCCAAAGATGGAGAAGCTCCATACAGTCAGCAAAAATAAGACCCGGAGCTGACTGTGGCTCAGAACATGAACTCCTTATTGCCAAATTCAGACTTAAATTGAAGAAAGTAGGGAAAACCACTAGACCATTCAGGTATGACCTAAATCAAATTCCTTATGATTATACAGTGGAAGTAAGAAGTAGATTTAAGGGACTAGACCTGATAGATAGAGTGCCTGATGAACTATGGATGGAGGTTCGTGACATTGTACAGGAGACAGGGATCAAGACCATCCCCATGGAAAAGAAATGCAAAAAAGAAAAATGGATGTCTGGGGAGGCCTTACAAATAGCTGTGAAAAGAAGAGAAGCAAAAAGCAAAGGAGAAAAGGAAAGATATAAGCATCTGAATGCAGAGATCCAAAGAATAGCAAGAAGAGATAAGAAAGCCTTCCTCAGTGATCAGTGCAAAGAAATAGAGGAAAACAACAGAATAGGAAAGACTAGAGATCTCTTCAAGAAAATTAGAGATACCAAGGGGACATTTCATGCAAAGATGGGCTTGATAAAGGACAGAAATGTTATGGACCTAACAGAAGGAGAAGATATTAAGAAGAGGTGGCAAGAATACACAGAAGAACTGTACAAAAAGATCTTCACGACCCAGATAATCATGATGATGTGATCACTCACCTAGAGCCAGACATCCTAGAATGTGAAGTCAAGTGGGCCTTAGTAAGCATCAATACAAACAAAGCTAGTGGAGGTGATGGAATTCCAGTGGAGTTATTTCAAATCCTGAAAGATGATGCTGTGAAAGTGCTGCACTCAATATGCCAGCAAATTTGGAAAACTCAACAGTGGCCACAGGACTGGAAAAGGTCAGTTTTCATTCCAATCCCAAAGAAAGGCAATGCCAAAGAATGCTCAAACTACCACACAATTGCACTCATCTCACACGCTAGTAAAGTAATGCTCAAAATTCTCCAAGCCAGGCTTCAGCAATACGTGAACTTCTAGATGCTCAAGCTGGTTTTAGAAAAGGCAGAGGAACCAGAGATCAAATTGCCAACATCCGCTGGATCATGGAAAAAGCAAGAGAGTTCCAGAAAAAAACATCTATTTCTGCTTTATTGACTATGCCAAAGCCTTTGACTCTATGGATCACAATAAACTGTGGAAAATTCTGAAAGAGATGGGAATACCAGACCACCTGACCTGCCTCTTGAGAAACCTATATGCAGGTCAGGAAGCCACAGTTAGAACTGGATATGGAACAACAGACTGGTTCCAAATAGGAAAAGAAGTACGTCAAGGCTGTATATTGTCACCCTGCTTATTTAACTTATATGCAGAGTACATCATGAGAAACGCTGGACTAGAAGAAGCACAAGCTGGAATCAAGATTTCTGGAAGAAATATCAATAACCTCAGATATGCAGATGACACCACCCTTATGGCAGAAAGTGAAGAGGAACTAAAAAGCCTCTTGATGAAAGTGAAAGAGGAAAATGAAAAGGTTGGCTTAAAGCTCAACATTCAGAAAACTAAGATCATGGCATCTTGTCCCATCACTTCATGGGAAATAGATGGGGAAACAGTGGAAACAGTGTCATACTTTATTTTGGGGGGCTCCAAAATCACTGCATATGGTGATTGCAGCCATGTAAAGTTGTCATGTTCTTTTACTTTCCCACAAAACAATCTATGCAGCCTCAGTTACTCAGTGCCCTCTTTGAATGTTCATGAGTGTGCATAAAAGGAAAGTTATGACCAACCTAGATAGCATATTCAAAAGCAGAGACATTACTTTGCCAACAAAGGTCCATCTAGTCAAAGCTATGTTTTTTCCAGCGGTCATGTATGGATGTGAGAGTTGGACTGTGATGAAAGCTGAGCGCCGAAGAATTGATGCTTTTGAACTGTGGTGTTGGAGAAGACTCTTGAGAGTCCCTTGGACTGCAAGGAGATCCAACCAGTCCATTCTAAAGGAGATCAGTCCTGGGCGTTCTTTGGAAGGACTGATGTTAAAGCTGAAACTCCAATACTTTGGCCACCTCCTGCGAAGAGTTGGCTCATCGGAAAAGACTCTGATGCTGGGAGGGATTGGGGGCAGGAGGAGAAGGGGACGACAGAGGATGAGATGGCTGGATGGCATCACCGATTTGATGGACTTGAGTTTGAGTGAACTCTGGGAGTTGGTGATGGACAGGGAGGCCTGGCGTGCTGCAGTTCATGGGGTCACAAAGAGTCAGACATGACTGAGCAACTCAACTGAACTGAACTGAACTGAGAAGTCTATTATACAGATTTAAGACAATTTGTTTTATCCTTTCTTTTGTTGATGAACATTTGACTGTTTTCAGTTTAAGGCTGTAATGAATAAACCTGCTATGAACATTCTTGAAAAAGTCATTCTGTGAATGTGTTTTCATTCCTCGAGTAGATACCTAGGAGTGGGATTACTGGGTCGTAGAGTAGGTGTAGGCAATGGCACCCCACTCCAGTACTCTTGCCTGGAAAATCCCATGGACGGAGGAGCCTGCTAGGCTGCAGTCCATGGGGTCGCTAAGAGTCGGACACGACTGAGAGACTTCACTTTCACTTTTCGCTTTCATGCATTGGAGAAGGAGATGGCAACCAACTCCAGTGTTCTTGCCTGGAGAATCCCAGGGACGGGGGAGCCTGGTGGGCTACCATCTATGGGGTCGCACAGAGTCAGACACGACTGAAGCGACTTAGCAGCAGCAGCGGCAGAGTAGGTGTATGTTTGACTTTGTAAAAAACTGCCAATTGTGTAAAGTTGTCATGTTCTTTTACTTTCCCACAAAACAATCTATGCCAGCCCCAGTTGCTCAATGCCCTCTTTGAATGTTCATGAGTGTGCAGTAGAATCTTAGCGTGAATGTAATTTGTATTTTCCTCATAATGAAAGATGGTGATCAAGCTCTCATGTACATATTGGCCAACTGTATAGCCTCTTTGTGAATTGTCTCATTTTTTAATTTATTTTTATTTCATTGTTTATTTTTGAGTTATGAGAGCTCATTCTAGATCTTGGATGTTAGTTTTCATCTGATATATATTTGGTAAATATGTCTTCCCCCTCTGTAGCTTGCCTATTCGTTTGCTAAATACTGTCTTTGAGAAGCAGCAGTTTTTACCTTTGATGAAGTTCCATTTATCAATTTTTTTTCTTTTATGGTTAGTGTTGTCTGTGTCCTGTCTGAAAAATCTTTGTCTATCCCATCATCACAAAGACATTCTTCTATTTGTTCCTGTGTCTCTGTCATCTCCCACATTCCCAGCAGCTATTCTCTGCTAGAGCTTGTAGTCTTGCCCTATGCCTGTGCAGCTTGTATTTGACTAAAGGGGTCACCTCTACAGATTTCTGCAACTCCTGCTCTGCTCAGGTCCCTCTATCCAGCAAAGTCCAGCCAATTTAGCAATTTTGATATCTGATCTCTGTTTCCTGAACCCCAACAAGACTGCTGTTCTCTGTCTGGGTTACTTCCCTGCTGTAGTTTGAAAAGTTTACTCAAGCAAAAAAACCGAGCAAATATGAGGCTTACCTCATGCATCTCCTTCTCTCAAAGATCAAAAACCCCCTGTTTTGTCTACTGCTTCCAACCAGTTACTTCATGTATTTTGTGCAGCTTGATAGTTGTTTATGCTGAAAAGATAAATCCAGTAGCCATAATTCTGCCATGATCAAAACCAGTCTTTAATTTTTATGTTTTTATATTGTTAAAGATTTCTTGGAGGATGCATGTAAAAGCCCTTGCGAATCAATTCTGATAGCTTTAATGTGGTTGCCCTCTGCCATGTATTTTGAGTCATACACACCTTTGAGAATCCAATGCAATATTTTTTTTCTTCTTTTTTTCCCAGTGCAATCTTAAGAAACTTTCTCCAGAAAAATACATGCATGGTCACATTTTACAGGCAATTCCAGAGATTTCATTGATTCCCTGAAGCCCAGCTGTGAACGACTGCTATAAACAGACTGAGAATTAAGAATCTCTGTTCAGTATTATTTCTATAGCTCACATGTGTGGTTGTTTTTGTTTTATTTCCAAAAATGAAAACAAGATGATAATAGCCAACATAGAAAGTTTGGATAAATTTTATAGGATGTAAATAGGCTTGGATATGGAGCAAATATATTTCTATGCACACCTCAACAGGTTTGTGATTCACTATCTGAGCTTAGGAAAAGGCTTAAAAGGCTTTTTCTAAGGGAACCTAAATTTTATACCCACCATACTATACCCTTTGCACTTGTGTCTGAAAAATGGATTCAATTGATTTTTGTAGAGAAATCAATTGTTTTTATAGTTAAAATGATTGGTCATTATATAGTCAACCTATTCAGTTATGTGCTTATGAGTCTTCTTATGAATTGTAAATGTAAATACAGCAATAAGATGCAATTCAAAACTGTACAACAGATTCCCACCCTTTTCACATCAGTTTCTCCAGAAGCCAATTCTGAGATAAGGCCTCAAATGCAAGAAGTATATTTGGGAGGTAGTTTCGAGGACCATAGGGCTTCCCTGGTGGCTTAGATGATAAAAAATTCACCTGCAGCACAGGAGACGTGGGTTCAGTCCCTGGGTTGGGAGGATCCCCTGGAGAAGGGAATGGCTACCCATTCCACTATTTTTGCCTGAAGAATCCTATGGACAGAGGAACCTGGTGGGCTACAGTCCATGGGGTCACAAAGAGTCAGACACGACTGAGTGGCTAACACTTTCACTTTCACTTCTTTCAAGGAACGTTCGAAGCAGAGAGGAAAGTAACATGGGATGGGGAGAAAGCCAAGAAAGGGATTATGGTGAAGCAAGTTACTGCTTTGGAAAGCTAGAGCTTAATCCCACTGGGGAGCTCTGGGAGCCAGTCTAAAACACACACCTCAGAAATAGCACATCTGAAGGGCAAGAGAGTTGGAATATCTATCTGCCAATTCCCATTAGATATTGGTTGAAGGCTGTACCTAGAGGATGTTAATTCTCCAGCATGCCTAGCCTACTGTATGTGGGCAGACAGAAGGGATTCAGTGGCCAGAGAGATCCATAAAAGATCACCAGTGCTGACAGTTGAAAGTCAAGCTGTCTTATACATCAGTGCCAAGGTGATGCAAGCAGGACTCTAAGAGCAGCTGCTATTTCCTTCAAGCCAAAACGATAACTAGCCCTGGTGACACTTAGAGTAAATAGCAAGATTTCCCCCCATTTTATAGTTTCATTTTGTTCTACAGGATGATGGATTCTTTTCCTGGAGTCCCCAAAACTTGATATCTGTCTAGTAACATGGGCTCCCTAATATGTTGTGCTTAGAAAATAGCATTCAAATTTGCTGATTTGCTTTGGTTTGTACATTACTTCCCTCAGGCTATGACAGCTAGAGCATCATCAGAATATGTTTTAATAATAAATGGAGTCTCTGCAAACATAATTAATTTTCTCTCATATAGTTTTTTTTTTTTCTTGTGTGATGTCAGCATAGGATTCTAAATGACAAAGATAAACATAATCTTGATGGAGACTGCTTTAGTTCATCGTCTAAACTGAAATCTAGAGTAACTTCAGGGGGAAAATGTTTGCCTAGAGTGCTTTGCTTCCTTTGAAATAGCTCTCTAATAATGGTGAATGTTCTTTGAGTGCCAGGCTCTATTAGAAGCACTTTATGTGTATTAATTCATTTAAGATTCATACAGCCCAGGAGCTTTGTACTATCATCAGTCATATATTATAATTAAAGACAAAGAGGCTAATAAAAATTATTTCCCTTATATAGTAAAGCCACAGAAATGATAAGTAGAAGTTTTGTAATTGAATTCCTCCTAATAACCATAGCCCATTTTTTCCCATCTGCATGTCAACCAGCATGAGGTAACTATCATCCAGCAAAGTAAATCTAGAGATGACTTGCTCTTTCTTCTTAAACTTTTGCCAGACATAGATTCGAGCTGGGGTTTTTTTAATGAACTTCCAAAAAATCTTATAGATCATTTCAGAATCTTGATATACTTAATGATGGAGGCTGTTCCCACAGATATTTGGCAAACCAAAGTAATGTGCTCTAAACATAGGTCAACAAACTTTCTCTATAAAGGATCAGATCATAAATGTTTTCAACCTTACCAGCTCTATGTAGCCTGAAAATAATCATAGACCATACATAAACAAATTGGCATATCTGTGTGCCAATAAAGTTTTATTTACAAACACCAGCAGCACGCTGGATTTTGCCCACAGTCTAAGTTTGCCAACCCCTGCTCTAGAAACATAGAATACCAAGTATATTCATCAATAACTGCCCATGAATTCCACTTTCAGAAAGCTTTGAATGTGTAAAACCATTATTACACAATTTCTAGGAAAGTTATGTGAAGTTAAAACTAGAGGGGACTTTGAGACTGAGACGTCCTAGTCCAATGAGGAAATTAATATGAAAGACATTCCCACTTGATTTTCTTTTTCTGTGTAAAAGCTTCTTTTAGTGCCCCTTAGCTTTGTTAATAAGTGTTAACTAGTAAAGGGAAGACTGTGAGACTTAGGAAGAGAATATTCGGGGGAAATGAATGCTTTCCTTGTTAAAATAAGGCATAACCTCAGAGTTCAATAAAGTTCTTCAGATTAATTAAATGGGAAAACCAATAATAAAGAATTAGGATCAAGTAAAGAATGTCAACCCTGAATACTCGTTGGAAGGACTGATGTGGAAGCTGAAACTCCAGTATTTTGGTCATCTGATGCGAACAGCTGACTGTTTGGAAAAGTACCTGATGCTGGGAAATATTGAGGGCAGAAGGAGAAGAGGGTGTCAGAGGATAAGGTGACTGGATGGCATCACCAATACAATGGACGTGAACTTGGGCAAACTTTGAGAGATGGTGAGGGACGGAGGCCAGGCATGCTGCAGTGTATGGGGTCATGGAGTCGGACACGACTGGTGACTGAACAACAACAAAGAATGCCAATAAAACAACCTTTACTTTCTTGTGCAGAAGAGAAAAGAAAAATCATACCATTTATAAATTTAACTTTTGTTCATTTTTCTTACAATAAAATCAGGTGAGTATATTACTTTTTGGAGGTAACTAGATGACATATACGTCTACCTAATTTGAAAGATATTTTATTTTCTGGAAAAGAACTTAGATGTAAGAAAAATTGACTCAATTATATGTAAAAAGTTATAATGGAGGCATACTGAACTGAAAGAGACCCTAGACCCTAGTTATTGCAGTTATTAGTTATTTTACAAATGGAGACTTGAGGCTCAAGTTCACTGTGATGCCAAAGATCAACCAGTTAGAATGAAGCTGGGATAGAAGGCGCATGCATTGGTGAGAGTCACATTCCAATTTTAGAGCCAAGAGGGTTCAATTCCAGCTCTGCTACTTGTAACTTTCTTTCAGGAAGTTACTTAAACTCTCTGAGTCTCCATTATATTATCTGCGAACTGGGGATGACTACTGAGCGTTCAAGGTTTTGTAGTGATTAAATGAAATACCCAGTATAAAGTTCCAGGTCCCTAGTAGTGGCTTAATAAATGATAGCTATCATATTCCATTGGATAATTATGTATTGAGAAATAATATATGTAAGGTCTCCATCAAGGAATGGGGATGAAAAGATAAATAAGACAAAATCCTCATCCTAGACATGTTCATAGGAAACAGACCCATGAAGAGATGATTGGTAATATACATAGTCTGTGATAAGGACTAAAACTGAGATATTCTTTAGTGCTATGAGAATATAGGAGATGGAGCCTTTAGAACTATGCTATCCAATCCAATATCTATTAGCTGTATGTAGCTATTAAGTACTTGAAATGTGGCTAATTCAAACTGAGATGTGCTAGGAATGTAAAATACAGGATTTTGAAGACATAATACATCCCACCCCCCACACACACAAAAAGCAAAATATCTGATAAATAACTTTCTAGGCAGAGTTCATGTTAAAATGAAATATTTAGATAATAAAGGCCAAATCCTGTCTCTCCACCATTCTAAGTCTGGTAAAGAAGACAGGCAAACAATTGATATAATGCAATATTAGAAGAGCAATAGGAGATGTATACACAGGGGGGAAAGCTGTGGGCCTGTGTCACACATGATATGACATTTGAGCTAGCTCTGCAGGCTGCATAATTCCCCGGATAAAGGAGGGAGGAAGAGCCCTCCAGCTAGCCAAACAGAAAAGGTGGGAGTGAAGACATGGAAAGAACAAGAAGTTGTTTCTTTTACCAGTTTTCTCAGATGTCCTTGAACCCACTGTGAAGAATGAAGTGCTGTTTGCAAGTCCCTTCCATAGTTTAGTTATTCAAGCAATATTTATTCAGCATCAAATAATATATTAGCTAGTATTTATTGAGTTCTTATAATGTGCCAGACACAAAGTGCTTTTCATTTAATCCTCAAAGTAATTCAATGAGCTAGAAAACATCCCATTTATAGGTGAGGAAACTGAAGATTACAAAGATTAGTCACTTGCCCAAGATTATGCCATTAAAAAAAGGCAGAGATGGAATTACAGTTCTGCCTGATACCAAATTCATGAGAATACAGCCTCCCTGCCTTGTCTATACCTCCCAGCAGGCCTTGAGCAGGAAAAAAGCAGAAAGGTCACAGTATAGCCAGAGGGGGCAACTCCAACTGTGGTCACCTGGGATGTGACAGCCAGTGTTCATCCTAAAAACAGCTCTATGTAAAGCACATTTTGAAAAAGCGGAGGACCCAACAGAGAATTTTCTGTGGAGATGCTTAGAGTTGCCAGAAATGGTCCTGGAGGGTAGAACTCTAGAGAGCAGCCAAGAGAAGCAGCTTGTGGCTGCCAGAGGGAAAGCTGCCCTTACCCAAAGCATCTCTGTTTCTGGAAGCTACTGTGAGCAGAGATGGCTGCTGAGGCTGCTACTAATAGAAGGGCAGGCTTGGGGGACATCGTAATCAAAGGCTTACTGACCTCTGCCATCTCGAGAGAAAACTGTCTTGACATCAGTGTGAAAAACTGACTCCACTGATCTTTTAGTAGTCTGCTTCCTAAAGATATGAAACAAAGTTCCCTACCTGTAAGTCTGGTGAGATTGGTCCCCAGAACTTCTGAGTGGGGGTTTCTTAGACCAACAATATGGAAAAATAGAAGAGAATTGTGTCAGAGAAGGGGAGAGATGGACTATGAGCCAACTAGGAAAATACAGGGTTACATGTTTGTGGCATATAAGGGAATCATCTATCTATAGGCTTAACCCAAATAAATAGTTTTACTCCAATGACAGTTTTCACTTTTAAATATATACGACTCGTATATATATTCGATTCATATTTATACAAATATATGTGGAATTTGGGATTTCCCTGGTACCAGATAGTGACCAAAAAGATTTGAGTCACACTGAGAATAAGATTATTTTAAATTTTATGGAAGTATAGTTAATTAACAATGTTGTGGTAATTTTTGCTCAACAGCAAAGTGATTCAGTTACACATATATCTACATTCTTTTTCATAGTCTCTTCCATTATGGTTTATCATAGGATATCAATTATAGTTCCCTGTGGTATACAGTAGAACCTTATCATTTATCCATTCAATATATAATAGTTTGAATCTGCTAACACCAAACTCCCAATCCTTCCCTCTCCCATCCCCTTTCCCCTTTGGCAACCACAAGTCTGTTCCCTATGTCTATGAATCTATTGCAGTTTCATAAAAGTTCCTTTGTGTCATATGTTAGATTCCACATACAAGTGATATCATATGGTATTTGTCTTTCTCTTTCTGACTCACTTCACTCAGTATGATAATCTCTAGGTCTATCCATGTTGCTGCAAATGGCATTATTTCATTCTTTTTTATGGCTGAATAGTATTCCTTTGTGTGTCTATATACATGTGTGTGTGTATATATATATATATATATACACACCACATTTTCTTTATCCAATCATCTATCAATGGACATTTAGGTTGTTTCCATGTTTTGGCTATTGTAAATAGTGCTGCTATAAACATTGGGGTGCATGTATCTTTTCAAATTATAGTTTTGTCCAATTATAAATATATGCCCAGGAGTGGGATTGCTGGATCATATGGAAATTCCATTTTTAATTTTTTGAGAAACCACCATACTGTTCTCCACTATGGCTGCACCAATTTACATTCCCACCAACAGTGTAGGAGGGTTCCCTTTTTTCCACACCCTCTCTAGCATTTATTATTTGTAGACTTTTTATAGTTTAGTTTATTTATTTATTTTGGCTGTGCTGGGTCTTCATTGCTGTGCAGGCTTTTCTCAGTTGCAATGAGCAGGGGGAGCTACCCTCTAGTTGTGGTGTGTGGGCTTCGCACTGTGGTGGCTTCTCTTGTGGAGCACAGGTTCAAGGTGAGCAGGCTTCAGTAGTCGCGGCACATGGCCTCAATAGTTGTGGCTCCCGGGCTCTAGAGCACATGGCCTCAGTTCTTGTGGCCCACAGGCTCATTTGCTCCATGGTATGTGGAATCCTCCCAGATCAGGGATCAAATCCATGTCTCCTGCATTGGCAGGCAGACTCTTCACCACTGAGCCACAAGGGAAGCCCTATTTGTAGACTTTTTAATGATGGTGGGGGAATCAGATTCTTGAACAGAAGTTTAGTACATTTGACTATACTTGTGCCAGGCTGTATAGAGAGTCTGAGAACTCAAGTCTCAAAGAAGACTGTCTGGCCTCAGTTCCAGGCTTTTCCATCCTATAGCCATTTGACCATTAATGATGACTCCTCACTTCACTGAGAGCAGAAATATTCGTCTGTTGTGTTCTCTATGGAATCTCCAGTGCCCCGTATATGCCTAGCATGTTGTCATTACTCAATCAAAATCTGTTGAACTAAACTACACTGGAATAGTATCATCAGAATCATTCTTGTCAAATATTTATTAAGCCCCCTGTATAGTATGGTGCACTTGATATTGGGAAATTCAGAATCAAGGCAAAAGAATTCCAGCAGACGTTTATCCAGAACCTACAAATAGCTCTTACAACAAAAGAATGAGACAATCCAATTAAAACATGGACAGATTTGAATAGAAATTTTATCAAAGCAAATATAAAAACAGATACCGAAAATATGAAAAAAAGCTCCCTATTATAAGTCATTAGGGAAGTGCACGTTCAGCCCATGATGAAATACCATTTCCTACTTCTACAATGGCTAGAATGGTTGTATTCAATACAGCAGACACTAACAAGTGTGAAGAAACCGGAACTCTCATACACCGCTGGTAGGATGTAAAGTAATACTGCCATTTTGGAAAATAGTTTTGTAGTATCTTAAAAGGTTAAGCACAGGGCTTTCCTGGTGGTTCAGTGGTAAAGAAACCACCTGCCACTGCAGGAGACATGGGTTCGGTCCCCGATCTGGGAAGATCCCACATCCTGCGGAGCAGCTGAGCCCTTGTGTGACAACTATTAATATTGAGCCTATGCTCTAGAGCTGGGGAACCACAACTACTGAAGCCAATTCGCCCAAGAGCCCATGCTCCACAATGAGAGAAGCCGCCTCAATGAGAACCCCGAGCACCACAACTAGAGAAAAGTCCACACAGCAATGAAGACCCAGCACAGCCAAAAATACATCAATCAAATTATCTTTTGAAAAGGTTAAGCATAAATCTACCATATGCCCCAGCAGTTCTACTCCTAAGTATCTACCCAAAAGGAGTGAATATATATGTCCACACAAAGACTTGCATACTGTGAGTGTTGTAACATGAACCCCATGCATAGTTGAATCCACTGATGCTTCACTAAGTTCAGGAGTTTTTCCAAGGTCATAGAGTTAGTCAAGAGCAGAGCTAATGTTTTACCCTTGTCTGGTTCTTCTGTGGCTAAGTTGCTTCAGTCATGTCTGACTCTTTGTGACCCATGGACCATAGCCTGCCAGGCTCCTCTGTCCATGGGATTCTCTAGGCAAGAATACTGGGGTGGGCTGCCATTTCCTTCTCCATGTCTGGTTTTAGGGAGTGTTTTTTCCCTCATTGTATCACAGTGTTCCCCAGATATATACAGATTATTTTTAGATAAGCTATTCTTGGTGTTATTAAAAGTTAAACATTCAAAGCTCATGGTAAGATGGACAAGAGATAAAATTCTATATAAGTTTGTTCTTTTATTCCATAAAGTTCTGTAATAAGACAGTTTTGGTAACTTCTCAGTATTTCTTTCCATTTTCTTATCCACAAAATGGATATATTAATAGCAGCTAATTCCAAAATTATCTGAAGAATTAATGACAGAGGATGAGGTAGTTGGATGTCATCACCAACTCAATGGACACGAGTTTGAGCAAACTCTGGAAGGTAGTAAAGGACAGGGAAGCCTGGCATGCTGCAGTCCATGCAAGCATCCTAAGCCACTTCAGTCGTGTCCAACTCTTTGTGACCCTATGTACCATAGACCCTGCCAGGCTTCTCTGTCCATGGGATTCTCCAGGCATGAATACTGGAGTGAGTTGCCATGCCATCCTCCAGGAGATCTTCCCAAGCCTGGGATTGAACCCGCATTTCCTACATCTTCTGCATTGGCAGGTGGGTTCTTTACCCCTAGTGCCAGCTGCTGTGGTCCATAGGGTCACAAAGAGTCAGACATGACTTAGCAACTGAACAACAAAGTGAATGAGGTAAAATAAGATTAAGTGTATAGCACAATGCCTCACACATGGAAATGTTCAATAATGCTTATTTGTCATTTTAAATGTTGTTTATAAGCCTTATTATTTTCAATTATTTCTCCATGGACATTGAGGAAAGGAAAACAAGTGTCAGCTAATATATGAGGAATCTTCTCAAGAAGATTTAGCTTTAGAAATTGTGGAAAAGTCATAACAGAGCCTTGATGATGTCATATTGGATAGAGGGTAACTGCAAACATGCTGAATATACTTGGGTTGAGAATGTACTCTTGAATAATTTGAAATTATGTCATATTTGTCAGTGTAATGGGGCCACAAAAATGATTTACTTTCCAGCCTTGCTAAAATTTGTCTTCTTAAGCAAGATAAAGCAGTTAAGCAGCAGTAATTACCATCGTAGTTCTCTCAAGTGGATTTTACAGGAAGTGAACCAATAAGAAATAAGCTCTCAATTCTGATTGAAGAGTCATGGTGACAACCCTGCCCTGGGGGAAGGGTTGACAACCCAACCCTGTTCTCTGGACAGGACAAGGGGGCGGGGTTAGAAGAGGGGGACTGTTTACAGAGAGCTCAGCCCCTGTGGGAGGCTAAGACTGCTCTGAATATGACCTGTGGGCACACCTGAGTCCAGGCGGCCCAGATGATGGCCCAAAGAGTCATCCTCTTTATGTGCATCACCAGCTACATCCAGCCAGAAAGGGAAAGAACAAACCAGAATAGTACTGTACCTTGGGATCAGCACAGAGAGAAGGGAAGTATGCTAGTTCACTAGGGCTATCATAACAAAACTCCACAGACTCCATGGCTTCAGCTACAGGAATTTATTTTCACAGTTCTGGAGGCTGGAAATCCCATATCTAGGCGCTGTCAGAGTTGGTTTTTTCTGAGCCCTGTCTCCTTGGCCTGCAAGTGGCTGACCTCTTGCTGCCTCTTCACAGTGTCGTCCCTCTGGGGGGTGTGCATCCCTGCTGTGTCTCTCTGTGTGTCCTAATCTTTTTCTTCTTTTAAAGACACCGGTCAGATTGGATCAAGACCCACTTTAATAGCCCCATTTGAACTGAATCACTTCTCAAAAGACCTTATCTCCAGCTACAATCACACTGGGAGGCGGTACTCCTGTGCCAAAATATCAAATGTATAAAATAATTTTGCATTCTTAATGAATTCAATCAGGCATAGCCATTGGAAATTTGGTTTTTATGTTGAGAGGGAACCCAGAGGGATGGTGATTTCTGTCTGACCTGAAGATGATGCTGTACTCTCCATTTGGTAGAATAGGTGGTGGCCAAAGGGTTAATTCTCCCCTAGAGTCACATAAGAAATTTAAGAAAGATGTCATAAAATATATTTTCTGTGAATCAATATCATTTCTGAAGGAAATTACTTTAACAGAAATGTGTGATATGTTCTCAGAGTCACCAGAGAAGAACAATTGATAGAGGGGGAACTATATATATATATATATATATATATATATATATATATATATATATATATATATAAATCTTTAAACCTGAAATTGCCCCCAGCAGGACTGGAGGGAAGTGATGATATTTTAGGCCAAAGGCCCCAAGCCAATTGTGCTTAAATGATGCACTTGAGGCTTTTTTTGAAAAGCTGAGTGCCATCATTGGTCATTCTCTAGTTGAATGGACAAGGTGCCCCAAGGCATCTCCCAGACACTTTTTCATTTATACTTTAAAGATAAAAGGCAGCAGCTTCCTCTAACACATTAGATCAAACAGAGAACAGAGGACAACAAGACTGCATTCATCTCCTTCTGTGCTAGGTGACTGGCTCCACTCACTCCATCAGCTCCCTGCTCCAGCAAAGCCTCCACCTCCCCTAGTAATAATAATAGTCATCATCATCATAAAAGAGCTAATGTTCCTTGGGAGCTTACTATGCATCAGGCATTGTTTTAGGCACCTTATGCATATTGTTGAATCATCGTGATAAACCTAGGTATCCAGATATCAGTAATAACAACATCATCCTGTTTTGCAGAGAGGAAAAAGGAGAACAAACAAGTGAAGTGCCTTGAACAAGATCATAAAACTTGTGACAGCTGGGAGCTAGACCCAGCCATCACGGCTGTGGGATCCGGTCGTGTTCCTGCTGCTCTACACGGCCCTGTCAAAGCCTTTTGTTACCTACCAGGACATCAGCCCCAAGTTACAAATCTCAACCCCACCTCCTCCCACTTCTGCCCTCCTTCATAGCAAACAAATGATTCTCCAGACAGCTTTCTTGTAGGTTTATTTTTAAAATAGCATATTTGGATGTTAGTCAGATCTGTTGAAAACATGAAAGTGGGCGACATCTTCCCTCGTTGTGATGCTTGTGTACTTGTCTTAACTCCAGTGGATTTTAAGAACATGGATCCATTTTAAGAATGTGGATCTATTCAACAAAGTCGGCAATTGTATATTGAAAGGAGCCTACTTGGACTGGCTTCTCTTTCTGGGTTTACACAACTCTAGTTGCCAGGCCCTGTGCTGGGCACTTAATGAAGAAGGATCCTTAAAGGGACAATTAAGCATACTGGTCTGCAAAGAGCCAACCTTCTCATCACAGTATTTTGTCAGCACTGGTTGCACATGCGAATCACTCGGGGGAGTTTCAGCATAAATATCAGTGCCTTTGCCCCACCCTAGACTTTTTGAATCAAAATCTCTGGGGGTGAGGCCAGGACAATGGTAGTTTTTCTGGAGCTCACCAGGTGACCAAATAAGCAGCCCAAGCTTGCCTGTCCCTGCAGAGAGACACACATGTAAATGAGTAATTAGAAGGCCCTGTGGTTAAGATAAGAGCAGAGTGTTATAAATAGCATGAAGACAGAGCCACTGCTTCTGACCAGAGACCCTGCCGAGGACTTTACAGAGGAGGAGACGCTGACCTGGTCTAATTGGATGAGAAAATGCTCACAAGGTAGAAGGGAGTGGGGCCTGGATATTCCAGGCAGATTGAAGAGCAGGCATAAAGACAGAGTTATAGAAAAGGAAGATGCATTTTGAAAAGAAATAGGGTTCCCCCTGGCTAAACAGTAGGTGGGTGTCAATGGGGTAGAAGCCTAATCATTAATGGCCTTGGGTGCCCTGCTGGGTGCTGCACTTTAATCCTGCAAGTGAGGTTCCTGGCTGTTGTAACCCAAGTATGAACCGATACTCTACTTCCCTCAGGTCATGTGAAAGAGGACTCAATATTTTTCTATAGGAATTTTATTATAAAAATTTAGGGAGGAAAAAAACAGAAGTAAAACCAGAGAAAATCAAAAGCAGAAAGACTAAATAAATTTTGCAATAATTAACATATGGAACGCACCTTTGTTGTCTGTAAAGAATGCTCAAGTAGAAACCCTTATCAAACAACGATCATCTTCCCTTCTTTCCCATGAGTGTCTCTGAGTTCTTGCTACTTCCAGAAGCAAAAAGAAATTTCTTCATCTGCTTTAAATTCTCCTGTGAAGGAGGAGATAATGTCAGAGGCTTCTATATGGAAAATATGGAATGTGCCTAAAACTCATATTTATCAAGGACAGAAGACAGCCAAAGCTTTCCATCTGGACATGGGACTCCCATTCTTCCCTGTACCCCAAGCGCTTTAATAAATCTCTTCATGGAAATGTGGGCCCTGCAAAATTGTAATTCTTAGATTTTAACAGTGTATTATTTTGTGCCAGCAGTAGTGGCAATAAGCTATAGTAAGGATGGCCATTCACTGGTTGTATGACTTACTGCAAGCCATCTCACCTCTCTGAGCCTCGTGTTTCTCAGTTGCATCTTGAGAGGTTATGCTTAGTTCTTACCAACTCTGAGATTCTGTGACTTCTGTGGATTCTACACTTTTTCCAGCCTTAAGCGTGGTGATCAAAATCACTTCTGATGCTAACTCACTATGATTCCTCTGACAGCCCACGAAAACTATTTTACACCTTGGCGCCCCCCTCCCCAGAGAAATCAGCTTAAAATGTTTTTCTTTGACAAAAATGTGGGCTTAGTTCTTTAAAATGCTGTCAGGTTGCATGCAGTTTGATGGAGCTGCTTAAGAAATCTGTCAACAGCATCCTGGGTTAAATTGTTGAGCAAGCAAACCGATCCTGTACTAATGTAGTTGAATATTTTCTGACAGCCTGCGATAGCTTCTTTAGCTCTTTATGTTCTGTCAACTAGTGGAGATAGCTTCTTAAAGAGGGGTGAGTCTTTATGCATTAAAGAATGTCAAATGTAGTTCCGTCACTTACATTTCAAGGGCATTCTATGCAAGGCTGCCCTAGGTCTCTGTTGTAATGCCCAGAAAAGTTCTGCTAGCCTCTGCTCCAAAGAAAACTATTTTGTTTCTTCTTAGAAGATGAAGGTTCATTCTTGTCTGAGTATTTGAATTTCATCAAGAAGGTGCAAAGTCCTTGCTTTGGATACACAAAATTAAATCAAATTACTCAGTACTTTTTTGAGATGTCCTAGTCTCTTACCAAACAAACTGTGGAAAATTCCCAAAGAGATGGGAATACCAGACCACCTGACCTGCCTCCTGAGAAATCTGTATGCAGGTCAAGAAGCAACAGTTAGAACCAGCCATGGAACAACAGACTGGTTCCAAATAAGGAAAGGAGTATGTCAAGGCTGTACATTGTCACCCTGCTTATTTAACTTGTATGCAGATTACATCATGCAAAATGCCGGGCTGGATGAAACACAAGCTTGGAATCAAGATTGCCAGGAGAAATATCAATAACCTCAGATATGCAGATGACACCACCCTTACGGTAGAAAGCGAAGAAGAACTAAAGAGCCTCTTGATGAAAGTGAAAGAGGAGAGTGACAAAGTTGGCTTAAAACTTAACATTCAGAAAACTGATCATGGCATTTGGTCCCATCACTTCATGGCAAATAGATGGGGAAACAATGGAAACAGTGAAAGACTTTTGGGGGGGGGCTCCAAAATCACTGCAGATGGTGACTGCAGCCATGAAATTAAAAGATGCTTGCTTCTTGGAAGAAAAGCTATGACCAACCTAGACAGCATATTAAAAAGCAGAAACATTACTTTGCCAACAAAGGTCCATCTAGTCAAAGTTATGGTTTTTCCAGTAGTCATGTATGGATGTGAGAGTTGAACTATAAAGAAAGCTGAGTGCTGAAGAATTGATGCTTTTTAACTGTGGTGTTGGAGAAGACTCTTGAGAGTCCCTTGGACAACAAGGAAATCCAACCACTCCATCCTAAAGGAAATAAACTCCAATACTTTGGCCACGTGATGTGAAGAATTGACTCATTGGAAAAGGCCCCGATGCTGGCAAAGATTGAAGGCGGGAGGAGAAGGGGACAACAGAGGATGAGATGGTTGGAAGGCATCACTGACTCAATGGACATGAGTTTGAGTAAACTCCGGGAGTTGGTGATGGACAGGGAAGCCTGGCAGGCTGTAGTCCATGGGGTCGCAAAGAGTCGGACACAACTGAGCAACTCAACTGAACTGAACTGATTCTCTTACCATTTCAGAGTTTCATAGCCTACCTCTTCCATTCCAAGAACCATCCCAACTGTTTCCATTACCAGTTTAGAATGGAGGCCCAAACACAGATAGCTACTGGTAATACTCTTTATGTATATGTATACTTTGTAGGTATGTATACTTTGCATGCATGTGTGCTAAGTTGCTTCAGTCATGTCCGACTGTTTGCGACCCTATGGACTGTAGCCCACCTGGCTCCTCTGTCCATGGGATTCTCCAGGGAAGAATACTGGAGTGAGTTGCCATGCCCTCCTCCAGGGGATCGTCCCAACCCAGGGATTGAACCCGCGTCTCTTGTCTCCTGCATTGGCAGACAGGTTCTTTACCACTAGCACCATCTGTGAAGCCCATATGTATACTTTACCCACACATTGTAAGCGTGAGACATACCGTTCAGCTGTTACTGCTGCCAAAAAGTGACATCATTACATTATTAAGTGTTATGATGATGATCATGTAAATGTTCCAGTTCCCTGTTGCTCAGAACACAGTGTGTACCAGCAATGTTAGCATCACCTGGAACCTTGTGAGAAATAATCTAAAGCCTCACCCTAGATGCGCTAAATAAGAATCTGCATTTTAACAAGATATCCAGGTGATTTATAAGCCCATTAAAGTTTGAGAAGCACTGGCTTAGAGTATAGACTTTGGAGTCAGACTAGCTGTGTGACTAGGCAGTGAAAATAAAATGTGACATTTACTAAGGGCTTAGTGGCGCCATAACTGTGCCCAAGTCATCCTAATTAAATAACACCTCTGAGTCCCTGTTCTTTTTTTCTATAGGAAAAAAACAAAGGTAAATATACTTAATTCATCCAGCAAATAGCACCACCAAACTGCTCCATCCTAAACCCCAGACGTCATCCTCGATCCCTCCTTTTTCCCTGCCTTCATCCAGTCCTAACTGCCCTGCTTGCGGTCGATTCCATCTACTTTTCCCTCTCTGCACAACCAACAGCTTAATTTTAATCATCATTTCCATTGCCTGTACCACTGCAGTAGCCTCTTGATTGGTGTCCATCAACCATCCATCTCAACTCAATCCATTCCTCACATAACATTAAAATACATGTAAAACTCAACCATAAAATGCCACAGAGACAACCTATGACAAAAGCTCATCTGTAAGATGTAATAATTTCCACAGGTAAGCAAAGCCACCTGGGTGTGACCTCAGAGAGGCATATTTGATGTGGTTCTCATGGATTCTAGGGAAAGGAAGATCAAAATGGAAGAATTTCGGTCTTCCTTTCCCTCCTCCCCCTTTCCATCCACCTCACCTCCTTTCTAAATCTCTTATGCTATGAGAGTGGACATACATGCAGCAGTCTATCTTTGAGATCAAGCACTTGCCTCCCTCAGGCTGACTTTTTACTATCAAGTTTGCCTTCTGAGTATAATTTAAGTGCCCATGAAAATTCTCCTAAAGAAGAAAATGCACTGATAAGCATCTTGTCTACCTATCAGTCTTGCTTCTTAGCATGTTAATAAATTTGCATTGTTTTATTCATCTGTCTTTCACGTGAAAGTATTAGTCACTCAGTCGTGTCTGACTCTTTGTGACCTCATGGACTGGAGCCCGCCAGGCTCCTCTGTCCATGGAATTCTCCAGGCAAGAATACTGGAGTGTGGAGCCATTCCCTTCTCCAGGGAATCTTTCTGACCCAGAGGTCGACCCCAAGTCTCCCATGAGGTCATGCACCACCCAACCAACTAATTCTGAGTAGACTGACTAAACCACATTCTTGAGACCTATATAGATTTGGTTGCAAAACAAACCACCCAAATACATAGTGGCTTTAGGCACAACTATTTATTGAGCTCGCGATTCTGTAGGTCATCAGTTTAGACTGGGCTAAACTGGCTGGTTCTGCTGATTTGAGCTCCCCTGGTTGACCTTGGTTGGGACTCACACACATAGCTATAGTCAGCTGCCAGCCTGACTGGAGGCTGGCTGACTGCCCGTTCTCCTCCACATGGTGTCTAATCCTCCAGTAGGCTTTCCTAGGCTTGATGGCAAGATTTCAAGCACACCAAAAGGACAAGCCCCAATGTGCAGGCACTTTTCAGGTTTCTGCTCATGTTACATATGCTCTGGTCCCATTGGCCAAAGCAAGTCACAAGGCTAAGCCCAGAGTCAGTGTAGGAGGGAACTACTAAAGGATGTGGATATTGGAAGCCATGAACAAATTGAACCATCCTTGCAAGCAATTCACCAAGCATCTGAAGTGGATAGCCAGGACATAGTGAGGACATCAAGGAACCACCAATCATTAAACCCAGGCAGCTTCAGATGTTATTAAGTCATTGTCTATTTTCGGTATATCCAATAACTGCAATATTCTATACCATTTTCTTAAAGTAAGGTCAACCTACATGTGTGAAATGAATTCAAACAAAAAGGCCCTTAATCCATGGGAGGCACTGCCACAACTCTCTTCTCTGTATTTGGGTGTCATCACTGTGAACACAAAGTGTTAACGTCGTGGCTCATATCCATGCTGTATTGTCAGGAATGGGAGCAGGCAATGAGAAGCCAATTCTCCCCCTTGACATATAAGGAATCACAAGTTTCAACATCCACAGCAGATGTCAGATTTTTCTGGCCTTGCACGTAATTTGACTTTCTCTGTTATGCTACTAGAACAAAAAGAGTGAGAAAATGTGTTTCCAAATACAACTGGCGAAAAGAACTCCTCATAATAACAAAACTAAATTAAAAACTGTCTAAAGTGGTTAGGTCAGAACTCTAGGGCAGATTTCAAAAAGACAAACTCAATTAAACCTAGGTTATCTTCTGAAACATTCTGGAATATTCTATGGGTATTGTGTGCCTGTAGGGGTGCCTGGTGAGCTAGTTCCCCCAGAGTCCTAAATAGGAAGTAAGATATGAGCCCACTCTTTTTGGCATCACCCATCAAACTATGTGGAACTATTTTCCTAATGCATCTTCACCTCTTGAGATTTCAGCCATCAGCAGGGGATGAAGAAAGGACACTAATGTTTGATCTCTTAAACCTCTTTCTCTTTCCTTGGCTCTTTCTCCCAGAACCGTAAGAACTTCCTTTCCCAGTGGAATAGAAGCATCTCTTCTTCACTTCCTCCTTCCTTGTGTATGATCTTTGATTTCTCCCATTCACTTCCTAGTCATAAACCTTATGACTCACAAGATAGTGGAAAGGGAGTAACACCTAAAAGGAAATTAAAAAACATATTGAGTTATTATTTTCAAAATACCATTGCCATCTAATTGTTTTCAAAATTGTATTTTTGTTGCAGCAGAAGTGGAAACATTGTCCAAGTACAACATAAAATAAATAGTGTCTGTGTAATAGCAAGAATATCCCAAGCCTTGGCATAAAGATAAGCCAGAAAGGGATTTGTGTTTGTTACAATAGCAGTCTTACATTTCTCTTGTTCTCTTTCCTTTTTGTCTATTAACCTCCCAGATATTAGGGGATGCAGAGCTGAATAGTGGCAAGAAGATGGTTGTGGTTAAGAAACATGGTTTAGAATCTTAGTTCTTCTACTTGGTAATTGTATGATTTGGACCAAATTCACCACATTTCCCTTGAGCCTCAGTTCAGTTCAGTTCAGTTGCTCAGTCATGTCTGATTCTGCAACCCCATGGACTGCAGCACGCCAGGCCTCCCTGTCCATCACGAACTCCCAGAGTGTACTCAAACTTGTGTCCATTGAGTCAGTGATGCCATCCAGCTATCTATTCCTCTGTCGTCCCCTTCTCCTACCGCCTTCAATCTTTCTCAGCATCAGGGACTTTTCCAATGAGTCAGTTCTTCACATCAGATAGCCAAAGTATTGGAGTTTCAGCTTCAGCATCAGTCCTTCCAATGAATATTCAAGACTGATCTCCCTTAGGATGGACTGGTTGGGTCTCCTTGCTGTCCAAGGGACTCTCAAGAGTCTTCTCCAACACCACAGTTCAAAAGCATCAATTCTTCGGCGCT
This sequence comes from Bos indicus x Bos taurus, assembly GCF_003369695.1. Classification (NCBI taxonomy): domain Eukaryota; kingdom Metazoa; phylum Chordata; class Mammalia; order Artiodactyla; family Bovidae; genus Bos; species Bos indicus x Bos taurus. The sequence continues at coordinate 11,791,732 of NC_040105.1, read as the reverse complement.
CAGCTTTCTTTATAGTCCAACTCTCACATCCACACATGACGACTGGAAAAACCATAACTTTGACTAGACAGACCTTTGTTGGCAAAGTAATGTGTCTGCTTTTTAATATGCTGTCTAGCTTGGGCATAGCTTTTCTTCCAAGGAGCAACTGTCTTTTAATTTCATGGCTTCAGCCACCATTTGCAGTGATTTTGGAGCCCCAAAAAATAAAGTCTGTCACTGTTTCCACTGTTTCCTCATCTATTTGCCATGAAGTTATGGGACCAGATGCCATGATCTTAGTTTTCTGCATGTTGAGTTTTAAGCCAACTTTTTCACTCTCCTCTTTCACTTTCATCAAGAGGCCCTTGAACCTCAGCTTCCCTTTTTGTGATATTGGGATAAAAATGCCTTTCCTCACAGCATTGTGATGAGAATCAAATAAGATATATAAGCAGACACCCAGTTCAGTACCTGACCTATAGTGGATGCTTGGTAAATGATAATATTATCATACCCTCAGTTAATAGATTTTTCTACTCAAAGCATTAACATCCAATATCCCAATCCATCTCATCCCATGATGCACCCTCTAGCCTGCAGGTGTTACCAGCTTGTGTTATCAACTGCACACTTTTAATAGCTCAGCCTTTCTCTCTGCAAAGATTTCCCAGCAGATCTGCACTCCAATTCTCCCCAAGGCTGGGACAGGTAGGAGGGGAGGAAAGGCGAATTCTCACCACCTGCCTGCAGTGTGGATGCCATTCTGTTTGCATAATCTCTTTATGCAATGCCTCGAGTCCAAATAGCTCATGAAGCACTTTATAAACTTCACTGACTCGACAAAGCATGTTACAAAGAGAAAAGTACTAGGCCCACCACTGGGATGGTTCCCCTCCAGGGTACGGTGAAGATGTTGCAAAACCTGGCACAGTAGCTCTTCCCAGCAATTAGAAAGGCAAGTAAGGAGTAATGCTCTGACTTCACCTGAGGGCACAGGGGAGTTGGACTCTTAAGAGGAAATGACCCAAGCTGGAAGTGTAATAAGAAAAGAGAGATACCTGGCTTTCATAACCATGGGTAGCCAAGAAATTGGATTTGTGATGCATCTAGAGATTTAATTTGTTTTATTAAAGCCAGCATAATGCTCAGAAAATAATAGATCCAGGCTTCTCACAGTGTGGCTCGAGAGGACCACACTGGAATCATTTGAAGTGTGTTTAAATATGCAGGTTTGTGGGCTCACCCCGCCTCTCTGGCTGATCCAGGGGATCTAGACTGAGGCCTGGGAGTCTGTATTTTAAAAGCAACCTCCAAAAATAAATAAATAAATAAAAGCAACCTCCAGTGGTCATTTTTCCAGGAGGTTTGTCTTTTGTTTCATTTCCATCTCCTTATACTGCTCTCTGGGAAATGGTGGAGAAGCAACAGAAGAACAAGAAAATCCCAGAGGGACCAAGTACCAATGCTAAGGCACTCAGCTTCCTGTGGGCATGAAGATAAAGAAAACCTCTCCCTGCCCACCCTCCATCCTCAAGAGAAAGCAAATATTTAAAAGTACAGCCTTATGCCTTTTACAAGCAAAAGACTCCCATGAACTCCTACCATAGGTATCTCTGTTGGTCCCTCTCCAAATCTGTATTTTTAAGTCTCATAAACACTTATTTTTTACTGAAATATCTTAGATTTACATATTGTGTTGGTTTCAAGTGATTCAGTTCTAAATATATGTATATGTGTACACACACACACACACATATATTCTTGTCCAGATTCTTTTCCATCATAGATTATTACAAGATTTTGAGTATAGTTCCCTGTGCTATAAGTAGGTCCTTGTTGTTTATCTATTTTATATATAGTAGTATGTATATATTAATGCCAAACTCCTGATTTATCCCTTCCTTTATAAAAACTTCTTAACTCAGCTGATTATAACATAATTTCCTTTAAGACAATGGTTCTTGATATTTTTTAAGTCCAAGACTGCTTGAGACTCGTGGGAACTATGAATCCTCTCCTCACAAAATATTTATCAGTTCAGTTCAGTTCATTTCAGTTCAGTCACTCAGCCTTGTCCGACTCTTTGCGACCCCATGAATCATAGCACACCAGGCCTCCCTGTCTATCACCAACTCCCAGAGTTCACTCAGACTCACGTCCATCGAGTCAGTGATGCCATCCAGCCATCTCAGCCCCTGTTGTCCCCTTCTCTTCCTGCCCCCAAGCCCTCCCAGCATCAGAGTCTTTTCCAATGAGTCAACTCTTCGCATGAGGTGGCCAAAGTATTGGAGTTTCAGCTTTAGCATCATTCCTTCCAAAGAAATCTCAGGGCTGATCTCCTTCAGAATGGACTGGCTGGATCTCCATGCAGTCCAAGGGACTCTCAAGAGTCTTCTCCAACACCACAGTTCAAAAGCATCAATTCTTTGGCGCTCAGCCTTCTTCACAGTCCAACTCTCACATCCATACGTGACCACAGGAAAAACCATAGCCTTGACTAGACGGACCTTTGTTGGCAAGTAATGCATACACAATATTCAGGAGATAGCTCCAAGTCCTAGGACTTTAAGTGTGGTCCCCACACCAGTAGTATCAACCTCACCTAGGAGCTTGCTAGGAATGTAGATGCCGTGTGTGACAAAATGGATGAATCTTGAGGGTATTATGCTAAGTGAAATAAGGCAGACAGAAAAAGACAAATACTCCATGATCTCACTTATATGGGGAATCTAAAACAAAACAAAACAAAACAAAACAAAGGGAGGTAGGGGTAAGGTAATTGGTAAAGGTAGTCAAAGGGTACAAACTTCCAGTTATAAGATGAATAAGTTCTGTAATAAGCAAAACATGATTTTATTGTTCAGTCTCTCAGTCATGTCTGACTGTTTGCAACCCCATGAACTGTAGAACGCCAGGCCTGCCTGTCCTTCACCATCTCCCAGAGTTTGCTCAAACTCATGTCCATTGAGTTGGTGATGCCATCCAACAATTTCATCCTCTGTCGCCCCCTTCTCCTGCCTTCAAAGCCTGGTGACTATAGTTAATAAAGCTGTGTTTTATATTTGAAAGTTGCTAAGAGAGTAGATTTTAAAAGTTTTCACCACACCCACACAAATTTGTAACTATGAGGTGATGGATGTGTTAACTAATCTTATCGTGGTAACCATGTTGCAATGTATACAAATATAATATCACTACTTGCACATCTTGGGCTTCCCTGGTAGCTCGGTCGGTAAAGAATCCATCTGCAATGCAGGAGACCCAGGTTCAGTCCCTGTGTTGGAAGATCCCCTGGAGAAGGAAATAGCAACCCACTCCACTTTCTTGCCTGGGAAATCCCATTGGCAGAGGAGCCTGGCAGGCTACAATCCATAAGGACACAAGAGTCAGATACAACTTACCAACTAAACTACCATGACCATTTGCACATCTTAAACCTACAAATGTTACATGCCAATTATATCTCAATAAAGCCAGGGGGAAAAGGAATATAGATACTTGACAAAATTCAACATCCTTTCGCTGGTTAAAAACTTACAACAAATTGAATATAGAAGGAATGTACCCCAATGTAATAAAGGCCATATATGACAAACCCATATCTAACATCATACTCAAGGGGGAAAGGTTGAAGGCTTTCCACTAAGATCAAGAACAAGACGTGCCCACTCTTACAATTCCTATTCAACACAATTCAACACAGTGTTTTAAAGTCCTAGCCAGAGCAACTAGGCAAGGCAAAGAAAAAAAAAGATGTCCAAATAAGAAAGGAAGAAGATTGTCTCTGCAGATTTCATAATCACATACATGTATATAATACACACACATATTATACACACACACACATATTATACACACACACACATACACACACACACACATATATATACATGCATATGTATATCTCCCTAAAGATTCCACCAAAAAACTGTTAAAACTAACAAACAAATTCAGTAAAGTCAGGATACAAAATCAACCTGTAAGAATCAGTTGCATATCTATACACTAGCAACAAACTATCTGAAAAAGAAAACAATCCAATTTAGAATAGCATTAAAAAGATTAAAAAACTTAGGAATAAGTTTACCCAAAATGGGAAAGAGCTCTGCACTGAAAATTATAAAACATTGATGAAAGAAATTGAAGAAGACACAAATAAATGAAAAGATGTCTCATGTTCACAGATCAGAAGAATCAGTATAAGTAAAATGTCCATACTACCCAAAGCTATCTATAAATTCAGTGCAATCCCTATCAAATTTCCAATGGCACTTTTCACAAAAATAGGAAAAATGATCCTAAGTTTTGTATGGAATCATGTAAGACCCCAGACAGTCAAAGCAATCCTGAGAAAAGAACAAAGCTGGATGCATCACACTCCATAACTTCAAACTATATTACAAAGCTATGATAATCACATTATATTATTGGCATAAAAACTGGCATGTAGACTGATAGAACAGAATCAACAGCCGAGAAGGAAACCCACACATATATGGTAAACTAATATTTGACAAGGAAGCCAAGAATACACAGTGGGGGAAACATAGTCTCTTCAATAAATGATGTTGGGAAAATTGGATATTCACATGCAAAGGAATGGAATTGGATCCCTATCTTACACCACTCAAAAACACTAACTCAAAATGGATAAGACATAATAAACATAAGAATGAAACCTTAAAGTTCCTAGAAGGAAACCCAGGATTTAAGAAGCTCCTTGACATTGGTCTTAGTAAAGATTTTTTGGATGTGGCAACAGAAGCTAAAATAAACAAATGAGACTATATCAAACTAAAAAGCTTCCACACAGCAAAAGAATCAGCAAAATGTAAAGGCATCCTGCTGCTGCTGCTGCTGCTAAGTCGCTTCAGTCGTGTCCGACTCTGTGCGACCCCATAGACGGTAGCCCACCAGGCTCCCCCGTCCCTGGGATTCTCCAGGCAAGAACACTGGAGTGGGTTGTCATGTCCTTCTCCAATGCATGAAAGGGAAAAGTGAAAGGGAAATTGCTCAGTCGTGTCCAACTCTTATCGACCCCATGGACTACAGCCTACCAGGCTCCTCTGTCCATGGGATTTTCCAGGCAAGAGTACTGGAGTGGGGTGCCATTGCCTTCTCCGAAAGGCATCCTAGAGAATAGGAAAAATATTTGTAAACCACCTATATGATAAAGAGTTAATATCCAAAATATGTAAGGAACCCATACAACTCAACAGCAAAAATCAAATCATCCAACTAGAAAATAGGCAAAGGACTTGAATAGACATTTCTCTAAAGACAACAAATGGCCAACAGGTACATGAAAAATACTTAGCATCACTAATCATCAGGGAAATGCAAGTCAAAACCACAATGAGCCAAATGCCACACCTTTTAACTGTCTATTATCAAAAAGACAAGAGACAGCAAGTATATGCGAGGCTGTGGAGAAAAGGGAACCCTTGTGCACAATTGAATGGAAAACAGTATGGAGGTTCCTCAAAATTGTTTAAATACCACTACCATATGATCCTGCAATCCCACCTCTAGGTATATATCCAAAGGAAATGAAATTACAATCTCAGAGAAATATCTGCACCTCCATGTTCATTGTAGGATTATTTTATAATAGCCAAAGCATGGAAATAATCTACGTTTCCAACAGTGGATGAATAGATAAAGAAAATGTATACAATGTAATATCATTTATCCATAAAGCAAGAAGGAAAGCATGCCTTTTGCAGCTACATTGATGGACTTTGAGGTCATTATGCTAAGTGAAATAAGTCAAGTAGAGAAAGACCTATATTGTATCTTTTCATTTATATGTGGAAGCTAAAAACAGCTGAACTTATAGAAACACAGAGTAGGATGGTGGCTACTGTGGCCTAGGGGGTGGGGGGAAGAGGCAGATGTTGATCACAGAACACAAACTTTCAACTACAAGATGAGGAGCTAATGTATCTGGGGCTCTAGTATACAGCAGTATGGTAACTATAATTGACTGTAATGTATTCATACTTGAAAATTAATAGAGTAAATTTTAAATATTACCACCACACACAGAAAAGGTAATTATGGTAGGGGATAAAGGTTTCAACTAACCTTGTTGCTGAAGTGAAAGTGTTAGTTGCTCAGTCGTGTCTGACTCTTTGTGACCCCATGGACTGCAGCCCACTAGACTTGTTGTTAGTTAAATATATGTGTGTGGGTGTGTATTAGTTAAATATACATTTATAATGTATACATGTATCAAACATCACATTGTACACTTTAAACTTACGTATATTTCAGTAATATCTCTGTAAAGCTGGAGGAAAAAAGTAAATGTAGATGCTTGGTCCTGACCTCAGAATGACCAAGATAAGGACTTTCCTGGCAGTGCAGTGGTTACAATTTCACACTTACACTGCATGGGTCATGGGTTCAATCCATGGTTGGTAAACTAAGATCTAAGATCCCACGTGCCATGTGGCCTAATGATAATAATAAAGTTTAGCTTAAAAAAAAAAAGAACTACCAAGATATGATCTAAATTTTAACAAAAGTCCCAAGGAATCTGTATGCTCATTACATTTTGAAAAACTGTACTTAAGATACAGCTACATATGCAGTACTCAACTTGGGGAAGTGTACTGTTGAAAATGTCCCCCAGGTGATTCTAGCATACAATCAGTGTGGAGAGCTATAGCTTTAAACCAGTGCTTCTCAAACTTTAGCAAGCTTGAAAAACCACCGATTGCAGGGCCATACTCCCAGAATGATTCAGTATGCCTGGGGTGGAGCCTGAGATTCTGTACTTCTAAAAAGTTTCTAGATCATACTGCTGCTTTTGATAGGGAATGAAACCATGAGACATTTTCTATCCCCACCATCCATGGCCCAAACTCCTAATTCAAAAAAAAGTTGAAGAAGCAGAATTGATTCTGAGGGTAAAAAGAATCATTCTTCACCACTATTCCAGCTCTCCCTACCAATCTGTTTCCACAAGATGAGGCCAAGGGTAAAGCACACTTGACTAGAAATTAGACAAGCTGGAATAATTTTATATTGAACAATTAGGATGCTGGGAGTGCACCAGAAAACTTTACTTCCCCTCTTCCCAGCCAACACTGTGACTCTCCATTCTCAAGACAGTTCTTTCCAGCTCCTTGAGTGAAATCTAGAACAGAACCCATAGGTCCTTATCATTCTTAGGCCTAAAAAATCCTCTGGCAACTTTAGTTCTCCAAACAGTATGAGTTCAATCATTCATATGTCCAGCCTACTTTAAGAAACAGAACTCCTATTTACAGCTTTGCTCTCCCACAACTACTAGCCTGCCTCCAGGGAAGAGGCTGAATTCGCCCCTCTTACTTTCCCACTTTCCCATCCCCAGTTCAGTGCTAGGTTTCCTTCTGGCTCCTCCAGATTTGGAGAAGTATGCTGCTGCTGCTAAGTCGCTTCAGTCGTGTCCGACTCTGTGTGACCCCATAGACGGCGGCCCACCAGGCTCCTCCGTCCCTGGGATTCTCCAGGCAAGAACACTGGAGTGGGTTGTCATGTCCTTCTCCAATGCATGAAAGTGAAAAATGAAAATGAAGTCGTTCAGTCGTGTCCGACTCTTCATGACCCCATGGTCTGCAGCCTACCAGGCTCCTCCATCCATGGGATTTTCCAGGCAAGAGTATTGGAGTGGGATGTCATTGCCTTCTCTGCCTCTTACTACTAGAAACCCTTAACCCTGGGAAGATGCCCTGTTGACCATTCTTTATAGGAAATGCCTGTCCTGTTCTCCATGTGAATTCTGACAATGCCAAGCATTGTGGCCATACCATATGGTGGAATTGCATTCTACTCCCATGGATGGCATAGCTCCCCACCTTCTCTTATGGGCATCTTGAGCCACCTGTATTTAATCTTCTTGATATGAATCAAAAACCTTGATATGAATCAAAAATTAAAAAATAATCAAAGAGTTTCTTTGCACCCTCATAATTCAGAGCATTTCATTATTGCTCGCCCTCTCAACATGGCTGCCGGTGTGGCATATAGAAGTATGGTTGGCTTCTCTCTTTTCTCTGTCAGTTCCCTACTCATCTCACTAATTTTGGACTTTGATCATCCTAGAAGGGAGAGCAGGGGGGAAGAGTGAAGTTAAGAGGCAGGAAAGAACTTACTCTTTCTTTCATGAGGTGTTTTGAGGGAGACCTTGGAAATTCCCCACTGGGAAGCTACATGACCTTTCCCCTGTCTTGGACAATGCGTGTCTTCTGACTGATTGTTGATCCTCAACAGTTCTTACAGTGCTGATCCTCAACCCCTGTGCTCCAGAAGTCCACATTTGAGCAGAGTTCTTTTTAAAACATTCCAGGCTGGTCAAGATCTGGTTCCCAGGAAACACTCATTTAATTTGTTCCCCTTTGGTGAAAATAACAATTTGTTTAAATGTATCTCTGTTCCTTTGCTTCCAAGAGCCATGTTATGGGTTAAATTGTGTTCCCCCAAAAAAACAAAGTCAAAGTCCTGTCTTAACCCCCAATACCTCAGAATGTGACCTAATTTGGAAATGGGGTTATTAAAGATGTTATTAGTTCAGAGGAGGTCATACTGAAAGAGATGGGTCCTTAATCCAATATGTTTGGTGTCTCTATAAGACAATGTGAAGACAGAGACATGGAAGGAAAAGACAGAAGTAGAGATTGGGAATGAGCTGCCACAAGCCATGGAATGCCTGGGGCCACCAAAAACTGGAAGAAGCAATGATGCTGCTAAACATCTTGATTTCTGACTTGTAGCCTCCATAACTGTGAAAGAATAGATTTCTAGTGTTTTATGCCACACAGTTCAGGGTACTTTGTTACAGCAGCCCTAGGAAACTAATAGTGGCTACTTCAGTCTTTCTCTTGCCAATTCCTTCTTTCATCATGAGTCTTGTACCAATCTCTGCATGCTCACTGAATCCAGAGGACACTTAGCTCTCTCTAAGAGGTGCCCATGAAGCTCCCCCTCGGTAACTTGAGGTGAGGGTGATGCAAAGACCTTCACATCCACCTCAGGATGAAGAAAGAGGAAATGTCACACAACTACAAAATCCCAGTACCCTCCCCACCCCTTTCCTGGCCTCTCAAGCATCAATCTTCTTATGTACTTCACTTGATGTTGAGCTCAGATTCCAAAATTCTGTGTGTGTTCATCACGTGCGTCTTGTTGGAACATTGGAACGTGAGAATATTTAACACTTTTTATTTTTTATTAACAACCTTTAAGACCTTAGCAAAAACTAAGACTGGTAGAATCCCATTTTAAACTCCTGATACACTGGAGGGCAAAACAGCTTAGTCTCCCGTTACCTTGGAAACTTCTCTTATTTCTAGTCATGAGAAACGTAAGTGAAACTATTATCTGATAAGCAGGTAAGGTCCTCTTGCTAATTGTCTAAGTCAAACAGAAAGGAAATGGCATTCTGAAAACATCAGAACTAGTGTTTCCTTGAGTCCCCATAAAAATCATTACAACCACTGAAATCGTAACTGTGTACTGTTTACAGAATGATGCCCCCCCCTTTTTTTCTTGGAAAATCCAAGGGATTAGGGGGAAAAAAAGAATTTTCCAGAATACGTACAGGTAGTTTCCAGATTTTGGATAGGTTGTGTTCCAAGAGTTTATTTATAAGGTCTTTGAAATTTAGAACATATTTGCTAACAAAATGGTGTCCAGGAAAGTAGGTTTTCTGATAACCCCCAAAACTTAGTGTAGTTTGATTTTGTTTAGTTTGGTGCAAGAGATCCTGAGACAACTTTGTGCTGGCACCGAGCAGGGTTGCAGTTGTAGCATCCACTGTTAACGCCCCGTCCCTGACATCCAACAGATGCTCAATAAATATTGCATACACCAATGCATTAATGCATGAATAAATGAATCTTAGTTGAGGAGGGCACGGACTTGCAGTCTGATAGGGCTGGGTCCATCTTTTACTTGTCTTATGACACTGGGGAAATCACTTACTCTTCATGAGCCTTGTTTTCCTTATGTGTGATATGGAGATAAAATGCTGGAAGGACCAAATGAGATGTGTATGTAGAGCAGCAGGTAGAATGCCTTGAACATGGGCATTTGATAATGTTAATATCATTATAATCCTCTTGAATGAATTAATAACCTGCCGAGTCAATATGTCAATCAAGAAGAGAACAGTCTCATCTCTCTAACTGCGAGTAACTTTGCCCTTCCCCCAAGGTTGCATTTGGCAGTATCTGGAGACATTTGGGGTCATCATAAATGGTGATGGAGGGATTGCTACAGGCTTCTATTGGGTAGGGGGCTTCCCTGGTGGCTCAGATGGTAAAGAGTCTGCCTGCAGTGCAGGAGACCCGGATTTGATCCCTGGGTGAGGGAAGACCTCCTGGAGAAGGGAATGGCTACCCACTCCAGTATTCTTGCCTGGAGAATCTCCTGGACAGAGCAGCCTGGCAGGGTCTATGGGGTCGCAAAGAATCAGACACAACTGAGTGACCACTTTCACTTTCTATTGGGTAGAGTCTAGTGATAATTGTTCAACTTCCTACAATACACAGCGCAGTCCCCCCAACAGAGACCCAAATGTCAGTTATGCCAAGATTAAGAAATCTTGCTACGTACTCACAGAACACACAGTTGGGTGATATACTTTCTTCCTTCTGTCTGACTCCAGCTGTTCCCTTATTTTTCTCCACCTCCAGCATCTTTAGAGTTGAGGACTCCCAGCATTGAAAGAGACTATCTTACTTTGGTTTCCCTCAAAATCACACCCTGAGACAAGGTTCAAGTGAAAGATATTTGGGAGGTGAATGAAACATTAGGAGAGTGAAGAAGTGAGTCAGGGAGCAGAAGGCAGATAATAAAGGGTGCAGAGTCAGCTGCCACAGTGGGCACCTAAACCCAGGAGCCAGAGCTGAACTTTTCTCAAAGTTACCCCACTCCGGGATCGAGCTGGGGTATTTATCTGTGAACCCACAGCAATCCTTAGTCGAGGGCTGCTCCCAGGATGTTGACTGCCTGTCTTTGTTGATCTTCCACGTGAGTGGTGAAGGAGGATTCATAGGCCAAAGAGAAATGCAGCAAAATGCAGGTGCTGGGAGTTGGAAGTCAGGCCAGCGTGCCCTGGTGTAGTAAGAGTGATGGGCTATGAGCAGGGTAATGACAGCTTGTGTTGCATAGCTTTGTCCTCATGGCTTTGCTCTAGAGTCTCGGGGCTTGGATGGAAATTCTGGGTGCAACATTGACTTGCTCTGTGACCTTGAACAAGATACCAATCTAACCTCAGTCTCCTCCACTGTAGAGTACAGATGACAGTGGTGCCAACCTCACTGGGCTACTGCGAGGACGATACAAGAAAACGCAAGTGAAACAAGTCCCTTGTTCAGACAGCCTTAGCTATTATTGTGCTAAAGGTCATAATAATAGCTAAGCACAGTTGAGAATTGACTTCGTGCCAGGCACCCTTTTAAGTATGTGCTGTACACTGACTCATTTAATCTTCCCAATGCCTCTTGGAAGTAGAAGCCATCATTATCCCCGTGTTGTGGGTAAATACAAGGTACTGAGAGATCAGCCACATCAAGTCGTGTGCCCTGAGATAAGATCTGAAGGTTAGAAGCATCCGTTATACAAAGGAGAAAAGGACATTCCAGAAGGAGGAATTATGCGATGTTCATGTATGCAAAATCAGAGTCCTCTTTAAACTCTTTCTCTCCTTGTGTGGTGACAAAGTCAGACACTGTGAAAAATGACCAAATATTTCCTGATGATCCAAGTGCCAGGTGCAATCACTCACCTGAATTGCACGGTGACATTTTGCCCAAGCCCTGTGCTCACCAAACCAAGCGGTGGGCGGCTGCTCCGTCCTCAGGAATTCGGTCTTTCTCAGCAGAGCCTGCAATTACAATGAAACCTGACCTTTGCAGTTTCATCTTCAGGCTTTTGAAATGAAGATGTCGGGATTCAAAATTGGACAACGTTGTCAGCGGGGAGACGCCTGGAAGCAGAAGAATATTTATGGTAATAAAAAACTTGAGCTCTCAAAGGACCAGCTATATTACAGTTGGCACAAGGCATATTAGAGCTTGTCCAGATTTACTGTCAGCCCTCTGAATTCATGGCCTTAAAAGGCAATAAATTGTGGGAGGAGTATACTGCTTAAGCAGATCAGAGGGAAAAACGAAAATGGAGAGCCTAGAAAATGTAAATTATTGAATTCCAAACTTTTCTCTTAAATTTTATCAAAATAGAAGGTTTCCTTACATGAACTGGAGTATTATTAAGGAAACTGAAATTCCTGTTGCCATCTTACTCGTCAGTTCATTTTATTCCTGATTCTTCTCCCCCATAATGGTGAGCGAGGGCATCTCAGGATGTTGAAGGAAGAAAAAAGATCGAGCAAGAGCTAGCAAATGAGTTAATACCAGTTTGCTCATTTATTCTATTCTGTTTGCCCTCTTATGCTATAAAATTGTGAACACTAAATCTAGAAATTGAAAACATGTTAAAAATGAAAACAAAGTTCACCGTGAATATCCTGTAAGACTTTATGTATGGTATTAAGCATAGATGTTATTCCTTTCGTGACAAACCCATCTATAATACAAATATCCTTAATTTACAAGTAAATCTAACACACTTATCAAGTTAGAAAGTACTATACCAGCTTTATGTGCAGTATAATAAAGGGATGATGATTAAACTTCATTCATACCATCCTTAATACACAAAATATTTCTCCCAAGAAAGCTGAAAAGAAAGTAAGCAAAAAAAGAAAAAATAGTGTGAACACAAGAGAATGCAGAACAAGGTGTAATCGGTGGGGAAAATCTGTACTTTAACCTTGCTTAATGAGATGACAGGAGAAGGCAATGGCACCCCACTCCAGTACTCTTGCCTGGAAAATCCCATGGATGGAGGAGCCTGGAAGGCCGCAGTCCGTGGGGTCGCTGAGGGTCGGACATGACTGAGCGACTTCACTTTTACTTTTCACTTTCCTGCATTGGAGAAGGAAATGGCAACCCACTCCAGTGTTCTTGCCTGGAGAATCCCAGGGACAGGAGCCTGGTGGGCTGCCGTCTATGGGGTCGCACAGAGTCGGACACGACTGAGGTGACTTAGCAGCAGCAATGAGATGACAACTTTGTGCTGCCTCCGCCCCGTATATCCACCTGGGTACCAGAATCAGCCAACCTGCCCTCTCTCACTCTCCCTATAACATACGCCATCTAGTTCTCCTAGTAATGATGTAAGCAACGACAAAAACTACAAGATAAATAGGAAACACAAACAGTCTTTAAGTATGTTTCACCTAGAATAACCATGCCCACTAGAGTGAAAAGAGGAGAAATTCTATCCAACTTGCAAAATATAGCAATAAAATCCCTTCTTTCCTCAAACCAGCTCCTTGGAAATGAGATTCCACACCCCACCCCCCACCCCCGTTATAACCCAGTTGAATTTTTAACAGGCAGGATGATGAAAAAGATCTTCCTTATGTCTAATTGAAATTCTTAATCCTGCACTTTAAAACACATTTCATTTTGATTGTCTTCACTCAATACAGGGAAACTTTCATTTACCTAATGTCTGTTTTCTTATTTCCTTTGATCTTCTCGGAATCATTCAATTTCACTGTCATTCTTACTTCCACACAATCTAGGAATTTTCTGAGCTATGCGTGAACTCTCTAAAGTTTTTTTTATTTTATTTTTGGCCGTTCTGGGTCTTCGTTGCTATGGGGGCTTTTCTTTAGTTGCAGCAAGCAGGGTCTGCTCTCTGGTTGCAGCATACAGGCTTCCCATTGCAGTGGCTTTTCTTGTTGTAGAGCACGGGTTCTAGGTCCAGAGGCTTCAGTAGTTGCCACACGGGCTCAGTAGTTGCAGTTCCCGGGCTCTAGAGCACAGGCTTAATAGTTGTGGTGCACTGGCTTAGTTGCTCTGCGGCATGTGGGTTCTTACCGGACCAGGGATCGAACCCATGTCTCCAGCATTGGAAAGCAGATTCTTTACTACTGAACCATCAGGGAAACCCTCTACGGTTCTTCTTCATGAGTTTTGTAATTCAAAATTACATAGTTTCTTTAAAAGAAGTGACAAAGACTATACATAAGCTATTTTATTTCAAATTTATTTATTATAGATAAAAATACATTCCCTTTGTAAAAAAAAAAAATTAAACAGTATAAAAGCATGTGGATTAGAAAGTAAATGAAAGTCCTATTTAAATCCATTACCGTTTCTAAGAAAGTAACTACATTTAAAATTTTGATGTGTCCTCTTGGACTATTTATTGTCTTTACATTTACAGACCTATGTATGTAAACATACTCAGTTGAACCTTGAACAATTTTGACTGCGTGGGTCATTAGGGGCACTGACCTCCCACCCCCATGTAGTCAAAAATTTCTGTATGACTTTTGCCTCCCCAAAACCTAACTATTAATGCCTACTGTGGACTGGAAGCCCTACTGATAACATAAACATCCAATTAACACATATTTTGTATGTTATAAGTATTAGATACTGTATTCTTACACTTTGTTGTTGTTCAGTCACTGAGTCATGTCCGACTCTTTGCGACCCCATGGACTGCAGCTCGCCAGGCTCCCCTGACCTTCACTATCTCCTGGATTTTGCACAGATTCACATCTGTTGAGTCAGTGATGCCATCCAACCATCTCATTCTCTGCTGCCCATGTCTCCTCTTGCCTTCAATCTTTTGCAGCATCAGAGTCTTTTTCAATGAGTCAGCTCTTTGCATCAGATGGCCAAAGTATTGAAGTTTCTGCATCAGTCCTTCCAATGGATATTCAGGACTGATTTCCTTTAGGATGGACTGGTTGGATCTCCTTGCAGTCCAAGGAACTTTCAAGAGTCTTCTCCAGCACTACAATTAGAAAGCATCAATTGTTCACATCTCAACCTTCTTTATGGTCCAACTCTCCCATCCATACATGATTACTGGAAAAACCATAGCTTTAATTATACAGACCTTTGTCAGCAAAGTGATGTCTCTGCTTTTCAATACTCTGTCTAGGTTTGTCATAGCTTTCCATCCAAGGAGTAAGCATCTTTTAATTTCATGGCTGCAGTCACCATCTGCAGTGATTTTGGAGCCCAAGAAAATAAAGTTTGTCACTGTTTCCATTGTTTCCCCATCTATTTGCCATGAAGTGATAGGACCTGATGCCATGATTTTAGTTTTCTGAATGCTGAGTTTTAAGCCAGCTTTTTCACCCTCCTTTTTCACTTTCTTTTTTTTTTAAATAATTTATTTATTTTAATTGGAGGCTAATTACTTTACAATATTGTAGTGGTTTTTGCCATACATTGACATGAATCAGCCATGGGTGTGCATGTGTTCCCCTCCTGAACCCCCCTCCCACCTCCCTCCCCATCCCATCCCTCAGGTTCATCCCTGTGCACTGGCTGTGAGCACCCTCTCTCATACATCAAACCTGGACTGGTGATCTGTTTCACATATGGTAATATACATGTTTCAATGCTATTCTCTCAAATCATCCCACCTTCACCTTCTCCCACAGAGTCCAAGAGTCTGTTCTTTACATCTGTGTCTCTTTTGCTGTCTCGCATATAGGGCCATCATTACCATCTTTCTAAATTCCATACATATGTGTTAATATACTGTATTGGTGTTTTTCTTTCTGACTTACTTCACTCTGTATAATAGGCTCCAGTTTCATCCACCTCATTAGAAATGATTCAAATGCATTCTTTTTAATAGCTGAGTAATATTCCATTGTGTATATGAACCACAGCTTTCTTATCCATTCGTCTGCTGATGGACATCTAGGTTGCTTCCATGTCCTGGCTATTATAAACAGTGCTGCAATGAACAGTGGGGGACATGTGTCTCTTTCAATTCTGATTTCCTCGGTGTGTATGCCCAGTGGGATTGCTGGGTCATATGGCAGTTCTATTTCCAGTTTTTTAAGAAATCTCCACACTGTTCTCCATAGTGGCTGTACTAGTTTGCATTCCCACCAACAGTATAAGAGGGTTCCCCTTTCTCCGCACCCTCTCCAGCATTTATTGTTTGTAGATTTTTGGATAGCAGCCATCCTGGCTGGCATGACGTGGTGCCTCATTGTGGTTTTGATTTGCATTTCTCTGATAATGAGTGATGTTGAGCATCTTTTCACATGTTTGTTAGCCATTTGTATGTCTTCTTTGGAGAAACGTCTGTTTAGTTCCTTGGCCCATTTTTTGATTGAGTCACTTATTTTTCTGGAATTGAGTTCCATGAGCTGTTTTTATATTTTTGAGATTAATTCTTTGTCAATTGCTTCATTTGCTATTATTTTCTCCCATGCTGAAAGCTGTCTTTTCACCATGCTTGTAGTTTCCTTCGTTGTGCAAAAGCTTTTAATTTTAATTAGGTCCCATTTGTTTACTTTTGTTTTTATTTCCATTACTCCAGGAGGTGGGTCATAGAGGATCCTGCTGTGATTTATGTCAAAGAGTGTTTTGCCTGTGTTTTCCTCTAGGAGTTTTATAGTTTCTGGTCTTATGTTTAGATCTTTAATCCATTCTGAGTTTATTTTTGTGTATGGTGTCAAAAAGTGTTCTAGTTTCCTTCTTCTGGGACCAGTTTTCCCAGCACCACTTGTTAAAGTGATTGTCTTTTCTCCGTTGTATATTCTTGCCTCCTTTGTCAAAAATAAGGTGTCCATAGGTGTGTGGATTTATCTCTGGGCTTTCTATTTTGTTCCATTGATCTATATTTCTTCTTTGTGCCAGGACCATAATGTCTTGCTGACTGCAGCTTTGTAGTATAGTCTGAAGTCAGGCAGGTTGATCCCTCCAGTTCCATTCTTCTTTCTCAAGATTGCTTTGGCTACTCAAGGTTTTTGTATTTCCATACAAATTGTGAAATTATTTGTTCTAGTTTTCTGAAAAATACAGTTGGTAGCTTGATAGGGATTGCATTGAATCTATAAATTGCTTTGGGTAGTATACTCATTTTCACTCTATTAATTCTTCTGATCCATGGACATGGTATATTTCTCCATCTATTTGTGTCATCTTTGATTTCTTTCATCAGTGTTTTATAGTTTTCTATATATAGGTCTTTTGTTTCTTTAGGTAGATTTATTCCTAAGTATTTTATTCTTTTTATTGCAATGGTGAATAGAATCATTTCCTTAATTTCTCTCTGTTTTCTTATTGTTAGTGTATAAGAATGCAATGGATTTCTGTGTGTTAATTTTATATTCTGCAACTTTACTATATTCATTGATTAGCTCTAGTAATTTTCTGGTGGTGTCTTTAGGGTTTTCTATGTAGAGGATCATGACATCTGCAAACAGGGAGAGTTTTACTTCTTCTTTTCCAATCTGGATTCCTTTTATTTCTTTTTCTTCTCTGATTGCTGTGACTAAAACTTCCAAAACTATCTTGAATAGTAGTGGTGAGAGTGGGCACCTTTGTCTTGTTCCCGACTTTAGGGGAAATGCTTTCACTTTTTCACCACTGAGGATAATGTTTGCTGTGGGTTTATCATATATGGCTTTTATTATGTTTAGGCATGTTCCTTCTATGCTTACTTTCTGGAGGATTTTTATCATAAATGGATGTTGAATTTTGTCAAAGGCTTTCTCTGCATCTATGGAGATAATCCTAGGAGACTACTATGAGCAACTATATGCCAATAAAATGGACAACTTGGAAGAAATGGACAAATTCTTAGAAAAGTATAACCTTCCAAAACTGAACCAGGAAGAAATAGAAAAATTAACAGACCCATCGCAAGCATGGAAACCAAAACTGTAATCAAAAATCTTCCAACAACCAAAAGCCCAGGACCAGATGGCTTCACAGGTGAATTCTACCAAAAATTTAGAGAAGAGCTAACACCTATCCTACTCAAACTCTTCCAGAAAATTGCAGAGGAAGGTAAACTCCCAAACTCATTCTATGAGGCCACCATTACCCTAATACCAAAACCAGACAAAGATGCCACAAAAAAAGAAAACTACAGGCCAATATCACTGCTGAACATAGATGCAAAAATCCTTACCAAAATTCTAGCAAATAGAATCCAACAACATATTAAAAAGATCATACATCGTAACCAAGTGGGCTTTATCTCAGGGATGCAAGGATTCTTCAATATTTGCAAATCAATCAGTGTGATACACATATTAATGAATTGAAAGATAAAAACCATATGATTATCTCAATGGATGCAGAGAAAGCCTTTGACAAAACTCTTTCATCAAGAGGCTCTTTAGTTCTTCTTCGCTTTCTGCCATAAGGGTGGTGTCATCTGCATATCTGAGGTTCTTGATATTTCTCCTGGCAATCTTGACTCCAGCTTGTGCTTCATCCAGCCTGGCATTTTGCATGATGTAATCTGCATATAAGTTAAATAATTAGGGTGACAACATACAGCCTTGACTGAATATATTCCTTTCCCTATTTGGAACCAGTCTGTTGTTCCATGTCCAGTTCTAATTATTGCTTCTTGACCTGCCTACAGATTTCTCAGGAGGAAGGTCAGGTGGTCTGGTATTCCCATCTCTTTCAGAATTTTCCACAGTTTGTTGTGATCCACACAGTCAAAGGCTTTAGCATAGTCAATGAAGCAGAGATAGATGTCTTTCTGGAACTCCCTTGCTTTCTCCATGATCCAACAATTGTTGGCAATTTGATCTTTGGTTCCTCTTCCTCTTTGAAACCCAGCTTGTACGTCCAGAAGTTCTTGGTTCATATACTGCTGAAGCCTAGCTTGAAGGATTTTGAGTGTAACCTTGCTAGTATGTGAAATGAGCACAATTTTCTTTGGCAATCACTTACAGTAAAGTAAGTTAAAGAAAAAAAATTATTAAGAAAATCATAAGGAACTATACTACAAAGCTAAAGTAATCAAAGCACTATGAGACTCACACAAAAACAGATACTTAGATCTACGGACCAAGATACAGAACCCATAATAAACACATACAATGCAAGAGGCGCAAGAGATGTGGGTTGATCCCTGGGTCAGGAAGATCCCCAGGAGTAGGAAATGGGAAGTCACTCCAGTATTCATGCCTAGGGAATTCCATGGACCGAGAAGCCTAGCAGACTACAATCAATGGGGTTGCAAAGAGTTGGACACTAAACATGCACACATGTGCACATATGGTCAATTAATCTATGACAAAGGAGGCAACAGTATACAATGTAGAAAAGACAGTCACTTCAATGTGTACTGCTGTGAAAAGTGGACAGCTACAGGGAAAATTGAAATTAGGACATTCTCTAACATCATATACAAAAATAAACTCAAAATGGTTTAAAGGCATAAATATAAGACTGGAAATCATAAAACTCACAGAAGAAAACATAGTCAGAACACTCCTTAACATAAGTCCTGAGGATCTGTCTCTTCAGGTAAGAAAACAAAAGCAAAAATAAACAAATGGGACCTAATTAAAATTAAAAGCTTTTGAACAGTACAGGAAACCATCAATAAAATGAGAAGACAAACACTGAATGGGAGAAGATATTTGCAAATGATATGTCTCATAAGGAGTTCAGATCCAAAATATAGAGAGAGCTCATAAAACTCAATATCAAAAAAAAAAAAAAACAAACAGACATACACAACCAGATTTTAAAATGGGCAGAATACCTGAATAGACATTTTTCCAAAGGAGACATACAGATGGCCAACAAGCACATGAAAAGATGCTCAACATCACTGATCATCAGGGAAATGCAAATCAAATAACTATCATAAAAAGATAACAAATGATAAATGTTGGCAAGAATGTAGATAAAAAGGACCTCTAGTACACAGTGGGTGGAAATAGCTTCCCTGGTGGCTCTGACAGTAAAGAATCTGCCTGCAATGCAGGAGACGTGAGTTTGATCCTGGCTACCAACATTATACAGGAGGCAGTGATCAAGACCATCCTCAAGAAAAAGAAATGCAAACAGGCAAAATGGTTGTCTGAGGAGGCCTTAAAAATAGCTGAGAAAAGAAGTGAAAGGCAAAGGAGAAAAGGAATGATATACCCATTTCAATGCAGAGTACCAAAGAATAGCAATGAGAGATAAGAAAGCCTTCTTCAGTGATCAGTGCAAAGAAATAGAGGAAAACAATAGAATGGGAAAGTCTAAAGGTCTCTTCAAGAAAATTAGAAATACCAAGGGAATACTTCATGCAAAGATGGGCACAATAAAGGACAGAAATGGTATGGACCTAACAGAAGCAGAAGATATTAAGAGGTGGCAAGAATACACAGAAGAGCTGTAGAAAAAAGATCTTCATGACCCAGATAACCAAAATGGTGTGATCACTCACCAAAAGCCAGACATCGTGGAATGTGAAGTCAAGTGGGCCTTAGGAAGCATCACTACGAACAAAGACAGTGGAGGTGGTGGAATTCCAGTTGAGCTATTTCAGATCCTGAAAGATGATGCTGTGAAAGTGCTGCAGTCAATAGGCCAGCAAATTTGGAAAACGCAGCAGTGGCCACAGGACTGGAAAAGGTCAGTTTCATTCCAATCCCAAAGAAAGGCAATGTCAAAGAATGTTCAAACTACTGCACACTGGCACTCATTTCACAAGCTAGCAAAGTAATGCTCAAAATTCTCCAAGCCAGGCTTCAACAGTATGTGAACTGTGAACTTCCAGATGTTCAAGCTGGGTTTAGAAAAGGCAGAGGAATCAGAGATCAAATTGCCAACATCTGTTGGATCATCAAAAAAGCATGAGAGTTCCAGAAAAACATCTACTCTGCTTTATTGACTTGCCAAAGCCTTAGACTGTTTGGATCACAACAAGCTGTGGAAAATTCTGAAAGAGATGGGAATACCAGACCACCTTACCTGCCTCCTGAGAAATCTGTATGCAGGTCAAAAAGCAACAGTTAGAACCAGACATGGAACAACAGACTGGTTCCAAATAGGGAAAGGAGTACATCAAGGCTGTATATTGTCACCCTGCTTATTTAACTTATATGCAGAATACATCATGCAAAATGCCAGGCTGGATGAAGCACAAGCTGGAATCAAGATTGCCAGGAGAAATACCAAGAACCTCAGATATGCAGATGACACCACCCTTATGGCAGAAAGCGAAGAAGAACTAAAGAGCCTCTTGATGAAAGTGAAAGAGGAGAGTGAAAAAGTTGGCTTACCCAGCAATTCCACTGCTGGGCTTACACACCAAGGAAACCAGAATTGAAAGAGACACATGCACCCCAATGTTCATTGGAGCACTGTTTATAATAGCCAGGACATGGAAGCAACCTAGATGTCCATCGGCAGATGAATGGATAAGAAAGCTGTGGTACATATACACAATGGAATATTACTCAGACATTAAAAAGAATACATTTGAATCAGTTCTAATGAGGTGGATGAAACTGGAGCCTATTATACAGAGTGAAGTAAGCCAGAAAGAAAAACACCAATACAGTATACTAACACATATATATGGAATTTAGAAAGATGGTAATGATAACCCTATATGCAAGACAGCAAAAGAGAGACAGATGTATAGAACAGTCTTTTAGACTCTGTGGGAGAGGGCGAGGGTGGGATGGTTTGGGAGAATGGCATTGAAACATGTATGATATGTGAAATGAATTGCCAGTCCAGCTTCGATGCAGGATACAGGATGCTTGGGGCTGGTGCACTGGGATGACCCAGAGGGATGGTATGGGGAGGGAGGTGGGAGGAGGGTTCAGGATGGGGAACACGTGTACACCTGTGGAGGATTCATGATGATGTATGGCAAAACCAATACAATATTGTAAAGTAATTAGCCTCCAATTAAAATAAATAAATTTATATCAAAAAAAGAGAAAAAGTTGGCTTAAATCTCAACATTCAGAAAACTGATCATGACATCTGGTCCCATCACTTCATGGCAAATAGATGGGGAAACAATGGAAATAGTGAGAGACTTTATTTTCTTGGGCTCCAAAATCACTGCAGATGGTGACTGAAACCATGCAATTAAAAGACACCTGCTCCTTGCAAGAAAAGCTATGACCAACCTAGACAGCATATTAAAAAGCAGAGACATTACTTTGCCAACAAAGGTCCGTCTAATCAAAGCTATGGTTTTTCCAGTAGTCATGTATGGATGTGAGAGTTGGACTATAAAGAAAGCTGAGTGCCAAAGAATTGATGCTTTTGAACTGTGGTGTTGGAGAAGACTCTTGAGAGTCCCTTGGACTGCAAGGAGATCCAAGCAGTCCATCCTAAAGGAAATCAGTCCTGAATATTCGTTGGAAGGACTGATGCTGAAGCTGAAACTCCAATACTTTGGTCACCTTATGTGAAGAACTGACTCATTGGAAAAGACCCTGATGCTGAGAAAGATTGAAGGCGGTAGGAGAAGGGGACGACAGAGGATGAGATGGGTGGATGTTATCACTGACTCGATGGACATGAGTTTGAACAAGCTCTGGGAGTTGGTGATGGACAGGGAAGCCTGGAGTGCTGCAGTCCATTGGGTCGAAAAGAGTCAGACCGGACTTAGTGACTTAACTGAACTGAACAGTCCCACAATTCCACTCCAGTAATTTCTACCCATAGAAAACAAAAACACTAAGTTGAAAAGACATATGTACTATAATACCTGGAAGGTACTATGCTTAGTGATGTAAGTCAAAAGGAGAAAGAAGAATACTGTATTCTGCTTAAATGTGAAATCTAAAAAATAAAACAAATGAATTAATATAACAAAACAGAAATCAACTCACAGATACAGAGAAGAAACTAATGGTTATCAGTGGAGAGATTGGTGGGGGGAGAGACAAAATAAGGGAAGGGGATTAAGGAGTATAAACTCTTAGGTATAAAATAAATAAAACATAAGATAATGTACAGCACAGGAAATATAACCAATATTTGATAATAACTTTAAATGAAATACACTCTATGAAAAGTTGAAATCACTATCTTGTACACCTGAAACTAATATAATATTTGAAATAAACTATACTTCAATTTTTTAATTAAATTTTTAAAAAATCATATAGAAGATAAAATATATTTATAGTACATATATGCATTTATTGAAAACTAGCTGTGTATAAATGAAACCATGCAGTTCCAATTTGTATTGTTCAAGGGTCAACCTTAGTATGTTGAATTTTGTATAGGTTTTTTCTCTTTACATCATTTATTCTTATTTTTATATTTCTTGGAAATTTTACTATCCTGGTACATAACACATATCTGTTCAATACTAAAATTGATGTAACTACAATTAGGAACAGGCTAGAAATAACAATCACTTACATTAGAAAACCATTCTCTCCAACCACAGCAGAAACTAGCTGGTTGTTCTTCAAGCCATATTTCTTTTCCTCCTGGACACACGGTTAAACTACACTTCCCAGACTTCCTTATAGTTGGACACATCCATGTGGCTGTGGTTCACCAATGAGCTGAGTCCTTATAGCCTTGTGTGCCACTTCTAGGCTTGAGTGATGAAACCATCCCACAGGTGATCATCCACTCCCCATCTGAATGGACTGGACTCTAAGAGATACAGGATAGGGGAATCGCAAGCTGGAAGACCAGATCCCTATTTGCCACTTTGGAAGGATCTTCCCAGAGAGTCATTCAGCACAAACATCTAAGATGGATATTTTCATTTCCATGAATGAAAATGAACTTTCATTTTGTTAAGCCCCTAAAAATAGAGGGTTGTTTGTTATAGCAATGAATCTACCCTGAACACCACATTTCCCAAAACTACATCTGAGTTGAGCAGTCCAGGCCTGGCAGGGTGGCTCAGCAGAATCATCAAAAATCTGAACTTTTATCTGCTGCTTCACCATCCTTAACAAATATGATAGAGCTTGGTACCATCTTCTGTGCTTAGTCTCTGGATCTTGTGGGAAACTGAATGTGTGAGTCTCCAGGCTATCATCCCTTCAGTGGTTAAAATATATTACATGTCTGATGCCTAATCATTATTATGTAACCTGTGAACAATACATAGTAAGAGGACACTCATATCATAGTAAGAAAATGTAGCTAAGTCTTGTATAATGTCTTAAAAATGATACACAGTTTCCCAAAGCTCCAGAGCAATTTATTTGTTCACTATCTCATACACTAGGAGCCCCTCTTTTTTTCTTTTTTATCTTGAAGTACAGTTGATTTAGAATGTTGTGTTAATTTCTGCTGTATAGCAAAATGATTCAGTTATACATATGTATATATATTCTTTTTCATATTATTTTCCATTATAGTTTACATCAGGATATTGAATATTTCACAACTTAAAATAGAGATAAAAATGTTACTTATCTCAGAGGTTAAATTAAATAACACATATAAAGAACTTAGAACAATGCCACGCACATGATCGCTCCTGGTTAAGTGAACACTTTGTGACAAATACGTTTACTGCTCTTTGAATATCCATGTACCCCTGCTCCATGTTTCTCAGCCCCTTTAAAGTTAAACAAGACTGTGTACTTAGCTGTGTCCAATGACCTATGAGCATGTGATGTGTGCCACTTCTGGGCCAAAGCCTTTAAGAACCAGTATAGGACCTTCTTGTCAGGGTTGCTAATGCAAGTTGGAGTTAAAGATGAAATGTTTCCACAACCCTTAATATCAATACACCCCCTTGTGTTTCCATACAAGAGAGGATTTCCACACCTCTCCACCTGACTGTTCGGGTGACAACATCTCTCCCCAAAGGTTCCTCCCAACAGAAAGCATGAAAAACCCAACTGGTTAGAGTCGAGAGCTTTCATAAGGTGATACTTTTCTTAATCAGTAGTGTTACTGTGCCTTAATGACCACAGTCCAGTCGGCCCCCTTCTGTCTTTTCCCTTTGTAAGCTTAGGTGACATTTCAGGACAGAGTCCTCTACCTGCATATCTCACATCCGTGGAATGGGGCCTCCTGGACAGAGCTTCTCTAGGAAAAGGAAAATTTCTATTCCCTCTTTTTCAACATGTCCTACCAGCCACTCTGTATGTGAGGCAGGCCCGGCCCTGTGAAAGAGTACGGGTAGGTGGACATAAAGAGTGCCCTTCAGACTCCACTCTTCCAAGAGGCAGCACTCCAGAGAACTCTGAATTTGAAGAGTTAACAGTCTCATCCTGCCATTAATAATGCGGACATCATTTGACTTTGGATACTTTATGTTCTCCATCACCCAAGGGCTTAGAAAGGAGGAAGAGGAAATGCAAAAGTCACCTCAATCCCCAACACAAAGAAAGGCACAGTTTTCCTTGGAATGCTACGTGTTGCATGATTCCTGCATAAACTGCCTAGCTCCCTTCTTTTTTTAAAAAAACACATATATGTATTCTTTTTTATATTCTTTTCCATTATGATTTATCCCAGGATATTGAATATACCATGTGCTGTGCAGTAAGTAGGACCTCGTTGTTTATATATACTCGTTCACATCTATTGTTGTTTGGTCAGTAAGTCATGTCTGATTCTTTGCGATACCATGGACTGTAGCCCGCCAGGCTCTTCTGTCCATGAGATTTCCCAGGCAAGAATACTAGAGTGCAGTGACATTTCCTCCTCCAAGGGATCTTCCTGACCCAGGGATTGAATTTGTCTCTACTGCATTGGCAGGTGGACTTTTTGCCTCTGAGCTACCAGGGAAGCCCAATAGTTGGTATCTGCTTACCCTAAACTCCCACTCAATCCCCTCCCCACCTCCCCACCTCTTGACAATCACAGGTCTGTTCTCTGTATCTGTAAGCCTGTTTTTGTTTCGTGGATAGGTTTGTTTCTGTCATAATCTAGACTCCACATATGTGATATCATATGGTATTTGTCTTTCTCTTTCTGACTTCCTTCACTTAGTGTGGTAATCTCTAGTTGCATTCTTATCTCCCTTTCTTATCTTTTGTATATTTATAGGAGATATAACAAAAGACTCATCTGGAAATAAATTATGATAGCTACGTGGAAACATGATCTTTTTCATAAGAATTGCTATAGCCCTTCATTCAGTCGTAGCTTGGGAAAGGGGGCCTCTTATGTAGTTCCATATTAAAGTACTGCATCACTTATAAAAGAAATAACATTGCTATATTATGATGCATTTCTTTTCTGCTCAATAGAATAAAATCTGTAAAATCTGATCTAGTCAGTGTGCACAAACCAAAACTGTTTGTTCCTGCTGGGTCTTATTATGAAAACAAGAAATGGGTGTTCATAAATTTCTGTTTATATTATGTACACAGAAAGATGTGTAAAGTATGAATAAATATGTGGAAAATATTTTAGTGAGCTAAAGCTTAAGATATCTAATGTCACAGAGTGAACTAAAATGTTTGGATTTTTATAAATTATGCGGAGCTCACCTTCAAAGGAAATCATGATATGTAATTGTGGAATGAAGGCAGCTCAAGCCATGGCAGTCACAGAGATAGCCAACATATTTCAAGTGATTCATTTTAAACCATAGCTCCATCATGCAAAAATACTGAACTCTGGCTCTCTAAAAGGTTCACTTTAAGGATAGTGTTGCTTCTGTATTTTCAGTCTCATGTTATATTAATAGAAGAAAAAGAAAACATACAAATACATATTTCATGAAAGTGACTTCGTAAGCCTAATTAAGAAATTACAAGCTCTATGGTTTGTGTTCCATGCTTCAAACCTATGGGATTTGCTTTATGATGATGTAAATTGCTACCCTCTACAAATTTCTATTAATATGATACATGTCAACTGATTCCTGCTCTTTCCCAAACACATCATTAATTGGGACAATTCACACACATCTTTTGATTTTAGGGTGTGGGGGGAAGGCAGTTTCCATTTGTGGCACACAACTTCATGTTACTTAATATTATGCTTTATCCAGTCAAATTTTTAAAACATGCTAGTTACTATTGATTGTGTTTATTGTATTATTATTATTGCATTGTGTTTATTGTATCTCACAATATTGAGATATTGTGTTATTGTATTGTACAATCCACTAACTTTAATTTCTTTGAAGAAAGGTTTTAAAATTGATTTTATTGATATATAAATTTACTCTCTATAGTTGATTTACAATGTGTTAATTTCTGCTGTACAGCAAAGTGATTCAGTTATACACACACACACACACACATTATTTTTCATATCCTTTTCTGCTATGGTTTAACACTGGATATTTAATGAAGTTCCCTGTGCTCTACAGTAGGACCTGGCTGTTTGTCCATTCTGTATATGATAGTTTGCATCTGCTCACCCCAAACTGCCACTCCATCCCTCCCTCCCCTCCCCCTTGGCAGCAGCAAGTCTGTTCTCTATAAGTTCATTTGTGTCATAATTTAGAGCCTACATATAAATATTATATGGTATTTCTCTTTCTCTTTTTGACTTACTTTGCTTAGTATGATCATCGTATGTTTGCATTTCTCTAATTATTAATAATGTTGAGCATCTTTTCATGTGCCTATTGGCTATCTGTATCTCTTTGTTGGAGAAATGTCTATGTATGTTCTGCCCGTTTTTTTAGTAGGTTGTTTTTTTGATATTGAGCTGTATGAGCTGTTTGTACATATTGGAGATTAATTCATTGTCAGTCACATCATTTGCCAATATTTTCTCCCTGTCCAGAGGTTGTCTTTTTGTTTCGTTTATGGTTTCCTTTCCTGTGCAAAAGCTTATAAGTTTGATTAGGCCCTGTTTGTTTATTTTTCCTTTTATTTCTTTTGCTTTGGGAGACTGACCTAAGAGAACATTACTACGATTTATATCAGAGAATGTTTTGCCTATGTTCTCTTCTCGGAGTTTTATGGTATCGTGTCTTACATTTAACTCTTTAAGCCATTTTAAGCTTGTGTGTGGCCTGTTGTTTAGTCACAAAGTCATGTCTTTGCAACCCCATGGACTGTAGCCCCACACCTCCAGGCTCTTCTGTCCATGCGATTTTCCAGGCAAGAATACTAGAGTGGGTTATCATCTCCTCCTCCAATATGTGGCCTGTAATTTTCTTTATTTGGTAGTGTCTTTGGTTTGGGTATCAGGATGAAGGTGGCTTAGAATGACTTTGCAAGTTTTCCCCCCTTTATCCTACTTATTCTCTGTAACCGCAGCTTCAAAACTTTCACATGGGGTGGTGTATAGCATCCTTTGAATGTGTCATATATTCAAGCTGGATTATACTGTCACCCTTTCTTCACAGTCCAACTCTCACAACCATACATAACCACAGGAAAAACCATAGCCTTGACTAGACAGACCTTTGTTGGCAAAGTAATGTCTCTGCTTTTGAATATGCTATCTAGGTTGGTCATAACTTTCCTTCCAAGGAGTAAGCATCTTTTAATTTCATGGCTGCAATCACCATCTGCAGTGATTTTGGAGCCCAAAAAAATAAAGTCTGACACTGTTTCCACTGTTTCCCCATCTATTTGCCATGAAGGGATGGGACCAGATGCCATGATCTTCGTTTTCTGAATGTTGAGCTTTAAGCCAAATTTTTCACTCTCCTCTTTCACTTTCATCAAGAGGCTTTTGAGTTCCTCTTCACTTTCTGCCATAAGGGTGGTGTCATCTGCATATCTGAGTATGGATGTGAAAGTTGGGCTGTGAAGAAAGCTGAGCACCGAAGAATTGATGCTTTTGAACAGTGGTGTTGGAGAAGACTCTTGAACGTCCCTTGGACTGCAAGGAGATCTAACCAGTCCATTTTAAAGGAGATCAATCCTGGGTGTTCTTTGGAAGGACTGATGCTAAAGCTGAAACTCCAGTACTTTGGTCACCTCATGCAAAGAGTTGACTCATTGGAAAAGACTCTGATGCTGGGAGGGCTTGGGGGCAGGAGGAGAAGGGGACAACAGAGGATGAGATGGCTGGATGGCATCACCAACTAGATGGACATGAATTTGAGTGAACTCCGGGAGTTGGTGATGGACAGGGAGGCCTGGAGTGCTGCAATTCATGGGGTCGCAAAGAGTTGGACACGACTGAGTGACTGAACTGACTGAACTGACTGACCCTCAGCAAGGTGATTACCTCACTTGATTTAATTTTGCATTTCTTCAGCTCGTCAGATGTGTACATGTATTTTACCCAGATATATTCCTGCATTTTCCCTCTAACTAGAAAAACCTTTGAACTTGATTCTTCTCATGTAATTCTTGTCTCCCAAGCCCACATGACTCTTGCAGAAATTAAAAGCCCAATCAGATGATCTCTAATTTCTCTTGCGATTTTGTCTGACCACTTGATCATAAACCTACAGAAACTGAATGACTGGAGACACCTGGCCAGCTGCTCTGCGCACATCTGTTGGGCTTCCCTGATGGGGGAGTATAGTGACCCGGGTCTTGAACATGGAGTGATGAGGGTTTCTAGACACACACTGCTGTAACTGCCCACACCCTGCCCTCTTCAAAGAAGGCATGAAAAAAGATTATGCTACTTGCCCAGAGCATTTCAGAAGGGCTTGCAGCTTTCCCTTAAATGGCCACACTTTCTTTGAGAGTCAGTTTTACAAAATGATTTCACTTCCTCTCTCTGGCTAAGCAGCAGAATGAACACTGGCATCTGGGCGTGCAGGAAGTCATTTACTGAATGCTTCTCATGCACCCTTGCTCTATGCTAAATGTGTTTTCCATGTATCACCTGAACTTCATGTTTATAATCATCCTATGGGGTGGAGACTGTTCCCCTTTTACAGATGAAGAAAACTGAGGCTAAAGAAGATGAGTCTGCTGATTCTCAGAATTGATGTCTAAAAATAAAACAGGTTTTATCTAAATAACATGTTTCTTTACATTGGGCAATTTTCAAGTTTGTCATTTTTCAAATTGCCCTTTAAAAAAAGTGAACAAACTTTTCCTACAAGAGACCAAGCTGGTGAATATTTTTGGCTTTGTAGGCCATGAGTTTTCTATTGAAACCTACTGAACCCTGCTGCATTGTAGAGGGAAAGTGGCCCTAATAATACATCAATGAGTGTATGTGGCTGTGTTCCACTAAAACTTTATATATAAACTCAGATTGTAGTTTGCTGATGATGGAAATGTTCTGCAATTGGATTGTTGGTTACCCAATTCTTTAAGTTTACTAAAAAGCATTGAATTGTACACCAAAAATGAGTGGTATTATTGTATGTCAATTATACCTCAATAAAGCTATTAAAAACAAACAAAAAAAAGAGTTGGCTTCTGGTTTTAGATAGCATGTATAGTCAAAGCTATGGTTTTTCCAATAGTCCTATACATCTGTGAGAGTTGTACCATAATGAAGGCTGAGCAGCAAAGAATCGATGCTTTTGAACTGTGGTGTTGGAGAAGACTCTTGGGAGACCCTTGAACAGCAAGGAGACCAAACCAGTCAATCCTAAAGGAAATCAACCCTGAATATTCATTGGAAGAACTGATGCTGGAGCTGAAGCTCCAGTACTTTGGCCACCTGAATCGAAAAAGAGCCAACTCATTGGAAAAGACCCTGATGCTGGGGAAGATTGAGGGCAGGAGGAGAAGGGGACAACAGAGGATGAGATGGTTGGATGGCATCACCAACTCAATGGATGTGAGTTTGAGCAAACTCCAGGAGATGATGAAGAATATTCACTAATCACAAACAGTTCTCACATAGAGCAAACCACCTCTTGTCTTTTTTTTTTTTTCTTTTCAAATTCCTCCTCAGTTTTTATTTATGATATATTCCTCTCAGGATGATCAGAAAAAAACACCTGAAAACCCAGTGATGGACTAGAAACTCTGCTCACAAATGAATTGGCTCCATGGCTCCTTATTTGTATTTGCCTTCTTCTTAAATATACTTCTCCTCAGGCTGAACAGAGGCAGCCAGTACTCTACTGTGAAACTGACAGTTCTGGAGAGTTCTTTATCAGCTCACATACAGGAGGGAAGATTCATGCTTCAGGTTTGATATCTATAACCTTGGCTCTAAATATCTGTTGCTCAAACACAGAGACACATTTGATCTTTCTGAAGCAATTAAATATGCATATGCACTA
This sequence comes from Bos indicus x Bos taurus, assembly GCF_003369695.1. Taxonomy (NCBI): domain Eukaryota; kingdom Metazoa; phylum Chordata; class Mammalia; order Artiodactyla; family Bovidae; genus Bos; species Bos indicus x Bos taurus. The sequence continues at coordinate 11,760,820 of NC_040105.1, read as the reverse complement.
ATGCCTGTTTTCATTTATAAATGCCAACACATAATAACCAACTAAGAATCATGACATGGTGTTACTTTCTTTTTATTTTACCATCTCCTTAACTGTGTAACACATTTTTAAAAAGTATTTCAGGTACTTCTTTTATTTCCATAGAATTCTAAATGATACATAGAAAGGTTTTGGTCTCCTCAGGGTGTAGCTCAATTGGTGGCAATTAATTAGGACAGAACATCATAGTGCTTCCTTCAAGGGTGTTACCAGCTGTGTGGAGTCATGTAAAAGCTCCTTGCAGTGTGAGTGTGGCTGGACTGTGGAAAATGCCAGAAGAAAAACATCAGGAAACCTCAAGAATATTTTAAGGCCCCTGGCCCCATCCTACAAGTTCACTCAGGATAAAGATGCAAAAGAAAAGGAACAGAGAAGCTCAAAAGTCATTGCTTGGGGGGTGGGGGAAAGCAGTGGTTTTCTGTCACATCAGATGCTGATGTGAGCCTTTATCAAAGCTGTCAAAACTAAATGAAAGAAAACAATCTCGTCTTCATAATTAATTTCCCTGTTTCTTTCCTTAATCTGCACTGCCCAGGCAGTTAATCTTTGCTCAATATGCTTTTGTCACCTTACTTAATTATTAATAAAATCTCCTACGTGAGAAGGCAGAATGCTACATGCCAACTGGGAGAGTGAGCTTCAAGGCTGTGCAAGATGATAGAAAAGAGGAGAGAAGGGCAAACAAGACATGGGAACAGTTGGATGGACCTAGAGGGGATCATACTCAGTGAAGTAAGTCAGACAGAGAAAGACAAATATATGATATCACTTATATGTGGAATCTTTACAAATTATATAAATGAACTTACTTACAAAACAGAAATAAACTTATAGACTTAGAAAACAAACTTATGGTTACCAAAGGGGATAGTGAGAGGGTGGGAGAGGAATAAATCAGGAGTTTGAGATTGTTTGTTTGTTAATTACAGTACGGTTGATTTACAATATCCTGTTAGTTTCAGGTGTACAGCACATTGATTCTGTTATACATATATATTCTTTTTTTTTTACAATAATGGTGTCATTGATATACCTATTTTTTTCAGATTCTTTTCCCATATGTGTTATTACAAAATACTTGAGTATTGTTCCTTTTGTTATATAGTAGATCTTGGTTGGTTATCTATTTTATATAATAGTGTGTATCTGCTAACCCCAACCTCCTAATTTATACCTTCTCCCACCCTTGGGATTAAAATATACACGTTACTATATATAAAATAGATAACTAACAAGGACCTACTGTATAGTACAGGGGACTGTATTCATTATCTTGTAATAACCTATAATGGAAAAGAATTTAGAAAATAACACACACACACACACACACTGGAGGAGGGAATGGCAAACCACCCCAGTATACTTGCCGTGAGAACTTCATGAACTGTATAAAAGGAGAAAAAGATACGACACTGAAACATGAGTCCCCCAGGTCGGAAGGTGTCCAATATGCTCCTGGCGAAGAGTGGAGGACAACTACTAATACTAATAGCCCAGAAAGAACGAAGCAGCTGGGCCAAACGACGCTCAGTTGTGGATGTGTCTGGTGATTAAAGTAAAATCCGATGCTGCAAAGAACAGTATTGTATAGGAACCTGGAATGTTAGGTCCATGAATCAAGGTAAATTGGACGTGGTCAAGCAGGAGATGGTAAGAATAAACATCGGAATCTTAGGAATCAGTGAACTAAAATGGACGGGAATGGGCAAACTTAATTCAGATGCCGATTATATCTACTACTGCGGGCAAGAATCCCTTAGAAGAATTGGAGTAGCCCTCATAATCAACAAAAGAGTCTGAAATGTGGTACTTGGGAACAACCTCAAAAATGACTGAATGATCTCTATTTGCTTCCAAGGCAAGCCATTCAACATCACAGTAATCCAAGTCTATGCCCCTAACTGGAGAAGGCAATGGCAACCCACTCCAGTACTCTTGCCTGGAGAATCCCATGGACGCAGGAGCCTGGTGGGCTGCCGTCTACGGGGTCACACAGAGTCAGACACGACTGAAGCGACTTAGCAGCAGCAGCAGCATGCCCCTAACACCAGTGTTGAAGAAGGTGAAGTTGATCAGTTCTATGAAGACCTAGAAGACCTCCTAGAACTAATACCAAAAAAAAAAGTTCTATTCATCATTGGGGACTAGAAAGTAAAAGTAGGAAGTCAAGAGATACCTGGAGTAACAGGCAAGTTTGGCCTTGGAGAACAAAATGAAGCAGGACAAAGGGTAACTGAATTCTGCCAAGAGAACGCACTGGTCATAGCAAACACCCTTTTTCAACAACACAAGAGATGACTTTACACATGGACATCACCAAATGGTCGATACTGAAATGAAATTGATTACATCCTTTGTAGCTAAAGATGGAGAAACCATATACAGTCAGCAAAAACAAGACCTGGATCTGACTGTGGCTCAGATCATCAACTTCTCATAGGAAAATTCAGGCTTAAAGAAAGTGGGGGTGAATATGCACTGGAGGTAACAAATAGAGTCAAAGGGTTAGGTCTAGTAAAGAGTGTATCTGAAGAACTATGAATGGAGGTCTGTAATATTGTACAGGAGGCAGTGAAAAAAAATCCCAAAGGAAAAGAAAAGCAAGAAGGTAAAGTGGTTATCTGAGGGGACTTTACAAATAGCTGAAGAGAGAAGAGAAGTGAAAAGCAAGAAAACAACAGAAGGGAAAAGACTAGAGATCTCTTCAGCAAAATTGGAAATTCCAAGAGAACATTTTGCCCAAGGATGGACACAATAAAAGAAAGAAATGGTAGAGACCTAGTAGATGCTGAAGAGCTCAAGAAGAGATGGAAAGAATACATGGAAGAATACAAAAAAGATCTTAATGAACAGGATTACTACAATGGTGTGGTCAGTCACCCAGAGCCAGATATTCTGGAGTGTGAAGTCAAGTGGGCCTTAGGAAGCACTGCTGTTAATAAAACTAGTGAATGTGATGGAATTCTAGTAGAGCTCTTCAAAACCCTAAAGGATGATGCCATCAAGGTGTTGCATTCAATATGTCAGTAAATCTGGAAAACTCAGCAGTGGCCACAGGACTGGAAAGGGGCAATCCTCATCCCAATTCCCAAGAAAGGTAGTACTAAAGAATGTTCTAACTATCAGACAGTTGCACTCATTTCCCATGCTAGTAAGGTCGTGCTTAAAATCTTGCATGCTAGGCTTCAGCATTATGCAAACCAAGAACTTCCAGATGTTCAAGCTGGGTTTAGAAAAGGCAGAGAATCCAGAGATCAAATTGCCAGCATTCACTGGATCTCAGAGAAAGCAACAGAATTCCAGAAAAACATCTATCTCTGTTTCATTGATTATGCTACAACCTTTGACTGTGTGGATCATAACAAACTGTGGAATATTCTTAATGAGATGGGAATACCAGACCACATTACCTGACTCCTGAGAAACCTGTTTGTGGGTCAGGAAACAACAGTTAGAACCCTGTATGGAACAATTGATTGGTTCAATATTGAGATAGAAGTATGACAGGCATGTCTCCTCACATTCTGTTTGCTTAACCTGTATGCTGAGCACATCATGAGAAATGCTGGGCTGGATAAGTTACAAGCTGGAATCAATATAGGTGGGGGAAACATCAACAACCTCAGATATGCAGATGATACAATTCTAATGGCAGAAAGTGAAGAGGAACTAAAGAGCCTCTTGATGAGGGTGAAGGAGGAGAGTGAAAGAGCCAGCTTAAAACTAAGTATTAAAAAAACTAAGATCATGGTATCCGGCCCCATTCCTTCATGGCAAATAGGAGGGGAAAAGGTGGAAGCAGTGACAGATTTCCTCTTCTTGGGCTCTAAAATCATTGTGGATGCTGACTGCAGCCATGAAATCAGAAGACAATTGCTTCTTGGCAGGAAAGTGACGACAAACCTAGACAGTGTGTTGAATAGCAGAGACATTACTCTGCCTACGAAGGTCCGTATTGTCAAGGCTATAATCTTCCCAATGGTCACGTACGGTTGTGAGAGCTGGACTATAAAGAAGCAGAGCACCAAAGAATTGATGCCTTCAAACTGTGGTGCTGGAGAAGACTCCTGAAAGTCCCTTAGACAGCATGGAAATCAAACCAGTCAGTCTAAAGGAAAATCAACCCTGAATACTCGTTGGAAAGGACTGATGCTGAAGCTGAAGCTCCAGTATTTTGGTCACCTGATGTGAACAGCTGACTCATTGGTAAAGTCCCTGATGCTGGGAAAGACTGAGGGCAGACGGAGAAGAGGACATCAGAGGATGAGATGGCTGGATGGCATCACTGATGCAATGGACATAAACTTGGGCAAACTTCGGGAGATGGTGAGGGACCCGCAGGCCTGGTGTGTTGCAGCCCATGGGGTCACAAAGAGTTGGACACAACTGGGCGACTGAACAACAATAACACATATACAAACACACATATATAACTTAATCACTATACCTGAAACTAACCCAACACTGTAAATCAGCTGTATTTCAATAAAAATTAAAATGAAAAAGGGAAAGAGAGAAAAAGGGAAGGAAGGGATGATGAGGCTGAGTAAGTGAACAGAGGAAGGGAAGAAGAAAAGTTGGACTTTGAGAAAAGATAAAACATTCAAGTTCTCCCGCAGCAATCATGTGTCTGAAGCCAACCCAGAAATTCTTTCTAGGAAAGCCTTGCCTGGCCTGTGGGTGACCCTGGGTAGGTCCGCCTGCCACCACGTGGTATCTGAATGGATTTCTTTCCAGAAAAATATTCAAGTTCCATTCTGTAAGAATCAACCCTCCTGAGTTCCAAGCTTCTGGATCCAACTCTATTGACAGCATGGAATCTCAGCCTGCTGACTACTTGCCAAAAAAGAGAACCACCCACTTAGCAAAAGCTCAGTCCCAAGAAACAGTGTTTGTACATCATTGCCAGCCCACTCTGCTATCTTCTTGGTTCAACTGCACATACATTAAATGATAGCCTTGTACAGACCAGATCATCGGAGATGTGTGCTCTTTATCCATTTTATTTTGGCACTTCCTAGTCTTGCATTTACTGCCCTGAGCTTTGGTATTAGACCATCAGGCAATATAAGAGAGTTGATAAAAAGTAAGTCAAATTGCTTTCTTGGTGTTTGGGCGGGGGGGGGGGGGGGGGCGTTGTTTGGTTTTTAGCACAAAGCATATTGTTCTTTTTAGGATAAGCCAAAGAAGAAAATTCTTTCAAAACCCCAGGGCAGGGTCTATTACATATGCTCTTTCTGAACTACGAAGGGTCTTTAATTTGGCTCAAGTTGGGATATGGAGTGTCTCTGTCTCTCTAATAGAACTTATTTTTTAAAGCACTTTTGGGTTCACAGTAAAACTGAACAGAAACTGTAGTAATTTCCCATATAGCCCCCACCCCACACTTGCACAGCCACCATTATCAACATCCCCCACCAGAGTACTACATTTGTCACCATCAATGAAACTACATTAACACATTATAGTCACCCAGATTTCATCGTTACATTAGGGTTCAATCTTTGTATTGTACATTCTACATATAGAATAATTTCACTGCCCTAAAAATCCTCTGTGCTTCGTCTATTCATCCTTCCCTCCCTCCTAACCCCTGGCAACCACTGATCTTTTTATTTCTGTATATTTTTGCCTTTTTCAGTGTGTTATATGGTTGCAATTATACAGTATACAGTCTTTTCAGATTGATTTCTCTCTCAGGAACATGCACTTACATTTTCTCTGTGGCTTTTCATAGCTTGATAGCTCATTTCTTTTTAGCTCTGAATAATATTCTATTGTCTGGATGTACCACAGTGTATTTATCCATTCTCTTATTGACATCTTGGTTGCTTCCAAGTTTGGCGATTATGAATCAAACTGCTATAAACATTCATATGCAGGTTTTTGTGTGGTCATGAATCTTCAGTTCATTTGAGTAAACACCAACAAGCATGCTTGCTGGATCATATGTTGATAGTATATTTAGTACTGTGAAATACTGCCAAACTGTCTTCCAAAGTGGCTATATAACATCATTCCTTACCAGCAATGAATGAGAGTTCCTGTTGCTCCACGTCGTCACCAGCATTTGGTATTGCTGGTGTTTCTAATAGTGTGTAGCAATATCTCACTGTTGTTTTAATTTGCATTTCCCTGGTAGCTCAGATGGTAAAGAATCTGTGTGCAATGTGGGAGACCTGGGTTCAATCCCTGGGTTGGGAAGATCCCCTGGAGGAGGGCATGGCATCCCACTCCAATATTCTTGCCTGGAGAGTCCCCATGGACAGAGGAGCCTGGCAGACTATAGCCTGTGGGATCGCAAAGAGTCAGACATGACTGAGTGAGTCAGACACGACTGAGCGACTAAGCATAATGACATATAATGTTGAGCATCTTGACATATGTTTACTTGCCATCTGTAAATCTTCTTTGTGAAATACCTGTTTAGGTCTTTTGCCCACTTTTTCATTGGGTTGTTTGATTTCTTGTTTTTGAGCCATAAGAGTTCTTTGTGTGTTTTGGACAGCAGTCCTTTATCAGATGTGTCTTTTGCAAATATTGTCTCCCAGTCTGTGGCTCGTCTTCTCATTCTCTTGAGAGAACAGTACTTCTTAAATGCAAGGCTCATCTCTTTTAGTGTGCTGGATGTTGGGATATACACTTGATATATTAAATTTATCCTTACTTGCTTATCATTTTTCTACCTTTAATTTCTTTGCCATATTTTTATGATTCTTAATGTTTAGTTTCTTGACACAAATGGAGTACATATGCACTATAGAAAATAAAGAAACATTATCACCCTCCTTCTCTCTTCCTTCATTTCCCACCCCTCAATACTTTAGTTAATATTTTGAAGCAATTTTCTTTTTTCAATTTGTACAAATAGTTGAAGTTCTTTTATAACATGAAATTGTTTCATAATACTTTTAAAACACTATTTCCTGTTATTAAGTATCTTCATACAATGTTATGTTTAATAGTTGTACAGTATTTCATCATTTAATCAACCACATTTTGTCAGATATTAATATTTTATTACCTTCCAAGTTTTCACAAAAGTTCAAGTGCAGACTCTAAAGGGATGAAAAATTTTAAAGATATTTATATTTATTGACAAAACATTTTCCAAAGAGGTTATATAAATTCATACATCTACAATTAGTATACAAAAATATCTCTTTCTTAGACTCTGGCTATTGTTGTTGTTCAGTCACTAAGTCATGTCTGACTCTTTGTGACCCCATGGACTGTAGCACACCAGGCTCCACTGTCCTCCACTATCTCCTGAAGTTTGCTCAAATTCATGTCCATTGAGTGATGTTATCTAACCATTTCACCCTCTGCCTCCCCCTTCTCCTTTTGCCTTCAATCCTTCCCAGCATCAGGGTCTTTTACAGTGAGTCATTTCTTGGCATCAGGCGGCCAAAGTATTGGAGCTTCAGCATCAGCAACAGTCTTTCTAATGAATATTCAGAGTTGAACTCTCACATCCCTACATGACTACTGGAAAAACCGTAACTTTGACTATATGGACCTTGGTTGGCAAAGTGATATCTTTGCTTTTGAATACACTGTCCAGGTTTGTCATAGTTTTCCTTTCAAGGAGCAAGCATCATTTAATTTCATGGCTGCAGTCACTGTCATAATCAATCTGATTTCAGTATTGACCATCTAGTGATTTCCATGTGCAGAGTCATCTCTTGTATTGTTGGAAGAGAGTGTTTGCTATGACTAGCGTGTTCTCTTGATGAAACTCTATTAGCCTTTGCCCTGCTTCATTTTGTACTCAAAAACCAAACTTGCCTGTTACTCCAGGTATCTCTTGACTACCTACTTTTGCATTCCAGTCTCCTATGAGGAAAAGGACATCTTTTTTGCTGTTAACTTTAGAAGGTCTTGTAGGTCTTCATAGAACCCATCAACTTCAGCTTCTTTGTCATCAGTGGTTGGGGCATAGACTTGGATTACTGTGATGTTGAATGGCTTGCCTTGGAAACAAATGGAGATCATTCTGTTGTTTTTGAGATTGCACCCAAGTACTGCATTTCAGACTCTTTTGTTGACTATGAGGGCTACTCCATTTCTAAGGGATTCTTGCCCACAGTAGTAGATATAATGGTCATCTGAATTAAATTCACCCATCCCCATCCATTTTAGTACACTGAATCATAAGATGTCAATGTTCACTCTTGCCATCTCCTGCTTGACCACATCCAATTTACCTTGATTCATGAACCCAACAGTCCAGGCTTCTATGCAATATTGTTCTTCACAGGATCAAACTTTACTTTTCCCACCAGACACATCCATACCCGACTGCTTTTTCCACTTTGGCCCAGCCACTTCATTCTTTCTGGAGCTCTTAGTAATTGCCTCTGCTCTTCCCCAGTAGTGTATTGGACACCTTCCAACCTGGGAGGCTCATCTTCCAGTGTCATAGCTTTTTGTCATTTCATACTGTTCATGGGATTCTCCAGGCAAGAATACTGAAGTGGTTTGACATTTCCTTCTCCAGTGGATCACGTTTTGTCCGAACTCTGCACTATGACACGTCTGTCTTGGGAGGCCCTGCACAGAATGACTCATAGCTTCATAGAGTTATGCAAGCCACTTTGCCACTACAAGGCTGTGATCCATGAAACCTCTGGCCATACTAGATACTATTTTGCTTTAATCTTTGCTGTTGGTTAGACAAAAATGCATTTCAAATTTCATTTTTTATCTCTTTAGTGATTGGTAAGGTTGAATTGTTTCTCATTTTCAATTTTATATTACAACCTCCTTATATTACTTGCCTGTTAGTATCTTTTGTTATATTTTTCTAATGGAAGGCTCCTCTTCTTTTAACTGGCTTGTAATAGCTTTTAGATGCTAAGAATCACAATCTTCATCTGGCATACACATCACAGATATTTTTTCAGTTCATCATTGTTAAAGTCAGGTTTTGACATATAGAATGTTAAAAACTTTTACTCCAACCATTCATTATTTATTTTATTATTTTTTGCTTTTGCATGATGCTTATACAGTTGGAACTGGAGTAAGAGTTTTCCTTGTGGCTAGGAACTGGCACTAGAGCTAAAATGCTCCTTTTTTGTTGTTCTTTTTTTTTTTTTTTTAGTTGAAATATACTTGATTTACAGTGTGTGTTAATTTCTGCTGCACAGCAAAGTGACTCAGTCATACACATATACACATTCTTTTTATATTCTTTTCGATTATGGTTTATCCAAGGATATTGAATATAGTTCCCTGAGCTATACAATAGGACCTTGTTGTTTATCCATTCTAAATGTAGTAGTTTGCATCTACTAATTGCAAACTCCCACTCCATCCCTCTCCCTTCCCCACTCCTTGGCAACAACAAGTCTGTTCTCTCTGTCTGTGAGCCTATTTCTGTTTCATGGATAAGTTCATTTGTGTCATATTTTAGACTCCACATGTAAGTGATGATATATGGTATTTGTCCTTTTCTTTTTTTTAATTTTAGTTAGTATGATAATCTCTAGTTGCATCCATGTTGCTGCAAATAGCATTGTTTCATTCTTTTTATGGCTGAATAATATTCTATTAGGCTTCCCTGGTGGTTCAAATGGTAAAGAATCCATCTGAAATACCAGAGACCTGGGTTCGATCCCTGGGTTGGGAAGATCCCCTGGAGGAGAGCATGGCAACCCACTCCAGTATTCTTGCCTGGAGAATCCCCATGGACAGAGGATCCTGGTGGGCTACAGTCCATGGGGTCACAAAGAGTCGGACGCATGGGCTTCCCTGGTGGCTCAGATGGTAAAGAATCTGCCTGCAGTGTGGGAGATCCAGGATGTGTGCCACATCTTCTTCATCCATTCATCTGTTGATGGGCATTTAGGTTGTCTCCATACCTCAGCTATTATGAATAGCTGCTATGAACATAGAGGTGCATGTACCTTTTGGGATTATAGTTTTGTCCGGATATATACCCAGGAGTGGGTTTGCTGGATCACATGGTAATGCTACTTTAGTTTTCTGAGGAATCTCCACACTGTTCTCCATAGTGATTGTACCAACAGACATTCCCACCAACAGAGTAGGAGGGTCCTAAGGATGCCCTGTTTTAAAGAAAGTTATAAATACATGGGAGCAAACACCTCCCCCCAGGGCTTCCTCGGAGGGAGGTGAACTTCAGTGGCTGCCCTCTCCCACTTCTCCAGATGATGTTAGAAGACTGGGGCCAGAAGAGTCAATCAGTCAGGGGAGTCCAATGGCTTTTTCCTCACCTCCTCCATGAGCATCCTCACGATCCTGAATCCAAATGAGGGGCAGGCACCAGAAGGACCACTAACTGCACGTGCCTGCAAGGAAGATGCTAGGAGAGACTGCTGTCTGGACACTGCTTGACATCTACTCTGGCAGAAGATGTGCTTCTCAGCCTCTGGGTTCTTTGAGCAAGGGAGAGGACAACAGGTGGGGGACACCAGGCAGAAGGAGGAGAGGAACTGGCAAGCTTCCTCCATGCCCTTCCTTTTGGTGGTTGATGGCCATGACCATCTGACTGGCACCCAACCCAAGAAGGCTCCCATGAGAAGGGAGCCAGCCCTGTACTGCTGTGGAGAGCACCACCCATGGCAGTAGCTGAAGAGAAGACAGAGGAGACTGTGCTGGACTCAGATTGCAAAATCAGGGACGTGCGTCATGAAGTAAACCTCGATCGCACCCTTCTGGCATGCCATGGACAGAGCCCACGATCGGGCTGCATGTCACAGAGATAACCCAGAAGATCAGCTAGTATTAGCCAGAGAAACAGCAACACCGAGAGAAGGAACAAATGAGACCTGTTAGGGAAAGAGAGGTTTTTCTCTTTCTCTCTCTGTCATCATTGATGTAGCAGGGGGTCATGGAAAAGGGAGAGAAGGCATCCCACCGCAGAGAACCATCTCAACTTCACATCAACACCACTCTTAATACAAGGCATCTGTTATCTGGGAGGGACAGTTTTATTGATGGGCTGACTCATTAGAAAGGATTAATGTCTAGGTCATTGATACCTCATGGCACATTTTCTTGGGGACGGAGAGGATCCTGTGGAGATGGACACAAGCCAGGTGTGTTTTGATGAGGAAGAGAAATCCAACTCAGTCTGACAGCTTTCTGAAAAGAGGAGGCAGAGAGGAGCCTGAAGACAAATGTGGCCTGCCTCCCAATTCTGGCTACTGCCAACCCTGGCAAAAACTGTTCTCCGCAGGATGCAAAAGTCAGGTTTGACTTGACGGGTTGTGAGACTGGACACCTGGTGTTTTTTGACCAAACTGATTATTCAGGGAATTTGCTTTAAAAGTAACCCATGGAGCACCTGCAGTGGTCTGGGGTCTCTGTGTTAAGCTGGCTGATGATGTGTAACCCACGTCAGGAGGCAAAAGAGACAGTCCTTCAAACAAAACCAGATTTTAACAGAATGCAGTAAATTAAGGCAGACAGAAGTGTTGATCTCCCCTGCAGAATCTGTTACCCTCAAGACAGCATAAGTGGTGAGATCCAAAGATAAAGCCACCGTATTCTGCCCCTTTCTGTAGCATCCCCAAGGGAACCTTCTCCCTACACCCCAACTCGTGCAAAGGGAAGACCATTGCCTGTCCCCCTAGAAGTTGTCATAGTACCTTCCTCATAGGCTGCTTCAGTTGGTTAAGTGAAATAAGGCATCTTAAACACTTGTTATAGCACTTGGGAAGATCCCCGGGAGGAGGGCATGGCAACCCACTCCAGTATTTCTTGCCTGGAGAATCCCATGGACAGAGAAGCCTGGTGGGCTACAGTCTATGGGGTTGCACAGAGTCAGACACGACTGAAGCAACTTAGCACACACACATGCACATAGCATGTCCATATAATACATGCTCAGTAAATATTACTATTACAGTATTATTCACTCTGCTCCTGTCCCTCTCAGAATGACTTCCCATCAGCGCAAACTCGAATAACTGATGACTCCCCAAGGCCTTCAAAAATAACACCCACCCTTGTTAGGAGGGCATGGTTAACGGTTCCTGACCTGATTCCATCCACATGTTGAACCTCATCTCTTGTCACTTCTTGTTTTGAACCCTAGTTCAACCCAGGTTGAATAACTTGTATTTTTAATTTAATTTTTAATTTATATTGGAGTCTGGTTGATTTACAATGTTGTGTTAGTTTCAGGTGTACAGCTACTCAATCAGTTAGCTGAATAACTAGAATTTAACTGAAGGGGCCCTGCCTCTGAGTACCAGTGAGTTGCCAGGTATTGTGCTCCCTCTGCACACTACACACGGGAACCCTTCCCTTTCCAAATTCCCATTCACTTGCCACCTCCCGGCCTCCCCGCTCACATTGCCTGCCGTCGGCAGCCAAGAGCCACATGGTGTTCCAGTGCGAGCCCATAGCACTGTGTGATCACGTCCACTCCGACACTTCACCTGTTGTCCTTGGCTTTTTAACTTGTCTGCGCTTTCTTACATTTTAATGGATATTCAGATGACCTGGGCATCTGGTTGATGTGTGAATCCTGATTTAGTCCATCTAGGTTGGTGCCCAGGATGTGACACTCCTGACAGGCTCCCAGGTGATGTGGGTGCAGCCATTCCTAGACCACACTTGAGGACCAAGATGTGAGACAGTGATCTCCTTAATATCAGGAAGCCTGTCTCCTTAAGTCTTCATATCCCCAGCACCCAGCCCATCTGTATACCGAACACTCAACCCATTCTTCGGGAAAGTTTTTTTTTCCTAAATGTTTGTTAAATGAATATATGATTGAATGAACAGTCGGAGACACTCTGCCCCAAATCCTCACTTGTACAACAAGCTAGCAGCATGTTTCCTGGTCAAGAAAAGTTTTCCCTCAACTTCCTGTTCTCTGCCCAGGATGGTGTTATAAAACATTTACTCCTACTGCACAGCTCACTTCTCTTCTCTTTCTCCTGTTCCTACCTGTGTGTTTCCCCTTTGACAATTTCTATCAATGAGACGATGACAGAGTGTAAAGTGGTAAAGACAAGCCAAAGGATAATTCATAGAAAAAGAGAAGAGGGGGAAAAAGGCAGAAAGGGGGCATGTAGATAAAAGGAAAGGAATAGAGGACATCAGAGGAAGGAGAAATGCCTAATTCTTCACCTCACATAATTTGAGTTCACACACCTATTATCCTTACATACCTGGCCTTCCTCTCACATATTTCCCCCTTACACTGACCTTGATCTTCTTTATTTATTAATTTATCCATTCAACAAATCTACTTTGTGTCAGCCACTGAGCCAATGATACATTCGTGAGTAAAAATGACCAGAAGCTTCAAGTTTATCATCCAGAGGGTGGGTAGAGAAAGAGATTAATTAATTAAGCACTCAGTGTAAACTTAACAACAATGTTAAGAGCAGAGACGTCTCTAGGAAATGAATGGTTGAGGGAACTGTGACCAGCAGTTAACCAGGGGATAGAGGAACGGAGGGTGTACAAGGCACTGTGGCTAGGGTGAGCATGGCACATTGGAGGAACCGAAGGGTCAGAGGTCCTGGCGCCCTGGAAAAGAGAGTTGGTGAAAGAAAGAGCAGGTGTGGTAACCAGCTCCGAGGTGGCCCCCTTGATCCCCGCCTCTTGCTGTTAGCAGTTTTGTGTATTCCTCTCCCAGTGACACCAGGGTTTGTCTGTGTGACCAGTAGCACACAGCAGAATGAAGGGAGGGCATCTTCAAGATTAGGTTACAAAAGAGTGTGGCTTCTTTCTTGGGCACTTTCTTGTGGTCCTCTCTCCTGACTCACTCACTCTGAGGAAAGCAAGCTGCCATGTTTTGAGCAGCCCTATAGGAATGACAAGCCACTCCAATATTCTTGCCTAGAGAATTCCATGGACAGAGGAGCCTGGCGAGCTACAGTCCATGGGGTCACAGAGAGTCATACATGACTGAGCAAATAACACACACACACACACACACACACACACAGAGTCATAAGTTCCCAACAGTCAGTAAGGAATTGCAGCCTGGCAACAACCATACACATAAGCACAGAAGCAGATTCTACAGCCCCAGTCAAACCCTGAGGTGAATGCAGCCCTGGCCAGCAGTTCAACTTCAATCTCATGAGAGATACTAAGCCAGATCCACTCAACTGAGCCACAACTGGATTCCTAACCTTCAGAAAGTATGTAAGCTAACACGTCTGCTGTTGGAAGCTGCTAACTTTCAGGGTACTCTGTTATGCAGCAATAGGGAACTAGTCGGACCACGCACTGTATCACTAGCACGTTAAGGTTTGTACAGCCTTGTAAACCCTCCCTAGTACCTTGAGGGAAAAAGATATGGTTTAACAGTATCACCTCAGAAAATAGAGGGATGCCCCTGAAACGTTCGGGGACAGTGGCAAGCCTATCGTGAACACAGAGATAATAGCTGGGCTCCTCCATTTGTTCCCAAAGCTCAGCATAATCTGCTAATCCAGGTCAAGTCCAGGATACCATGAGCCCACATAAGTTAAAATGAAATACATCTTATAAAAGTTGAATATCTTTTCACTGGTATTTTATATTTTTCATAGTTAATCATAAGATCCTAAGTTAGAGTATTAAAACTGAAGCAAACAGAAGGGTAGCCTCTTACAGCTGTTCCACACTATGTAATGTATGGGACAGAGCTCCCATCTAGGAACAATGCCTGCAGGTCCCCCAAGGCAGAGAGAATACATCTATGACACCTGAAGGGAAGGTCTCCAGGGGACTCAGGAGAATTGCAACCCTCTCAGCTTACCAAGGATTGTCATCTGGGAAGCCTGGAGCTGAATGTCTGGATTCTAAGGACATCTTTAATAGCATGACATGATAGCTGCTGTGGATCCTTGAGGAATCTCCTTCTTATTGGAGTGATGTTGAGACCTTGAGGAGATAACTCACTTTCAAACTGAACCCTAAGGCAGAAAGACAAGCCTGAGGTCCTGTGAGAAGACGTGGGCTGCTGAAGAACATTCTAGCATCTGACTTAATAAAAGGGGGGAAATATGAATAGGAGAAAGCCAGTTAAAACTAAATCTGTCAGTAAATAAAGCCGAATCAAGCTGTATCATGTGGAAAGTAGACTCTCTCACATGTGACTAACCATAAAAATCCTTAATCACCAGTGAGCTTTAACAGTATGCACCAGAATTTTGTAATAAGTGAAGAATTTTCTATTAAATATTTCCTTATCTGTCTTGTTCTGGGGGAAAAAAACTCCATTAGGGTCATAACCATCAAACTAAAAATTCCTTTCTTTTGGTTTAGAACTTGGAATCAAAGGACATCAAAAATAAATCTGCTTGGGAAAAAATTGTTTGAAGTTCTTTTCATCTTGGTAAAATTAGGATAGCATGCCATTTCGGCTTGGGTAGAGAGAAGAGGAATGTCTGTGTTTTTTTTTTTTTTTAAACCACACTAAAACCTTGCTCTCCAGAGCATGGCAAGACATTGTAACCCCTCCATGAATTTTAAGAGTGATTGGGCTTCTTTCACCTAGAACCTGGATCCTTTATAAAACTTCATGGCTATTTTTCCATAGGACCATTGCTTCAACATTCACCCACGTGTGTTATTCAAATGCATCTTATTTGGGTGCATTAAAATGTCCATATGGGCTGAGTTCCTTCACTGTTCACCTGAAACTAGCACAACATTAATAATGGACTATACAGAGTCTGCCTGCAATGTAAGAGACCCGGGTTCAGTCCCTGGCTCGGGGAGATCCCCTGGAGAAGGAAATGGCAACCCACTCCAGTTTTCTTGCCTGGAGAATTCCATGAAGAGAGGATCCTGGAGGGCTACAGTCCATGGGGTCACAAAGAGTCCGACATGACTGAGTGACTCACACACACACATACACATACACCAATACAAAATAAAAAGTTTAAAAAATAATAAAAAAATTAAATGCCCATATGATAATTTCCAGGTTCTACTAGAACCCAGAAATCTGCTTTCCAGATATTGGCACTTTCCTTGACACAGCACTCGGCTTATAGGAATGTTCCTTTCCCCAATGCTCGCAAATTTGTCAATAACAAAATTAATAAGAATTAAGAATTAAAATGTCAGTGACTGCAGTTAGATTCTGGATAAAGCCCATCACCTCCTCCGTACATGTTCACATTCCCACTGTGTTAGGATAAGGTGGGCAATGCTGCAGTACCCAAAAACAACCCCTGGAATTGTCAGTTGCAATGCAGAAAGGTTTCTTTCTTAGTCATACTCAGTCCATCCTCCTCCATTTTGTAGCTATGCAAACTGGAACCCATGGCTACAGGTCAAAGTAGCAGGCGAAGAGGGAGATGCAGGTGACACACAGACTCTTAATTGCTTTAGCCAGGAGCGACACATGTCACTTCCAATCCGTTCCTTAGCCCAAAACAGTCACAGGTTCAACCCTAGCTTCAAGGGACTATGGGAAACGTAGGAGTGGACATGGTGATTTATTAAGATTACCGTCTCTTCCAGACCCACAAAATAAAGTAAGCCTCTCTGAAAAATGGGCTTCCTTCATAGGTCGGTCGGTGAAGATCTGCCTGCAATTCAGGAGACCTAGGTTCGATTCCTGGGTCGGGAAGATTCCCCTGGAGAAGGAAATGGCAATCCACTCCAGTATTCTTGCCTGGAAAATCCCATGGACAGAGGAGCCTGGTAGGCTACAGTCCATGGGGTCACAAGAGTCAGACACGACTGAGCGACTAAACCACCACCTCTGAAAAATAGAATTGCTTTTCAGTGGGGAGAAGGAACAGCATAGATGCACCCATACTCAGACGCACATGCTCCCCACCTTCCCCTGACCCTTGCACCTAAGGCTAGAACTCACATGGTCCGTGAAATGACAAGTTATGGGAGACGACTGTTGCTTCTAACACAGTGTCCCAGCAAGACCGGGCATCTTCTTGGCAGTCACAGCTTTGAGATGACAGGCAGCACATACCAGAACTGAGAATGAAAGAGAACCGGGCCAAGCTCCTGCTTAAATGCTTGTGTTCCAACTCACCTTGTCATCAGAGGCACAAGATTTTTAGTTTCTATAATTAAGCACAATGCTTTTCTTCAGGGAAAGAAAATGCCTACCTGAACTATACTGGCTTGGAAGGAAGAGTTTATCAATAACAAATACATATAGCACCTGCTGGATGACTGCGACGCGAGGAAGCAAAGGGTAGTGTCCACGCCACATTACAAGGAAAGTGAGGGTGTAGCACGTGACCTGCCCAGGGTGTGTAGTGTCGGCTGAGCAGGGTTTCCCACTGTCTCCGGTGGTACCTGCCTGCAGTCCTAACAAGACTGGTGAAGCGAGGAGTCAACCGTATCCTACAGTGGCCCCTGGTGGGCATTCGGGGTCATTGCACCTGCATTATTCGTGCGTACACAGAGCTTTCCCAAGGGAAGAAGCTTCCTGGGAAGATCTGGACCGCACAGGTGATCGAGTGTGAACTCCTCATTTTACAGAAGAGGAAAATCAAATTTTGCAGAATGGAGTGCTTGAGAGGCTAACGTTAAGCCTAAAATAACGTAGATCCCTCCAGCTCTTCAGGCGGCCAGTAGGTAGGCAGGTTCCTCCTTAGCAACTAACATATTTGCTGTAACCCTCATCACAGCCCTGCGAGGTGATTATTATTATTCCCCAAAGAAACTCATCCTAGGCCTCACAGCAAAGAGTAAGCGTTCGTCTACCCTTTCCATCTCTTTTCCCTTTTTTCCTTTTATCTTCCCTCCATGCTTCCCAGGCATCCTAGAGGTTGTATGTGGGCTATGCCACCTTATCCAAGTGCCCAAAGATTGGAAAGTCATCATCACTGGGTTCTGCTTCCCTGTAATTAGACTTTTCTGACATGGCAGCACCAGACCCTCCTTTCACCTCTTTAACCAGACCAGTGGAGAAGAGAACTTCTTTGTTGAATGATCGCCCAGAGTCCTGAACAGGCTCTCACGGGCCAGGCTTGGGCCATGGGTGACCACATCTGGACTCGCAGGGTGGGGTCAGCTCCATGTGGACCATGTGGTTCCCTAATTATATACTAAGCAGGCAAAAAAAAAAAAAAAAAAAGTCCCTGCATCCTAAGAAGTAGAGAGGTGACTCCCATGCTCTGCTCCCCTGGGTATTTTTAGGTCAAGGTCCCTTCACCCTGTAGTTTAAAATTCCTTAGCTGTGGAGCTATACTGCCAGGGCAAATTTAGGGTGACACATAAGGGTGTGTGTGCTGTGTGCTGTCACTTGAGTCCTGTCTGACTCTTATGCGACCCTCTGGACTGTACCCCACCAGGCTCCTCTGTCCATGGGATTCTCCAGGCAAGAATACTGGAGTGGGTTGCCATGCCCTCCTCCAGAGGATCTTCCCCACCCAGGGATCAAACCCATGTCTCTTATATCTCTTGCATTGGCAGGCAGGTTCTTTACCACAAGCGCCACCTGGGAAGCCCCAAGATAAAGGATAGAAGGATCTATCTCTGCCTTGCCCCTAACTCAGAAGACTCATGTATTCCTTCTGTTCTGTGCTGTTCAGATAGTAGTGCTGTGCACAGCTTTTGCTGAGAAAAGGAATACTTTCTAGACTTTGTATTGTCTGGAAGAGTCTATAACATTATTGAAAAGTATTTTGACCCATCAGTGTCTCCTCCATTCCACTATAGATGACATCATCTTGCAGAGGCTTGACTAAAATCTTTCTTTTATCAAGAAAAGGCTGCCTTGGCCAAAACACACAGCAGGAAGAATCACTGCTGTCTAATTCTTTCCTGCCCCCTACAGTTCAATTACACCAAGTTATCCATAGCTTCTAAAATTACATTTTAAAAAAGAGACTGACGTTCGCGTTTTTATCTAGTGGTTTCTTGAACAGTAAGTGGGCCATAAGAACTAGTTCTACGTTTTGAAACCCTAAAATGGGCGGATCAAGAACTCAAAGAACAAAAATCTTAAACAGTTTAGGCAACAAGGTCAAGAAAGCCAGGCAGTTATGTCAAGGAAGCTGTTTCTCTACCTGAAAAGCAGAGTGCACCCAAGCTCTCTGAAGCTAGGCTGAGCAATTTATCAAGTATCTTCACTTCATTTTAGAATAAGTGATAAATTATAAGCGGTCATCCTGAGGTCTTTGGAAAAGTCCATTTTTAAGGATGATAAATCATCTGATGATAATGGTTCTGTTGGAACCCACACTTCAGGGTCAGCAAGAAAACCACAGACTCTTCATGACTCCATTGGAAGATTTTTATAGTAAATTAGGCCAAGTATGGGACACGCTGCCTTCATTCCCAACGCCTTCTACTTCTTGGGAAAGAAAGATTCTAACACTTCACTCAGATGGGCAAGGAACTGGATGTGACAATTATACAATTTTGAAAAATAGGAGCTACTATAGGTAGCTTTTTAGACAGCTATTGAAACCACACCTAATTTTTAGGTCGCATTACTATTTTCAGCCTTTACTGGCCTCCTTTTTTTTTTTTTTAATTTTATTGATGTATAGTTGATTTACAATGTTGTGGTAATTTCTGCTATACAAGGTGATTTGGTTATACATATATACATTGATATATATACTTTTTCATATTCTTTTCCATTATGGTTTATCACAGGATATTAATTATAGTTCCCTGTTCTCTACAGTAAGACCTTGTTGTTTATCCATCTAGTATATAATAGTTTGCATCTGCTAATCCCAAACTTCCAATCCTTCCCTCCCTCATCCCCTCCCCCTTGGCAGCCCCAGTCTGTTCTCTGTCTGTGCATCTGTTTCCGTTTCATAGGTAAGTTCATTTGTGTCATATTTTGCATTCCACATATGCTGCTGCTGCTGCTGCTGCTAAGTCACTTCAGTCGTGTCCGACTCTGTGCGACCCCATAGTTGGCAGCCCACTAGGCTTCCCGTCCCTGGGATTCTCCAGGTAAGAACACTGGAGTGGGTTGCCATTTCCTTCTCCAATGCATGAAAGTGAAAAGTGAAAGTGAAGTCGCTCAGTCGTGTCTGACTCTTCGAGACCCCATAGACTGCAGCCTAGCAGGCTCCTCCGTCCATGGAATTTTCCAGGCAAGAGTACCGGAGTGGGGTGCCATTGCCTTCTCTGCATTCCACATATAAGTGGTGTCATGTGGTATTTGTCTTTCTCTCTCTGACTTAGTTCACTTAGTTTGATTCTCTGTAGGTACATCCATGTTACTGCAAATGGAATTCTTTAATTCTTTTTTGTGGCTGAGTAGTATTCCATTGTATATATACCACATGTATGTGTATGTATATATATATATGTGTGTGTATGTGTGTGTGTATATATATATATATATATATATATATATATATATATATATCACATCTTCTTCATCCATTCCTCTGCTGATAGACATTTAGCTTGTTTCCATGTCTTGGCTATTTTGAATAGTGCTGCTATGGACATAAAGGTGCATGTATGTTTTTTAATTATAGTTTTGTCTAGATACAGTGTAGGAGGGTTCCCTTTTCTCCACACCCTCTCCTGTTTATTGTTTGTAGACCTTTTAATGCTGGCCATTCTGACTGGCGTGAGGTGGTACCTCATTGTAGGTACCATTGACTTGCATTTCGCTAAGAATTAGCAGTCATACTTGTCTCCTTTTCAACTAAGGGTATGGGTTGAAGACATGGCTTGCATAGTTTGCTGGAAGCAAACTTGTAGTCTGTAAAGGAACCAAGGAGGCCCATTCAGCCAGCATGCCTACCCACCAGCACCACCCCATCTTCTAAGGCATACTAGCTTTGGCTTTGAGCATTCCTGGAACCAGAAAGTTCTATGACACCCTGGAAAGCTCCAAGTCCACCAGGTATCTTGTTAACATTTGATTTCTCCATGTTTTGCTTTTTCATTGCTAAAAAAAAATTTCATCTATGTTGTGATTAATTAACTATTTAGATTCATATTCCCACCTTTTAGGTCATCCTGAGTGCACTAAAAAATATCAGCAATTTATATTCCACAACACAGAGTTCTAGTTTGTAAGAGTATTAACTACATATGAAGGGAAAATGTATCAGAACCATGGAGGGAACAAAATACTCATGAATGAAAACTTGTACTCCTGGCATCTGGGAGATACTCCTGTTATTCAATAACAGCTGAACAGATAATCTGTGGAAGAACTGAAAAGCTAAAATGATGCAAGTGATATATGTACTTCCAGAAAATCCTACGCATTGTGTTTATTGGGTCATTACATTTGTCCCTAAGATAATCAGCTTATAAAAACCGATTTTACAAGACCCATGGGCTATTTCACTATTTCAATTACATTCTAGTTTCATGGCTGAATTAATAATGAATGATGTTTATGGTTTGAGAAAGATTATAAATACTTGAAGTAATATTTTCAGGTGGTCATGAAATTTCAGCATAGGATTATTCTCATATTTGCAGATGAAACATGTTGTTTTTGTTTAGTCCCTAAGTCATGTCTGACTCTTTTGCAACCCCATAGACTGTGGTCTGCCAGGCTCCTCTGTCCGTGGGATTTCCCAGACAAGAATACTGGAGGGTTGCCAATCCTGGGTTGCCATTTCCTTCTCCAAGGGATCTTCCCAACCACATGTCCTGCATTGGCAGGCAGGTTCTTTACCACTGAGCCACCAGGGAAGCCAGATTAAACATGTGACCCACAAACTAGTAGCTCCAAATGAAAATAGCGTGCATAGAAAATAATTTTTTTTCACTTGAAAATGTGACCACCACTGTACTATTCAGTATATTCAGAAGTGGGCATCCCATGGGACATATCTTGGTCTCTGCCCAAAGGAATTTATTCCCACACAGATGATCTTCAAATGATCTTGTAAAAGAACATCTCATCTATAAATAGGTCCCTCAGAACACATAGCATCAATATATTAGTGTGGAACTTGAGTGGATTTTTTTAAAGCATTGGTAACAATAAAACTTTCAGGGAGGTGAGCCTAAGAAAAAATAAGAGGCTCTAACATGATATTTTTTCATTGGTTTGGAAATTTTTCCATCCATTTAAATGAACCTCTGATACACCAAGCACTGTCTAATAACTTTGTCATAAACTTTGGCCTTGTCAACTATCTCCATCTTCTGCTTATTCCCTAAAAATTATATACTTATCTCACCTTGTCTTTTAGCATCATTTTCCTAACTTTATTGGTCTACTACTTACCTCTTCCTTCCCTCCCACTATCTTCCACAAAGCCACCTCCACTACTCAAAGGTCTGTTTTGTAAATTAGCTCCCCCAGAGCTTCCCATTTTAACCCCAGTTGGTGTGACCAATGTCTTACTTCGAGGCCCTCTGAGAAATTCCTTTAATTTACATAATCTGACTTTACACTGGGTAAAATATTCTCTTCTCACAGACGCCTCCCCTAACACCGATCAGTCTAATGACTGACTCTATCATAGCATTTTTATCATTTGCTTCGTTGTATGTTTCACAATTAATGGTTGTGTTTTTATGAACACAATATGCTTCTGTCTCATGAAGCTTGCAGTGTATACAATGTATACACGAAAGAGAAGCGTGTTGTGTTCATCATTCTGTATCCAACACCTAACACGGTTCCTACTATACAGTAGGTCCCTGAGAAAATGAATAAATGAAGCCATTGTCCCCAAAGTGACTCCCTTTGTGGGTTTTTTGAATGCAAATTATTCAATCCCTAGTGTATTCCTGAAAGTTCCGTAAACCGCTGCCCCCAATAACTATGTATAGGCAGTCATTCAAGAAACAATGAAGAAAACACCTATATTCAAACTATAGTAGAATTAACTGATACATGCCTATTCGGTACCAAGCAGAAAAACAGATGGTTAAAAACATTGTGTTTGAGGCTCTCCAAGTGGCATCTTAGGACCCCCCACTGACATATTATTAAGGGTCTGCCAAGTCTGGAATGTCTTTTTCTTACTTTTATGTATTCATTTAAATAATAACCTAAAGTTTTAATATGCCACATTGTGGATCATCAGAGTGTCCTCTTTAAATCACAAACTGTCTTTTACTTTCAGATATGCCTCTTACTTTGTTTTTTTTACAATCACTTTGGCCTCCAAGCGATTTCCCGGAGTGACAGTGTTTAACTCACAATGTGTTGATAAGCGTGTCTGGCTTCCTCTGCGTTGGCATTTCTTAATGTTCAAATGACAGCAATCAGCCTGCATCTGCTTTTGAAGTCAGCCTGAATTCTTGTACTAGATATAAAGGGAAAACTTGATTTTTCAGTAATAATTTGTGTTTGAGAGACATGATCATAGAATAAGACTTCAGTTTCTAAAGTATTTTTCAGAAACCAAGACTTTCTTGAACATAATGAAAACTTCATGGTATAATGAAATGGAGTATTAGGTTAATTATCAAGGTTAATATGAAAACAGAAGAGAAAAAAAAAAAAGCCCGGATAGTTTTTTGTAGAAATTGAAAGCAAATTCTTAACTTCATATAGAAATGCAAGGGACTTCCCGTGCGCCGCAACTACTGAGCTTATGTGCCACAACTACTGAGCCCGAGTGCCTAGAGCCTGTGCTCCACACCAGGAGAAGCCACCACAAGGAGCCCCTGCACAGAAACGCAGAGTAGACCCCTCTTGCCACAACTAAAGAAAGCCCGTACAGAGCAACAAAGACCCAGTGCAGCCTAGTTAATTAATTTAAAAAAAAAAAAAAAAACTTCTACCAAAAAAAGAAATGCAAGGGACTGAAATTCCTGAAAAAGAAAAACAAAACTAGAGGACTCACAGTCCTGCCTTCAAGACCTACTATAAAGTTACAGCAATCAGTACAGTGTGATATTGACACATGATCCCCATTATGTCAACAAAGCACCATAGAGACAAGACAGATCCACAAACCTATGGCCAAATGATTGTACACAAAGATTCCACAACAGTTAAGTGAGGAAGGAAAGTATTTTCAACAGATGACACTGGAAAAAATGACTATCCGTTTAAAAAAGGATGAACTTCAACCCAAACCTCACACCCTACACAAACTTTTCTCAAAGTGGATTGCCGACCTGAGCAAAAAAGCATAACGATAAAGCTACTAGAAAAAAATTTAGGCCAAGATTTCTAAGAATGCAGAAGTCTTTACCCTTAAAAAGTCTTTACCTTTACTTTACCGGAGAAGGCAATGGCACCCCACTCCAGTACTCTTGCCTGGAAAATCCCATGGACGGAGGAGCCTGGTGAGCTGCAGTCCATGGGGTCACTAGGAGTTGGACACGACTGAGCGACTTCTCTCTTTACCCTTAAAAGAAAAAAAATTGAGAAATGGACTTCATAAAAATTTGAAACTTTTACTTATCAAAAGAGATCATTAAGAAAATAAAAATTAAAGCCACTGACTTGAGAAAAATTAAATATATATTTAATTAATATTATTTAATATATATTAAATACATATATATCCAACTTGTGTCCAAAATGTGTAAAGAACTCCCATAAATCCATTACAAAAAGACAAACAATTAAATTAAAATTGGGTAATAGATTTGAACAGATATGTCAAAACAGTAGATATGTGAATGGCCAATGAAAGCATGAAACAATGCTTTGCACTGTTAGTTACCACATAAATGCAAATGGAAACAGTGAGATACCACTCCATATTCACTAGAATGGCTAAAATTTTAAATATGAAATTGTAATTTAAACATTAAAAACTATCAATACTAAACAAATGTTGACAAGGATTTAGAGCAAAGGAAACTCTCATACATTGCTGGCAGGAATGTATATGCCAAATCCATATGGCAATTTGTTAATAAAGTTAAACATAAAACTACCTCATGATTCAGCAATTCCATTACTAGGGACTGTACAAAGAGAAAGAAAAACATGTTCTCAAAAACACTCTGTCAAGTATATTCATCACTTTATTTACTATAACCCCAAACTACAAACACACATCAGTAGGAGAATGAAAACCAAATTGTGGTATATCTATCTATGAAATACAAATCAGCATTAAAGAAAAATTAATACTCATGCATGCAACAACATGGATGAATCTCAGAAGCACTAGTTTGGTTCTAAAAAACCAGACACCAAGAGTATATACCATACAATTCCAGTTATATGAAATTCCAGAACAGGCAAAACTAATCTATAGTGATAGAAATCAGAATACATGTTCCCTGGCGGAAAGGAGAATTAACAGGGAAAATGTACAAAGGCTATTTCTCAAGTGATGGAAGATTCTATATCTTGATTGAAGTGTTGGTTACATAAGTGTACATACTGTCAACACTCATCAAATTGCACACTAAAGATCAGAGCATTGTACTGTATGTAATTATACTTCACACGCACTCAAAGAGAAAACAGGGGGGTAGGCGGAACAGCTGGTGTAGCATTTTTTTATGACATTGTTCCATGTGTTTTTATTTTCCTTCAACTGCAGTAGCACTGAGAAATGCTATTTTTAGAATGTAAGTCATAGAGGTGGGAGCTACATCTGTTTAACTTGCTTAACATAATACCAATCCCATTGCCAGTTACTAGTGAGGTTGTTAGATGACAGAGGGTGAGAGAGGGGAGGGCAGAGGGTAGCTAATGTTTAAGTAACAAAAGCTTGCTTTTTGTGCAGAAAAAGAAATTAGCAGAAAGTGAAATAGTAAATATCTTAGCGCATTTCAATTTAAGGTGCATTACTTAGGAAGCAATCTGTGTCATCTGAGTGTGCAGGACATCAGTTAAATAGCTTCTAACTGTGCAAGTAGTTTGCATCCCATTTCTTCTCTACTTCTGTTGAGTTCAAACGGTACCATCTGTTACACGAGTTTAAAACAGGTGTCTTTACCACCACCAATGACTTACGTTCTCGATCAGGACAGAGGAAGGGAGCGTGGCAGGTAATATACTAGTGATATTTTGATGACGCTGGAGAAGTAATAAAACATGAGGTCCTATGACCCCTTTACCCTAAAAGCAAGGCTTGATTATATAGAAGTATCAGAGCTTCTAAATCATGACCAAGGAAGCTTAAGAATACAAAGTGTCTTGTCTCGGCTGGCTGAGATTGCTTAAAAAGAGGAGATAAAAACATGTCATCTTATTAGATAGCCATGGTAGGAATTCTGTCTTGAGAGGGAGGACAAGAAGGTCAGAACCTATTTAATAAACCCCAAAGGTAGTGGAAAACAGTCAAGCAATGCACATCCATGACTCATTTATAAGAGTCATTTATAAGCTGAGTCATTTATAAGAGACATAAAGAGCAGATAAGATACCTCAACCCTCATTCCCCCAGATGTAAATAGAGAAGAGAGGTGGCGGGGGGAGGGGTGTCTTAAAGCCTACTGGTGTGTGTGAAATCTCCCTCTAAATACCCAAGAGAATCTATTGTACAGGGATACATCAAAAGCATGGGAAATGTGATTCATGGAAACATCAATGACCAGGGAAACAGAAGCCATAGTTCTCTCAGATTTCTACTAATAAGCTGTTGTAACTCAAAGAAGTGAAAACTGTTCCCTAAGTGATGTGTACAGAGACGGTAGCGAAGCAGCATAAAAAATTATGCATCAATCCATTATACTAAAAAAGAAAGTGGAGTCATCCAGTGGAGTAAGAGTATCAGATAGCTGCAAATTACTGCTATTATTTTCAATGATGCTGTCAAATTCTTCTTAAAAGATTCTTTCAGCTCTTAAGACATTTTGATATACATGTTTAAAATTTCTAGTTCTAATGAACAAGTGGTAATGTGTGCCCTTATGGTGGGGTAGCAGTAAAATGCAGGGAAAATCAGCGCTTGGTAAATTATTTTGTGATCTGCCTTCAGAAAGTTTGCCTACAGACAGAAAAAGATTACATTGAATCTGAATTCAAATATCTGATATAAAATATCATAGCTAAGACAGTGTGGAACAGGATCAATAAATATACCTATATAGTTTGTATAGTAATAAAGTATTAGAGAACTATACCTATATAGTTTGTATAGTAATCATATATTAGAGAACTATTTTTTAAATTAATTAATGGAATAAAATAATAAATATTAGGTGTTCATGCAGCAATAACCAACATAGCAGAAAACTGAAAATAACATACACCTACCCATGGCTCCGATGGTAAGAATTCACCTGCAATGCGGGAGACCTGGGTTCAATCCCTAGGTCAGGAAGATCCCCTGGAGAAAGGAACAGCTACCCACTCCAGTATTCTGGCCTCAAAAAATCCATGGACAGAGGAGCCTGGCAGGCTACAGTCCATGGGGTTGCAAAGAGTTGGATATGACTGAGCGACTTTCATTGTCTTTTACACACCATTAGGGGAATAGTTAAGAAAATCATGATACTTTAATTAAATTAAATGCCATTCAGCCATTAAAAACTAAATACTTATAACCTGTAAAGGAAAAGAATCTTAAAAAGAATAGATATATATGTATGTATAACTGAATCACTTTGCTGTACACTTGAAACTATAATATTGTAAACCAACCATACTTCAATTTTAAATAATTAATTAATTTAAAGATAAATAAAGGCTATAAATCAGGCTAAAAAACTACTAAAAGTATACATATTGCTGAAAATCATAAAATACCATGGGAAATGCACAGTTAAGTCACTAAAGCAAGATTCTAAACTATATGTATCTATGATGGCAATACATAAGGTATAGATAGATAGACACAGGGAGACAATTAGAAATGGATGTAATCAATTTTTTCTCTTAAAAAAATGGAAATTCTATTTTACATTGGTTTATAATTTTAAAAAAAGCATGTCTCGCTCCATCTCTCACTATGTTTGTAAGTAAACACATGCATATGAGCAGTAGGGTCTGTTTTTTTCTACTAAACTTGCATCATACTCTATATTTTACCCTGAAGATTATTTCCCCACTCTTCCTTAGTAACATCACTGCATGTCACTAAGTCTCTCTCTCTCTCTCTCTCTCTCTCTCTCTCTCTATATATATATATATATATATATATATATATATATGTATGTAATTCATTTTTCTAGTATTCATTCATGGTAAGAATTTGCATGATTAATTCAACTGTTTTTCTACTGAGGAATATCAAAGATTTTCCAGTTGCTGCACTACAAGAAAAAGCTGCCTGCATATTCCTGTATGGGCTTCCCTGGTGGCTCGGATGGTAAAGAATCTGCCTGCAATACGGGAGACCCAGGTTCAATCTCTGAGTTGGGAAGATCCCCTGGAGAAGGGAATGGCAATCCACTCCAGTATTCTTGCCTGGAGAATTCCATAGACAGAGGGGAGCCTGACAGGCTACAGTCCATGGGGTCACAAAGAGTCGGACATGACTGAGCGACTACACTTTCACTTAATATTCCTGTAGTTCTACTTTATGTTATGGTGTGTTCAATCCTGTAGGACAGATTCCCATAGCTGGAGTTGCTGAGCCAAAGACATATCCACTTTTTCATTTCTACAAATATTAAAAGATAGCTTTCCATAAGATTCTACATTCATCTTCCCTCACCAATATACATATGTCTGTTTTCCCAAATTGCCACCAGTACTGAATGTTATCAACCTTTCCTTTTTGGCAATTGGACAGGAAAAATTGTACTTCAACTCTACAATCCCTTATACGCTAACAAGATTAAATCTCCTTTTGTTTGTTTCTTCATTATTTGCATTTTAGTTTCTGTAGGTATGAACCTTCTTTTCTGTGTTGTTTTCCTAATAATTTCTGGGAGTTCTTTGAAAATTGGAGGTTTTGAGTTTTTGCCTGTCATATGTACTGTGTGTATTTGACTCAATCTAATTCTTGTCTTTTGGGGTTTTTGTATACATTTTTTTCATTCAGAAATATTTTTTAAATGTGTATGACTTTTGATTATTTTCTTGATTGTCTCTAAGATTCCTTTCTTGATTTCTGATCTCTGTTCACCCACAAGGTTATGGAAATATTTTCCTAAATTTTCTTCACATATTCATAAAGATTTAATTTTACATTGAGATTTATTGATCCACTTGGCATATAATTTTGTAAGTGGTATAAGGTCAGAATTTATAATAGTCTACCTCCAAATGGGTAGCAAAATAATACCAACATTGAATAATCTTCCTTTTTCTGCTGAATTGTAATGCCAGCTTTTCCAGTATTAACTTCTATATTCTTGCATATGTGTTGAGAGTCTTACTATTTTCCATTTTTCTGGTTAATATTTATCATGCCATTGACATTCTGTTTGATTACTATAGATTTATTATGAGTTTTATATGGTAATACAAGATCCCTCCCCCCGATTATTCACCTTCTAAAACATAAATTTTGTTAGCAAATCTCCCTCATTTTTTCTTCCACCTAAGTTTTTAAAACAATTGTTCTAATTGGAATTAAAAATATCTTTCTTTTGGATTCTGATAGAAATTATTCTGCATTTGTTTATATGTTTGGGAAAAAAATGACATTTGTATAATACTAAGCATTCTCAAACAGTACATGGCATGTTTCTCCATTTATTCAGGTGTTGTTTCAACTGATACAGACCTAGGTATTTTACAGCTTGAAGTAGCATTATAAATGAAATTTGTTATCCATTTGTTACAAGTTAGAAACATGCTTTATACCTATCTTGTTGCCTGTTCCTACATATTTGTTCCTCCATGCAGAGGAAAGAGCAGGTCAGCGGGTGCACCAGGCCAGTCATGTACAAGGGAGTACCTCTTCTGTCTCTGAGTTATATAATGTGCAGTTGGATTACTGGGTGAAGAATACTACAAAATGCCAAGGCATGAACACAGACTCTGTGCATTAGGCCTGATGTCCCCAGACTGCCAGATCAGCCAGGTCTGAGTATTGTCCTGGATAGAGTTCTGTGCTACAAGAAAGGGAACGTTTTCCAGAAGCCCTGGAAACTTTGCTAACAAGCCCTAAACTGACTATGGCAAATGTTCACATTTGAAGAGTTTTTTCTCTGTTGGTTTTCAAAGCTATTAAGCATGAATGTGTGTGTGTGTTTCTAATATAAAGCCATTTTTTTCCCCGAATCTACCATAGGGAGAAAAAAGAGCAACCTGGTCAAAACTTGATTTAAAAAAGAACAGACGATCCAGAGGGATGGTACTGGGAGGGAGGAGGGAGGAGGGTTCAGGATGGGGAACACGTGTATACCTGTGGCAGATTCATGTTGATATATGGCAAAACCAATATAATATTGTAAAATTAAAAAATAAAATTAAATTAAAATAAAAAAAGAACAGACCAAAGGAATTTTACCTAAATATCTAAAAACATATAAATGTTTCTTAACATCTTTATGTTAAATATGCTATAGTTAGTGTATCCATATAGAGGCATCTGATACATCTATACAAAAGAATTTCATTCCGTCTGTATAAAATATTTTTCTAAGAACATTTCATGGACTTCCTTGGTGGCTCAGTGGTAAAGATTCTGCCTGCCAATGCAGGGGATGTAGGTTCAATCCCTGGGTCAGGAAGACCCCATAGAGAAGGAAAGGGCAACCCACTACAATATTCTTGCCTGGGAAATCCCATGGACAGAAGACCCTGGCAGGCTACAGTCCATGGGGTTGCAAAGAGCCAGACAGGACTTAGTGACTATACCACAAGAAGAACATTTCATAACATTGCAAATGCTCATGCTAGCATATTAAGTTCAATAGAAATCTTCCAAAACTGCGTATTTAATTTGACATTATTTTTGGAGATAATGTATGAAACAGAACAGGTGGGAATTGCATATATAATAATATGTATAAAGGTCTCATAGTACTTTTATATGTGGAAAAGGATTATACTTCCTTTAAGATTAGCGCCCACTCTGTGACCTCACCTCAACTTGATCCCATCTGCAAAGACCTTATTTCCAAACAAGATCACATGCACAGATTTGGGGGCAGGGGGCAGTTAGGACTTGAGCATATCTTTAAGAGGAACACAATTAAACCATGACAGTCCACCCTCTGGCTCCCCCAAATTCATCTCTTTCCTACATGCAGAACACATTCACCCTGTCTTAACATCCCCGAAGTCTCCTTTCCCTTTCTCTCCCTGTCTCCCTCTCTTACATTCTTGTGGCTGATTCTATAAACTGAATGCAAGCATGACTGTGACATAACTCTAATGGACAACCAGTGCCCGTATAACCAGACCTTTATGAGGCTAAAATTAAAAGAGAATAGATCAATCGGACCCTCTGCTCCCAGACAAAACCAACATTTGCGTCAGTGATATAAAGCCAGGGTGAAGTCCTCACTTCGTGAAGCCCTCAACTCTCTCAAAAACCACAAACAATTTTATCAAGTGCTTTCTGGGCCAATATATATAATGTAGATCAGCCTTCCAGGCCACTGAAAAGTATTTTGACTATTTGGCCACCAAGCAGTGCTCCCTGATTTTAAAATCATGCTGCTTAGCCAAATGTTTCCATGTCTGTAGAAAAATTAATATCTCCCCTTCAGGAGAGGAGTTATAATTCACAGTTCAGCCCTGACAACAGCATGAGCTAATTAACCAACCTTGGAAACAAAATAGAGCCATTTTTTTTATTTTAAACCTGTTTAATAAAAATCATATGCGTAGCTACTCAAGCAGTAGCCACTGCCAGGAAATTATTATGAACATAAATTAGCAGCATAGTTTGTCTAACTCAGAGGTAAGCAAGTTCTCTGACTGATTTGTTTTTTTAAATAGAAACCAAAGGCATCAAGGCAAAAACTACATGCAAAAATGCTGAGACATTCATACAGAGGCAGAAAAGTAAAGTTTGGGGAAATTAAGGGAACAGATCGTGAGGTTGGGTTCAAGTCATAAGTCCCAAATTTGATGTAAATGAAGAGTAAATTCCACGTTAGAAAACACTCAAATCTCCTCAGAGGCACCGATTCTATCTGCCCGTGTGTGTGAGCAAGGCAAGCACTCCCAGCAGGACTGCCTTCATCATTCTGGGGCCCAGTACAAAGTGAAAATGCAGGGCCCCTGATTCATAACCTAAGACTTTCAAAAAGGTTGCAACAGAGTAGGAAACCAAACACAAGGCCCTTCTAAACACAAGACCCTGTATGACCACATGGGTTTTACTGTCTCTAGGTTTCAATTTTTTTCATCAGTGAAGTGGGAAAAAACAAAATGCCATTTGTCTTGCCTCCTTCATGGGCTGTTTGGGATGATGGATTGAGATATCTGTAAAAAAAAAAAAAATGCTTTGCAAATTTGAAAGAGGCCACAGAGAGTCTGGAAACACAAGCAGGGGTTTCCTGGATACCTCCTGCCCTCTTCCAGGAATTTAATAAAGGATAGCCAAATACCTCACCTATATGGAGCACTTTATAAATCACACAATTGAGATGGACCCGTTCTTTAAAAATTTCCACTGAATTCAAAGAAACTGATTGACTAAATGCAGTGTGGTTTCTTGGATTGAATCCTGGAACAGAAAAGGAAGAGTAGTGGGGGAATTGGTGGAAACCCATAAAAGCTCTAGGGTTTAGTTACTAGTAGCATGCCACTGTTAATTTCTCCGTTTTGACAAATGTGGGATGCTAACATCGGAGAAGGCAATGGCAACCCCCTCCAGTACTCTTGCCTGGAAAATCACATGGATGGAGGAGCCTGGTAGGCTGCAGTCCATGGGGTCACTAAGAGTCGGACACGACTGAACGACTTCACTTTCACTTTTCACTTTCCTGCACTGGAGAAGGAAATGGCAACCCACTCCAGTGTTCTTGCCTGGAGAATCCCAGGGGCAGGGCAGCCTGGTGGGCTGCGGTCTATGGGGTCGCACAGAGTCGAACACGACTGAAGCAACTTAAAAAAAAAAAAAAACAAACATTGGGGGAAGCTGGGTGAAGTCTGTGCAGGAACCCTCTGTGCTAGCTTTGCAACTCTTTTGTAAATCTAAAGTTATTCCAAACTAAGAAGTCTATGTAAAAAATGAAACTAGTCTAGTTTGACTGACTGGGAGGAAGTGATTCTTACATGAAGGCAAAAATAACAAAATTAGCTTCTGTATTAAAATGTGGAAACCTATCCTAAGTTCCCTAGACAATCATTTTAAGTTATATATACCTAAATAGATACATACATGTGTACATACATAGAAAGGAAAGGGGACAGGGGAGGAAAAAGACTGGAGAAATAAGAAAAACTTGAACATTTTGTGGCATGTACACAGTAGTCTACATATTGCTAGTTTATTCAGAGGTTCTAATTTCATACCAGAATCTTCTTCCTTGAGCAGGCATTACTCCATGTTCTTTACATACTAACATTTTTTTTTCTGGTTGCAAGATTAATTCATGCTTGTTCTAGAAAATACATAAAAATGCAACCCTCCCCTCCTAAAAAAAGTATCTATAATCCTATCACTGAGAGGTAAACATGATCAGTACTTTGTCTCATTTTTACCACTCTCTTGGTGTGTATGTGAACATAAGCTATATTTAGAATGATGGAAGCCATTGTATTTAAGCCAGCATTTCCAAGATTTTGTTCCAGGGAACATTGGGATCTATGAACAAAACACTGGGGAACACAGCAGACCACCTTCTCCCTCTGCAAAGTAGCAGACCCATTTTGCAAAGTAGCATAGAGAAAGCTGTGAGGAGTCCTGCATAACTTTGTAAACTCAGATTTCTCAATGTATGTATTCTATTATTAGCCCACAGAATACTCCTTGGGAAGCTCTGGTATAAATAGTTTGGTTCCAGGTTTTTTTCACTTAAGGTGTTAGGAGTATTTTCTCATGTTACTAAAAATTAATTGCAAATATTTAAGTTTTTTAATTTATTTTTATTGAAGTATAGTTGATTTACAACACTGTGTTAATTTCTGCTCTACAGCAAAGTGATTCAGTTATACACATACATGTACATTCTTTTTTATATTCTTTCCCACTATGGGTTATCCCAGGATATCTAATATAGTTCCCTGTTACAGTATTAACAGTATTCCCTGTTATAGCTATTATATAGTAGGACCTTGCTGTTTATCCTTTCTATTAATAAATGTAATAGCTTGCTTCTACCAATCTCAAACCCCAAGTCCATCCCTCCCCCACCTCTTGCCCCTTGGTAACCACAAGTCTTTTCTCTATGTCTGTGAGTCTTTTTCTGTTTCATGCATGCTAAGTCGCTTCAGTCATGTCCGACTCTGTGCAACCCCATGGACTGTAGCCCACCAGGCTCCTCTGCCCATGGGATTCTCCAGGCAAGAATACTGGAGTGGGTTGCCATGCCCTCTTCCAGGGGATCTTCCCGACCCAGGGATCAAACCCATGTCTCTTATGTTCCCTGCATTGGCAGGTGGGTTCTTTACCACTAGCACCACCTGGGAAGCCATAAGTTCATTTGTGTCATATTATAGATTTCATACATAAGTGGTATCATATGGTATTTGTCTTCTCTTTCTGGCTTACTTCACTTAGTACAATAACCTCTAGTTGCATCCAATAATTATCATTTTAACGGCTACAAATATTACATCATATGAGCATATTATAATTTATTATACCAGCAGTCATCAAAAAATTACCAAAAAAAGAACCAGATAGAAAATATTTGAGATTTTGTAGGCCTTGCCAGCATCTGTCTGCTGATTCAAATCTGCTACTAAAGCATGAAACCATCATAGACCCCACACAAACAGGTGGGCTGTGTTCCAACAAATCTTTCATATAATTTTCATATCATGAATATTATTCTTTGAATTTTTGTCAACCATTTAAAAATGGCAGACTCGTGGTTGCCAAAGGGAAGGGGGTGAAAAAGGGATGGATTAGGAGTTTGTGATTAGAAGATACAAGCTACTATATATAAAATAGATGGCAAGGTTCTACTGTATTGCACAGGGAACTATATTCAATATCCTGTAATAAACCATAATGGAAAATATGAAAGAGAATATATATATGCATAACTGAATGACTTTGCTGTACACCAGAAACTAACACAATATTGTTAATCAAGTATACTTCAATTAAAAAGAATAAATTAAAAAGTCAAAAAATATTCTTAGCTCACAGACTGCACGAAAACAGGTGATAGGCCATATTTCATCCATAGCCCATAGTATGCCCACCCATGGTTTTTCCCTAAAAATAAAAATACTATACTAGGTATTTGGAGAAATAAATCATTGTCTGAACTTTTGATCAATTCCTTTGGATAGATTCCTAATAAATTCATAAACCTAAACAACTAAGCTGGGGAATATGAATATCAGGTTCCAAAACATTTTGCTAAGTTGTTCCATAGAAAAGAAGTACAGTGCTCAACAGCAGCGTTCAAAAGTGTTTTGTCCAATATTCTCAGGGTCATGGGTCAGGAGACACTGAAAAATGTTGGGGGCAACACAGTGAGGGTAATACAGCCCACATGAATATACCCTGGGGAAAGCGGCTGGCAGATTTCAACAGCAAGTATGAGAAACATTAGCCCAAAGCCAGTTTTCAGGGGGACTTACCTGGTGGTCCAGTGGTTAAGACTCTGTGCTCCCAATGCAGGGGGCCCAGGTTTGATCCTGGATCAGGGAACTAGAAAGAGTTCACATGCTGCAAATAAGACCCAGTGCAGCCAAATAAATGAATACTTAAAAAAAAAAAAGAAAAACAGTTTTCAGGAAACAAGCCTGACTTGCTGCAACTAAGACCTGGCACAGCCAGATAAACAAATAAAAATAAATATTTCTTTTTTTTAAAAAAAAAAAAAAGTATTTTGTCTCATCATAACCATGCTAGTTTTTACTATTATCATTTTTTACCTTCTGGCAATTTGATAAATAAAAATTAGTATCATGTCTTATGATACATTTCTCTGATCACTAGTGAGGCTATGCAATATTTCATGTTCACTGACCCTGTGTGTTTCCTCATTTGTGATGTGTCTGCTGTGCACGCTTATCTCATTTGTTACTTTGTATTCTTTGTCTGTTGAGGTTGTTTGTTAAAGTCATAGGAATTCTTTATATTAACTTCTTATTCTTGGCAAATATTTTCCTAATTTGTTGAGTTTTTGTTTTGATTTTGATGCTTTCATTATAGAGATAATTTTACATTTTATAGATGAATTATAGATTGACTATACATTGATATAGATTTATAACTCTGCTCATTTATCCACTTTGGTTTCTTTCTTTGCTTTTATGGATCAAAGTCATTTTCTACTTAGAGATCACTTGGACATGAAATTTTCTTCTGAATTTTATTATACTTTCATGTCGTATCATATCTTCATATCATATCATTCATAACTCTTTATGTAATCTGATACTTATTTTTAGTGTGTAGTATGAGGTGAGGTCCTAAACTGTTTTCTTTCCAAATTTTTTTTTCTGATTTGACCTTTCTACTATCATACCCACCCCTCTGTCATGTATTTGTGAATATTCTTTTCTCTTATATAAATACTGTGGTCTAAATACGGTTAAAAATAAGATGTAATATGAGGTTAAATATGGGAGGTGGGGGTGCATTTCTAAGCCATTCCTTTTATCTGGCTGTTCTTTCTTACACCAGCTCAACACTATCATGATTTTAGCAGACATTTGAGCATCTGTTACTATTAAAATGTATGATAAAATACCACTCCAAATTCTTTATTCTCAGAAGAAATTAAAGGGCATCTTGGGAGTATTTATATGAGGCAATATAAATATATGACTGAATAGTCTCAGCAGAAACCACACACAGATACTTAACATCAAGTTTCAAAAACATCCAAATGCAAACCAAAAAAAAAAAATTATATGAAAGTGAGAGTGACAGAAGCATGCTGTCTTGGAACAAATTGTCTTTCCATTTCCTTTGGGCCTATAGATAAGCTCAGCCAATTCTTAATTCTTCTGGTTAAATCTGCTACCAAAATGCAGCTAGAACTCATGGATCATCAATCTCTCATTAGCCATAATTTTAGCCTTGTGCCCAACCCAATGCATTAGCAGAATCTTAACAGAAAGTGTGCTTTGTGTAAACAGCATCTCTCACTTCTGTCTCTAGCCATCTTCCTTGGGTAAGCTGTAAACACTGAAATCCTCAGTGTGTCACAGGGAGAAGAAACACAGCAGCTACAGCTCAGATAACTTACCCAGAGCTAGACATCCTGGTGTGTGAAGTCAAGTGCACCTTAGGAAGCATCACTACAAACAAAGCTAGTGGAGGTGATGGAATTCCAGCTGAGCTATTTCAAATCCTGAAAGATGATGCTGTGAAAGTGCTGCACTCTATATGCCAGCAAATTTGGAAAACTCAGCAGTGGCCACAGGACTGGAAAAGGTCAGTTTTCATTCCAATCCCAAAGAAAGGCAATGC
The DNA here is from genome assembly GCF_003369695.1 of Bos indicus x Bos taurus. Classification (NCBI taxonomy): domain Eukaryota; kingdom Metazoa; phylum Chordata; class Mammalia; order Artiodactyla; family Bovidae; genus Bos; species Bos indicus x Bos taurus. Next base: position 11,723,549 of record NC_040105.1, on the reverse strand, counting down.
CAAAGAATGGTCAAACTACTGAACAATTGCACTCATCTCACACGCTAGCAAAGTAATGCTCAAATTTATCCAAGCTAGGCTTCAACAGTACATGAACTGAGAAATTCCAGATGTTCAAGCTGGATTTAGAAAAAGCAGAGGAACCAGAGATCAAATTGCCAACATCTGTTGGATCATCTAAAAAGCAAGAGAATTCCAGAAAAACATCTGCTTCATTGATTACGCCAAAGTCTTTGACAATGTGGATCACAACAAACTGGAAAATTCTGAAAGAAATGGGAATATCAGAACTCCTTACCCACCTCCTGAGAAATCTGTATGCAGATCAAGAAGCAACAGAACCAGACATGGAGCAACAGACTGGTTCCAAATTGGGATAGGAGTACATCAAGGCTGCATATTGTCACCCTGTTTATTTAACTTATATGCAGAGTACATCGTGCGAAATGCCAGGCTGGATGAAGCACAAGCTGGAATCAAGATTGCCAGGAGAAATATCATAACCTCAGATGTGCAGATGACACCACCCTTATGGCAGAAAGCAAAGAAGAACTGAAGAACCTCTTGATGAAGGAGAAAGAGGAGAGTGAAAAAGCTGGCTTAAAACTCAACATTCGAAAAATGCAGATCATGGCATCCGGTCCCATCACTTCATGGCAAATAGATGGGGAAACAGTGTAAACAGTGACAGATTTTATTTTCTTGGACTCCAAAGTCACTGCAGATGGTGATTGCAGCCAGGAAATTAAAAGACACTTGCTCCTTGGAAGAAAAGCTAGCACCAACCTGGACAGCATATTAAAAAGCAGAGACATTACTTTGCCAACAATGGTCCATCTAGTCAAAGTTATGGTTTTTCCAGTAGTCATGTATGGATGTGAGAGTCGGACCATAAAGAAGGCTGAGGCCGAAGAATTGATGCTTTGAACTGTGGTGTTGGAGAAGACTCTTCAGAGTCCCTTGCACTGCAAGGAGATCAAATCAGCCAATCCTGAGGGAAATCAATCCTGATTATTCATTGGAAGGACTGATGCTGAAGCTGAAGCTCCAATACTTTGGCCACCTGATGCAAAGAGCCAACTCATTAGGAAAGACCCTGATGCTGGGAAAGATTGAAGGCGGGAGGAGAAGGGGTCAACAGAGGATGAGATGGTTAATGGCATCACTGAGTTGATGGACATGAGTTTGAGCAAGCTCTGGGAGTTGGTGATGGACAGGGAAGCCTAGAGTGCTGCCGTCCATGGGGTCACAAAGACTCAGACACGACTGAGCAACTGAACTGAACTGACTGAAAGTTCAGCTTAGTTGTATACAACCAAGGCCCACAGGCCAAATCTAGCCCACAGCTTCTTTGTGTACATGTAAAGTTTTAAGAACCAAGCCCTGCTAGTTCTTTCTCTTACTTCTATGCAATGGCAGAGTTAAACAGTGGCAACAGAGACCATGTGGGCTACAAAGCTGAAAATATTCACTCTCGGTCCCTTTAGAGAAAAAGTTTGCTGATGGTGCTGTGGAACATCTACTTCAGTAGACAATTGCCTTACTGATTGTCGAGACAGACTCTTATTTCTCTTTTACTTTCACCCCAGTAATTCCCATCTGCTTTTAATTAGAATCAAATCCAGACCTCAGCCATTCACATAGAAGACCAGAGGCTAATGCAGTCACAACTTTTAATTTCCCTCCACTAGGCTGCAGTCAGCAGTGAAATTCAGTCTGATTGTCAAGGTCTGAGACGTGTTCAAGCTAGGAGTAAGAAAAAAAAAATCAAGGTATGGAAATGGAGAAAAGGGCAAGGTGCCTCTTTCATTGTGCTATTTCTGATGTATAAGAGAAGCCTAGTCGAAGGTGAAAATAGCAGTGTGAAAATATCCAAGTTTCAGGATGTCTAAAATAGATGCATTATTTTTAAGTGCACTGCTTCTGTCAGTCTGAAACCTCTTCAGGTAAGAGCCGAGACATTTACAGGCCTTTGCCATCTGCAAGGTAATTGCTGGCTCTATCTAGCCCAAGAGGTTCATCCTGAGCCATAAATTGAGTGACACTTTGTACCAATAATCCTGTGTTTCCATAACAGTGAATGAGAAGGGCAAACCAAGTGGATGGTAATAGTGTTCTGGGCTTACACCCTGTCTCAGACTTCCAAGTCCGAAGCATGTATATTGTTATTCAAATCATTTCCTACAAGCTCAGCCACAACCTTTGGTGAACAAAATTATAGGAACACTTCATTTATTCTATTTTACCAGAAAATGAGGTGTTCCATATAGATAAAGTTTCCAAAGAAATAAATGTGGAGTTCAGAATTCTTTTAATTATGATCACTTTGAAAATAATTTTTTTTCCAAAATGTACTACTTTACTTTGTACTAAATACAAAGCACTAGATTTTTTGTGTGACCAAGGGCCATCACTGGGAGTATTTATGGCTCTGTCAAGAATCATCCTTGCCCTTGGAGGAATTTATAGTCCAGGTGTCAGTAAATATTTGAGGCTTTGTGGGCCACATACAGTCTTTGTTGCATGTTCCCTTACTGTGGAGAAATATAGTTCTAGCTGGGGACATTATGCTTTTTGCAGGATCTGAGTTGACTCCTCAAAGGATGAGTGACACAGTTTGTTTTCAAAGGTAATTATGTACCCAGAATATATAAAGAACTCTTACAACACAACAGAAAGACTAACAACCCTAACTGAAAAGGGGACAAAGGTCTTAAACAGATGTTTCTCTAAAGAAGATATACAAGCAGCCAAAAAGCACCTGAAAAGATGCTCAACATCATTAGTCATCAGGGAAATATAAATTGCTTTGTTAGTGAGGTGACTTTTATACTACACCTAGGGATGAGGGCTGGTTGCCAGGAGAAACAGCCATGTGACTAGAGGGTTAGAACTTTCAAGTTCACCCCCTGACTTCCAGGGATGGGAGAGGGGCCGAGGATTGAGTTGAATCACCAATAGCCAGTGATTTAATCAAGCTTATCTAGATAATAAAGCCCCCATGAAAACCCAGAAGGTCAGGGTGCAGAGAGCTTCTGGGTTGTTGGTGAGCAGGTGGAGGTGCTGGGTGAGTGGGATGCTCAGAGAGATCATGGAAGCTTCAGGGCCTTTCCCCTTCCCTTGCCCTCTGCCTCTCATCCATCCGGCTGTTCTTGAGTTACAACCTTTTGTAATCAACCAGTAACCTAGTGAGTGCATTGTTTCTCTGAGTTCTCAGAGCAGTTCTAGTACATTAATGGAATCCAAGGAGGGGTCATTGGAACCTCTGACATGTAGCCAGTCAGTCAGAAGCCGAGGTGACAGCTGGGTCTTGAGACTGGTATCTGAGAAAGAAGTGAGGGGGCATTCCTGTGGGACTGAGCCTTAACTCATGAGATCCAATAATGTCTTTAGGATCGAGAGGATCAGAATTGAGTTGAATTGTAGTATACCCAACCGGTGTCTGAGAGTTGCTTAGTGGTATTGGAAACCACCCACTGCCCCCCTCCCCCACACACACATACATTGGAACTGGGTGTCAGTTCATTTCCCTGTTTTTCTAGAAAGGTTTTGCTTTTCTTGTTTCCTACTCCACCTGGAATTGATGTTTGTTTATGGGGAAAATTAGGGCTCTAATTTTAGAAATGAGGAGGACAGCAGATAAGATTATATCAGAATTTAGCATTTTGTTTGGTTAGTTGGTTAGTTTGGGTTTTGAAATTCAGTGTTCTTTTCAGGGGAGTGAATTTTTCCTTTTTTGAAAAAAAAAATTTTTATTTATTTTAATTGAAGGATGATTGCTTTACAATATTGGTTTGATTTCTGCCATACTTTAACATGAATTACCCATAGATGTATATATGTCCCCCCCACCTTGAGAGTTCTTTGTTTTTATTCTATTTTTTTCAATTATCTTTGCACATATGTTGCTGTGGTGAATAGTTTTAACTGCAGATTCGCAACAGAACTGATTCAAGAGTAATGTTCAGAGCCTAACATTATGGCCCCTTTCCTTTCCATGGACATCTCTATGTTACCAGACTTGGTCCAATGGGGACTTGAACAAGACTGTACAGCTATAGATGTGAATAAAATGAAGCTCAAGTCAAAGAATAGGAAGGAAAAATGCCTGAGTGGTGACACCATGATGACATGGGCATTTATCAACATATCAACACTTATCAACAATCCAGATCTATGCCCACTTGACCGAGTCTCATAGAACTGGGATCTGGGACCAAGTTGTTGGGGCCACCATAAAAATTGTTTTTGCATTATGGTGCATGTAGTGCAGATAAAATGCTGGATAACAAGTTCATCCTTGTCCATTGTGAGTCTTAATTCACAAGTTTCAACAAGGAGCAATGGAATGAGGGTGATGGATGCTCAGAGACCTCAGGAAGCACCCAAGTTCTTAGAGCTTTCAACTCCCTTGGACTACTTGCTGGAATCCCCATGTAGACTAGGAAGGTAAGGAAGGAGACAGTGAAACTTCCTGCAGTCCTTGCACACATCTGGCCTGGCAGGCTGATAGAGCCTTTGTGTCTCTCCTTTATCTCTTCAGCTTGTGCCTCTTTCTGTGAGATTTAGCTCCAGCCCACTTCATGCCCATCTTTTTTTTATTTTTTAATTTATTTTATTGAAATATAGTTGATTTACAATGTTGCGTTGATTTCAGCTATACAGCAAGGTGATAGTTATATATATATATGGGATTTCCTGATAGATCACTTGGTAAAGAATCTGCCCACAATGCAGGAGAGCCTGGTTTGATTCCTGGGTCGGGAAGATCCACTGGAGAAGGGATAGGCTACCCACTCCAGTATTCTTGGGCTTCCCTTGTGGCTCGGCTGGTAAAGAATCCGCCTGCAATGTGGGAGACCCCACATTGATCTCTGGTTTAGGAAGATCCCCTGGAGAAGGGAAAGGCTACCCACTCCAGTATTCTGGCCTGGAGAATTCCATGGACTGTATAGTCCATGGGGTTGCAAAGAGTTGGACACGACTGCATGACTTTCACTTTCACTTTCATAATCACTCAGTTGTGTCCAACTATTTGCGACCCAATGGACTATAGCCAGCCAGGCTCCTCTGTCCATGGGATTCTCCAGGCAAGAAAACCCGAATGGGTTACCATTTCCTTTTCCAGGGGATCTTCCCAACCTAGGTATCAAACCCCGGTCTCCTGCATTGCAGGCAGATTCTTTACCATCTGAGCCACCAGGGAAGCCCATATATATGTATATATACATATATATACACATTCTTTTTTATATATTCTTTTCCATTATGGCTTATCATAGGATATTAAATATAGTTTCCCGTGCTCTGTAGTAGGAGCTTGTTGTTTTATCTATTTCCTATCTAATAGTTTGCATCTTCTAACCCCAAACTCTCAATTCTTCCCTCCTCCACCTCCTTTCCCCTTGGCAACCATAAATCTGTTCTCTATGTCTGTGAGTCCATTTCTGTTTCATAGATATGTTCATTTGTGTCATATTTTAGATTCCACATACAAGTGATATCACATGGTATTTGTTTTTCTCTTTCTGACTTATTTCACTTAGGATGATAAACTCTAGGTCCATCCATGTTGCTTCAAATAGCATAATATTGTTCTTTTTATGGCTGAGTAATATTCCAGTGTGTGTGTGTGTGTGTGTGTACCACATCTTTTTTATCTGTTGATGGACATTTAGGTTGTTTCCATGTCTTGACTATTGTGAATAATGCTGCTATGAACATATGGGTGCATGTATCTTTTTGAATTATATTATGTCCAGGTATAGGCTTCCCTGATAGCTCAGTTGGTAAAGAATCCACCTGCAATGCAGGAGACCCTGGTCGGGTCTGGAAAAGACCCTAGACTTTCACTTTCACTTATGTCCAGGTATATGCTCAGGAGTAGCATTGCTGGATCATATGGTAATTCTGTTTTTACTTTTCTGAGGAAACTCCATACTGTTTTCCATAGTGGCTGTACCAACCTACCTATTCACCAACAGTGTAGGAGGGTTCCCTTTTCGCCATACCCTCTCCAGCATTTGTTATTTGTAGAATTTTTAATGATGGCCATTCTGACCTATGTGAGGTGGTACTTCATTGTAGTTTTGATTTGCATTTCTCTAATAATTAATGACATTGAGCATCTTTTTATGTGCCTGTCGACCATCTGTATGTCTTCTTTGGAGAAATGTCATTTAGGCCTTCCACCCATTTTTCAGTTGGATTGCTTATTATACCCATCTTTATCCCACTGTCTTACTTTCTCTTCATTGAAGCACTTTTTGAAAATGTTGCATTTTTTTACAAACAGATTTCCACGCTGTTATGGGTTGAATTGTGTCCCCTCAAAAGAAACATAGAAGTCTTAACCCCAGGTACCTGTGGATAGTACTGGAATGCAGTAGGCCTTAAATCCAACATGACTGGTGTCTTTGTAGGAAGAGGGAAATGTGGACACAGACACAGAGAAAGAACAGAGCTATGTGAAGACAGAGGCAGAGATTGGGGTTAAGCCACCCCACACCAGGAATACCTGAGGCTAAGAAACTTGGAAGAGTGAAGGAAGGATTCTTCACTAGAGCCTTGCTGCGGGCCATGGCCCTGCCTAAAATGATTTAGGACTTTTAGCCTCTGGAACTGTGAGGGATTGGATTTCTGCCATTTTAAGCCACCAAGTTTGTGGTATTTTGTTCCAGCAGTCACAGGAATTGAATCCACATGTTTACAGTCTATCTTCTACCCAGACCCTGGCCACATCCACCACAAACATGAAAACAAGGGCGAAGACAGGTCCTGTATGTCCGGCACTTAGAATAGCACCTAATGCATAGTTGGCTCTCATTAAATATTCCTTGGAAAGAGTGACTGTAACATGCTTTGCCAGCGCCCTCTTCCTCTACCTCTCTTCCCGTCCCTTGACTCTTGGCAAGTCTGACTCAAGACCCTACCAAGAAGCTTGCCCCAGTGACCTCTAACTGCTTCCATGTAGCTTCAAGCTGTGCTGTCCAGTTCAGTGGTGCATTGGGTTTGCCGAGCACTTGAAATACGCCTTAAGCTCTGGAGGAACTGAATTTCTTATTTTCTATCACTCTAATTAATTTAAATTTAAATGTAAAAAGAAATGCTTGATTCAGTTACTGGAAAATGTCTAAGTATGCTTGGAACATCTGGGGTATGTGAATCCACTTTTTTCAACTGTCATTTTCATGAAAACCAAATGCTAAGTGGGGATGTCAGATAAAAATTTAGCATCCAAATTGAGATGTGCTTTGAGTGTAAAAGACACTGGAATTTGAAGATTTCAGATGAAAAAAAGAATATGTGTTCTCATTGATAGTTTTATATTGATTGCATTTGGAAATGATAATATCTTGAATATACTGGGTTAAATTAAATAGATTATTAAAATTAGGCTCACTTGTTTATGTTTTAATGTGACTACTAGGATATTTAACATTATAGAAGTGGCTCACACTGTAATTCTGTTGGGGAGAGCTGGCTTAAGTTAACAGTTCTGCAATCAGATGGAGTCTGGTTGGAGCCTCCACTTACTAGGTCTGTGAACCGAGGCAACTACCACACTTTTCTGAGAGTGGCTATTGTCATCTATGGCTTGTATGATCTTGTTACACTTAAAAGAGATAAATAAGGCAATTTGTACAATGAATGGCATAGAAGGACTAGATAAATGGCAATTCATTTTGAATTGTATTATAATTATCGCATTTCCTGATGTGAGCATTACAATGTTTCCACCTGTTATGACCTGCAACAGGAACCTCCCTGTTAAAAATGATCTTAACTTGACCCTGGCTGGCTAGCTAATTTGCAGGACTCAGTACCAAATGAAGATGTGGGGGAAGAAAAAATAAAGTGCTCTTAAAGTCATTAACATATAGGAAGTTTTCTTTCCTTCACCAGTTCTCTCTCGGCCTGTGGCCGTGGTATTTGCTGTTCCAAGCCTGGTTCCCCCCGGGGCATTCCACCAGCATCTGTGGGGTACTCGTGATTGAGTACAGACCCTCCCAGACAAGGAGGACCCTGGCCTTGTAAATTGGTGTGATCATGCACATTTGTGCACCACCCCTTGGCTGCCACGTTCCTGCTCCAGCTCTCCACTGGTCAATGTGACAGGCTAGGCCAGGAGGCAGGCAGTCAGTCCATCTCCCCTTCCCAGGGGACTGTCACCACATCCACAGTGGCCAGGCATGCCCCCAAGGGTGAAAGGCTCCAGGCAGGACACACTCAGAACCCGGATCGTGGCGTGTTGTGGGGAGTACCCTTCCTCCCGCACTCCTCTCCTTCCCTGGGTGATGACAGCCACCCACTCCCACCCCAAGATGGAGACGTCATTTGGCGCGACTGGCTCCAAGGCTTCCTCCATCCTCCAGAGCTTGCAGGGATCAAGCCAATGCCGGGACTTTCTCATCCTGCACCCTCCCTTCCCACCTCTCCTGGGAGCACTTCTGTAGGAAATCACTTTCTCTCAGATTCTCACATCAGGGTCTGCTTCTGGGGAACATGAGTTCTGACAGACCTTCCTTTTACTGCTTTTAGATAATAATATCATTTTTGAGGCCTGCCATGTACCAAGCATGGTGCTGGACGTTTTATCCTGTATCTGCCTTGGCATGGAACAGAGCAAGCAATGATGATTTCCTTGGAAAGAAAAGCACAAATGTGAAAGAGCAGTCATCATTTTGCAGAACAGAACGCTTAGATTAAGGGAGTAATGCGACACATCTTCAATTAGCAAGGCTCCCAAGCAGAATTGCCCTGTCATCAGTGTACTGTTTTCAGTGTTATTCAGGCAGTCAGATGGAGCTCCTTAGGATTTAAAGAAGCTGAAGACTTTATTTGCTACCTTTAAGCCAAAATATTCTTAAGATAAACATACAGACTCACTTAGACATGACCATATGTGACACCAAGGAGCAGAATCGTTTATTTTACGCTAATGGAATAAATGAGAGAAACTCCACGGGAAAAAAATACACTACATGTGAAGGCAGAGTGCAGTCTTTCTTTCTCTTAAAAGCCACATTTTATTCAGATGAATAGTACCAGTTATCCTAGGGAGAACAGAAGAGAAAAAAAATCCTCTCTTTTAAGTAGGCAATTGGATCATCAAAGAATTTTTTTGATCCCCGAGAGTCTACTTAAATTAGAGAATTATGTCTAACGCTCTTCACTCCTGTCATCGTCCAGAAAGTAATTTTTCTGCTTTAAAATGAAAGCACGATTTTTCCCTTTTCAATTCGAAAAGTGAGCAACTGTACCCACAAGAAGGTGAAAATGCTGAACAAAATGTTTTTTAAAATTGGGCATAGGTATATTTTATGTAAATCCTGACAACTTACAAAAGTTCTGTTATGTTCATTTAATAAGTCTATATTTTAGAAAACTTGGAACATATAATCCTAAGGAAACAGTAGGATACAAGGTCAAGACAATTGAAAAGTCTATTTAATCCATAGCTAAGTAGAATATAATGTCATCATAATTTTTAACCAATTTCCATGTATTTCTATGGATGATTCATCCAGAATGTTTGTTTGATATGCCCAAAGTCTGGCTTCTTTGCAATAGCATCCTGAAAAAGAAGGGCTATAAGGGGTGCAGAAGATAGTCCAAGCAAAAAAAATGTTTGTTCACTGTTTATATCTGCATAGGTATTACGTAGATATTTTTAACTTCGTTTTTTGGATACATATTAAATTTTCAAGGTACAAAGTTCAAAGTCACAAAGGAATACACAACAAAAAGTCACCGTGTCCTCACCTACCCATTTCTTCCCCCATGTTATTAGCTTCTTGTGTATCATCCAAAGGTTTTCTCTGCACACACAAACAAATGGGAATCCATTCTTTCCTTCTCTTTTTATATCCATATAATACACTGGAATGTCCCTTGCTTTTTTGTACTTAATAATAATAATAATGATCTTTTTAAGCAAAGGCTATTAATAAAGTCTTCGAGGGTTTCCCTGGTGGCTCAGTGGTAAAGAGTCCACTGGCCAATGCAGGAGACACAGGTTTGATCCCTGATCTGGGAAGATACCTCATGCCACAGAGCAACTAAGCCCATGCACCACGATTACTGAGCCTGTGCTCTAGAGCCCAAGAGCTGCAACTACTGAGCCCACATACTGCAACTGTTGAGCCCTCACGCCCTAGAGCCTGTGCTCCACAAGAGAAACCACCGCAATGAGAAGCCCACACACAGCAACTAGAGAGTAGCCCCCACCTGCCACAATTAGAGAAAAATCCTGCACAGCCACGAAGATCCAGCACAAGCAAAATAAATAAATAAGTCTTTGAACCTCAAATTTAATTCAGTACCATAACAGGAGATTCCCAAAGTGACAAGCTCTGGACAACCAATATCTGAATCACCAAAAGCAGATGTCTCAGCCCAGCTTAGACCTAGAGACTCAGAAATGTGTGTGTGTGACCTGAAGTTATGAGCAAAAGAGCACTGGAGTCAAACAGATCTGAGTTAGATTCAAATCCAGTCTCTCTGAGTGTGCCTACCTCAGGCAGGAGGGATAATGGTGTCTACCTCCGTGTCCCTGGAAGGGGTAGAGATAAGATGCATAAGATAAGATAAGTTCACAGTAGGACACTATATCAGGATCTGATGTGTCAGCCCATAGCATCCGGGGCTTCCCAGGTAGCGTTAGTGGTAAGGAACCTGCCTGCCAATGCGAGAGACATAAGAGATGTGGATTTGATCCCTGAATCAGGAAGATCCCCTGGAGGAGGAAATGACAACCCACTCCAGTATTCTTGCCTGCAGAATCCCATGAACAGAGGAGCTTGCAGGCTGCAATCCATAAGGTTGCAAAGAGTTGGACATGACTGAAGCTAGTAGGCACCCACACCAGCATCTTATAGCCGTCTCCCTGGAAGTTCTAGCAACTGCTCCCACCAGTCTCGCTTCTGGCCAAGCAGGGAGCTTCTTTGCTGTCCCTCCCTTTCTTGCCAACTTGTCACATTCCCTTGCTGCTGCTCAGTCACCCAGTTGTTTTCGACTCTGCAACCCATGGACTGTAGCCCGTCAGAAAATCCCTCTGTCCATGGGATTCTCCAGGCAAGAATACTTGGTGGGTTTCCATTTCCTACACACTCCCTTACCTTACCATTAACTGAAGAGATAGATCGTGAGTAAGAGGTTCATGGGTAGAATTCTTCCAGCACATTCATTCAGGGAGGTAACAGGCACAAACAAACAAAGTATATATTACTACACAAACTAAAAAGTAAACAAAGAAGACTTAAAGAAAAAGAACATTTGCAGGTGGTAGCTGAGAAAATCTCTGAGAAGTTGACATTTCAAGGTCACCAAAAAATTACCAGTTGATGTCAGACTAATGCTCGCACTGAAAACAATTTTCAGTGTTGAATGTGGAACAGAAAACAACCATTTGAAGGCACCACAGGGTATCTAAGACAAGCAGGGCTGGAAGCTTTGTGAAAAGAGGAGCCCTGGAAGTGAGTTCCACATTCACCTCAGCTTTTCCCTGAGAGCACTTCACACTCGTGGCCCCTGTGGACAGCAGCCATGTTTCTGAGCTGAGGAGATGGAGGTAACAGTCTGAAGCTGCCGGAGAGACTGGAACTTGACAGGGGGAAAGTTTCAGAGAGACGTTGAGCCCCAAACTCTGCACAAAATTTCCCCTCAAGGGACTGGCTATCTCTAGCCAATGCACAAGGTGGCTATCTCTAGCCTTGTGCACCTATGCACAAGGTGAAACTCTAGGAAACCCATCAGCAAACAGGAACCGAGGGAATTCCCGGGATGCCCAGTGGTTAGGACTCCCCAGGTTCAGTCCCCAGTTGGGGACTAAGATCCCACAAGCCACGAGGTATAGTCAAAAAAAGAAAATAGCAATTGACAGGCTAACGAGGCAGGCAGGGGTGGCAGCAGCCACACAGTATTAGAAAGACAGAAGTTAAGTGGCAGCTGCAACTCTACCAAGGTAGAGGGGCCTTTAGAAATACCTCGCCCTGGTAAACACTCCTAGGCTATGAGTGAGCACACGCAAATATGCTCTAGGATTAAGGGAAAAACTGAAATAGACCATCCCTCACAAAACCTAAAAACTGAGACTTCATAAGACCTGAGTGAGCCACTAGCATTTTATTTGCCTGCCAACAGAAAAGTTCACCCTCTTTGGAAGAGGAAAATATCATTCAGAGCCTCTATAGTTTGTTGCCCACAATATCCAGCATCCACCAAAAAAATTACAGACCATGCTAAAAGTAAAAAAGTAGGAGCAACGACCAAAATCCAAGAGAAATAAAATAAGCAATTTAAACAGAATGGTGGGTGATTTATAATATTAAAATCTTAAAATAATTAAGATTAATAGAATCTTAAAATAATTAATATGAAAAAGATGAAGATTCAGCTGATGGGTTTAACATTAGTTTAGATACAATTGGACAGAGGATGACAAATGAGTTGTAGTTGTTTAGTCACTCAGTCATGTCCGACTCTTTTCGACCCCATGGACTGCAGCACACCAGGCTTTCCTGTCCATCACCAACTCCCGGAGCTCGCTCAAACTCATGTTCATTGAGTCAGTGATGCCATCCAACAATCTCATCCTCTGTTGTCCCCTTCTCCTCCTGCCTTCTATTTTTCCCAGCATCAGGGTCTTTTCCAATGAGTTGGCTCTTCGCATCGGGTGGCCAAAGTATTAGAGTTTCAGCTTCAGCCTCAGTCCTTCCAATGAATATTCAGGGTTGATTTCCTTTAGGATGGACTGGTTTAATCTCCTTGCTGTCCAAGGGACTCCCAAAAGTCTTCTCTAACATCACGGTTCAAAAGCATCAATTCTTTGGTGCTCAGCCTTCTTTATGATCCAACTCTCACATCCTTATATGACTACTGGAAAAACCATAGGTTTGACAATACAGACAAATGAGTAGACATATATAAATTGATGCACAGAATATAAAAAAATAGAAAATACAGAGAGAAGCTTAATAGCCATGTAGAACATAGAAAATAGGCCTACTGCACGTGTAACTGTACTCCTAGAAAGAAAAGAAATAAAGAGAATGGAATACAACCAATGTTCTAAGCAAAGTGGTAATAGCTAAGAATTTTTCCAATACTGATTAAACCAATGAAAGATGCCAACCCACAGAGTTAAGAAGCTCAGTGAACTCCAAACTGAACAAATACCAAAAACACACATAGGCATATCTTAGTTTAACTGTAGAAATGGAGACTTCATGGTGTGTTTTCAATCTCTGATTGGGACAAACATCTCCCTCAAGGGAAAAGAGGAGAGCTCATACAATGTTTGCATATCAGATGAGAATATTTCCATAGAACAAGAAGGTTACTTTTACATGTGAGAGAGAAGTAGGGCAGGGGGAGGATGACTGAAGGAGTGAAGTGCTCCAAAAATGTAGAAGAGGATGGGATCCAGAGCTCAAGTGCAAGGGTTGGAGGGAAGAAAACCATTGCAACCCAGAGGTAGGGCCTATGCATTTGTGTGTGTGTGTGTGTGTGTATGTGGAATGGGCTTGCAAAAAATGGAGTCATTCTGTACATCTTGTTTTGTATCCTACTTTTTTAACTTTTTGCATTATCAAGGACTGTGTGAAGTGTTAGTTGCTCAGTTATGTCTGACTTTTTGTGACCCCATGGACTACAGCCTGCCAGGCTCCTCTGTCCATGGGATTCTCTAGGCAAGAATACTGGAGTGGGTTGCCACTCCCTTCTCCAGAGGATCTTCCTGACCCAGGAATCAAACCTAGGTCTCCTGCATTGTAGGTGGATTTTTTACCATCTGAGCCACCAGAGAAGCCCACATAAATGCTATCAGGGCCTCTAGTCCTTAGCACTTCAATGCCTATAACCCAGCTTCCTGCATCATCTCCTGTATCTCCTTTCTCAGAAGGCTCTCTGTGGCATTGTAGTTGCTCTGACCACCCACTGGCAGACTAGAAATGCCAGGGAATTAATCCCTCCTGGGAGCAGCTCTCAACAAATGACTGAAGGGAGGTGGTAAGTAAAAATACCTCAGGTCCCTTGCCCCTGAGCTGAGGTAACTCTGAGATATGGTTTTACATTGGCTCCCCAAATCTCATCACTTCCCCATTCTTTACTACAGTTTCCTTCACCCCCCACCAAATAAACTACTTGCATCTGAATTCTTGTCTCAAGAGTCTTCTAAGGGAATCCAATGTAAGACATCTTTAGTGAATCCCCATAAATTGGAAAATTGCCAGATTTATTACTATTATTAATGTTACTACTATCTCCATTTTTAATGGTTGGTAACCTCACCATTAATAGTTGTCCTAAAATGCCTCCTACCTTGTTTTGCTAAGAAATCGTTTTACTCACCAAGAAACTGAACTTGCCCCATCATTTACATTTCCTAGGCTACAGCAGGCCTTTACCCGAGCAAAATTCGTAGAAATTGAATTGCCTGTATCTGAATTACATTTTTTTGTTGTTATAATCATTCTCCAAAGCCTTCACACTCTTCTGTCTCACTCACATATAAGGCACACATTATTAATTAAATGACAACATTATTATAGCCAGTAATTGAATTACCCCATAGCTCCTGCCTGCAGTAATTAACATCTATCAAAATAAAAGAGGAGGAGTTGTGTTGCCCTTATTACAAATGGTTTGGCTTCATGGGGCTTTGACCAAATTAGATAGAATCAAACTAACAGGTGATTGAATTAAGTGAAAGGCATCATCCTTGCATTGCCCTTATTTGTTTCCAGACATGAACAAATATCAAAAGTCAGCTTTCAGATCAGATCAGATCAGTTGCTCCGTCGTGTCCAACTCTTTGCGACCCCATGAATCGCAGCACGCCAGGCCTCCCTGTCTATCACCAACTCCCAGAGTTCACTCAGACTCACGTCCATCGAGTCAGTGATGCCATCCAGCCATCTCATCCTCTGTCGTCCCCTTCTCCTCCTGCCCCCAATCCCTCCCAGCATCAGAGTCTTTTCCAATGAGTCAACTCTTCGAATGAGGTGGCCAAAGTACTGGAGTTTCAGCTTTAGCATCATTCCTTCCAAAGAAATCCCAGGGCTGATCTCCTTCAGAATGGACTGGTTGGATCTCCTTGCAGTCCAAGGGACTCTCAAGAGTCTTCTCCAACACGACAGTGCAAAAGCATCAATTCTTCGGCGCTCAGCCTTCTTCACAGTCCAACTCTCACATCCATACATGACCACAGGAAAAACCATAGCCTTGACTAGACGGACCTTTGTTGGCAAAGTAATGTCTCTGCTTTTGAATATGCTATCTAGGTTGGTCATAACTTTCCTTCCAAGGAGTAAGCGTCTTTTAATTTCATGGCTGCACTCACCATCTGCAGTGATTTTGGAGCCCAGAGAAATAAAGTCTGACACTGTTTCCACTGTTTTCCCATCTATTTCCCATGAAGTGGTGGGACTGGATGCCATGATCTTCATTTTCTGAATGTTGAGCTTTAGGCCAACTTTTTCACTCTCCACTTTCACTTTCATCAAGAGGCTTTTGAATTCCTCGTCACTTTCTGCCATAAGGGTGGTGTCATCTGCATATCTGAGGTTATTGATATTTCTCCCGGCAATCTTGATTCCAGTTTGTGCTTCTTCCAGTCCAGCGTTTCTCATGATGTACTCTGCATAGAAGTTAAATAAACAGGGTGACAATATACAGCCTTGACGAACTCCTTTTCCTATTTGGAACCAGTCTGTTGTTCCATGTCCAGTTCTAACTGTTGCTTCCTGACCTGCATACAAATTTCTCAAGAGGCAGATCAGGTGGTCTGGTATTCCCATCTCTTGAAGAATTTTCCACAGTTTATTGTGATCCACACAGTCAAAGGCTTTGGCATAGTCAATAAAGCAGAAATAGATGTTTTTCTGGAACTCTCTTACTTTTTCTATGATCCAGCGGATGTTGGCAATTTGATTTCTGGTTCCTCTGCCTTCTCTAAAACCAGCTTGAACATCAGGAAGTTCATGATTCACATATTGCTGAAGCCTGGCTTGGAGAATTTTGAGCATTACTTTACTAGCGTGTGAGATGAGTGCAATTGTGCAGTAGTTTGAGCATTCTTTGGCATTGCCTTTCTTTGGGATTGGAATGAAAACTGACCTTTTCCAGTCCTGTGGCCACTGCTGAGTTTTCCAAATTTGCTGGCATATAGAGTGCAGCACTTTCACAGCATCATCTTTCAGGATTTGGAATAGCTCAACTGGAATTCCATCACCTCCACTAGCTTTGTTTGTAGTGATGCTTTCTAAGGCCCACTTGACTTCACATTCCAGGATGTCTGGCTCTAGGTGAGTGATCACACCATCGTAATTATCTGGGTCATGAAGATCTTTTTTGTACAGTTCTTCTGTGTATTCTTGCCATCTCTTCTTAATATCTTCTGCTTCTGTTAGGTCCATACCATTTCTGTCCTTTATCGAGCTCATCTTTGCATGTCAGCTTTAGAGTCCACTAATTTTTCCTTAAGAAACTTCTTCCTTCTAAGTGCAAACCCAGGAACAGGACTATGCTTTTAAACTGACAAATGGTGTTCTCATCAGACTATATTTAAGAGCTGTTCTACACCCAAGGAACTACTTAGAGATAAGTTAAGAATAACCAATTAAATCGAAAAACGATTCTGCAGCCACTGTACCGATTATGGGCATAACCAAGGAGCAGTTTGTATGCAAGAATACTTGTAATATCAGAATGGTGTCAAAGTCGGTCAATAGCTATCAATTTTGATTAGCGTAAAGCAAAACAGTAACACGAGGAAGTGCTGAGCAGGCCAAAAACTGAATCAAACGGAAGTTCTCTCATGAATAGGCAAACAGATGGTCTTCCAAACAGAGATGTGATTATATACAGAAAAATCAGTAAAAAAAAAAAAAAAAAAAAATACAGACCACCCCCAAAATAAAAGAACTTTTCACCAAACCACTTCCCCATCAGTATTCAGAGCCCCGTGAACCAAAAAAATGTAATGAAATCTGTATTTGTAACAATATGCATGACAGCTGTACACTTCAGCAGAAACAGACGACTTTCCTTCTCTACCTGAATTCACAATGACAAAACCTGCCTTAACTGGAACCTTCCTCTCTTTAGACACTGTTCCCTCACTCCAGTGCACAGTCATGCATGCTGCTGTAGCCATCACTCACCAGTTAGCTAATGGCAGCTTAGCCGAACTTGTTCTAGCCTAGACTGCCTGGGATAGTTCAGGCTGTTGTGCTAGCTGAATGAGGACTAGTCCTATTTCCTCTCAAAAGTGTCCTGATTTGGAAGATAAATTAGGGGTCCTGTGGTGTCCACATCAAAGGATTCCAACATGTATTTTCATTCTCTTCTGATATGACATAATAAAGAGTTCCAAATCTCAGTTAGCATTCCTGAACATTTCCAAATTTCCTTTCAGATGTTCGCTCAGATGCTAGAGCATGGTAGACTTATGGAATAGATTCAGGGGAGAAGAAATGAATTAGGGAATGAAAGAATATCTCCTGGTCCTCATACAAATTTGAGATAATTTATACGTTTCTTAATTAAGATATTCTTCTCTTAATATGCAAATGATGGTCTACTAGATTGAAGGCAGGGATAAGTAGTATGCCTTTATTCTGAACTCTCAGGTGGCTCAGTGGTAAAGAAGCCGCCTGCCAATGCAGGAGAAGTAAGAGATGCAGTTTTGATCCCTGGATCAGGAAGATCCCCTGGAGGAGGGCATGGCAACCCACTCCAGTATTCTTGCCTGGAGAATCTCATGGACAGAGAAGCCTGACGGGCTTCAGTCCATGTAGTCACAAAGAGTCAGACACGACTGAAGCGACTTAGTATGCAAATGCAAAGCATTATCATGAAGCCGAGGTGCTTCCATGCTTAAAATTTCTTCAATAATAAAAAGGAGTTGTCCTTAAAGAAAAGCTGTACAAACAGCTCTTTAATTTCATCATAAATAATTTGAAAATCAAACTCTGTGACAACCTAGAGGGCTGGATGGGGTGGGGCGTGGGAGGGAGATTCAAGAGGGAGATAACATATGTGTCCTTATGGCTGATTCACTTTGTTGTATGGCAGAAACCAACACAAACTTGTAAAGCAATTATCCTCCAATTAAAATAAAAATAAAGCTGCATAAATATCAAATAAGATCAGGTGGATGTAAGAACATTCTAGAAATCAATAACCTCACTTTTTCCTCAATGTAACAGTATTCTATCTGGCATTTACCTGTCTCAACAGGATCTTCTAAGCAATCATCCATCAAGATGATAAAGTATTGAAAGAGGCTGGCTACAAGAAGTAGTAGGCTCTTTGTACCTTGAGACATACCAGAAGAAAATAAATAACCACCTCTCCTGAGTGCTATGGACATTCATCTTCTGAGCCAGCTGATTTTTCAAGTTACTTTCCAGCCATACAAACTCTATGATTTGTTGGAACTTTGAAATCTTCTGTAGGCAATAGGCTAATATAAATGATACAGCATTAAGTACATTCAAGGAAAATGCGACCTTGCGTAGACATAAATTTGCAAATGCCCAAATTAGAAAAATTAAGCTCAGAAGCTTAAACAATAAAACAATTTATTTCTAAAAAATAAATTATAGTTACTCACTGGAGAGAACTTGGAAGACACAGATATAGCAAATAAGAAAAATCACTCACTTCCAACATGGTTAACATTTTGGTTTATGTCTTATGTACAACTGGATGACTAATGTATATACCCATGTAACTTCCACCAGAATCCAGAAGTAGAATATTTGCACTTCCCCCCAAAAGCCCCCTTGTGGCTCCTTCCAATCAGTCCCACCCTCCATAGGCAAACACTGACCTGATTGCCGTAACTGAAGAGTAGTTTTGCCTGCAAACTGCATAAAAATGGAATCCCACAACAAAATGCTCTTGAGATTCATTAACACTGCTGCATAGATAAGCAGTTAACTTTTAAAAAATTGCTTAGCCATTTCCCACCATATAAATATAGTGGCATTCCGTTGTATACCCCATTTTGTTTCATCTATTTCATATTGATAGCCAAAGTGTAGACGCGGTTGTAGAGGAGAGAACTGGAAAGTTCTCAAACCAGCCACAGAGATGAAAGCTATAGTCCTCACTCACTTTCCTCATAAAGATTATGGCAGGAAAGATCAACCAGACTTGCAAAGAAGCCATTCCCAGAACTGATTATAAAATTCAAGGACATCCGAGTGGCACAAAGGATGATGCTCTGAGGCACCAGCAAGATTCCCTGTAAGGACTGAAGCACTCATTTCACCAACTGCCAGAAGTCCTAGTGGCTGATGACCTTCTTCTGAAGAATGCTGAGCTACCAAGGTTCTAGTCCCTCCCTGGGAGAAGCCAGCAGCCAGTGAGTGGTCAGAATGAGGTACAAAAGCCAGGCCTCCTTTACCTCAAGGCAGGGTAGTTCTAAAGGGCTCTCCATTGCAAGATTCCCTGACTGGTCGATTGAAGCAGCGCGTTGCAGCTCTTCAACTTTTCCCTCTGCTTATTCACACTTCTTTCACCACTCATGGGTCTTGTTCCTTTGAGCTCTCTCCCGTCGAGCTTCTGCAAGCACATGTCACAGTCTCAGAACCGCTTCCTTGTGGAATCTGAATCACAACGAGCAAGTTTTGAAGTGAGGTAAAGTCTTCCAATTTTGTTCTTCTTTTTCAAGATTGTTTCTATAATTCTAGGTCTGTTGCATTAACATGTAAATTTTAGAATGGGGTTATCTATTTCTACCAAAATGTCTTCTGGCATTTGGATTGGAATGGTGTGGAGTCTGTGGATCAGTTTGGGGCTGAGGCTAATCTTTTTCCCATATGGATATCCAGCTGTTCCAGGAATTTTTTGAAAAGATTATCCTTGCCTTCATTGAATTACCTTGGCATGATCATGTCATCTGCAAATAAGAACAATACAATGTTAAATGCAAACTATTATATAGAGAATGGATAAACAACAAGGACCTACTGTATAGCACAGCAAACTATATCCAATACCCTGTGATAAACTATAGTGGAAAAAATATGAAAAAGAATGTATGTATGTATATATATATGTGTGTGTGTGCACGCATGTGTATAAGAGAGTCACTTTGCTGTATATCAGAAGTTAACACAATATTATAGATCAACTGTACTTCAGTAAAATAATTTTTTAAAAAATACAATGTGGAATAGAAGTTGTGAGAGCAGATATACTTGCCTTCTTTCCAGTTTTTGGAAGAAGCATTTGCTCTTTCATCAGTAAATATGTTAGCTGTAGGTTCCCCTACCATGACCACCAAGTTGAAATACCATTTTTATTAAATACCAAATTCCCCTATATTCATGGACCTGTTTCCAATGAACTGTCTTTTCCCACAATAGCATCACCATGTTTTCATCACTATAGTTTTATTGATCATTTTTATATCAGGTAGATCAAGTTTTTCTTTTTTTATTATTTTCTTGGTTATTCTCCACCTGTTTATTCTTCTAGATAACTTTTAGAATACTATTTATTTGTGAAATTTTTGTTGTTCCTGTTTTTGCTTTCTTGCTGTCTGTGTTAGTCAAATGTTTTATTATTCCATTTTAATTCCTCTTTGACTTTTTATCTATAATTGAATTATTTTTATAGTTATTCTAAGCATTATTATATGCATCCTGAACTTATCAAAAACTATGTACATTTAACACTATACCACTACACATAAAGTATAAGACATTGTAACACTTGAATTCTATTAACCCCCCATTGTTTTCATATATATTATTAATGCCACAGAAAAATATCACTTTTGCTTTAAAGAGTAAGTTGTATTTTAAAGAAATTAAAATTAAAAACAAAAAGAAAGAGTCTTTGCATTTATGCAAATATTGATCATTTCCAGTTTTATTTATTCTTTTGTATTTGAGGTAGCCTTTAATGTCATTGACGCTGAAAACTCAGCCTCTGTGCACTGGCCCCAAATCAAATCTTGAAGACAGAGTTTTGGGAGAAGTAGGGAAGAATAGCTTTATTGTTTTACCAGGAAAAGGGGGACACAGTGGACTCCTGCCCTGGAAAACTGTATGTCCCAACCCAGGAGGATTCGATGAAGAGCTTTTATAGTAATGGTTCAGCAATGCGATTGGTAAGATTAGGGTATGTGCAGGGCCTTCCTTAATCTGGCCTTCCATAATCTGGTGGGCTCTGGATAAGATTCTTTGGTTCCTTTTATCTGGCCTCACGTGGTCTTCTCTGAAATGAAGAATGCTACATCTTGCATTTGCTGGGGGTTTTTGGTCTGCAAGGGTTTCCCAGGTGCCCCTAGTGGTAAGGAACCTGCCTGCCAATGCAGAAGATGTAAGAGACGCAAGTTCGATCCTTGGGTCGGGAAGATCCCCTGGAGGAGCACATGGCAACCCACTCCAGTGTTCTTGCCTGGAGAATCCCATGGACAGAGGAGCCTGGTGGGCTACAGTCCATGGGGTCGCAGAGTCGGACACGACTGAGCGACTGAGCACACAGCACTTTAGCTTTACAGAAGAGCTCAAAGATACCTTTCTGTGTATACCAGGACTCTGTCCCAAGGCTTCTTGGCTGCTCCTCCCTTGTCTCTGCATCCCTTCCCTTCCCTAATTAGCAACTGTTTGAGTCTGCCCTTTGGAACTTGGAGAAGGTCTTGGAGGCTGGAGTCTGTTCCTTACTAATAAGGAACAGGGCACCCACTCCAGTGTTCTTGCCTGGAGAATCCCAGGGACGGCCGAGCCTGGTGGGCTGCGGTCTATGGGGTCGCACAGAGTCGGACACGACTGAAGCGACTTAGCAGCAGCAGCAGCAGTAGCAGCAGCAGCGCACAGAAAGGCTTCCGTGCCCAGGAGCCCCACAAGGTCTTGCTCAGTTTCACCATTTCCCTTGGGCCTAAAGAAATTCCTTTTTCATTTCCTGCACTTCATTTCTGCTTGGAACATATTCCTTCATCATTTGTTCTTCTCAAAATATATTTTAAATTTTTCCCTTTTATTTTTAAAAGACACTTTCTCTGGATATAGATTTGTGTTGGTTTTTATTTTTTTTTTATTGAATATAGAATTCTAGTTGAATTTTTTTTTCTTTAGGCTCTTTAAAAATGTCATCCCATGGTCTCTGGGTAGCTTTTATATCTGATGAGAAATCAGAAATAATTCATAGCTTTCTGATGTGTCTCTCTCCCCCCAGGCTGCTTTTAAGATTTTCTCTTTACCTTTGGTTCTCCTCGTTTTGACTATAATGTGCCTAGATGTAGTTTTCTGTCTTAATGTCCACTGAGCCTCTTAGACCTATAAAGTAATGGTTTTCACCATTGGGAACTTTTCAGCCATTATTTCTTCAGACGTTTTTTTTCCTGCTCCTTTCTCTCCAAACCTTCTCAGACACCAATTACACATATGTAAGATCATTTGATATTGGCCCACCCGTCATTGAAGGTGGCTCATTTTTTTTCAATCTTCTTTTCACCTTATTCTTCAATTTGAATACTTTCTATTGATTCTCTTTAAAATACATTTATCCTTTCTTCTGCCAATTCCAAGCTGCTGTTAAGCCCATCAGTGAATTTTTCACTTCTCTTATTGTATTTTACAGTTTTAGAATTTCATTTGGTTCTTTAGGTTTTATTTCTCTGCTTTAGTTTCCCAGCTGCTCAATCATTATAATAATTTTTTATTGAAATTCTTGGATGTGATTATAATAGCTCCTTCAAAGTTCCTGTCTGCAAATTTTCATCTGTTTCATTCACTGCTGCTTTTTCTGACCATAGGTCACACATTTCTGCTTTTTTTCATATCTTATAATTTTTATCATGTATTGGACATTGTAGATGACATGTGTTCGAGAATCTAGACTCTGTTATATCCTATGAAATATTGTTGATTTTTGTCTTACCAGGTAGTTAAATTACTGACTGATAACCTCGAACTTCTGGAGGCTTAGTTTTACACTTTCATAGGAGTAGATCTGTTTTGATTTGTCCTTAGTCTTAGGATTAGTTTCTTAGTCCTGTGACAGTTTTAGCACCCTGGGCACGGCCTTTCTGGAGTTTCAGCAGAAATCCAATGTATTTGCCAAACCTATATAACTTGGCAGGACTCACACTCTAGACTGTCTCCCTGGTTATGAGCCAGAACTTAAATCTCTGACCACATTTTTGAGCTTTCCAGTTTTTGCCTTCCACCAGTATCCTTGGGTGCTCCCTCCTGATTCAGGAATCAGCCTAGGATGTCAGAGGAGGTTGTACGCATATTTGTATGAATATGAGAGATGCGGTTATAGGATTTAAGGAGAAATTACATGCAACCACCTCTGTGACTCCCTCCTTTCTAGAATTTTGCCACTCAAATTCCAGCCAGTCTTACATCTCCTAATTTGGTCTCCTGACAGCTCTAGCCAGTATGATGTCAGCTTTCTGTTTGAGTTTTAGCATAGACTAGAGATTGCCTTTTGAGGAAAATCTGTGTAAACTTGGATCTTACCCAGTGCAGTTCCCTTGTTTCAAGAGTCAAACCCAATTTCTATAGCCTTTTTGTCACTTCCTAGTATCCTCAAATAATTGCTTTGTTAATATTTTGTCAAATGTTTGCAATTTATACATGTAGGAGGGTTAATCCAATCCAAGCTACTCTGTCATCAGTAAAACTGGAATGCCTCTAAATATACTGTTTGATAACTTGCTTTATTCACTTAACGATCTAGCTTGAACATTTTCATTTACAGTTAGAATTTTCTTCTACAATGTAGCTTTTCAGATTTAAGCATATTTTTTTTCAAATGAACCTCACTGAATTTGTGTCTGAACCATGGAAACTGCTAAAATATATAACTTTAGTTTCCTCATAAGATTATGATGCCAGTCTGGTTTGAGGCATCATGGAGATGGTGAGAAAATATTAGTAATCTTTTGTGGAAATCCAGAATTTCACAAGCTATTCTGCTGAGAGTTCAAATAACTGGTTGGTGATTTCTCTCTTCTGACTGATGAACCAACCTTAGGGATATTAAAAAACTGTGACTCGGGCTCTAAATGGAAACCTCCTCCAAAAAAAGTAAATGTTCCTTGCACCTCTCAGATATTTTCCATTTCTCATCATGTGCTCTCTTTCCCCACCAGTATTTTCCTCAGGGGAGCTCTAGGAAAAGGTGTAGGAAGAAAAAAAATTGACACTAATGGCAACCCTTTACCACACATCAGAGCCCACCGTTACTTTATATTTCAGACACGCTCCATGATTTACAAACACAGTAAAACAAGAGAGCTTGACAGGATGTACTGTCTGTGGGGAACTCTTCATACCTAATACTGACTTATAAAATCCTATCATTCAGAGACAAACTGGGGTGCTTCTCTTAATACAGTTTTGGCAGCTCTCAGCACTTAGAGTAGATAAAAGTTTCAAGTATTAGTTATCAGCTCTGACAAGATTTATTTTCAGGTTTCATTTTTTAAATTCCAAAGTTTTTAGGCAATTCCATGTCCTGAAAAAGAAAATATCTCTGTACAGTTTATGCCTGTGTTTATTATTCACCACGGAGAGTAAACTGCTGAAATGAACACTGCTTTTCCTGGATTATTATTCTGCTATTGGGCTTTTAGAAGTGGAGCTGTAGTGGTCTTTACTCAGGCCACCGGAGCCCTTGCCTTCAAAATCTAAGCATACAGGAAAAAACAAGATTCCCCAGGCCTCAAATCATTAAATACTGAGCATCAGAATCTACAAGCATCCCGCTGTGGTTCTCTGTCTCTTGGATAGAAATACTGGTTAAAAATTCAGGTAATAAATTTGATGAATTATGCCATCCTACTTATACTAAGCTGTTCCTAAAAGATGTATATATTTTGAGGGACAAAAGGCATGTTTGTCTTTATTTTGATCAACACACTTTCAGTTAGCCACATATGAGCGTGTGCGTGCTAAGTCTCCCTGGACTATAGCCTGGAGAAGGCAATGGCACCACACTCCAGTACTCTTGCCTGGAAAATCCCATGGACAGAGGAGCCTGGTAGGCTGCAGTCCATGGGGTCGCTAAGAGTTGGACACGACAGAGAGACTTCCCTTTCACTTTTCACTTTCATGCATTGGAGAAGGAAATGGCAACCCACTCCAGTGTTCTTGCCTGGAGAATCCCAGGGACGGGGGAGCCTGGTGGGCTTCTGTCTATGGGGTCGTACAGAGTCAGACACGACTGAAGCGACTTAGCAGCAGCAGCAGGACTATAGCCTACCAGGCTCCTTTGTCCGTGGGATTCTCCAGGCAAGAATACTGGAGTGGGTTGCCATGCCCTCCTCCAGGGAATCTTCCTGACCCAGGGATCGAACTCACATCTCTTATGTCTCCTGCATTGGCCGGTGGGTTCTTTACCAGTAGTGCCACCTGGGGAGCTGACGAGTGGCTTGACCACGCATGACCACTTAGAGGTAAGACAGCTGAATTGAAGGTAAGGAGGTCATTTGTTTTGGTTTTGTTTATGGATGAATAAAACACTTTAATTTGAATCTTCAACTTTAAGTTACCCCTTTGTCCATGAGGAAAATCAGACATCTCTCTGCTGACCACTAAAGTGGCCTATACTCTATGAATTTTTCACCTGCATTTCTTTTCCAGACCCTCCTCTGAGGCCTATGTTTTCATACCCAAATGTTCCATCAGGGTATTTTCCCAAGTAAGGAGAGTTCTATCCCCAGGAGGAGTTCTGGCATCAGTTGACAAGAAATAGAGACAAGGGAACCAAGGCTCGAAGAAATTTAGAAATTTGCCCCAAGTTAAGCCACCACTTCATGGGAAATAGATGGGTAAACAGTGGAAACAGTGTCAGACTTTATTTCTCTGGGCTCCAAAATCACTACAGATGATGACTGCAGCCATGAAATTAAAAGACGCTTACTCCTTGGAAGGAAAGTTATGACCAACCTAGATAGCATATTCAAAAGCAGAGACACTACTTTGCCAATAAAGGTTCTTCTAGTCAAGGCTATGGTTTTTCCTGTGGTCATGTATGGATGTGAGAGTTGGACTGTGAAGAAGCCTGAGCGCCGAAGAATTGATGCTTTTGAACTGTGGTATTGGAGAAGACTCTTGAGAGTCCCTTGGACTGCAAGGAGATCCAACCAGTGCATTCTGAAGGAGATCAGCCCTGGGATTTCTTTGGAAGGAATGATGCTAAAGCTGAAACTCCAGTACTTTGGCCACCTCATTCGAAGAGTTGACTCATTGGAAAAGACTCTGATGCTGGGAGGAATTGGGGGCAGGAGGCAAAGGGGACGACAGAGGATGAGGTGGCTGGATGGCATCACTGACTCGATGGACGTGAGTCTGAGTGAACTCTGGGAGTTGGTGATGGACAGGGAGGCCTGGCGTGCTGCGATTCATGGGGTCGCAAAGAGTTGGACACGACTGAGCGACTGATCTGATCTGAAGCACGTAGTAAGTGACAGAATCAAGATTCATTCTCTAGGGGCTTCCCTGGTGGCTCAATGGTAAAGAATCCACCTGCCAATGCAGGAGACACGGGTTCGATCCCTGGTCTTGGAAGATCCCACATGCCACAGAGCCACTAAGCCTGTTTGCCACAACTACAACTGAGCCTGTGCTCTAGAGCCTGGGAGCCACAACTGCTGAAGCCCAGGCGCCCTAGAGCCTGTGCTCTGCAACAAAGAGAAGCCCACTCACTGCTATTAGAGAATAGCCCCCGCTCGCCACAACTGGAGAAAAGCCTGTGCAGCAACCAAGACCCAGCACAGCCAAAAATAAATAAGCAAATAAAATAAAATTAAAAAAAAAAGATTAATTCTCTAGAGTTGCATTGTCCCATACAGAAGCCACTACTTCATGTTGCTACTTCAATTTAAATGGCACTTAATTAAAATTAAATAGAATTAAAATGTCAGTTCCTCACTCTCACTAGTCACATTTCAAGTACGCAAGAGCTCATGTGGCTGGTGGCTCTTGTACTGGACAGTCCAGATACAGCACAGTTCCATCATCCCAGGAAGTTCTCTGGGACAGTGCTTCCTCAGATGTTATATATACTTCCCAGACTCTGCCATCTCTTGCACAGATGCCACCATTGGAGATGGTCTTGGATCCATCTTTTGATGTTGGACTGCCATCTGCTGTGCCATTTAGAAATGAGAAGAAGCACAGTGCAGAGTTACAAGTATGGAGTCTTTGGGAAAAAAATCAGCCTCGTTTCTCTGTCAGGTGTGTGTAAGGTGCCTCTCACTTTGCACAGGTGCCCACCTTTAGGTGAGGAAATTGCCAGACCACGCTCTCCAGTGTTTCTGCTGGCCCTGGAAGACTGTTGAGACTGCCTGTCCTCCTTAAACAAAGTTTCTGTTCATAATCAAGGCACTGGCCACTTTATGACCCTTACAGGTCTTTTGGACTCCCCAGGTGGCACTAGTGATAAAGAACCTACCTGCCAATGCAGGAGATGTCAGTTCAATCCCTGGGTCAGGAAGATCCCCTGGAGGAGGCCATATCAACCTACTCCGGTATTCTTGCCTGGAGAATCCCATGGACAGGGGAGCCTGGTGGGCTCCAATCCAGGGGGTTGCAAAAAGTCAGACACGACTGAAGCAACTTAGCATGCACGTAGGTCCTTTAAGAGCAAATGTGTTTTCTGCTCCTGCTACCCCCTTAAAAGATCACGCAGAGCAGTCTGAGAGGAGGAGCTATTAATGGTGTCACATTGATTAAAATGTGCCTACTCCCTCCCTCTGTGACAGTCCACACTGAATTCTTTCTGCTTTCTCTCAACTCTTTTGAATTCTCTGATTGTTACTCAAACTGCCACCATTTCTCTCTTTGTGTGTGTGTCTTAATCAAGAGGGTGACATAATCAGATATGCCTTTTTAATTTTTTTTCACTTTTTTAAATGGCAGTATACTCGATTTACAGTATCATGTTAGTTACAGGTGTCCAGCATAGTGATTCCATATTTTTATAGATATACCCCATCATACATGATGACAAAACAATGGCTAGGATTCCCTGTGCTATACAATATATCCATGTTACTTATCTATTTTGTATGTAGTAGTTGATATCTCTTAATCTTCTACCCCTAACTTGTCCCTCCCTATCTCTTCATTTGAAGCTTTGAGAGCAGGAGGGATGATTCACTGGGATTGAATACCTTTAAACCAGTGCTTCTCAACTCCCCAGAGCAATCACCTGGGAGCTTGGAAAAACCCCGATGCACAGGCCTTCTAAAAAGGGAAACTGGAATACAGCTGGCATCTAGAGAATCCTCAGAGAATCCCTATGCCAGTGAACACTATTCCATTCAGAATACAACTTTTCTGCCTCAAGGTCAGTCTTTCTCTCTAGCACCCAATCTGTTTTGTGATTGAGACCATGGTCCCAGCATCTTGCCTTACACACAGGAGGTACTCAGTGAATGTTTGAATGTGAGTGACTAATATACAGAAGGATTTCTGTATTCATAACCTGACATGCAAAGATATTTTTAAAGGTCTACTTTTGACAGTCAAAAAAAGTCCCTTTTCTAACAATCAAATTAGTTCAATGCATATCTTTGCATTAAAAAAGTGGTAAAGTACAACTTAGGGAAATTATTTAAGTTAGCAGAAGATGGACCCTGCAAGCTGTCTAATTAATGCTTTGGGAATTAATGTCATTCCAATTTTAAATAAATTCTCTGAAGTAAGTGCAAGAGCCCACTGAAACCGCCTTCCACGTATTTGGATGAATTTTGCTCTCAAATGCATATAAACTAACCAGAAAAGGAATGAAAATAGAAACAAATGTTACTTTTTTTTCAAGAGGATTTTCTTGAAGAACCCCTAGCAGTTTCAGAGTTCAGGTTGGGGAGGGGGGTGGTCTCTGGCATTTATCAGAACTGCCTGTCAGTGGTTTTTCTCAAGCTTAACCATGGAAGTTTCAGGAGCTCAGAACTGCTAATGATTCAAAGATGCTCATCCAGGGACCTTGTAGAAAGAGGCCATGGTTATTTCCAAGGAGAGGGATCTTTCCTTCCTTCCCTTTGCTTATATTTCCTGTTTCTCATACAATAAAAATCTATTATTAGTTAATAATAAGTTTACATCTACCAGCTTAATAGTGAATGTTGGGCTTTCTGTTTTTATTCAAGTGTAAATCAGGACTTTTCATTTCTATTGGAAGATGGCTTAGGTGGTCAAACCAGTGCTCACTACTTGGTTGGAATCCATCTCTTTATCAGGAGCTTTCAGCAAGTTTAAACCTTTGATGATAAATATTAATCCATGATAGAATATTTTGTCCATCACACAAAATTTTCCAGTTGTGTATTCCTTTATTCATTCTTTGTAGATAAAGAAAGACTTCAAAATGGATCTTGAAAGTAGCTTAAGAAAATAATCCAAACATTGAAATTTGGTATGCCAGAAAATCTATCTGTAACGGTAAAAATTTGGAAACAAATGTTCCCAGATAGAAGATGGTCTAGCAAATTATACTGTAGCAATTAAAAGAATATTTTGGAGCCATTTTAAATATTGATTATGAAGGATAACAATCTGGAAAATGCAAATCAAATACCATTTTTAGAAAACAATATATCATCAACACCACACTGATATGCCACTTCATACCCACTAGAATGACTAAAATCAAAAAGACGTGTAATAACAAGTATTAAAGAGATGGGAATACCAGACCATCTGACCTGTCTCCTGAGAAATCTGTATGCTGGTCAAGAAGCAACAGTTAGAACTGGACATGGAACAACAGACTGGTTCCAAATCAGGAAAGGAGTACAACAAGGCTGTATATTGTCACCCTGCTTATTTAACTTATATGCAGAGTGCATCATGAGAAATGCTGGACTGGATGAAGCACAAGCTGGAATCAAGATTGCCAGGAGAAATATCAATAACCTCAGATATGCTGATGACACCACACTTATGGCAGAAAGCGAAGAAGAACTAAAGAGCCTCTTGATGAAAGTGAAAGAGGAGAGTGAAAAGTTGGCTTAAAACTCAAGATTCAGAAACTAAGATCATGGCATCTGGTCCCATGACTTCATGGCAACAATGGGGAAACAATGGAAACAGTGAGAGTCTTTATTTTGGGGGGCTCCAAAATCACTGCAGATGGTGACTGCAGCCATGAAATTAAAAGATGCTTGCTCCTTGGTAGAAAAGTTATGACCAACCTAGACAGCATATTAAAAAGCAGAGACATTACTATACCAACAAAGGTCCATCTAGTCAAAGTTATGGTTTTTCCAGTAGTCATGTATGGATGTGAGAGTTGGACCATAAAGAAAGTTGACTGCTGAAGAATTGATGCTTTTGAACTGTGGTGTTGGAGAAGACTCTTGAGAGTCCCTTGGACAGCAAAGAGATCCAACCAGTCTATCCTAGAGGAAATCAGTCCTGAATATTCATTGGAAAGACTGATGCTGAAGCTGAAGCTCCAATACTTTGGCCACCTAATGCAAAGAACTGACTCATTGGAGAAGACTCTGATACTGGGAAAGATTGAAGGACAGAGGAGAAGGCGATGACAGAGGATGAGATGGTTGGATGGCATCACCAACTCAATAAACATGAGTTTGAGTAAGCTCTGGGAGTTGGTGATGGACAGTGAAGCCTGGCGTACAGCAGTCCATGGAGTCGCAAAGAGTCAGATACAACTGAGTGACTGAACTGAACTGAACAAGTGTTGGTGAGAATGTGGAGAAATTTGAACATTCCTATATTGCTGATTACACAGCCACTTTGGAAAGCATTCTGGCACTTCCTCAAAAAGTGCCATATGACCCAGCAATTCCACTCCTAGATATATACCCAAAAGAATTGAAAACAAGTGTTCAAATACTTGTACACAAACATTCATAACAGCCCCATTCATAAGAGCCAAAAGGTGGGGAAAAAACAAATCTCCATCATCTGATGAATGGATAAACAAAATGTGGTCTTTCCATACAATGTTAACTCTAATAGATATAGTAATAAATGTTATACAGCCATAAACAGGATTGAAGTCCTGATACATGCTACAACCTTGAAAACTTTATGCTAAGTGAAAGAAGCCAGACACAAAAGACCACATATTGAATTAATCCATTTATATGAAATGCCCAGAATAGGCAGATCTAGAGAGACAGAAAATCTCTAGAGCAGGGAGGATTGAAGGGAAATAGGGAGTGACAGCTAATGGGTATAGGATGTCTTTTGGCGGTGATGAAAATGTTCTCAAATTGATTGTGGCAACAGTTACACAACTCTGTAGATATATTAAAAACCATTGAACTGTATACTTTGAATGGGTGAACTGGATGCTAGGTGAGTTATATCTCAATAAGGAAGCTGTTATTAAAAACACACCTAGCTATATTTCACACTATGACTAGAGAAAAGTACATGCGTAGAGAAAAAAAAAATTCAAATTTTAAAATGCTTTGTAATGTGATTATATAATTATAATGACAGAAGTTTTTAATGAACCCAATTAATGGAGAGCAATTAGCACAGGAATTTCCAAGTTAATTTTGTGAGCATTCCATATGGTCTTCAGTAAAGATTCATTTTATCAGTTTCAAGCCAGACTTAGAACATCTGGAGACGGGGACTGAAGAAGTAGGAGACAACGTTCCCTAAAAGTCAAATGTATAAGACAGATTAGGAAGGTGACTGGCAAGCACACGGTAGGTCTGCATTCATATTAGCCAAGAGGAGATTTCTCGTGTTACATCTGAGCCCCTTCTCTCTTCTCCCGGGCAGTTTCATTCTCTCCTGTAACTTTGACTTCTTCTGAAGTCATGATCCCAAGGCTGTTTCCAGCATGAAGCTCTTTCCTGACTTTCAGACTCCTGTAGCCATCTGTCTCTTGTAAATAATAAAGCTTATTAATAAACCATGTTCATTGCTATTAACCCTCTTGTTTTAGAATCAGCACTACTAAGAATATCTTTGACCTTTTTTGGACCAAAGGCAAACTTATTTTTATTTGAACACTCCCCCTCAACACAGGGGCCATGCTAGTGGTAAGATGTGAGGGGAGTGTGAAAGGTGGGGGAAGGAATTTAAAGCAGTCTTCCATTTGGAATCCAAAACAGATACATTTCGAAGACAACCCCGCCCTGCAACCCCTTTCTCACTTCTGCCGCCAAGTCATGAAATACTAACATTGAGGTTGTCCGCAAACAAATGCTGGAGAGGGTGTGGAGAGAAGAGAACCCTCCTATACTGTTGGTGGGAATGTAAACTGGTACAGCCACAATGGAAACAGTGTGGATGTTCCTTAGAAAATGAAAAATAGAGTTACCATATGACCCTGCAATCCTACTCCTGGGCATATATCTGGAGAAGAGCATGGTCTGAAAGGATACATGCACCCCATTGTTCATTGCGGCACTGTTTACAATAGCCAAGACATGGAAATAAACAATCTAAATGTTCATGGACAGATGAATGGATAAAATGTGGTACATATATACAATGCAATATTACTCAGCCTTTAAAAAGAATGAAAAAATGCCATTTGTCTCAACATGGATGGACCTAGAGAGTGTCATACTGAGTGAAGTAAGTCAGACAGAGAAGGAGAAATATCGTATGACATCCCTTATATGCAAAATTTAGAAGACGTGATTCAAATGAACTTATTTACAAAAAAGAAATCAACTCACAGACTTAGAGAACAAACTTATGGTTACCAGGGGGGAAGGATGGGGGAAGAGATAGTTAGGAAGTTGGGGATGGACATGTACACACTGCTGTATTTAAAATGGATAACCAACAAGGACCTACTGTAGAGCACAGGGAATTCCACTCAACGTTATGTGGCAGCCTGGATGGGAGGGGGATTTGGGGAAGAATCAGATCAGATCAGATCAGTCGCTCAGTCGTGTCCAACTCTTCGTGACCCCATGGATCGCAGCACACCAGGCCTCCCTGTCCATCACCAACTCCCGGAGTTCACCCAGTCTCACTTCCATCGAGTCAGTGATGCCATCCAGCCATCTCATCCTCTGTCGTCCCCTTCTCCTCCTGCCCCCAATCCCTCCCAGCATCAGAGTCTTTTCCAATGAGTCAACTCTTCGAATGAGGTGGCCAAAGTACTGGAGTTTCAGCTTTAGCACCATTCCTTCCAAAGAAATCCCAGGGCTGATCTCCTTCAGAATGGACTGGTTGGATCTCCTTGCAGTCCATGGATACATGTATATGTATGATTGAGTCCCTTTGCTGTCCACCTGAAACTCACAACACTGTTAATCGGCTGTACTCCAATATAAAGTAAAATTTTGAAAAAAAAAATTGTGATTGTCAAGGATAGGATCAAACAAATCATCTCACAGATACTGACAAGAAGCCACAAATGCCTCAAAATAGAAGGAGACATATTTTGGAGATAATTTGCTCCCTGCTCTGTGTTCATGTTCCACATGCATTAGTCCATTTAAACCTCGCATCAACTGCAAAGCAGGTGCTAACAACATTCATATATTCAGATGGATCCAGGCCGGCATAGTAAGTTGCTCAAGATTACACAGCTAGGAAGTGAGAGAATGAGAATTCAGGTACAGACTCCACTGCCTCACTCTGTAGATCAGAGTCCCTTCCCCTCGGCACCAGTGACATTTGGCGCCAGATAACACTGCGCCATGAAGGATGTCCTGTGTATTGTAGGGTGATTAGTTAACAACATTGCTGGCCTCTACCCACTAGATGTCAAAACTCCAATGTTGTCAAATGTCTCCTCAGGGTAAAATTACCTCCAGTTGAGAACCACTGCTATAGCTGGGGAGAAAACAAACAAACCTAGCTTAGAGATTAAATAAAGTGCCAATCTGTGATAACTAGTAAACAGCCCAACCTGTATTCAAATTTAGGATGACCTAATGGCATATGCTTGGAGAAGGCAATGGCACCACACTCCAGTACTGTTGCCTGGAAAATCCCATGGATGGAGGAGCCTGGTAGGCTGCAGTCCATGGGATTGCACAGAGTCAGACACGGCTGAAGCGACTTAGCAGCAATGGCATATGCTATTATGCTACATTGATCAGTATGGCAGAAAAACCAAGAGCAGAGAAAAAGACAGGAGGGACAAAAGAAAATAAGAGTATTCTTTGGGAACGATTTGCTTTTATTTAAAGCAAAACAAACAGAGTGGTCCCTAAAGACTATTAAAGAAACAGACTGTTAAGAATTGTTCAAAAAGGAGCCCCTAACCTACTTAAGCTTAACTAAGAGTAAGCAGTGCTTCCTAAGCTCCGCTTTGTATTAAAATCACCTTGAGAGCTTTAAAAATACTGATACCTGAGTCCCAGCCCCTAGAGATTGTTATTTAAACGTTCTGGAGTGTGGCCAGGGTTGGTGGTTTTTAAAAGCTCTCCACACTGCTAGTGTGAATCCAAAGCTAAGAACCACTGTTATAATAAATGATTCAGCTAGTACTTTATTCCTATGGGTCTTACCAGTTATGCATGTTAAATTGATTGCATTTGTTTAGCTTAGAAGAAAACCAAATGGTTACCTAATAAATTGAGTACATACATTATTCTCAACAATTATCGAGCTACTGATTGATCATCAAATTTGTCGATGTTCATAGCATCCTATAACCAGAAAGGAAAGTATTGTCTAGTTCCTAACCTTTTCTTGTCTCCTGTCACATTTCCAGTAGAAAATGAGCCAAAAAAGATGGAAAGGATATCAATTATTTCATAATTTATCACAACATTGTAAACATGTGATGGAAGAATTTTTTAATTATTGGGTAAAATGTAGTTTGGAATTGTTTAAGGGCCCTAAATAGTTTCTTTTGGATTATTCCAATATGTTTGGTGAAAATATTTTTTAAAAATTTAACCTTGTCCCTACCATCGTGAACAATCTAGAATTCAATAGATGTTTCAGTTTCCAAAATGTGATTTATTCAGATATCAAAAGGACATTGTCATTTTCATTAATATAGTTTTCAAACTATGGGAAAAAGAACCATGTACTCAACTAACTTTCTATCAGACAGTATTTTCTA
Organism: Bos indicus x Bos taurus; assembly: GCF_003369695.1. Lineage (NCBI taxonomy): Eukaryota > Metazoa > Chordata > Mammalia > Artiodactyla > Bovidae > Bos > Bos indicus x Bos taurus. The sequence continues at coordinate 11,688,542 of NC_040105.1, read as the reverse complement.
ATCTAGACACAACACTGCTATTCACTCCAAATATATGGCCTTTCATTCCCTGGACAGTCTACACTGCGCAGAGTAGGCAGTAAAGCAGGATAGACCTTCCCATCATTTCTCCAGTACTAGCAATCATTTCTAACCATGGTGAACAAAAATTTATCTTTCAACCACGACTCTGAAGAATAGGGGGTGGGTTTGCTTTGTGTGTGTGTGTGGCAATTGACAATTTCTGTGTGTACTTTTTTTTTTAATAAAGAGAAAGTTTGGAAGTGTAATCAGTTTCCCCAGACCCTGAAAGTCCATAAATACCTTCAAGAGTGGGATGGAATTCAATAAATTATGATAGAAACTCTCTTCAGAAGGGTGTCTACACGCCCAATATGGCCACCATTGAGTTGAAGTCTTACTTTAGACACCAGAACTAAAAAAAATAGCACTGGCCCTGGGTAGCAGAAATAACCGAATTTATGCAACACATATATTCGCTGAGAGTTAAGTGTTATTTAATTTAGTTGATTACATTTAATTCCATTTTAATTGAACAAATGGTCCACTCTGCTCCTACAGTTCTTTATTTCACAAAAAAAAAAAAAAAATTGGAGGGAGGAAGTATAAATGTGTAGTTCTTTTGAGTCTCCATGGCATCTAGCAAACTGCTTTGTATGTTAAAATATGCCTTATATGTTCAAAATCTATGCTATGTAGTAGTTGGCTGAGGGAAAAGATCCTTGAACCACATCATTTACTATTCTCTGATTTGTTTTGTGCAGTGTCTGCTTTGGATGCGTTCTTTTTTCATTGTTCCTTTGTAAACTGGAGGTAAACTTGTACCAGGATGAAGCCTATGAATGGCAAGGATGAAATGGCGCAGGGAAAGAATGGAGCAGATGCAAGCATGGGCTTTTCCTGACTATTGATTGAATGACTCTGCCTTCAGTTTCCATTGATCTGTTGGCACTGACTGGATTTACTACTACTGTGCTTTGTTTCTTTTTAAAAAAATTTTTTTTTAGTGAAGTATAGTCGATATACAATGTTGTGTTAATTTCTGCTCTACAACAGGGTGACTTGGTTATACACATATCTACCATGTTCTTTTTTCCATAGTTTGAAAGCCATGTTAATGAAAATGACAATGTCCTTTTGTTATCTGAATAAATCACATTTTGGAAACGGAAACATTTTTAAATATTCTTTTCCATTATGGTTTATCCCAAGAGATTAGATATAGTTCCCTGTGCTCTGCAGTAGGACTGTGCTTGTTTCTGAGAGTCTATAGTTTATTTGCCCTGGAGCAGAATCTCCCTTGTGCGTAGGTCATTTCCCTGAGATCTCCGTGTATCCAGGAAACAGCCGAGAGCTGAGAAGGAAGTCAAAATACTTCTGAGCAACTAAAATAGACGTGACTGTGTCTCCATTGTCCAAATATACAAAGCCAAAAGCTCTTTGGAGCTCTCTGTACATAATTCTAGCAAACCTGATTGTATGATTTTCTAACAGGGCATATTAGAAGCAGCAAATTTGGTGGGAGATTAGGACAGAAAGGCTGCCAAAGACTGAGATGCTGGCAATCACAAAAATGACACCTGATGGGCGGCAAGAGAGAAAAAGACCACACAGCAAAAAAGAAAACCCTTCAAAATACATCAAGGAAATCAAAACTCAGCAGAGATTTGATCATTCCATGTAGAGGCAAATAACCCTATACTTCAACTACACACGAAAACATCATTGTATTCTAGCATGGGAAAGAAACTGACATTTATTACAGTTAGCATGAGATAGAAAGAAACGAATATGTTCAGGAAATTGTAGGAAATGGCAGGAGAGTATGCAATACGTTTTACAAAGATTTCTAGCCAAAACGGTTTTGTTATTGTTTTTGTGTTAAGAGGAATAAGAATCAGTAAACAGAAAAAAATCAGATCCATAAGTCATTTACATATGCCACTTCTTCCCTAGCATACTGGATTCATTAAGCATTATTGTATTTTGAACAAAGCATGAAAATCTCTCTTAAAGTGTCAGGTTCTGCAAATATCACTATGACAGCAATAATGTGATTTAGGAAGGAGAGAGGCACACACATAGACTGAGATACAGAAAGAAAGAGACTGCTAACTCTCTGCCATGGCAGAGGTTAGTACCATGCCGTTTCACAGCCACTATGCTGTCAATTTCAATTATGGCACATAATTCATTCTGCTTTTAAATAAAGTCATCATTATCACTCATCAGATCATCCACTTCTGTAATATTCATAATGTTCATTCTGATGCCTGCCTAATATTCCATGTTCCTAAATTGCTTCCAATTTCACCAATTATCCATAAACAATACTGTAATAAACATCTACACACATATAGCTATTATGTCCTTTTATAGTTTTGAATTACTATCAAAAGAGAAAATTCCTCAAACTGGCATTTGAAATAGCTCTAAAATGAGAAACTTTCCTGGTGGTCCAACGGCTGAGACTCTGAGGGGGTCCTGGTTGGATCCCCGGTCAGGGAACTAGACCCCCACATGCCACAACTAAAGATTCTGCATGCCCCTTGAAGATCAAAGATCTCGAGGGCCTCAACTAAGACCTGGGGCAGCCAAATAGAGAAATCAAAAGAAAGGAAGAAAGAAACATTATCTGAAGAGTGACCTACTTTACAAGGTGGCGGTAAAAAAGAAAAGTCGTAGCACTATCAAAGCCCTCTTCCCATATTAGCAGCGATCTGAACCTCTCACCTGGAGCCTGCTTCCTCCCACCGCCCTAAATTGTCCAAGAACCTGGGATTCATTCAGTCAACCGCTTCACAGATAGAAAACTGCAGGTTCTGGCTGCCATCTGGTGGACATTTCATGACAGTGCTGTTGAATTCAGATCCACGCATCTAAGGAGCTATGGCTGTTGCACATTAAGCACAGCCGTAAATAGGACCCGGTGGGCATCACTGTTCCTCTATTAACAGATGAAGACAGGCTCAAAGAAGTAGTGACTAGATCAAGGTCACACAAGTAATGGACAAAGTCAGATCTTCCATCCCCTAGAATAAGTCTTTGCCCATTTCATGAGCTGTTGTGTGTGAATACAATTATCCATGCCAAGCAAAATCTGAAAGCAGTGGGGGAAACATTATGAACCTGATTTTCTCTTAATCCATAAGAGGGATACTGCACAGTATCTGTAGGTAGGTGTGCTTTACTTCTGTGTCATGACCTGTAAGATATCTTGTGAGAACAGAAAAACACACCATGTGTGAAATGAAGCTCTCAGAAACCCTGACACATTGTTGGGTACCAGTAATTTTAGCCTGGTGAAGTTAACAATATTATTTAGAGATTGTGTTGTTCAGTCGCTAAGTCTTATCAGGCTATTTGCAACCCCATGGACAGCAGCTTGCAAGGCTTCCTGTCCACAGTTTCCCAGAGTTTGTTCTGTTGAGTCAGTGATGTCATTCAACCATCTCTTCCTCTGTCGCCCCCCTCTCCTTCTTTCCCAGCATCAGGGTCTCTTGCAATCAGTTGACTCTTTGCATCAGGTGGCCAAAGTATTGGAGCTTCAGCATCAGTCCTTCCATTGAATGTTCAGGGCTGATTTCCTTTAAGATTGACTGGTTTGATCTCCTTGCAGTCCAAGAGACTCTCAAGAGTCTTCTCCAGGACCACAGTTCGAAAGCATCATTTAGAGATGAACTTTTACCTAATCCTGAGGCTGTTGAAGATAAAATAACTTTAAAAAACAATGTGAAAGAAGAGAATTGGAAATTCACTTGGCAAAAAATATATTATGGAACTTTTGGTGTACAGTCACACTCATTTAAATGTGATGACATATGTCACTCTAGTGTTAGGGCCGTTAAGAATAAGGCACTTCCCTTTACTTTACATTTCTCCATCAATAACTATGTACCATGTGCCCTCTGGTGGATGAAGATGGGTACTGTTTTGTGGATTTAATCCATAGACAAAACAATGCTTTATAATTATAGCTATTTAAACAAAATTTTTTATTACTTGAAACCTGGATAACCTTTCATAAATTAGTTGGTTCTATCCCACACCAATCCCCTAATCATCTTTTTAAATTACTGATAAAGAATTTCATCTACCAAAGATTCAAAACCATTAAAGATAAGCTCAGAAAAAAACTAAAGGAAATTTCCCCCCTCAAAAAAAAAGAGCTCAGAATGTTTGGTATGGTCAGTTGACCAGGACCCTCGTTACTTCTCAAAAAAGTACTGATCGCTTAATATAATAATATAAACAGGGATTAATCTTTTGCCTGTTTTCCACATCTCAAGAAATTTCATAAGAAGCCCTTCATTATCCTATTTAAGTTTGCAGATATGCAAATAATCACAATTATTGTCCCATTTCATTTCTTTCTTAAAATTTTACTGAAGTATAGTTGATTTACACTGTTGTGTTAAATTTCTGCTGTACAGCAAAGTGAATCAGTTATACATATATATATTCTTTTCCATTATCTTTTATCACAGGATATTGGGTATAGTTCCTTGTGCTATACAGTAAGACCTTATTGTTTATCCATTCTATATATTAATATAATAGTTTGCATCTCCTAATCCCAAATGCCCAATCCATCCCTCCCCAACCCTGTCCCATTTCATTTACCCTTGCACGTAACCAGTATTCATTCCTATGTAGTATGATGGGCTGTGATGACACAGAACCAAATGAGGCCAGGCCCCAGCTCTCAGGTGTTGTACCATTGAATGAAAGATGCTGAGAAGTAAATGTACAACTGTAGAATCACATGTGTCGCGAACACCACATGGCCCAATCTCCCTTTGATAAAGGACTTGTCCCAGTGGCCGAGAGCCACCTCATCCAGTGCCATGCACCTTTCTGGGGGCTCAAGTCTACTGACTGTTCAGTGTGGGCAAATATAGGCCCAGCCATCTTGACCCTACTTCTGACCATTCAGAAGAATGCTGCTAAAAATCTTACAATGCTCAGGAGCCTCGGAGGTCAATCGCGCCAAGGGTCAGAAACTCTGCTTTGATGAGTCCCTCCTCTTGAAAGACCCGTTAAAGCTTTGCTAAAATCCAGTTAAGGCTTATTTATAATTTGAGTTTTAGGCCTGAGGCTAATGAAAGAAAGTATCAGGCAAGAGGGTGACGAATGGTCGGATTTATTTCCACCAGATGGCGCCAAAGACAGGTAAAAAAATATCAGCACGAGGATGAGGAATTATAGGATTTTTTCCCACGAGATGGCGCCAAAAGACAAGGTAAAAATATCAGGCACTAAAGTGAGGACTGCTAGGATTTATTTCCACCAGATGGCGCCAAAAGACAAGTTTTTAAAAAATCCAACCCTCAGAAGCCAGTTTCTCTGCAAGGTTAGATGTTTGGAGTAACAATCACCGTCTTTCCAAAACGGATTGTTACTTTTTAAGCGTTTAGTTGTCCTCGCCATGGATATTTTCATGCATGTGAATGACAATGAATAATAATGAAAACTCTGGATGATGATAAAAACAGGGCCACCTCCTCAGTCAGCTGTGCAATTTCCACTCCCTGTAGCAACCAGTGTGTAGGAGAATCAAGCTATCTTCTCACCTTCTTGATCTCACTTTTAGCTGGCTACCTGGCCAGCAGACAGTGCCAAGACTCCTTTACCTCTAGGATGGCTGAGTGATGACCTTCTGGCCATTAGTGGGATTGGAGCAGAAGTGTGGGAAACAGAGTAGTAGTTAAAGCAGTGATTCTCAACTGGGGAGATGCTGTCACTTTGCCCCTAGGGGACATTTGGCATGTCTGGGGACATTTTCTGTCAAAACTGGTGGGGTGGGAGGAGGTATGTACTGGCATCTAATGGGTAGACGCCAGTGATGTTGTTAAACAAAGTACAACACACAAGAGAACTCTCAGAATACAGATTTGCTGCTGCTAAGTCACTTCAGTCATGTCAGATCCTGTGCAACCCCATAGACGGCAGCCCACCAGGCTTCCCCGTCCCTGGGATTCTCCAGGCAAGAACACTGGAGTGGGTTGCCATTGCCTTCTCCACAGAATACAGAATTATCCAGCCTCAAATGTGAATTATGTTGAGGTGGGGAAACCATACCTTACCAGTGGTCCCCAACATTTTTAGTACCAGGGACTGGTTTTGTGAAAGACATTTTTGCCATGCACCTGGGCAGAGTGGGGATGGTTTGGGGATGGTTCAAGTATGTTACATTTATGGTGCACTTTATTTCTATTATTATTGCATCAGCTCCACCTCAGATCATCAGTCATTAGATCGAGGAGGTTGGGACCCTTGCCTCAGATGGAAGTGGCTTCACCTTCTCCCTTCCCACTGGCTAGAAGAAAGATGCAATGGTGTACCATGTTGGACCACGTGTGCCAAGGTAGCAAACCAGGGAGTCTGAACCTACAAGGTAGGTGGAATTTGAGTCCCTGGCCTGGTGCATCTCCCTTACAATTCTGAACACCTTACATCCAGACAGAGAGAATACATATGAGTGTGTATATACACATACTGACTGTACTACTGTATATAAGTCATAGAACTCCAGTAACTACACGACCTGAAACACATCCACTCCAGGTCTGCTTCGTTGTGCTTTTCCGACGTGGGCCCCCTGAGCTCCTTCTCCCTGGTACCTTCCCTTCTCTCTTTCCTTCCTCTCCTGATGTGGTTTCTTCCCTCCGGTAGAGATTCCTCCAGGACCCAATTGATTTATCAGACTCAATCCATACCTGGCTTTTCCCAGGAGACACCACATCCCTACTCTCCCCCCACCCTTCTATCCTTAGATATCTTAATTCCTCCCACATCCACCTTCTGGAGGACAAATCTTGTCTAAAATAACCACCCTCAATATAAACACACTTTCTGGCCCTTACCCAGCTAGATTTTCTGCACAGAACTTACCATTGTGTACAATGATGTTATTTATTGTCTGTGCTCTACTCAACAGAGTGTTCAAAATTTGAGGTAAAAAACTGTCTTGTTTACCACCATATATCCAGTAAATGGATTAACACTGTCCCATAGACATATGTAATATGCAATATGCATGCAATATGTCTTGCATGCCCCATATAGAATGCTGAATATTCTGGTAGCCACATTAATAGAGTAAAAAGATAAAGGTGAAATTAAATTTATTCTTATTTAACCTAAATGGTCCTTCCCTAACATGTTGTCACTATTTCAAAGTGAGATATCTTCCATTCTTTTTCTCAAACGAATTCTGCAATAGCTACTGTGTAATTTACCCTTAAAGCCCACCTCAATACAGACTACATCTCAAGCTCTCAACAGCCACACAGGGTAAATGGCTGCGGTGGACTGTGCAGATATGGAATAATACCTGACCACAGTGGGCATCCATACAGATTTGTTACTTTTCTTCCACAGTATTTGATTCTTCTAGAGTATAAGAATAACATGAAAAAAAAAAAAGAATAACATGGTAATAACGTTCACACCATTGATAAAGCCTAATTGAACTAGCCATCTACTCTTATTAGGAATTTGTTTCCGATCTCCGGTTTTTGAAATAATTCTGCAGTGAGCATCCGGTTTATGTGTGTTTTTCTTTAGGATAAATTCTCAGAAGTGAACATTCTAGTACAAAAATATGCCCCCTCTCTGCTCTTGCTGCATTTTGCCAAATTACCCCGGGAAGGTATGCCACTTAGATTTCCAGTGATTTATGCTTGTTTATTATTGATCCTTTGCGACCCTAACAGCAGAGATATTGCTAATTATTGTGATGATAAAAATGCTAATTAATAGGCACTAATTTTTGTCTGTTATATACCAGGCACTGTGCACTGGTATTAGTCACTTTTTCGGGACAAGAACCTGAGGCTTAGGGAGGCTAGAATCGGACTCAAACGCATCTCTGTATGACTATTTCAAAGTCGGGATGTTTCTTCCTGGGCCACAACCACGCTCCGTTTAAAAAAAAAGGAAAAGGCTAACTAAACACAAGAGAACGAAGCTGAGAACGTTGAGAGAAGAGCGAAGAGTTAAACGCCAAGAAACTGTTGTGGACACGAGACCCGCGCAGAGACGAGTACACCCCGCCCACTACCCGATCCCACCCGAGTGCCGCGATCCGGTCACTATAACGGCCGTCCCCACGCTCCGCCTCAAGAGGAGGAGCCCCATTCCGCGCCACGCCCCTTGCGTGGTGCGGAACGTGGCGCTGATTTGACGTCACCGCGGGGAGGGCGGGAGTTCCGGCGCGTCGCAGCCACGTGATCCGCGCCGGAAACCTTCTTCTAGTCAGCCCCGTAACGGTCGCCCACTAGTTTCAGCCAGTTTCCAAGCGGAAATAGGTCTCAGCTCGCCCACCGCCCAGGATTCGCAAGCTACGAGCCTTTGAGGTGACGCGTCCCCTCTGGGGACGGTTGGGTTTCATTTGGGGAGTGAAGGAAGAGTCCCGTGAGCTTGACTTCCTCAGAGGCCAGGAGAGCTTAGAGCTTGGCTATCACATTGTCGTATTTATCACCATCCCGCGGCAAAAGATGGGCCAGAGGCCCATGAGACCCCCTAAATCACTGGTGGTGAATTGTGAGAGGGGACGGGTTCCAGAGCCTCTCAGCTCTGCTGTGCATCAGAATCACTGGGTGGCTTTAAAATGCCCGGGCCTCCATCCCAGACCAGTTAAGTTCAAATCTCTCGAAGTGGGGCCCAGGTATTGGTTATTTTTATGAAAGCGCCCCCATGCGATTCTGATGTGCCAGGTAACACTTTAAGCTAGGTCTGAAAGGTGAACTCGCTTTGCCCACCCAGCCCAGTATTGGAACAGAAGATAGCCCAGGTCAGCCTCGTTCTTAGAAGGATGTCTAGGATATTGGCCCGTCTACCCAAAAATTGGGATTTTCTCTTTTCCCTCGCATGTTGACCTCTATGGGAGATCTGAGGCTTTGATGGAAGTTATCTGGAGAATATTTGGCACCTACAGCCTTCTCTGCTCCTTACCTGAGGAGGTGGGGAAGGTCTTTTCCCTCTTTTCTTCCTCAGTAATTAAGTGAAGTCAAACCAGTTGCCAACGAAGTACCTTTTAGCTCCGAAATCTTGAGAGTTCCTTAGTATAGACCAGATGGTTCTGAACAATTTTTTTTTTTTCCAGGAATTTTTTTTAAGTTGTTTCACAAGCTAGGTTCTGTATTCAGCTGTTTTTCACTTTAAGTCAGAACATTACTTGAAAGTCTAGAGTGAAGATTAATAACACAAATCACATTTCTGGCATTACTTTGAGAGTTCCCAGGCTCCTGTGTGGTGTGTCTGGCTGACCCGACTCGTGGTGCCACCTCCGGTCTCTGGGCAACCCGAGGGCGGCGGGGAGAGGCGCCGTGGGTCTTCTACCCTGTGCGCTTCCCCGCTGCGGGCACCCGGTGAAGGCTGTAACCTTTACAAGTACAGTTTATACTAATATAGTTTATAGGAGTAACAGTCCCTTTGGGATGGCATTGTGAACAAAAATATATTTTCAAAGACCGTTAGCTAGTAACTCTGGATTGGCATAACTGAAGGCAAGTTCACAGTAAGGCATACAGAACTCTGATTATTCGTTGCTGTGCTAGGCAAGTATATAAACTAAAGCTCCAGAGAGAATTTTCATTCTAAAAGTGTTTTATAGATGGCAAAGGATTATTTTGTTTTTTAGGGTGCAACATTTAAGGATAGGGTGAGATGAGAAGGATAGGGAGAAAATTGAACAAATAAGCATAGAGTAGAGGTTGGAGAATTCACAAAATAGATGCTGAACTCTTGGAACTTCATTCCAAGTAACTATTTCCAAGTGACTGGTTCCAAATAACTAGTCATGGTTAGACCTTTTTGGTTAATTTTCCATTGCCTGTTGTGTTCATGAGTCAGGAGTTAGTTTTGTTTGGGGGTGTCCTCGTATTTCACACAGGGAATTGGTGAGTTAGTGACATGGGGATTGGTGAACTTGGGAATAAATACATTCACAAATCCCTCACCCTAGCTGACGAAACAGTGCCATTCAGTGGGTGCAGTATGATTTGTATAAAACAGAAGAATTGTTAACTATCCTTTCAGCCTTTCTGCTCTCCCACCTGTGCCTTCTTTGTGATATAGCTTCTTTTAGCAACAACCAGAAGAGTAAACTGGGGTTTGGAATGGAGGGAATGAAAAGGAAATCAAACTCAGGTTTAGGGCTCCTTCACCCATCAGTTTGAACTGTTAGAGGCAGAGAGGGGCAGGCCTTCTGAACCCCAGCTCATGGGCTTGTAGGAGGCCTGTTCCTGGCAGAAATGGAGCTTGGCCTGCTGAGGGTGGGAAAAGGCCGTTCAGACTTGAGCCATCTCTGATGTCCAAATCACTGAGCAGGGACCATGCCAAGCCGCAGGAGGGAGCCTCTGAGGGCAGCAAGCCAGATGAATTTGCCAGCCTCAGATTGTAGCTAGGGGTGACAAGAAGAAGCTCTGCTCCCTAAAAACCTCCTTTTCTCATTTATATTAGTTGAGGACGTTGCTACCAGCATGTGTGTTATTGGGAGACATCTTTGATAGGGTTATTACCTCATATCCAGAGAGTCCGTAGAATCTCATGTGACTGTCTGTAATTCACATTTCTGTACCATGCAGTCATTCATTTTGAGGAGTCTCCAGCAGACCCGGTTTTTTCAACCTTGAAACAGTGTATACTGAAGGCCTAATTAGATCCCCCAAATTCTATGGTTGCCTCAAGAACCAAATTACTGAGAGCCTTATAGGAAACCTGCATAACTTATTTAATGACCAACACTAAATGTGTTTCTTTGCAAAACTCACAAAGTAGAGGAGTCTTCATGTATTCAATCTTCAGAATTCTAGTGGGAAAGCAGGATAGAGAGGAAAATCCAGTTATAGAATATCCATTATCGTTTCAAAGGGAATTTGTGTTTCATCTATCTGGTTGCTATGAGGTGTCCTAGACCCTATATTTATAAGAATCTAAATAGGCAGTTAAAAGATTGTATACAGTGTGACTACCTCTCAACAAAGCCACATTGCTTATAGGTGGAAATTTTCAACTGCTTGGTGGAAATTTTCAAGGACTCAATGGAAATAGTCACGTTTTATTCATCGAAAACCACAAAGCTCTTGTCTGTTGTTGTTCATGTATAGTTAGGCATTTTTAAATACATCTCTCAGGATAAGCCGAGTCATTGAAGAATGAGTGCATTTTTTAAGAAGGGCTATATGGGAAAATGTATCATTCAAGACTCAGAGGCACTGTCTTTCGCCTGTGGGCCTCGGCAGTGTTTCGTGAATGACCTCAGTGCTGTTTTTTTCCTTCCTCTTCTGTTGGCTGAGGACAGACAATGAATTGGGTCTCTGTGCTCGCCTGGGCTCAGCTGGGCAGTGACTATTGTGCCATTGTCCTCCCTGGGGAGGGCTGCCCAGTTGGTAGGGCTGTGGGTCCCAGCCTCCCCTGACATCAACCCTCTCTCTTCTATCAGCTCCACCTCCCACTAGGAGAAGAGTGGCCACGAAGCCAGGCGCCATAAAAGAGTACGAGACACTCCTGGGAAGGTGGGGAAGGGAAGATCGAATTAAAGACCACTGAAAGGGCATCTCCCATCTGCTGTTCCCATAAGCTTTCTTTTCTTTGAGATGGTAGTAATGTGTGAAAGTACTGTGGTAGTGTCAAGAATTCTTTTAATGTTGGCTTTTCAGAAGCCCCAGCAGTTTTATTAGGTCCTTAAGCTCTCTGTGTGGAAAGAGTACCCAGTTTAAAAAAGTTAACAGGGCCCATTCCTCAGGGAGGTTCTCACCTTCCTTTGGGTGCTGACAGATGCGGTTAGCTGGGGAGGATATGGGTTCCTTCTTCCAAGGAATAGACACTCGGAACTCTCTCCTGCTTCCTGTCCCTTGTTGAGTTCTTGCAAGGCCTGGGCAGCTTGTAGGATCTCCAGCAGAAATCAGGGCACTGCATGTGCTTTCTAAGCCCTGTTGATTGATCCTCTTTTCCAGGAGTTAGAATTTTGTTTTGTTTTGTTCTTAATTAAGTCTTTAAGGTCTGTGTAGCTTTAAGAAATAGTCCGATTTGCTTATTTAGTCACAGACAGGATTCCTTTGTCCCCAGTATTAGGAACTGGTCACCATGATTTCTATTGGTCATAATCAGTTTTCTTGTTTGCACTGGTCGTATTCTGAGCCTGGTAACTTCTGAGCTGTGTGAGAATCTCAGTTCTTCCACTGAGTGCAAAGCGAGGAATAGGTGGGATGCTTAGCATACTGAGGGCAGGGTCTCTACAGCATCATAATGGATTAACATTAGGGAGAGGTGGGCATGTGATGGCCCATGACTAAGAATGCTGTTTACATTGTTACTGGGTGGTCTTTTCAATTAAAAAAAAAAGAGGAAGGCTATGTAGCAGGATATGTGGCCCACAGGCCCAGAGTATTTGGCCCTTTAGAGAAAAAAATTTGCTGGTATAAAATACCAAGAGTAATACTGGAAATAGCCAGCTAACAATAATTACAAAGGTCTCTGCAAGCTACTTTCTTTGGACATGTTTTTCTATACTTTATTGTATTTGATTTGAGAGAGAATTGATTAATTTGTCATTCATTCTCAGGAACTATTTTTTCAACCTAAAGAAAACTTTTTTACTTATTATTTTTATTGAAGTATAGTTGATTTACAGTGTTGTGTTACTTTCAGGTATACAGCAAAGTGATTCAGTCATATATTCTTTTTCAGATTCATTTCCTTTATAGGTTATTACAAAATATTGAGTAGAGTTCCCTGTGCTATACAGTATGTCCATGTTGGTTATCTGTTTTATATATAGTAATGTGTATATGTTAATCCCAAACTTGTAACTTATACCCCCCTCCCATTTCCCCTTTGATAACCATAAGCTTGTGTGGGTCTCTCTCTGTTTTGTATATAAGTTAATTTGTATTTTTTTTTAAGATTCCACATATAATCAATACCCTTTTTAATTGAGTATCTATAGGATTTTAAGAACCTTAAAGATACTTAAGATGTAAAAGCATATGACACATATGTTTTGGAATATGAGGAGGGAAAATAATAAAGCCAAGGACAGAAGGAGCAGCATATTGAACGTAGAGCCTGAGGACTCTAAACATGTTGGAAGATGGCACTATAAGTGTCCCAGTGGCTAGACAATGAGGAAAGCATAATCAGTAAAATCGACAAAGTTGTCTGTATTCCATGATGGATGTAAATTCATCTTTCCTTCATGGCCTGGGTCTTAAAAGAGGCCAACCTCTTGGCAATGAATTGATAATGCTTTATTGATAGTCGGCACCCAGGGCTGAATCTGAGTGACTTCTGATCCAAGTGCAGGAACTGGCTTTCTTCATCCCAGCCCCTTGTCCTGGCTGCTTTCTTGCCAAAGTGCTAGAGTGCCTTTAGTGATTTCTGAGGCAGTGGAACATGGCAGTCCTTCTGTCAAATTATTTGTTGAATCAAATGCATACATAAGTAACCACTCCTCAAATTAGCACTCCCATCCCTTTTTAATCACAGCCATTGACATTTGAACTGCCTAGCAAACGTGATGAATTACACTCGAACCTCTTAAACAGTTGTCTACTCTGTCACATGTGCCTGACTTCTCGCTCTGCAGAGGGTAGCCTTTCATAAGCCATTTTGTGTATTTGCAGAATATTGGTACTACTGCTTCTAAAGCCAGACTGGACTTTCCCAATTATAAGTAAAAACAGGGTTGTCTGGGATCTGCAGTAGTGTTCAATCACAGTAATATTTATTACATATTGGAAGCTGTCAGATCTCCCAGTTTGAGATAATTAATATTTACATTGATCTGGTTCTAAGTACAGAGAAGGCGATGGCAACCCTCTCCAGTACCCTTGCCTGGCAAATCCCATGGATGGACGAGCCTGGTAGGCTGCAGTATGTATTTTCTAAGGTGTAGAAGTCAGGATTCAAAACTCTTAATTTCCCCAAGATGCACAGATGTCTCCTAGGCTTTTCTAATTTAATTCCTATGCTAATTGTTAATCTCTGAAACAAATTTGATTAAGAATCACATGAAGTTCACTTTAATGTCATTATGTGCTTCAGGCACTCAGAAAACTGTTCAGATTTCAGTGGTGGAGATAGAAAACCTGACAGGAGGGAATTAGCCACTTAAAGGCTACACCTTACCCTTTAGCACTCGAGTATTAATATACACTGATTTCTACTATAATTTCTCTTGTGTTTGTTTTACCTCTCTAGGTGGTTAGCTCCTTAATTGTATTGACTGTGTTTAAATGTATTTCTTCAGTAGCCTATAAAGCACATAGCAGTTAGCCACACTTTCAGATACTTGCTCATGTTTCAAGCCTTTATAGTTTCAAACTAATGTGAACATTCATTTACACTTGTATTTTCACTACATTTGTTCACTTTCCCCCAGTTTACATTTACTATGTGTGTGTGAATTTAGAACAGGTAACAAGAAGTGTGGGCTGTGTTTAAGATAAATTTACAGAAGACCATGTCAGTCCTCTTGGAAATACTCTATTTGAAAGCTGCTTATATTTAAAAAGAATGTGAATCATTCTCTTTAGTCTAAATCTTAAAAGATGTGGTCAATTTAACTTACCAGTTTTCCACATTAACCATAGCAAAACATCTGATGGAGGTTACAGAATAAGTCGAGTTTATTTCTTAAGGCTTGGAGGTTTTCAGATTCTACCCTATAATTAAGTGAAGTAGGAGAAATAGGACTCCTTCAGTATCTGATTTCCAGAGTTTCAAAACCCAAGTACCTGTTTGCTCAGCATCACATTGTTTAGGGGTTTCGTCTCATAGATGCTTAAATTCTCATGGGTTTTAGGCTATTGCTTTTGTTTAACTTTTTTCTTAGGTACCTTCTGGTACATGCTGGCACTTTGAGCATCTCTGAACCCTTGAACAGGAGGGGGAAATTTTAAGTCTGTTTTAAATAGGTTGTAAAAGGTGCAGCTGCAAATTAAACTTTACCTTGAGGTGTTTCCTGCCATATCAGTAAATCACAAGAGGTAGCTATTGGGGAAATGGCCACAAACCTCACACCACTGGACTGACCAGATGTCTGCCCTGGACTTGTTCTTTTCTAGTTTCGGGGCTCGGTTTGGACTTTCACAGTCAGAGATGGAGGCAAAGGTAAGATTTTTCGTTTTAACTCAGGAGAGGAAAAAAAAAAAGGTACATTTTCACTTTAAAAGTCTTAGTGTCTCATTGCATGATGGAGTAGAACAAAGGGATACATCAGAAAGCTATGAGTAAAGCACCATGGGATGCGTGGCTAGTCAGCTTCTGTCCCAGGCACTGAGGGCCCGCAGGTGTTTAGGGGCCAGAGAGGGAGGGACCAGAGAACATCATCCTCAGTAATCCCCATGCTTCTTGGCAGGCATTTCTAACTTGGAATTGGTCACTTCATTGCAGCAGGTTGAAAGGTCCAGGATGATAGGCAGTGGCTCCTCATTGCTCCCTGCATGTCATCTAAAAATGATTATTATTAGCCTCTGTCCCTAGTTTTATCAGGGAGAAGGAAATGGCAACCCACTCCAGTATTTTTGCCTGGAGAATCCTGTGGACAGAGGAGCCTGGTGGGCTGCTGTCCATGGGGTCATATAGAGTCGGACATGACTGAAGCGACTTAGCATGCATACATGCATTGGAGAAGGCAGTGGCAACCCACTCCAGTGTTCTTGCCTGGAGAATCCCAGGGACAGAGGAGCTGGGTGGGCTGCCGTCTCGGGTCGCACAGAGTCGGACGCGACTGAAGCAACTTAGCAGCAGCAGCAGCTAGTTTATCATGGGCTGCCACCTCAGTCATTGTTCAGTGCCTACGTCATGTGCAAGTACTTCAGAACAAGCGTGCACTCATGGGCGTGGACCTGTCTTATATCCTCTTTGGCCCCCAGGCATCCTAATGAGGAGGAGGTATTTAGTAGATAACACAGTACAAAGGTTAGTTGATTGACTGTTTGAAGGTTTCTTTTGAGGCTGAACCCATGTGGTGTCTAGCCTGCAGTCTCTGTGTTTTGCAGTCGGAATCCACACAGGCTTCCGAGTCTTGGTCCTCTCATCCAGTCTATGCAAGGTACTGGCAGCATTACCATCAAGCCATGGCGTGGATGCGCAGCCACCAGAGTGCCTATCAGAAGGCGGTGGAATCAGTCGTCACTTCCCCGTGGTACTACCCAGCCACTGATCTTGCCCAGAGCCCTGCCGCCAAGGGTGGCACAAGTCCTAAGTCCCGCTCCAAGTCTCCCTCGGCTTCCGGGGATGCCTGCCGCAGGCGTTCACGTCCCGGCAAGCCGGGACCACAACGACGCAGCACAGAAAAGCCAGCCCGGTTCGCAGAGGACAACGATAGCGAGTCCGACGACTGCGGCATAGTGTGCGACCTGAGCAACATGGTGATCACCGATGAACTGCGCCAGTACTTCGCGGAGACCGAGCAGCACCGGGAGGAGCTCCGTAAGTACAGCCCGCCCCGCCCTGGGCCTGTCTTCCTGCCCTCATGTACAAACTTCTAACCCCTTACTTGGGTCCAGGTAATAGTCAAACCGAATCCTAAGCCTGGAAAAAGCACTTGTGATGTGGTACCTCACTTACATTAGTTTTCCAGAGTTGTTTCAATATAGGACTTAAAAAAAAAAAATCCTTGTTGTAGTGGTGGTGGTGGTTTAGTGGCTGGCTCAGTCATGTCTGACTCTGCAAGCCCATGGACTGACTGTAGCCTGCCAGGCTCCTCTGTCCATGGGATTCTTCAGGCAAGAATACTGGAGTGGGTTGCCATTCTCTTCTCCAGGGGATCTTCTCCACCCAGGGATCAAACCTGCATCTCCAGTGTCTTCTGGGTCAGCAGGCAGATTCTTTACCACTGAGCCACTGGGGAAGCCCCTTTTAAATTCTAGAACAAAACTTATCCTAATAGCACCTCTATCACTGAATTTTAGGCAGTACACTGGGTGGAATATATTTGCATGCGTGTGTGTATGTATGTATTCCCTAACCTACACAACAATCCTTTAGGGCTTTAAGCCCATTTCACACATGAGGAAACTGGACTTTTCTCACGTGTGAAACCTCAGGAGGTTTCTGGACTTGTTCTATGAGACCAACTAGTAATTTGCTATTAGGATTCAAACCAAGGTCTGTCCAATCTCTGTGCTTATTCATCTAGCACAAGCTTAGGAAGGAGATTTTGTCCCTGAGATCATTCGGTTCCTAAAGTACTGTTGCCAGCTCACTGGTACACAACTGAGAGACTGCCCTGGTGCTGCAAAGCCACCAAGTCTTAAATCTCAAGCTCCCTTCAGAATGGAGACCAGTGAGAACCTAAACAGAGCAACAAAATGCCTGGTACTTACCCTCTCTTGTTTGATCCTTCATTGTGGCTGTCTTACCCTAGGGTTGGAGAATTGTGATAATGGTCTTACATCTTCAGTCAGAAAGTAGGAATTTTCTTTTTTTAATTCCTTAGTAACTTGCCACAAAAAACTAAAGTTGTTCTTTGTACTTTCCTTACTATTAAGAGTCACCAGCCCATTTGCATTTTAAGTGTCTCTAACAGACATACAAATGCTTTTCTCCCTATTACAACCAGTGTGTGTGCTTTGTTGCTCAGTTGTGTCAGACTCTCTGTGACCCCATGGACTGTAGCCTCCCAGGCACCTCTGTCCATGGGGATTCTCCAGGCAAGAATACTGGAGTGGGTTGCCGTGCCCTCCTCCAGTGGATCTTCCCAACCCAGGGATCGAACCCAGGTCTCCTGCGTTGTATGCTGATACTTTACCATCTGAACCACCAGGGAAGCCCATTACAACCAGTTCAGTTCAGTTGAGTTCAGTCGCTCAGTCGTGTCTGACTCCTTGCGACCCCATGAATCGCAGCACGCCAGGCCTCCCTGTCCATCACCATCTCCCGGAGTTCACTCAAACTCATGTCCATCGAGTCGGTGATGCCATCCAGTTACCTCATCTTCTGTCATCCCCTTTTCCTCCTGCCCCCAATCCCTCCCAGCATCAGAGTCTTTTCCAATGAGTCAACTCTTCACACGAGGTGGTCAAAGTACTGGAGTTTCAGCTTTAGCATCATTCCTTCCAAAAAACACCTAGGACTGATCTCCTTTAGAATGGACTGGTTGGATCTCCTTGCAGTCCAAGGGACTCTAAAGAGTCTTCTCCAACACCACAGTTCAAAAGCATCAATTCTTCGGTAGGCAGTCTCAATATTGTTTTTATTGCATTCTAATCATATATATTTTACTTAGAATTTTCTAGTAAACAGAGGCATAGAAACCAGGGGATGTGTGATTTCATTTACATCTTGATTGATCTGTATGTTCCTACTTACAGGTGGGTGAGCATTTATTGATGCCCCCTGAGTGCAAGGAGAGAAGGCAATGGCACCCAACTCCAATACTCTTGCCTGGAAAATCCCATGGATGGAGGAGCCTGGTGGGCTGCAGTCCATGGGGTAGCTAAGAGTCGGACACGACTGAGCGACTTCACTTTCACTTTTCACTTTCATTCACTGGAGAAGGAAATGGCAACCCACTCTGGTGTTCTTGCCTGGAGAATCCCAGGGACGGGGGAGCCTGGTGGGCTGCTGTCTATGGGGTCACACAGAGTCGGACACGACTGAAGTGACTTAGCAGCAGCAGCAGAGTGCAAGGAACTGAGCAGTGGGCTGTGTGTAAAGCCTCGTGGCCTTTAGTATCTGCCTGTGGTTCTCACTACTCATTCAGTTGTTTTACTTCCCTTCTTTTGATTAAACTGTTGGCTTCTTTTTTGCATATCAGAAAGTACATCCAAACAAGTCTTTTTAAAACTACTTTCTATTACACACAGAATACATGTCTTTCCATGATCTTCAGAAATAAATTTTACCTTTTTTCAAAATACACTGGAAATAACCATGGGTCTAATTTAAAAGTATATAAACGGATGAGGGAGGGTCGTCATTGGAGCATGTCCATTTGTGTTTGGAATGCTGTTACAAGCTTTTGGAAAAGAAAATATGAGGAAGCCAGTGCTTATTTCTCTTGTCCTTACCCAAGGCAGAAGACCATGTTCTTCCTGCCAGAAAGAGCACTTCTTTTGTGACAGAAGTTGTAATTAAGGATGGGAGCAAACCCCAGCCATAAAAGGCCATTTTGAATGACCTGCTAATTTAAAATAAACCTGAAATATCTATACCCAAGTGAGGAGTTAGAAGTTTCTGAGTGAGTGTAGGAGACAAGGGCATCTGCCCTGGAAGCATTGTCAGGTTCCTGGGAGACATGAGAGTTGTCTGGTGAGGGTGAGAATAGGCTTTGGTGTCAGAATTGAATCTTCTCACGAAAGACATGGTCTGTCTGAGAAGCAGCTGCTGGGGCCTGATGCTGCCCCTCCAAAAATAACAGGCATGGCTTCACCAGCGCCAGGTTTTCCAGCAGCTCTTTCAGTGGTGTACAGGATCAATATGTGTTCCTCGGAGCAGTCATGAATGATGGCACTCAGATGTAAGTAATTGGAATGCCCACAGTGCTTTCCAATCCATTACCTCTGCTAGAAATGCTCACGGAGGTTCGGCTACACACACAGCTGGTAGATGTTTGAATAAAGACATGAGGGACCTGCATCGTGTGAATATTTGGTTGAAGTTGTTTTGCTCTTCGAGCCACTAGAAGCTATTTATTCAATCAGGGCAAACCCAGCCCATCACATGAATCATTTAGAGAACATAGATTGTATCAGATATTACTAGCAAGGGAAAACGTAGATAAACTTGAAAGATTTAGCTTCTTCCGGATTACTCACCTGCACAAGAACTTACACATTTTACAGTTTAGTGTCATCTGAGTCTTATTTAATGTTTTCTTGGGATAAAATCCTTTAGCGTGGACAGCGTGTTCTTGTTTGTGATTACTGTTCTAGAGAATCTCAAATTTCACATATTTCCATGATAAATGTTTTTAATTAACTATGATAAAGAACTCCTCTTGTGCAGGGGTAACGGGCATGCTTTTGATGGTTCTATATCACAGTTCCTTAATGGTTATTTCTGTTATTTAAAACTTCACTGGTAATATTACTTAAGGGAAATTAGATGGTTGTGAAGTTTTAAAAGGTTGACTTGTGTTGTCAGGTATTTCTTAGGGAAAATAACTGTTAGGTTAATAAAGGCATCATTTTTAGTCATAAATAACAATGAACTGAGACTGTGAGGTCCTCATCCTAATACTTAAGAAGGAGGCCCCCTGAAACAAACACCACTGTTGTCTCACTGAGAACCAGTCTGATACTTTGGGGGTAGACGTCAGGTGCAAACAGGGACATTGTCTCAAAGAGCATAAACTGGTGTGGGAAGAGAAGACAAAAATCGAGTTTAAAAGGATACTAGAAGAGTTGTCTGGGGTGCGGGTCATGGGTAGCTTTGCAAGTGAGGGGAAGAGCCAGTGGGCTCAGCTGTCAGAGGAGTTCCACCAAGTGATTGTGGAGAAATGGAGTGTGCGCTCAGCTTTGAGGTACTGGATCTGTGTGCAGTGAGAGGGAAAGGAAAGGGGTCAGTGCATGCCTGTGCAGCACTCAAAGCACTGTTCTTACCGAAGGGCCCAGATGTGGTTCGTGTGCGTGTGATGGGCGTGTCTGCTCCACTCTTTGGTACCCACACCCGCTCCCCACCGCCTTCCCCGAGCAGGAAGGTGTAGACTCTAGGCTTCCTAGTGAGCCTTCAGTCAGTCTGCTGGAACCCCAGCCCATCCTCCCTGGAAAACCTGGAGGATATAGCGAAGTCTACGGCCCGGTGTCTAGTGAGCCATCCTGGTTTCGTCAGTGAGGTTCAAGTGTAGGAGCATGCTGGTGGAGCACAGTTCCACCGTGTGTGTGTCTCATCTAGTCCAGATGTTCAGATGGGCATCAACAAGTTTGTGAGAGGACATGTGTGAATGGCCCTAGAAAAATGGAAGGGAGGGCTGGAAATGCACTTTCATTCTAAAAGTAAGCTGCCCGGCTAGCTCAGTTGGTAGAGCATGAGACTCTTATTCTAAAAGTAAACATGGAGATTGCCCATGGACTTGGGGACTGCATTTGTCATGGAGTCAGGGATGCAGGCTGAGGAGGGGAGAAGACCCATCAGAAACGGCTCCAGCTCTTGGCAAGCACCTGTGTTCTGGGTGTGTTGCTGATGAGCCAGAAACAAGGCATTAGTGATATAAATCAAGTCTGTGCTTTCGCTCAGTTCTGCTGAGGTCATTAATCCTGGCAACACAGCAAAGAATATAACCAGACATGCTAATCCTAGAAAAATGGGGGGAAATCACATTCTTTAACACTCTTTGTCTTAATGCTTTGTCCTCCAAAATGTTCTGCCTTTGGGCTAATTATCTGTGGAATACTGAATAAATGTTTTCCTGCTATGTCAGGGTCTCTGAAGTCCAAGTCACTTCCCATGATAGTTTTTTTTTTCCTTTATAGACTTGAAGTCTACATTTGTAGCATCATGTGAATGTGTAGATTGAGGTGAAAATATCAAGGTTATATAGCCTGAACCCAGATGGAGTCGAGTAGAGTTTCTCCCTGATGGTCTAATGCTGTGTTTCCTATTTTAGCTCTATGTGCATGTTAACCCTGGAATTAGTTTCCTAGTACTGTTGTAACAAATTACACAAACTGTGTGATTTAAAACTACAGAAGTTTCTTCTCTCACAGTTCTGGAGGCCAGAAGGACAAAGTTAAGGTGTCACCAGCGCCACACCTCGAAAGGAGCTACGGCCTGCCTCCTCCAGCTCCTGGCAGCTCCTGGCTTTCAGTGGCTTGTGGCAACAAGGGCGCTGTCTCTGCTGCCATTTTCCCGTGGTTTCCCCCGTGTCTGTATATGCCCTGTTCTGTCTCACAGAAGGATACTCTCATTGGATTTGAGATCCACCCTAATCCAGAATCATCTCAATCTGTAGTTACATCCCCAAATTCCCTGAGCTTCTGAGGTTTTGGGTAGCTGGAAATTTGTAGGCGGTTTACCCCACTACAACCCTGTGTTAAAGGTGGAATCAACAAAGATACTCCGATTTGTTTTAAAGCAAGTTGCCTTGGGCAAATGTCCTGTACGAAAAAAGTGCTTAGTAACACTGAGTCCCACAACTGTTTTCAGGAAAAATGACTGATGTCTGCATGACAAGGGCCAGTTATATCTGAAGTGTGATGTTTAGCTCCTCTGCTTGTCAGCCATCTGGTTGGCTGAGCCCTCACCTTGTTTTGACAGAAAGAAAAATGGCCAGTGATTGACATTCCTTTCCTTCACTGGGATGGAGGAAGCAATAAATAGAACCCAAAATAAGTGGATGCCCTCAAATGAGTATTGATCCTGAGGTTTGCTTGGATCCCTGGGTCAGTGTGCCCTAAAGTACTTTCATGCGTCACCTGTAGCCTCCAGTCCAGCCAGTCTGAATGTGCTTGGTTTGAAGCTGACCAGGTTTCACGTCTGTATTAAGAGTCTAATGTTAGAACTTGGGTGTGTGTATGTAAGTAAAGGTAAAGCAACTCAAATGTGAGGGAACAAAATCAGACTACAACTCAGTAGTGCCTCTCCCCAGGGAGATTCAGAGGCCCTCCGGGAGAGGCTCTGCCCAGTGCCTTTTGAGAGGTGAGCATCTGTTTCTCTATCACTGGGTTGTCATTTTTCTCCAACAGCATCTGGAAGGGACAGTTGTTTACAAAGAATAATGTATGGCCTTTGCCCGAGCTTTCTGTTGACAACCACTTCTGACCACCTGCTTTGGGTCAGGCATTGCAGCCTCCCCAGGGCTGGGGAGATGGGGTGAGTAAAGGCCACAGTGCCCTCCCCGGGGTGGACTCCCACAGGTAGGCCGCTGGTGCCTAGGGCCCTGCTTCCTGTCTCTCTGATCTATGTTGGAGGGCAACTACCCGCTATGCAGGCTTCCTAAGTGACACTGGTGGTAAAGAATCCGCCTCCCAGTGCAGGAGACATAAGAGACGTGGGTTTGATCCCTGGGTCAGGAAGATCTCCCAGAGAAAGAAATGGCAACCCACTCCAGTGTTCTTGCCTGGAGAATCCCATGGACAGAGGAGCCTGGTGGGTTACAGTCCCTAGGATCACAAAGAATCAGACACAAGTGAAGCGACTTAGCACGCACAATGTCCATGAGAGTCTTTGTCAGAAGGGCAGCAGAAAGAAGCATCATGATAATAGTCATGGTAAGTTACAAGGAAAACAAAGATGCAGAAGTAAAAAGGTTAAATTCACATATTCTTACGGCAGAGAGCAACACTAAAGACAGAGAAGGTTCCAGTGTTTTTTAAAACTTGTAAACTCAGAGACTGATTTCAACAGGAAGTTCAACATCTGTTGCGTCACTAAACCTGTCAGTGGGAATTATGGTAGTCTTAGGACAGGCTTGAGAGTGAAAGGCCCACAGTCTGGGAACCACTGCCCTCCACGTGCACAGGCTCTGTGGGACCGTGTGAAACTGTTTCCTCAGGGCCTGAGGACTATCAACATGTCCTAGGCTGTCACAGGCAGCAGGGGGGCTCTACTATCCCTGGTTTGGGTGGAGATGCCAAGCCTTCAGAAGAGAAGTCCCTGGCCGTGGCGGTGGAGGTGAGGGGGCGGTTAGAATTGAAACACCCGTATACCCATATGAGAATTGAACATCTTAAATCCTGAAGTTTCAGATTTGCCAGAAAGACCAGAAATGAGAAACAAATGCTTGTTGACCTCCCATTCATTTGCATGTCAGGCCAATATTTTGGTTTAGTTCTGCCTTTTACACTAGGTCAATTCTGTCTTTTCTGTGGATAAGGTAACAGTTATATTGTATTTCTTTTGCTTGACAGTCATTTGGATTATCCACATACTACCTCCTTATATAAAAAGAAGCTGCAGGTACGCTAAGACAGAAATGGCCACATGCATTTTTAATGTTTCCAAGCTTATAAAACTCCTCTCCAGCTCCACGATGTGATTTATAAGTGAATGAGATTTGTGAGTGTCTGTACCTAGCCACATCAATAGCATAGGCACATAAATATCTCACAGTTCACTTGTGCTCACTCTTGTGTTCCCTTCCATACTGAGCTTTCATTCTACTTTCTTTTTTTTAACCAAGGAAAAAATGATTTATATCATTGTTTTATTCCCTACAACCATCTTCAGTCCTTACTAAGTAGCATTTCTCTTGGTAGCAGCAGTGGCTACAAAGGTGTGCATTCTCTGTTCTTGACAGTCACTTAGAAAAATCTGTAAGTTGGCTAAAATTTGACCTCAGGTTTTGTTGACATTTTTATGTTGTTTCTAGTTTACATAAGAATAAAAGTTATGCTACTAGGACTTATTACCGTAAAAACTGAGAGGGGAGGATAACCTGAGTAAATACGTGTTGCTTTACAAGAATCCATTTAGATGAGATGAGAGCATATAACCCACTATCATGAAGTTGAGCCTAAGCTGGCCTGGAGCGAAGGAAAAGCCCCATCCATCCAGAAGGAAGGTGGCCTGTGGGCTGCTGCAGGCAGCACAGAGGCCTTCCTGCCATCTGCAGAAGCATGCTTTCTCGGGCCTTTCCTACCTTTGGCCAGCCTTGAAACCCGTTCACCTTTCCTCACGTGTGATTTGTGTTGAGGAGGTGTGTGGGGATCGTTTCTCATCCTCAAGTTCTCTAGCTGCTAGCACTCACCCTTTTCCAGATGACCTCAAACCCATAGCTCTTCCACAGAGGTGATTGTTTTTCCCCTGCCAGCTCACTTGTGGTGGGAATTACTACTACTGCAGCCCTGGACTTGGCAGGAAGTGTTTCCTTTCCCAGCTGGCCAGGTCCAGTGTTTGAACCCATGGGAGTACCACTGGCTATGCCTTATGGGGCAGCTTGTGGGCAGCCATGTGGACCCAGAGAAACCTGAGGGGCTGCATTTTTCTCCTCTGTTTTTCAGGCCCATTGCTGAACGTGGATAGTTTGGGGGTGCTGAGTGAGTGAGAGATGCTCTTCCTAAAGGAGATAGTGATCACTGCACATGGGTTACGCCTTAGAGTCTGAGAAGCTCCCAGCCAGCGGGTTAGGGCCAAGTGCCCTGACAGTTAAAAGGGGAAGGCAGAGGGAAGTGAGGGCCAGCTGAGACGACCTGGCTCACAGAGCATGTTGCTTGCTTCCCAGGGCGGCAGCATCAGCTGGATGCAGCACGCCTGAAAGACTACGTGAATGCTGACCACGGCCTGTACTGCGACAAGCGCGGCCGCTCCACACTGCCCCCAACCGAGCGGCCTGGAGAGCGGCGCCAGGCTGAGATGAAGCGCCTGTACGGGGCCAGCGCCGCCAAGATCCAGGCTATGGAGACAGCCATGCAGCTCAGCTTTGACAAGCACTGCGACCGCAAGCAGCCCAAGTACTGGCCCGTCATCCCGCTCAAGTTCTGAGCCCCGCCCCGGGGGTCCCCCTGCCTGCCTCTGCCTCTGGTTGCCTTTCACGGTCACCCTCTCCCCCTCTCCCATGGCTCTTCTCAGGGAAAGGGGGCTCAATGCCGACAACTTAGCATGTTCACCCAAGTCCCCTGGGGGTAGTGATAAGGCCAGCCACCTGGAAGTGGGC
The DNA here is from genome assembly GCF_003369695.1 of Bos indicus x Bos taurus. NCBI lineage: Eukaryota > Metazoa > Chordata > Mammalia > Artiodactyla > Bovidae > Bos > Bos indicus x Bos taurus. The sequence continues at coordinate 11,662,993 of NC_040105.1, read as the reverse complement.
AGAACACGTCCTATTGTAAGAGAGGTTTTCTTTCAATATAAAACAATAATTTCATATCCATCCTATTGGTTTTGAATGTCAATAAGAGTGACCAGTTTATTAAAGTTCTTACTTGCAGATCCTGCCTAGTCGTTATGTTTCTCTTTTCTTCTTTCTTTAACCCAGCTGAGCTAGGCAAAGGCTTTCAGGGGCTCAGATGTCCTCTCCCACCCCAAGTCCTCTAGCCCCGCTGTGAAGGATGCAAACCTGCTGGCCCAGGAGTACAGAGCTCACCAGAGTGCATGTGCTGTCAAGGGCCAGAGTTCCTAGTTCGGGCTTTCAGGCTGCATGGTCTGTGTCCCAACTCCTCATTTCTGCCCTTGCAGGAGGAAGACAGCCAGAGATAGTGAGTAAAGGCCTGGGCATCACCGCATGCCAATAAAACTTTATTGATGAAAACAGGCCAGGTTTGGCCTGTGGGTGGTAGCTTGCCAGCTCCTGCTCTAAAGGAATGAGAATCCGTGTCTGATGTCCTTCTGGTTACCTGCTTTTCTCGACAGAGCTTGAAAGTCATCCAGAATTGAGAGCCAAGGACAGTGATTCCCAAACTTGCTCACCTCTGCAGTCTCCTTGGTGGTAGCAAAGGTGTCATTGAACTCTTACTACATATAGCGAATACTGTTTTGATAAGAGAATATATTTCAGGGAACAAAAACCTAAAAATGGATGTCTCAGTCCACTTATAAAAGCCAGCTGCCTTTTAAATAAGTTATTTTGGTGCGTTGCCAGGGTGAACTGCGCTGACCTGCGAAGATTAGCACATCCATCAAAGGTTGGTGAAAAGATAGAGTATTGACATGTTTCTCCCTCGAAACACTTAGCTGCGTGTTTCAGCCCCTGCCCTGAGACAAATACATTACTTTTCCTCAGCCCCAGGTGCTTATTTTTCCAAGCTCGTGTTTTATTACTGGAGTACAGTTTGTGCTTGGGTATTGCAGACAAAAATCAGAATTAACTTCCCCTGTGGTGACACGTGACCAAAATTTCAAATCTTTAGCGGTTCTCTGTCTTTTTTTCTTTGAAACCTGTACACCTAAATAGAAAATAAATGTGACTGAGGCAGAAATACAAACTGAAGCCTCTAATTATGGCAGTTTTCTTGGCAATTTGAGAGTGAAGTGTTTATCCTCCCAAAAGACACTGCTACCTTCCCCTAGAGAAACCCCCAGGTTGGCCCCACCCTTGCTGATGAGTGCCTTTCACCTCCCAGGGCTTGGTGTTCCTCACTCCTGATGTAGGACTTCATGATACCTTGAGGACCACCTGGAGTCAGTGCCTGGAAAACACACAGCGCTGGCCACGTGGTATATACACAATCAATGCTGATGCTTATCTATTGCCTATCTTTAAAAATTGCAAGAATGCCAACAGAAGTCCTGGCTGTGGAGCTTCTTCCAGATAAGGGGACATATCTCCCTGTCGGCATTTGGAACAGATGGACTGGCTCCTGACACCTCAGCCCCACCTGTCCTTCTACCCCAATGTCCTTTGTGTGATCACTTGTTCATTCATTAACACAGCAGATGTTTAGTCCTTTCCATCCCAATTAGCTGGACCATGGTCTTTTCCCTTGGGGACATGGTGGTGGGCACTGAGGGTGGGGGGCAGTGCTGCAAGAGCTCAGGGGAGGGAGGTAAGGGCCGGGCTTCTTAACTAACCAAAGCAATGTCAACACTTGGAACTGGATCATTCTTTCTTCCAAAGAATCCATACCATGGACGCCTATTTATGAACTAAAACTGATAAACTTGGGAAATATTCACACACACCGGCTTCAGAATGAGTTTGGTTCTGGGCAGTGAGAGGATTGGAGTCCCCATCCAGGGGGTTTCTCTGTCTCTCTGATGTTTCATTTCTTTATAACAAAAGTTATTATAGAACCCAGCTTCGATGGAAGCCCCCCAAAATTCAGCAAACTTCTGACAAAATCATTTCTCTTTTAGTTCATTTCTAGGATTAACTATTACATGAAGTTTTTATCAAACTCTTATATAGGGCTTTAAGTAATTGGTGGCTCAGACGGTTAAGCATCTGTCTACAATGTGGGAGACCCAGGTTCGATCCCTGGGTCGGGAAGATCCCCTGGAGAAGGAAATGGCAATCCACTCCAGTACTATTGCCTGGAAAATCCCATGGACAGAGGAGCCTGGTAGGCTACAGTCCATGGGGTTGCAAAGAGTCAGACATGACTTGACTTTATATAGGGCTTACCAGGGGCCACGTACTCTTCTAATGGCTCTACAAATACTGAATTTCTTGAGCAAGCAACCTATGACAAACCTGTGAAGTAGCTATTACAGGCACACAACCTGTTTTCCAAAACTCTTCAATCAGATGTGTTTCAGAATTCAGACATTGTGGTACTTTTGAAAAGTCAAATAGCATATTATGGAACTGGTCTCATTGGGCTGGGGCAGCAGCCTGTCATCAAACTCAGTTGTTGCAGTAAAATGGAAGAATATTCTAAGCGGAATAACACCATAAATATTCCCAGTTCCATTCACCTCAGGTTTTGTCCTCATATCCTTATAGTCAAGTCAGGTTTGGCTGCCAAACAAATTATTTGAAAACAACAAAATATGACTTCCAGTTTCCAGAGCTTCAGAGGTTTCAGAAAAGTGGTGAAATATTATTTCCATTTTGCATATGAGGAAACCGAAGCACAGAAAATTAACCAGCTTAAGTTCATTCTCAGTTGGGGAAGAGAGGGTCAAACCTAAGTATTCTGACTCCTGAACTCCCTACTTTTAGGTGTTTTGCCCTGCTGAGTTCAGCCTTGACAGCCGTATTCACAACCTGTGTAAAGCACAGTGTATCCAGAGCATGGTGAAGAATCTGGAGCTGATTACAATGCTCAGCAAGATTCCAGTATGTTCCATGCTGGAGCACAGGGTTAGACTCTAGTCCTGCTGGAGAATGTGTGACTCTGGATAATGCACTTGTTCTTTATCTGAATTTTAGAATTGAGCCTGTAACCTCGAGAAGAGGGGACACAGTTGAGCTATTAAGGAAACAGATGGTCTGTGGCTTGGCGATTTGGGGCAGGTGAGGAAAATTCTAGAATGGTTCAGGTTTCTGTCTTGGATGGTGGTTCTCATCACTGAGCTAAACAAAACATTGAGAAACAGATTTAGGAAGAAAGATAGTTAACTCCACTTGGGGCCACAGTGAGTTTGAAGAGCTCACAGGACATCCAGGGACACGGTGGCGGTCACCAGATACTTGGGCTTCAAACTCAGTGGAGAGAGTCGGCATCAAAAATACGAACTTCTGGGACTTCCCTGGTGGGTCCAGTGGTTAAGAATCTGCCTTGCAATGCAGGGGACATGGGTTCAATCCCTGGTCCAGGAAGTAAGATCCCACATGCCACAGAGCAACTAAGCCCATGTACCGTAACTACTGAGCCCACACACCTAGAACCCATGCTCCGCAACAAGAGATGCCATGGCAATGAGAGGTCCTCACACCACAATGAAGAGTAGCCCCCACTCTCCACAACTAGAGAAAGCCCGTGTGCAGCAACGAAAGAAGCTGTGCACTGCAACAAGTGTAACCCCCAAATATAAATATTAAAATTAATTTAAACAAAACATTAATATTTAAAAAAATACAGACTTCTGAGTCCTCAGCCTTAGGAATATGGAAAGGGAGACCACATATAGACTCTTAGGAATGGACCACTGACAGTGGGGCCCTGAAGACAATGACTCTAACCCACAGATACAGAAGAGTCTGAAGGGAACTGAGAGAAATGGCAAAGACAAAAAGGGAGAAAATCAGGAGCTAGAGGTGTCTCTAAAGAGGAAATTACCACTGGAAAAGCTGGACAATACGCCTTCTATTGTGATGCTTTAGGAAGTTGACTTCCCCACCAATGAAGTATTTTTTAAAATATATGTGTATATATATAATTAAGATAAATATAGATAAATTGAGTTATGTATCAAACATACTGGAAATATTTTGCAAGTATGAAAACAATCTCATAAAGACTCTACATCTAATTTCCAATTTATAGGAAGTTCAAAGACTAGACTAACATAAGACTCTGTGAAGACAATGAACCAAATCCAGAATTGTGAAATTTAATAAGACAGAAAACCCAGTTTCTTCAGCAAATGGACTTTTATAAAGTGTGAGTTGGAGAAGGGGTCATGGTGCACAAGGAACTGTCAATAAAATATTTTTAAAGTTCTGATCTGTTGAAGACACAACTCCACAGTTGAACTCATATGATGTCTGGGGTTTCCTTTAAAGAATGTGTCCCAGTGGCAGAGCATGTGAGAGAGAACACAGTGGGCAAAATGCTGACAATTGTTGAAGTAGGGTGATGGATACATGGAAGTTCATAATGCTCTTTTCTGTAGCTTTATGTTTGAAAATTCCATAATAAATTTTTAGAAAATGAAATGGAATTTGAAGGAAAGAGATTAACAGTATTGTCACAGAAAGTTCTGGTAAATTAAGAATAGACAAATCGAGTTTGGCTTAACAATCTAGAAACCACCGTAACCTAAAGGGCCTTAAAGCAATTTCAGTGGAAAGGTGGGGAAGAATACCAGTTTATATCAAAAGCTAAGATCTTGGGGTTGGGGGAAGACTGCAGCATGTCAAAGGGACATGGGAGCCAGTCTGAAAGATCTCCCAGTGGCCAAATGGAACAATTTAAGCAACAAAATCTATAACAGAGAATTGGATTATAACCCAAAGTATAAGAGATATACACGACTTCATACTGATAAGTGATTGTATAATAAAGGAAGAGAAGAGACAAATCTTCCAGAAGAATTCTAAATAATGGCTGTAGATTCTGCCCCTTCTAGAAGTCTGACCTTACTCTTCCTCCCCTCCCCTTCCTGACCTTCTCCCTCCCCAAACAACAGGGAAGAGAAAAGGGGAAATAACAACTTTCAGTGGAAAAGCTTCACCGACACCACATTATGCACACGCTCAAGGTCAGCATCACCGGTGGTAAGTTCTTCGGGTACCATGTTACCATGTGCTACTACCTGATGTCTCAGAACCTGTAACCCCAGTCTCACCATGAGAAAACATCAGATAAAGTGAAATTGAGGGACATTCTAGAAAATACCCAACTAGTCCTCTTCAAAGCCCTCAAGGTCGTGAAAAGCAAAGAAAGATGAAAACTCAGAGGAGACCAAAGAGACATGAAGACGAATTGCATCATGGGATTCTGGTTGGATCTTGGAGCAGAAAAGGGGCATTATGTGGGGAAGATGGTGAAATCCACATCAAGTATGCATCAGCGTTCATTTGACAAATGGCCCGTGGTTAACCCTAATTATGGAAGAAACTGGGTGAAAGTTTACAGGAACCATATTATCTTTACAACTTTTCTATAAATCTAAAATAATTCTGAAATAAAAAGGGGTTTAAAATAAAAATAGAAATTAAGTATAGGTTTTTCTAAAGAAAGAATTTACAAAGCCTCTTTCCTTACTTCTGAGTGCTGTAGAATCTGGCACTAGGACACCAGAATGACAAGGCCGAGAGCGAAGGTGAGGACCTGACCTTTTATTAGGTACCTGATGTATGTAGTGCTGGGCAATCTATACACATTACCTGCCTGTTTCTCCTAACAACCTGAAAAAGCAGCATCCCCAATTATCTAAAGAACAAATTGATTCAAACTAAGAAGAAGTAACATGCCTAATGGCTGGGAGGTTGAATGGAAATGGTGAGGGGTGACTGCAAAAGGGAGCAGGGTTTCCTTTTGAGGTGAGGGGACTATTTTGGAACTTGGAAGAGATGGTGATGATGCAACACTGCAAATGTACTAAATGCCACTGCATTGTTCACTTGAAAATGGTTACTTTTATGTGAATTTCAGCTCCGTGAAAAAAGGTGCAATACTTACTAAAAAGGTTGAGAAGCTGTGGTCTGGGGATGGTGAAAACACCTGGAGAGTGATGTGCAGAAATCACGTGGTATGTAGTAGCTCTCAATTTTCTTTTTTTATTGCCAAAGAACAGTCCCACAAATAAGTATTAGTATATGACTGAACACTACTAGTCCATAGAACAAACAGGGTTTGAGAAACACCTTTTCATTGAATGAGGCCTCATTTTAACAAAGAGAACAATGTTGGGATCTTATTTGGCTACGAGTGCCATAGAAGCCACCCACGTGGCTTCAGGAAATAGAAGAGGACCCAAGACCTGTTTGAAGAGAAGCTGTTTGGGGGCTCAGTCTATTCCTGGAATGGGTATTTCAGACAGTATGTAAATGGCATGGCACACACTTCAGGTAGAGTAACCTACAGCAGCAAGAAGCAGAAAATTTGGCTGTGTACGGGACACAGAATGGAGATCAATCCGTCAGAGTCCTGAGGTTCTCAGACCTGGTGGTATACGGGCATCACTTGGATCTATTCCAGCCAGTTGAATCAGCATCACCAGCAGTGAGGCCCAGGCACTGCTGTTGGATTGAAAGCTCTCTCAGTGGTCCTGATGTGCAGCCAGGGTTGAGCCCTCTAGCCTAGATCAGCTGTTCCCAAATATGTCAGAACCTACTGATATTCAGTTTGCGGTGCGGTCTTATCCACTCTGTATCCAAGCTTAGCATGTGTAGGAATCACCTGGTGAGTTTGTTACAACCGATTTCTGGGTCCTGCCATCCGATTGTGATTTAGCGGTCTAGGGTGGGGCCCATGAACTTACATTGGTACTAAGTTCCCAAGTGACGCTGGTGCTGAATGGCAGTGATGTAAGCACGTCCATACACAATAAAGGCAAAGTCTGCAAACAGTTTGCTTTCTTCAAGGATATATAACAAAAGTAGATTCAAGTGGAAGAGGGACAGTGTGGTGGCTTAAGGGCAGCCACGCCAGGGATCACAAGTATCCCACAGCTTTTCATCCTTCATAGCGTGTCCATCATGATGGTGAGGTCATGAATCCGTGGGCGAGAGTCAGGGGCTCATGAAGGTGAGTAATGACCCAGGGAAGAAGGGTCTTCCACGCTAGACTATGGCCTCTGTAAACAACAGCAAGGTCTTTACAAAGGCCTGGACTTAACAAAGCCATTTCTCAAGATGTTTGCAGTACCTGTTTGAAGGCAATTACAGTAATGGGAATGAATGGGGCTTGCCTAGAGAAGTGGCAGTGGTACTGGAGACAGAAGATGGATGCAAGAGACGGGCATAAATGGCAACTCCATCCTTCCAAGTGCTCAAGTGACTTTTCTCTTTCGCTCCTCCAACCAATCCAGTAGCAATTCTGTTGGCATTGCCTACTTGTCACATTGTCCCTGGGGTCCAGGTCCCGCCACCACCATCTCTCACCTGGGTTCACTCAGTGGCTTCCTAATCACCCTTGCCCTCCTACAATCTGTGCTTAATACACTTCCTACAGAGATGCCTCTAAAATGTAAGCCAGATCACAGCACTTCCCTGCTCCCATCTCATTTACAATAATAATGCAAGTCCTCCCAGTGTACTCAAAGGCACGGCAAGATCTGGTCCCCGCTCATCTTTCTGAGGGCTTCCCTGGTAGCTCAGTTGGTAAAGAATCTGCCTGCAATGTAGGAGACCCCAGTTCAATTCCTGGGTCAGGAAGATCTGCTGGAGAACAGATAGGCTACCCACTCCAATATTCTTGGGCTTCCCTTGTGGCTCAGCTGGTAAAGAATCTGCCTGCAATGCATGAGACCTGGGTTCGATCCCTGGGTTGGGAAGATCCCCAGAGAAGGGAAAGGCTACCCACTCCAGTATTCTGGCCTGGAGAATTCCATGGACTGTATAGACCATGGGGTCACAAAGAGTCAGACACAACTTAGGGTCTTTCACTTCACTTCATCTTTCTGACTTGGGTTTGGTTTCCTTGCCCACCCTCTCATCTCCTAACTCTTTCTAGGACCTTGCGACTCAAACTGAGGTCTCTGGACCAGCAGCGTCAGCATCATGTGGGAACTCATTAGAAATGCAGAGCTTCAGGTCCTGTCCAGACCTACTGAATCAAAATCTGCATTATAACAAGAGCCCTGGGGTATTCTACACATTACCATGGGAGGCAGGATCCAAATCAGCCTGACACACTGCTGTCCACAGGATTCTGCATTTGTCAGTCCTCTACCCAGATGGCTTACCCTGTAAGGATCAGTAAGCATCACAAGAGTCCTCCCCTCCCATTCATATGACACCCTCTCAATGTCCTATCTAAAGTTACAACCGACTCCACCAGGAGGCACTTCTTAAGCCCTCTCTGCTTTTTTTCCCCACCCCCAAGCACTTACCACCACCTGGAAGTTGTGGCCTCCAGGGAGTGGAATCAGGTGTGGCATGATGGGGGCTAGGTCTCTGACTTTCCTGAGTCTGTCTTGCAGAGTTCTTTGACTTTAAAACTCTGTGCGTATATACCTTTTGTTTGTGTGTTGAGGTTAAAAATTGTCAGAGAGTCTGATTCCACATGTAAGGAGGCTGGGAGTCAGGGCTCCATCTCAGGAACAAGTAAAAACTGAGCAGACTGAAAAATCAACTCCTGTTCTTGGGTCTTTAAGAGGGGAGGACACAGAGCAACTTCTGCCTGCAGGAATGGAGATAAGAGCAAATACAGGACTCACAGCTACCATGGCAGAGACTCGGAGCAGAAACCTCATGGGAACAAGTGTCGGGTAGGAAAACACAAACTGTAACTGACAAATTGGCGGAGGCTCAGTGTGGAAAAGTCTGAGGGTTAAGAACTCCAGGGGGTCCAGTGATAAGGGGGCCCCCCCACTACATGGTGGTATTTCTCTTCAGGAATTTGACCAGATTCCCACGGTAAATACCGGAGAAAGGTCCCCTTGGGTTTCCAGCAGGGGGAAAAAAAACTGGGGTTTTTTTGGGAAGATAATTGCCTTACAATGTTGTGTTAGTTTCTGCTGTACAACGAAGTGAATCAGCTGTATGTATACATACATCCCTTCTGTCTTGAACCTTCCACTCCATTCCATCCCTCTAGGTCACCACAGCCCACTGAGCTGAGCTCCCTATGCTATTCAGCAGGTAAAAGGAACCATTTTGAAATAAGCCAGGGCCCTTTCTTTTCTTTACGAGGCCTGCCCTGGGGAAAATTAGTTAACCAGAACTCCAGGAGTTGGTGATGGACAGGGAGGTCTGGCGTGCTGCGATTCGTGGGGTCGCAAAGAGTCAGACATGACTGAGCGACTGAACTGAACTGAAATGAACCGAACCTATGGGGATATTATTATCAGGGCCTAACTGACCTGGGGATGGGAAATATCCAACTCCAGCCATCCTGTCCACCTAAGGGAGGGAAAAAAACTGAGAAGCATTTGTGAAGTTCACCATCCAGTGAGCTAGGGTCATGAAAAGGTCAAGACATAATCACCTGAGAATTCTTCCCCTCCCCCGACTTCTGACCACAGGACTGAAGGTCCACTTACAGCATTTCCTTTTACCAGGTATATCGTGTCCAATGATCAGGGAAAAATTACAGGGCACATCAAAAGGCAAAAAGCACAGTTTGAAGAGACAAAGCAACCATCAGAACCAGACGTAACAGGAACATAGGAATTATCAGCCCAGGAATTTAAAACAACTCTGATGCATATGCTAATAGCTCTAATGGATAAAACAGAAAACATTTAAGAACAGCTGGGCAATGGAAGCAAAGAGAGGGTAATGCTAAAAAGAAATGCTAGAGATCAAAAAACACTGGAACAGAAATGAAGAATGCTTTGATGGGCTTATTAGTAGACTGGACACAACTGAGGAAAAACAACTCTGAGCAGGAGGAGAGATCAATAGAGTCCTCAAACACCAAAAAGCAAGAGAAGACTGAAAAAAAGCAAGAACATAATATGCAAGGTCTGTGGGACAACTGAAAAAGGTGTACATGCATACTCAATCATGTCTGAGTCTTCGCGATTCATGGACTGTAGCCCACCAGGCTTCTCTATCCATAGGTGTAACATACAGGAAATTGGGAAAACTAAAACTTGGCATATCATCTTCAAATTACAGAAAATCAAAGATAAAATCCTGAAAGAAGCTAGAAGATAAAAACAGCTTTCCTATAGAGAAACAAAGAATTACATCCAAATTCTCTGCAGACACCATGCAAACAAGAAGAGAGTGAAGTGAAATATTTAAAGGATTGAGAGAAACAAACTTACAGTTCCCTACCCAGAGAAATACATTCTCAGGCAAACAAAAATTGAGTGAAAAACCCTTGTTGCCGAGAGACCTGCCTTGCAAGAAATGTTAGAAGTTTTTTGGAGAGAAGGAAATACAGGTCAGAAACTCAGATCTACATGAAGAAAGGAAGAACATCAAAGAAGGAATAAATGATGGTAAGACAAAAACTTTTCTCTTTTATTTTTCCATTTGATAGTTGGGTTATTCTGATGCAATTTCATTGTTTAAGGAAGTATGGTTATACTAATTGGTTTATTTTCATCCTGAAGAAAACGAAGAGCCTCTATGTAACAGCCTCTGTCTTGTGTGATTTTGTCAAATTCAAACTTTGGCTGGTTAAAAAAAATAATTATATATATATATGTATACACACACACACACACACACACACACACACATCTTGATAAGATTTTTTTTCTGGAACATTTTTTAAGCCTTCAAGTAGTTTGGAAACATTTGCCTATTTGCATATTCTTCTGGGGACAGCCTTTCAGAGCATTTACCCCACCTGTACTGAAAATTGCTTTTCTCCCAGCTGATGGTAGTGCAGCTTGATGGAGGTGATCAGGGAAAAATGAGGAGTGAGCAAGCTTTGCAACCTACTTCTAATTCTCTTCATTAGTAGACTCTGAGCCACCCCAGCTCCTGCCTAGTCAGACCTGCAAATATGTGGCCAAAAAGCAGGATTGTAACTAGTACCAAGTGTGTGTTAGTCGCTCAGTTGTGTCCTACTTTATGCGACATCATGGACTGTAGCCCACCAGGTTCCTCTGTCCATGTGATTTCCCAGGCAAGAATACTGGAGTGGGTTGCCATTTCCTTCCTCAGGAGATCTTTTCAACCCAGGGATCGAACCCACATCTCCTGCACCGCAGGAAGGTTCTTTACCATCTGAGCCACCAGGGAAGCCCCAACTAGTACCAAAATACATTATAAATAAAATAGAATGTCTATCAGAAAGAGAATCAGGTTGTGCTTCCCATTCCCACTCTTACTTTAAGATACCTGTATATTTAAGTTCACGGGGGACTTAGAAACCTGTTCTGCTTCAAGCAAAAATTCAGAATGTCTGAGTACATTCATTTTGCATGGTCACAGGGAAGTGTCTTTGGGAAATGGTGCAGTATGTCCCTCCAACATTAGCAATACAGTTGGTGTGTGAACAAGTAACGTGTGAAATGTGTAGGGCAGAGAGGATGAGCCTGATCATGGGCTAAAAAATAATTCTGAAATGTGATCACTGGAAAACTTGAGCTAATTATAAAGGAGGAAACAAAACTCATTATTTAACAATGTCTTGTTAAGCCGGGCTTCCCTGGGGGCTCAGATGGTAAAGAATTTGCCTGCAGTGCAGGTGACCTGGATTTCATCTCTGGGTGGGGAAGATTCCCCTGGAGAAGGAAATGGCAACCCACTCCAGTATTCTTGCCTGAAGAATCCCATGGACAGAGGAGCCTGGCAGGCTAGTAAAGAGTCAGACACAGCTGAGCAACGAACACTTTCACACTTGTTAAGCTATATAGGTGTCTCTTTTGGAAGCTGAATTCCAACATAGATCTAACTTAAAAGTTTCTTTTTACTTTTCATTTTACCTAAAATTTCTAAAAAATTTTAATTGTGATACAGTTGATGTATAACATTTGTTTTTGGCATCCAACATAATAATTTGATGTGGAAATGATGACCAGAATAAGTAGCTAATGTCCATCACCTCACAGTTACATTTTTATCTTCTGATAAAAATTTAAGACTTACTGTCTTAGCAAATTTCAAATATACAATACAATATTATCAACATTAGAATTAATCAACTGTTAACTACAGTTACCACGCTGTACATTGCATCCCCAGGACTTATTTATCTTACAACTGGAAAGTTCGCTCCTTTTGACCCCCTTCACCCATTTTGCCCAGCCTCCCTTCCCTACTTCTGGCAATCACCAATCAGTACGTAACTATTTGTTCATGAGGTTTTTTAGATTCCACATGTAAGTGAGATCATATCTGTCTTTCTATGTCTGACTGATTTCACTTAATACCCTCAAGGTCCACCCATGTTGTTGAAAGTGGCAGAATTTCCTTCTTTTTATGGCTGAATAATATCCCATTTTATATTTATACTTTCTTATCCATTCATCTGTCATCACATAGTTTGTTTGCACGTTTCAGCTATCATAAATAATGCTGCAGTGAACATTAGTGTACAGATATCTACAAGATAATGATTTCATTTCCTTTGGATCTACCCCCCAAAGTAAGACTGTTAGATTGTATGGTAGTTCTGTCTGTAATTTGGAGTGGAGCTGCCACACTGTTTTCCATAGTGGTTGTGTGAATTAATCTCCTGACTAACGTGCACAAGGGTTCCTTTTCTCCATCTCCTCGTCAACACTTATTATTTCTTGTCTTTTTGATAACAGCCATCCTGACAAGTGTGAGGTGATCCCTCATTGTGGTTTTGATTTGCATTTCCCTGATGGTTTAAAGCTCAACATTCACAAAACGAAGATCATGGCATCTGGTCCCATCACTTCATGGCAAATAGATGGGGAAACAGTGGAAACAGTGTCAGACTTTATTTTTTGGGGCTCCAAAATCACTGCAGATGGTGATTGCAGCCATGAAATTAAAAGACGCTTACTCCTTGGAAGGAAAGTTATGACCAACCTAGACAGCATATTGAAAAGCAGAGACATTACTTTGCCAACAAAGGTCTGTCTAGTCAAGGCTATGGTTTTTCCTATGGTCATGTATGGATGTGAGAGTTGGACTCTGAAGAAAGCTGAGCACCGAAGAATTGACGCTTTTGAACTGTGGTGTTGGAGAAGACTCTTGAGAGTCCCTTGGACTGCAAGGAGATCCAACCAGTCCATTCTGAAGGAGATCAGCCCTGGGATTTCTTTGGAAGGAATGATGCTAAAGCTGAAACTCCAGTACTTTGGCCACCTCATGTGAAGAGTTGACTCATTTGAAAAGACCCTGATGCTGGGAGGGATTGGGGGCAGGAGGCAAAGGGGACGACAGAGGATGAGATGGCAGGATGGCATCACTGACTCGATGGACGTGAGTCTGGGTGAACTCCGGGAGTTGGTGATGGACAGGGACGCCTGGCGTGCTGCAATTCATGGGGTCGCAGAGTCGGGCACGACTGAGCAACTGAACTGACTGAACTGACGGATGGTTAGTCATGGGGGGCACCTTTTCATGTTCCTGTTCGCCATCCTGTTCTCTCTGGAGAAGCGTCTATTCAGATCCTCTGCCCATTTTTAAATCAGATTGTTTTCTGAGTTGTATGAGTTCCTAATATGTTTTGGGTATTAGCCCCTTTTACATGATTTGCAAGTATTTTCTCCCTTTCAGTAGATTGCTATTTCATTTTGCATATTGCATTGCTATTGCTGTTTTCATTAGTTTCCTTTGCTATACAGAAGCTTTCTAGTTGGATGTAGTCCCACTTGTTGATTGTTACTTTTGTTGTCTTTTCATCAAATCCAAAAAAAAAATCATTGCCAAGACCTCTGTCAGGAAGCTTGCCCCCTATGTTTTCTTCTACAAGCTTTATAGTTTCAGACTTTACATCTAAGTCTTTAATACATTTTCAGTTGATTTCTGTGTATGATGTAAGATTTTACCTTTTAGTTTATTTTTTACTTTTACTTTTTATTTTTCTTATTGTTAATTGATCTAACAGATAACAGTTCAAAATAATAGTACCTATCTATTTGATTGCATATAAGTATTTATATTGGAGAAGGCAAAGGCACCCCACTCCAGTACTCTTGCCTGGAAAACCCCATGGATGGAGGAGCCTGGTGGGCTGCAGTCCATGGGGTCGCAAAGAGTCGGACACGACTGAGCGACTTCCCTTTCACTTTTCATTTTCACGGATTGGAGAAGGAAATGGCAACCCGCTCCAGTGTTCTTGCCTGGAGAATCCCAGGGATGGGGGAATCTGGTGGGCCTCTGTCTATGGTGTCGCACAGAGTCGGACGCGACTGAAGAGACTTAGCAGCAGCAGCAGCAGCAGCAGGTATTTATATATCTTGTGTGTGTGCCAAGATGGCTGGGGGAAATATCAATAACCTCAGATATGCAGATGACACCACCCTTATGGCAGAAAGTGAAGAACTAAAGAGCCTCTTGATGAAAGTGAAAGAGGAGAGTGAAAAAGTTGGCTTAAAGCTCAACATTCAGAAAACGAAGATCATGGCATCTGATCCCATCACTTCATGGCAAATAGAGGGGGAAACAGTGGCTGACTTTATTTTTATAGGCTCCAAAATCACTGCAGATGGTGACTGCAGCCATGAAATTAAAAGACGCTTACTCCTTGGAAGGAAAGTTATGACCAACCTAGACAGCATATTAAAAAACAGACATTACTTTGCCAACAAAGGTCCATCTAGTCAAGGCTATGGTTTTTCCAGTAGTCATGTATGGATGTGAGAGTTGGACTGTGAAGAAAGCTGAGTGCCAAAGAATTGATGCTTTTGAACTGTGGTGTTGGCGAAGTCTCTTGTGAGTCCCTTGGACTACAAGGAGATCCAACCAGTCCATCCTAATGGAAATCAGTCCTGAATATTGATGGGAAGGACTGATACTGAAGCTGAAACTCCAATACTTTGGCCACCTGATGCAAAGAACTGACTCATTTGAAAAGACCCTGATGCTGGGAAAGATTGGGGGCAGGAGGAGAAGGGGACGACAGAGGATGAGATGGCTGGATGGCATCACGGATTCAATGGACATGAGTTTGGGTAAACTCCAGGAGTTCGTGATGGACAGGGAGGCCTGGCGTGCTGAGGTTCATGGGGTCATGAAGAGTTGGACACGACTGAGTGACTGAACTGAACTGTGTGTGTGCATGTGTATATGCTTACATATGCTCATGTATCAGTGAAATGAGTGAGAGCAATGATACAAGGGATGAAAGGGAGGAATTAGGATTATTTTGTTATTATAAGGTCCTTACACTACCTGTAAAGTGGTATAGTGTTATTTTAAAATGGATTTGGAGTAGTTGTAAAGTATTATTATTATTGTAGACTCTAGGGAAACCACTAAAAAAAGTAAAACACGAAAAGCGGTATAGCTGATATGATAGAGGAAACAAATTAGAATCCTAGAAAATGCTTCATTAAAATCACAAAAGACAGAAAAAGGGAGTAGAAGATAAAAATAGGAACAAAAACTCTAACCAAAAGAGAGAGGCACAAATTACTCGTATCAGTAATGAAAGAAGGCACAGCATTCTGCCCACAAATATAATAATCTAGATAAAATGGACCAATTCCTTGAAAGACACAATCTTCCAAAACTCTTATAAGAAGAAATAGGTGATCTGCATTGGCCTATGTCTCTTTAAAAATTGAATCAATAGTTAATAACCTTCCAAAATAGAAAGCACCACACCCAGATGGGTTCACTGGTAAACTCTATCGAACATTTAAGGAAGAAATGACACCAAGTCTTTCAATCTCTTTCAGAGGACAGAAGCACAGGGAATACTGGCTTCCCTCATAGCTGAGTTGGTAAAGAATCCACTTGCAATGCAGGAGACCCTGATTCAATTCCTGGGTCGGGAAGATCCGCTGGAGAAGGGATAGGCTATCCACTCCAGTATTCTTGGGCTTCCCTTGTGGCTCTGCTGGTAAAGAATCCACCCGCAATGCAGGAGACCTAGATTCGATCGCTGGGTTGGGAAGATCCCCTGGAGAACTGCAAAGCTACCCACTGCAGTATTCTGGCCTGGAGAATTCCATGGACTATTCAAAATAAACAGCAAGGAGTCGGACACAACTGAGTGACTTTCACTTTCATCCTGTGATTAGGCCAGCATTATCCTAAGGCCCAAACCAAACAAAGACCCTACAAGAAAAGAGAAATACAGACCAATGTCTCTCATGAACATAGATGCCAAAATCCTCAACAGAGAAGATATACAGATGGTGAATAAGCATATGAAAAGATGCTCCACGTCATATGTCATCAGAGAAATATGCACATCAGAAAAATGCAAATTAGAATAGTAATGAGACACACTCCACATCTGTTAGAGAATGGCCACTGACAAGACCACCTGCTAATGAGGATGCAGAGCAACAGGCACCCTCATTCATGGCTACTGGGGATGCAAAATCATCCAGCCACTTTGAAAACCAGTTTGGTAGTTTCTAACAAAACTCAATATACTCTTAGCATACATTTCAGCAATACACTGATATTTACCCAAAGGAGTTGAAAATTTACGTCCACACACAAAAAACTGCATGTAGTTGTTTGTAGCAGCTTTATTAATAATTGCCCCAAATTGGGAGCAACCAAGATGTCCTTCAGTAGGTGAATGGGTAAATAAACTTGGTACATCCAGAAAGTGGAATATCATTCAGCGCTAAAAAGGAAATCAACTATCAAGCCATGAAAAGACACGGAGGAAATTCAAATGCATATTACTAAGTGAAAGAAGGCAATCTGAAAAGGCACGTGCTGTGTGATTCCAATGATATGACATTTTGGAAAAGGCAAAACTATGGAGACAGTAGAAAGATCAGTGTTTGCTGCTGGAAGTGGTGGGGATGAGGGCTTGATAGAGCACAGAGGGGTTTTAGTGCAGTGAAAATACTCTGTGATATTTCAGTGATGGATAGCTGTTATTATACATTTGTCCAAACTCACAGAATGCACAACACCAAGAGTGAACCCTGACGTAAACTGTGGACTTTGGATGATGGTATGTGTCAATGTAGATTTATCCTTTGTAACAAGGTGCCATTCTACTGTGGGCTGTTGATAATAGGGGAGGCCGTGCATGTGTGCAGGCCGGGGCTATGTGGGAAATCTCTGGACCTTCCTCTCACTTTTATTGCAAACCTAAAACTGCTCTAAAAAAGCTAAGTGCAAGTGACGTGAAAGTTGCTGAGTGGTGTCCAACTCTTTGTGACCCCATGGACTATACAGTTCATGGAATTCTTCAGGCCAGAACATGGGAGTGGGTAGCCTTTCCCTTCTCCAGAGGATCTTCCCAACCCGGGGATCAAACCCTGGTCTCTCACATTGCAGGTGGATTCTTTACCAGCTGAGCCACAAAGGAAGCCCCTAAAAAAGCTAAGTCTTTTGTAAAACTGCCAGAGAATGGACACCAAACTAAGGAGCCCTGGTTCCAGCAGAACCTGCAAAAGGGACAATTCCACCACTGTGATACTGCTCCAGCTATCATGAGCTCAGGCAGTGAGTGCCCTGGCAACAAGGAAGGAGAAACAGCCTGGAAGCTCAGTGAATATCAGTCTTCATGCTTACCAAGCTGAGATAAAGAGCTTTGCCGGCTGCAGGATGTCCATACCCATCGAACTGTAGACATGGAAGAAAGGAGTGGCCACAGTTGTTTGAATGTCTGAAGAAACATGTGCCTCATTAGAGCTGTGTCCAGATATTTCTAACCCTCCTTCCAGCCAGCAGTAAGACAGCAAGGTCCCCAAGCCACGTGACTTGCTTTGGCCAATGAAATGCCAGCAGAAGCTTTTCAGCGCCTGCACACAGTGGTTCCTTTTTCCTGGGTGCCAGTGATGCCAATGCATGGATGACATGAGGCCTTGGACGGTGAGCCCCATCAGTCCGCAGGAGTGGGGATGTGGTGGTCAGCCTCCAGCTGTCCACTTGGTAGTGCAGTCCCACAAGGGATATGCAGTGTGAGCAAGAAATAAACCATTGCTTTAAAAGCCATGGCACCTTTGAGTCATTCGCACAGCCCAAGCCCAGACTAACTTCTGACTGGTGTGGGAAGGGACCACTGAAGAGGAGGAGATGAAGCTTTCAAAAAGTTCAACAGAATAAGGCCCAGTAAACAGAGCAGTGCCATCTCCTCTACCCAGAAATCGTAAGTCAAATTTACAGGATGCACACTCTTGGTGAAGAGCTGCAAGTAGCCCACCAGTATGCTTTGTTTGGCCATGATAGTATTAGTTTAAGGGTTTCAACCTGGAAGATTGGGTGTGAATGTGATTTATTTCCTTCTTAACTATAGTCCCCTGCTCCCTACTTACTCATGAACAGCATACTCGCTTGACCTGGCTACTTGCCTACCTAGCCCCTGAAGGCACTAGATCCCTGGTGGTTTAGGCATCAAACCCATTGAGAGAGGGTAGAGTAGGCATGACCAGGTTCACCTTGTTGTTGTTCAGTTGTTAAGTAGTGTCCGACTCTTTGCGACCCCGTGAACTGCAGCACACCAGGCTTCCCTGGCCTTCACTGTTGCCCAGATTTGGCTCAAACGCATGTCCATTGTGTTGATGATGCCTTCCAACCATCTCATCCTCTGTCGTCCCCTTCTCCTCCTGCCTTCAATCTTTCCCCGCATCAGGGTCTTTTCCAATGAGTCAGCTCTTTGCATCAGGTGGCCAAAGTATTGGAGCTTCAGCATCAGTCCTTCCAGTGAATATTCAGGATTGATTTCCCCGAGGATTGACTGGTTTGATCTCCTTGCTATTCAAGGGACTCTCAAAAGGGTGTTCTGCAGCACCATGGTTCAAAAGCATCAATTCTTTGGCACTCAGCCAGCTCTCATATCCATACATGACTACTGGAAAAACCATAGCTTTGACTACACGGACCTTTGTCAGAAAAGAGATGTCTCTGCTTTTTAATATGCTGTCTAGGTTTGTCATAGCTTTTCTTCCAAGGATCAATCATCTTTTAATTTCATTGCTGCAGTCACCATCTGCAGTGATTTTGGAGCCCAAGAAAATAAAGTGTCACTTTCCACTTTCCCCCATCTATTTGCCATGCAGTGGCAAGTTCACCTAATAGATATGAAAACAGAGACTCTGAGAGGTCCAGAGGCTTCAGCAATGACACAGCAGAGCTTGAGCCTGGACCCTGGTGCCTCTGTGCAGGGCAGGCTGTGGATGCCCGAGCTGGAGACAGCTGGCTGCTGCTGTCTGCAGTCATCCCAGGAGGTTAATCCATTGATTGCATCCTCTATTGTCTCATCAGCCCACACACTGCCTGAGTTTATCACCAGGAAAATTCCCACTTGTTTTTAACAGGAAAATCATGCCATCCTGAAATGCCTTGAACCAAACTCTGCAGTCTCAACAAACAGCTTGCCTTCTAAATCCATAAGCTAAACACAAATCTCTCTGCATGGTTTCAGCCAAGCCATTACAGCTCTTTTTCTCTGTAAGGCTGAACTTGTGCGTGATGAAGAGAGCCAAGCAGAGGAAACTAAGGAAATGACTACAGTGAAATATCTCCAAGACATATTGTACTATTAAGTGCAAAAAGCAAAGTGCAGAAGAGTATGTATAGAATGGTCCCACTTGTATAAATAAGACAAAATATTTACATACATTCTATGTATTTCTATTTATAGATGCAAAAAAATGTCCTTAATGATATGTGTGAAATATTAGAGTTGTATCAGGAAAGCAGACAGGGGTCAGGAGTGGGAGGGGCAGGTAGTGTTCGTGTCCCAAAGTTCTCAGGCCTCACCAACTCCAACCACTGGCCTCTGTGACTTGGCCAGAAGGCTCCCTCTGGCTACAGAGCCCTCTGAGTCCACACTCTGGACAGCTGGAAGTGCCAGGGATGAACACCCCTCAGTCAGTGACTGATGGGAACTGGTGGAGAAATACAACTGTTTTACCTCTTGGGGCTTTGCAGGTGCCACAGTGGTAAAGAACCCACCTGCCAATGCAGGAGCTGCAGGTTTAATCACCTGGAGAAGGGAATGGCTTCCCACTCCAGTATTCTTGCCTGGAACATTCCTTGCACAGATGAGCCTGGTGGACTACAGTCCATGGAGTCACAAAGAGTTGGACACGACTGAGTGACTAAGCACCCATGCACTTTACCTCTTGAGCAGGGTGATTGTGAGAAAATTGGTGTGTGCTCCACACTGGCTTTCTTGGTATTTCAGATGGTAAAGAATCCACCTGAAATGCAGGAGACCTGGGTTCAGTTCTTGAGTCAGGAAGATCCCCTGGAGGAGGGAATGTCAACCCACTCCAGTATTCTTGTCTGGAGAATCCCCTGGACAGAGGAACCTGGTGGACACTGCATGGGGTCGCAAAGAGTCAGAGACCACTGAGCAACTAATACTTTCACACTTTGACTACACTGACTCTCAGAGCGTGGACATGCTCTTTGCTGGCTGCCTTTTCCTCTCTAACTTCCTACTTCCCTGCTCTTCCAAATCAATGCCGAACCCTGTTTCAGTGCTGGTTTCTGAAGGAACTATGCCATCTAATAGAACTTTCTTGAATGGTGTGTGTCCATTCAAGTGTTGGCTGTGTCCAGTCCAGCAGCCATAAGCCATGTGTGGCATCTAACTTTAAATTACTTAAACTTGAAAATGCAGCTCCTCGGTGACACGAGCCCTAGCTCAGGTGCTCCACGGCCACATGGACAGCACAGAATGGAACTCTTCCAGCATCACATGAGGTTCTGTTGAACAGTATTGGTTGGCAGTCATTGTCGGAGGAAATGAGTGTAGATTTGTAACATATGCATGGAGAAGCAAACATGTTTTCAAAGGGGGGAAATATGATTTCACCTCTGTGAGGCCGTCGATGTGTGGGGTCTTTTAGTGAAACCAGATTCTGACCCAAGCATTCTCCTGTGTACTGCCTAAACCTAAACCCTTTCCATTCTCAGCTAAGGGAAAGACTGCTGCCAGCCCATATGGCATCTTTGTGCCAATAAGACCAAAGCGCCCCTCCTTCCTGGTGGTTGCAGGCCCATGCCAGGGCATGCCAGACCTCAGCAGTGCCACTACACAGGACAGTGAACAGGGCACTCTGAAGGGTCTTCATGACTCTTCTTTCTGCATTTCAAGCCTTCCCTTAGCAATAAGAACAGGTGGAATGGCAGTGCTTGCGTAAACAAATGGGCAGGAAGGCCAAAGGATAAAATAAATACCAAGAACAGCAACTTTTAAAAAGCAACACTAATAATACTACGAGTAAAAAATATGATCTTGGGAAGTCCTTGGTGGTCCAGTGGTTAAGACTCTGCGCTTCCACTGCCAAGGGCCTGGGTTCAATCCCTGGTTGAGGAACTAAGATCCCACAAGCTGCATGGCATGGCCAAATAAGTAAATAAAAAATTTTAAAAATATATGATCTTCTTGTGTTACTATTAATTTTCAAATATTCTACTAAAGGAATTAATGGTTGTCCTGTTTTCATATATGCCTGGGTCATGTCCTGATTATGTGATCATGCCCATTTAGTGACACATGTGGCTCTCTCTAGTCTGTTTAACTACTTAAGAGGATGGAGAAACTGATGACCACATACAGTATCTGACTGTTATATAATCCAGCTGTATGCAATGTCCAGAATAGGCAAGTCCATGGAGACAAAAAGTAGGCTAGTGTTTGCCAGGGATGGAGGAGATTGTGGGGAAAGGGAATGTTAGGAGTTTGGGTTTTTTTGGAGGGTTGATGAAAAAGTTCAAAAATTGATTGTGGGCACTGGTTACACAACTCTGAATATACTAAAATCCATTAAATGGTATATTTTAGATGACTGAATCCTACAGTATGTGAAGTATATCTCTATAAAGCTATTATAAAAATGCTTACAAAGAAGGTCTTATCTACAGAGGGAAACTTTATACTAAATCTCTATAACTCCAGTCTTTGAACATCTCAACATTTTTTCTAAGTTTCTACCAAATATATTCAACAGTTTCCTGATCCTCTGTGTTAAGAGCATGTTCTTAGTAAGTAAGCTTTACCTCTCAAGCTGATCTTCACTCTAATGGTTAAGAGTCTAACTGTTAAGAGTCTAACTGCTGGCACAAATTCAAGGGGTTCTATAACCCAGTTCTGCCATCTTGCTGTTGGGCATCATAGCACTGGAGACGGTCCCTCTCATTTTGACCACTTTCTTTCCATGCCCTTCCTGTGAAACAGACATGACTTATTAATCCTGTAGTGACTCAAATAATACTCTGGTTATCTTGGCTTAAGCTGCACACTTCATCTTCCTGACCTAAATGTTCTCTTTCAGGAAAACCAGAAACTTCGAGAGACCTAAAAATGTCATGTCACTCAACTGGTGAATGCACAGGTTAGTATCCCCATGTACTGACGGATTTGACAGCTCCCTTTGCTGCCCCCGGGAAAGAGGTCCTTTATCCTTTTGGCCTGTATTGCTTGAGTGCTTACTGACTGCTGGGTACCACGGATACAAAGCCAGCTTCTGCCCCTAAGGAGCTGCAGGCCATCCTGGGGACATACATGAGTATGATGAGAGTATATTCTCCCCTGTCACCCTCTCTACCCAGAAATTCATTAGCTCAGGAAAGGGATGAAGACCAGAAATAGAGATAATGAGCCACCTTTGGACTTTTGAGTTCCAAAAGCCTCACACTCAGAAGGGCTAAATGGAACTCACATGTGCAACTACCACTGATCCTGGAGTATGTAAGAGAAATTAAAGCAATGCTTTGTCACCCTCTCTCAGCCACTCCACCCCACTAGATAATTCCTGGGATGGAGGCACTTGTCAGAGGAGCAATTATATGTGCAGAGATCTGTTCTGGGTTTTACACCCCCTCTGCCTGAAGAGCCTGGAGCCAGAAAAGGACAGATAGAAGCTGTGGCAGACGCCATCTTTTAATATTGTCCAGATATTAGGTGGCAAGGTGCTGAGGTCCAAGGAATGAATCAGGATGGTTCTAAACCAGTCAAGGTAATTCTTCTCTTTGCCAGTCAGTGGTTTCAGGGGTGCCCTGTGACCTGGCTGTGCCCTGTGAGTTATTCAGCAACAGGGTCTAATGAGGTTTTGCCTCCTCAAGAGAAAACAGAGGACTACTTCTTCCTGCTTTGGATGCAGGCATGGGAGAATGTGATAGTGCTGCAGCAAATGTTTGATGATGAGAAGAGGGAAGCCAAGAAATCTAGCCTGTCTACTCCCAGCCTTCTCCTCACGTGAGACGATTCAATCCATAATTTAGCCCCTTGACAGACAGCCAATACTGACGCCATGCAGGGATCCTGGAGGAGGTGTGTGTCTTGCCTCCAGGGTAGGACCCTGTGGCAGGAACAAGACCCCAGAGAAAATACAGCCCCCTGGTCTCTGTCTCAGGGGTCTCAGGCAGCCAGGCGTAGACCTGGGGAACAGGCTGTTCCCATATATCTGAGGGGGGCAGAAGTGGACAGAAGCGTCTCAGGGAGTTCCACAGAAGTTCCCATGGACAGTCCTTCTTTTAAAAAAAAAAAAAAACTATTAAAAAATCACCACATTGAACAAATTTGTCTACATTTCAACAGAGCCTAGTGAATACTTTGTTGTGGGTTGGCACTGGTTCTAAGAGCGAGCATTTGGGAGCAACACATGGAGGACACGTTTCATTGATCAATTCCTGGCCCATTGTGGCAGAGACTGCCAGATGTGCCCCAATATCCAATGTCCTTTCTTCCATAGTAATAGAAACCTTGATTTTTAGCTGTATGCATGGAAAGACTACATTTCCCATCATCCCTTGTAGTTGGGTGTGGCCATGTGACTCTGTCCTAGCTAATAAAGTCCCATGGTTGCTGACATGTATCTTCTTTAAAAGATAGCTGGCACATGCCATTGTGCAGTTTTCTTCTTCATCCCTTCACTCTCCTGCTGCCCAGAATTCTGATGTGATGGCTGGTGTGCTGAACTTCATCTTAGACCATGCGTACTAAGTTGCTTCAGTCGTGTGCAACTCTTTGCAACTCTATGGACTATAGACCACCAGGCTCCTCTGTCCATGGGATTCTCCAGGCAACAATACTAGAGTGAGTTGCCATGCCCTCCTCCAGGGGACCTTCCCGACCCCGGGGTTGAACTCACCTCTGTTATGTCTCCTGCATTGGCAGGCGGGTTCTTTACCACTATTGCCGCCTGGGAAGCCCCAAGTGGAAGGTTACACCCTGAGGTTTGGGGTGCAATGAGATGAAAAGAGTCTGGCTCCTTGAGGACTTTGAGAAACATAACAGCCACACCAGCTCTGGACCATCCTGTGCTGGCTTTTATGTAAGAAAAGTTCATTTCTATCTCCTTGAACTATTATGATTTAGAGTCTTTGCTACCTACAGTGAGACCTAATCCTTACTGATACACGTACCCCACAGCCATACAATGAGAAAGCCCCATGTCTGGACAGTCAGAATCTGGGCTGTTCAAGATGGAGAGCAGCTATGGTAACTTCTTCCCCTCATCTGCTCATGTCCTCTGCCCACCTTAAGCACGGTTCTAATAACTTACTTTGTCTGACTTTTCTATTTCCTTACGCATAGTTACTTTTCTTTCTATTTTCTGTTACGACCATTTCGCGAGATGCTTCAAGCTGTTTTCTTTTTTCTAAGTACAGTAGAAATAGAAGTAGTTACCAAATAGAAACAGCACAAGTAGCAGAGAATCTCATTATAACCATGCATGAAGTGGAAAGCAAAGGCATATAAAAATCAGGTTTCTAAAAAGAAACCAGAAAAGGCATTACTGTTCTCTCGTCTGTGCTTCCTTCTGCTTTTCCTGGGGTAAATGGCACTCCTTGTGCAAGTCTCTTTTGATGGTGAACATGCACATCTGTTATTTCTGTTTTTGAATATGATATGTCTCTTTGGGTCACAAAAAGCCATTGTTGCCCAAGTGATGAAAAGAAGAATATTAATCCACCATGAGTGTTTTCCAGCATATAGACCTTTCTGTCATCTTTCCAGCCAACAGTTTTGTGTACTAATTAGAAAAACAGATTTCTGATACACTATTCTATATTCTGTACTTAATCTTGTTTCATATAAGGAAACAAACGGCTGAACAAACATAGCCACAAGACACCCAAGACACCCATTCCACAAATTGGAGCATTGTTGGAGTCTTTCACAGTGATTTGTTAGATTGTGTTAAGAACCTAAGGCAGTAAGTCAGTTCACAGAAATAATAATATCTGTGGTATTTAAGTGCCTGATCAATTGCAACCCTCTTTCCACCCAAGTTCAGAACCAGTTGAGACATAAATTTAGGAGTCCAACCGATGTAGATGGAAATAACAACTGATGAGAAGATTGAAGCCTTAAATTCAGGGGCAAATGGACTTCCCAGTACATTCCCACTGACTTGAACTGTGGGCTCCACTCTTTCTGGGGCAGCACCCACCCCATGATCTCCTCTCATAGTAGAAAACAGACCTACTCTCTAGACCTTCTATGGGCAAGCCAATCTGAAAGAGAAATAACTCAGGAAACCCTGAGCCAATCATGTTCCTCTTTTTCTTCCAAATGCACCGCGTAGATGTGCCACTCCTCCTCCTCCGGGGAGAGGTGATGAGTGAGGCAGGGGCATGGAGAGAAGCTGGACCTGTCCACATGTCCTTGTACACCCTGCAGCAGGCCCTGCTCTTGCTCCTGCTCCACCTCTAGCCATCAGGATTTACCACGACTCAAGGCTGACTTCCCCGGAGAAGGCAATGGCACCCCGCTCCAGTACTCTTGCCTGGAAAATCCCATGGACGGAGGAGCCTGGGAGGCTGCAGTCCGTGGGGTCACTAGAGTTGGACACGACTGAGCGACTTCACTTTCACTCTTCACTTTCATGCATTGGAGAAGGAAATGGCAACCCACTCCAGTGTTCTTGCCTGGAGAATCCCAGGGACAGGGGAGCCTGATGGGCTGCCGTCTATGGGGTCGCACAGAGTCGGACACAACTGAAGCAACTTAGCAGCAAGGCTGACTTCCCACTGCCCATATTGCTATCTTTTTGCCCAAGGGATTTCTCCAAAGCCAGGGAGGCAGCAGCCCATGGCAAATGACTGATGGAAGCTGATTACCCTTGCTCCCTTGCCCATCACATAGATAACTGAGGTACATGCTCTGTGCCACTTCACAGAGCTTTCTGGTGGGATTAAACCCCAGTCATCCACAATGATAGCAACCGACTCAATAAAATACTCCGTTTTTTAAGTTGAACTATAGGTGATTAACAATATTGTGTTAGTTTCAGGTGGACAGCAAAGTAATTCCTACATACGTGGTGTGTGTGTGTGTGTGAGAGAGAGAGAGAGATGGAGAACAGGGAACTATTTCCCTGTGCTATACAATAAATCCTTGTTTATCTGTATTAGATATAGTGGTATCTCTTAATCCCACACTCCTAATTTACCCCTCCCCACCCTTTCCCCTTTGGTATAAATTAGTTCCATAAATTAGTTTTCTATGAGTCTGTTTGTGTTCTAGAAATAATTTCATTTGTATTATTTTTTAGATTCCACATATAAATGGTATCATATATTTGTCTTTATTGGTCTGAATTACTTCTCTTAGTCTGATAATGTCTAGGTCCATCCATGTTGCTGAAAATGTCAGTATTTCATTTTTTATTATGGCTGAGTAATATTCCATTATGTATGTATATAAGCATTGATATATGCTTCTTTATCCATTAATCTATTGATGGACACTTGGGTTGCATCCATGTCTTGGCTATTGTAAATAGTGCTGCCATGAACATTGGGGTGCATGTATCTTTTCAAATTGGAGTTTTTGTCTTTTCCAGATATATGCCCAGGAGTGGGATTGCTGGATCCTATGGTAGCAGTATTTTTAGTTTTTTAAGGAACCTCCATACTGTTTACCATATTGGCTATACCAGCTTATATTCCTACCAACAGTGTGCAGGGGTTCCTGTTTATCCACACTCTCTCCAACATTTATTATCTGTAGATTTTTTGATGATGCCATTCTGACTGGTGTGAGGTGATACCTCTTTATAGTTGTGATTTACATTTTTCTAATAATTAGTGATGCGAAGCATCTTTGCATGTGTCTATTGACCGACCATCTATATGTCTTTTTTAAAGAAATGTCTATTAGGTCTTCTACCCATTTTTCCAAAAATTTGTATTTATATTGAGTTGTATGGGATGTGTGTACATTTTGAAAATTAAGCCCTTGTTGGTTGCATAATTTGCAAATATTTTCTCCCAATCCATAGGTTGTCTTTTCATTTTCTTTATGGTTTTCTTTGCTGTGTAAAAACTTATAAGTTTGATTAGATTCCATTTCTTTATTTTTACTTTTGCCCTAGGAGTCTGATCTAAGAAAACATTACTACAATTTATGTCAGAGAATGTTTTGCCTATGTTCGTTTCTAGGAGTTTTATGGGGTCATGTCTTATATTTAAGTGTGTAAGCCAGTTTGAGTTTAGTTTTGTATATGGTGAGAAGGTGTCTTCTAACTTCATTGATTTACCTGTGGCTGTCCAGCTTTCCCCGTACCACTTGCTGAAGAGATTCTCTTCCCAATTATATAGTCTTGCCTCCTTTGTTAAAGATTAACATAATAGAGAACCTAGAAATAAACCCACACGACTCCTATATTCTGTTCCACGCAGCACATGCACACTGTAAGAAATGAAGACCAGAAAGGGGCTAGAAAATGAGAAACAAAGTTTTCCCTCCTGCAACATAGACCCAAGTCCCACTACCAAGAAGTAACATTATGGATCTTTCCATAAGTTTTTTATACACATGTAATAATATGTAAGGATGTCCATTCTATCACAAATGGATACACTACACCATCATATCACTACACGTGTGTTTGCTTTTATTATATCTTATATCGCATAATCACATATAAGGTCCCAAGTCATTTCTTAAAAGGCTAGTTGTTGTTCAGTTACTCAGTTGTGTCCAACTCTGTGACCCCATGGACTGCAGCATGCCAGGCTTCCTTGTCCTTCACCATAAACTCAGATCCATTGGGTTGGTGATGCCATCCAACCATCTCTAAATGGCTATGGAGTATTCCATTGTATGGCTGAAGAATATTTAATCAGTGTTTTCTTATTATTGGGCAATCAGATTTTTATTTTTTAATGCCAGCAGTGCTACAATGAATATCCTTGAATAGTCATCTTTTTTTCTTGTCTCTATAGTACAAATTCCTATATGTGAAAGTGCTGAGTCCAACAGTATGTTCAGCTTTAATTTTCACAGAAATTGCCAGAGTGCTCTACAAAGACAAGTTCACTTGAAATTACCCTCCCCAACAGTGGGTGAGAGCGCTGGTTTCTCTTCCTTGCCAGCAGGAACTATTAACAAATTGTTGGATCTTTGCCCATCTGATATTGTAAAAATATATTTTCTTGACATTTGAATTTGCATTTTTAAAGTTATAAATGAAAGTAATCATTTTGTCAGTATTTATTGGCCATTGGGATTTCTTGCTCTGAGAACTGCTGATTCATGTCCTGTCTCATTTTTCTGTTAGCTTCTTTATCTTTTCTCATTGATTTATAAGAGCTTTTTGTAACTTTAGGAAATTACTCATAAGTCATATAACGTGCAAATTTTTCTCTAGCATATGTTGTCTTTTTACTCTGTTTATGGCAATTTTCCCTGCAGAGACTTTGTTATTTTAAGTGAAATATATTGATCCTTATTAATATATTTCATTATTAATTATATTATCTATTACATATATTATATTACTTATCTTCTTAATTTTGTGCCCTGCATGGAAAGGCTGTCCCCATGATTAAAAATTAATTCCCCCAAATTTTAGTGTTGGATTTTTTGTGATTTATTTTTTACATGTATATCTTTGGTCCATATGATGTTAGAGACATACGGATTTCATCTTATTTTCTCCAAGTGACCAGACAGGTACTTCAAAACCATTTTTTGAGTAGTCCATCTCTTTTTTCTTGTTTTGATTGCATATGTGACTTTAATTATATTTTAAATTTTCATATGAATTTAGGTGTATTTCTGAACTCTGTTCTATTTTGCTCAATCTATTTTTCATCCAGAAACCAGACTGTTTTCATTATATTGCTTTATAATATGTTTTACTCTTTGGTAAAGCTAATAACCTTTTACTCATTAATCATTCCCCCCCACCAGAGTTCTAGCCACTCTCACATGTTTATTTAAACTAATAAATGTTGAATGAGTGTTTATTATGTGTCAGGTTGTGGTCTAAGCACTAGGGATGCAGTAGTGAGTAGAACAGGGAAAATCTCTGCCCACATGGTACTTCCATTCTAGTCGTGTGAGAGACCAATTCTATTAGTCATTATAAACAGGGTCAAAGGGTGGTAAATGGGATGGAGAAAGGCAAAACAATGAAGTAAGATAGGAAGTGGGGAGAGTGTAAAACCAGGTGGTCAGGGATAAGTAGGAGTAACATGTACAAAGGCCCTGAAGTTGGAGGCCAGTACACCTGGAACAGAATGAATGAGAGAATGAGAAGGAGATGAGGCCAGAGGAGTAATAGGGAGTGCTCAAGGGGGGCCTTGAGGGCAAATGAAAAGATTTGGGCTGCTTCTCTGAGCAAGGTGGGGAGCCATCAGGGCTGATAGAGCAAAGTGGCATCGTGAACTGCCTTCAAGTTCCAAAAATTGATTCTCTAGGTATTTTGGTTGGGCTCATTTTGAAATATTACATTAATTCATGGAGGACAATGTCTTTATAGCCTGCATCCTCATATCCAAAAATAATGTATGTGGCAATATTATACGTGCACAGAGTGACAAACTGACGTGCTTCTGGGAATGTTATTCTACAGATTGCATACACAAAAGTTGCTATGTACAAGCATTGTTTCCAATGGCAAAAGACTGGAAACAGTGCAGACATTCATCTATCTACCAGTATGGGACTGGCTAAGTACATTTTGATGCACATACACAATGGAATAATATGCTACTCAGAAACGAATGGGAGAATTTTTGGTTACTGATTCAGAATGATCACCTAGATATATTGAGAATAATAGCAAGGTATGGAGTGATGTGTATAGTATGATACCATTTGGGTAAAAGGGGAAGTATATATTTTGTATGAATTTACTTTGCTAGTGATAAAATATCTTTACAAGAATACATAACAAACTGCTAGCAGTAGTTGTCACTAGGGAGGGCAGTAAATAATTGGGAGACAGGGATACAAATGAAATTTTTCTCTGTATCCCACTTTCTGTCTTTGGACTATTGAGCCAAGTGAATATACTATTCTATTCAAAAAAACAACTGTAAATTTTAATGAAACAAAATATATCTTTGTGTTAGGGCCATTTTGGTAATGTATTTGACATTGACAAACAGTTAGTAGGGACTGAAATCATATACAATGATCTGTATGATGAACATACATGTCCAGTTGTAAAATATACAAATAGACAAATGTTAGGTCAGATACACAATGTAATCATTTCTCTTCTCCCATCCCCAAGTGTTTTGGAAGAAGAATAAAGCACAAAAGGCAATTTGCACATTATTGCAATACAGGTGAGCTAGAGAGTCCAATCTTCTGACCTGCCAATTACAGATTAAGGCCTGTGTTGAATCAGTGGGCTGTGTAGTGTGTTAAAAGATGATGTGTCCTCTTATTTATTTTTTTTAAATTTTATTTTATTTTTAAACTTTACAATATTGTATTAGTTTTGCCAAATATCGAAATGAATCCGCCACAGGTA
This sequence comes from Bos indicus x Bos taurus, assembly GCF_003369695.1. Lineage (NCBI taxonomy): Eukaryota > Metazoa > Chordata > Mammalia > Artiodactyla > Bovidae > Bos > Bos indicus x Bos taurus. The sequence goes on along the minus strand of NC_040105.1, from coordinate 11,632,340 downwards.
TACCTGTGTTCCCCATCCTGAACCCTCCTCCCTCCTCCCTCCCCATACCCTCCCTCTGGGTCGTCCCAGTGCACCAGCCCCAAGCATCCAGCATCGTGCATCGAACCTGGACTGGCGACTTGTTTCATACATGACATTGTACATGTTTATTTAGCTGTGCTGGATCATAGTTGTGGGATGTGGAATCTTAGTTGCACCATGTGGGATCTAGATCCCTGACCAGGGATTGAACCCGAGACCCCTGCATTGGGAGCACGGAGTCTTAGCCACTGGACCACCAGGGAAGTACCTGATTCTTTTTTAAAGAAAAACTAATATCTAGAAAGAGCAATCAGGAGTGTGGGGTAGATATCTGAGATGAGAATAGAGTGTAGAGTTCTGAATTGGGTAGTTAGGAAGGCTGACTGAGAAGGTAACATTTAGGGCAAGATGTGAAGATGGGGAGGCAACTGGTGTCTGAGAGAAGAGCCTTCCAAGCAAAGAGAACAGCCAGTGCAAAGGCCTTGAGGCATGAGTTTTCCTGGCCTATTGAAAGTTCGGTGAGAGGGGGCCAGAGTGGCTGGAGTAGATAGACAGGGGGAGCGTGGGAGGTGCAGAGGAGGCAGCAGCTGCCCCAGGGCATTGTGAGCTCTGCTAAAGATGGTGCCTTAAGGAGATGGGAAACCACTGGGGGATATAGAGTCAAGAAGTGAAATTTGCACTTCGATTCTAAGAGCATCCCTCTGCCTGCTGGGTGGAGAACAGGCTGTAGAGAATCAAGAGCAGAAGCAGGAAGGCCAGGGCCAGAATGATTCTGTTGCTTCTCATTTCACTCCCAGAAGCATTCTCAGAGCTGATATTCAAACCAGCTATTGGTGAAGAACTAACATTCAGCACAGAAACAGAGTTTGTAAAAGCTCATTTCTTTTACAAAGTCTGTAAAAGCTCAATTCTTATATGTAATATAAGAATTACATATACTCACTGCAGAATAGTTGAGAAAAACAGAAAAGTATATAAGGGAGAGAAAATTTACCAATGCTACCTCTCAGGTACAACTCCTATTGACATTTCGGGATGTTTCCCTCTCATCTTCGTGGTTTTATATAGTCAGTTGATAATAGGCACGTGCATTGGTATTCCACCTGATCTCTTAACCTAACATAAGAAGCATTTTAACCACTAGAAGAATTATGTATTCTAATGGAAGAATAGTATTCTATTTTATGGCCATCTAAAATTGAACTCAACCAGTCCAGTAAATAATGCATCAATGAAGATTTTTATGCAGAAATTTTTATCTGCATTTTAGATTTGCTTTCCCTAAGACAGATTCAAGAGGCAGAACTAACAAGTCAAACAGAATGTGTTTTAGGCTTTTGATACTCATTATCAAACTGTTCTTCAAAAGAGTTATGTCTATATAAATTCCCATAGGTTTACTAAAGCCATAAAAAACCTTTAAGAAGAAAATCCTTCGTTAGCATCGACCTCTTAAAGAAAAATAAGTTTTAAAATAAGAAAGCGTCAGAATTTCACACATCATATGCATAGCAGAGAGGGTGAAAAATCAGATTCTGAGTATGAAATAATCATTAGTTTTTAGACCAAAGCCACAGTTAAATTATGATCCAGCTTGAGGAGTACATATGAAACCAAATGCGTGTGGGGTGTGCTTTATAGGCAGAGAAGTAGTCATCACTAAATATATGTGGTTGCTAAGAGACTAAACTGGGGACTAGGAATTAAATTTAACACATTCTCCTCAAATTGAGTTATTCCAGGACAAGCCTTCTCTTCTTTTTAAATGGTATGACATGGAGATATTTGTGACAAATTGGTATTCAGCCAGAAGGAAAGAAATATGTAGAGATGAGATAGGGAGTCAGAAGATGTAGGTTCTAGAACAATTCAGTACTTCCTTACTCCAGATCCATCACTTGATCCTTTCAAGTGGGACTACTATGGCCTGTCTTGTCTACCTCACAAAGCTTTTATGCTGATAAATGGCAAAGTGATATACAACCATAGGGTGTTATTACCATGTTGAGGTCTCAGGCACTCTGCGTTGGAAACATATATAATGAGATGCTTTAATTCCTCTTGGTGGATTTGTCATATATTTCATTATAGCAGATTCGATGATCTCCTTTTGGGGGAAATCCATTCAAAAAGGAAGTATAGTAGTTCAGGTCATCATTCTGAGCTCCCAATGAAACTGAAATTTCCTGAAGGGCAAGGATTGTGTCTCATTCACTCTTGTGAATAAGTGCCCCAAACCCTGTGTGAGGAGGAAACATGATTATACATCTCTGTCTGAGCTCATTCTTAAAGGTATTAATAATATGTGAGAGACGAGGGCAAGATGGAGCCCAGGGAGCACTTTCTTTCCTGCCTCTGATTCTACCCCACCTCCATCTCACTGTTCATTCTTCCCCCTCAGCTGCCAGATAAGCTATTGCTCAGCCCTCAAGTCTCAGGAAAGTCATCCTTCTAGTACTTTCTCTGATGCCATCATCTAATCCCAATCGTCCATTAGCACCCAGGACACTTCGTTACAACACTGTCTCATTGGATGCCACTATGCCCTTCTCCCACACTGCCTGGCCAGGCTCCTCGGGCTTTCCCTGCCAACTTATCTCCTGTGGATCTACTGAAGCACCCAGGATAGGCTCAACACAAGGTCTTTGAATAGTGGAAAGGATGAGTTTTCAAGGGCCCATGTCACAAAAGGAAGCGAACAGAAATGAAAAGAGAAATAAAGCCATTGTGTACTTTGGCTCCAGAAGCATAGTGATAAACCAATCTTTCTGCACAGATACATGACTATATACCATCTACTTAAAGGCATTCACGCAGTCATAGGACCGGTATTCTCTTGGTAACACAAGAATGTTGAGAAGAGCAAGAAGTTGAGGTTGTTGAGCCTGATACTGATCATGCCAAGGTTTTAGAGCAGGGAGTCTTCCCTGGTGGCTCAGACAGTAAAGAATCAACCTGCAATGCAGAAGACCTGGGTTTGATCACTGGGTCAGGAAGATTCCGTGGAGAAGGGCATGGCTACCCACTCCAGTATTTTTGCCTGGAGAATTCCATGGACAGAGGAGCCTGGCGGGATGCAGTCCAGGGTTGCAAAGAGTCGGACATGACTGAGCAACTAACACACACACACACTCACACACACACACACACACACACACTCACACACACACACACACACATGCAGGCATGAGTGCACGTGCACGCGCGCACACACACACACACACACACACACACACACACACACACAGAAGAGCAGGGGCTTTTTCCATCTGGTCTGCCTAAATCCTCTACCAGAAATCGAAGTCAGTGGTTTTCAGTTGTCTGGTGATTCTGTAGCAGTGGGAAATCTAATAAATACTGCTGTCTGTGAAAACCAGCCTCAGAGATTCAGATTTCATTCCTCTGTGGTGGGACTTGGGCATCTGTACATTTTAAAAAGCTCCCTGGGGGATTCTAATGTGCAGCCAGGCTGAGAACCGCTGCTCTGAAGTGTCTCTGGTTGAGATGATGGATCTGACTAATTAAACCTCAAGGCTGAACACACTGGGCTTCCTGGACATCTGCATAGAGTCTCTTGCTCTCTCCCACGCTCTCACTCTCTTGTTCCCTTGCTCTCTCGCTCTTTCTTCTATGTATCCAATAAATTGCTTTGGAGTGACTCTGCTGCTTTGCAGCCCGTCTGGTAAGAACTCAGATCCCAATGGTTCATGTCGAAGCATCCTGGAATCTTTAAACCCAGGCTGTCGCAGGGTAAATCAGGGACTGGGAAAGAAGGACACAAGCCACTGGGTTCCCTTTCCTACTTCAGCTTGTGTTATACAAGTGTTCTCATTAATGGGAGGGGACAGAAGAAACCTAGAGAAGACATTTCTTTACCGGGATTTGCCAAACCTTCATACAGTTTCACTCTCAGAATGAGGTATGGACCCGGTACAATACCATCTGACTCCCAGATGCTGCAGAGCCGGTAAGCATCCTCAGATGCTCTGAACCAGGCAGTTCCTGCTTTTTTATTACAAGTCCCAGGAGCCTAAGGAGCCATGACTCTTGGACTGAGGTGTCTCAGTATCAGTGAGACAAAAGCACTCTCTACACAAGATCGTCCTTGCATGGGGTGAGTCAGCTGAGGTACTTCTTCAAAAGTCAACCTCTGTAAGTTCCCAGACACCTGTTTCTCAACCCTCACTGCCTCTCACAGAGGGATGGCCATCCAGCTGGTGCTCAGTGAGTACAGAAGACATGCCCTCCAGCTCCTCGATATTTCAGTAAACCACTGAAATCCCATGATTGCCTGATTGGCAGCATCAGAAATGGTTACTCTAGAAACATACAAGCCCTGAGGTTTCTTCCACTGGCCTGCTTAGAGCTATCAGATATGAAGCACCAGGGACAGGACTGAAATAACATGGATGCCTCCCTGGTGCCATGTTGCTCTGCTGGGGCATCTTGATGATCCAGGAGGTCACAGAAGACCTTGAGCTGCTGGCCCCCAGCATCCCCACACCGATCATCTCCCTGACAACCAGCAGTGGCCACCTGACTCATACATATTCGTTTGAAAGGTCTGAGCCCTACAATTTTCCCTGAGTTGCATTATATTGGGAGCTGATTCAACTGGTACTCCACTCGACTTTGATTGCCACAATCAGGGCCTCAACCATCATTAGGATGAAAAAAAGTAAAAAGCTGGTCACATCATGATACTTTTAGAAAATATCAAATAGAAAAATTCTGCCCTGCCTTTTATCTCCGTGTCTTGGGTCCATTTCCCTCCCCCACTCTGTATCATTGTGACGTCACATAACCGAGATTTTTATGCTAAGGAAAAAAAAGTTATAAGAGAATGCTCTTTCCACTCTATGAAAATGGAAGAAGCTAATCAGAAGGCTTTTTGCTGGAAGGAAGCCCTGTTTCTGTTTTCACTGGAAGATTCTCAAAGCAAGATAATGCAGATTTCTCAGGGCCATGATGTTCCTTTCCCCAACTTGCCCTACCTAAAATCAAGGAACTCTCACACAGATACATTTTGTGTAATTCCATGAAGTAGATACATTTGATGGAACCTTTTCCTATAGCATCATTTCCTGCTAATTTTGAGTTGTGCCATTGCCCTGCCAGATAACACAGAAAACACGACTATTAGTAACATTGGCCAGCCAGGACTCAGAGGTCCGTGGGCCAGGACTGAACCACAAGAGTGCCAATGGAGGAGGCTCTTGACATCCACGCTCATTTCTGAATTTGATATCGCACTGGCATTATGGCTCCCAAATTCTGTTTTTGAGTTGATTTTGTTTTTCATCGTCTGCCAGAAATGAAGCCAGCATTTTTGCAGGTTAGGAGGCTCTAGAGTTTTAGGAAACTGCCCTGGTGAGTTTTAGGAAAACTGTCAGAGCAGTGCATTGGTTTCCTTCTGTCTAATACTGAATTTAATTCCAAGATTTTAGACTACTGAATCAGCCTAGATTAAATAGTGTGTGCACATGCTAAGTTGCTTCAGTTGTGTCCAACTCTCTGCAACCCCATGGACTCTCTGCAACCCCATGGAGCTCACCAGGCTCCTCTGTCCATGGGATTCTCCTGGTAAGAATACTGGAGTGGGTTGCCATTTGCTTCTCCAGCAGATCTTCCCAATCCAGAGATAGAACCTACATCTCCTGAATTGGCAAACAGATTCTTTATCACTGAGCCACCAGGGCTTTGCAGATATTGCTAATTGTGATAATAATATTTCTTCATTATGAACTAGGCACTCATATGCACAGAAATCCACCATCTACAGTTCTAAGTAGATACAAAATTTCCAGACCTCACTTGGCCAAATTTTACAAAATTAAAAAGAAAAGACAAAAGTAAAGATGAAAAAGAACCAAATAAATAATCCGGGCCTTTTTCCCTTTTGCTAGTGTCTGAGTTCTGTGACTGTCACTTTTCTTCTCATCATTAAGTGGGAAGGATAGAAGATAAAAAAAAAAAAAAAAAAAAGACACAAATGGAAAGCAGAGGCGCAGGAAGGGAAGAGGCAGAAAGGAAGAGCCAAGTAGTGAGGCAACAGAAGCAGCGCCCCCGGGCCTGCTGTTCCCCTCGTTCGCCAGCAGCCCTGCCAAATGTGGCAACGTGCAGCCATATGAGATGCTGTAAGCTGACCCAGCAGCATTGCCCATCATCCAGGCCATAATGTAACTCACTTGAACAAACACAAATGCCCTTCTTTGTATATAAGGAACAACAGCCTCAGACCTTAGGAACTTTCTGGGAGATGAGGAAACAAGTGTTAACAGAGACACAATCGGAGGAAGCAGAGAGTTAAGTGCAGTTGTGTGGGAGGCCAGAATGCTGTGGGGGCGGGAGGGTTAGGGGGAGAGTTAGAGCCAGGCGATGTGTGTGGGCTGATGGGGGTCTGGAGAGAGTGCCGGAGAGTGGTGGGACTTGATCAGCCTTGAGGGTTGGGCGGCAGGGATGTGTGCAGACAGGGAAGAAGGGCAAATGCCTTCTAGATGCATCTTTCTCTTGACACTGCTCGGTTATGTGGCAGGGGCCTCTGGGGGACAGCATCTGCACTTTTCTTCAGGTGCTCAGCTATCATTTAAAATCAACCTGCTCACATGTGTCATTAGTGAAAGAATCAGCACTTTTTTTCAGAAAGGATTATTTGTCCAACACATGGAACATTCCTTTTTCCTGTCAATGTGCAGCTGATTTCCTGCCACATTTTATTCATTTATTTTTCCCATGCAGTGGATTTCAGCAGCCTCCATTGATGGACTCATCCTCCCGTTTTGGGTGTTATATTGTTGTTGCAAGGTGATCCTGCTAAAATGTGGACGGTTTATTACTTCTCTTTGCCACTCTTCCATCTCTGAGAGCTGTGGTTAAGTCAGAAGGCTAAGGGGGCACAAGAGAGAGAAAGTAAACTCCCATTTGTGATATTGGCTGCATTTCACTCACTATAAGACTCAAACCTCCAAATCAGACAAGCATACAAATGGTCTGGGACTCCATTTTAAAATGCTGCTCAATGTCTGGATTTAACACACACATGCACAGACACATGCTCACACACACAGATGCACACACCAGAAATTTATGGTTGAAAGAAAACCAAAAGCAGATGTCTAAATGCTATAGCTTCTTTTATGTGTACACTAAAAAAGGTGTACTGGTGAAGACAACCCACAGAATAGGAGGAAATATTTGCAAATAATTTATCTGATAAGAGACTTGGATCCAGGCTATATAGAACTCTCATAACTCAATAATAGAAAGATAAATAGCCCAACTGAAAAAATGGGCCAAGGATGTGAACAGACATTTCTTCAAAGAAGATAGACAAGTGGCTAATAAATAATGCAAGATGATTAGCACCATTAACCATGAGAGAAATGCAAATCAAAGCCACAGTCAGATGCCAGTTCATACCTGCTAGGATGGCTATAATATAAAAGATAGATAATAACAAGTGCTGGTAAAGTTGGGGAGACAATGGGACTCTCATACTTCCAGTGGGAATGGAAAATTGTGCAGTCGCTTTGGAAAACAGTCTGGCAGTTCCTCAAAAAGATAACCAAAGAGTTACCATACCACCCAGCTGTTCTACTCCAAGGTATCTACCCAAGAGAAATGCAAACGTATGTCTACACAGACATAGCAGCATTGCTCATAATAGCCAAAAACTGGAAACAGCCCAAATGCCCACCAACCACCTCATCCTCTGTCATTCCCTTCTCCTCCTGCCTTCAGCCTTTCCAAGCATCAGGGTCTTTTCCAGTGAGTCAGTTCTTCACATCAGGTGACCAAAGTATTGGAGCTTCAGCGTCAGTCCTTCCAATGAATATTCAGGGTTGATATCCTTTAGGATGGACTGGTTGGATCTCCTTGCAATCCAAGGGACTCTCAAGAGTCTTCTCCAACACCATAGTTCAAAGCGTCAATTCTTTGGCACTCAGCCTTCATTATGGTCCAACTTTCATATCCGTACTACTGGAAAAACCATAACTTTGAATATATGGACCTTTGGTGGCAAAGTGAGGGCTTCCCTGATAGCTCAGTTGGTAAAGAATCTGCCGGCAATGAGGAGACCCCAGTTCGATTCCTGGGTCATGAAGATCCACTAGAGAAGGGATAGGCTACCCACTTCAGTATTCTTGGGCTTCCCTTGTGGCTCAGCTGGTAAAGAATACGCCTGCAATGCGGGGGACCTGGGTTTGATTCCTGGGTTGGGAAGATCCCCTGGAGAAGGGAAAGGCTACACACTCCAGTATTCTGGCCTGGAGAATTCCATGGACTATACAGTTGCAAACAGTCAGACATGAATGAGGGACTTTGACTGTGTACACTATGTACTGGCAAAGCTTTTTCATCTGCTACCTAGATTTGTCATAGCTTTTCTTCCAAGGAGTGTCTTTTAATTTCATGGCTACAGTCACCATCCACAGTGATTTTGGAGCCCAAGAAAATAAAATCTGTCACTGCTTCTACTTTTTCCTCTTCTATTTGCCATGAAGTGATGGGGTCATATGCCATGATCTTAGTTTTTTTGAATGCTGAATTTTAACCCAGCTATTTCACTCTTCTCTTCCACCTTTGCCAAAAGGCTCTTTAGTTCCTCTTCACTTTCTGCCATTTGAGTGGTATCATCTGTGTATCTGAGGTTGTTGATATTTCTCCCAGCAATCTTTATTCCAGCTTGTGCTTCATCCAGTCCAGCATTTCTCATGATGTACTCTTCATATAAGTTAAATAAGCAGGGTGACAATATACAGCCTTGATGTACTCCATTTCCAATTTTGAACCAGTCCATTCCATGTCTGATTCTAACTGTTGCTTCTTGACCTGCATACAGGTTTCTCAGCAGGCAGGTAAGGAGCTCTGGTATTCCCATGTATTTAAGAATTTTCCACAGTTTGTTATGATCCACACAGTCAAAGGCTTTAGTGTAATCAATGAAGCAGAAGTAGACATTTTTCTGGAATTCCCTTGCATTCTCCATGATCAAATGAATGTTAACAATTTGACCTCTGGTTTCTGTGCCTCTTCAAAACCCAACTTGTACATCTGGAAGTTCTTGGTTCACATATTACTTGAAGGATTTTGAGCAAAACCTTGGTAACATGTGAAATGAGCACAAATGTACACTAGCTCAAACATTTCTTGGCATTGACCTTATTTGGGATTGCAATGAAAACTGACCTTTTTCAGTCCTGTGGCCACTGCTGAATTTTCCAAATTTGCTGACATATTGAGTGTAGCACTTTAACAACATCACCTTCTAGGATTTGAAATAGCTCAGCTGGAATTCTGTCACCTCCACTAGCTTCATTTGTAGTAATGCTCCCTAAGGTGCACCTGACTTCACACTCCAGGATGTCCAGCTCTAGGTGAGTGGTCACACCATTGTGGTTGTCAACTATACTCCAATCGAAAGAACATGAAGGGACAAAAATCAAATGACTACTCAACCACTGTGATTTTCTAGTATCCATCAAAACAGTTTAAAATGGTGCCCATTTATTTCCACAAATCAGTCCTGTTGGCATAAACAATCAATGGGGTGAGCACACCTTATAACGCAGTTTGTTGGCTAATAATAATAATGCTGTCAGCGGAGGAAGCTGCCTTAGAAGACAAGAGTCCCAGGTTGGGAGCGAGTGGTGCCTCACTCAGTAACAGCATCTCCTTGAGACAGAATCATTTTCGTGGGTTGAAGCCAGTCTGAATTGTTCAAGAACAGAGATGAGACATCATCACTCTATCACATAGTCTAGATGAAAAAGATTAGATTTCTGTGCTCCCCAAACAAGTTCACATTTTACACACACATATACACATTCTCTCTCTCTCTCAATGTACCACTGATTTCTTAAAATGTGCTTTTCTGAGTGTTTATTACCAAGGATCCAATAATTCCTCTTTTGAAAATCCATTCAGATGTTTATCACAGTATTCCTTAGATTGGTGAAAAATTACCCCAAATTGGGGGATGGTGAAATAAATCATTCTACTCTCATAAAGCCATTGAAATGATGATGGTAAAATTGTGGTTTTCAGACTATGTTCAGTGAAAAAACCTTTTCCAAGGATGAAGAGTGTGATGTGGAGCTTCAATGTCGGTGTGTGGAAATGTACACAAATAAAAATAGCAGTGACATTAAGGCATTGGGAGAGCAGGTGGTTTTTTCCTTTCTTTTCCCCCATTTTTCCATAATGACGTTTTATTACTTTTAGGAGAAAACGATTCAAAAATTTTTAATCTTGTATCTTTAAATATAAGATTTATATTATATTTAATATAAATCTTTAAATTTATAAGAATTAAATGGCACTTTTTCCTTATAGAAAATTATGACTGAACTTTTGCCTGTATCTTCTGGTTGCATGCAAATCACACGAGATCTTGTTTAAATACGGGATCTCAGCTAACAGGTCTGGGGTGGGCCTGAGACTCTGCATTTCTAACAAGGTCCCACATGATGCTGATGCAGCTGGTCCATGCACAACACTTTGCGTAGCAAAGGGTCTAAGAGTTTCTTGAGAGAAATTGGCTAAAAATCAAAACCTAAATCAGACAAAAACACTGATTGAAGACTATTAGGTTCAAGAAGTGGCTCCTATAAATTGGTACCATGGACAGCCAGGGAGCCAGACTTCCCCCTAGGGTTTTCTTTTACCCCAAAGATGCTTTTATTCAAGAACATAAGCTTGAGAATGTCAGTTTTCCATATCATTACATATTTCACCACATTTAAATTAAAAGAAAATTCTGGTGAGATTTGTTTGTTTTTCAGTTGCTCAGTCTTGTCTGACTCTTTGTGATCCCATGGACTGCAGCACACCAGGTTTCCCTGTCCGTTACCAAGCCCCAGAGCTGAGACTCTGCATTCCTAATCTGGTGAGATTACTTAGAGTGAATAGAAAAGTCATCGTTTTGTCCCTGTCAAGTGACTTGAGTTCAGTTCACATATCCCAGGAACCAATCCGTGATTCCTTCCCTTTCTACAAATTGCCACTTAGCTGTTGGTTTCCATAGAAGGAAGCAATCGAGAGTCAGGAGCCCTTTTCTGTGAAGTGTGCAATACTTTCTCCCTCTCTCCCAAGGGCAACAGCTCACCTGAGCTTTCTCTAGGCTGTCTCCAAAACTAAAATGTGGAGAAGCTTTTCTTCTCAGCTTCCCTCAGGTTGCTCACGGCCTTTGTATGCTGCCTGTGGAATTTACCACACTGTTCACATGGAATTTGTACTAGTTTCCTACCACTCCCATAGCAAAGTACCATAAATGAAGTGGCTTAAAAGTACACCAGTTTATTCTCTCACAGTGTGGGGGCTGGAAGTCTGAAGTCAAGGCACTGTGTTCCTTCTGAAGGCTTCAGGGGAGCATCGTCCCTCCCTGGTCTAGGAGCATCACTTGCACCTCTGTTTCTGTCCTCACATCTCCTTTGTCTGACTCCAACCCTCCTGTCAACATAGTCACAGGCTCTGGGAATGAGGTTGTGGACATCTTTGGGGGGAACATTATTCAGTGTATTACAGTGGTCTATGCACAGCCCATAGGAGAAGGCACTGGCACCCCACTCCAGTACTGTTGCCTGGAGAATCCCATGGACAGAGGAGCCTGGTAGGCTGCAGTCCATGGACTCGCAAAGAGTTGGACACGACTGAGTGACTTCACTTTCCCTTTTCACTTTCATGCATTGGACAAGGAAGTGGCAACCCACTCCAGTGTTCTTGCCTGGAGAATCCCAGGAACGGGGGAGCCTGCTGGGCTGCCGTCTATGGGGTCGCACAGAGTCGGACATGACTGAAGTGACTTAGCAGCAGCAGCAGCAGCATGGTGTAATCAGCCTTCCAGGTGATTCTGATGTACACTACAACGTGAGAAGCACTGCTCTGATTGCAATTAAAAGGATTCATTGATGGATGACAGCAGAGTCATCCCCTGTGTGGCTTTAGTCAACATGGCTGCCTCTCATGTCTCTCCTCACATGCCAGCTGTGTGAGTATGGGCAAGTCACTAGTGTGCCCAGGGCCCTGGTTTCCTCATCTGACTGTGTAATGGGAATGATCTAACAACCCTTACAACGCACAGGATTGCCTGGGGAATCAACAGGACAGTCTGTGGGAAGAGCCTAGAATAGTTCATCAGGACCCTCAGTGAGTCCCCTCACTTGCCTTTGGAACTGTGTGGCTTAATAGGATGCATAAGCATCATGGAACCATAAACACTGGCCCACTGGCTTGCAGGTAACAGTTACACATTGACAAGGATCTTGTTAGATATTGCCTGTAGAAGGCTGAATAATACCCACCCCGTATGTCCATGTCCTAATCCTTGGAAGCTGTGAATGTTACCTTATATGGCAAAAGTGACTTTGCAGAAGCAATTCAATTAAAGGTCTTGAGCTGGGAAATTATCCTGGTAGGCAAGGAGGGCATGTAAACCCACTCCAGTATTCTTGCCTGGAGAATCCCATGGACAGAGGAACCTGATGGGCTATAGTCCATGGGGTCACACAGAGTCGGACATGACTGAAGCAACTTAGCATGCACACATCCTGGTGGGCTCAGTGTAATCACAAGGGTTCTTATAAAAGGGAGTCAAGAAGGTGGGAGAGACTCACTGTCCTGAATCAGGTAACCCGAATGACTGTCAGATTGGTTGCTGGGACCACCAGGGCTTTGCCCGCTGGCTCTGCAGATGCGATGCTCACAGAGCATGGACACACACCATCACCTGGACCCATCCCCCAGGAAAGCAGAAAGAGCTGGGAAGAATGCACCTGCGACAACTGCCACTGCCCGCTAGGCTGAGGGCTGCCCATCTCTGTCTACAGTGTCGGCCTGGTCGGCATAGAGGGAGCGGGGCAGGAGACGGGAAAACCTGCCAAGCAAAGGGTGTCATCAGCCTGAGACCCATGGGAATTGGAGGAGGAAATGGAAACAAGCAAAAAAAAAAAAAATTGAGGAGGTGGAGGAATAAGAAAAGGAAAATCAGAAAAGGACAGATTGAGAACAGTCAGTGATAATGAGTAAGATGTGGGAGCAGCAAAGCTGACAACTGCCGCGTGGTCCGAGCCAAGGACACGGTGGGTGCGGGGAGCCAGGGGCTTCTGTCAAAGCTCCTGGGCTGTGCACTCGGCCCCCACCTCAGATGCCCCTTTCTCCATGCAAGGACATGCTTCCTCCCTTCCCCCACCATAAGCAGCTGGAAGCTGCTGGATGCCTTGACCTGGAAGAGAGACAAAGCTCTGCAGAAGAAAATTGAAATGAATGCTGGCTTTAGAACTTCACTCTAGAAATAAATCTCTGCTGCTTGGGATAAATAGCTTAAAGAAATGAGACAACCAAGAGAAACACCACTGGATGGTCATTCGGGTTACCTGATGCAGGACAGTGAGTCTCTCCCACCTTCTGGCCTCCCTTTTAGAAGAACACTTGTGATTACACAAAAGGGGAGCAAGGTTGATATATGTGTCAGTACATACACATGTACCCAGCCCTACAGCATCTCCATGGACACGGAGCAGAAGTGGGAGGGTGCCATCCAGCAGGATGGTGTTCTTGGGCCACACAAACACGCCCACACACACACACTAAAATGCACTAATAAACAAAGCCTTCGGAAGACCCCAGGCATGAGGAGTGATGAGGTAGGAGTCACCAGCACCCGGGTCCACCCAGGGCCACTCCGGCTGCTGTGGAAATGTAGACACTGTCTGTGGAGCCACTTAGCCAGAGCAAGCCTGTGTGCTGCACTCCGAGTGCATTAAGTTACTGCCTCTTCACAACCCATCTTCTGGGAGAGGTATCACTCTGCAGAAGAGGAAAGCCACGCAAGGCCAGTCAAGTCATGCCTCTGCAGGCTGCGCAGCTTCTCTGAACTGGATTTGAATCTAAGTCTATTTGACTTCAAACCCACTCTGTTAGCTGAATCCCTGGCTCTCACCTCTCAGCTGTGCGGACTTTGCTGGGGCAGACAAAGCGCCACCCAGCAGTGCCCTTCGCCACTTGCCCTTCTTACTAGGCTGTGACACTTAACTTCTCCAAGGAGTGAGCCAGGTTTCCCTGAGCCAGTGGAGAGGTGAGACAACACAGCAGGCACCGGGAAGAGGTGGAGAGAGGCATCTCCAAGGACTGGCCCAGAGGACAGACCCAGGGGAGGCGAGGAGACCCTGTGCACAGCTGCTGCGAAGAGGAAAAGGAGCCTGGCTTTTTAAGACAGCCAATCTGCTCTCACCACCCACACAAGAATCCTTAAGAGAGTGGAAACCAAACGCAGAAAGAGGATTAATGGTACCTCAACAGCCACACGCCTACATATTTTTTCCTGGCCCTTTGCTGTGGCATAAAGACATACACACTGAAAGGTCGATTAGCAAATTGGCTCCTAAATGGCATTTTCCTTGATAAGTTTAAATCACAAAACCACTGTTTTCAAATGCCAGAGTGGCAGGCAAACACAGGGAACTGTGAGGGGTAATGGGTGTGCTATTCAGTGGTGAAAAATAATGCAGTGTTTCATAATTGCTTCAGAATCAGTCGTTTGACTGTACAAAGAAAAAAATTAACTGAGATAAAATTCCCTTTCGGGGAGGTAATTATGATTATTCTAAAGCCATCATTATTCATTTTACATATTGGAAAATTGCTCCCCAAATATGACCTGTTTGGAGATAAAGAGAGATTTCAATGTAATTCTCTTAAAGGATTTTAATGCTTTATCTCCAATTCAATGGCATTTTAAGAAATCAAAAGAAATGTAACAGTTTTTAGAATTTGAATTAAGGTTTTTGATTGCCTTGTTTTAAAAAAAAGACATTATGTAGGTGGACTAATTCACTAATATTTTAGCCTGGTGTGTGCTGTGCTTTTATTTGTGACTCTCAAAGCTAAAAGGGTATTTTTCAACTCATGACTAGACAAAGAAGGGACAAAGCCTGGAGAGAAGTCTGGTTTGGGGCAGATCTGACTCAGAGTACCTACCTCCTAATTTGTTTCTGCCTTTAACAAGTAGAAAAAATTGAAAAGAAAGAATGAAATATAAAGCAGATACCATTATGGAAGGGGAAACTGAGGGTAAATTGAATGTGGAAAAGAGACAAATGCCAAGCAGCTGTTACTGAAATCCTCTTCCCAACCCTCCAAGGAGTGGATCGTCTTCAGTTTGCAGATTGAGAAACCGAGGGTCAGCTCATAAAGGCCCAAAGTGAGGTTTGATCTCAGGTCTGTCTGCTCTTTATATTCATTCATTCATTCAGCAAACATCAGTGAAGGGCTTAGGGCACAGAGGAGAAGAGGGGAAGAGTCCAGCTAGTCTTTAGAGCATCTCCTATTCCTTTATCATGAGTCTTGATTTCAAGCCTGTCAGTTTGCATCCCGGGTCTCTTCAGGGCTTTGTAGACATGATCAGAGACCCTTTGGTGAAGATGCACCAGGAAACTGGATTGAAGCAGGGGTCTCCATCTTGAATAAAAGAAGTGAGAGAGAGATTGATTTGACCAATCATGACAAAAACAAGAAAAATATAAGCCTGGATAAAGCCAGGCTTTATCTTAAATCATGTGTTTTGAAATACTCTCTGATAAACCTCCTCAGGTTCCCACAAGGGCACATGGGCCAAAAGTATTCCTATCTGTCTCTCAAGCATGAGGAAGCAGGTTCAAAGGAGTGAGGTTACTTGTCCCAAAGAAACTAGCAGGTTGCTTAGTCACCATGTCACATTTCTACCTGGATGTTGATAGTGGTGGGTAGGACAGGAAATTGACAAAGAGTCGTGGTGGGCTCCAGTCAACAAGTTCTAGTTCTCATCATCCATGAGTCTTACAACCATGGCTGAGGCGCCCAAGCAGTCCCAGTCTCAATGACCTCTTCTGCAAAATATTGATAGTGTTGACCCTATCTACCTCTGCGTCATGACTCCATTGGGGAGATACTTGGTGACATGGATGGAGCATCTACAAATGTAGAGTTGCATTTAGTATGATAATGTCTGAGTCCATCCATGTCACTGCAAATGGCATTGTTTTGTTCTTTTTATGGCTGAGTAATATTCCATTGTATATATGTATAACATCTTTATCCATTCCTTTGTCCATGAGTTGATGTACATTTAGGTTGCATCCATGTCTTGGTTATTGTAAATAATGCTGCAGTGAACATTAAGCTGCATGTATCTTTTCAAATTAGCATTTTATCTGGATATAGGCCCAGGAGTGGGATTGCTGGATCATATGGCAGCTCTATTTTTAGCTTGTTAAGGGACCTCCATACTGTTCTTCATAGTGGCTACACCAATTTACGTCCTACCTACAGTGTAGGAGGCTTTCCTTTTCTCCATACCCTCTCCAGCATTTGTTGCTTATAGACGTTTTGATAATGATTATTCCGACTGGTCAGAGAAGGCAGTGGCACCCCACTCCAGTACTCTTGCCTGGAAAATCCCAGGGACAGGGGAGCCTGGTGGGCTGCCATCTATGGGGTCACACAGAGTCGGACATGACTGAAGTGACTTAGCAGCAGCATTCTGACTGGTGTGAGGTGATACGTCATTGTAGTTTTGATTTGCATTTCTCTAATAATGAGTGGTGTTGACCATCTTTTCATGTGCTTTTTGGCCATATGTATGTCTTCTTTGGAGAAAAACATCTAGATCTCCCCATTTTTGGATGGGCTTGTTTGTTTTTTTGATACTGAACTGCATGAGCTGTTTGTGTATTTTGAAGATTAATCTCTTGCCCATCACATCATTTGCAAATATTTTCTCTGATTTCTACAATTAGGATCCCTGATCATTTTTAAAAGAAAGAAATGGTCATAAGGAACCAGCATATATTAAGGCACAACAGCTCCCCCCACCCCCTTTCCCCTGCCACTTCCACCTTCATTGCTTTCCTGGATGAAGCTTCTAGATGAGAGAAGAGGGCCATGTTCCACACCGTCTCTGGATTTCAGGAAGAGCTAAAGCGGAGGGTTAGCCATTCCCAGGAGAGGAGAGAGGGGGAGCCCTGAAACCATGCTGTATGGACTTGGGAAAGGAGCAGATATTGTTGCCCTGAAGTTGCTCCTTGACCTTGATTTCAGTGTGGCACAAGAGCTGGTTCCTTCCCCATGAGGCAGCTTCTGGGCCAAGAAATATGCAGGGGTTGCATAATTGCTACATCTGCTTCTCTTTCTGGGATTTAAATGGGCCTTGATTGCAGTTTGGAACTCACCCTATTAACAGGTGTCTGCCCCAGCTGAACAGCTGAATCAACCTCGAACTTTGTGTGTGCAAAACAGATGATGGCCTTTTTCCACAACAAAACTCATTTCCTTGTGGATAGGAACATTGAGCAATGTGTGCTGGGTGTCAACACAACTGAGGATCACCCTACTGGCTGAAAACAATCACACCCAGAGAATGGTGATCAATGAGTCAAGGTCAACTTGAAGGAAGAAAGAATGTCAGAATCAATATTTTTATCCTCAGGATGGATGAAAATTGAGAAAGACTGTTGGGGTGGCTAATATGTTATATAGAAGAATCAAAACTCAGAACGATACATATAAGATGACCTAATTTTTTTATACAAACAAGAATTTTAAAGATCCTCAGGATCAAAATGATATGAGTTCCAATGGAGAAGATATTCATTTAATAAAGAGTTGAGTATCTGATACATTCTGTGCATGGAGGTTAAGTAGTGATCAAGATAAGCAAGGTTCCTGGCCACCTGGAGCATCCAGTCTACAGGGTGAAACTGACAATAAGAAATGAACATAGTCATGACAAGACAACTCTACAGTAGTAGCACAGGAGACTGAAAAGTTGCATCTAGTGAAGGAGAAAGAAGACCAGAAATGTCTGGCTTCAGGAATGCTGAGATAAGAATATGTTTCTAGAAAAATGGAGGCCTCCACTGCAAGAGCCCCATGTGACCACATGGCAAGGATGATGGACACACAAAGCTTATCAGAGCAGGCTTCAGACAGGGAGAAGTGACGAAGCACAGACAGGAGGGATGATGCTCCCATGAGGTTTTGCTAAGAAGGGGAGCAAGGAAGAAACGCCACGGTAGAACACATGTGTGAACCAGTGGGAATGATCCGGGTCAAAGGGAGATACCAATGATGCAGGAGAAATGGAAGACCTGTTGTTGGACTAGAGTCCTGGGAAGGAGATGGGACATGAATTTGAAAACTTGATGTTCAAAAGATGTTCAGAATGAGGTAGCCACAAGTTCAAATTCTCACAGGGTTCCTCAAAAAGTTTTTCATTGGAGTTTGTCGGGGGTTTGGCGGGAGCAATTGTTAGTGGGTGTCGCTGTCATGTCTGGTCGTGGCAAGCAAGGCGGCAAGGCCCGCGCCAAGGCCAAGTCGCGCTCAAGATTTAAAAAAAAAAAAAAAGTTTTTCATTGTTTAATCAGCAGTAAATTAATCAGAGTAAATTAATTTAATTTACTCCCACTGTAGTCATAGCCCAGCAGAGGAGAAAAATATATTCACATCATCTGAAGTAAATGGCCACTGTGGCAGGTCCTAGGAAGGGGAGCTGGATAGACCATGAGACTGTCAGTTGGGGCATTTGACCGGATTGGGAGATTGGAGGGCTTCCTTGAGGAAGTGATACTCAGGGTTTGAGGCGAATGATGAGTGGGCTGTAGCCAAGCAAAGAGGCAGTGGGAACTGCCTGTGCAAAGGCTGTACATATAGTGGGGGAGACCCTGTGAGTGCAGCCAGGCTGGAGCACGGGGAATGGGGCTGCAGAGGCCATGGCAAGGAACTCTTAAAAATAGATTCCTTAGGATACCACCTCACTCCTATAGGACAGTTATAATGTTTTAGAATTAAATTAAAAAATCTTTTTTAATGGAAAATAAATATTGGAAAGGAGGCAGAGAAATGGGAACCCTCAGATGCTGTTGTTGGGAATGCCAAATGATAACAGCCACTGTGGAAGACACAGTCACAGTTCCTCAGAAGTTAAACATAGAATTCCCACATGACCCAGCAATTCCATCGGTATATATACCCAGAATAATTTAAAGCAAGGACTAGAATAGGTTCCTGTACACTGATGTGGATACATAGCCAACAGGTGGAAGCAACTCCAGATGGATGAATGGATAAACAAATTGTGGTCCATCCAGATGATGGATATTTTTGGATATTCCATTCCTGCAATGGACATCCTATCCATCCAATGGAAGATTAATCAGCTATTTAAAAAAGGAATGAAATACTGGTACGTGCTATAGCCTCATGCTTAGTGAGAGAAGCCAAGATACAAAACCCACCTATTGTATGATTCCATTTATAATGAAATGCCCAGAATAGATAGATCCATAGAGACAGAAAGTAGGCAAATGGTTACCTAGGGGAATGAGGAGTGACTGCATAATGAGTACACTTTTCCTTTGGGCTAGAGAAGGTATTTTAGAACTAGAGAATGATGATATTTACAACACGTTGTCAATGTACTAAATGCCACTGAGTTCTCCACTTTAAAACGGTTAATTTGATGTCATGTGTATTTTACCTCAATAAAAACAAATAATTCCAATTACTTAGAACATTTTCCACTCGAGAAGAGAGTTCCAAGCAGCTAGACATTTTCGTCTTACTCAGTGCTCACTCCTCAAAGAGGAACTTTACAAAATTTGAGAATGTCACCCATAAGACAACCAGGATGCTGAGAGATTTTTTCAAACTTTCATAATGAAGAACGGTCAAAGGAGCGGGACTCAGCTTGGAAAGAAAGGCGCCTCCCTCAGGGACAGCTGACGGAGGCTGAGAGGCACACGGGAACTTGGAATGGAAGACACTGTAACAATCACATTTGTTGAGAAGTAATAGTAGTGAGCTTCCTGTCCTGAGATGTAGTCAAATGTACCTGAATGGTTGACAGCCATGGACAGGACATAAGGGATTCCTGAACCTGGAGGTCTAGGTTGATTGCCTTATAAATTTCCCTTTAACTCAGAGATTCTATGACACATTTATAAGAATCAGTCAGGAGGAGAGAGGAACATTCTAGCCCAAAGCAGTATTATGTTTTCCAAGAGGCTACCCCAAACGGTGTTGCCAGGCAAGTGGGAAGTGTGGGATGGTTAAGAGAAATTATTGTCAGCTAATGAAAGTGATGGGCTTGTTAAATAACTTTGAGCTGTGTACATGGTTGCATTTTCAATTTTGTCTGTGAAGGCAAGGACATGCCATCAGATTAGCTATATTCTTTGGTGTTCTCTAATGCTCTACTGTGAACTCAGCAGGGCATTCATATATGAGGGGATTCATATATGAGGGGAACACAGCTACAGTGCAAAGGCAGAGTGTCCCATGAAAGACCGAAGCATCAGGGGTGGACATAACCCAGGTTTATGGATTGAAACACTCAGTACAAACCAAAGGAAAACCACTGGCCCTTCCCTGTGCTTCGTAAAGAGATAGGAGGAAGTGACCTGTGTTTTAAAGGCAGGGTCGGCTTTCAGCCAGCTTTGAAATCCAGGGCCCCTTGGCAGGCTGCTATTTTATGTCTTACCTGCATTCTCCTAGCTTTTAGCTGCAATTCCATATGAGGCATATGGCAGGAATAGCCACTTCCCCTGATCTCTAAGTCACAGACTACCTGGAGACTGATTCTGAAAGAAGTCCCTACAATGAACCGTTGCTGGGGTCTTGCGCTTGTTCCTTGTAGCCCAGACCAGAAATCTGATAATCCGAGCACATTTTCTATGGATGGTAACAAGGTGGAGGGGACAGATTTGCCATATACTCAGTGTGCGCCTATGACACATGATGTAATATGTCTTAAGACCCCATTTCTTCACCAAAGGAAACGTTGAGGAAAGGTCAGGAGGCCATAGAGAACCAGGAGAGTGTGAGAGGGCATCTCAGGCCCTCAGGAAGAGGGCCTCAGGGGAGGACCAAGGGTGTAGAGAGCTGGGACCCCCTCCCTCTGTCACCTGCAGGAGACCAGAAGACCCACTCAAAGAGTCACGGAGGCTCTGTTTTGTCCTACCCAGAGGGTGATTAGCCCCTTAAACATCTAGTAGGCAAAAATCACATCTTTTCTTCCATCCCCAAGTTGAACCTGGGAAGATGGAGGAGGGGGAGGCAAAGTGGAACATCTTGATGGTGCTTTAATCTTTATCTCAGCCTCTCCAAGACCCGGCAGCTCTTCCTTGTGAGTCTTCCTTGAGGGCTGCAAAAGGTCCCCCAGCCCCACCTCTGTTGCCCCCAGGGTTGGCCCTGAGGGCCCCTGCCTTTAGGGTGCTATGCTTTTCGTTCCCCTCTGACTTGCCATCTGCCCTTCTTCCTTTCAGCCTGCCGACTCTCAGCACAGCTGATCACATGTAGGCACTGAGAAGACCATTTAGAGTCACACTCAAGGTTCTGAGTGATCTTTAGTCTTTGGGAGCATTTGTAGTCTTAAGGGATGTGCATTCAAGTTCATTTTTTTTTCCTAATTAAATGATGAACTGTCCAACTATATAGGAAAATTATTTTTTGTTAATTTCCTGTTGCTTCTTGCTACATTGGGTTACATTCTATATTTTCTGACCTCCATCCCTCACCAAATAGTAAATAAACATCCAAATAAAACAGTGTGATAGGAGAATGGAAATCAATCATATCCCGCTACCCTCTGGTACAGCTGCTGCTGCTGGGAAGTCGCTTCAGTCGTGTCTGACTCTGTGCAACCCCATAGACAGAAGCCCATCAGGCTCTCCCGTCCCTGGGATTCTCCAGGCAAGAACACTGGAGTGGGTTGCCATTTCCTTCTCCAATGCATGAAAGTGAAAAGTGAAAGTGAAGTCACTCAGTCGTGTCCGACTCTTAGCGACCCCATGGACTGCAGCCCACCAGGCTCCTCCGTCCATGGGATTTTCCAGGCAAGAGTACTGGAGTGGGGTGCCATTGCCTTCTCCGCCTCTGGTACAGATGTAGAGCCAAATGAGGGCTCCCTTACCTGCCTAAAAAAATAAGGAAGACATTGGGACCAACACTTCCATCCCTTTTGGCACCACAAAATCTTGGAATGCCTTCTTCCTAAAGCTGCCTTCTGGGACCCCTCAGCCTCTCCAGGGGAAATGGGAGAGATAGCAAAGATAACATCAACAACAACGTCAAATAGCTACCATTTATTGAGCCTCCAGTGCTAAGTGTCTTACTAACATTCCCTCCTGTAATCCCTACAACAACTGTATGAGGTAGGGACCATGATAATACCCATTTTATCAATATACATGGGGTATGTCTGGAAGTAAGTTCTCAGGAGCCCAGAAGGTGCAGAACTAAACACCCACTGGAAACAGGTGCTTTACTTGAATATATACCTATATATCTGTCTATAAGTAATATATAATATACACGTGGTAACAGTTAAATTGAATAGTAGGGCTTGATGAAAAACAGTATTGCATGGCCTTGCTCCAAGTTGTTGTTCAGTTGCTCAGTTATGTCCGGCTCTTTGCGACCCCACGGACTGCAGCACCAGCCTGCCCTGTCCTTCACTGTTTCCCAGAGTTTGTTGAGTCGATGATGCCATCCAACCTCTGTTACCTTGCTTTCATCACCTCTCATCCTCTTGCTCCAAGAGATAATCTCTTATTAACTCTTTCTTGCTCGAGTTGCTAGAGGGATGCTTCCACAATCTAGACACAGGGAGGTGAGACAGTTTGGATATTGGTGTGGGCACTTGGGGCTGTCACCATGAGGGGGAGGGGGCACTATTGGCATTGAGTGGGTCCAGGATGGGTCTCGGACAATGTCCCCATTTCTTGATTGATTTGCTAATGTCCTCTGGACATTTATGTAGATTAAAAATCTGCTTCTAATTACCAGTAACTAAGAAATAAGTACATCTGACATATAAACACAAGATATTTGGGGGTGGTTTTCAGAAACAGATGTTTTTCAGGACTGCAATTGCCATGTCAGTGGAGGGAAAAACGTGCTTTGTCTCTTTTAAAACCTTACCAAGTTGTTCACCGTTTTGGAACATCAGGGCACTGATGGCAGGATCGCCCTTGGTATTTGAATGACCAACACACTACATCTCAGTAGGGTTAGCGTCTTAGCTGTCCCAGTCATGGCGATTCTGCAGCTCAGTTGCCCATCAGATGACTTCACTCCATCTTCCAGTGCCTGAATATTTACACATTGAGAAAATACAATTCATTTTAAATTACTTCTTTATACTGCATTTGAGGTGTTATATTGATATTTTTTTTCATTTGGATTTCATTCGTGGAGTGCCAAAGGGACAGTATACATGTTTGTTTATAAGTGATGTCAGATCTGATGGGCTTGGAAACAAGTGGCTCTGATCTTAATAATATGCTTAATTCTCTCTTTCTTGATTTATCAACTTTTGACAATATCTGCTGATTCCTTGACATGAATGATGAGGCTCTACGTCATCCCCCCTCACAAAGCTCTATTTGTTTTTTCATCAGAGTTTGACTGTATCTTCTGATTCCTGCTTGAGCAGCTGAGGACATCAGTAGTGCTGCCTTTTCATTCATATTCTCCCATGTCCCCCTGTGTATCAGCTATGTTTTCATTGGCAGAGTCAAACATTGTCAAAGTTTACTAATATTTTCATTTAGTTCTGCAAACAGAACTCAGTCTTTTTTCTTTTTTTTGCTTTGTCATAAGGTGACTATAAAAATCGAAAACCAATTCATGGGCTTCCCGTTAGTTTGAGAAATCAGTCAACATGCAGGATCTCAGTTCCCCCACCAGGGATTGAACCTGCAGTGGAAGCATGGAGTCCTAACCACTGGACTGCCAGGGAAGTCCCAAAAAAGCAGTCATCTTTCTGAGTGACAGGATAAAAGGTTATACAGGCTAGAAATTATGCCTGATGTGCTGAGAAAGTAACTAGAGAAGCAAGAAGCTGAGAGGAGATTTTAAGAGTCAAACATAAAGCAGGATTCTGCATATTAAGACTTTTGCTGGAGAGATAAGCCTCATGAGTAATTATGGAGCAGTAAGCAATGATATGCACACATGTGGTTAAATGCCCCCAAAAGATCAGGGCAGACAAAATGTGTCCTTATAGTTTATAATTAGTTGTACTCCTAGATGAGGCAATGAAGGTCAGTAAGATCTCAAATTGTATAAAATCCATTGGAAATAAGATTTCATTAATGGTCTAAAATTAAATTATTAGGAGAGTATCTCTACTGTGGAATAAGGTAAAACTATATACTCCCCCCCCATTATGAAAGTAATCTTGCTCTTTGTAGAAATCTGGGAAAACACAAAAGGGTATTAAAAAAACAACTAAAAACTCTATTAATCCTTAGAGATAAACCCTGTCAATATTTTGGTATACATTAATATATTGATATATTAGTAAGGGTAGGGCCACTGCTAAAACTAATAAGCCCCTGAACACAGTGTTCAGCAGTTTCTTTCTGGTTCACATCAAAGTCAGTTCCAGGCTGTCAGTGTGTTGGGTAGGAGTGAGCCTCTGCTCCACAGAGTCATTCAGTCACCCAGGCTGGCAGGGGCAATTCCATCTTCAACATGTGGTTTCATAAGGCATGCTGGGTGTCAATGTCACATTCCAGCTGAGAGGAGGGGAAAGCGCCGAGAAGCACATGATGTGCTGGAGAATCTGTCCGGGACGCCTGGAAGTGGTGGACGTCACTTCTGACCTCATTGGCTAGAACTCAACATGTAGTCCCACCTAACTGCTAAGAAGTCTGGGAAATGTGGTTCAGCTGTGTGGCCAGGTAGCTGAGAGATGTTTGGTGAATACCAGTCTCTACCATAGTGTATTTTCTCTCAGCCTTTCCCAGTACATATATATGTGTATGACTAGGGTTATATTGTACATTTAGCTTTTTATTCTGCTTTAAAAATAACAACAACAACAAAAAAATATCTGAGCACTTTCCCACCTAATTCTTTGCAAACATGGCTGTGTGTTATCTAGTCATATAGAGCAGGGTTTCTCAACCTCAGCACTAATTTTTTGGAAATCTGTATTGGATTACAGTTGATTTACAGTGTTGTGTTAGTTTCAGGTATATAGCACAGTGATTCAGTTATACACACATCCACTCTTTTTTAGATTCTTTTCCCATATAGGTCATTACAGATTATTGAGTAGCATTCCCTGTGCTGTACAGTAGGTTCTTATTAGTTATCTATTTTATACACAGTATTGTGTATATGTCTCTATTTTTTGACATTTGGGGCTGGATCTTTCTTTCATGTGGTAAGGCCTGTCCTGAGCACTGTAGGATGTTAGCAGCCTCCCTGGCCTCCATCGACTAGATGCCAGTAGCACCCTCTCCCCAGCTGTGACAACTAAAACTGTCTGCACATGTTGCCAGATGTCTCTTGGGGGACAAAGTCATCCACAGCTGAGAACCACGGGGCTAGATCAACAGTAATTTATGCAACCACACCCCTTTTATCAAACAGTTGTTGCTTCCTTTATTGTTTTTATTGTTTGACATGCTATTACATCTTGCTCTGTGCTAAATATCTTTTTACATTAATTTTGACTGAAACAGTCATGAGTTACTTAGGAGAGAGAGTCCCAGAAGCAGATTATTAGGCCAGAGGCTATGAATAGTTTTAAGTCTCTCGATACATCCTGCCAAATATCTTTCCAGAAAGGATCTACCAGTTTACTCTTCCACTGGCAACACAGTCTTGCTTTATTTTTAAAGGTTTTAGTTATATGAGAAAAATGGTTTATTATTTTAAAAGAGCATTTCTTAGACTAATAGTCAAATGTGCATATTAGCTATCTTGTACACCCTGTCAGTAGCCTTGCTAATTTCCCAACTGCTGTTTTGTTTTTCTTAAGGGTTTTAGGGACAATTGCTTGTTGAAATCAGTCCATGACATTTCCAGAGTGAGTAAAAGTTTCTATTAAAATGTGGCTTTCCTTTGACATTGTGTACACAATGGCTATAACTTGGTTTTTAATCACAGCATCCCATTGTGACTGGCTCCAATATTTGGACAGCTGTTATTTCTTTTCTTTGGTTAAAAAAAAAATCCAAGACTTCTAGGGAATGACAGAAAGTGAACCAAAGGGTTTACTTTTCATCTCAGTGCATACAGCCTTAGAGTTCTTGCTTCCAGAGTGGCTGAATGAGGTCATATCTTGCCAAAATACTATTTCAGACTGTGTGCCCAAGTCCCATTCTGTTGTGTTCCTTGTCTCCTAGGAGCCTCCCAAGATGTAGGAATCAACCAAATCAAATGCTCTTCCCTAAATCAGGACTTAAACCAACTGCTTGTTGCCCTTATCCCTTTGCAGGGGATCCCGCTTATTGTCAACTGCAGCTGGATTCCTGCATGCACGTGCTTTCAGCACTGGTTGAAATGGATTACTTTCCTGTAACAGGACACAAAGTTAAACCTATGAGCTCCCTGCCATTTTATTACTGCATGAAGATTGGTTAGGCATGACTGTTCCCATGGGACTGTGAAAATGAGCCAGTGATTTGCCTAGCACAAATCTCTGTCCTTTTGGGCAAAATATTATTAGGCTTTCTAGAGCTTTGCCTTGATAAAATCTTTCCTAATCCAATAAATTCAATAGATGAAATGTTTGTTTCCTCCACTCTTTCTCAGTCCTAAAGCCTCTTTCTTCAGGCTTAAATGTCCCTTAAGTGGACTATCTACTGTTACTGTTTATGTAACCCTCTGTTCAAGTAACACGATGTATTTTCAAAACAATGAAGAAACACAACATAAACTATCGGGGGCAATGTTAGGCTCAGAAATGTCTCACAAAGCATTAGCCAGGGGGAAACTGCAGGGATCTCAGAGCGTTGCTAATACCTTTGCAGACAGGAGAGTTCTTCTCTTAAGGAGACAGAAGGAATTTAAGATCTGGACACTGTTAAACCATTAATTCCCTTACAAGCTCAAGCAGGAGGACTGAGCACTGGGAGAGGCCGTGTCTGGGGAGGGTGGGCAAAGCCTTCTGGAGCCTTCCAGGGTGGGCTTCCAGGGATCGGGTGGCTTATGGAAACCCCCAAATCAGTCACCACTCAGATGGGAGAGTGCCATCTGTGCCCTTCTAAGTCATTTGTTTTCCACAAGTAAGTCAGTGTGGCAACCTTGGCCGCACATTGGAACCAGCTGGGGAGATTTTGAGGCTTGGAGGCCTTGGTCCCACCCGCTGAGGCCCAGAAGAAACTGAGTTTCAAAAGCTCACCAGGTGATTCTAATGTGCAATCTGGGTGGAGACCCACGGAACGAACTAGCTCCCGCCGCCCCCACGTGAGCCAAAGGTTCCAGGACTCTGGGCTGGGGCGAGGCCGCCAAACACCGGGGCGCACCTGGGGGCGGTCCTCGAGTCAGCCTCTGGGGCCTCAGTTTCTTTATCTGCACAATGGGTGACGGCCAGGACTGCCAAGGCCCCCTCCGGCTGGAAGAGTTCTCTTCTGGGACGCAGATCTGCGCCTCCGAGATCCTCTAAGCCCGCTCCCCTCGGTCCCCATCCCCCGCTCTGGCTTTTCCGGTTTCCTCGCCCCTCGGAGCTCGCCCGGGGGGTCCCAGAGGAAGCTGCGCGCTTCGCCGCCACCCCGGCGCGCGCGCTGCCCGGTTGGGGCCCCGGCTGCGGGCGCACAAAGCCCCCGGCGCTGACGTCAGGGCCCCCTCTCGGCGCGGCCGGCCCCCAGTGCAGGCGGAGCCGCGCCGCGCTCCCACCCCGGCCGGGAGTGATCACCAGCCGCCAGCCCCGCAGCCCAACGCCGCCCGCCCGCCCGCGCACGTGCCCGCCGGACCTGCAAACTTGTGCTGCCGGCTGTGTCCGTCCCCCGGGAGCCCGAGCGCCCGCAGCCCGCGCCTCCCGCCCGTCTCCAGCCATGGGTAAGCCGACGCGCTGGCCCCTCGCCCCGGCCACAGCCTCGCGCCCCCGCCCCCGCTCAGGTGGGGCCTCCTGGGGGCACCTCCCCGACCCGGGCCGGTTTTGGGGAGGCTGCAGGTGGGAGGGGCGCGGCGCAGGTGTCCCGAACGCCCAGGTGCGTGTCCCCGCCCCATCCCGGGGGCGTCCCCACTCCGACTGCGGCCCCCCTACCGGGCGTGTGACTCGCCGGAGGGGACGGGCGGGACCCTCCAGAGGGGAGCCGAGGGGGCGGACGGAGCGTCCCGGGCTGCGGGCTCCTGCTGTGATTTTCAGGGGGTAAGAGACAGTTGCTCCTGGTCCTTTCCCCGGGACGCTCTCCAGTCCCCCGATCTCCCGGCTGCGAGTCTGATCCGGTCCCACCCTGCCGGGGTCTTGTTCGCCTTAAGCCCACCTGAAATCAACGCCCAGTTCCCCAAGCCTGGGGTCTTCCGTGAGCTCGTTTGGGAACCGTGAGCCTTGAAACCAAGAAGGTGGAAGGGAAGAGGGACAGGACGGGACAGAGGGCGAGGCTCTTTGTCCCCCGTTTCCACTATCAGAAGGCGAACCTGGGGCGCAGGTGGAGCCTATGTGCCCCGCGGGGTCCGAGGCAGTTGGGGAATCGACTAGTCGGGGTGAAAAAAAGCCGAGCTCTGGAGATTACAAAATCTCCCACCTGGCCCGGGGCGGAGAGCAGGAGGCTGTAAGATTGTGTCTGTCACCTCCTGACACCTCCGAAATCCTGCAACATGTTTTACACGGGGACACCCCCGAAATCCTGCAACATGTTTTATACGGGGACGCTGTGTCTCTAGGAAAACTCGTTAAAGAGTGCGGTGGAAATCAACCTCGTTCCGCTGCACCCCCGAAAAATGTGTCTGGGAAAGGGTTTCCCCTGCCTGCTCTGTTATCCTTCTCTCGTGGCTGATAGGCTCCAGCCGCAAAAGCCACAAAGACTGTCACAAGGAGCCCCTCGGAATCCGCATTCCAATGAGGGAGTCAGTGAATTTAACCATTGCAGCCCCTGGGGAGACCTTGGGCATTCCCTACCGGGCCCCAGCCCCCGCCCCCTACCCCATCCTGCAGTCCCTGTGCTGTTGATGGCGTGGGTGGTAATTTTGTACCGAGCAAACGTTTGGTGAGGGTTTGTAAGGAGGGCACATGATTTTGCGTTTAAAAGGAAGCTCAAAGAATTTTAGAGTTAAACCTTTTTTTTTTTTCTTTTTCATTTTTTGGTTTATTTTATAAATTTACTAGGTGATCAAAATCTGAAAGAAAATAAGGTCCGTGAATCCACCAGGACAATTTCTTGCCAAAAAGTTAGGGGTGAGCTAGGATAAGATCCTTCTACAAAAGGGCAGAATTGCATGACCTGTATCTCATGTTCCTACTTGTTGTTCAGTTGCTCAGTCGTGTCCAACTCTTTGTGACCCCATGGACTGCAGCACACCAGGCTTCCCTATACCAATTCACCATCTGCAAGAGTTGGCTCAAACTCATGTTCACTGAGTGGGTGATGCCATCCACCCATCTCATCCTCTGTCGTCCCCTTCTCCTGTCCTCAATGTTTCCCAGTATCAAAGGTTCCAACTAGTCATGTCCTGTGACTATCAATATTTCAGCAATGCTTGGCTCAAAGACGTTGAAGTTGCACAAAAGTGCCAGCTTGAGGAAGGCATTAACTAATTTTCCTGAAATAAAGTTATTTCTGTTTTTTTTTGTTTGTTTGTTTTTGTTTTTGATCCTAGGCATTCGGATTTGTTCCGGTTAGAAATTGAGCGTCGAATTACCACTTGGGGACCTTCTTGGGAATGGCTTTCACGGTGCCCAGGGCCTAATTGGGGGCGGGCTTTATTTTTAGGTAGGTGTGGAAGTTCCCCAGATTCTCATGAAGCAAAAGCCCAAACCAGAGGCCTGTTCTCAAGGAAGTACTTTGTGTCTTGGACAATTGTTGCTTCTACACTTCAATTGCCAATTTATGTTAATTTGTGCATACCTCACTGGTTCTGGCAGTTTCCTTGGTTTTAGTTTTTAGCTTTTACATTAAAAAAGAAAAAAAAAAGTCCCCCTCAGGCCAGAAAGGAAACATACTGATTTCCTTTGGTAGATTCTTGGTAAATACACCACAAGGCCGTGAACTGGTTTTATTTTTCCAGATGTATTTAATTACTGAACGTACCCCAATGAATGTTTTAATTGAAGTGATTTAATGCTGGGAAAACTCTGACCATTTGTCCATTGGCTGGAACTTTGATTCTTATATAAGTCACTTCCTTAATGTGGTATCAGTTCATTTACTGGTAAACTGGGTGAGGTTTGTGAAAATAAAAGTTCCTCTGGACTCAAATTTTAAGGTATTTAAAATCTTTACGTTGACAAAGAAAATAATGAGCAATGTGTGTACAGCTTTATCTTTCAGTGCATCTTAAAAGAAAGCATGCTTTTCAAAAATTGTTGAGCCAGTTGACTTTTTTAATGGCTTTGTTGATAGAATTCACATACCATGTAATGCACACATTTAAGTGCACAAAATCAGTGAGTTTTAGTATATTCAAAGTTGTACAACCACCACCACTAGCTAACATTGTCATCACCCCAAAAAGAAACCCTGTACTCATTAGAAGTACCTCCTCAGACTCCTAGCAAACACTGATTTACTTTCTGTCTCTATAGATTTGCCTGTTCTGGACATTTCATGTAAATGCATTGAGCCAATTGATGTTTGACGTGTGTTTGACTCTTCAGTACCTTGGATTCTTTTGCACAATGGGAAGATGTCATGATGTACTGTTTGTATGTAGTACACCACCTAAATGAGGCAGTTGAAAGTATTTCACTGGCTGAAGAGTTCCACATTTGGCCATTGTGCATGTGTATGCTCACTCTCTCTCTTTTCCTCTCATCTCACTCTCTCATTCAGTGTAACTCTGGTTTTCTCTGATAGCAACTCAGGTTGCCTAATAGAGTTTTGAACCTGTTACTTTATAGACCCTAAGACATGGCAACTAAATGGACTCCCTGCAATAATCTCTTATGAGGCTTTTGTGGACTATCCACCCAGAGTGAATATGGATCATGTATCCAGAGAGAGGGCCTCCCAGGTGGCGCTAGTGATAAAGAATCTGTCTGCAATGCAGTAGACGCGGGTTCGATCCCTGTGTCGGGAAGATCCCCGGGAGGAGAAAATGGCAACTCACTCCAGTATTCTTGCCTGGAGAATCCCATGGACTGAGGAGACTGGTGGGTTACAGTCCATGGGGTTGCAAAGAGTCAGACACAACTGACGTGACTTAGCATGCACACATCTGAGAAGTGCCACTTTTGTTTCATTAGTTGCTTGTAATTTTAAATGAAAATTATATGTGAAATGATCAGATATAGCAAAACAACGAAGTAGTTGTTTAGATCTGTTTTTGTGATAAGGAAGTTTTTATGAGGATTATGAATTTAAACACAGTCAATCATTTCACTAAACAGCATTAAAAACATGGGTTGAGAGCTGTTCTTTAATGTGCAGGCAAGTCATCTGGTGATCTTGTTCAAAATGCTGATTATGATTCTCTGGGTCTGGGTGGGGTCTGAGTTTCTGTGTTTCTAGCAAGCTCTTGGTGGTACTGGAGCTGGTAGTCCCCAAGGCAAGCAAATAGAGAAAGCAGAGCAAGTCTGAGGCTGGGATGCCTGCCTCAGGAATTCCACGAACTTGCCATGTGAGCTTGGGTAAATCATTTTCATTTCTTAAGTTCAGTTTACTATACAGTAAAAGGATTTGATAAAATCATTTCTTCGGGCCCTTACAGATCTAAAAGGATGTACTTTCTTGTTTTTCTGTTTTTAAAACTTCTTGTTTTATGTTGGAATATAGCCAGTTAGGGCTTCCCTGGTGGCTCAGAGGTTAAAGCGTCTGCCTGCAATGCGGGAGACCTGGGTTCGATCCCTGGGTCGGGAAGATCCCCTGAAGAAGGAAATGGCAACCCACTCCAGTATTCTTGCCTGGGAAATCCCATGGATGGAGGAGCCTGGTGGCCTACAGTCCACGGGGTCTCAAAGAGTCAGACACGCCTGAGCGACTTCACTTTCACTTTCATAGCTAATTAACAGTATTGTGATAGTTTCAGGTGGCCAGCAAAGGGACTCAGGTATACATATACATGTATCCATTCTCCCCAAAACTGCCCTCTCAAAGGATGTAAGTTAGAAAAAAGAAATAAGAGGGTCACGTTAGGCTTGACAAACGTGACAGAACAGCTTCCTAATTGTTTAAACACCACATGCTTCCTTGAAGCCGGCATCACAGGCATCATTGGTCGTTGCATTGAATGCCAGGATCTTGATGTGCCCGCCAACAGGACACCCAGCCATCCCCGAAAGACACTAGCGGAGGAAGCCGTAGTGTTCACCCACTTGAGGGCCTCCAGCTTTAGCTTCTCCTGCCCTCTTATCTTTAGAGCTGGCCTCATCAGAGAGCCTTTCTTGATTCTACATGCAGGGCCCAGGCCACCTTCAGAGGCCAGAGTCAGAAGGAAGCATGCATGCCGAGGACCCACACATATAACGTTTGCTTCTGGCAGTTTGCTCAGGAATTCAGATACAGGTGGAGACGAAGAATGCTACCCTGAAGATCAGCTGGGCAGGAAATAGTCCCAGGATGGTTCGCTTCCCTCTGTCTGAGTCTAAAGACCTAGGAACAGCCCACCCTCGGGTCTGGGAGAGAGTACCCTTCAAGTCTTGGGGAAATTTTGCATAAAGCTCTAGTCCAATAGCACAGAGTGTGGTTTGTGACAAACAGGAAGTAATTAATTATTGAGTATCTTTTTGCTCTAGCAAAACCTCTAGCCCAAACCACTTGATCCTTCCAAGGGGTTCTTAGAGGACATCCTTATTGGCTGCATCCGGGGTCAAGTAGTTGATGGTTTATTGAAAATGCCAAAGGGGTGAATCACTGTCAGTAACCATCTTACACATTTTGTTTAACTTTAAATATGAATTCACCAGTATTTTGTTGCAAAGTCAAGGTCTTTGAGTGTGAACCCTGATTGAAATTCTTGAAGACTTCCGTGTAATACACAGCCAGAATTCAATGGCTTTTGATTTCCAGTTTGATCCTTTTAAAGTAGAGTGAGAACCAACCTGTGTGCAGATTCCTTGTAGATCAACAATCCCACTCCTCTTAAACCTTTAAAATTTTCTCGCCCCTACTTACTCTGGCAACTGTTTTTCGAAGTGACTCATCTCTTAAGGCTTTTCAAAGCCAATCAACTTGGTTTTCAAAGAAATAAAAAACTATTTTTGGAGCTCATTTTATTAGCTTGTGTAACACCTAATTAAATGTCATAATTCTAGTAACAAGTACAGCTGGCATAAACAGACTTGAGAATATGATAGACTTCTGAGGTACACAATTCAACTGGTGGGAGAAGCAGTATATACATAGATGTCTTGGAGAGTAGCCTAGAAACCAAGTTCTGTGGGCAATGCCCAGTATTATTTACAAAAAGAATAGAGAATATTGGGTAATTGGGTGGATCCACTAGGTGAACATTGGTAAGAGGACTCCTACTATATCTTTAAGCCAATATTATCCATTTAACATTTTAACATGATTTTTCTGGTTCCCATTAGCTGGGTTGTTAGTGTTTATGTCTTTTCTGTTCAAATGTCAAATTTTTCAAGAACAAAGATTGCTTTACTCATTGTTTTATCCCAATGTTCACTCAAATAATTGACATAGGTACTCCACAAGTATTTGTTAAAAGGATAAGGGTTTTATCATATAAAATCGATTTTATTAAGGCCTGTCTGCATTATAAAAGTATAGATTTCAAGGCATATAAAATTATATATGACAAACTGTGATAAACTAGAACAAATTAACTAGTGCAAATGACATTAATTATTATTCTTTAATAACATTAATACATTGAGCACAGATTAGCCCAGAATAACAGAATTTCAGGGCTTGAAGTCACTTTCGAAGTAAATTGATTGCTACAGGCATATACAGACACAAAAACAATTTAAAGAACAGTGTGAATTTTATTTCATTACTTTTTTTTTTGCCTTTAGCCTTTTCTTTTGATGTTATAAAATATTTTCCTCTCTGGTGAAAAGTACTTCCTTCTTGTCAGATTTTTGAAGTGCACAAAATTTTTGGAGTGAAACAGTTTGTTTCAGTGTAATTCATTATTGCCCTGAGGATTAAAAGGTAACAATGGTCTTGAGCTTCCACTCTCCACTTGTGTAACTGGGTTAAATGAACACCTATTGCCGTGCCATGCAACAGGTATGTGCCCCTTTCTAAGTGTTTGAGTTCCGGTTACGTGGCCATCACCGTGAAGGCTTTCAGGGAATATTAAGACAGCTGCTCACTCAACAAGCATTCACAGAGTCCTGTTCAGATGAGCCAGGTACTGTGCTAAATCTTGAAGCAAAAATAAACAAGACCCAGTGCTGTCCTCAGATCACCACTGTTATTTCAGAGATGCAGATAAATAGTTATAATAGAAGTACAAGGTCCTGTTGAATAATTTCTTCTGTCTCGGAGAAAAAAGGGTGGAGTGCTATTTCTTAGGGGGATTTCCTGGGGAGGTGGTCTTCCTCGATCTGAGTCTTGAAGGATGAGCAGGATGACAGGAATCAGTGGTGGCGGGGGGCGGGGACATCTTGTACATAAAGTGTGTACATAAAGTAACCTGCTTTAAGTGATCACACATGGACACACATAGCTGAATCTTGCAAGAATATTTTTGGTCTTGTCTGTTGCCTCCTCCCTTTTGAAAGATAAAGCGGAGAAGGAAGGAAGTGTGAGCCTTTTGGGGGAAGGAAAGGGTCTCTTTGGTGTGACTCCAGAGGGGTTAGGCATCAAAATGAAACCCAGTTCTTGTCTATTTATGCATTTGATTATTTTGAAAGTGTCATTATTTCTTCCTTAAATATTTGAAAGAATTCACCAGTGAAGCTATTTGGGTCTTGAGTTCTCCTTGTGGAAATGTTTTAAATTATGAATTATGTTTCTTTAACAGAGAGTACTATTCAGACTTCCTGTTTCTCTTTGTTTCAGGTTTGATAAGCTGTGTTTTTCAAGGACTTTTTCATCTTATCTAAATTATTAACATTATTGACTTAAATTCGTTCATAATATTTTTGTATTATATATCTAATCCTGTTGTCTATAAGATCTGTAGTGATGTTCCCACATTCATTCCTAGTAATGTAGGTAATTTAAGTATCTGTTTATTTTTCTTGATCAATCTTGGGCATTTATTTTAAAATTTATTTTAGTAGGTTGATGCTTACATCTGATAACTACATCTGATAGATGAGCTGATCACTTAATTAAAAAGGAGTACATTTTCTAGTAATCAGAAAATAGAATTTTAATGTCTAGAGGTAGAAGTTGCTTCCCTGATGGCTCAGACGGTAAAGAATCTGCCTGCAATGAGGAAGGATCAAACCTGGGTTGGAAAGATCCCTGGGAGGAGGGCATGGCAACCCGCTCCAGTATTCTTGCCTGGAGAATCCCATGGACAGAGGAGCCTGGTGGTCTATAGTCTGTTGGATCGAGAAGAGTCAGACACAGCTCAGCAGCTAAGCATAGAAGTTGCTTACTTGGTTAGAAACAGAATCTGCCAAAGGAAAAAGTATTAAACCTGATCTTTTGAAATTTACTCTTAATGGCTCTATAACTCGGGTATTTGAACTTGGTTTGCCAAGATCTGTTGTAAATGATCTTGCATTAGAGTTATTGCTTAGTATCTGCTTGTGTATTCATTTTCTGTAGGACTGTTGAATTCTGCTTTCCTCTTCAGAGCAACTGGAGACAGACACTGAAACAAAAGAAGTCTTTCCTTCCCTTTCAAGTGTACTTTTAGATCAGGGTTTCTCAAGCTCAGCACTTTCTGACATTTGGGGCTGGATGATTCTTTGTTGTGTGGAGACCATTCTGCGCACTGTGGGTTGTTTAGCAGCAACCCTGGCTTCTATATGCCAGTAACATTACCGTACTTGTGACAACCAAAAATGTCTCCAGAAATTGCCAAGTAAGAACTATTGGGAGACAAAATAATCCCATGTTGAGAACCACTGCTTTTGAGTAAGAGGGATTGAAAGCCTTTTGTGTTTCCCAAATATTATAAAATCTGAATAATGGCATGATTGGAGACTTGGTTGAGCACACCTACAGGATCGCAAAATCTCTGGTTAAAACTGTTATCCTTCCAAAAGGGATACTTGACTTTTCTAGCTAAAGAAAGTTTTAAACCTTTTTTCAGCGTCATCAGAGAACCTGGAGATATAGCGGGGAGCCTTGCACACCACGTAATTCAATTTTCGTTTCAAGTAAAATGGTACCTAAACCATCTCAACAGTGAGAGCAAACCTCGAGTGTCTGGCTTTCCTTGGTAAATTGTTCTGATCTTCAGGATGCTGTATCTCTGAAAGAACTGAATCTATATAAAGTTCATTCTGCTTACCAAAGTTGTTTTCATCGTCCTTTGTTCTCTTCATTAAGTAGAGAGACCTCAAGGATCTAGTCCCCTTTCTTAACATCCTTAATTACCTTGATGGCCTTTCCAAATTTAGAATTCATCCCCTTAGCTGTAATCAAATATACCCAGATTAAGCCTTAAAGGCAACCTCCTGAACACTGTTTCATCCTTAGGGTCTGTAGTAATGACTTCATTACATTTTCCCCATGGGTTTGAGAAATGCAGAAGTTGTAAGAGAGGGGACTGATTCTCCCTTCCTGATCACAGAGATCCTTTTTGAACAGCCATTGATCTCCCTGCCCACTCCCCATCCCTCACTTCTTCCCTCCGATGGAGAGCTTAAATTGGTGTTCTCCAAGAGATCTGAGCACACTTGCAAAACAGTTCCAGTGTAAAAAGAGCAGGAACCTTGGAAGTGAAAGTCAGAAGGAGCCTGTAAAATCTGCCATTTTGTTTGTGTATCAGGTCACCCTTTTAGGTTTAGGACTGCAGTGTTTCACGACTCACTGAAAAGATTGTTTAAATGGAGAATTTTCAAATGGCAGCTTCAATTCAGGCATCTGTTCCTTCACACAAGGAGCAAAGAATGGAGATGTAATTAACAAAGGAACTCACACCCTTAGGATGACCTTATTTGATGCAGCCCTCTATTTTGTATTTTCCTTTTAGTTTTCTCCTGTGGCATATTCTGACAATAATCATGATTAAGTAAAGCAGAATTCAGAACATTAAAGAGATGAATTTTTATTCCATGAATTACTGTCATGTTGCAAAGCCACTGTCCTGGATTACCAAAAACTGTTTTGAACTCTATTATATAATGATAGTTTGTCATAGGTATTTTTAGATGTTTTGCGGGAGGCGCAAATATTATACAATCACTTTAAAATTTGATATTGAAGTATAACATACATGTAAAAAGTGGGCAGATATTAAGCATACAGCTCGATAAATTTTTGCAAACTTAACCAGTATGTAGATTAAGAAGCAGAATATTACCAGCTGCTCAGAAATCCCCTGCAAGCTCCCTTTTAGGCAGCCCTGACCAAGGGTAATCATTCCTAATTTCTGCCAACATAGTTTGGCCGGTTTGTGCACTTTATATAAATGGAATTACACAGGATGAACTCTTAGGTCTGGAAGCTTTTGATCAACATGAATAACATTATGTTAAAACTCAGTAATATTTTCTGTCTGGAAGTAGACCTGCTTCTAAATCATTATGGTAAAAAGCATTTATTAAATGCCTTTATGTGTAGAGCTATGCTAAGGGGTGCATCAGCCACTGGTTCCTACCCTCTGTTTTAAGTAGAAAACATTGACATAGCAGGTGTATGAAGGACTTTGAAAATAATTGGTGGGAGATGAGATGGGTAACTGAAAAACATGCATACAGTGGAAGGGATTATAAAGATAAGGTAACCCCACTATCCACCTTGGAAATGGAAAATATGTCAGGAGGATTTGAGAATAAAGAGGAAGTTGTTAATGTTGTGTATTCAGGATACAATCTGTAAGAATGTTTTCTGGCTTCAGGGTATAAGGATGTAACAGATGTTAAGACCTCCTCCCAATTAGTTGCCTGAAGAAGATAGAATTTTAGGAATTGTTTCAATTAACAGTAGTTAGAGAACTGATGGCCAAATGGGTGTTCCAAGCAATGTGCAGGTTTAGAAAAAAGATTGAAGGCCTGGGATGATTTCTGGTTATCTTCCTGAAAATTCTTAGATGTAAAATGGTTTTTGCCAAATTAACTTTTCTTCTTGCAGTGTTGGGACTTAGCCAGTAAGCTGCCTTCGTTCCTTCAATGAGGTATTTTGTCATCTTACTGACTGAAGTGATGGTATAGTTGTTACCAAACCAAACTTGAATCCCTTTGCCTGCATGCAGTAAAGCCAATCTATTGATACCAAGTTG
Source organism: Bos indicus x Bos taurus (assembly GCF_003369695.1). Taxonomy (NCBI): domain Eukaryota; kingdom Metazoa; phylum Chordata; class Mammalia; order Artiodactyla; family Bovidae; genus Bos; species Bos indicus x Bos taurus. Next base: position 11,594,078 of record NC_040105.1, on the reverse strand, counting down.
TGGTGAAGGAAAAGTACAGCATTTATTGTTGGCGACAAGCAAGGAATCTGGGTCATTGGTGCTCACAAGACCCAAAGTCCCTGATGGCTTTCAGCAAGGCATTTTTAGAGGCTAGGTGAGAGAGGGGCATCCCACAGTGTGTGATCAGCTTGTGCTCGGTTCTCAGATTAGTTGAAGGTGAGGTAACAGGGCGGTGTCAAAGGAGTTAATATTATTAGGCCTTAGGCTCCAGGAGGAGCCTGTAAGACAGCTTACAATACATACAGTGATATAAGTACTTCAGAGAGGAGCTAAAGCAGAGAATATGGGGAAGGGGTCTGTCCAGGTAATGCCCCTCCGGGTCCTGGGTTTCAGAATCTGCAGAATGAACGCCTTGTCATCACATGGAGCTGCCTTTCAACTGTATAGTGTCACCACTGTCCCCCAAGTCATGGTATCAATTTATACCGTCACCAGGAGCATCAGAACATTCTCGTTTCTCCAAGTCTTCTCCAGCATTTGGTGTTCTCACTGTTTTACATTTTTTTTCAAGAATCTCATAGGTAGGAAGTATTTCATTGTTTTTTTTTTATATTGAATTTCCCTAGAAAGGTTGAAACTTTGGGGTAGGTTATTGGCCATTTGGGTTTTCTCTTTCATTTATATATTTATTTTGTTCTATTGATTTGTAGCAATTCTTTATACATTCTGGATACTAACCCTTAGTTAAATGTATTGTCAATATCATCGTCCTTTTTGTGGCTTATCTTTTAACTTTGAGCACATTTTGTGTTGTGCTGAACATTTTTTATTATAATAAAGCCCTAATTATCAGTCTTTTCCTTTATTCTTCTATGATTTGTGCCTTTTAGCCTTGTTCTAAAATTGTTCCTATCTCCGAGGTCATGCAGATGTTCTTCAATATTCTCTTTTAAAATGTGCTTTTCAAGGACCTATTGAAAAGCACAGGGAACTATAATATACTCAGTATTTTATAATAAACTGAAAGGGAAGAGAATCTGAAAAAGAGTGTACACACACATACACACACACACACAACTGAATCACTGAAACTAACACAACTTTGTAAATCAACTACACTTCAATTTAAAAAACAATTGTTTTTCATAAAAAGTATGGTTTTCAGTTTTCAGTCTTCATTCTATTAGGGTTTTAGTTTTTTGGGTATAGTATGAGGTAGAAATCTATATTTTACATTTCCTATACAGAAACCACTACATTCTTAATATTTCCTCCTTTCCCCACTGATTTTTATATAATCTCATGCATTACATTTCTCTGCTGTACCTGTGCATACATCTCTGGCCTCGGTTTGGTTCTCTTGGTCTATTTTGCCATCCATCTGCTAAGACTACACTGTCGTAATTAGTATATATTTAAAGTAAGCCAGGATATCTCCTAGAAGTGTTGTCCTCTTATTCTTCTTTCAAAGTGTCTGAGATGTACACTTCACTTTTTGCTGTTTTTGCAGTCAGCCGTTGATGTTCCACCAATGTCCCTGCTAGGATTTTGAGTGGGATTACAGTGAGTTTATAGAATAATTTCCACCATAGTCACTGTGTTCACTGTACTGCACCTTCTATTTATATCCATGATGTATGTTTTCACACAGTCAGATCTTCTCTTTCATTCCCCAATAATGTTTTTGCACACCTTTAAAAAACTAGTGAAGGTCCCTTATAGAGTGAGAAAGTAAATCCATTGGAGTCAAAACTAATTCCACAGATGTCATGGTTTCCTTCCACAGACCTGCAACGAATTGCAGCTGAATGTACCAAAAGTTCAGATTAATACACAGGCTGTAGGGAAAGCCGATTTTGAGTTACCACCTACCAGCCTGGTCATAAAAAGTGAAGTGAGGTATTCTTACTTCAACCGACCCTAGATATATTCTAATAAGATAAGAAAATATAATCCTCAGTATGTTAAAAATGTGGATTTCTTTGAAAAGAAAAATATGGCCATATTTGCTGCATCATTACATTCAGGATGCAAACTGTCTGTGGAAAGAGAAAGAAAGGAAGCCAGTCTTCAGTCGGAGTGCACAGCCATGCAACCAAGGTAACCCTGCTGCTACTGCTAAGTTGCTTCAGTTGTGTCCGACTCTGTGCGACCCCATAGATGGCAGTCCACCAGGCTCCCCCATCCCTGGGATTCTCCAGGCAAAGGTAACCCTAGAGCGGTAGAAACCCGCCTCTTGTGTGGGAGTGTTACTTCCATGTTTGGCTGTGTCACTCATAAAAATGACCTTTTCTTGGTTGATTCAACATTACCTGGTTTCCCAAAGCGGTTTAATGGGAAACTTTACCTGGGATGTTTTTATATACTGCTCACCCCACTGAGAGGAGGCCAGCGTCCGACTGGAGTGTGAGCTTGATTTATTCTGGAAAGCGATTTGTTCAGCTGTCAAATGAGATTACGTGTGTGGCTGTTACCCATCACTTCACAGAAATATTCTTAGTCCTCCACGTGGCCTCAGACTTTTATTTATTTATTTGATGGGAACAGAAATCACACATGTAACATCTCCTAGAACACATCTTTGGAAATGCAATTTTTAATAGAGCACGATTACCCCCTTACTGTTGATGATGGTGATGCTGCTGCTGGCTAGAACGGAACTGGACTGCTGGACAATTTCCCGCTGTCCCAGGACACCATCCCCCACCCCCCAACATATGGACTTCCATATATTTAGATTTGAATAACCTGGAAAGGCCTGTCATCAGAATCTGTTCTTAAAATTCACTTTTTTTGTTGTTGTTACATGTCTTTGTCTTGGAGTGGTCGCTCATTGTAGAAACTCATTTAAAATGGAAGTCTAATAGAAAACACACTTGTGCTTACGAAAAGGGAAAAGGGGTGAGGAAAGGATAAATTAGAAGTTTGGGATTAGCAGATACTAATTACTACATATAAAGTAAACAGTGAGTCCTACTTTATGGCACACAGAACTATATTTGGTATCCTGTAAGAAACCATAAGGGAAAAGAATATTATAAAAAAGAATGTGTATATATGTATATAATTGAATCACCTTGATGTACAGCAGAAATTAGCACAATATTGTAAGTCAACTATACCTCAAACAGTTATTTAAGAACTGAAGTCTAAGTTTAGATATGAAAGTTAAGTTCTTTTTACTTCTTATCATCTTATTTTTGCCCTTGGAGATTTGAACAAAAATGGTGGTATTTCTGCTTTGTGATTCAATTTCTGTTTTCCTCAGCCTAACACAACGATGAGTGAGATATCATTTAAAAGAAAAAGAAAACTGACCAAAATAGCTATGTCACAGCATGGATTGTTGACTGGAAACTTCTGCTTGGTTGGAGGCTTAAGAGGTGGGACGAGCCACCTGGGCAGGCTCTTGGCCCCCGTGCTTGTTGGTGATGTTGGCAAAGTTAGGCACTTCTTTCCAGGACTCATGAGAAACGGTGGCCTCACAGTTCTATCAGAAGTGACCATGAGTTCTTTTTTGTTTGAAGGAGAGTTTGTCGAACCACTGATTTTCCACTCGAATTGATTTTTACCCCCCAGGGGACGGTTGGCAATGTCTGGAGACATTTTTGGTTGTTAGCTGGGGTGAGGGGGAAGGTGCTACTGGTATCCAGTAGGTAGAGGGCAGGGCTGCTGCTAAATGTCCTATGAACCCAGAGCCCACCCTTCCCCAAACACAGTCTTATGGTTCTCACCTCAAGAGTGCCAAAGGTGGGAAACACTACTTAGACTAAACTTTGTGTGTGGGTGTTAATTTCTGCTGTACAGCAAAGTGGTTCAGTTATGCAAAATATATACTTCTTGTTTTCTTTTCATTTATGGTTTACCACCCAATATTGAATATAGTTCCCTGCGCTATATAGTAGAACTATTGTTTAGCCATCCTATATATATATGTAATAGCTTGCATCTTCTCATCCCAAACTCCCAGTCCTTCTCTCTCCCACCCGCCTCACCTTCTTGGCAACCACAGTCTGTTTTCTATGTCTGTGATTCTGTTTTGTGGTTAAGTTCATTTGTGCCTTTAGATTCCACATATCTTATGGTATTTGTCTTTCTCTTTCTGACTTACTTCAATCAGTATGATAACCTCTAGTTGCATCCATCTTAGTGTAAATGGCATTATTTCGTTCTCTTTTATGGCTGAGTGAAAGTGAAGTCGCTCAGTTGTGTCTGACTCTTTGCAACCCCATAGACTGTAGCCTACCAGGCTCCTCTGTCCATGGGATGTTCCAGGCAATAGTACTGGAGTGGATTGCCATTTCCTTCTCCAGGGGATCTTCCCAACCCAGGGCTCGAACCCGGGTCTCCCACATTGCAGACAGACGTTTTACCGTCTGAGCCACCAGGGAAGTATATGCCTTTGTGTATATGCACCACATCTTATTTATCCATTGCATCTGTTGGACTTTGAGGTCGTTTCTATGTCTTGACTATTGTGAATAGTGCTGCCGTGAACATGGGGATGCATGCACCTTTTTAAATTGTAGTTTTGTCCAGATATATGCCCAGGAATGGGATTGCTGGATCATGTGGTAGTTCCATTTGTATTTTTTTTTTTTTGAGGAGCCTCCATACTGTTCTCCATAGTGGCTGTACCAGTTTATATTCCCACCAGTAGTGCAGGAGGGTTCCCTTTTCTCCACATGCTCTCTGGCACTTATTATTTGTAGACTTTGTGATGATGGCCATTCTGACTTGTGTGAGGTGATGACCTCATTGTAGTTTTGATTTGCTTTTCTCTAGTAGCTAGTGATGTTGGGCATCTTTGCATGTGGCTTTTGGGCATCTGTATATGTTCTTTGGAGAAATGTCTTTAGGTCTTCTGCCCATTTTTCGATTGAGTTCTCTGTTTTTTTGTTGTTGTTACTGAGTTGTAGACTTAACTTTTGAACACATGAAAGGCAATCTTTGCCAACCTTTAAACCACAGAACCCATGGTAAGGTTTAGAATTTGGCCTGAAATAGAGCAAGGGATTCTAGACACCAGATAAAGGGATCCAGGCGTAGAAGAAGCTGCTGAGTTAATTCAGAAGGTGCCTTTCTGAATGGGAGCCTTCAGGACAAGCCCCTCTCTGCTGCTGGCAAACCTAGTCCTGGTTGCCACTAGTTACTGGTGCCGATCTGAACCTGCTTGTTGAATCCAGTTGCAATCCATTGAACTCTTACCTTGCACAAGACCTTCTTTATGATAAAAAAAGTCAAACTATGATAGTGTGTATGATCTAAAACCGAATCATAATCAGCTTCAGAAAATTCTTTTTGCCTGAGAAATTTCATTTATTATTTCAGCCTCTATCTAGGAAAGTCGCCAATAGTCCTATAACAAAAGAAGAGAGCACAGAATATTGTAGTGAAGCAGTTATTTTTTCATTCACCATTTAGTTTCAAGCAATAGGTTTAACCTTTTTATTTTCTCCTAAGAGCTGCTAATGAATAGTATAGTAGGTGGGTTAAGTATCATATTTTCTCCATTTTTTTCCCAACCTTGGTGAAGATACTAAGTTGAGGCATGTAAAACAGACAATATTTGTCCATTTGGGGGCGTACAATATGGTATTTTCATATAGTTCAGTCTAATCCAGCATAGTTGCCCAGCAAGCTAAAAAGAAGGTAGTAGCCTAAATATTCCTTCCCAAGGGCCTTTCCCAGCCTGAAATTGCCATGAGAAAAAAGAAATGCCCATTCATTTTTTTCTCTGAAGCTTTGCAGATGTAACTGAAACCTCATTCTGATGTGTCTTCAATGGACTCTGACTTTAAACCTGGGGTTTCCCTCATAGATATTTAAAAACCTAAGAATTCTGCCCTTCAACAGCTTTTCTGGCAAAGCAAAGAATCGTCCCCCAGTTTATCTGTTGCTAAACATGGATTTGGGTGTTGTATTCTCTTTAGGTATGTGATACACCTGTCTGGGCAATTGTTAAGCAGGAATTGTAGGAAGCTCTTAAGTTTGGTCTTTTTTTTTTTTTCCACTTGAATTTAGTGAATGCTTCTCAGTGGTTTAATTTTGGTGCAGAAAATTAATGATAGCTGATATTTGTAAGAATGTTTGTCCTCCATATTTTTAGTTGAAATCGATAAAAGTGTGGCCATTTCCAGGTAAGTGTCAAAGTTTTACGTCCGTACAGCTGAGTTATTCCTAAATGTATTTATATCTCTGTGTTCCTGTGAATTTGCAATCTGTGCACCTTTGACATCTTCAGGAGAAAAATCCAACATGATTTCACAGGTTGTTGGAAAGTCTTACTGTCTTGTAATTTTACCCTGCTTAGCATTCCTGAACATTGTTGTTGTTCAGTTGCTAAGTCATGTCTGACTTAGTCATGTGACCCCATGGTCTGTAGCATGCCAGGCTTCCCTGTCCTTCACCATCTTCCGGAGCTTGCTCAAACTCATGTCCATTGAGTGATGCCATCCAACCATCTCATTCTCTGTTGCCCCCTTAGGTGAAATAAATATAAAATTGCTCTTTGAGGATGAAATGAAGACTGGGGAAACCCCTATCTTAGTTTCCTAGCATTAAGAATTTATCCTAATATGAAACAGCAAGTCATCAGAACCCTGTTTGTTTTAGCACTTACCCTGATGCTTGGAAGCAGGTGTTTTATCTTGAAAATGTTATTCAACAAAAACCCTAGAGCCACATATTGGCCCAATCAAAAAACTCTCTCCTTCCAGTTGTGATCCATTGGCAACCATGGATCCACCCCTGCCTCCAGTTCATTTGCCTGATCCTTCTTTGCACTGTCCACCATACTGGTGTACTGTTGTTATTTGAAATCTCTGTGATAAAAGGTCTGGCTTCTCTTGACCCTTCCCCAGTTGAGGAAAGTTTGGGGGGCTTCCCCAAAGAAGTAAATCAAGGGTGTTGAGAAGTTAAGAAAGGACATGACCATGAAGGTGAGATTTGCCCCACTGTAACTCATGTGCCCAGGTAACTGGGAGATGTCTATGCTTCCATCCCCAGGAAGAAGTGTGTTTGTAATGTTACAGAGAAGGGCTACCATTTGGTCATTGTCACAGTCAGCTGCCACTCAGCCTGGGAAGAAAGGACAGGCTCTGAACATCCATGGTAGTTCTTTGCTGTGATGTGGCTTTTTGTTGATCTCATCAGAGGCATCCTGGGAGACTTGGCTTCTTTGACCAGTCAGCTTCCCAGTTTTCACTGTGCACTTTCATCACCCAAATGTGACTGTAAATGCAAGAGCTATGGTGGTGAGTAAGAGGGCCCTTGACCTTGAGGAGGAGCCTGCATTCTGGTGGGAGAGATGTACCTGTGAGCAGAGAAATTATGATAAGATGAAAATAAAACAATAGCAATGTGCTCAAAACAGCATTTTCATCTGATGATGTGTGTGTGTGCTCTGCGGCTAGGGGACAAATCTCTGTTCTTTCGCCAAGTACTAGCTGTTGTAATGACAATATGAACAAATGCCAGAGTTCATTATATCTGAATGTTGTGGCTTTTGCAGGTGGACCTCCAGCCAAAACATACTCAGTTGGGGAGACTCAGACCTTCGCCAAAGGACGTTTTGTGAATGTAGCAAATCCTCGTCGATAGTTTAATTAGGGGTAAAATAGAAATGGTTGGTCAGAAAACTGATCAAAACCACAGATTGTATCACCAAATAAACCACCAGTGATGTCAGTAACTATAATGGCATAATGAGACATCATCATCATATGATGTTTCTTTCTTTAGAAGCCCAGCGACACCATCACAGGAAACTGAACGTTAATTAAGGTGTTGTTTGAATGCCTGGTGAATTTTAATCTCTTATAGAGTTTAGTCTTGAATGCGTCATTTAATTATTTCTATAATTTTATTACCTATGAAAACTTATCTTGAGGTAAAGAAGACAGGGTCTGTGTTATCGTTGCCATGGTGACTTTGTACTTAAAATGGCAGGCTGTGCTTACTTGGTTTAAAAATATCTACTGTGTGATTGCTGTAAAAATCTCCACAAGTAATTTGCTCATGTCCATACTGCCGTTTCATTGGCATTTCAGTGAACGACTTGGTCACAGAAGTTGCTGTGAGAAATGCCAGAGGTTATCACTCTCAAGCACTAAAAATATTTTCAATTTCCACCACTAAAATTTTTGAATATTGCAAAATAGCTTCTATGTGTCCTTTCCATGTTCCTCTGAGTGAAACAATCTTAACTGATTGTGTTGAGGGACCAGAGGGACTCGGGGATGAATTGTACTTGGGCAAGATACGGGGTGTCTACAGTCAGCTGCCATTGTTGAGGCCATGTGCCCACTTTCCGCTCATGGCTCTAAGACACTAGATTGGAATAATCCAGTTGATTGCTGTCTCCCCTCTGCTGTTAGGTCCCATGAGAGCCAATTGGCTGCCTGATTTTATTTATTTTTTGAAGATGGAAACCCCTTAAAACACACACACACAAATAAACAAATACATGTTCTTTGTAAACTAGCTTAAACAGCACAGAAATCTGCATTGTATTGCAGGCGATAGCCTGGAGTGGGTGCCCAGGAACGTCGTGTCTCCTTTGTGGAGTGGGCTTTGTGACAGCTGTTGACCACTCAGAGTCTTTGTACTTGACTGTTTTGCAAATGTTTTGCTTCCAGAACATTTCAAGTCCTGGATAAGTGGGGAGTAACAGTGGATATAGATGCATCCATGCAGAAGTTGCATTCTGTATCCACATGGGGGATATAAACATGTCATTTTTCTTTTTATTGTTTTTTTTTTTTTGTAAATATCCACTTCCAAGCCTTGGAGGCAGTGTGGGAAAGAGTATTGCTTCACTTGTGAGCATCTCCTTCGTCCATTCCTGCCTGTCCCAGAACTCTTTCTTTGGCAGAGTGTGTTTGTCTTTCTGTATCAGCATCTTTTTTTTTTTCTTCCCTCTGATGGCGGCTCAGATCAGTGCCCTTGGTCACTGAGAAAATAAAATGATAGTTCAGAGTCTTGTGAGGCAAGTCTAGAGATGGCTGCCTTGGATGCCTTGCCCCTCTGTATCCACAGCCTCCTCCTACCCTGAGGTTGGGCCACAGCAGTTGAAAACCCCGCTGGGCCATTTCAAGCCCTTTAGGGGATGTGTAAGTGGCAGATGCACTTAATTATTAGGTATATTACAAATGCAGGAGATTAAGCTCTGACAAGGTTTTGGACTCGGGACAGAAGGGCACTTCGTTTTTATGAGTCTACTTAGTTTACAAAGAAATCACAATATAGATGTCTATCAGTCAAGAAATGGAGATACACAGATACACGATACATATAGACCACTCCCTGGTGGCTCAGATAGTAAAGAATCCATCTGCAATGCGGGAGGCCGGGGTTCGATCCCTGGGTTGGGAAGATCCCCTGGAGGAGGGCATGGCAACCCATTCTAGTATGCATGCCTGGAAAATCCCCATGGACAAAGGAACCTGGCAGGCTACGGTCCATGGGGTCACAAAAAGTCGGATACAACTGAGTGACTAAGCACACATGTATAATGAATATATATGTTAAATATAACATACATCTATGTGACAGACATGCATGTGTATATATAACATGCATATCTATTAGATACATGTATCAGTACATGTGTGGTACATGTACATATACGTGTAGATACATGTGTGCTGTGTGTGCTTAGTCACTCGGTCATGTCCGACTCTTTGCAATCCCTGGACTGTATCCCACTGTGCTCCTCTGTCCATGGGGATTCTCAAGGAAAGAATACTGGAGTGGGTGGGTTGCCATGCCCTCCTCCGGGAGATCTTCCCGACCCAGTGATGGAACCTGTGTGCATACATACGTGATACATATACAAAACCTGTACTGACTGTGTGTGGGCAGTGCTCTAAGTGCTTTAGGTGCATCAACCAGTGTAATTCTCTCCATTTCTCAGATGTGACCAATGAGGTCACAGAGCCAGGAAGTGGCAAGGCCAGTTTTGAACCCATGCGACTCTGGCTTTGTCTTCGCATTCCTCACCTCCTCTTGATGGAGGTGGTACAGTCGGTATCATTTAACAGTATGGTTAACTTGGTTTGTCGGGTGTTGGTGCTTATAACCACAGGGAGTTTTGAACTAGTGGTGGATGGTGGAGGTGGAGGGATGTGGGGAATGCTCTGTCTCCTACTTGTTTTCTTGTGCCAGTGCAGGAAAGGGAGACGGAAACCTGAGGCTCATTTGTTTTAACTGTTTCAGCAGTGACACACTTCTGAAGGTGGGTTAGATTTTGGGGAAGTGGTCACAGTTGACTGGGCCAGATCCAGTGAGTAAGGGGAGTGGTCAACTTGAGGACTGCCACTTAGGGACCCAGCAAAGTAATGTAAATTGTTTATCCCCTCTGGAGATCCTTCAGCACCATTAGGGGCCAGGTGACTTGGAAGAACCATTCTTTTTATGTACACTTTTGTAGTTATTATTACTTTTTAATTGTAGTATAGATGATGTACAGTATTAGATAAGTTGCTGCTAAGCTGCTAAGTCACTTCAGTCGTGTCCGACTCTGTGCGACCCCATAGTTGGCAGCCCACCAGGCTCCCCCGTCCCTGGGATTCTCCAGGCAAGAACGCTGGAGTGGGTTGCCATTTCCTTCTCCAATGCATGAAAGTGAAAAGTGAAAGTGAAGTCGCTCAGTCACTCATACAGCAGCCCACCAAGCTCCTCCATCCATGGGATTTTCCAGGCAAGAGTACTGGAGTGGGGTGCCATTGCCTTCTCCGATTAGATGTTACAGATGTATAATATACTGATTCACAATTTTTGGTTATACTCCATTTATAGTTACTATAAAATATTGGCTGTTGCATCCTTATAGCTTATTTTAAACATAATAGGTTGTACCTCTTAATCCCCCTGCACTATATTGCCCGTCCCTGCTTCCCTCTCCCCACTGGTAACCACAAGTTTGTTCTCTACATCTGTGAGTCTGTTTCCTTTTTGTTATAGTCACTAGTTTGTTCTGTTCTTTAGATTCTAAATATAAATGATACGCAGTATTTGTCCTTCTCTGTCTGACTTATTTAGCATGATACCCTCCAAGTCCATCCATGTTGTTGTTGTAAATGGCAAAATTTGACCCTTTTTTATGGCTGAGTAGTATTGCATTTTATATACGTATGTACATACATACACCACATCTTCATGCATTCATCTATTGATGGACACTTAGGTTGCTTCCATATCTTGGCAATTGTAAATGATGCTGGGTGTTTTTTCGATATATATCAAAAAAGTGGAATTGCTGGGTCATATGGTAGTTCTGTTTTTATATTTTTGAGAAACTTTCCGCCACATCCTCACCAAATTTATTTGTGTTCTTTCTGACAGGTGTGAGGTGATACCTCATTGTGATTTTGATTTTGATTCGCATTTCCCTAATACTTAGTGACATTGAACATCTTTGTCTTTTCATATGCCTGTTGGCCCTCTGCATGTCTTCTTTGGAGACATGTCTATTCAGGTCTTCTGTCCATTTTTTAATCAGGTTTGTTTTCTTAATGTTAACTTGTGTGAGCTGTTTATATGTTTTGGAATATTAACCCTGTATTGGTCATGTCAGTTGTAAATGTTTTCTCCCGTTCAGTAAGTTGCCCCTTTATTGGTCAATGATTTCCTTTGCTGTGCAAAAGCCTTTAAATTTCATTGGATCTTATTTGTTTATTTTTGCTTTTATTTCCTTTGTTTCAGGAGACAGAACCAAAAAGATACTGTTACGATTTATGCCAAAGAGTATTCTGCCTATGTTTTCCTCTGGGAGTTTTATGGTTTCTAGTCTAACATTTAGGTCTTTATTTTGAGTTTATTTTTGTCTATACTATTAGAGAATGTTCTCATTTCATTTTTACGTGTAGCTACTCACTTTTCCCAGAACCACTTACTGAAGAGATTGTCTTTGCTCCATTGTATATTCTTTCTTCCTTTGTCATAGATTAATTGACCATAAGTATATGGGTTTATTTCTGGGCTCTGTAATAATTATTTCTTAAGAGAACAAAACACAGATAATTTCATTACTTTGTCATCATGCTAATTAGCTTGGATATATGTTTACAATAATATACTCTCCCCAAAATGTTAATAATAACTGGTTTGCCAAAATTTTCCACCCTTCTGATGTAAAAATGCCAAAATATTATGGTAACTCTCCTCTAAAACAAAAGTCAGAGATCAGGACTCTGTCTTATTCTGTCCTACTCATGACCTGGCTTCCATTTCATGGTTCAAGACAGCTGCTGCAGCTCCTGCCATCACCTTCACATTCCTGCTAATAGGGAAAAGAAAAGGTTAGGCAGGCCCTTCTCTTAAAGGCCATTTTGTGAAAGTTGCACATGTCACTCCTCACATCCCAATGGCCAGAACCTGATGGCATAATCACACCTGCCTGCAAGTGATTCTAGGAAATGCAATCTTTAGCTGGGCAGCTAGCTAAAAGTATTATTACTATGGAAGAGGAGGGCAGAGATATTAGAAAAAAAGGAAGCAGTGTCATTTTAGAAAGAGAAATTGGTGAAAACATAAAAAGTAAACCTTCAGATTTTTAAAAATCTCACATGTTGAAATAATTTGATTTTTCTTTCAGAATAATGAAATGCTTGCAACCCATAATCCATATTAACATAACAAATATAAAACTTGAAAGATCCATGTAGCTGATGCATTACTAAATCTATGATGGAGAAAGGGAAGTTTTTGAAGTAGCTGATAGTGTTAACTTATTTTGAATATAAATTCCCTTGCTTTGCAAAATGTTCCTAAGTGAAGACTGTAAATAAGATGGAACAAGAAGATGGCCGAAGTGTTTATTAACATTTGAACAATAGATTCAGGGACTGGCTCACCTCTTCTTTCCAGTCACGTTTTTTGGCTGGTGTAAATTGAGGAATTTACCTACTTTTCACATGATTTTCAATCATGTACAATTTCAAATGTAATTGAAAGTTACTTTCAATACTGAGGCAGAACCCTACGTCTACATCAGGTGTAGTGGTCTGACAAAAAGGGGAACATCTGGGATGTGATGAAATTGTCTTTCAGCACTGCAAGCTTTTTATTCTAAATATTTAATACTTTTCACCTGAATAAAAAGAAAGTAAGATATACACAGCTGTCCCTTATATCCATGGAACACTGTTCAAGGACGCCCCAGGGATACAAAAAAAAATCTGTAGACTCTCAAGGCCCTTATATAAAAAGGCTAGTATTTGCATACAACCTAAGCAGATCCTCCCATATACTTTCAAATTGTCTCCAGATTACTTATAATAACTAATATAGTGGAAATGCTGTGTAAATAATGGCTCGTGGGCAGCTAATTCAAGTTTTGCTTTTTGAAACTTTCTAGAATCATTTTTTTCTGAGTATTTTCAATCTGAGTGTGGTTGAATCCTCAGATGTGGAAGTGAAGGATGTGGAGAGCCGACTCTACTGAATTTTCCTCAATCCGATATTATAAAATAGATGCAGTGATTTTTTTCCCCCATCCCATATGGAGTTTTCTTCAGGCCAAGGTCTGGAAACAAATTAGATTAAACTGGAAATTTAAGGTTTTCCTCTTCAAGTAACCATATGTGGAGTCATTTTGAAATAGCCAAAACTGGGTCAAGTATAGGAAGTATATGGGTCAAGTATATGATTATCTTAGTGGCGTTTACAACCCGAAGTGAACATTTGTTAACAGTGACCCATCTTTCCACTGGTGAAAGCGGGAATTCTGGTTAAATTCCCTTAGCTAAATACCCCAGCTATTTCTTTCACTGGGTTACTTCTGTGTTTTTTCTTTTGCCTTCAAACTGTGCCCCCACCCCCAAGTTTAGATGGTCATTCTCCTTTTTTACCAAATTTGAAATAATACCGACCTTCTTCCAAATGCGTCCGTCAAAAGATTGCAACAGAAGCATCTTGGTCCCTAGTCTTTTGTTCTCTGCACAAACTTGAAGTAAACGTTCAAGTAGGTTTCTGCAATTGGATTTTAAGTGCTAATAAAGCATTCTGTGTACAAACCGCTTTCTAGAGTGACAACCATTACATCTCTTATTGGTTCAGCACTACTTTGCTCTCTGAACTAGAGAGATTTTTCAGCAGCGGAGCATATAGCAATAGAGAAACTGCAGAAAAAATTGTCCTGTTTGCTTTAATGGAAAGTAGTGCTTTCCGCAGAGAAGGCAGTGGCACCCCTCTCCAGTAGTCTTGCCTGGAAAATCCCATGGACGGAAGAGCCTGGTGGGCTATAGTCCATGTGGTCTCTGAGAGTCGGACACAAATGAGTGACTTCACTTTCACTTTTCACTTTCATGCATTGGAGAAGGAAATGGCAACCCACGCCAGTGTTCTTGCCTGGAGGATCCCAGGGACGGGGGAGCCTAGTGGGTTGCTGTCTATGGGGTTGCACAGAGTTGGACATGACTGAAGCGACTTAGCAGCAGCAGCAGCAGTGCTTTCCAGAATTCAACTTTAGAAGTAAGAAGCCAGGATTTTAGGTTTTTATTCTTGGATTTACTCTCAGTTAAGCCTGTGATTATTTGGTAAGATTGTTCACCTTCATCTTGGCCTCGGTTTTCTAAGCTATGGAAATTAAATGGTGAGAGCATAGAGGAGAAAACACCTTATGTGGTTGGCATCTGGGGAAGGACTTGGGGTAACAGTGTCTTCAAGGCCACAGTTTGTGCCATTATTTCAGGCAGGCCAGGCGATTGGCTCCCAGTCAGTGGAGTTCATATTTGCCTTATCTTGAAACTTTTTCCAGTTCTTTGTAAACAAACAACATCCTCAACATGCAAAGAAATGTACAACGGCATTTCTTCAGGGAATATTTTCCTTGACTCTACTCCATTTCATGAATCACATGTTCCAGTTTATACCTGAGCCTGCTGTGGTGGTTTTGCCAGGCAAATACCCAGTGAGATCATGGAGATCACACTTGTTTAAATCCCTTGGTCTTTTATTTCAATAGAGCTTGCAGTGCACTGGTGAACTGTTAAATGAACGTGGAAACAGAGCCTGGAAGTGCATTTGGTTTGAGAAGTAATTGGAAAAGGTGACAGTGATAGGCCTTTCATGGTCTGTCTAGCTGTGTGTCCAATATGATAGTCACTAGCTATTTCAGTTTGAACTAGCTGAAATTAAATCCACATCAGCCACATTTTAAATGTTCCGCAGTCACATGTGGCTAAAGGTGACCATATTGGATGACACAGATCTAGTAAATTTCCATCATTGTAGAAGATTCCCAGGCACTGCTACTCTTTAGATGGACACCTAGGAAAGAACTTTCTATGGTATAGAAAGGAAGAGGCTTGGAATGGAAGTCCAGCGTTGATTCTGTTCTAATGTGAGCCCTTAAATGCTATGTGATCTTATCTCTGAAACATTGCAGGCCTCAGTGGACAGGTCAGTATTGCAACCACTACCTTCATGTGCTTTGGTATGTTATGATGCTAATGTGAACAGATAGATAATCAGATGTAATAGTGCCATTTTATGGTTTAGAGAGTGGCCTATGGAGTCAAACTGCTGGATTGAAATACCAGTGACCCTTAGGTAGGCTTCTCTGGGCCTTGGTTTTCTAATCTGAGAAATGGGGACAGTGAAGCACCTCCTTTGCATGATTGAGTGGTAAATGGTTTCATAGACATATATGAGACATATATCTGGCCCATATTTAAGCTATCATTACTATTATTACAATGATTACTTATTTCATCTGTTGCAGAGTATAAGGTGCTATCAAAAGGTCCTGTTGCAAATAATATTTTCAGTTTGCTGGCGTTTTCTGATTTTTAAACTCTTTGCACCCTGTCCTGTATCGAGTATAAGTGTGCCACGTTGTAGCTTCTTAATGTTTCTGTTGTCCTGCATAATTTAAGCCCCTTTGGGGAATAAATTACGACTTGGACAGGTTCAAGGTTTGTTCTTTGATATTTCAGCTCTATAATTGGTTCTTTGCAAAAGAAATTAATGAACTTGATGTCAACGCTGAGAAATGCTAGAGCAGATAAACAGCTCCATAGATCGAGGAGTGAAGCAAATCACAAGGGCCAGTATTCTCTTGGGAAAGGTGTTGCCATGGTCCACAGGGAGCCACATCCTTTGTCAGTAGGTGGTAATCCCCAGTCTCCTTGCGGATAAGTGGGAGATGAATGCTCCCAGCCATTCTCACCCCAGCCATGTTCCGGTCACCCAAGGGCTTTCAAAATGCTGGCACCTGGCTGCACCGCCCCCTGCCCCAGAGATTCTGCTGTGATTGTCTGGGGTGCTGCTTGGGCGTAGGGACTTTTTAAAATCCTCTGGTGATTTTAATGTGCCACCAGGGCTGTGAGCCACCAAGCCCTCCTCTCCCTGGTGAGATGGAGGAGCCACAGTCCAGTGCTTGAGACTTTGCCCTCCACTGCAGCAGATGCAGGTGTGACCCCCTAGTCAGGGAGCCAAGATCCTATAGGCCTCATGGCCGGAAAACCAAAACATCAAACAAAAGCAGTGCTGTAACAAATTCTGATACCGTCTTAAAAGAACATGTTTGTTTTAAAAAGTTATGGCTTCAATACAACATCATAAATTGACTGTACTTGAATAAAATCAGTTTGAGAAAAAAGAACAAGTTATTGCTAAGGTAATACTGCCCTGTTAAGTGGGCATGGGATATTTATTCATTTTTCAACATATATTTGTGTGCCAACTCTGTTTGGTCAACAGGAAGTTACCCCAGTTCACGAAGAACCAAAATGTTTTTGTTGTAAATATTTCTGGGGTGGAGATTTCTAAGATAGTTATTTCCATATGTGTGGAGAACCAAATTCAGTCAATTTAAACTTTGCATTTATTTTGAAATCATTTTGGATACAGTTGTAAGAATAGTGCACAGTTCGTGTCTATCCTTCCCTAGGCTTCCCCCAACGTTAAGTATGACTCAGAACCAGGCAATGATCCTTGGTGCAGTACTGTTACATAAATTACAGCTTTTATTTGGGTTTCATCTGTTTCTCCTCTAATGTCATTTTTCTGTTCTGGGATGCAATGGAAGATCCCACACAGCATTTAGTTGTCACATCTCCTTCTTGTCTTCCAATCTGTGACAGTTGAGTCTTTCCTCCTCTGTTCTGCTCTGATGAAGAGTACTGGTCAGGTATTTTGTTGCGTGTCCCTCAACTGGGACCTGTCTGATCTCTCATGATGAGATTGAGGTTATGAGCTTGGGGCAAGAATGCCACCGATCGTCTGACATTGTGCCCATGGCAGGGTATCGCTTCAGGGGATACGCAATGTCAGTAGGTTTCATTCCTAGTGATATTAACCCTGATCACCTGGTTAAGGGGGCATCTGTGGATATTGGTCTATTTTTGTAAGTAGCTTTGATAACGGATGCCACTCCTGTGCCATGCTTCAGTGTAAGAATAAGATGAGAGGAATTATGGCCAAGCATTAAATGGTTTCACACTGCTGTGCTTTGTACGTCTTATGTATAAGTCTTATCGTGTTCTCCTATTAATCTCATTGGTACTCTGAATGATGCCTTCTCACCATTTGCAGAGTTCTTCCCTGAGAGTCGATTGATAAAGCAGATAATCAAGCTGTTATAAGTGTGTGTAAAGTAAAAAATGAACAGGCTATAAATCGAGACTTGGGAGAGTCCTCTGGAAATCAAGTACGTGAACTTTAATAGGCGTTGTCTGAAGCAGTTTTTTTCCTGCTCTGAACAATCAAGTGCAATATTTGGCAGTCCATTCGGAAGTTAGACAAGCCCCAGTCTCCACTCCCATCAAGCCTCCTCTGGCTCGTTGTGAAGAGGAAGTGAAAAGATGTAAAGGGTGTGCTGGGCACCGCGTCTGGACACGGTAAATGGCCAGTGAACGTCAATTGCTTTCTGTGATTTTATCCCACGCAGGGCTCAGGTGGCCTCTTAAGAGCTGACAGAGCACGAAAGGATAAACAGTTAGCTTTATGTCCTAATTAATCTGCAATTGGGTTGTAGAACGAATAGGATACACAGGAGGAGAAAGAGCATACAACCTCTTTTGTGCATTTATCCCCTCAAATTTAAATGCAGTTGGATCATTCTCAAGTTAGTGATCTTGCTTTTTATGACCATTTTCCCAGAACCTTTCTGGGGATGGCTATAAAACACAAAAGAGCATTTTTGTCCATAATTACCACATCACTTCCTAGTAAAGGAATGATATCCTGAGATTAACTTATTAAAATTGTTCTCTGGAATCAGTTTGGGGACTATTCTGACTGTTGACAAGATTTGATGAACTTGGGTGGTGAATTTCTTTCTGAGTAGTTACTCTGTTCTTTGAAGTACTAGCTATTTCTAGTGGATTTGATCCTAAAATGGGAAGGTCTTAACTGTGGTGTTGGAGAAGACTCTTGAGAGTCCCTTGGACTGCAAGGAGATCCAACCAGTCCATCCTAAAGGAGGTTAGTCCTGGGTGTTCATTGGAAGGACTGATGTTGAAGCTGGAACTCCAGTACTTTGGCCACCTGATGCTAAGAGCTGACTCATTGGAAAAGACCCTGATGCTGGGAAAGATTGAAGGCGGGAGGAGAAGGGGACGACAGAGGATGAGATGGTTGGATGGCATCACCGACTCAATGGACATGAGTTTGGGTAAACTCTGGGAGTTGGTGATGGACAGGGAGGCCTGGTGTGCTGCGGTTCATGGGGTTGCAGAGTCAGACACGACTGAGCGACTAAACTGAATGTAGGCCGGGCATTTCTTTAAAAATGCTGAATTTGTTCTATTTCTAGGAAGGTAACATCTAGTTAGACGTAGTGTGGAAAAGATCAGAATTCTGTGTACAGCCACTGAGTTTAAATTTCATCTATGTCTGTGTCTCAATTTCTGCTTTGTAAATAGGTTCACCTGTACCATTTTTCTAGATTTCACATATATGCACTAATATACAGTATTTGTTTTCTCTTTTTGATTTAACTTCACTGTGTATAACAATCTCTAGGCCCATCTACATCTCTGCAGATAGCACAATTGCGTCCCTTTTTGTGGCTGAGTTATCTTCCATTGTATGTATGTGCTACGTCTTCTTCATCCATTCCTCAAATGTATGGACACCAAGGGGGAAAAGGTGGGTGGTGGTGGGATGAATTAGATCAGGATTGACGTATGTTACACTGCTGCTGCTGCTGCTAAGTCGCTTCAGTCGTGTCCGACTCTGTGCGACCCCACAGACGGCAGCCCACCAGGCTCCCCCGTCCCTGGGATTCTCCAGGCAAGAACACTGGAGTGGGTTGCCATTTCCTTCTCCAATGCATGAAAGGGAAAAGAGAAAGTGACGCGACTCTTAGCGCCCTAACGAGAACCTACTATATAGCACAGGGAACTCTACTCAGTGCTCTATAGTAATCTAAATGGGAAGGAAGTCCAAAAAAGAGGGAGTATATGTATACATATGTTTGACTCCCTTTGCTGTACAGCAGAAAATAACATGACATTGTTAAACAAATATACTCCAGTAAATTTTTTTTTAAATTTCATTTAGTCATAAGTTGTTAATTTAAACTAAAAATCTCTTCATTGCTTAGCTCTATGAGAAGTGGTTTATTTTGTTTAAGAAGTGACATCAAATTTTTACCAAAAAAAATTTAATTGGAGGATAATTGCTTTACGATATTGTGCTGGTTTCTACGGTACAACAGGAATCAGCCACAGGTATACATATGCCCCCTCCCTCTTGAACCCCACTCCCATCTCCTACCCCATCTCACCCCTCTAGGTTGTCACAGAACACCTGTTTTGAGCTCCCTGTGTCATACAGCAAATTCCCACTGGCTGGCTGTCTTACACATGGTGATGTATGTTTCAATGTACTCATCCCACTTTCTCCTTCCCCCACTGTGTCCACGCATCTGTTCTCTATGTGTCTGTGTCTCCATTGCAGCCCTGCTAATAGGTTCATCAGTACCATTTTTCTAGATTCCATATATGTGTGTTAATATACGATACTTGTTTTTCTTTCTCTGACTTCACTCTGTACAATAGTTTCTAGTTCGTCTACCTCATTAGGACTAACTCAAGTGCGTTGTTTTTTTATAACTGAGTAATATTCCATTGTGTTTATGTACCACAACTTCCTTATCCATTCATCTGTCAGTGGACATCTAGGTTGCTTCCATGACCTGGCTATTGTAAACAGTGCTGTGATGAACATTGGGGTACATGTGTCTCTCTCACTTATGGTGTCCTCAGGGTGTATGGCCAGTAGTGGAATTATCAGTCATATGGTAGTTCTGTTCCTAGATTTTTAAGCAATCTCCACACTGTTCTCCATAGTGGCTGTATCAATTTATATGCCCACCAACAGTGTAAGAGGGTTCCCTTTTCTTCACACCCTCTCCAGCATTTATTGTTTGTAGACTTTTTGATGGTGGCCATTCTGACTGGCGTGAGATGATACCTCATTGTAGTTTTGATTTGCATTTCTCAATAATGAGCAATGTTGAGCATCTTTTCATGTGTTTCTTGGCCATCTGTATGTCATCTTTGGGGAAATGTAGTAGAAGTGGTTTATTTTTAATACATATCAAATCTTCCAAACATGGTGGCCAATAGAATCAAATGAATCTCTTGCCCCCCCACCCCCTCTCCCACGATAGGAACATGGTGTCCTAGAAACAGCCAGACCTATACTAGGTCCCATTTTAGTCCTGAGCCTCCAAAATGGGTCTTTAGAATTAAATTTGGCTATTAGCCCAGATTTACTCAAATTTTTAACAAGCGCTGCTTTGTATTTCAGCATCCCCCCCCAGCCCCCTACTTTGTCACTGGTTAGGGGAGGGGAAGTAGGAGGGGGGCCCATGAACAAGAAACAAAAGCAGCTGCTGGAGAGAAACCCCAGTGAAAGGGGGTGAAGAAAAACAGTTCTGCTACAGCAGCTGCTCCAATTATCAAAAGAGGAAGCCCTTGCTTTACATTTGAGCACTCTCGAGTTTGGAAGGTATTTATCGCTCTTCTTTATTTGAGAAGCAGTGAAATGAAGTCTGTACAGGAAGCCAGTCGATTGGTGCAGAAATGAAATTGGCAAGAGACCAGTGACTCTTGAATCAGCATGGCCCTTGGTTTTAAAATTCTAAGCCATTACTTAATATTCGACCTTGAGATGAATGTGGACGCTTGTGTTGTTCTGTCATATTCCCACTGTTAGACGAATGGAGGACATGGCTGTCATTGGCCCAGTCTTCTCCTATCCAAGATCACATAGAGGTTTTGAAGCTTACAACAGGAGAGGAACAAGTCCACATGGTATATAGCAGTGAGAACTGGGAAGGCAGGTGGTAAGATAGCACCTTGATCCATTTTACAGGGGTGCTCTTCTTATCGCAAAACACATATATGGCCGGTGTGCAGAATTGTAATGACCCAGAGCCACGTGAAAGAGGCAGAGTGGCTAGCCGGCCTAGAAAACTCTTTCTTGGAAATGCTCATTTCCATGTTTTCCAGATGGCTTATGCATATGCAGTACATTTATCATTGCGTTTCTCAGTCCCATGAGCAAGTTCTTGCATTTTGCAAGGGGGCCCACTTCAAAAGGTAGTTTTATTGTCGTATTACTTAAGAAGTAAGGAGCTGGAGCTCCTTGGTCTAAGAAACGGTAAAGGACGAATACAAACTCTGAATAGAACCACAATTGCGTGCAGGACGAGGGGGTCTATGAAGGCCATGGCACGTCCTTGGAGGATCATCAGAGTCTCAAAGGCAGAAGCAGGCCCGGTCGGCAGGAAGTCTGCTCTGGCCTTGCTCTTTCTCAGGCCCAGAGACAGACTTCCTGTGCAGTGAGCTTTGGCTCCCTCGAGGTTCAGAGAGTTCAGGAGGCTCGGAGGATGGGCGCAGCATCAGACGCTCCACTGGCCAAGCTGTTAGCATCTGCTTGGGACCCGCTGCCCCCTCTGTCACTCCCAGCATCAGACCTGAGCCCTGGCTGGCCCCAGACTCGCTGAGTCTGTCTAACACTGGGCTCAGCTGACTCCTTCTGTAAAGAGCCAGGTAGTCAGGCTTGGTCACAGTGACCCACCTGTGCCACTACAGTGGGGGTGGCCTTGTGCCAGTAAAACTGTATTAACATGAACAGGCAGCAGGTCAGCTTCGGCCTTTGTGCCATAACTTGCTGCGCTCCGGTCTAGAGCAAGGGCTTCTCAAGGGCTCTGTGGGCTAGAACTCAGAGGGCACTGGGGTAGGAAAAAAATATGCTCCTGTATTCACTAACCTCCGACAGAAACTGAGCGCCTGCTCTTGTATGAGTGGGGGCAACGCTTTAGCAGGCCTGTGACTTTGCCGTGAATAGACGTCATGGATAGACCTGCACACTGTGTTTTATTGCACTTCGTTTAATTGCACTTCCCAGGTATTGTGGTTGTGACAAAATGAAGGCTTGTGAGAGCCCTGTGTCAAGCAAGTCTGTTGGTGCCATTTTTTTCAACAGCAGTTTTTTTTTTTTTTTTTTTTTTTTATAAATAAGGTATGTACTTTTGGGGGAGGGCATAATGCTATTATTGCACACTTAATAGGCTGGTATGATGTAAAACTTTTATATGCACTGGAAAACCAGAAACTTTGTGTAGTGCTTTCTGGCAGTGTTTGCTTCATCGCTGTGGTCTGGAACAAAATCTGCAGTATCTCCAAGGTTGGCCTGTATCCATTTCTCATTGCAGTTGTTTCAGGAATCTCCAAATATCATTATACTCGTCATGACTTTGATATTGTGTACTGTATCCTCAGCAGCATTAATAAAGAACATACATATTAATACATGTATATATAGTTGCATATTATATGATTACATATAAAGCTTTGACCCTGACATCCGTGTCTGGTTGTGGTCATTTCTATGACCTACTGCCCTGCCCTGGAGAACCCTGGGATGGTTCCACAGTCTC
This sequence comes from Bos indicus x Bos taurus, assembly GCF_003369695.1. NCBI lineage: Eukaryota > Metazoa > Chordata > Mammalia > Artiodactyla > Bovidae > Bos > Bos indicus x Bos taurus. The sequence continues at coordinate 11,571,214 of NC_040105.1, read as the reverse complement.
TCGGTGGAGTTGACTATCGATGTAGCCCTTCATAGCCAACAGAGTAGTCTTACTTGAGCCCTCTTCCATCTTGATGGAACCTGAACTTTAGTACCTTCTGTTTGGAACTGGGTCACACAGGCCTCCTGCAGTTCACCCCTTGGTACCACAGCTCAAGCGCTTGGAGGGCACCAGTCACTGTCATTGGGATTGTCCAGGCCATTGGGACAAGAATAGACAGGCTTCTCTGTGATTGGACTGGCCTTTGGTTGTGAGTGTGAGTCATTAGTCCTGACTGGGGTGGGAGACAGAGACCTGACCTCCTCCTCAGTGATTTTCTGCTGGCCTTTGGGCCGCTCCTTCGGTGGGGGCTGTTGTGGCTGAGTAGAAGGTGTTAGCAGAGGCCCAGGTGTCAGCACAGGGACTTCCAATGTCTTATCTCATGATCTCGGCCAAGCTGCCTAACCTCTGTGTGCTTGCGTGACCTTGTTGAAAAAGGAGTAATACCCTCCCCAAGGAGTAGATGAGATGGTGTAGAGAAATCACTTGATGGGCAAGCCATTGTCTGTGATCAAATGAGGGATGATCAAGTGAGATAATCAACACAAATACCCAGTAAATTCAATCCACCTTTATGGAATCACCTTTAATAACAAATTAAGAGAGAGAGAGAACATTCCTGTGTTTGGGCCTGTAGTATTTCCCACTTGTTTCTGAGGGCACCTCTTGCCAGATAGGAATAAAGACCTTAGCAAACAGGATCCTATTTGTATTTCTACTGCCACAGAGATGTTAAAGGAGATTCTGCATCACTGATGGCAGACCAAATATGGAAACCATATTTGGTCTCCTAATTTTCTCTATCCACTAGTAGCCCAAAGATTGTATAGGAATTCTGAATTCAGACCAACAAATGATGAGTCTTGATACTAGAAGTTTACATTTCTCGGGTAACCTTATATTGTCACCTTTCCTCCTACGTGATGGTAAGCAATTCTTTTTTAAAAATAAAACTTAAAATTGGAGGTAATTTAATTAATGTGTAATGAAAAAGATAATCAGCAGGCCAACTTCAGCCTTCAAAGCATCTCTTTCTTTGTTGGGAAAGTTCCCTGGGATCTAAGTTTCAGGACCAGGTTGAGCAGAGAGGAGTTGTTGTTGTTCAGTCACTAATTCATGTCTGACCCCATGGACTATAGCATGCTAGGCTCCTATGTCCTCCACTGTTTCCTGGAGTTTGCTGAAATTCATGTACATTCAGTCGATGATGCCATCCAACCAAATCATCCTCTGTCGCCCCCTTTTCCTCTTGCCCTCACTCTTTTCCAACATCAGGGTCTTTTCCAATGAGTCTGCTCTTCGCATCAGATGGGCAAAGTATTGGGGCTTCAGCTTCAGCATCAGTCCTTCCAATGAATCAGTCCTTCCAAAGGTTTGATTTCCTTTAGGATTTGACTGATTTGATCTCCTTGCAGTTCAAGGGACTCTCAAGAAACTTTTCCAGCACCACAATTTGAAAGCATCCATTCTTCGGTCCTCAGCCTTCTATGGCCCAGCTCTCACATCTGTACCTAACTCTTGGAAAAACCATAGCTTTGACTGTATGGACCTTTGACTCAGTGGTAGAGTTGTTCTTCTGCCAGTGCAGGAGATGCAGGAGACTTGGGTTCGATCCCTGGGTCAGAAAGATCCCCTGGAGGAGGAAACCCAATCCAGTATTCTTGTCTGGAGAATCCCATGGACAGAGAAGCCTGGTGGGCTAAAGTCCATGGGGTCACAAAGAGTCAGATGTAACTGAGCATGCATGCATTAAGAGCAGAGAGTAACAGGAAGGAAAATTCACCGAGTTCACAGCTCCATTCTTGCAGTCTATGTCCATCTTCAGGTTCACATGCGTGTTCTCTGTTGAAGGAGATTTGAACGTGGAGTCCCTAAAACAAACAAGAGAACTCTTGGGATTTGGCAGCATGACCTTGTCTGGCTGGCTGGGCTTTGGGAACAAGGGCTCTTCGTTCCTGGCAGGTCTTGGGGAAGAATGAAACCACATCACATGACTCTGAAGTCCCTTCCAACACTCTGACAGGAGGAATGGATTGAGCAAGAGTAATTTTTGTAGACTCAGGAGATTGAACCTTCTTTTTTAGACGAGGAAGTGGGACATTCCAGACTGTGAGACAAGAGACCAGGGAGACGAAAGCTAATAAAACCCTGAAGGAGGAAATGAAATTCTCTCTGGGTTGGTAGAGGTGACTGCTTTCCCTCACGTCTTCCTGTGTCTGTAAACTGCCTTAGTCTTTCACATGTTTATTTTCTATTTTATCTGCATTTTTATAGCCACCTCAATGACCGTTTTGTGCCAAGGTAGTAAAATAAAGAATGTTTTTGATATGGTGCTCCTTACTTTGTAGAGGGACAAAGTTAAGCTTTCTTCATGATTATCAGTCAATCCGTGTCCAGATTTACATTCAGCTGATATTTTTCAAGCACTGGCCCAGGTAATTTCAACATGTATTATCTCATCTCATCCTCAGAGCAACCTGGGTTGAGAGATTTGGTATCGGGGCTCAGAGAGGTGAAGGGACATTGCAAGGCAGACGGGTTTGCATGTAGACCCCTCTCTGTGAGTCTAGAATCCCCTCCACAGCTGCCTCCCATGTTCATCACGTTGTGTTACTTTTGTGAATTCTTGAACTCTGCAGCAACTCAGGAATGGCGTGAAATACTGTTCCTTGAAAGCATTGTTGTATGGCAACATGGGCTAGACATATCTCAAGACTTAAGACTACAGCTGATGGATCTGATTCTGAATTAAAACATCCATCAGAAAAAGGAGTCTTTCTTTTTTGCAGAACACCCAAGATGAAAAAATGAAGCCATCTGGCTTAATACAGTCAGCTCTGTCCTAGCTCCATTTTGAAATCATACATGTGTTCCGATGGAATTGATACAGTAGGGAATTGCATGAGCTTAATGGGAATTTCACATTTCCTTACGTGCTATTTTCTCCTCATGAAACATTTGGTGAAAGCAGAGCACTACACCCAACTGAGCTGAGCAGAGTCAGAACACACCAGCTGTCACACCTCCTGCATCTCCGAGCTGACCCACATTAGGAGGTGCATCCCCCCAACCTGGGCTGCAGTGCCCCTCACCCCCCAGTTTGAGGTCTTCCTCTTCACAGTAACTCATAAGCTGTAGTACCTGTCAGCCACCCCAAAGCACCCTTCAGGTCTTCCTTCAAGGGAAAGGAAAATATTGATGGTTATATTTATATATTTCTTAATCGTTTCACTTATATAAAATGTTATCATTTTTATTAGGTTTCTTTTTTATAATGTGTGGCACTGATGAAGTTTTTGAGTATCGTGTCCTGAACCTCATTTTCCCCCATAACACATATGCTTTTTTATTGTGCATTTTTGTAAAGAAGGATATTTTTAGGATCACCTGTGTGGCATTATAGCCCTAAACCTTACATCTAACTTCACCCTGTTGAATACAGTATTTGGGGAGTGAAAGTGCTCTATAATAGGATGTACTAAAGTCCTGTTTATGATTTATTCAGAATCCAAACAAGGAATAGATTCATTTGCCAAAAAACCCTCAAAATTAATGACATTTTAAAAGTCCTTACATAAAATAAGCAAGCATTTACTGTATAGCATATGGAATTATATTCAGTACCTTGTAATAGCCTATGATGGAAAATAATAATTATATATATATATATAATACTAGATGATAGATTCCAGCCTAGGGTATTAAAGAGTAGGGCTCCTAACCGAGTCACTTTGCTGTATATCTGCAACTTAACACAGCATTGTAGATCAGTTATATTTTTTAAAAAGTTGCGAAATCATACGGCTAGAGAGGCTATTTAAGAGGAAAAGAGAAAGTTAACCTTGCCCTTGAACTTACCTTATTGCCAGGTCGTGTTGAATGCCTTCAGTAGTCCCTGCATCTCATCCTCCTGACAAGGTACATGGTGGTGAGGATTTGAGGCTTTGAAGGAGACGGGGACTCCTGTAGTGGGGAGGTGACCAGGTGGGACTCAGAGCTCCAGACGGTTCTCTCTCCCTGTCTGTGGGCTTTCCCGTTCCTGCTTGTGTGTTTCTGTCTGCTGACACAAACACAGGATTCGTGAGCTTTACCCAACGGTACATCGGGGTCTTAGAAGACTTTATCTTTCAAGAGACCATTTTTTCAAAAAATCATTGTTTCTCAATGTCTTATTTTATTATTGCTTTTTAGACATTTTCCCCCCAAAGAAGACATTTTTCCCTCAAAAGAAGACATTCCTCCCACCCCAAGAGGACATTTTAGATATTTCAAATACACCATCTGTATGTTTATGGACTGGATGTCTTTTTGTGCTTTTTATGTAAGAAGAGTAAGGTTTCCTTTTGCCCCTCAAGAACCCATTTTCATCATATTGGGGGTAATACTGCCCCTGTTGAAAATGCAGATCCTGGATCCTCAATTATCTTAAACTCATGTGCCTTTAAAATTACTGTCAGACTACCTGAGAATGGTATCCTTGAATTGGTGGGGGTTGACAACTTGTTGGGGCTGTGTTGAATGAGCCTGGCAGGAAGTACACTGGGTTGACTAACAGAGTACGGTCCCAGCAAGAAAGTGGGGTGTAAGAGCAAGTGCCCAATTCCCAGCACTCTAGGTATCTCTGTATAGAGAACAATTTTTTTTTAATTTGCTTAATTTTCTTTTCTTTATTTTTTTTTCATTTTTAAAAAAATGTAAATTTATTTTAATTGGAGGTTAATTACTTTACAATATTGAAAAAGCATGTATGGGGCCAAAAACAAAAGGGAAGAAATCAGCTGTTGAATAATAAATGATTCTGGCTCATCAGCCTATATTTAGCACCTTTAGTTAATGAGTCATCTTCTTTGAAGATACTAAATGATAGATTCCAACCTAAGATATTAAAGGGTAGCGCTTTCTCAGACTTTACTGCTCATCGCATCACCCATGGGTCTTGTTAAAGTGCAGGTAGGGGGTGGGGCCTGAGTCTGTGTTGCCAAGAGGTTTCCAGATGTTGCAGATGCTGCTGGTCCAAGGGCGCCACTTTGAGCTGCAAATTCCTAAGAGAACACAAAGGCAGTTATACGGGCATCCTCAAGTATCCTCAGAATTTTAGAAAGTCTGAAGCAATGCTTCTCCGGGGGGTGATTCGCTCTCAAGGGGCCCATTCAGTGTCTGCACACATTTTTCGTTGCCCATCTGGATGGCACTACTGGCATCTAGTGGGTAGAGACCAGGGATGCTGCTAAACATCCTATAGAGCACAGGACAGTGCCCACTGCAAAGAATGATCCAGCCCCACATGTCCTTAGTGCCGAAATTAGAAATCCTTCCCTAAAGGAAATCGCACACTTGCCCCCTGTAAGGTAGCAGAGACTAAGACAAGTAGCTGCTTCTCCTCCTGGACAGCAGTGATTCTAACCCACTGTGGTAGCACCAACTAGATTGTAGTGGCCACGCTCTGCAATTGACAGTAATACATACTGCTAATCAATTTCAATGGGAACATTAACTCATGGTAACATAAAGAAGAGCAGTTAAGTAGACTGCAAGGAAGACTTTCGTAATCCTGAGATCTGCGGCAGTTGTGCATGTGTGTGTCGCAGGGGCCCCTGCTGGAGGAAGGAGGAGCATGCCTGCCCCTTGTGGAGTGTGAACGTGGTGGGCTGATCAGGCTGTGCACGCCTGGCTGTCGGGGTTTTTTGGCGTGGTATGTGAGTGAGCCCATCTGGACATTTTTGGAACAAACTTAGGACATTCCTTTGGATTCTTGAATATGACTTGCAGCTGGGTAGGAAAGTGGTGCAATGTTCTGACCCACAGATTGAAGATACTTTTTAACAATAAAAATAATTCACTGTGGACGACTTTTCCCTCGAGAATCATAAATACAGATTGATGTGTTAAGTCTAGGTATGCTGATTTGCAAACCAGCCTTGTTGCATGGGATGTACATGTGGGAGCATTGGGATTTTTCAGTGTATTAATATCATCCGTTTGTATTTGAATCATTTAAAACAACAGCAGCAGGAGATAAAAGTAGCTCCTCAGAGGATGGGTTGTTTGAAAATTCTTTTCTGTCAAGTGTAATTTTCCATTTACGTTAAAAGAATCTTAATATTAGGCAGTTTGCTCCTGAGAGATATTTGTAAATTTATACTGACTACAGTCTTTGTTGGAAGACAACATGATAGTCACCTCATGTCAACTGAGGCATGTTGATTCACTCAGCAGAAGGAAGAGAAGATTTGTTGGGTTATTTAAGATGACTTTAACCCTTGTTGACCCTGAAGGAGAGAAGATTCTAAAATACACAATTCTAACAAATCCTAAGACCAGTAGACTTTTATAGACTGAGCTCAGCTTTTGGTAAAAAATCATTGAGCCTGTGTGTTACATACCCTTAAGACAAAATCCAGACTTTTCCTACAAATAAAAACATGTCTGCTCAACAGTTGACTCCATCATCTGGAATAAATGTTCCTTATTTTTTGTTCCCATTGGTACAATCAGACTAATTAGCTGAATCATCACAGTTCCTCTGGTTTAATTTTTAAAAAGCTAGACAACCATTATCTTTTACCTTTTTCCATGTAACTCCTTTGTTAGAGCGAACTACGTGAAATTGCCAACATGGGACCATTTCCTACCTACAAAACTGGTGATTTCATATGGTTCAATCTATTATTTAGTCATGTATTTTAATTGTGCTATTTAAAAAGCTTTGAGAAGCGTGAGGGGTAATGCCTAGGTCTGCTTTGTATTTTCCGATTAGCCAGTTCTGTTTGTTCTTTTCCTCTCTGTACTGGATATGGTTTCCTACCAGTAACACCTTTCATTTAGGGGGTGGCACCTGAAACCTCACAGTACGTGAGTCACGGTGATTGGTTCTGTCCTTTTCCATCCATACAGAGGTCTCATTTTTCTTACTTATTTTTTAAAATGATGAACTACCTACCTTCTAGCTATATGTATTTTTAACTCTTGTTCATAATGCACCATATTTAAGATTTTAAAAAGAAAAAACACTCATTGTATCCCAACATTTCTATCCTATCAACCAGACACTAGTATCTCAAGATATTGACAGATGTTCCTTAGGGGAAAATGGAGATTTTGAGGTCCTAGAAATGTCTGGAACACTGAGCTTTTTACAAAAGATTGCTTTGTTGTTAATCTTCTGAGACTAATTTCTATGATGGAGATATATATAAATTGTTTTTCAGATATTTAACTGTGGAACACTTCATAACATCCCAGGGTACTAGAAATCTTCAGTGTACAGTCTGGGAAATCCTTTCCAGAAAGGTTGGTTCCTAGTGGGCTATGATTTTTCCCTCTAGATGATAGCTGTTCTTTTTTTTCCCCCAGCTTTTGGTCCATTCCAAAATACACATGAGCTTGACCTAAGAATTTTGCCAAAGGAATATTATTCCCCTCCAGGGAAATGAAAACAGCATGTTTCAACACAAGTTGAGAAATCTTAAAACAAAGTGGAAAAAAAAAGGACTAGATTATTATTATGTTCGGTGGAAATTACACTTTCAGGTAAGTCACAGCCTTACTGTGGGGCAGGATCATAGCAAGGAGCTTATTGACCCTCCCACCGTGGGCTGTTGTGATTATGTGGGTATATTTAGAAGCTATAATGAAAGCAGAGCATCAGCCAAGATGCCCCAGTAGACACTCTCAAATGAAGATCTCTCCCATTATGAGAAAACCCCCCCAAAGAAAATATTTGCTTGGCAAGTAAAGAAGAGTGCTTTTCTCACCAAAATGATGTTGTAACGTTTCAGGGAAAACAGTAACCACGACTCATTTATTGTTGTCATGTGTTTCTCCTAGAAGCTGAGCAGTTATCAGAGAGGATAAGAGACAGGGAGTGTGTGGGAGCCTGCTCTGGGTCTCCTTTGATCAAAAGCGCCACGTTTCAGCAAATTGACATGCTATTTCCTTCAAATGGATTGAAAGCAGCAGACCCTTTTGTTGCAGATGCAACCTATAAAATGGAAAGTGGTCCCGTAGCCAGTTTGCATCCAGGAAAGAACACAACATGGCATTCCTAACCAACTCCTTGATCTGCTGTATAACTTCCTCTCATGTGGTTGTGTGAATTTTTGTTCAACATGAATAATCACTGGGGGAAATGAATGTATGAAGCTATGATTTAGTTTGTAACAAAGAGTTACCAAAAGAAGAAACACCCCCAGCATATGATTCTACCATATGAGTATGCTACCTAGGAATATTCCTCTAACCATAAGACAAATAAAATGCACTCTGAGATCTGTGGATGAAAAGAACTGCCTTATACAAACTCACACAGAGGGATCAAATTTGGGTGGTAATTGTGTGATAAACTTTTGCCATCTAGTTTGTCTGATTAGCCAGATTTCATAGCGTTTTGTCTAGTTTTACTATAGCAACACAGTGAGTGTTCCCTGAGCTGTCCTGGAGACAGAACCCTTTCCCCAGTGACACCCGCAGACCAAATCTGGCCTGCCACTGTTTTTTCAGTGGCTCACAGGTTAAGAAGGATTTTTGTATTTTGAAATGGTGTAAAGAAAAAGAATAATATTTCATGATAGGTACAAATTACATGAACTCCAAATTTGTGTTCATAAATAAAGGCTTATTGTAGCACGGCCATGCCCCTTCCTTTTTATATTATCCGTGGCTGTTTTTGTACTACAATGGCAAAGCTGAGTCATGGCAACTGACTGCATGTGGCCCACAAAGCCTAAAATATTTACTGTCTGGCTCTTTACCAAAAAGAGTTCACTGACCCCTGATCAAAATGTTCCAGAGTATGTTCATTGGAAGTTTCATTAGAGGACCTTCCAAGTGAAGTCACAAGAGTTAAAGTTGCTTGTGGTGGTCTGGTTGACCCCTGAGAATAAATTGGCTAAATGCCGACTGAGACCAGGACTACAGGGAGGGCATGATCATCATGTCCAGCCTTGAGTTGTTCAAAGCCTCTATCCTACAAGCAAAAACTTGCAGTTACTCCATGCATCAGCTGCACTTACCTCCCCTGCAAAATTCTTGCCCAGACCTGCTAATGAAAAGAGAGACTCAAAATGGTGCCTCAGCTTTGGAAGCATCACAGGCAGGCCCTCTCTGCCCAACCCCCACCCCCAGTGTCTGCCAGGAGTTTAGCAATGGGAGATCACAGAGCCCTCCATGGCGCAGTGGTAAAGAATCCGCCTGCCAATGCAGGAAATGTGGGTTCGATGCCTGGATTGGGAAGATCCCTTGGCGGGGGGCATGGCAACCCACTCCAGTATTCTTGCCTGGAAATTCCTGTGGACAGAGGAACCTGGCAGGCTACAGTCTGTGGGGTCAGACATAGCTGAGCACACGTGCACACACACACCAGCAGAAGACCACACCAGAGTTTAACTTGTGGTCACTAAAGGGAGAAATGATGTCTACAGTGTTCCCTCCCCCTTAGTCTGAGCCCACAAGGCCTTTTGGTTTCCTCTTATGGGGCTTACAGTGTTCAACCTTTAGTGATTTGGGTAACTATTTCATTCCCCTGGCTACCCTGGGAATTTTGTTAAAGGTCTCAAGAATGGATTTGATCAGTGATAGAGAGGATAGAAGATATATCTTTTACAAGTCTTTGTTGGCTTATATCTTTATTTCTGGCCGCATTTCCTAATGTTGTTGTCAGTTGTTAAGTCCTTCTGGCCACATTTCCTAATGTTGTTGTTGTCAGTTGCTAAGTTGTGTCTGACTTTTTTCGATCCCATGAACTGCAGCACACCAAGCTTCCCTGTTCTTCACTATCTCCTGGAGTTTGCTGAAACTTGTGTCCATTGAGTCATTGATGCCATCCAACCATCTAATCCTCTGTCATCCTCTTCTCCTCCTGCCCTCAATCTTTCCCAACATGAGGGTCTTTTCCAATGAGTCAGATCTTCACATTAGGTGGCCAAAGTATTGGAGCTTCAGCTTCAGCATCAGTCCTTCCAATAAGTATTCAGGGTTGATTTCCTTTAGAATTGACTGGTTTGATCATCTTGCTGTCCAAGGGACTCTCAAGAGTCTTCTCCAGCACCATAGCTTGAAAGCATCAATTCTTCAGTGCTCAACCTTCTTATTCCCATATATGCTTTTTACCACCATCCTGCCAATTAATTCATGTCCCTTCAAACTTGCCACAGTCTTTCCTAGTGTTCCACCTTTGCATATTCTGTTCCTACTCCCTTCCTCACCTTGTCTGCCTAACTAGCCCCTACTGTTGTTTCAGTGTTCCTCTCAAAGGCCCTTTCTTCTTCTCTGTGTAGACAGTTTCATTTTTCTCTCTTTTGTGGTATCATCCTGCATAGGTTCTGTCTCTCTTACCCATCAGATCACATGGTATTACACTGATTTGTTTACATGTCTGTTTCCTTCATTATCTTGTAAGCATTTTAAGGGCAATGATTGTGACTTGTTAAATTTGACAACAAACTTTATACATGACAAAGTGCTTAATAAATGGATACATGGTCACATGCACCTTCCCTGATTATTTCATTCTGTACTTAGGATGGAAGACTAAACGTATTTTCTGTTTGTCAAAGACTATTCCTTGGAACTCCCTTCTCCATAATTGGAAAAATTAGTGTATCTTTTTGAGCTCAGAGAAGTTCTTTCCTTAAGCCTATCTGTGACTTTCTGCTTTAGCAGCAAGACCAAATGAAGTGATGTCACCCTTTAGTTTCATTTGTTTGTTTATTTTTATTGAAATAATAGTTGATTTACAGTGTTGTGTTAGTTTCAGGTATACGGCAAAGTGATTGAGTTATACATATATATATTCTTTTTCATATTCTTCTCATTATAGGTTATTATAGTTCCCTGAATATAGTTCCCTCTGCTATACAGCAGGATCTTGTTATCTTCTTTGTATACAGTAGTGTGTATGTGCTAATCCTATATCCCCTTACCCCTTTGGTGACCATCACCAAACATCACAGTTTGTTTTCTGTGTCTGTATTTCTGTTTTGTAAATAAGTTCACTTGTATCATGTTTTAGATTCCACATATGAGTGATGTCATATGATATTTGTTTTTGCCTTACTTCACTGAGTGTGAGCATCTCTAGGTCCATTCACATTGCTACAAATGGCATTACTCTTTTTCATGGCTGAGTAATATTCCGTTGTATACATATATACATATGGTAGAGAAGATATGATACACACATATAAACACTGTATCTTCTTTATCCATTCATCTGTTGATGGAGACTTAGGTTGCTTCTGTATCCTGGCTATTGAGAATAGTGCCGCTGTGAACATTGGGGTGTGTGTATCTTTTTGAATTAGTTTTCTCCAGATGCTTAACCTTTTGTTAATAATTAGTTACCACTCACTCCAGATACGTGCTATAAGGGAAATTGAATTGGAATTCCACACCAGAACATTTTACAAACGAGAGGAAACTCAGAAATGCATTTAAGGTTAAAACTAAATTGTCATGACACAAATCAGAGAATAGCACATTCATATTTCTCTTCCATTGCCTCAAATTATCTTTACCCAGTGGAACACCCTTGAGTAGAACATGCGAGCACAGAGCCATGTTTACCACAGAGGGACATATAAGGTGCTTCACTGGGCACAGGAAGAAAATACTGACCCCTCTGCATTTATTTAAAAACAACGAAATTAACCTTGTATTTACTATCTATCTAGTGCTTCAACCTAAATTTACATGTATTGGGAATATATGAGCTTTTACTTTTAAGTAATAGAGGTATAGCAATGAAAAAATTATTATTACTTTTTAATTGTAGTATAGATGATGTACAGTATTAGATAAGTTGCTGCTAAGCTGCTAAGTCACTTCAGTCGTGTCCGACTCTGTGCGACCCCATAGATGGCAGCCCACCAGAATCCCTGTCCCTGGGATTCTTCAGGCAAGAACGCTGGAGTGGGTTGCCATTTCCTTCTCCACTGTATGAAAGTGAAAAGTGAAAGTGAAGTCACTCAGTCGTGTTCGACTCTTCGCGACCCCATGGGCTGCAGCCCACCAGGCTCCTCCATCTATGGGATTTTCCAGGCAAGAGTACCGGAGTGGGTTGCCATTGCCTTCTCTATGATACAATCTAGTTGTTGTAAAAAAAAAAAAAAAAAAAAACAAAAAACGGGGGCTTACCTAAGGTGGTAGTGGGAGGAAGTGAAAAGTAGTCAGCTCTTAGATATTTTGATGGTAGAACAGATATAGGACTTGTTAAACTGTATAGAGCTAAACAGAAAAACTGGATACAGAAGTTTATGTTAACAGAAGTTATCTCTGGGTGATAAGATTAAACATGATGGTTCCTTTATTCTTGTTAACTTTTTTGGAGTAATTAAGCTAGCGTAACTTAATTCTAAAGACAAGAATAAATTCTTTATGTAAAAAAAAATTTTTTTTGAAAATGGGGGAGACTGTTGACTAAAGGGTCCATGTGATTACTTCCTAACCCTTGTGCACTGCATATGAGACCATTTATTTTGAATCGAAGCCTTGAAGGCTTGTCTGAAATAAGTCAGTATTCCTGGACTTCTCAAGCTGCTAGTTTAGGGACAACTCACGCAGGCCTCCTGGTGCCTAATCATCCACAGAAATGGATGGCATGACTTGTATTACCATGATCTTCTTTAGTACTTGCCAGAACTCATTTATGGGAGATACGGACATGACTCGTCAGGGTAACTGACAAATAATGACTGAAGATCCAAAGGCAGAATGATGACGGCCAAGCTGTGCCCACAAGGCAGTTTTGTGGGCAAGGAGATTCTCGGAACACTTTTGCTGTATCCGCATCCAGCTAACCAGACCACCATTGCCTTCTTGAGCCCTTGCTGCTACTTCAGAAAATGGTTTCCAGAAAAAGAAATCCTCTCGTCCCCAAGGACTCAGCAGGATAGACAGTTCAAATGTTCATTTGCCTGGCCCCCGAATGAAATGTTTCTTAGGTACACAATTCACTGCCCAGATCAAGAGCTCAGCCCAGAAAGAAAAATGCCCCAGTGCATGGTAGGCAGAATTTTCTGCCCATGGACATTGACAAGGCTGCATTGTGGAAACAGAAGCCGCTCGGATTGTTCATTGTTCTTCGGCTCCTACTTTGGCAGCCAGAAGCGAATTCATTAGGCAGTGATTGGCATACTTCTTCTCTGTTTATTCCATGCCCTGAGTACAGTAAATACGTTCTGTGCCCCCCGCAGCCTCTTGCTTGGCCTCTTACTGTTCCAATCACCCCCCTCCTTCCCGCTCTGCACCTGTAGCCCTCCTGCTTCTCAAAGCCTAGAGTCAAGCCGACTTGGGACTGCTCGCCCTAAACAAGAAATAGTTCGGTCGGTCCATCTCCCCCAACTCAGAGAGAGGCACATTTTGTTCTCACATCTGGGCTGGTCAGCCAGCCAGCCCATGTTGATCAGGCACCCACGAACGCATAGCAGCGTGTCCAGCCCCCTCTGGGGGACTGCAGGCTCAGACAGAGGCAAACATGCCATACTTCTCCCTTGTTGTCTCCGCCCCCAAAGTGTGGCCTCTCGGGCTTGGAGGAGGGAACCTGAGAAGCAGCTCTTTCAAAATGACCATTTGCAACATTGGGTAGTGTTTTTTTTTTTTTTTTTTTTTTAAATCTGAATTGCTCTATGCAGCTCGGGGAAGAAAGATGAGCGTGACTGCTCACAAGGCAAGGTGCTATGTTTCATGAAGTCCAGAGCAGCATTTCTCAAACTTGAGCGTGCATTTGAGTTGCCAGGGGATAGTGATAATGTAGATTCGGATTCAGCAGGACTGCCAGGAGCCTGAGACTCTGCATCTCTCACAACTCCTGGGTGATGCTGAGGGTGGTGATCCACGCACTACCACGCTTGCGTAGCAAGTGCTAGGTTGGTGGTTCTCTACCTTGGGTGCGTGCATGTTGGCGTCATCTGGAGAGCTTTTAAAACTAGTTATGTCCATAAAATAAATTTTACAAATAGCTTATGGACGCGGTGGGGGTGGGGGACAGGAGGAAGGAGAGGGTGAGATGTATGGAGAGAGTAACATGGAAACATGTACATTACTATATGTAAAATAGATAGCCAGTGGGAATTTGCTGTGTGACTCATGGAACTCAAACCAGGGCTCTGTGACCCAACCTCGATGGTTGGGATGGGGTGGGAGGTGGGAGTGAGGTTCAAGAGGGAGGGGACATATGTGCCCCTATGGCTGATTCATGTTGATGTTTGGCAAAAACCAACACAATATTGTAAAGCAATTATCCTTTAATTACAAATAAATAAAAAACCAACAGGGTTCTACTGTATAGCACAGGGAGCTATGTGAACTGTAATGGAAAAGAATATGAAAAAGAATTTTATATATATATATATATATACACATACATACATACAACTGAATCAGTTTGCTGTACAGCAGAAATTAACACAACATTGTACTGGGTTGACTGAAAAAGTTCGGGGTTTTTTGTAACATCTTAGGGAAAAACTCAAACAAGCTTTTTGACCAACCCAATAAATCAACTATACTTAAACATAAGTAAAAAATTACTATGCCCAAGCCTCATCTGCAGATATTCTGGAATAACTGATCTGAGCTTGGGCATTGGGAATTAAAAAAAACTCTCCCAAAAGGCTTTTCATATGTGCATTGGTGGGGCTGTCACAGCCTTGCACATGGAGTAAGTGGGTTTGTCCTCTTGGAAGGGAGGATATGTCTTCTTTTCGGGTCCCAAGTGAGACTGAGTCCAGTTCTTCAGCCCTTGAAAAGGTGGCACTTGAAGACAGCATCCTTCTGATGTACTGGTTCTCCACCAGGCCCTGGTGCTCCAGGAGACACATCTGTTGATGTCTGGAGATGTGCTTATTCACCGCAGCTGGGGAGGGTGCTACCAGCATGGGGCGGGTAGAGGCCAGAGACGTTGCTGTACTTTCTGTGATGTGCAGGACAGCACTCACACCAGTGATCCAGCCCAAATAGCGACGGTGCCCTGGGGGAGGAAACTGCTCTAACTTACTTAACGCCCATCTTCAACAGGCCAGCAGGTTCAGCCCTTCTCTCTCCAGTGACCACTGGGAGCCATTAACTCAGAGCAGGTGGCTAAGAGCTTTTCTTTGGGGTCTCATTTGGTTTCACAGCATGAGACTGTGGCAGATGTTCTGAACTGGAAAGTCAGTTTCCTCCTCTAGAAAATCAGGCTGCAGAAGTACAAGCTTCCAAAAGCCCTTGCAGTTAAAAAAAAAAAAAATCCTACAGTTGTTTGAATGGTTACAGAGATTCTGTTTCTGGTGATGAGCAAGTTCTGAGAATGGATGCTGGTGATGGTTACTTAATCCTGTGGATGTATTTAAGGCCACTGAATTACAAAGTTCATGTCATGCGTATATTAGCACAGTGTTTAAAATTCCATGATCAGTGATCGGACAATAAACAAACTCTATGTTTGCCCAGTTCTAATGTGAAGCCAGCACTCTGCTCCACTTCTTATTACCCTCAGTACTTTTTCCCTAGTGCCTATGGTGGCTTAAAATTGCAAGGATTGGCATGATTATTCGAGTAATGTCTTTGCCCACTAAGGTCAGCTTGATGAGTGTAAAGACCACATCTGTCTCGCTCTGCCAGGTATCCCAAATTCCCAGCAGGGTTTTCTTGGGATTTGTAGGCATGCTGCAAATATTGGGAATGATTGAGGGAATGATTGAGGGCAGGAGGTGAAGGGGGCAACCGAGGATGAGATGGTTGGATGGGATCACTGACATGACATGAGTTTGAACAAAATCCAGAAGATAGTGAATGACCAGGAAACCTGGCATGCTGCAGTCTGTGGGGTTGCGAAGAGTTGGACAGGACTGAGTGACTGAACAACAACAACCACAGATATTCATTAGATGGATGGATTTACTATGGTTTATATGTTCACCTCCCTGGGAATGTGAATTGGCCATTATCCATACATTCAGACTTAGTATCTTCTGTCTTCTAGCCTCGGCTACTGGACAGGTTGTAAGATGGAGAGTTGGTGCCTGAGCACTGGTTTTCTGAGGGTCTTCTCTAGAAATTGGCTTAGAATAGAATCCTGGTTCAACTCAATGTCGAGTCTTGCCCCAGGGGCTTAGGTTCCACTGGTGTGCCCCAGCATGCCCTGAACTTGAAAACCAACATCTAAGTCTTTGCTTCTCAAAATGTGGTCCTGAGACCAGCAGCAAGACCAGCCCCTTGGGCATCTGTTGGAATTCCATATCCTCAGGCCCCAGCCCAGACCTGTAGAATAAGAAGCTACATGTTTTCAGATGGGGCTGTAAGTTCCTTTTTTCTTGCTTGTGTCCCATGGTTCTAGTTGGCCTAGAGGGCTGTTGATTCCTGGGTGAAGGAAAGTGGTGTGTGGTTTTGGAGGCCAATGGAGAGAGGTCTAAAATGCAGAAACATTTTACCAAGAAGGAGGTGTCATTAACCACCAGCACCAGTTGTGCTTTTATTTGTCAATAATTGGCTCAGGAAACAAAAGGCTGAAAGCCTACTTCATTTCTCGTCTTAGTTTTTAAAAACCATCCCCCCTACCAAAACAGAAAAAAAAAAAAAAACAAAAACGGACCGAGGGTGAAGGGGGCTATTGAGGAACCAAATGGGTAGACTTTTCAAATCATCTTGCCCTGTGCTGAAGAAAAATAAAAGGCAGAAAGTGCCATCTTTCTCTTCCAGAGAAAAGAATGCGTTTCCTGTTTGCCCTCACTGAGGGCCGGAACATAATGCTTCAGTGTGTGCAGGGCCGCTGAACAAAGAATATAGAACAGAGAGTTGGCTCCGCTAGAAACCATGTGACAAGCACAACTGCTGATTGCGTGTACCAGGGCAAGAGACAGAAATGTGTGTGTGTTTCTAGCTTCTGAGGCTTGAAAGACAGTTGAGGAGAATGAATTTTACCTTCAAGAGTTTTGTATGTGCTTTGGAAGATCTGTTAATGATTGTAAACTCTTTTTTTTTTTTTTTAAATCAGGATGAGGCTTGTAACCAAATGGCTTTGTGCAGGAAAGCAGAGTTCCCAGTAACCCACGGCCACATGGAAAAATGTTGCAATACAGGGACATTCTCTGTTAGTAATTGGCTTGTTTCCTATAGGATGTGAGATGCTACTAGAATCATGGAAAAAGAGCCCTTGGTTGCTGAAAGAAGCCTTAGAAATGATCAAATTCAGCGCATCTCAGTCTGTTTTTCTGTCCCCAACCCACCTGTAGAATCTAAACCTATGCCATTTAGGAGCATTGGCTCCGTAATGCATAAATGATAAGGGTGGAGATGTTGCTTGTTTGGGAACCAAAAAATCCTGAGTTCTCATATGCCCCACGTACCAGTGGTTGTCAAACTTTGCTGTACACTGGGATCACCTGGGGAGCTTTATAAGGTACTGCTCTCTGGTCAGGGATTCAGATGTGATTGTTCAGGGGTGAGTAGGAGGGGACCGTGCAAATCTCCCCAGTGATTCTGATGTTTAGTCCAGGTGGCGATCACTGCCTCAGCCCATTGTCCTTCTCTCCCCATGTTGCAAATCTCTGTTTCTCTACCCTGGGCTTCGAGAAGGGCAGGAAGACTCGGTGATTGTGTTGATGGCAGCTTTGTGATGGAAACTGACGAGAGGACCTCTGAGCCCTCTGACTGCCCTGCCAGGGATTCTGGTGGACTCAGACTGGGATGGGGAAGTTCACACCATTCACTCCAATGCCCTTACCTGTGTCTCCCCCCAGGATGGCCCCAATGTGCTCCCGAAGGAGAAACTCAAAATGATGAACTTGATTAACTCTTTCCACTTAAATCATCATCCTCTGAGCTTGACTTCTCTGTCTGTTCCCAGCAGTAGAGACATAGAGCAGGTATCAGTGGTCACAGTTGCGTGGACAGGACTGCAGTTCATGCAGTTGGAAGATGAAGGCCACCATTAGAGGGGGTATGTGTGGCTCAGTACCTGAGTTCATGCATCAGCCATGGAGGATAAGGTCTGTTTTGCTATCACCTCTGATTGGGCTTCCCTGATGGCTCAGATGGTAAAGAATCTTCCTGCAGTGCGAGAGACCCGGGTTCGATCCCTGGGTCGGGAAGATGCCCTGGAGAAGGGAATGGCTTCCACTGTAGTATTCTTGCCTGGAGAATCCCACGGACAGAGGAGCTTGGCAGGCTACAGTCCAGGGGGTTGCTGAATCAGACATGGCTGAGTGACTAACACTTCTTACTGATTCAACTGTGGCTTGAGATAGCCATGGGACCTCAAAAGCGGCATTCTCTCTCGTTGGGTGTTCCAGTTCCATCACGTTTGAGAGCTGGAAACGTGACATCAGCAGAAGGGTGGCTGTTCAGGGTGCAGTGGCCCCTCTCCATGTGGGCTAAGATCTGAGTCCAAAGCCCCAGATTCTATACCAGGCCCTGTAATGTCAGCAATGCTGGGAACTTATAAATACTGTCTGTGCGGAGGCACTTTTCACGTGCTCAAGTGAAACAGTGTTCTGATCCATACAGAACTATAAATGTGAAGATGAAGGAATGCTATATGTAGAGGGGAATGTTTGAAGACTTCACTGGAGGAAAATGTGCTGGCACCTACAAAGATAGCTCTTGAGTTCCTAAAGGCATTGGGTTAAATTAATCATTGATTAAACATGAAACTTCAGGATAAGATTTTGCTTCCTAGTTCATTAGCTTAAAATCTGAATACATTTGCATCCGTGCACAAGTAGAATACTAATTTGGTGAAATCCTTTTGCAGCGCATATCCAGAAAAGCAGTGGGTTTTATGCTTCTGAGTTGTAGACTCAGAAGAAAGGGGGTAAACAGCAAGGTCAAAGTTGGATTTCTGTTGCTGATTGAACAAATGAACAGTGTATCGCCAAAGCAGAGAGCCGAAGTTTTTGTCCTGTTTGGATATTTGTTCTTTTTTAAAAAGTGAAACTATGCACAACCAAGAGATGCCAGCTTTTCACTTGGGGCCCTGATGATGACAGGTGGAAGCCATGGGGGTGCAAAACAAAAACTTCTCAAGATTCAGACATAAACTATGTCATGACGTTCCCATAGAAGGCAAACCTGGTCCTCCTCCTCTGCTCACTCACTGCTATTAGATGACTCCCTCCCTGCGCTTGCACCGCTCCATCCATCACGCTGGTCTGCTCCAGTGACTGACCCTGGCACTGGGGTTTGTTGACACAGATGTCGGGTGATAAGCACTTCATGGGGAGGGGAGCTGACGATGCTCTCATTCATGCATCCCTGGACCTGCCTCTGAAAATCTTGCTGAGGAGGGGTCAAAGAATCAAAGGACAAGATCTTTGGGTGTGGTGGGAGTCTGCTTCTAGAGTCCTTGCCTGTGAACTTCCCAACCAAAGCTTAATGGTACCCCCACTATTGGCAATACTATAGAGGATATTTTTGGAGGTGACCTCTATTTGCTGGGGTGACACTTACCTGGGACACATAAGTCCCAAATAAACTTGGGGGTACTTAGCTGCCCCTTAGTGGACATCCACTTGAATAGCTAAGAATTCCTCTTAGGGGGCAAGCAAGATGGCAGTTTAGCGCTCATGTTAGCTAATATGTTGGTTCTGGATGAAATAAAGGCACAGAGACATTTTGTTTTCCATATGATGCCTATATACTTTATAATAGACCTGTCCTTCATGTATCTATACTTAATCGTTTACTTATGCACAGTTTATAGAATTTACCAGAAGAGGGGTGCAGAATGCTTTTGTAAAAAAATGCCCTTGGGACTTCCCTGGTGGCCCAGTGGTTACGACTTTGCTTTCCAATGTAGGGGCTGCATGTTCAGTCCCTGTCAGGAGCTAAAATCCCACATGCCTCACAGCCAACAAATCAGAACTTAAAACAGAAGCAATTTTGTAATGAATTCAATAAGACTTCCAAAAATTTTTTAAGAAAAAAAAAAAATGCCCTGGCCTCTAGTTTCCTCAGTTGGATATTGAAATAAACTGACCCAGTCAGGTCACTAGTGAGAAAGAACCACAGGGGACGTTCCCACTGTACTGTTCATTGTTGGAAATTGGGTTTGAAAAAATGCCTAAGGCAGCTACTGCTCACCTATCCAAAAATTAAAGATGGCAGCAAAACTGGCCAAGGAGCAGCAATCAGTGAAGAGCAGATATTCCCATCACGTTCTTAGATGATTGTTTTTGTGATAGAATTTGATATTTGTAGAAGTCCGATGAGAGGACAGGACTAACTTCTCTCATTTGGCCTTAAGGACAGAATTCAGTAGACATCCATTCTTTTGGTATGTATATTTATTTATGTATCCAGTTCATTATTTTCCTTAGAGTGTACGGGATTTGTTTCATGGATTCATATGGATTAAAATGGGTTTTTTTTATTTAAAATACTAAAAATAAAAATGTCCTCATCTGGGAATGCAGAGTTTAGGAACAAGACTTTTGTATTAATAGGTGACTGGATTTCTCCTAAAGCAAAATACATGTAGATACACAACAAATGTTTTTCTAGCTCTGCCGTTCCCTTCCCTTGGGTTCCTGTTCCCCCGCATATAAATTTGCGGACAGGACAAATCCCCTGGTGAGGCCTCTGCTGGGCCCATCCACTACATGGATCCTCCTCTGCTGTTTTAAATCTTTGTGCAGGCCAGAGGTTGTGTATTTCCTTCTGTCACATTTCTTTGCCTGCCTTTGTCTCTTTGATTTGAATCCTTGCTCAGGAACCCAGGTTCAGTTAGCTAATGTCTCTGGGAAAACTCAGCCCACTTAATGACATGCTGCATAATTTTGTAGCTCTCGAGGGAAAATTGTGGCAAGAAAATGGAGAATGCTTGTTATTTCTTCTTACACCATGTTTCCAGAATCTTCTAATGCAAGTAGATAGAGAAAGGGTGAGATCTGCAGAATCTTAGGGAGTTTTGCATTGCTGCTTGGTAGGTCCTTACAAACATTTCCTTCTATTTCAAAACAAGGCAGAATTGCTTTATGGCCATTAAATTTACTACTTTTGAAATAGGAAAATAAAGCGTAGAACGTCAGATTAGTAGTTTTGTGTATTCTGCTAAATTGTGGGAGCCCTGATGAATCCATGTGACATTTAGAATCTAGAGGAATCTGATATTTGTTTCTAGAAAAAGCCTGATTAAGAAAATATGCATTTCCAACATGGAAAGCTATTCTAAAAAAAGACATATATAATCATACAGACAAATGAAAATAGATATAGTATCTTTCGCTCCAAAATTTTACTCATGAGTCAGTAAAACACAGTAATATAGAATCATCTGTTTATATATAAAAAAAAGAAAATGTGTATTTCCAACACGGAAAACTATTCTAGATATTTTTTCCAGTAGGAACTATTGTAGAATATTCTAGACTAGCACTGTCCAAGAGAATTATAATATGAATCACATGTTATTTTTCACAGGCTATTACAAATTATTTGAAGGGATAAGCAGGTATAATTAATAGCAAATTTATTTAATCTGATATATCTGAAATATCATTTCAGGGTGTAACCAATATAAAAAGTTGAGATATTTTACATTATTTTTCAGAGTAGGTCTTTTTGAAGTCCATCTAAATTTTCAACCCTTCTTAATGGTGACATGTGGCCAGAGGCAACTGTTTTGGACAACACAGCTGTCCATCTGCATTCCTAAATCCAGATAGTGAGAGACTGAGAACTAACCAGGAGTCTGGCCCTGATTTAGAAGGATGACTTAAATGCTGAGAAAAGGTGCTCTTGGAGAAAAAAAAAAGTGATAGAAAACTTAAACAGTTGACCTTAGGAAGTAAACCACTTTGCAAGAACTAAACAATCTTGGTTTTCATCTGAAGACCATGGTGGGGGACGACCAATCTCTTAAAATGTTTCTGTGTGAATTGGAAGGACATCTTTCAGTTTGCACTTGTGGAAAAAAACAAGATCCTGGGGACCTGGAAGGCAGATGGATTGTACTTGAGGGTTTAGGGCATGATCACTGTAGCTGCAGTGCCGGAGTTCACATCCCACTTGCTGGCTTTGTGATCTTGGGAAAATTCCTCTCCAGGCCTAGGCTTCTTTACCTGAAGGTTCAGGCTAGTAAAAAGTAACCAGCTTCTAGGTTTTTGAGAATTAAATAGCTAACAGACCCAAAGGACTTATTATATCTAAGCAGTGAGCTATTGTATCATAGCATTAGCTCATTTTCAAAATTTTTTTTATTGATGTATAGTTGATTTACAACGTTGTGTTGATTTCTGCTATACAGCCAAGTAATTTGGCTATACAGATATGTATTCTTTTTCATATTCTTTCCATTATGGTTTATCACAGAAAGTGGAAAATTGTTCTCTGTGCTGTACAGTAGGACCTGTTATTTATCCATTCTGTATAAATAGTTTACATCTGCTAATCCCAAACTCCCAATTGATCTCTCCTCCATCCACTCCCACTTGGTAGCCATAAGTCTGTTTTCCATGTCTGTGAATCTGTTTCTGTTTCATAGATAGGTTCATTTCTGTCATATTTTAGAGTCCACATATAAGCGATATCATATGGTATTTATCTTTCTCTTTGTGATTTACTTCCCTTAGTATGATATCTATGTTGCTGCAAATAGCATTCTTTCATTCTTTTTTTATGGCTGAGTAGTATTCCATTTGGAGAAGGGCATGGCAACCCACTCCAGCATCCTTGCCTGGCGAATCCCATGGACAGAAGAGCCTGGCGGGCTCACAAAGAGTCAGACATGACTGAAGTGACGTAGCACATGTGAATGTGGTGTTCCATTGTGTGTATGTACCACATGGTCTTTATCCGTTCATCTGGCAATGGACATTTAGGTTGGTTCCATGTCTTATTAGTTATTGTGTGTAGTGCTGTCATAGCATTAGCTCTTAAATGATCATCCTTCTCATTGAAAAGTTGTTCCTTTGCCCCATGTCTCATTTTGGACTGGCTTACCTGTTCATTCATTAACTTTTGACTGAGTGTTCTCTGCATTCCAGTTAGAGGTTGTGTTGCTAGAAGCGTTAGTGATGAATGAGGCGAAGGTGAAGCCTGCTCTCACATGGGGCAGTTCCATGAAGGAACATGAGAGGTAAGCAAGGAAATGAACAAGGAACAACAGGGAAATGAACAAGAGCACCTTGGAGGTTGGGCCCAGCTTTCCGTCTCTGACTACGCTCAAGCATAGCCCACTCCCTTGCCGCTATCTCCTCTGCCAGCCCTGGGTTTTGGAAAGTGTCATTTTCTGTCTGTAAAGCTGGGTGGTGCGGCCTTTATCCTAACATGGTCTGCCCTTCAGACTTAGACGTGACCAGGTGTGCACTGGCAGATGTCTCTAGGAGGATCAATGGGTGTGTCATCAGAGATCATTTGTGTGCTTTGCAAAGGAGGGAAAAGAAACCCTCACAGAAGCTGCAAATTGCCACTAGCCATTGAAACAGCTGAACTCTGTTCTTGGTCAACAGAAGGCTGGCTCTGAGTTACCTCAAAGTCAGATGATGGATTTATACTAGTGGTTTTCAAAGTGTGTTTCCTGGACCAACAGCCTCATCATCACTGGGAAATTTGGTGGAAACAAAAAATGCCAGGCCCCCATCCTAGCAGATCTGTTGGGTCAGACACTCTGGAAGGGCCCAGCAATGTTTTTTTGTTTGTTTGTTCTTATCTTAAGGGATTTTATTTTATTTTATTGTTTTCAGTGTTATTTATTTATTTATTTTTACTTTATAATATTGTATTGGTTTTGCCATACATTGACATGAATCCACCATGGGTGTACATGTGTTCCCCATCCTGAACCCCGCTCCCACCTCCTTCCCCATCCTATCCCTCTGGGTCATCCCAGTGCACCAGCCCCAAGCACCCTGTCTCATGCATCGAACCTGGACTGGCGATTTGTTTCACATGTGATAATTTACATATTTCAATGCCATTCTCCCAAATCATCCCACCCTCGCCCTCTCCCACAGAGTCCAAAAGACTGTTCTATACATCAGTGTCTCTTTTGCTGTCTCGTATACAGGGTTATCATTACCATCTTTCTAAATTCCATATATATGCATTAATATACTGTATTGGTGGGTTTTTTTTTTTTGGTTTACTTAGCTCTGTATAATAAGCTCCAGTTTCATCTACCTTATTAGAACGGATTCAAATGTATTCTTTTAATGGCTGAGTAATACTCCATTGTGTATATGTACCACAGCTTTCTTATCCATTCGTCTGCTGATGGACATCTAGGTTGCTTCCATGTCCTGGCTATTATAAACAGTGCTGCGATGAACATTGAGGTACACATGTCTCTTTCAATCAATGTTTTAACAAGCCTTCCAGGTGGCTCAGTGGTAAGGAATCCGCCTGCCAGTACAGGAGACCCAGGTTCGATCCCTGGGTAGGGAAGATCCCCTGGAGAAGGAAATGGCAGTCCACTTCAGTATTCTTGCCCAGGAAATCTCATGGACAGAGGAGCCTGGCAGGCTACAGTCCATGGAGTCACAAACGAGTCAGAGATGACTGAGCGACTAAAGAACAACACAGTAGGTGACTCACCCATCACAGTCGAGGGAACTGCTGGTTTTTGCTGATAGAAATGGTTGCCTGGAGTGAATAGTGCCGAGTGACTGAGGAGAGGGCTCCACTCCTTTCAGGGTAATCTTTTAAAGTCCATCTGGAGCATTGGGGAGCTTTTGGAATCAAGGGTTTGAATTCAGCTCTTTGTATTTGAGGCTATTCATGTTTTATTCAGGTTCTTCCTATCGGATGCTACTGTATGGGGTAATATTTACAAGGTTTCTGGGTTGGCTGCTTATCAGAATTTTCAGAGTTGTAGAACTGATGTAATTACGTCCTCTGTGAGCCAAATTGAACAGTGTAAATTGGTAGAAGCCTCTGGCTGTCCTGATAAAAAGTTCCTACTGGGAACAATCAGCAGCATTGTATTTGAATTTAAAAACCAGATTCTCAATTGCCTGCAGGTGGGCGGTCTACACTGCAGCTCCCCCCACCCCTTGAGTTTTTAATGCTTGGGTGGCTCATGCCACCAGCCAACTTGTTTGTACATGAATCCTCTACTTGGTTACAAATGATCTGCTTGTCTCAGTCCACTTGGGCATCTGTTACAGAATACCATAGACTGGGTGGCTTACAGATGACAGAAATTTATTTCTCATGGTTCTGAAAAGTCCAAGATCAAGGTTTGGTTTGTACAGGGCTGTCTTCTTGCTGTGTCCTTGCATGGTGGAAGGGGGAGGGACCTCTCTGGAGCCTCTTTTATGAGGGCACTAATCTCATTCACATTCAAAAAACAAAGACCATGGCATCCGGTCCCATCACTTCATGGCAAATAGACGGGGAAACAATGCAAACAGTGACAGGCTTTGTTTTCTTGGGCTCCGAAATCACTGTGGACGGTGACTTCAGCCATGAAATTGAGAGACGCTTGCTCCTTGGAAGAAAAGCTATGACAAACCTAGACCGTGTATTAAAAAGCAGAGACATCACTTTGCCTACAAACGTCAAAGCTACTGTTTTCCCAGTAGCTATGCAGGGCTGTGTTCCTTTCTAGACGCTCTCAGGGCTGGGGATGTTGGGGGGAACCCATTTATTTGCCCTTTCCATTTTCTAGAAGTCGCCCCCTGCCCAGCCCCATTCCTTGTCTTGTGACCATCTTCCATTTTCAAAGCCAGCAGTGGCTTTACTGGGATCTGGGAGTGACCTCTCCTGCCGCCCTCTTCCACATTTAAGGACCCTGTGATTACATGGAGCCCACCTGGATCATTTAAGCTACTCTCCCTGTTTTCAGGTCAGCTGCTTGGCAACCTTAATTCTGTGACCCTAATCCCGCTTTACCTTGGAAAGGATTAGGATGGGGGCATCTTGGGTGGTGGTGGTATTGAGAACCATGATTCCTACACAGCAGGCCATGGAACTGCTTTACAACCTCAGTTTCTTTATATAATAGGATAGTAAAAAAAAAATTTCTCATGGATCTCCTTGAGGATTAAATGGGACATATGTGAAAATATCTGGCACAGAGCTGCTCTAGGAAATGCTCGTGGCCTTTTGTGAGAATCTGAAATTCCCAGCGCGTTTATTTTTGGCTTCCCCAAATCTCTACATTGGTTTTTTACAAATTACTTAAATGCTTCCTTCTGGTCCCCCTTTGGTTTTTTACAAATTACTTAAATACTTCCTTCTGGTCCCCCCATTTGTTGTTGTTCAGTCGCTAAGTCACATCAGACTCTTTGACCCCATGGACTGCAGCACCCCAGGCTTCCCCGTCCTTCACTATCTCCTGGAGTTTCCCCAAATTCATCTCTCTGGTTTTTGCCTCTGCTCAATTCTTCGACACCCCTAAGGGGCTGCTCCCCCGCTGCTGTTAGGGAGACAGAGAGATAAAGTATTTGCAAGTGGAAGGTGGAGGAGGGAACAACCCTTCCTGCCCAAATAATCTGTGCCTGTTTTCCCCTCTACTTCAAACCCTGACTAGAAAAAAGTCCACAAAAGTGTGTGTGCTTCGTTTGATTGTTTTTAAATCAGCTTTAGTAAGGTATAATTTTGATTTTTTTTCCCTGTCTCTGCTTTTTAGATTTGTTTCTGTCTCATATCCAGGCCCTTGTCAAATCCTGGTCCAGTCAGACCAACTTGTGAATGACGTTTGGGAGGGGGCAGTTAGCAAAATTTCAGTGTGCACGGGTCTTGCATGATATTAAGCAGCTGTTGTTAACTTGTGTTGGGATAATAATAGTATTATTGTGGTTATGTTGGAAAATGTGCTTTGGGGGGATATACATACTGAAATATTCAGCTGTGAAATGTCTTTTAAAAAAAAGATAAAGCCAATATGCTGAAACGATTTTTGAAATGTTATCTATAGTCAAGTGACTCAAAGGACCCAAATGGCCAGAAATCTAGTTTCTGAAACAGTGATCTTTTTCTTAGTACCACACTGGAGAAATCCGTTGGATGCTCAGAGCTTTACCAGTAACTCCCCACCCCCACACACTCACAAACTCTTGTCTGTTGTTATAACTTGTGCTTTATCAGGAGCCTGAAGTGCTCTGCCTCAGCATCCCTGTCACATTTATGTGTTCTGATTGCTCTTTGGTGGGACCTCAGTTACATCTTTTAAAAATTAAAAAAAAAATTTTTTGGCCATGTGGTGCAGGATCTTAGTTCCCTGACCAGGGATTGAACCTGCGGCCCCAAAGTGGGAGTCTGTAGTACTAACCACTGGACCACCAGGGAAGTCCCCTCATTTACAATTTTAAGAATGTCTGTCTTGTTATCTTTGTTCTGTTCCATACCACAATCCACTCTCCAGCTTCTAAAGGACACATCCTCTTCTAGATGGACAGAGAGCCGATACAATCATGTATAGGCCTAGCCAGGATGCAGTCGCCAGTGGATCTTCAGCTATGCCACTGGGTCACGTGGTGGGAGGATATGGACAGGGAAGTGTCCTCTGCTGCCTCATGACCCAGGCCTTGCAGTGACCCTGAGACACGCAGCTGGGCATTGTGTGACCCAGAAAACAGTCTTGCCTTTGAACTCATGGGAACCCCAGACTTGCCGCCCCCAGCTTGGGAATTGAGGTGGTGATTGCAAATTACCCCAGTGGCTTGACCATTATTTCAGCAACTGGACGGGGGTGACACAGCATCATGGTATGTGCATGACCTCATCTCAGATGTTGCTGGACAACAGGCCCGCTCAAGTCGGCCCCGCGGCGCTCTGTAACAGAGGCTGGGCTCCGCTGGGAAACAGCTGTTCTCTTGTCCACCATCCGCAGTGTGGATGTGCTGTGCTGGGCCTTGCACAGGCTTGCAGAAGGTTCCTTACGCCTCCATAGCCAGCAGCAGGCCATCTTCACAAGTGGGAGATTGTTCCAGAGCACCCTTGACCGGCTGGCTGCGTCCGTCCCACCATCTGCCTTGCAGGTCACTGCTATCCCATTCCCTCATGTTTCTGGTAAACAGCTTCAAGTTGCCTGTGACATGATCTACTTAGGGTTTTGGGTACCACTCCTGGCTGACCAGTTATGCTGGGAACGCAGGACCTCTGGGCATTCATCAGAGACCATCTCAGGTAGAAATTTTGAACAAGTGTGACTTAAAATTTCAAAGACAAAGATATAGACACCTTATATATTCACCTTGATGAATAACCCAATCAATAACAATTTATCAGTGACCAGCTGCTGCTGCTGCTAAGTCGCTTCAGTCGTGTCCAACTCTGTGCGACCCCATAGACGGCAGCCCACCAGGCTCCCCCATCCCTGGGATTCTCCAGGCAAGAACACTGGAGTGGGTTGCCATTTCCTTCTCCAATGCATGAAAGTGAAAAGGGAAAGTGAAGTCTCTCAGTCGTGTCTGAGTCTTAGCGACCCCATGGACTGCAGCCTTCCAGGCTCCTCCATCCATGGGATTCTCCAGGCAAGAGTACTGGAGTGGGGTGCCATTGCCTTCTCCTTATCAGTGACCTAAAGACTTGTTAATATGTTTATTAGTGATCTGGAAGTAGGGTAGGGCCTAACCAGTAGGTTCAAACTATGTAGAGCTTTGAGAATGTTGCTTTTGGGTTTCCTTTTGATGTTGGATAAAAAAAGAATTGCCTTAGGTGCCGTACCAAGTTCATCCCATCCTGTTGACAAATGAATTACCACTAGTTCTCTTATTTCTACACAACATGTTACCCTGTCACACTCACCGTGGCTTTCTGTAGTTGTTCATCTGAAATCTTTCCTCCTTTTTATCCCTTTCATTGAATTTATTTTTACTTTATGGTTATGTATATAGGTATATATATGTAAAACAAATTTTTCCATCTAGCAATTTTAAAGTATATGATTCAGTGGCAAGTAATAGATTCATAATGTTGTGCAAACATCACCACTATCTAGTTTTAGAACATTTTCATGACCCCCCCACCCCCCGCCAAAAACCCCTCTCCCTGCTCTCCTTTTCCTCTCCACTCAGCTCCTGGCAACCACTAATCTGATTACCGTCTCTCTGAATTTGCCTGTTTTGGACATTTCATATAAATGGACTCACACAACATGTGGCCTTTTGTATCTGGCTTCTTTCATTTAGCGTATTTTCAGTGTCCATGTGCTTTGTCGCATGTATGAGCACTTTGTTCCTTTTTATGGGTGAATGCTGTTCTGTTGTACGTTTTGTTTATTAATTGCTGGATGGGCATTTGGGTTATTTCCACCTTTTGGCAATTGTGAAGAGTGCTGCCATGAACATGTGTGTACAAGTTTTTGTTTGAACACCTGTTTTTAATTTGGAGGGCTGTATACCTAGGAGTGGAGTTCCTGGGTCGTACAGTAATTTGATGTTTCACGTATCGAGGAACTGCCCATGGTCTTCTGTGCATGCCAGTCCTCCTCCACCATATATGTCCATTCTTTTTCAAATCCATGTTGGGACTCGCCTCCACTGTGATTTCTTTGCCTGGTGGCTCCCTGCAGTTTCTCTTGACTTGTGTGTGCCCCTCATTCAGCTCTGCCTCGAGAAACTTTACTTTTGCCCCTTTGTATCTTCATTCGCACCTGCAGTCTTTCTTTTGGCTACAAGGATATGTGTCCCTCTCCCGGCACCCAACTGCAGTCTCGCAAGGACAGAGACAGACCCTTGTTCTCTGCGCTCAAAGGCACTTGGTACTATTTTTGCCTTTCTATTGTTGGGCTATTCTAGTAACAACTGGAGATAACAAAAATAGATTTGATTCTGTTGTTCATGAAGCTCAGGTTTTCACTGAAATAGGGGTATCACAGATTCTACCATGTTTGAAACACTAAACTGTCAGAGGATTAAAAAGTAGGTCAAGGAGGGAAAGGGAATTGTTATGCATGCAGGGTAAAAAATTTAAATTCCAGAATGACGATAATGGCATTCATGCCACCTTCATGACTTTGATCTCATTTAATTTTCCTGATGGGCTTCCCTGGTAGGTCAGCTGGTAAAGAATCTGCCTGCAATGTGGGAGACCTGGGTTCGATCCCTGGAACAGCTGCCCACTCCAGTATTCTGGCCTGGGGAGTTCAAAGAGCCGGACATGACTGAGTGACTTTCACTTTCAATCTTCCTGACAACCATATGAGGTGGATCCTATTATTATCTACACTTGAAAACAGGGAAACTGAGGCACAAAGGGATTTAGCCCTGGCTGAAGGCCTTGCCACTCTTGCATGGCAAGGTCAAAATATCTGACTATAGAGCCTGTGTCTTTGACTTGTCTTCTATTCACCTTCTTGGTCCTTGAAGAGGGCATGCCCAATGTGCCTCGTAAATTTGTTTCCTAGGGCTGCCGTAGCAAAGCACACGAGCAGGATGGCTCAGTCAATAGAACTTTGTTCTCTTACAGTTCCATGGGCTGGAAGTCTGAAACCCCAGCAGGGCTGGTTCCCACTGAAGGCTCTGAGGGAGAGCGTTTCATGCCGTCTCCTGCCTTCTGGTGCTGCCCACAATCCTTGGCATTGCTCGGCTTGTGGCAGCATCATTCCAGTCTCTGCCTCTACCTTCACCTTTTCCCCGTGTCTCTCCTGTCCAGATTTCCCACTGTTTAGAAGAATAGCAGTCTTCAGGTTAGGGCTCACCCTAATCAACTGTGGCCTCATCTTGACTTGATTTCATTTGCCAAGACCCTGTTTCTGAGTGAGGTCAGATGCACAGGTATTGGACGTTAGGGCCTGAGCATATATTTTTGTTGGGACACAATTCAACCTACAACAGTGTATAAAGTTAATTTTGCCCTCTGCCACACCTTGTCATTTCCAAGGCTGGACTGCCGTCATCACTCCCTATACTAGCCTTGCAGGAATTACCGATGAACCTCTAGCATTCCAAGCTGCTCCCCAGTTCTATACTCTGTGCTCAATGACTCGCTGTTGAATTTAATGGCTAAGGGATAGGCCACTGATTGTATTAATTTTTCCTAACATACATTTTCTTTCTTTTGGTAATTTTTTCCCTCAAGTCCCAGAAAACTGTTGGCTTTTGTTTATGAGATTTTCCGATTTATTCTTAGATGAGAGAAGCTTCAATCTTTATTTGCATCTGTTTACAAACTGTTGAAACAAACCTTTTGACTGCCTCATAAAGTCTTTCTTAATCCCATTCTTTTTGGATAAAAATGGTATTAATATATCCATTGTAAATCACTGGCAGCTCAATTTGAAATGTGTCTTTTTGCACAATAAGTACTATTAAATATTCTCTGGTGGTGGTTTTCAGGGTAAGAAAAGATGACACAGTGTTTTCTCCTATTTAAAGAAGCCCAGTTTTTTTTTTTTTTAAATGCTGTATTTCATTTTTAAAAGACAAAATGCAGCTGAATGAAATGGGAGCTTGCTATTTAGATGATGGAAAGTGTGGAAGACAGGATACTTTGACACATTCTAAGAGGAAATGCATTTTTAAATATAAATGTTTGGTTTTTAATCACTCATTAGGGAAAAATTGAGACACTTGAGTGGTCTAGATCCCTTAAGCATGCTTTCATGGCACTTATATGGAATGAAGCAGCTGAATGATGACCTAATTGTGCTCAGTCTCATTGGAGCTTACGGCGTGTCAGACTGCGTTCTCATTGCATAATGTGGATTGCCTGACCATTTAATCCCAGGACCACACTGTATGAGGTCGGTAGCCCTCTTAAAACAAATTGAGATGAGATTCACATAACATTAACCATTTTAAATTGAACCATTCAGTGACATTAATGCATTTAATATAGTGTTGAACAACTACCAACTCTATCTAGTTCCAAAACATTTTCATCGCCCCAAAGGGAAACCCCGCTATCCACTTTTTAAGAACCAGGAGACAGAGGCATGGAGTAGATAAATCTGTGTCCTAAGGCGGTGGTGGTGGTTGTTTAGTTGCTAAGGCATGTCCGACTTTTTGTGACCTCATGGACTGTAGCCCACCAGACTCCTCTGTCCATGGGATTCTCTAGGCAAGAATACTGGAGTGGGTTGCCATTTCCTTCTCCAGGGGATCTTCTCAGACCAAGGATCGAACCCGTGTCTCCTGCATTGGCAGGCGGATTCTTTACCCCTGAGCTACCAGGGGAGCCCCATGCTAAGGTTACCCAACTGGTAAGTGACGGAGCCCATGTTTGAACCCGAGCACTGGGACTCAGGCCACTTGCTACCACTGTGGGCAGCTCTCTACTGGTGTCTGAGCGCCACCTCGCTGCTGGGGGGTCAAAGCACTTAGCTTCTTTAACTTTGTGGTCTTCAGGGGAGATGACTGCTGGTTGCTGAGCCCTCATGACTACTCAGCGTTCCCTAGACTATGCCCCTGAGGAATCAGGCCAGAGCTTTTTCTTCTGCCAATCTCTGGAACACTGGTTGCACAGAGCAGAGTGTGCTGTATCTGTTTCTTGCTGCCCCACCTCCATGTTTCTAAACATCAGTGCTCCCTGATGCATCTCCTTCACCAGCACTGGGACTCTAGGGTGTGAAGCAAGAGAGATGTCCAGGGTGCAATCAATAAGGTGGTATTCACTCTGGGGGTCATGTGCACCCTGGGGCAGGGCTCTGTTGCCTCCCCTCGTTCAGGACTTGCCCTGCACCTCCTCCAAGATAATGTTCAATTATCACTGCCTCTCCTTCTTGCCTCCCCTTTGAACTTCTTCCCTCTACTGGCTTCTGGGCTCCTCCTCCCTCCTGAACCCTCCGTCCTGTTTCTGATCGTTGATTTCAACCCTCTCCAATGGGCTCTTGCTCCTCCCGCCCCCTTCCTGCTGGTGGTCTCTGTCTCTTTTCCTGGCTCTGCAGACCCAGCTGGCTCATCCATCCACTTGGACTTCCTCCAGCATGTGGTGGTGATGCTCCCGCCTGCAGTTCTGGTCCTGTCCTCTCTCCCACCATCAGCCTCAGTGGCCATAAATCCCGCTTGACCTGCAAAGTCCCAGTGTGTGCCTGCAGTCCTTGGAATCGGTGTTGGTAGTGCTTCCATCCCTCTGTGCTCACATGGCCCTCGGTTTTGACCTTGGTAGGATGGCCGTCATTGCTTTGTGACGTGTCTATGCCCTCTTCTTCCTTCTAGACTGAGAGCTCCTCTAAGGTAGGCCCACCATCCTGTTTTCTCTCTGCCTTTCCATCCAGGCCATTGCCATGGTCTCCTCTCTCAGACTCATGGGCTCTGAATCTCGAGAGGCTGAGCCCAGGAATGTGTGTGTGTTGAAGGCCTCGCAGGCCATCTTCTTTGCAGGCAGGAGTGTTCATTGCTGCTTTGGAGCCCCACGTTCTCCCTGGCACATGCAGATAGTGAAGGAATATTTTTCTGAGCCTGCAGAAATAAATTTGAAATTTAAAATGTCAGTGGAGAATCTTGGCAGACCCACCCTGGCCAAAGAATCAAGATTAACATCTTGAATAGTACATGGCAACACCACTCGCCCCTAATAATGCATCGCAAAGGATATGGTTTCTCTGGTTGCCTTCCCAGTAATGCCAAACCTCAGCCAAAGCCTGAGGGAATACCAGACAAATCAAACTGAGGGAATGTCTACAAAACACGTGACCAGTACTCTTCGAAAGAGTCAAGGGCATATGGAACAAAGACTGAAGAGCTGTCCCAGATGGAAGGTGACCAAGGAGACGTGACAACTAAATGCAGTGGGAGATCCTGGGTTGGATCCTGGAACAGAAAAAGAACATTGGTGGGAAGATTAGCAGAATCCCCCAAAGTTCTGTGCTTTCATTCATCCCGTTGTATCGAGCTTCATTTTCTTAGTTTTGATAAGTGTTCTGTAGTTACGTAAGCCACTAACGTAAGGATGAAGGATACGTGGAACCTCCCTGCAGCAGTTTTTGCCTAAAGTTATCCCACTCTCCTGCCAAAAAGAGTGGTTAAAAAGAAATCATGAATAAAGGAATGGGAAATAATTGCAATGTCGCTGAACAGGGCGTTCTGGAAGGAGAGTAAAGGAGCCCAAAGGGAGACAATTACTTCAGCATAGAAACCCAACTGGATAATCACAGATGACACAGTGATGGCCCCTCATTTTCATCATTTCTTTCCCCCAGGTCATTTTCCGTTCATGTCTTATTCTGGACATTTATTTTTTCAATTGTTTTAAAATTTTTCTTTATATTTGGCTATGCTGTGTCCTTGCTGCTTGGGCTTTTCTCTAGTTGAGGTGAGCAGGGGCTATTCTAGTTACAGTGTATGGGCTTCTCACTGTGGTGGTTTCTCTTGTTGCAGAGCACGGGCTCTAGAGTGAGTTCAGTTCAGTTCAGTCGCTCAGTTGTGTCCGACTCTTTGTGACCCCATGGACTGCAGTGCACCAGGCTTCCCTGTCCATCACCAACTCCTGGAGCCTACTCAAACTCATGTCCATCGCATTGGTGATGCCATCCAACCATCTCATCCTCTGTCATCTGAGTGAGTGGGCTTCAGTAATTGGGGCTCAGGGGCTCAGTAGTTGCAGTTCCTGGGCTCTCAAGCAAAAGCTCAATAGTTGTGGGCTTAGTTGTTCCACGGCATGTGGGATCTCCCCAGACCAGAGATCAAACACCTGCCTCCTGCATTGTCAGATGGATTCTTTACCACTGAGCCACCAGGAAAGCCTCTGGACATTTATGTTAAATGGTATTGTATGTGATCTTTTGGGTATGACTTCTTTCACTTAGCATAATGTTTTTGAGATTCACCCATGTTGTAGCCTATATCAATACTTCATTCCTTTTTATGGACCAGTAATACTCACTGCAGATGGTGACTGCAGCCATGAAATTAAAAGACGCTTACTCCTTGGAAGAAAAGTTATGACCAACCTAGACAGCATATTGAAAAGCAAAGACATTACTTTGCCAACAAAGGTCCGTCTAGTCAAGGCTATGGTTTTTCCTGTGGTCATGTATGGATGTGAGAGTTGGACTGTGAAGAAGGCTGAGCACCGAAGAATTGATGCTTTTGAACTGTGGTGTTGGAGAAGAATCTTGAGAGTCCCTTGAACTGCAAGGAGATCCAACCAGTCCATTCTGAAGGAGATCAGCCCTGGGATTTCTTTGGAAGGAATGATGCTAAAGCTGAAACTCCAGTACTTTGGCCACCTCATGCGAAGAGTAGACTCATTGGAAAAGACTCTGATGCTGGGAGGGATTGGGGGCAGGAGGAGAAGGGGACGACAGAGGATGAGATGGCTGGATGGCATCACTGACTCGATGGACGTGAGTCTCAGTGAACTCCGGGAGTTGGTGATGGACAGGGAGGCCTGGTGTGCTGCAGTTCATGGGGTCGCAAAGAGTCGGACACGACTGAGCAACTGAACTGAACTGAATACTCCGTTGTGTGGATGTATATCACATTTCGTGTATCCCTTCATAAGTTGATGGACTGCTAATATATTCTGGAGATTGCCCTGGTGGCTTTTGGTCAAATCCCAGAGAGTTATAGAATTTCTCCAGATCCTCCTACATTCTGTGCATCTTGTTGCTCTAGGAGGTAACTCTTGGGATAAAGAGTCTGTAGCATCTCCAGAGTGTCCCATGCAGGATTGTTTGCTTATCTTAACCACTTGAGAATGTCTTTTGAATTAAGGCAAGCAGTGAACCCAGGATCCCCAAAAGAAAAAAAAGTGTGTGTTACATTATGTCCAAATCAATAGCCACCACTTCAAGGAGCTTCTCAGTGAAACATTTTATTGGATAAGTGTGAGAAAAGAAAGATATTAGTTGTCCAAGAATGCTGTTGCCAAACTTTGTGGAAACAGAATCTTTTCTGTGAAAACAGCATACATTTTTTTCCTGTGCCATGGAATTTCCCCTCATTTGACCCAAGGGGTGAAGGAAAACTCTTATGCAACCATCTCATTTTAAAAGTTATTCTTTTATATGTAGGCTGGTTAATAACCAACAATAGACAATTTTATCTAAGAAGAGATGACTAAGATCCTGTATTTCACTTTTAGCGGGAGCTGATTTGCATATCTAATTCATGTTCCATTAGCCACAGTTAGGGTGAAAAAGGGAATGCAAGAAAAACCCAAGACCGGTTTTGCATCTGATTTCAATTCAGTTGTGAAGATTACCTTCCAAACTCAGAAACTGAGTAAACTGTCAACTTACTCTTTGCAGAGGTGTTGACTTTGACATTTTTACTTTTGAAATCCAACAGTTGTCAAGGGTTGCTCTCTAAAAGTTATTTTTAATACAAAGCATTTCCTCCCATCATTTAAATAACTTTTTTTAGGGGTACCTGTACACAAACACACACACACACACACACACACACACACACACACACTCTCTCTCTCTCTCTCTCTCTCTCTCTCTCTCTCTCTCTCTCTATTTCAGTGTCTAGGGAAAACTTTTCACTGTCTGGAAAACTTTGTGCCCAACTTGAGTGTTCCTCAGTAATCTGATTTCATACCTAAATTTGAAATGGAGACATTTCACAGAATCTAAGAGTTCAAAATGAGGTTCTGTGCTTATTAATTGGGAGGATAATTTCTGTTCTTCCCACCAGCCCTTCCATCCACCCACTTACTGGACTACTTATAGTTACCCTAGAAGTACAGTATTCAGAACTGGACCCCAAGCAACAGATGTTGTTTTGCTGTCACATTTTTGGTCGTTTAGCATAAGCCCTAATTGACCTTTTTGGGGGAACATGGCATTGGGCTCAAGTTGACGTTTATGTCTCCAGAGCCCTTCAGTCCCTTTTGATGTGCTGCTGATAAATGAGCCTGACCCCCGGCCACCCCTTCTCACCCACATCTTGAAATCATGGAATTGGTTCCTAAGACGTAAATTTAGGAGATGACATCTGTCCCCACAACACAGCGTTTTCAGATTCTTGTTTTGTCAAGTTCCTTTTGGCTTCTGATGATTTTTGTCATCATGACAAAAGGGTGTGGGTTGGCCTCACTGCCTAGTTTCCTGTCACCTACTGACCTAACCCAGTGGGTGTCAGTAGGTTTGCTGAGCCTTGGAGGAGCAGGCTTTGGTAGCAAACGGGTCAGCCCCACACCATGCGAACCAGTGGAGGCTGCCGGGCAGCTGGTACTTCATCCCCATGGCTGGGCACAGCCTGAGGTCTGTTGAAACATCAGTATCACTAAAGATCGCTTCTTCCAAATCGATCTTTCTTGTGAACACTGGCAGTCTGAAAGGCCTTTACCAAGTGCCTTGCCATATCAAGTGACTTTGTGCCTGGAAAATTCCCTCATACTAATAATCTAACTAACTGAAAAAAAAAAAAAAAAACCCAGGAAGACAGACTAATCTTCTTACATCTGATGATCCCTGCATCCTCTCTTAAGTGTGCACAGGACATTCTTTAATAATCTATTCTAGACTCTTGACTAGGATGTATATCAAATTCAGCAATCCATGGTTTTAAAGCCATATGTCTTCTTTTTCTCTTTGGAAAGTTACCACTACATTTCCTTGACTATTGGTATGACAGAGGTGTGTCCTAAGTTACTTCAGATGTGTCTGACTCTTGCGATGCTATGGACTGTAGCCCGCCAGGCTCGTCTGTCCAGGGGGTTCTCCGTGCAAGAATACTGGAATGGGTTGCCATGCCCTTCTCCAGGGGATCTTCCTAACCTAGGAATCAAACCCACACCTCTTATGTCTCCTGCATTGGCAGGCAGGTTCTTTACCACTAGTGCCACCTGGGAAGCCCTATGACAGAGAAGGGTTTAGCTGTTTTTTTCCCCAGGTCTCTTAAGAACCTGGCGTGTGATTTGTCTTCACTATAATGCTTAAATTCCTTTAGAAAATCTTCTAATCGATTTGGGTCCTCGGTTCTCTCTCTCCCTAGGAGTATCTCCTGTTCTTTTCCTGGCTGAAGGTCATTGTTCTTGGCCAAGAAATCAGAAGCAAAATGAAGTTGAGGAGACAATCAGGTTTTTCTTGTATCTGTTGGAATTGAAACACCAGCCCACAAGTTTAGCACATGACCTCTTTGCTCTTTTTGATTGTGGTGTCAGGACCCACTTCATCATTTACATGGTGCCCTCATGCATATTTGATTTTTATAATCCCTGGTAACCTGGAGTCTTTACTAGCTGCCTTTGAGGAATTCTGAGGAATTTCTTAGAATTCACTTGTGAGGAAATGGAACTGAACTTACGTGTGGTGACATGTAGGGTTGAGTGACTTTTCCCTTTTCTGCTCTTCATAGCAAAAGTAGGCACCTCCTGGCCTGTACACCACATGGCCTTTGGTGTGTTTCATCACTCGTACTTCAACGCTCTGAGGCTCACCTTTCTGTCTTTCTCCTCCAAAGGCCTTGTTCATCCTTTCATCCAGACCCTTCTCTTTCATAGACATGGCCTGGGGAGGGAGATTCCCATAAACCATTTCAGCTCCTATGTTCCTGTTTCACATCTTTTGGGGCTGGTTGATGAGTATATGACCAGAATATCATTTCTGCGATTGTCCCAATCCTGTAAAACCATCTTCCTATGAAAACTCTGGTATCTGGAATCAAATTGGCCATTTTCTGAACCTTTGGAAAACCAAAAGGCTGGAACCTCTCCCTTCCCTGGGCCCCCTAGGCCGCCCCCCACATTGTGAGAAAATGTAGCCCCTTCCTCCCCAAATTCCCTTCACTTCACCCACTTAGCTCCCAGGGGGGTTGGCATCAGTCTAGTAGAGCAGCCCCCTGGTTGACTTTCTCTGGGACGAAATTAGCAGCATTGCTAAGGAAGGTGATCCAGAATTTATCAGCTCCTCTGCTTTTTTGCTGAATAAGATGCGATGCAGATCTGGTTCAGTGATGTGTTTACATTAC
This sequence comes from Bos indicus x Bos taurus, assembly GCF_003369695.1. Lineage (NCBI taxonomy): Eukaryota > Metazoa > Chordata > Mammalia > Artiodactyla > Bovidae > Bos > Bos indicus x Bos taurus. Next base: position 11,532,455 of record NC_040105.1, on the reverse strand, counting down.
CCGGCATGTCCTTGGAGAGCTGGTGGAAGGTCAAGGGTCAACATCAATTTCTTTCAGATTTGTCAAGCCTCTTGCTGACTTGCTGTGTTCCTTATACTCTGAGAGCTGGGCAACAGATGACCTTTTAAATATAACTTTATTGATACTGTGTTGGCAACTTTTTCTCTTGCCTCCACTAACCTCTCCCCACTTTCCAGAAATAAATGCTGCTGTCACTTGTTATCAAATCTGCATATAATGAAAGGCAGTCCCAGGAAGAATTGCTTGGGGGAAAATACTGATTTGGTTACCACATATGATCCTAAAGATAAAACTGCAACGTTGAGTCTTTCTTTCTGGTTTCTCTCGCCACTTCCCAACAAACTTATGAAACGGGACAAGGATGGACCAAAGGGAAATTATTTCTGTGTTGTTCTGCCAAAGACTCTTCTCATTCCTTTTCAAAACACCACACATCCTGGCATTTTGAAAACCACTGTAATTATCACAAGGCAGCTCTTTCTCTGGGAAAAAACTGAGCAAGTTTCCCACTAGGAGATGACGATTAAAATAATCCGTTGGTGCTGGGACCAAACGTAACTAGCAAAGTCCGTTCAAAAGCTGCATTCATTGGGGAAAGAGAAAGAACAACCTTCTTCATAATGAGCCCTGGGAAGCGGCCAGCGTGGAAAGAGGTCGCACAATTGACAGCTTGGCGTCTGAGTAACTACTATAAGCCTATTTTTGCTTGCAGTGTTACAGCTTCTGTGGTTTTCTCTGGGGCTGATGCCTGGTGTCTTCAAGCAAAGTTTCCACTGAGTCTGTCTTTTTTTTTTTTGAAACCACCATGCATTGTGGGATTGTAATCTACCACTTTTGTAGGAGGTGAAAGAAGTTACTGTGACATGAGCAAGCAGAGTGGGGTGCACTAAACTTTTATTTCAGATGGATGTAGCATGGGGCCAGGACATTTGTTCTTATTCAGAAATGAGATGTTGTAAGATGGTGTAAACTTTTCTCAATCCTTTGCTGTTCACTTTTTGAAGATTGCCCCTGGAGGATGGTGTGGTAAAACTCTTTATGTGATAGGTTTAAAATGTGCACAATCTTCTTGTCATCCCAGCAGAGCTGACAAGGATACTGTTTGTAAAGGTTCTACTTGCTGCATATCCAACATGCAACACATTGGTGGGCTTGAGGGTGTGGGAGAGGGGAGAGGCTTCAAGGCTAAATGGCTTTCTGTGGTCCTACCAATTTTAAAACTTTACATTCATGATTGAAGTCAGAAGTGAGAAAGCTCTTTGGGATAACATTCTTGATACTTGGCTCACTGGGTATTTTTGAAAAGCTCTACAATGTGCTTTTATTTATTACTGTTGCTTCATATTATTTGTGTTGTACCTGCCTGCTATTGGCTCAGTGGTAAAGAATCTGCCTGCAAATGCAGGAGACCCGGGTTGGATCCCTGAAAGCTCCCCTGGAGAAGGGAATAGAATATGCCAGTATTCTTGCCTGGAAGATCCCATGGACAGAGGAGCCTGGTGGGCTACAGTCCAGGGGTCTCAGAGAGCCAGATACAACTTAGTGACTAAACCACCACCTGCGGTGCTGCAGTTAGTATTTAATGTTAGGAAAATGGTGTCAGGGACTGAAAGCAGAAACCAGGGGAGGGTTTTTAAGGAGTCCCAGAGGCTAAGATTGCTGCAGCCTCTGCTGTCTTCATCAGAAGAAACAGTCACTGACTCCAGAGGGTCCTGTGAGACCTTCTGTAATCTCTCCCATGATAGTATGTGACCTCAGTGGAGGAGGGACAAATGCCAGGGTTTCCCCCATTGTCTCCCTTTTCCTTCCTGGATCTTGACTACCCTGTCCATAGGAAGGGGGAGCCACAGCCGAAGGCAAACAGAAGTTTCCTTTGTGCACTTCCAAGGACCAAGACCTACTTCACACACACATACATACATGCACATACCCCTTCCCCTAGATTTGACCCTACTGAGCTGTATTAAGCAAGACGAAGCAGTCTCTTGGTTCTCACCATTTCTGGGTTGTAGACCACATAAGAATCAGTTGAAAACTTATAAATTCCCTCTCCCTTAAAAGTTTCTCTTGGAGAAGGGAATGACAACCCACTCCAGTATTCTTGCCTGGAGAATCCCCATGGACAGAGGAGCATGGTGGGCTGTAGTCCATGGGGTTGCAAAGAGTCAGACGTGACTGAGAAACTAAGCACAGCACAAGTTCTCTACAAATGAATGTAGTGTTTGTCTATGGTTTCACAGGAATTCATGGCTTCCATGAAGCCCGTGCTGAAGGACTTATTTTTCCTGTATACCCTTATTTGTTTTGAGTTTTGTTACCATCTGCATGTATTACTTTTGTTAATTGAATCTGTCGAGGTCACTTTTGCAGTTAACTAACTAATTAATTAAACGACCAGGAGCCTAAAACTGGTTTTTCGTGTGTAAGTACAGCATTGAGTCCTGAGAATCGATTTGAAAGCCCAGTGTTCATTATTGACTTTTTCAATACCAAAACATTGATATGTGACTACCCCCCAAAAAGTGATGAGAATCAAAATAGTAAAAAAAAAAAAAAAAAAAATCAACAGTTGAATTTTTATCTGAATTATTTTAAATCAAAGAGTATGAAAAAAAGGCTCCTTATTTGAAAGCAGACATAAATATGTTCAGGGTTTGCTGTGTTAATTGCCTCATATTCACATGGGAAAAATCTTACAGTTGCCAAAATGGTTCTTTGACAGCATCGAAAGGATGAGAGTGGATAATTACCACATCAGGAGCAAAAATACTGGGAAAGCTCCCTGAAGGGTTTTCACCAGAGCTTATTTTATATGACTATCTTTTTTTATTTAAAAAGCTTCTTCTGGAATGGTAACAAGTGCTTTGCCTCAGTTGGACTCCACATGGGAGCCATCTTTCATAGTAAATCTCACTATACCAGAGTGTTATAAGATTCTTGTATATTTCAAATGGCAGTCATATTTTACTCTTCCCACAAAAGTTTTATGTGACATTTTTGTACTCTGTTCTTAAAATCCATAAAACTGAAATAACTTAGGGGAGGGAAAAGAAAGAGATAGGTGAGGGAAGAAGAAATTCTAGTGAGGATTCTCTAGTCTTCTTATTCCTTCCTATGTAAAATCACCCGGCCCACTACCAGAGTTTTACTTTCAACTCACTGTGAATTATTTGTCTTAAGCACATGTTGGCATGGAATGAAGTTTCAGTTATTGCTGTGATGTGATGTCAGTTGCTCAGGTGATGAAACATGGATTTCTTTTTTACATCTGGGACTGAAATGGAGGATGGGGAAGAAAAGAGGGGTGAGCCGAGAATGAGGACAGTACAACTGCCAGGCGTACATTGGCGAGGTGCATTGTTCATTCATTTCAGTAGCTGCATGGCTTTAGTTTCAAGCACTATTGAATACTCTGCATGGTGGGGCCATGTGCGGCAGAGTGTAGTCATGATAGCTAACAGTTATTGAATGGTTACTGTTCTAAGCACTTTATATGTATTATTGCTCTGTGAAAACTGTATAGGATAGCAATGTTCAAATTCTGACTCCTCCACTTCCTAGCTGTGTGTGCACGTGTGCAACTTTACAATTTTGTTTTAGATAAACTCTTAAGTACCCATCCCTTGAGGTTGATATTACCATTAAATGAGGTGGTAGCCATAATACATCTATAATTATGCCTGATACATAAAAAACTCAAAAGAGGTAAATAAATTAGCAATGAAAAGAAAATATTTATACAGAGACTTAGAAGTAACTGTTCATAATGGCATTATTCACAGCAGCCCAAAACTGGAAACAGCTCAGATGTCCTTCAGGTGGTAATTGGATTAAGAAACAAACACACACACACTGTGTGTATCCCTGCCATGGAACAGTACACAGCAACAAAAAGGACACACTTGTGGATGTGGATGTGCGCATGCTCAGTTGCTCAATCGTGTCCAGCTCTTTGTGACTCTGTGGACTGTAATCTGCCAGGCTCCTCTGCCCATGGGATTCTCCAGGCAAGAATACTGGAGTGGGTTGCCGTTTCCTGCTCTAGGGGATCTTCCCGACCCAGGGATCCAATCTGAGTCTCCTGGATTGGCAGGCGGGATCTTTATTGCTGAGCCACTTGAGAAGCCCTATGGATATAACATGGCAATGGGGAAGAGTCTCAAGCATTATGTCCAGTGAAAAAAGACAAATGCAAACATACTGTATAATTTCGTTGATGTGACATTCTGGAAAAGCCAAACTATAGCAATAAAAAGTATATCTGTGACTCTGCTCAATGTTATATGTCAGCATGGATGGGAGGGGGTTTGGGGGAGAATGGATACATGTTTATGTATGGCTGAGTCCCTTTGCTGTTCACCTGGAACTACCACAACATTGTTAATTGGCTATACCCCAATACAAAATGTTTTTGGTGTTTTTTTTTAGAAAGGTATATCTGTGGTTGCCAGTGGTCAGAGAAGATCAGCTGCAGAAAGGTTCCAGGAAACTTTGCAAATCAGCATTCTGTGTCTTGATTGTGGTCATTATATGGCAGCCCACAGTTACTAAATTTCAGCAGACTGCACACGGAAAAAAATAGGTGAAATTAATATATGGAAGTCATACCTCAAAGCTAAAAAGCATACTTGCTGCAAATTGTAAGACTGTATGATATTAGAGGGCTTCCCGGGTGGCTCAGTGGGTAAAGAATCCGCTTGCAATGTAGGAGATGCGGGTTTGATCCCTGGATTGGAAACATTCCCTGGAGAAGGGAATAACAACCCTCTCCAGTATTCGTGCCTGGAGAATTCCGTGGAGAGAGGAGTCTGGTGGGCTACATTCCATGGGGCTGCAAAGAGTCAGACACAGCTGAATGACTGAGCACGCACATACATGATACTAGATTGTCTTATATTTTAGAACCAAGGTGAATGGGTTTTTAATACAGATCCAGTTTGGAGGACTATTTAGATTATTTCCAAGGAGAAATAAAGCAGGTGCCACTGGGTGGTTACCATACACCTGTCTGCCATGAAAGAGACCCAGGATGCCACCAAAGGGACCGATGCTAGTCTTTATTTTACAGAAATGGCAGGGAAGTTCCAGAAAGTTCATGTCCATGAAACCATCAAGAAATCCCATGAGCAAGAAGAATTCAAGGTGTGCAATGCAGATAAGTAATGGGTTGGATCAGCAAGAGGGGAGAGAGTTTAGTGGAGATAGCAGTAGTCACAGAAACCCCCTGCCAGAGAGAAGACTTGAAAGGGTTGGATAGACTATGCTGGAAACAATTTGGAGAGAGGTATGGAGGTCACAATATATATTTGAAACTGGCCAGACTGGAGCATGTTGGGAAGACCAAGACTGACTCTGATTTCTGTCAGCTTCACAGCTATGATGCAGGGCAGGGGGCGGCAGTGAGGGTTCCTGACTGCCCAGTGGTCTGGCTGCCTAGAGTGGCATGTACTGGTTCCTGCTCTGAGTATGAGTGCCCCCCCAACTCCTAGCTCAGCGACATCACATTGGTAGCTTACAGTTGGCCATGTATTTCCACCAGGGACAAGGACAAATGCTATACAGACCAGGTCTCCCCACCCCCAGTGATACCCCAGTGTCTGTGTGTATAGCACATCACTGACAGTGGAGATCCAGCCAGTCCATCCTAAAGGAGATCAGTCCTGAATGTTCACTGGAAGGACTGATGCTGAAGCTGAAACTCCAAGACTTTGGCCACCTGACGCGAAGAACTAACTCATTGGAAAAGACCCTGATGCTGGGAAAGATTGAAGGTGGGAGGAGAAGGGGCCAACAGTGGATGAGATGGTTGGATGGCATCACCGACTCAATGGACATGAGTTTGAGCAAGCTCTGGGAGTTGGTGATGGACAGAGAGGCCTGGCATGCTGTGGTTCATGGGGTCGCAAAGAGTTGGACACGACTGAGCTACTGAACTGATGGTGGTAATCTTAAATAATCATGAACTCGAGAGAGGGGAGCAAACAGAAGAATTGAGAGGTGGATAGGAAGGTGTTGAAAGAACAATAAAAAAAAGAATTCCTCTTGAGGGGGATGAAAAGTCACAAATACTTAAGCTGAAAGAGGAAAAGGTGGGTAATTTTCATATATTTTCCCAGAGAGCTGAAGCAGTGGCAGGCGTTTTCACAGCACAGATGTCATCACCTATTACACAAAATGGGGTGCTTTCAGACTTCAAGAAAGGGGGCTCCCTCTTGATTCAACAACTGTTTTGAGATAACGCACAGCACTGGAGCTGTCATTGTGTGCGGTGCCAGTTGGGTCCTCCATGCTCCAGGCCTGTGAAAGGCAGTGAAAGTGGTGGATGAATGAAATCATGAACTAATCCCTCTCATAGTATAGTTCTCCAGTACTGTGTGCTTCCAACATAAAACCTGTCTTCCTTGTTTGTCTCCCCATTAGTGTGAGCTCTGGGAAGAGCCAGGAATTTTGAGTCTTTGTGTATCCTAGAGCCTACCTTTACGCTGATTAAACTAGTGAATTCAGGCAATTTCCATTTTAGATACCATGCTGTTAGCAAAAGATCACTTAGGTTCTGGTCAATAACAGCCCAGCCTTTCTTAAAATATTAAAAAGAGAGAGCTTTGGGTCATTTAAAACATGGTTCCCATCCTCATCTCTGGCTGGAGGGCACTAATTGGCCAATGCCTTGGTTTTCTTTGTACTATACCAAAGTTGAAGCATTTTACTCTCAAGGATTCTCCCGAGTCTGAGGTGCTGTGATTCTATGAGGGAGGAAAGTTCAGACTTTGTGGGCTTAAAACTGTGGGTCCTTGATGGCTGTATGTTGGAGATGCAAAGTTATATGCTGTGAGGAAGTTTTCTCTTTTTGTTTGACTTCTTTGCAACACATTCTTTTACCCGTATAAATGATCATTGGTAAGTGATGCTGGCTAACAATCATTGCCTCATTCTGTCCCATTTCTCTTTCCCCTCATCTGCGGTGTGCTGAATAATGCCCACCCCCTCCCAATTCCCCACATCCAGGTCATAATCCCTGGAACCTGTGAATGTATTACCTTATATGACAGAAGAGACAGCAGATGTAATTGAGAATCTTGAGATGGAGGGGTTATTCAGGTGGCCCAATGGAATCACAGTGGTCCTTGTGATTCCATCTCTGGTCTGTGGCCAGAGATTCAACAGGAGATGTGAGGATGGCAGTCAAGATGGGAGGGACAGGACTGGAAGATGTTTTGTTACTCGCGTTGAAGATGAAGAGGTCACCACCCAAAAGAGTACAAATGGGCCCTGCAGGCTGAAGAAAACCAGGAAATTCTCTCCCTAGAGCCTTCAGAAGGAAGCAGCCCTTGCAACAGTTTGACTTAACCTGATAAAACTGATTTTGAACTTCTGGCCTCTAGAACTATAAGAGAAGAAATTTATATTGTTTTAAGCCCTACAGTCTGTTCCTTGTGTGTTATAGCAGGGTTAAAAACCAGTAAATCATCTCTTCTCAAGATTAACTTTTTTTTTGCTATGTTAAAAACCATTCAATTTTATTAATTAACATACTTTACATTCACAAATAGTCTAAATAAATTCTTTCACACTGCACTGTGTGATTCTAAATCAAAATACAGATTCTTGTACTCTAGAAAAGGGAACCCTCTTACACTGTTGGTGGGAATGCAAACTAGTACAGCCACTATGGAGAACAGTGTGGAGATTCCTTAAAAAACTGGAAATAGAACTGCCTTATGATCCAGCAATCCCACTGCTGGGCATACACACTGAGGAAACCAGAAGGGAAAGAGACACGTGTACCCCAATGTTCATCGCAGCACTGTTTATAATAGCCAGGACATGGAAGCAACCTAGATGTCCATCAGCAGATGAATGGATAAGAAAGCTGTGGTACATATACACAATGGAGTATTACTCAGCCATTAAAAAGAATACATTTGAATCAGTTCTAATGAGGTGGATGAAACTGGAGCCTATTATACAGAGTGAAGTAAGCCAGAAGGAAAAACACCAATACAGTATACTAACGCATATATATGGAATTTAGAAAGATGGTAACGATAACCCTGTATACGAGACAGCAGAAGAGACACTGATGTATAGAACAGGCTTATGGACTCTGTGGGAGAGGGAGAGGGTGGGAAGATTTGGGAGAATGGCATTGAAACATGTGAAATGTCATTTATGAAACGAGATGCCAGTCCAGGTTCAATGCACGATGCTGGATGCTTGGGGCTGGTGCACTGGGACGACCCAGAGGGATAGTATGGGGAGGGAGGAGGGAGGAGGGTTCAGGATGGGGAACACATGAGAAATAAAGGAATAAAAAATTAAAAAAAAAAAAGAATTCAGAGACCTTCTTGTTCTGATACACTGATCTGAGAATTGTGATTTCTATGGTTTATAAAATAGAGGCTAGTTATTTAGTAAACATGGATATACATTAATTTTATGACCTTTTAGGAAAGGGTTACCTATACTTGAATATCTGTGAAGATGTCTTTATTTGAACCATGTCAACTAATGTTCATAACTTCTATTGCTTTTATGAAGATATATCTTGATGTTAATGGACTGCCTTCTTTTTATGCTTAAAAAGCAATTGGAAATTAAAAAACAAAAAGCAATTGGAACACTTCCCCACCGGTCCAGTGGTTAGGACTCATGCTTCCACTGCCAGGGGCATGGGTTTGAGCTCCAGTTGGAGAACTAAGATCCCGCATGCTGCAGAGCCAAAAAATAAATTAAAAAAAAATAAGTGAAAAAATAAATAAATTTTAAAAAGTAAAAAAAAAAATTCAGTTGAAACAACCATTTAAAATTTAGAGTGATCCTCGGCCTAACTTTGACACAAAGAATGATTCTCTGAACACTGAGCAAGTAAATCATGTCTGTTCAAGATTTACTTTTAAGTAGAGCACCCTTTGCTCTCCACACTTCAGTATCCATTGGATCATCTTGGTATCTGGTGAAAATGTGGTTGTGCTGAAGAGGTAGGCTCTAGAGGGTGGATTTATGATCCAGGCTTTGGTCTCCTCCATTGATCTGGTCCATGTTCCTAAAATATTGTATCCTGTTGGGGCACTTTTGTTTCTGGAGGCATGTGGAGAATTAGAAAATGTTCCAAGGCGAGCCACAAAGACTTGGAGAAGAGCCAGTGTGGGCAGAATCAAAGAGCTGTAATTATTCAACACAAGGAGAAGGAGGCTGAAGCATGGTTTGATGATGATACATAAGAACCTATAGAGTTAATCAGTGGGAAATGGTGATTAACTGCTCCTTGTCCTCACGGAGCCAACTCTCAGATAAAAGAACAAAAAGAATTTGGGTTGAGGAACCAGGGACAGGCAGGGAAGGCTGTGGCTTTATTTGATGTGCAGACTTTTGTAGCTGTGTGGAGCCCTGGGGCCCCAACTCGTTCCATCTCCTCATTTGCAGGTGATGAAACAGAAGCTGAGAGTGACTTTTGTAAGGTCACAGGCAAATGACAGAGCCTTGAGTCAAAGCCGCGGCTTGATCCTATTCACTGCACTACCTTAGTGGAGCATGTGCAGTGGGTTTAAAGAGGGCTAGTAGCGTATCTCTTGGAAGTGATTTCAAGTTGAAGCAGTCTCAGGCAGCCTTTGAGGTTGATGAAAGTATTCCATGTCTTCCCCTTGGGTTGTGTGTGTGTGTAAAATCCATGAAGTTATATACTTAGGATTTGTGTACCTGATATATGCCTATTATTGATCAATTTTTAAAAAAAAATTATCAGCTTTTGGAAAATGAACATGCTGAACTCTTCATAATAGCCCCAAACTAGAAACACTCCAAATGTCCTTCACCAGTAGACAGGATGAATAAACTGTGGCATATTCACACAGTGGATTTCGATACAGCAGTGAGAGTAAGTTAACTATATACTACAGTGCACAGCAACGTAGATGTATCTCACAAGCAAGCTATTAAATGAAAGAAGCCAATTAGGAGAGAACATTCCATGTGATTCCATTTATGTGAGAATCAAAGCTGAGCAAACGTATCAGTGGTGTTAAAAATTGGGGTAGTGGCTAGCTTTGAGGGGCACAGGAAGGAGGGGATCTTGGGTGCTCGTAGAGATATTTTTAAAAATCTGGCATCGGGTTACATGTTTATATCCATTTTGTGAAAATGGAGTGAGATGCATGTGTCTCATTTGTGCATTTTATTTGTGTAGATTACATTTCAATTAAAGATTGACTTTAAAGATTAGAAGGTTTAGCAGGAAACCTCTTACAAGCCTTTCTGCTGTTAAGCTCTAAAGAATTTAGTTTGGGGATTTCTTTTAAAGGTGCATAGGTAGCCTGCATTAGAAAAATGTGTGTTTCATAGAATCATTAGAAAATACCCACTACAGAGAGAAAGTTCCTGTTAAGGAATCTGTCTATTTCTATCTCAGCAGTTGTAAACCAAAAGAAATTCATTCCATGGAGTGCATGCTCCCTGAGCTAGTACAGTCTTTCTTTCATGAAAATCTATGAAGCCAGCACCAGCCCTCAGTTCCTTTTTAGCTCTTTGTAGTTCTATAGAATGAAAGAATGGGGTCATTTTTTCAAAGAAGCAGCTTGACATAAATAGTAAGTTTGTTAGGAGATGATTTTGTCATGCCAGGCACATTTTCCGGCAGCAGCGCCTGGAGTGCTCCATTGGGGTTCAAATCATGGGAAATGGTTCAAGGCAAGCAGCCGACCAATCAGAACTCATCCTTCTGAGCCAGACTTCGCTAGTAGCCACATCCACTTCTGGCCACTAGCCGGAGAGTTTCCATTTCCAGCTAGCTGGTTAGCTTACCTGAGAGCATCTTATGAGTCCACAGAATGCCAGAAGACGGTAAGGACAGGCATCATGGGGATCCCCACAGCTCTGTCTTCTCAGCCTCTTTTAATGAGCCTGCTGCCTTCTTAATTTCATTCCTGCCTGTCCAGGCCATGATCATCTCTGACCTGAATTGCTGTACCTGCTTCCTGACTATTTCTTCCACATCTGTTTTTTTAAACAATTGGATTGCATAATTTACACACTATTGAGTTCACCAGTTTTAAAGACATTTAAGTACTCTTAGTACAGTAAATTTGCTGAGTTATACATCTACCACCACAACCCAGTTTTAGAACATTTCTGTCATCCCATAAAATCCATTCATCCCTTTTCCCATCTCCAGTCCCAGGTTCCCTGGGGAACCACTAGTCAACTTCCTGTTTCCCTTTTCTGAACATTTTATATAAATGGACTTAATAATATGAATTCTTTTATGTCTGGCTTTTTCACTGAACATAATGTTTGTGAGGTTCATACACACTGAAGAATGTATCATTGCTTTGTTTTTATTGCCAAATAGTATTCATCCCTGTATGGACCACATTTTGTGCGATTATGACTAATGCTGCTTTTTCATGTATGAGTTTTTCTTGGGTGTATACCTAGGAGTGAAACTGTCGTGTAGATAACCCTGTCTAACTTGTCTAGAGATTTTTGTATTGTTTCCCAGAGTGGCTAAACTATTTATATTCTTGCCAGCAGGCCGTGTATGAGGGTTCCGGTTTCTCCTTATCCTCACCAACCCTTGTTATTATCATTTTGAGTATGGCCATTCTAGTTTATTGAAGTGAAGTGATATTTCATCCTTGCATTTAGTTTTGTCAGGTGAGAAACATTTGTGATGTGGAGCAGTTGTCGGAGTAAACAGGAAAAAAGTGTTTGAAACTCTTAGTTCATCTTTTCGTAGGCCCCTGAATATCTTTGTAATGGCCATTGAATATTCATGTGGTTCCAGGCTTAGAATATAGAAAGAAAATGTAGGTGTTTATTCTCTGCTTCGCCATTGTCCATGTCTTGAAACAAATATGATTAAAGAAATAACATAAAATTTTAAAAAATAATATTTAAATCACAGTATTCATACAATTGCTTGAAAAAGAACCTTTCTATTAAGCAAGTATTAAAGCTGTAATTTGGAGGGCCTTTTTGGCTTTATTATTAAGTCCAATATTGGAATCACTCACTTGATGTGATATATAGGAGCCATTTTCTAATGCACCAGTATTAATCCACTTATAGCTGAGTGGCTAATGGATTAGCAAACACTTTCATTTTCTATAAAGGAATGGATATTGTGAGGGCCTGAGAGATGGTGAGAAACGCGGCTGAAGAGAATCATACTTCATGTATTCAAACTCTGCAAAAGATTAGGATTGATGGTGGGATTAATGTTGTGTTGGAGTTTAGATATTTATGCCTTGCATTTAGAAATAATACAGTGGATCCATAAAAAAAAAGCATACTTGTTTGTTTAAAGTAGACTTGGAGAGAGAAACTCATTAGTACATGTTAAAATTTGACCTCTGAATACTTAATTATATTAAAAATTGTTTGGATTTTTTTTTAATTGCCTTACTGCTCTCATAACTGATTTTCTGCCAAATTTCTCTGTTCAACACTCAGAAGTTGGACAGCAAGTCGTGTGTAAGAATGTTTGCAGACACATAAGGCAGTATTTTCTCTCATCTCAAATCATTTCATAAGTCTCATTTTTATATTATTACTGATTTAGGACTTTAAGTACCATGTTTATATATCTAACATATGGAAACACAACAAGTGCTGGGGAAAAACACTTGGTGCAAACAGACATACTGACACAACACCAAGGCCTTCTGCCTGTCTTTGTCCATTAGGACTCATCTCGCTGGTGTAGTTCTGAGCAAGTGCTCACGCTTGCTGTACAGGATTACTGTGCGCATTGGTGACCCACCACGTTACTGACATTTGCCTAAAAAAGTCAGTGCTAGGAAAGATGGTTAAAGAAGAAAAAGTTAGTTTATTAAAAAAGATAGAGTGATAAGTCAGGAATTTGGGAGTAACAGGTATACACAAATATATATGTAAAATAGATAACAAGATCCTGCTGTATAGCCCAGGGAACTGTACTCAATATCTTGTAATAACCTATAATTGAAAGGAAATGAAAAAGTATATATATGTGTGTGTGTGTGTGTATAACTGAGTCACTTTGCTGTACAACTGAAACTAACACAACACTGTAAATCAATTATACTTCAATTTTAAACATTAATTTTTTTAGGAAAAAGGGTAGTGAGGAAAGGGAAGAAGTCAGGATTTGCTCTGGTTGGCTAGAGTCAGTTTCTTTACCTTTTACTAGATGGAATAAGAAAACAGAAATATGAGCCTCCATAGTGTAAGACAGACTTTGGGAGTCGTGGATATTGGAAGAGTGTTTTTTGGCTCAAGGTTCCTGAAAGTCATGTCTCGGAACACAGATCAGAATTAGATGAACAAAGTTAGAAATGCTGGGGGTGATTTGGAGATGCCACAGAGAGATGCATGAAAATTCTGAATTCTGTGGAGGAAATGCAAGTATGGAAAAGGAAAGGGCTCAGATGGAAAACCCAGAGGTTTAGATACAAAGAGGAGGCGGCAACTGGTGATAGAAGGGAAAGATGAAAAGTGAGGAAGGGAGAAAGAGTGGAGGGTGGAGGGCAGGATTTTGGGTGTTCTTCTCTGGGGAGTAGGAGAGTAGGACTCCCCATCAATTCTCTCCAAAACAGAGAACCTACCACTTCAGACATGGTGCCCATTCATGGCTGGGAAGGAATCTTCAGAAGGACACAACCTCCTGCATGGACAGGGGCACATTTCTGAGAAAACCCATGATGAGAGCTGTTGATGTGAAGCTTGCCTGGGTTCTGTGTGGATGTGTCCCCCTTACAGAACAGGGAACTGAAAATTCAACACATGCTAAAGAAAGTTTCCTTGCAAGGTTGCTGATGGTCCTGAGGCTTTTTTAAAATCATCTAGTCTATAGACCTTTGTTAAATTTTATCAGTTTTCCCAAAAATGTCTCTCATAATTTCTTTTTCTCTAGTTAGGTCCTTAGTCTTAAGAAGCTGAAGCATTAAGAGTGGTGGAATGCTAAAGATTTAAGCAAAACCCTAAAACTCAATTTAGAAATATAGAACTATGGTAAGCTGAAAGCTAACTTTTAGTTGAATATAAATACAAAAAACACATATTGCAGGAGAGAGAATTTTTACTGGCAGTTTCCTCTCTCATGGAAAAAATCAAATCTATCTTCGTGTGTGTAAGAATGTTTGCAGACACATAAGGGAAGCCTTTTGTTTTTGGAATAGGTTGTTGGAATAGGTGGGATTGAAGGCCATTTCATACAAATGCACAGAAATTCTGTGAGAGGGAAAATGGCAGTCTATCCTAAATAAATACTGAAGAAGCTGGAAGCTTTTCAACCGCTTAAATTTGCACCGTAGCAAAGAAGGCATTCTGGCCAGTGTTAGAAGATACTTGAATAAGTAAGGCAAGATACAGCCCAGCTTCCTTAGTCTGACTTGATAATAAAGATAATGAGTTGTCTCTCCTGTTATCTGATTTTAGTTCAGACGATAGTCAGTGGTAAAGAATGGTTAGAGAGCTGTAAGCCCTAGAGAGCTCAGATACCATTTGGAGTCTGTTGGTAGGTTCTGAGGGTGGGGGAAATCACCTGGAGCTGTAGACAACTGGCAAATGCTGTGGACCACACCAGGAAATATTTTGTCTTACCTAAGTTTGAAACTCCTTCCAGATTCCAGCATTGACCTGGAGAATGACATTCTCCAGTTCCTTGGACTCGGAGTCTCTTTGTGTTCAAGGTTTGGCAGTCATCATACAGTATCCAGCTAGAATAATAATGTTGATGCTGTTTGCTCAAATAATTCTGAATATACTAAGCTGATGAAATTGTTGGATGGAGTGTTTGACTTTCCTAGGATATATATGTAATCAGAGTACCTTTTAACTGTCAGAAGATTAAGGCACTAAAAGTTTTTGCCATCTAATGAACATCAATCAGTCCAAAGGTGAGATGAGGTTTTTCCAGTCACTTTTCATATAACCAGCATTTGCATTTATTTACATTTTTAGCTTTTTGGAACCCCCAAATAGCCAAAACTGCACAGCTAAATCAAGGCGGTGTGAGACTGGCATAAGAATAGACATATAGATCAATAGAATAGAATTGAGAGTCCAAAAGTAATTCTTGCACTTGTGGTCAATTTATTTTTGACAAGGGTATTGCTGTAGGCTGAATGTTTGTGCTTGCCTCTCCTTGCATTCATATGTTGCAGCCTAATCCCCAAAGTGATGCTATTTGGACGTGGGGCCTTTGGAAGGTGATTAGGTCATAAGGGTGGAGCCCTCATGAATGGAATTAGTGCTCTTATAAAAAAGAAGCCCCGGAGAGCTCCCTCACCCTTTCCACTTTATGGGGACACAGGGAGGAGTTGGTCATTCATGAACCAGGAAATGGAACCTCACCAGACATGGAATCTGCTCGCACCATGATGTTGGACTTCTAGCCTCTGAAACTGTGAGAAATAAACGCTTGTCGTTTAAGCCAACCAGTTCATAGTAGTTTGTTATGGCAGCCTGGATCGACTACGGTACTAAAACAACCGTGGAAACGTGGTACAGCACAAATGGATATCCACTTGCAGAAGAGGGAAGTTTGACCCCTACTTGGCATAATTCGCAAACACTAACTCCACATGTATCATAGGCTAAATATAACAGCTAAAACAAACAGAAAAGCTAGAAAATGTGGGAGTAAATCGTAACGACTTTGATTTCTTAGGTGGAACACCTAAGTATGAGTAATAAAAGAAAAAAAATTTAAAACGTTTGTACTGTGAAGAATCAAAAAAATGAAAAGATAACTGACAGACTGGAAGAAAATATTGGAAAATCATGTGTCTAAGGGACTTGTGTCCAGAATATATATATATAAATTTTATTTTATTTTTAAACTTTACAAATTGTATTAGTTTTGCCAAATATCAAAATGAATCCACCACAGGTATACATGTGTTCCCCATCCTGAACCCTCCTCCCTCCTCCCTCCCCATACCATCCCTCTGGGTCATCCCAGTGCACTAGCCCCAAGCATCCAGTATTGTGCATCGAACCTGGACTGGCAACTCGTTTCATACATGATATTATACATGTTTCAATGCCATTCTCCCAAATCTTCCCACCCTCTCCCTCTCCCACAGAGTCCATAAGACTGATCTATACATCAGTGTCTCTTTTGCTGTCTCGTACACAGGGTTATTGTTAGCATCTTTCTAAATTCCATATATATGCATTAGTATACTGTATTGGTGTTTTTCTTTCTGGCTTACTTCACTCTGTATAATAGGCTCCAGTTTCATCCACCTCTAATAAATGCTGGAGAGGGTGTGGAGAAAAGGGAACCCTCTTACACTGTTGGTGGGAATGCAAACTAGTACAGCCACTATGGAGAACAGTGTGGAGATTCCTTAAAAAACTGGAAAAAGAACTGCCTTATGATCTAGCAATCCCACTGCTGGGCATACACACTGAGGAAACCAGAAGGGAAAGAGACACGTGTACCCCAATGTTCATCGCAGCACTGTTTATAATAGCCAGGACATGGAAGCAACCTAGATGTCCTCAGCAGATGAATGGATAAGAAAGCTGTGGTACATATACACAATGGAGTATTACTCAGCCATTAAAAAGAATACATTTGAATCAGAATATATATTTTTTAAAGTCTTACAGCTCAATAATATAAAGAGAACCTGAAACAAGAGACAAAGGATTTAAGAGTTATTTCTCCAAAAAAGATAAACAGATGATACGCACATGAGAAGATGTTCAGTATCATTAGTCATTGTGGGAATGCAGATTGAAACCACAGTGAGGTACCACTTCACACCCACTAGGATGGCTGCAATGAAAAAAAGATAGACAATAGCAAGTATTGGTGAGGACAGGGAAACAATGGCACCCTCATACCTTGTTGGTAGAGATCTACAATGGTGCTGCTGCTTTGGAAAACAGTCTTGCAGTTCCTCAAATGCTTAAACATAGAGTTACCATATGATCCAGCAATTCCACGCTTAGGTTTATACCCCAGAGCAATGAAAACTGAGATCCACAGAAAAACTTGTACATGAATGTTTATAGCAGTGTAAGTATAATAGCCAAAAAGTAGAAACAACCCAAATATTCATAAGTTGATGAATGGATAAACAAAATGTATATATAATATTGTTGAATATTACTCATCAATTAAAATAATGAAGCACTGTTACATGCTACAACATGGATGACCCCTGAAAACATTATGCTAAGTAAAAGAAGCCAGTTACAGTTTTCTCTGTATATATGCCCTATAATTTGAAAAGATGTTTGCACCCCAATGTTTGTTGCAGCACTATTCACAGCAGCCAAGACATGGAAGCAACCTAAATGTTCATTGACAGATGAGCAGATAAAGAAAATGTGGTGTACACACACATATACACAGGAATATTACTCAGCCATAAAAAAGAATGAAATAATGCCATTTGCAACAATATAGATAGACCTAGAGATTATCATACTAAGTGAAGTGAGTCAGAGAAAGACAAATATCATATGATATTGCTTATATGTGAAATCTTAAAAAATGATACAAATGAACTTACTTACAAAACAGAAGCAGGCTCACGTACATAGAAAACAAGCTTATGGTTACCATGGGGAAAGGTGAGGGAAGGGATAAATTAAGCATTTAGGATTAACATAAACACTATTATATATAAAATAGATAACCAACAAGGAACTACTGTATAGCACAGGGAACTATACTCAATATTTTGTAATAAACTGTAAGAGAAAATAATCTGAAAAAGAATATATATGTGTGTGTGTGTATGTATTTGAATCACTTTGCTGTATACCTGAAACTAACAACATTGTAAATCTACTTTCTTCCAATAAAAAAGAAGACGTGAGTTACAAAGGACCATATACCCTAAGTCCAGAACAGGCAAATTTATAGGTAGAAAAAGTAGATTGGAGATTGCTTAGAGCCAGAGTTGGCAAGTGGGGTAGGGTTGGGAGGAAAGGGGGCTGACTGCCAGTATGATCAGAGTTTATTTTAGGGGTGACCAACATTTTCAAAACTAGATCGTGGTGACAGTTGCAGCCTTAGAATTGAGGCTAGTGGAAAGGGAGAGATAAACACAAATCTGTTGACTTGTGTACTTCTCGAATGGGTGAATTACATGGTATGGCAATAATATCTCAGTTAAGCTGCCTTTTTTAAACATGGATTTCGGCCTAATCATACATTTTAACCAGTGAAAGAAATATGTTGAGTAAATGTTAGTAATCCATCATTTTATGTTCTGCCCATTGACTCATATTTTAATTAGAGAAATATACATCTCTAATTACTGCCATTGTGCGCCTCAGGCTGATGTGTTTGGCTGAATCTCTTTGACCATGGAAATAATTGTTCTTTAATCAGGTCAATAAAACAATTACTGCTGGCAGACGGATGTGCCTCCTGTTCAACATCGAGGTCATTCTGAGCCCCTGGGCCATACAAACTGTAGGTCGAAAATTAAAACCACTTGGTGTTTCTAGAGATTGAGCCCTACCAATATGATATATTCGATATGTAAATTTACACTTAAAAATATACTTTGCCAAGTATTCCCTCTCTGGCAGTGAAGAGCTGTTAACTTACTAATTTTTTAAAAGAGGGGTTCCTTTGTGGTCCATTTTTATTTCTTTAAGACAGAAAAACTATACTGTTACTTTAAAAGCCACTGGATAAGCATAGCCAGGATCCTAGTAATTATTCTTTGAAAAATCAGTGGGTTTTCATTGAATGTGACTGCATTTTTCTCAACCTAGGCTCTGTGCTTTGGCAAGGCACCAGATAAGTAACCTGTGTGATCTCTCTCCCATCAGCGGTCAAAGCCTTTTTGTAAAATAGCAGATGGATACTTTCAGTTCAAGATAATTGTCATAATGTGGTCAATTCAGACACTGAGATGTGGTAAGAACCAAACCATCAGGAGGGTTCCCCACAAACTGGAGCCTTTGAGTTACACCATGAAGATGAGTAGAGTTAGAACAAGGATGAGGAGGGGGAAACATGAGGAGGAAACTGGTCCAAAAAGCAGAGGCAAGAAGGTACGTGTGGGGAGCCGCGAGGAGCCTGGCAGGCAAGCATGGATGACTTGGCTTGGAGGAGGGCGATCCACGTGGGTCCTTGAGACTCCTATTCTAGTAGGCAGGGGCCCCACTGTAGACTGTGGGAACAACTCAGTGAAAGTGTTCATTTTGGACGGAAGCCTTGATCTGGGACTTGAGATGGGAGATTGTAGAGGTTGATAACCAGGTGGACAGCCATTGCTACTGTCCAAGTCTGAAGCCAGGAGAGATTGGATAAAGGGGTCAGGAAAGAGTTAAGTCACACACACACACACACACACACACACACACTCACACAGACACACACACACAGAAATACATATATTTATTCTCTTTTCGTTTCTGTTCCCAGGTAGGTTATTACAGAGTATGAAGTAGAGCAACCTGTGCTAAACAGTAGGTCTTTATCTATATCTTAGTGTGTATATGTTAATGTAGACCTCCTAATTTATCCCTCCTTCCCCCATACTCATCCCCTTTGATCACCTTAAGTTTCTTTTCTAAGGCTGTGAGTCTGTTTCTCTTTTGTAAATTAATCTATTGGTATCATTGTAGACTCCAGCTCTTAATGGTATTATATGATATCTGTCTCTCTCTATCTGACTTACCTCTCTGACTTTGATCATGTCCAAGCCTCTTCGTGTTGCTGCAAGTGGCATAATTTCATTCCTTATGATGGCTGAGTAGTATTCCACTGTATATGTACCACGTCTTCTTTGTCCATTCCACTGTTGATGGACATCTAGGTTGCTTCCATGTCTTGGCTTTTAAGAGTAGTGCTGCTATGAACATTGGGTGCATGTGTCTTCTTGAATTATGGTTTTCTCTGGACATATGCCCAGGAGGGGGATTGCAGGATCATGTGGTAGCTCTATTTTTAGTTTTTTAAAGACCTTCCATACTGTTCTCCATTGGAGAAGGCAGTGGCACCCCACTCCAGTACTCTTGCCTGGAAAATCCCATGGACGGAGGAGCCTGGTGGGCTACAGTCCATGGGGTCACTAAGAGTTGGACGTGACTGAGTGACTTCACTTTCACTTTTCACTTTCATGCATTGGAGAGGGAAATGGCAACCCACTCCAGTGTTCTTGCCTGGAGAATCCCAGGGATGGGGGAGCCTGGTGGGCTGCCATCTATGGGGTCGCACAGAGTCAGACATGACTGAATTGACTTAGCAGCAGCAGCATACTGTTCTCCATAGTGGTGGTGGTTTGTCTGAATGTTTGTCAGTGTTGTGAGTTTTAAAAAAATATATACTACGTGCCTAGTATGCCCCGAGCACCGAGTGAGGCCCTGGTGGAAGGGGGCCACTAGGAAATCTCAGACGTAGCCCCAACCCCTGGGGTCCTTGGCTGGGCAGGGAGATCACACTGATAGCATTAGCGTGGCTCATAGTGGAAGAGGAAGTGCCAGGGCTTCAGAGATTCAGGCAGCTCACATCATTGGGAGTCACACAGGATACCCCGGCCATGTTTGTGGGGTGGGTGGTGTGATGCTTCAGCCACGTACTCCCCTCCGTGGTGTCCTTCAGGAGGAAGTCTTTCCCATAAACTCGTTCGCTCTGATGGAACAAACGTCTTTAAAAACATTTAAACCAAGGAGAACCTGCTTTCTTAAGCTCTCATTTTGAAGTCTACCTTGACACTTTCTCATTTGTGGACTGTGCTTTTGGGTTCTGTCCCTAAACACACATGCATGCTGAGTCACTTCAGTCCGACTCTTTGTGACCCTGTGGACTGTAGCCCACCAGGCTCCTCTGTCCATGGGATTTCTCCAGGCAAGAATACTGGAGCGGGTTGCCGAGCCCTCCTCCAGGGTATTTTCCCAGTCCAGGGATCGAACCCAGGTCTCTTATGTCTCCTGCATTAGCAGGCGGGTTCTTTACCACTAGCGCTACCTGGGAAGCCCGTATCTCTACATCCCCCAAACCCCAGTCGTGCAGATTTTCTCCTATAGTTTCCTCTACAAGTATTATAATTTTACATTTTGTTCTGTGATCCATTTGGAGTTCATTTTTTGTTCAAGGCATGTGTCTACATCCATGTTTTGGCCTCTGGACATCCAGTTGTTCCCATACCATATGTCAAAAAGAGTAACATTTCTGTCAAGTTACCTTTGGCGAAAGTCAGTTGACTATATTTGTGTGGCTCTGGCTCTCCATTCTGTTCATTGAGCTGTGTGTTTGCCCTTTTGTCAAAAGCACTCAGCCTTGATTGATGTTGCTTTATAGTACGTCTTGAAATTGGGTAATGCGAGCCCTCTGACTGTTCTTGGTTTTCAGAATGATTTTGGCTGTCCTCATTTCTTTGCCTTTCCATAAGAGCTGGAACATTTGCTCAATGACAGCTACCAAAAGGCTTGCCAGGATTTTGACTCAGCTGCATTCAGTCCATAGCTTGGACTACACAGAATTGAGCTGTTGTTTTGAACACTGAGTTTTAAATTGGGTTTGGGGACCTGGTACTAGGAAAGATCCAAACTGAGAAACCCCTAGGCCAGTGAAGCATCAGTTAGCAGAGAACAAGGGGCTGGGGCCTGTGCAGTAGATGAGACAGTGAGATGGAGGTGGGAGTGAGGGTTTGGGGGGTCAGTTAGAGAAAACAGGCTGTCAGAATTAGTGACTGGAGGTATACTGAGGTCCCAGGGTTGGGGTGGGGTTTGGACCAGAAGTTGTGTTTAGGTATCTCAGAAAGGCAGGAGAGGACCGCAGCTCTGTGGGGCGTGGCGAGGAGGCAGAGCAGATGGCCTGATGTCGTGTTTTTTGGCAGGAGGGCTGCCCTCCAGAGCCAGCTTAGCCCGAGCTGGTGCCTGGCTCCATCCTGACCCTGCGGAGAGCTCGAATGCTCCGAGTCTCCCCTTGGGAGGCCTTGAAAACCACCCACTTGGCCATAGGGAAGGAAGTGGAGCTTGTGGGGAGGAAGGGCATCCTTTCAAGTTATCCCTGATGGTGCTGGGTTACTATTAAAGCACTCTGAGCCCTTGCAGAGAATTCATTCTGAGCCAGAGAAATCTTCATTTCTTCCCGTTGAGTTGAGATGCTGTCTTTTGGAGAATGACTTTTTAGTGGCTGCTTAGAGATTTACTCAATTGATGCTTTTATGACCTTTCAAACGTCCTAGTCTGGTTGGCCAGCCAGTGCCTGTTGCAGCTTTAAGAGTCCCTGTTAGCCCAGACAAAGGTGATGGGGACTGCAATGGACAGCATCAAGTCTAGGGGAGCTGGAGAATCTGCGATGCCTTTCCATGTTTTTTCCTCCTTTTTGTTAATGGGGATTGGAAACATATAAATACACGTGGCAAGGGTGTCCCCGCAGAGGATTCCCCCCCCCACCATAAATATTTCCAATAACCTGATCTCTTCACATTGTCAGTTTCTCAAGGGAGATGCCATGCTCCATAGCCACATTGCAAGAAGAGTTTTGAGGGTTGATAAACTATTATTTTGTAATCAAGGAGTTGAATTGCAATTCAGTAAGAGGGTGAATGCAGATTAATCCATGGCCCAGTAGGTATTTTCTAACAAGTTTTGAGGCCCGTGGAGAGGAGGCTGGCTTTAAGAAGATGGAAAAACACGCTAGCCGCTTTGAGGGAGGGCCATGACTACATTCAGACACTGTTGCTAAGAGCAGCCTGGCTTTTCCCCTCCTCCTCACTCCCCTGCTTTTAAAAAGCTGCAGCTTAAAAGCCTCTATTGTGTGGAGGGGAGAAATATGCTAATTTGAGGCACAGCTCCCCTCGGAGTCTTTTTTGAGCCTGTCATAGCTGAGATATGACTGATGATAAAGAGAAGAGAAGGCGGGAGGGCTCTTATTGTGCCCAGAGAAAGGGGCTGAACCAGCGGCCACTCCAGTCACCCGTGACGCCCCCTGGGTGAGTGGGTCCCACTGGGCCCGCTTGCCCTTGATCCTTCCTACCCCACACTGTACCCTGCAGGGAGGCTGTACGTTGAAAATTATGAAATGCAAGTGATTGGGGGGAGGGAGGACCTTCCACCTCCTAGACACACCATAGCCAAGAAAAAAAAAGAAAAGGAATGGGTATTTTGAAATGGCAGCAAAACCGTGATTATACCCAGGCTGTGATTGAAGAGTTGATCTAGATAACTTGGCGCTTTCCAAAGCTGGTCCGATCACGGTTTACCACCATTTGGGTCAGGTCAATTTCTGTCGTGTCTTCCCGTAAACACTTGGCTTGCCTCTTGGATCAGTCAAGGTGTTCCTCAATTCTGAGGCCTTGAACTTTGATTTTTTAGGTGGCTCATTGAGCCACCATTGGGTCTCTGTACAATGAGTTGCTGCTGCTGCTGCTGCTAAGTCACTTCAGTCGTGTCCGACTGTTTTGGATATGCAATGTTTCCTTTCACAACAGGAAAAACACATCTTCCTTTCTGCTCTGACTGGCTGATTTTTATGCAGGGAAGTGCACTGATTTAATTCCTTGTGGACACATTTGAGCGCAGTTAGTTTTTTAAACGTGTGAAGTTTGTAACTGAAGAATAATGCAGGCATTACCAAACAGCCATTAGGACTTGCGAAAGTGCTTCCAGATTGAAATGTCACACGACTCATTGGAGGCAGTTCATATACTTGTCACTTATACCTGTAGTGTATCCTGTATATATATAGTTCTGTGGTCTGTTATACCATGTTTTGAAGTCAGAGAACAAATCTTGATTGAATTCTATGTTTGTGTTGAGTGACTGGTAGATATGGATGGTTGTATCCTTTATGTGGGAAACAAAAATATAGGATGCCTTTATTGAAGTGGTTTCTAAATGTACCTTTTTTTTTTTTTTGAACACGTTAAGCGTTGGGACTTCCTGGCGGTCCAGTGGTTAAGACTCTGTGCTTCTACTGCAGGGGGCATGGGTTTGATCCCTGGTTGCAGAAGTAAGATCCCTCATGCTGTGCAGTGCGGGTTGTGGGTGTGGCAGGGGGTGGATTTCTTTTTTTAAAAGTCAAGCATTATGTCTTTGTTTCTCTTCCTTATAAATTCTGAAAAACTGAAACATGAGAAATCTTTGCACTGTAAAAATGAGAAGTTACTCATAGGAGCTTCACTGGATAGAAACTAGGGTTGGAATTCCTTCATTCATCCCTACAAAGAAATAGCTCATGTACCTGGATGCACACACATATTAAATGAAGAAGACTGTAGGTTTGCTTCTTTCTGAAATTAAGGTCGTGGGAGTCCTCCCTTTGGTGGGTTCTGTCTGCTGGTATCGTGAGTGTGCTTTACCATTAAAATCACAGCCTATAAACAGCTTCCATTCATCTTTTTTTCTGAGTTGAGTCATAGCTGGCTAAGGATCTTATAGTGAAAAAACAGATCAAGCACCTATCTTACTGATTTACTGGTCACTAGTTCAGTAAAATCAAACACGCTCAGATCACAAAGCAATGGTTTACTGTGCTTCCTTTGTACATTTTTTAAACCTCAACAGGTGGCATAAAATCAGTGTTTAAGAGCCAGATTATTCTGAGTAACATTTTGCATGTGCTTCTAACTCAGCTTGGGCACGCCTGTGAGCTGCGGCTGGGTTCGCCTTCTTGGGAGCTGACACTAGTATGTGTCTTGCTGAGTGCTTTTCACCTCTAGCAAGGATCATGAACTTAGACATTTCACCATAAACATGAAAAGATTGAAGGAAAGCGGGAGATCAGCAAACCGCAAACGCCAGACTTTCTGCCTCCGATTTCAAACTTAGTAATGCGAGGAACCCTCCTGGAGTTCTCGATGGCTCCGGCAGACTGCAGATCACAATGCTGTGACTTGGGAAGTGTCATGTGGTCATGGCTTTAAAAAAGGCGTGTGTACATGGCTAGCGTCGATCTCCACTGACATCCATTTAACACTTAATACTGTAGCCAGGAGCTGGTCTCACTACTTGGCTGCATTCTCTTTCATCTTCCCAGTCCCTTTAAGGTGGCTATACAGGTGGGGATCTGAGACCCAGAGGAGTTGAGTAAACTTGCTCCCGATGTTGAGCTGGAGAAACTCTTAAACTCCTAGTTTTCACCGTGGGCTCTAGGACTGTGACACAACTAAAAGTATCACAGGGAGAAAACGCCTGCTCGTTACCCCTCAGGTTCCCAATCAGATGGGGGCCTCTTCTCTGAAGCCTGCCTTTCCCCCCACACTCCCCCCCACGCTCCCAGCCCACCAAAATCAGCCTTCCTGCTCGTAGTTCCCCCACGTCCCCTGAGCTCTGGGTCATGCGAGTTCAGGGTGGCCAGGTACCAGATCCCACCCGGTGATCAGTGAGCAGCATTCATAAATCAGTTGCCCTGGACCAGACAGTGGGCCTGCTCCTGGGAACGAATCAGAAGTGGAGCCTGTGCCCAGGCAGATAGCCTGTGATTCCAGCCGCCCTGACAGTGCTCCCACATGACCGGATCGGGTGCGGTGGGGCAGTGGTCAATATTTGCTGAATCAGAAGTGACCGTGTGTTCCCATGTTTCCAAGAGCCCCGTCACTCCTGGAATGATTGTGCCTGGCACAATCCCAGGCACACGATACATGTGTTAAGTGAACAAATGAGTCACTGAGTGAAAAGTCTAAGAACTGGTTTTCGGTGTTGTTAGTGCTAAATTGCAAGTATTTACAAAGGAAAGAATGGACCGTCAATGCTGTCTGTATTTCCCTTTCCCATTGTGAGCCTTAATGTATTTTTAATCGAAATAGTGAGATGTCTCAAGATGTCTGGATTTTTGATGAGTGAGGAAGAGGAGGGCAAAGAGAAGTGAATGGAAATGTTCTGGCTGCAAACTTCAAAAGTTAGCACTACACGTAAAATAGATAGCCAGTGGGCATTTGCTGTATGACTCCGGGAACTCAAACTGGGGCTCTGTAACAACCTAGAGGAATCAGATGCGGTAGGAGGTGGGAGGGAGGTTCAAGAGGGAGGGTACATATGTACACCTATGGCTAATTCATGCTGAGGTATGGCAGAAATCAAACTGATACTGTAAAGCAATTATCCTTCAATTAAAAAAATTAATTAAAAAAAGTTACCACTTCAGGCAAAGGCTTACTGCTTCTTATTCACAATGATACAAAAATAATCACTTTTCATGATAACAATTTAAGCTCTGAAATCATTCCTCTCTTTCAGTTCAATTCAGTCGCTCAGTCGTGTCCAACTCTTTGTGACCCCATGAACCACAGGACACCAGCCCTTCCTGTCCATCACCAACTCCCAGAGTTTATTCAAACTCATGTTCATTGAGTCGGTGATGCCATCCAACCATCTCATCCTCTGTCGCCCCCTTCTCCTCCCGCTTTCAATCTTTCCCAGCATCAGGGTCTTTTCAAATGAGTCAGCTCTTTGCATCAGGTGGCCAAAGTATTGGAGTTTCAGCTTCAACATCAGTCCTTCCAATGAACACCCAGGACTGATCTCCTTCAGAATGGACTGGTGGATCTCCTTGCAGTCCAAAGGACTCTCGAGAGTCTTCGCCAACACCACAGTTCAAAAGCGTCAATTCTTCAGTGCTCAGCTTTCTTTATAATCCAACTCTCACATCCATACACGACTACTGGAAAAACCATAGTCTTGACTAGACAGACCTTTGTTGGCAAAGTAATGTCTCTGCTTTTTAATATGCTGTCTAGGTTGATCATAACTTTCCTTCCAAGGAGTAAGCGTCTTTTAATTTCATGGCTGCAGTCACCATCTGCAGTGATTTTGGAGCCCAGAAAAATAAAGTCAGCCACTGTTTCCACTGTTTCCCCATCTATTTGCCATGAAGTGATGGGACAAGATGCCATGATCTTAGTTTTCTGAATGTTGAGCTTTAAGCTAACTTTTTCACTCTCCTCTTTCACTTTCATCAAGAGGCTTTTTAGTTCCTCTTCACTTTCTGCCATAAGGGTGGTGTCATCTGCATATCTGAGGTTATTGATATTTCTCCCAGCAATCTTGATTCCAGCTTGTGCTTCATCCAGCCCAGCGTTTCTCATGATGTACTCTACATATTAGTTAAATAAGCAGGGTGACAATATACAGCCTTGACATACTCCTTTTCCTATTTGGAACCAGTCTGTTGTTCCATGGCCAGTTCTAACTGTTGTTTCCTGACCTGCATACAGATTTCTCAAGAGGCAGGTCAGGTGGTCTGGTATTCCCATCTCTTTCAGAATTTTCCACAGTTTATTGTGATCCACACAGTCAAAGGCTTTGGCATAGTCAATAAAGCAGAAATAGATGTTTTTCTGGAACTCTCTTGTTTTTTTGATGATCCAGCAGATGTTGGCAATTTGATCTCTGGTTCCTCTGCCTTTTCTAAAACTAGCTTGAACATCTGGAAGTTCACGGTTCACGTATTGCTGAAGCCTGGCTTGGAGAATTTTGAGCATTCCTATACTAGCATGTGAGATGAATGTAATTGTGCAGTAGTCTGAGCATTCTTTGGCATTGCCTTTCTTTGGGATTGGAATGAAAACTGACCTTTTCCAGTCCTGTGGCCACTGCTGAGTTTTCCGAATTTGCTGGCATGTTGAATGCAGCACTTTCACAGACTTTTCCTGTCTTTGTCCCCACCGAATATATGAAAATAAACATCGGGTTAATGACTTTGAAATCTATATCTCATTTCCTTTACATACTTCTACTGGAGTTAGCAGTAATTAGTGAAAAATAATCAAATTTCTTTTTTAAAAGGAGTAAATACACTGGATAATTAACATTGACTGATCAACTCTTTGGCATGAACATAACAAATTACCTGTCACTTTTAGCCTTGAAACTGACAAAACAGAAGAAAAAGTCAAACAGCCAATCCCTCAAGTAAGATTTTTGACATTTTAAGCAAGCTAATTATTAGGATGGCCACTTAGAACCAAAAATGTTTAAATTTTCTAAATACATGTGACTTTCACAGTGCCATGTTCAATTTATCTTGTAGATAGCAACCCCTGGGATCGGACACTTTTAAAAAATGCTGCAAACTTATATTTCCTTTGGGGATTTATAGAATTTGCCCAAATCAAGAATGTGCTTATTTTTCTGTTATTGCAAACATTGGTGGGAGTTTCTCCTTTGGCAGTTTAACACCAACAAGAGCTTGGATTCTTTTTAATGCTTGCTCATTTTAGGTGCTTTAAAGGCATTTCATATTCCCTTGAAGCATCTGAAAATTCTCAGCTGGGGAACACGTCACACTCATGTGCTCCAATTATTGGTGAAAAGTTCTAATTTGTTACTAATGATCAAGCATGGTGATGTGCACTGATTGCCTTATTCTTTTTATAAATGTATCGTCTTTTCTTGTCATATACTGCCATCACTCCCTTGTACTTTGATCTCCTTTCCTAACTGGGATCTCAGATTCAGTTCAGTTTGGTTCAGTTCAGTCGCTCAGTCGTGTCTGACTCTTTGCAACCCCATGAATCACAACACGCCAGGCCTCGTTGTCCATTACCAACTCCCGGAGTTCACCCAAACTCACGTCCATCGAGTCAGTGATGCCATCCAGCCATCTCACCCTCTGTCATCCCCTTCTCCTCCTGCCCCTAATCCCTCCCAGCATCAGGGTCTTTTCCAATGAGTCAACTCTTTGCATGAGGTGGCCAAAGTATTGGAGTTTCAGCTTCAACATCAGTCCTTCCAATGAACACCCAGGACTGATCTCCTTTAGGATGGACTGGTTGGATCTCCTTGCAGTCCAAGGGACTCTCAAGAGTCTTCTCCAACACCACAGTTCAAAAGCATCAATTCTTCGGCGCTCAGCTGTCTTCACAGTCCAACTCTCACATCCATACATGAGCACAGGAAAAACCATAGCCTTGACTAGACGAACCTTTGTTGGCAAAGTAATGTCTCTGCTTTTCAATATGCTATCTGGGTTGGTCATAACTTCCTTCCATGGAGTCAGCTTCTTTTAATTTCATGGCTGCAATCACCATCTGCAGTGATTTTGGAGCCCCCCAAAGTAAAGTCTGACACTGTTTCCACTGTTTATCCATCTATTTGCCATGAAGTGATGGGACAAGATGCCATGATCTTAGTTTTCTGAATGTTGAGCTTTAAGCCAACTTTTTCACTCTCCTCTTTCACTTTCATCAAAAGGCTTTTTAGTTCCTCTTCACTTTCTGTCATAAGGGTGGTATCATCTGCATATCTGAGGTTATTGATATTTCTCCTGGCAGTCTTGATTCCAGCTTGTGCTTCGTCCAGCCCAGCGTTTCTCATGATGTACTCTACATATTAGTTAAATAAGCAGGGTGACAATATACAGCCTTGACATGCTCCTTTTCATATTTG
Source organism: Bos indicus x Bos taurus (assembly GCF_003369695.1). Classification (NCBI taxonomy): domain Eukaryota; kingdom Metazoa; phylum Chordata; class Mammalia; order Artiodactyla; family Bovidae; genus Bos; species Bos indicus x Bos taurus. Next base: position 11,503,142 of record NC_040105.1, on the reverse strand, counting down.
GAACCAGTCTGTTGTTCCATGTCCAGTTCTAACTGTTGCTTCCTGACCTGCATATAGGTTTCTCAAGAGGCAGGTCAGGTGGTCTGGTATTCCCATCTCTTTCAGAATTTTCCACAGTTTATTGTGATCCACACAGTCAAAGGCTTTGGCATAGTCAATAAAGCAGAAATAGATGTTTTTCTGGAACTCTCTTGCTGTTTTGATGACCCAGCGGATGTTGGCAATTTGATCTCTGGTTCCTCTGCCTTTTCTAAAACCAGCTTGAACATCTGTGGGAGTGGGTAATTACCCAGAATCCTAGGCTGGCCCCCTGGGAGTGGGTGGAAGGGATGACCATTATCCATCCATTACACTTGGGCTGGGCTGCTTGACAAACACCATCCTGGAGTTTTATTGCCGTTGTGTGAAAGCATAAACTGCCTATTCATCATAACAGCTACTTCTTATTGAGTGCTCCGAGCTCTTGTGCAAAGCCTACAGCATGCGTTAGATACTTAACCCAATGGCATGGTTTATCAGTGGCTTTTCATTAAAAAGATAAATTGACATTAAGAAGCATGTATTTGCAAAGATTTATGTTGTCTCCTCCCTTATACTCTGTCTTGGCCCAATATGATTTACTCTTAAGAGGTGTTTTGTAAAATACACAAACGTGTTTTTGTAAAGATGTGATGTATATTTTAGGAATTACCTCCATCCAATGTGCACGTTGCAGATCTGGCATTTGGGCCTGGGCCTAACAGAATATTTACTTTGATGACTACCCATCTCTCAAAAACAAGAGCGTGTTTGGCTAAGAGTCAAGAGACCTGAGTCTTTAGTCCAGTCTTTCCTGATTACACACTGGAAAAGCGAGTGATGGTTTTAAAATTTTCCTCCTGCTTAGAATTCTGTGTGAATGGAATGTGTATTTTGAGCAGGGCCAGAAAATCAGGCGAGGGTCAAACACATCTCTTCTCATTGTAGTTTCGTTTTTTGACTACTGGGCCTCCACTTAAGTGGCCTCGGTGGTAAAGTGACATTGTCATGTCCACTGCCCCAGACCAAGGACAGAGTCCAGTGGTACAATCCTGGAAACCTTCCTCTGTGAATTGACATCCATCATTCATTAACCACTTTGAAAGCACATTAGCCCATTCTAATTCCGCTTGAGTGTATGATTAAGTGACCTGAAATGTTGTTGATTACACGTGCAGGACGAGCACACTGCACCATGTTGAAATGCGCTGGCGTGTTGCCAGCCTTCCACCATCTTTTCCCCCAAAACCCAGGAAGGGTTTGATCAAATGGCTTGTGAGGTCAGAGTAGATGATGACAGTCACCTGCCTTAGTCATTCTCTCTTTAAAAACAAAGATTCCTTTTAGCAATACAGAACGCCATTGGTGTAAAAATAGTGAAGCCTCCGTTTAGAATAAACACTAACTGCCCGACCCACCTGAAGAGGTGAATTCTGCCAGTTGGTGCTTGTCGTCTGCTGGGCAAAGCTCAGCAGTAGCCACAAACTTTTCAAAAGTGCTGGGTGTCAGCTTGGAAGGAAACAGAGGTAACAGGCTCTGGGAAACCAGTCCGTGACTCCAGCTGGCGCTGTCTTGGTGACTACAATGCTGAGGTGAATGAATAACGTTGAAGATGTAAGAATAGAGTTTGACTAAAATTGATTCACAGGATGTTCATGGGAGACGGCAGGCTTTTTCCTCAGTGACTGGCATTTAAACATGTCAAATCCACAGATTAAATATTCAAATTACAAAAGAGCATAGGTTAGTTTTGTATCACTTGAGCCTCAGGAAACCTGGGCTGCCTTCTGGACATTCCAGTTTCCTGTTAGGAATATTCCTGAGTCATCTGTTGAAGAATCTCAAGTTTTTCCAGTGATCAGAGAGAACCCTGTTCTGTCTGCTTTCGAAATTTAGGACAATTTTTGTCTCAATTTTCAGCATTTCTCTGGTTTCACAGTGATTTTCTGTAGCTGCTATGCAATCACCACCTTTCAGGACCCATACAGAGAGGTTGTTCCTCACATTTTCCCTTTGCCTCTGAGATGCTCTGAATCTTTTAGACTTCCCAATAAGAAGTAATTGCATCAGAAGTAATTCATGACATCAAATAGTTTGATAGATTTCAGTGTGATGGCTAAGATGTAATCTGTGTTGGCCACCTTGTCAGTGCTCTAGAATATTTTATGTCTGACCTGGCAGGGACGGCTATTTCAAGTCATCCCAGTGGTTTCTAACTTGCAAAGGCAAAGTGAAAGTGTTAGTTGCTCAGTCATGTCCAACTCTTTGCGACCCCATGGACTGCAGCCTGCCAGGGTCCTCTGTCCATGGGATTCTCCAGGCAAGAATACGAGAGTGGGTTGCCATTTCTTCCTCCGGGGGATCTTCCTGCCCAGGGATTGAGCCACCTGCAAAAGCAAAAAGCCCACAGATTATTTTAGTGCAGTACAGGGCCTTAAATGACTTCATCCTACTTCTCCTCATTTCCATCCCAGAAAAGAAACAGAAGAGGCAAAAGTGAATAAAAGATTGCATTTGAATAAATGTGGTATATTTTGAAGTATGTGGTTTGGGTTCTCTTTTAGTGTAGGTTCTTAACAGCAGTTGACTAAATGACACAGCTCAAAGTTTTGTGCAATTTATATTTTATACCAGTCCTGGACCACCCATCTGCTGATCCACCAAGGGACTGATTTTTCTGTGGACTTTTATCTGAGGACACTTGAATTATGTATCAATGAATCCTGGGTGTTTCCCTGAACTAGCAGGAATAGGCATTCTAACGGCCCAAAGGAGATGTCATGTCCTCTGTCAGGCTAAGTGTTGGTAATGTGCAAATGTTCTGTCAAGCTACATGTTAGATAATCATGCTCTCCTGTAAATCAGTGGTTTCTAGACTTTGGTTGTTTATCAGAATCACTCGGTGTGAGACTGCCTGTCCACACTGCTCATTATCCTTCACCTGAGTCGCTGGTTTCAGGAAGGTCACATTGACAGTAGGAGCAGATGACAGCCACATGCTCAGCCAGTCCACCTCAGTCCACACTGGGAGCTCATGGGCCAACAAATACTGTAGTCATTCCATCTTAGCCTCTCAGTAGCCTAATTTTTAATTGTCAAAAGTAAGCAACTGTATACTTCATTTGTACCAAAATTTAAAATCCCTGACCCACGAAGAGATCTTAATCAAACCTCAATTAAAACTTTTCTTCTACCAGATTTCTGTGTGGAAAACCCCCAAACATTAGAACGTGACCTTCAGTGTTGGTATATTCTATTGGAAAGCACCATGTTTTATTCATTTTGATTAAAAAACATATTTCCAAGTGGCTAACAGGGTCTAAAATTTTCATTATGAAAAAGTTTTGTAATGGTTCTATTGGTTTCCATTGTCTTTGTTCTGTCAGCTTTTTCACTCCTCTTTAAGTTGGCTTAAAGCTCAACATTCAGAAAACTAAGATCATGGCATCTGGTCCCATCACTTCATGGCAAATAGATGGGGAAACAGTGGAAACAGTGGCTGACTTTATTTTTCTGGGCTCCAAAATCACTGCAGATGGTGATTGCAGCCATGAAATTAAAAGACACTCCTTGGAAAAAAAGTTATGACCAACCTAGACAGCATATTAAAAAGCAGAGACATTACTTTGCCAACAAAGGTCCGTCTAGTCAAGGCTATGGTTTTTCCAGTAGTCATGTATGAATGTGAGAGTTGGACTGTGAAGAAAGCTGAGCGCTGAAGAATTGATACTTTTGAACTGTGGTGTTGGAGAAGACTCTCGAGAGTCCTTTGGACTGCAAGGAGATCCAACCAGTCCATTCTGAAGGAGATCAGTCCTGGGTGTTCATTGGAAGGACTGATGTTGAAGCTGAAACTCCAATACTTTGGCCACCTGATGCAAAGAATCAACTCACTGGAAAAGACCCTGATGCTGGGAAAGATTGAGGTCAGGAGGAGAAGGGGACGAAAGAGGATGAGATGGTTGGATGACATCACCGACTCGATGAACATGGGTTTGGGTGGACTCCGGGAGTTGGTGATGGACAGGGAGGCCTGGTGTGCTGTGATTCATGGGGTCACAAAGAGTCAGACACAACTGAGCGACTGAACTGAACTGAACTGTGCTGTCAGCACTATGAAGATAAGTTTAGTGGAACTGCTTCAAGAAGCTCCAGGTTAGTCAGGGCAAAGCTGAGAGAAACTGAATTGCACCACATACTTCCAAAGGAAGAGGTGTTGGCATCTTGTTCCAGAGAATTCCAGGAGCCCAGCAGAATCCATCGCAGGGTGTTGACACGTCACTTAGAGCAGGTGAAACATGACCTGCACAGGAAGAGGATGACTTAGGTCCACGGGAACAGTGATGGAGGTGGTGGTGGTGGTGTGCAGAGCCTCTTACCTGATGTCTTTTATTTTTTGTAACCACGCTGCCAAACCGGTCATTTCAAGCTCAGTGGACCTTCGAGCCAGGACGGGCTTTGCAAAGCATCTTGTCCAGTCTTCTTATAGATGAGGGAGTGGAGGCTCAGGCATGCATTGCCCAAGTTGCCATGACTGGTAAGGGACGGAGCCAGTGAGCACTCAGTAGTAGACAGAACATCCTCACCTTGTCCTGTCGTTGACTCTTTCCCTGCCTCGTGGGCCCACTGGCTTTCTGTGCATGGGGCACTGAGTGCTGTATGCAAATAGGGGGCAAGGAGCCCATGGCTCCCCTGCTCACATGCATGTGCCATTGTCCCATCGGATTTCACTTTCAGAACAAAAGTTCACAGATAAGTTATTAAGAATTTCAAGACATTAACATCAGTGTATGAAACCAATCTTGAGGCCCTTCTGACGGTGGGCTCTATGTGATTTTTTTTAAAACAAGCATCAGGGGCAAATCTAATTTGGTCTTGAGTACCCAGGTATTGGGGCTTCCCTGGTGGCTCAGATGGTAAGGAATCCTGCAATGCAGGAGACTCAGGTTTGATCCTGGATTGGCAAGTTCCCCTGGAGAAGGGAATGGCAACCCACTCCAGTATTCTTGCCTGGGAAATCCCATGAACAGAGGAGTCTGCTGGGCTACAGTCCATGAGGTTGCAAAGAGTCAGACACGACTGAGAGACTAACACACACACACACACAGAGGTATTAGCAACATCTTCTAGATTCTAGAAACCAATTTGGACACTGTACTAACAAGTGCCCTTGGAGGCACATCTCTTTTTAATCCCATTGCCTTGTTCATCTCCAGGTCCATTGATTTGTTTATAGCTTATTCACAGAGGTCTCATCCAAGCTGTACCTCTGCACGGAGGTTTGGGGTGGGTGTGGGATGCAGAGTGCCCTTCGAAGTTCATTCAGGCAAGATGGGCACAGAAGGGAACCCTCGTGGACAGGGAAAGTTCTGAAAGGATGCAGAATCACTATCTCTTCCTTCTTCCTCTCTCTCCGTCCTCCTTGGATCTGTATGATTGTGGTGTGAGCATGAGAACCCAGAAGACAGAAATCCTAGCCTTTCGTGAGTACCCTATAGGACGCTTTGTATGAGTCTCTAAGGGCAGGACTTCATCGCCCTCACAGTAGCCTGAGGAAGGCAGGTTTCTACTGGCCATTTTAACAGATGACAAAGCTGAGGTCACATGGCATCACCAAGGTTGGTACCTGGTGGAGCTGGCCTTGAAGGAGTGGTGGGCATCCAGAGTGCGTCTTGGGCGGTGACCCAGATTCTCCAAGGTGACACAGCTGGTCACCTAGTCACCATCATGGCTGCCTGACCCTTGGTTCCCAGCTTTGGCATCCAATGGCCTGAGTCAGTCAATGCTCAGCGTGGCCTCTGACCAGCTCTGTGACCTTGACTGAGTCCTGTTGGCTTCCTTTGATCTCGGTTCCTCTGTCCAGGCAAGGGGGTAATTATGCCCACCTCCCAATGCCATCATGAAGGCAAGAATGAAAGAGCATGGGTTCAAGTTCCAGCAGCAATGTTGGTACAGAGGAGACCTCCCAGTCCCTGAGTTCTGGCCACTCTCCACCCCTTTTGAGCTGGTGTCACATCTCTGGGAGAAGGGGGGTATGGTGGCCTTCTGGACACGGTGCTACCTTGGTTCCACATCCACCCAGCTCTTTCGCTGTAGCTTTTAAAGGGAACTGGCCAAGTGTCCCTGGTAACTGGTGCTTCCAGTCTTATATGATGACTTGCTGATCATTGCAGAGGAGTGTATACAATGACTGGGCAAGAATAAGGTCTTCATGCTCCCAGAGTTCTCAAGTTTAAAGGGTTCCCATCAGCTTTTTCCCTACCCTGACAGACTCACCCCATAATTTGCCAAATTCTTCTGCTGAGAATTTTTGAAGCTTCGATGTCTTCAGATTTCATTTTGAATTTGAAAATGTCCAGCTTCCTTCCCACCAGTGTGGGAGGTGGGTAAAGGGAGGTGATGTGTCTTTCCATTGGAAATTGCTGTCCTTCGGAGCAGCTGCATTTATAACTGAGAGAGGGATGGTTCGAGGGAAGAATGGGAGGAAGAGGAAATGGGTAGATTGAACCCAGGAGGCCTTTCTGGAGGAGGGGGCTTTCAGCTGTGCCTTCCGGGAAAAGGGGAAGAGCTGGGGAGGCAGTGTGGGAGGGATTTTGGCAGATAATGCAGAGAAAAATCCCCCTCAGAGCACCCCCGACCCACCCAGCTTTGAGGTTGAGCTACCATCTCCCCCTGGGTAAGAGGACATCCTTGCCCCAGGGGTCTCTAGCTAGCAGAGAAGGGATGGCTCCATTGATCCCACAAATGCGATCTCAATAGTTGCAGGTCAGCAGTTACCAGAAGGGCTTGGGAGACCTGCCCGTGTTCATATTGGCTGGTCCATGCTTAGCGGACGAGTTAATTGGGGGCCCTCCCAGGGAGAGCCCATTGATGGTACGCCACTCTTAATGAGGAGACTCAGCTCCCCACGGGATGTGATAATTAATCAGGAAGCATATTGTTAGGGGATCAGCTGCCTTGTCTCCTCATGTATGCCTTGTGTACACAGGAAAAAGGAGAAACTTGCCCTTTTTCCATTGAAACTGGTTGAAAAGCTCATCATCTCGTCCTTGTGTATGGTTTGGCTTTCAGCGTGGTTCCAGGGTGTTGGGGTCCGTTCCTGTCCGGCATGATGAGAACCCCAGTGGGGATATTATTTATCTTTCTCGTTCAACTTCTGGTTGCAGATCTCCTGAAGTTTCAGCCCCATTCAGGACCCCAAACCATCTGCACTCAGAGCACACTGTTTTTCTGACTGAGACCAATCCCATCATACCTTCCCATCATTATGGATGACATCCTAGAAGAAGGGGCCAATGATCCCTCACTCCTAAGGCTGTGATGTGAACTATAAAAAGCAAGTAACAAATGGACCCTTCTCAGGGCCTTACGGGGGTGTCTTTGTAACCTCCCTGTCACCACTACCACCTCTTCTAAGACGAAATGCCTTCAATCTTAGAGAAACTATTCCCTCCACTTCCTCTTTGCTTACTCCCACGTCAGAGGGAGCAGTGTTCCATCCTCCTCTGCCTCTCCTGTGACCTCCATCCGTTGTTTCTCCACCTTCACTTGATTCTCCTTAAGTCTCTTTCAACCCCCTATCTTCTTTTCAGCCTTCGGGGACTCTCTTCCTCAGGGTGTTTCTCCCCCTTCATCTGCCTGCATCTTTCTCTCACCCTCCCCTCATGTTTCTTCAGAGAGCAGGCTGCCCCTGCTTCCTCTTCTTCATTCCACCGGACTGTTGTCTAAAGTGGGTGGGGGGTGGGGAGAGCCAGTGTCGGGGGAGCTGAACCCTTAACCTCTGGGATCTGGTGCTGGGTCCTGGGAGTGTCGTACTTGAGGTGAATTGTAGGTCACCCTGGTGGTGTCAGAGAATTCCTTGGTGGTGTGGGGAAGTCCACCCCCATCTCTCCCCACCCCACACACACACACAGATTGGTGACCAGAATGGTTAGAGACAAAGTAAGCCTGGAAAGACCATTCTTAACGGAATAGATCATAGAAGAACAATCAAAATGGTCTTAACAAGTGGAATACTGAACCCAGAGAAATAAACCTGGGCGCACAGCCCTATTACAAGATTACAATTTCAGCTGGACCACAAGAGCCTTGCATCTTGAGTTATAGTTGTGCTCAGACTTGGGAATTGCCATCTTCCCACCAAAACCCTTCTCATGGAAGTTTCTCGGGCTGTGTGGTGGCAAAGGGCCCACTCTGCTTGCCCCTTGGCTTCTTCCTTGCTCCTCCTGTACTATTCAACTCTGTCTGACACTGTTAGCTTGATGCCCTTCATGGGACCTTTTTCTCATCCCATCGTCCCACTTTGGCCTTATTCCCTGGCTTTTCTGATTTTTTCCTTCTTGGGCTCTTTGACCTCCCTTTCAAGTGTTTCCTTAACCTTTATATTTAAAAGTCAGTGTTCCTTAAAATTCAAATCTCAGTGTCGCTGGACTTTCTAATCTCCCCCTAGTCATTTGTTTGCTGTTCATTTAAGGTATGTTCTTTGAAGACCTACAGTTGAGGACTGTTCTAGGAGCCGGTGATACAACAGAGGACAAAGAGACAAAAATGTCTGTCCATAAAGGGCTTATATTCTAAGGGAAGAGAGGCAATAAATGGATGAGTGAACAGCTAGATCAGTGGTGGATTGTGGTTAAAGTCACAGTGAACAACCAAGGTTAAGAGACTGAGCCTGTCAGGGCTCCTCTTTGAGGCAAGAGAGTCAGGGAGGGTCCCCTGTGAAGGTACATTTGAGCACAGATGGACTTTGTGCATTCCCAAGGGTCCCTCTAGACCACAGCCTCCTAGATCCTCGTCTCTGGGAGCCCCCAGTCCACCAAAGCCACGTTCCCGATTGCCTCCTGGACAGCTTCCGCAGGCCATCTGGGGACCCCTGAAACCACAGACTGAGCTCTCATGCCAAACCTCTGCCTCCTCCTTTGTTTCCCCATTTGGTTCACAGCACTGCCAGCTCTTCACTCCCCCAAGCTAGAGACTCCAGACTTCCCTTCCCACCTTCTCCTTTTCTACTCCCCTGATCCAATCAGGCGTCATCAGGGTCCTTGCCTTCCTCCTCATGCCCTCATTCACACGCCCCTTCTCTCACCTGTACTCCCTCAGGATACTCCAAATGAGTTTGGCAGCCTCTAGGTTTGCCCTGTGCCATGCTGTCTTTCCCATTACCAACAGGACGACCTTCGGAATTCATGAGTTAGATCTGCTCTCAAGCCTTCCATCTCTACCTACCCACTGCCTCCAGGATTAGCAGGTGTTCAACCTCCCTGGATCCCACTCTGCTGGTTCAGCTGCCTCATTTCCCTCCCCACTCCCACACCCTATGCTCTGGCCCCTCTGTCAAGAAAATCATCTCCCCAACACTTTGAAAATACCCTTTCTCCTTTTGTATGCTTTTCAGAATTTCCTGGACTGATCTATCCCTGCCCCCGCCCCACCCCCTGCTTCCCTGCTCTTAGTCTTTTGCTCACCTACCTTGCAGGCTGGGAATCCCTGGTGGCTCATATGGTAAAGAATCCGCCTGCAATATAGGAGACCCAGGTTTGATCCCTTGGTCAGGATGATACCCTGGAGGAGGGCATGGTAACCCACTCCAGTAGTCTTGCCTGGAGAATCCCATGGATAGAGGAGCCTGGCAGGCTACAGTCCATGGGGTCGCAGAGTCGGACACAACTGAGCAACTAACACAACAACTCTGTAGGTTTTTAACCTTAGTGCAGTAGCCAACTCTGTTCTGTGAAGCTTTTCCCCATTCTCTTCCCCCACCTTGCCCTCCTCTCCTTTGTTGGGATACCATAGTGCTTGTATCAGATTGGACTCCCCTGGTTTAAGAAGGGTTCTCTGAATTCCATTAGCCTGCATTGTACCTGGTTGAACCATAAGAAACTCCTGTTCTTTTAGTCAATATCAGGAAGCTTGTATGGTTCAATCTACTGTATCCAGTTTATGTCAATACTTGTTATTCCTGTTTGGGCTTTGCTTTCAGAAATATTCATACCTTCCACCAGAATGCTTTAAAACAAGGGGCTCAGAATAATTTTCAGCTCTCAGAGATATTTTGCATCCTGTTCATTCTACATAGTCCATTTTTCTGGCCAAAAATGGATGTGAACTTCAGAAAAGTTCTCAGTGTATACTCCGCTTTCTTTCTGGCTATGAACAACTTTCCTGTCAAGTTTCTTCTGATTCACAAAATTCTTCTGGTTTGTCACAAACACCAGTGAGGATTTGAGGATGCTTAGAAAGTGATGCAATGGTAACTTCTAGAATTGTCATACTCATTTTCTCATGAAAAGAAAATGACAAAGTTTTGAACAAGGCAAAAGCAACGCATAGTCTATTTATAGTTTTTCAAGGTGAAAAAGAGATCAGACTGTCAACTGGAGAGTTTGTAAATATTTTGTCCAATGGCTATGATTTCCGTGACTCTGATACACAACTAGAGTGGCCCCTAAATTTAGAATGTCTTTTATATTCTGCCTGCCCACTTCCACCAACATTTTCAAATGCTCTTCTTAAGTAATAACCCCCCCAAATTATTCTGCCATTTCTATAATTGAATGATTTTGCTTTTGATTGAGTGATTGCACTTTTTAAATAAAACCCAATAATGTAGCTAATCACAGTTGTGCCCTTTTGTGCTGAATTGAATTTTGTTTGGGTATTAATTCTCTCTTGAACTGCTGAGGGAGAACAAGCCTGTCATGAAAGAACATTCGGCATCTTCCCCTCTGAATACACCTAAGCCATTTTTGAAAAATGTTTGCAGACCATCCTATGTGGACACATCATCACGTTTTCCTTTGTGGGTTAGTTACATCACATCCGTGTTTCTTTTTGCAAGTCTGAAATCTTAGGCTGCCATGCTTCTCAATCCTTCCACCATGAGACAATAAAGTTGTCTGGGGCCGGAATTCAAGGGACTGGCTAGTTGACTGTGGGCATGGTCTCCTAAGACAAGGCTGAAAGTGGAAAATGAGATGTACAAAATGAAAAATGTTGAAACAAGCTAAACTGGTTTTTAAAATCTTTTCTGGTTCAACTGGCCCGGAGGCATTGAATGTAGAAGTCTTCAGGGATTATCTCACATGAATGCATTAAAAGCTCAGGTTGTTAGAAGATTTTGATTCAGGATCTTATACCTTTTTTTGTTTTCAACAAACAGAGCAACAGACCTTCAAAACTTGGGAGAGGACTTTTTAGGAGATGGTGGCCTCCTCCTTGTCTTTATGTCTGCTTCTGAGATGTGTTCACCCCCAAACAACTAGCAGACTGTCTGAATCAGGAAACCCATCACCCTGTACTTATCGGTGGTCATGAATGTATTTAACTCAAGTTTCTAGAATTTTTTTTTAATTGAGGTACAACTGACATACAATATTATGTTAATTTTAGGTATACAGCATAGTGATTCAGTGTTTGCATACATGGCAAAATGCTCACCATGATATGTCTAGTTGCTGTCTGTCACCTTACAAAGTTAATACAATATTAATGACTGTATTTCCCATACTGTACATTACATCCCCACAAGTCACTCATTATTATAACTGAAAATGTTTACATCCTAATCTCCTTCACCCATTTCTCCCTCCTCCCCAAACCCTCTCCCCTCTGGAAGCCACCAGTCTTGTCTCTGTGAGTCTGGATTTTGCTTATTTGGTTTGGTTTGTTTGTTGGATTCCACATATAAGAGAAATCAGATGGTACAGTATCTGTCTTTCTCAGTCTGACTCACTTCACTTAGCGTCCATGGATGGACCTTGAGGGTGTTACACTGAATTTCTCTAAATCTTTTGAATAGGAGCAGTGAAGGTGAGCAGGTCAAACAAATGTTTAAAAATGGTGGAGAAATTAGTGATGTTTGGAACCATATAGCTTATAACTCTGATATATATGCTTAGATGGGTTGAGAACATTGGTTCAATAGTATCTGAGGATGCAAGGAGACTTGTGAGAGCAGTAGTCACAATCATTGTTTTTAAAATAGCCTTTCTGCTGAACAATTAGAACGTTCTTGAAAACAGTCTTTTGACTCCAAATGTGGGATTCTAAGGACTAAGGCTCCATACAGAAATAACCAGATCAAGAAGAAAAACCACTCTAGTTTGATTTTTTAACCAAGGAGTCAGCAAACTGTCAGCTAGATATACTTGTAGCATATTATGTTCCTTTTAAAATAAAGATGGATACTTTTTTATGAAATAGGTTTCAGCTGAAGTTTCTTACTATCTCATATGTTAGCTATAGATAAGGAAAAGGGTTCTGGGGCTGAATTGCTATACTGCTGTTGTTAAATCGGTGTTTAGGCCCTCCTCCTCCTTCTGTCCTTTTTCTCCCCTCTTTGATATGTTCAGGTCAATCTAGCTAGCTTGCTAGAGGTTGTGTGAAAGACACATTTTAAAAAATTGGAAGTGTGGTTGATTTACAGTGTTGTTAATAGTTTCAGGTGTATAGGACAGAGATTCAGAAGATATTCATATATGCATATCTGTCCTTTTTCTGATTCCTTTCCATTGTAGATACTTACAAGATATTGAGTATAGTTCCATGTGCTAGCAAGTAAGGCCTTGTTGTTTATCTATTTCATACATGGTAGTGTGTATAATCTCAAACTCCTAATTTACCCCTTCCCTCCCCTTTTGCCTTTGGTAACATTAAGTTTGCTTTCTTCCGTCAGTCCATGGGTCTCCTTTTGTACATGGTAACTGGTATCATTTTTGTTTGATTTTTACATTCCACATATAAGTGATGTCATATGGCATTTTGTCTTTTTCTGGAAAAACACATATTAAAGGAAGAAAAAGAAAACGGAGACCCCGGGCAAATCTTTTACCTGGATCCTAGGGTCTAGGGTCAAGGGTAAAGGAAATAAAACAAACTGATGCTGTGTCCAGGGGTCCCAGGGGAAGGTGAGAGTTCCCTTGTGGGAAGAAATGAGGCTTTCTGCAGAAACACACAGGGGCCGGCGGCGGAGCGCCGAGTCACGTGGTGGGAGGGGGCTCTCTTCTCTCTCACAGCCCCTGCTCTGATGTCACGAATCTATTCTTTCCTGGGAGAATTAATTAGCATTCGTCGGGTGCAGTTGGCGAGGAGGAAGGAGGGAGCTGGAGCGCGCGTGTAGGCAGGCGAGCCAGAGGCGCAGCGCGGTCTGTGGGGCGCGGGGGGTGCCCCCCCGGGAGCCGCATCGGGGACTTGGGCAGCGGCGAGCAGGGGTGGCGGTGTTATAACCGGGATCCTCCGTGACGTATGGCTGCCGGCCCCTTGGCAGCTGTCTTTCTGGACCAGTAGGCGGAGGGGGATTGACGCCGCCGGAGACTTTTGCATCTTGGAAGGGACTGTAATCTTCTGGAGTGAAGAACCGAAGCTCTCCATCACCCGGGTGTAAATAAGAGCCGGAGGGGAGAGCAAAAGAAAAGGAAGAGGAGGGGGAGACGTGGGTGTCGGGGGCGGGGGAGCGGGCAAAGCATTTTTGGTGGATGGTATGAAGCCAGCCATGGAAACTGCAGCGGAGGAGAATACTGAACAGAGCCGAGAAAGAAAAGGTACCCTGGGCTCTGAGAAGAGCCCGTGTAAAGCTTTTCACTGCGGGGGGAGTGGCTAGAAAGGGGCAGCTGGATTTGTGTCTCTGAAACTATCCGGATGGCCTGGTCTGGCTCTTAGGGTGGTTTTCTCCTAGAGGCTGGTGTTAAATGAATAGAGAGCAGCCTCTTTTGAGTGCATCACTCGTCCAAATCTTTCTCCCAAACGTGGTATTGCACGGAAGGAGGTCCACAATCTGTCACCTTGGGAAGCTGGGTTGGGGAAATTGTCTGTTTTAATTACTATAATGAGCCCTAACTGAGATCCTAGGCTCGGCAAGTTATATTCCGGGGACATGGAATGCATTGTCTGTTAGTAATGCAGAGGGGAAACGGGAGGGACACGCGTATCAAAATACGCTTTGGTTCTGCTGATGCTGTACTGATTTTGGACATGCTCTAATTTTTGTATTTAATACAATTTCTATTTCTGTGTATCAGACCCTAACTCTGATGTGTAATAACCATTTACAGTTGGAGCTTGAGAGAGAAAACATCAGCTCTGTGGGCTAGTACTGATGGAAGACGGTTGCGGGGTGGTGGTGGGGGGGGGGCGTGGGTGGGTGGGGAGGTTAGTCTTTTGCTGTTTCTGACTTGGAGATCTCCAACAGGAAAATCCACACAGGTCCTGTTCTTCAAAGGGCATCTGAGAACACATCCCAATCTTGACTTTTGCGAGAAGTCAGTGTTTTGCGGTAGGAAGATGGCAGAAAATAGAGGCTAACATTAATCTCTCTTTTCCTAGATAATGACTGGTTTAGGTTCACTACCTCACAGAATCAGCTCAGGCCCTGTGAGGTGAAGAGCATCTCACTGCATTGTAATTTCCTCCTTCACCCTAAGTTACTGTCCTAAAGGCACCAGAACACGTTCGGTACCTGCAGTGGCTCTTATAGCAAAAGCTCCCCATGCTAGGGTTGTTTCTCCTGACCCTGACATCCACTAATAGTCACTAAACAATAGTCAGTCTCCCGGATAGAGATACAGGTACATTTTACATAAGCCTATGTAGGTTGATCCATCTGAAATTCCTGATAGTCAACCATTTTGCATCTGCAAAAACAGCAATTTCGAGAATTTCACTGTGCTAGCATGCTTGGGTAGAACAGTCCTTGAATAACATTCTCCCCTAAACTGAGCAATTTCACTTTTTAAATTAATTGCTTTTCAAAGTATGATAAAATATGCAGAGAACAAAATGTGCCTTTTGAACCATTCTTAGATGGATAATTCGGTGGAATTAAGTACATAGCATTTAGATTTCTGCAATTGATAGTTGAGCTTAATTGCTGCGGCAAACCTACTGCCCCCCCCAAACAACAGCAAAAGCCAGCCCCCATATCCCCCTGCCTTTTCTTATATGTATACATTTGTTCATTTATATGAATGACCAAATAGCAGTAAGAGAAGCTTGCGGGAATATTTGTAAAGCTGAGGAACTGAGATAAAAGTTGAAAGATTGATTTCCATGACAAATAGAGACAAAGCTTGGGAGATGTAATCACGCAATAACAGCATTGTTGTGAAGAAGCCAATCACAGTTGTAGCAATCTTCCCCCAAATAGATGCTTAGAACACACTTTGTATTAATATGCAGCTGAAAGCACTTTTGGTCTCCACAGAAGCAAGAACAGGGCATAAAACCAATGTAGAATCCTTACTACCTAACTCTGGTTCTCACCATTGTTTATCTTCTGGAGTGCTATTAATTCATATCCATTAAATATTTATTATTTAATACCAAAAATCTACAGCTGCTACTCCATCCCTGGCAGTCTGTATATGAAAACTCATTAGTGAGGGTTCCAGAGACAAAATTAGAAGCAAAAGATAATTTCTGGAGGAACTTTAAAAATTACCAAAATGGATAAACACTAGCTGTTGAGTAGTCCAGATGTCCCAAGTTACTGCAAGACACGGTCACACGTATAGCTTATACTCGAGTAAGAACATGGGCCCGGGATTGGATTTTGAGCACAGCAACAGGGGTCGCGCTTGCCCTTAACCCACCAGGAGTGTTGATCTGGACGGCAGCCTGCCTGCTGAGCTTGGTTTAAATGAACAAGTTCATCTGCCAGCCAGGCAGGGTCAAAGCTTCCACGAGTGTGTCTTTGTAGTGTGCCCAGTTTGCTCTCCCATCGTAGTCCAAGGCACATACAGAGGCATAAAATGATAAACATGTTTGGACATGCTCGCCACTCCAGGATTCCTTCAGACTTAATTTTAAATTTATAAAATCAGTGTTCACTTAAATTAATATTTACAAGTTTGACACAGAGAATGCATTATATAATTCTTGAGCAGGTGGATCTGGGGGGATGGGGTGGTTTCCTTTAAGCCTGTCACCAAAGGATTTATTTTAGTAAATTGAATCCTCTACATTTTGTCACTTCCCACAGAGCGTTTTATGCACATGTATTTTTCCCCCTCTATTCTTCCTTTCCCAGTTGTTTTCATTGTCGGTGGTACGGGCGATACTTATCTGAATTTGGAGTATTATTGCCCAGTGGCTAAAACCCAGTAGCTTGTGGATTAATGGCTTTAGATAATTATTAATAATGTTTACTAAGAATACAAGTTATTATAAACTGATCTCAGCTTTTCCAGACAGTCTCACTTCTCAGAGTTTTAGCAGGACAAAGAAAGCTGTTTCTTTAAACTCAATCAGAATGACTTTGTTCCTGTTGTAAACAAAGATAATCCAAGTCCTTAAAAAAAAAAAAAAAAAAAGCGTATGTGTTTTGAAACAGTCTCCTAGCTTTTGTCATGGAACCCTACTGGATGCTTAAAATTCACAAGAAGTAATTTAGCCTTTATTCAGGAATTTTTACAGAAAGCAAGAGGTTTTCTCAGAAGGATGTAAACAAAAAAAGCCAAATTATTACCAATGACAGTTTTTAAATCGGAAGCATTAAATTAAATCAAAGTGTTGGGGATTCAGTAAGCAGATTCACTGAAATAGAATAAGTGGAGGAAATGAAGACAGAATAAAAGCAACTAGATCATGAGACTCGATAATAAAGAGATGAGAGTGAGGTTTCTATTTATTTCTGTGGAGTATTACTTGATGTCAATTCATTTGTGAAAAACCAATGCATCTAGACTCACTGGGAGGGTGTAATCTAGGCGCAGAAAAAACAATGGAATCACTTGCTCTATTGGATGGGAAAAAAACCCTAAGTATCTGTTAGGAAAATTATTTTTATTACATGTAGGAAATTGGAGTCTACTGAAGCAATTGTAGTCAGGCTAGTTAAGCTCCTGTGAATCATTGCTCAACTACATTTCAGAACTCCAGGTGTCAAATTAAATTTCTAAGCACATAAAAAGAAAAATGTAGAAAATCAGGAATAATGTGTAATTTAAAATGAATTGCAGGCCATAGTCAACATAAGAAATGAATGTGAATGGTTGATATAATTAGAAAATGAACACATCCATTTAAATCTTTTTAATCAAATAGGTATAATTTCTTAGGTTTTTATTTTTTTTTAAAAAATTGAGTGAAAGACGTGCACTTCTGGCCAAAAAAAAATTTATTTGTATTGTTTTTGTTTAGGAAGGAAAGCACTTCTCTAGAATATCTGACCTGTAGGCTAAAAACCCAGAGGGACACATTTAGCACATTACACTCATCCTGGTGATCTGGGAGTTATTTGATGTTGAGATTTTTATTGACATTTTCTGACTTGATTACGTACATATGATACGGAGAAAGTTGTAGATGCAGTTTTTTCCTATAAGGATCTTCCAAGGAGGACATTTGAAGGGAGTGTATCTGGGGATGAGACTGTAGAGAAAAGCAGGGCCGGCCAGACGGTGCTGGACATATGTGGCAGGTATGATACAGCTTGCTTTTATTTTTTTTAGAAAATTTAAATGTGGAGAAGATCTCAGCAAGCCAGTTGGTACCTCTCTTCCTTTGATACGATCATTTCCTGTCAAAGATTTGGCCTTGCTCATTCATTAGACAAAGAATTTGGACTCCTTTCTGGAGACGGAGATTTACCTTCCTTGGAAGTGAGCGGAAATCCTGAATTCCGATTGTAATGTTAAAAAACATCGTCTCTCCCTGTTATCTGGGAGTACATGCCAATGTAAACAGTCTTCATAACATGACTTATTAGCTTCGCTGTATCTGGGAACCCATGACGTAACCAGTGTCCCCATGACATACGTTTCCCCTCACTGGGGCTGGTGATCAATCGGCCTGTTCTGAGATACTCCCTTGCTTGTTTCTCCTTGAGACCCAGTGTCCGTCCATGTGAGATGGTTGGCCAGGGATAGGATGGCTGTGGGGTGGATGGAGGAAGAAGGTGGCTTTTAAGAGCGGGAAGCCAGACTCCCACCTTCACAAATGTACCTGGTTGTGCATCCTTTGGTTCATTTCTTTATTCATTTAATAATGCTCATCTCGGAAGCATCACCCTTCTTCTGCCCTGTCAGCTCCTGTCATAGGAGCAGAAGGTGCCAACTCATCATAGGAACCATTCTGTAGAGTATAATCGTGCTTTTTACAGTACTCTTGCTGATTGGTGGCAGATTAAATCTCAGAGGATGATGTCCAAGAGGAGAATTTTGATCCTTGGCCAGCCCAGAGAAAGTATAATAGAGAAAATAAAATATTTTCCTATTTTGTAGACTCATTTGATGAATTGCATTAATTTTTTTTTTTTTTTTGTATTTCACGCCTGACTGACTGTCTTTGAGATCAGGGATCAGTGCACTTGATCTGTAATGGGCCCGAGAGTAAATATTTAGGCCCAGTGGGCCATGTAGTGTTGTAACTACTCAACGCTTCCAGGTAGTGTGAAACAGCCACAGATAGTGGATAAGCGCATAGGTGTGGCTGTGTTGCAGTAAAACTTCATTTGCAAAACCAGGTGGCCATCACTGGCTGACCCCTTCTATATCCTGTAGTGTTGTTAGAGCGTCCTTTAATATTTTAAACTCTGCTTGAGAATGGAGGATGACAGACATAGCTTTCAGAGACCTGGCCCACTGAGTATGGTTTATTTATTTATTTTTATTTAGGAAGCTTAATCTTTGTTATTTAGTTGCTTCCAGTGATAATTTCCTAGATGGCAGAAAGCACACCAGCCTGCAGTTTAGTTATATAGCCTCATCCCTAAATCGCAGCATCTGAGTCAATGGGGGGAAAGTGTCCACAGCATTATTTTTATTTTCTTTCGTCAACCCCCCCCCCCATCGTTTGTGTCGTGCCCATCTTTGGCGATGACCACTCAGTTCTCTGTCTCACCTCAGCCTCAACCATAAATAGTATGCAGTTGGCCAAGAAGTTCGTTGGGATTTTTCGGTTCCCTCTTATGGAAAAACGCAATCAAACTTCTTGACCAAGACCATTTCCGAGATGTCATAGTATTCTGTGCTTCCTCGAGAATATCCAGAGGTCTCCTGCCCATGTCTCCCTCCTACTCTCTAAGGGGAGCATTTGCAGTCTTCCCACTGAAGAGCAGAAGCTGAAATCTTCCTGCATCTGAATGTTTTCCCCACTTCTTGGCAGTTGGCAGTCCAGAAAGGATGCCATTTTAAAACACTCCCCAAGCTGAGGTGTCCCCTCATGATCACGTGACTCCTTTTTAGATTTTGGGCCCCTGTTCTTTTAAACAAAACATATCCTATGTTCTTTAAAATTTTATAATTTGATGCTTACTGTCTTTAAGTTTGGCTCAGAGATACAAAATAGAGGGTTTTCTTTCCCTCCATATGGAAAGATGAATTGTTGTCCAGAGGCCTTGTCACGCACTTACTGACCCTGTCTCCACACCTACAGGAGGAGGAAGAATGCTGAACTGAGTGTCTTGGGCATAGCCACCAGGCTTTACTCAGAAAACACGTTAGCGTTGGGCAGTGCATGGTTTTTCACTGTCATTGCCAAGCAGCTTGTGCCCATATGAGGGGATGAGGGCAGAGAAGGGATGGGCTGTTGACAGACATTTCCTGAATTGCCTACCCTGCCTTGGGTGAGGTTAGTGTGGTTGGGGGTCGGGGTAAGGGTGGGGACCTGGAGACCCGTTGCTTGATCCACAAGGTCCCAGGATATTCTCTTGCATGCAGCCAACTATTTATCTGGCAGACATAGATTGGGCACCTGCTGTGTATTGGACTTGGAGAGAGAAATTTTTTGAAAGGAGGGTGAAAACTTTTCAGATAGAAGTGATTGAGCTACAGAGGGCTTATAGCCACTTTAACCAGGAGTATGACTTGGTCTCCTGGTTCTTTCCATTGGCCCCAGTGGGTTGCCCTGCTTTTGGAGAATATAGCACAACCCACGGTGTGAGAGAAACTCCCCTGAAGAGTAAACCAAAACTCTAAATGCAGGAAAGGCTGAGAGTTCAGAACTTTTAAGAACCCTGAAATAGCATCAGGAGCTTGGGATCTGAAACACGTCTTGATGCACAGAAGCACAGTTTACCTCCAGACAGACCTCAGTAAAAGAGTAGAGACAGTGACAGCACAGGCCACAGTTGGATAACCTGCCCTCTGGAGTCATATCACCCACATTTACGCACAGGCTCCTCCCTCCAGCTGTGTGGTCATGGGCAAATAACTTAACTCTCAGTTGCCCCTAGGTTCTTCATTTGTAAAGCTAGAGTAGTAAGAGTACCTCCTTCATAGGATGGTTGTGACAAATACCTTGATCTCAAATGATTGAGGTCATGGTAACAGTGAGACTGTTTTTAATCTTATGTATTGGCATATCCCAAATGTTCTAAGCTGTGATTGCTTAGGAAGGTATCTGATTTAAACCTAATGCATGTGTAGAGGCCATCTAAAATTCACAGCTAAGGCAGACCCATCTCCTCTGACCCTAAACAGGGTCCTGAAATAAATTGCTTGAGGAAATCAGATCCCTGTGATTCCAGGTGGGAGACTTTGAAGTGTGTCCAATATTCTATTGGAGATCAAAGAAGCCCAACTAAAGAAATTGTGGACTGACTGGCATAACAACCATGGACTGAGCAAAAATTCTTTTTGAAAGGACTGTCTTGAAACTTAGGACTCAAACTTTGGAAAGACTAAAGTGATTGGTAGAATCAGAACATGTGACATTCCTTAAAAATGTATTGACTTAAATAGTTTTGCCTGTGTTACACATAGTTTTTTTAAAAAAAACTTTAACACTTTGCATTAAAAAAAACTTCCTGAGGGAACAGGTGTAACACGCTTTGTGTGGTGCCCAGCACGTTGTAGCACACATCTCCATTTAACAACAGAACCAGCGGCAGTAAAAATACTTTCATTGTGCAGTTCTGATCTTGTCCTCACATCCTTTTCCCCCCCTCTCAAATGCCTTTAACTCTCTTTAATGTCTCTAAAAAACATTACTTTATCATGAAACCAAAGAGATTTGCCCTAAAACACCACCTAGAACCGTAGGTCTCCACTTCCCAAGTGGAAATACCACGAGAGTTTTCAGAGACTGTGGAGAGCAGAGTCGGGTTTCATAATGGCTGGGGAGGTGTTCAGTGGATCTGCTCGGGGCATTTGCTCTTTTACCTTACCATGTGATGGTTTGCCTAGTCCTTATCCTCAGTGGTCTAAGATGCTCGATGGGGCATTATAATGTGCTCTTCTGATGGAATAATTCCCCCACATCAATGTCAGCACCATTTGTTTAATCCTTAAATATTTGTGGCACCCCGGAAGCCATAACCCATCATTAGGTTTGATAGGATTCTCAGCTAGAAACTGGCCACAGCGACCTTATGGTCTCTTGGGATTTCAGGGTTGTAATTCAGCTAACAGTTACCAGCATCTGATTCTGTGTCAGGCAAGTTGGTAGATAGTTTTCTGTCCGGTTCCCTAAGAAGTATGAGATATAGTCAGATTACTAGTTGGGACCTACTTGAGTCCCCAGGAGGCCACTTGTCACCTTGTGTGTGAGGAAGCCCTGCTTCAAGCCCAATGCCCACAGCCCTTTCTCTGTCAAGACACTGGGAGATAATTGGAACAAGATTGAATGTGGAAAATTCTAGACTCTGATGTCCTGAGCTTAGATGAGATGACAGAGAATACTGCTGATGTCATTGGGAAAACAGGAGTGTCACCTAAGATTCAGCAGACCATGGGGTTATTGGCTGGAACTAGCTACCATTAGAGCAAGCCTGGGTTCACCTTCACTTATGTAGCTACAATGATGATTGTGCTCTGTGGGTCTGAAAGGGAACTGAACAGAAAGAAAAAATACAATGGTGAGAAGCCAGCTTTTCCTTATCAACAGTATCTGCCCAAAATGAGCATTTGGAGGGGTAAGGAGGATTGGGAGGAGATGGAGAAAATAGAGAAGGAAAATACTGGTGATTTTTTTTTTTGTCAACTTAAATTCAAAAATGGAGGAGGAGATGCTAACGTTCTCAGCATATCATGCCGAGTTGATAAGATGGTACTGCAAGGTTGCAGTTCAATAGCGTTTTTTGTGTATTCGTCGTTTCCTTTAATTATATGGTAAAAGAATACATTAAAATGCTGATGTAGAATCTTTGCTGGAGATAGAGACACTGACTCTTTGCCACCTGAAATTGGCAGTGAACAGCAGAGCTGAAATGGAAATTGGCAGGTACCACTGGATGTACCCAGGCTCAAAGAACCACCAGTACCGTCCCGTGCCAACCCTGGGGGACAGGGCTAACCCCTTGAGCAGTCCAGGTAAATACAGCCTCGGGGTGCATTCGCATAGCAACTCAACTGTTATCTTTAATATGATTTGTGATAGCTCTTTTGGTTTGGTGCTGTTTTCTGTTTTGCTTGATGCATTCATTTGTTCACAGGGGCTGGGGTGGAAGTGGCCCTTTAAACATTGTTTTCATCATCTTTCTTTTTCTCTCTTCCTCTCCATTCCACCCCATCTTTCCCCTCTTTCTTCTCCCTCCTCCCTATTTTCTCCCCCTCACCTCTTCTTCTCAAAGGGAGCAAGGTGCAATGAGATGTGCCTTGGAGTTAAGCATGAAATGTCTAATATTTGAACCACCAGTGGGGTGGGGCAGTCATATGTGCCCATCATGGGACCAAGAACTGAACTGGGACATTTGAGGAGCCTGGGCTCTGAGAGTGCTGTCAGTGGCCCCAAACATCTCTCTGGCCACATGGCTCTTCAGTCCTCTGATTTATTAACATCAGTCTGTTACCTTTGAGAAGGAAAACTCAAAGCCCATGAAATGAGGATCATATACTTGGGTACTTGACCCCATCAGGTAGGTCCATGGGGTCCGATCTCTAGTCTCCTTGCTCAGAGGAACACTGGCCTCTCAAAACATCTAAGTGCTGGGTCTGAGTAAACTGTGCATCAGCCCGTCTGGGGACCTGGAAGGGGAGAAACCTGAGCGATATGCACACCCACCCTCCACATCCCTGAAGTCCACACAGAGCTAAGATTCAGTGGTTTTAAATTACTTAAAATGGGAATACAAAGGGATGGTGGTGGGTCAGAGAAACACTCCAGGCTTCAAGTTATTGCTGGAATTCTGTGTGAACCCATAGCATTGTTCATCCGAAATGTCTTCTTACTTCTGCAAGAATAAATCAGAAATGACAGCATAGAACCGAAAAGTCTAGAAAGAGCAATCTAGAGGTACAATGTAAGACCTACACTGAGTTACAAAGTCATAGCACCTGTCATTCACTTAATAATTAAAACTTTTTTCCTTTAAAACCTGAATTGTGGCTTCAGGTTAATTAACATGAAATCTGTGTTTGGATTTAGTTCTATGCGTTGAGTGACATATTCCTTCACTCCATCTCTGGCCACTAGGCGCCAGCTCTGTGTGCCTGTGTAGTGCCGGCTCGAAGAGGTGAGCAAGAAATGCCACCAGACATTTGTTCTCTTGGAGCCTTTGAAGGATGGAAGGTTCTAGAAGCTTGATTTCTTTAAAATTGCCATTAGGCGTGATGTATCCATACAGTGGAATACTGTGTGGCGGTGAGAAGGAATGAAGGACGCATACTGCAACACAGATGGGTCTCAGAAACAGGATGCTGAGTCAAAGATGACACATGAGAGCAAATACTGCAGGGTTCCACTGACATGAAATGGCAAATCCAGAGAGACAGAAAATAGCTGAGTGAGTGCCGGAGGCTGGGGGAGGCAGCGCTGGGGAGTGACTGCTGAGGGTACAAGGATCCTTTATGGAGTGATGGAGATGTTTTCAAATTAGATTGTGGTGATGGTTACACCATGCTGTAAATTGACTCAAAACCACACTGGTCCGTACACTTAAAAAGGTGAATTTTCTATGTAAACTTAGCTCAAAAGCCTCCCCCGCTCCCCGCCCTGAAAAGGAAAATATGTATAATTGAATGGCAGAGAGGGAAAGAGAACGGGCAGTACTTGTTAACATGACAAGAAGGTCTCCACATTATCTGTAACGGCTGGGCTAAATTCTTAATTTAGTTAAGAATTCAGAAGAGTTGGGGCTTTTGAAAAGTGATGTGGTGCACATACCGTATGCACTTGCCGTGTCCCCAGCAAGGTCCAGGTGCGCCCCTCAAGTCCAACACATGGATCTTTCTGGAGCACTGAACTTAGGTCAGGGACATCTGCGAACAGCATCTGGGCCATTCAAGGTCAGTTCTGGATATCAAGGGAATTCAGAGCAGAATGGGTTTCACTGCCAGATGAACTCCACTCCCACCCCACCCCCAAAAAGAAACCAACCTTAGTTTTCAGAGGTTCGAGAATTCTGGAGTGGTATGATGAGAAACTGTAGAACTCTAATAGTTAATCACATGGCTGGTGATGTTTCAGCTGAGAATTCCAGGATCAAGCAGGTTCTTGTCAGAGGGGGAGAAAGAAAATCCCCAGAGGGAGGGACTGAACCTAGCCATGGTGTCACCTTCCCAGTGGCCCAGAGATTTTGCTGTCTCCTCAGTCAGCGCAGTTGCCATTCTGTGCTTAGATCCCAAACCAGATGGTGTGAGGGAAAAAATAGACGATTCCATATGGCTCTTGTGTCTTTTATTTTCCCCGTTTGCAGAGTTCTCAGTTTCTTTCCAGTGGGGGACAGACAGTGGGAAGAGGTTTTGGTCCACGCCGACGGGGAGATCTTTACCAAAGGAAAATGCAGGCACTGTGGCAGAGACCTCCTCCCCCAAACTGCTTACTCCCCGTGAGGGACGTCAAGGTGCTCCCAGTTTCCTTTGCCTCAGTCGTTTCCCATCTTCCTTTTTGGGTGAAACTTCTCTGTGGAGTTACATTTTTAGCACTTGGATAGTGAATCCTTCACCATCTGTACTGCTTTCTTCTTTCTGAATTAACTTCTTTGACCAGGTGGCATCCACATCTTCTTTGGGCCTCCAGGAAATCAAGGGGCGGGTGGCCACAAGGGCCACCTCAGGTGACACTGCCTTGGGGACCTAGGCCTGAGGCAGTGGCACTTGGGAAATAAGGAGCCCTTTGGGCTTCAGTTGTGTTCGATGGAATATTGTGCTTAGCGTGTAGGGTGTGGTTCAGGCTACTGCAGTTGTCACAAGGGCTTCAGTCAGTGTCATCAGAGAGAATTCAGATCCTCTCTTCCACGTGCGGTCCATGGGCCAGCAGGATCAGCATCCCCTAGAAGCTTGTTACAAATGCAGAGTCTCAGGCCACCCCGAGGCCTGCTGAATCCAAGTCTGCATTTTCAGAACTTTCCAGATGATTCCTGGGCATAATGCAGTTCGAGAAGCACTAATTGAGAGCAAGGTCCAAAAGCAAGAAGGGAGAAGACAGAAGGAATTGAAGAGGTGGATTTACCCTCAAAAGTCTGAGAAATCGCTGTGTTTTCCATTGTCCTTTCTGTCCCTCTTTATGGGGAGGCAGGTGTAAGAATTGCCAGTCATTAATGCACTGAGTCCTGGTTAGTTTGAAAGGCCGGTGACCTTGGATTCTCTTAGCCACTTGTCTGAAAATGTGCCTCCTCTTATTTCTTTGTTTAAAATCGTGGTGAATGAGAATGGGGGATGGGGCAGTGAAAATGGGTCCAGCTTGTCTCCTTCTGGAGAAAGCGAGGAGAAAGCAGTTGATAGGAGTTGGGAGAAGTTCTCAAATGCCCCTCATGATCTTGAATATAATACAGTGACATGTAAGATGCTGTCACCTAATACAGCTGTAAGCTAAAAGACCAAGAATGACTATTCAGACACTGGTAAATCTGTGTAGTTCCGCATTCAGTCTACCAGGTAAGGAGTACAAAAACCACTCCCTTCAGCAGTTGCCAGTTCCCCTCCTGTTGTTGTCGTGGATGAGTCACTAAGTCATGTCCAAGTCTTTTGCGACCCTATGAACTGTAGCCCTCCAGGCTCCTCTGTCCATGGGATTTCCCAGGCAAGAATACTGGAGTGGGTTGCCATGCCCTCCTTCAGGGGATCTTCCAGACCCAGGGATCGAACCCACATCTCCTGCATTGGCAGGCCGGTTCTTTACCACTGAGCCAGCAGGGAAGCCCTTTCTGGCCAGCTCACAAATCCTAATGGCTCTAATGCTTGGACTCAGATGTTTTAGATAATTCCAGAAGTCCAAAGAGATCACCCTCTCACATACGGATTAGAACTAAAGGTGTGGGGAGAGCATGAGGAATGTTGGTATTTGGCTGAGTGTTGAGCAGGAAGCCCCCGTGTTGGGATTTCCATGGCCAAGATTCCCGGGCAGCCATGGAAATCCCAACACAATGGAAATCCCAACACAGGGGCTTCCTGCTCAACACTCGGCCAAATACTAACATTCCTGCTTGCTCAGTACTGTGCATCAGGTCCCACTGTGGGCTCCTCCTATCTGCCCAGGTGGGACCTGAGAAGGCAGGCCCCTTGAGATCCCTAGCCTTTCTCCCTCTGGCCCCCTAGCCTGGGACTTCTCTGCCATGGATCCACTCTATAGAGTGACACCTGAGATGTGAGAGTCCTGGGAAATGCTGTTGGATTTGGTGTTACACTGTCTTGTCACACTGTCCTAACCTATAGTTGTAAGGCAACTATGTTTGAGGCCTTTTCTGAAAACACTTGAACTGTATTTCAAGGTGGGGAGCCTGTAATCTCTCTGTGTGCATCTTTGGTCTCTGTTGCTGGTCATGTGTGGACTATAGCCCGGGGTCTGATGGTGTCGTGTGAGTTTTCGGGCAGGGCAACTGATCCCCGGAGTCTGGCTGGAGAAGCATTCTCGGTTTACACAACCATGGCCAGGGGAAGCACCCAGCATGTGTGTCTGATGGCTGCCACTGACTGAAGGTGTTTCAGGTTACCTGGAGGTGAACAATGGACTCAGTACAAGCATGTTCTAGCCCGGGTTCATGCCATAATGTTTCTGAGTTTTTAAAGAGTTCTTTGCATTTTGTTTTCTGCTGTGGATTATTTATTCTATTTTCAAATTACCTGCAGTTTTCACCCCAAAATGTGCCAGTATAGGGCAGGTAACTATTTTATAACTTATTTACCAAAGGCTATTATGTCAGTCATATACATAGTTTTTCATTTACAAATGTTCAACTTTTTATCAGCTATACTGTTGGTATATGCTTAGCACTCAATTATCTAGCAGTGGCTGCCACTGTGTCTGTGACATACAGAACTCCCTTTGCCTTTCAGTCTTGTGTCTATTCCTCAGCTCAGAGCAGACAAAGAAAGAAGAGATGAAAAGCAGATCGGTCAGAACTGAGTGTCTATCTGGGGCTTTCTCTCAGGTACAGCATCTGGTTTTAGAGAAACTGACTTGGATTATTCAAAGCAGCAATTTATAGTCTCTTAGAAACAGTGACATCTTATCTTCATTACCTTTATAATACCACCCCCCCCCCGTGTTGTATGTTTTCAGTTTGAGTTAATTAAAATTAATTTTGTCTTGAACTCTTTTGCCTGCCCCCCTGCCCCAGAGAGCTAACTGGAGACATTGGGAAGCAGCTCAAGTCTGCTTTTAGAGGTTAGTCTTCCCACCTCCCCAAGCTGTGTCCTTTTGTGGGTCCCTGTTCACTCACAAATAGGCCACACATACACCCATACCCGTGTGTTTCTAGATCTGTCAAAAGCTTTTGTGAAACGGCTTGTGCACCGGGAAGCAGAAAGCTCTGGAGGTCTGAGTCATCTAGGTATGGTGAGACTTTCTCTGAAGAGCAGCCTGTGTTTTCTCTAGGAACTTCCAGAGTCAGTGCTTTCACCCCAAGGAGTAACTCTAGTGGTGAAATGTCAGGCCAGTAGGAGCAAAACAGGTCTTTTCTGTGGTCTTAAGACAACCCTGTTCATGGTCATGTGCTCTTTCCCAGTGGTGATAGATGGAGATTCTGGAGATCTATGAGGACTTGGCTTAAACCAGGCTGATGATCACAACTGTGTTTCACCACACAAAAATCGCAACTGAGTTTTTGTGAATAAAGTTTTATTAGAACCAGCTATGGTCATTCATTTACAGATTGTCTGTGGCTGCTTTCCTACAAAAACAGCAAAATTGAGTAGTTTCAGCCATATGCTCTGCAAAGCCAAAGAGAATTATTATCTGGCCCTTTCCATTAAAAAAAAAAAAAAAGCCAAGCCCTGACTTAGAGTGATTGTATTCTTAGCACTCATTATAAATCCAGTCACTTATGGTAGGCAAGACCTAAACATTTTGCTAGTCACTCAGTTTCCTAAAATCTCCACCCAAGATCCCTCACCTTCTTCTCTCCAGGCTCCAGAATCCTTGCTCCCTGGGGTACTGGTTGTTCACAGGCTTTAGGCTAAAGCTCAGTCTTTCTTCAGAGGGTCCCTTGACTCTTTCTGGAAGCTCAGGCCCTTTGGCCTCTTACAAGCCCTTTTCTGAGTGTTCCCACAAGAAACCAAGTCCTGTTAAATAGACACCATGGGCTGTTTTCATCAATTACTCCATTTGTTGTACTTTAGCGAGTTTTATTTTCTGTGTTAAGTAAAAGAATCACCAAGGATGCTGGTTAAACGTTCAGATTGCCAGATTCCCCCTTTGGGGTGGGCCCCAGGAATTTGATTTGTTTTAATAAGCTCCCCAGGCAATTCAGAGCCACACTGAAGTCTGACCACCACTACTATATATGTGGAGGATCAAAATCTTAATGGAGAAAATAGTTCCTCATGATAACATCTTTGGTAAAGTATTGTTTCAGGTCAAAATACCTTTCTGAAGGGCAACATAAACTTGAAATTGAAAGGCAACTTGTATACATGTTTTCTATCAAGATGCCCAAAGCCAAATCACCACATCCCTAGCAGAGAGTAAATTTGAAGCAAACTTCTCTTGATGTTTTAAGATTGTCATTGCATCTTTGTGTCACTGCATTTTTTAAAAAAAATGCTTTAAAGATTCTATTGTAGAGCTGCAGGCATATACCAGAGCTGAAGCTGTGTATTAGTTATCTACTGTTGCATGACAGATTAATCTTACACTCGATAGTCAGAAACAACAACATATATCATCTCAATTTCTGTAGGTCAGGAGTCTGGACTCTGCTTAGCTGTCTCTGGGTCTCTAACAAGGCTGTGACTGAAAGCATTGGCCAGGGCTGTAGTTTCATCTGAAGGCTCAACCATAGAAGAATCCACTGCCTAGATCACTTTTTGTGGTTGTTGTCAGGACTCAGTTCCTCAAAGGCTGTGGAACTGAGGGCCTCGGCTACTCACTAGCTCTTGGCCCAAGACCTCCCTTGATTCTTTGCCATGTGGGCTTTCCCATATCTCCCTCATGACGTGGCGGCTGACTTCATCAGAGAGAGTGGGTGATAGAGTGTGCCAGCAATAGAGAGAGTGCTAGGAAGATGGAAGTCAGTTTTTTGAAACCTAATCAGGGAAGCTAGTCAGTAGGTTTAGCCCATACTTTGGGGGAGGGTATGAATATCAGGAGGTGAGGACCATTGGGGGTATCTTAGAAGGCTACCTGCTGCAAGCCATATAAATGTTTCAAAATGGAAATGCATCACGTGTCCCCTTAAAGCACTGGCTTCTCTGCTTAATGACAGTAGCCCCTACACTTTCCTGTCACCAAGTAGCCCATAGGTTCTGTAGCTGTAGGATATCTCCCTCCCCCACCACCAGCCCACCCCACCCAGCTCGATGTGGTTGTTAAGGCTCCTGACTTTTGCTGCCAATCCTTAGTTTCCAAAAGGGATTTATAACCTTTTACCATTACTAGCATCTTTTGTAAAAATTGAACTTAAGAAGCATATCTTGAAAGGAAAAGGAAAAGAAAAAGGTCATTTTTAAAAACTTTTTTTGAGTTACAGTTGATATGCACAACGTGCATACATGTAAAGTGACCTGTTGGATCAGCTTTGACATACATACGTGCCCATGAAACGAGCAAAAAATTGACATGTCTGCCAATCCCCCAGGTCCCTTTGTAAGCCCTTTCTTTCCACACAACTACTGATTCGCCCTCTGTCTCTGGGTGAGTTGATATTTTCTGGAGTGGCCCCTAAGAAAATTCGTTCACATATATTCTCTCTTGTTTTCTCACCGAGCCATGCCTGTAAAATGCTGTGTGACTTTGCTTCACAGCTCCAAGCTTTGTCTGGTTTTTACCCTTCCTGCCTTCATTGAATACACCCTGCGCCCTTTGAATAAAACTCAAAAAGACGCATTCTGCTACCACCCACAGTGGAAGAGTTTAGTTTGCACCCACTGCAGTTCAGCCTACACGCTAGCACCAGATTAATCTCTTAAAAGCACACCTCAGATCATGTCACTCGCCTGTTCACAAACCTTCCCTCTCTCCTTACTGCCTACAAAATGAAGCACCCAGGGCTGCAGGCTGGCTCAGAGACCTCCCCACAGGAGGGCCTTGCCTGCCTCTCCAGCTTGTCTCCTGACACTGTCCCAATGCCCTTGACAAACTCCACCACACACGCCCTCAACTTTCCCTACTGGCGCCTAACCACATCAGTCCTGTTCTTCACTCATGCCTGTCAATCTCTCCTAACCACAGGATCCTTCTGTTCTTAAAGGCCTGTCTACACCACTGCCACCCACACGCCCCTTCCTAAGCTCCCCACACTAAGCCAAGGAGATGCCTCTACCTCCTTCCCCATGTCCCTGAGTCACCTCGCTCTTCATTCTACTTGAATATTTCTGCTGTGTTTGTGTCCCTCACCCCACTCCAAACTGTCAAGTCCAGGAGGGCAAACCAAATCCCTGCAGCTCCCAGTATGGTGCCTTGCACATAGCAGCAATTCAATAGACACTCACTGAACTCAGTGCAATCTAGCAACACATAGACACTGAAACCTAGATGGTCAAGGAGGTTGAGTGATGCTAAAGCTTAATATTGCAGGGGCACCTCAAATTTCCTGAACACCCTGCAGGAAATCTCTGTGCTCTTAAAACCTCTGTCATTTAGATTTAGAGCTAGCTTTCCAAAGAGTCTAACACAACTGAGCAAGCACACACTCATCCCCAGCTTGCCTAGATTTCCCTGGTTCTTCTCTCCCCACTTCACTAGGCTTAGAGCACACATATGGTCTTTAGGAAAAACCTAAGCCAGTCCCCACAGAAGGTGAAGGACGGGACTAACAAGATCTCTGTCTTAACTTTATTTGCTCTCACCATGTGAACATAGCTTTCCTTTTCTGTGCTTGCTTATCTCCTACTCCAAGCCATATTGCACATGTGAGAGGCTCATCAATTGTGAGATGTTGCACAACATGTCACAAAAATGAAAAGTTTTGATTTCACAGATTTTAGGACCAGATTTGAGAAGGATATCCCCCCCCAAAAAAACAGTTCTCTTTATATCATTAAAAATAGTTTCAGTGTTCTTGGCATTATACAGTTGGACTTGTACATTAATGACTCTAAGAAGGTCTTAAGAGAACTAGGAAGCAAGCTATCATTTGGGTGTTTTCTTAGGTCTTTAGCAGGAAGCTCCCGTGTCCACTGACTTCATGATACCTTCTTAATGGTACATACCAGTAGTTTACGGACTTTGGGGTGTAAAGTCCCTTTACTCTCTTAAAAATAATTGAAGGCCCTGAAAGCTTTTGCTCATGTGGGTTATATCTCTAGGTATTTTTTGTATTAGAAATTATAACTAAGATATTACTTAAGTAATGTTTTCATCATAGAAGTTAAAAGTTATATAATTTATTTTTATATTGTCTTTATTAGTATTTGACCTCAGAAATAGATTATATTCTATCCTTTAAAAAATAATGAACTTATTTAAAATGTTACTAATAAATCCATAACCCGGTAACAAAAATAATGTTTGAGAAAGATAACTCTTCCCAAACAAGGCAAAGCTTGAGTGAGAAGAGCAGCACTGTTTTACATTTTATCAGATCTCTGTAATATCTGGCTTAATATTCAACAGCTGTTATCTTTACATCTGCCTCTGCCCTCACTCACAGGCATCTTGGAGCATCTAGTTTTTGCTGAAGTGTATGAAGAAAACTCAGTCTCTCACAGATAGGTGGTTGGAGAAGGGAGGAATGTTTTAATGGCCTTTTCATGTTTTTGTGGAACTCTTCCTTGATAATGCACCAAAATCCAGCAAGTGGTTGATTGATAATGTGGAATAAAGATTATTGATAATGTGGAATCTGAAACTGTATTAGTGAACTTTTTCTACTCCGTTCCATTAAAATCTATTGCTCTCCCTTGCAGTCTGATCGGTCTGTATTAGAGAATGATTTTGTAACATCCTTCATTGGTCACTTGGAAAATACCGGTTCTCTGGCTGGTACAAATCTTCCAAGTATTGACACATTTTATTATACCATATCCCAAAAGTCACATTTCATTAACATCACCACTGATTTCATTAGGAAGTTTTCTAAGTACTGGGAAGCTGGGCCTTTCACAGGTGCAAGTTTTCCAAAATTGATTGGCAAGATATTGTCGCTTATTTTCTTTGAAGTTGACAAGCTCATTTGCATCATTTTTAAGAAAATTTGTGCCAGATAACCAAGTCTGTGTGTGTATCATGTTTCAGGTACAGTATTACAATTCAGCATCTGTATACAACATCTGTGTACACTGCAGAGTGGTCATCACCACAAAATCTAGTTACCGTCCATCACCAGACTAACAGTTGACCCCTTCACCCATTTCACCCAACCCCCGACCCCCTTCCTCTCTGGTAACTACCCATCTGTTCTCTGTATCTATGAATTGTTTTTTGTTTTTGGTTTTTTTAGATTCTACATATGAGTGAAATTATATGCTATTTGTCTTTCTCCACCTGACTTACCCTATGTAGCATAATGCCCTCAAGGTCCATCCATGTTGTTGCAAATGGCAAGAATTTGTTCGTTTTTATAGCTGAGTAGTATTTCATTGTGTGTGTATGTGAGATGTACACATAAGATATATATCATCTTTTTTAAATTATTGAAGTATAGTTGGTTTATAATGTTGTGTTAGTTTCTGGTGTACAACAGAGTGATTCAGTTATACATATATTCATTCTTTTTCAATTTTTTTTTCCTGTATAGGTTATTACAGAATATTGAGTATAGTTCCCTATGCTGTGCAATAGGTCATTATTAGTTTTCCATTTTATATATAGTAGTGTGTATATCAGAGAAAGCAGTGGCACCCCACTCCAGTACTCTTGCCTGGAAAATCCCATGGACAGAGGAGCCTGGTGGGCCACAGTCCATGGGGTCGGTAAGAGTCGGACACGGGTGAGTGACTTCACTTTCACTTTTCCCTTTCCTGCACTGGAGAAGGAAATGGCAACCCACTCCAGTGTTCTTGCCTGGAGAATCCCAGGGACAGGGGAGCCTGGTGGGCCGCTGTCTATGGGGTCGCACAGAGTCGGACACGACTGAAGCGACTTAGCAGCAGCAGCAGCAGTGTGTATATGTTAACCCCAAGCTCCTATTTTATCCTTCCTCCACGTATTTCCCCTTAGGTAATCATAAGTTTGTTTTTGAAATCTGTGAGTCTGTTTCTGTATTGTAAATAAGTCCATTTGTATCATTTTTAAAAATTAGGTTCTGCTTATGTGATACATGATGTTTGTCCTTCTCTGACTTAACTCAGTATGATAATCTCTAGGTCCATCCATGTTGCTACAGATGGCATTATTTCATTCTTTTTAATGGCTGAGTAGTATTCCATTGTATATATGTACCACTAAGTGGACATGAATTTGCACAAACTCTGCAAGATAGTGAAGGACAGGGAAGCCTGGTGTACTGCAGTCTATGGGGTCGCAAACAGTCGGAGGTGATTTAGCAACTGAACAACGACATCTTCTTTATCCATTCATCTGTTGATGGACACTGAAGTTGCTTCCCTATCTTGGTAAATAGTGCTGCAATGAACATTGGGTTGCATGCGTCTTTTCAAATTATAGTTTTCTTAGGATATATGCTCAGGCGTGGGATTGCTGGATCATATGGTAGTTCTTGAGCTTCCCAGGTGGCGCTCATAGTAAAAAAAACCTGCCTGCCAGGGCAGGAGACATAAGAGATGTGGGTTCAGGATTGAACCAGAGGAAATGGCAAGCCACTCCAGTATCCTTGCCTGGAGAATCCCATGGACAGAGGAGCCTGGCGAGCTACAGTCCATTGGGTCACAAAGAGTTGGACATGACTGATGTGACTTAGCATGCACGCACGCATGGTAGTTCTTATATCATCTTTATCCATTTATCCATCAGTGGGCATAGGTTGTTTCCATGTCTTGGCTATTATAAGTAATGTTGCAGTGAGCAGAGGTGCATATATCTTTTCAAATTAATGTGGAGACTCCTCAGAAATTAAGAACAGAATTACCAATATAACCAAAGCTGTTTTACTTCTGAGTGTTTATCCAGAGAACAGGAAAACATCGTTGGTGGGAATGTATTGGTGCAGCCACTATGGAAAACAATGGCCCACAGGGGCTCCCTTTTCTCCACACCTTTGCCAACACTTGCTATTTGTTGTCTTTTGGATAGTATTCTGACAGGTATGAGGTGATATCTCATTGTGGTCTTAATTTGCATTTCCCTGATGTTTAGTGAGTGATGTTGAGCATTGTTTATCATATGCCTGTTGGCCATCTGTCTTCTTCCCAAGTCTTAATAACTATACTGTGTTAGTCATTCTTTAAAGAAAAAAACAGCTGTCGGCCAGAAAACAAGATGCTAGTTCAGCTTGAAACTCAGTCGCACTTGAACTTTGCATAGTGCTCTGGTATGCTACCGGAGAAGGCAATGGCACCCCACTCCAGTACTCTTGCCTGGAGAATCCCATGGATGGAGGAGCCTGGTGGGCTGCGGTCCATGGGGTCACTAAGAGTCAGACACGACTGAACGGGTTCACTTTCACTTTTCACTTTCATGCATTGGAGAAGGAAATGGCAACCCACTCCAGTGTTCTTGCCTGGAGAATTCCAGGGACAGGGGAGCCTGGTGGGCTGCCGACTATGGGGTCGTGCAGAGTTGAACACGACTGAAGCGACTTAGCAGCAGCAGCAGCAGCAGCTGGTATGCTACAGAAGTCCTGGATGTGTCCTCATTTCATTGCACAGAATCTTCAAAAGGGTGTATAGAGTTATCACAGTTGATAATTTTTTTCAACCACATCAAAGTGAAACTCTCTTGTTTTTTCCCTGTGAGTGTGTGGTGGTAAGGAATGAACTGCTGATTCATTCACTTTGGTGCCACTTCCTGATTTGTGCTATAGCCATCGGCAGTGTTCCTGTGGAAACGTCAACAGTGGGAAAAAGTATTATCTAGTGCTATCATGAAGACAGTTTGGGCCTCCTGCACCTCTGGAGTCTTGGGGTCTCTCAAGGCTGCGCCGACCCCCCTTGGAGAGCCCCTCTTTTCTACCCTTGTGGTTCAGTGAGGAGCGATGGCCCAGACCTGCCTAAAGAGACCCTGCATTGTAAGGAGTTTCCCTGGGAATTGATGTGCACATGAAAGGTGGAGAACCAGTGCTCCTGAAGAGCAAGCTGCAAACTTTTCCTGTAAAAGGCCAGATGGTAAATATTTGGCAACTACTCAGCTCTGCCTTTGCAGCTTGAAAATACCCACATACAGTACAGAAAGGATTGAGCTCGGCCGTGTTCCAGTAAAACTTTATTTCTGGACATAGAACTTTGAATTCCATATACTTGTGTCACGAAGCAGGAGTATTCTTTGAGTTGGGTTTTTTTTCACAATCATTTCGAAATGTAAAAAAGCATGCTGAATTCACAGGCTCTGTGGAGAGCCCAGTTGGGCCCGTGGGCCACAGTTGGCTGATGTCTGCTCTAGAACACGTGTTCTCCAACTTAAGATCACTTGGGGAGCCTTTTTTTTTTAAAGCAAAAGAGCAAAACCTCTAATTCTTGAATCCCACCTCTAGAAATTGCAATTTAATTTGGTCTGGGTAAAGTCTGGATGTCAGGGCTTTCCCATGCACTCCAGGTAATTCTCTTGGGCAGCAAAATTTGTAAACTTCTGTCTGTAATATTTTTTAAACAAAGTAAGGTTATTTTAAGCTCTTGTTCTTTTTTTTAATTGTGGAGTTTGGCGGGCATGCTGGTGTCTCAGACCAGGATGGTACATGGTAGCCTGAGAGCGGGGTGTCTCATCCTTGACCCTTGGTGGCGCCTCATCCTTTGTTGTGTTTGGGGTGGGGACCGTCCTATACACTGTGGAGTGCTGAGTGTCACTGGCTTCTACCCACTACCTGCCAGTGGCACCTGCCCAGCTGTGATGACGCAGTGTCTGCACGCCTTGCCTGGGGGCAGAGTCGGCCCCAGGTGAAAACCAGGGATGTGAACATTGTGGAGCACGTGTGTGCATGCACTGTCTCAGGACTCTTCCCCCTTGGTGCTGCAGACATTGGGGTTGTGTAATTGTTGCGGGGGGCTCTCCTGTGCCCTGTAAGATATTGAGCAGCGTGCCTGGCTTCCACCCACTAGAGCCAGGAGTATCCCTTCCACCAGTCCTGACAACCCCAGGTATCTCCGGATGTCACCCCATGTCCCCGAGCGGGGCACAGTCACTCCTGGTGGAGAACTAAGTCAGGGAGACCTTGGTCCCCTACCATCCAATCTTACGTCTCTTAACTAAGGATTCTCTCTGCTTCCATTTTCCTGCTGGTTGTTTCAAAGTTGCAAACCTTGATTACTTCTTTTCTTTTTAATTTGATGGATTGTTAGGAGTTAGTAAAGTGGCAAGAAAGGTCCTGAATTGAGGGTGTGTGTGTGAGACATTCATTCCCTGGGGAAGAATCTGAGCCCTTATTGCTGCCAGCCCTCCTGGGAGCCAGCATGAGAGCTGCAGCCAGGATCACAGACAACTTGGGGCAAATGACTGGGCCGTTGTGAACTCCCAGCCATGGCAACGGGCATCTGCGAGCCCGAGGACAAAGCC
Source organism: Bos indicus x Bos taurus (assembly GCF_003369695.1). Classification (NCBI taxonomy): domain Eukaryota; kingdom Metazoa; phylum Chordata; class Mammalia; order Artiodactyla; family Bovidae; genus Bos; species Bos indicus x Bos taurus. Next base: position 11,466,272 of record NC_040105.1, on the reverse strand, counting down.
AGTTTTCTTCTGTTGTTCTGCACAAAAGGTTCTAGAGATGCCGGAGACAAAATGGCCATTGAGAGGGAGAGGCATTGAGGCCCGTTTTTTTTCTCCCTACTGTGTGGTTTATATTTAAACCATCTTAGACTAATGCACACTGGAGTTTTTGTGCAAATCAAAACCGAAAAATCTCTTTAGCCACAGAGACCAGCTAAATGAAGGTTGAAGATGTGACTAACCTAATGGAGGTTCAGGAGGCCGGGTGAGAGGCACTGAGAATTACTAGTAAAATGTACTAGAAAGCCTAGCAGTGATTTGTTTTTTCCATGAGTTGTTAACAGTCATCAAAAAATGCTTTCCTTGCCCTTTTCTGGTTCATATTCACCAGCGTTGTCATTGCTGGTTTGAAGCTTGGGAAAACTCAGCATGTGGATTTATGGGAATATCCAAGAAAAGCATTGCTCTTGCTTCGCTGGCATCCACTTTGCACGGCGTGGTGCTCTGCTGATACTCAGCACCACCTAACTTTTTTTAAAAAAAAATCAGCCTGGCCTTTGACTTCTCCTGCTGGGGACAGCCCAAAACCCAGGTGCTTTCTGAATGGGGGAGGTGAGGGGATAGGTCTGTGTTCTCAGACCCTGTCAGTGGTATGACACTAAAGCATCTTTGTTGTGAAAAATCTGAGCTTAACAGTGCTTGCTTGGCTCAGAAGAAACACTCTAGTGGCACTCTTTTCAAGGCGGCTGAACAGCTTGGAACACTGTGTTTTTCTTCGTTGTGGCCCCTGGAACTTGCCACTTGATTTGCAAGTGGCTGGAGTTAGGGCCAAGCCCAGTAGGCTTTGGAAAAAACACCAAACATGGTTGCACACAAAAGCAGGCACTTCACAGGGACTCGGGGCTCCGCACCTGGGACTGGACAGATGGGACTGGTGACTGGCAGTGGGCTTCTCAGACTTCCACGTTCACTCCTGGGGACTTGTTCTCACGCAGATTCCACTGACCCGACTGGGCTGGGGTGGGGCCTGAGACTCTGCATTTCCCCCAAACTCCCTGCTAAAGCTCTTGCTGCTTGTCCAAGGACCATGCCTGGCAAAAGAAAGGGTCTAAAGCACTTGGAACTGCTCAGTGCTCCCATGTCTTTCCTTGACCTCTGAAAGTTTTCATTGCGATCCTGAAGCTGACAGCATCCAGCATCAGCTCATCTGAGCTACAGACCCATGTGTCTGATCACCCCCTGGAATCTCTCCCTTCGGATGGCATCAGGACACCTCAAAGTCAGCATGTCTAAAACTGAACTCAACATCTTAAAAAAAAAATTTTTTTTAAATTTAAGTATAGGGACTTCCCAGGTGGTGCTAGTGGTAAAGAACCCGTCTGCTAAAGCAGGAGACATAAGAGATGCTGATTCGATCCCTGGGTCTGGAAGATCCCCTGGATAAGGGCATGGCAACCCACTCCAGTATTCTTGCCTGGAGAATGCCATGGACAGAGAAGCCTGGTGGGCTACAGTCCATGGGGTTGCAAAAGAGTCGGACACGACTGAAGTGACTTAGCATGCAAGCACACATAATTAAGAAGATTGGATAGTCATATAAGTGAATCCATATTTCATGGATTTCCATATTTCATGCAGGAAAATCTGTGCCCATTTAACTACAAATGTGACTCAATTATAGACATATAGACATTCTTTTTTAAGATTCTTTTTCTTTATGATTTATCACAGGATGTTGAATATAGTTCCCTGTGCTATACAGTAAAGCCGTGTTGTTTACCCATCTTATACGTAAAAGTTTACATCTGCTGGTCCCTCTATTAGCCTCTGCCAGCTTCATTCTGTATTCCAAGGCCAAATTTGCCTGTTACCCCAGGTGTTTCTTGACTTCCTACTTTTGCATTCCAGTCCCCTATAATGAAAAGGACATCTTTTTTGGATGTTAGTTCTAAAAGGTCTTGTAGATCTTCACAGAATCATTCAACTTCAGCTTCTTCAGCATTACTGGTTGGGGCATAGGCTTGGATTACCGTGATATTGAATGGTTTGCCTTGGAAACACACACAGATCATTCTGTCGTTTTTGAGATTGCATCCAAGTACTGCATTTCGGACTCTTTTGTTGACCGTGATGGCTACTCCATTTCTTCTGAGGGATTCCTGCCCGCAGTAGTAGATATAATGGCCATCTGAGTTAAATTCACCCATTCCAGTCCATTTTAGTTTGCTGATTCCTAGAATGTCGACATTCACTCTTGCCATCTCCTGTTTGACCACTTCCAATTTGCCTTGATTCATGGACCTGACATTCCAGGTTCCTATGCAATATTGCTCTTTACAGCATCGGACCTTGCTTCTATCAACAGTCACATCCACAGCTGGGTATTGTTTTTGCTTTGGCTCCATCCCTTCATTCTTTCTGGAGTTATTTCTCCACTGATCTCCTGTAGCATATTGGGTACCTACCGAACTGGGGAGTTCCTCTTTCAGTATCCTACCATTTTGCCTTTTCATACTGTTCATGGGGTTCTCAAGGCAAGAATATTGAAGTGGTTTGCCATTCCCTTCTCCAGTGGACCACATTCTGTCAGATCTCTCCACCATGACCTGTCTGTCCTGGGTGGCCCCACATGGCATGGCTTAGTTTCATTGAGTTAGACAAGGCTGTGGTCCGTGTGATCAGATTGGCTAGTTTTCTGTGATTATGGTTTCAGTATGTCTGCCTTCTGATGCCCTCTCACAACACCTACCAGCTTACTTGGGTTTCTCTTACCTTGGACGTGGGGTATCTCTTCACGGCTGCTCCAGCAAAGTGCAGCTGCTGCTCCTTACCTTGGACAAGGGGTATCTCCTCACCGCTGCCCCTCCTGACCTTGAACATGGAGTAGCTCCTCTTGGCCCTCCTGCCCCCATGCAGCCACTGCTCCTTGGACGTGGGGTTGTTCATCTCCGCCACCGCTCCTGACCTCGGGCATGGGGTAGCTCCTCTCAGCCGCTGCCCCTGACCTCGGGTACATGGACATCACCAGATGTCAACACCAAAATCAGACTGATTATATTCTTTGTAGCCAAAGATGGAAAAGCTCTATACAGTCAGCAAAAACAAGACCAGGAGCTGACTGTGGCTCAGATCATGAACTCCTTATTGCCAAATTCAGACTTTAATTGAAGAAAGTAGGGAAAACCACTAGACCATTCAGGTATGACCTAAATCAAATCCCTTATGATTATACAGTGGAAGTGAGAAATAGATTTAAGGGACTAGATCTGATAGACAGAGGGCCTGATGAACTATGGACGGAGGTTTGTGACATTGTACAGGTGACAGGGATCAAGATCATCCTCATGGAAAAGAAACGCAAAAAAGCAAAATAGCTGTGAAAAGAAGAGAAGTGAAAAGCAAAGGAGAAAAGGAAAGATATACCCATTTGAATGCAGAGTTCCAAAGAATAGCAAAGAGAGATAAGAAAGCCTTCCTCAGCGATCAATGCAAAGAAATAGAGGAAAACAACAGAATGGGAAAGACTAGAGATCTCTTCAAGAAAATTAGAGATACCAAGGGAACGTTTCATGCAAAGATGGGCTCGATAAAGGACAGAAATGGTACGGACCTAACAGAAGCAGAGGATATTAAAGAAGAGGTGGCAAGAATACATAGAACTGTACAAAAAAGATCTTCACAACCCAGATAATCACGATGGTGTGATCACTCATCTAGAGCCAGACATCCTGGAATGTGAAGTCAAGTGGGCCTTAGGAAGCATGAACTATGGCTTAGTACTTTGGCTTTGTTCATAGCTTTAGCACTGTGAACAAAGCTAGTGGAGGTGATGGAATTCCAGTGGAGCTATTTCAAATCCTCAAAGATGATACTGTGAAAGTGCTACACTCAATATGCCAGCAAATTTGGAAAACTCAGCAGTGGCCACAGGACTGGAAAAGGTCAGTTTTCATTCCAATCCCAAAGAAAGGCAATGCCAAAGAATGCTCAAACTACCGCACAATTGCACTCATCTCACACGCTAGTAAAGTAATGCTCAAAATTCTCCAAGTCAGGCTTCAGCAAATACATGAACCGTGAACTTCCAGATGTTCAAGCTGGTTTTAGAAAAGGCAGAGGAACCAGAGATCAAATTGCCAACATCTGCTGGATCATCAAAAAAGCAAGAGAGTTCCAGAAAAACATCTATTTCTGCTTTATTGACTATGCCAAAGCCTTTGACTCTGTGGATCACAATAAACTGTGGAAAATTCTGAAAGTGATGGGAATACCAGACCACCTGACCTGCCTCTTGAGAAACCTATATGCAGGTCAGGAAGCAACAGTTAGAACTGGACATGGAACAACAGACTGGTTCCAAATAGGAAAAGGTGTATGTCAAGGCTGTATATTGTCACCCTGCTTATTTAACTTATATGTAGAGTATATCATGAGAAACGCTGGGCTGGAGGAAGCACAAGCTAGAATCAAGATTGCCGGGAGAAATATCAATAACCTCAGATATGCAGATGACACCACCCTTATGGCAGAAAGTGAAGAGGAACTAAAAAGCCTCTTGATGAAAGTGAAAGAGAAGAGTGAAGAAGTTGGCTTAAAGCTCAACATTCAGAAAACAAAGATCATGGCATCTGGTCCCATCACTTCATGGCAAATAGATGGGGAAACAGTGTCAGACTTTTTTGGGCTCCAAAATCACTGCAGATGGTGATTGCAGCCATGAAATTAAAAGACGCTTACTCCTTGGAAGGAAAGTCATGACCAACCTAGATAGCATATTCAAAAGCAGAGACATTACTTTGCCAACAAAGGTCTGTCTAGTCAAGGCTATGGTTTTTCCTGTGGTCATGTATGGATGTGAGAGTTGGACTGTGAAGAAAGCCGAGCACCGAAGAATTGATGCTCTTGAACTGTGGTGTTGGAGAAGACTCTTAAGAGTCCCTTGAACTGCAAGGAAGTCCAACCAGTCCATCCTAAAGGAGATCAGTCCTGGGTGTTCATTGGAAGGACTGATGCTGAAGCTGAAACTCCAATACTTTGGCCACCTCATGTGAAGGGTTGCCTCATTGGAAACGACCCTGATGCTGGGAGGGATTGGGGGCTGGAGGAGAAGGGGACGACAGAGGATGAGAAGGCTGGATGGCATCAGCAACTTGATGCACATGAGTCTGAGTGAACTCCGGGAGTTGGTGATGGACAGGGAGGCCTGGAGTGCTGCGATTCATGGGGTCATAAAGAGTCGGACACGACTGAGCAACTGAACTGAACTGAGTCCCTCACTTCCAGTCCTTCCTTCCCCCATGCCTCTTCCCCTTGGCAACAACAAGTGTGACCTCTGTGTTCATGAGTCTGTTTCCGTTTCATAGACAGGTTCATTTTGTGCCATATTTTAGGTTCCACATATAAGTAATATTGTATTTGTCCTTCTCTTTCAAACTCACTTCACTTAGTATGCATGCATGTTGCTTCAAATGGCATTATTTCATCCTTTTTCATGGCTGAGTAGTATTCCGTTGTATGTATTTACCATATCTTCTTTCTCCATTCCTCTGTCAATGGACATTGAGGTTGTTTCCATGTCTTGGCTGTTGTAAACATAGCTGCTATGAACATAGAGAAGCATGTTATCTTTTTAGATTAGAGTTTTGTCTGGGTATATGTCCAGGAGTGGGATTGCTGGATCATATGGTAACTCTACTTTTGGTTTTTTGAGGAACTTCCACACTATTCTCCATAGTGGCTGCACCAATTTACTTTCCCACCAACAGTGTAGGAGGGTTAAACTCGGCGCTGTCCTCAAAGCCTAGCCCTCCTGTGTCAACCCCAGCTCAAGGAACAGCACAGCACCATGGGGTTCCATGTGCAGAAATGGAGGAGTTACTCTTGGTACTCAGCACCCATCCCCAACCCCTCCTTTGGGTTCACACCAAGTTGTGCCCATTTGCCATTTCAAACCTCTCTCTGACGCATCCCTTTCTTCCACTTCTGCTGCCTTTGCCCTGGTCCGAGCACCTGTCCTCTTTTGCCTGCACCATTGCAGCAAGCTATTCACCTCCAGGGCCACTTTGTTCCTATCACATCCTCCAGAGGAATCTTCTGCAGCCCCAGTCTGTTCCCCAGGGTCAGAAAGGCTTGGTGGTGTCCTGTGATTCTGAGGCTAAAGTCCAGATCTCTTTGGGTGGCCTGGAAAGCCTCCAGTGCATCCAGCTCCCCTAGACCCCTCCTGCCTTCCTTGCCCCACCCTCCTCTCGTACTCTCTCTGTTCTGGCATCATCTTCCATGCCCAGGAACGCACCCTGTCCTTTTCCCCCACAGAGCTTTTGTTCACGCAGTTCCTGTTTGCTGGAACACCCTCCCTAACCACCCATCCTTCATGTCTAAGCTTCATGTCTAAGCTGTGGAGGCTGTCCCTGGTTACCCTCCAAAAGCCTGAGTAAGTCCCTACTGTTTCCTAGCACTTCTGATCCCCACGCCATTTGGATAATGTCTGTTTTCCCCCAGGCTATAAACTGCATTAGCATGTAGCTCGCCTGTCTTAGCTCGCTGTCGAGTCCCCAGTGTCCAGCCCAGTCCATGGGACCTCAGACACTTGGGTGAGCATTGAATGTGCTAATGGAATGAGATGGAATAAATGGACAGCTGTGCCCTCCCTCCCAGTGCTCTTGTCCTCACCCATATCTGTTACTACCCTGCTTAATTGACAGCTTCCATCCAATTAGGCCTTTAAGAAACCCCAGTACCTGAGATGATGATAACAGCAAGGTTATGGGGAAAAGCTTCTCCTGTTCCGGTGAGAGCTGAGCTGCACCTTCAGGTGACCCCATACCAACTGCGTCTTTGAAACGTGTCACAGGGCGTTTCACGTGGCTTCTTTGGTTCTATTGAGAACTTATTTTAATCATTGACTCATTCGCCATGGGTGGTCCTTCACAGCCTGCTGTCTTAGTACCTTGAAGACCATCGTTGCATAGGTTTTGTTCAGTTCGGCTGTGGTTTCAGGCTGGAGGATAAACTAGCTCTCTGATACTCCATCTTGGCCAGAAGCCAGGAATCGTTTCATGGTGTTCGGTATTTATTGTCACAGAGTTTGGTAATAAAAGAAAGCTGGTGGGGCTGCCACAGTGAAGAGCTAGTGCGACTCGTTAAGACTGTGGTTCTCAGATTTGAGCCTCTGTGGGACTCATCTGAAAGCCCAGATGCCGGCTACCCCGCCGCAGCGCTGATTTTCTGATTCAGCTGTTCTGGGGTGGGACCCGAGACTCTGCATCTTTCCCATATTCACAGGTGATGTTGGTGCTCCTTGTCCTCAGACCACAGTCTGCATGTCAGTGCCTCCAGATAGGGGTCTGCAAACTTTTTCTGGAAATAGTAACTGTTGCAGGCTTTGTAAGCCATGCACTCTCTGTCACAGCTACCCAGCTCTGCCTTGGTAGAGCAGAAATAGCCGCCAGCAATTTGTCAATGAAGGGGTGTAAGCTGTGTTCCAATAAAACTTTATTGGCAAAATCACAGGCTCTAGTTTGCAGATCCCTGGTTTAGCAGAACCTGGAGCATTGGCTCTGTTGGGAGTAGTACAGTGGGTGATTCCTACTCCCTCTCAGAGCAAAGGGGAAGCTAGTAATTCTCCCACATGCCAGGCATTTGACCTCATGGGACGGTTGCTGTGCTCAGGACAACGTGGTAGGTAGGCAAGGTGACATCTGCCTTTCTAGGCTGTATTTCTATCTGACACTGAAATAAAACCGTGCCACGGTGGGCATATAAAGTAGGAAGAACCCCTCCCGTCTCCTCTCACCCAGGAGTAAGTATACCCAGGACTGGCTCCGTAATTTGTAGGCCAAGTGCAAAATTGAAAATTCAGACACCCTTGTGCAGAAAGTAGTAAGAATGTCAAGATGGCAGTAGTGGAGCATTATAGTAAACCCAGGACCCAATGGGGCTGTGCCAGTGTATTCCTGTGAGGCTAGCTTGAACGCACAGTGTCACCATGGCCTCCACCCCCTACCTCTGCCACACTCATACCCATAGGTCAGAAATGCTCTTAATGTGAGGACACTAACAGTATTGATATCATATTTTAGAAACATATTTGGCTTTTTCTTGCCAGTTTTTTGCAGCACTCTTGGTTCCTCTGGGATAAGCGTGTGGCATATGACCAAATTACCCAGTGTTCAAAGATATGTTACACAGTGTAAGGAGAGATGGCTTCTAGACTGACAGAAAATATACAGTGGGGAGCAATCCATCCACAGCTGGTTGGATATCCACCAGAAATGCGTTTTTAGCCTTGTGGGTAACTGGCCAACCATGTTAGAATAAGCTCTGTATCCAGTTCTCTTATTTCCTGTAATTTTTTCCCAGGATGTATTTCACAGGCTCTGGCTCCTGGTGGCCAGCGGGGTCCATAAGAGTTTTAGGTGTGCACATGCAACAGCCCTGACCAATATGGAGACTTCTACAGGAGCCAGAGCTCTATGTTCATAAATAAAACCCACCAAAAACCTAAGAGCATTGGCTTCTGCTGAGAGAGTATGCTTCATTGAAGTGATCCCGAAAGTCTTGAGTCTCTGGTTTCCCCTGCTGTTCTAGAACTAGTCCATGAGAAAGACAAATTGGAGGAAAATGTTAGCCTTGATCTAGTGGTGAATTGGGGACTGAAGAGCATCATTCTTCTGATCCCCCCTTGTCTGTTTTGAGCCACGGAACAGCTGTGGCATTTCCTTTGAAAGAAGCAGACAGCTCTAGCCCATGTGGAGGAAAGATTGTTTTGAAGTTGCAACCATGGATTTGGAAGGTTGAGTTCTCTTGTTACAGGGTGAGTGCACTGCACTATAACACCTAACCATAACCCCAAATGATGAGAAAGGATGTAGGCTTAGTAAGATAATGTACACCAGTAATATGCAGATTTCTTCAAATTGTATCAGTGTCCCCATGTCAGCTGTTCACATATTTGGCATCCTAGGTTTTACTGTAGAAAGCCTTTCAGGATCCCTCTCCAATTTGAATTATATTTCCTCCTGTCCTTCTGTCTCTCTCTCCTCCACCTGACCATCCACTGGCCCTCCAGCAGCCTCTGTCTTGGTAGTCATCACAGTGTGCCATAGAAATTGTTACTCATCTAACTGATCTCCTTGAAGGCAAGGAATGCGTCTTATTTTATGTTTGTATTCCCAGTGCCAACAACAGTGCTTATCACCCTCTAGATCTTCAAAAAGGACCGAATGAATGAAATCCAAAGTAAAACTCAGAACCTAGCTCATGTCACAAGAGAGTATGTGGCAGGTCAAAATTGATCTTCCACAATAGCAGTGTTCTCCAGTGAGAGAATCTCCTGTATCTGTTCTGTCCAAGATGATAGCCAAAAGCCCATGTGGCTCTTGAGCACGTAAAATGTGACTTTCTACAAAGGAAGAGCTGAAGTTTTGATTTTGAGTAATTTAAACAGCCACATATGCCCAGTGGCCACCATCTTGGCCAACACAGTCTCAAGGCCACACATCTCTATCCAATAAGGACCAGAGATAACTTCATTAGCTATGGAAGCAGGCATTCATCTTGTGCCTAACTTCATCATGGAGCCTGAGAATGGGAGAAGTGGGGATGATACAACACAAGAAAAAAGAGGTCTATTTTCTCTCTTGTATGATGCAACACACATATCAAGGCCAAGAATTTTAGTTGCTGTTGGTTTGGGAGCCTGGAGAATTTGGACTTTTAGTTGTGTTCCTCTTACCTCACTTCACCCTGCTAGGAAGTCACGGGACAAAATGAGATTGACCTCCATCATCTGTGTTCACAAATCTCACATGTCCGAATCTCTTTAAGGTAGCGACTTGCTAGTGGACTTGAACTGTATTGTGTACTGGGTCCCATTTTGGGTGGTTTCATCAATCCATTTCAGGGAGGTCGGTCTTCTTGAAAACAGCTGGTCATCTTTTGAAATGAAAGGAAGAACACTTTCTTATGAGGGCCTGGCATTTTTACTTTCCAGTGAACTGAAGAGAGATATATGGGGTTATCTCCTAGGGTAGGTTTAAGCAAATGCTAGTTTAGCATGGAATGATCATCAAAATGGAAAGGCCTAGCTCCAGTGTTTCATGCTGGGTAGTCATTCCCTATCTACTGTAAAGGCCGTTTGGGGGAAAGAAATTTAGCCACCTTAATGTGCTTGCCCTGAAGTCATGAACTGCTCTTGATTGCTGTTAAACATCATAATGCATTCAGAGTTCGATTTCCCTGACAAGCCATTTAGTTAAGGGTCTGGATAGTATAAACAGGGACGCGAGGTCAGGAGAGGGACCGACATTACCCTGAGGCCTGCAGTGCTCCACTGAAACATAAAATGTCTCCAAACTGAAAATGTCACCTGACTCAGTCCCTGGGGAGGTCTTTATGGACATCTCAAGTCAAAGTTGATTTGAAAAATGAATGAGTTTAATTTCTCTCAAGAATGAAGAGTGAACTGTGGCTCTCTCCTTCATTTCACTTCATGGGTGCTCATTTTGTCCCCTCCCACCCCAACCCTGTTCCTTTTCCCTCTTCAAGTACTTAAACGTCACCCACCGGTTCTGGGTTCTTGCTCTCAACATGTGCATTGGGCGGGGGCAGGTGGAAGCTGAGGAGGTGGGTTCGGGGGATGAGTATGATTAAATTGCTTGTGCTGCCTGGCTCTGGGGGAACATTTTTATTTAAAAGCTGAGCTGATTTCTGGTATTGACATGAATGAAACCTGAGTGGGCCCATTTGAGTAGATCTGGGTGGCTTGGTACTTCTAGGGACCCATATGCCCACCCCCTTTCCAGACTGATTCCCTTGATATTTTTCTGATCACAGCAATAGTGTAATTACTGTATTTGACTCTTCTGGTTGCCCAGGAGGTCAGAGGCTGGGGAAAGCCATTGGCTGCTGCGAAAATAGAGAAATAGCTACCTGAAACCCCATAAGGGTGAGGCTGGGGGGAACTTGACGGTCACTTGTCTTCATAGAACGGCAGCCTCACTGCAGTTCTTCTGACATTGTTAGTGGGGTGACTGCTTCTCATTGTCACTTGAGCAGGGGTCCCCTAACCTCAACCCTGGGTCAATCAGGAAGCGGTACAGTTGTGCCTTACTCCATAACCATTTGTCACTTAGCTGCTCTGCCACACACCCCGAGCAAATTAAGCTTCATTTCCCATTGAAGCCCCCAGGTCCTCACCCACAGAAGCAGATGAGGGCAGCTCCTCTTAGCCTCTGCGATGCTGAGCTGTTACCCAAAGAGCACGCGGGGCAGAGGGAAGAGTCGACCTTCTCTGTTAATGCGCGGTCTTCATGAAGTCGTAGGCGTTTTACCCTTACCAGCCATGTTTTCTCCCCCCTGGGTCCAGGCTGCTTTGAATGCTGCATCAAGTGTCTGGGCGGAGTCCCCTACGCCTCCCTGGTGGCCACCATCCTCTGCTTCTCGGGTGTCGCCCTGTTCTGCGGCTGTGGGCATGTGGCTCTGGCAGGCACCGTGGCGATCCTGGAGCAGCACTTCTCCACCAACACCAGCGACCATGCCCTGCTGAGTGAAGTGTAAGTTGCCTCCTTCCTTTTAGAAGTGCATTTAAAGTGCCACCACCCCAGGAGGGTTGCAGAAATACTGCTGTGGGCACCCCTGGGAGAAAATGGATGCCTTTCATTCACGCTCCCCAGGGGCAGACAGGAAAAGGGCCAGGAAAGAAGGGAAAAGGAAAAGGGCCAGGAAAGAAGGGAAAAGAAAGGGCCAGGAGTGCAGTGGGTGTTGGGGACCTGGGATAGGACTGCGCCTGGGGAATGGGACGGTGCACACATAAGACACAAGGCACGGGTGGCCAAGGGGGATGGTGGCAACACTGCCCATCCTCTCACCAAGGGTTACCACAGTCCCCAAGTAACAGATGCCCTCCGGTGCTGTCAGAGAAAATGGCCAGCCCTGGCCTGGTAGGAGCCTGTCAAGGACTTAGCCCCACCCGAAGTCTACAGGAGCAGGACCTGGATGTTCATTCTTCAAGCAGAGGAAAAATCCCCAGGGATCCTCCAGTTCAGAAAAGGGGAAGTTTTAGGGGTATGGCCTCAGCCCTGCTGTCCTAGAATCCTCTTGAGTGTCCAACTCCCATGCATGGATTCTCATAAGCGTGCCTGCCTGGCAGCAGTGTATTGATGATTATCTTCGCGTGTCTTCCCCTGCCCCTCACTGTTTGCTTTTTCCTTCCTTACTCCCAAAGTTTGACAGTCTTTAGGTGCCTTGTGATTGGGAGATACTTTTCTACCAGCCCTTTGAAAAAGGCAGGAATGAATTTTTATGAAATAATAAGGGAAGCATGTTGGAAGAGTCCTTGGAAATTTTTTTATCTGTGAAATGATTCAAAGAAATCAGCAGTGGGGGAGGCCATGAGGAGGATCAAGCAGGACAAGGGATTCAATGAGTGCAAACTGGGTACAAAAAAAGACCAAGAAATATTTACCATGACTGAGCCTCAGGAAAGCATGGTAGTTTAATTAGCTGGTGATGTTGGTAAATGGCTCTCAAAGTTGGAAGAATGTTTTTTTAAAAAATCCAAAGGTCTGTGTTTCACCCCAGGCTGAGTCATAATCTCTGGGGATAGGACCCAGGTACCTGTAGTCTCTTACCAGCTGGTTCCACTGGGCAGCCAAAGGTTGTCATCTGCATTTCTGTGGGGTTTCATAGGACAAAATTAGATGTGAATTAACTTTTTGTATCTTAAACCTGCTTGATACATTATCACTTGTGTTATGACAGTGTCTTGCGCAGAAAGTGTTTGCCTGAGTTACTCCATAGAGAGGCCATGAATGCTTACTTAGGGGTTTTAGCAGAAAACCATTAATCACAAAGCCTGGTTGGGAGACATTCTGATGTGGTGGAAGGAACAGACCATCCACTGGACCCAAGTTGAAATGCTGGCTGTATGTGTGTCCTGGATGAGTGGCTGTAACTCATCAATCTCTGCATTTACTTACATGCAAAGGAGTATCATCTAGTAAGTCCATTGGGGCCCCGCCCAAAGGAAACATCTCCCTCATCTGGGAAGTTGCCCACCCCTTGGAAGAAGGGTCCAGGTTGCTGTGGTCTGGGCAGGGGTGCCTATCTGCAGCACCCCCACCGAAGCCATCAGTGGGTCGGCTGTCACAGGGTGTCACCTACCCTCACAGCCTCCCTCCAGAGGCCAAAATCAGGCCGCAAATGTAACCACTTGGGATCTTCTTTTCACAGAATTCAGCTGATGCAGTATGTCATCTACGGAATTGCATCCTTTTTCTTCTTGTATGGGATCATTCTGCTGGCAGAAGGCTTCTACACCACGAGTGCAGTGAAAGAACTGCACGGGGAGTTTAAAACAACCGCCTGTGGCCGGTGCATCAGTGGGATGGTGAGTATGCATGAAATGATACGAAATTCAAGTTTTTTCTGTCTGGTATGGTTTTTGGCACCCGCTCCCCTTTGCTGACATGTGGTCTGTGACTGCATTCACTCAGCAAAGCTGAGGCGTGTCTGTGACCCAGTGGAACCTGACCAGTTCCTTCTCTGGCCTTTCACGGACAGTGTTTGCTGACCTCTGGCCTAGCAGAGGACAGAGCTTAAAAGGGGCTCGGTAAGAGAAAGGGGCAGAGAGTGCTCTATCACAAAAGGAGATTCAGGGGTGGAGGGAGAGGTGGGAAGGAGGCATTTTTGGAGTTGGAGTTGGGGGGGTTGTTGAAGTGGGGTTTATAATGGCCTATGCCAAGCAGCTGGATGTGTGGGTCTGGCATTTGAAAACTTGTCAGATGTGAAGAAAACAGCTGGGGAGTTGAGAGAGATGCACTCACATGGAGGCAGAAAGTCATGGAAGGAGGAAGATAAACACACAGGCTGCAGGGCTGAGGACACCAAATGAGCTCTCTGCTGTCCTGAGGTGAAGACTCTTAAAGGTGTAAAACCAAGCAAGACTAGAGGGAAATGAGCATTTGAGCAGGTTTACTGTGCACTAAGCTTGTGTTCATGGCTATTGTAAATGTAGTAAAGGCGCATCTAATGCTTTTTAGTAATTTCACAGGATCATGAAACTACCCAGGTTCTTTTCCACAAAGAGCTTCCTGTAGTGGTGGCTGTTCTACAGCCCATCTATTATGTAGAATAAAGGCAATTTGGAACAGAGTTCTGATGCAGTGGCCTGTGAGAGCATCCACACACCTTGGTAAGTGTGGAACTGATATTTACAAGGCACGGCTGAAGGAGGCCCTGCCCCAGCTAGCTCAGTGACCTTGGACAAGGGACAGCCTGCCTTGGCCACTCACGTCCTTACTAAATAGGGAACTGCAAAGTTCCAAAACTTCCCTTGTATCTGCTATGGTCCAGTGACTGCATCCAGCAAGTTCAGTATTAGGAGAAATATATTATTCTTCCTCCCAGGGATTACACTGGTTGGTGAAGATTCTTTCTCCTTCTTGTCCTAGTTCGTCTTCCTCACCTATGTGTTGGGAGTGGCCTGGCTGGGTGTGTTTGGTTTCTCGGCAGTGCCAGTGTTTATGTTCTACAACATATGGTCCACCTGTGAAGTCATCAAGTCCCCCCAAACCAACGGGACAGCAGGAGTGGAGCAGATCTGTGTGGACATCCGGCAATATGGTACTTCCTGCGCAGTCCCATAATCTGTTTGTGTTCTATGTGCATATGCAGGTCTAAATTATTATAGGGTCATAATAATAATAATTCTAATAATCATTAGGATGGAGAAGAGCAGAAGAAAGCAGAGAAGACTGAAGAAACGAGACTCTGGAGATCAGGGGATGAGACCCTAGAGACTCAGGAGAGGAACTCGGGAGACTTGGGAGACGAGACCCAAGACTGGAGACTTTGGAGATCTGGATAGGAGACTCAGGAGAGGAGACACTGGACAGTAGACTCAGGAGAGGAGACTTAGGAGACTAAGGAGATAAGATGAGACTTAGGCTACTCAGGACAGGACAGTTAGGAGACTCGGGAGACAACACAGTGGAGACTCAGGAGATGAGACTCTGGAGACGAGACCCTGGATAGCAGACTCAGGAGCAGAGTCAGGAGACTCAGGAGACAAGACCTCGGAGTCTTAGGAGAAGAGACACTAGAGACTCAGGAGATGAGATCCTGGAGAGCAGACTCAGGAGAGGAGACTGAGAGGAGATGAGAGTTAGGAGACTCAGGAGATGAGACCCCAGGGTCTCAGGACAGGAGACTGTGAAGAGGAGACTCATGAGAGGAGATTTAGGCTACTCATGAGCAGAGAGACAGGAGACTCAGGAGAGGAGATCTATAGCCACAGGAGATGAGACCCTGGACAGGAGAGTCAGGAGAAAGACCCTGGAGACTCAGGAGATGAGACTCTGGAGACTCAGCGAATGAGACTCAGGAGAGAAGACCCTGGACAGGATACACTATCGACTCGGGATAGCACCCTCAGGAAAGGACACCTAGGATACTCGGCAGAGCAGACGAGCCTTAGGCTTAGCAGACAAGACTCAGGAGATGAGACCCTGGTGTCTCAGGAGATCAAGAAAGGAGACTTAGGAGATGAGACTCTGGAGGTTAGACCCTGAAGACTCAGGAGACTCCGGAGATAAGACTTAGGACAGGAGATAAGACCTAGGCTAGTCTTGAGAGGAGACTGTAAACAAGACTCTGGACACTCAGGAGATGAGATTCTGGAGACTCAGGATATGAGTGGAGACTTTGAAGATTCAGGGGAGGACATGTGGCTCTAGAGACTCAATGACAACATAAAATCCAGGCATATTTTAAAGTCATCCAAAGGGACTCTAACAAAGCTGAGCGCTGGATACCTATTCAAACATATTTTTCTGAGTGGGCACTTTACCTAAGTTCAGTTCATGTTGAGAGGCCACAGAAAGGGCCATGGTACCTCCTGTCCATCACTGCAAACCAGACATCCCTCCTGAATGAGAAAAGGCAGTTTCAGTAGTACTTCTGCCCAGAATGGTGGAAATCCTGTTCTTGGCAGGATCAACTAGGGGGAAAAAGTTTTCCATTAGAATTGAAGAGGAAATAATTGTTCTTTCAGAGCTTTTCTAGAAGAGCTTTCTTCCTGTCTGGCTTATCCTCAGCATCTTACCTTGAACCATAATACAAAACTTAACCTAAAATGCCCCTTGCACTGAGCTCTTCTCATAGAGCCAAAGGTTCAACTACCCTGTTCTTTAGAATAGATGGAAAACAGAGACTCAAGTTGATTTTTTAAATATTTGTAAATGAATATCTAGGTGCATGTATCATTTCCCTACTCTTCAGCATTCACTACAAATGTCTGGTCATCAGTAATCATTTTTAAAAATCTTCTGTCCTTGAAATCAGTGGTTTCATCATTTCCCATTCTCCTGAAACAAAGACTTACTACTGGTCCATAACAAAGGTAGAAGGAATAGTTTTTAAGTATTTTCCTTTCTGACCTCCTGGGAGACAAGAGAACTTGAGGTGTGTTTCATATTTAAGGGCACATAGAGGCAGTGATGACAGAAAAAGCAGCAGCCGCCATGTGGACGAGGTGACCACGGAGGGGAGTTGGATACAGCAAGGACACCACAGGCTGAGCTGGCCTCGCTCTGTGGGGAAGTACAGTGATTTTCCAAGCTTCCAATTGGACTTTCAATCCAAAGTAGTTCTGAGATACTTGTAAAACACAACAAAAAGGAACAGAAAAGCAAAGACATACAAAATGGAAGTGCAGATTACAGAATATAAACAAATTCCTCTGTCAAATTGCCATGAACCTTTCTGAGCATAGCCTCTCCCTTTCAGAACGGAGTCAGGGCCAACCATGGTGAAAGAGCTTGAGGAGCAAGGCCGCAGACCATGACGTTCAGGGCGAGATGTGTTTGGCTTGAGGAGGAGGAAATGCCTTATAAGGGCGGGGGTGGGGGTTGTCCTGCAGCTGTTGAACTCGAGTTCATGAATATCAGCTCAGCTAACCAAAGCATAATTTGTCCAATTATCTCATGGACTAGTTGCCTTTGTTCTTGCCCTGTTGTCCAAAAAGGACTTTTTATTATTCCAGAAAGTTTCTTCTGCAGAGGGCAGATACATCAATTGTTGATGAAGAGCACAGCACGTGATTGTGTTGTAATTGCCTCTGAAAGTGGAGGGGCCCGGTACAAGCAGGGGTGCTGGCATTTGTGCTAATCACTAACCTTCTGCTGGGATTCACTTCTAGGAATCATCCCTTGGAATGCTTTCCCAGGAAGAATATGTGGCTCGGCCCTGGAAAACATCTGCAACACCAACGAGGTAGGCCCCGGCCCCTCAGCTGGTCCTAGATGACCACTGGGCACTTCAGGCTGAGGCAGAGGGTGCTCCTAGGGAGAAAGTCCACGAGGGCTCTGAGCCACCATTTTCCACCTAGACAATGGCCCTGTCCATGGCTGAATCCAGAGTGACGGTCCTGCGCCACCAGACAGCTTTCTCTTTTAGGGATATTTGGAGAGTGATCCCAATCCTGCCCAGTCTGAATATATCTCGATTCTTCTCTTTCATCTTCAGATTCTTTTTCAAAGTAGAACATTTGTCATCGGACCAATGTAAATTTTCACATAGAGGATTGCCCTTAATTTGTATACAACTGAATTTTTATACATTGGCAACTTAGTCTTTTGTTTAAAGACTGAGTTGCTGCTATTGCTTGTTCATCCTTACTTGGCAGTAAATCCTGACACACTATGGTTGAAAAATCTCTCTGCCCTAGAACAGTCTTCAGGCATTGGCTTACAACTGTATATAAAAGCAGATTCTCAAATGCACTGGTGGGAGCTTGCATTTAAGACGATCCTGACATGGTTTAGGAAGGAACAACCGCAATAATCAGGGCCCGCTACCTGGCTGCTGGGTGTGTACATCCACGATCCGGGCCGCAGGTGGCAGGCATGCAGGAGCAGGATAATACCCTGTTCGTGGGGAGCAGCCCCAGCTGCTCCCATGTAATTGGCCTGAGGTGCAGCCTCTTGCCAAGTTCTGAAAGCTCCCCAGGTAAGCCCAGCATGTGCCCGGCCTTCAGAAATCAGCCCTACAGAGGAAAAGGGAGCGTGCCCAGAATAGAGGCGGCCATCATTCCCCCACAGAATGCTCACCTCGGTGCCCGGTTCTCTCCTAGTTCTACATGTCCTATCACCTGTTCATCGTGGCCTGTGCTGGAGCTGGCGCCACCGTCATTGCCCTGGTGAGTGCTGGCCCCCTTCCCTGCAGGCACCATCCTAACAGATTTCCCTTCCAGCCAACACACCTGGGACTCTGCCTTGGTTCAGGTGCCCCTATGTAAACGTACCCCGTGTCTAGCCTGCAGGAAGGACGAGGTGCTGGTCTTGGCATTCATGGTAGGTGATGAGATTCAGATTCAGTGGGAAGAATCCTTTTGCCTCTGTTTAAAGGCATCTTGTGGGGTATAACTTGTGGGATATAATGCTAATTTATGAACAGTGTACCCAAGGCCGGCAGCAGTGTGCTCCGTCCTGACCGGAGCTTGCTGAACACATGTATTTTCTCTGTCAGGCCCCCTGCAGTTTCCCTGCGCTTAGGAACACTAGACGGCCCTTTAGCACTCTCATGAGGGACCACAGAAAGAGTGAGGTCACAAAAATGCAAAAACCAGGGCACATGATGAAAAAGACGCTTGTCTACAGCTTGCCATAGCTGCCAAGGCTGCCACAGTTGCCTTGGGCATGTCAGCTTTTCTGCATTCTGTGCATCTGCGTGGCCGTCAGTGCTGACCTGAGAGTTAGGGAAATTTTAGCACAAGGACATATTCACAAATACGGAAGATACCACCACACAGGTGTGCATCTGTGTGTATCCACATGGACCGAAAACTTGGGAGGGCTTGGCTTGTGGTGTCCAGAGTTCTAAGGTGGGTAGAATGAGGGGGAACCTCAAGTGCTGAGAAATGAGGAAGTGAGTACTTCAGAGTTTGTCCTATCTTTGATGTCATCCCTCCCCACGTGGAGGCAACCCTCTGTTCCCTCAGGGTGGGGACCTGTTCTCTGGGCTGATGACTTATATTGTATACGTGAGACTCCAGAAACTTGAGTGTGCGAGATATAATGGGCTTACAAATGGCAAAAAAGAAACACCCTAGGCTCTGAGCTGGCTCCCATCCCCGGCCGAGTTTAGAAGTATCAGGGCAGCAGCCCACACTGCCTGTATCTTACTGTCCTGTTCTGTTCTCTTCCACCAGCTGATCTACATGATGGCTACCACATATAACTATGCGGTTTTGAAGTTTAAGAGTCGGGAAGATTGCTGCACTAAATTCTAAGTTGCATAAGGCCAATAAGGAGCTTTAGAGAGCTATATTCCGTAGCGTGAAGTATCACTGACCCCCAGACTAAAGCAGAGCCTAGGCTTCTGCAGTTTTGTTACAGTAATTTGTAAATCGCTTTAGTCAACTCATTTTGCATGGTAGATTACTCAAATGACTTACCGTACATGAACTCCAAAATGATGATGAGATCTGGCTATTTCCACATTGTGGAAAGGATTCAGTTATTTACTGACATTGGTGAGCAGCCACTGAAAAACAATGTCTTTGTTTTTTAACAAAGTTCTTTGAACTTAAACTCTGAGCAGTATCTCTAAGTGAAGTATTAAAACTGGAATACCTGTGTTTTCCATTATTTTTGCTTGCTTGATAACCCATTTCAGTCATGAACACAAGCACTGAAGATGAATTGGAAGAGACCCGTTTTCATCTGGATTTGGTCTTCTCAGACTCTGTCTGGAATATTTAAAATCTGATTACAGTATTTTTAACGATTATAGGTCTCATTACCAAATAAATGCCCCTCAAATAAGCTGATGAAAATCTGAAGAAAAAGAGCTCACTTGTTATCTCTCAAGAAATGTTTATATGTAGTTTTATTTTTACACAACACTATCAGTCCTTTCAGAGCCCACAGAATGGATAACCTCACAGTGTTGGATTGGGGTGAGTAGTAACTGATTCCTCATAGCCACTTCTCAAACTGCACGTAAGATTCTAATGGGGAAAGTAATTGTGCTTGGATCTGAAAGTCTCCAATATGTTGAGAAGGAAATATAAGGAACTTGATATATAGATATTGCAGGAAAGATGAGGAAAATAAGTGGAAAAGAAGCATTTGCCACATCAAACTGTAAAGAATGATCATAACGATTTTGATGTTTTGTGAAATGAAATCACGGCAGTTATACATGAAAACTAGTTTCACTACTAAAAGTGTGTTAACACAGAGACTGCATGCTTTGCTGATAGTTCTTAATTTTGGTTTTGACATTGACTTAATTTTTCCATGTTAAATATGTAGTTTTATATTTACTCAAAATAAACACCATTCACACTTTCAGGCCTTTGGGGAAATTGATTTTTGTCCACAGATAGGAAAGATCTTTGCACAACACTCATTCTAAAATAACCACACAGCGTGTTTCTGAACTTTTGCCTTCGTTTTTAAAGTGACTCTTAAAATGGTAAAAAGCACCCTGTCGTATTTCATTTTTGCCTTTTCTTAACAGTAACTTGGGCCATTTTCTCTTGATTCATTATGTTTGTTTACTAACTTTTTTCACCCTTTTAATATGAAGCGTCCTAGCAGAGCTTGCACTCAGTCTCCGATGCCTCTGATAGCAGAATGAGTATTAATCCGGAATAACCCTCTCCATTTTTACAGCACAGAGCGTCTAATCTGCCTTCACAGCTCGCTTTGCCTTCTCACATGCTCACTAGCCATCATGCTCACCCTTCTTTTCCAGATCCACTTCCTCATGATACTGTCTTCTAACTGGGCTTACTTAAAGGATGCAAGCAAAATGCAGGCTTACCAGGATATCAAAGCAAAGGAAGAACAGGAACTGCAAGATATCCAGTCTCGGTCAAAAGAACAACTAAATTCTTACACATAAATGTTTGCCAGAGGGTCTCAGCCAACGAATTTACAGCTCTGACAAATCATCAGACAGCTGCTCTGCAGTACAGATGTGTACCCCACCAAACAAACTCATGTAGAAGTCCAAACACTTCACTGTCTGTCTCAAGCTGCTGGGATGTATTTCTAGGAAAACCTTCCAGTAGGTAACTCTTTTTCTTTACAACAGATATTGGAGGTTTCATGGGAGCCATTTTAAAAGGCAACACTTCAACAAAATGAATATTTATCCTTTTGAAATTTGTGGCATGTTCACAATCCTACCAAGACAGGCTGTGAGAACACGACACCCCTTGATAAGGACCATGCCATAACAGCATCAGGCGGTATGACCACACATTCACTTCTGCCATCTGTCCTCAAACACATCTAAATAGGAGCTAAAATGGAATTGATGTGACATTCCATTTCTGACAGCTGACATGTATGAAATTGTGGCTCAAAGATAAAGTGATTCTTAGAGTTGACCCTTGTAAGAAAAATATTAGCTGGTCTCCCCACCCCTCTTAAGTCCAGGACATACTAATTTCCTGGTCCAATCAGAAATTGTTTTTCTTTCCCTCAAGAATGCTAAAATGAGCCCACTATAATAATTCTGTATTACCTACCATGGATGAAGCTAGATTCAGACTGACAAGCTATCCAAAATCAATTTTGTAATAGATTTCTTTTAAATAAATGTCAGCTTTGCCTTAATGAGTATGTTTTCAATTTCTAAGAACTTACAATAGGTAACCCCAAATCCTTCAAAGAATTTTGTTCCACAAATGTTTTTCTTAATGAAGAAGTGTTACCTTATTAAAATGACCACCACTCAAAACCATTTTTATGTGGTCTAAATAGCAAGTTTACAGTTTCATACCAATTACCCAAAACCTAATTACCAACAGACCACAGACCTCCTACTTTTATAGACTTGAATATTGAATTAATTTCAATTAGGTTTGATATTTATTTCATGTTTTCTTATCTAAAGTTTCCTGGAATAAAGTTCAATATTCAGGAAAAGAAAAAAAAAAAAAAACCCAAATGCTTGAGTTTAAGCCATCTTCAAAAGAAACTTGCCTTCTAAATCATTGTGTTTCAGAACATTAAGTGACTATAGGTATTGGGTATTAGTGATGGTAAACTTTGTGTTGTTCTTTATGAAATGATACATATAACTGTTGGGTGCATCAGTGCTTTTAAAGGGGGCTGCATAATATAATAGGGTTAACTATGTATATTCATGTTAAGAATTAACTTGTGGTTTGGCTGTTTCCTGGATTTTAAACATATCCACGTGCAGAAATGTGTTAAAATGAAAGGAAGCATACCTTTATCAGATGCTATTAAAATTGAACAGCAAGTATAATATTTCATTTGGATTCTCTTTGTTGGTGTTGTTGTTAATGCCTAAAAATGCCTATTTGGATCTTGACTATTTTTTCTTTTTCTAAATCGGGAGACGATCTCTTCTGTGTAGAACAGTTGTTCCAGAATAGCTTGGTGTTTTGTTTTCCTGTTGCATGACAGACCTAAATATTTTTTCCAGCAGTGGAGGTGCTGTTTGAGTCCAGTGTTCTAGAAGAGGCAGTGTCTAAAGCCTAATTTTACTTTTCTAATTCTGGTAGCTCTTACCAGGAATTTTTGAAAGTTTTGTTTAAGTAGTCTAATATTTTTTATGTAAAGAGCATTAAATTTTGCTATGTATAAATTTTTGTAACCTAACAGTGAATCAATATTTTCTATCAGTGCCAAGGGCTTCCTGTAGTTCTATTCAAGTGTTACAATAAATATTTGTAGATAATAGTCAATACCTGTGTATGCTTATTTTAAAGATCTATTTAGGTGGAAATAGCTGTGGCTGTATTAAGAGAAATGAAATAAAAATTATAGCTTCATTCACTTGCCTTTTTACCATACATATATACTCTCTCTCTGTCTTCGGTATGGTGTCATTTTTAAACAGTACGCATAATCAAGATTCTACATTTGTATGGGAATCAAGTTTCCAAGTGCTATGTGTTTCATTTCTGACAGACGCCTCTCTCAAAGCAAGAGCAATTTGAGAAAACACTGTAACCCACTGGGTGGTGTGTTACATCAATTGCCACTAACACTTAGGTATGAAGCTAGTCAGAAAAATGATATACTAATTTATGGGATTAATACAAAGCTTTCTGTTTGGAGACAGTGGGAACAGTGAGGAACCTTCATAAAAGTCCAAGTAACACTGGCTGTTTTACCAACCGAAGATACCACAGTCTATTCAACAACAGGGTCCCATTGTATAGAGCACAGGAAACTATAATCACTATTTTGTAATAAACTATAAAGGGAAAGAAGAGTCTGAAAAAGTGTATATAAAAAACACATATATGTTTATATATACACACACACACATGCATAACTGAATCACTTTTGTATACATCACTAACACAGCATTGTAAATCAACTATATTTCAATTTAAAAAACTAAGCCGCAGAGCTAGATTTCTTACTTAGGACTTCATTTTATAATCTCTTTCAACTACTTACCTGTTGACATGACTATACATGTGGACTGTCTATATCTGACCTTTCTGAGTAAGCACTGGCTTTTGGCACTATTGACGTTTCTAAAGGAGGCACTGCCTCTGGATTATCACCCTTCCCTCACGCACAGCAGGAGAACATCAGCAGTCCAATTATTATGCTGTTGGTCACACAGCTTAACACGTTCTGTTTATGGAGTGTTGTGTGCAGTTATTTCTTAAGTTAATCAGATCACAGGTACTATCTAAAATACTGACAGAAACCCTGCCACAAAATGTAGGAACCTCTAGAGGTTTAAAAGTAAGAGTTTTCCCTTTTTCTAGTTACACATTGTGAAAATTAATTTCTAAGGAATGAAAATCAAGTCAAAATTATACGGGACTCACCTACTCATTTAATAACCAACAAGCAAAATACTCTACATTGAAACAATCCTTTTAGGGCTTTCTAACAGTTCCTAATCCAGGCAAACCTCAGACACTGCAGGTTTGGTTCCATACCACTGTGATGCAGCAAATGGTACAATAAAGAGTAACATGAATTTTTGGACTTCCCAGTGCATACAGGTGTTCTACACCACAGTCTATTAACACGTGCAATAACATTGTATCTTAAAAAATAAACAACATATATACCTTAATTAAAGGATACTTCACTGCAGAAAACACTATCCATCATCTGAGCTTTCAGTGAGCTGTCAACTTTCTGCTAGCAGATGGTTTGAAATACTGTACAGTTCAGTTCCATTCAGTCACTCAGTCGTGTCTCTCTGCGAACCCATGAATCGCAGCACGCCAGGCCTCCCTGTCCATCAGCATCTCCCAAAGTTCACTCAGACTCGCCTCCATCGAGTCGGTGATGCCATCCAGCCATCTCATCCTCTGTCGTCCCCTTCTCCTCTTGCCCCCAATTCCTCCCAGCATCAGAATCTTTTCCAATTAGTCAACTCTTCTCATGAGGTGGCCAAAGTACTGGAGTTTCAGCTTCAGCATCATTCCTTCCAAAGAAATCCCAGGGCTGATCTCCTTCAGAATGCACTGGTTGGATCTCCTTGCAGTCCAAGGGACTCTCAAGAGTCTTCTCCAACACCACAGTTCAAAAGCATCGATTCTTCGGCGCTCAGCTTTCTTCACAGTCCAACTCTCACATCCATACATGACCACAGGAAAAACCATAGCCTTGACTAGACAGACTTTTGTTGGCAAAGTAATGTCTCTGCTTTTGAATATGCTATCTAGGTTGGTCATAACTTTCCTTCCAAGGAATAAGCGTCTTTTAAATACTGTTAGAATTACCAAAATGTGACACAGACACAAAATGGGCAAATGCTGTTGGAAAAACAGCACCAACAGATTTGTTCGGGTTGCCACAGACCTTTAAATTATAAAAATCTTAGTATCTGTGACATGCAATAAAGCAAAGCACAGTAGAAGGAGGTCTGCCCATTTCAAGATCTAGAGGCGGCAATGCACTTTGTGAGTACCGTCTTGTCCTAAATGGTGACACCTGCTGCTAGCCAGTGCAGGGTTACTTTGTTCTTGGCAGTGTGTGAAAAATTACAGATTTTACTTAAGCTAACCTTTTCAAAGTGAGTGTTAGGATGAGTAAAACAACAGAAAGTTTTGAGGAAAAAAAATACAAAGAGAGGTCAGTCGGGTTTGGTAAAAAAAAAAAAAACACTTTTTCTCAACCGCCCCTCCATCTTCCTGTTTGCTGTCTATATACTTACCCACCTGGGGAGGATTTGAACAGACTCCATTTGGGGGGTCTTGGGGAGGCAGGAGTAGGCAGCGTGCAGGGGAGCGTGTCACATTTGGCAGGCTGTATTCACTCGCATGGGGGATGATGTGACCACCTGCTGTGCTGCATAAAGAGAAGACTTATTGCTCTTGAAACAGACCCTAACCTCATCTGGAGTAATAAGAATACTGTTTAGAATTTAAGTTGACTGACAGAGGAAAAAAAAAAAAGAAATGAAGCGAACAAACCCCAAGCTAGAAAACTGAAACACAATAAATGATTTAGACAAGGGCTTTGAAGATGGGGGCGGGGGGGGGGGGCGAAGTAATACTAGGAAGTGTTAAAAGTTATCTGAGGGTTTAGGACTAAGACCATGACATAGGAGCCTCCTGAACTCCCCCTCCTCCCATGGACACACGGCACAGGCCACTGCACACCAAGCAGGTTGTTCTAAAAGAAAAAACTAGCTGGGCTACTCTTACACATTGAGCAGAAAACACCCACATTGAAATGGACAGGAAAGGCTCAGACATAAGACTTACCAGAAACCCTAACTCTGGCACACCACCACACAATCTGGTGGGCACTCCCACCTCCACAATTCACCTTGAGGAGCAAAGGGTTCGGACCCCACATCTAGCACCTCCCCTTTTTATGACTCACCTACAGAAAAGACCATGCCCCAAACACCTTGTTTTAAGGTGTTTTGTGGTGTCCAAGAAACCCACATGGCTGTCACAGCCAGTTCTTACCCAGCTCGAGAGGACTCACCAACTCCCAAGTCTTTCCCTGAAAAGGGTCTATTTACACATATTAAAAGGCTGCCTAAAGTCAGGCTTCTAATTTAGCACACAGGGCACGGCCATCCTCCCCAGGGACCAAGAAACCACTGCACCCATGCTCTGCCTGCTCCAATCACCCATGTCTCCAGGGAGGAGCTGGTACACTGATCTGTGTTGCAGCATCGGCACCTGCCACCCAGGGGACAGATCTGAAGGCTATCCGGCTCTGACAGCCACCAGGACTGGCATTCACAAGGCCTACAGGATGTAGCAGCAGTTCTTACCAGGCACTGGAGTACGAGTACCCCTGCAGCTATGCACCCAGGCCAAGTGCAGAGGGAGCAGGCAAAAACCACTAGCTCCCAGGACCGGACCTAACTGCTCACTTTCCCAGCTGCCATCTGAGAGGTCAGTTTCCCAATCAGCCTGCATCTACGTGCTGACTGTGATCTTCCCCACTGCCACACTGACCAGTCCTGACAACACCCTCAGCCACTAAGAAGCACCAAGAACAAAGAAGGTAGCTTGGACTATCATGAAGGTTTGAGAAGCAACCAAAAGCTTGGGCTGGGCTGAATGACAAAGTTCATCTCCCACAGAGACCACTCTGTTGAGACTGGGAGAGGTGACTGTTTTATCCAATGTACGGAAACCAACACAGACAAAGAAAATGAAGAAAAAAATATACTATATTCCAAACGAATAAAACTCCAGAAATAGATTTTAATGAAATGTAAATAAGTGACTCACCTGAGAGTTCAAAGTAACAGTCATGTAGATGCTCACCGAGATTAGGATAACAATGCATGAACAAAGTGAGAATTTCAAATAGTATGTCTAAAAGCACCAAACAAATCACATAGTTGAAGAATAACTGAAAAATTCAACAGATGGGTTCAACAGCAGACTAAACAAATGGGTAAGCAAATTTGAAGACAGTCACTGGAATTTATCCAGTTAGAGGAGCAAATAGGAAAAAAATGAAAAAGAATTAAGATAATTTAAGGGACTTACAGGACACGATAAGGTAAACCAACTATATACATTATAGAGGTCAATGAAGGAGACAAGAAAGGGGCAGAAAATTTATTGAAACAAATAATAGCTGAAAACTTCCCTAATATGGGGAAAGAAATATTCAGATCCACAAAGTCCATAGCGCTCCAAAAAAAAAAAAAAAAAAAAGAATCCAAAGAGAGATACACACTGAAACACAATATTTTGTTTGTTTGGCTGACCAGGGACTGAACCTGCAGTGGAAGCATGGAGTCTTAACCTCTGGACTTCCAGAGAAGTCCCCGAGATACATTAATTTTGAATCATCAAAAGCTACAGACTAGGAAAGAGTCTGAAAAACACCAAGAGAAAAACAAGTTGGTACATATAAGGGAATACCTGGAAGACTATGGGCAGAAACTGTGCAAGCCAGAGGATACTGAAATGATGTATTCAAACTGTTCAAAGAGAAAAACTTCCAAGCAAGGATACTATGCCCAGTTAAGCTGTGCCTCACAACTAAAGTTGAGAGAGATTTCCCAACAAGCAAAAGCTAAAGGGAGTTCATCACCACCAGCACAGTCTTACAAGAAATGTTAAAAAAAGTTCTTCAAGCTAAAATGAAAAGATGCTAATTAGTGACAGAAAACCTATAAAAGTACAAAACTCACTGGTAAATATAAAGTCAAAATACTCTAATTTTGTAATGGTGGTAGGTAAATCCCTTGAAACTCTAGCAGAAGAATTAAAAGACAAACGGATTGAAAATAACTATAATTTGTCAGTGGATACATGATGTAAAAAGATATAAACTGTGACATCAAATACAAAATGGGAAGAAGTAGTTTATAAATGTACAGCCTTTGTCTATGTTCAAACTTAAGTTGTTATCAGGTTAAACTGTTATAAATATGTTTTATGTAATCCCCAGGGTAACAGCAAAGTGAAAAGCTATAGAAGATACACAAAAGATAAATATACGCATAACGTAACAGAAAACCATCAAATCACAAAGAACACAAGAAAAAAACAAATGAATACAAAATAAAAAAATTAACAAAATGCCAAAAGTTAACATACCTATCAAAAATTACTTTAAATGGACTGAAAAACAGAATGAATTGAATCACTTTTCTGTACACTTGAAACTAACATAACATTGTACAATAACTTTACTTCAATTAAAAAAAACAGACAAATGAATTTAAAAAAAACAACAAAAAAAGACCCATAAATAATGCTGCCCACAAGAGACTCATTTTAGCTTTAAGGACAAACCAGATTGAAAATGAAGGGAGAAGACAGCTGGCAACTCATAAGCAGGATGCATCTGGATGGCCGGGCAGATACTTGTTGCTGGTCCCAATCTTCCTGGTGCACATTTCTCCACTTGGGGCTGACTGAGAAGCCGGCAAGATTATTTCTGAGTGTCCCTGGATGGCGTATGACTGCCGGGTAGGGGACAGATTCCTCCCTCCTCATCACACCTCCTGACCCATGCTTGGCTGATTCCGGGGACTGGAGTTCACTTCCAAGTTTCACCGTAGGTCAGCCTCAGCCAGCCCAAGGACGTTGAGCAATTGTCACCATCACCCTCCGTCAGTATCACACTTTGTGCACACATGAAGAAAGTTTCCCTTTATCCCCCCTTCGCTGCCACCACAATAAAAGAACATCCATAAATGAGACAAATAAAAACAGTAATATTGAAAAAAAAATTTTAAAAAGCAAACAGAGGGAAAAATTCTATGCAAATAGAAGCCAAAAGAAAGCAGAGGTACTATACTTTTATCATACAAAGTAAACTTTAAGCCAGAGACTAACAATACACAAAGGAGGTCATAATGTAATGATATAGAGGTCAGTTCAGCAACACATGTAACATTTATAAATATTTATGCAACCAATATAAAAGCACCTATATTACAAAGTACAGTAATCAAAACAGTACGGTACTGGCATAAAAACACACACATAGATCAAAAGAACAGAATATGGAGCCCAGAAATAAACCTATGTATATATGGTCAACTGATTTCCAACAAAGGAGCCAAGACTATGTAAGAGGGAAAGAACAGTCTCATCAATAAGTGGTGTTGGGAAAACTGTATAGGCATATGCAAAAGAACGGAACCTGACCCCTATCTCACCTCACACACGAAAATCAACTCCAAATGGATTCAAGACCTGAAGACATAAGACCTGAAACCGTAAAACTCCTAGAAGAAAACATACAGGGTAAACACTGGTTTTGATGAGGACTCTGATTTCACACCAGAAAGAAAAACAAGTGAGAAATCAAACACCTTTTGCACAGCAAAGAAAATCATCAACAAAATGAAATGGTAATCTATATAATGGAAGACATATTTACAAACCATGTTTCTAATAAGGGGATAATATTCAAAATATATAAAAAACTCCAATAACTCAATCCAACAACTCCAACTCTCACATCCATACATGACTACTGGAAAAACCATAGCTTGGACTAGACGGACCTTTGTTGGCAAAGTAATATCTCTGCTTTTTAATATGCTGTCTAGGTGGGTCATAGCTTTTCTTCCAAGGAACAAGTGTCTTTTAATTTCATGGCTGCAGTCACCATTTGCAGTGATTATGGAGCCCAAGAAAATAAAGTCTGTCACTGTTTCCATTATCTCCCCATCTATTTGCCATGAAGTGATGGGACCAGATGCCACGATCTTAGTCTTCTGAATGTTGAGTTTTCAGCCAGCTTTTCACTCTCCTCTTTTACCTTCATTATGAGTCTCTTTAGTTCCTCTTTGCTTTCTAAGCCATAAGAGTGGTATCATCTGCACATCAGAGGTTACTGATATTTCTCCTTACAATCTTGATTCCATCTTGTGATTCATCCACCCTGGCATTTCACATCATGTACTCTGCATATAAGTTAAATAAGCTGGGTGACAATATACAGCCTTGACGTGCTCCATTCCCTGATTCTGAAGCAGTCTGTTGTTCCATGTCTGGTTCTAACTGTTGCTTCTTGACCTGCATACAGAGTCTTCAGGAGGCATGTAAGGTATTCTGGTATTCCCATCTCTTTAAGAATTTTCCACAGTTTGTTGTGATCCACACAGTCAAAGGCTGAAGTAGAAGCAGATGAAGCAGAAGTATTTCTGGAATTCTCTTGCTTTTTTTTTCCAGAATGTTTTTCTGGAATTCTCTTGCTTTTTCTATGATCCAACGGATGCTGGGGCAATTTGATCTCTGGTTCTTTTCTGCCTTTTCTAAATCCAGCTTGCACATCTGGAAGTTCTTGGTTCACGTACTGTTGAAGCCTAGCTTGGAGGATTTTGAGAATGACCTTGCTAGCATGTGAAATGAGTGCAATTGTGCAGTAGTTTGATCGTTAGAAGCCTAAGGAATAATAAACACCCCCAAATCTCCTCCCCGTTTTAGTATGGAACTTAATGGCCAAACAAGCATCACCAGCAAAGACAACTAGCCCAATCTGAATATGTAAAGGGGAAGGAATCCTCTAGGGTTTCACTGGAAAGACAGAGTAGACAGACCCTGCCTGTGTTATGCTCTGGGTGACCACTGGTTAGCACTGAAACTCTAGAATAGAAAAACATGTGTTTGTATTTTCAGGGACAAACAATAAGGAGAATGCCAGGGAAGATGGCCTCCTATTTGACAGGAGGGAGCTCAATACTTAAGAGGAAGGGACACAACTGAAAGTTCGAAAAGGGAGGCCTAGAACTTGACCAATAAGATAAGTTCTCAAGAAGACATAACCTAAGACAAAAATGGAGGAAAAAATAGCTCATTTCAGTGTAATGAAAGGCCCAAGAATGAGAAACCCTAAGGAGGTGTCACTTGACCAAATTATTTTTCATTTATACACTATAGTAGCAAATAGAACCTAGGAAAAAAAATCACACTGGATTGCACATGATTTTTATTAAGCAGTCTGTCTCATTACAGAGAACTCACAGGCCGTTAGTTATGATATTGGAGTAAGAAGCTGGGCAGCCAACATGATTACCAAATGTCATCTGGTTCCTCGTGAGAAAAGGCCGCAAAACTAAATTAGGGAAAGACAAAATTTTTTTAATCTGTTATATTCTTTTCAAGTTTATTCTGTGATCTCTATCATGTTCTCATTCCTTTCCTGTGGGGTTTCTGCCCTTGCTCATGATTTTTATCAGTAATTTGACAGGTTAATAAAATGCAATAGATTTTTTTTTTTTTTGAAGTCAGTCATTTTGACTGATTCAGTTACAGGCAGACTCAAATATCTGAACACTTCCCTGGCTGAGAATGAACCAGCAATATGATAAATGGGGACACCATACCTTTTGTCCTTAGTGTCACTAGACGGCAGCGTGTCCAACTGTGAGCTCTCTCGGACCACCTTTTTGGAACTCTGACACAACGAGGAGGCGGGGGAGAGGAATTTTGCAATTAGATGTATATTCATTTTATTTAAAACTTTATGATTTCTCTAAGAACTGTTTTTGAAATATATAAGTAACTGAGTCTATAAAAGCAGTGACTTTTAAACATGACATTCAGCAAGCACATCAGAATAAGCTACCTGGAAGGTATTCTCAACATAGTACATTAGACTTAGACAAAGTGTTACTGTCTCAGGACTAACTCATTCATTATTCAATCATAGAGCTTTCATTTTATTTATCTCTTGTTCTGAAAATAATAAGATATCCCAACTTTTACAAACTTCGACAAATCAAAACTTCCTCCATCTTTTACTCAAACAAAACCCATGATTTGTCAGGAGTGTCAGATATTGAGAAGGCTGGAGCTCTATGTGACCTTCAGATTTTCTATGCTTTTCCCTTTGTCTCCAGTAGAGATGGCAGATCTTTACCACGAGGTTTTCGAGTACACCACAGAAGCCCTCAGCACTCCCCACCCACAGACGCCCGTCCACAGGATCAGCACCTTATCCGTGGTGTCCTCGTCTGGATTCTGTTGCATGATTTTCATGTATTTCTCTAAAGGATTTTCACCACTAACAGATTTAGATTTGTCTTTCATTTCCTGAACACTTGATTCGTATTCTTTTTCCATTTCCAACTTCAATGATTGTTCAATTAGCCTCTGAAACAGATGGGTACCAGAATAGGAACTATACATCTTTTAGAACTAATAAGGGTTGAGAAACACACAGTAATGTAATCCTGATCCTTTACCTACAACCCGCATGCCACAGAACTGTTTTTTAATTGAAGTCACTGCTACCATCAAAGGGGCACAAGTGAAGTGGCCTGAGTAATCTGTCTGGGACCAGCCTAAGGGCCAGGAGCACATCAAAGAAAAGAGGACAGGGGAGCCCTGAAGCAAGAGGCTCTTTTTTTAACCTCATTTACGATGAGAAAATCAACCGCAAAACAAGGTCCTCCTCATTCATGAGCCTGTTGCGAGGCCCAGATGAGTATGCATGGGACTGGGCTGGCCCTGCTACCCTGAGCCAGAAGGCCTGTGTGCTCCACAGCTCTCCTCAGGCCGCCCAGGGCTGGTTCGCGTCCCTGCTCCTCCTAGGACTTGGAGACCCAGGGGGCTCCCTCTCCCACCAGCATCACTACCCTCTCCTGATCCAGCTTTTCGAGTTGTCGTCGCTCCCTCTGCAGAGTTTCCTGCCACTTGCTCTGCCTCTGCTCGTCTCCCTGCCTTCGTTCCCTGGCCTGCTGTTCTCGGAGTTTTTCTTCTTCCTTCTGTTCTCCAAGCGATTTCTGGTTGACACCTAATGGGACAGAAAATAACGAATAGCTTCCGGCAGCAGATTTTTCAGACAAACGCAGGATGGGTACGCAGGGGTCTTGCCAAGCCCCAGGGAGATGGTGCCATTGTCAGCCGCTTCCAAGCCCTCAGCCCCAAACCTGGCAGCGTGCCCCGCCCACCTCTCAACTGTGTCCCCATTCCCTCCTTCCTCGCCGAGGGAGCCCTGTATTTCTGCCTCTGCATCTGGTTCTGAGCCCGCCAGATCCTTAGCATTCTGACCCGATCATTCATCCCCATTTACTCCCACAGCATTCTGGTCACTACCCCCACCCTACTTCCACAGGGGTACAAGAGTCTCCTGCCCAGAGCAAGACAAAACCACCAACCACCCTCCCCTCCCCGCTCAGGCCACCTGGCCGTCACTCCATCCCCTCCAGGCAGATCCCTCCCTGGGGTTTGGGGTTGCCTCTGTCCCCATCATCCCCCATGTTTTCTCCTGTCCCTTTCTGGCCTCACACCGATGCTTCTACGGGGCGGTTCCCTGCCATCTGCACGTGGCAATCCCACAACGCTGGCTTCCTTTGCCGAGCTCACTCTGTGCTCTATCCACCAACCTCCAGGGCTTCAGGCTCCCACCTCTCCTCGTCCTGCTACTGCAGTGAGGGTCCTGACCACCCTTCACCCAGAGCACCAACACCACAGTCTGCACTCCCTGACACCAGTCTCTCAGCCTTCAAGCCAGTATGCTTGCTTAGCACCAGTCACCTCCCAAGGAGAAGGGAGGGACACACTGAGCACTGTCTCCGCTCCGGTAGAGTCCAGACCATGGCAGCCGAGGCCCCGACAAGCGATCTTTTCCTACTGGACTGACTTCCTCCACCATCACCATCACTTGCACATCCGACCTCCACAAACCCCCTCCCAGCACGTTCACCGTCACCTGACTCCAGCTGCTCTTCTCGTCCCCGCCTTTGCTCCCACAGTCTCCCCAGCTGGGCGTGCTCCCTCCCCATCTCTCCCCGGAAACTCCCCTCCTACCAGGTGAGCCCCCGGCCTAGAGTCCCCAGTGCCCCCTCTCCAGTGCCCGCCTTGTCCACAATGGTATGTGTCTACTTTCTGTTCCTTCTGGGCGTGGCCCAGGCTTCATTTGCTGACTCCTGAGAGCCCACAGCACAAGTCCCTGTGCCTCGTGGTTGAATTATCTTCCAATCCCATTGATGCTTATGCGGACTTTTCTCCTCCAGCCCTGGCTGAAAAACCTCATCTCTGAACCGCCCCCACCCCCCGCCCCCAACAGTGTGGAGAAACAGACAAATTCTCTAGTTCATCAGAGTACTCTGAATCTCTGTGCTGGGCCCTGGTTCCATATCACCCACGGAAGACAATACAGGCTTGTCTGGTCCTTGATCCTGGCCGTGAACCTGACTACCAGAGGCAGCCAGTACTCACTTCCATGGGCAGAAAGGCAATCTTCTGCTTGTTCCTGGGGGAGGTGGGTCACTCCTGAATGGTGCAGCCACACTTTTGAATACTCATTTTAGAAGACCTTATTATACTATCTAGAACCTCTCAGAGGCAGAACACCTATCTCCTCAGTTGGTTTCTCTTACTCTGTTATTTCTATTACCATCTCCTCCAGATGGCTGCCACCATCCCTATTGAATAGACTGGGGCTCCTTGGTGATGGCTTGCTGACCACCCCCTCCTCCACAACCCACCCCCCCCCACCCTACTCTGAGATGCTCCACAAAGCAGGGGCTGATTGCAGGATGCCCAGCCCCCGGGAAAGTGCCTGGCACAGAAAAAGCTCTTGAACAAGCCATCCTGAATGGATGTTTTCCAGTGATTTACGCTGGACTCAGCAAAATCAACCCTCTCACAATCTTTCTTCTGTCAGCAATTCCTCCTGTTTCCGAGTACGGTGACTTCACACTGCCTACAAGAGGCTTTGCACAGCTTTGGGGGAGGATGGTTTTACTAGTAGGTGGTTTTACGTGAGAAAGAATGTGTACGAGGCTTCAATGCTTTGGTCCAAGGAGAGAAAAGGACCTGTCCACTGGCCAAGGCCAGAACTACTTCCACACGCTGGTGAGGGAAGGGGGAGCCTGCAGAAGAGATGGGGAGAGAAAGTGGGCCAGACAGGACGGAGGGGTATAATGACCACTTTTCCTTCAATGTCATCACTGTTTTGAAGACTGAAATGTAACAGGTTAACCATCCTAATTTTTTAAGGTATGAAGGAAGCAAACAGATAGAAAGAAAACAATATTTAATGTTATTATTGACATACCTTGTTAGTTAGAACAGAGGAAAACTCACCCGGGTACTGAAAGGAGATGGGCCTGGTGGGCACAGGGGCTGCAGCGCCATCCACGTGAGGCATGTCGCCGGCATGATGGAGGCCCTCTCTCTTGAATTGCCTTGGCACACTCCATCCATCTATAAGAAGTATAAGTGAGTCTCCCCTAGCCCTCAGCAGCAGCAAGAGAAGAGAGGGTGGGGATAACTGCTTGCTGAGCACTGAAGTTTCAGACAAAGCAACTGGGCCAGCCCTTTCCTTACAGGGTTCCAGGAGCTCACTGGAGCCACTCGCCAATATATCTGCTTCTCCAAGCGTTCTTAGGAGATTCATTTACAAATTTGACTTGTTACTCAGTAGGGAAATCAGTCTAGTGACAGCAGAATTCATCTGGCTTGGTGAAAAACATCTGAATTCTATTTCAATTGCAGTGATTTAACAAAGTTACTGAGTTGGTTCAAAGATTTCATAAAATATACTAAGCCCTTTCATTTCCCTGTTCAAAGTACTAGACATTCAGACTTGAGGATGAAGCTCTCAAGGCAAAACAATAGGTTAACACACAAATATAAAGACTTTCTGGGGGATGGGATCAAGATGGTGGAGGAGTAGGTCATGGAGTTCACCTTCTCCCACAAACACATCTGCATGTGGAATGATTCTCACTACTACGAAAACATCAACTAAACACTGGCAGACCACCTCAGACTTAACAGAAGGGCAAGAAAAACTCTAGGTAACTGGGTAGGATGAAAGAAAAAAAAAAAGGAAGGAATTGGGAGGGGACCTGCACCCATGGGAGGGAGCTGTGAAAAGGGAAAGGTTTCCACACCCTGCGAGCTGAGGCTCAGCCTTCAGAGGTCAGAACCTGGGAGACAGCCTGAGGGGCTCGAGTATGGTGTGTTACAACCAAGGGAGTACAGCAAGAAGCCTGGATCAGCTAGGTTGTTCATGGGGTCACAAACACTTGCACATGACTTAGTGACTGAACAACAACTGATGGATACCTAGGTTGTTTCAAGTTTCTGGCTATTATGAATAAAGCTTCTACAGCCAAAAAAAAAAAAGACTTGGTAAGCCAGAAAGAACCTCAGAGCTGGTTGACACTATATTCCTATTGTTTAGTGAAGTAGTAGGCTCCGAGGTAGAACAATCTAAGGCAGGACCAAAGCCAGGACAACAATTTCTAGTCTCTGAAGCTAATACTCTTTAATCTCCATTCTGTAACCTAAGGAAGGTTTTTCTAAATCTGAGGCAATTGATGGAATCATTATAATTCAAAGTAAAGTCACTTAAACATGTTCACGTTCCATAAAGTGGCGGGGGGAAGCAAATTTTAAGAAGTTACTTATTTTAAATCTGAGGCAATCCTAACCTTCACAAAATAAGGATTTATTTATAGGCTTCATTTACCCCATGAACAGTATGAAAAGGCAAAAAGATATGACACTGAAAGATGAACTGCCCAGGTCAGTAGGTCATGGAGCGCAATATGCTACTGGAGAAGAATGGAGAAATAACTCTAGAAAGAATGAAGTGACAGGGTCAAAGCAAAAACAACACCCAATTGTACACATGACTGGTGATGGAAGTAAAGTCTGATGTTGTAAAGAACAATATTGCATAGGAACCTGGAATGTTAGGTTCATGAATCAAGGTAAATTGGAAGTGATCAAACAGGAGATGGCAAGGGTGAACACTGACATTTTAGGAATCAGTGAACTAAAATGGACTGGAATGGGCAAATTTAACTCAGAGGACCATTATATTTACTACTGTGGGCAAGAATCCCTTAGAAGAAATGGAGTAGCCATCATAGTCGACAAGAGTCTGAAATGCTGTACTTGGGTGCAATCTCAAAAACGACAGAATGATATCTGTTCGTTTCCAAGGCAAACCATCCAATATCAAGGTAATCCAAGTCTATGCCCTGACCAGTAATGCTGAAGAAGCTGAAGTCAAACGGTTCTATGAAGACATACAAGACCTTCTAGAACACCCAAAAAAGATGTCCTTTTCATTATAGGGGACTGGAATGCAAAAGTAGGAAGTTAAGAGATACCTGGAATAACAGGTAAATTTGGCCTTGGAGTACAAAATGAAGCAGGGCAAAGGCTAATAGAGATTTGCCAAGAGAACGCACTGGTCATAGCAATACCCTCTTCAAACAACACAAGAGAAGACTCTACACATGGACATCACCAGATGGTCAATACTGAAATCAGACTGATTATATTCTTTGCTGCCAAAGATGGAGAAGCTCTATACAGTCAGCAAAAACAAGACTGGGAGCTGACTATAGCTCAGATCACGAACTCCTTATTGCCAAATTCAGACTTAAATTGAAGAAAGTAGGGAAAACCACTAGACCATTCAGGTATGACCTAAATCAAATCCCTTACAATTATACAGTGGAAATGACATATAGATTCAAGGGCTTATATCTGATAGACAGAGTGCCTGAAGAACTATGGACGGAGGTTCGTGATATTGTACAGGAGGCCATGATCAAGACTATCCCCAAGAAAAAGAAATGCAAAATGGTTGTCTGAGGAAGCCTTACAAATAGCTGAGAAAAGAAGAGAAGCTAAAGGCAAAGGAGAAAAGGAAAGATATATCCATTTGAATGCAGAGTTCCAAAGAAGAGCAAGGAGAGAGAAGAAAGCCTTCCTCAGTGATCAATGCAAAGAAATAGAAGAAACCAATAGAATGGGAAAGACTAGAGATCTCTTCAAGAAAATTAGAGATACTATGGGAAAATTTAATGCAAAGATGGGAACAATAAAGGACAGAAATGGTATGGACCTAACAGCAGCAGAAGATATTAAGAAAAGGTGGCAAGAATACACAGAAGAACTATACAAAAATGATCTTCATGACCCAGATAACCACGATGGTATGATCACTCACCTAGAGTCAGACATCCTGGAATGCAAAGTCAAGTGGGCCTTAGAAGCATCACTTTGAACAAAGCTAGTGGAGATGATGGTATTCCAGTTGAGCTATTTCAAATCCTAAAAGATAATGCTGTTAAAGTGCTACACTCAATATGCAAGCAAATTTGGAAAACTCAGCAGTGGCCACAAGACTGGAAAAGGTCAGTTTTCACTGCAATACCAAAGAAAGGCAATACCAAAGAAAGGCAATGCCAAAGAATGCTCAAACTACTGCACAACTGCACTCATTTCACACGCTAGCAAAGTAATGCTCAAAATTCTCCAAGCCAGGTTTCAACAGTATGTGAACTCTGAGCTTCCAGATGTTTAAGCTGGATTTAGAAAAGGCAGAGGAACCAGAGATCAAATTGCCAACATCCACTGGATCAGTGAAAAAGCAAGGGAATTCCAGAAAAACATATACTTCTCCTTTATTGACTATGCCAAAGCCTTTGACTGTGTGGATCACAACAAACTGTGGGAAATTCTGAAAGAGATGGGAATATCAGACCACCTTACCTGCCTCCTGAGAAATCTGTATGCAGGTCAAGAAGCAACAGTTAGAACTGGTCATGGAACAATGGACCAGTTCCAAATTGGGAAAAGAGTATATCAAAGCTGTATATCATCACCCTGCTTATTTAACTTATATGAAGAGTACATCATGCAAAATGCCATGTTGGATGAAACACAAGCTGGAATCAAGATTCCTGGGAGAAATATTTAACTTATATGCAGAGTACATCATGAGAAACGCTGGACTGGAAGAAGCACAAACTGGAATCAAGATTTCCAGGAGAAATATCAATCACCTCAGATATGCAGATGACACCACCCTTATGGCAGAAAGTGAAGAGGAACTCAAAAGCCTCTTGATGAAAGTCAAAGTGGAGAGTGAAAAAGTTGGCTTAAAGCTCAACATTCAGAAAACAAAGATCATGGCATCCGGGCCCACCACTTCATGGGAAATAGATGGGGAAACAGTGGAAACAGTGTCAGACTTTATTTTTCTGGGCTCCAAAATCACTACAGATGGTGACTGCAGCCATGAAATTAAAAGACGCTTACTCCTTGGAAGAAAAGTTATGACCAACCTAGAGGGCATGTTCAAAAGCAGAGACATTACTTTGCCAACAAAGGTTCGTCTAGTCAAGGCTATGGTTTTTCCTGTGGTCATGTATGGATGTGAGAGTTGGACTGTGAAGAAGGCTGAGCACCGAAGAATTGATGCTTTTGAACTGTGGTGTTGGAGAAGACTCTTGAGAGTCCCTTGGACTGCAAGGAGATCCAACCAGTGCATTCTGAAGGCGATCAGCCCTGGGATTTCTTTGGAAGGACTGATGCTAAAGCTGAAACTCCAGTCCTTTGGCCACCTCATGCGAAGAGTTGACTCATTGGAAAAGACCCTGATGCTGGGAGGGATTGGGGGCAGGAGGAGAAGAGGACGACAGAGGATGAGATGGCTGGATGGCATCACTGACTCAATGGACGTGAGTCTCAGTGAACTCCGGGAGTTGGTGATAGACAGGGAGGCCTGGCGTGCTGCGATTCATGGGGTCGCAAAGAGTCGGACACGATTGAGCAACTGATCTGATCTGATCAGATATGCAGATGACACCACCCTTATGGCAGAAAGCAAAGAGGAACTAAAGAGCCGCTTGATGAAAGTGAAAGAGGAGAGTGAAAAAGCCGGCTAAAACTCAAGATTCAAAAAACTAAGATCATGGCTTCTGGTCCCATCACTTCATGGCAAAATCATGGGGAAACTATGGAAACAGTGACAGATTTTAACGACTGAGAGACTTCACTTTCACTTTTCACTTTCATGCATTGGAGAAGGAAGTGGCAACCCACTCCAGTGTTCTTGCCTGGAGAATCCCAGGGACGGGGGAGCCTGGTGGGCTGCCGTCTATGGGGTTGCACAGAGTCAGACATGACTGAAGTGACTTAGCAGCAGTAGCAGCAAAATCACTGCAGATGGTGACTGTAGCCATGAAATTAAAAGACGCTTCATCCTTGGAAGAAAAGTTATGAACAACCTAGACTGCATATTAAAAAGCAGAGACATTACTTTGCCAACAAAGGACCATCTAGTCAAAGCTATGGTTTTTCCAGTAGTCACTTATACATATGAGAGTTGGACTATAAAGAAAGCTGAGTGCTGAAGAATTGATGCTTTTGAACTGTGGTGTTGGAGAAGACTCTTGAGAGTCCCTTGGACTGCAAGGAGATCAAACCAGTCAATCCTAAAGGAAATCAATCCCAATATTCATTGGATGAACTGATGCTGAAGCTGACGCTCCAATACTTTGGCCACCTGATGCAAAAAATGACTCATTTGAAAAGACCCTGATGCTGGGAAAGATTGAAGGCAGGAGGAGAAGGGGACAACAGAGGATGAGATGGTTGGATGGCATCAATGACTTGATGGACAAAAGTTTGAGCAAGCTCCAGAACTTGGTGATGGACAGGGAAGCCTGGCATGCTGCAGTCCATGGGGTCACAAAGAGTTGCACACAACTGAGCGACTGAACTGACAGGCTTAGCTCTGATTTGCAATTGTTGTTGTTCAATCCCTAAGTCATGTCCGACTCTTTGTGACCCCACGGACTGCAGCACACCAGGCTTCCCTGTCCTTCACTAACTCCTGGAGTGTGCTCAACTCATGTCCATCCAACCATCTCATCCTCTGTTGCACACTTCTCTTCCTGCCCTCAGTCTCTCCCTAACTTTGCAATTTAGTTACCCTGAAATTTTTTAAAAATGGAACTGAGAACCTAAAAATCTTCATGATACAAAAACATGGCACTATATCTGTATCACTGATTTTATCAGAAAATAAAAATGTGTTACTTTGTAACTGTTTTGCATTTTGTAACAATCAGTATGTTTTGCCAAAACATTTTACATTTTGAAACAAGTTCTACATATAAAAGCAAGTATTAATATTTAAACTTACATTCAAAAGATGGTTCAAATCCCTCGTTATCCTTAAAAACTAGCTTGTCCGGATTTGAAAATTCACTTTTGTCTTGAAGTTCTGTATGTCTTTGATAAAGACTGGATGGGAAGAATAAAATTCAAGAATGTGAAACTTTAATAATGTAAGACATAAGAGCAGAGGGTGATGAAAAGCCTTTTGTGATTTGAGAAAATAGTTCAGAAAATTAATTTTTCGTGGACACATAGTGAATAGGAGCTACTCTGCACTGGGTGCTCTCCATGCACCAGACATCATTCCAAACCATTAATATGTATTAACTCAGTCACTCTTCCACACTGCCTCATGCCATGAGTTGGGTACTACCATTGTTAAGAAAGAATATCCTGGCACTCTCAAAGCTGTTCCAAGGAGGAATTTTTATTTAAAGAACTTGAAAATTTTTTCAAAAAGCTCTTTATACCATTAGCATGAGCCAGCTGAAGATGTGTCCTGCCTCTCTTCTTGGCTTTAACACAGAAAGACCTATACGAGAAAAAATTACCTACTTTAGGACCAGACAAGCACCTGTGGTAGTTCTCACCTTTGTACAGTAGATGAGCATCAACACACAGACGCCCAGGCCTGAGCCGAGAGAGGAGTCAGAATCTCCTACCGTGGGGACTAGGCACAGGTAGAAGGCCTACCCTTGACTTGAATCTCAGCCTGCTGCCCACCCCCGCCCCCAAGCTTCTCGACACACCCACCCCATGCTGCTTCAGCCCATGTATCCTAGGACTAACTACCACTTTTGAATTTGTTTCAGTGATTGACACTGTGGAACCTTATTTGTTTACATTTAAATGCCTAAATATTTGTAAGTGACTTTTTAATGATGTACAAAACTATTTAACGTTTACAGTGAATTGGTTTGCATTTGCAAATTTTTTGTGTGTTTTATCTTTATAAACCAAGTCTATTCACAGAATTATGAAGATGCTTATTAATACCCAAGTACATATACTATAGGTCTTCCCTGGTAGCTCACTTGGTAAAGAATCTGCCTGCAATGCAGGAGACCCCGGTTCGATTCCTGGGTCAGGAAGATCCACTGGAGAAGGGATAGGCTACCCACTCCAGCATTCTAGGGCTTCCCTTGTGGCTCAGCTGGTAAAGAATCTGCCTGCAATGTGGGAGACCTGGGTTTGATCCCTGGGTTGGGAAGATCCCCTGGAGAAGGGAAAGGCTACCCTCTCCAGTATTCTGGCCTGGAGAATTCCATGGACTGTATAATCCATGGGGTCACAAAGAGTCAGACATGACTGAGCGACTTCTACGCATACACTATACATCAAGTTTAGCAAACAAGTAGAATCTTTTTTTCCTCCAGGCAATAATTCAAATGATTCTCAGAGATCATGCATCTTATAATCTGACTGCAAATTCTATCCTGCCACGTGGTCTTTAACATCACCTAAAAAAATGGAGCCAGTCCTGGCTGAGACCACAGGAAGCTAACCAGCCTCAGCAGAGGCCAGGCAGAGAACGAGGTACTTACCTGGCTTTCTGCTCCAGAGGGCTGGAGAGCGAGTGCACCGAAATGTGCCTGGACTCTGCAGGCGAAGGCTGTGGCTTTCTGTCAGGACAGGTGGTGGTGACAGTGGACCGGCCCAGACCTACGGGGCAGGAGCAACCAGGAAAAGCACGTTACAAACTGCATGGAGAAGATGGCAGTGCAGCTTCTAGAGACTTCTACCACTTTGAAAATGCATTCGATCATCTTTGCAAGCAGTGGGGTATGTGAAAGTTATCCACAAAACTAACAATTCAGGCATGAAAATGAAACTTCAGTGATAACAGGAGAACACATGAAACTAACCAGCAGCCAAAGAAAAGCCACAGTCACTCTAAAAACCTCCACGTGCCAAGCAAAATGCTGGCACTTGACCCTCCATCCTACAGCCTGCACACCACCTGTAACCTTGGGTGGGGGAGTCAGGGTTCCCTAGGAGCCCACAGTTCAGAGGCTCCCATGACTCCCAGTTTATCAGCCTCCAGCTGCACTGTTACCCAGAGGAGAGGGGGGATGAGGAGCAACTGAGCCCCAACCAGAGCATCCACAGGCCTGTGTCCATAGCTCACCTTCCAGGTATGTTTCACTATCGAGGCTTCTCGGTTTGGGGAGTGGCGTGGAGGAGAGTCGCCTGGAGGCTGTGCTCTTGTGTGACCTTGAGGCCATGCTGCTGGGCACCTCGGACACCTCGCTGTCATCCTCTCCGCGTGTGCTTACTGGAGGCTGCTGAGAGGTGACTCTGGCATCCATAAAAACACACCTCTCGGGAACAGCTGCAGTGATGTTCTTGAGAGTCCCCGGCAGACACAGCAAGGGTGGGCTCCTGGCTGCCAAGCGGCTCTTGGTAGGGCACTGACTGACCCTTTGATGGTAGTTCTGGAAAGCTTTTTCCAGGCACTCTGCTTCTTGCTCCAGCTCTCTCACTCTCACCTTAGTACTGGCTACAAACTCGAGGTCGGAATCAGGGGAACTTCCCTCTGCGCTGGCATTTGGGTATCTGGGGATCCGCGGTGTAACTGGGCCTGCTGTCACCTCCTCTTGTCTCAGAGGATTTTTCAAGAAATCCCCACTGATGTTGCCATCACGAGGTTCCACCCTGGTGCTCATTAACCCGCTGATGGAGCGATTCAGCAGAGAGTGGCTCGGGTTGGGGTACACTTCATTCTCTAGTGCTGCAGGTCACAAACAGAGTGTGAGACAGGAAGGGAAGAGGTGGAGAACCAAACTGAAACGTTTCAGCAATTTTTTGGTTGAAAAATCAACTAGCACATTAAACAGTCTGTGGCGTGTGATCAAGATGGTGGAGTAGTAAGATGTGAAGCTCATCTCTGCCCACAATACATCAACAATACATCTACATGTAGAGTGATTTGCACAGAATATCTACTGAACACTGGCAGAAGATCTCAGACCTCTGAAAGGGCAAGAAAATCTCCATGGAACCAGGAAGGACA
Organism: Bos indicus x Bos taurus; assembly: GCF_003369695.1. Taxonomy (NCBI): domain Eukaryota; kingdom Metazoa; phylum Chordata; class Mammalia; order Artiodactyla; family Bovidae; genus Bos; species Bos indicus x Bos taurus. The sequence goes on along the minus strand of NC_040105.1, from coordinate 11,422,428 downwards.
AAAGGGAAAAAAAAGCAAGGAAGAAGTTGGGACAGGATCTGTATCCTCAGGAGGGTGCTATAAAAGAGGCAAGGTTCCTGCACCCCATGAGATCAGCCAAGATGGAGGTGAGCTCCAGAGCCTCTGGAGAAGAACGCAGCCTCTGGAGTGCAGCAGCTGGGACGGAGAGACCTGCACAAAAGGTCAGCACCACTGCCCTATACTCCCCAGCCCGAGACATGTGTCCTCCCATGCAGGCAGGAGCTGGGTGCTGAAGCTCACGCTTCAGAAATCAGACCCAGGGAGAGGGCTAGGGTGGGCTGTATGGAAACAGCCTGAAGGGGCTGGAGTCTGGAGCAGTCGCTCCTGAGGGTGTACATGGAAGAAGCTTGGGCCACCTTAGAGGCCAGGTGTTATTGATGGTTGGGGTGTGTGAGGGGAGTGGTGGGACGCACTACTACAGCCTCTTCCGCTGTTCACACTTTCAGGTGGCATGACACGGCTTACAGGAGCTTCAAGAGGGGTCACGAGCTGCAGCAACCACCACCTGCATGCCACAGGCTTCAGGATCGGTTCTGAGCCTCTGCTGTGACTTACTCCCCACACCTCAGGCTACAGAAGCAGTCTTGAATGGCCACCACTGCCGCCCTTCTGGGCTCCAGCAGTGGTCTCAAGCCGTCAATGATCCCATCGCATGCTCTGGGAGTGTGTGAGATCCTCCACCAATGCTGAGAACCTCAGGACTGGGCACCAGCCACTGTACCTGCACACCCTGATTATAAGGGGATAATGACCATGGCCAGCACACGCTGAACAAAGAGGTCACAGGCATCCATATCAAAAAACAGCCCTCATGCCAAACAAACACTAAACCCACAGAAGCTACACAGTGATGCTTCCGCATATAAATAGTCCCCCAAGACCACAACAGATATATTTCTCTTCTGTAAGTTTGAGAGAGAAAATTAAGTAAAATGAAGCAAAGGAACCACTCCCAGTTAAAAGAACAAGATAATTCCCCTGAAAGAACAAACAATGAAACAGACCTCTTCAGTTTAACAGACACTGATTTCAAAAAAGATAATGAAAATATTAAAGGGAGTAAGAAAAAGTGTCAGTAAAAATGCAGAGTACTGTAAAAAAGGGACTAGAAACGATAAAGAGGAAGCAAGAGAATTACAAAACTCATTGCTGAGATTAAAACTGAACTAAAGGCAATGAATTATGTAGAAAAACAAGCAATTCCCTGGTGGTACAGTGGTTAGGACTCCACACTTTCACTGCTGAGGGTGTGGGTTCAATCCCTGGTCAGGGTACTAAGATCCTGCAAGTCATGTGGCATGGCCAAAACAAAACAAAACCAGTAACACCAAAGAATGAATAAGTGACCCAGAAGACAGAATAATGTAAATCACCCATTCAGGACAGCAGAGAGAAAGCCAAATGAAAAAAAAAAAAAAAGAAACCTAAACAAAAGACCTGAAAGTAGTCAGTCGTGTCCAACTCTTGGTGACCCCATGGACTATACAGTTCATGGAATTCTCCAGGCCAGAATACTGGAGAGGGGAGCCTTTATCTTCTCCAGTGGATCTTCCCAACCCAGAGATCAAACCCAAGTCTCCCACATTGTGGGCAGATTCTTTACCAGCTGAGCCACAAGGGAAGCCCAAGAATGCTGGAGTGGGTAGCCTATCCCTTCTCCAGTGGATCTTCCCAACCCAGGAATCGAACTGGGGTCTCCTGCACTGCAGGCGGATTCTTTACCAATTGATCTAGAGACCTATGGGACAATAAAAAGCACGCCAAGCTATACATAATAGGGATTCCAGAAAAGGAAGAAAGAGAAAAGATCAAAAATGTATTTGAAGAAATCACGGCTGAAAACTTCCCAAACCTGAAGATGTAAACAGATATCTGATGCAGGAAGCAGACGGGGTTCCACATAAGGTAAACTCAAAGAGACCTACACCAAGGCATATTCTAGTTAAAAAATGGCAAAAGTTAAAGAGAGGATTCTAAAGACAGCAAGAGAAAGAGAGTAAGAAAACATAGATTTTTTTCCCCCACTTCCTAGAATATTTTAGAGCCTATATGGCTACCAGTCTAAGGCAAGTAGATAAAGGATGGAGTTAACATACTTGAAAAACAGGGTAACTACAAATCAAAAACATACAACAGATTCACAAAAACCAAAAAGAAGAGAACATAAGTATAACACAAAAGAAAATCATCAAACCACACAAAGGAAAACAAAAAGAAATGGACAAATATAAAATCAATGGGAAAACAAGCCTTAAAATGGCAATAAATGTATATCTAACAGTAATCACTTTAAATGTAAATGGACTGAATGCACCAATCAAAAGACCCAGTGATTGACGGGATTAAAAAAAACAAGAGCTTAGGGCAAAGGACACAGACTGAAAGTAAGGAGATATAAAAAGATATTTTAACCAAAGAGAAATGAAAAGAAAGCAGGGATCACAATACTTTCATCAGACAAAATAGACTTTAACACAAAGGTCATAAAAAAAGATAATGAAGGACACTTTATAATGATAAAAGGGTCAATACAAGAAGAAGATTTTACATGTGTTAACCTAAAATATATGTGCCTAACATAGAAGCACCCAAACACATAAAACAAACACAAACAGATATAAAGAGATAAATTCACAAGAATATGATAATGGTAGGAGACTTTAACACCCCACTCCCATCAATGGACAGATCTTCTATGCAAAATAATAATAAAACAACAGAGATCCTAAATGGTACAACAGAGCAGTTAGACCTAATTGGTATTTTCATGGCATTATATCCAAGAACAAAAAACCAATACACATTCCTTTCAACTGTGCATGAACAGTCTCTACAACTGACCACATGCTGGAGCACAAACAAGCCTCAACATATCTAATGGTACAGAAATTATCACACATCTTTTCTGACTATAAACGCATGAAACTAGAAATTAACCACAGAAAAAGAAATGGGGAAAGACTAAACAATATGCTACTGGAAAACCAATGGATCAACGAGGAAACCAAAGTGGAAATTTAAAAATACCTTAAAACAAATGACAGTGAAAACAGAACCATACAAAATCTAAGGGACATAGCAAAAGCAGTTCTTAGAAGTTCACAGTAATACAGGCCTTCCTCAAAAAAAAAAAAAAAAAAACAAACAAACAAGACAAATCTCAAATAAACAATGTAACATACCACCTAAAAGAATCAGAAAAAGAACAAACAAAACCTAAAGTCAGCAGAAAGAAGGAATAAAGATAGAAAATAAAGTAGCAATTAAAAAATGGAAAAAGTCAATAAAACCAAGAGCTGGGTCTTTGAAAGAGTAAATAAAACTGATAAACCTCTGGCCAGGCTCACCAAGAAAAGAGAAAGAACCCAAATAAACAAAATAAGAAATTAAAAAAGAGATACAACAGCCAATACCACAGAAATACAAAAAAAAAAAACTAAGGGAATACTAAGAACAATTATATGCCAATAAATTTGACAACTTAGAAGAAATGGACAACTCTGTAGAAATATAGAGCTCACCAAAACTGAATCAAGAAGAAATAATTTGAACAGACTGATCACTAGAAGTGAAAGAGAATCTGTAATTAAAACAAACAAACAAAAAAATCCATACAGACAAAGTACAAGACCAGATGTCTTCACAGGTGAATTCTTCCAAATATACAAAGAAGAACTTATACAGATCTTTCTTAAACTCTTACAAAAACTTGAGGAGGTAGGAACACTCACAAAGATCTTCTATGAAACCACTGTCACTCTGATACCAAAACCAAAGACACCACCAAAAAAGAAAATTACAGATCAGTATCTTTGATGAAATGAATATAGATGAAAAATTCCTCAGCAAACTATTAGCAAATTGAATCCAACAATACATACAAAAGATCATATACACAACCCACATGAAATTCATCCCAAGCTCACAAGAATGGTTCAACGTACACAAATCAATGTGAAACACCACATAAACAAAAGACAAAAACCACACGATCATCTCAAAAGATACAGAAAAACCATTTGAGAAAACTCAACATCCAGTCAAGACAAAACTCTTACTAAGGCGGGTATAGAGGGAACATGTCTGAACACAATAAACCATTTATGAAAAACCCACAGCCAACGTAATACTCAATGGTGAAAAGCCAAAAGCCTTTCTAGTAAAATTTAGAACAAGACAAGGATGCCTACTCTAACCTCTTCTATTCAATACAGTACTGAAAGCTCTAGCCACAACAATTAGACAAGAAAAATAATAGGTATCCAAATTGGAAGGGAAGAGGTAAAATTGCCACTATATGCAGATGACATGAAACTACACATATAGAAAATCCTAAGGACTCTACACAAAAACTACTATTTCTAATACATGAATTCAGCAAAGTAGCAGGATACAAGATTAACCTTCAGAAACCAGTTGCATTTCTTTACACTAACAATGAAATATTAGAAAGGGCATGTAAAAAAACAGTACCTTTTAAAATTACTTCCCCCTCCAAAAAAAAGAAAAATAAACTTGACCGAGGTGAAAGATTTATACATTGAGAACTATAAAATAGGATTCTTTACCAGCTGAGCCACCAGAGACACCCAAGATACAGGAGTGGGTAGCCTATCCCTTCTCCAGTGGATCTTCCAGACCCAGGAATTGAACTGGTGTCTCCTGCACTACAGGTGGAATCTTTACCAGCTGAGTTACTAGGGAAGCCCATCAAATTATTAATAAAGGAAATTAAAGAGGATTCAAAGAAATGGAAAGATATCCCATGCTCTTGGACTGGAACAATACTGTTAAAATGGCAATACTACCCAAAGAAATCTATAGATTTAATGTGATCTCTATCAAATTACCCATTATATTTCTTCAAAGAACTAGAATAATCAATCCTAAAATTTATATGGAACCATAAAAGACCCAGAATTGCCAAAGTAATCCTGAGGGAAAAAAAAAAAACAAGCCAGAAGGCATAACCCTTCCAGACTTCAGACAATACTACAAAGCTACTGTAATTAAAACATCATCATACTGACACAAAAACAGACATATGCATTAATGGAATAGAATAGAGAGCCCATAAATAAACCCACACATCTACAGTCAATTAATCTTCAACAAAGGAGGCAATAATATACAATGGGAAAAACACAGTCTGTTCAACAAGTGGTGCTGGGAAAGCTGAAGAGCTGCATGTAAATCAACAAAATCAGAACACACCCTCTCACCATACACAAAAATAAACTCCAAATAGCTTAAAGACTTAAACATAAAACATGATACTATAAAATTCCTAGAAGAGATCATAGGAAAATATTCTCTGACATAAATCACAGCAATTTTTTCTTAGGTCAGTCTCCCAAGGCAATAGAAATAAAAACAAAAATAAACAAATGAGACCTAATCAAACGTACAAGCCTTTGCACAGCAAAAGAAACCATAAACAAAACAAAAAGACAACCTATACAATGGGACAAAATATTGCTAACAATGCTACTAACGAGGGCTTAATTGCCAAAATACATACACTCAATGGCAAAACAAACAAACAACTCAATTGAAAAATGGGAAAGAGTATGGAGGTTCCTCAGAAAAGTAAAAATAAATTACCATATGATCTAGTGATTCCACTCCTGGGCGTATATACAGACAAAACTCTAATCCAAAAAGACATATGCACCTGTATGTTGACAGCAGCACTATTCACAATAGCCGAGACATGGAAACAACCTAAACCTTCATCAACAGATGAGTGGATAAAGATGTGGTGTGTACACACACACACACACACACACACACACACACACACAGAGGAATATTACCCAGTCATAAAAAAGAACAAAATAATGCCATTTGCAGCAACAGGGATGCAACTAGAGAATACCATACTAGGTGCAGTGAGTCAGAAAGAGAAAAACAAATACCATGTGGTATCGCTTCTATGTAGAATCTAACATATGACACAAATGAGCACATCTATGAAACAGAAACAGACTCTTAGACATTGAGAACAGACTTATGGTTGCCAAGGGGGAGGGCGTTGGGGGAGGGATGGAGTGGGAGGCTGGGGTTAGCGGATATAAGCTACTATGTATGGAAGGGGTAAACAACAAAGTTCTACCGTAGAGCACAGAGAACTATATTCAGTATCCTGTGATAAACTGTAATGGAAAACAGTACCAAAAGCAATTTATATATGTGTGTGTGTGTGTGTGTGTGCGCGCGTGCACGCACGCAAGTGAATCATTTTGCTGTACAGCTGATTCAACACAACAGAGTAAATCAACTATACTTCAATAAAAAAAAAGTAGTTTGTAAAACCAAAGTTATGCCTGGTAGCTCAGAGGGTAAAGAATCTGCCTGCAATGCAGGTGACCTGGGTTCGATCCCTGGGTGGGGAAGCTCCCCTGGAGAAGGGAATGGCAACCTACTCCAGTACTCTTACCTGGAGAATCCCATGGATGGAGGAGCCTGGTGAGCTACAGTCCTTGGGGTCGCACAAGAGTCGAACACAACTGAGTGACTAACACTTTCACTTTCACAGTAGAAATCAACACAATAGGGTAAATCAACTATACTTAAACAAAAAAAAGTCTGTAAAACCACAGTCAAAACACTAATTATTAACGTTTGAGAGCTTATATGTACCAACTATTGCTTCATATGCCTTCTTTTGTAATGCATACTATTACTTCACAATCCATTATGCACGACCTTGAAATCCATAAAGCTCTGAGAACTGAAAAGGCATTCACAATGTATTCGGGGACAAAGCCTAACCAGACTTGAACTCATGTGGTTGAAAAACCTGACCTGATCTGATTTAAGCCCATTTATAATCTTTATTTAATCAGCAGGAACATTCACACACTTGACTTCAAAATAATGAATGTGTCTCATTACAGGATGCCACCTCCAAACTCCCAGGGCTGCAGCAAAATCTACTGCGTACAGCCTGAATCTCAGAGAGGGGAAGGGCATGTGGTCAGGGCGCCACCGTGGGCCCAAAACTCTCACTGCTCCCACGTCATGGACAGGAGACTATAGCTGAATCACCCAATTGCAAAGCACCAAGTCACTGGGCTGGCCTAATGCAAAGCCACCACATGTGACCGCTCCTCTCCTGCAAGGCCACCTTGATGGTGCCAGGGACAGATGCTTGGCAGGCCCGTGCTCGTGAAGCTTCCATCCTCACTGAACTATTTCTAATGATCTGAGCTCAGGATAGTTTCAGCAGTGTGAAGTTTGGCAAATGCAGAGTTGTGGCGAGAAAATGAGCAACAGGAAAGAGTAGAGATGAGTGAAGAGACGGAAATAAAAGTAGGGTGGGGAGAAGGGGCCAAGGGCCCGAGGGGGAAGAAGTGCAAATAGGAACTGAGGATGGCTCAGAATCACAAAGTCTCATGAACTTCTGCTGGGCTTGAAAGCAGCTCAAGAAAGCGTCAAAATTGGCACTTGGTAAGAAGGAGGGGCAGATGTCATGCATCCACAGGAAGACACAGTAATAAAATGACAGCAGTGGCCATTTCCCCAAGTGTTTTATGTGCCCCAGGCACTGCACTGGAGCCAACCACATATCCCCTTCATCCTCCACTGCACAGAAGGTATTATCCTCATTACAAAGAGGGGACTCGAGGCCCAAGGAAGTTAAAAGAAATGTACCCAAAACCAAACAACTTAACTGCAAAACTGGGGTACAAAACCAGTTTTCTGATTTCAGCAGCAGTGCTCTTTCGCCAGGCCACGCTGCCTCTCCCACTCACATAAACCTCTGTCAGGGAATATATAAAACCACTCAAGAGTTGATTGATCTTATTATCAGGATGTGTGAGTGTCAGTCGCTCAGTCATGTCTGACTCTTTGCAACCCCATGGACTGTAGCCTGCCAGGCTCCTCCGTCCATGGGATTTCCCAGGCAAGAACACTGGAGTGGGTTGCCATTCCCTTCTCCAGGGGATTTTCCTAACCCAGGGATCAAACCCAGGTCTCCTGCACTGCAGGCGGATTCTTTGCTGTCTGAGCCACCAGACAGCAAATAAAAAAGGAAAGCCTAGGTCCAGGATGAATTTGGGGGCTTCTGTGTCACTATCACACCTATCTGTGGTATGAGGTTCCCCCAAGCATGGGGCACCTGTGAAAACAAGTCACGCTGGCTGACTTGTTTGGTTGGATACCTGGTTGGTATCCCTGAAATGGACAGGGAGCGTGACTTCTGAGATGGCACATTTCTCTATGACTTTTCCCTACGAGGTGCTGTGTGTGCTCAGCTGTGTCCAACTCTGTGGCCCCATGGACTATAGGCCGCCAGGGCCCTCTGTCCATGGGATTCTCCAGGCAAGGATACTGGATTGGGTTGCCATTCCCTTCTCCAGGGGATCTTCCCCACCCAAGTATCAAACACATATTTCCCACGTCTTCTGCATTGGCAGGAGGGTTCTTTACCACTGAGCCACCTGGGAAGCTTTCCCCTACTATGAGAATTACTAAGAATTCAATGAGTAACAATTACATTTTCACAAATGTCAGAAGTTTTACACACACACACACACACACACACACACACACACACACATAAAGGTTAAAAATGTCTCTAACCTGTCTGAGTTTGTTTTAGTTGCAATTTTAAAATTGAAACCTGTGTAGTTAACCTCTTGACAGAAGCATCATATTCTAATACCTGGGCCTTCAGCTGGGCAGAGCGCTCAATCTGCAGAGAATTAGAGAAGAAAAGAAATGAACATAAAAGAAATCACAGCTCACTTCAAAGGGAGCTATTCTCTCATTAGGCTTATTCTCTTTTGCCCTTTTGCCAATTCTGAGCAGCGTTACACCCTTAACGCACAGGGTCCCTACAAGATGACGAAAGATAAAACAAGTTTCCACCTCTTGTCACATGCAAGTTAGAGCAGCTACTCCAGGGCAGACACAAGAGAGATGGCAGTAGTATTTCCAAGTCACAGGGTGAGAATCAAGACACTGCCACTGTGGGCACCACCAGGACTTGAAAAATTGTGCATTTAAGTGAGTTTGCTTGCCTCTGGATTTTGTGACAATTATGAATATAAAGTCACATGATCACTGGAGAGTTCTCTCAGATGAGAAAGCACATACTTTAGCGCCTTGGGGGAGCTCTGATGTTGAAGTAAACCCCATTTACACCGGTGTGGTGTGTGCCAAGTTCACATATCTATGCAGCAGACTGGCCCGACCCCTGGCTGCACAAGGAGCAATACTCACCTCGCTTTGAAGCTGTTTTTGTAGAGCTTGCTTGTGGGTTTCGAACTCCTTATGCTCAAATGCAATAGCATTTTCTGCTTTCTTTAATTCTTTCTGAAAAATCAGCAGTTCGGGAGACGGCTGAGCTATGCCTAGGAAAGTAACAGATAGTGATTGTTATCAACCTGAAGTTTTCTCATTGAGCTTTACTTTTAAAAGCAGCTAGAGAAGTTTCAAATTGTTCTTCCTTTTAGGGCATGCACACAATTTTCTAACAGCTCCATCAAATGGACAACGAGCAATTCTGCCACAGGAATTTGAAAACAATTTAATGCACATAAATGCAAATTTTACTATTCTTGAGTCCTTCTCAATCCTGACTATTCATTGGAAAAACCGATGCTGAAGCTGAAGCTCCAGTACTTTGCCACCTGATGTGAAGAGTCGACTCATTAGAAAACACCCCAATGCTGGGGAAGATTGAAGGCAGGAGGAGAAGGTGATGACAGAGAATGAGATGGTTGGATAGCATCACCAACTCGATGGACATGAGTTTGAGCAAGCTCTGGGTGATGGTGAAGGACAGAGGAGCCTGGCATGCTGCAGTCCATGGGGTCACAAACAGTTAGACACGACTGAGCGACTGAACAACAACCCAAGGCAATCTACAGATACAGTGCAAACCCTATCAAATTACCAATGGCATTTTTCACAGAATTAGAACAAACAATTTCACTATTTGTATAGAGACACAAAAGACCTCGAACAGCCAAAGCAATCTTGAGAAAGAAGAATGAAGCTGGAGGAATCAGGGTCCCTGACTTTAAACTATACTACAAAGCTACAGTAATCAAGACAATATGGTACTGGCACAAAATCAGAAATATAGATCAATGGGACAGAACAGAAAGCCCAGAAATAAACCCACGCACCTATGGTCAATTAATCTATGACAAAGAAGGCAAGAATATACAATGTTGAAAAGACAGTCTCTTCAAGTGGTGCTGGGAAAACTGGACAGCTACATGCAAAAGAATGAAATTAGAACATTCTCTAACACAATATACAAAAATAAACCCCAAATGGATTAAAGGGCCTAAATGTAAGCCCATGCATATATGCTCAGTCGTGTCCAACTCTTTGCAACCCCATGGACTGTAACCTGCCAGGCTCCTCTGTCCAAGGGATTCTCCAGGCAAGAGTACTGGAGTGGATTTCCATGCCCTCCTCCAGTGGATCTTCTCGACCCAGGGATCAAACCCAGGTCTCCTGCATTACGGGCAATTCTTTACCACTGAGCCACTGGGTAAGCTCAGATAGTATAAAACACTTAGAGGAAAACACAGGCAGAACACTGATATAAGTTGTAGCAATATCTTTTTGGATCCACCTCCTAGAGTAATGAAAATAAAAATAAGCAAATGGGACCTAATAAAACTTCAAAGCTTTTGCACAGCAAGGGAAACCATAAAAAAAAAAACCAAAAAACAAAAAGACCACCCAACAGAATGGGAGAAAACATTTACAAATGAAGTAACCAACAAAGGATTAATTTCCAAAATATACAAATAGGTCATGCAGTTCAAATAACCCAATCAAAAAGTGGGCAAAAGATTTAAATAGACATTTCTCCAAAAAAGACATACAGATGGTTAAAAAGCACATGAAAAGATGCTCAACATGACTAATTATTAGAGAAATGCAAATCAAAACTACAATAAGATACAACCTCACACCAATCAGAATGTCCCTCATCAAAAAGTCTATATACAATAAATGCTGGAAAGGGCATGGAGAAAGGGGAATCCTCCTTCACTGATGGTGGAAATGTAAACTGGTACAACCACTATGGAGAACAGTATGGAGGTTTCTCAAAAAAATAAAAACAGAACTACCATGTGATCTAGCAATCCCACTGCTAGGCACATATCTGGAGAAAACCATAATTTGAAAAGATACACATACCCCATTGTTCACTGCAGTGCTATTTACAATAGCCAAGACATAGAAGCAACCAAATGTCCATGGACAAATGAATGGATAAAGAAGATATGGTATATATACACAATGGAATACTGCTCAGCCACAAAAAAGAAATAATGCCATTTGCAGCAACAAGTATGCAACTAGAGAATACCATACTAAGTGAGGCCAAGTCACAGAAAAAGACAAATATCTTACAATATCACTTATACGTGGAATCTAAAAAGTCATACAAATGAACTTATTTACAAAACACAACAGACTACACAGACTTCAAAAACAAGTTTATGGTTAGCATAGGGGAAAGGCAGGGAGAAGGATAAAATTAGGAGTTTTGGGTTAACAGACACACAGTACCATATATGAAATAGATAATAAGGACCTACTGTACAGCACAGGGAACTTGACTCAATAACCTGTAATGACCTACATGGGAAAAGAAGCTGAGAAAGAATGGATATTTGTATATGTATAACAGAATCCCTTTCTCTACACCTGAAACACAACACTGTAAATCAACTATACTCTAATCTAAAATAAAAATTAAATTTAAAAATGTTTATTCTTACAGACACTATGAATTATGGAATAGCAAGCAACAAAGAAGGAATTTCAATCTGGAATTTTAGTTTTATAAAAGCTTCCCAACTGAAGCCTCCCCTAGAGCAGTTTCCTGGGACTTCCCTGGTGGTCCAGTAGTTAGGGCTCTGCACTTTCACTGCAGGGGGCACAGGTTTGATCCCCGGTTGGGGAACTAAGATCCCACATTCTCATGGTGTAGCCAAAAAGAAAAAAAAAACAATTTCCTATTATGAACCTAACATGAATTACAAATCATTTTTTAAAAAAGACTTACGGTTTAGGAGATGCATGTTTTCACTTTTCATGTCTTCCACTTGTTGTTTAAGTAGTTTATTTTGTGCCTGAAGCTCCAGTTTTCCTTCTTTCAGTAGAGAATAGTCACTCATCTCTTTAACCTTCTCGCTTAGCATGTGGTTTTGCTTTGTTAACGCCAAACATTGAGCTCTGACAGACTCCAATTCAAGCTGGAATTGGAAAAGGAAAACTCGTATTTGAACAGAGACTTTACAGGACTGAGTAGGTAAATGCCGACAGTCTGCTCTCAGCTTTGTGGCATAATTTAATTATGGTCAGCTCGCTGGTCTGCTGCTCTGTAACAAGACGACTCTAACTACAACAACTTTGGTCTTGGAGCTGGGGCAAGTTCATACAACTCAATTTATGCAGAACCCTGTCCTACATAGCAAGTCCTTCAGATTCTCACCCAACTTTCCATATGCAACTAAGGACCCAAAAGCCATCACAGATTTAATAATGTGTCTGTTTTTTAATATGAAAAGGTGAGATAGATACTACTAAGGTGCTGGGAGGTGCTCTCCTTCCCTCAGTCTGATATATCTCATTTGAAGACAGGAGCCTATAAAGTTCTCAAGTAATTCATCACAGTTGCAAAAACAAATCTTATATACAGAATATATTTTAAGTATCTGAAGGTCCAGTTCTGGGCTTTGGATAGCAAGCACAGAAACGAACAGAAAAAAAGTAACAGTATCATGTGAAAAATGCCTCTCATTTTGCTTTAATCTGTGAGATCCCGATGTAGTGATAGGAGCTTTTACCTGGTGGTGAGGGGAAGGGGAAAGAAGCTGAGTAGATACTAGTACATGCCAGCCACCTGCTATGGAAAGGCAAAGAAACCAGCTGAAATCCCTCAACAAACCATGGGATGTGGGCAATATTCCAGAGCTTACAGATAAGGGATCTGAGGTCACAAATCTTGCCCACAGGCACACAGTGAGGGATTCAAGGACGACTCTGGGCTCCAAAGGACATGCTCTTTCTATGCTTCTCTAGGAGACAAAGACTGAAATGAACAACTACTGAATTAAATTCAGCCATCACCCTCTGAATCATATAATAAACAGTCTAAACATACAAAGAGGATCACTTGAGATAAATTATGTGTGACTGAAGTTAAAATTTCCTGTGTTGTCTAACATCTATTTCAAAAAATCAATATGATTAACAATTACCTCGAGTTCTTTCACACGGTTTACAGAACGATCAAGTTCTTCCTTCTTACAATTAAGAGCTGCAAGTTCCTCTTGCAAATGTAAAGCTTTCTCTGAAAGACAAAGCCAAGCAACTAAATATCATAAAGGTTTCTCAGTGAATACAAGTCATTTAATCATTTATAGCCAGTATGTCAGACCTAATGACCATTATTTCATCATCTAAAATAGCAGAGGGGATTCCCTGGTGGCCCAGTTGTTAATATTCCATGCTTTCACTGCCCAGAGTGCAGGTTCGATCACTGATCAGGAAATTAAGATCTTATAAGCCCTGTGGCATTCCCCTCCCCCAAAAAAGATATAAAACAGCAGATATTGGGTCAAAAAAAAATTAGCAGGCAAGTAAGTCCTGTTACTCATTAGGTAATGTGAAGTCAGTTGTAACGGTCATATATGTGGTGAACTTCCTGCTACACACAAGTCACCAGAGTTACACCACCCGTGTGGAATGTGGGGCCCTCATGCCAACAGCTCTGAATTTCCTTAAAGACAAAGACTGCTCTGGTAAGATTTTATAGTTATTATTTTGTCATTATCACTTCATCTAACATAAGGCTATATAGATGTATCATCAAAAAGTCACATGCTAACTACATGGCAATACCAATTCCTACAGAAGTATTAATATTAGTCTGAGCACGACAGGCGCCAAGGAGCAGCCACGCACACCTGGTGGCCTGCTGATAAGGACCAAGTGCCCAGCCCTGGCTGACTCCTTGCAATCCATTTGAAATAGCCACCCAAAACTCTTGTCACAGGATAGTTCCTAGAGATACACTGCAATGTCAAATATCTGAAAGATCAATTACCTAACTCTCCTCGTCTCGGGGTAATATATACAAGAGTTTAGGAGGGTATATGTGAAAATAAAATATCATGAAGCATAAATACGTGTTAGAAGTTAAGAAAAATAAGAAATCAGGTCATAACACCTCTCATGGTTTAGAGTAGTATTAACCCACAGCAGTAAGTTGATGCCACATTCTTGACATCACAGATTTATTCATCAAGATATACTGAAATATAGTTGAATAAAATTCTACCAATAAATCACTGATCTTTGTGAATATACAAAAAGTTAAACAAGAAGGTTTACAAAAACATTGAAAGACAGTGATTATTTTTTTCACTCTGTAAAATTAAAAGGACAAAAACTATGTCAGTTAATAGTAACGATGAAGTGGAAGGTATATATTTTTTGGATTAAAGAACAGACCCAACTTAAGAAGCTGATAACCTGTGTTGAAACTGAAAAATACAGCTTCCTGCCCTGCTCCCCAAATCACCTTTATTTTTCCTTTCATCTTCGATCAGTCTGTTGGTTCTAGTGATATAGTCCTCCTTCAGTTCAAGTTGATACCTGAGAATCAGAAGGATGGAAAATGAGTTTTGGTCACTTCCCTAGACAGACTGCTATCAACAATGAGCTTATCTTATGGCATCAGGGCACTGAAGGGTACTAAGCAGGACAACACATGAACTTCTGGAGCACTCAGTGCTAAGGCCAGGGGTCCAAATTCTGGCTTTAAAAAGTCCACTAAAGTCTTGCTGCAGTTCTATAAACTGGGTCCCAAAACTCAAGCACAAAATGAAGGGTCATGTTACTGAGGCTATAGAGGGCACTGTTTCCCAGCTGGCATCCAGTGACACAAAAAAAGTAAATGTACTTACTTTATACTGTGTACAGCAGACTCTAAATCCCAAAGGATAACAAGTCAGTCACTTCCAGTCCACCTGTCCCGCCTTCCCACCCTCAAGCAGGATAAGACCTTTCACCCTAAGGAACTGAACAGTAGTACCAAGAGCCACTGTCAACAGCAAATATATTTGGACTGGTGATACCAGAGTCACATTTTCATGGAATTTTACCATCCCCACCAGCTGTTAGCAGCTGCCTTTCTGGTTCAAAGATTAGAGAAAAGAAAGAAGTACTCCTGTGGTGAATATCCTCAGAACCTCAACACCTGCCAAAGTCATATAAGGACACCCACGGACAGACAAAGATACCTGACAGTCCACTCCATAGCTATTATCAAGCTAACATACACACTTTTATTCACTTATTCCTAAAACTTTAACAACTATAGATTCCTTATAGAGCTCATCTCTAAAATATGTAGATAAATCCATAAAATATGTGGACAAAAATCTACCACATCAAAACTGATCCACAGAAAACTGCTATATTTTTTATTAGAATTATTTTAAAGAATAACCTCCAAAAACCTTTGAAGGTACTATATCATGGACTATCAATGACAAATTATGGACAAAGCAGTAGAGAGAGGCCAATGATGAAGAAACATCGAGAGTTGCTGTGTTGAGTCATCACTTCACTATGAATTCATTACATCAATAAACATTAAGTGAACACTTACTTTGTGCCAGACATTACACTGAACACTGGAGAGAAAACTTACCACATATGCACTTAATGCCTCTGCACTAAGATACTATCCACTAGAACACAGCAAAATGCAGACTAGAGGGAAGCCATGGTACCAGAGCTGTACACACCTTCCTTTCCCTCTATCGTTTTTTGCTTCATACAGTTAATTCTAGTTTGTTCCTTTTGATTCTTGCTTTTCAGAATCTTGAAGGAATACAGATCAACAAATACTATAACGAATTAGCAGAATAATTTACAGATCATTAGCTATTCCATCTGAATGGCAGTATAAGTGGGGTAGAGGAAAACATAAAAAGTGACTATAATCCCCATTTGATAGCTTCTCAGCAAGGTACAAGGTGCCCTAAGAAACTCAAGCAAATCACAGGCCCTCAGTAAATACTCCAGAAGTGACAAGAACAAGCAGAGGATGCTATTTCCTGTACTGTATCTTTTTAAAACCATCCTAACTCGAGTATTCACAGGAAAAGCTTGACTGTCAATGAACATGTATATTCTTTTTAAACACTGGATTTTGCCATAAAATACTAGTCTTATCTACTTTATTAGTGTTGCTGTGTTTCCATCAACTTAATTCAAATACGATACTTTTTTTTTAAGATGCCAAACAATTACTTTAGAAGTTCGTTCTTGAGCTTTTGGTCATAGGTCTCCTCGATATTCTTTATAGTCAACTCCCGCCTCCGCAGTCCATCAGTCATGCTTTTATTTTTTTCTTCTTGCAGTCTCTGGGCCCTGAAATTAGCAAAAACAGATAAGGCAAAATTGAAAAATATTAATATTGGGGAAAAGACATGTGTTTTTAGCCCCACAGACTCAAACTGTTCTGTGACTGTCACGGCTAGGGAGTAAAAACAAAGGGCCAGAAGTGTCCCACTATTTTAGGAGCTGATCTAGTGATGATGGATCTGAACTATAGACAGAACTCAATAGTTTTCTGGCTGGGGTGAGTGAGAAAATGCCAAAACCAAAGTGGTGTCTCACAGGAGATGGTTCACACTTAAAAAAAAATGGTCACAAGTGGTAAGCGGCCATAATCAATTCAGGGGTAAAAGATTAATGTTTTAAGTTACAAAGCTACACACAAACTTCAGTTAGTATACTCAAGTGCTTGTTTCTTTTATAATACTGTTTCTAACTGACTAGCCCAGAGCTATTAAAGACATAAAATGTGTTCTGGCCTTTCATAATCTACTAGTTCAACATCAGTGAACTAAATCAATACTGAAGAGAAAATACTGAAAAGAGAGCAAAAGATAGATGGATCAATCAGAACGTCCCAACACTAAAGAAAGGAATGGTCTTAATAGTGAAACCTCAAGTCAA
This sequence comes from Bos indicus x Bos taurus, assembly GCF_003369695.1. Lineage (NCBI taxonomy): Eukaryota > Metazoa > Chordata > Mammalia > Artiodactyla > Bovidae > Bos > Bos indicus x Bos taurus. Next base: position 11,405,385 of record NC_040105.1, on the reverse strand, counting down.
GCACAAAATCAATTCCAGAGCCGGGGAACTGGGTTCACAGGGATTCAGATCAAGCTAAAAACAGAAGCGCCAGTCAACAGAGACTATTCCAGGCAAAGGATAAAACGCCTCTGTTAGCGCCCTCTGCTGGTTAGTCTGTAAAGCAATGGAGCAGTATTTAGTTTATATGATATTGCTTCCCTGATGGCTCAGATGGTAAACAATCTGCCTGTGATGCAGGAGACCTGGATTCGATCCCTGGTTGGGAAGATCCCTTGGAGAAGGAAATAGAAACTCACTCCAGTATCCTTGCCTGGAGAATTCCATGGACAGAGAAGCCTGGTGGGCTACAGTCCATGGGGTCACAAAGAGTCGGACACGACTGATGACTTAACATGTTCATTTTCAGTATGCTTAGAAAGGAGGAGGAGGGAAAATGGAGGTAAATAAGTGATTACATAATCATTAGCTATCAATGCCCAAATTGGTTTCCTTTTCTCGCTTATGGTCCATTTACCTCTTCAGTACTGCCAAAACCACTAAGGTTGGTAGAGAGAAGAAATCAAATGAACCTAGCCTACTTAAATGAGAAAACAACATTCATGAAAACGAAGACAAATCTTTTAAGGAAAGAAGATTCCTGGAGTGTCTGTGAGTGCCAATTAATGGCAGATAAATGGGAAAGAAGGCTTATTCCATAAACTATACAATGCTGAGCTTGCTATGTATCCTAGGTAAGATGTGAAGAACCAAAGACTGGTGAACGTTTAGAAAAAAGCAACACACACACTACAAGCAACAATTTCTCCCAATACAGGTCAACTCAGAGCCACCGTGTTCCCCTTTTTTGCCAGCAGAGCAGGTCAATCTGGCAGGTCTGGCTGTCTGGAATTCAGTTACTACATGCACATGAAACCGTGAGACCTGAATGGTTGACAGAAATGGGAAACGTATGATCTCTTAAAGCATTATTTGCTTCTCCAAATTATTTGTCTGGTCCCACTGTAGCCTGATGATGGCATTTCCTTCCGCTTTCATCCCAGTGTCTAATATTTCAAAAAAATACTCATCCTCATTTCTCCTGAAGTGTGCCTTTGAAGCTAGGTGATATCACCTTTACAAACAAGAATTCTATTCTGTAGTATTAGAATATGTAGACATATTGAGTAGTTCTTTTTCATCTCGTTCATTCTGAAAGTCCAAAATGGACACGTATTACTTACAATTCAAAGGCTTCAATTCTTTGTTTCAACTCAGCTTCTCTGCCTCTCAGCAAATCTATGTCTTTTAGTAGAAGCTGCCTTTGAGCATAGATTTCTTTTGTTTCATTCTGTAGAAGAAAGCATTAATTTTTACCAAGCAAGCTAAAGAAGACAAAGGAGATTTGAACTAATACATTGCTTCCTAAATTCTAGAAAACAAAGGATGGACATTAAAGAACAATTTTCAAGAGGTTCCAATTCAAGGTATATGTTTTGCCTTTTTATCCTCACAAAAATTTATTCCCCTCCTCCCTCAAGGACTGTTAAGTTACATTACCCTGTATTTCCAGCATCCCTTGTGTATAATTACTTTGTTACATCATTAACATCTCTCAGACACTTAAAAAAACTTCGTTAAGTTCCACAGCAAGAGAAAAATGAAACAAAATGTTCATTCAGCAATAAAATAAACTTAAAAGATGATGGCCCGAATGAATGGCCACACTTCATGTATGTGTTCCCTGAACACCTATCATGTGTTCAAGGCCACACTGGGTGCTGGGTACACAAAGATGGACAGATACAGGTCAGTCCCCACCTTAAAAAAAACTCAGTTTATTCAAGGAGAGAGAGACAAACCAAGAGTTACACCACAGCGTGATGATTTCACAAAGTACATCAAGACTCCACGGGACGAGCAATGCCTAGAGGAGTCCATCAGTGGGGGGTCAGGAGAGGCATCACAAGGACCTGGCATTCCAGCTGGATTTTGAAGGACTGGATGGTTTTATCAGGCCAAGAAGGGGAGGGGCATTCCAGGTGGTAGAATAAAGGCATGATACTCTTCACAAACGGCAACCTTCTCAAGAGCCTTCAGAGATCAGTTGAATAAACCAGGGTTCGAGTCTGTGAACTGGTTGATCTAGTCAGTCGTCTTTTTTTATTTAATGTTATTGAAGTGCAGTTGATTGACAATGCTATGTTATTTTCTGCTGTACAGCAGTAACTCAGTTATACAAATACATCTTTTTTATATTCTTATCCATTATGGTTTATTACAGGATACTGAATATGGTTCCCTGTCCCATGCTGTAGGACCTTGTTGTTTATCCATCCTATATATAAAAGTTAGCATCTGCTAATCCCAAACTCCCAATCCATCCCTCCTCCACATCCTTCCCCCATGGCAACAACAAGTCTGTTCTCTGTGTCTTTGAGTGTTTCACAGATATGTCCATTTGTCTCATATTTAAGATTCCTCACTTAAGTGATATCATATGGTATATTTGTTTTTCTGAATTTGGACAACTCAGCAGTGGCCACAGGACTGGAAAAGATCAGTTTTCATTCCAATCCCAAAGAAAGGCAATGCCGAAGAATGCTCAAACTACTGCACAGTTGCACTCATCTCACACATTAGTAAAGTAATGCTCAAAATTCTCCAAGCCAGGCTTCAACAATATGTGAACCATGAACTTCCAGATTTCAAGCTGGTTTTAGAAAAGGCACAGGAACCAGAGGTCAAATTGCCAACATCCGTCTGGATCATCAAAAAAGCAAGAGAGTTCCAAAAAAACAGCTACTTCTGCTTATTGATTACACCAAAGCCTTTGTGTGGATCACAACAAACTGTGGAAAAGTCTGAAAGAGATGGGAATACCAGACCACTTGACCTGCCTCTTGAGATATGTGTATACAGGTCAGGAAGCAACAGTTAGAACTGGACATGGAACAACAGACTGGTTCCAAATAGGAAAAGGAGTACATCAAGGCTGTTTATTTAACTTATATGCAGAGTACATCATGAGAAACGCTGGGCTAGATGAAGCACAAGCTGGAATCAAGACTGCTGGGAGAAATATCAATAACCTCAGATATGCAGATGACACCACCCTTATGGCAGAAAGTGAAAAGGAACTAAAGAGCCTCTTGATGAAAGTGAAAGAGGAAAGTGAAAAAGTTGGCTTAAAGCTCAACATTCAGAAAACTAAGATCATGGCATCTGGTCCCATCACTTCATGGGAAATAGATGGGAAAACTATGGAAAGAGTGACAGACTTTATTTTTGGGGGGCTCCAAAATCACTGCAGATGGTGATTGCAGCCGTGAAATTAAAAGATGCTTGCTCCTTGGAAGAAAAGTTATGACCAAGCTAGACAGCGTATTAAGAAGCAGAGATATATTACTTTGCCAACAAAGGTCCATCTAGTCAAAAACTATAGTTTCTCCAGTAGTCATGTATGGATGTTAGAGCTGGACTATAAAGAAAGCTGAGCACCGAAGAATTGATGCGTTTGGACTGTGGTGTTGAAGAAGACTTTTGAGAGTCCCTTGGACAGCAAGGAGATCCAACCAGTCCATCCTAAAGATCAGTCCTGAATATTCATTGGAAGGACTGATGCTGAAGCTGAAGCTCCAGTACTTTGGGCACCTGATGCAAAGAACTGACACACCAGAAAAGACCCTGATTCTGGGCAAGACTGAAGGCAGGAGAAGGGGATGACAGAGGATGAGATGGTTGGATGGCATCACCAACTCGATGGACGTGAGTTTGAGTAAACTCCAGGAGCTGGTGATGAACAGGGAGGCCTGGCGTGCTGCAGCCCATGGGGTCATAAAGAGTCGGACACGACTGAGTGTCTGAAATGAACTGAATGGTATATTTGTCTTTCTGACTTTGTCACCTGTCTTCAAGATGACACTGTTAGTGCTCGCTTTGGCAGCACATATACTAAAAGTAGAATGACACAGAGAAGATTAGCATGGTCCCTGCACAAAGATGACAGGCAAATTCGTGCAGTGGTCCATATTCTTCCTAGAATAGTGCTTTGCCATTATTAATGAACTGTGAGAAGTAGCTCAAGGCAGTGTTCCTCACCAGTAACTCCAGGTGAGGTAAGTTGAAGATGACTGAAGAAAAGGCTGGCTGTTGTTTAAGAAAATAACTAAAACCATCAGTTACTGGTTTCAGCTGACAACAGAATGGTTTATTGCTGCCACTGTCCATGCCTACACATAATTTATTTTGTATTTTTGAATAAAGACATTTGTACGTTCTTAGTAAATGAGCACAAGAGCCATGTACCAATATACTGCTTTCAACTTAAACCACTGAGGCATTTTTACTACAATGCTGTTAAAATCAGGATTTTAGTGTTTGCCATCACTCGATGAGAAGTTAAGCAGCAGCTTTTCTATGGAGAGTAAGAATAATTGTGTACAGAGTAAAGAAACATCCAACTGTGTGAAAACCTTTCTATAATAAAAATTGTTTAAAGTTAGGAAAAATAGATGATATTGTTAGTATAAACACAATCCAAGCCTCACAAACACCTGTGCCTCCAACATTTATTTTACAGCTTGTTGTTAAGTCACTACATCGTGTCCGAATCTTTGTGAATCCCATGGACTGCAGCACACCAGGCTTCACTGTCCTTTACTATCTCCCAGAGCTTGCTCAAACTCATGTCCATTGAATCAGTGATGACATCAAGCCATCTCATCCTCTGTTTCACCCCTTTCCTTCTGCCCTCAATCTTTCCCAGCATCAGGGTCTTTTCCAATGAGTCAGCTCTTCACATCAGGTGGCCAAAGTACTGGAGCTTCAGCTTCAGCATCAGTCCTTCCAATGAACATTCAGGGTTGATTTCCTTTACGAATGACTGGTTTGATCTCCTTGCTGTCCAAGGGACTCTCAAGAGACTTCTCTAACAACACAGTTCCAAAGCATCAATACTTCAGCACTCAGTCTTCTTTATGGTCCAATTCTCACATCCATACACGACTACTGGAAAAACATACCTTTGACTAAAGGGACTTTTGTCAACAAAGTGATGTTTCTGCTTTTTAATACACTGTCTAGGTTTGTCATAACTTTTCTTTCAAGGAGCAAGCGTCTTTTAATTTCGTGGCTGCAGTCACCGTCCAGTGATTTTGGAGCCCAAGAAAATAGTTTCTGTCACTGCTTTCACTTTTCCCCCATCATTTGCCATGAAGTGATGAGACCAGATGCCATGATCTTCGTTTTCAGAATGTTAAGTTTTAAGTCAGCTTTTTCACTCCCCTCTGTCACTTTCATCAAGAGGCTCTTTAGTTCCTCTTCACTCTCTGACATAAGGGTGGTGTCATCTGCATATCTGAGGTTATTGGTATTTCTCCCAGCCATCTTGATTCCAGTTTGTGATTCATCTAGTCCAACATTTCGCATGATGTACTTTGCACAGAAGCTAAATAATCAGAGTGACAATGTATAGCCTTGTTGTACTCCTTTCCCAATTTGCAACCAGTCCATTGTTCCATGTCCAGTTCTAACTGTTGCTTCTTGATCTGCATACACACTTCTCAGGAGGCAGGTAAGGTGGTCTGGTATTCCCTCCCATCTCTTGAAGAATCTTCCACAGTTTGTTGTGATCCACACAGTCAAAGGCTTTGGCATAGTCAGTGAAGCAGAAATAGATGTTTTTATGGAATTCCCTTGCTTTTTCTATGATCCAACGGATGTTGGCAATTTGATCTCTGGTTGCTCTGCCTTTTCTCAATCCAACTTGTCCATCTGAAAGTTCTCAGTTCACGTTCCGCTGAAGCCTGGCTTGAAGGATTCTGAGCATCACCTTGTTAGCACGTGAAAAAAGCACAAGTGTACAGTAGCTTAAACATTCTTTGGCGTTGCCTTTCTTTGTGACTGGAATGAAAACTGACCTCTTCCAGCCCTGCGGCCATTGCCAAGTTTTCCAGATTTGCTGGCATATTGAGCACAGTATTTTAACAGCATCATCTTTTAAGATTTGAAATAGCTCAGCTGGAATTCCATGACTTCCACTAGGTTTGTTTGTAGTAATGCTTCGTAAGTCCCACTTGACTTCACACTCCAGGATGTCTGGCTCTAGGTGAGTGATCACACTATCGTGGGTATTCGGGTCATTAAGACCTTTTTTGTACAGTTCTTCTGTGTTTGCCACCTCTTCTGCTTCTGTTAGGTCCTTGCTGTTTCTGTCTTTATTGTGCCCATCTCTCCATGAAATGTTCCCTTGGTATCTCCAATTTTCTTGAAGAGATCTCTAGTTTTTCCCATTCTAAGTGAGCCCAATTCTCAGAACTGTTTATACCAAACTTGTAGAGGGGGTGCAATTACCATTCAATAACTGGGTCTTTTTGAGAAGCTCCAAGCAAGGGTGGACACTGGGAGGAAGTCTCTTACTTTCAACACAACTTCCTGACAGAAGCCCTGGCTGTCCACAGGAAGCAGGGCCCCAGATCCAGTCTGGTCTAAGATACAACCTTAACAAAGGAACCTACCAATGGATCCAATCTCTCCCCACACCCACTCCTGCCACTGGGCAACCCCTCTACCTCCCATCCAGCCACCATGCTGGTGGACAGGATCACACGCCCACGTGGCAGCCCTGTATGCCTCCACCTCTGTTCCCATGGCAGCACGTTGCATTTTGTTTGCATTCTTGACCTCAAACCCCTACCTGCAACTCTGTCCTCTTGACCCATCTTCTTCTTCCACCCGTCAGAATCCCAAGACCTGCTTCTCAGTGTCTTTCAGGCTGCCATGTCACGGTCCCTGTTGCTTTATATTAGCGGCCACCTGCCATCTTGAGCTCCCTTCCCTACCCTGCCCAACACCAGTGTCTTCCATGAAATGGGCTGCCTTTCTGAAGCCAAGGAGTTTCAGCTCTCTCAAGCTCATCTCCCTGAGCAACTCCATCCCTCCAACCTTGCCGACACTACACACCCTCCTGAGAGCTGCACTGGGGCCATCACCTGGAAACCCTGGACTTGGTCTACTGCTGGTCCAGGCTGCCCGCCTCGGCTGAGCCCTTGACACAGCTCAGCAACCCTGTCTGCTTTCCAGGGCTTCGTTTCCTTTAGTGACGGCAGCTACTTCACACTTCTGATCCTCTCCTCCCTGCTGTTAACCAAACCTCAAAGCTGCTGCTTCTTTGGTGCAAGTTTCTCCCACTCCCAGCGTGGACCAGCCCATTTGCAGTCCATTCCCTCCAGCCGTCTTGGACAAAGGATGCCTGCACATCCTTTCCAAGTCCTGTGCTTTCCCTTGTGCTCTTGACCCCAGGCCCTACTCAAGAGATAGCCCAGAAATGCCCCCCCCACCCCAGTAAATGATTTTAGAATATTACCTCCTGGTGCTTTTGAATTCTCTCTAGGGTTATCTTTTCCTGAGACATCAGGGCTTCAGATTTTGCTTGACAAGTTCTCTCAAATTCATTCTGGAACTCAACAAGCTCCTTCTCATACTTCCTTTTTTCTTCCATTTTAATTTTCATGATTTCAGTATCTTTAAAGTATTTCAACTGCCAATTGATGACAAAAAATTGTAAATACCAATAACTATAGTAAAGAAACAGTAACAAATTCTCTCTTCACTGTTAGCTTTAACATTAACGCTATCTAAATATATTTAGTTTAATTCATCTTCATGTTTCATCTCATTCACTACACTTACAGGGTGTATTCAAAAGTCATAAAGAACTGACATCATCTGGCAAGAGAAACAGTACGCACAACATTCATTAGTAAAGATTATAGTGATTTCCCCACATACTGAAGGTGAAGACATTAAAAGACAAGCAAAAACATCACTCTTAATGATAACAAGATAAATCTTACCTTCTGACTCATTTCTGCCCGTAGCTGCTGTTCTACTTCCCTCTTATATTCGTTTAACTTGATTTCTAAGGATTCTAACTTTGGCTGCTGAGGGCAAGCACCTGCAAACTCATTGTCAATAAGCTGAAGCTTCTCCGCTACCAAAAAATAATATAGAAAATGAGGTCAGAGAGACACGGGCAGGTGAGCAAATGGCCAGAGCTCTGTTCAAGCACAGCGTATACTTAGGAGAAAGTGTTAAGGATGTCTGCCATTTACTTATTAATACAAATGTATCCAAAAAGTGAGAGAGCTTAATGGACAGACAGGTAAGTGATTAAGCAAGTATAACAAATTTCATGGCAGACTCGAGGTGTGTAAGTGTTCGCCATAAAGCTTTCAACTGTTCTGAAAGTTTGAGAATCCAATATAAAATATCAGGGGAAAAGAAAACAAAAAGTATACTTTAAGTCAAATAACAGTGGCATCCCTTTCTAGTGTCTACGTGCCACAGGAGAGGGCTCTTTGACTGCACTTTGGTTAGAGCTGACTCACACTTTCAAAACACTGACCCTACGAGGAATCAAAGATCACGTGTTTCACTTCCTCCACTTCACAGAGGAGGAAACTGATGCCCATCCAGTTGAAGGGACTTCCAGAGGGCTAAACAGCTACATAATGGCATCAGTGGGGCTAAGGCCAGGTCTATGATTGTCTCACATTCCAGCAGTCTTTCCAGGAGACTCCCAGCCCTCAAACCAACTGTGGATTTGAAACCAACCATGAAGCACACTGCAAACCTGGCCCTCTCATACAGTCTTAACCATGTGTGACACCAATATCATCAAAAAGCAGGCAGAGGAAAAAACGGCTGGCAGAAGCAGACTAAAATATGTGTGCTCATTTGTATCTGACTCATGGACTGGGGCGTGCCAGGCTCCTCTGTCCATGGGGCTTCTCCAGACAAGAATGCTGGAGTGGGTTGCCATTCCCTTCTCCAGGGGATCTTCCCAACCCAGGGATTGAACCCAGGTCTTCTGTACTGCAGGAGAATTCTTGACCGCTTGAGTCATCAGGGAGTAAAATATTGGCAGTGATGTCTCTGATTGGCAAAATGTCAGCCATGGTTTTCCATCTACTTTTCTGTATTCTACAGAAGCCTGTACAGCAGAAAAGGGTCCAGGTCATGGACCAGAAAACCTGAACTCTGGTATCAGTTCTAACCCAGACAGGACGTTGCCTAATTGTTCTTCCTCAAGTGACCTTAGCTTTGTCAACTGTAAAATGAAAGGATGGCCCACTGACTTCTCTAGTTCCCTGCAATGCAAGTAGTCTGAGATCTTCCCACTTTAGTGGCTATAACATAAAGTCACATGAGACACAGGGAAGAACCTCCCAGTCAAGAGAGCTTCAACCCAACAAACAAGAAAGGAAGTGAGCCTATGGATCCCCGTGAGAGGTGGAAAGCATAGCCCTGGTGGTCAAGAAGGAAGGAGCAGCCCTGGAGAGCAGTTCCTGGTCCTTCTGAGAAAAAATGAGCAACAATTCCAGAAAACATGCCACCAGCAGCCTGCATCCCTCTCAGTGAAGCAACAAATACATAATACAGTACATCAGGCCGTCACCTTCACTGAAAAAAGAAAATGGAAGAAGTGTAATTATGGAAGAGGATCACAATTACCAAGAGAGTCTTTGACAGGAAATGTTGAACTTGTCTGAGTTTCCATATTGCAACTTTCTTTATTCTGATGATATTTTGCCAATTCTTTCAGAAACTGTATAAGAAAACCTGAAAGATACAATGTATACAGTTTTGTTTCACACCTTTCTTTCATTCAACTATTGCTCAAACACTGTTTATGCAATCTTGGTTTTATAACATTATCTTTTTCACATCATGTATCTTTTAAGAATAATTTCTGAGGAAAGGCCTTTCCAAGTATGACATCAAACATGAAAATTAAGAACTTATATAAGGCATGAAATAACAAAGTCAAAAGACAAATGATACACCAAAAACAAGTATTTGCCATAATATGGAGACAGGACTAATTTTCATAGCATAAAGAGCTTTTAACATCAGCAAGAAAACAGAAAAATAGGGCAAGACACGGACAAAGTTTACAGAAAAAATTTTCAGTGTTAAATAAACATGAACAAAATAAAAATAAATGCAAATTAATACTACAAAAGAAATACTATATTTTCTCAATACACATATTATCAAAGTTTTAATCTTCAGCACTCTAAGTGTTGGCAAGGGAGCAGGGAAGCAGGCATGCTCTTACACTTGGGAGGGAAATTGGTCAGTGTTTATGGATATTCATAATCCAAGTGCCCTTTAACCCAGTCATTCTACCTCTCCGAATTTATAGAACTACACTTTCTCAAAAGGGTGTAGCACTGCACACCACATGCTTCTAATGGCAAACGCCAAATAATAAAATCTTCATCAACGTGGGGATAATTAAATACATTTTTTAAACATAATTAGTCTAAGTACACTGATAAAAATATATTGCTGGACAAAGGAAGCAAATTGCACAATAGTATAATATAATCCCATTTATGAACATATGTGGTTTAATTACATATAGACTTTGACCCCCCTAAACTAAATGCTGGTAGGATACACAAGACACTCTTCATTCTAGTTATCAGCAGAAAGTGAAATTAAAGAATATGAACAGAAGTTTCTATTTTTCTTTTACTTTATACCTTTCTGAATAGTTTGAAACTTTTTTTTTCTTTTTGGCTGTGCCATGTGGCTTGTAGGATCTTAGGTTCCTAACCAGAAATCGAACGTAGGTCCCCCGCAATGGAAGGATGGAGTCCTAACCGATGGACCACCAAGGAATTCCCTGAAACTTGTTTTGGGTTGTTTTTTTTTTAAGTCATGAGTATAAGTTTTTAAGTTAGTATACGTTTATAAGTTTTCACTTTCTTAGAACAGATGACTGGATTTCTGCATCAGCCAAGGGCCTTTTTTCCTTTACTACTGAAGATATTACAATATACTAGATCTTTTTAACTGTGGCTGATTGACAATGTTACTTTCCTCTGTACAGCAAAGTGATTCAGTTTTACATATATGTACTTTTTAAAGAATATTCTTTTCCACTGTGGTTTATCATAGGATACTGAATATGGTTCTCTGTGCTCTACAGTAGGACCTTGTTGTTTATCCATTCCCTATGTAAAGCTTACCTCTGCTAACCCCACCCTCCCCCACCTTGGCAATCACAAGTCTGCTCTCTATGTCTGTGAGGCTATTTCTGTTCTACAAGTGCAAGTGCAAGTGAAGTCGCTCCGTCGTGGCCGACTCTTTGCGACCCCATGGACTGCAGCCTACCAGGCTCCTCCGTACATGGGATTTTCCAGGCAAGAATACTGGAGTGGGGTGCCATTTCCTTCTCCAAAACTATGTATTCTAATGCTAAGTCGCTTCAGTCGTGTCCGACTCTGTGCGACCCCATAGACCACAGCCCACCAGGCTCCGCCGTCCCTGGGATTCTCCAGGCAAGAATACTGGAGTAGGTTGCCATTTCCTTCTCTAAAACTATGTATACATACTTATTTATAAATATCTCTATGTCTCATCTGTATCTATGTTAAGCTAAACATAAGTTCATACAGATGTCTCCAATGCCACCAGTACCATATGAATCTTAGCCTCCTCCTGTTTATCTCTAAGTTCCCACCTGGCTCCCACCATCTATTATTCCCTTACTGTATTGTTCAACTCCAGCCCACACATATAACGGTTTCAAAACTTTCAACCAGCACCCCCATGAGAAGTAACTCACCTTGACTACATAGCCTATGTAGTTTCTTCTGCCTTCAGTTGCAATCTTCATCCCTCTCCAGAGTTAGACAGGTAGGCATATCTTTCCCCCACCCCTTTCAGTGGGGTTACTATGGTTACATTGTTTTGTCACAATCAGCATTTAATCCTGAGGTCACCTGACCTCTTACCCTTGCATACATGAAGGCTCACTCTTTGTAAAGCTCTACAGGATTTGACAAATGTCTAGCGCCATGTATTCTACCATTACAAGTAATTAAATTAAATTACAAGTAATTTAAGAACATTTTCACCATCCTAAAAAACATCCTATGCTTCCCCTCTTCAACCTGCTACCCTTTCCCTCCACATCCCTAGCAACCACCTAGCAACAAGGTGGTCAGGTGTGCTGCCCACCTCTATAGCTTTGCCTTTCCCAGGATGTCACATATATGGAATCATAGACCATGTAGCCTTTTCAGAGGAGCTTCTTACATTAACAACACAGAGTTGTGATTCATTTCTCTCTAGCTATCAAGCTTCATGGCTTAATAGCTCATTCCTCTTAGCTGAATAGTATTTCCCTGTTGGGATGTACCACAGCCTGTTTATCCATTCACCCACCAAAAGACATCTTGTTTGTTCCCAATTTCTGGCAACTGTAAATAAAGTTGCTATAAACACTCACATACAGTTTAAGTCACTTGGGTAAATACCTAGGACCATGACTGGTGGATCATCCAGTAAGACTATGTTTAGTTTTACCACCAAACTACTCCCCCCCGCAAGTGGCTATACCATTTTGGATTTCCACCAGCAATGAGTGAGAGCATCTGTTACTCCACATCCTTCCAGCACTTAGTGCCATAAGTGAGCTGGATCTTAGCATCCCAATACATGGGAAGTGTTATCTCATTTCTGTTTTAACTTCCATGTCTAATAACAAACAACATGGAGCATCTTTTGATATGCTTACTTGCCATCTGCATATCTTCTTTGCAGAGCTACCTGTTCAGACCCTTTGCTCATTTTTCAACTGATTTGTGTCTTTATTGTTGAGTTTTCAGAGTTTTTGGTATATTTTTGACACAAGTCCTTTATTGGATGTCTTTTGCCAATACCCTCCCCCTGTCCGTAATTAGTCTTTTCACTCTCATAGAAAGGCGTTTTAAAATTTTAACAAAATCTAACTAGTCTATTTTTTTTCTTTCATTTAATCATGCTTTTGATGTTTATATCTCATCACCAAAACCCAGGTCACAAAGATTTTCTCCTAATGTTTTCTTCTAGAAGCTGTATCGTTTTGTGTTTTACATTTAGATATATGATTCATTTTCAGTTAATTTTTGTGTAAGGTGTAAGGTCTGTGTCCAAGTTCATTTTTATGCATATGCATGTCCAATTGCTCCAGCATCACTTGTTGAAAAGTCTAAGTTTCCTCCACTAAATTGCTTTTTCATTTGTCAAAAACTAGTCGACTATGTTTGTATAGACCTATTTTTGGGTTCTCTATTCTGTCCCACTGATCTATTCTTTTGTCAATCATAGGTAAGGATTTTAACTTCAAGAAAGAAGAGTCAGTGTCCAAATTTTCCACCCAGCTATTTTCTGGGTACCATTTATCTCTGAAAGGAAAAATTAGGTGTTGGAAGGATGTGTAGTGGAATCTAGGGGAAAGTACAAAAACCATACAACAGATCAGCATCCTCAAAGTATAAACAGTTAGGTAAGACCAATGATCTCTGTCAGGAAATACACAACTGTCAGGTCCAAAATATCTTCCTACAGGTTTTTTTGATGGTCTCAATTTCTTGATGCTGAAGCTCCAGTACTTTGGCCACCTGATGTGAAGAGATGACTCACTGGAAAACACCCTGATGCTGGGAAAGATTGAAGGCAAAAGGAGAAGAGAGCGACAGAGGATGAGATGGTTGGATGGCATCACTGATTCAATAGACATGAATCTGAGCCAACTTTGGGAGACAGAAGACAGGGGAGCCTGGCGTGTTGGCAGTCCATGGGGTCTCAAAGCATTGGACACAACTTAATGACTGAACAATAACAACAATTTCTTAATTGGAAGTCACCAATTTTAAAATCATTTCGTTGTAACAGTAGCTGTTTTACTGTTAGCCAAGAGTTTTATCCAAATTATGCCACTAGGATACATGACATGTCTGCAATTCAGTTTTTCTTACTTTCAGGGATTTTACTAGGAGGCTGGGTGAAGCTGGTATGAGATGTTGACCAGACGTCTTTCTGAACTAGAAAGGTTCAAAGAACGAGTTTAAAAGCAAAAAGCTATTTTTAATAATATACATACCTAGAAATAAGTGGATTATTTAAAAACCCCTTACAGCCCCTAATTCCTTCCTGAAATAGTTACACTACAGACAGCAGCTATTTACTTAGATCTGTGCAGTCCAATGGAGAAGGCAATGGCACCCCACTCCAGCACTCTTGCCTGGAAAATCCCATGGATGGAGGAGCCTGGAAGGCTGCAGTCCATGGGGTCGCTGAGGGTCGGACACAACTAAGCGACTTCACTTTCACTTTTCACTTTCATGCATTGGAGAAGGAAATGGCAACCCACTCCAGTGTTCTTGCCTGGAGAATCCCAGGGATGGGGGAGCCTGGTGGGCTGCTGTCTATGGGGTTGCAGAGAGTCAGACACGACTGAAGCGACTTAGCAGCAGCAGGAGCAGTGCTGTCCAATATGACAACCAGTAGCCAAAAATCGTGTAGCTATTTAAATTATAATCTCAGTTCCTCACACCAACTACATTTGAAGTGCTCAGTAACCCCATGGTGGCTAGTGGCTACAATATTAGAAAACACAGATTCAGACACTTCCATCATCACAGAGTTACACTAGACACCATTGCCTTAGACTGTACAACCCCGGATCACCTATCATCCTCAGCTTCAGTAAGGATGAGCTACTCTGCAGGTGGTCTAGAGTATCTTGTGATCCAAATATTATATACAGCATGGATAAGCAACAAGATCCTACTGTACAGCACAGGGAACTATGTTCAATATCCTATGATACTGGATATGAGGGAAAGAATAGGAAAAAGAATGTATATGTATGTATAACTGAATCACTTTTCTGTACAGCTGAAATCAATGCAATACTGTAAGTCAACTATACTCCAATAATACAATGAAGTGAAGTGAAGTGAAAGTTGCTCAGCTGTGTCTGACTCTTTGCGATCCCATGGACTATACAGTCCATGGAATTCTCCAGGCCAGAATATGGGAGTGGGTAGCCGTTCCCTTCTCCAGGGGATCTTCCCAACCCAGATCTCCCACATTGCAGGTGGATTCTTTACCAGCTGAGCCACAGGGGAAGCCCAACAATACAATAAAATAAAACAAAAATAGAATGTCATGTGATTCACTTATCCTCTGCTAACATTACGCCCAGGAGGCCAGGCAGTTAAGTGACAGACGAATGACTGGCAGAAACTAGGTACTCAAGTGTTTGCTGAATGGTAATGAATGAATGTCCCAATGAGGATGGTAGCAATGTTGGCAACAGACAAAATCCAGGAGCACACCAACATTAAAAGGGCCATTACATCATGTTACAGATTTTTTGAAAAGCTCTAAGTAACAGCTATGCAATACAGGCAGGGTACTGGCTTACGTTCATACTACCAAGTCCATCAAGTCTAGCCCATGGCCTGGCACCCACAGCAGCCGTAAAGGGAGAAAGAACCTCAGCTTCCCTCCTTCTGTGTAGGCAAAAATCCACCTCTCACCTCTCCACTCCCTGTCAGCCTCCTCGGCTTTTACACAGAATAGGGCACCACACTTCACTCCTGGCACCCCTGCTCACCCAGAGTGTGGGGGTTTCTCCCCACACCAAGCCATACTCTTATGAGGCCAGCTGCGTGTCCTACAATTTAACTCAATTCTGACACTGTCCACCTGGAGCCAGGAACTGAGCCCACCGGTGAAGGGCCTCATTACCATAACACTGATCCCCCACCTCTCACAGATATCTTAACACGTCCTTCAGATGCCAGCCCCAAGCTCAGGTTGTCACCTGTGCTTCTGAGCAATGGCTATTGATAGGAGATGCCATCCTCCTCCTTGTGCTTGTTGAATGTGTCCGACAGCTCACAGAACTCAGTGAAGCGCTTAGACTTGGCAGTTTATTAAAGGACATGATAATGGATACAGATGAACAGCTGAATAGGAGAACTACACAGGAGCTGAGCAGGAGCCTGAGTTCCATGCCCTCTCCAGGCATGCCACTCCCCCAGCACCTCCACCTGTGCACTGACCTGGAAGATCTCTGAACCCCGTACTTTGGGGATTTATGAAGACTTCTTCACACATGCATGACTGATTATTAACACCATTTTTAGTCCTTTTCCCTTCAACAGAATGGGGGGGGGGCAGGGCTGAAAACCCCAAGCTTCTAATCATGGCTTGGTCCTTCTGATGACCAGCCCCTATCCAGGAGTATACCCAGTGCTGGCTCATTCAAACAAGAGACACCCAGAAACTACAAGGGTTTCTGGAGCCCTGTGTCAAGAACTGAGGTCAAAGACCAACACCAGAACAAGAGATGCTCCATGTGTTCTTAGGAAATTACATGGGTTTGGGGAGCTGTGTGCTGGGACTTGGGGGTAGAGATCAATATATATTTTTTCTATTATCTCAGAGTAGTCGGGCTTCCCAGGTGGCGCTAGTGGTAAAGAACTCACCTGAAATGCAGGAGACTTAAGAGATGAGGGTTCAATCCCTGGGTCAGGAAGATTCCCTAGAGAAGGAAAAGGCAACCCACTCCAGTATTCTTGCCCAGAAAATCCCATGGACAGAGGAGCCTGGAGGGCTACAGTCCATAGGGTAGCGAAGAGTGAGACATGACTGAAGCGACAGCATTAGAGCTATATAAACACTTGATTACAAAAATAACATACAACATACAGTTCATTCTTCAAGCAAATACGAATACAATACTCGATATATTGTACTTGGGGGATATCTAGGATACAGAGACAGATGCCTAAACATTGTTCTCTTTGTTTTGGAGGTGTTTCATACAGTGGGTATCTTTGAAAAAAAAACTAGCATTCAACCGGTTTGTAGGGCTTTTGATGCTATCTCTAGCTCTCTTATTTGAGTAAGAGCTATCTTAAAAGGTTGAAAATTGGGGGAAAAAGATCCACATTTATCAAAATAGATGAATGGTTCTATTTTAAAATGAACTGCCAGCAAGGAAAAGCCGATGATTCAATTTAAATTCCCTTAAATGATTCAATTTAAAGTCCCTATTCTTCCACCTAAAAATTAGTAGCTTCATACTTTTATACAAAAAAACACATAACAAAAATGTTCCAATTGTCTACAAAGATGAAGTCTCCTACCTTTTTGGTTTTCTTTATCAAAGCCTGAAATCTGTTAAAAGAAAACAGTTTACTTTTATTCAACTATTCAGTTATTATTAACAAACCAAAGCAGATTATTAAAAACTAAACAATCCTACCAGTGATTTGTAGAGACTGGATTCAGGACTGATTTTAAAAAGATGCAATAGATTCTGCA
Organism: Bos indicus x Bos taurus; assembly: GCF_003369695.1. Classification (NCBI taxonomy): domain Eukaryota; kingdom Metazoa; phylum Chordata; class Mammalia; order Artiodactyla; family Bovidae; genus Bos; species Bos indicus x Bos taurus. The sequence continues at coordinate 11,388,246 of NC_040105.1, read as the reverse complement.
TAGTAAATACCTTAAAAAAGAAAAAGTACACATATTTCAACATCAATGATTAAGTGATGATTTAGGATGTTTCTGAATATAAGACTAAAAATCATGGTTCAGACTAAATAAGATTATAAATATATGCTAATAACGTAAAATGTAAGCTTTCTCATACTATTAAATAAATTACACTAAACTTTGAGGTCAAAAGGATAAAATTTCTCTTGATCATGTAACTAACCTCCAAATAATTCACATCAAAGATGATATACCTGGGGCTTCCCTGGTGACTCAGTGGTGAAGAATCTGCTTGCCCATATAGGAGACATGAGTTTGATCCCTGGTCCGGGAAGATCACACATGCCACGGAGCAGGTAAGCCTGTGCACCACAATTATTTTATTTAAATTGTGGCTCTTCACTTAAATTACACTAAACTTTGATGTCCCCACTTGACAGGGACCTCAGGGAACCTCTCGTGTTGCCTCAGGGAAGTCAGGCCTCCTTTCGAGTGAGGGGGGAACTTTCAATTGCTCTCGAGTTGCTGCAGGGGAATCGAGAGTCATCTTGCATAGAGTGGGGAATTGAATGGTCTTTCTTGAGTTGTGGTGGAAAGCTTGGGGTTCCTCTCGAGTTGCAACGGGGACCTGAGGGAACCTCTCGTGTTGCCTCAGGGGAGTCAGGCCTCCTTTCGAGTTGCAAGGGGGTACTTGGGATTGCTCTCGATTCGCTGCAGGGGAATTGGGCCTCATCTCAAGTTGCAGCGGGAAACTCTACAGCTCACCTGCTACAACTACTGAAGCCCACCGGCCAGAGAGCCCGTACTCCACAAGAGAAGTGCCGGCAAAGAGAAGCCTCATGCTGAAACAAAAAGTAGCCCCACTTGCCACAACTAGAGAAAAGCACGTGCAGCAATGAAAATCCAGCACAGTCTAAAATAAATTCAAAAAAATTTTTTAGTATCTTTAAAAAATGACATGCCTGACAGAATAACAGAAATGGTTAATGGCTTACAGCTGACACTCAAATAGCTGAGTTCACCCATGAACATGTGAGTATATTCCAGGGTCTCTCAATGGCAATGAAGTTTTAAAATTACTATTGCTTCAAAATGGAAATAAACTAAGTTTTTACTCTCTTTGAAACTATGAATGTTTAAAGCTATTTTAGGTACACCTGTGGTCAAACATTTTGCGTAATTTTTTTATGTTATTTATCCTGGTTGCACTGGGTCTTCGTTGCTGTGCATGGGCTTTCTCTAGTTGTGGCCAGTGGGGGCTACTCTTCACTGCAGTGTGCAGGCTTCTCATTGCAGTGGCTTCTCTTATTACAGAGCAGAAGCTCTAGGGCTTGGGGGCTTATTTGCTCTGCAGCACGTGGGATCTTCCCAGGCCAGGGAATTGAATCTGTATCCCCTGCATTGGCAGGCGGATTCTTAGCCACTCCACCACCAGGGATGTCCTTTGAGTGAATATTTTTAACATGTATTTCTACTATCATGTGTATTATTATGTCTACCCTGAGGACATTGATATAATCTTCTGTTGGTTTTCCTTTAAAGAAAATATTTTATAGTACAGAAATCTTTAAGTGTGTGAACTACATCAGTGTTATAACTATGTGATTGACTATTATTCGTTTGAGTGGCAAAATTGTGAAATATGAGAAACACAGGTGGAAGGATCAAAAAAGAATTTCTAAGGCTGGTAAAATTTGGTTGTTTAAATATACTGTATCTATTTATTATTTGTTTACTTAAGTATTTATTTACTTACTTGGCTGGGCTGGGTCTTAGCTGTGGTATGTGAGATCCAGTTCCCTGACTGAGGATTGAACCCAGAACCCCTGCAATGGGAGTGTGGAGTCTTAGGCACTGAGCCACCAGGGAAGTCCCTATACAGGATATTTAAATTTTAAGTTTTTCCAATAACAACACTGTTGTTCTCTTACAACTTCTGAGTATTCCACTTTTGGGCAATTATGGCCAAGATAAACAGCAAAAACACAGGGACAACCCCAAGACTGAACCCTGATGTTAACTACAGACTTCAGGGGATAATGAAGTGCCAGTGTAGGTTCACTGAATGTAAAAATGTACACAATAGAAAATGCTGGGGTTGAGGGGGAGGCTATGATTGTGTGGGGTCAGGGAGCAGATGCACTGCTTTTTGCTATAAACATAGACTGCTCTAAAAAATTAAGTCTATTAAAAAAACCCAGAGAGTTGGCTATATCTATCTACCTTTAACATAACACAGTGTAACTACTATGTTCAATGGTTGGTGGAGAGACAGTTAAAATAATTAGGAAAAAGCTGTTTCGCTATTTAAGAACTCCACAGGTTTTTAAAAGGTACTTATTCTTCTCTTCGGAGAAGGCAATGGCACCCCACTCCAGTACTCTTGCCTGGAAAATCCCATGGATGGAGGAGCCTGGTAGGCTGCAGTCCATGGGGTCGCTAAGAGGCAGACACGACAGAGTGACTTCACTTTCACTTTTCACTTTCACACATTGGAGAAGGAAATGGCAACCCACTCCAGTGTTCTTGCCTGGAGAATCCCAGGGATTGGGGAAGCCTAGTGGGCTGCTGTCTATGGGGTCACACAGAGTCAGACACAACTGAAGTGACTTAGCGGTAGCAGCAGCAGCAGTATTCTTCTCTTACTTAATCACAAACAGGACAAGTATCTGAAGAGACTGTAGCAGAGTTACGAAAGTACATCGTAGATGTAGATTAATGCCCTGGTTGCCACTTACAAATCATGTCCGTTTGAGTAAATCATCTCACCTCTCCAGAGGCTGGATCCTCACCTCTAATTCATCTACTATAATGGCAACCCACTCCAGTACTCCTGCCTGGAAAATCCCATGGACGGAGGAGCCTGGTGGGCTGCAATCCATGGGGTCCCTAGGAGTTGGACACGACTGAGAGACTTCACTTTATTTTTTCACTTTCATGCATTGGAGAAGGAAATGGCAACCCACTCCAGTGTTCTTGCCTGGAGAATCCCACGGACGGGGGAGCCTGGTTGGCTGCTGTCTATGGGATCGCACAGAGTCGGACACGACTGAAGTGACTTAGCAGCAGCAGCAGTCTCACAACAGATGTTCAAGATAAATGGCAGTTTAGGGTCTCAGACTACATGGAGTGTCAGGTCAATTCTAGCTCCAAAACATCACAATTTTATAAAGACAGAGCAAGCCGCCAAGGAACTGGTAACAATGTTAGATTTCATACTCCTTTGTCACATTAACAAATACATGATGTAATTTCAGAGATAAAAAGGAAACAGACCCAGCTATCCAGGGAGCACTTAGTTATTACCTGAGGAAGAAGCTACTAACACAAAGTTCAGAAAAGCAAAGATGTTACCTTTTCTTTTGCCAAGCCACTTTCCGGAAAGAAGACAGAAAGCGAATACTCATAGCCACATCTCTGCAAGTGATCGGCCACTAGAGAGTTGGAAGCTCCTATTAAGAGGGAGCTCTCTTCCACTGAGATGGATGGGGACTGCACTTTACCATTTAGAACAGGGTGCATCAGTTCGTGAATTAGCTGGTTTCTGAGTTGCGTCTAGAACAAATACAAAAATGAAACAAAAGAGAAAACAATTTCAGCAGGACTTTTTTCCACTGGAGGTACACGGATTTGTCACACGAATTAGAATCCTTCCTTTTATTTCCAGAATGGCTCAAGATTCATGGCCACAAGTTAAGAACCTTCTCCTCCACACTCTGTCTTACCCTGTGAGACAAACAGCCCAGTGGGTTCTGGAAAGAGCAGCTTGACTGGGGGTGAGCCACAATGTGATGAGACTCACTTCACTTTCCAGTTCAGGAACTTTTCATTGGGATTTCAAATATAGGAGAAAATTCGGCTACTCCCTCAATTCTCTGCAGATTATTGGAGGAGATGAAAATATCTGGTTAAATATGTTAAAGTATATTAATCAAAGTAAAATAAGGTTCCCAAAAGGGAAATAATATATGCAAGAGAGAAATCAGTAAACCCAAAAACACTTACTAAGATTCACTTTCATGTGGACTATTTATAATTCTAGACACTGTAAAACGTAATAATTTTCCTCTATCTTACAAAGGATAAAATTAAGGTTCAACGTGGCTAATTTTCTCAAGGTTATAACATGAGCATCATTATTCATTTGGGTTTTAAGAAAATCCCCTAAGTTATTTGAACTAATGGATATTTATTTTAACTATTTTGCACATAATCTGGAAACACACAACTGGGCCGAGTTTAAGAGTACACTGCCTAGATTCATGGCAGTTCAGCAGTAAATAACATCTAAGAAATTGTTATTAATAGAACACAAACAAGAAACAAATGGAGATCTTGTTCCATCTCTTTCTTCTATCCTTTAGCTAAAGAGTAGAAAGTATATACTTAGTAGTGTAGAACAGAACTTATTATATGTATTATATGTATATCTAAACTCCTATAGTAAATGACACTTTTACACTAAATGAATATACATGCTTTGTCTCATCTGATGCAGTTAAGTAACTGAAAAGAGAAAACTATAGCCTTCCCCACCAGTAAAATGTAATGGTTTAATTTAATTTGAAACATAGTGAAGAAGAAATACATTCAGATCCAGCTTAACTAAAAGGATTTAAAGTGTCTGGCAAACAAGTACTGAAATGGGTAAGAATTAAATTAGGGCTATAAGTAGGGTTAAATGAAAAGAAGAGTAGCAAACAGTGGAATGACATTACAGACGAATTTCCATCTAAACAAACACAAAAAGCACACCATCTAGCACTTGCTAGAAGGAATCCAAAAAGTGGCTGGGGGCTTTCCAGAAGCCAATGCAAAGCGGGAAATCTATTTTCAGAATTCAAGCCTGCAATGTCCCTAAGACAGAAATAAGGACAGAGCCCTCACCAGAAAATTTGCCTATTAAAAATTTCTCCCCCAAAAGCACTGGGGAGTTTTGGATTTTGAGCATGAGCCACCTGTTCTCCTTACTTGGCCCTACAATAAACCTTTCTCTGCTCAAAAAACAAAACAAAAAACCCCACAAATGTTGTGGGTGGTGGAGGAGAAGTGGGAGAGATGAAAATTATGGACCCTCAGCACATCTCTCAGAAATTGACAGAGTATAAAACCAACATTACTCTATCCAGTAAGGATCTCACTCAGATTTAACGGACAAATCAAAAACTTTACAGACAAGCAAAAGCTAAGAGAATTCAGCACCACCAAATCAGCTTTACAACAAATGTTAAAGGAACTTCTATAGGCAGGACACACAGGAGAAGAAAAAGGCCCACAAAAACAAACCCCCCAAAATTAAGAAAATGGTAACAGGATCATGAGTGAGTGAGTGAGTGAAGTCGCTCAGTCGTGTCCGACGCTTTGCGGCCCCGTGGACTGTAGCCCACCAAGCTTCTCTGTCCATGGGATTCTCCAGGCAAGAATACTGGAGTGGGTTGCCATTTCCTTCTCCAGTGCATCTTCCCAACCCAGGGATCAAACCCAGGTCTCCTGCATTGCAGGAAGAAGCTTTAACCTGAGCCACCAGGGAAGCCCTTGAATGGAAATGGATTAAATGCTCCAACCAAAAGACACAGACTGGCTGAATGGATACAAAAACAAGACCCATGTATACGCTGTCTGCAAGAGACCCACTTCAGACATAAAGACACATACAGACTGAATATGAAGGGATGGAAAAAGATATGCCACACAAATAGAAATGAGAAGAAAGCTGGAGTAGCAGTACTCATATCAGACAAACAGACTTTAAAATAAAGATCATTATAAGAGACAAGGAAGGACACTACATAAGGATCAAGGGATCAATCCAAAAAAAACACAACAATTATAAATATATATGCACACAATACAGGAGCACCTCAATACATAAGGCAAATGGTAACAGCCATAAATGGGGAAATTGACAGTAACAATAATCGTGGTGGACTTTAACACCCCACTTATACCAATGGACAGATCATCCAGACAGAAAATAAGGAAACACAAGCTAGAAATGACACATTAGACCAGACAGATAGACTTAATTGATATTTATAGGACATTCCATCTGAAAGCAGCAGAATACACTTTCTTCTTACGCACATGGAACATTCTCCAGGAAAGATCACATCTTGAGTCACAAATCAAGCCTCGATAAATTTAACAAAATTTAAACTGTATCAAGCACCTTTTTCAACCACAATGCTATGAGATTAGATATCAGTTACAGGAAAAAACTATTTTAAAAAACACCTGGAAGCTAAACAATATACTAAATAACCAAGAGATCACTGAAGAAATCAAAGAGGAAATAAAAAAAAATACATAGAAGCAAATGAAAACAAAAACACAATGACCCAAAACTTATAGAGCACACAACAAAAAGCAGTTAAAGGAGGGAAGTTTATAGCAATTCAATATCACCTCAAGAAACAAGAAAAATCTCAACAATCTAACGTTACACCTAAAGCAACTAGAGAAAGAACAACAACAAAATCCTGTAGTAGAAGAAATCATAAATATCAGAGCAGATATACATGGAACAGCAACAAAGAAGACAACAGCAAAGGTCAATTAAGCTAAAAGTTGGTTACTTGAGAAGATGAACAAAACTGATAAACCTTTAGCCAGACTCATCAAGAAAAAAAGGGAGAGGATTCAAATCAATAAATTAGAAATGAAAAAAAAAGAAGTTACAGCTGACTCCACAGAAATACAAAGGATAAGAGACTACTACAAGCAACTATACACCAATAAACAGGACAATCTGGAAGAAATGAACAAATTCTTAGAAGGGTACAACCTTCTAAGACTGAACCAGGAAGAAATAAACAGGTGAATGATCAGTAATAAAATTGAAACTGTAATTTAAAATCTTCCAACAAACAAAAGGCCAGGACTAGATGGCTTTACAGACCAGTTCTAACAAACATTTAGAGAAGAGTTAATACCTATCCTTCTCAAACTCTTCCACAAAATTGCAGAGGGAGGAATAGTCCCAAACTTGTTCTACAAGGCCACTATCATCCTGATACCACAACCAGCCAAAGATATCACAAGAAAATTACTGACCACTATAACTGATGAACACAGATTCAACAATCCTCAACAAAACACTAGCAAACAGAATCCAGCAATGCATTAAAAGGATCATACACCACGATCAAGTGGGATTTATCCCAGGGATGCAAGGATTCTTCAATATAAACAAATCACTGTGTATATACCATATACCATATCAACAAGTTGAAGAATAAAAAGCATATGATCATCTCAACAGATGCTGAAAAAAATTGACAAATTTCAATATCCATTTATGATTAAAAAAAAGAAACTCTCCAGACAGTGGGCATACAGGGAACCTACCCCAACAAAAGCCCATAATAAAGGCCATATACAACAAACCCACAACTAATAACATCATTCTCAATAGTAAAAACCTGAAAGCATTTTCTCTAACATAAGGAACAAGACAAGGATGTGCACTCTCACCACTATTATGCAACATAGTTTTGGAAGTCCTAGCCATGGCAATCAGAGAAGAAAAAGAAATAAAAGGAATACAAATTTTAAAAGAAGTTAAACTGTTTTCAGATGTACTCTACATAGAAAAATCCTAAAGATGCCACCAGAAAAACTACTAGCACTAATCGATGCATTGGGCTTGCATTCCTATACACTAACAATGAAAGATCAGAAAGAGAAATTAAGGAAACAATCCCATTTACCAATGCAACAAAAAGAATAAAACACCTGGGAATAAATCTATCTAAGGAGGCAAAGTGAAAGAGGAGAGTGAAAATGTTGCCTTAAATCTCAACATTCAGAAAACTAAGATCATGGCATCTGGTCCCATCACTTCATGGGAAATAGATGGGGAAACAGTGGAAACAGTGTCAGACTTTATTTTTGGGGGGCTCCAAAATCACTGCAGATGGTGACTGCAGCCATGAAATTAAAAGACGCTTACTCCTTGGAAGGAAAGTTACGACCAACCTAGATAGCATATTCAAAAGTAAAGACATTACTTTGCCAACAAAGGTCCGTCTAGTCAAGGCTATGGTTTTTCCTGTGTCATGTATGGATGTGAGAGTTGGACTGTGAAGAAAGCTGAGCACCGAAGAATGGATGCTTTTGAACTGTGGTGTTGGAGAAGACTCTTGAGAGTCCCTTGGACTGCAAGGAGATCCAACCAGTCCATTCTGAAGGAGATCAGTCCTGTGTGTTCTTTGGAAGGACTGATGCTAAAGCTGAAACTCCAGTACTTTGGCCACCTCATGAGAAGAGTTTATTCATTGGAAAAGACTCTGATGCTGGGAGGGATTGGGGGCAGGAGGAGAAGGGGACAACAGAGGATGAGATGGCTGGATGGCATCACCAACTCGATGGACGTGAGTTTGAATGAACTCCAGGAGTTGGTGATGGACAGGGAGGCCTGGCGTCCTGTTCATGGGGTCGCAAAGAGTCAGACACAACTGAGCGACTGAACTGAAGTGAACTGAACTGAAGGAGGCAAAAGGCCTGTACTCAGAAAAGACTGATGAAAGAAATTAAAGATGATATAAACAGAAACAGATGTCTTACATTGGAAGAATCAATATTGTGAAAATGACTATACTACACAAAGCAATCTACAGATTCAATGCAATCCCTATCAAATTACCAATGGCATTTTTCACAGAATTAGAACAAAAATTTTTACAGTTTGTATGGATACACAATACACTCTGAATAGCCAAAGCAATCTTGAGAAAGAAAAACAGAATTGAAGGAATTAGGCTCCCTGACTTCAGACTATATTACACAGCTACAGTAATCGAGAAAGAATGATACTGGCAGCAAAACAGAAATACAGATCAGATCAATGGCACAGGATAAAAAACCATAGATAAACCCACGCACCTACCATCACATAATCTGTGAAAAAGGAGACAAGAAAATACAATGAAGAGAAGACAATCTCTTCAATAAGTGGTGCTGGGAAAACTGGACAGCAACAATGTAAAAGGATGAAATTATAACATTCTCTAACATGATACAGAAAAATAAACTCAAAATGGATCAAAGACATACATGTAACACTGGACACTATAAACTCTTAGAGGAAAACATAGGCAGAACACTCTTTGACATAAATCACAGCAAGATCTTTTTTGACTTACCTCCTAGAGTAATAAAAATTTGTTAAAAATAAATAAATGGGACCTAAATAAACTTAAAAGCTTTTGCAGAGCAAAGGAAAACATAAACAAAACAAAAAGACAAGTCTCAGAATGGGAGAAAATATTTGCAAATGAAGCAACTGACAAAGGACTTATCTCCAATATATACAAACATCTCATGCAGCTCAATATCAAAACAACAAACAACCCAATCAAAAAATGGGCAAAGATCTAAACAGACATTTCTTCAAAGACATAAACACAGTCGAGAGGCACATGAAAAGATGCTCAACATCACTAATTATTAGAGACATGCAAATCAAAACTACAGTGAGTAATCAGCTCACACTGGTCAGAATGACCATCATCAAAAAATCTATAAACAATAAATGCTGGAGGGAGTGTGGAGAAAAGGGAATCCTCTTGCACTGACGGTGGAAGTGTAAATTGATACAGCCACTATGGAGAACAGGATGGAGTGCCTTTAAAAAGCTAAAAGTAGTACTACCCTATGACCCAGCAATCCCACTACTGTGCATATATCCTGAGAAAACCATAATTCAAATAGACACATGTACCCCAGCATTCACTGCAGCACCATTTACAACAGCCAGTACATAGAAGTAACCTAAATGTCCATCGATGGATGAATGGATAAAGAAGATGTGGTACATATATACAATGGAATATTATTCAGCCATAAAAGGAAATGAAATTGAGTCATTTGCAGAGATGTGGATGGACCCAGAGTCTGCCATACAAAGTAAAGTAAGTCAGCAAGAAAGAAACAAATATATTAACTCATGACAAATATCATATATTAACTCATGACAAATATCATATATTAACCCATGTATGTGGAATCTAAAAAAAAAATGGTACAGGTGAACCTATTTGCAAGGGAGGAACAGAGACATAGACACAGAGAAGGGACATGCAGACACAGGGCAGGTGGGGAACGAATTGGAAGATTAGGAATGACACATATACACTACCATGTGCAAATAGACAGCTAGTGGGAAGCTGCTGTGTAACACAGGGAGCTCAGCTAGGTGCTCTGTGATGACCCAGAGGGGTGGGATGGTGGGTGCAAGAAGAAGGGAGGAATATATAGGTGATTCACTTCATTGTACAGCAGAAACTAACACAACATTGTAAGGCAATTATACACCAATTTAAAAAAAGAAACTGACAGACTAGATTCAAAATAAGGAAAAAGATTTCATAAAATTCATTTAACAGATATTGATATAACTTTGGACTTAACCATTAAAACAAACTCTTTTCAAACACTCAAACAGAATGTGAATTAGACCACTAAACACTTCAGGGAATTTAAAAAATTAGAACTCACCCAGGCCAGTCCTTAAACTGAGAAAATAAATTAGCTCAGACTGAGAAAGTAAAAATTCTCCCTGTCATTGATGAAGCTAGTGCAACAGAAACCGAATGGTCAGCTGCAAAGAACAAAGAGTATTTCAGAGGGTAGGCTGCAGCTGTAAAGAGAACAAGGCTAGCATAATCCTGATACCAAAGCCAAAAAAAGGATAATGATAGGTCACTATCAATTGTGACCACACACATGAAATAGAATCCTACTAAACTAAATCCAAAGCACAGTAAAAGAACATACACCATGCCTAGATGCAAGAAAAATTCTGCATAAGAAAGTGGACTAATGCACGACATACTACAATTAATTCCAAGTAGGTTAAAGAGTTAACCACAAAAAATGAAACCTTTTTAAAAACTTAAAAATTGAATATTCATTCTTAGTGGAAATGACTTACTGAGAATAATCAGCAGAAAACAGTAAACTAAAGATTTGACCATAGAAAAATGCAACTTCAGCCTTTTTAGAGCCAAAATAAAATTGAACACCAACTGTATTGTCACAAAATTGGAAAGATGACTAATTTTCCATAGAGCATATATCAATAAGAAATACATCAATAAGAAACACAGCAAAAAGAAATTCATCAATAAGAAAACACTAGCACTCTAGGGGGGAAAAATGGGCAAGGGGAACATGAACCACCAATCCACGGAAAACATACAGCCAGAAAATATGCACAACCTTCTTGATAATCAAAAGAAAGAATGTTAAAACAATAAGGGCTTCTCGATCTTAGATTGATTTAAAACATGTCATGATGATTATATTGCTGAGAGATAAGCATTTTCAAAATACTGGTGGAATATAAACTGAAGTTGACTCTCGAACCAGAGTTTAGGGGCCCCGTCTAGATCCCCAGATTTGATTACGTGGATTCAACCAACACAAACAGTGTGGTACCATAGTAGATATTTATTAAAAAAGTCCAAGTATAAGTGAACCTGTGTTGTTCAACGGTCAATAGATTACAATCTTTCTAGAAAAAGACACATAAACCAAGAGCCTTAAAATGGCTCACACCTTTTAATTCACTAATGCCACTTCATCTATCCAAAACAAAAAGTGAGAGGTGCAATTGCAGGAGTGTGTAAACCTCAATATAACTTAAATATTCAATAACAGAGGAATGCTGCATAATTATGTATATGGCACCAGGCTCAGCTTTGGACAATGAAAATTAGAATTTCAAGAAACATTTAAAAACAAAGGAAGGGCTTCCCTAGTGGTGTAGTGGCTAAGAATCTGCCAGCCAATGCAGGAGACACAGGCTGGATCCCTGAAATGGGAAGATGCCACATGCTGCGGAGCAACTAAGCCTGTGCACAACTACCGAAGCTCGCACACCTCAAGCCTGCTGTGCTCTACAACAAAAGAAGCCACCACAATGAGAAGCCAGAGCACCTCAAGGAAGAGTAGCCCGCACCCACCACAACTAGAGAAAGCCCGCATGCAGCAAGGAAGATTCAGCGCAGCCATAAATAAATAAAATGTTCTTTTCAAAAACCACACACAGGAAAATGATCACCACGTATTAAAGAAGATACACAAATAAAACAGTACGCCAACTAGTGGTTGTGTTAGAGATGACGTCTCTTCTGCATGTTTCTCTATAACTCAGATGAGTTTGAAGTATTTTTAAGGCTACAAAAACAATGGAGCAGCCAGAAGAAAAAGTTTTCCCTCAATTTCCTACTTTAAGTGTAAAATACTTTTATGAAATATATATAGAAAACACATTTGAGCTAATCCTACTTCCTGCTGTTAATTCATACACGAAGTGTCCTAAAAAATATTTGCTGCTCAAGTATTTATACCTTTCAATATATTTTAAAGAAGAAATTTCTCATTTCCCAAACTTTTCTACAGTAAGTAGTCCCTTAATGTTTCCTATATGGTGTCAATATCCTCCATTCAAATACGAGTATTACAAAACCACTTCATAACTCAGGAACATCTAAGATTTCTAAAACAAACGTTACTAAAATGTGTTTATTTAACGATTAAAGAGTTACACGGGAAACAATGTAACTCACCAACACAATCTCTGTATCACGTGATACCCAAGACACGGATGTATTTACATGCACCACCTGTCACAGGTTACACTTGCAAAATCTACGTTAACAGATATGCCTAAAATTGATACCTTGAGTGTGTCCAGTACACCCCGATCCTTAAACGTCTGGTACAGCTTTTTGCGCAGATCATCTTGACTCAACACATCAGATTTGGGGAACATGATGGACCAGGAGAGAAATCGGTTATGGTTTACCTGGCGGGCAGAGGAGATGTTAAATTCTGCACACAGACCAGTGGTCTCCAAGGAAGCCCTCACAAGCCCAGGGGAGAAAGGCGTTTTAACGGAACCAAAGGCTTCACTTCCGCCCGCCTCGAGGAGGCGGCAGGTGATGGCACGTGAGCCATCAGGTGTCGGCTTCCTCCCGAGCCCGCCCCACCGTGCCCCAAGTTTGAGTCCGAACCTGGGATGCGGGCCCTGGCCTAGGGGAACCCCTGCCTTCAGAGTCCTGCCTCAACCCCAGAGTACCAGGAGGAACAAGCTGAAACTTCCGCTTTGGACTGCAAACTAGGAACTCGGGCAGAGACGCGCGCGCCTTGGAAGTTCTGATGGGGGGGGGCGTGGCTGTGGCCCACGCGCGACTCTCACGGGCGGAAACCGGAAGACTGAAGGCTAAAGAAAGTGCAGCGTCGGCCGGAATTCGCGCCGCCCAAAGCCAATCCCAGCCCTCCCCGCAGTCCGGGCACTACGGCGCAAGCGCCAAGCTGCGTAGGGCTGCGGCCAGAAGCTCCGCCCACTACGCGAGGGCGGTACCGCGGAGTATCGCGAGGGCTGCTTCCGGCGTCCCTACGGAAGTTGAGGAACGCGGTTCGGTTCCGCGGCAACTGGGCGTTTCGGTTGCTGGTGTCTCGCCGCAGGTAGGGGGATGGAGCGAGTGGACGGTTGGCGCTTGGGGACTCTGGGGGATGTGTCCTATCCCGCGGGAGCCGGGTGTTGGCCCTTTCTCTTCCCTCTGTCCCTGGCCGGCTGAGCTCATCAACAGCCCAGGGGCCATTCCATACCGAGATTCAATCTGCAAACGTCCGTCTGCTTAGGCGCTTTGCTTCTTGTAATATCTTTCATTGGGTTGGGTTATTCAGCCCACCCTGGCTCTCTTAACTGCGGCACTATTGCCGTTTGGAGTCGGAAAATGCTCCATTGTGGTGCTGTCCTGCGCACTGTAAGATGCTGAGCAGCATCCTTGGTTTCCACCCAATCGATGCCAGTAGCACCTCCCTCCCAGTTCTGACAGCGTCCTGACATTGCCACCTGTCCCTGGGAGGCAAAGTCGCCCCTGGTTAAAAACCAGTGAGCTACACTTGGTGTGTGCTGTGAAGAAGATAGGTGAGCTGGGTGCCCAAGATGCTTAAATCTAATTAGAAAAGTCTCTCAAGAAGCAATGCTGAAAACATAGCCAGAGAATTGGCTAAGAACTAAGATGCATTGTGAAAGTGTTACCCGCTTAATTGTGTCCGACTTTTTGCGATCCCATAGGCTGAATTGGGAGAAGGCATTGGCACCCCACTCCAGTACTCTTGCCTGGAAAATCCCATGGACCGAGGAGCCTGGAAGGCTGCAGTCCATGGGGTCACTAAGAGTCGGACACGACTGAGCGACTTCACTTTCACTTTTCACTTTCACACATTGGAGAAGGAAATGGCAACCCACTCCAGTGTTCTTGCCTGGAGAATCCCAGGGACGGTGGAGCCTGATGGGCTGCCGTTTTTGGGGTCGCGCAGAGTCAGACATGACTGAAGCGACTTAGCAGCAGCAGCAGCAGGCTGAATGGCACCCCACTCCAGTACTCTTGCCTGGAAAATCCCATGGACGGAGGAGCTTGGTAGGCTGCAGTCCATGGTGTCGCTAGGAGTCAGACACGACTGAGCGACTTCACTTTCACTTTTCACTTTCACGCATTGGAGAAGGAAATGGCAACCCACTCCAGTGTTCTTGCCTGGAGAATACTAGGGACCGCAGAGCCTGGTGGGCTGCTGTCTATGGGGTCGCACAGAGTCGGACATGACTGAAATGACTTAGCAGCAGCAGCAGACTGTAGCCTACCAGGCTCCTGTGTCCATGGAATTCTCCAGGCAAGAATACTGGGGTGGGTTGCCACTCCCTTCTCCAGGGGATCTTCCCAACCCAGGAATCGAACCAAGGTCTCCTACATTGCAGGTGGATTCTTTACCATTGGAGTCAGAGATGCATTGTAGACCAAGTAAAGATTTTAGAAAAAGTGGTTGGGGGTGGACATAAGTGGGCACATCTCTGAAAACTGACTTCATCAGGGCATTGTTAGGTAGTATTTGGATAGTGGACAAAAAGCAAAGGAGGAAGGGCGAAAATTCTGAAAGGAATAAAAAAATCAGGACCCTTTCAAGAGCAGTGAGGCATCTGGCCTGACTCCAGAGCCCCATGCTGTGGGTATAAGGTATCTAAGGCCTACCTACAAGGACAAAATTGGGCCAGTGTTAGCTTTGTGAGCAGCAATGAAGAGTACAGTGAATTTTCACCCCTAGCTATGAAAGGCTTAAACGATTTAATAGGCATCAAGAGTGACAGGACTTAAATAGGAGGTAGAGACCGTGTAGGTTGGGTTGGGAAATACTTGGAGAAGGAAGGATTTGGGTAGACTTTGAAAGATGGGTAAGGTAAACATATAGAATTAGAGTATTCCAGGCATGAAGAGAGAAATAAGTCTGGACTGGACACAATCAGCTGGAGAGGGAAAAAATAAGTATACCAATCCACTGTAGCTGAGGTAGAACAACGTGGTACTAGGTTTTGGATACTGGTATTTAGTTGGATGAGAAGCACTAAGGCTGTTGAGCAGAATAGTGAGCTGATGAAGAATGTTCTAAGATGTTAGTATGGAGTCATTTCACAAGGCAACCTGATAATTCTTGGTTACTAAGTTCTCAATTATATTCACCCAAATGTCTTTCCAGGTAACTTCAAAGGAGCAGCCCTAGGCTTGGCCTCTGGAACAGTCTGGAATAAATCTGTCTAGTTCAGATTTAGCAAATACTTGGCACTCACATAGGCGCTGCCCTTTCCCACACCCATAGCAGACGTGGTAACTGATCACAGCAATCTTTCCCCCGACCACCCTTAGTCTCAGAATCTTTCTCAGCACTAGTTCCTGGCTATCACTACCAGCTGATAAGAACAAGCTCATGGGGAAAAACCAGTTGGCATCCCTAGTCAAATCCCTTCCCATAGACGGCATCATATTTATAAAGATTGCATCTATTCCACAAAAGGTCTTACCTGCCTCCATTTTAAACATCCTCAGCTCCTTCAGTAGCTTTTGTCTTGTTCCCACGGCATTCCTTAGTCTAAATGCTTCCCTCCTCCCAACACACACAGTTCAGAGTTAATGAATTTTAAAACTGTGATTCCCAGAACTGAGTATCTTCCCCAGAGATGGTATCATGAGGACATCATCTTTTCTTAATGCAGTCTGGAATTGCATTAGCTTTTCTGGCCAGTGTATTGGATTGCTGCCTCTGACTGAGCTGGCAGTAAATGAGAAGCGGTCCCCATAGATGAGCTACTCTAACACTAGGTTTCCCTCTTCCCCTTGTGCTGTTGATTTTTTCAGCCCAAGTATAGAACTTTATTTCGAATTCTTTAAATTCTGTCCTGTTCATGTCACCTATTTCTTCTAGCTGTGGAGGTCTTTTGAATCCTAACTTTAGCCTTCTAATAAATTAGGTGCCTTTAGCACGTTATCTTTGGGTGTGAGAAGTTGGCTTCATCTCAGTTACTGATGCAAACCCCTTGAGCTGCACTAGGTGAAGGTCAACCTCCAAGGCTCCCTAGAAACTCCATGCTAGCCAGTGACATGGAGCATGTGAACGTTCCAGTCAGGCCCCTCCTGTCCCTCCCTCAGCAGAGAACGTGCACACCCTGGGTCCCCAGCACTGCTCTTGCTCTGGGGGTACCCCAGGCTGTCACCCAGGCTACTGGTCTCCCATGAGTTTTTAGGTGGAGAACCACATGACTTCAGAAGGTGACTCACCATCTCCCTAGTTCCCTTTCACAACAGGGAGTGCAGGTCTGGAATGACTTGTTCTTCTAGAACAAGGGAGTAGGAACCCACTCTTTCTAAGGATACACGTTAAAGGACTTAGTTTATCGTAGAAGTTCCCAGCATAGTTAGTGTCTGACCGAAGACAGGCATTTCATACCTGTTTCTGTTGGTGTTTTAATCTCTTCAGCGGTACTCTGACTTCAAGATAAGCCTCTTTGTTTTCTGAAAGTTGGCATAACAGTTACTAACCTCTGAAAGCCTGGCTCTTTCTATTCCTATGATTTCTCAATGTCCCTGGTCAGTAGTCACACCGTCAGAGTTGTTAACCCAAATGTTTTTTTAACATGCCCATCTTGGGGTTTATAGCCTGCCTAACCTCATGTCTCCCACACTTGCTGTGTGAAAACCATTCTTTGAGAAAACTCAAATTTGACACACCTGTGTCCCGTGTTGTTTACACACCAGGTGCCTCAAATTATTGACCATTCTTCCTTGCTTTTTCCTGATAGTAGCCTGCACGTCTCTTGTTTTTCTGAACATATAGCACACGTTTCAGCTTGTGTGGGGCTTTTGCCCTTCTGACTCAAGCCTCCTGGCTTTCTGGTCCCACGTTATGGCCATTACTAGCTAGTGCCCTACTTCTCACATCTTGTACATGGTCTCTTCAAGAAGTCCGGAACTCCTTGTGTGTTGATTTCTTCACTTCTCTCTCTCTCAAAAGCAGTTCAAGACATTTTAACCACCACAGACAGCTGTTCTTGGCACAGACGGGAGTCTTGGCTCCCCTCTGTTCAGCCAACAAGTCCTGCCCTTGTATAGGAGGGTTTCTTCATCCTATTTTAACAACTGTGGCAGCTTCTCACAAGCGTGCTGTTCGTCACCTGACACTGGCTTCATCAGTCAAAGCCCTGGAGGGCCTCGGCACTAGAACTTTCAGAAGGTTCCCGTCCTTGTTGAGGCTAGTTAATCCTGCCTCCCGCCCCCCCCCCCCCACCTCCTTCCTGCCTTCCCTTTCTTACATTCCAGCACTGTGCCCTCCCCCTGGAGGAGGAAATGGAGTGGAAATACCCACTCCAGTATTCCTGCCTGGAGAATCCCATGGACAGAGAAGCCTGGCGGGCTACAGTCCATGGGGTCGCACAGAGTCGGACACAACTGAGCACACAACGGCACGCCCTCCCCCTGCTCCCTGCAGGTCCGTCCCGCTAGTACCAAGCAGTTTCCTGTTCGAGGCTGTGTTAGGAGTATGAGACCCTAGCTAGAAAACCCAGCTGCTGTTCTCTTCCACTCTTGTCCCTGTACTGCTCTGAGTTGCTCTACCTTGATGCACTATTGGCCCCCCACCCCCCATTTCCACGGGGCTCTGAACCCTGTGACCCATGGAAAATAAGCTCACTCTGTCCTCAGTCTCTTCTACCTCCCTTTTTCTTAAGCCTGCAGGTTTTTTTCAGCTTTGACACGTTCTTAGTTTCCTACTGCCACCATAATGCATTACCACAAATTTACTGGCTTAAAACGACACAAACTTATCGTACCATTTTGTAGGGTAGAAGGCCAACGCGGGTCTCACTGGGCGTAAATCCCTTCTGGAAGCTCTCTGGAAGAATCTGTTTCGTCATCCTTTCCAGCTTCTAGGGGCCACCCACATTCCTTGGTTCATGGCTGTTTCCTCCATCTTGAAAACCAGCAAGGTTTCATCTCTGTGGCGATCCACCCACTGCCACGTTTCCCCCCCTCCCAAGAACCCCCAACTCTTTCCTGGGGTTCTATCCTCTTCCACTTTTAAAGACTGGTGATTACACTGGATCCACCTGAATAGCCGGGATCCTTGTCCTACCTGAAGATCAGCTGATGGGCAGCCTTAGTTGCATCACCTTAATGCCCTTTGCCACCTAGATTAATTTTCAGTTTCCCAAGCTTAGGATGTGGGCATCTTGGTGGGGGCCAGGGGACCTTATTCTGGCTGCCACCACACATGCAGAATTGACCCGTTCATCTTCATCCCTATTGCTTCTCTTTGTGATTTCCTTTGTAGTTTCATCACCTTGATATTCTGCTTGACCCCCTCAGCCAGACATTTGGCAACATCCTGAATTCTTCCTGCGGTTCCTCAGTTTCACCCACTGCCAAGCTCTGTAACACCCCCACACCTTAAGACCTTGGAGACACTCGAAGGGCCCCTATTTCAGGTGACAGAAAGACTGCGTAGATGGAGATCATTTCCCTCCTTGCAGAAAGTCCCATCTATCAGACAGCACAGAATTCTAGATCAAGTCTCAGCTCTGCTCGGCCCCGAGTATTAAATGGCTGTAGACGTTGCCTTCCTGGGACAAGGTGGTTATGTGCTCTTGCTGCTTCCTTTTCGTCCACTGCGCCGGTCAGCTTCTCTGCATCCTCTCTTCAAGCCTGTGTGAAATCACGTGACTAGCAGCTCACGTTCTATGTAGCTGACGGGTTTGTGACCACCCCTTTCTTTCTTGCAGTTTCTTGTTTATCCTTATGCTCTTCTTAGGATATGCTTTTCTCCCCAACACGAGTTTCCACATGGGGCTGAGTGGGTTTGGGGGCCAGAGCAGAAGGGTAATCTTCCTTATACATATAGTGTCTTCTGCTGCTGCTTAACATGTATGCAGAGGGAGAAGGATCTTCCTTGAGTATTTTTTTCCCTGCTGCTTCTTAGATGTTTGTGCTGAAGAAAGCAAGCCCTTCCCTTGGCAAACTCCACCTATGAATCCTTTTCCAGCAAGAAGGAATGATGTCATTGTTTGCTCTGTGAAAATTGCAGGCTTCCACCCCCTTCCCTTCACTTGAGCTTGAAGATCATTGCCACTTCTCCTAGTTTTGCAGAACTTTGGTATCATCCCTGCCTTTGTCTTCAGGTTTCATGGCATGGAAGTCCCGCTGAGGCTCAATGAGCCCTGGGTTCTGACACACCTTACTGTTGGCACCTGGTTAAGCAGGTCCCCGCTCCACAGGGTGCCCTTCCTCTGCACATCTCCGTGTGCCTGTGCTCGTGTCGCTAGAGCTAGACATGAACCTGGCTTTGTCTGATTCAGAAGACCCTGTGCTAAAACAACATACACGAGTCCATTGCCTGTCTGCCCGTCCATCCATCCAGATTGTGATTGTGCTAAAAGTCACAGAATCATTGATTTCTCCCCCAGCACCCCTGTTTTCTCTTTTTATGCCTTTAATAAACCTGTCAACCCTTGTTCCAAGAGTTCTTTATGCCTCAGAATGTCTTCCTTTGGGATTATGATTTCTTCCATCTTTTCTAGAGTACAGCACTGTTTCTTCCTCTCTTTGGAAAGATGTTTGAGGAGGCCTATCACAGGCTCCTTTCTGTGCAGTTACATCCTAGCACAGAGCCGTCAGGTGGGAAGAAGACAAGCGCCTCACAGTCTGATGACTACGGCAGTGCTGCACAGCGCTCTGCAGCTGTACATTGTTTCCCACTCAGCGCCCAGGCTCACTGGCCCAGTCCACAGTGAAGCCGGCTTACCCTCCATGGTCCACACTTTCCCATCAGGAGAATGTTGTTTTTATGATGTCATGTTAGAGGTCTTCTAATTTCCCTATGAAAATGTAGTAGTGGATTCTCCAGAACATATCACAAATAAATAAATTGTATCAGTCACAAGCTATGTATCTATAGGAATGGAATGATGTCATTGTTTGCTCTGTGAAAATTGCAGGCTTCCACACCTTTCCCCTCACTGGAGCTTGAGGATTATTGCCACTTCCAGATTTGCAGCACTTTGGTATCATCTTGGTATGGTATCTATCATTTGGTGTCTATCAATCTTGGCATGGAAAGCATGCCACTTTAGGGGCCACCTCCTCTACAATTTAGGTTTAAGTTAAAAATGGAGTTCTTCACTTCCTGGGTTTTTGTATTGAGTACTAAAAATACACATTATTTTCATTTAATTAGGAGCTATATTGAAGACGATGTCTGGAAGCTTCTACTTTGTCATCGTTGGTCACCATGATAATCCAGTTTTTGAAATGGAGTTTTTACCAGCTGGAAAAGCAGAATCCAAAGTGCGTATGAAACCTTAAAAAAGCCCGTAGCACTTGTGTTGCTGTAATGATACTGGTGTGATGTGACTGTGGGACTGGAAGGGGTCTGGACAGATGAGGTCACTGCAGACCCAGCACAACTACAGGTGGCTTGCTCTGCAGTCCTGCAGGTTGAGAGGAGCCAGCCGGGAGTGTCCTCTGCATTGTGTTTGCGTGCTCTAGTTCAGCACACACTTGGCACAGGCTCACAGGATGCCCTGGGTCTCCTTTCCCTGGTTGCCAGTCCCTAGATCACCCGCCAAAGGCAGTGATCATCCTGGGTCTGCAGGGGCAGGCACTCTAGCCCTGAAATGCCAAGAAAGCCCCTTCTGTGCCCTCAAATCACCTTTTCCAGCAGGACAGACAGGCTAGAGGTTGAGATAGACCTCGACTCCCATGTCCTCCTGCCACCCCTGGGATGGCAGTTGTCATCGACTTCCCACAGCATCCACTGGCCACGTGGGGCCCTCATGCTCTCCTTCATGGTGACGGCACCCAACTTTCTTGTTGTCAAGAGTGGTTCTGAAAAAACCAGCTTGCTTCAGGAACGTGGTGCCACTCGAGTAAACAGAGCTGTAGGGTCCTGGGATGAGGAGAGATGTCCCTCCATCTCCCTGTACAAAGCCATATTCCAAGTAAATTGCTGACCATTGCACTGTGTTTTTCTCAGCCTCCAAAAATAGGCTTTAACGTCCTTTAAGACAGAAACTGATGTTTGAAATTAGTCATGATGTGTAATGTCCAATGTAGGACGCTTTTCAACTGTTCAGACCTTGCCACTGAAATATGATAGAAATCCAAGGTATTATTTGAGCAGGTGTTGTTGCTCCGTCATTTGCCCACATTCCCAGGAACACACTGCTCTTTGAAACCTGGATGGGAGGCATCGCTGCAGCAGTAGTTGCTTTGTGTGGTATGCAGCTACTTATAGTTTTTCTCTCATTCCACTGGCCTCGTGTAGGCAAAGCAGTGCCTATAAAAACTGTTGCATTACTTGATCTTAGTTCTTTCTCCTGCTACCACTCACCTTTGTAAACCATTCCTACAGTTTTCTCCTGATCTATCAAGTTTGCTCATAGGTGCAAAGGGAAAGACTGCCATGAGCCAGACACAAAACATATCCATTTCTCTGAGAAATAAATTAAGTTTTGTCCGTGTGCTGGGACTGAAGTATAAACATGCTTTACTTATGTGAGGGATTCCAGGGCACCTGACCACCTTCCTCCAGTCCAGGCACAGCCTCCTCAGCCAGGAAGCTCCATTCGTTTCCCAAAGCTGCAGTCATAGTACCAGACACTGGCCGCCTGAGAGGAGCAGAATCAGATTGTCTCACAGTTGGCAAGCCCAGAAGCCTTGAGATCAAGCCATCAGCAGGGCCAGCCCCGTCCAAAGGTGCTAGGGAAGGCCTGTTCCAGGCCTTTCTCCCAGCTGCTGGCAGTTCGTGCCTTGTGGCAGAACTGCAGTCCCTTGCGGCTTTCTCCCTGCATGTGAGCCTGTCTCCAAATTTCCCCCTTTTTATAAATACGTTAGTCACTGGATTAGGGACCCACTTGCTGCTAGCATGACCTCATGGTAACTAATGACGTCTTCAACAACCCTCTTTCCAAATACGGCCACATTCTGAGGGTTAGGACTGCAGCCCAGGAAATGGGGGAACCTAGGGGTCCTTTGAAAAATTCACTTTGAAAGTAAGCATCTCATGTGCATGAGGCTGCATTCCAGGTTGTGAATTCCCTCCACATTCAGGGCGACAGCCCCGCCTTCTTCAGTTAGGCCTTTTAGGCCCATGAGAAGGACATCTCTAGCTTGACAGGATCACCTTGCGCTGTCAGCACAGGTGACTGCACACAGCTGGTGCCGAGCCGGGTTGGCAGCCCTGGGATCTCCCTGCGCCTCAGAGTAGCCAGTGCCAGGCTGTGTCCCCTGCTCACCAAGCCCTAGCCCCGCCCCAACCCGAGGCTGGTCCCTGCGGCTTTCCTCGCCACCTCCCTGGCCTACCTTGTATTTTCCTGTCTTCCTCCTCAAAAGATGTGTACTTCTTGAAAGGAGGATCTGAGTGGAGGGGAGGGGAAGGGGAGAAAAATTGAAAGCAGGATCTACTCTTTGTTTTTTAAAGGAAGTTTCCTTTTTTTTTCCCCCATGCTTAAATGCTCATGCAATCTGATAATTTCCTTCTTGCCAAATTTTTAAAAATCTTTATAGTTTCTTGAACACATTTCATAAGTAATTGGCTATTTCTATTTGAGTTTTAGATACCAGATTAGAAAATAGTGTGAAAACACTGAAGACCTTTAATAGCAGAAAGCTTCCCCCCACTCCCCATGAGCAAGCTGTGTCTAGAATTCCCTGAATGGAAGTGTTAATCTGGTGTCACTCACTGTCACCTAGGACGATCACCGCCATCTGAACCAGTTCATAGCTCACGCTGCCCTCGACCTCGTAGATGAGAACATGTGGCTGTCGAACAATATGTACTTGAAGACGGTGGACAAATTCAATGAATGGTTTGTCTCAGCATTTGTCACTGCTGGTCATATCCTTACCTGTTTAATAAAGAGCTCTAACAAAGGGTTGGGGTGACAAACCAGACCAGCATGAGATCTGGATGCCAGGTTCTGAGTCTGTGGACTGCAAAGTGTTAGGTAAAAAATGGCCATTGATGGTGCTTTTTAATTTTTTTTTGGGGGGAAAAAAACATCTTTTGTTTAACAGATAATTTTAAAGTCTAATCTCATAAAATTAAGGTTTATCTGAACCATATCAAGGGTGATTTTATTTTGTAGTTACTTTCTAACTTAAAAAAGATTATGTTCTCTTCAAGATAAAACTAATGGCACCCCACTCCAGTACTCTTGCCTGGAAAATCCCATGGATGGAGGAGCCTGGTGGGCTACAGTCCATGGGGTCGCTAAGAGTCGGACATGACTGAGTGACTTCACATTCCCTTTTCACTTTCATGCATTGGAGAAGGAAATGGCAACCCACTCCAGTGTTCTTGCCTGGAGAATCCCAGGGACGGGGGAGCCTGGTGGGCTGCCGTCTATGGGATCGCACAGAGTTGGACACGACTGAAGTGACTTAGCAGCAGCAACCTAACTCTGAATCCAGTTTATGGGTTTATCTTTTCCATCGCACAATACACTGCATGTGAATCGAAGACTATTTTATCAACTGATCAACTTTTCAGTTTTCATTTCTAAAGATTATACCTTAATTATTTCACATATGAGATTTATTATGCTGCATGATGTCAGGCAAGAAGATGGAATCAAGAACTTCTTTACTGATGTCTATGATTTATACATAAAGGTATGATATGTTCTGTACCTTGTAAAATCTGATTATAAAAGACATGCCAACTATGACAGGACACTGGCCTGTAGAGGGAACCCCCTTAGATGCCCAGTTTTCCTCCTTGCTTAGCTTCCCCCCAGCAGGACTGTTCCTCACAGCTCCCTCAGCAGGCAGGTCTCTATCAGCAGCTTAACACACATGGAGGACAACTCGTAGTCATTTTTAGATCAGTTTCATTCTTTCCCTTTTGGTGCACATAGTTGATTTTATGAGGGAACCATAACTAGAGACACAGAAGCAGTCTATATAAGGGAAGTTGCTTCATGATTTTATTTCAGACTGTTTCCCATCTGCTTATTAACAAGTAAGTTACAGTGCAATGAATGTAGATCACAAACCGGTAGGAAGTGATTTCATGTATTATCAAAGTCACTCAAGGAGAAAGGGGCCACTTGCATTTCTTGATACTTAATTAGGAAAACTGAAATAGTAATACGATGTGAGTGGTTAAACTGCAGTGCTAACAGTATATTAATAATTTAAATGTTCTTTATTTGCACAAGATTTTTTTGCATATCACATAGTTAACAGTCAATATTCCTAGTCAGAAGTAGCAGAGAATATTTAGCCCTCTTATAAAGATGGACACCACCAATCGATTAAGGTATAAAAGTTGGTAACTCCTTTCCTCACTTGTGATTCCATCCAGTACTAATTTCCCCTCACATATATTATGGTTTACTCATTGTATCATCTGAGAAACTGATCACTTGCCTTGTGTTAAAGCAGAGTATTAAAAATCTGATTGTTAAAAATTACCACACTTTTAAAAGTAGTGTGGTATTACTTTTTCCTTCAGTCAGAGGATATGGCAGATTTTTAGTGTGTTTTATATAGCCAGAGGCCTTCCACATCAATCAACATCTTGATAGTTGAAAGTGAGTGTAATTGTATTTCACACATAGGGTGGATCCCAGGAGTTGGTTTTGCTTACACAGGTAGTGCTTAGATATGTGCTGCCATGGGTTTTGCCACAGGTACTACCCTGGAACACCAAGACAGAAATTTCCTTAATGGGACATTAAGAATGGAACATCTTCACTGAAACTTAAAAATGTGGTCTTTAGACTTTTGTTTTGAATGCCTTTAATTACTTAAAACTTTAAAATATCTTCCTTTTAGAGACCTATGATTTGTCAGCCTTTTTTACTTTGACAAGCTCACCTGAGTACTTTCTTCTCTCCTAGTTTGCAATGAATCCATTTTATGAACCCAATTCTCCTATTCGATCCAGTGCATTTGACAGAAAAGTTCAGTTTCTTGGGAAGAAACACCTTTTAAGCTGAATGCAAAAAAATTCAGAAGTACACAATGTCACTACAGTGGGGTATACTCAGGAATGTGTACATTGTAAGTAATGATTAAATAGCATGGTAAAGTTTTACTGGTAGTCTGTTTATCTAAGCCTAATGAAATTGCTTCTATATTTTAAAAATAGTATATTCAGTTTCTTACAGCTATGAACAGATTGATATTTGCTTGTGAAAACTTATTTATAAAGAGCTCTTTATTGGTAATCTTGAAATGTCTTTATTTTAAAAAATTGAGAATAAGCTTTTGACTTTCCTCATTCAGATAGTTGATCTTGATGAAGCACTCCAGAACCAAATA
The DNA here is from genome assembly GCF_003369695.1 of Bos indicus x Bos taurus. Lineage (NCBI taxonomy): Eukaryota > Metazoa > Chordata > Mammalia > Artiodactyla > Bovidae > Bos > Bos indicus x Bos taurus. The sequence goes on along the minus strand of NC_040105.1, from coordinate 11,362,588 downwards.
TCATTAAGATTTGGTAGGCAGACTTAAAACGATAAGCTTCTGCAGTAGGGAATGAAGTTGATAGCACATACATGGGCTCATCTGTAGATCAAGAGATGTTATGAAAACACATAGGCAGTATACATAGCTCCGCCCAAGAAGCCAGAGCAGACTGTGTTGCAGTGCCAAATGCCACAGGCCTGCCCCTATCAGACTAGAAACAGTGATCCTGCTGTAATTCGAGACTCCTGAGCCCAGGTTTGTATAGTGGGAGGCCAGGACCACAGTGACAAGTTATGTTCTTGTTTCCTTTCCATCAGACAATAAACTAAGGATTAAGTGAACCTGTTGATAGATGTACTAGTAGAAGGTTGTAAGGCAGTTTTAGAATTGTAAACAAAGAAAAGCTTGTATCACATTAGCTGTACTCTAGGCTTTTCAGGCTGTATACCTGTATACCTGAACGGGCGGGAGTGGTCTGTTTTTTTACTATAACAGTGTGGGATCTTAATTGTAAACCAGTAAATGTCCATTGAAAAGCAAGTAAATGTTCATTGAAAACCAGGTATTTTCTGTGCTGTGAGCACTTGAAGAATTTTGTTCCATTCTGAATGACCTGAGCAAGGAATTCTCAGTTTGGTCTTGTGTCTTTGTGTGAAGCTGCTATCACAGTTTTTTACCCTATTTATTTGATTTCCTAAATAAAGATGTTTGTCCAAGATTATGGAAGCTTAGTATCGATTTTTTTTTTAGCTGCGCTGTACAGCTTGTGATATCTTAGTTCCCTGACCAGGGATTGAACCCGGACCCTCAACAGTCAAAAGCACCAAGCCCTTGACCATTCAATCACCAGGGAATTCCCAATGTTGAATTTTTAGGTGCTGCTCTCCCCACCACCTCAACCATTTTAGTCCTATCTCCCCTAATGAAAGTCTGCAAACATACATTGTAACTCATTGTACAGAATCCAGATCTCCTCAAACCCGGTGCCAGAGCTTTGGGAGCAGAAAAAGATACTCAGAAATCCAGGAGTAACTCAGCCATGCTCACTGGAGAGACCCACACATGTACTTATCGTATACAGTTTGCTCTACCCTCCCGGAGCATATAAGGCAGAGGGGAGGCAGTGCCCTAGTCAGGAGCTGAGCCGTGTGGTGTTTGATGGTTCCCATCCCCGCTCATCCACAGGACAGCAGTGCCCTGCAAATAGCCTTGTCACCAGGCTCTTGACAGTGAGATGGGAATGAGAGCACAGGCCCTGTGGCAGCAGATCCCTGTGGCTAAGGATCGGCTTTCATATGTGCCTGCCTCTGTCAGAGCGTGAAGGCAGATCTAGTGATGGGCATAGGAGTGGGCAGGATCTCAGAGATGGGCTGTGCTGGAAAAGCCTGCTGAAATAGGACAGCTCAAAGGATGGAACCAGGACTCATGTAAGGGGAAGATCAGGGACTGATTATTAGGAAAACGAAAGCAAAAAATGCAAAAGAGCTTGCAAAAAAGAGTAAGTGATGTCACTGAAAGTTCTGGAACGCAAGATGAATTGGGGGACATCAGTAGCACCCTGGGCATTGGGCCCACCAAGCACACACAAGTCAGCGTTAAGCCTGTCATCTACACTAGCACTCCCAGTGATCCAAATAAAATGCACAAGCCCGGTTCACTCCTCTTTCACTACCTAGGATGCTTCAGTGGTGCCCACGTTCTCCACCTAAGTAGGGACCGTGGGTCTCCTCCGCCCTGCTACACCCACATCCATCCCCTCTATGGTCAGGACAGTACTTCCTGGTTGACAGTCCACAGTGGTAATTTCTCAGAATCCACGGACTACACCGAGCCTTCTTCCTACCTACTGCTTCCCTGCCCCACCACCCCAAGCTGCTGGCACTGTGAAAGCTTATACAAGGTTTCACAGAAACATGAAATGCCAGGTTTTAACATGTGGACCATCTTCGATATTTTAACTTCAGTTGGGGAGTTTTTCCCAAGGGGGAAGAAAGAGACAAAAACAGTTAAGTATTCACTAACAAATATGCACTTTGCCATCTTCCATGCAGCACACTGTAACCGCTACATCAACTGTCAAATGTACATCTGTCCACCTCCCAAGTTCAGTAGTTTGCCTTTTCCTTAACCTTGCCCTGTCTCAAAGGCTTTATATCCAAAGACAGCACAAAATCCCCCATCGGACCTGTAACCCTGGGGTCCCTGGTCCAGACAGGGACAGCGTGCCCCACTTCCCTCCTGCCTGCTCCCTTGGGGCTCTGCAGCTGCTTGCACCCTTCCTGCCACTGCAGTCGCCTGCTTTGCTCAACTCTCACTTTCTCCGTTTCTCATCTTTGTGCAACACCAATCCGAGTGCCTTTTACTTTCTTAAAAGAATCAGACTTTCAGCTACCTTTTGCTGCAGCATGAAGAGCTCTTCCATCAGTGAGTTGTTGCTGTGACAGCCGAAGCTCTTAGTTGGGTCTTGTTCCTCCCCTTCTTGTCCCATTTCAGTTACTGGCCTTGCTCAGGGAGCCTCTGTTCACCAGGTCTTTTAAGTTACACTGTGAAGCTAGATTACTCCCCCTTCCATCAGCCTGTCTTTACACACACAAAAATATGGTCCTTGGATAAAAACTTTTTGCTGCCCAGCTCTAGACCTCTGAAATGCCAACTAACTGGAAAAAAGTTACTGAAAAGATGCTTCAAAGTTTGGGGAAATCACTAAGCTATTAGTTAAACCTATACAAGTATCAAAATTACATTTTGTAAATACCTACACACACACTGTATGTAAGGGGCTGAATTGTGTCCCTCCAAAAATTCATATTCAACAAGCCTAACCGCCAGTCCCTCAGAATGTGACTATATTTGGAGATAGGGCCTTTTAAAAGGTAATTCAAGTTAAAATAAGCTCTTTATATGTAAAATAAACAAGGTCCTACTGTATAATACAGGGAAATCCAATCTCACTAGTAGTATTCTAAGAGGAGGAAATCTGGACACAGAGAGATGGGGTTGAGGAGGTAGGGAAAGAGTTGTATGCAGAGCAAAGGTCCTCTACAAGCCATGATGAGAGGACTCAGGAAAAACTAAACCTGTCAACACCTTGATTGTGGACTTCTAGCCTCCGGAACTATAAAAGAAATCCCCATTGTTTAAACCACCCAGTCCACGTGTTATGGCAGCCCTGGCAAACACAATATTCTTTCCTTATGTACTAAAAATCTATGTGGATATCCAAGAGACTGACACATGGCTGCCTGCACAAGCAGGAAATGGAGACATTGGTTCCTTATGCCTTCTACTTTTCAACCATGTGACTCTATCATCTATTCAAATAATAAACAACAAAAAATGTACTCCTAATATCCGTTGGTGACCAAGGTATAGGAAACGTTAATATCCTACTGCCAGCTAGCTAGCAGTCAAGAAGGGCTTGACTGTGAGACATCCATGTGGCAAATAAATGAGATGGGTCTACTATAATGGAAATACATCCAGACAGATTAAGCGAAAAGGGCATGTCACCAAACAATGGGCAGGCATACTTGGTTTAAAATAACAAAGCAAGTCCCCTAGAGAAAAAAATAAAGGCAATATATAATATACACTAATTTGTTAGTAGTGGATGCCTATTTTTTGAGTGGAGGATGAGTTTGGAGAAGCAGAATTGATTATAAATAATAAAAACTAGAGCTCTCTCTTCATCAACCTGAGAACATAAAGAGATTTAATCTCCCCAAATTTAAAATGTGAAAATGTTTTGCTTACAGCCAAACTGTCTGCTGTGTTAGGAAGTTAAAGACTTTCAAAATCTTAGCTTACTGTAATGATATTCTTTGTCAGTGGTTCCCAAGCTATGGGGCCAGGGAGGGAAGTATCTCAGTCTAGCTGTTCCCAAAACATACTCCCCTGCCACAGGCCCACCCCCACAAAAGCATGTCCCTTGATCACCCACTGCTCTACAGGCCTGGGTGCTGTCTTCACTCACATGCAGCCCAGGCATCAGTGTGCCTCTGCAGGGCAGGATCAGCGTGAAGGACACAGCACTCACAAAAGACCATGATTTGCTTTATCAATAAGTCTGGTCATTGAAGCAGAGTTGACAAAAGATCTCCTTGCGACCAAATCACCACACAGTTCAGTGACACTGGATAAATACATGCCCAAATAAAGAGGTCTTTGTTTACCCTCACACCAAGTACCAGCCAGAAGTAGGATTTCCTCCAAAAATGATAAAAGCTGGCTTCTGTGTTGAAGGGGGTGTGGCTCACGTGTGGCATTCACAAATGACAAGTGATTACTCGTGAGATCAATTCTGATACGCAGAGTGAAAAAACGAACATAAAGAGAAAGAAGTAGTAATCAAATCAAATAACCACAGTGCAAATGCATTCAATTTTAATCTTTAATAGCTAACATTATTGCTTTAGGACATGCTTTCCCTGAACCAGGAACAGAATGCTAATTACATAAAAATATACACATAGAAAAAGTAGTTCTCCATATTCCCAGGGAAAAGACAGTAACTTCTAGGATACTTAAGTGTTTTAATTATAAAGTCTTGGTCATTTCACTTATTAGCTCTGTAACATACATATTTAAATTAAACATTATTAGACAGCCGTTACAATGGGTACGTGTCAGGCGCCATTACTGAGTAAATGGATTCTCCCATGAGGGGATGTGTCGCTTCCCCCACCCACTGACAGGCAGCAGCACGGTTAATGGTTGAGTATGTGATGCGTTGCTGCACACGCGTACCCTCTTCTCCGCCCAGAGCCCATCTGCGCATGTGGGTGAGCTGGTCAGGTTGCACTGGCTACCTCTCTAACTTCCACAGCAAGACGAGCTGGGCTTGGGCTTCCGGTGCAGACGGACCGTGTCTGTCTGAATCAAGGGATCCGACCTATCCTCGGTAGCGAGCACTCTTCGAACTGCTTCCTCAAAGGCTGCAGCGACATTCGTGGCATCTTTTGCACTCGTTTCAAAGTAGGGATAGTCGCCGTTGTCCCGGCACCAGGCTTGGGCTTCTTCTGCAGACACTTGCCGCTCGCTGATGTCAACCTTGTTGCCCAGAATCACAAAAGGAAAGCTTTCGGGCTCTTTCACATCTGCGTAATATATGAATTCTTTCTTCCAGTTACTCAAATTCTGGAAGCTCTGAGAATCATCGACACTAAAGGTAAGCAGGCAACAGTCAGAACCTCTGTAGAATGGTGTCCTCAGGCTTCTGAAGCGCTCTTGACCAGCCGTGTCCCAGATCTGCATGGTGACAAAGTGTCCATCCACCTCCAAATCTTTATTTAAAAACTCCACACCTATTGTATGGAAGAGCTGGGCATCAAACTTATTAGTCACATATCTGTTCATTAGAGAACTCTTCCCAACACCACCATCTCCAAGGAGAATGACTTTGAAAAGCGATGATTTTCCTGCCATTATTAATCTCAAGATCTCTGACTGTGGAACCCTGTAAAACAGAAGAGTACCATTACATTCTGTTAGACCTGTACCTAGTTCCACGTGCCTCTCTGAACATCAGTGCTAAGGGAAAGAAAACGCAGGGAATACGTGACAGCAAGAGATGTCACCTATTGAGCTCTGTACCTCGCGCCAGGCACCATCGGACCATCACTCCCGACAACCACTGCTGAGGGCTCGTTCTTCCCCTTCCTCCGGTCACCCTTGACTGAGGCTGGCACTCAAAGCCGAGTCTAACCTCCAAACCATCCTCTCAGCTCACAACAAGCCCTGCCACCATTTGTTAGGCAGCAGGAGACTGAAGTGGGCACATTTCCAGAGCAACTACAAACCGCCCTCTGGTGGCATGGTGCCCGTGTTCACTGATGGCTTTCCTCTCAGGCCAGGGGGCTTCTGGACAATCCCCTCTGTCTCTCTCCCAACACTATCAGCATAGGAGCTGGCAAGCAGGGAACAGGAGACAGAGTTCACTGATCTGGCTGTGAACAGACCAAAGCCAACCACTTGAGTAAAGGACTCTGTTCTCTTCACTGGGGATACTTAGTTCGCTAACATTAACGTCAGCACCAATGGAATTTTTATCATAATATAGTAACCTACCACATTCTACCCATAAGATTCGTTTGGGCAGCTCCAACACTTCTGAACAAATGGGAGCCTGGGCTGTCTGTTACTTGTATTTCGAGGGGGGATGCAATGAACCTTAAACCAAAATGTGGTATGGTGCCCATGCTTTAAGGGGAAGCCCTGGGGAAGGACTAGACTGCCCCGTACACCAGCCTGGGGAAGTGAGGAGGGCAAGGGTGGGGTGGCGTGGCATATGAAGATTCAGACACCTATTTACAGCCTGGTGGGAGCGTTGTTCTTATTTAAGGCTTCTATTTTAACTCTTTATTATGGAAAATGTCAAACATACACAATTTTGGAATAATGAGAATAATTAATGATACCGCACAGACCCTAAACCTAGTTTTGCCAATTATCAACTTACAGCAAATCCTGTGTGCTCCATAGTGTCCCGTTTTCCCTTCTCCCAAATTATTCTGAATCAAATTATAGCATGTAGTCTGTAAATATTTCAGTATAAAATGGCTTTTAAGATATGAAAATTTGTAAAAGCAGACAATCTTTAGTACCGTCTAACAGTACTCTCTGCAACAAAGGAGACATCCTCCATGTGGACTGTCTGATATGACAGCCACTAGCCACATGTGGCTATTGAGCACTGAACTTGTGCTCAAGTTCAACTTGGGAGAAAGGAAATGAATTTTAAATTTTCTATAGTCTTAACTAATTGGAATAGTCACATTTAAAGAGCAAACAGCTGTACTGGATAGCACAGCCCTACAGCAAAAATGGCAATTAACTTTCACATGCAAGTAGATAATGTGAATCCCTCAATGGGTAGGTAGCAAAGGCATGAACAATAACTGTTATATTGACTAGGATGATTCACTGCAGTAGGGACCTCCCTGGAGGTCCAGTGGTTAAGACTCCATGTTTTCACTGCAAGGGGCCCAGGTTCGATCCCTAGTTGGGGATCTAGTAAGATTCCACATGCTGAGCCATGTCACCCAAAAGAAAAAATAAATCATTGCAGTAAACAAACATTATCTGGCAATCTCCTGGTATACACAAGCATGACCCAGTATAACGTAATTGAACACTCCCCATAACCAGCAAGAATTCATCTTCCTACTACATGCTACCACACTATTCTTACAAACATGTAGCAACTTGCCCCTCTTATTGGCTCTCTGAAATTACTTGCTACAGTAATTACTACTATAATCTAAACAATTTAAATTGGTGAGGCAATCAGGGAGCATACTACCTGGAGACTTTTCAACCTCAGCACATGGCTCTGCCCACCACCCAGGCTAAATTACTGTCAGAAAGGAAACTGAAACTATCTCAAACCCCTTCATTTCCTGACACAGTAACAGTGCACTAAATCGGTTCCTTTGTTTAATTCTTTGGAATCTTGCTTACATGACTTCAACCCAGAAAAAAAGAGTAGCAAAACCAAAAATGCACACCAACTATTCTTACATAGGGAAAGTGAAAGTACTAGTCACTCAGTCCTGTTCGACTGTTTGCAACCCCAAGGACCATATCCCGCCAGGCTCCTCTGTCCATGGGATTCTCCAGGCAAGCATACAGAAGTGGGTTGCCATTTCCTCCTCCATGGGATCTTCCCAGCCCAGAGATCAAACCCGCGTCTCCTGCCACTCCTGCATTTCAGGCGGATTCCAGACAGATTCTTTACCACTGAGCTACTGGGGAAGCATCTGCTAATGCCCCCTCCTTAACATTCTTCAGTGGTCTTCCAGACTCAGGTCTAAGTCCAACTTCTAAGGCAAGACACCTGGTCCTGTTCCCCATTCTCAGCATCAGCCATCCAGAAATGCACTGTCAAGTGGAAGTGAAATTCAGATCCACGGGCTCAGCCCACATACTCACCTTTACCCTGGCCCACGCTGCTCTCCCTGCTGGCGACCCCACCCACTACATCTAAGTAACCTGGCCCTCAGAACACTCTGTCATCCCTAACACTGTAAACTTCCCCCAGCAGCCCCTCATTTGAGGACTGTTCCTTTCCCAGGGTTTTCAAGATACATAAACAGGGACGTTTCATGTTGTGTTGTAAGGGTGTAAAAGACGTGCTCAATTCTAGTCTACCATTTACCCCAGGACTCTAGTTAAGTCTCTAGTTAAGTGTCTAGTTTGCTAGACACAAACTTCCACTGCACAGCATCAACTTGTTAGTATCTTTACATCACATTATAAACCAGACTGTGCAATCTAACAGCCTCCACCCAGACGAGAGGTTACATATCTACCGAATTAAGTCTTAGAAATTCCTTGAGATTTGTAATCATAACTTTTATCAGGATACTTTGATAGTTCTTTTCTTCTTGCATAATAATGTGGGATTTGGGATACGCTAGACTCACACACCAGGAAACAGGTACATTTTTTTACATTTCCCATATGTAATTTGGGGCCTCCCAGAGGGGAAGTGTGGTGGGCTGCCGTCTCTGGGGCTGCACAGAGTTGGACATGACTGAAGCGACTTGGCAGCAGCAGCAGCAGCAATCCTATTTGGGAGTATGTTGGCATTTGCTCAGACAACTAATATAGACATGCACAACTCGCTCAGTCTAGCTGCAGCACTGAATACAGACACACATATGATAAAGATGATTATACAAACTATCTTATTTCCCACTTACATCTAACAAAAGTTAGCTTGATGCAGTCTATCATTAACATAACATAATTAGCTTATGAACATTAAAATTTTTCCCCTTTTCTTCTCTAAAAACAGAAAAATCCTTTGAAACCTCTTTAGTATAAGCTGAATGAATAAAGGTATCCTGCTATGTTCTTTTCAAGACTTACCTTAAAATGTAATATGAAGCCTTTTATACTTCAGTTTAGGATTGCCCAAAGGCAATAATTTTCACCCAAGCTAAAATACGACTTTCGCAATCAGCTAAACACTATAAAGAAATCTAAATAAGAAAAGCATAACACACAGGCCATAAATCTTACCTTAATTGTTCAGTTCAAGCATCATCATTATCTGCAAAGAAAAAAATGTGAAAGCTCACCTTAGCAATATACATTCAGTCTGTTTTCATAATTTTAAGAGTAAACACAATAATTAAAAAGTAAAAGAAATGTCCGACTTTTATTAGTAGCTAGATTCTTAGTTTATAACTGATTCATGTTAAGGTTTGACAGAAAACAACAAAATTCTGAAAACCAATTACCCTTCAATTAAAAAATAAATTAAAAAAAAAAAAGGAAAACTGCACCTGCAAGCTGTCTATGAACTTTCTCAGCCTAAAAGTAGCCCTAGAATCAAATACACTTTGTTTTTTTTAAGAAGTACATGTCCCCATCCACCCTACTTTTCTAAGTATCCCATTCAGACAAATATAAAATCTGGTTAAGATGAAATGTAAAATATTTCATTTGTTGTTCAAATTCTGCCCAAATTTTGAGTGATTTAGAATAATCACATTCCAGAGAATACAATCAAGGCATCACCAACTCAATGGACAGGAGTTTGAGCAATCTCCGGGAGATAGCGAAGGACAGAGAAACCTGGCATGCTGCAGCCCATGGGGTCGCAAAGTCAGCTGAGCAACTGAACAATACCAACAAGGATAAAAGAAGGGCCACTCAAGGGACAGGCACCTAACGTGACACAGGAAAATCTGGGCTAAGGCAGCGCAGAATATCCTGAAGCTTCTTTCTGGGCAGCCAGAGCAGAGGGGAAACTTTGTGAGTTAACAAAAGCCACTGGCAGAAAGGAGAACTGGCTCCCTGTGCCAAAGCCCAAGAGCCCGTACCCACGGCCAAGCTCTTGGACACCCTGCAGCTTGGGGACTCTGGCAACAGCAGGACCTACCAGAGGGCTGAGGAAAGATTCACTGAGACACGGACACCAGGGAAAGCAGCTCACCACTGTGCCAGGCTCATGGCCTGAGCGCAGACAGCTTCTGTGGAACAAACACATGAAGAAGCCTTTACTGATAGTTTCATGGAAACCAGACAGGATTCTTTCATGGCCATTTCTTCAGCCAAATTTCTAGAAGAGTCACAGGCAGAACAAATGAGAGGGCAATGCAGGCCGATATTAGAAAGCCAAAGGAGCCTAGTCCCACACACCAAATTCAGTGTGGAGGTTTCCTGGGCCAACCAGGCTGTGCTAAAGCACTAGCCTCTTTCCAACTAAACCAACAGTTTCAAACTCCTCTCCCTCCCTTTTTTAAAAGCAAAGGGCATTTCTGTGGGACTTAAATGAATTCAATTATAAATTCAATCAATGAAAAACACGATACCCTTCAAAATCTTGACACTTAGGAGTTAAGGACAAAACCACCACCACCCTCACAATTACTGAGCCCTTCAGGCCACTGACTTTGCATTTCTGCATCCACTCGCCACCAGCTACCCTAGGGATGAGGACTCTGACTCAGAGAGGTGACATTCCTTGCTGGCGGTCACACAGCTAGGAAAGGGGTGCAAGTGTCCACCCCAGGGGCCTCTGACCCTGACAAGTGGCTCTGACCACTGCACAGCTCCGGCTGGAGGAGGAAGGAACTGGGGCAGGCGGGGTATGACTGGAACCAGGACCGGGGTGCAAAGGCACCCACGTGGCCAGGGAGAGCCCAGGGCAGACCACCTGGAGCCAGCAGTGGGGGGCGCCGTGGCGAGGTGGAGCGAGGAACGAGCTGTGCGGCCACGGGACTTTACGGGCAGGCCACCAAAAGACTTCTGCCAATGCCCTCAGAGTGAGCCTACCCGCATCCCTGAGCAGATGCGGAGTCCAGAAAAGCATCTGTCTGCGATCACAAGAGCAGGCTATATGGGGAGGGCAGAAGGGAGGCCAGGGGCAGAGTGGTGGTGGCTCACTTACCATCCCTCTCCAACCACTGACGGTGTCAGCGTGCTCTGGGGTGGCTGGCCTCCTACTAGAGACTGCAGTAAGCTACTCACCCCAAACCCCTCCTCCCGCTCACCCATGGCCAGGCGGCTAGATCTCAGCTCCCTGGAAACCCTGCCCCCGCGCTCCTGGCACCCCCGCAGGCACCTCTGCATGCAGAGGCAATACTGAGATCAGAGTGCCTCCCAGGGCAACTTCACGTTTGTAAAGAGGCAAGATCTCAAAAAAGATTCAGTTAAGGGAAATGTCTTATACTATGATAAAAATGCCCAGATTTTTCCCTGAGCCATCCATTTTCTAAACTCTACACCAAAAATACATCCCCATACCATTCTAAAACTACTCGCCCTCAAAAAACAGCAAGGAGAAAAAAAACATTGCAAAAATGTTCCCAGTGGAGCAAATGGAAATGACCTAAATGCATAATTGGGGATGCTCTGCAGCCCTTGATTAGACTGGAGACACAGGTCTGTAGAAATGTATTAAGTAATAAATCCAAAGAATGTGTACACCGTGATGACACCATGTAAAAAATTCATAGGTTAACATGAAAGTCTGCAAGAAAATCTCAAACAATCAACACCAAGTCTTTAAAGTCCTGACTTGATTTCACACTCATACTCCTTTTTCAAATATCAAAAGTATTCTTTTAAAGCAAGAACAATCATTTATTTTGCTCTTGAATCTGCAATTTGGGCAGGGGTTGGCAAACTCAGAAGCATTTTTTAAAACTTCATTTTCACTTAAAGCCTAGCTTGACTGAATGCTGTAATTGAAACAGAAATAATTTTCTTTTAAATTTTCTTCAAATACTGCTACCCACCAGACCTTAAGGACAACTGCTTCCTAAATTTTTCTATAACTCAGATTATATTAAAAATAATTCAACATGAAACCCAAAACACAAGCAACAGAAGAAAAAATAGGTCAAATGAACTTCATCAGAATCTAAAACTTTTGTGTTTCAAAGGGCACTACCAAGAAAGTGAAGACAATCCACAGGATGGGAGAAAATACTTGAAAATCATTTATCTGATAAAGGACCAGTATCCAGGAACTCTTAAAATAATAATTTAAAAAGCAATTTAAAAATGGACAAAAATGGTCAATATCATTAGCCAGGAATGAAATGCAAATGAAAACTATAATGAGATACCTCTTCACACCCAAAAGGCAGACAATAACAAGTGTTGCTGAGGATGTGAGAAAACTAGACCTGTCATACACTGCTGGTGGGAAGGCAGAATGGTGCAATGATAATGAAAACAATCTGCGGTTCCCCAAAACGGTAAACACAGAATTACCATCAGTTCAGTTCAGTTCAGTTCAGCTGTTGTGTCAGACTCTTTGCGACCCCATGGACTGCAGTACTCTCCTACGTATGTACTCAAGAGAAATAAAAACACATCCACACAAAAACTTGTACATGAATAGTGTTAGTGTTAGTCGCTCAGTCGTGCCCGACTCTTTGCGACCCCATGGACTGCAGTCCACCAGGCTCCTCTGTCCGTGAGATTTTCCAGGCAAGGATACTGGAGTGGGTTGCCATTTCCTTCTCCAGGGGATCTTCCCAACCCAGGGATTGAACCCGGGCCTCCTGCACTGCAGGCAGATTCTTTACCGACTGATCTACAAGGGAAGCCATGTACATGAAGAGCATAGTATTAATCATAATAGCCAAACCATGGAAACAGCACAATGTGCATCAACTGATGAATAATAAAAATGTGGCCTCTCCATACAATGGAAGATTAATCAGTCACAGGAAAGAATGAAGTTCTGATACATGCAACTACATGGATGAACCTCAAAAACATGATAATTTAAGGAAGCCACACACAAAAGGCCATACATTATACCATTTACATGAAATGTTCAAAATAGGCAAATCCACAGAGACAGAAAGTAAATTTGTGTTCCAGGGAACGGTGAGTGACTGCTAATGGGCACAGGTTTCTTTTTGTGTGTGTGTGGGGAGAAGGTATATGACAAAAATACTCCAGAATTAGTGGTGATGATTGCATAATTCAGTGTCTATACTAAAAACAACTGAACTGTACACATTAAAAAGGTAAGCTTTATTGTATGTGAATTATAACTAAATAATCTAGACATATTTTTATTGATACACACACACACACACACACACACACACACACACACTCAGCCTGAGAATTAGCAATAAGACCCTAATTTATATGTGCCACAAATGATCTCCTTGTCCCTTCAGCAGTATCCTTTTCAATAAGCAGTTACACACACAGTAAATACTCCGTCAGGATTACAAGATCACGTGCTGGCAACAATGAAGGTTAACTATGGTGCACACTCATCTGAATGGGAAGTTGGTTAAGTAGGTTACTGGCAGGAAAGAAAATGAACTATGTTTTCAACAGATACCTCAAAACTAAAGATAAAAAGAGAGCATTGAATGCCAGCCCTTTGCTTTTTATAACACTCTTTTCCAACTTTTCAATCGTGCACTTTTATCTTGTACTATCAATTGTTTACGGATAGTGTAGAGGAGCCTTTTCTCTGGTCTCTATCTCCATGCTCACTTCCAAAGCTGATTATTACAATAAACCAAGGGGGGAGTCAAATCCAAGCATGGAGAATATATATCTCAAACAGAAATGTTTGTGTGGATTAAAGGTAGACCCTTTTTATTGGTCATGGACCTAACTGCTTCTATCCGTACACATAACAAAACCCAATTCTTTGTTTATTACTTTTATTATATAGGATTTTGAGCACGGCATTCAAAGAGCTCTCCAACCTCACATACCTACCTGCTTGTCCCAATTGTAACCCTACAGGTCACCACTCCCAAACCTATCAGGCATTTACTGTCCAGCCTTTGCTCAGGCCCTTATCTTGCACTAGGAGTTCCCTCCCCACATCTTGACAGCTATGAAAATCCTAGTTATCTACAGGCCCACTTTTGCCACGTCCCTCACAACCTAATCTTTCTCTTCATTTTCATCATCATTCCACTTCTATTACAGCTCTCATTCACTTATAGTTTCCTAATTACACTGTCAGCTCCCTGGAGGGACACACAACACCTAATGCCACCCGTTCACGGGCCCTTTTTTGGGTCTGCAACATCTAGTACACAGCTTTCCACACACTGAGGTATCAAATGAATGCTAAATTGAGAACCATGAGTAAACTACTTCCTCCTTCATTCTTGCTATTCTTTTTTTTTTTTTTTTCATTCTTGCTATTCTATTCTTATTTTTCTATTTGTACTTTCCGTACTTGCAGTTTTTTCTCTATTCAATCAGTTCTTCCCCCATTCTGTTTTTGAGGTCTATTAAAATATGTGGGAGAAGACAAAAAAAATTTGATTCTTACTTGAAACTCAAATGAGAAAACCACTTTAAAATAAGTACTCTGGAATGCAGCAGGAAATGCTGAAGACCCACATTCCTGTTAACAAGCTGCCGAAAGGATGCTAGGTTTATAAACGGCTTCCTCAAATTCTCAGGTTTTCAAATCTGAAACCCCTTGACTAACTCTCATTTCCAAAAATTTAAACTGAATTTATCACTCCTGACTTAAATTTAGGAACAGATCTTTTTTTTTTCTTCTTTTCAAAATCACATGTTTCTTTTGCACTCACTCTTAAATGTCCCCGTTAGAGGCACGCCACTTTATTTCATATCACAGCTTGAGAAACTGAGGCTCAAAGAAACTAACCAAGGCCACAAAGGCATGGTTAATCCCTCCATCGTTTCTATTTTCACCTAGGCTGTATTTATTTCCTTATCTCTCAATACAGGTGTGTCTCACTTAACAGCCTCTTAGCTCCACTCTTTTATTTCCGGTCTTCCTGGGTGTCTTGCTGAACAAGGCATGTCAAGGAAGTCATTAAGTATAATAATGGGCACTATCTCTACAGCAAGAAGTGGAGCATAACAAAATGAATTAAGCAAATAGCACAGGCACAGACCAACCTGGAAGGCACAACTTGCCACATGAAAACACGTTATCTAGGTGACCACTGAGCCTTGCCTCAGAGACTGCTAGAGAAGGAAAAAACTGTACAAATCAAACCACGCTATATCACGAAGTCAGAGCAGCTCATCCTACTTAAAGAAGTCGTTCCATGAGTGCTCTTTTATGAAGATCAGGCATCTAGTAGAAATATAAACTCTCAGTTTTGCTTAAAACAAGGCACCTTTGTAGTTAGATATACTAACTAATCATTAACAGTGGTGGAGTGAGTAGGTAGGGAGGAGAGAGGAGAAAAAAATACATTTGGTTAAGGAACTCAATTTTCTTAAATTATCCTGAAAATAGAGAGCAGTGTGCTCCAACACAACTTTCTGTGATGAAGGAAATGTTCTTATGTCCAATATAGTAGTCACAAACCACATACAGCTACTGAGCGCTTGAAATGTGGCTGGTCCAACTGAGGAAGTGAAGTGTTAATCTCATTTCAATTCGGTTACATTTAAGTTGCTACATGAGTACTGCATTGGAAAGTACAGGCATGGAGTGTGCTTAACTGAGAGTCCATTAAAGAGCTGCAGGGGGAAAATGCACCTTCTAGAATCATAGGTGAGACAAGGGTGAGTGAATGGATGGAACTGTGCTTGAGCCTTCCACTGGAAAGAGTCAAAAAGGTTTCATCAGGTTCTTAATGGAGTATGCACCTCAAGAAATGATCAATTAAATATATTTTTTTAAAAAAGTGATCAATAAGCGTCTGCAACATTTGTATATTTCGTGTGATTAATTTGTGTAGTTCATAAGACCCTCAAGACTTTCACCTTTACTTGCCATTACTGTTTCGAGGTTCTCTCCCTTACCCATAAGACTTCATTAATATTACACTTGGACCATGAACTGTGACAGTTCAATCAAGAGACTTATTCACAGAAAACTGCTAATCCTGTGAGGAAAACATTTTGTTCTTCGTTTTATTTAATGAAGTCCTCAAAAGGAACAAGCATAAATTTACCTGTAACGAAGACACCTGAAAAATGCACTTGAAATGCTTGACAGAAAAGAGTGGGGATAGTTTTAAGGCTGCACTTTGGGGGACAAAATTAAAATGCAAACAAATGAATAAAAGTCATAAAATAGGAATACTACACTATGAAGTAGAGCAGGGTATTTCAGGAAGAAGACTGCATTGTGAAAGAAAGGAATGTGAATGTGCATGTTAGAAAAATATATTAAGAGCAACGAAACACAAACTGAACATGATCTGCGATGATCTGCTGTAACTTAAGGGAACCCTGCTTCTGACTCGTCTCTTCAAGTTAGGTAAGAAACCTGCTTGATATCTTTAATTTGAAGCAGAAAGGGGTGAGGGCTGGAGAAACTTCCATGTAAGCTCAGGGAAGAGTCAGTATAGCAACACTCCCCACAAGGCATGAGGCCACAGCAAGGTAGAACTTTTTGGCTGTTAGAGAAATTAAGTAAGAGGGGTGGAATTTCCCAAGAAGATCTATTTCAAGAGAACAGCTGTATATCCAGCATATAGGACTGAACTAGATTAGAGATTCCCATTCTGCTGGGAAACCGTCACCAGGTCAAAATGAGAAGAAACATCAGAGTGCTGCAGGGAGCCTTCTAGAAAGTTCACCACACGTCTCCATCGCTGATGCTGTAGTCTTCAGTACCCCACCAAGGTACTGAAGCTGACTTGGCTTACAAAAACCTTCCCGAGCCCAGACTTACTCCGTCATCATGACACACTTGGCTCTGTGCCTGATCAACTCTGCACCTGCTCACTGAATGGAGGTTCTCAACCTCTCTATCCCCCCGAGCATCAGCAGAAGTCACGGGAGACTTCCCAAAGGCCAATCCAAGGGCTTCTCCTCAGTCCTCATCTAAAACCCCTAAGGCACACGCAGCCCTAAAGCGATTGAAGAAAAAAGTGTCCCCTGAGGACTTCCCCGTGTACGCTTCTACAAACACACCTCCTGGTTGACCAGTGTCTTCACGAGAGGCCCACCCAGTGGACAGTGAATTCTAAGATGGATCAATTTGTCTGAATGTATTACCTGGCATCAAAGCTCAAAGGAGTACCCTTCTGAGGGCATTTGTTTTAAAACAAGTAAGATAATGGGAAAGGGTCTTGCAAGTACCACACCTCTAACTAGAGGCATCAGTGGGACCTTCAAGTCTTAGCCAGGACTCAGTCACCAGTACTGTCTGTTAGGTCTAATGGCCTGGCAATGACCTTGAAAATGCTTCCTACTTCACTGTCCATAAAGCTACCCTGCCTTCTCTGCCCCTCACCCCATTAGCTTTCTGCAACCCAAATGGCTCCCTTTTCTAAGAGGCTCTTAGAGCATATATATCACCAGGTTGATGCCCTTGCTGTTGTTCAGTCACTAAGTCATGTCAGGCTCTGTGACCCAAGGACTGCAGCCTGCCAGGCTTCCCTGTCCTTCCCTCTCTCCCAGAGTTTGCTCACTCATGTCCGTTGTGTCAATGATGCCTTTACCTCTTCCCAAACCATATCTTCCTGGGATATAAAAACCTAGTGATTCCTAAAGTCCACCTCCACCCTTCTGCCCCTTGGGCACCAGATAAGAATTCCAACCCCTTTTATAATACAGTCATCTGATGAATTCAGATGGCAGTTCAAATTCAACAGATATAAAAACCAAGCTAATTATTTTCCCCATTTTCAAAATCTCTTTCTTCTGTCTTACCCATTTCACCCACACAAGAAACGTGTCCAGTTCACTCCCTGCTTACTGCCACCATCTTGTTTGCTCAAATAACAAATGCTATGACTACAATAACATCAGCCGCCACTGTTCTCTGAGTGTCTACTAGGTACCTGGCGCAGAGCACCTTGAAGTCACCCGCAACGCAGATGCTACCACCCATGCTTTATGGATCAATAAACCAAGTTCATAAAGATTGAATAACTTCCCCCTGGTATAATTGAACAGGGCAGGTCAAACACGTGTGACCTTCACTCCCATCAAAAGAAAAGAAAAGTCAAAAAAATATACAAAGCCAAAAAGGACAACAAGAGAACAACTGTAGTGAGAGACAGCAACAAAACCAGGAAGACGGAAAGTAAAGTGACAAACTGAAGAGCCAGGAAACCTACCTGGGGAGAAACAGCTGTCAAGGAGAAATCGGCCCCGAGGGCATGGGGCGCATCTCAGCAAAGACGCATACAGGCTGGCTGGGTAGAAAGCACAAGGGGAAACCCCATGACACCCCCTCGGCAACCAGGGGCCCCCTCCCTACCAGCAGACCTACTTCCTAATAAACTGTTCGCAGCAGGAGTTGGGACTGGAACTCTCCAGATGATGAGGGAGGGGACAGCAAGCGACAGTGCGCGCAGGGAACTGGGCAGGGCAGGTTATATGACATTTCAGAGGGCGTCACAGAGGTGCTGGCAGTCTGCAGGATGCTTCACAACCAGCGCTCAAAAGGGAGTTCATGAGTTCACGGTAGATCACACCACATTCCTTTCTATGACATCGTATCTTTGGGAGGCGGGCTTCCCTGGGGCTAGTATGATAAAAATCAGGTGCTGCACAAATATTAATGCGGAACAGGGTAAGAGGGTAGCAGCTGTTTGTTCCCAAACATTCTGAAATGTTACTGAAGAGTACTGGAACTCATTCTAGAAATGCTTTGTATTTACCAACACGTGGCCTTCCAGCAGCTCTTCTGTTCTGACTTCCAACGAAACCACAGACGTATGTTCAGGTGCGTCCACCTAATCACTGCTCTGATTACATACCCCAGCGCAAGACTGCGCCCACGAGAGTGGTCACCTAGCCGCATGCCGCACTCCAGGGAGTTCTGATATTTGCAAACCTGTTAAAGCAGTCAAACCCTCCATTATCTGTGATACGCTTCTACAGAGCAAGTGCCAGGAAGAGAAATCTGTAAGGCGCTTTTTCACACTTCTCCAACACTGACAAATACAGCCCCTCTCACAAGAATGAACCTTCTGGAGACGACCTTAGCCTCTGTTCCCCCAAAACCTAACCCAGTTCACAAGAACCTGGGATGAAAATGGTTCAGCCCACACAGACCCAGCAGTCAGTTCACTGGATGCCGTGCTCTGCTCTCCTTCACTCCTGGATAATGAATGTGGCCACGGGATGAATGTAGCAAGCTGTTCCATACTGTTTCTCCATCCCCCTCTAACAATAGCAGACACTGGGAAGGCATCAGGCCGTGGACACAAGTGGGGCCTGTGTTCTGAGTCCCTGCACTGCAACGAGCAGGTTGAGGGCAGCCAGTTTGGTGAACCTCCATGGCCTGTCTTGCTCCATTCTGTATTTCTTCCCAGACACAGGGCTGGCTCTCCCCAGCCCACGCTGATCTAGCTGCGACCTCACCTACATGCGCTCACCACTCGTCATCCTCTCTATGTTCGTGATAAGCACCAGCATGCCCTACTCTGCACCCGGCATGGTAAAAAATTAACAGAAGGTAATGGAAGAACCCAGGATGTGCAAACACCCGGAGCTCACCTTCACAACACGTGCTATGCCAAGAGTCACGCTGGGGAAGTTCTCTCCAGAGCAGAGGCACCCCCAGCCTCCCTGGCAAGCTCCAACCTCCCCTCCCCAACACAGGGCAGCCAGGCCCCCTCACCTACACACCTGGGTCCCCCAGCTCTCCTCCAGAAGGAACCTTGACCTTTCATCTGCATCACAGCTCTCCAAACGCCCTGGGGCCTTTTGTGAGTTTACCAACCCCCTCAAAAAAAAAATTCTTAATACATGTTCTGTTGATGATCTACTTAGTCACAGGCTCTATTTTCTTTTCCTTGGTTTTGATTAACAAATTTATTACCAAGCTACCTTTCAAGTGAGACCTGTTTCTCACACACACAGACACACACACACTTTTCCATTTGGCTTATTTCCTTCTGTTGCTTCACCAGCTTGCCTGAGGCAGAACTCCAGGCAGCCCTCCTTTTACTGTGCTTCACAGTTATTAGGGGCTTTTTACAAACTGAAGGTTTCTGGCACTCTGCATGAAGCAAGTTTATGAGCGCCATTTTCCAACAGTATTTGCTCACTGCTTGTCTCTGCATCACGTTTTCATAATTCTTGCATTATTTTAAACTTGTTCATTATTATTATATTTGTTACCGTGATCTGTGATCAGTGATATCAGCAGTGCAAAAAGATTACAACTCACTGAAGGCTCAGACGATGGCCAACAATTTTCAGCCACAAAGTATTTTTTAATTAAAGTGTGTATGTTGGTTTTTTTAGGCATAACACACAGGTATGGTATAAACGTCTTGTAACTTTCATAAGCAGTGAAAAACCAAAACCTTTGGTCTGAAACCAAATCCAAAATATCTCCGAGGTATATCTGTACTTGGAAGCCAATAATTTGATGTCTTTACTTGGTGTCATAGATCCACAAAGGCATTACAAAGTACAACCAGCTCAATGTTACAAAGAAATGTGGTGACCTAACTTGGCCAGAGCAGCAAACCAAGTGCACATGGAGCAAGACTCCCCAGAGCAGGGGGTGCTCCTCCTGCACCATTCTCTTGATTCTCCCCAGGATAAAACCCCTGCAGTAGTAACAGAGCACACATCCCTTTGGTAGACTGCACTTGATAGCAATCATTTTCAGGTGTATAATTCAGCATCCCCTCTACCCCACAGCAGACAACTTCTGATACAAGGCAGAAAAATCTATTCATTGGCAATGAACACACTCAGTGTCCATCAGCACAAGGCAAAAAGCAAAGCTCCTCACAAAAGATGCCATGTTGACCAAATGAATAACACTCTCACAGCAATTCCTAAATAGAACCAATCTTTTTTTTTTTTTTTTTCTGGCCACGCTGCAGAGCTTTCAGGATCTCAGTTTCCCCAACCAGCAACTGAACCCAGGCCACGGCAGTGAAGGCCCCAAGTCTTAATATGCCACCAGGGAACTTTCAGGGCCAAGCCTTTAGGACTCCTCTCACTCACAAAGTTCACCTAGGAGTTACATCTGCCACCAGAATGAAGCAGTACATGGACTGAAGGGGCTAGTTTTAGGCATGATGAAAACATGCTGGAAAAAGTCAGGAAAGAATGCAAAAATCAATTAAAATTTTTTATTGCTTATTTTTTGAATTCATTGATAAAATCCATGCAGAATTATTGTCCACTGAAGCTAATTTAAGGAAGAATTTTATACTCAACAAGAATGGCTTCTCGATTTGTTTCTTGTAAATATTCACAAGTGTTCAACTTACAAAGTTATCAAAACCACATCAACCAGGGCTTGGGATTAACATACACACACTACTATATATAAAACAGATAATCAACAAGGTCCAACTGAGTAGCACAGAGGATTCTACTCAATATTCTGTAATAACCTATATGGGAAATGAATGTGAAAAAGAATGAATATGTATAACTGAGTCCCTATGCTACACACTGGAAACTAACACAACATTGTAAACCAACTATGTGGTAGCTGCTCAGTCGTGTCTGACTCTGTGACCCCATGGACTGTAGCCTGCCAGGCTCCTCTGTCCATGGAATTCTCCAGGCAAGAATACCGGAGTGAGTTGCCATGACCTCCTCCAATAAAATTGAACACAAAAAGAAAAACACATCAACCTTTCCCCATTTCACCTAAGTCCACACACAGTAAATACCATGAAACAGGTACCTATGAGCTGGTTTGCAAATGTTTTGTTTAAAAACACCTGGCCCACGACCTTGAGTAGGCTGGGTAATGAACTTTGTGGGAAGACAAAGTTAGATCCCAATCTCATGACTGTGATCAGACTGTACGCTTCAGGGAGGGGGGGACTCCCCACTGCCCTTGGTATCACTAGCACCTTTTTATCAGCAACCGAAGAGCTACTCAGAAAATGTTTGCTGACAATTCGAATACTGAAACCAAATTTCCTAAGTCAGCTTCAAAGGCCCCGAATGCCCCTCAAGTTCTCTCCAACACTTTTGCCAACGAAATAGAAAGGGGGAGCAGGGGGAGATTTCTGTTATCAGAAAATTTTTGGTCACTCTTATTCTATCAAATGAATGAATATGTCTCTCAGTCAAGGGAAATCTCTTCAAGTTCCCAAGTCCAGGAAGTTTCCTAAACAAGAACCGACAGCACATTTGAAGGACTTAGAGAAGCACTGACTGTGAGCTCTGGAGTTACATGGACTGACGTCAAGCGGGATTTCTCAACCCCAGCACAAGCAACATTTTGAGCTGGGCAACTCTCTGTGAGGAGCTGTCCTGTGCATTGTAGGATGTTGAGCAGCACCCCTGGTCTTTACTCAATAGATGCCTGCAGCACTCTCTCACATGTGTGAACCAAAAAGGCTGCAGAGGTTGTCAAATGCCACCCCTCACTAGCACTCTAAATTCACAGGGGCCTACTCGGAATCCTGGCTCTTATCTTCAGTCCTCCAGAGAACCACAGTCTAGATGGAAAAAGTGGCGGAGGAAGAAAAAATGGAAAGAGGAGAGCTTGGACAAGAGCGAACAGCACTGAAGTATTTCCTTAGTCTCCAAGAACTCGGCCAGGAGTCAAGGCCAACAGTGTTCTACTTAGTTTTCCTCAGTCTATTCTAACCTGACAAATGACAAACCAAAAATCTCTCCAACTCACAAAACTCTCCAAAGTAAATAAGTCAGCAAGCCAGAAGCTTTTTAGTATAAACTAGAGGAATTTACTATTAATACAATATCCACACACAAAAAACTGAAGACAACAGACGGCCACACCAGAGAAAAGAAAACAAAGAAAAAGAGAAACGAAAAACAGTCTCCTTAAAGGTCCGTGGCAGAAGAGTACTGAGCTTCCTTCATGTCTTGAGTTTTGTTCCACCGAAAAGTTTCTGAGATTACAGGCAATTTAGCGATTTTCCACTACAATTATGATGGCAGAGAAAGACAAGCACGAAAAATAATTTTTCATTAATTTTTTAAAAAGCAACCAAAATCTATTTTTATCAGGCCGCCGAAATCCTACATAAAGAGCGTGTTCACGTGACGATTTGGAAACTACCCGAAGTCATTCCTCAAAAGAACCCTGGTCACGGGATGTATCATCACTTGAAAAAAAAAAAAAACCCAAACCCAACTGATACTCTTCGACTTAATTAAATCGGCACTTAAAATTTTCATCTTGTCTCTTTAAAAAACGAAGTTGGAAGAACGAGAAGAACGCCATTCGGAAACCTTGGCCAGAGTCTGCATCCGATAACGGCCCAAACCGCCTCCAGCCCCTAGGATTAGTTTTATATTTCCCCCCTCGTCTCCGGAGTGGTACTAACACCTCAGCAAACGTTCACCTGGGAAGCAGGTCAGAAGTCGCCAGTATCAAATCGTGAGCGCCTCTGCTTTCTGTGAGTCACGTCAGAGTGGGTTGCTTTGGGGTGCCTGGGTGGATTTCTCCGTGTATGCGTGTTTCCCTGCGGGTAGCATATGCCCTCTCCCGCCTAGGGGTTTGTGTGGCTGTGTCCCTCTCCCTGATCCCAGCTGCTAATGGATCTCTTTCCCCGTGTGCGTCTCCAGGACTTTTAGGTGTCTGTCTTGGGGCGTGTATCTCTCTCCCCGGGTGTGTAGGTGTGGGACCCCGTCTTTCCACCTGCGTCAGACACAGTAGGAGGCAAGGGTCTACAAGTCGTCCCTTCTCCCGGGGGGTGCGGAAAAATGACCCGCACTGGCCGCGCGCGCCCCCCGCCCCAGTGCCCGAAGCCCAGGCCGCACTCGCCGTCGGCGGGCTCCGCTCAGACCCTGACGCCCGCGCAGCTGGCCCCAACCCCCGCCCAGCCCCGAGGGGAGTCGGCGCTCCGCTCACCTCACGGCCACACGGAATAAGTTCGGGAGCTTCGGGCCGGTCCGTCCGGGGGCAGGGAAAAAAAGTGAAGAGGGTCGAGGAGCCAGCAGGCAGGAGACGTCGGCGGCACGGCGCGGGTCAGTCTGCGGTTGCCCCCGTCCTGCACGGAGGGAACAACATGGCGACGGGCCGGGGCGGGGCCCGGGA
The DNA here is from genome assembly GCF_003369695.1 of Bos indicus x Bos taurus. Taxonomy (NCBI): domain Eukaryota; kingdom Metazoa; phylum Chordata; class Mammalia; order Artiodactyla; family Bovidae; genus Bos; species Bos indicus x Bos taurus. The sequence continues at coordinate 11,338,707 of NC_040105.1, read as the reverse complement.
AAAGCGGGCGGGACCTAGTCGGCGGGGCGGGGCCCGGGGTGGCGGGAGCCCTGGGAAGGTGGGGCGGGGCCTGGTCGGCAGGAGCCCTGGGAAGTCGGGGCGGGGCCTGATTGGGGGAATCGGGGCGCGGGGCCTCGAGGTCGCCTCCGCCCTGCCCTCACCCACTCCTTGCCGATCCCCTCTAGCTGAATCACGGGTTTTCTTCGGGTTGCGTTCTCGGGAAAAGACAGCACGGATACTAGTTACCTTTAAAAGCTGACGTAAAATGGGAATAAACAGACCGCAAAAGCACTGTCACACGATGCTATGACTACGCGGCGAAATGAATATGCAAATAGACAAGTGAATAGATTGAAAAATGAAAACATCTGTGATACTGTGAAATAACAGGATTTTTTGATTAATTTTTTAAAATTTCCTTGCTCTTAAAATTTTTACTGCCTCCCGCCTCTCTAAATATAAAGCAGTAGTGGGGAAATGTATAAAGAAGCAGTGGGAAAAGGCGGTATTGGAACTCTTAATTCCTCACTTGAAATACGGAGTTAAGTGCAGGTCGATACTGGAGACCAGAGAGGGATTTTTAGTCCCTCTATAAATATATTTTGTAGGGCAGATTTAGTTTGTTTACTTTCCAAGAAAAGGATCTCACCTTTATTGTTTCCTGGGCCCACAATCATTAACCTCTGGCTCTTTCAGTTCAGTTCACTCGCTCAGTCCTGTCCGACTCTTTGCGACCCCATGAATAGCAGCATGCCAGGCCTCCCTGTCCATCACCAACTCCTGGAGTTTACTCAAACTCATGTCCATCGAGTTGGTGATGCCATCCAGCCATCTCATCCTCTGTCCTCCCCTTCTCTTCCTGCCTCCAATCCCTCCCAGCATCAGAGTCTTTTCCAATGAGTCAACTCTCTGCATGAGGTGGCCAAAGTATTGGAGTTTCAGCTTCAGCATCAGTCCTTCCAAAGAATACCCAGGACTGATCTCCTTTAAAATGGACTGGTTGGATCTCCTTGCAGTCCAAGGGACTCTCAAGAGTCTTCTCCAACACCACAGTTCAAAAACATCAATTCTTCGGCAGTCAGCTTTTTTCACAGTCCAACTCTGACATCCATACATGACCACTGGAAAAACCATAGCCTTCACTAGACGGACATTTGTTGGCAAAGTAATGTCTCTGCTTTTGAATATGCTATCTAGGTTGGTCATAACTTTCCTTCCAAGGAATAAGCGTCTTTTAATTTCATGGCTGCAATCACCATCTGCAGTGATTTTGGAGCCCCCAAAAATAAAGTCTGACACTGTTTCCACTGTTTCTCCATCTATTTCCCATGAAGTGATGGGACCAGATGCCATGATCTTAGTTTTCTGAATGTTGAGCTTTAGGCCAACTTTTTCACTCTCCTCTTTCACTTTCATCAAGAGGCTCTTTAGTTCCTCTTCACTTTCTGGCTCTTTAGGAAGTCAATTTTGGGTAAGGAATCTAAGGTAATTATTCAGTACTAGAACAGTTCCATTTGAGAGAGTTTGTCACAAGCATAAAAGGCAATTTTAGAATCCTTGTGAAAGTGAGGCATGTGACTGAATTCTAGTTTAAGCTTAAATGAATTTTTCTTTCATAGAAAAAAATCATATCCATGCAGGGTATTTCCCCTAGCAAATATAAGTAAAGGTTTATAAAATGCAAATCTACTGATAATAGGGAGGATGAAGAGATTCATTGGCTTATTTTAAAACACATAATTAAAACTACACAACAAAACATGTAAGAACTTTAATCTTTCAAAAGAACACCAAAATAGACAGTGTTAGATCCAGTGGACTAAATTGCAACAAAGAAGCCATGGGTCACTAAGGAAATGCTATCTGAAAAATTCTAGATCTATGTCATAATCATAGACAAGGAGTGATGCAGTAAGGGTTTATCGTCATAATCGCTAATACCAACCAGCTATTAATCTGTGCACTTATGAAATTAGTGTATCTTGACTTAAAGAAAGCCTTGAGAAATCTAAGAATTTTCAAGAAAGGGTCCTAAGAAGGCCCTACAAGTGATTCTTAGGCTGTTTCAAAATGTGAGTGAGCCATATAGACATATCTGGTTGTAGCCATAGTCAGCACCTGAAGAAAGAACATGGTGGTGGTGGTTTAGTCGCTCAGTCATGTCCAACTCTTGGGACCCCATGGACTGTAGCCCACCAGGCTCCTCTGTCCATGGGATTCCCTAAGCAAGAGTACTGGGGTGGCTTGCCATTTCCTTCTCCAGGGGATCTTCCTGACCCAGGAATCAAACCCAGGTCTCCTGCATTGCAGGCAGATTCTTTACCAACTAAGCTATGAGGGAAGCCCCAAAGAAAGAATATGGAAAGGTACTTTTTCTGAAATAACTCTTACTTGGACACTAGCCAACTGACACTTAAGAATACTTGTATATTCTGGTCTCTTCCACCATTCACTTCTTTACCTAATTGATATGACAATGCGAGAGTAGGCTGAGTGGAAAGATTCTTCCCTGAAGGGCAAGTTTGGGGATTTTTCCTGTGGATGTGTATAGTTGGCAAGCTGACACAAGTTAGATAAATATGGTCTCTATTGCTCTTGCTTCATGAACTTATTTATTAATGAAAAACATTGAAGAACTGACCTAGTTTGGCTCCCTTCATATAATTAGGGTTTTTGCCTTTATATTCTGTAAACATCTAGTGCATCACTCAAGGCGGAAAAAGAGATCAAGATTGCTGGGCATTAATCATGCCTTTCCTTAAGTAACACCTACTTATTACTATGAGTGCTGGGAGTTAATACTCCATTTAAAGCTGGAGTCTGAAAGAGATCACCTCTGGTATGTCTGATGAAAAGCTACAAGTAAGTAAATATTATAATATTTATTATAATCAATAAATATCATATTTATTATAATCAATAAGAAATATTGACCATAATTAAATTGATTGTGGACTTCCCTGGAGGTCTAGTGGTTAAGATCCTGTGCTGCCACTGCAAGGGGTGTGTGGGCTGGATCCCTGGTCTGGGAACGAAGATCCCACATGCCTCAAGGCAGAGCCAAAAAAATTAAATTGATTATACTTTTAACATATAAGGAAAAACACAGAACTCAATGGTAGGCAATTTGACCATTAAAAGACAAATCTGAATAATCAGACCCTGGTGGCTCAGTGGTAAAGAATCTGCCTGCCAATGCAGGAGATGCAGGAGACCTGGGTTCCATCCCTGGGTGGGGAGGATCCCCTGGAGAAAGAAATGACAACCCACTTCAGGATTCTTGCTGGGGAAATCCCATGGACAGAGGAGCCTGGCGGGCTACAGTCCATGGGGTCACAAAAGCGTTGGACACAACTGAGTGACTCAACAAGAAAAATAATCAGAAATGTGGCCCCTCAAGTACTGAGACTACAGCAGATAGACAAGACACTGGAGTAATTCAGGGGTGTCCCCAGACACTCTCCCACATTTTTGCTTCTATCCTCCAGCTGTGTTTATATTATATCATATGACCTGACCTTGCTGAATAAAATAGATTCAGTCTGTTTCCTAAGAGAGCTCAGAAGTGTAGAGGAGACATTCAGTAAGTAAGTACATGAATGTACAGTTATAAATTGGATGAAGGGCCTTGAAGGAAATAAACGAGGTGCAGCTGGTGGGAATACAGGGTGATGGGACCAGAGAATGTGTGAGTGAGGAGGTGATTCAAACTGAGCCCCAAAGATGGCAGTGGGTAGGGCTGGTGCAAGTTGAGGGGACGGCAGTTCACTAAGAACCTAGCACATTGCTGCAGCCAATAAAATTATAAATAAAGATGCAAACTTACAAAATCTTCAGAATTGGTGGAAAAGCTGAAATTATATTTGTTTTTCTAGTCATAACTAGATCTAATGTGCTATCTTAAAAATAATAAGTAGGTGTTGAATAGGGCTGCTCTTTCTTTCCCACACTGTAAACATAGCATAACCCAGGTAATTACAGAGGGCAGAATAAAACAGGCATTAACCTTCAGGAATGAGGTGGGGAATTTGATCCCTTTGCTGATTTCCTGATGAATGTGAGTCATAAACTGAACTTCACCTTTAAGGGCAGCAGAAGGAAAATCCCAGGCATACCATGGTATGTAAAAATATGTTTGTGTGTGTTTGTGTGGGTCTTTGTACATATGAGTGTTTATTTAAAAAAAGAAGAAGAAGAACGGAAAGGAAGTAGGAAAATCAAAACAGTTGAATTGTTACGGGAGTAGAATTTTGGGTAATTACTGAAATTTTGAATCCCACATTATAATATGCTTTTGGGCAATAGGTAGAAATAGGTGAAAATAAGTTGCAAAGAGTCATACATGGATGAGTGACTGAACAACAACAACAACAATAGGTGGAAATTTTTTACTGAAGCAATATTAGGCAACCTTTAGAAATCTTTGCCTTAGGCTCCACTGGTAAGAGCCAGACAAAAATCCAGTTATCTTAGCAACTTATTCCTTCAGATAGAAGTCCTTCCAAATCCCAGACACATCTAAAACTTTGAGCTGCTCCTAGAACTCAGGACAGTAACACGAAAGTGTGGTCCTCCTACCTCCCCACTGCCGAACATCTGAGCACCTGATGCACATCAGCAGCTTTCTTGACCTTTTCGGTACAAGAGCTGAGACCACTATCGTGCTCACATAAGCAATTTCTTTCCTCTCATGTCACTGTCATCCACATAGGCATATCCTCTCATGTCATCAGCATGAACCCAATCTGGTTCAGGCTGCTGGCCACAGCTATAGTTAGACTCAGCCTGAACTCAATCCCTGACTGGATTAAATGATAAATCCCTCAGCCTATCTGCCTATTGGAGGACAGAGGGAACTCTCAGTGGTGGAAGATATTAACTAGAGCATTTATTTTTCATTTATCCACAATGCCCAGCACACAACAAAAAAATACTAGCCATGCCAAGAAGCAGCAAAAAGTGACTCATAATCAAGAAAAACCAAAACAACAGGGGCTTCCATAGTGGTCCAGTGGTTAAGAGTCTGCCCAGCAATGCAGGGGACACTGGTTCGATCCCTGGTCCAGGAAGATCACACATGCCATGGAGCAACTAAGCTCACACGCCACAACTACTGAAACCAGCGAGCCCTAGAGCCTGTGCTCTGTAACATGGGAAGCCACCTCTATGAGAAGCCCTTGCACCGCTGCTAGAGAATAGCCTCTGCTCACCACAACTGGAGAAAGCCCAAGTGCAGCAACATAGACCCAGCACAGCGAAAAATAACTAACTAAATAAAGTTAAAACAGCAGCAACAACAATAGAATTGAATAAATCATGACAATTTAAATGTATCTCAGGAATATATGCTTAGGGAAGCCTGGCATGCTGCAGTCCATGGGGTCACAGAGTCGGACACGACTGAGCAACTGAACTGAACTGAACAGGAATGCAAGGGTGGTTTAACATTAACAGTTTAAAAGAAGGAGAAAACATACAATCAATTCAATAGATGAAGAAAATAGTACATTCAATTAATAGCCATTTGTGATAATCTCAGCAAACCAGGAATAAAAGGCAAGTTTCTTAACCTCATGAAGAATATCTTTGAAAACCTACACTGAATATCATTGATTCTTAATAGTTAAAATCTGTAAGTATGCGCTGTAAAGCAGGAAAAAGGTAAGTATGTCTCTTTAATATTGCACTGGAGGTCCTAGCCCACAGTAGTAAAAGAAAGAACAAGTATGACGACTGCAAAGGGAGAAACAAAACAGTATTAAACACATGATATGCTGACAAAATCCAAAGGAGACTATAGAAAATTTACCAAAGAGTTTAACAAGTTGTCTTACTGTAGACTGAAAATTTGTATCCCTTCAAAATGCATATGTTGAAATCCTAGCTGCCAATGTGATACTCTGGCCAATCACATACTCTCTTTGAAGGTCGGAGTCTCGGGGTATCCAGTGACCACAGATAATGCCAGTGGTGATGATACCAGTGGCAGAATCTAGTACCTCACAAAGACAGCATCTTAATTAAGTCATTCACGATCTGGATTCCTGTTTTTCTTGTGCATGTGTGTGCAACCCTATGGACTATAACCCACCAGGCTCCTCTGTCCATGGTTCTCCAGGCAAGAGTACTGAAGTGGCTTGCCATTTCTTCCTCCAGGGGATCTTCCTGACCTCGGGATCAAAGCTGCGTCTCCTGTGTCTCCTGCATTGGCAGGAGGATTCTTTATCACTGCACCACCTGGGACGGCCCCAGTGTCTAAACTCCACGCTCTATCCTTGCCTCTAAGAGCTACCCAGTATCTCCCCAAGAAATTCCTTTTCTAAGTTGATATCTTTATTTGCAACTAGGAACTCTGAATGGTACAGAGTTAGAATGTATCTTATAGATTATCTAGTGCCAACTTACTGTGATTCATCATATAAATGCAGCTAAATGGAGTTATACCTTTCTTGATATTTTTGGATCGGCCTCACTTAGGCTTAGCCACGGCAATGGTAGAAAAAGATGACCCCTCCCCAAATCTCCGTGGCTTACAAAAATGAAGATGTATTCCTCACCTTCACGTCCATTATGGGTCAGCTGGGGCTCCGCCCCATGTCATCCTGCTGGATCCAAACTGATGAACCTGAGCTAGCAGAGCAGCCTCTGTCTGATGTATTGCAGGTCTCAGTGGTTGAAAGAAAAAGGACCAAACTAATATCCCTGCTAGCTCTTAGAGCTCCCACCCAGAAGTGACATTCATCGTTTCCACCCATGTGTATCACCCACTGGGATGTACATTCCTTCTAAAGGGAGGGGCACTGCACGTCACGTGGCAAATCTGATCTGAGTGGTGTGGTGTTCTACAACTGGCTCACTGGGAGGGTCACCAAATATTTGAACAGTAACACAGTCTAACAGAGCTCTTACCACTCAGGGCTTTGTTTTATTAATTTGATAAGTTTTACAGTGCATAACAGCAATGAAATAAATTTATTTTGAAGAAGTTCTTTTTCTGGAGGTTGGGTTTGAAACCTAAACAATAGTAACATTTGATCTAGTTTATTAAATTTGGATGCAGGCTTCCAAAGTGAGAGATGGAATATGAAGAATACAAACACATAGGAACTCATACTGAAATTACACTCGAAGTAAAAATCTATTTTACAAAGTCTCATTAAGCAGAGTTAGCCTCAGGGCTTTGAGAGAGATAAATACAACTAAGATGTGCACAGGGAACTTGATGGACAATTCAGGGGGAAAAAACATGTCCACAAATAATATAAGGCAATGATAAAATAGAGATAGGATAGAGAACAATTCATAGGATTAGCTAAGTGCGAAATCCTCCAGCCTAGAGATATGATAAAATTGTATGAGGAAGGCACTACTTTACAACAAACCATACAATTCAAATGCACAATAATTTTACACCACAGGGTATGTGTGTTTTAGACAGAGACATGGAGAGGACGGAAGATTGATCTAATATGTTGCTAAGAATTCCTAACTTTAGTCCTTACAACGGTTATAGTGATGACATTTGATTAAACCCATCTTTGCCAACTAAATTAAGAAACTAGGGGGAAATATCCAAATTTCCTTTTTCTTAAAGAAAACAAAATTTATGACCTTTATCCTATAGATAAAAGGGGGTTTTTGCTTTCAAAATGTCAAATTTGGCATGTGGTTAACCAAAAATAATTGCTGACACAAAAGTCTGAAGAAGTGCAATTGTGACAGATGTAAATATTAAATTATTTACGTAAATTCAGTTAGAGCTGCACTTTAAATAAAGGTCAGTAGAGTTCTTTTGGTTAGTAAAAGATGGCTTCTTGAGTTTTCAAAAAACCACTCATGTGAAAGAAGCCAGACACCAACAGACCACATATTGCATGATTCCATTTATAGGAAATGCCCAGGACAGGCAAGTCCATAGAGATGGCAGATAGACGAATAGTTGCCAGGGGCTGGGGGGACAGGGGAATGAAGAGGGACTGCTAATGGGTACAGGGTTTCTTTTTAGGGATGAAAATGTTCTGACATTGGGTAATGGTGATGCGTATACAACTTTGTGAATTCACTAAAAACCACTGAATTGGAACAAAAAACAAATGCACAAAAGCTTAAAAAAACCTCTTAAGTTGCAAATAGGGTATATAAAAGACCCACTTTTAGAAGTACTGATCTATAGTCAAGTACAGTCTGTAATGCATAAATAATTAGGTCAAAACAACAAGAAAATCACCAAGCAGCTCTTTTAATTCTATTCCTTATCAAATATTTGTAGGGTCTTCTGGCAAGTAACACAGTGAACAAGTAGAATTTTATTTTTTATTTCCTTTTCCTTACTTATTTCTGGTGACAATGCTATTGAACATGAAAATGGAAAATGCAAAAGAAAGGGAAAGTTATAAGACAACTGGACAACTGTCTGTACGCTAGTTTGAGCATGTGGCATAATACTTGAAGGTGTATCTGATGCTCACTCAAAGACACTACATGGGGAAGAAAAGCTCAAAAATATTATGGAAAAAAAATGTATGTTCTCTCTTTTCCAGTTCTCCATTCTCTCCACTCTGAAACTGTTTTGCCTGTTGTAAATTACAATCACTCCTTCTAAACTTGCTTTTAATCCTTCATATCGATAGGTCACATTCCTGGCTTTTCTGGTTTTCTTAAGTACAGAACTTCCACAAATATTTATTGAAGCTTTTCTATGGGCCAGGAACTGTCCTAGGGGCTGTGAACCAAAAAGGCAAACATCCCTGACCCTATGGAGTTCACAATTTAGTTGGGGGAGGGAGGAAGCAGACAATAAATTATATAAGCAAGGCATTGAATTTAAGTAGCAAATAAGCTCCATGAAAAACAAAACAAAACAAAACAGCGTGCTAGGAAACGTAATAAACAGCCAGAAAAGCTTCACTGCCCAAGATGACATTTGAGGTATGGCTTGAGAAAGGTAAGTTAAGTTGTTAGGAATCTGGGACAAGAGCATCCCAGGCAGAAGCAACAGCCCATGCAAAGGTCCTAGGGGCAGGCGTGTGCCTGGCACAGTCAAGGACTAGCAGGAGGCCAGCGTGACTGAGTGCAGGACATAGTGAGTAGGGAAGTGGCGGTGAGTTGGGAAAGGCAGGAGAAAGTTGAGGGGCCAGAGGTAAAGTAGCAGAGGGGCCAGACAGGTAAAGTTTTAAAGAAAGACCACGTAAGAACTTCGCTTTTCTCATAGAGACAGAAACTAACAGAGAGTTTTGAATAGAGGGGTGACATGATTTGATGTGCATATTTCCGAGAATCCCTCTGGCTGTTGTGTTGGAAATACACCCAAGGGACAAGAGTGGAAGTCAGGCAACCACTTAGCAAGGTGTTGTGGTCACCCAGGTGGGGGATGATGCTGGCTGAGATACAGGATGGTGGCAGAGACCATGATGCAGTCAGATTCTGGATACTTTTACCAGCTTTACTGAAGTACAATTTACATATAATAAAAGTCACTATTTTAAGCACACAGTTGAATGAATGTTAGACTTTGTATAGCCATCACAATCCAATTGCAGAGCGGCTCCATCACCCTGGTTGGATCCCTTGTGCACAAAGGCAGTCACTTCCCAGTCCTACCCCCAACCCCAGGCTCATCTACTTTCTGTCTCTGGGTTTGCCTATTCTGGACATTTCCTATAAATGGACTCATAGGAAGTGTGGTCTTTTGTGACTGGCTTCTTTCACTTAGCTAATGTTTCCACAGTGGTGGTTGTGGCTTAGTCACTAAGTAGTGTTTGACCCCATGCACTGTAGCCCTCCAGGCTCCTCTGTCCATAGGATTTCCCAGGCAAGAATACTGGAGTGGGTAGCCATTTCCTTCTCCAGGGCATCTTCCCAGCCCAGGGATCGAACCCAGGTCTCCTGCATGGCAGGCAGATTCTTTACTGACTGAGCTACCAGGGAAGCATTGCTAAAGCACATATTACTGCTTCAGTCCTGTATGTTACTGAACCAATTGATGGACATTTGGATTGCTTCCACTTTTTTGACTATTATGAATTATACTGCTATGAACATGCACATACAAGTCTTTGTGTGTATGTCTGTTTTCATTTCTCTTCAATATGTACCAAGGGGAGGAAGTGCTGGGTTTTTTATATAACTTCTTCTTTTTTTCAATATTTATTTTTATTTATTTGGCTGTACCGGGTCTTCGCTGTGGCATGCAAACTCTTAGTTGCAGCATGTGGGATCTAGTTCCCTGACCAGGGATATAATTCGAGCCCCCTGCATTGGGAGTGCAGAATCTTAGCCACTTAACCATAAGGGAAGTAGCTGCGTAACTTGTTAACAAATAGCCGAACTATTTTCCAAAGTGACTGCACCATTTTACATTCCTACCAGCACTGTATGAGAGTTCCAATTTCTCCACGTCCTCTCCAACACTTGTTATTTTCCAAGTTTTTGATTATAGCCACCCTAGTGGGTATGAAGTGGTATCTCATGCATGTTTTGATTTGCATTTCCCTAAAGACTAAGGATTTGGGGCATCTTTTCATATGCTCATTGGCAATCCCTGCATCTAATTTCATCTTCTTTGGTGAAGTGTCTGTTCAAATCTTTTGCCCATTTTTAAGTTGGGCTTCTGGATATGTATTTGGAATAGAGCCAATAGGATTTGTTGATTGCCTGCAAGTTTGATGTGAGAGAAATAGAGGTATTAATCATGTCTTCAAGGTTTTTTAGCTCAAGTTATGCAAAGGTGGGTGGAGAAGGAAATGGCAACCCACTCCAGTATTCTTGCCTAGAGAATTCCGTGGACAGAGGAGCCTGGTGGGCTGCTGTGCATGGGACTGCACAGAGTTGGACATGACTGAAGTGACTTAGCATGCATGCATGCATTGGAGAAGGAAATGGCAACCCACTCCAGTATTCTTGCCTGGAGAATCCCAGGGACAGAAGAGCCTGGTGGGCTGCCGTCTATGGGGTCACACAGAGTCAGACACGACTGAAGCGACTTAGCAGCAGCAGCAGCAGCATGCAAGTGCAGAGTTGCCATTAAGTGGACAACGTGAGAGAGCCTTGATTTTAAGCATGTTAAGGGTGAGATGCTTATTAGACATCCAAGTAGACTTTTCAAGTAGGCTGTTAGACTTCTGGATCTGGAATGCAGAGGAGAGATGCAAGCCTGATGATAAGGAAGGGAAGTCATCAGCATAAATGGTACAGAAAGCCATGGAACTAGATAAATCAACAAAGGAATATGTGCAGATATCCAAGGTGTCCAAACACTGAATTCTAAACCCTCCAAAATTAAGAAGTTGGGAAAATAACAAGGAAGCAGCAAATAATATTGAAACAGGGTGGCCAGTAAGAGGGAAAGCCAAAGAAAGCACAGCCTACTGCAAGCCATCTGGGAAAAGGTGTCCTCAAGATGGAAGCTAGTGTGTCAACTGCTGCTGTTAGGGTTCTGGGCTGAGACTTATCCCTTCAGTTTAGCAACATGGAGGGTGCAGGGGGCTGGTAACCAAGACAGGTGGGGAGAGCACAGTGCTGGTTAGGAACTCAGGCATTTCATCCAAAAGTATATGTAGGAAGGCAGAGTTCATAGGCCCAGTTCCTGTGGATGAGTCAGCATCATGCAAGTGGTAACATACATAGGAACCACTCAGAGTTTTGTAGAAAGACAGATTTGGATTCATTAGGCCCAGGATGGGGCCCCCATTTCTGAACTGGATCCCAGGTGATGCTGGAGCTGCCTACCCCCGGGCCACGCTGTGAGGAGCAGGAGTGTGGGGCGAACTTTATCTGCAGCTTCTTTTCCGTGTGCAGATCTAACCACAGACATCAATGTCAGCCCGCTCTGGGTTGATTCTGTATGATTTTCTGTGTTCCAGGGGCTTGATGTCATCGATGGTGTAGCTCAAATGTGTGGCTTGAGAAATGGGGAAGAAACGGAAGGGGCAGTGATCGTGGAGGGAAGCTTTAGCCCTGTTTGTTGTGTGGCTAAAAGAGGGAGGGGCCTTCTACACAGAATGCAGAGGCCAGAGCCCAGTACACAGCCTCGAGACAGGCCAGGGTTGCCTGCTGGAAGGCTCCTCTTTGTCAGTGAGCTGGTGGGGTGCCTCCCAGAAGGCCCCTTTGAGGAAGACTGCCAGTATTTCTCCATGATATGTGTGAGTAATTGGGATCCTAAAGGTTCAGAATGACTCACTGAGATAAATATCCAATAGAGATTCTGTCTTTGCTTTCCTTCCTCACTCCACCCTCATTTGACTTTTTAAAATAATACCTTTATTGAGGTATAATTCACAGACCATTGAATTCACCCATTTAAAGGGTATAATTCAGGGGACTTCCCTAGTGGTCCAGTGGTTAAGACTCTGCGCTTCCAACTCAAGGGGTGGGGGTTCGATCACTGGTCAGGGAACTAAGATCCTACATGCCACACAGCATGACCAAAAAACAAACATAAATGAAATAAATGGTACAATCCAATGGTGTTTAGCATATTGGTGTGCAGAGTTGGGCAACCATCACCACAATCAATTTTTGAACATTTTCATCACCCCTGAAAGAAACCCTGAAGTCCTTGAGTCACTGGCTCATGAAATATGATATCAAAATCCACTATGATGTTTGGAAACTTTCTGCTCAGTCATTTGTGAGATTTCACAAAGCTGGACACAGGGGAGGTTAAAAGTCTATCTGCTGCATGAAAACACTCTGCAGAGATGGAAGTCCTCAGTCTAAGAAGACATTAAAGACCAGATCACATGGCCTGGTAGACTCAGAGATGCCAACACATGATCCACTAGGAGCTCTTTCCTGTTGGACATGGGTGAATGTCACTTGGGCTGACTCACACCATCCCAAGAACCCTTGGAAATGTCTGAAGTTTTTGTTTCCACCCACAAAGGTGAAAGTAGCCAATTATGATCCTATTTTGATTATTTAAAAGCAACCACTGGGAGCTCTCTCTGTTTATATACTGAATATATTCCAAAAAAATATGAAGTTTTGAAACAGGCCCTGTTTTTATTTGCTTATTAATTAGAGCTGTAACTTTTCTATGGCTGTTTTATATATTTTTTTAAATGCACGTCATCATATGAAAAAGATTAATGACTACTTAGAACCTACTCCTATTTGTACCTTGTTTGCATTTTAAAAGAAAGCAAGACTATGTAAGACAAATGTATTTTAATTCTATTTATTTTCAATGTCTAGCATGCACATCTGTAGTAATTTAACAAAGGATGTAAAACAGCTTGCCTCTCTTGTCATAACTGATTATCTGTGTCATATATTAATAGTTTCCCTAGGTCATAAAGAAAGAGAATGAAAATGTAAAGGCCACTATATTTTATAGGAAATGGTATTTGCAACTGCATTTATATAGTCTTCAAACTCATAAAAGACATATACATGTCCCTTTAAAGTGTTAGTCACTTAGTCATGTCCAACTCTTTGCAGCTGCATGGACTGTAGCCCACCAGGCTCCTCTATCCCTGGGATTCTCCAGGCAAGAATACTGGAGTGAGTTGTCATTCCCTTCTCCAGGGGATCTTCCCAACCTAGGGATCAAACCCAGAGCTCCCGCATTGCTGGCAGATTCTCTATTGTCTGAGCCACCTAAAACTACATGTTTTTGTATGTTATTACTAAAATGTAAGTATTTTATACATAACTAGTGAGAACCTACTATTTAGCACAGGAAACTCTACTCACTGCTCTGTGGTAACCTAAATGGGAAGGAATAAGTATTTTATATATAACTAATGAGAACCTACTATTTAGCACAGGGAACTCTACTCACTGCTCTGTGGTGACCTAAATGGAAGGAAATCCAAAAAAGAGGGGAGGCATATATATATATATATATATATCTATTTGTTGCTCAGTCGCTCAGTTGTGTCCAACTCTTTGTGACTCTGTGGACTGCAGCATTCGAGGCTTCCCTGTCCTTCACCATCACCCGGAGCTTGCTCAAACTCATGTCCATTGAGTCAGTGATGTCAAATATGTACACGTATAACTGATTGACTCTGCTGTACAGCAGAAACTAACACAACATTATAAAGCAATGATACTTCAATAAAAATTCATTTTGAAAAGTTTAAGTATTTTAAAAATCACTTCCTTTTCAGAAAATCAGATTAAGGCACCTGGGTGTCACAAGAAGGTTCAAGAAGGTCCCCCTGTGTCAGGAGCACCAGTAACCACTGCCAAGCACTCCTGGGTGATCACTCCACAGAGGGACTCTCAGGACTGTGCTATGGTGACGGCTGCAAACTACACACTCCTGTCATTGGGAAAACAAACCACAATTGAAAACCAGCTGTACCCTGCATGCCTGGATGTTTCTGGAAGCAAACTGATATGCAAAAATAAAATAAAAAAAAAAAAACCACCTGTTTTTTATGAATAGCCCTGGCTTTGTCTTTGTGTACCCTGGGCAAGTAATTTAATGTCTCTTAGCCTCAGTTTTCTCATCACTTAAGTTGCTGGCTGGCTAGTTGTGAGGCTTAAATGAGATGCTGTATATAAAGTGTCAGGATCTAGCAGGTCCAGTGGTAGAACATCATCCTTGCTTCCTCTGCCTGGCTTACTTGCTCTCAAGATTTGCCCTAGGGGTCACAGCCTCTTAAAGCCTTCCCTGACTCACTGGGCCCCTTGCACCTGTGCCTCTCTTACAGTTCTTGAAATAGAAAATGACTGTGGCTACATCACCTGCATGTTGTGGGTCCTGAGGCTTAGGATGGTGTCTAGCTCATCTCTTTACCCCCAACACCTGGCAGAGTATAAAACAATGTGCAATCATCACTTTATAGCATTTCTAGTAAAGCTTAGTAACATCTATGGAAACCTAATTTTAAGTAATAAGGTAAATGAGACTATATGAAGTTATCATACTGTAAATGGGACTATATGACGTTTTCATCAGTGGGACAATAGGAAGTTATCAATAATGGAAATGGGACTATATGAAGTTGTCAGATTGTGGGTTCTTCTGAAAGCAAGAAGGCACCTTTTACAATCAAGGTATTTACAGTAAATACCTCTGAGGGATGAAAAAATATTTTAGGAAAATATTTACCATTTACTGGGAAGTTATAGATAACAAAGCAAATCTGACCTAAAAGATGAAGGCCCAGTCCTTTTAAAGGCAGTGGAGCCCTGCTAGTTGCAGGCTTCCTGACTGGTGTTTAGAAATGGTAATCAGGAATGAAAGGAACCTCTCATCACAGGAAGTGCTCAGAGGAGAGACAGAGCTGCAATTGTATCCAATTTTTAATCTCAAAAAAAAGCAGCATGGACAAAAGGAGAGCGATGTGTGAAAACCCATGAAGACACCCTGCCACAGTCAAGTATAACACTGATGTATATGTCCTGTGCGGGTATTCCCCGTAACTAGGGCAAGCAGGAGCCAAGCTATACTTGTGCCGAATTTCTGTGCTGTTTGTTATGTTTTTAATTATAGATCATGGGTTGGGAATTCAGGGTTGTGGTATTTTATGAAACATCCATTTCCAAAACTGCCAATGTAGGAAAAGAAAAAATCATTTTCTCTCCTAACCATCTAGTTCTTGGCTGGGGCTCTGAAACGAAAGACAGATTAGTCAAAACAAAGTATACACGGTTGGGAAACTGGACAGATACATGTAAACGAATGACACTAGAACACTCCCTAACACCATACACAAAAATAAACTCAAAATGGATTAAAGGCCTAAATGTAAGGCTGGATACTATAAAACTCTTATTAGAGGAAAACATCGACAGAACACACTTTGCCATAAATAGCAGGAAGATTGTTTTTGATCCATCTTCTAGAGTAACAAAAATAAAAACAAAAAACAAACACATGGGATGTAATTAAACTTAAAAGCTTTAGCACAGCAAAGGAAACCATGAATAAAACGAAAAGACAACCTTCAGAATGGGAGAAAATATTTGCAAATGAAGCAACCAACAAGGGCTTAATCTCCAAAATATACAAACAGTTCATGCAGCTCAATATCAAAAGTAAGGAAAACAAATCAATCAAAAAATGGGCGGAAGATCTACATAGACATTTCTCGAAAGTAGACATACAGATGGCCAAGAGGCACATGAAAAGATGCTGAATATCACTAATTATTACAAAAATGCAAATCAGAACTACAATGAGGTATCAATGCTGCTGCTACTGCAGCTAAGTCACTTCAGTCGTGTCCAACTCTGTGCGACCCCATAGACGGCATCCCACCAGGCTCCGCCATCCCTGGGATTCTCCAGGCAAGAACACTGGAGTGGGTTGCCATTTCCTTCTCCAATGCGTGAAAGTGAAAAGTGAAAGTGAAGTCGCTCAGTGGTGTCCGACTGGTAGCGACCCCATGGACTACAGCCTACCAGGCTCCTCCATCCATGGGATTTTCCAGGCAAGAGTACTGGAGAGGGGTGCCATTGCCTTCTCCGGAGGTATCAATGGTCGTCATTTAAAAAATGTACAAACAATAAATGCTGGAGAGAATGTGGAGAAAAGGGAACCCTCCTACACTGTTACTGGGAATATAAACTGGTACAGACAGCCACTATGGAAAAGAGTGTGGAGGTTCCTTAAAAAACTGAAAACCAGAGCTAGCATATGATCCAGCAATCCTGGGCATATATCCAGAGAAAACCATAATTTGAAGAGATACATGAACCACTATACTCATAGCGCTATTTACAATAGCCGAGACATGGAAACAGCCTAAATAGCCATCAGCAGAGGAAAGGATAAAGAAGATGTGCTACACATATACAAAGGAGTATTAGTCATAAGAAGAATGCAATAATGCCATTTGCAGCATCATGGATGGACCTGGAGATTGTCAGACTAAGTGAAGTTAGTCAGACAGGGAAAGACAAATATGTGATATTGCTTTTATGTGGAATATATTTTTTTAAAGGTACAAACTTATCTACAAAACAGAAACTGAGTTACAGATGGAGAAAACAAACTTATGGTTACCGGGTGGTTAGGGGATGTGGGGAGGATAAATTGGGACGTTGGAATGGACATACACACATGGACATACGCACACCACAGTATATGAAATAGATAACCAACAAGGACCTACTCTGTACCACAGGGAACTCTACTCAATTGTCTGTAACGACCTATATGGGAAAAGAATATAAAAAAAGGGTAGATATATGTGTATGTATAATCAATCCACTTTGCTGTACACCTGGAACTAACACAACATTGTAAATTGACTATACTCCAATAAAAATTAAAGGAAAAAAAGAACAAAGCACACACATTTCTGTAATATAAATTTTATCCAATCTGGGAGGCTTCATAAGGAAATGGAGACTCAAAGAAACAGTTACCCCTGAGTGTTTCTATACTAGATCTGAAGAAGGGTGGAAAGTCATGGGAAGTTTCAACTGGGGGTAACCCAGCAAGGACAGTTCCTTCAGATTCCCTCCAGCATCACTCCATCTGCAGAGAAAGGAATGCTCCTCTCCTCGGGTATGGGGGTGAGGGGCACCTCTAACCTGAGGGTCTTATGACCTGCCTTGGGGGAAGGGCAGAGACCTTCCTGCCCCTGCCATTTCTCAGATTCCTTCACCTTAAAATATTCACTATGCCAAACTGACAGATGGGGTAGTGTGTCCTCAGTCCCATCACCGAGGACTCCATCAACTGTAAGGATGCAAGGAGTGCAGTCTTTGTGCTCTCTTGCTAGAAACCAGTTAAATGACACTGGGGCCCCTGCCTTGCTTCCCTCCTCATCTGCCTTCACACAGCAGCCAGAGAGATGCTTCCTGAGGTCATTCAAATTGGATCACTACCCACCCTCAGCTACCATGGCTTCCTATCAAGCTTGGCAGAAATTCCAAAGTCCTCATCATGACTCCCCAGGGCCCTCATGAGCCTGGCGTCTCCTGGATCTTTCATTCCCTTCCTCCTACTGTGCCTCAGCTCTGACAGACTCTGCCTGTACCCTGTCTGTGTCAGACACCCTCCCATCCTGGGGCCTTTGGACTTGCTGTCCTTGTAAAAATGATTTTAACAGAAATGAGAGCTCCTTTACCCCATGAGCACTTTAAAAGAAAACCCCTTTCTTTTCAGGAGATAAGCATAGGATGTATAAGAACTCTTATCTATACTTGGAAAATGTAATGCTCTCTCATTGACTAAAAGAAAACAAAAACCAGTTACTATTTTCCTATCTATAGCTGCAACACTCACTGAAAAAGGTGATACAAAATGAAGAAGACATGCATACATATACATGTCAGTTGCTCCCTTGTGTCCGACTCTTTGTGACCCCATGGACTGTAGCCTGCTAGGCTCCTCTATCCCTCTATCCATGGGATTCTCCAGGCAAGAATCCTGGAGTGGGTTGCCATTCCCTTCTCCAGGGGATCTTCCTGACCCAGGGATCAAACCTGGGTCTCCCACATTGCAGGCAGATTCTTTACCGTCTGAGTCAACAGGGAAGGTGATCAACTTAGAAAATGTAATGCTCTCTCACTGACTAAAAGAAAAAAAAAAAACAGATTACTATTTTTCTATCTATAGTTACAACTCACTGACAAAGTTGATACAAAATGAGGAAGACAACTCAGATTTTTAGATCTTGGAGAATAAAGGAATTTCCATTTCAAGTGCTTCCATTCATGTGCACATTCAGTTTAAAAAATTCTGGTACAAACAAAAAACACCAAAATAAAAACCAAACAAAATCCTACCCCCTAAAACACACCCCCAAAGCCCCCAAACAAAAGATAAACCCTGACGTGAACTGATCCTACGCGGGTTTCACGTGCTGTGCTCTTTTCTAACCACTGAATAGTTTTGAAGACCACTCCAAGCAAGTCACACGAAACCACACTTGGTGAACCTTGAAGTTCTAGTTGGCTGTGCAGAGTTCTTCTTTAAAAGACTTTACATCACAACAGGCAGTGCTCGGAAGCCTCCAGGAGAAAGATAGCGTAACAGAATTCCTCCCAGAGGGCCTCAAGCTGCTTTCTTTAAAACCGTTTGAAAACACATATTTGCTTTGTATGTTCTGCACATTTGGGGGAATTCTGTCATGAGGCAGGTAAACTGTATAGTCCATGAAGACTTCAGAGCTCTGCCAAAGGGTCTTAGGAGAGTAAAGAAAGAAGATCTGGTGAAAATGTGTAGGTTTGGAGGTAACTTACACACTATAGTGAAAACGATAAAAAGTAAAATTCTATGAACTTCTAAAAAAAATAAGCTGTAATCATACAGATGGACTGTTGTATTTCAACATTATACAGGTTGGTTTGACACTATTTACAAAAACTTCACAGAAGTGATTCCCTTTTCCTTGAGGAGACAAACATTGGGAGATTCAAAGACCGAGGTAACGGACTTCCTCTGAGAGGTTAATGCCAGTTTTTACAAAAGCAGGGTTCAGGATTGGGAACACGTGTACACCTGTGGCAGATTCATGTTGATGTATGGCAAAACCAATACAATATTGTAAAGTAATTAGCCTCTAATTAAAAGAGAAAAAAAAGAAAAAAAAATACAAGGGCAGAAAGATCATTGGAACTGAAAGCACACGAAAAAGAGGAAACATGGCTGAGCTCTCTGCCCTCCCCCAACTGCCTGAAAGCAGACCCAAAATCCCCCTTGTGAATTCCCTACCAGGGGATAAGCACCCGATCACTGGAGGTAGCATGGCACAGAGAGGAGTCTACACAAACCATACTAGACGACCCATATCGTCCATCGTTTCCCCAGCTAAAGGACCTTCCCACAGCCTGCTGCCCCTAAAAGCCTTCAGCCATTTTCCTTGGTATTAGTTGGAATTTCACTGAAATTTGTTGTCTCTGCTCTCATGGCTCAGACGTAAAGTGTCTGCCTACAATACGGGAGACCGGGGTTTGATCCTTGGGCCAGGAAGATCCCCTGGAGAAGGAAATGGCAACTCACTCCAGTACTCTTGCCTGGAAAATCCCATGGACGACGGAGGAGCCTGGCAGGCTACAGTCCATGGGGTCCCAAAGAGTGGGACACGACTGAGCGACTTCACTTTCTTGGTCCTTCTCTACAAATGAACTGTTCTTTCTTAAAATGTTGTCTAAGCCCAAGTTCTAACCATCCCTTTGAGTTACTCATCACTGAGTTTCTCCTGCAGGTATAGGTGCTGCACATGTAAATAAACTTGACTTCTCTCTGGTTCCTTTGTCTGTCTTTCCGCAGTTCTAATTTGCAGGGTCCCAGCTACAGAGTCTAGGGTTTTTGTTTTTTTTTTTACTCCCCTACAGATCTAAACACATGCCCTTGAGGACATGAAGACTTCCTAACATCAATAACCAAATGTCCTAAAGAGTTTATGTACTCTGGAGAAATTGTGTGGAGGAAAAACAATGTGTGACTCCTATGACTGAGCAAGAGGGCTGGAAACAAAATTCTACCTGGAATTAATAGGGGAACTTTCAGGGCTCCAGGGAGACCTGTAAAGTGGAAAGAGAAAAGAGAATGGAAAACAACAAAGCTCACATCTGCCAATGTGGGATCTTGAAGACACTATTCTTTTAGTCTCACATCTCCAGGGCTCTATTTCTCAGGAGTCAGTATGGAAGCCGTCTCAGACAGGAACTGGAAGGAAGAAAATCTAGCCGCAGTCCAAGTGTGAGTATTTACGGTTGTGTTGCCGAGGTGAGCCACAGGACCTCTGTGGACATTTCCTCAACTGTGAAGTCTACAAAATAACACTTTTCTTAAAGGTGACAAGAGGATCAACTGCAAGCCTTTGGAACTCTGATTGCAACTTCAAGTAACTTGAGGAAAGAAAACAGAAATGTTGATGCTGGGCGGCATCCCCATAGTAAAAAGGCAAAGTGTTAGTTGCTCAGTCATGTCCGACTCTTTGTGACCCCACAGACTGTAGCGCTCCAGGCTCCTCTGTCCATGGGATTCTCCAGGAGAGGATATTGGGGTGGGTTGCCATTTCCTCCTCCAGGCATTCCACAGATCCAGATGTAATTGTCCTGGGGTGGTGCGTGGTCAAACTATCCCCCAACAAAGCACAAAGAATTCTCAAACTACCACACAATTGCACTCATCTCACACGCTAGCAAAAGGAAAGGAAAATGAGGTTGCTCAGTCATGTCTGACTCTCTGCGACCCCATGGACTGTAGCCTACCAGGCTCCTCTGTCCATGGGATTTTCCAGGCAACAGTACTGGAGTGCATTGCCATTTCCTTCTCCAGGGGATCTTCCCAACCCAGGGATCAAACCCAGGTTTCCTGCATTGTAGACAGACGCTTCACTGTCTGAGCCACCAGGGAAGTCCATGCTAGCAAAGTAATGCTCAAAATTCTCCAAGCCACACTTTAACAATATGTGAACTGTGAACTTCCAGATGTTCAAGCTGGTTTTAGAAAAGGCAGCAGAAACAGAGATCAAATTGCTAACATCTGCTGAATCATCAGAAAAGCAAGAGAGTTCCAGGAAAACATCTATTTCTCCTTTATTGACTATGCCAAAACCTTTGCTGCTGCTGTTGCTGCTGCTGCATCGCTTCAGTCATGTCTGACTCTGTGTGACCCCATAGATGGCAGCCCACTAGGCTCCTCTGTCCCTGGGATTCTCCAGGCAGGAATACTGGAGTGGGTTGCCATTTCCTTCTCCAATGCATGAAAGTGAAAAGTGAATGTGAAGTCACTCAGTCATGCCCGACTCTCAGAGACCCCATGGACTGCAGCCTACCAGGCTCCTCCGTCCATGGCATTTTCCAGGCAAGAGTACTGGAGTGGGTTCCCATTGCCTTCTCTGAAAACCTTTGACTGTGTAGATTACAATAAACTCTGGAAATTTTTGAAAGAGATGGGAATACCAGACCACCTGACCTGCCTCTTGAGAAATCTGTATGCAGGTCAGGAGGCAACAGTTAGAACTGGACAACAGACTGGTTCCAAATTGGGAAAGGAGTACATCAAGGCTGTGTATTCTCACCCTGCTTATTTAACTTATATGCAGAGTACATCATGAGAAATGCTGGGCTGGATAAAGCACAAGCTGGAATTAAGATTGCCAGGAGAAATACCAATAACATCAGATATGCAGATGACACCACCCTTATGGTAGAAGGCGAAGAAGAACTAAAGAGCCTCTTGATGAAAGTGAAAGAGGAGAGTGAAAAAGTTGGCTTAAAACTCAACATTCAGAAAACGAAGATCATGGCATCCGGTCCCACCACTTCATGGGAAATAGATGGGGAAACAGTGGCATATTTTATTTTTGGGAGCTCCAAAATCACTGCAGATGGTGACTGCAGCCATGAAATTAAAAGATGCATACTCCTTGGAAAAAGCAGAGACATTACTTTGCCAACAAAGGTCCGTCTAGTCAAGGCTATGGTTTTTCCAGTAGTCATGTATGGATGTGAGAGTTGGACTATAAAGAAAGCTGAGCACCAAAGAATTGATGCTTTTGTACTGTGGTGTTGGAGAAGACTCTTGAGAGTCCCTTGGACTGCAAGGAGATCCAACTAGTCCATCCTAAAGGAGATCAGTCTTGAGTGTTCATTGGAAGGACTGATGCTGAAGCTGAAACTCCAATACTTTGGCCACCTGATGGGAAGAGCTGACTCATTTGAAAAGACCCTGATGCTGGGAAAGATTGAAGGCAGGAGGAGAAGGGGACAACAGAGGATGAGATGGTCGGATGGCATCACCCACTCAATGGACATGAGTTTGAGTAAACTCTGGGAGTTGGTGATGGACAGGAAAGCCTGGCATGCTGCAGTCCATGGGGTCACAAAGAGTCAGACATGACTGAGCGAC
The DNA here is from genome assembly GCF_003369695.1 of Bos indicus x Bos taurus. NCBI lineage: Eukaryota > Metazoa > Chordata > Mammalia > Artiodactyla > Bovidae > Bos > Bos indicus x Bos taurus. Next base: position 11,315,936 of record NC_040105.1, on the reverse strand, counting down.
TGAACTGAACTGAATCACTTTGCCATACGTATACTTGAGACTAGTAAAACATTATAAATTAACTATACCTCAATTAAGAAAAAGAATAGTATGTATAAGATTTAAAAGACAAGCATAAAAAGGTGGTACAGATAAAAGATATCACTTCAGTTATCTGCTGTTAAAAGAACATTTATTTATAATCACAAGCACACCCACTTGCTATGATACCACTGCTCCCCACATTCATTGCAGATGACATAGGTCATCATTTCTTCATCTGGGCCTGCATTCCGCACCCAACTTGGAAGGAAGAGTGTCCCTCTGGGGATGACAGTGACCTGGCAGTTGAATTTCTCACAGCGCTCGCATTTTATTTTCCTCGTCGGTGTGCCCTCCACCACTTGGGGCAGGTAATGTTCCCGTAAGGCAGATTTCGTGTAGGAGGCTCTCAACTGCTTCAGTTCCTGGCTGGCCATCTCCATGGCGGTCATTTTGGCAAATTCTCTCGGAGACATGGTCCCAGAGAGCAAGTTCTGCTGTAAGTGAGAATTGCGGGGGTTCTTTAGATTGGCCACTTTGCTGCGGATGCATGTTTTGTATTTTTGGAGGTTCTTAGGGTGAAGGGCAAAAACGTGTGCTTCGATTTCTTGTGCCAAGTTGGACCACACGTGGGCTCTGGGCTGGGATGGGGAGGAAGCAGTTAGAGCTTCGTACAGCAGCTCTGTGCATCTGGCTCTCACAGGCACTATGGGGTCCAGCTGCCCACTCTCTGCCAGGTCGGTGGACTGAGGGTCCCAGGCACTGAGAGGCACTGCCTTAGTCTCCACTCTGCTGCAGCTGTCTTCCGGCATGATCGTTTCAACAGATCCCGCCACATCTTGGGATGTGACCAGACAATTATACCTTGAGCCACCCCGTACCTCCTCCTCCTGATTTGGGTCAGGAGGAAGTCCTCGATTTTCTTCTTGACTTCCACCCGGAGGAAATCGTTTAGGGCTGCCCTCTGGCTTGCAGAGAGTATCCTTATACAGCGCTTTCCATTCTGACAGCAAACGCTTGGCTTTCTGCTTCAAAGCCCCTGTGGGGCAGTTTTTGAGGACTCTGTACACCGCCCTGACCACCCCCGTCTCCTGAAGGTGCTCTGGAGTTACATGCAGAGTTTCCAGCACAGTGAGGTGATGGCCGAGATCCTCAAAATTCCTTTGAGACATCAGCTGCTCGATAAGGGAAACTCTGGCCGCTATCTGGTTCTTGTCAGACATCGTTTGAGCTGCCAAGAAAAAAGGGCTTTCCAGGTTCTCAAGCTTGTGTTTGCCAGGCGCAGCTCCGTCATACATGCACCGTGCTCTCTGCCAGTTACCTAGGCAGAGAAAAGAAGAAGAAAGTCGCTCAGTCTTGTCTGACTCTTTGTGACCCCAGAGACTATACAATCCATGGAATTCTCCAGGCCAGAATACTGGAGTGGGTAGCCTTTCCCTTCTCCAGGGGATCTTCCCAAGCCAGGGATAGAACTCAGAGCTTCTGCATTGCAGGTGGATTCTTTACCATCTGAGCCAGGCAGAGAAAGAGTTAGGTGATAAAAGTGGGTGTGACATGTTAGAAAATGCAATCTGCAATGCAGTATGGTTCAGTCTCAAAAGTATGAGTCTCAGTAGTTAAAACAATAACAAAAAAAACCAACAAAACAAACAGCGGCCCTGTAAACAGCCTCTGCATTAACAATTGCTTAAAGGAGGCTTGCTGAAAGAGCTGCTGTAACTTTCCCATCTCTACATTTACAAATGAATGCCCTTTCCAGATCAAGACTAGTCAACTCCTGTGTGTGGAATTTGGTGGCTATGTTGGGAATGAAAACATGCCAATGTCAGCGTCCATGGGGAAAGGCTGAGGAGGCCAGACTATTTTCCCCCGTGTTCAGCTATTTAAACTGAAGTCCTTGCTGATTTTATAGTTTTACTTTTTTTAATATATAGCTTTTATTGGCTGTACTGTGGCTTGTGGGATCTTAGTTCTCCAATTAGGGGCTGAACCTAAATTCTTAAAAAGATGGTAATATCAGACCACCCGACCTGCCTCCTGAGAAATCTGTATGCAGGTCAAGAAGCAACATACAGAACTGGACACGGAACAACAGACTGGTTCCAAATCAGGAAAGGAGCATGTCAAGGCTGTATATTGTCACCCTGCTTATTTAACTTATATGCAGGGTACATCATGAGAAATGCTGGGCTGGAGGAAGCACAAACTGGAATCAAGATTGCCGGGAGAAATATCAATAACGTCAGATATGCAGATGACACCACCCTTATGGCAGAAAGTGAAGAAGAACTAAAGAGCCTCTTGATGAAAGTGAAAGAGGAGAGTGAAAAAGTTGGCTTAAAACTCAACATTCAGAAAACTAAGATCATGGCATCCGGTCCCATCACTTCATGGCAAACAGATGGGGAAACAGTGGAAACAGTGGCAGACTTTTATTTTTTGGGGTTCCAAAATCACTGCAGATGGTGACTGCAGCCATGAAATTAAAAGACACTTACTCCTTGGAAGAAAAGTTATGACCAACCTAGACAGCATATTAAAAAGCAGAGACATTACTTTGCCAACAAATGTCCGTCTAGTCAAGGCTATGGTTTTTCCAGGAGTCATATATGGATTTGAGAACTGGACTATAAAGAAAGCTGAGCACCGAAGAATTGATGCTTTTGAACTGTGGTGTTGGAGAATACTCTTGAGGGTCCCTTGGACTGCAAGGAGATCCAACCAGTCCATCCTGAAGGAGATCAGTCCTGAATATTCATTGGAAGGACTGATGCTGAAGCTGAAACTCCAATACTTTGGCCACCTGATGCGAAGAATCGACTTACTGGAAAAGACCCTGATGCTGGGAAAGACTGAAGGCGGAAGGAGAAGGGGACAGCAGAGGATGAGATGGTTGGATGGCATCACTGACTCAATGGACATGAGTTTGAGTAAACTCCAGGAGGTGGTCATGGACAGGGAGGGCTGGCATGCTGCAGTCCATGGGGTTGCAGAGTCGGACACAACTGAGCGACTGAACTGACTGACTGGCTTGGGGGATCTTAGTTCTCTGATCAGGGGCTGAACCCGGGTTCCCTGGAGTGGAAGCATGGAGTTCTAACTGCTGGACTGCCAGGGAATTCCCTGATTTTATAGTCTTGAAGTAGGACTTTTCTGAATATAAAAGCATGAAAAACAGAGCCAAAATCAGATGCTGTTCAGAAGTCCCAAGGAATCTACAGAAATGATGAAACACCACAGGTTGGGAGGCAGCTGGACGCAGGTCAGATGGGCCCCAACAGTCACCAGGCCATGCGGTGCTGACGTCTACATCTTCTGAACATCGGGGTCAAGGTTCTGACTCTGCAATCCAGAGGGTTTAGGACTTTGGACTAACGGGTCCCTAGGCCAGAGTTTCGTTCCATTTCCTTTCTCCGCCCTCCCACCACCACTTTTAGGTGTAAAAAGCTGGTTATGTCTGTGTGAACCTCATCCCGAGGAGGCAAAAGTTCACTTTATCTAACCCGTCTCTTTGTCTCTCCACCTAATGCACACAACTTTGCCTACAAAATACCCTTGGATCTGTATCTGCCTGTTTGGTCTAAATGTGAACAAAAGCATTTTGATGGCAGGGATATCATCTTTTCAAGACTCCATGGACTCTTGTATTATAGCACGTGATATTAAATAACAATCACCAAAGACACACAGGTTCACCACACTGAAGTGATTATAGAGATAGTTAATGCAGTCTTCCTAGACACCACCTGACAAGTGCTGTAAAGCTTAAGGTCCTTTTAGTCAGCAATTCTATTTCTAAAAATTTACTTTAAGGAAATGGGAGATGTGGAGGCTGTTTTTGTAAGAATTTTCTGCAAACTTAGAAGAAACGATGAGGTTCCAAATGGTTAGGCTTGCACACAAACATTCATAGCAGCGTGGCTTGTAACAGACAAAAAGTGGAAACAATACAAATGTCTATCAACTGAGGAATCGAGAAACAAACCCTAATATATCCATACAATGGGATGTTGTCAATAAAATGAAATTCTGATACAGATAACATGGATGAGCCTTCAAAGCTTTATGCTAAATTGAAGACACAGAAGACCACATATTGTATGATTTCATTTACATGAGATGTCCAGAATACACAAATCTAGAGACAGAATGTAAATTCGTGGTGGACAAGGGCTGGGATGGAGGGAATCGGGGAACCAGTTGGGTGGAATGAAGAGGCGGTGGCTATTAATGGGTACACAGCTTTTCTTGGGGGAGGTACAAATTCTTCTCTCAAATTGACTGTGGTAACCATTGCACAGCTGTGAATATGATTTAAAAAAACCCACTAAACTATACACTTAAACTAGGTGAACTAATAGTATAAAAAGTGTATCTGAACACAGCTGTTTTTTAAAAACAACATCGAGGGAATGCCTTGGCAGTCCAGTGGTTAGGACTCAGTAGTCTCACTGCTGAGGGCCTGGGTTCAATCCCTGTTCGGGGGACCAAGATCCCAGAAGCTGTGCAGTGTGACCAAAAAAAAAAAAAAAGCTAAAAATTAATAAAAATAAAAACAACATCTAAAGTCCGTTTATTTTTATCTTTACTATTTTTTCTGGTCGTGCTGCACAGCTTGTGGGATCTAAAGTCTGATCCAAACTTTATTTACAAATCACGTGTGAAGACAAAAGACTGAAAATAGATACAAAAATTTCCTGACAGTGTTACTTTCTGAATGGCAAGCCCTTAAGTGATTTTTGTTTGTTCTTTTACTCTTTTTTTATATTTTCTATTGATGTATACACATGCACTGTTTTCCTAACCAGAAAAGTTATGGGTCTATTACAATTTCACAATAAACCCTATATATTCCAGAGATTTGCTTACTGAAAAATGCCATGGTTCATGGATCATCCCAGTCCTACTGCCCCTTGGAATCAGGACACCAGAAGGGAAGCCTCACCTCACCTGTGACTGCATTCATATCGGCTCTCACCTTCCTCAGAAGCCCACTGCTGCATTGCAAACAGTTCCGTCTCCCCTCAAACCTGATCCCCAAATATGAACAGGTGATCACCCACAGCTACAACTCTGAGGTTCCTACTGGTTTTCCCCATTGCATAGTGCACATGATCAAGGTTCTGGGTCTTGTATTTTTACCACCTGGTGGTCTTTTTATTTATTATTCTTTTTTAAAGTCAGATAACAAGAACTCAATGGGCCACTGATTCTGGATTGTAAGTGGTATTGTCTAATTATCGAGAACTGGTACTTCAAGATCCTTGTCTTTCCTTTTTGAATTCCATTTCTTTTTCTGAATGATCAGAATGAAGATCTATGTACTGATTAATTTTTTGTACATAAAGTTTTATTGGAACACAATCCTACCCATTTACTTATATATTGTTCCTTTTAAAATTTTATTGTAGTTGATTTACAATGTTGTGTTAATTTCTGCTGTATAACAAAGTGATTCAGTTATACATGAATATTCTTTTTCATATTCTTTTCCATGATGGCTTATTACAGGATGTTGAATATAGTTCCCTGCGCTCTACAGTAAGACCTTGTTGTTTATCCATTTGTATACAGCAGTTTGCATCTGCTAATCCCAAGCTCCCAATCCTTCCCTCCCTCACCCTGTCCTCCTGGCAACCCCAGTCTGTTCTCTATGTCTGTGAGTCTGTTTCTGTTTCATAGATAGGTTCATTTGTGTCATATTTTAGATTCCATAGATAAGTGATATCATATAGTATTTGCATTTCTCTTTCTGACTTATTCACTTAGAATGATAATCTCTAGGTCCATCCATGTTGCTGTAAATGTCATTATTTCATTGAAATCCACTGCAACAGTAGAAAGGGTCTTCCTAATAATCAAAGGCCCAGTCAACAAAGAGCAGGCAAGACAGCACAGAAAAATTAAAAATACACATCCTCACTTGCTGACTTCTGCTCTCAGCAGTGTCCGCTTGAGATCTCGGGACCTGGAGGAAGTCAAGCAAGGGAGTCACGATGGTCCGGTCACAAGGAGCTCAGGGCACTTGAACCCTCCCCCATGTGTGGGAACGTTTCCTAGCAAGGACTCAGTCTCCTCACGTTCTACACTCATTCTCTACGCATCGTTACCTGAGAAAGCAGGATTGAACTGGGCTGAATGTCAGCAAGGGGGTTAATAAGACACTGGTCTAGAGTTCCCCCAAGGAGGTTAGGCAATCTTTAACTCAGGTCAAATTTCTCAATGAAAGGTCAGAACTTTAAGGAGATTCTGAAGGCGAAGTTAATAGTAGCTTCAGGGCTTCAGGGAGATGGAAGCATTGTTCGTTGAAACTTTTTCTTTACTCATGGAAATCTACTGAAGTTAAAGGTTTCATATATATAAGCACTCTGCTCTTCATTCCATAACGCTTTTATTTACTGTTCCTCTACATTAAAAAATTTTTAATTGTGGTAAAAATGCACATATAATTTATCATCTTAACCATTTTGACATGGATAGTTCATTAAGTACATTGACACTGTTGTGCAACCAGCTTTTGGAATGCTAGTTGTCTTGCAAAACAAATTGCACCTGTTCAACAGCTCTCCACTTCTTTCTACCCTGCACTCCCTAGTAACCATCATTCTACTGTCTGAGTTCGACTACTTTAGATACCTCATATAAGTGGAATCATACAGTATCTGCTTTTCTGTGTCAGGCTTATTTCACACAGCATAATGCTCTCAAGGTTCATCCACATCGGAGTGTCTGTCAGAATTTCCCTCCTTTCAAGGCTAGATAATATTCCACTGGATGGGTAGACCACATTGTGTTATACATCCATCTGCTGATGGACCCTTGAATTGCTTCCACCTTTGGGCTCTTGTCAAGAATGCTGCCATGAACATGAATGCATAAATATCTTTCTGCTTTCAATTCTGTCGGGTATATACCCAAAAGTGGGGTTGCTGGATCATATAGGCATTCTATTTTTAATTTTTTGAGAAACTGCCATATATATTTTTGTAAGGCCAGGCTTTATTACTTTGCCAGGCAAACAGGGAATACAGTAGGCTAGTACCTCAAGAACTGTGTGTCTCTCTTCCATATTTTCTGCAACATTTCAATGATGTCAAACTTTCTATTCTCCCTGTAGGACAGTCATGTTGATAGAAAGCAATTTATTGCCTTAGGAGGCTGTAGTATGTAAGCAACTGGGATACAACATTTTGAGAACTGCCATAAAAAGATGAAGTAGGCTGTGTGTCCAGTTTAGAGTTCTACACAGTTCACTGAATAAATATCTGTTATGTATCTTGTACACGATAGATGCTGAACCTAACGGGATACTCTCTGCCATAAAGGAGCTGATAGCCCAGCAGAACACAGACAAGAAACTGGCAAATACAAGGACAGACACCGCTGCTAAGGGGCACACGTAGGAGGGATACACAAACCAAACCTCTACTTCCTGCTATCTGGCCGGCTCCAGTTCTTCACTGCTTTCACTCTACGCACGACATTTTGTTAGAGGGATCATCTTCTCTTAGAGATTTCAGCAAAAGGCCCCCTCCTTTTCTTGCTTAAGGCCCTTCAGATGTTCCCCTCTGCTCTCAGGATGGAGCCCAAGGTCCCTGGCCAGTAGTGAAAAGCCCCTTTCCAGCCTCCTTTGTGATCTGACTGAATCACTGGCAGGCACTTGCATCCCCCAGCTCAATGACTTTGCTCCACTAGCTCTCTGAGCCTGTGTGTGGCTCTCACTCCTGCCTGCCAATCCGTGTCATCTGGAGAACTTACACAGCCAAAACAAAAACAATGCCAGGGCCTCACCCCAGACAGAATGAATTGGAATCTCTGCAGGCAGGCCTGGGCACATTGAAGCTCTCCAGGTGACTTGTGATCTAAACCAGAGCCATCACCACGGCCCTGAGCACACAGGCACAACTCCTCTCCCGAAGCAGGACCGACCCAGCTCGTGGGCCTCCACCCAAAGGCAGTTCCCGACATGCTCCAGGGCTGAATGCACACCACCTCTCTGACTTCACATTCTGCTGGAGGGAGCCTCATTAAATTGTGAAATGTTTAAAACAAAAAACCTGCTGTGCACAACTCGCCTGAAAACCTTCTCTACAAATCCAACCAGCGACTGCAATGTTTTCTGACACAGTGTCACTGTGTACCCAGTCCCCTGCATTCATTCCTGCACTTACCTCCTAACAGCAGAAAGCACTGCACGTGGAGAAAGTCTGTGTGCTATAGACGCTCATCTCCATCTTCACAGGTACAGGGCTACCGCCATCTTACAGAGGAGGAAACCTGTTAAGAACATCAAATATTTGTACATTTTTTCCCCCATGGTGCATATCACACTAAAGAGGAGAGTGAAAAAGCTGGCTTAAAACTCAACATTCAAAAAACGAAGATCACGGCATCTGGTCCCATCACTTCATGGCAAATAGATGGGGAATCAATGGAAACAGTAAGAGATTTTATTTACTTGGGCTCCAAAATCACTGCAGATGGTGACTGCAGTCATGAAATTAAAAGACGCTTGCTCCTTGGAAGAAAAGCTATGACAAGCCTAGATAGCATATTAAAAAGCACAGACATTACTTTGCCAACAAAGGTCCATCTCGTCAAAGCTATGGTTTTTCCAGTAGTCACGTATGGATGTGAGAGTTGGACCATACAGAAAGCTGAGCGCCGAAGAACTGATGCTTTTGAACTGGGGCACTGGAGAAGATTCTTGAGAGTCCCTTGGACTTCAAGGAGATAAAACCAGTCCATCCTAAAGGAAATCAATTCTGAATATTCATTGGAAGGACTGATGCTGAAGCTGAAGCTCCAATACTTTGGCTACCTGATTCAAAGAACTGACTCATTGGAAAAGACCCTGACGCTGGGAGAGACTGAAGGCAGGAGAAGGGGACGACAAAGGAGGAGGTGGCTGGATGGCAGCATCGATTCGATGGACATGAGTTTGATCATGCTCTGGGAGTTAGTGATGGACAAGGAAACCTGGTGTGCTGCAGTCCATGGGGTCGCAAAGAGTCAGACACAACTGAGTGACTGAACTGGACTGTATCACACTAAATCATTTTTTTCTTGTCAGCATTTCCTACAAGACCACAGAAGAATGATGTCTGTTTCATTCACTGATACACATCTCGCAAACATCTGGCCAGGGCTCACTATTACTCAACAAATTCTCCCCTCTCTGCTTGTGAGCATCATCCTTTGCACCACAGACTGGCTTGCTTGTACCCACTGCGCCTAAGCCCCTCAGCTTCTTCCACGGGAAACCAACCTTATCTCAATTTTAGTTTAGAAAATCATTTTAAAATATCCTAGTTAAAAAACAAAAGCAGCACAGTGCCTCCTGTGGGCTAATCAGGTCCCCAGGAGTCAAGTCATTTGGGGATAAGGAAGGACTAGAAGGTACAGTTCCCAGAAGTACGATGAGCATGTTGAGGGGTGGAGGGAGAATGCAACATCATAGGATTAATATGAGAATTAAAAGGGATAGTCCTTACAAAGTCCTTGGAACTATGTCACACACTAAGCTCAACTGAGGATTATTCAGCAATGAAGAGGAATAATATATATTCATTATATATACAATGAAGAGGTTTACATGTATCTACCATACCTGACCTTGTTCTAGAGCAGAGGTTCAGCAAACTGTTTTCTATAAAAGGCCAGATGGTAAATACTTTAGGCTTTGTAGTCCATCCAGGAGAAGGCAATGGCACCCCACTCCAGTACTCTTGCCTGGAAAATCCCATGGACGGAAGACGCTGGTGGGCTACAGTCCATGAGGTCGCTAAGAGTTGGACACGACTGAGTACTTCACTTTCACTTTTCACTTCCACGCACTGGAGAAAGAAATGGCAACCCACTCCAGTGTTCTTGCCTGGAGAATCCCAGGGACGGGGGAGCCTGGTGGGCTGCCGTCTATGGGGTCACACAGAGTCAGACACGACTGAAGTGACTTAGCAGCAGCAGCTGCAGCAGTCCATCCAGCTTCTGTATGGACTACTCAGCTCCACTGTTCTTGTAGCAGGAACAGCAGCCACAGACAATAAATATTGTGTTAGTGGGTAGTTCAGATCGTAAAGAATCTGCCTGCAATGCGGGAGACCCAGGTTGAATCCCTAGGTTGGGAAGATGCCCTGGACATGGAAATGGCAACCCACTCCAGTATTCTTGCCTAGAGAATTACATGGACAGAAGAGCCTGGTGGGCTACAGTCCATGGGGTCCCAAAGAGTCAGATACACCAGCCACAGACAATATATAAATGAACGGATATGGCTTTGCTACGATAAATCTTTTTCAAAGACAGAAAGGCTGGATTTGGTTGCAGGCAGTGGTGTCCAACAGCAGTATAACAGCAAGCCAGACAAAGAATTTAAAACTCTCTAGTGGCCACAGAAAAAATATAAACAGGTTTTTGAAATTAGTAATAAAGTGAGGTGAAGTCGCTCAGTCCTGTCCGACTCTTTGCAAACCCATGGACTGTAGCCTACCAGGCTCCTCCCTCCTTGGGATTTTCCCTCCATGGGATTCTCCAGGCAAAAGTACTGGAGTGGGTTGCCATTTCCTTCTCCATGGGATCTTCCCGATCCAGGGATTAAACCGGGGTCTCCCGCATTCTAGGCAAACACTTTAACCTCTGAGCCACCAGGGAAGCCCAAAAGCTGGTAACAAATCAGCAATAACCTAGACGGGTTTAGACCTAAGATCTAAAGAGAAAAATTAAATTTCTAGTCACAACCCAGATACACCTCTCTGGCTATACAGGCAGCCTCTTCCTCTATGGTGAGAAATTATGCTGTCAGGAGCGTCAGTTTCTGAAGTGGCACAATACTGCGCTAGCGCCCTTCTGCTTTATGACGACCAATAGCAAATAGCCAGCGGAAGGGACGAGGGGAAGGGACTGGCACAAGAGCCCACTCTGGCCTGGGTTCAGGTTCCAGTGGGTGGGGTGGAGCCACAAGCAAAGTCGGCTGCAAGACTTCCAAGGGTGACAGCCTGGCACCCAGCACGCAGGGAGCGGCGGCCCTGAGGGATCTACCCACGCTCAGCTGGAACAGCGGCAAAGGCGAAAGCACGTCCGGGTCACCGGGCCCGGCAACACTGAGACCCTCCCCGAGCGGGGTGGGCTTCCACTGGGAACAACTGGGTCGCCTGTGTGCAGCCAAACAGACATTGGCAAAACCTGAACACCGCTCACCGAGAAGCACGGACGAAACCCCTTAGTCCTCGGTGTCCTCGGTGCCCGAGAGGGCTTCCGGTGCCGGGGCGGGACCACGGAAGCTCAACCAATCATCCCTCAGACTGGAGAACAAGGCCCGGGACTCAACGCATGCGTTATAGGAAAGTGGCGTCTGCGCAGGGCGATCTGCCGGCAAGAGGCTGGCCCCACCCCCCACCCCCCACCCCCCGCAGCTCCCAAAATCTGGTCCTGGTCTGGAGCCAGCAATCTGCAGCCAGCCACGAATTGAAAAAAATAAAAAGAAATAAACAAGCAGCCCCACTGTTGCTCTTGAGCATCCAAGTTTGTTGAACTACCCTTTCTGTTTCCCATCAAGACTGCGCTCGGCTAAATGTTGACAACACTTAGGACGAAAATGAGTGTACTTAACGCGGTAATTAATTCAACAAGTACTTATTGAACCCCTCGCATGCATCAGTTGATATGAAAGCAGAAGACATTCATTAAGGAGCCTTGTGCATGCTGCGTGTCCCACCTGTACACATTCTTTCCCTGCCAGGATCCCGTAAAGACACCCTGATGGTAGGACTAGAGAAAGTGGCAGCCTTCTTTGCTGATCCTTTACTCTAGGGTAACTTGGGGGACGGTTCAAGGAAGCAGCGTGACTGTATGATTGAGCCACGTGATAAACGTTACCTAGAAGGAGGGGAGCGGAGAAGGCGATGGCACCCCACTCCAGTACTCTTGCCTGGCAAATCCCATGGACGGAGGAGCCTGGTAGGCTGCAGTCCATGGGGTCGCGAAGAGTTGGACACGACTGAGCAACTTCCCTTTCACTTTTCACTTTCATGCATTGGAGAAGGAAATGAAAACCCACTCCAGTGTTCTTGCCTGGAGAATCCCAGGGACGGGGAGCCTGGTGGGCTGCCGTCTATGGGGTCACACAGAGTCAGACATGACCGAAGTGACTTAGCCACTTAGCCAGAAGGAGGGGAGACAGGACCAGGACTAACGCTGTAATCAGTAACACAGGAGAAGCAACTCCATCTTAAAAACTTGAAGCACTGCAGATTTATCCTAGATGTAATCTAAGAGACTAGTTTCAAAAGGCTATTGCCATGAAATTGTTTCCAGCACAAGAACAAAGTGAGACACCTATTAATCTAATTTATTGAACAGCCCCGGCTCTGTAGGGTATAAGTTAGAAGAAACTTTAAATTTTTCCTCACCACTGCCTTGAAAGACACTGTTGGCTGTCTTCCTGCATCTTGGCTGCTCTAGGGCTGGAGCTTGAGGCTTGAGCAAATCCAACAGCTTTTCTTTTCCTTCCAGTTTTATTGATATATAATTGACGTGCAACACTGTATAAGTTTGGGCTTCCTGTGAGGCTCAGTTGGTAAAGAATCTGCCTGCAATGCAGGAGACCTGGGTTCGATCCCTGGGTTGGGAAGATCTCCTAGAGAATGGAAAGGCAATCCACTGCAGTATTCTGGCCTGGAGAATTCCATGGACTGTATAGTCCATGTGGTCACAAAGTGTTGGACACGACTGAGCAACTTTCACTTTCACTGTATAAAAGGTACAGCATAATGATTTGACTCATATACATCATGAAATGATGACCACAGTATGTTTCGTGAACATCCATCATCTCATATAAAAATAAAAGAAAAAAATTGTTTTCCTTGTGATGAAAGCTTCCAGGATTTACTCTGAACAACTTTCATATTCAACATACAGTGATTGTTAATAATCTTTATTACGGTGTACATTATAGCCCTATTGCTAACTTGTAATTGGAGAAGGAAATGGCAACCCACTCCAGTGTTCTTGCCTGGAGAATCCCAGGGGCGGGGGAGCCTGGTGGTCTGCTGTCTGTGGGGTCGCACAGAGTCGGACACGACTAAAGCGACTTACAGCAGCAGCAGCAGCTAACTTGTAACTGGAAGTTTGTGTGTTTTGACTACCTCCATCCAATTCCCCTTCCCCTTGCCTCCCCATAGATTTTTCTCATCACTTTCAATACAAAGAAACAATCTTAAGTTGTTAAAAAGTCCATTCTAATCAGATCTTCGATTACTTAACCAATTCAAACACCAATGCTCCCTCAGTTCAGGTGTGATCTGTAACTCTGTGGACCAGCAAAGGACACATGGATCTATTCCTTCACTGTCCTTCTTGTACCCTTTCTCGGCTTCCTGCACAATTTTCTGGGCTCTCCAGGATAAGCACAGGAAGAAGGAGGGGTAAAAAGTTTTATCTGATTAGTATTGTGGATTGAATGGTGCACTGCCTCCCCCAGAAAGATATATTCACTTCCTAACACTGGAACCTATGTATGTCACCTTATTTTTTTAAAAAAGGAGGGGGGCTCTTTATAGATATAATTAAGTTAAAGATCCTGAGATAAGATCATCTCGGATGACCTGGGCGGACCCTAACCCCAGTGATGAGTATCTTTAGAAAAGACAGAAGAGAAGACACAGAGGCAGAGGAGAAGCCATTGAAGATCAAGGTGGGCATCAGGGTGATGCAACCACAAGCCAAGAGACTCCTAGAGCCACAAGAAGCAAGGAAGGATTCTCCCCAGAGGATTTTGGAGGAGCATGGTCCTGCCAACACTTTGAGGTTGAACTTGTAGCTCCAGAATTGAGAGAATAGATTTCTGTTGTTTGAAGCCAGCCAGTTTTTTATGGCAGTGAAAGGAAACTAATTAACGATGGTGTTACCTGGCATCGGAGCACTCTGGATGCTGATATTCAAAGGCTGCCTCTTTTGTGTGCTCACTTTGGGGATATTTTTTTGGAGACCCCCCCCTTGCTGGGGGGCCCCTACTCACCCATTCTCTGGTTCAGATGGTACAGTGGTTGACCACCAGCTCCTGCATTTAGTGGCATGTTGCACCCAGCCTTCTGTTGAGTCAGGCCACCTGCAGACAGGCCTCTTAAGTGAGGTCTTTCCAGAACAACCCAGCTACTTGCTTGCTATGCACTTAGCCCTTGGGAAAGTCCTAGCAGCTCTGCCCTCCTCCCCACCCTGCCACAAGCCCTGGAAGCAGAGGCTGCTCCCTCTGCCATCAGAGGCAGACTTAAGCAGCCCCCACTAGCTCCTCACCTGTAGGGTTTTTCCAGGGAGTCAAGCACCTTGTTCCCTTTCAATTCAGTTCAGGAGTGCCTGTCAGCCTGTCTTGAATGGTTCTCTCAAGTTCCTCTCCACTTGCCGGAAAGGCCAGAGGAAGTTTCTAGAATTCTAGCAACCGTCTTCCAATTTTGCCTTCTCTTGTGCATCAGCTGAAAAGGGATGACAAACCACGGTTGGCAGATGTAGTGTTGGGCTCCCCACTTAGCCCTATGTCGACTGTCTCTCTAGAAGAGTGCCCAGCGGGCATTTAAACACTGAGCTCAGATCTAGGTGAAATCAAAGTCAGGAAATTTCCGTTTAATATCCTCTTGCCCTTGGGGTGACCCGGAGGTCATTTCCATACCGGTTGTTCTCCTTTCCCACACCTTCTTTCCATTCTGCCCTTTCTCTGGAAGGGAAGTTCTTCTACCATAGATTTGTGGCAACAGAGTAGGAGAGAATGAAGGATCCACAAGCCAGGCTCCCATTACTTGGTGGTACATATCATTCAAGAGGCAGAGAAACAACATTGATACTACTTGGTCACTGTTGGCAGGGGAGGGCTTCACAATCCATGTAATCAGAAAAATAGAGAAAAAGTACAAAAAGAGATGGGATGAAAGGATACCAACTCAAATACCACCGCTACCAACTCAAATACCGCCACCTGTCTATTCAGCTGACTCCCGCGTTCCTGTTAATAAGTTCGAGCTGAAGCCCACCCCCTGGAACGTCACTCTGTCAGTGACTTGTTACCGTGAGGAACGCATCTACCTGTGACGTGGACTATTCTGTGAGAGCCTCCACTGCATTTAGTTCTCAGGGTTTTCTTTCAAAAGGATGTCGTTTTGTAAGAGCATTTCATCAGGGGAGCAGCATGCATCTGACTCTTTGTGACTATAGCCCACCAGGCTCCTCTGTCCATGGGGATTCTCCAGGCAGGAATACTGGAGTGGGTTGCCATGCCGTCCTTCAGGGGATCTTCCCAACCCAGGGATCGAACTCAGGTCTCCTGTATTGCAGGCAGATTCCTTACCATCTGAGCCACCAGGGAAGTGCAAGATGTAAGCAGTGAACTAAAATCCATTGACGTATGCTGCTTCCTTGGTCTTTCGTGCTTGTACCCCACAGCCTGAAGGCTTACTGTCCCAGATTCACCACTGTACATAGCATCCACAGACCCCCTTTCCCCACATAACAAGGGCATGCTGCCAGAAGCGACCATTCATCAGGAACGAGAATATGAAGGAGAACCATGCTCATCCCAGGTCTTCTGAGTCTTCAGCAGGAGATGCATCTGCCCAGAAGTGTACCGTTCTAATTTATGGTGCCCAAGAGAAACAGTTTTTCCATTTCAGCCTCACTTCCCCCCATAACAACCTACCACACTGTAGTTGCTACATCATTTGGTACATACAATAGTATTTCTGTTATTATTCATTTCAAACCTGACCCAAACACCACCTAGGTTTCTAGCTGCTGAAGACGATGAAGGTGTTCAACTCCTTGTCATGACAAGAGTAAATCACTTAGCTTGCTATGTTGGCTGGGACAATTCCATGTACTCAATACCAGCTTTTATGTGACGGCGTTCATGTGGTGGACTCGGACAGGTTTTGCAACCCAGCTTTCATCCCACCTTCTGAACAGCCCATCAGGTGCCCTGCTCTGCCCTAGCCAGGTGGCAGCTACATGACCCAAGGTGGCCTGATCACACACCTCTCTGTGGAAAGTGACTTTTGTGGAACAATGTGGAGAGTAACTTGGTACGAGATTTTTCCAGCAGATGGTGGCTTCCTGATCGACAGTGGGTTTTTCCCATCCACTTTTAGCCCTGGAGCTTATTTCCAAGGCTAGGTTGCTGGGCTTTCCATCCTCACACACACTCGTCTTTCCTTACTATAACTTCCTGTTCTGTAGGTTAGCAGAGGTCTGTTTTCTGTTGCTGGCTACCAGCAAACACTGACTCAGCCTCCATCTTAATGCAGCTGTGTGATCTGAATCATCAGAGGAGAATCCCTGATCTTACACAGTGCTGAAAGTGCCTTCTTACCTGTTGCTTGGTATTAAGGCAGTGGAAGCTACTATTACAAAAGAGTAAATATTATTTGGGCTTCTCTGGTGGCTTGGTGGTAAAGAATCTGCCTGTCAATGCAGGACCTGTAGGTTCTATCCCTGGGTCATCAGGAAGACCTCCTGGAGAAGGAAATGGCAACCTACTCCAGTATTCCTGCCTCAGAAATCCCATGGTCAGAGGAGTCTAGCGGCCTACTGTCCATGGGATCACAAAAGAGTGGGACACGACTCAGTGACTAAAGAACAACAATAATTACTTAGTGTGGTTACAGTTCCAGCTCTTTATTCCTTAAGCCTGAGTTTTTTTATAAGGGCCATTTCCTTTTCATTTGTCAGAGATCAACAGAATGGGACAGAGGACAAGTCAATGTTGACAGGGTGAACAGGGAGAGAATGAGAGTCCTGCAAGCATGGATTTTCAAGAGCTCAGGGGTGAGTGACTGGAAGGTTCAGGGTACCCAGAAAGAAGCATGAGTTCACAAAACACTAGGGAGAGGAGAAATGGGAAGAAGAGGAAGCAAGAGACGCTGAAGACAGTCCTCTTTTGCCTTCTTCCTGCTAGCAGCCACCCATGTGCATGGAAGCTGCCACGAGAGGGCACTGCGGGAACTCTGAGAGAGAAGCTAGAAACCAAGGGAAGGAAGGGCCAACTGTGCCTTTCAGCGGTGGAGCTGGGGGACTCCAGCTCAAATTCAGGAGGAAAAGCATTCTAAAAGGACAGTGACAGGGAGAACAAAGGGGGATGTGGAAACTTTTATCACTGTCCAGAAAGACCAACAAATGTGGCGGAGATGGGGGTCCCAGGCACCCGAACAGCAGGAAAGAAGATACTCAGGCCTGAACCCCTGGGCCTGTTGAACCCACTCCTCAAGATTCCAATGCTGGGATTTCCCTTGTGGCCCAGTGGTTAAGACTCCGTGCTTCCAATGCAAGGGACCCAGGTTCCATCCCTGATTAGGGAGCTAAGATCTCATATGCTGCGTAGCGTGGCCAAGAAGTGCTGCGGGCGGGTTCCAAAGCCATTTATCTCCAGGCCAAGGTCCCTGGGTATCCTGGATGGCAGGCTAGGGGACATCCCCAAGGTCAAAGTCATTAGGGCTGGATTATGCATGAGTCTGTGGACCTGCAGTCACAACCTGCCTGTATTGAGAGATGAACTCATGTCCCAAGTCAGCAGGCCCCAAGTCACACTGAAGAGGTTCATCTTTAAGAGGGGTAACACTTTCACTTAAGTGAAGCAAGGACCACCCCCAGAAGTCCCCTGCGTTACTTCCTAGCACCCTCTCCAAGGGTAAACACAAGGCCATCTTCGCCACCATAGATTCATTGCATCTGATCTCAAAACTCATATAAGGGTGTGTTGGGGGGAACTTATATATGGAACCACACAATATGTACTTAGTTGTTGTTTTTTTTTTCTTTTTTACTTTTCAGATGTGCTGTGTGGCTTGTGGGATCATAGTTTCCCAACCAGGTTTGAACCCAGGCCCTTGGCAATGAGAGCATGGAGTCCAACCACTGGACCACCAGGGAATTCCCAGGCTTCTTTTGATCAGTGCCATATTTCAGAAATTCATCAGTGTTCCTGTGAGTAGTATTAGTTTGGTCGTTCTTATTTCTTGCTAATATTTCCCTGAATAAATATACCAGTTTATTTATCCTTTCTACTGAAAAAGGACGCGATGGATATTTGAGTTGTGGAGGGATTGGGGGCAGGAGGAAAAGGGGATGACAGAGGATGAGATGGCTGGATGGCATCACAGACTCGATGGACATGAGTTTGAGTGAACTCCGGGAGTTGGTGAGGGACAGGGAGGCCTGGCGTGCTGTGATTCATGGGGTCGCAAAGAGTCGGACATGACTGAGCGACTGAACTGAACTGAACTGAGTGTGACTATTATAAACAGTGCCATGATGCGTTCCTATGGAGTATATACTCAGGAGTGGAGTCCTGGGTTGGTAAGATGTGCTGTTTTTGGTCATAAACGATGCGTGACCATAAATTAACATATCAAGTCTTCTGTACGATTTTTGTACCCGAAAAAGGCACTTCCAAATGTGTTTTGAGCAACATTGCCAGTGAAATACATATATAGGCTCTCAAAGAAATTACTGAGAAGGAAAGAGTAATTGGTTCTCACCTAATTGCACTGAATCCGCCACCCATCATGGTCTAGAAAGTGGCACAGGGTGGGAGAAACCATAACAAACAAAACCACGACCTAGAAATGGAGAACAATTTCTATAACACTCCCAAACCGACTAGAGATATACATAGGACAGGTTTCGGTAAAAAATAGGCAGATGTAACCTTTCCATTCTAAACCCACTTCGGGGAGCCCTCCTCCGCTCCAGGAGGGGCTCTCACCGCCCCACAACTGTCTCTCAGATAAAAGTCAATTTGCAAACTGTGGTACAGAGTTTTTTCACATATGTGCTAAGGATGGAATTTTTATGAAGCAGGCTAGCATATTTAAAGATGTAAGAGTTCCCCAGAGGTCATAAATAACTACACCAATCTACAACTCCATTTTCCACAGGAAGGAAGAACCCCTATCTGTACACATTTACAGAAATCCCAAATTGCTAACTGCTTTGCTGTTCCCTGGCCACACAGAATGAAGCTGCCTCCATGTAGCACAGGATAAGGCTTTGAGTGGAGACCAAACACAGCGATCTGCATTTGCAGTCACTGTTTCACTGACTTGAAGAAGAAAACGAAAAAGGTTGAAAATATCCCACTTACATGTGGATCTAAAAAGATGACACAAATGAACTTATTTACAAGACAGAAACAGACTCACAGACTTTGAAAACAAACTTATGGTTACCAAAGGGGAAAGGTGAGGGGGAGGGATAAATGAGGAGTTTGGGACTAACATATACACATTTCTATAAAGTAGATAATCAACAAGGACCTACTGTATAGTGCCGGGAACTCTACTCAATATTCTGTAATCACCTATATGGGGAAAGAATCTGGAAAAGAATGGATATATGTACATGTTTAACTAAACCACTGTGCTGTACGTCTGAAATACAATATTGTAAATCAACTCTACCCCAATGTAAAATACAAATAAAATTACAAAAAATAAAAAAATTTGATAGTTCTCTCTCAGAACATAGAATGCTTTTATTTTATGTCTGTTTATTTTGCAGAAACTAATTCACCTGATTTCTTCTGGTCTGATTGGAAAAAGATTTAAACATTGGTCCTGGAAAAGTAAGTTCCAGAAAGCAGTAGTATCAAAGGTGAGAATGTTAGCTGCCAAGTTCTAAACTTCTCAGGAGCCCACACTGCTGCCCAGCTTTTCGCACTGCCATCCCCTCACCCAACTGACTCCTGAAAGGTGCTAAGAGGCTGCTGTCGGGAGGCCATTCTCCATGGGTCTTGCGTGTTTCTGCCCATTTTCTATACAAAGGCGTTGGCAGCTTTTGTTCTGTGCTGTCTTATCAAGGAGAGTGGTGGGGCACACAGCCTGGGAGAATAGAGACAGTATCTTATTTCTCGAGAGCAGATTTGTTTCCTGACAAAGCCAAAAAAACAGTCTCCTTCTAGGGCAAAGTTTGGGCAGGTGGGCTAGTGGTCCCCTTATAAGTGTGGGGCTTTCCTTAACTCAGGACTCCTCAGCTGGGACACAAACTCACCCTGTACCTGGCATCCTTCTGGATGGGCCTCTTTGTTGGCCCACCCGCTGGGAGACTCGGGGTGGGGGGTAAGGGGCAGTGGACTGACCGAGGCCTATGCTACCTGTTGTCCCATGAGAAATAAAGTCTGTCTCTGACCCAGGAGGCTTGTCTTTTCTACTGATACCTAATAAAACTGTGACAGGTCAACTTATTAGCTTTGCAAGTAGGGCTACGGTTCTTGACATCTGAAAACATCTTCAGGTAAAAGAATTCCAGAGTAATCCCACAAGTATTCTGTGCCTGAGGAAAAAAGAAGAGCACCAAAAATATAGGTGACATCAGGCCACGCTAGAGATCAGTGCATTCTTCGGGACGCATCAAGTGCCCGAGCTGAAGGTATTCCTCCTTGTTTAGGAGAGGAGCAGGTGTGATGGGGAAGGGGCAGAAATGAGTGGGAGTTAGTGTCCAGAGGAGGGAGCCCATAACAGCGAGGGGGGAGAGAGTGGGAGAGGATGAATGACAAGGGGAGTTCCATGTTGAGTAGTGGCCAGGGTCCACAGGTATGGGAGTCGTGGCTGAAATATTTGACCTTAGGTTCGCCAAAGGGATCCAATGGGATTCCGTGCTGCTGCAGGCTACAGATCCATGATTATAGGCTGTGGACTGGAATTCGAAACAAGATATTGGTGTTTAACGTCCAAGAAGTTAGTCCCAAAGACTGTGTTCTTGCAGTGGACATGGCAAGGCAGCCCTCTGGGGCTCAAGAAGAATGGTCACATGACATCGGATTGTGTTTTGTTTGGAATCCTAGATAGGCCAAGAGAGGATTTCTTTTTGTCTCATGTAACGTCAAGCAGTGACCAGTGTGGGACAGTGTAGACATGCCACCATGTCATCAGGAACCCAGCTTTCCTCCAGCTGTGTACTCCACCATAGGCTGTGGCCCTTGCCCTCATGGTCACAAGGCAGCTCCCAGAGCTCCTGCCTTCACAATCACATTGCAGGCAGGAAGGAGGGAGGGAAATGGCAAAAGGAGCTGCCAGCTGAGAGCCTTCTTTAATGATCCTTCCTGGAAGCCTCACCAATGACTTCAGTGAGCCCCTCCATCTGTAGGAGAGGTTGGGAAACACAGCCTTTTAGTTGAACACATTGCAGTCCCCCCATATATATTTATACATGGTCATACTGGTAAGGAAAAAGGTGAGAAAGGCTATTGGGTAGGCAACTAGAAGTCTCTGCTACAGATACTAGAGAAATGTGCACTATTACTAAATTTAATTTAAATCAGCTTCATATTGATTTTCTCCCTGTATGTAACATAATTGCAGGCCTCCCTATTTCATTTCAGTTTAACATCTCTTCCTATCACATGGGTTACTGGGGCACTGACTGGCCTTCACTGCACAGCCTCCTCTCTATCTTCCTTTACTCTAAGCCATGACTATGCTCTCAAATTTCCCTGGTCACTGAGGAGACATGGTGGGGGAGGTCTTCTTCAGGTTCTAGCACCGTCATATAATAGAAATCACTTGTGTCGGTCAACTTTTGCCATGTAACAAACCACCCCACATTTTCATTTTCGCACCTTAACATAACCATTTTATAATATTATTATGTCTTACAATTCTGTGGGCTGATTTCACTGAGCCAGGCAGTTCTTCATCTGGTCTCACTAGAAACACTGTTTTGGGGGTTTCTGTAACTAGTAGTTATCCTAACAGATCCCACAGTCCTGTGTCGACTTTCTATGGGAAAAGAACTTCACACTAAACGAAAACAATGTATTTTTCCCCACCATCTTAAAAGGTCGATTTAAGCCCTTGGTACTCCTTCTTCTTGTCTTTTTTTTCTTTTACATAATCCTTCTTATTTAAAAGAAAAAGACAAAGAAGAAGAAGGATACAATGAGTTTCAATATAAAAAATCTTTAAGAAAAAGGCTACAAATTTTAAGGATTAGTAGGTGGACACATTCTCGCTTTCCTTCCTTTTACAGGTCAATGCCTTTGTTGCTTCCAGGGCTAACTGGCAAATATCTGGGGAATCTTCTGTTTGGGAGCTGTCCCGAACCACCTTCCAACCTAGAATCTTAAAACAAAATATACTTTCATCCGCAGGAATGTACACTCAGGATTCATTACCACACAAAGAAGTTCTTGAATTTGGAAGAAAAGAGAAATAGACAAGAGAAAAAGACAAAATAGTCTTT
Organism: Bos indicus x Bos taurus; assembly: GCF_003369695.1. Lineage (NCBI taxonomy): Eukaryota > Metazoa > Chordata > Mammalia > Artiodactyla > Bovidae > Bos > Bos indicus x Bos taurus. The sequence goes on along the minus strand of NC_040105.1, from coordinate 11,293,700 downwards.
TTTGCAACCTGGTTACTAGCATAATTTTTATTTTAGATAATTCTCCGAGACCGTCAATTCAATAACTTAAGCTAGTTAGCATCATAGTTATGAGGCCTCAGAAAGCAGTCGTGTGTTTCCATAATAGCAAGTAATTTTAAGAATTTTCAAGAATATAAGTTAAAAATAATATAAGTGTTTTCACAGAAAAAGAATATAAAACACATTTTCTAGCAAAGCAAATAACCATACACATAATTAAACATACAATCAACAACATATTTTCTTACTTAGAAAAACTTAAACCATGACACAAGGTGATTATTTGGATATTATTATTACAAAGGACTTAAATATACAAACTTGGTTGTGAAAGATCTGGCTAAGCCAGTTACGTAAAAGTCTATCTGTGATGTTATAGTTTCCAAGAAGTGCCATAAAAGTCAAATAGTTAAACATTTCTCTGTGTTGCTTTTTTTTTTTTTTTGTAATTCTAGAAATGTTACATAAAGTGGTTCACCAAATCATGTAGACACATCACATGTACTGGGGTGGGGAGGGCTGAACTGATACGTCCAAGTTTGATAGACTCAGAAATGAATGAGAAGACACAATGGTACTATATTTAAAGCAAATATCAGTATATCATATAAAGAAAGGCATCTTACAATAATGAGTCTGTTTGAACACCACAATTTTCAGTTTGTATTTCTAAAATGGGGGAGGGGATCTATGATATACTGTCAAAAAACAGAGAACTGACATAAAAGCCAAATATAAAGATATAAAAGATAACAGTAACATTCAACCATCCACGGGTAAAAGGCCATCTGGACATAAGTCTGAGACCAGCAAGACACTGTCCACTGCAATTTCTCCAGTCTTGCCCTCGCCATGTTCAGCTTCAAAAATAATCTAATAAAGGAGAGGGAATAAAAAATTACTTGCAAATATTTAAATCAATGATAAAGTTCCACTATTTAGTTGCTATTAAACTGAACTCAATTCATATGTCCCTATTCCATAGAAACAGGCTTTGACACTGAATATATGGTAATGTATTTTCCAGATGCCTGGTATCTACACTGAGTGAATTACAATCAGAGAAAACAGGGCTCCTGCAACACTTAAAAGAATCTGGAAAGCCCTGGAAAGCTGAGAAGAGTAAAGTTTAAGAGGAAATTTTGGAATTCCTTCCTACTAAGAAAAAAAAAAAAAGCAAAACTAAAGGAATAATACGATTTTCTTTTCAAAACCCAGGCTAGAAGAAATTTAATTATCGTCATGAACCCTCCTACTCCACTGGTGGGAATGCAAATTGGTACAGCCACTATGGAGATCTGTATGGTAGTTCCTTAAAAAACTAAACACACAGCTACTGTATGATAGGCCAATCCCACTCCTGGGTGCCGAGAAAACTGCAGTTCGAAAAGACAGATGCATCCCAATGTTCATTGCAGAGCTGTTTACAATAGCCAAGTTATGGAAGCAACCTAGATGTCCATCGACAGATGAAGGGAAAAGAAGGTGTGGTATAATGGAATATTCAGTTCAGTCCAGTTCAGTTCAGTCGCTCAGTCGTGTCCGACTCTTTGCGACCCCATGAATAGCAGCACGCCAGGCCTCCCTGCCCATCACCAAATCCCGGAGTTCACTCAAACTCACCTCCATCGACTCAGTGATGCCATCCAGCCATCTCATCCTCTGTCGTCCCCTTCTCCTCCTGCCCCCAATCCCTCCCAGAATCAGAGTCTTTTCCAATGAGTCAACTCTTCGCATGAGGTGGCCAAAGTATTGGAGTTTCAGGTTGAGCATCATTCCTTCCAAAGAACACCCAGGACTGATCTCCTTTAGAATAGACTGGTTGGATCTCCTTGCAGTCCAAGGGACTCTCAAGAGTCTTCTCCAACACCACAGTTCAAAAGCATCCATTCTTCAGCGCTCAGCTTTTTTCACAGTCCAACTCTCACATCCATACATGACTACTGGAAAAACCATAGCCTTGACTAGAAGGACCTTTGTAGGCAAAGTAATGTCTCTGCTTTTGAATATGCTATCTAGGTTGGACATAACTTTCCTTCCAAGGAGTAAGCATCCGTTAATTTCATGGCTGCAGTCACCATCTGCAGTGATTTTGGAGCCCCAAAAAACAAAGTCTGACACTGATTCCACTGTTTCCCCATTTATTTCCCATGAAGTGATGGGACCAGATGCCATGATCGTAATTTTCTGAATGTTGAGCTTTAAGCTAACTTTTTCATTCTCCTTTTTCACTTTCATCAAGTGGCTTTTTGTTCCTCTTCACTTCCTGCCATAAGAGTGGTGTCATCTGCATCTCTGAGGTTATTGATATTTCTCCTGGCAATCTTGATTCCAGCTTGTGCTTCTTCCAGCCCAGCGTTTCTCATGATGTACTCTGCATATAAGTTAAATAAATAGGGTGACAATATACAGCCTTGATGTACTCCTTTTCCTATTTGGAACCAGTCTGTTGTTCCATGTCCAGTTCTATCTGTTGTTTCCTGACCTGCATATAGGTTCCTCAAGAGGCAGGTCAGGTGGTCTGGTATTCCCATCTCCTTCAGAATTTTCCACAGTTTATTGTGATCCACACAGTCAAAGGCTTTGGCATAGTCAATAAAGCAGAAATAGATGTTTTTCTGGAACTCTCTTGCTTTTTCCATGATCCAGCGGATGTTGGCAATTTGATCTCTGGTTCCTCTGCCTTTTCTAAAACCAGCTTGAACATCAGGAAGTTCACGGTTCACATATTGCTGAAGCCTGGCTTGGTGAATTTTGAGCATTACTTTACTAACCTGTGAGATGAGTGCAATTGTGCAGTAGTTTGAGCATTCTTTGGCATTGCCTTTCTTTGGGATTGGAATGAAAACTGACCTTTTCCAGTCCTGTGGCCACTGCTGAGTTCTCCAAATTTGCTGGCATATTGAGTGCAGCACTTTCACAGCATCATCTTTCAGGATTTGAAATAGCTCCACTGGAATTCCATCACCTCCACTAGCTTTGTTTGTAGTGATGCTTTCTAAGGCCCACTTGACTTCACATTCCAGGATATCTGCCTCTAGGTGAGTGATCACACCATCGTGATTATCTTGGTTGTGAAGATCTTTTTTGTACAGTTCTTCTGTGTATTCTTGCCATCTCTTCTTAATATCTTCTGCTTCTGTTAGGTCCATAACATTTCTGTCCCCTATTGAACCCATCTTTGCATGAAATATTCCCTTGGTATCTCTAATTTTCTTGAAGAGTCTTTCCCAATCTGTTGTTTTTCTGTATTTCTTTGCATTGATCACTGAGAAAGGCTTTCTTATCTCTTCTTGCTCTTCTTTGGAACTCTGCATTCAGATGCTTATATCTTTCCTTGTCTCCTTTGCTTTTCGCTTCTCTTCTTTTCATAGCTATTTGTAAGGCCTCCCCAGACATCCATTTTGCTTTTTTGCATTTCTTTTCTATGGGGATGGTCTTGATCCCTGTATCCAGTACAATGTCACGAACCTCTGTCCATAGTTCATCAGGCACTCTATCTATCAGATATAGTCCCTTAAATCTATTTCTCACTTCCACCATATAATCATAAGGGATTTGATTTAGGTCATACCTGAATGGTCTAGTAGTTTTCCCTAGAGTCTTCTCTTGTGTTGTTGGAAGAGGGTGTTTGCTATGACCAGTGCGTTCTCTTGGCAAAACTCTATTAGCCTTTGCCCTGCTTCATTCTGTATTCCAAGGCCAAATTTACCTGTTACCCCAGGTGTTTCTTGACTTCCTAATTTTGCATTCCGGTCCCCTGTAATGAAAAGGATATCTTTTGTGGGTGTTAGTTCTAAAAGGTCTTGTAGGTCTTCAAAGAACCTTTCAACTTCAGCTTCTTCAGCGTTACTGGTTGGGGCATAGACTTGCATTACTGTGATATTGAATGGTTTGCCTTGGAAAGAACAGAGATCATTCTGTTGTTTTTTAGATTGCATCCAAGTACTGCATTTCGGACTCTTTTGTTGACCATGATGGCTACTCCATTTCTTCTAAGGGGTTCCTGCCCACAGTAGTAGATATAATGGTCATCTGAGTTAAATTCGCCGATTCCAGTCCATTTTAGTTCTCTGATTTGTAGAATGTCGATGCTCACTCTTGCCATCTCTTATTTGACCACTCCCAATTTGCCTTGATTCATAGAAGGCAATGGCACCCTACTCCAGTACTTTTGCCTGGAAAATCCCATGGATGGAGGAGCCTGGTAGGCTGCAGTCCATGGGGTCACTAAGAGTCGGACACAACTGAGTGACTTCACTTTCACTTTTCACTTTCATGCATTGGAGAAGGAAATGGCAACCCACTCCAGTGTTCTTGCCTGGAGAATCCCAGGGATGGGGGAGCCTGTTGGGCTGCCGTCTATGGGATCGCACAGAGTCGGACACGACTGAAGTGACTTAGTAGTAGTATGGATCTAACATTCCAAGTTCCTATGCAATATTGCTCTTTACAGCATCAGACCTTGCTTCTGTCACCAGTCCATCCACAACTGGGTATTGTTTTTGCCTTGACTCCATCCCTTCATTCTTTCTGGAGTTATTTCTCCACTGATCACCAGTAGCACCTACTGACTGGGAGTTCCTCTTTCAGTATCCAATCATTTTGCTTTTTCATACTGTTCATGAACTCCACGTTCAAGGTCAGGAGGGGCGGTGGTGAGGAGATACCCCTCATCCAAGATAAGGAGCAGTGGCTGCACTTTGCTGGAGCAGCCGTGAAAAGATACCACATGTTCAAGGTAAGAGAATCCCAAGTAAGACAGTAGGTGTTGCAAGAGGGCATCAGAGGGCAGACACACTAAAACCATAATCACAGAAAACTAGTCAATCTAATCACACAGACCACAGCCTTGTCTAACTCAATGAAACTAAGCCATGCTGTGTGGGGCCACCCAAGATGGGTGGGTCATGGTGGAGAGGTCTGACAGTATGTGGTCCATTGGAGAAGGGAATGGCAAACCACTTCAGTATTCTTGCCTTGAGAACCCCATGAACAGTATGAAAAGACAATGGAATATTACTCAGCCATAAAAAAGAATGAAATAATGCCATGTGCAACAATATGGATGGATCTAGTTGGTCCTACTGAATGAAGTAAGACATAGAAAGACAAATGTGATATGATTTATATATGGAATCCAAAAAAATAGTGGTAAAAATAGTACATATAAACTTATTTACAAAACACAGCCACAGACATAGAAAATAAACATGGTTACCAAAGGGGACAAGGGTAGGGAGGGATAAATTGGGAGATTGGGATTAATATATATACACTATCATATATAACCCTGATGGTCTTTTGGTTAGGACATGGAGCTTGCACTGTCAGGGCCCAGGTTCAATCCCTGGACCAGGAACTAACATGGATGGACCTAGAGAATATCACATTAAGTGAAGTAAGTCAGACAAAGAAAGACCAACACCGTATGATACCAGTCATATGTGGAATCTAAAATATGACACAAATGTGGACTTCCCTGGCAGTCTAGTGGTTAACACTCTGCACTCCCAATGCAGGGGGCATGGGTTTGATCCCTAGTCAGGGAACTAAGATCCTACATGTGGCACATTGGGGCCAAAACATAAATAAAATAAAATATGAGACAAGTGAACCTATCTACAAAACAGAAACAGACTCACAGACAGAGAGAACAGACTTGCGGTTACCAAGGTGGGGTGGGGGAGGGGTGGATTGGGAATTTGGGGTTAGGAGAAGGCAGCGGCAACCCACTCCAGTACTCTTGCCTGGAAAATCCCATGGACCGAGGAGCCTGGTAGGCTGCAATCCATGGGGTCTCGAAGAGTCAGACATGACTGAGCGACTTCACTTTCACTTTTCACTTTCACGCATTGGAGAAGGAAATGGCAACCCACTCCAGTGTTCTTGCCTGGAGAATCCCAAGACGAGGGAGCCTGGTGGGCTGCCGTCTGTGGGGTCGCACAGAGTCGGACACGACTGAAGCGATTTAGCAGCAGCAGCAGCAGCAGCAACTGCAGCAGATGCAAACTATTAGGGAATGGATAAACAGCAGGGTCCTACTGTAGGGCACGGGGAACTCTATTCAGTACCTTGTGATAAACCATAATGGAAAAGATTAGGAAGAAGAATTACAGTTAGATCCCCTACATATGAGCTTTCAAGTTTCTAGCTTTCAGAGATGCGAACCTACGTTCCATTCATGTCAGGCGTGAGTGACATTCCAGCTCGTCCTCTGTCTCCTATTGCTGATGATCCTTCAGCTCTACCATCTCCCACCTCCTCTCCCTCCTCCATCGGTAACTCTTCTTGCCTGTCCACTTGAAGCCAGCCCCTGTGTGCCAGCTGTTGTACTGCACTACTGTGCTTTTTGAGGTACTGTACTGTAAGATTTAAAATGTTTTCTTTATTTTCCGTGTTTTTTTTTTATGTATTATTTGTGTGAAAAGTATTATAAACCTATTACAGTACAGTACTATATAGCCAATTGATTTAGATGGGTACCTTGGCTAAATTTGTTGGACTTACAAATGTGTTCTAGGAACAGAACTCATTCATATGCAGGGGACTTACTGTATATAGAGGTAGAACTGAATCACCTGTACAGCAGAAATGAACACAACATTATAAATTAACTATACTTGAATAAAATAAATATTTTGGAAAATGACCTTTTAGTTTCCATTCATTGTGATAAGTGCTGGGCACAAAATCAATGAGCAGGATGTGCTTTTATGTAGTAAGGAATTTAGGGCCTGGTTTGGAAGGAAGTTGGTGGGAGGAGCCTGACACATGAGCAGTTCATTTCCACAGAATATGATATGCCTGCATCTGACAAGTATTATCATTAGTTGTGCTGTTAAATACCTTGCCTATTTCACTCCAGAATATAAGCTCTTAAGTGGAGGGGAAAGTCTTATTCATCTCTGTAGCCCCAAGGCCTAGGTACTTCAGTAAGTGTTTTGCTTTGTTAAATCACTGAAAAAGAATGTAAATAATCTCATTTTATACAGTTTTCCACTTACGCTTTTGGGAGTATCAATTCCGTGATACAGCTGAGTTTTCCCCATCCTCCACAGTTCATCGGTGCTCCAGGTTTTCTCCCAGGCCAGGGCATTGTTCCTATTTTTCACAAACACTCTAAGCTTCCCTACTTTGTTTCCAGCCAGCCGGTAATGAAAGAGCAAACAGAAGTTGCTGTGGGGTTGCAGGTTGGGGAGGAGAAGTTTCAAATGGCTTATGTCCTTCTTCTGACCCGTCAGGGCTGAAACAGCCATATAGTAGCCAACAGCTGGAAGAGAAGAAAAACCCCCAGTTAATGAGGCCATTGCAAAGGGTTGGCTACAGTGAATAAAATAGCTGTTAAAAAATGAACCCTAGGTGCCTACAGGGAAAGCTCAAGTCCTTTTCATTTCAAATATTTAGGAACAAAATTTTCATGCTAACATGAATTTTAGAATCCTAGGGCTGAAATTCTTTGTTCTATAGAGAAGGAAACTGAGAGTTAGAGAAACTGAGGAATCTGCTCACATTCACAAAGCTTGGTAGTGGTAGGTATGGGGTAAGAATCTAATTTAATGGTCTTTGAGCACTGTAGATAATTTTCAGCTAACAGAAAACAATGGAGTATTACTCAGCCATTAAAAAGAATACATTTGAATCAGTTCTAATGAGGTGGATGAAACTGGAGCCTATTATACAGAGTGAAGTAAGCCAGAAAGAAAAACACCAATACAGTATACTAACACATATATATGGAATTTAGAAAGATGGTAACAATAACCCTGTTTACGAGACAGCAAAAGAGACACTGATGTATAGAACAGTCTTTTGGACTCTGTGGGAGAGGGAGAGGGTGGGATGATTTGGGAGAATGGCATTGAAACATGTATAATACCATATATGAAATGAGTCATCAGTCCAGGTTTGATGCACGATACTGGATGCTTGGGGCTGGTGCACTGGGACGACCCAGAGGGATGGTACAGGGAGGGAGGAGGGAGGAGGGTTCAGGATGGGGAACACGTGTATACCTGTGGAGGATTCATGTTGATGTAGGGCAAAACCAATACAATATTGTAAAGTTAAAAAATAAAATTAAATTAAAAAAAAAAGAAACTAATTAAAAAAAAGAAGAAGAAAATTTGTGTTCCAGAACTTTCCACCTGCACTGAGTTGTATATAAGATGGCTAGCTGGTTAGGTGGGTCCACAGTGTGGTATTTAATTCACAACATACATGAATTTGTACTAACGGTATCATGGAGCTGAGCCACCATGTGCAATGTATCACTCCAAGTTCTGTTAGAAGATGGCAGGAACGCAGATCACCTTCTGTTTCTCAGGACCTTTTCCCAAGAATTTTGTAACCAGTGTAGTGGATGTTTGCTCATCTGCAGCCTTCTGGTCGTGGCTTTGATGGACTTGGACAAAAACTCTCTTAGGGTGGGGTTTGAAGAAGTTGACAGAAAGAAGATATTCCTCTAGAAGCCAGGAGAAAGACATGGTGGGTGGGTGGAGTTTTCTGGTAGTCCAACTCCTAGAGACATTCTCAGGGCCCAGATTGACATTGCTCTAGTTTTCATTGGACCCAGAGACTGCCTGGTCTTCTTTCCCAGTTAGTAAGTTTGCCAGATTCAGAGAATAAAAGTGCAGAATGCCCTGTGGAGTTTGCATTTCACATAAACAACATGTCTGAGATATACTAAAAAGCATGTGCTGATTATCTGAAATTGGGGCATCCTACATTTTATCTAGCAGCTCTACTAGCTACAGTCTTTTGTGACCCACTGTGGTAGGTTTCCCTTTTACTCCAGTTCAAGCCCACTTTGATCTGTCCTTGAGATTTCAGCCTTCTAAAAATGCTGATTCATCCCGTGTTGGGTGAACCTCAGGGTTATTTGCAAATCAGGTGTTTGTAAATAGGGAACTTCTATCCTCTCCCTTAATCCCATGTTCTAACAGGAATTTTTGTTAGGAGATACCCAGGTTTCCTGATTGCATGTAAGGGCTTGCAAGGAAGGCTCTCAGGGAGGAATCAGTGTCAAGGAAGGATCTAGAAGGATCTTTTACCTGAGGGCTGGGCATATACCTCTCCAAAGAAACACTTTGATGGGTAAAGAACCAGATTTCCTGAAAGTATAACAGTTATTTCTAATTACAGAGTCAGCTTTAAATGACCAAAATTCTATTTATGCTCCAAATGGGATCTGCCATCCAAATGCTCTGCCTCAAAGGAAGTTAGAGCCCATCAATAGTAGACAGTGGAAAGTAGGCAACTCAGAGCTTCAGCAGAGAAAAATTCAAGGTTAATTGGAATGAAAGAAATCCTCCAGCGATAGGTGGGCAAGTCCAGTCCAGGAGTTCAGAGTGCTGATCTGCTGCTCATTATGATTTCAGTGCTCTGAGAGGTGACGCTCCTAAAACTCCAGGTTTAGGGAGAGGTCATATTAATATTTCCTTTCCAGATTCCTTTCCCCCTCCTCCTAAACTCAAAAGACAACCACAGAGCACCATAGCTGGTAAACTGGGGAAAAGAAACAACTTCCTTCTACCTTTTCCCAAATACTCTTTATCCTTATACAAAGTCCTACATCTGTGTTTCATGAGCAGGGGAGTGAATACGGAAGAGGTTTGCTGGAGAATCCTTTACGGGGTAGGCGGGTGAGAAATGGACTAAGTCAATCATTTATCAGGGGAGACTTGGGAAGGTCTAAAAGCTTCCAAACGTGACAAACAACCCTGACTTCACAAGCAATGAGAACAATTACCCTTGAATCATTGGATAGCTTTAATTCCAGGACCAGACCACAGGACATGGATCAGTAAAGACTACATACCACTATCTCCGTCCGCAGGATTCCAGTTGAAATCATCTCCTATATCCTGTTTCCAGCCACAGATGCCATGGTCAAAGGTGCAGTCAACTGAGATATTTAAATCTGCTAAGAAAGGGATCATTCAGCATCATTTAGCAGATTAGGAAATGTTTTAACATTGGGAGCTTTGGAAGGCGTGGCCATGTTTGCAGTTGCTGTCAAGAGTTTAGGGAATTTGGGACTAAAAGATGCAAACTATTATCTATAGGATGGGTAAACAACAAAGTCCTACTGCATAGCACAGGGAACTATACTCAATATCCTATGACAAGCCATAATGGGAAAGAATGCAAACATAAATATATACCTATAATGTATAACTGGATCACTCTGCTGTGCAGCAGAAACTAACACAACATTATCAATCAAATATATTTCAATTAAAAACAAGTTTAGCTAAGTATGGCCATCTTGGTATCCATTTTGTTTGGCCCTGCAGTCTGCGAGGGCCTTAAGCTGGCATTAGCCCTCACGCAAGTGCAAGCCCTAGATAAGAGCCCACGGAGTCACTCGTAAAAGCGAGTTCCTTGTATGACTTTCCCAACGTCCCCTGTGACTGACACCCTCCCCTGCTTCCCAGGGCCTTGTGTCTGCCTTAGATAAGACCTCCCTGAAGCTTACTAACACCTCAATTGTTTTCATTGGAATCCATCAATGCAACCTTAGCCCAACAAGCCCAAAGCACTACACACACATGGACCCTCAGAGAGGCGTGTGCCCCACGTTCTGCCTGGACTTCCCTCTAGGGCCCCTGGAGGCCATGCCATGTCGTTTCCCATGACCTGGAGTAATAAACTTGTCTATTTAAATTTCTTTTGTGGTCTTTTGTTGAACCATCTGGCACCCAGGGGCTCCATCTAACAAATGTTCATTTAACAAATCCTAACAACTGCGTGGAGTACAGGGTCAGCTAGAACAACCTTTGACCCAGTGCCTCCAGTTACTTTTATGTAGATTGGGGTCAGCAAACTAACATCCTGGCCCACTGCTTGGTCTTGCAAATAAAGTTTTATTGAAACACACCACGCCTATTCATTTACATATTGACTGTGGCTGCTTTTGAGCTGCAGTGATAGAGCTGACAGATGCAACAGAGAGTGTATGGTTCACAAAGCCTGAAATATTCAGCCTCTGGCCCTTTACAGAAAAAAGTCCTGACCTCTGATGTAGGTGTCAGAAATTACCACTGGGAAAAAGAGGAAAGACTGAGAGGTTTCTGATTTGTAACGAATACCAGACTCTGGCTTGGAATGGGGGGCTTTTGCAGTTTATACTAAAGAATAAAGGAAGGGCAAAGAAAGGGGAAAAGCTAAAGAGATAAGGGGCAGCAACTGGTTGTTGACGCATTAATGATTTGCAAAGCATTTTCACGTACATTACATCATTTGATGTGGCTGCCACAAAAATTCTACAATCGTGCCCATTTTCAAGAAAGTAAAACTGAGAGTCATAAATGATTTGACCAAGTCCTCCAAACACTGAGGGCTGGAACTAGACCTGACTCCTAAACTAGATTGGAATCCAGGCTGTCCATCTACATATATCTTAAGCCAGTACAAACACACAGCCTCTTTTCTCACTTTCCTTTCTTCTTAACCTGTATTTTCCCCTATTCCAGAAAAGATGTTTCAGTCTAACTTCTAAAATTAAAAGATGCCAGGTAATGCTTGCTTCCATTCTTCAATATTCTTTATGAGTGCTATTACTCCTAAAATATACTCACTCCTAATATATGTTACTCACCTTTGTGTTTCAGATGGGATGATGTAGTTTTTCTTTGGACCAGAACCAGATCAACTTCACTTGCTTCATTCCCCTTAGGAGCTAACAATGAACACTTGATCAGTAAAAAGAAATCCCTAAAGCCCCACATACTAAGAAGGTATGAATCAATGAACAAAGATGGTTTATCATATATGGCTTATCATACATAGCTGGCTATTTATAACCATGGGCTCCACATTCACAGATTCAACCAATGACAGGTTGAAAATATTTTTTAAAAAAATCCAGAAAGTTCCAAAGAGGAAATCTTGAATTTGCCTTGCATACGAGGAAACCATTTACACAGCATTTACATTGTATTAGGTCTTTTAAGTAATCTAGAGACTACTTAAAGTATAGGGGAGGATGTGTTTAGATTATATATGAATACTGCACTGTTTTATATAAACCTTGAGCATCCATGGATTTTTGTGTCTGCGGGGGTTCCTGGGACCAATCCCCCAGGGATACCAAGGGACAGCTGTGTTCTACTTACAGAGTATGTTACAGCAGTGTTTCCCTAACATTTCCAAAGCATTCATATTGGTGCCAGTTTCTGCATCTAGAACATCTTTTTTGAAAGGTGCCCCCAGTGGACCTCATTAGGCATCACCTAACTAACCTAAACACAGCATATTAAAAAGCTGAGACATGACTTTGCTGACAAAGATCCATATGGTCAAAACTATGGTTTTTCCAGTAGTCATATATAGATGTAAGAGTTGGACCATAAAGAAGGCTGAGCACTGAAGAACGGATGCCTTCAAGCTGTGGTTTTGGAGAAGATTCTTGAGAGTCCCTTGGTCTGCAAGATCAAACAAGTCAATCCTAAAGGAAATCAATCCTGAATAGTGGGTGGAAGGATTGATGCTGAAGCTCCAATACTTGGGCCACCTGATGGGAAGAAGTGACTCCTTAGAAAAGACCTTGATGCTGGGAAAGATTGAAGGCAGGAGGAGAAGGGGACAACAGAGGATGAAACGGTTGGATGGTATCACTGAGTCAATGGACATGAGTTTGAGTAAGCTCCAGGAGATGGTGAAGGACAGGCAAGCCTGGCATGCTGCAGGCCATGGGGTCGCAAAGAGTTGGACACTACTGAGCGAGTGAACAACAATAACAACAACAATGGGGCGAGCACAGACAAGGCAAAATAGAGAGGGAGCAACAGATGCCTGGTGAGAATGGAAGGGAAAGTCCCAGGCTGGGTCAACATGGAAATCCCCCTTCAGGGGCCGAGGCTGACGATGGCTCTGCACAGTCACTGGTGACAATGGTGATTCTCTAGCTCATGTAGAAAACTGAAGCTTAAGCTCTATATAGAATGTTCCTCTATTTTACCTTTTAAAATTATAACCACACAACTCTGACATTCTCCTTTCACTGAGTGTGCCTGTAAAAAGTGCCTTCAAGAAGGAAAAAGGTAGAGCTTAGCAGATCTACCTGGGTGGGGGGTGGATCTCTCGGAGATTTAGGGGTGCGCTGCACCCAGAGCTGGGCAACCAGATGACCCAGCTGGCAGGACAAGCAGGCTTCCTTGGTCAGGAGCAGAAGGAGGGGCTGCATCAAATAGGACACCTCCTGGGTAAGTGGAAAGGGCTGACCTGTGCATCCCACAGCAGCAAATGTGATTTTGTATCTGCAGAAGATGTTAGTTTCCAGACCGTATAGAGAACCTTGCTTCTTAAGATTTAAAGCTGACCCCATCTTACATAGGCTTCCCTGGTGGCTCAGACAGTAAAGAATCTGCCTGCAATGTGGGAGACCAGGGTTCGATCCCTGGGTTGGGAAGATTCCCTGGAGTAGGGATTGGCTACTCATTCCATAGGCAGAGGAGCCTGGCGGACTGCAGTCCATGGGGTGGTAAAGAGCTGGACACGACTGAGCGACTAACTGTCACACTTCACTTCACCGTCTTAGTTATGGCATCTTCCTCTTTCCTGTCATTTGCCAGGGAAAACTACAATTCACTTTTCATAAGATGCATAAATTAACAAAAGTCATACTTGATACTCACAGAACACATCTCCATGAAGGCTTTGCTCCTGTTGCACATGGTTCTCATCTCTTTTCTCATCCTCCAGCCTCTCTTTCTTTCTGTTTTCATTCCTCTTCTTTTCTCCGTGAGGGTTCCCATCTCTGGAAATGCTCTCTTCAGAGCTGAAGGGCTCCGAGTCAACCTTTGTGGTGGGCGTCCCTCTGGGTTCTGCGATGTTTTTCATTTTTACCTTCTTTCTCATGCTATTCTTGTGAGCAAGCAACTTCTTAATTCTGTCCTTGATGGTACCAGGTGCTCTGAGGAGTTCTTTCACAGAATTTTCTGGGATAACTGAAACCAACAGTAAAAGAGAAGTTCCACATTGACCAATAATCAGATCTCTCACAAAAACGGAGCATTTAAAAAATGTCAAAGTGCAGTCAATGAATGCTTCCAGAATCAACACATATGAGGCTCAATCATCTGATATTTTAGAAAGAACTGCATTTGCATCTGTTTTAAGTGGTTCCAATGGTTACAGCAGGATCTTAACTACCTTAATCGTTCAAAGACAAACCTTCGTTTTGCTTCATAAACTATGATGATGAAATACCTGCTCCTACTAAGCTGGGTTACAGATCACAATGTGATGAATTTTCCAGAATCCTCTAATATTTCTGCTTTCACACTGGTATTTGTCAAAGCTACTCTTGCCCAGGGAGCCCTGTAATTTGTTTAAATGTGATGTTAAAAAATTATAGCTAGCATTATGTTGAACCATATGTACATTGCCAATAAGGAGCCATTTGTGACCTACAAAAATGGTGACTTTTGATTCAGTGTACACATATCTTTGAATTTCTTCACCTCAACCAACTAGTATCAAAAGCTAAATGATTTTCCTTATTGATTATTTATAGAGAGGCATCTATATTTAGTTTTACATTCATTTCGTATTTCTCACCACTAAATTAAATTCTTTTTTAAAATGCATCTTTGTAATAGACTGACAGACATAGAAAGCAAATATATGATTACTAAAGGGGAAAGGGAAGGAGAGATAAAATAGGAGTTTGGGATTAACAGATACACACTACTACTATATGTAAAATAATCAATAAGGACCCTAGTATATAGCACAAATCCCTGGTCGGGGAACTAAGATTCCCACATGCTATGGAGCAACTAAGCCCACGTGCCACAACTAGAGACTCCGTGTTCTGCAATGAAAGATTCTGTATGCTGCAACTAAGATCTGACACAGCCAAATAAATAAATAAATGACAAGTTGACTTTAAAAAAATGCTAGGATAAAAAGAGGGCATTTATAAGGTTAAAATGGGTGAATACATGTCAATTACTAAGATCAGTGGCCAACATATATTGGGCCTGTGTTTACTATTATTTTTAGAATTCGTCACCAGAATATCGAAAATCTTCTACTAAGTTAAATTCTTTTCCAGATCATACCTCTTCTGCTTGTGTTATTACTGAAGGAAAAAGTATGGGAATGGCCTCGTTGTACTCACACCTATATTCTTGAATATGCTCTGTAAAATGTGAACTTCTAATGATTAAAGCTTATGTTCAATGACTAAAGAAGCTGCTTTCCAATGGGAGCCATGATTGAATTTTGGTAAAGAAGCCACTGTCACTATTACTCCTCCTATGTGTGCATGGTTATAGAGCATTTAATACATTCTGGGTTGGAGTTATGCCCTACACATGGATGCTTATTTATTATGTATGGATTATTTCATGTAATAGCCAAAACAGTATTAAAGGTCAGATACTATTATGAGCTTCCCAGGAGACATAAAAGACACAAGTTCAATCCCTGGGCTGGGAAGATCCCCTGGAGAAGAGCATGACAACCCACTCCAGTTGCCTGGAGAATCCCATGGACAGAAGAGCCTGGCAGGCTATAGTCCATAGTGTTGCAAAGAGTCTGATATGACTGAAGCAACTTAGCATGCACGCACACACTATTTTGAAGAGAGAAACTGAGATCCTGAAAGGTTAGTTTGCTCTCAGACCATAGGCAGTAGGCTAGGGAGCCAGGAATCAAGCCAAGGCAATTTGATTCCAGAAGCCATGCTCTTGGTAACTAAATGACACAGTGTCCTTTCTTAAATTGACTGTTACTAACCAAGTTTGGTAGTACTAGAGTTTTGATTTCCTTAGAATGACGTATAGCTGCTGTCAAACTAAGACCACATTATCTAATGGTGCATTATTAATACCCACATATTCCCTGGTGGCTCAGATGGTAAAGAATCTGCCTGCAATGCAGGAGACCCGGGTTTGATCCCTGGGTTGGGAAGATCCCCTAGAGAAGAGAATGGCTACCCACTCCAGTATTCTTGTCTGGAGAATTCCATGGACACAGGAGCCTGGTGGGCTACCATCCATGGGGTTGCAAAGAGTCAGATATGACTGAGAGACTAATACAAACACACACGTATAAGAGCAGTAAAAGAATACACACATCCACATTTAGGTTGCATTGTTCTTTGGATACAGATGGTGCATAAGGATAATTGACTAACTCCTCTTCTGTACTGCCATCTAAGGTCTGGACTTTTTCAAAAACAATACACTCATAATAAAAGCTACTTTATTATTATATACAAGCAGTTCACACAGATACAAATGTATTTTACAACACAGCATTTTATAATGCTGAACACTAATTAGATGTGATTCTCTCATTTTTCTATGACTTTTCTTTGCACGTAAGGGTGGATTTTGGTCATCCTTTAAGCAATGTTTGTTAAGACGTTAAGATCAATTTTCAAAAGAGACATGGCTGTTTATTTTACAGAGAATCAATCAAAGCAGAATGGAAAGGACTGGGCAAATAACATAGTGAGTGACCCGAAGATAGTTTTCTTCTGTAAATAAACATTTTGGCAAAAGACTAGAGAAATGATTCTGCTGCAGAATGGACAGCAACAAAATTAATGATTTTTCAGATATCAAACAGAACATTGTGATAAGTTTGAGGTTTTGAAGAATCAAGAAAAATTTGTTTTAAACTGCTCCCCTAAATAAGCTTAGAGTTGGATGACCAAAGAAAAGAAAAGTTTTCTTAGCATAAGAAATGTTTAGGTTGACCAAAATAACAAACAGCTCATTAACAAACAGCTCATGCAACTCTATGTCAAAAAAAACAAAAACAAAAACAAGCCAATCAGAAAAATGGACATTTCTTAAAAGAAGACATGCAGATGGCCAAAAACCACATGAGAAGATGCTCAACATCACTAATTATCAGAGAAATGCAATCAAAACTACAACGAGGTATCACCTCATATCAGTCAGAATGTCCATCATCAAAAAGTCCACAAACAGTAAATGCTGGAGAGGGTGTGGAGGGAAGGGAAGCCTCCTATACTGTTGGTGGCAATGTAAATTGATACACCACTGTGGAGAACAGTATGGAGAGTACTTTAAGAACTACAAACAGAACTACCATATGATCCTGCAATCCCACTCCTGAGCATGTATCCAGAGAAAACTGTAATTCAAAAATATACATGCACTGCTAAGCTCATAGCACTATTTACAACAGCCAAGACATGAAAACAACCTAAATGCCCATCAACAGAGGGATGCATAAAGAAGAGGTGGCACATATATACAATGGAAAACTACTCAGCCACACAAAAGAACACAGCAATGCCATTGGCAGCAACATGGATGGACCAAGAGATGATCATACTAAGTGAAGTCAGTCAGGTAGGGGAAGACAAATTTCATATGATAGTACTTATACGTGGAATCTAATTTTAAAAAGTGATACAAATGACCTTATTTACAAAACAGAAACAGACTCACATATTTCAAAAACAAATCTATGGTTATCAAAGGGGAAAGGTGGAGGGGTGGATAAATTAGGAGGCTGAGATTAACATACACTCACTACTATATA
The DNA here is from genome assembly GCF_003369695.1 of Bos indicus x Bos taurus. Classification (NCBI taxonomy): domain Eukaryota; kingdom Metazoa; phylum Chordata; class Mammalia; order Artiodactyla; family Bovidae; genus Bos; species Bos indicus x Bos taurus. The sequence continues at coordinate 11,276,144 of NC_040105.1, read as the reverse complement.
TATATATATATATATATATACACACACACACACACACACACACACATATATACCTGAGTCACTTTGCTGTACACCTGCAACTAACACAACATTGTACACAAACTATACTTCAGTAAAATTTAAAGACTGTTTGGGTTGATGGGGGATTTACAATCTCTAAACACTGGGCTACAATAACAAAAAACATGGGTTGCAAACAGCTACCCACTTGCTCGCTTAAAAACAGTGCCTTCATTTGGACGTTGGTGACACACTGTTGTTTCAAGAGGGAGCCAGTGATTAAGAAGGAAGCACTCCAGGTCTGTTTTGGCCAGTTCTTCCTAATCTCTGTGATTCTTTGGTCTGGGGACAGGGATGAGTACGTGGAGGTGAGTTGAGTTGCTCCCTTACTGACACAAGTGTTTTTCCAGTGAACCTTTTTTCTCTATGCACAGCATTTTTCTGCATTTATTTTTACAGGATTTCAGAGTCAGGAGGAGCTAGACCTTAATGAATATGATTGAAACTGTGCTAATAACAGTCTGAGCCAGAGCTAACTTTATTGAGCATCTACTATGTGCCTGGCCGAACTAAGCTCTCTGTCTATACTACCTCATTCAAGTCTCAATGAACCTATGAGAGAAGTATTGGGAGGAATGTGGGGGCCCCCAAACATAACCCAAGATAAGGATTTAGGTGCAGGTGGTTTACTTAACAGGTGATTCCAGGAGGCGGAAGAGGGGTAAGAGGGACAGTGAGACAGGAAGGGAGGAGAGTCAAAAATGGTGCCTCGATGGACAGGTAATCACTGTGGGTGTCGAGGGACATCTGGGAACCAGCACAGAACCCACCTCAGAGCTGTCCCGCTGCACGGGGGAGGCTAGGGGATTGAGGTGTAGATCCTCGGCCCCCACGGCTTGAGGACTGACTATCCTTGGGGGTGAGAATTTGGGGCTTTAGCTCTGGGAGGAAGGCGCAAGGCCAAAATGCAGGCAGAGTCCACTGCACTGGGGCTTGGGACATGCACAGAACTGTCCCCCACCTCACTGGAGTCAGGGGTCTCCAAGGGATGGTGGCCTGGCCCCTTCTGAGGACTCGCTAAAGGGCCACCACGGGGCCCATTTCAGATAGAAAGACACTGAGTTTAGAGAGGTGGAGCACCTGGCCAAAGACCACAGGCAGCACGGGGTACAGCTCAGATTCAAATTCAGGCCTTCCTAGCCCTAAGCTGGGCTGTCGACCAGACGACCTGAGACCAGCGAGGCCAGAATGGACATGTGCAAAGTTGGTGGCATGAGGGAGCCCTTGACCACTGATCCTGTGTGGAAGGTTTACTGATTCCATCCCTTCTCTGCAGGTCTTTCAAAATTATGGCATCTTTCCCGCCATCCCACCTACCCATGCACATCCCTGCACAGGAAGCCAGTCTCTCAGCCTTTCTTTGAATAAAGTTCCAGAAGGACACCATGGGCACGTCTACACAGAGGGATGGAAACCACAGCAACAAGCTACTGGAGACCGAGGAGTCGCTGAATCCCATCTCTAACCAAAGCGGGGGCCCTCCTGGAGGCCATGGTCCCCACTCCACAGGTTCTCTTCACTCTGAGATCCCTGATGGGGAAATTTGTCAGAGAGAATGCAGTCCCGCCCTTGGCCTACTTCGGCTATGGGAAAGCACTTTTACTTTTGTTGTTGTTCAGTCGCTCAGTCATGTCCGACTCCTTGTGACCCCATGGACTGCAGCACACCAGGCCTCGCTTCCATCACCAACTCCTGGAGTTTGCTCAAACTCATGTCCATTGAGTCGGGGATGCCATCTATCCACCGCATTCTCTGTCGTCCCCTTCTCCTCCTGCCTCTAATCTTTCCCAGAATCAGGGTCTTTTCCAGTGAGTTGGCTTTTTTACTTTACATTCCTCAAAATATTGACAGGCACTGTGTCTGCTTTTCCACACCTTTTTTTTTTTTTTTTTTCTTCCAGGTTAAATGCTGCCCAGTTCTTTTGGCAGTTCTTCACAGAATGTGATTTCTTCATTGCTTATACTTCATCTTCATTGCTTATACTCTTGTGTACATCATTTCATCCAGTGCTGCTGGGGTATGATGAATCTTTTATGAGTGTGGTGCTCAGAGTCCATCATGGTGTGTGGGCTGTTTATTTTTGCCATCACTGAGTTCAGCTCTGTCGTCATCAGGAGTATCAGCCAGGTGGGGGTACAGGATGCGATACAGGTCAAGGGCCGACTTACAGCCATATTTATTGGAATATGTGGCTATGCTCCTAAGGCATCTATGAGAGAGTAGAGTCAGGGTGGCCAATAAGTCTTGGCACACAATGAGCCAATGCTAAAAGGGACATGATCAAAGGATAAGCCCAGGTGACTAAACAGAGTGGGACATGGTTGGTCAGGCACGTGACTGACCTATGATCTTTGCTGGCTGGTCTTGGAAGATATTCCGGGTGCTCACCATGATTTCTAGTTTTCTTCTCTTTCAGGATGCGTGACAGGATTAGATATATTTTCTCCCCTGCTTCCAAGCTTAATCATGATCATCCACACTTCTTTAACTGCTGTGATGAACCCTCAGCCTCGGATTGACACCATGGTACCATAAGACAGTGGGACCTCTGTCAGCCTGCATTCCTAAGTGACAATGTGGACAAGAAACTCCCTGACAACTCTCTCTGGGTATAGCACAAGTGGCAAAAGAAACTGTGATTATTGGTGCAGCTTCTGACAGCAGTGATGTTTTCATTGAATGTTTCAGAGTTTACCAGCTGAGCATTAAAGAATTCATCAGCAGAAACCATGAGACTTGACTCAACTTAAAAAAAAAAAAAAAGTGAATAGAGGCTTGAGGAGGATGACAAAGGGAGGTTCGCTTCATTGTACTTTTTTTTTCAGTTATACATTCTGAAAAAAGTCCTGACTCACATGGTTAAAAACCTTCTCCGGTTCTAAGCCACTGACTCTTCAGGAATGTTTGGTATTGCCCCATAACCGAGCCTGTCCTGACTGATGCATTTGCTCAGTGTCATCGTCCTCAAATTTTATTTTCAGTATTTGAAAACATGTCGTGAGCAGAAGAACCTTCAGAATCCTTGAGGTCCTTTAAGTGCAGTGCCTACAACTTCTGTGAGAACTGGAGCTGTGGTCTGATTAGCTGAGAAGAACAGTCGGAGGCGGAGTTAAGTTCCCAAACACTGTATGCAGGCATCCTGCTCCCCTTCTGCTCCCAACACACCAGAGAGGAAGGAGCAGGGAGAAGGAAAGGGAGGAAGGAGACAAGGAGCAAATGCTTTATAGGGAAGAGCAAAGATGCGGTGACCAAGTGCACTTACGGGCACACTGCAGTCCGCTGCCTTTATACCCCTGCTTTCACTTGCACTTGAAGGATCCTTGGGTATTGAGGCAATTGGCATGGAGGCTGCACGTGTGGGTATTCTCAGCACATTCATTTATATCTGAAAATGTGAACAGTCGCAAGAATCATCTTGTGGTAACAGCACTTGCTGAAAGACTATCCCCTGAACTTGAGTAACTCCAGGGCCAACCACTCCACCCAGCCAGTGAACCCTGTGTGGCTGGGGAGCTCAGAAGAGCCGAGGATGCCTGGCACCTTGGCCCAAAGCCCTGGCTTTGCTTGCTGCCCGGTATGGAGGGAGGGTGTCTGCAGCTCACCTCCCCCACAGAAACCTCCTCTCCTGCTTATCAAGGCTCCTGACATCTCTTAGTTGTTCAGGCTTGATTGCATAACATTGTCATCAGCCAAACTTACCACTAAATAACAATATCAGAAAGTAAATTCTATACATAGAAGGGATTGGAACTCCTTGCCCACAAAGAACAAGACGGGCTTGGAAGCACTGACATCATTTGAAAAACGTGAACCTTTTGTTCACAGGCTGCCAGGAGCAGGGGTTAGGCCGGTCTGAGCTCGTCTGTTGGGTTTAGACTCAGAAAGTTTACTGAATTCCACCCATGTGACAACTTCCTTGGCCTTCTTTTCCCTCCCGCTTTTTTGCTATACTTCTCGAGGGCTTCCCATGGGCACTTGTGGTGAACAACCCACCTGCCAATGCAGGAGACATGGGTTGGATTTTTGGGTCGGGAAGATCCCTGGAGAAGGAAGTGGCAACCTACTCCAGTATTCTTGCCTGGGGAATATGCGCACAAAACAGGCTATTGTTTGCTTGTTTAATTAATTAATTTCTTTATGGCCGTGCCATGTGGCATGTGGGATCCTAGCTACCTGACCAGGGATCAAATCTGTGCCACCCTGCACGTGAAGTGCAGAGTCTTAACCACAGGACCACCAGGACGTCCCCTAGGCTATTGTTTTTACCTCAGCCACAAGGGGGCTCAGGTGCTGATCTTAATCACTTGTTAAATCACAAAGATTTGCTTCCTTTGACAGCTCCCCGTGTGGACTCCCACCCTGTCCTGTAGCATCTCCCTCTAGGTCTCAGGAAATAGGCTCCAACTCTGTGACACAGTCTGGAGATGGACCCCAGAGATGGTGGGTTCTGGAGCATCTTGGAGGATCCCAGCTCACAAGAAGTGGGAATGTTACAAGCCAGATTAGGATGGCCTTTAGGCTTGAGGGAAGAGCTATGGAGGCTTCATACAATGTGTTCAAAACCCAGGAATGGATATTTCCCCAACACAATTACACAGGACACGTCCTGGTCAGCTCTGAGCTTAGGGTGGAAAGAAACCTTACTTTCCCCGCTGCTGTCAGCTTTCCGTGTTACGCACACATGTGTGTCATGGGCACGTTATGTAAACAGGAATCCCCAGGGGGCCGAGATGTCTGCAGGACCAGCCCCATTCATGCTCTATCAAGGGCAATGGGAAGCCGTGCAAGGGCTCCCCAAACACCCCACTTCACTTGCTCATTGAGACTTGGAATTCCTTCCCTAAGGGACAGGATTTCTGATTTCACCCGTATCGGGCCGAGAGCTGAGTGATACCTCAGTCTTATCATAGAGTCATCTTGATGACACCAGAAAGCGAACATCTTAGGGGACATAGAGCTGGAACCATGGAAGGGTTGAAGGAGGAGTGAGGAAAGAGAACACTGCACCTCCTTCATTCATTTTTCTAAAGCCATTCCTGAGGGAGACTTAGGCAAGGGCCACTGAGGTCAAGATTAAGCAGGACTTGTTATTCCTCCTTTTATCAAATATAAATATGCTTCACTGTCCTCATTTTCAGGGCTTCCCAGGTGGTGCTAGTGGTAAAGATGCCACCTGCCAATGCAGGAGATGTAAGAGATGCGGGTTCGATCCCTGGGTCTGGAAGATCCTCTGGAGGGGGAAATGGTGACCCATGCCAGTATTTTTGCCTGGAGAATCCAATGGACAGAGGAGCCTGGAGGGCTACGGTCTATAGGGTCACAAAGAGTTGGACACAACTGAAGTAACAGCACTTTTAGCTATACCTGGAAATAGAACCAAAAATATAAACAAAACGAAACCAATCAATTTTTTTCAAAAAACCCACAAAAATCATCTCAAGCTATTTATCTCCATAATAGAGCTACAGAGACTGCGAATCTTTACATTAAACTTTGATGAACCTGGCTTCATGTAATTCATGTCATCAGAGTTCCCAAATGACAAAAATTTAGAAAAATATAGCTTTCTTTGTGTTGTTAAGCTGGTCAGTTCAGTAGATGGTTCAACTAATAGACTGAACTGATGTATAAATACCTGTAAAAAAGCCTATAGGTTTCTTACCTACACAGTCGTACCAGCCACTGATATATTTCAGTTCGAATCCAACATGACATTTGCAATAGTAGCTTCCAAATGTGTTCACACATCTTCGATTGTAGGGGCAGAAGGCTTTATCAGAGACACATTCATTGATGTCTAGGATGGAGAACCAGGACACGTCAGACACACCAAGAAAGCACCCTCCCTCCAGCACATTCTTGTGCCTGCACCCAGAGCACACAGCTCGCACACACACGTGTGGTTTCTTCACTGGAAAACTGATTATTCTGCTACCAACATCTTATCCTACGGGAAGAGTTCTAGATCCCCGAGGCACATTCACTGGATTTCTATCACTTTGTACAGCTTATTTTAGAGGTATTATCTTGCTGTAATGGCATTACTTCTATTCACATTTTCTCTTTCATTAAGCCCTGCCTTTTCTGGGGCAGGGAACATACGGCTGGCACTTGGTACACAGACACTCCATTTTGCTGAAGGAATTAATATTCTTCCAGCTATGGATATTGCATGGCAAACCTAATACACAAACATTCAAAGCTTGCATTTTACAAAAGAATTATTTCATTAGCAACAGCCTCCAAATCCTGTCATATTGTCCCAAATCAGAAACACAGTATCTAAAGAATGTACTGATACATAAATGGTGGGTCAAGTGGAATGAAGCCATGATGCAACTTAGGAGACAAGAGGCTTCCTTCCTTTGCTACCATGGAAAGTCACATCACAGAGGGGCTGACAGCTATGCTGACCAAACCATTAAGACTCAGACTTTGCCTTAACTTTCAGATGTCAAATCAAGTAAATTTGGAACCATCATTATTTTGAAACAGTGGTTAAACAAGAAATTTGGTGCTGGCTTATTGTTCTTTTTGCATTCTTGATATAATTAACGAGTAAGTATTGGATTGACCAAAATTATTTTTCAGGGATCACTTTCATGTACATCAAGTTCCTCCTCCAATGCAAATGGCACTAGACAAATCAAAGAGGTGGGTGAACACTTGGATTCATTTGGTCAAGAATTAGCCTTGACATAAATCTGATTTTACTGAAGAGCATTAAACCCTATGAACTGAAGTAAATATTTGCCTGCTCTCAAAGAGCAGAACCAAAATTTTAATTTATACAGACTTCTATTAAAGTGGTTAACTGATTTAGGATCTATTTGAGTGAGATTTCTAAATGTGGTTTATCAAGTTATGTATCAATACATTTACGGTAAATAAACACCAACGACTTCAACTGAAAAATATTTCTATTGTAGTCCAGAAGTTAGAATATTAAATCATAGTGCTATTTGCTTGCTTCCATCAAAAGAGATTAAGAACTCTTTCAACATTCTGTTTGGTTTGACATCCCATATTAATGCTATGTGTTAACTTGGTCATAATATTATCTATCTTTAGTGCAATATAGTTAAATACACTAAGAGTATATACAACTTGGTAGTTGAAGTAAAAAGTGCAGGGTAAATACACAAAAATAAAATTACTTGTATTTTTTTCCATTATGGCATCAGGCAACCCAACAAATTATAGAAAAGTGTTTCCTCTAGCACAGCAAAGTGCATCTAAAACATTCGTGCTATAAATGTCATGGAAATGGACATAAATCTGTCATTTCAGGAACTTTCGATGTCTAGTCAACAAGTAGGTTGTGACGGATGAAAAAGGAGGAATGGAGTAAAGGGAGAAGTCAGGGGAGCAGGTAACTCTGGATACTCTACCTAGACAAGCTCTTCCATTGGGGGCCAAGAGGAGGCCCGGAGATGGACACAGACAGCGTGGCCCCTCTTCCGTGTCTTTACAGCCGTACTGGCAGTTGGTCATGTCACACGTCCTAAAGTCTGTGAAAAGAGGCACGGGTTAGCCTTTTCCCCAGGAGATGATAAAAAAATGGTCACTAAGGAACGATCCCTGACCCCTGAGACATGAAATGTAACACGTGGAATGGTATCAGAGGATAAGCTTCATCATCTGAGTCCCAGATGGAGATCCAAATGGAATGTGCACAGGGGTGGTGTCTTGTTGGCCCCCCGGTTGATTCTGTTGGCCAGTGCATTGCACCTGACTGTCTTTAGGCAGAGCATGCACCCCTCAGTCACCAAAGACGGCATCTCTATCTCTTCCTATACAAGATCCTTTAAGTCACCTGACTGGTCTCTACTATTGGCTGAAATGCAACCTCTGATAGAGATGATTCATTTGAATAAATAGGGTAAAAAAAATGCCAATTCTACCCATCTCTCCATTCATATCTAGCCTCCTTGAGAGTCACTCAAATCATTAAACCTTGTCTTTTAGGTGCATGTATTAAAACACGCAGCAGATAAGGCTGATCAGCTACCCAAAAGCCATTCCCATTACTGAGGCTGAAAAGCCAGTTACACATCTTTTTCCTAGCTTCCCATGCAGCAACAAGGGAGTGGCCATATGGTTCAGTTATAGCCAAAGAGATAATAAGATAAGTCTGCTGGAGTTTCTGGAAAAGATGCTGCTGCGTGACAAAAAGGATGGACACAAAAGAGGCATTTGTTTCCTGGCATCGCTCCTTTTCCCTTTGTCTTGCCTACCTTTGATGTGTGTGTGATATCTGGAGCTAGGGCAACCATATTGTGACCACAAGGCCACAAGCATGAGGATGAAATCAATACCCTGAAGATGGCAGAGGCTGAGCCCTTGGTGACCTGTTCTGGAACTGCTTGCCTCCAGCTTTTAAAAGTAAAGATAATTTAGTTCGATTTTTCTGTCACTCATTGCTAAATAGACCGTGTCTCACAAAAACACATATCCCGAGTAGGGTTCCAGTATATATGGATCAAAAGTGCCTATAACAGGGGAGCACATGAATATCCTCTCTTTATACACCCGCATCTATAACATGCCAGTCAACCAGCTGGACGAAAGAGACTGCAAAGGGCTGGGTAAGTAAAATCAGCATCCGTGAGAGACACTCAGGGCCACCTGACCACTGGAAGCTATAAACAGGGAGGCAGAGGCAACCCTCACATGTATAGTAATAGGCAAAGAGGGCACCAGGACAGACACCCAGGCAACAGTAATGCAGCAAACACTGACCAATGGTTATATTTCTAGTTTATTCCTTTTCTCTTTAGTTGTCTCCTTTCAAAATTAATCTTCAAAATTTACCTCATTTTATTCTTCCATTTGGAGAAAGATATCTTTTTTGGCACTAAAAAGGCTTTCGTGGAATGTTTCAGAAACATCCATTAGCATATATCTTTTTAAAAATGTTACGTGATGACTAGAAAACCCTGGACAGTTGTTCCCAAGGGGCTGGGGGGTGACAGGGGTAGTTCTGGCAAAGTTCTATTTGATAGGGGTTACATGGATGCTGGCTTTATAAGAATTCATTAAGCTACGTATTTGTTTCTTGGGGGTTTCTGTTTAATGTATAATAAATTTTTTTTTTAAATACTCAAAAAAATTAAAAAAAAAAAAAGATTCTCTGAATGCCTGCTTTATCTCTTAAACATGCTTGCTAATGGAGACTCTAGTGGTGTTGGGGCATTTTGCCAAGTGGAGCCAGCAGTTCAAGGGTGAGGCAGGGGTGGGGGAAGTGAGCTATGCAGGAGCCCGGATTTTACAACCAATGGAGGGACAGCCCAGGATAGGCTGTGGAGTCAGAGGACCCTGCAACCATGGGAAGCTGGCAGAAGGCACAAGCTGCAGGCTTGTTGGGAGTGGCAGGGCAGATGGATTTGCTTTTCAGCTGTGACATAAAACCTGAAAAGCCTTCCTTCTCAATAAATGAACGGATATAGACATTTAGGCCCCACAGGATATGGGTTCTCTTTATCAGAGAAGGGCTTTTCTTTCCAGGAATGTGAACTGGAATGGACTTCCAACAAGAGTCACTAATCTTTGAGCATGGGGCAAGGGGCGTGAGAAAGATAGCTGGTGGGAAGAACTGATGTCCTGAGATGGAACTGAGATTTATCACCTTCCTCAAACAATATGCTTATATTTTCAGTATGCTTATTTTTTCATGAAGAATTCTAATTCATCTGTGCATATATAGAGAGACTCAATGTATCTTTCCCCTTAGTTAGTCTTTTTATTTAAAAACAACGAGGCCAGAACAGGCAAATCCAGAGAGATAGAATGCAGGGCTGGGGTGGAGGAGAAGATGAGTGGAAAGTGACTGCTAATGGGGACAGGGTTTCCTTTTGGGGTGATGGAGATATTCTGGAGAGCAGTGATGGTTTGCACAACACTGTGAATGTATAAAATGCCTGAAGTACACTTAAAATTATCAAAATGGTGAATTGCACAATATACGTATTTTACTACAATTAAAAATAAGTCCTAGAGGGAGGGCCTATATATATATGGCTGATTCATGTTGATGTTTGGCAGAAATCAATACAATTCTGTAAAGCAATTATCCTTCAATTAAAAAATAAATAAATTGAAAAAAATAAGTGTGCAAAGATGTTTTAGTCTAGGGTGATGTGAGAGTCTTTGGGGTGGGTGTTTCCCCTCCAATAACTTAATTTAACTTTGCCCCAAGCATTAAATGCCAAAAGTCAAGCCTCTGGATTGACCAAGAGCAGGCCAGCTGCTGAAACTTACTGGAACATGAGGCGTTTGGCAGGAGCATGTGGCCGCTGAGGCAAAAGCACTTGTAGCTACCGTGTGTATTTACACATCTGTGTTGGCACGGCCGGGGTTTGAATCCACACTCAGTCACATCTGCAGGGGGCAGTCAGGAAATGGAGAAAGGTGAACTGAAGGAGGAAACACCCAGATGTGGAATGGGGTTGGCCTACCCTGGATGCCAGCTGTGGAGGTAGGTACAAATGGTGGTGACTCGCCTCTTCTCTGACCATCATTAAAGCGTTGGTGCAGGTGTGGAGCAAACTGAATCATCTTACACTGCTGAAGGGAATGCAAATATAGACACAACCACTCTGGAAAACTGTGTGGCAGCTAGATACAGACACTCGTGAGCCAGCCATTCCACTCCTGGGCAAATGTCCAACAGAAACATGGGTACATGCCCACCAGACTTCCCTGGTGGCTCAGTCAGTAAAGAATCCGCCTGCAATGCAGGAGACCCGGTTTCAATCCCTGGGTCAGGAAGATCTCCTGGAGAAGGAATGGCAGCCCACTCCAGTATTCTTGCCTGGAGAATCCCATGGACAGGGGAGGCTGGAGGGCTATCGCAAAGAGTTGGACACGACTGAGCAACTAAACCACCAAAAAGTCTCATGCTAAAATGATCACAGTAGCACTATTCTGAATTGCCTCAAACCAGGAAGAATCCAAATCTCTCCTCTGAAAAGCATGGATAAATGACTTGTACACTCACGCAATAGAAAACTGTACAGCAGTGAGGCTGAGCAAACCACAAGTACAAACAACTGTGGATGAAACTCACAAACATGATCCTGACTGGGAGAAGCTGGACACAAATGCACACACTGAAAACCAGGCATGAGTGAAAGAAACAAAACAATCCAGGCACAGTGACTCTGGTGTGAGAGACAAGGTACAGTCCCTTGTTGGGGGCTGGGGGCAAGTGATGGAGGGGAGCATGAGGGGTCTTCAGGGAGGCTAAGTTTCCATTTCTTGATCTGAATGCCAGCTACATGGGTGTTCTTGAGCATTCATGCAGTTGTACATTGTTGACAGGTGTACAATTTTGTGTTTCCTACTTGAATAAAAAGTTAAAACATAATCTAGATACTGCTGCCTTTAAAGCTCTTCCAGGTAGTCTGTGACAGATGCCAACAGCACTGTCTCCTTTCAATTATTATTTTGAGCGGCCTCATGATGGCCAAATGGCCTTGTCTCACACCTTTCCTGACGGAGCCCTGCTAGGCAGCTATTACTGGTGGTCAGGTCACAGGACAGTATTTAATCCCATATCAAGGTGCTCAGAGGACGCTGATACACAAAAAGGTTACAAAAATATGTATATAGATAACACATTTTTAAAATAAGCATAGGAAAAATTTCCTAGGGAAATTCCCTGGCATTCCAGTGGTTAAAACTCAGCATTTTCACAGCTGGGGTCTGCATTCTATCCCTGGTTGGGCAACTAAGATCCTGCAAGCAATGTGGCACAGGCAGGGGAAAAAAAAAAAAAAACCTTGGGAGACCAGGCTCTACACGTTTATAATGGTTACCTCCTGGGAAGATTGAGAGGGGCTTTCTTCTCTGAGCTTTTCAGGGTTTAAAACATGAAACATTAAGAATGAAGTAGATTTTATTAAAATAAAAAGTGATACATAAGGAAAAAACTTGTAAAGCCATCATGGGTTTTGTCTTTGGGCACGTGGTGATGTGGGTGCCACATGTCATAACTCTCCCAAGGCAGATATAGAAAGGAGAAAAGAACCAAATTCCATGTAAGACCAAAATTCCGCACAGTAACAGGCAAAGGCCATTCTGGAAAACAAGTAAGTGGCTGCTTTCACCTCTGAGAAGAACCTTACATGGAGATTTTTCCAGCACATTAGCTGGACACTTGAACCCCCTTCTCCACTGCCACTCCCCTGTACACTACCATCTCCTGTATGGATCCTAACTGCTTCAAATGCATGAATCAAATAATGCTGGTTGGACATAACAGGAAAGCCAGGGATAGTCCATCACTTGGCGCTAAGTCAGAGGCGTCTCTTGCAAGAAGCATTTTGGGGAAAGACATCAGTTGGGTTGAAGCCTGTGGCCATCAGTGGATATACATGGACTTTGATCAGGCGGCCCTGGGGCAGGGAGGCTGTGGGGAAAAGCCAGACAGCCCCACATCTGAGCCACTGGACACTCCGTCAAAGTGAATACTTTGCCGGGACTTGAAAAGCAGCATGAAAAAACACCTTCTCCATTCCAACTCTCTTGAGAAGGTATCTTGGTACAGAATCCAAGACATATGGAAAAGCAGGTCTTCTGGTGGGAAAAGCTCTGCTAAGGGACATGGTTGAATTATTACTTCTGAGAGCATGGCTCCTGCTGCACTTCCCTCAAGCCTTCTGGACACGGTTCTAAGGAGCCCCTTGGCGGTGCTGGCCCCCGTTCTGGGGTCGGGACAGGAGAGCTAGAGTCTCCTCCCTGAGCCTGCAGGTCTGCCAGCACAGAGAAAGGCTATGTGAGCATGTGGCCTTGGCAGTGAGCTGGGGGCTGGGGGACAGAGTGGGGCAGACCCCTGGCTTTCTCTGGAATTCTATTCACCCTTCTAGAACCCTGGCAGGGTTCTTTCCTAAGGGCAGCTGAACTGGATTTTCTGCTCTTTGCTTAACTGTGTTATAGAACTGGGGACCCTTTCTTAATTAGCACAGGTTTCTTGGTGCCTGGGCTCCTCCACACTGTGGACATCTGGGGCCAGATCACCCTTAGTGGGGGGCTGCCCTGTGCACTATAGATGTTCAGCTGGGCTCTACCCACCAGATGCCAGTAGTAACCCCTCCGAATGTCTCCAGGCACCGCCAGATAACCTCAGGGGTAAGACTTTCAGATTTATCAAATAAAAATACAGGATGCCCGGGTAAATGTTAATTTCAGAAAAATGACTAATATTTGTTCAGTGTACAAATGTCACATACAATATTTGCCACATACATACACTATAAAATGTTTGTTGTTTATGTGAAATTGCATTTGAAAATAAGATTTAAATCTAACTAGGGATATGTATCGAAGAAGGCAATGGCACCCCACTCCAGTACTCTTGCCTGGAAAATCCCATCGACAGAGGAGCCTGGTAGGCTGCAGTCCATGGGGTCGCTAAGAGTTGGACATGACTGAGCAACTTCACTTTCACTTTTCACTTTCATGCACTGGAGAAGTAAATGGCAACGCACTCCAGTGTTCTTGCCTGGAGAATCCTAGGGACGGGGGAGCCTGGTGGGCTGCCGTCTGTGGGGTCGCACAGAGTCAGACATGACTAAAGTGACTTAGCAGCAGTAACAGGGATATGTATTGTATCTGGCAAGTCTTCCTAGCGGACAAAACTGGCCACCTTAAGAACCACTTTTCTTAATATTATAACTGCTTTAATATATTTAGATAAACAGCTTATGACAAAAATCATAAATTGCCTTTTAAAATATATCAATTACAATAAAAATATGCATGCCGTTCAACCCAACAATTCCATTTTTAGATACTTACCCTATAAAAATACTCAAAGATGCAAGGATATGCATAGGATAATGACTGAGATAGCGCTATTTGTAGTGGCAAAACATTGGGGACAACTTCTATAATAGTGGTTAAAGTATTTTTATGTAAATGACACAAGCATTTGATCTAGAGACTAGGATACAGCCTTAAAGAGTATGAGACAGCTCTCTATGTGCTGACATGCAAAAATGCCCATGAGAAATATCCATATTTGTAACTATAACAAAAAATAAACTGCAGAGATGGAGGTCAAACTCTTAGCTATGGGTGGAGGATGGACTGTGGGTGTTCACACTCACTTTTTAATTTATATCCTCTTGTTTTGTTGGATTTTCTTAAATAAAATATATGCATTGCTTCCTCAGCTTAAAAAAACAATAAACATTATTGTTCAGAGGGAAAATAATGTTTTTCATCTGACATCCTAACAAAAGCATCAGAATGACTTTGATGTTTTTCTAGAAGAGATTGATTGAAAAATCTCATTCTGAAACCACTTTCGTTTGAAGATCAGAATTACATACTACAGAATCCTGAGTGCTATACTGTGTCCCAAACACCACTGCACTGCCTGAGTTGATTCTGAAAGCCCTGGGGTAGGTCTGTATCACCACCGTGGTCTATAGTACTGACCTTGGCTGCAGGTTTCCCCCGTGAATCTTGGAAAGCATCTACATTTGTTTTGGTCCCACACACTCACCACACTTGCATCCAGGTTCACACATAGCTGTCGAAAGAAAAGGTATTTTGACAATTAAAGAATAGGAGCCAATAGGTATATGAGAAGATGTTCAACATGGCTAATGATCAGAGAAAGGCAAATCAAAACTACAATGAGATATCATCTCACACCAGGCAGAATGGCCACCATCAAAAAGTCTACAAATAATAAATGCTGGAAAGAGTATATACTAAAGGGAACCCTCCTACACTGTGGGTGGGAATGTAAATTGGTGCAGCCACTAGAGAGAACAGTATGGAAGTTCCTCAAAAAAGCTAAAATAGAGTTGCAATCCCACTATTGGGCATTTATCTGAACAAAAGTTTAATTTGGAAGGATACATACAGGCACTATCAACAATGGCCAAGACATGGAAATAACCAAAATATCCACTGAAAGGTAAAAGGTGAAAAAGACATGATAGATATATACAATGGACTATTACTCAGCCATGAAAAAGAATACAATAATACCATTTGTAGCAACATGGATGGACCTAGAGAGATTATCATACTAATTAAAGTAAGTCAGGAAGAGAAAGACAAACACCTTATGATGCCACTTACATGTGGAATCTGAAATATGAGACATATAAACTTATCTGCAAAACAGAAATGGACTCACACACATAGACAACAGACTTGTGGTTGCCAGCGGTAAGGGAGGATGAGAGAGGGCAGGACTGGGTGTTTGGGAGTAGCAGCTGCAAGCTAGTATATATAGGATGAATAAACAATAAGGTCCTACAGTAGAGCACAGGGAACTATATTCAATATTCTGTGATAAACCATAATAGAAAAGAATATTAAAAAGGAATACAAATATATATATAACTGAATCACTTTGCTGTGGAGCAGAAATCAACACAACATTGTAAGTCAACTATATTTCAATAAACAAAAAGAACAGTCAGCCCAGTGAAATGCACACGTGTTGAACTTAGCCGCATTCTGTGTGGCACAGAAATCCATGGTGATATACAATACAGAGGGTGATCTGCTTCCTCTCCAGTTTATGTTCACCTTGAAAATACTGAGTAGTGCTTCGCTTCTGAATTACATCAGTTCAGTTCAGTACAGTTCAGTCACTCAGTTGTGTCTGACTCTTTGCGACCCCATGAAGCGCAGCACGCCAGGCCTCCCTGTCCATCACCAACCCCCAGAGTTCACTCAGACTCACGTCCATCGAGTCAGTGATGCCATCCAGCCATCTCATCCTCTGTCATCCCCTTCTCCTCCTGCCCCGAATTCCTCCCAGGATCAGAGTCTTTTCCAATGAGTCAACTCTTCTCATGAGGTGGCCAAAGTACTGGAGTTTCAGCTTTAGCATCATTTCTTCCAAAGAAATCCCAGGGCTGATCTCCTTCAGAATGGACTGGTTGGATCTCCTTGCAGTCCAAGGGACTCTCAAGAGCCTTTTCCAAAACCACAGTTCAAAAGCATCAATTCTTTGGCACTCAGCCTTCCTCACAGTCCAACTCTCACATCCATACATGACCACAGGAAAAACCATAGCCTTGACTAGACGGACCTTCGTTGGCAAAGTAATGTCTCTGCTTTTGAATATGCTATCTAGCTTGCTCATAACTTTGCTTCCAAGGAGTAAGCATCTTTTAATTTCATGGCTGCAGTCACCATCTGCAGTAATTTTGGAGCCCCCAAAAATAGTCTGACACTGTTTCCACTGTTTCCCCATCTATTTCCCTTGAAGTGATGGAACCGGATGCCATGATCTTCGTTTTCTGAATGTTGAGCTTTAAGCCAACTTTTTCACTCTCTACTTTCACTTTTATCAAAGGCTTTTGAGTTCCTCTTTACTTTCTGCCATAAGGGTGGTGTCATCTGCATATCTGAGGTTATTGATATTTCTCCCGGCAATCTTGATTCCAGCTTGTGCCTCTTCCAGTCCAGCGTTTCTCATGATGTATTCTGCATATAAGTTAAATAAGCAGGGTGACAATATACAGCCTTGACGTACTCCTTTTCCTATTTGGAACCAGTCTGTTCCATGTCCAGTTCTAACTGTTGCTTCCTGACCTGCATACAGATTTCTTAAGAGGCAGATCAGGTGGTCTGGTATTCCCATCACTTTCAGTATTTTCCACAGTTTATTGTGATCCACATAGTCAAAGGTTTTGGCATAGTCAATAAAGCAGAAATAGATGTTTTTCTGGAACTCTCTTGCTTTTTCCATGATCCAGCAGATGTTGGCAATTCGATCTCTGGTTCCTCTGCCTTTTCTAAAACCAGCTTGAACATCTGGAAGTTCACAGTTCACATATTGCTGAAGCCTGGCTTGGAGAATTTTGAGCATTACTTTACTAGTGTGTGAGATGAGTGCAATTGTGCAGTAGTTTGAGCATTCTTTGGCATTGCCTTTCTTTGGGATTGGAATGAAAACGGTCATTTTCCAGTCCTGTGGCCACAGCTGAGTTTTCCAAATTTGCTGGCATATTGAGTGCAGCACTTTCACAGCATCATCTTTCGGGATTTGAAATAGCTCAACTGGAATTCCATCACCTCCACTAGCTTTGTTCATAGTGCTGCTTTCTAAGGCCCACTTGACTTCACATAGCAGGATGTCTGGCTCTAGGTGAGTGATCACACCATCGTGATTATCTTGGTCGTGAAGATCTTTTTTGTACAGTTCTTCTGTGTATTCTTGCCACCTCTTAATATCTTCTGCTTCTGTTAGGTCCATACCATTTCTGTCCTTTATTGAGTCCATCTTTGCATGAAATGTTCCCTTGGTATCTCTAATTTTCTGGAAGAGATCTCTAGTCTTTCCCATTTTGTTGTTTTCCTCTATTTCTTTACATTGATCACCGAGGAAGGCTTTCTTATCTCTTCTTGATATTCTTTGGAACTCTGCATTCAGATGCTTATGTCTTTCCTTTTCTCCTTTGCTTTTCAATTCTCTTCTTTTCACAGCTATTTGTAAGGCCTCCCCAGACAGCCATTTTGTTTTTCTGCATTTCTTTTCCATGGGGATGGTCTTGATCCCTGTCTCCTGTACAATGTCATGAACCTCATTCCATAGTTCTTCAGGCACTCTATTTATCAGATCTAGTCCCTTAAAACTATTTCTCACTTCCACTGTATAATCATAAGGGATTTGATTTAGGTCATACCTGAATGGTCTAGTGGTTTTCCCTACTTTCTTCAATTTAAGTCTGAATTTGGTAATACGGAGTTCATGGTCTGAGCCACAGTCAGCTCCTGGTCTTGTTTTTGTTGACTGTATAGAGTTTCTCCATCTTTGGCTGCAAAGAATATAATCAATCTGATTTCAGTGTTGACCATCTGGTGATGTCCGTGTGTAAAGTCTTCTCTTGTGTTGTTGGAAAAGGGTGTTTGCTATGACCAGTGCATTTCCTTGGCAAAACTCTACTAGTCTTTGCCCTGCTTCATTCCGTATTCCAAGGCCAAATTTGCCTGTTACTCCAGGTGTTTCTTGACTTCCTACTTTTGCATTCCAGTCCCCTATAATGAAAAGGACATCTTTTGTGGGTGTTAGTTCTAAAAGGTCTTGTAGGTTTTCAAAGAACCGTTCAACTTCAGCTTCTTCAGCATTACTGGTTGGGGCATAGACTTGCATTACTGTGATACTGAATGGTTTGCCTTGGAAACGAATAGAGATCATTCTGTCGTTTTTGAGATTGCATCCAAGTACTGCATTTCGGACTCTTTTGTTGACCATGATGGCCACTCCATTTCTTCTGAGGGATTCCTGCCCGCAGTAGTAGACATAATGGTCATCTGAGTTAAATTCACCCATTCCAGTCCATTTCAGTTCGCTGATTCCTAGAATGTCGACATTCACTCTTGCCATCTCTTGTTTGATCACTTCCAGTTTGCCTTGATTCATGGACCTGACGTTCCAGGTTCCTATGCAATATTGCTCTTTACAGCATCGGACCTTGCTTCTATTACCAGTCACATCCACAGCTGGGTATTGTTTTTGCTTTGGCTCCATCCCTTCATTCTTGCTGGAGTTATTTCTCCACTGATCTCCAGTAGCATATTGGGCACCTACTGACCTGGGGAGTTTCTCTTTCAGTATCCCATCATTTTGCCTTTTCATACTGTTCATGGGGTTCTCAAGGCAAGAATACTGAAGTGGTTTGCCATTCCCTTCTCCAGTGGACCACATTCTGTCAGATCTCTCCACCATGACCTGCCCGTCTTAGGTTGCCCCACGGGCATGGCTTAGTTTAATTGAGTTAGACAAGGCTGTGGTCATAGTGTGATTAGATTGACTAGTTTTCTGTGAGTATGGTTTCAGTGTGTCTGCTCTCTGATGCCCTCTTGCAACACCTACCTTCTTACTTGGGTTTCTCTTACCTTGGATGTGGGGTATCTCTTCATGGCTGCTCACTGGCCCCCATCTCCTCACCCCCTTCACCCCACAAGTGCAAGTTGACCATAACTTTGCCTAGCACTGCCACACCTCCAATGGCATTCAAAGGAAAAAAAGCCTCCTACATCACAATTAGCCACTTTTCTATGTAAATACAAAAGATTTAACAAATGGAATATGATTTGTGAGCTGGAAGAAACTCCATAGTTATACTGGGCCAAGGTCCTTATCCCCCTTTCTACTGTTTTTTTTTTTTTTCCTCTTCTGTATTATTTCCCCATTTCTCTCTTCAATGATCAAAATTTTTACATTCTGTGCATTATCAGCCAAAATGAACAAAGCACAGGTTGGAGGCAGGAAGGTCCTGAGGATGGGAACCACAAGTATGATGGTGATGGCGATAGTGGTGGTCATGGAGGCATGCCAAAGGCAGGATTTGGTTTTCTGTTTTATCCACTTCTGTATCCAGACACCTGACACAAACTAGGAACTCAATAAATATTTGTTGGATGACTGAAGTGGCAGGAGAAACAAGGATGGGATGGGTAACAGATTGGATTAGGCAAGAAATCGTAGTCAAAGATGGTGGAAAGTTTGAGTCTGGCTCATAGGGAGGAGACAGGGAGAAAACGCTGTGGATAGGAAGAAAGGAAAATGGGAGAGCCCAAAGACATGAATGGGAATGAGAGAAAAAGCAATGAATGAGAGAGAAACTAGGCAGGTAGTGAATCATGGACTCTCACATTTTCTGGATCTACTAGGAGTCCCAGAAACAGCCAGCATATGAAAGGGTGACTCAGCAATTGCCAGAAATGCTTGCTTACTTCTCTGCACATTGATTCTCTGGCTCATAGAAGGTCCACCCCTAGGCAAGCCTGTTCCTAAAGACTCCACCATGTTCCCATTTGACACACCCCTACCTTTGCTAACGTCACCATTCATCTCCCAGCTACCTGGACTCAAAATCTCAGCTGTCTCTATTTTTTCTTGTTCCCCAAACAATCATCCAGAGTATCCTACCCCTCTATCCCTGTTTCTACCACCAATTTCCTCGATTTTGGTTTGGCCAAAAAAGTCTGTTTGGGTTTCTCTACAGTTGCTTACAGAAAAACCCAAACAAACATTTTTGCCCAAGCCAATATTTATCCAGCTGCTGGGAATCACTTTGCCCATAGATGTCTGGGAGATTTGTCACATGCCTCTCTCTCTTCACTTTCCTCACATCAGTCTGTGACCAGGGCTTGGCTGACGCACAGGTCTAACAGCCTAGCCCCTGGTTTCTGGGCAGGACAAATGCTGTGGTGCAATTAACACTCCAGAGCTCCCTGTGGGATCAGGATGAAGCCAAACTTCTCTTCTCTTGAAGTCACATCCTTGCCTAGCTTCTTCCCTAGCTCCCTAACTCCCTTACTGATTTCTCCTAAGTGCCTCTCAACAGGATATTTGTGCAAGAATCAACTTCTCAGTTACCGTTCCTAAAATACTGATGTCCGATGTGACATTAAAGGGATATTCCAGAAGTATAGCTCTGATTATGCCATGCATTGCCTCAGTTCAGTTCAGTTCAGTTCAGTTCAGTGGCTCAGTTGTGGTTGACTCTGCGACTCCATGGACTGCAGCACACCAGGTTTCCCTGTCCATAACCAACTCCCGGAGCTTACTCAAACTCATGTCCATCGAGTTGGTGATGTCATCCAACCATCTCATCCTCTGTCAGTTCTTTGTATCAGGTGGCCAAAGTACTGGAGTTTCAGCTTCATCGTCAGTCCTTCCAATGAATATTCAGGACCGATTTCATTGCCTAGAAGTCATCAAATAATCTCTGTTGGGTCCTGAATCCAGGACAGGGTCATAACCATGATGTGGCCTCTGCCTTTTTTTAGTCTTACTCTGTTCCCTGAACCCAGGCAACGATGAGGTCAAACCAGACTGCCTGCTCTTCTCTGACCTACTCTGCACTTTTTATTGCTTCTCTATTGTTACCCCACCCTGCGGCACCCCTCCCCGCCACTCCAATGGTTAATATCCTAACAATCCTTCAAGGAATACCTTGTAGGGCCCCTCCTTCCAGAGGCTTGTACAGATTTCTCCAGCCACATGTGAACTTCTGCTCATCTCTGAGAACTCCACAGAACTCTGGCAGGCTTCTCCCACAAAACTGATATCTGCATCTTATTCAAGAACTAGCCAGATATTTCACTTCTATGTTTGACTTCTATCTACTATCTGATGCTAAGTGCTTTCAGAACAGGGATATAAATGCTCATCTTTGTTTCTCCACCTGCATGTAATAGTGTGAACATGTTAGACACTGAAATAGTTTTGAATGACAAACAGTAAGTGTAGAACTTTGAAAAGGGAAACATTTCAAGGCTCTAAGTAGATCGTAAGTGAGAGAAGGTATGGGAAAACACGCTTCCCACCAAAGTTCTTCTACTTTTGGAGGCAAACGAGATAGAATTGGATTTCCAGGGTCTATTTTGTTATGGTTATGTTCTTGGAGATGCAGCTTTAACTCTAAATGTTAGAAAAATAAACCTTTTTTTTAAGCCCCCAAGACTTCTGATTGCTCCCTGGAAAGTTATTTTCAATGTAGTCCAGACAGGAAAGCCCAGGATAAATGCCAAAGAGAAAAGAGGAGAAGTGGTGAATATTAATACCATTGCTGTTTGGAGGTCAGCACTCCAGAAAGACGTTTTTGATTTACGGTAACTTTGGATCTGTGATGGGAACAGCCAATTTATGGCATAGGGAAATTCCATTTATGTCTAAAATGGCCTGAGATTTAAGTGTGCTTTAGATAAAGGAAGCTCTCATTTAATTTCCCTGCAAACTCAAACTCCTCCATCTTTCTGGAGTGTTTATCCACTCTTTATCCACTCTTTCTGGCTCTTTCTCCCATATCTCACTAAGTGACCCATATCTGAAGGCTAAAGATATTGAGTGAAGCAGACCCTGCCCTGGGAACAGATTTAAGCAGGGCAGAGGCTGAGATCTAGAAAGCTCTGACATAGAGACAGGGCCTCTGAAGGACTGAGGGCTGATCAGTCAATGGAGGTGAAGGCTGGGGCAGACTGCACCCTCACAGGCTGGAGCCTGGCTCTGCCTGTTCAGGCAAAGTTGGCATGCATTCCTGTCTCATCACCATGCACCCCACGGCTTAAAAATCAGAGGCCTGGTGATCAGGGACTAAGCAGCCTGTTACCTGGTGCTTCGAGGAGCGTATGACTTTACCATCAAGAAGGACCATGCCAACTGGATGTAATATGATACAGATCATAGATACAAAAATCATTGCCATTTACTGTGCCAACATTTGACGGAGGCAGAGGGTGGGCTGACCATCTCTTCGGCTTGCCAAACACGCAGTGGGAGCAGTGTGTTGGAATGCCCTTTAGCATCTGGCATTCAATTCTTTTCAGGCCTCTGGTATGAATATTGGCCACAAAAGTGGTGAGAATGTGATTGGCTATGTGCACCATGGTCAGACTGCTCCGATCTAATTATAAAATAGCCCCTCCGGAAAAGCAAAGATCACCGTCATTTATACACCAGAGACATGCAAGTTTTATGGCCGGAGGTCCTGAGGTTCCTGTGACTGTAAGAGAGATTCCAAATAAGATATCCTGTGTGGTTTTTAACCCTTTCCACCTGACTGACTTCAAAGAAAAATGTATCATGTTGTGTTTAGAAGGAGAAAAAAGCAACATTGAACTCCCTCATCACCTGCTGCTTTGACGGACAGAAGTCTGCAAGGGAGGAAATGGAGCCTGAGCAAGCTTATCTACCTTGCCCAAGGTCACCCACGGCAGTCTGGTTCTCAAGACAATGCCCTTGATCATGACCCACCTGACCAGTGTGAGTACCACCCTTTTCAACCGACAAAGTCCCAGGGCAATATTCTAACTTTCTTTTGCTAGGCAGGCAGTGATGACCTTCAAATATTTCTTCTACTATCTTCCCACTCTTCTCCTCATAAGGAAACTGCGACAGTGCAAGGTTTTACATAATATCAAACATGTGGGGGGATTCCCTGGTGGCTCAGATGGTAAAGCGTCTGCCCGCAATGCGGGAGGCCGGGGTTTGATCCCTGGGTCAGGAAGATCCCCTGGAGAAGTAAATGGCAACCCACTCCAGCACCCTGGCCTAGAAAATTCCATGGATGGAGGAGCCTGGTGGGCTACAGCCCATGGGGTCACAGAGTCGGAAACGACTGAGTGACTTCACTAAACATGTGGGAGCGAGATCAACGTCCGCCAATGTTTCATGGATTTCAGACATGATCAAGTTCTCCCCGCAGCTACAGTCTGCCCAGATTATTTTTTGAACCAGCTAAATCAAGGAGGAGGAGGTTGGGGCAGGGAAAAAGCAGAAAAAAGAATGTAGACTTATTATTCTTAAAAATCGCTAACATTCTTGGTCTTTATAGTTTATAATCCAATGTGATCTGTACCAGTGCCCAAAGTACTGCATGCACATGTCTGTTCACCCCCTTAACAGATTAAGGATTCAGGTTCTATACCACCTACTAGATATACAAAGCCCTGAGACCAGATTCCTGCCCTGAAAATATGTACCCCTGGTTAGTCAGCTATGAAGAATACAGATTTGATTCTTTTACACTGCAACTGTCTATTAGTATAGAAATTTACATGAAAAACAATGCAACACAAAACTCCGTGCTCATCCCTAGCCTCCCCAACTCTTTTCAAACTGTCAGAGGCCTCTCTCGGAGTTCCTAACACTGGTCTGAGAAATGATGTCAAAAGCAATTTAGGGAAACCTAGTTTGAAATGTACACAGCAGAATCATGCATACATGTGCATGCATCCCTTGAAACCATCTAGAAATAGGCACGATGAACTTGGAAAATGTGAATAACCAAACTACAAAGTAAATGGCTAACCTTCTTGTTTGTGACCAAAGCCTACTGATTGGGTGATTCATAATTAAAAAGTGGAATTCATTAGAAGTCGGTTGGAAAATTATAATTAGAATGAGATATTTCTTGACCTGTTTTTGCCTAACTCAGTTCCCTAGGTTAAAACAAAAACAGCCATACTGACTAAGAGAACAGCAGAGAGAATTGATGAAACAGGGCTCCTAAAACAAACACATCATATCCAGGGTGATGGTGTCAGCCATATTTTGAATGGGAAGAGATCTCACAAGCACTTAGACCTTGGGTGTCAGTTAGGACTATGTCCCTGCTCTGGGAAAGCCACTGGCAACCTGGTGACAGCTTATGGTGTCACAGAGAAAACCTGCAGGACCCAGGCCAACCACCTGAGCACTGGGTGGTCTGAGGTTTTACAAAAGTACCTTCACAGACTCCCTTGCTGCTCCTTCTCCAGCCATAGCAGCAGGCCAGTATGGTTCCATAGCGACAGACACCAGGCTGGAGCGACGATGCCGACAACTCGTGATCCCTTGGACTGTGGATAAAGAGCCACATGTTAGAACTGAGAAAACAGGAAGCACCACGGAGACTCTATGGACATGAGAGTTACCTGGTCAATTGCCACAAACCTGCTGGAAGTGCTAGATCGGACTTTGAAAACCTGAATTTCAGATTGCCAGCCTCTGCTATCATGCCTTGCAAGCCTTCACCAATAATTGTGCTAAGTCACTTCAGGATG
Source organism: Bos indicus x Bos taurus (assembly GCF_003369695.1). NCBI lineage: Eukaryota > Metazoa > Chordata > Mammalia > Artiodactyla > Bovidae > Bos > Bos indicus x Bos taurus. The sequence continues at coordinate 11,251,553 of NC_040105.1, read as the reverse complement.
TTCCACTCTTTGCGACCCCATGGACTATAGCCCACCAGGCTCCTCTGTCCATGGGACTCTCCAGGGAATAATACTGGAGTGGGTTGCCATGCCTTTCTCCAGGTCCCCAATATTTAGCATCAGCCATTTCCTTCTTCCCCAGGGTTAAAAGAATTGGATTACAAGGGACTTCCCTGGGGGTTCAGTGGATAAGAATCCACCTGCCAGGGCAGGCGACAGAGGTTTAATCCCTGGTCTGAGAGGGTTCTACATGCTGTGGGGCAATTAAGCCCATGCGCCACAGCTAGTGAGCCCCTGCTCTGCAACAAGAGAAGCCAGTGCAATGAGAAGTCCATGCACCACCACTGGAGAGTAGCCCCCACTCTCTGCAACTAGGGAAAAGCCCGCACAGCAACGAAGACCCAGCGCAGCCATTAAATACAGAAATAAACAGAACTGGGTTACATATAATCTACGAAACTAGGACACATGAAAGTGGCCCAAATCATCTGCTTCTGAACCCTGGAGGGGGCCAGTTTTCAGATCTGCTCTGTCCAGGCACACTGGCTCCCCAGGTCTGTGTCCAGCCCGGTGTCCTGTGTGCTCACGTGACTCCCTGGCCCCCGTGGCTTGTCCCAGACAAGATCGCTGCCGGTCTGCCCCACTGGCCACCTGGGGGCCACCAAACACACTGGAATCTTGATACACTGCTGCTGCTAAGTCGCTTCAGTTGTGTCCAACTCTGTGCGATCCCATAGACCGCAGCCCACCAAGCTCCCCCGTCCCTGGGATTCTCCAGGCAAGAACACTGGAGTGGGTTGCCATTTCCTTCTCCAATGGATGAGTGAAAAAATAAAGTAAAGTCGCTCAGTCGTGTCCGACTCCTAGCGACCCCATGGACTGCAGCCCATCAGGCCCCTCCATCCATGGGATTTTCCAGGCAAGAGTACTGGAGTGGGGTGCCATCGCCTAGAGACAGTCAAAGCTGGAAAGACGCTGTAGAGAGCCTTCATGCAAGCCGTCTCCTGTTACAGATGAGGCAGCTCCAGCCCAAAGGAGCAGTCACAACCCAGCAGAGCCCTGTCAGCGGTTCCAGCCCAGGGCGCCCTCCTCCCTCCTGGAAACACAATTCACTCAACTCTTCATCTGTAGAGCAGAACTTGGCAGATGTTTTTCATAAAGGGCCAGATGGTAAATAGTTTATGCTCTGTGGGCCACGGGGTCTTTGTCCCAGTGCAAAAGCAGCCGCAAGCAACAGTAGATAGATGGCCATGGCCGTGTTCAGTACATATTTATGGACACTGAAACATTTGAATTTCATAAGCTTTCCACATGTCATGCAATAATATTCTTTTTTTGGTTTAGTTTTAACTGTTTTTAAAGTAAAAGCCATTCTTAGCTCAAGAGCCACATAGAAACAGAGGGCTGCCTAGCCTTGGCCTGAGGGCTGCAGTTTGCTGACCTTGACCTAGAGGCCGGAAAGAGTGGGCCCCGACCCCAAGTACCAAGGTGGTAGCTCGCCGTGCATTCCATGATTGGACAGGGTTACCAGCAGATTCTGGAAGAAAAGGCTTCAGTTGTATATTTGGTGGGTTGGCTGGGGTTGTTTCCTCTTGCATAGTAAATACATGATGAAATGCATGCATATTAAACCCCTGGGCACGTCAACAGACAAGGAATGTACATTTGACCATGCGCTTGCTGCAGCTGTCACCACCAATTCCAGGACACACCTAACAGCACTTAGTCCCAATTCTCCCCTCCCTCCATTCCCTGCCAACCACAAATTTACATTGTGTCTCTAGATTTGCCTATTCCAGACATTTCACAGAACTGTAATCATATCTTCTATGATCTGTTTGTGTCTCACCTTTTTCATTTAGCAGGTGTTCAAGGTTCATGCATCTTGTGGCACATAAGAGTAGTTCTTATTTACTGATGCATAATATTCTATTGTATGAATAGACCACATTTATCCGTTTGTCAGTTGATGGACATTTGGGATGTCTCTACCTTTTGGCTCAAAAAAAAGAGCAACGGTGAGGAGATACCACTTGTCCAAGGTAAGGAGCAATGGCTGCACTTTGCAGGGGCAGCCGTGAAGAGATACCCCACGCCCAAGGTAAGAGAAACCCAAATAAGATGGTAGGTGTTGCAAGAGGGCATCAGAGGGCAGACACACTGAAACCATACTCACAGAAAACTAGTCAATCTAATCACACTAGGACCACAGCCTTGTCTAACTCAATGAAACTAAGCCATGCCCATGGGGCAACCCAATACAGGTGGGTCGTGGTGGAGAGATCTGACAGAATGTGGTCCACTGGAGAAGGGAATGGCAAACCACTTCAGTATTTTTGCCTTGAGAACCCCATGAACAGTATGAAAAGGCAAAATGATAGGATACTGAAAGAGAAATTCCCCAGGTCAGTAGGTGCCCAATATGCTACTGGAGATCAGTGGAGAAATAACTCCAGCAAGAATGAAGGGATGGAGCCAAAGCAAAAACAATACCCAGCTGTGGATGTGACTGGTAATAGAAGCAAGGTCCGATGCTGTAAAGAACAATATTGCATAGGAGCCTGGAATGTCAGGTCCATGAATCAAGGCAAATTGGAAGTGGCCAAACAAGAGATGACAAGAGTGAATGTCGACATTCTAGGAATCAGCGAACTGAAATGGACTGGAATGGGTGAATTTAACTCAGATGACCATTATGTCTACTACTGCGGCAGGAATCCCTCAGAAGAAATGGAGTGGCCATCATGGTCAACAAAAGAGTCCGAAATGCAGTACTTGGATGCAATCTCAAAAACGACAGAATGATCTCTATTCGTTTCCAAGGCAAACCATTCAATATCGCAGTAATGCAAGTCTATGCCCCAACCAGTAATGCTGAAGAAGCTGAAGTTGAACGGTTCTTTGAAGACCTACAAGACCTTTTAGAACTAACACCCACAAAAGATGTCCTTTTCATTATAGGGGACTGGAATGCAAAAGTAGGAAGTCAAGAAACACCTGGAGTAACAGGCAAATTTGGCCTTGGAATACGGAATGAAGCAGGGCAAAGACTAATAGAGTTTTGCCAAGAAAATACACTGGTCATAACAAACACCCTCTTCCAACAACACAAGAGAAGACTCTATACATGGACATCACCAGATGGTCAACACTGAAATCAGATTGATTATATTCTTTGCAGCCAAAGATGGAGAAGCTCTATACAGTCAACAAAAACAAGACCAGGAGCTGACTGTGGCTCAGACCATGAACTCCTTATTGCCAAATTCAGACTTAAATTGAAGAAAGTAGGGAAAACCACTAGACCATTCAGGTATGACCTAAATCAAATCCCTTATGATTATACAGTGGAAGTGAGAAATAGATTTAAGGGACTATATCTGATAGATAGAGTGCCTGAAGAACTATGCAATGAGGTTCATGACATTGTACAGGAGACAGGGATCAAGACCATTCCCATAGAAAAGAAATGCAAAAAAGTAAAATGGCTGTCTGGGGAGGCCTTACAAGTATCTGTGAAAAGAAGAGAAGCGAAAGCAAAGGAGAAAAGGACAGATATAACATCTGAATGCAGAGTTCCAAAGAATATCAAGAAGAGATAAGAAAGCCTTCTTCAGCGATCAATGCAAAGAAATAGAGGAAAACAACAGAATGGAAAGACTAGGGATCTCTTCAAGAAAATCAGAGATACCAAGGGAACATTTCATGCAAAGATGGACTCAATAAAGGACAGAAATGGTATGGACCTAACAGAAGCAGAAGATATTAAGAAGAGATGGCAAGAATACACAGAAGAACTGTACAAAAAAGATCTTCATGACCCAGTAATCACGATGGTGTGATCACTCACCTAGAGCAGACATCCTGGAATGTGAAGTCAAGTGGGCCTTAGAAAGCATCACTATGAACAAAGCTAGTGGAGGTGATGGAATTCCAGTGGAGCTATTCCAAATCCTGAAAGATGATGCTGTGAAAGTGCTGCACTCAATATGCCAGCAAATTTGGAAAACTCAGCAGTGGCCACAGGACTGGAAAAGGTTCGTTTTCATTCCAATCTCAAAGAAAGGCAATGCCAAAGAATGCTCAAACTACCTCACAATTGCATTCATCTCACATGCTAGTAAAGTAATGCTCTAAATTCTCCAAGCCAGGCTTCAGCAATATGTGAACCGTTGAACTTCCAGATGTTCAAGCTGGTTTTAGAAAAGCAGAGGAACCAGAGGATCGAATTGCCAACATCGCTGGATCATGGAAAAAGCAAGAGAGTTCCAGGAAAAACATCTATTTCTGCTTTATTGACTATGCCAAAGCCTTTGACTGTGTGGATCACAATAAACTGTGGAAAATTCTGAAAGTGATGGGAATACCAGACCACCTGATCTGCCTCTTGAGAAATCTGTATGCCGGTCAGGAAGCAACAGTTGGAATGACATGCAACAACAGACTGGTTCCAAATAGGAAAAGGAGTTCGTCAAGGCTGTATATTGTCACCTTGCTTATTTAACTTCTATGCAGAGTACATCATGAGAAACGCTGGACTGGAAGAAACACAAGCTGGAATCAAGATTGCCGGGAGAAATATCAATAACCTCAGATATGCAGATGACACCACCCTTATGGCAGAAAGTGAAGAGGAACTCAAAGCCTCTTGATGAAAGTGAAAGTGGAGAGTGAAAAAGTTGGCTTAAAGCTCAACATTCAGAAAACAAAGATCATGGCATCCGGTCCCATCACTTCATGGGAAAATAGATGGGGAAACATTGGAAACAGTGTCAGACTTTATTTTTCTGGGCTCCAAAATCACTACAGATGGTGACTGCAGCCATGAAATTAAAAGATGCTTACTCCTTGGAAGCAAAGTTATGAGAAGCTAGATAGCTATTCAAAGCAGAGACATTACTTTGCCAACGAAGTTCCGTCTATTCAAGGCTATGGTTTTTCCTGTGGTCATGTATGGATGTGAGAGTGGGACTGTGAAGAAGGCTTGAGTGCCAAAGAATTGATGCCTTTTGAACTGTGGTGTTGGAGAAGACTCTGAGAGTGCCTTGGACTGCAAGGAGATCCAACCAGTGCATTCTGAAGGAGATTCAGCCCCTGGGATTTCTTTGGAGAACTGATGCTAAAGCTGAAACTCCAGTACTTTGGTCACTCATGTGAAGAGTTGACTCATTGGAAAAAGACTCTGATGCTGGAGGGATTGGGGGCAGGAGAAGAAGGGGATGACAGAGATGAGATGGCTGGGATGGCATCACTGACTCGATGGCCGTGAGTCTCAGTGAACTCTGGGGTTGGTGATGACAGGGAGCCCCTGGCGTGCTGTGATTCATGGGGTCTCAAAGAGTCGGACACGACTGAGCAACTGATCTGATCTGATCTACCTTTTGGCTATTAAGAATAATGCTGCTATGAACACTGTGTGTTAGCTTTTGTATTAACACATGTTTTCGTTTTTCTTGGGTATATACCTAGGAGTGAAAGTGCTGGATCATAGGCACTCTATGTTTAACTTTTTGAAGAACTGACGCAGTGTTTTCCGCCCTTTTCTCCTTTGCCTTTTGCTTCTCTTCTTTTCTCAGCTATGTGTAAGTCCTCCTCTGTCAATCATTTTACCTTTTTGCATTTCAGGAAATGAATGGAAGCCTGGTTGCAGTCCATGCAGTAACAAACAGTCAGATACGACTGAGTGACTGAACAACACAAAACACTGTTTTCCAAGATAGTTGTATCATTCACACCTCCACCAACAGTGTATGAGGACTGCAACTCGTCCACGTTCTCACCAGCACTTGTTAGTGTCCATTTTTTAATTACAGCTGTTCTAGTGGTTGAGAAGTAGTACTGTGCTTTGATTTGTATTTCCCAGATGGCTAATGATGTCGAGCAATTTTTATGTGTTTATTGGCTCTTTGTGTATCTTCTTTGGAGAAAGGTCTTTTCAGGTCCTTTCCCCATTTTCCATTGGGTTATTTGTCTTGCTATTTTAGGAACGAAACACAAAGATCAAAACAAATTGATAAAAACAGCTGTCCCCATGCCCTGATGAATAAGGTAATGTAATTTTACCTCACCCTGAGAAGAAATCTTCCATCTAGATCCTCAAACAGTCAGTTTTTTTGACAATGTTTGTACGAACTTTGACAAAGTGCCCACATCTTTTTTCTCTTCCTTTAACAACATGGAGCTGAGTCTGGGGAGCAGAGTGGAGGGAGAAACTGACTTTGCCTGGAAAAGAATATGTCCCATTTCAGGTGGATTTACAAAGAACACATGACAAAGAGAGACCTATAGAGGGGGATATTCTGCCTGTGGGAATTTTTCCATATTTTTATAAGGAATGTGTAATTCATTTAGTGAGATTTCAATCTATCAACAAATCATGGATCTGACTGTAAATTTCTTTTTTTTTAATATTTTTATTTTGTATTGGAGTATAGCTGATTTACAATGTTGTATAATTTCAGGTGTACAGCAAAGTGATTCAGTTATACATATACATATATCAATTCTTTTAAAATTCTTTCCCATTTAGGTTATTACAGACCATTGAGTAGAATTCCCTGTGCTATGAGTAGGTCCTTGCCTTTTATCTACTTTAAATATAGCAGTGTGCACAGGTCAATCCCAAACTCATAAAGTATCCCTCTCTCCTACCTTTTCCCCTTTTCCCACTTTTCCCCTTCTTGACCTCAGATTTGCAAGCATTAAGTGTCCCAGCTCCAACAGGAAGGGCCTTACCTATTCCCTGATGCCCAAAAAACCCAGCTTCATCCTCAAAAGGAGCCATAAAGAACATGAGGATCAGTGCGCCTGTAAGTTGCGAGCAGAGAAAAGTGTGGTGGGCTCAGGGGAGTGAGAAAGAGGCAGGAGCCAGACAAACAGTGGGAGGGAGAAGGAGCAGGAGATAAACGAGGGCCAGAAAGGAAGGGCCTTGTCCACCACATGAAACATTTGGCCCATCCTAAAGGCGCCAGAGAGTTATACAGAAGTTTCCTGCAGTGGAAATAGCAAGGATTTTGCAAGGACACAAAGCAGCTTCCATAGAAGTGAGGTGAAC